>NC_054830.1:41677500-44177500 GCF_018345385.1 Vulpes lagopus
TAGTTTTCCAGAGTGGCTGCACCAGTTCACATTCGCACCCTTTTACAAGTGCAACAGGGTTCCCCTTTCTTCACATCCTATCCAACATTTGTTGTTTCCTGTCTTGTTAATTTTCATCATTCTCCCTTGTGTGAGGTGATATCTCATTGTGGTTTTGATTTGTATTTCCCTGATGGCCAGTGATGCGGAGCTTTTTCTCATGTGCTTGTTGGCCATGTATATGTCTTCTTTGGTGAAATTTCTGTTCATGTCTTCTGCCCATTTCATGATTGGATTGCTTGTTTCTTTGCTGTTGAGTTTAATAAGGTCTTTATAGATCTTGGATACTAGCCCTTTATCTGATACGTCATTTGCAAATGTCTTCTCCCATTCTGTAGGTTGTCTTTTAGTTTTGTTGACTGTTTCTTTTGCTGTGCAGAAGCTTTTTATCCTGATGAAGTCCCAATAGTTCATTTTTGCTGTGTTTCCTTTGCCTTCATAGATATACCTTGCAAGAAGTTGCTGTGGCCAAGTTCAAAAAGGCTGTTGCCTGTGTTCTCCTCTAGGGTTTTGATGTATTCTTGTTTCACATTTAATGCTTTCATCCATTTTGAGTTTATCTTGTGTATGATGTAAGAGAATGATCTAGTTTCATTCTTCTGCACATGGCTGTCCAATTTTCCCAGCATCATTTATTGAAGAGACTGTCCTTTTACCAGTGGATATTCTTTCCTGCTTTGTTGAATATTAGTTGACCATAGAGTTGAGGGTCCATTTCTGGGTTCTCTATTCTGTTGCATTGATCTATGTGTCTGCTTTTATGCCAGTACCACACTGTCTTGATGATCACAGCTTTGTAGTACAACTTGAAGTCCGGCATTGTGATGCCCTCAGCTCTGGTTTTCTTTTTCAATATTCCCCTAGCTATTTGGGGTCTTTTTTGATTCCACATAAATCTTAAGATTATTTGTTTCAACTCTCTGAAGAAAGTCCATGGTATTTTGATAGGGATTGCACTGAATGTGTACATTTTCGCAATATTAATTCTTCCAACCCATGAGCATGGAAAATTTTTCCATCTCTTTGTGTCTTCCTCAACTTATTTCCAAAGTGTTCTGTAGTTTTTAGGGTATAGATCCTTTGCCTCTTTGGTTAGGTTTATTCCTAGGTATCTTATGTTTTCACGTGCAATTGTAAATGGGATTGACTCCTTAATTTCTTTTTCTTCAGTCTCATTGTTAGTGTATAGACATGCCACTGATTTCTGGGCATTGATTTTGTATCCTGCCACATTGCTGAATTACTGTGTGAGTTCTAGCAATCTGGGGATGGAGTCTTTTGGGTTTTCTATATACAGTATCATGTCGTCTGTGAAGAGGGAGAGTTTGACTTCTTCTTTGCCAATTTGAATGTGTTTTATTTCTTTTTGTTGTCTGATTGCTGAGGCTAGGACTTCCAGTACTATGTTGAATAGCAGTCGTGAGAGTGGACATTTTTGTCATGTTTCAGATCTTAGGGGAAAGGCTCTCAGTTTTTCCCCTTTGAGAATGATATTTGCTGTGGGCTTTTCATAAATGGCTTTTAAGATGCTTAAGAATATTTCCTCTATCCCTACACTCTGAAGAGTTTTGATCAGGAATGGATGCTGTATTTGTCAAATGCTTTCTCTGCATCTATTGAGAAGATCATATGGTTCTTGTTTTTTCTTTTGTTGATATGATCTGTCACTTTGATTGTTTTATGAGTGTTGAACCAACCATGCATCCCAGGGGTAAATCCCAATTGGTCATGGTGAACAATCTTCTTAACATATTGTTGGATCCTATTGGCTAGTATCTTGTTGAGAATTTTTGCATCTGTGTTCATCAGTTATATTGGTCTATAATTCTCCTATTTGGGGGGGCCTTTGTCTAGTTTTGGAATTAAGGTGCTGCTGGCCTCATAAAATGAGTTTGGAAGTATTATGTCCCTTTCTATCTTTCGGAGCAGCTTTGGTAGGTAAGGTATTGTTTCTTAATTAAACGTTTGATGTAATTCCATCTGGCTGGGAAGCCATCCGGCCCTGGACTTTTGAATCTTGGGAGATGTTTGATGACTGCTTCAATTCCCTCCCTGGTTATTGGCCTGTTTGGGTTTTGTATTTCTTCCTGTTCCAGTTTTGGTAATTTCTGGGCTTCCAGAATGCATCCATTTCTTCTAGATTGCCTAATTTATTGGAGTATAGCTGCTCATAATACGTTTTTAAAATCGTTTGTATTTCTTTGGTATTGGTTGCGATCTCTCCTTTTTCATTCATGATTTTATTAATTTGAGTCTTTTTTTTCTTTTTAATGAGGCTGGCTAATGGTTTATCTATCTTATTAATTCTTTCAAAAAAACAATTCTGGTTTTGTTGATCTGTTCTACAGTTCTTCTAATCTCTATTTCACTGAGTTCTGCTCTAATCTTTATTAACTCTCTTCTACTTGGTGTAGGTTTTATTTGCTGTTCTTTCTCCAATTCCTTTAGGTGTGAGGTTGGCTTGTGTATTTGAATTTCTTCCAATTTTTTTTGAAGGATGCTTGTATTGCAATGTATTTCCCTCTCAGGATTGCTCTTGGTGTATCCCAAAGATTTTGAATGGTTCTATCTTCATTTTCACTAGTTTCCATGAATCTTTTAAATTTTTCTCTAATTTCCTGGTTGACCCATTCATCGTTTAGCAGAATGCTCTTTAACCTCCAGGTGTTTGAGTTTCTTTCAAATTTCTTCTTGTGAAGAGTTCTAGTTTCAAAGCATTGTGGTCTGAAAATTTGCAGGGGACAATCCCAATCTTTTTGTATTGGCTGAGACCTGATTTGTGACCCAGTATGTTGTCTATTCTGGAGAAAATTCCATGTGCACTTGAGAAGAATGTATATTCAGTTGTGTTTGGATGCATAGTTCTGTATATATCTGTTAAATCCATCTGGTCCAGTGTATCATTTAAAGCTCTTGTTTCTTTGGTGATGTTCTCCTTAGAAAATCTGTTATTTGCAGAAAGTGCAATGTTGAAGTCTCCTACTATTAGTGTATTATTATCTAAGTATGTCTTTACTTTGGTTATTAATTGATTGATATAATTGGCAGCTCTTATATTAGGGGCATAAATATTCATGATTATTAGGTCTTCTTGTTGGATAGACCCTTTAAGTATGATATAGTTTCCCTCTTCATCTCTTAATACAGTCTTTGGGATAAACTTTAATTTATCTGATATGTGGATTGCTACCCCAGCTTGTTTTGAGGACCATTTGAATGGTAAATGGTTCTACAACCTTTCATTTTCAGGCTGGAGCTGTCTTTAGGTCCAAAATGAGACTCTTGTAGACAGCAAATAGATTGGTCTTACTTTTTTATCCAGTCTGGAACCCTGCATCTTTTGATGGAATCATTTAGCCTATTCATGTTCAAAGTAACTATTGAACAATATGAATTTAGTGTCAGTAACTATTGAAAGATATGAATTTAATGTCAGTGTTATAGTGAATAATACCTATTCATTCCTTGTTTTTGTGGATTATTTCTTTGGGTTTCCCCTTTCTTTCATAGGGTCTCAATATTTCTTGCATAGTTGGTTTGGTGGTCACATATTCTTTCAGTTTCTGCTTATCCTGGGCTCTTTATCTCTCCTTCTATTCTGAATGAGAGCCTTGCTGGATAGAGTATTCTTGGCTGCATGTTCTTCTCATTTAGGACTCTGAATATATCCTGCCAGCCCTTTCTGGCCTGCCAGGTCTCTGTGGAGAGGTCTGCTGTTAGTCTAATATTTCTTCCCATATAATTTAGGGATCTCTTGTCTCTTGCTGCTTTAAGAATTTTTCTCTTTATCTTTGGAATTTACAAGTTTCACTATTAAATGTCAAGGTGTTGAATGGTTTTTACTGATTTTAGGGGGGGACCTCTCTATGTCCTGGATCTGAATGCTGGTTTGCTTTCCCAAATTAGAGAAGTTCTCAACTATGATTTGTTCAAATATGCTTTCTAGCCCCCTGTCCCTCTCGGTGCTTTCTGGAACCCCAATTATACATAGATTCTTCCTTCTGAGGCTGTCATTTATTTCCCTTAACCTTTCCTCATCATCTTTTCATTGTTTCTCTCTCTCTCTCTCTCTCTCTCTTTTTTTCTCAGCTTCCTTCCTTGCCATCAACTTGTCTTATTTGTCTCTCACTCTTTCTTCCACCTCATTAACCCTCATCATTAGGACCTCCAGTTTGGGTTGCATCTCATTTAATTGATTTTTAATTTTGGCCTGATTAGATGTAAATTCTGCAGTCATGAAGTCTCTTGAATCCTTTATGCTTTTTTCCAGAGCCACCAGTAGCTTTAATTGTGCTTCTGAATTGGCTTTCTTACATTGAATTGTAATCCAAATTCTGTAACTCTGTGGCAAAGAGTACAGTTTCTGGTTCTTTCTTTTGTGGTGAGTTCTTCCATCTAGTCATTTTGCTTAGTGCAGAGTGGCTGTATGAGCAGGCTGAGTCAAGAATATCAACCACAACCTAAGTAAATTTCACCCTAGATGATTCTGATGAATCACAGACCAGAAATTGAAAACAAAGATCAGAATGAAATAAAACAAAAGGACCATTAAAGTGAAAAACAAATTTTAAAATGAAGTAGTAGTAAAAAACAAAAGGCAAAGAATCCCAAAGTAGAACAAAAGAGAGAGAGAGAGAAAAGAAGAGAAAAAAAACAAAAGTAAAGAGGGAAAAAAATACAAAAGAGAAAAAAGGTGGGGGGGGGGGCTGGGTGGTCGTGGTAGTGATAAAGTTGTAATGGAGGGAGAATGTATCTACTTGAGGGGTCCTACAGGGTGATCCTCTTGGTTCTGAGTGTATTAAGTTCTGTATGTTAGAAGATGCTCAGTCCCAAATTTATATAACCCAAAAGACTTGTAGAGAGCCCCACCATTAACCACCAAAACTTACATGAGATAAAAGAGGGGGGCTTAATGGGAATGAAGAGAGAATATAATCTCACAGAATGAACCAGCACGATATTCCACTTGGTTCTGGGTGCATGCTGGTCATGTTTTAGAAGGTATTTAACTTCTGCCATTGTAGAACAAAATGAAGCAGAGAAAATAAAAGACACAAAACAAAACAAAACAAAAAACAACATATCTTGTATATCTCCCAAAATTAAGTTGAGCATGTTGAAGGGAATCAAGAAGTGAAAAATATATCTCAGACCTGTAATTATAGAAATATGAAAGTAAAAAAGGAAGAGTCTTAAAAATGAAGAGGTGGTAAACTATTGTAGTTAAGGTGGAAAAAGAGAAAAAAACATTGGAAATTTATAGTCTGATATAAAAATGAGTTGTACTGGAAAAAGAAAGAAAAAAAAGGAGGGATACCCTCTGGTTCTATATACTGTAAATCCCTCAACTTCCTCTGGAGCTTCCCAGTGCTGCTCGGTCCAGAACTTGCCCTCCCCCTGTCCTCCCAGCAGGTCTTCTGGGGGCGGGGCTGCTCCACTGACTCTCATGTGTGTGCACCTGGGGGAGATGCCCCACCCCCACCGGGTGCCAGGCTCAGTGGGAGCTGTTGACCCTGAGAGGCCCCTGTTCCCTGGCGGCCCTGCTCCATCCCGGGCACAGGATGACACCAGGAGGAACACCCCTGACAGCAGCCAGCTCCCCCACCCTGGAGTCAGCTCCCACAGTAGCTACCACAGTCTCCCAGTCCGCAGGGGCCTGGATGCTCCGGGGGCGGGGGTGCTGACCTGCACAGCTTGGGGGCATGGGGACAGGAGCATCCTTGTTGTCCTGGGCCCTCCCCACCTCTGCCTGTCCCGGGGAGAGCGCAGGATCCTGGGCTGTGTCCCTTGTGCCCTGGGATCTGGGGCCTGCGCTGCTGTAATTGCGTTCCTGGGGCCCCAGCTCCCAAAGGCAGCAGGGTGCAGCCCCCTCCACCTGGAGCCTGAGCTTCCCCCGAGGCCCCACCCGGCACACTCCAGCCCTTTAGGAGCTTGGCCCGCAGTGTGCGGTGCTCTCTCACCCGGGGGCACCTCCTCTGTTAGTGACCCCGGGAACCTGGAGGCCTCACCGCCCCTCCTGTGGTTCTGCCCGAGTTCCCTGCTGAGCCCTTTCAGTCTGGAAAGAATCGGTGCCGATTTTTAAGGTTCCCACTTCTCCAGGGCAGGGCTTTCCTGTCCCCGAAGCTCTGCCACCCCCCGCCCCCATCAGCTTGGCTTCTTGCGGGGGCTCCTCCCCAAATGGATTTATTTTATTTTATTTTATTTTATTTTATTTTATTTTATTTTTCTTTTCCGCCTTCCTACCTTGCCAGAAGTGCAAACTCTTTTGTCTGTAGTGTTCTGGCTGTTCTCTCTTTAAATCTCAGGTTGAACATCAGTACTTCAGAGAGGTAGTATCTTCTACACACTGCATTTCTTGTGGTTATGCTGTTACTGGTATAAAGTTAAGTGCCTTCAATGCTAAAGGCTCAGAAACTTTTCTTAAACTGATTTCATGTCCTATGCAAGAGCTTTCTACAACCTGCACAACCAGTACTTTGTAAAACTTGTTTATGCTTCAATTGTACATAGTGCTTTTTAAAGAAATATATAGTATTTTTATTCAGGTACCTCCAAACTTGAATTCATCTGGGTGAAGCATTATAAAACGATAGATTTCTCTTTTGAGTATCATTACAGTTGTACAAAGGTTTCCACTGGTTCTATTTGTCTACTGTTACTGATAAGCATGTAGCACTGACTTTATCCTACACATAGCTGGCATTTCAAATAAATGGCTTGTATAGGAAAAAAAAAATCTCAGGTTGAATTTGTAGGTGTTCAGGATGGTTTGAAAGTTATGTTTGTAAGTTGATGGGGCCTGGTGAATTGATGGGGCCTGGTGAGTTGAGAACACTACTCTTCCACCATCTTGCCCCGCCTTTTTCTGGTCACTATTTTTGGAGGAGAGTTCCATTCATACTCATTGTCAGGTGGAGGTCACACACATATAAATTTGCATATGTGACTAGACGGTAAACTATTTTGGGAAAGTATTATCTACTCCATTATTTTACTTTCTTTTTTTTTTTTTTTAAAGATTTTTATTTATTTATTCATGAGACAAACACACACACACACACACACACACAGAGAGAGAGAGAGAGAGAGAGAGAGAGAGAGAGGCAGAGACACAGGCAGAGGGAGAAGCAGGCCCCATGCAAGGAGCCCGACATGGGACTCGATCCTGGGTCTCCAGCATCCCACCCTGGGCTGAAGGTGGCACTAAACTACTGAACCACCTGGGTTGCTCTTTATTTTGCTTTCAATAGATCAATTAAGCATATCACAATTTCCAGTAATCAGACTAGTTTATGCAGCTCTTCTAAAAAGAAGACTTTTGAAAAGTTGTTAATGAGGCCGTATCATCTACCTTTTGTTGTTGGGAACAAGCACACACACACACACACACACACACATATGCATATATGCACAAACACATATGGGTACATGTATACAGTGTCTACCAGTGATGCAAGGTTGGGATCTATAGCATTCAAATGATATTTCTTGAAGGCTCCTTTGTTAGACAGAATTAAGATCTGGGTGTATTATCAGGGAGTCTACATCTTTAGGCAAGACAAGGTCATTTTATGTGAGCTCATGTTAGAGAACCAGTTCCTTTACCAAGGTCCAAACCAATCACAAAAGAGGCTATTTTCATTTTACTAATTGGCTACTCCCCATTATATCTACTGAAGAGCTGTCATTTCCCCCTTTCCCCAATCAATACAGTAGAGCTGTTGGTGGAGGGGCAGGAGATGTAGACCTTTAGGCCCACTGTTTTGAGAATGAGCTTCTGTTCTCAGTGTTCTGAAACCATTTTGAGAATCTTTTGGCATCACCAGAACTCAGATCCTCTTGTTGCTAATAATAGCGTTTGTGTTTTAGACAGTCAAAAAAAACTAATCAAAGTCTTAAAGAATCAATGTAAAATTTGAAGGTAAAGACTTATCCTTATATGAAGAAGGATGTTTTCTGATCTGAAAGTACATCATTTATAAACTTGAGGTGATATTTTTTAACCCTTTCCCTTTTCCTATCAACATATGCCTCTATATTAAGTATATTGATTGGTGCACTTCGCTGCTATTTAATTCCTTCATTGCAGCTCTTGGGGCTTCTAGGAACATGTGTGTGCAAGAGCATCAATGCAGTGTTACAGAGTAGAAGGGATCCTTGTGAGGGAGCTGAGTGCCTTCTGTTTCAGCACTGATTCTGATACTGACTAGCCATTCCAGTCATCCACGCAGCCATTCCTGCATCCCTCTCTTCCCTTTTTTAACAGAGAAGGTTAGAACACACTAATATTGAGCTTTCTTTTGAAGCATTCTGAGGTCTCATGGAGATCTGGAGAAAGGATTCAAATTATGAACAAGAGAATAGCATGAGGCAATAGGGATGCCAAATTTTTTTTTATATATCTGATCTGGAGTTTGTCAAAATATATACAAACTTTACTACTATATAGAGAACGTTAAATGTTCTTAAAGAGAAATAGATTAAATGCCCTTAGATACAGATAAAGTGGAGAGAGAAAGGACTGACATGAATACTCTGGGCCCAGTCTAAATACTTTATTTAATTTAGTCTTCAAATCTGTTAGAAATTTGTTATTCCTATTTACTAAAGAGGATAGATGAAAGTTCAAAGATAGTGAATAGCTTCTTTAAAATCACTTATTGTAATAGTTGGTAAATTTTTGTTTACCCAAGTCTGTCTGACTCAAAGTCTACATTTCTTCCAGTAATATGTATAAGTCTGAGAATAATGATTAAGTGAGTTTGACTGAGTATTTGAAGATATGTAAGGGAATATTATGCTAATAGCAAGGTTGGTAAGATGGATAGGACTGAGCAACGGTAGACTCTGAATGCCAGAATAAGAACTTAGATTTTTTTAATGTTATGCATTTATGTGTATATATGTAAATTTATACCCTAGTAGTAGTAGAAAATATTGATGAGAAAAGGTCAACCTATTTTATTTTATTTTATTTATTTTTTTTTTTAAACTAAACTGCCCAAGATACTACGAGTCCCAGTGCAGGCACATGCCAAGCCTCAAACTCTAACCATACACAGCCATAACCCTAACCCTACGCTTAAGCCTAATGTTTTTTGTTTTGTTTTGTTTTGTTTTTAATTTTTTATTTATTTATGATAGTCACAGAGAGAGAGAGAGAGAGAGGCAGAGACACAGGCGGAGGGAGAAACAGGCTCCATGCACCGGGAGCCCGATGTGGGATTCGATCCTGGGTCTCCAGGATCGCGCCCTGGGCCAAAGGCAGGCGCCAAACCGCTGCGCCACCCAGGGATCCCGGTCAACCTATTTTAATAAAAATATTTGAAATGAACTCAGAAAAAACAAGCAGCAAATTCTTTGACCTCAGCCACAGCAACTTCTTACTAGACATGTCTCTGGAGGCAAGGGAAACAAAAGCAAAAATGAGGGAAACAAAAGCAAAAATTAGGACCTCATTAAGATAAAAAAAAAACTTCTGCACAGCGAAGGAAACAATCAAGAAAACTAAAAGGCAACCAACAAAGTGAGAAGATTTTTGCAAATGACATATTGGATAAAGAGCTAGTATCCAGAATCTATAAACTCATCAAACTCAACACCCAAAATGTAAATAATCCAGTTAAGAAGTGGGCAGAAGACATGAACAGACATTTCTCCAAAGAAGACATACAAATAAAAAAAAGAAGAAGAAGAAGACATACAAATGGCCAACAGACACCTGAAAAAATACTCAACATCACTCATCTTCAGGGAAATACAAATCAAAACCACAATGAAATACCCTGACGCCTTTTAGAATGGCTAAAATTGACAACTCAGGAAATAACAGATGTTGGCAAGGATGCAGAGAAAGGGGAACACTCTCATACTGTTGGTGGGAATGGAAAACAACATGGAAGTTCCTCAAAAAGTTAAAAATAGAGCCACCCTATGACTCAGCAATTGCACTTCTGGGTATTTATCCAAAAATTTAAAAATTCTGGTTCAAAAGGACACATGCACCCCAATGTTCATAACAGCACTATCAATAATAGCCAAATAATGAAGGGGTAAGGGATGTGTACACGTATACACACATATACTGGAATATTACTTAGCTGTCAAAAAGAGTGAATGAAATATTGCCATTTGCAACAGTGTGAATGGAAGTAGAGTGTATTATGCTAAGCAAAATAAGTCAGAGAAAGACTAACGCCATATGATTTCACTCATGCAGAATTTAAGAAACAAAACATGAACATAGGGGAAAGAAAGGAAAAATAAAATAAAAAGAGAGGGAGGTAAACTACACAAGACTCTTAACTATAAAGAATGAACTGAGAGGTTGCTGGAGGGGATGTGAGTGGGAAGATGGACTAAATGGGTGATGGGCATTAAGGAAGGCACTTGTTGGGATGAGCACTAGGGGTTATATGTAAGTCATGAATCCCTGAATTCTACTCCTGAAAGCAATACTACACTATATATTAACTAACTTGAATTTAAATAAAAAAAGAAAGAAAAAAAATTTGAAATGAATGCAAAGAATATATATTCATATGCATATGTATATTTACGTGTATATACATATAGAAATATATGCATATGTATATACACATAAAAATTGACTTTTGTTTTTAGACGATGACAGTTTTGGGTGGGAAGATGACAATATAAGAAGCTCATTACTTGAAGACTGTTCTGGCTACACTATACTATATAGATTTGAGGGATAAAGATTTGAGCCTGGGGCACCTATTAAGGGACTCTTGAAATAGCTCAGGCAAGAAATAGCAGGAGTCTAACCAGGGTACTAGCCTTGGGAATGGAGAAGAGGGAATGGATGGGAGACATTATGAGCTATAGTGGTAGTTCATGTAATCAAATCCCTTGGACAGTTTCCAAATCAGACTCACTTTAGTGAAACCTCAGAACATTATTCTTAAGCACTCATGCACCTTTTCAGTTTGAGAACTAACCAGGTTCTTCTGTAGGTACTGAAAGACTATAATTAAACTCATCCAACTTATAAAAAATGTAAAGGTTAAAGAAGTGACTTAATTGGGCCACAAGAGGGTGATCCATTTATGGTCAGAACTTCCCAATCAAAGGAAAACACACCCAATGGCAATGGCTTGTAGTACCTTTGGAAATATGAATCTTTGGACAAGGTTATTCTCATTTCACTAATTGGCTGCCA
Source organism: Vulpes lagopus (assembly GCF_018345385.1). Taxonomy (NCBI): domain Eukaryota; kingdom Metazoa; phylum Chordata; class Mammalia; order Carnivora; family Canidae; genus Vulpes; species Vulpes lagopus. The sequence goes on from NC_054830.1 coordinate 41,688,722, forward strand.
CCACCTGCATTCATGGATATACTGCCATCTTTTCCCTTCTCGTCCCAGACATATGTGGCCACATTGCACTAAGTGCACAAATTGCCCACTAAAGTCAATGAAACTTATGGCCCCTGCCTACATGGTGGCTGGATTGTTATTATCGATCCACTTGGCTGCATCTTGTCACTATGTCATAGCTGGCTTGCAGAACTAGGGAAGAACTCTTACATATGCAGAATCTTGAAAGCTAAGGAGAAAGTGAGAAAAAAAAAAAACCGATATTAACCACTCGATACCCTGCTGTGCTTTGGTTTAGGACAGATGCTGGTGAGGAAGTTGAATTCATAGTTTGGCAGAGAGTGCTGGCACCAGAGAAAAAGATTTTATTTAAATTTTAATGAACAGTGGATAAGTGTTTTAGATTATGTGAACATTCAATTTATAAGTTAATTTTGGTGTGCCTACCCCAGAAATCACATAATCTAAAATCATTCTAATAAGAGTTTGGCCGTGACTAAATTCACTGTTAAAAGAGAGACGTTACTCTAAATTTAGTATCATTTTTGGATTATGAAAATTCTTAGACTGGGTCATACACACCATGGTGCCGAGTAGTGCTTAATTAACTTAATGGGCCAAGACTTCATTTTGCATGATCTTTATGGGATTTGTGAAAATATTGGTAGTGGAGAGAGCAGAAGTCAAAGTCAAGAAGATGCCACCAGGTGGCGCTTAAGTACTTTCTTTCTTCACCTGCCACTCAGCCAAATCAGGATCTACTGATGTCCAGAAGCAGCATAACATTAGCTACTCATCTCCAGAAGGGTAACATTAAACTTCTTCAAACGTATTAAAAATAACATACTGGTCCCAGTGATAGGATTTAATCTGTTTAGTGAACCAGATCTCGCTACACGCACATAAAGGGGATAAATGTTATCAAAAAGCAGTGATAAAATCATTATCAAAACTTTATTGAGTACTTACTCCAGGTAAGGCACAGAGTTCATTAACACATTTCATTATCTTAATTCTCATACTGTATCATATTAATTATCTCAGTCCTTGCAACAGTCTTACGAAGTAGGTATTATCGTTATTACTTTTGTAGAGAGAAAGTGGAGACTCTGGGAGGTGAATCAGGGTTATATAATTGGTTAGTCACAGGACTAATACTGTAATCCAGCTATCTACTCCAAAGACATAGTGCTTAACCAATGTGTTGTCTGCCTCTGAGGTCCACAGCTTAGGTATGGGCTAAGGTCCAGAGATTGGTTTCAATTTTGAACAACTGGTATTTAAAATTTAAGGGAAATTTTAAATTTTTAGGTAACGTTGAAGTTGTCTTGAATTTCCCTCCTGGCAAAAGAAGTGACAAAAAGGATTGGACAAGTACACACAGTAATAGGCACATAAAGACTGCAATGGTAAGTATAATACACTTGGGCTGCCTTTGTGAATTAATTTAAAAATGGTTGCATGCCTGGAATTGCTTAATATGAACTTCCCAATAGAAGAATCTCTGACTTAGCCTTTCTTGTTAATAGGATTGTCACTTTTTTTCTCTCCATCTCTGAACAACAGATAACACTGTATAATACTTGTCCCAATAGAGGCTCCAAATCAGCAGAGGATGGAAAATACACACTCTTATTCAGAGGCCCATTTTCTTTGTTTTGTAAAAACCTGTTGGGAAAGAGGTTAATCACAAACAGAGATGTAATTCAGCATGGGGAAGAGTTCCTTCCCCATTCTGACAATAGCCTTAATCTTAATTACTTGATTCACTCCAAGGAGGAGTCAGATTAATGTACCTGTTAGAACACCACCCACTTTGTCTAATTAATGTAAATTGTAAAATGTTCTGGAGGTGTTAGGAAGCAAAATGTGGTTTTGTTTCTATAATTTGAAGACATCCTAATTAGGGTGTATTCTTAGAGAATGGGTTACTAGTGTACCACCTCTAGGACAAACAGGAAGATTTTCAAGAAAAAACAAAAAGGCTTGGGCTGAAGTCACATTGGAGATGCTTTGTTTTTCTGAACAAAGACAAATGAAATAGTAGAGTCCATTACTGTGTGTGCTGGTATCAGATTGGATCAACTTCTCTGAATTGTTTAAGGGTTATAGAACACAATTAGAAGTGCAACTCATGTCTTTGAAAATTCTACCCTCAGTCTCTGATTTGATCTGTCCTATCATCGCTACCATCACCACTGCCCAACACCAGCACTATTATCACCAACCAAAGTAATTATATACCTGTTTGTTTAGGGTGCTATAAAATTAAGAATGAAATAAACATTGTCCCTCTCACCTAAGGGTTTAATATTTAAATACAGAAGACAAAGAGTGGTATTTATTTTAAAGCACATTTTGAAAATATGAGTTTTATCGGTGTCTGGGATAATATTGTGTAAGGTAGTTCATGTAGAAATACTGTTGGTGGGGAAAGGAGCCTTCTCTTCTAAATGGCATTATTCATTTATTTGAGATATATTTGTTGAATATCAGCTATGTTCTAAGACACTTGGCTAGGTAGAAAGGACACCACAATGAACAAACCAATGATGCCCAGGAACATTGGATTTAATGGACAAGACAGGTAGGAAAGCAGGAAGCAGTAATACGTGTGAAATATGTTATGTCAAGGTTAATTAAGCATGGATAGCCATGGAAATATATGACAGGTCCCCAACTTTATTTTCTAGAAGGGTATGTTAGGGAAGGTCCGAGGAAGAGGTGATTTATAAGTCAAGGTCAACAGGAAGTGTAAGTTAACTGGGCAAGGGGAAATAATGAGAGGTTAATAGGGTAAAGAGATTGTCCAAGGGTTGAGAATTAGCTTTACAGTGTTGGGGTTCAGAGAGAGGAGGGAGAGATGGTAAGAGATGAGGCTTTAAAGGTAAGCTGGGGCTAAATCCTAAAAAGCCTTCTTTTGCTGTGAGGAGTGTAGGCTTTGGCCTGTGAGTGTTAAGAAGACATTTAAGAGTATAAATAAAAGGCCTGTGAACTTTAGAAAGATCACTGCAGATGTTGTGTGGAGGAGGAATGGATAAGAAGTAAGAGAAGAGTCAAGGAAATCAGCTGGTGGGATGTTGTTAGTTTGGGATAGAGATAGTAACATGCTCCTTGAGGTAGCAATAATGGGATGACAAAGTTGGATGGTATCAAAAGATACTCCAGAAATAATCTTAGCTGGATTAATGATTGATATGGGGGTAAGAGGTATACAATAGGATTCCTTTGAGAATTAATATTTGATTATTTATAAGATGGACTGGTAGTTTGGCAGGCACAGGTTCAAAGAAAAATTAATGCGGCTGCCTAAAGATGCTGGTAAGAAATCTGGGAATTCTAGAAGTGTTGCAACTAAACTAACTGAGATTATATCAGTTTATTTCTGTTACTCTTATCTAAGGATCACTTCTTCAACAACTTCAAGAATTATGAACATGCTGGGCAAATGATAGGCAAACAAAAATTGGAATTTTCTAAATGGTTGAACTTTGTTTCATGTACTTTACTTGGGGAGATGGTTATTTCTGCTTACTTAGTAGTTCTGTTGGCTTCTGTCTTAGACAGTATAGCATAATTACTTAGCTGGTTTTCCAGCTTGAAGGAAATTAGAGGCACCATAAGTGAGTAGGATGGTGAGAAGCAGGCACACTGACAGCAGGCACAAGAAGAAATGGGGGCTGATATTTATTCTTTCATGGAGTCTTTGTTGAGCACTTCTTAGGTGCCTGGCACTGGAGATATCTGCTATCTGGGGAATCGAGTTGGAGATTCAGTTGGCAAGGAAGGAAAGAAAAACCATATAATACAGGTGGAGAAACTCAAAAGAGCATCACAGATTGGAGTCATTTAGCATTGTTTATCATAATTCCATATTTTAACACCCACACAGTCAACCAGCAATGTTCTTGGTGACAACAGGTCTTTAAGAATAGAATGAGGTATGCTAGATTTCACTTTAGTAAGACAAGGGCATATAAAATGTTTTCTGAAGCATTCCATAGAAATGGCTGGCCTTTAGATGGGTGAAATAGATGATTAAAGTTTTAATTTTTCTTAAACATTTTATTTAGGTTAGGAAAGAGTGACTGTACTAATTTAAGTGGAAAATAGCAGTGTTTATTTCTCTTTCTTTTAAAAAATCTGCAAGTACAAATTCTCAATTGTAACAAGATTTATTTTTAAGGAGTCAGGGAATGTTGAGAGCACTTTTCAGCTCAGTTTGTTGGGGATTGCATGGGATATTTGGGCATCTTCGGCTGGTCAGTTTTATGGAAGGAAATAAGGGGTGCTATCTTCCTATGGAAACTAGTGGCCCATAGAACTCCTGATATGAAATGGCAGACTTAGCAGAAAAGATTCTAACTTTTCCCATTTAATGGCCAAACTTCTCCCCACTTCAAAAATAAATGAAAAACAAAACAAAACAGAAAGAATATACTTAGTGTCTTGATTTCTTCACTTCTCATTCACTCATCAGCCTTCATAATCTGGCTCTAGCACTTGTGCCACCCCTGGAGCAGCTCTCTCTTTTACTTATTTATTTCTTATTTATTTTTAAGATTTTATTTTTTTATTCATGAGAATCACACACAGAGAGAGGCAAACACATAGGCAGAGGGAGAAGCAGGGTCCATGCAGGGAGCCCGATGTGGGATTGGATCCCAGGACTGTGGGATCACGCCCTGACCCAAAGGCAGATGCTCAACCACTGAGCCACCCAGGTGTCCCTCTCTCTTTTAAATCTGAGGTGATTGCTATAAGGTAAGAGGCCATGGTTTGGCCTCTTGGCAGCATTCAACACCCTTTACCATTATGTTTTCTTGAAACACTGATAGCTCTCTACATTTTTCCCATATATTTGTTATAGCTTCATTAAGGGAATGTTTATGTCATAACTTGGTCAGGTCTGCCTCCTCCATTACAGTATGCTTGGTGAAAGGAGAGGGGCCTTGTCTGTTAGCACGTAGTGGCTGACACATAGAACAAGTTCAATGAGTAGTTATTGATATGAATAAACAAAAGGTTCACTTGCCCAGCTTTAGGAATATGGGACTGTAGAAAAGAGAATTTTCTCCCTCACTAAAATTAGAAGCCAACTGAGTATCAACTTACCATGAACTGAATTATGTCCCCTCAAACTTCAGATGTTGACACCCAAATGTGGGGTGTATTAGGAGACAAGTCCAGACTGATAGGATTAGTGCCATCATAAAAAAGAGGAAGAGATATCTCTCTCTCTCCCCATGCATGCTCAGAGGAAACTGTCCTCAAGCCAAGAAGTGAACTTTTATCAGAAACAACCCAGTAGAACTTGATGAAGCCACTACAGCCTCTCCTTTTTTCTCCTCTTTGCTACAGTTGTCAAAGACTCATGCAACCTGACACACTTCTGAATATAGATGTTCAGTGAGTTTCAGTTGGAGTTTCAGTTGTTCTTCTAGAAGTGTATCTCAGCCATGCAGGTTCCCATCTACCCCTGTGTGAGAAAGCCAGAGGTTAAAGCTGGGGCTTGAGGTACCACATCAATAGTATCAAGGCCAACTTGTGTGTGTGTGTGTGTGTGTGTGTGTGTGTGTGTGTTATGGAGGAAGGGCTTATCTTGCAATATACCATCTTATTGTAAGATCCAGTCAAAAAGAGCTTGTTCTAATTATGACAAGCTTAGGTATTTTCTCATATTTAGGTGAACTTTCCAAGAAATCAGAACATTCTTCTGAGTGGATCATTTTAACCAGCATAAAGTTACACATTTTTATTTTGAGGAACAATTAACTTCCTTTCAAAACTGAATAGCTAAATAGGAGGATGGCCTTAGTTTCTCTCTCTCTTTCTCCTTCTCTGTCTCTGTCTTTCACTCTCTCTCTAAGAAATGTTAGAGCACAGAGATGTAATGGATACCAATCTAATAAGATCAGACACCAGACATTATATTATCTGACATTATTTCTGCTAATGCACACTAAGTATTCAGTTGTCTTGTCATTGTCTAGTTTTTCTTACAGATGGGTTTGGAACATGTCACTAGTTATATAAACAAAGCTTACATCAACACTCATGGCCTGAGGTGATCAGTTTCCTATATGGTCTCCCATCACCATCTTTCTGTCCCATTGTTGCTGTGATCTTGGAGCCACACATTTCACCTGATGCCTGACTCCACATCAGGCCTGGCAAGAGAAAACGAAGTGAACCACACACACCAAATAAATATGATATACCTCTAAGATTTGGATTTGCCTGTTTCAGAAGCTAGTATTCACTATCCAGAAAAATTTGGGGAAGGCTTTTTGTAATAAAAATGCCATAGACAAGTGGGAACACATTTTGCCTTTTTCATATATAAAAAGAAAAATAAATACAAAATTTCCAAACAAAAAATATATCCACCATTATATCCTGCAAATTGTATATGATACTCCATGTGTGTATATGCTTTTCTTTCCCCTGGAGAAAGGACAAATAACCAGTATTGGAGACTCCAAAGGTCTAGTGCCCAAAGAGAGTCAAGGACTACCAGATGAAAAAGTACTTTTAGTTTAGGGGATTTTGAACTCCTGTGTAACTCTCAAATTATGGAGGTAGTTACCAAAAGACAAGAAGCCTGCTTAAATCTGAGCAATCTTCTTAGGGCTCTTGCCTGGCATTTGGGATCTGGGTTGTAAGAAGCAGGCATGTGGCAAGCGATGGGAGCACCAGTGATTAGGATGAATAGTCTGGAGCCAAGAGGCCTATTCAATAATGCAACACAAAGGGATTAAAAGAAAAGAGGAAAAGCAAGCACTCAGCAGTTAGTCTTTGTGGTCGGTAGTCTTTTGTTTCTTTCTAATCTCCTTATATGTGATTGCGATGGTGAAGGCTCTTATATTTAATAGACTCTCAAGTTACTTTGGAGATGAAACATATTTTACACTTACATAAAACATACTTTATACTAGAACGCAGATGCTGCACTTGGTACCCCTGCACTCCAAGAAAGGATTTCAAAAAGGGTCCCCAAAGATTTTGAGACTGCGTTTACCATATATAAAAGAATGATTACAATAATTCTAAACTCCAAGATTAATATAACAGAAATAGAAACACAGAAGATGGGTCTATTTATTACTTTCCCTCTTAGGGAGTCTCAGCAAAAATTGTTTTTAAAAATGTGCTTAACCTGGCAAGGATGACTGCTCCAGGTTTTCAGTAACTGCTCAAGTTGTCAATACATTGCACTCACTGCTCAGTAGGTGCCCCTAAATTGTGAATTTTGTTAATGAAGAATTGTCAAGAAGTTATTGGCTTCATTTAGAAAGCAATATTCTTCTCAGTAGCCTCAGTCTTATTTTAGGAAATCCACAGGGGATATATAATGTGAAAGTTCAGAGTGGAAGGCATCATGTTATTATTCCCCAAATCTTTGCAAGTGTCCCCCAAAGCAGAAAATATTAAATTATATGGTTCTGATTTCTCTACTGTTTCAAAGCACAAACCTATGAAATGGGAAATTGATACTTTTTGAAGGGCATGAAACCACCTTTAACTTACATGAAATGCTATGAATTGTTATAGTTTGCTCCTCAGATCTCAAAGCACTTTGTCATATTTCATTGAACTTGACTCCTCCCTTTGGGCAAAAGAGGTTGAGGAAAAGACAATATCTTGTACTGTTTGCTTTCTCAAGCCACTTTTGTTTGAAAAGGAGATACAGCATGTCTTTCTGGCCTTGTCCTTTATATCAGGGATCATTTCCTGTGCATTCCATTTATGGATATAAATAGGAATGGTCTATATTTCCCTAGAGGATGGAAAGTGATGTGATTTTGTGATTTTGAAATGAGAACTATGGCTTTTCCAAATTTACCTTTCCAGTCCAAAACAGAGTCTGAAATCTATGATTCAAAGAAGGTTGAAGACTATCATGCTGAAAGTTTTCTATTTCAGAGAATTATGAGGTTCTAGTGGTGTTTTCAAAACATGGACACACTTACTAAAAAATATTAGCAGCATTTTACCCAGGAGTTCTCTGAAATGGTAAATGTAGATAATAAAAAGTTATTACTTCATCCATGTATTTTGAAGATTAACTAAGTTGAAGCTCATGAAGATCTTAACATGGGGCCTAGCACAGGTAAACTCAGTAAATGTTAACAGAAAATAGTAATAGTTTGGTAGTTGTAAAAGACATTAATTGTACCCTGTAGCCTATATGTACCTATTACCATATCTATGGAGTTTAATGTATAAAGTCTGAAAGTTGGTAGACTCCGTTCCTCCTTTCTTCCTTCCCTTCTTTTCCTTTCTTCTTTCTTTGAAGCTTCTTTATGTTTTTCAATTCATACAATCAGTAATATTTAGTAAATGCCTATTTATAGATACTTTGGATAATATAAAGATCAAGCTAAATATAATCATGGAAGCATGGAACGTATATTTTGGAGGGCAGAGGCAGATATTTAACCAAAGTTTTCATAAATGACTAATGCTAAGTATAGAATGTTCAGTACGAGAGATAGCATAGGGAGGCATTAGCAGACTGTACCTGACATTTATCCAAAAGAGGGTGGACTCAGTTTATTGATCTCAAAAACTCATACATAGTTTTTATATGAAGCTCTAATTGGATTATTTTCTAAATTCATTGCCGAGGGAATGTTTTCAGGTACCACTAGATCATGTTAGGGAGAGGTCACACAACTGTCACACCCAGTTCAGTTAGAGTACAGGTGGTTCTCACTTTGACAGCACCCTATTAACACTGATGTATGAATATGCTATACAGGAACTGAGTCCTTGCTTTACACAGTTCCCACATCCTTTTTTTTTTTTTTTTTTTAAGTTTATTTAGTTAAGCAATCTCTATACCCAATGTGGGACTTGAACTCATGATCCCGAGATCAAAAGCCACATGTTCTACTGACTGAGCCAGCCAGGTGCCCCTACATACTTCTGATAAGCATTAATTTCAGTTAATTTGTGCAAAGTGAGGACTGCCTGTATACTTGAGAAAGTGTATACTGCTAAAAAGAAGTCATTGGCAACCATCAGCTAAGTTCTAGTCTAGGGTATGATTTTCCAGTCCAAGAATCCTTATAAAAATTTATACGTCCAAGAAACTGTCCCACTCCAACTATACTTCCTAAGCTAAATATTCCACTTTCTAGACATTTTTTTTTTCATAAGATTCAGCTCAATTACTCTCAACTACCATTTCACTCCTTTGTATGTTCTAGTTTTCCAATGTTTCTCTTAAAGCTTGGGACTCAAAACTGAATATCAAGTGTATTATGTACCTGCATTACCTCCAGACAGTATGCTCAGTCAGGGTAGGTAACCTTGCTATCCTAAAATACTTAATACTTAATAATTATTTCATTAATAAATATTCCTTTTTTAAAAGGTTTTATTTATTCATGAGATACACAGAAAGAGGCAGAGACATAGGCAGAGGGAGAAGCAGGCTCCCTGTGGGGAACCTGATGTGGGACTCGATCCCAGGACCCCGGGGTCATGACCTCTAATGCAGGCAGACACTAAACCAGTGAGCCACACAGGCGTCCCTCATTAATAAATATTCCAAATGTGGTATAGGACACTCATAGTACAGATACTTAGTATTGCAATTGTATCATATTAGTTTTGCTGGTAGCCATCTAACACAGTTAACTTTGTGTTTGATTTTGTTTGACAGATGATTTTGTGTTTCTTATCAATTTATCAGATTAACTAGCTTTCATATATGAAGCTCCTGTGGAAGCTGACATGAAATAGGTAAATTTTGTTGGGAAGTGATTATGAGAACAAAAGAACAAAAAGTCAGATCTGAGTGGGATCCTAACTCGAAAAGGAAGCATTTAGGAATGTAGTGACCTCTTTCCTGTAAAACTTTGTGCTAAGAGAGCAGAAAGAACAAGGAAATCAGAAATAAACCTTGCACATCATTTTGGAAATGCCAAGGCATAATGCAGAAATTTTATGGGTTTATATTTTAAAGGTTCTGCATTATAGTATTGATTTGAATGATTTGAAATTTCATAGAAAATTTCATTACCTTTTAACTTGATGAAATTCACTGAAGAAAGAAATGTTACAGAAATGGGCTATACCATAATGACTTTCATATTCATGTGAGATTGTCAGTGCAGACAATTGGGACTTCAATTGGTATGGGAGAGAAAGTGCTCTTGAATACCAAATCTGGGCAAAGCAACTTGGCACTTATATGACCAAGCTTAAAAAATTTACACTCAAATTAGAAATTATACTTCTGGGATTCTATTCTGAAGAAATAATGAGAGGAGAGTCAAAGATTTATGTACAAAATACTTTATTACAGCATTTTTCCTGATGGTGAAAAAAAGAGCCTTAATGTTCATTAATGTAGGACCAATGAAACAAAATTATAGTTAAATCTGTATGATGGAATTCTAAACAGTTACACTCCCAGAAAGATGCAGAACAGAATGGATAGTAAGTCATCTTTCAGCAACAACAACAACTAAGGAAAGGTAAAATAAAAAATGATAATAATGGTGAACTACAGGAGGAAGGAAGAAAGAAATAAGATAAAAGAAACGGTTTTGATTATTTTAGTTTTGAATTTAGAAGCAAAGAGCAGTATTATATAATAACTTAAAATTGAAAAAAAAAATCCTGAACTCCAAAGGAAAAAGAAACAAAAGAACCTAAGTATAAAGCTGGTGACTTAATGATTTAAAGAAGAATTATTTCAAGAAACTTTGAATTCTAATAATTTGTATAAGCTTTTGTGGAATATATCTCAATGACAAATATACAGCAAAAAAGTTTAAAATGTTACCTATAATATTTTCATACTGATATTGTTATTTTTGAGTTATTACCCATGTATTTGGGGATAATATTTTGGGATAAAGCAAGTACATGATTTTTTATGTCATTAAAAAATAGGTCTTTATTTGTTAAAAGAAATGCAAATATAGTCAAAGAAGTTAAGCAAAGCATTCCATCCAACATTTGAGTTGAATGTGTCAGAATGAAATGAAATTGTATTTTATCTTAACATGATTTATTTTAGAACTGTCCATTAAAAAGTCTGGAGATACTGAGCATCCCAGTATTAGTGAATAGTCCCCACATAGAGATTGTGGTCTCTAGTAGCCTGTTCCTAATAAAAGGAATCAGGACACCTTGAAGAGATGGCTGAGTCCAGGTTTGTGGCAGAAAAAGTATGAACCTGGAATATATTCTTGAACCCCCAAACAGGGAAGCCACTAGCACTGTGCTTACATTAAGAGGAAATCATGGTTATTTTTAAGGGCATAATCCCATCCCAGAAAAGATGGGATTGTGAACATTAAAAATAGTAATAAAGACATTGGCTTGAAATGAACCAAAATGTAAAATATGTGAACACATGATGATACAAAAAGTGGTTAAAAAGGAAAGGAATCATGCATTTTTCTTACCTTTCCTATGCAAATGATACCTTAATATAGACCGAGTGCTTTATATAGAATTTCTAAAAATAAATGCAGAAGAAATGATAAAATTATATTATTACCACTTTATATCTACTATATATCTACTATGATTTATATCTACTATGATTAAGAGCTACTAAAACCAAAACTAAGCATCAAAAAGCTGGTAGGAAGCCTTATAATGGATAGATCAGGTTGTAATCACCTTTCAAGTTTAGCAGGATGCACACACACACCAGAAAGAGATGTGCTTACTGATAAGATACACTATAAATTATTCAGCATCACCTATACTGATCAATTAATTATGTCTACTAAGATAGTGAACCTGAATCTGACCGAGCTTCTAGATCTACTTACTGGTTTTTCAGACACACATACAGGAGAGAACAAGATGTTGAAAAACACTACAGAGAAATAGCAAATTTCAGAATGTGAAAGGCTCTTCAGGACAAATGACTGAGTTCAACGAATTAATGACATGAGTGACAAATAAAGGAAGGAAAGAGATGAATAGATTGACACTTAAGAGATGTCCACCAAATGATTGGTGTTGGACATTTTTTAAAAAAATTCCCATCTAAACCAACAAAATGGTAAAACATTTCTTAAAAACAATTGAGGAAGATTGAACTTGACTAGGTGATATTGAAAACATTTTTAAGCATATGAAGTGTGATAATCGTATTATGATTAGGTTATAAAATAGACTCATAATCTTTTAGAAACACTGCATTATTTATGGAGAAAATTATATGATATCTTAGATTTGATTTAAAATATACCAGTGGAGTGAGAGAATAATGAATGGTAGTGTTGATGAATCAAGAGTGCCCAGATACAGATAACTGTCTAAGGTAGGTAAAGAGTATAAAGAGTATAAGATGTTTTTTTTTTTTAGTATAAGATGTTTTAATATAATAATCACTCTTGTTTTATATATATTTGAAAATTTTCATAATAAAGAAGTAAAAGTAATATTTTAAAATGGTAACACAGCTCTGGGTTATAGAATTTATGAAACTTTTATTATTTTACTTTAGTATAAAAATTTTTTGGTAAAGATGTATGATTTTAAGGATCATAAAAAAAGATATGTAAATTTTAAATGAACTCATGACCAAAGCTGAGGTGAGATATGTCCTGGAACAAAGCCCCTGACACTTATCAAAAATCACTGTATTAGTTTCCTGGGGTGGGCTGCTGTAGCAAAGGTCCACAAACTGGGTGGCTTACAACGGAAATTTCTCCTCCCACAGTTCTGGCAGCTCGAAGTCCAAAATCATGGTGTCAGTAGGGCAACATTTCCTCTGTAACCTGTATGAGAGAATTCTTTCTTGCCTCTTTCTGGCTGTCAGTCCTTGGCTTACAACCATGTCACTATAATCTCTGCTTCTGCTGTCACTTACTATTATATTGTGTGGGTGTGTGTCTTTTATAAGGAAATCAGTCATATTGAATTAAAGGTTCATCCTACTCCAGTATGACATCATCTCTAACCAGTTATACCTATAATTATATAACTAATTGTATTTGCAATGATCTTATTTCCAAACACATCATATTTGAGGTAGTAGGATTAGGATCTCAGCATATCTTTTGGAGGGACACAGTTCAACCCGTAGCAATCACTAATGCCGTCCATGAACCTTGAAATAGCTGTGATGTACTAGGCAGATATCTGATGTAAAGCTGACCAGGGTTTAAATCTCAAGTAAGCCCTTTATTAGTTGTATAACCTTAGGTTTAATTTTTTGAATTATAATAACAATAATAATGTAACAAGAACAACAGCAGTTTGGCTGATGATAATAACACAACAATAATAATAGTTTGTTGTAGGCAAGTTCTCTATAAAAGAGCCTAAGGTAGAGTTTGTGTGCTAAATCTTTATTAGGAGGTACAAGTTTGTGACAGCAAGAGTGAGGGAGAAAAGGGCAAAGAAGTAGGGAATCCCCATATGAGGGCCCACCCCAGGTCTGGTCATCCCCTCCCATACACAGCATAAGCAAAGGGCTTCCCTCTGCCCACCTGCTGCGTTCACTGCCAATGCTGTGCCCACCCCCGTCACCCCACTCCCCCCACTTGGGGGCCCACATCTTCCTTGGGCCAAGGTCTCGTGGGGGCGTGGGCCAAGTTGGGGGCCCAGGAGGCGGGGTAGGGGGAAGGGGAAGGAGATGCTCAGTTACCTCACATCAGTGCCCGCTGGGGAGGCGGTACGCCTGGCGGGTACTTTTCTATCTTTTATTTCCAGATTTTTTTGTATCTAAACTTACAGATTTGTATTATACAAGGACAGCCAATAAAGGAAGAATATAATAAAAAAAAATTCACCATGGCACATTATTACCAAGGTGGTTACAGTTTCACAAGAAGACAATGTCATCTCCCATAGGGTGACTTCCAAACAGGTTATATGGAATCATCATGACTCAACATACTTTGGTAGGTAAGACTGGGATGGATAATGGCAGGTAAAGTGGAAGCTGTGTTCAAACCCAGCCTTTACCCCAGAGGCTGTTTAAGGAGAAGAGGTATATGAGGCTGTGTACTGAGATTTTCACTGAGAAGCAGTTAAGTAGGTAAACTGAGCAAACCTGGCACATAAACCGGGTCCAGTGAATTCCTAGCAACTTAGAGAACAGTTGTGATGATTACATGAAAAAAACATAAATGTTATTCATTTTTAAAGATTTATTTATTTATTTTAGAGAGAGAGAATGAGTGGGCGGGGGAGGGACAGAGGGAAAGAGAGAATCCTGAAGCAGGCTGAGTGGGATCCCGGGGGACTCCATCGCAGGACCTTGAGATCGTGACCTGAGCTGAAAACAAGAGTTGGAAGCTTAACCAACTGAGCTACCTAAGTGCCCCATGAATTTTCTGCTTCTGTGCACTGCCTGGTTTGAGTCAAGCACTGTATAAATAGTCATTGCTTATTTCTGTTTATCTTGGAGAAATATATCCTAATATTCAAGGAGCATATAATTAAAATAGTGTAAAATTTCTTTAAGAGGATAGCATGAATTTGAGGAGGGATCAAAGTGTGTCTAATTGAGAATATTTTATTTTAAAGCCACTATGATTTAAATTCAATCACTGAAGTACTTGTAATCGAAAGATAGCTGACTCCACAAAATATGAGCATGAAGAAAAGAGTATCTTATACTAAATTTTAGTCTTTGAACTATCACAAAACAAGAGTTCAGACTTGACCTAACACTTTTATTTCATTTTACTTTATATGGTGTAATAAAGCAAACAACTCCTTTTCATCTACCTCCTCTTCTCCCATTTTCCCTCCTACTTCTACCCTCCCACCCCATCCTCTTTAATAATTCATATAGTTAAAGTTTGTGGTTTGGGAGAGGAAAAAAAAAGCTTTAAGTATTCAAACCCCAGCTTTATAACTCAAAAGCTAAGTGCAAACTTTTTTTAACATCTTAAGCTTTTGTTTTCTCAATTTTAAGAGTGCATTGAAAGGATTAAATGAAGTAACAGTCGTAAAATGCTTAGCACTTGCTGTGTCGGGAGTGTCCAGAATTTATCCCCACTGTCACAGCCTTCCATGTCTTCCTCATCTTTCAAGAGGACCACAGCAGCTACCTAACTGCTTCATCCATCCCTGCCCACACCCCCACCACCACTGAGCTTCTCTCTTTACTTTCTCCTTACATCATAATCTGAGGGATCTTTTCAAAGGCAATTCTTTTCATTTTATTCCCTTTCTTAAATTCCTTTAGTGGCTTCTCATTGACAAAAGATCAATAGCAAATTCCCAAGTTTGTTCTCACTTCTTCCAGCTTTATCTTCCTGCTTCTGCTGTCTTCTTAGTAGCCACACCTTTTCCCTTATGCACTAGGCTGACTTCTCTCCTAGACTTTTATCCCTGCATCCTTCCTTCCAAGGCACAAAGCTAATTTCTCATTGTCATTAGGCCTTAGTTGATGTTGTTCTTCAAACTAAAAGGTTTCTGTACAGCAAAAGAAACCATGAGAAAAATGAAAACGCAAATTATGGAATGAGAAAATATTTACAAACCATATATTGGATGAACGGTTTATATCGAAAATATACAAAGAACCTGTATAACTCAATAGCAAAAAAAAAAAATCCCAATTACAAAATGGGCAAAGGACCTGAACAGATATTTTTGCAAAGAAGACATACAGATGACCAACACACAAATGAAAAGATACTCAACAGCACTAATCATCAGTAAAATGCACATCAAAACCACAATGAAACATTACTTCATACATGTTAATTTGTTTATTATGAAAAAGATAAGAAAACAAATGTTTACAAGGATGTGGAGAGGGGGCTTGGATGGCTCAATGGTTGAGTATCTGCCTTTGGCTCAAGTTGTGATCCTGGGGTCCTGGAGCCGAGTCCCACATCAGACTCCCTGTGGGGAGCCTGCTTCTCCCTCTGCCCGTGTCTCTGCCTCTCTATGTCTTTCATGAATAAAGAAATAAAATCTTAAAAAAAAGATGCATGTGGAGAAAAGGGGTCCTTAGTACACTGTTGGTGGGAATGTAAATAAATGTAATCAATATGGAAAAAAATGTGGAAGTTCCTTAAGAAATTAAAAATAGAAACACCATATGATCCAGAAATCCCTCTTCTGAGTATATACCCAAAGGAAATGAAATCACTGTCTTGAACCTGTATTTCCATGTCTATGGGAATTTTTGTGATAGTCAAGATATGGGAACAATCTAAGTGTCCATCAGCTGATGAAGAGGTGAAGAAAATGTGGCAAATATACACAAAATGGAATATTATTCAGCCTTAAAAAAGAATCCTGCCATTTGTGGCAACATAGATGAAATAATCCAGACAGAAGAAATTAATACTGCATGTTATTACTCATAAAAAATAAAGTCAAATCATAGAAATATTGAGCCAGACTTTTTCCATAAAGTCTCTCATAGGGAAAAAAAGAAGTCAAATTCACAGAAACAGAATAGAATGATGATTGCCAGGGTTTGAGGTTTGGGGAAATGTGGAGAGGTTGGTAAAAGGGTACAAACTTTTAACTGTAAGATGAATAAGTTCTGAGGATCTAATATATTGAATGGTGACTATAGTTGATAATACTGTACTATGTACTAAAATTTGCTAAGGAAATAGTTCTTAAGCATTCACACCCCTAACCATACCTCCCCTCAAAATAAGGTAACTGTGAGGTGATGAGTTATTAATTAACTGGGCTGAAGGAATCCTTTCACAATGGAAACATTTATAAAACCATTATGTTATGCATTTTAAATATATATATATATATATATTTTTCAATTATAACTCCATTAAAAAAAAAGAAAAAAAATGTATGCCTAGGTATAGGGTATACTTTCTTTGGTTCTTCCTGTATCTGTGATTTGGTGCCTGACATGAATTTGGGGGAAATTCTTCATCATTACTGTTTCAAATAGTTCTTTGGTTTCATTCCCTCTTTCTTTGCCTTCTGCTATTCTCATTATATGTATGTTACACCTGATGTAGTTGTCCCACAGTCCTTGGATATTTTGTTCTGTTTTTTTTTTTTCCCATTCTTTGTTCTCTTTGCTTTTCAGTTTTCAAAGATTCTATTGATACATCCTTTAGCTTAGCGAAGCGAACCTGTCCTCAGTCATGTCCAGTCTACCAAAAAAAAAAAAAAATCAAAGGCATTTTTCATTTCTGTTACAGCATTTTTATCTCCAGCATTCATTTCTTTTTGGTTCTTTCTTAGGATTTCCATTTTTATGTTTTCATTTCCCATCTGTTCTTACTTGCTGTCTACTTTATTCATTAGAGCCCTTAGCATATTCATCACAGTTGTTTTATATTCCCAGCATAATTCCAACATCCCTGGCATGTCTGGATTTGATGCCTGTCCCATCTCTTCAAATTTTGTTTTTTGCCTTTTGGTGTGCCCTGTAATTTTTTTGTTAGCCAGACATGATGTAGTGGGTAAATGGAATTGCTATAAATAGCCTTTAGCAATGTGGCATTAAGGTGTAGGGCGAGTGGAAGCATTCTACAGTCCTAAAATTAGGTTCCTGCCTTTTCATGAGTCTATGCCTCTGGAATGTGACTTTCATAAGTGTTTCTCAGTAGTGTCTGATAGTTTCCACAGAGGGCAGGTCTTATAAGGACAGAGTACTCTGGTGTTTTCCAGAACTTCTAGTATTTCCCCTTCCCCTCTGCCAGAAGCTAAAAGGGATTTCCCTCTCTCTGATATTTACTGTGGGACCTGGTCAAGCCCCTGGAGATAAATCTTACAAAACTGTGGAGGCTTTCCCATGGCTGTGTCCCCCTGGAATTTTTAACTCTCAGCCTTGTCCACAATGAGCTTCCAGCAAGTTGTCAATTACAGTCCAGGGTTTCCTACCCTAAATCCGGGTTCCTTGGGTATTTTCTGCTTAGTGACTTCCTATTCCTGTAGGTTGTGACTCCCTGTATTCCCCCATCTGTCTTCCCGGTCTTTGGGGGCAGTGGTTTACTACCCTCTTCACTTCTCTCCCTCTCCACTCAGGGATCCAAGAAGAGTTGTTGATTTTTTGGCCTGTTAGCCTTTTTACTTGTTCAAGACAGAGTGGTGACTTTCAAGTCCCTTACATGCAGAACTAGAAACTAGAAATCCAAAGTCCTATGATATTTTGTATTCTTTCTTAAAACCAAGTTCTCATAAGACAGAAGGATGACTGTGTAAGAGAATTCTCTGTACCTTTCTGAGGCATTAATCCCACATTTCCAAGCTTTCCAATTTACATCAAGTAAATCATAAATGTAGAAGACGGACCCAGATACTTTCAAGTCATTTCTTGAAGTGTCAATTCTGAATAATTATCTTAGAAGCCACATTCTTTAGAGTGTTTCTCCTGTCCTTAAATATTGCATAGCAATGACAAGTGAATTCAGGCTGTTTTTTTCCTGTTTGTATTTTGAAAATTCTGAATGCATAATGCCCTTTTGAAGATACCACATCTCTTCTATTTAAATGACATCTTAGAAAAGATTAATGATTTGGGGTTTTTAACCCATTCTAAGTGTGCCTCTCTATTAAGAATGTTGCCACCTCACACTTTAACCCAGCTTTCAGTCAAGTGCTTCTATAATTACACTGTAAGTAGCTAATTAAGAAGGTGCTTAATGTACTGTAGTTGAGAGTACTTTCCATTCAGGGAATTAGTTCTACTCCTTATTAGGAGTTGCAAATAAGCAATTCAATATCCTGAATCCACTCCAAACAAAATGCTAACCGGGTATCTTTATGGAAACACAACTCTAGCCAGAATAAGTATGTGTGGGAATTACTTTCTTTTTCTTCGTGCTTCTTCATATTATTGTTATCCAGCTCCACAAGGCAGAGATAAGAAGCGCAACATCTGCATTTCTCAGATTACCCATCTCTTTATTCCATGTTGGTAGAATGATACTTATTTTTGCTGGTAGCATGGCTGCCACCATCACAGCAGGATCTCTATTTCTTTTTCAAATAAATAAAATTAAAGGTGCTCAGCATGGTACAGTTCAGCTGTATATCTCCAAGTTGCACACAAATTGAAGGTGCTTTTAACTTTTATTTCTAAACTTCTTTGCCAGTCTGAAATGACAAAAGTAAAGAAAGTCAGACAATGTGGTCCATTTACCTGCCTGTTTCCCTTCTAAATATATAGCAGGTGGTATAAACTGTGTTACTAGAGCAATTTTATGGGGAAGAATTTTTTCATAAAAGATATTGGAAAAATCTGGAGTAAAAGATTTTGTTTTCGTTTAGCAAATTTATCAGGATTTAACCTACAAGGTCATTAGTTAACAAAGTTGAGATAATTTACTGAAACCTTTGTAATTAATAAATATTGGGGGATGGTAGGAAAGTATGGATTTGTTGCAATATATGCAGGGCTTTTTTTGTCTTTACAGTCATAGCCTTCATTTTTAAAAATGTTTTTATTTAAATTCAATTAGCCAACACGTAGTACATCATTTTGATAAGGGAATTATACTGTAGAAAACACCAACAATCTAATTGCATGTGATCCAAACTTGGCTCTCCTGAATTTTTCTTCTAGGATATGAGCCTCAAATACAATCATATAGGATAGAAAAATGGCTGGAGCTGATTTACTTTTGCAATAAGGAGACTTTCTGTTGTGGATTGAATTATTTACCACCTAAAATAATGTTAAAGTCCTTAACGCTCAGTATCTGTGAAATACAACTTTATCTGGAAGTCGGATCCTTACAGGTGCAGTCAAGGTGAGGTCATAGTGAACTAATGTGTGCTCTAATCCAGGATAAGTGGACACTGATGCAGAGGTAAGACAGCTGTGTGAGGAGACAGGCAGATGATGTTGTTATGCTGCCACAAACCAAGGAAGGTCTGGGCAACCAGAGGCTGGAAGAGGTAAAAAAAAAAAAAGGATTTTTCCTGCAAAGACTTTGGGGGAGTATGGTGCTTAGCAATAACCATGGTTTCAGACTCCTAGCTCACAGGACTACGAGAGTGTAAGTTTCTGTTGCTTTAAGCCATCTAGTTTGTGGTCATTTGTTGCATTAGCCTAGGAAAACGTTATACCATCTTGTTGCTCCTTCTGCATTGATCAACTGAGATGCCCTGTTTCTGGTTCCTTTCCAAGCTTAATTCACCAGTTTCTCCTATATTGTTTGAATTATTCCTTAATCTTTCTAATAAACTCCCTTTAAACTTAAGTTTTAACTTAAGTTTGGGGCAGCCCAGGTGGCTCAGTGGTTTAGCGCTGCCTTCAGCCCAGGGCCTAATCCTGGAGACCCAGGATCGAGTCCCACATCGGGCTCCCTGCATGGCGCCTGCTTCTCCCTCTGCCTGTATCTCTGCCTCTCTCTCTCTCTCTCTCATGAATAAATAAATAAAATATTAAAAAAATAACTTGTTTGCCCTAAGTGGATTTCTGTTGCTTGCATCAAACTGTCCTATCTAATGAGCAAACATTTCTTGCTATCATTCTAGGTGTCAGTTGTTATTGGAAGCTGATCAGGGACAGAGTATGAGAAAGATAAACTGAACTTGGAAGGTAGGCCAAAGTAGAAAAGCATGTAGTCTTACAGAAATATTAGATTAAAACATTGTTTAACAGGTCCACCCAAGGATTGTTTAATTATCTACACTTGAGAAATGTCCTATTGTTTGACTTAATATTTACTGTGAATTAAAGCCCAGATTATGTGAATTTGCATGTTAATTAACTTCTACATGTTGTCTGGCAGAGAGGCAAACCATTTTTTTTCCTCAAAGTTTATGATTTTCTTGCCCTATAGAACATTAACCAGTCTTATATCTAATCTAGCAATCTTATGTACACATTGTTTTCTTCAATGCCTATATCACCCTTTTCAAATAATTCTTCTTCAAATCGACTTTGCCTTCCAGCTGATTACTTCATGAGTAAAAGCAGTTTTGCTATGGGTGTATTAAATCATATATATTTTCACCTTTTGATGATTATACTTTGGTATGCACAGAAAAGTTATTTGAGAATACTAATAGTTCCAGATTAGCTGCATGGCTATTTATGACTATATCCATAAGGCAGAAGTTAGAATGTTGACATTAAACGACAAATATGAAGGGATTTAAGTGCGCTAAAAGAAAACAGAGTTTCTTCTTTAAAATAGAAAAAAGGACAGGACGCCTGGCTGGCTCAGTGGTCGAGCGTCTGCTTTTGGCTCAGGGTGTGATCCTGGAGTCCCAGGATTGAGTCCCGTGTCGGGCTCCCTGCATGGAGCCTGCTTCTCCCTCTGCCTGTGTCTCTGCCTCTCTCTCTCTCTGTGTCTCTCATAAATGAATAAATAAAATCTTAAAAAAAAGATTGAAAAAAAAGATTGAAAAAGGAATTTCCTATATATACACACACACACACAGATGCATGTGTGTGTATATATATATATATAATTTACATATATAACATGCATATGTGCATATATATATACTTTTAGAAAGTTTGTTTACTCAAAAATATTGACTAATAGACTATTAAGTATATCTTAAAGTCTAAGACAACTTTTCACTAAAGATCTGGTCTTTGAGTAAAATTAAATCTGGACAGAGAAGTGTAGAAATTTTAAATAAACTCTGGAAGCACCTAAAGCAGCTGAAAACTAATTGTAAATTACATAATCTGAAAAAAATTAGATAATTTCCCATAGTAAGATAAAACTTTAGTTTTCTGAGGCACCTGGGTGGCTCAGTGGTTGAGCATCTGCCTTTGACTCAGGAGGTGATTCTGGCATTCTGGGTTTGAGCTCCACATTGGGCTCCCCTCAGGGAGCCTGCTTCTCCCTCTGCCTATGTCTCTGCCTCTCTCTGTGTCTCTCCTGAATAAATAAATAAAATCTTAAAAAAAAAAAAGATTTTCATTTTCCCTGCATTGTTGAAACATCAATGTAAAAATAAAAACAATAAAGAATGAGCACAACCAAAAAAAAAAAAAAAAGAAAGAAAAGAAGAATGAGCACAACCAAATCCCATAACAAATATAATGTAGGACAAATATGACATAATTGAAAATATTCAGACATGTCCCTGATAGAAGGGGAGTGTGCATGTGTGTGTGTGTGTGTGTATGATAAAAGTTGTGCAAGAATAATGGGTAAGGAGGGAAATAGGGATACTATCATTTCCTGAGTGTTATTATATGTCCAGCTCTAGAAGTCTTTTTAAAAATTAAAGTTTTTACTCCTTGATCATATATTATTATCATTCCCATTTATAGATGAAGCTCAGAGAAGTTAATTGTCTTTCCCAGGGTCATGCAGAGCTCACACGGAGTCAGGATTCAATTTTATTTCTAACTCCAATGTTCCTGTTTTGGGTTTTCTATTAAAGGACATTGCCTCTCAAAATAAGATTGACCTTTTCAGTGGATATCTGGGAGTCTAGTTGATTGCACAAGTCATAGGTAGAAACTATGACCTTTCTGGAATAGCACATGGTTGATGGAAAAAGTATAGGTAAGGAC
The DNA here is from genome assembly GCF_018345385.1 of Vulpes lagopus. Classification (NCBI taxonomy): domain Eukaryota; kingdom Metazoa; phylum Chordata; class Mammalia; order Carnivora; family Canidae; genus Vulpes; species Vulpes lagopus. The sequence goes on from NC_054830.1 coordinate 41,711,151, forward strand.
TGCAGAATATTTATTTCTCATACAATATTGACATACAATGTGGCCTTGGGGATGCCTTTTTTTTCTACCTCTGTCTGGCCTCAGTTTACAAATCTTTAAAATGAGATTATTAGACCAGATTTATAAATTTATAAGTGTGGTCCATAGTATTATAATAAAGTAGTTCATCATTCTTTCAAGAAAATTTATTGAGGCATATAATGTATAAATCTGAGATGCTATTATTTGAAAGATGACCATTATTTTATGTACCATCGAGAAAGAATACAAAGTTACAACTTAAACTGATACAATGCTTTATCACCAATTATTTTACATTTGTTAGAAAAACTTTTTAAAACTTATTTATAAATAGATATTTTATATCACAAAAAATATAAGAAAAATACATTTATGTAAAGTTCTTCTGATTTTTTTACCCATTTAATGTCCGATTTTTCCAGATATCTTTAAGACCTAGAGTTGTATGGATTTTTCCATATACTACTACTAATCAACATTTACTAGTACTTAAAAAATAAAGGTAATAAAGCATGTCTTAAACATGTGGCTGTTTGCTATCCCTGAGGTTTTTTCAAAGCCAGTGATACATTTTATTTAAATTTGATGTAAATATGTATTTGTGTATTTGCCTATGTGTGTGAATTTGGGGTATATATATATATATATACATATATATATATATTCTATAAAACTTTCAGTTTATAGACTCCTAAGGAGGAATACTTGGATATGATTTACCTTGATATTCTCTAACATACACTGTATTGTCTTTTACAAATAGGAACTCAAAAAATATTTATTGATGTGAAGTGGACTTACAGTAGTCTACTCTGATTTTTACAGTTTTCAAATTATTTGACCTCATATGTAATAAATAAATCCATTAACCAGACTGAGTTTTCTAGATGTGCTGAAAATACATCTAATGATTACCATTTATTAGCAATAGAAAAACAGGGTAGTAAATTGCAAAACATATCAGTGAAGGCAAATTTTTTCCTTAGAAATGATAATTTAAAATTATAGTATTTCATGGAGTTCTGTGGCGTTATTTGTTGATTTCTGCCTAATTAAATGCAGATGATAAAGCAAACATCTGCTAGGCTCATTCCCACCGATCAGTTGGGTAACTAAAGGTAACAAAATTGGTATGTTTGGTTTTCCATCTAACACAGTACTTGTTTTTTAATGAGCATTTTAAAATTGAATTTTTATCACCCCTTTATGTGCCTTGTAATTTGTGCATTAAAAATAAAAGTATCAAAAACAATGATTATTTTGCATTTTATTCAACAGAAATGTAGAATATCAAATCTTGCTTTGATTGATACTAAGTTAGATTCCAAATTTCTAAGTGCCCAATCTACCAGCCGGTCTTTCCAAATACTCATGTGTAATTTTGAGTTACATCTGAAATAATTTACTTAAACATGTCATAAAAATTAGTTTGTATGTTCTAGAACAAGCTGTTCTAATAGTAGTACTTCAGCATATCAAGAAAATTATTTCTCTAAGCTGCTGGCTTATAACCACAAAACTAGAATTGGTCTTTTAGCTGAAGTGCCTGCTGTCCTTACTTCCTCCAGTTCTAAGAATTTTACAATCATTCTTCTGATATGAATTCTAAATATTTTAAAAGATTTTTATTTATTTATTCATGAGAGAGAGAGAGAGAGAGGGGCAGAGACACAGGCAGAGGGAGAAGCAGGCTCCATGCAAGGAGCTTGATGCGGGACTCGATCCCGGGACTCCAGGATCATGCCCTGGGCCAAAGGCAGGCGCTAAACTGCTGAGCCACCCAGGGATCCCCACGATATGAATTTTACACACACACACACACGTTTTGTTTTAAGAAATAGTATAACATAAGAATTCAATGCTCTGAATAATGTAACATAGTGGTTAAGAGTACAGACTTTGGAGTGAAATTCTGGATTCAAATTGTATCTCAACCATTTACTGGTTTAGAGCCTTTGGAAAGTGACTTAACTTTTGTTCTTCAGTTTCCTTATCTGTAAAATGGACTAATTAGTAGTACCAAGGAGTTCTTTGAGGGAAAACTATTTTCAAATTTATAAAGCACTTATAATTCTACCTGCTACATATTAAATGTCACATAAATGTTCGTTCATTAAAAGACATGAAAATGTGTTTATATCAGTAGTCATGTCACATGCTGGATGACTTGGTAAGTCTCTGACTGAAAATGAGGTGGAATATCTGCCAATTTTTGTTAATTATCTTTTCTTTTGCCTCACTGTAAATAAATCTTTTTGCTGTTTGCTATTACTCTCTCAAAAACTTTATTATAATGAATTACTGTATATGAAACACCCAACTAGCTCGTTAATTCAGTGAAACATAAAATTAGCCTAAGCCCTACATTCCATGCTTTCCTCCGTACCCCTCACCCCCAAAATGATCAAACTCTGTTCCTTGCTGGGAGCAAGTAAAACTAGGTGGATTTCACCAAGCAGGGTTCAAAAATTTTAATAAAGCTAATGGTATAGAAAGCATCTCACTCAAATATTCTTACTAAGAAGTTTTTGTGAAAGGGCACAGGAATAAAAATATTTACAAAGTTTTAAAGTGATGCCAATGACAGTCCAGTCTTACTGCTCACTGATCCAATCCAAATTCACCATCTTCACTTACTAAATTTCACTGAACAGCGATAAGGAGCACTGTCCTTGACTCTGAGCATGAAAAGAATTTACAGTGAACTTTTACAGATGTTTCAAACTCAATAGGATCCAAATAAAAGTCACGTATCCTGTCTTTCGAAGCATTTGAATTGGAGGATTGAAATAGTTCTTTACATTGCGTAGGTAACCTGAGACTTGTTTCCTTTTGCAAATAGAGTTTATGTTATACAAACATGATTTTCATCTGTCTTTGTTCCTTTTAATTACCTTATATTAAACATGAATAGTGTTCCCTTAAGAGTTGTATTCATTGTTAGAATATAAAGACAATTTATTATTTAATAGGTCAGTTTACTGGGTATCTTCTTCTCATTGACCTCAGATTGTCTGATTAGCTCCCCTTAGACTCCAGCCTAGTTAAAGTAATGGAAATAATGCAAATATATTTCATTGAGCAGCTCTTCCTGCAAAAGTTCACCTGTCCCATTTTACTATTATTCTATTTGCATATTAACTTAACTTACATTAATTTGTACAGTAGTTTGTGTTTCACACATTATATATGCTAGAATACTATTAGTTTTGTACGTTCAGAAGTGTTATGAGAAAAATTTTTGCAGCCATATTTGTTTGAAAAACTGAATTAAATCAAGATAAATGGGTTTCTTTACTGAGGGACTTCTCAAACCATATTAATAGGAATGATCCATCTTTGAGAGACATACAATATGCTGTGTCTTCCTAATATTTTCACCACTTGTTTTTTTTAACTTATATTAGTTCTCAAAACTAGTGTTCTCTGGTACACTGTTTGGGAATGGCTTCTTGGTACACCTCTTATTTCTGAAGACTGAGAATAAAGTAATAATTTGTTTATAAGCAGTTGAATTCTTTTATCAGTTAATCCTTCTTCATGTTGTAGATAGTGGAGGGTGAAGTACATCAGTGCAGTTGTGAATAATACTGAGAAACAAATATATACCACTTAGCTCATTCCTCCCCTGGGAAGTGTAAGTACAGCTTTGAAATTTACTATTTCTGTCACCAATGTAGAAATGGATAGTATTGAGCATATTTATAAAGAAAAGCTATTAGCAAGATCAGCTAATAGCAAGATCAGGACTGCCCCTGGCACTAGTGAAACTCCAACTATTTTCCCCAGGCTAATGCTTAGCCATGTCTAGAGTACCTCTGGAGTAATAGTGAAAAACAAAGTGAACACTTCCCATTAAAAATCAGATGAGGATGAGTGAGTAGGTATTTGACGACCATTTGAAGCCAACTTTTGGATTGATATGACAGAGAATGTGCTAATATAGAAGGGCAACATGGGAAAAGAAGTAACTGAGTAAATTAAGTGGTGTGACTATATGACTCAAAGGTGGTCAACTATATCCAGGGACTTAGAAAATGTCCCACTTGGAGGAGAACTTAGAGAAACAGTAGGTAGATCTCAGTTCCGATGCTGTCTCAGTCCATTTGGCCTGCTATAACAGAGTACCTATAGATTGGGTGGCATATAAACCATAGAGGATTTATTTCTCACAGTTCTGGATACCAGAAGTCCCAAGATCAAAGTACTGACTGATCATGTGCCTAGTGAGGGCCTGCTTCCTCCACAAATGGCTATCTAGGTGCTGTTGTCCTCACATGGGAGAGGACAGGGGAGGAAGCTCTTTTCAGCCTCTTTTATAAGGGCAATAATCTCATTTATAGGAGCTCCACCCTCATGACCTAATCATCTGCCAGGGCCTCACCTCCAAATATCATCACACTAGGGGTTAAGAATTTCAACTTACAAATTTTGGGGTGAGGTGAACATTTAGTCTATAGCACATACCAACTTCAATGGACTTGCAGTGGCTTTTTGAGCACAATGGGGAAGATTCAAACCTCAGTGGTAAAGTGTAACATGAACAATTAGCAAATGATTATTATTTTTTTTTTTTTAGGAATTGGAGTTTCAACAGTATATCAGTCATTTACTTGCCATTCTTGATTTAATTAACCTGCACACTTTACAGATAGGTTATTGTGATTCCCAGAAGTTGAGCGATGTGTTCAAAGTTACACAACAAGTTAAGGATATAGCTGGAATTTGAACCAGGTGTTTGTGTCTCTAAGTCATTTTTCAGAATAGACGTTGCTTATTTTTTTCCCTGAAACAGCAGTCATTACCCTCTTTGTCATTTAAAATCTTAAACAAGACATTCAATTACACATCATTAGTCACAATTAGGCCTGTTGAGAAGTTCCTCTTGAAACCCAAACAGTTTTTCATACAATACATTTAAATCTGCAAGTCTTCACAGAGCTATAGGCTGAATAAAAGGAGAAGGATCATTCCAATATGTAGAGCAAACCAAGGTGGAAATCGGGCATGTTATTATATTTGGTAAAGGAGGCAAGGGGTGAAGGACAGAGAAATGTCCTTGTGTAGTAAAAGTTAATTTCAGTATCATAGTTTTGCTTTTACATTAGTGCCATCTTTAAAATCTTTGTCTTTTGACTACACAATAAAAAATGAACTCTCTACACCTTACAGCATCAATGTACACATACAAGAGCTATTCAGAAATAACAATGGAAAGCTTTCTTTGTAGTGTTTCTTTCCCCCTTTCCTTTTATCTTTGTCTTCATATTTAAATAGAATGTCAATCATCTATTTATTTTTATGGAAACTATTGTGATTTGGGTATTTGGTAGAAGATGGTAACAGAACTGTAGTCTTTCACTACATAAAGTGGGAAATTTGGAAAATATTTTCTAAGATATAGATGTCTTACATACAAAAATATAGGGTTTACTAAACATTAATAAGACATGCCTTGACCTTTCCAATTAATAATGTCTTTTCCATATTCTACATAACTAGAATCTTGAATGTTCACAATGACTGGGATTGTCTTGGTTGTGGAATTGAACTGTGGTTTTAACCTCATTAACTCTCTGGCGAGCCTTTTACTAATAGAATAAAGCATGATAAAAGGAAAAGGGAAATACGTCATATATAAGAATCAAAGACCTAATTCATAAAATTAGAGAAATTTAGAGTTGCAACCAACTATTACAGACTAATTATCCTTTCTTTTCCAAATAAGGGAACAGAGACCCCAAGAGGCATAGTGCTAAGCCAGAGACCCAGAGACCCCACGGTGAGCCATCGGTGCAGTGGGAACAAAGCTGAAAGATTATAAAATTTCAGTATCCTTCCCATTTACCCAATGCAAATAATTTTAAAATAACAAAATCATAAAGTGGTATAAACAAATTCAATTCTCACTGGGCATTTACAATTTGGAAGGTCAAACATTCTTTTTCTTTTTCATCACCCTACAATGAATGTGCACTGACAATTTGAAAATATTATAGAATGTAGGCTTTCTATTACAATTGCCAAAATAGTAGAACATTCTGATGGTTAATTTTTGAAGACACAGCTATTTCCAAACTGTTTTTATTTTTGTTACGTTTTATCACTTACTTTTTTACACATCATGAAGATTAAGGTCTTTGTAATTTAAAAATTATACAACAGCTGCTACAAACTGCTTCTTGCACTGGAACATGAAATTTATATTGGGAAAATACCTATTACTAGCTATAAAATATGTATGAGGCTCTGTAGCCAAGTTTGTAAAATGGAATTTCTCCTCATAGCAAAATGGAATGGTTACTTTGCTTGGGGGATTCACTATTAAAGGAGAATTGTATTGATATGTGTTAAGTATTGTTTTACTATATGAATAATGCAACCATCCATTGTGATACTTAGTATTTTGGAATCATTTCTATACCATTTTATTATTTAGACACTTATATGCTGCCTTTTGCAGCTCAGCTTACTTTATTTGATAGAATTTCCATAATTATTTAGATATAGATAGTAAATGTATATTCATAATTAATTTTGGTCCATGTATTTCAACAGCTAATTAGATATGTTTTATATACTATACACAGAATCCACATCAACCAGAAAAAAATCATAATACTTTGGGGTGTTTTATTTTTATGACAAATGGCAAGAAGCAAGCTATCAGGGATTTACTTTAAAAAACGTTTCCCAGGGGCACTTGGGTGGCTCAGTGGGTTAAGCCTCTGATTCCTGATTTCAGTTCAGGTCATGATCCTAGGATCCTTAAGATCAAGCTCAGAATCGGGCTCAGGGCTCTGCTCTGGGCATGGGGCCTGCTTAAAGATACGCTTTCTCCATTTCCTTCTGCCCACCCTTCCTCACACCACCCCTCTTTCTTAAAAGAAAATAAAAAGAAATGAATCCCAGGGCATTTCACAAAAAAGAAAAAAGGGTTGTTTTTATATCATGTTTTATCCTCTTAACCATATAAATTGCACAGTTATTATCCCTGTTTTTAAAATCAAATATTGGTTAAAATTTGATCACCTCTGTTAATGCCACCCCCAAAGAGCCAAATTAATCCTCTTAAATGGGTGGCCCAGGTGGCTCAGCGGCTTAGCCCCGCCTTCAGCCCAGGGCCTGATTCTGGAGACCCAGAATTGAGTCCTGCATCAGGCTCCCTGCAAGGAGCATGCTTCTCCCTCTGCTTCTCTCTCTCTCTCTCTCTCTGTGTCTCTCATTATAAATAAATAAAATCTTAAAAAAAATCTTAAATATTTTTCTTCAAATACCACCAACTCACTGCAAAATGTTCAGTGTCTTCTCTGATAGTCTGCTGAGTGGAGTACAAGTAGCACAATTCATGTTTAAAGTTCTTCTGAGAAGATCATCACAACTTTACAACCCTTTCCAGCCTTATTCTCCAAGTATACCTTATAATCCACACTCTCAAGCCAGACCTTTGTTCTTTTCTTCTTTATTTCTTTGCCCAGCTCCTCTCCATAATACCCACATTTTATACTTCTTTTCTTCCTTTCAAATACCATGCAAAGCCCTTATTATTTGATGATCTGATTTCCTCTCACTTCATATAAGTAGATATTGTTTTTGGAGGGTGGGAGTGGTGGCCTGGTGCTCCTGATAATCTTTTCTTATCCCTGAATTCCAATGAAATGTACTGGTCAGTATGCTGGGGATAGAGCTCTACTGTCTAGGCCTAAATCCCAAATGCACTATTTACTAGTTGTGTGATTTAGAGCAGATTACTGCTCTAACTCTTTTGGGCTGCCCTAACAAAATAACAAACTAGGTAACTTATAAATAACAAGTACTTATTTCTTACAATTGGAAGAAAATCTGGAAGAAATCTGGAAGTGGGGAAGTCCAAGATTAAGGCACCAGCAGAACTGCATAAGGCCCTCTTAGTTCATAGCTAGAGAATTTTTCCTGTGTTCTTACTTGGTGGAAAGGTTTTAGGAGCTCTATAGGATAATTATAAGAACACTAATCTCATTCATGAGGGCTCCACCCCCAAACATAATCACCTGTGAAAGACCCCATCTACTAATATAATCACTCAGGGGGGTTAGAATTTTAACATGTAAATATTGAGGATACAAACATTCAGGACATAGCAATACCTTAGTTCTAATGTAGTCAAAGAGAATAATATGAGTATCTATATGTACAATGGAATAGTATTTGGCAAATTTTAAACATATGCAATTGTGGTGCCTTGTATGTAGTCAATGATCAGTTAATATTAGATATTATTATAGAAGAATAATCTGATACTTAATATATATTAATAACACTCTACTATAATTTACCTCCTGCCTGATTTTAAGATGTAAAAATATTTATGTATTTTTTACTAAGTAGCATTTATACACTATTTTTATTTCTATATATCCAACTGTTAATACAAATTTAGCACTTTAAATAGATACTGTCACATGCCAGATGTGAAAAAAAAAACTTTAGAATCAAAGCCAAATTCTTGATCTCATGTAAAAATTGAGAAAACCTTTCTGACTTTTGTCCACATTTTATCTCTATCATTTTCCCTTCATTATGTGCATTGATGACTATGTCATTAATCAAAATTTGAGAATTCCAAGAATTTAGTAAGAGACACATGCAGAAATGTATATGTGTAAGAAATATATGGACATCTTTCATATTTAGTGATGTGCTTTCAGCTTTAAAATAAAACATTATACCCATACTAAAGCTTGATATCTTCCTCAGAAAAGGTGATGTGCTATAATCAGTTATTGAATTCCTCCTAAAGTTGGCTGTTTGATGATGGATTATGTATTATTGTCCTTACTGCTCATTAACAAGTGTTGAATATTCAGCTGGAAAATTCAAGGATGATATAGTAAAGTACTATGATTGGGCATAATTCTTGTTTGACTTGATAATTTGGAAAATTAATAGTGACACAACTAAAAATTAAATCATAAACAATAATAAAGAATTACCCATGATTGCCCATAATTCTAATTCAAATTGCCCATGATTCTTTCCAAAAACTTCTAAGTGAGTTTAGGCTTAATTGCAAAAGGCATTTAATGAAGGTGTGCAAATGTGCAAAATGATCCCACCACTTAATTAGTGGAAGTTCATATAAATGTGATGATTCAGTAAAATGTATGGTAAATATAAAAATGTAGACACAACATTATGGATTTAATTCATTTTTATTCATTTGCCAGAAAATATTCAGATCTGTTAACCAGGTTCCAGAATATCTCTAGTTGGACAACTAGTGAGATAATTCAAACCCCTATATATTTTAAAAGCAATTTTAAACTTGAGCTAATCTGATCGGAAATCGGAAATAAGGTGTTCTTTAGCAGCAAAACATTGCTTGGTAATAAAGTTAGTACCAAGTTTCAAGAACAAATTTAATCTTAACAAGTTTATGTGTAATTTTGAAGCATATTTTACCTCACTGCAGTTAATAATTCTGTTTAGTCTGGTATTTTCTGTTGCTATGTAACATTTTGATAGGTTTACCAAAATGGAGTTCAACTGGACCATGCTTTTTTTTCTTACTTACACTTACTATGTGCTCTTAAGTGTAATAAAGAATCCTTTGCTGTTTGAGTTCAGTAATTAAGACTTTTAACTATTTCAAGCTGACCTCCTTTGCAATGAGTGCAAATTAGTGAGCTTAAAATGAAGTCACTTGTCTGTGTTCTCTTGGTTTACATGCAGCTTTTACCACATCTCATTAACTAGATAGTTCAGTGCAAATAAGAGCTGTTTTGTTCATTTTCAGTGAAAACTTGGGTTTGTTAGTTAGGCTTGATATTTTCAGCTTTAAAAATAATTTAAAAGTAAAACCTGGCATCTATAAAAATTCCCAGTTGGTATTTATTAGATTTCTATTGTTCATATAGACCTTAACTCAATACTTTACTCTTTCCTTTTCATTCAATTTAAGAATAAATTGGGTTAAAATATGATGTGTCAGTCAGCATAGCCTGGTTTATGGTGCAGAAAAAAATAATTCTCAAGATCTCAGTAGCTTGAAACCCCAATTCTTTTTCCTTTTTGAACTCCATGTCTGAAAGGGTTGACAAGTTAGTCTATTTTTACTGCAGATATTCAAGGATCTATGAATATTCCAAAGATTCTTCTTCCACAATTACTATGGCAGGAAAAAGAAAACATGGTTAATCAATACTGGTTTTATGTGTTGTACCTGAAAAACGGCACATCTAACTTTTGCTTCTATAGCAATGGCCAAAGCCATGCCTAATTTCAAGGAAGCCAATTAAGCATCATCCCACCATTGCTTGGAAAGAGAAAAACTAGAATATTTGTGATTATCCCTGATGACCATCAATGTCTGCCCTTCTGGTCGCCACACATTGGATATACTCCCCTTTCTCTTCAACGCAAACATCATCAACAACAACATTCACCTGGTCTATGAAGGAAATAACTTTCAACTCACACAGTCACAGCATCAAATTAATGTTTAGGATACCTGAATGAGGGGCTATAGTTCCAAAACATACTGGATATGCTCCTCCTTATTCTCCTTATTTTGAGATATCTGAAATAAAGTAGTTATCAAGTCCTACTCCCACAAAGTATAGGCATACCTTGGAGATATTGTTGATTTGATTACAGACCACTGCAGTAAAGCTAATATTGCAATAATGTGAGTCAAATGAATTTTTTTTGTTTCCCAGTGCATATAAAAGATATAGTTACACTATACTGTAGTGTGTTACATGTACAATAGTATTACGTTTAAAAAAAGAATGTGAGATTTATTCCAGGTAGACAAGTTTAACATTGATAATCAATCAATATAAACCATCATATCAACAAGTTGAGTGAGAGGAATCATGTGATTATATCAATCGATACAAAAAAAAATTAACAAAATCCAACACATCCATGATATGAAACACCAAGCAAATTAGTAATAAAGGAAAATCTTCCAAAATAATAAAGAATAACTGCAAATAAACTTAAAAATACATTTAATGGTGAAACACTTGAATGCTTTCAGCCCAAGATTGGGAACAAGGCAAGTATTGTCCACTCACAGCGTTTTTATTCAACATAGTGATGGAAGTTATAGCCATGGCAATAAGGAAAAAATAATAATGATGTCAAGAAAAGGTGTACAGATTGTAAAGGAAGAAACAAACCTATTCCAATTCACAGTTGACATGATCTTCTATGTGGATTCTAATGGAGCTTTGTAAAATAAGCTCCTAAAATTACTTTGTGAATTTAGAAAGATTAGGAAACATAAGATCAACACAGAAAAATTAATGACATTTCTATATACTAATAATTACCTTGCAGATATTGAAATTAAAAACACAAAATCATTTGTAAAACAGAAAATGAAAATGCAAAATGTGAGATCATTGCTTTACAATTGATCCAAGAGAAATGAAATAGTTAGATGTAACTCTACCAAAACATTTTCAAGATCTATAGGCTAAAAATTATAAATTGATGATGAAAGAAATCGATGAACACCTAAATAAATGGAGAGATATACTCTGTTCATGATTTGGTTGACTAAACATACAAAAAATGTCAAATTGGCAAATTAACTTTTTAGGCATGTATCTCTTTCCAGAAAGTCTGTGTGTATCATTGATATTTTATATAATTCCTATCCGTATCTCAGTAAGGTTTTTTTTAATAGATGTCTAAATGCTGATTCTAAAATTTATATGGAAAGGGAGAAGACTAGAACATCTAAAACAACCTTGAAAAAAAAATAAATGAGATGAATTACTCTATCTGAAAACAAACAAAATCTATAGCTACAGTAATCCAGACAATGTGGTATTGACAGAGATATAGACACATGAATAAATAGAAACCAGAATTAGATTCAGAAGTCCAACTGTTTTTGCCAAGGTGGTAAAGCAACTCAGTGAGAATCTTATCAACAAATAGTGATTGAACATCAGGAATAAAAATTGAATCTTGACCTAAGCCTTATACAAAAAATAGCTCAAAATATATCATAGACTTAAATATAAGAAGAAAAATTATAAAACTTAAACACACATATAGGTAAAAATCTTCAGGATCTAGAGATAGGCAAAAATTCTTAGACTGATATCAAAACACAGTCCATAAAAGAAAAGATTGAGAAACTGAATCACCAAAAAGTTAAAAGTGGTGTTCTGTGAATGATCCTGTTAAAAGATGAAAAGAAAAGATACAGACTGAGAGAAAATATTTGTAAACCACATAGTATAAAGAAGACTAGTATCTAGTAATAAATAAATAAAGAACTTTCCAAATTCAACAGACAAAAACTAATCCAATTACAAAATGGGCAGAAGATATAAAGAGATATTTCACTAAATAGAATGTACAGATGATTAATATGCACATAGAAAGATGTTCAAGATCGTTTAGGCCTCAGATGGAGATTAAAAACATGGTGAGATATTGCTACATATCTATCAAAATGGTTAAAGTAAAAAATACTAACAATACTATACGAAAATGAGGATATAAAGAAATTGGATCATCTATATATTTTTGGAATGTAAAATGTTATAGCAAGTCTGGAGAAGAGATTGGCAGTTGGTTGTAAAAGCATACATGCAATTATAATACCATACAGCAATCATACCCTGAAACTGAAATGTTTATTAATACAAACGTCTGCACACAAATACTCATATTAGCTTTATTAATAATAGCCCCAAGCTGGAAATAATATAGTTATCTTTTAATTGGGGAATGAACAGTTACAAATCCATATCATGAAATACTATTCAAGAATAAAAAGAAACAAGCTATTGATATATGTAGTGATTTGAATGAATCTCCAGAGAATCATGCTAGGAAAAAAAGGGCAAACCAAAAAGATTTCATACTGTATACATCTGTTTAGATGCCACCCAGGCTGCCCTCATTAATTTTATTTAAAGTAAATAATCCTACATATCCTCCTCTTTTATATGATGCCAGACAACGGGGATTATTATGTAAAAAGGAAACATTCATGATCTTCTGGTAGTATTGAAGGTGGTCTTGTTTGGATCACAATATAGACTGGGCAATAGATTAAGACTTGCATGTTAAGTCAATTTCTAAAGGACATTTCTGTGGTTTGACATGCCTTGGCATTCCTCCTCAACAATTTCTCATTTAACTTGCTTCTTCAACATATGTACTCGTCTTAATCATTCACTCATCCTTGAAGTAGCCAAATTTAAATGCCGTGTGTTTTTATTCTCAAAGCATGGAATCAATCTCATTATACTCTTGAATGCACAGCTTTTACTAGGAGATCCTCCTCCTAAGCCAAAAAATCAATTTGTGTTTAACTAGAGGAATGATATCTTTTTCTGTGTGTTGGTAAAATGAGACAGAGAGAGAGATGATAAAGGGAACAACTCCCTTTATTATGTGTTATAATATCTCTCTGTGGGTGCCTCCCATATGCAGGGTGGATCTAGCAGCTAATTTACATTGTCAAATCTTGTTAATCTCACCTTCAAATCCATTTGTTCTTTCTAGGTAATGGAACTGAAATAGATGTTCTGCAACAGAAGATGCACGATCACATTAAATTCATTGATGTGTTAATGTATTACAACATAGTATGATGTAGCAGTTGCCCAGGATTCATTATGACTCTCAGGAATTAAGTCACTTTAAGACTAGGAAAAATTACTTCGTAATTACTAACACAGGAGAAAATAATTCTACAAGATTAGGGGCTAGTATGGTGGGAATGACTCAGAAAATACAGTGTTTATATTCATAGCATATGGAGAGTTTATATGCAGTTAGATATTTTTAATTGTACGTTAAGATTCACAAAAGAATTCTGAGATCTCTCTTGCATCATTGTGTTGTAGGTCAGAGAGCACACAAGTTTTGATGTTTCACATGATGATGTATGATCCAAACATGTTAGCATAGATCTTCACAGTTACAGAGTACTTTCATTAATTTTTTTTTATTTGACTTTGTTGATGCTAGTAAAAGCCTGTAATTAGGCAGATCAGTTACTAACTCCAGGGAGGTTAAAGAACTTAATCAAGATCACTCAGTTGGAAAAACACAGTTGAAATGATAATTCTACCTATTGGTATAATGGATGCACACATAAATAAAAGAATGAATGGCAAAATAACTAACTCCAGGTCATCTTACAAGTGGTACTTGATTGTAGCTACTGGTTCATATGGTGTATACTGTTTAACATTCTCTGATCCCCCAAAACTACATTCTCTGATCCCCCCAAACTGTCGATTAATCTTTATGCATTTGGAAGTAATCCTTTAAAGAATGGTGTGGATAAGCCTCAATAAAACTATTGCCTTTGTGGATAAATAATTGGATGTTTCAATTCAGATAAAAAAACAGTTTCGATAATTTTCACAGTTTAAAACTGTCTCTAGTTGTTAAGAAGCAATGACTTTTGGATGGATAGTCAGCAGGCAGTAGGAATTCTATGCTGTCAAATCTACATTATTCCTGTTTATAGTGATACTATCAAATGATGTGAAGCCACATTCTTATTCTTATCATTATGGAGTATAGATCTATGAAATTCTTTTAAATCAACCAGTGCAAATGTGGAATTATCCATAGGCATTCATTTCTTGAATTGAATATCATCAACATGAATTTGGTATCATGTTGATGTAATTTTTTACTGCTACATCAGTGACTAATTGAAGTATATTTTAAGCTTAAAAGAATATGATTCTGTGTGTAATTATCTTAATAGACATTTTATCACTTCTAGCACATATGCTATTTGATTAAATTAATGGTTTTTAGAAACATTGATTTAATTGACAGTTTGCAATACCATGAAGAAATGTGATGAATGACTGCATATATATTTTATGTTTTACAGATTGTGAAATACAGGTTCATGAGTTTTTTGTGCCAGCAACTTTCATTAGTTAATGGTATTTCCATTAGTTATACTGTTAGTAAAACAATATGAGAGTTTCTGCATCAAGAAAGAACAATTTGTAAGTCATGAATTGTTCTCTTCTCATTGCAAGCAAAACTTAGTTATAGGTGCTGCTAACCAAGAGTTGATCTTGCACAAATTACAGGTTATTGTCAACTCTTATCGTAGCTACTCTAAGTGGCTCCTAGTTGGACTATGCACATCAGCTTTGCTTAGTCTCATATTTCATCTGAGTCTAGCTAGAGGGATGTTTTTCCGAAACCAACCATAATGATATCTATTCCATTGTTTAAAACGCTTTAATGGCTTAGAATTTCTCTTAGAATAAACATTGTATTAGGTAGTAAAAGAGTAGCTACTGTAACACCTAGATCCCAAATTTTATGGACTTAACACAATAGTTCACTGTTCATCAACATACTAGAACAAAACAGATGTTTCTGGTAGGCAGGATTCAGCATAATTATGATATAAGAACCCAGGTTCCATCCCTTTATGACTCATACTTCTCTACCTTCTGATGGAAAACTAAAGGGAGGGTGAAGAAGTCACATTGCTTCTTAAACATGTTATCCCAGATATGCACACCAATTTTAACATAATCCACTGGCCAGAATAACCTGATATCTCACTGAATTTTGTCTGGGGATATGTTCACAGCTAATTGTCTGCTACAAATCCATCCCTTAAGATATCATGGAAGATCTTGCATTTGTGGCCTCTTTGAGCACCCTGCTCTTCTTTGGCTCACGCTGGTGTTCCTTCTATCAAAAGGCCACAGGTTTCCTGTTAATTTAAAGTTTTTATACAGTTTTTTTTTTCCTTTTTGCTCTTGGATCTTAACATAAATGCTGTTTGTCAAATTCTGATCCAGGCTGTCTGAGTCCATTTCTTTTGTTACATATTCTCATCATTATACCTTATCACAGACTTCTACTCTATAGTATTTGTGTCTGCTGTTATTTTTACATTTCATTGTTTAATTAAGCAAAATATTTATTTAGAATATAAGCTTCATGAGGGTGGATATTATGTTTGGTTTCATTCACTTTTATTTCTAGCCTCTAATGCAGTACTTAGCATTTGGTAGAAATTCAGTAAGTACTAAATGAGTAAATTAATTAATTAATCAATGACCTCAGCCTCATACTCTTCTAAACCCTTTAAACCATTATCAAAATCTTCTAAATTCAAACATTCATCAAAAGTGTTTTCCTCCATTTTGATAAATCAGTGCCTGACCTAAGTCCCTTCCAAGCAGACCCTAATGTGAATATCCAAGTGAGAGTAGTTTATTACTAAGTATGGGGAAAATAAAGACAGAAATGGGAAACAATACAGGGAAGGACAGGTAGCCGATAATTTGTTATCACCACAGTTGTTGGCTCAAGCTTAATCTCATTAGGAAGGCCGCAAAATGATGTAAAAAAATGAGAAATATCACACTTTATTATCAGTGGACTTGGGGATTTATATACTCCTCCTCATCATTAGTTTAAGACTAATGTGGAAGAGTCTTGATTTTCTAGCAGGGACACATCAGAGTGGCCTTCTGGGAACAGATTGTGGACAAGATTATGCAGATATGGGAAGCTGTTGGTCCCCTGGTACATGCAAAAATGATACATATAAATAATAAGGGCAAGACATTTATACCACCTGCTATAGTTTACCTGAGACTCGATATTACTATAATCATGTAGCTCAAGTGTTTGTTTGTTTTTCCCTTCTCACCTTTGACTAATAGTTATTTTACTGGTCATCAGTCTATGCTCTTCCTCAGTCCTTCTAGAATACCACTGACAGATGAGTATTCTCTTTACTTTTAAGGATTTATTTATTATTTATTTTGAGGGAGAGAGCATTGAGGGAGGAGCAGAGGATAGGGAGAGGGAGGGAATCTCCAGCAGACTCCCTGCTGAGTGCCAAAGGTGAATCAGGGCTTGATCTCACCATAGATCATGACCTGAGCTAAACCCAGTAGGACTCCTAACCAACTGAGCCATTTAGATGACCCGTGACAGATGAATATTCTTAAAGCACGTGTCTCCCTCATGTGCATTCTCATTCAATGGGTATTCTTTTTTTTTTCTGTTTTTATTTATGTATTCATGAGAAACACAGAAAGAGAGAGAGAAAGAGAGGCAGAGAGAGAAGCAGGTTCCATGTGGGGAGCCTGATGTGGACTCGATCCCAGGACTCCAGGATCATGCCCTGAGCCGTAGGCAGGCGCTAAACCTGCTGAGCCACCCAGGGATTCCCTCTGTTTTTATTTAAATTCCAGTTAGTTAATATTGGTTTCAGGTGTACAATATATTCAACAGTTCCAAACATCGTCCCTTGCTCATCACAGCAAGAGCACTCCGTAATTCTCATCACCTATTTAACCCACCCCCCACTGACCTCCTTTACGGTAACACTGCTTTATTTTCTACATTTAAGAGTCGATTTATAGTTTGCTTCTCTGCCTCTCTCCTTTCACTTGGGTTGTTTACCTTGCTTCCTGAATTCATGTATGAGTAAAATCATATGGTATTTGTTTTTCTCTGACTGACTTACTTTGCTTAGCACAGTACTCTCCAACTCCATCCATGTCATTATAAGTGGGAAGATTTTATTCTTTTTATGGCTGAGTAATATTTTGATATATATATATATATATATATATGTACATATATATATATTATCCATTCATCAGTTGATGGATACTTAGGCTATTTCCAAAATTTAGCTATTGTAATTAATGCTGCTATAAACACTGTGGTGCATGTATCTCTTTGAATTAGTATTTTTGCATTTTTTGGGGTAAATCCCTAGTAGTGTGATTGCTGAATCGTGGGGTAGTTCTATGTTTAACTTCTTTTCCAGTTAAAAATGTGGCTGTACCAGTTTGCATTCTCACCAACAGTGCAAGAGGTTTTCCCTTTATCCACATCTTTGCCAACACTGTTGTTTCTCGTGTTGTTCATTTAAACTACTCTGGCAGGTGGGGAGGTGATATCTCATTGTAATTTTGATTTGCATTTACCTGGTGAACAATGATGTTGAGCATCCTTCAGGTGTCTGCTGGCCATCCGTGTGAATGTCTATTCATGTCTTCTGCCCATTTTTAACTGGATTTTTTTGCCTTTTTAATGTTGAGTTTTAAAAGTTCTTTATGTATTTTGGATACTAACCCTTTATGGAATATGTCATTTCCAAATATCTTCTCCTATTCCACAGGTTGACTTTTAGTTTTGTTGATTATTTCCTTTCCTTTTGATTTTTTAAAATTATTTTTGCTCCATGCTGGGTGTGAATCACAGGGCTTGAACTCAGAACCCTGAGATGGATACCTTATCCAAGACCCATAGTGGGACACTTAACCAACTGAGCCACCCAGTCATCCCCAGAAGCTTTTGCTTTTGATGTAGTCTCAATAGTTTACTTTTATTTTTGATTCCCCTGCCTCAGGAGACATATATAGAGAAAGAAGTTGCTATGGCCTATGTCAAATAAGTTACTGCTGTGTTCTCTTCTAAGATTTTCATGGTTCATGTCTCTCTTAGGTCTTAGATCCATTTTGAATTTATTTTTGTGTATGGTGTAATAAAGTGGTCCAGTTTCATTCTTTTCCATGCTGCTATCCAATTTTTCCAACACCATTTCTTAGAGACTGTCTTTTTCCCATAGGATAGTCTTTCCTGTTTTATCAAAGATTAATTTACCATATAGTTGTGGATTCATTTCTAGTTTTTCTGTTCTGTTCTGTTGATCTATGTTTCTATTTTTGTGCCAGTATCATACCATTTTGATTACTACAGTTTTGTAATATAACTTGAAGTCCAAAATTGTGATGCCTCCAGCTTTTCTTTTCTTTTTTAGGATTGCTTTGGCTATTTGGGGTATTTTGTGGTTCCATACAAATTTTATGATTGTTTGTTCTAGCTCTGTGAAAAATGTTGCTGGTATTTTAATAGGGATTGCATTAAATTCATAGATTGCTTTGGGTAGTATAGGTATTTTAACAATATTTGCTCCTCCAATCCATGAGCATGGAATGTCTTTCCTTTTCTTTATGTCATCTTCAATTTCTTTTATCAGTGTTTTATAGTTTTCAGGGTATGGGTCTTTAACATCTAGATATTGCACTATTTTTGATACGATTGTCAATGGGATCGATTTCTTAATTTCTCTTTCTACTGCTTCATTATTAGTGTATAAAAATGCAACAGATTTCTATACACTGATTTTTTTTATCCTGAGATTTTACTAAATTTATCAGTTCTAACAGTTTTTTGGTAGAGTATTTGGAGTATTCTATATACAGTATCATGTCATCTGCAAATAGTAAAAGTTTTACTTCTTTCTTGCCATTTTTGATGCCTTTTGTTTCTTTTTGTTGTCTGATTGCTGTAGCTAGGACTTCTAGTACTATGTTGAATAAAAGTGGTGAGAGTGGATGCCTTTGTCTTATTTCTGACCATAGCAGGAAAGCTCTCAGTTTTCCTCCATTCAAGGTGAAAATAGCTCTGGGTTTTCATATATGGCCTTGATTATGTTGAGGTATGTTCTTTATAAATCTACTTTGTTAAGAGTTTTTAGCATGGATCAATGTCGTCAAATGCTTTCTCTGCATCTTCTGGAATGATCATATGGTTCTTATCTTTTCTTTTATTAAAGTGCTGTATCATGATGATTGATTTGCAAATATTGAACCACAGTTGCAGCCCAGGAATAAATCCCACTTGATTGTGGTGAATGATTTTTTAAATGTTTTTATTGTCAGATTCACTTTGCTGGTATTTTGTTGACAATCTGTGGTGTCTTTAGTCAGTTTTGGTAACAGAGTAATACTGGTCTTTTAGAATGAGTTTGGAAGTTTTCCTTATTTTTCTGTTTTTTGGGATAGTTTGAGAATAGGTATTGACTTTTCTTTAAATATTCAGTAGAATTTGTCTCTGAAGCCATCTGGCCCTGGACTTTTGTTTTTGGGGAGTGTTTTGATTACTGATTCAATTTCCTTGCTGGTTATCAGTCTGTCCATTTTCTTTAATATATCTTCCTGGTTCAGTTTTGGTCATTAATATGTTTCTAGGAATTTATCTATTTCTTCTAGGCTGTCAATTTATTGGCAAATAATTTTTAATAATATTAATTTATAATTATATTTCTGTGGTGTTGGCTGTTATTTTTCCTCTCATTTGTGGTTTTATTTATTTGGGTCCTTTTTCTTTCCTTTTCAATAAGCCTGGCTAGAGGCTTATCAGTTTTATTAATTTTTTCAAAGTACCAGCTCCTGGTTTCATTGACCTATTCTGTTGTTTTTCTAGTTCCTATATCATTTCTTTCTTTTTCTCTTTCTTGCTTTCTTTCTTATATTTTATTTATTTGAAAGAGAGAGGAAG
Organism: Vulpes lagopus; assembly: GCF_018345385.1. NCBI lineage: Eukaryota > Metazoa > Chordata > Mammalia > Carnivora > Canidae > Vulpes > Vulpes lagopus. Next base: position 41,731,494 of record NC_054830.1, read on the forward strand.
CACAAGCTGTGGGGAAGGGCAGAGAGATAGGGAGAGAAGACTCCCTGCTGAGCAGGGAGCCGAACACAAGGATTCATCCCAGGACTGGGGATCATGACCTGAGCTGAAGGCTTACACTCAACCGATTGAACCACCCAGGTGCCTATATATCATTTATTTCTGCTGTAATCTTTATTATTTCCTTCCTTCTACTGGCTTACACTTTGTTGTTCTTTTTATAGCTCCTTTAGGTGTAAGGTTAGGTTGTCTATTTGAGATTTTTCATGGTTCTTGCAGTAGGCCTGTACTGCTATGTACTTCTTTCTTAGGACTGCTTTTGCAGCATCCCAAAGGGTTTGGACCATTGGGATTTCATTTTAATTTTTTGTCCTGTTTTTATTATTTTTTTATTTTTTATTTTCTGGTCAGCCCATTCATTCTTTGGTACCATGTTATTTAACCTCCATGTATTTGTGGCCTTTCCAGATTTTTTCTTGTGGTTGACATTTAGTTGCATAGTATTGTGGTCAGAAAAGGTGCATGGAATGACTTTGACCTTGAATTTTTTGAGGCCTATTTTGTGACCTCATATGTGATCTATTCAGGAAAATGTTCCCTGTGCACTTGAAAAGAATGTGTATTCTAATGATGTAGGATAAAATGTTGTGAATATATCTGTTAAGTATTTCTGGTTCAGTAGGTCATTCAAAGTCATTGTTTCCTTGTTTATTTTGCTAGATGATCTGTCCATTAATGTAAGAGGGTTGTTAAAGTCCTCTGCTATTATTGTATTATCTACTAGTTCCTTTATGTTTGTTATTAAATTCTTTATATATTTGGTGCATTCATGTTGGGTGCATAAATACTTTAAATTATTATATCTTCTTGCTGGATTGTCTCCTTTATGGTTATATAGTACTCTTCTTTTCTCCTGTTACAGTCTTGTTTTAAAGTCTAATTGGTTCACTATAAGTATTGCTACTCCAGCTTTCATTTGGCATCCATTTGCATGATATTGCTCCGCACCTTCACTTTCAATTTGTAGGTGTCTTTAGGTCTAAAATGAGTCTCCTGTAGACAGCATATCAGCATATAGTTTTGCTTTTTTATGCGTTCTGACACCCTCTATCTTTTGATTGGAATGTTTAGCCCATTTACATACAAAGTAATTATTGATATATATATTTATTGCCATTTTATTACCTCTTTTGTCATTGTTTCTGAAGATTTTCTCTGTTTCTTTTTTTAAATCTTTCTTTCATGTTTTGCTGATGTTATTTAGTGAGGTATTTGCATTTCTTTCTCTTTATTCTTTGCATGTTTATTAGTGGCTTTTGATATATGGCTACTATTAGGTTTGTAGGTATGTAACCTTTTCTGCATATAGCAGAAAAGTCTATATAGCAGAATAGTCTATATTAAATTGATGGTCATTTAAGTTTGAACCCATTTTTCCCCTCTCCTCATATTTTAGGTATATGTTAATATATTTTATATCCTTTTTTATGTGTGAGTTTCTTGATTGATTTTTTACAAAAATTTACTACTTCCATGATTCCTACTTTTACGCTGTCACTTTTGATGCCTCCTTTCCACTCAGAGCCCTTTTTAGGAGACCAGTGCAAGATGGCAGAAGAGTAGGGGTCTTCAACTCATCTGGTCCCACAAACTTACCTAGATAACTTTCCAAACATCCTGAACACCTACAAATTCAACCTGATATATGAAGAGAGAACAGCTGGAATGCTACAGAGTAAGTTTTCACTTCTAACAAAGTAGGAAGGTGAAAGAAATAAAAAAGAAATAAAGTGGGAGAGGGTACTGCAACAAAACAGAGCATCGAAAGCCGATGGGGCATGAAAGCCCAACCCGGGAGAAGTGGGAACTTTAAAAATCCGTGCCTGAGTTTTCCCTGATGGAAAAATACTTAGCAGGGAAATCATGCAGAACCACAGGAGGGGCAGTGAAGCATCAAGATTCCCAGAGTCAAAAAAAAAAAAAAAAAAAGATTCCCAGAGTCACTATAAGAGGAGGGGGTACGGGGGTGGGAGTAAGCTCACTGCAAACCGCAGTCCAATCTCGTAAGGGACTGGAGTGCCACAGCACTCCAGGGCATTTGGGAGAAGCCCACCAGTTTCACGGGTGTCTCCAGAGCTATCTTTACTCTAGAGGGAGAGGCGGTCCCTGGGAGTGCAGGACCAGTGGCACAGGGCCCTGGATCTGAGGGCATGGAAGCAGACAAAGCCAGCGATCCTCTGTTCCCCCTGGGACAGGCGGGAGCAGGGAGCGCACAGGAAAGCAAGAACTCTCCTGCCACTGGGCACCTGGCAAGCTGAGCAGATCAGTGCACCCAGGAGCATCTAGGCCAGTGTGGAATGAATGGGCAACTGTTGCTAGCTACTCACAGGGAGCTTGACTCCAGAGCTGGAAATCTGGTGGCTGCCATATATATATATATATATATTTTTTTTTTTTTTCTTCTTTTCATCTTGCACCTGGGAGAGGCAGGACCTCTAGGGAACAAAGGCCTCACATGATAAACAGCTCATACTGAGCCTAGCACTTGGTGTGAGACATCTCCGTGCAGGTACAGACACCTGAGAATCAGCACAGCAGACCCTTCCCCGAGAAGAAATGCTGGAAGAACAAAGGAAAAGCAAGTTTACTGAACAAGCAGCACTGGAAAGCCTCAAGAATAAGGGGAAATAGTATATAGAACTAGAGGGCTCCCCTTTTTTTTTAACACTTGTTTTTATATCAGGCTAAAAATTTCCACAATATTTTCTCTTTTTCCACCTTAACTACAATATTTTACCAACTCTTCATTTTTAAGTTTTTTTTTCCTTTTTGACTTTCATATTTCTACAACTACATGTCTTTGATATATTTTTCACTCTGGATTCCCTACAACATGTTCAACTTAATTTTGGTAGATATACAAGATATGGGTATTTGTTTTTTTCTGTCATTTTGTTTTACAATCATGGATGTTAGTACCTTCTAACACATGGCCAAAATACACCCAGAACCAAGTGGAACACCATGTTAGTTCATTCTGTGAGATTACATTCTCTTCCTTCCCATTCTGCCTCCCTGTTTTATCTTGTTTATTATTTTGTGGTCAATGTTGGAGCTTTCTATAAGTAATGCTGGTTTATATTAATTTGGATTTGAGCATCTTTTAATATAAAGAACAAAATACACTTAGAACCAAGAGGATCACCCTCTGCGGCCCCACAGGGAGACTGCATTCTCTCTCCACTACCACTTCCTCACCACCACCATACTCCCCTTTTTATTTCTCTTTTCTTTTTTTTTCTTCTTTGTTTTTTTGTTTTTGTTTTTGTTTTTTTTATTTTTACTACTTTGTTTTAAAATTTGTTTTTCACTTTAGTGGTCCTTTTGTTTTATTTTGTTCTGTTCTTTTTCTTTTATTGTCTGGTCTCTGACCTCTTTGGAACCATTTAGGGTGTATTTTATATAGGTTGTGGTTGGTATTTTTTTTTTTTTTTTTACTCAGCTCACTCATACAGCCACTGTGCACTGGACAAAATGACAAGAAGGAAGAATTCACCAAAAAAGAAAGTACTGGAAACAATACTCTCTTGCACGAAGTTACAGAATTTGGATTTAAATACAATGTCAGAAATTCAATTCAGAAGTACAATTATAAGGTTATTGGTGGCTCTGGATAACAACGTAAAGGACTCTAGAGACTTCATTACTGCAGAATTGAGATCTAATCAGGCCAGAATTAAAAATAGATTAAATGAGATGCAATCCAAACTGATTCTCAGGTATCTAACTGCTAGGGTTAATGAAGTGGATGAGAGAGTGAGTGACATAGCAAACAAGTTGATGGAAAAGAAGGAAGCTAAGGAAAAAAAGAGAAAAACAATTAAGAGCCCAGGAGGAAAGTCTTAGGGAAATAAATGCTAGTTTGAGAAGGAAGAATATACATCTCATTGGGATTCCAGAAGAGGCTGAGAAATTGAGAGAAGGCCACAAAGTATGTTTGAACAAATCAAAGCTGAGAATTTCCCTAATCTGAAGAAGGAAACAGGCATTCAGATCCCAGATATAGAGAGGTTCCCCCCTCCAAAAATAAATAAAAGCCGTTCAACACCTCAATATTTAATAGTGAAACTTGCACATTTCAAAGATGAAGAGAAAATTCTTAAAGCACCTTGAGACAAGAGATTCTTAACTTATATGGGGAGAAATATCAGATTAACAGCAGACCTCTCCACAGAGACCTGGCAGGCCAGAAAGGGCTGGCAGGATATATTCAGGGTCCTAAATGAGAAGAACATGCAGCCAAGAATACTCTATCCAGAAAGGCTCTCATTCAGAATAGAAGGAGAGATAAAGAGCTTCCAGGATAAGCAGAAACTGAAAGAATATGTGACCACCAAACCAGCTATGCAAGAAATATTAGGGGGTACCCTGTAAAAGAAAGAGGGAGCCCAAAGAAACAATCCACAGAGACAGGGACTGAATAGGTAATAGGATGACACTAAATTCATACCTTTCAATAGTTACTCTGAACATGAATGGGCTAAATGATCCCATCAAAAGACACCGGGTACCAGACTGGATAAAAAAGAAAGACTCATCTATATACTGCCTGCAAGAGACTCATTTTGGACCTAAGGACACCTCCAGCCTGAAAATGAAGCAGTGAAGAACCATTTACAATCCTCATATCAGATAAATTAGAGTTTATACTAAAGACTGTAGTAAGAGATGAAGAGGGACACTATATCATACTTAAAGGGTCTATCCAACAAGAAGACCTAACAATCATGTATCTTTATGCCCGTAATGTGGGAGCCACCAAATGTATCAATCAATTAACCAAAGTAAAAACATACTTAGATAATAATACACTAATAGTAGGAGACTTCAACATGGCAATTTCTGCAAATGACAGATCTCCTAAAGAGACCATCATCAAAGAAACAAGGGCTTTGAATGATACACTGGACCAAATAGATTTCACAGATATATAAAGAAAATTCCATCCAAATACAACCAAATACATGTTCTTCTCAAGTGCACATGAAACTTTCTCCAGAATAGATCACATACTGAGTCACAAATCAGGTCTCAACTGATACCAAAAGATTGGGATTGTACCCTGCATATTTTCTGACCATAATGAAACTAGAACTCAATCACAAGAAAAAAATTGGAAGAAACTCAAACACGTATAGACTAGAGAGCATCCTACTAAAAGATGAATGGATCAACCAGTAAATTAGAGAAGAATGTAAAAGATTCATAGAAATTAATGAAAATGAAAGTGCAACTGTTCAAAATCTTTCGGATACAGCAAAAGCAGTCCTGAGAGGGAAATACATCACAATACAAGCATCCCTCAAAAAATTGGAAAAAAATCAAATACACAAGCCAACCTGTCACCTAAAGGAATTGGAGAAAGAACAGCAAATAAAGCCTACACCAAGCAGAAGAGATATAATAAAGATTAGAGCAGAACTCAATGAAATAGAGACTAGAAGAACAGTAAAACAGATCAACAAAACCAAGATTGGTTCTTTGAAAGAACTACTAAGATAGATAAACCATTAGCCAGCCTTATAAAAAGAAAAAAGATTTAAATTAGTAAAATCATGAATAAAAGAGGAGAGATCACTACCAATACTAAGGAAATAAATATGATTTTAAAAACGTATCATGAGCAGCTATATGCCAACAAATTAGGCAATCTAGAAGAAATGGATGCATTTCTGGAAACCCAGAAATTACCAAAACTGGAACAGAAAGAAATAGAACACCTGAACAGGCCAATAACCAGGGAGGAAATTGAAGCAGTCATCAAAAACCTCCCAAGACACAAAAGTCCAGGGCCAGATGGCTTCCCAGGGGAATTCTACCAAACATTTAAAGAAGAATTAATACCTATTCTACTAAAGCTGTTTTGAAGGATAGAAAGGGATGGAATACTTCAAACTCATTTTATGAGGCCAGCATCACCTTAATTCCAAAACCAGAAAAAGAGTCCACCAAAAAGGAGAAATAAAGACCAATATCCCTGATGAACATGGATGCAAAAATTGTCAACAATATACTAGCCAATAGGATTTAACAGTATGTTAAGAAGATTGTTCACCATGACCAAGTGGGATTTATCCCCAGGCTCCAAGAGCGGTTCAACACTTGTTAAACAATCACATGATAGATCACATCAATAAGAGAAAGAACAATAAACATATGATCCACTCAATAGATGCAGAGAAAGCATTTGACAAAATACAGCATCTATTCCTTATTAAAACTCTTCAAAGTGTAGGGATAGAGGGAACAATCCTCAATATTTAAAAGCCATTTATGAATGCCCATCATCCTCATTGGGGGAAAACTGAGAGCCTTTCCCCTAAGATCAGGAACAAGATAGGGATGTCCACTTTCACCACTGCTATTCAACATAGTACTGAAGTCCTAGCCTCAGCAATCAGAAAACAAAAAGAAATAAAACACATTCAAATTGGAAAAGAAGAAGTCAAACTCTCTCTCTTTGCAGATGACATGATAGTGTAAATAGAAAACCCAAAAGACTCCACCCCAAGATTGCTAGAACTCATACAGTAATTCGGCAGTGTGGCAGATACAAAATCAATGTCCAGAAATCAGTGACATTGCTATACACTAACAATGAGACTGAAGAAAGAGAAATTAAGGAATCAATCCCATTTACAATTGCACATGAAAACATAAGATACCTAGGAATAAATCTAACCAAAGAGGTAAAGGATCTATACCCTAAAAACTACAGAACACTTCTGAAACAAGTTGAGGAAGACACAAAGAGAAAAACATTCCATTCTCATGGATTGGAGAAATTAATATTGTGAAAATGTCATGCTACCCAGGGCAATTTACATGTTCAAGGCAATCCCTATCAAAATACCATGGACTTTCTTCACAGAGTTGGAACAAATAATCTTAAGATTTGTATTGAGTCAGAAAGACCCATAAATAGCCAGGGGAATATTGATAAAGAAAATAATTCCAGGGACACCACAATGCCGGATTTCAAACTGTATTACAAAGCTGTGATCATCAAGACAGTGTGGTACTGGCGCAAAAACAGACACATAGATCAATAGAGCAGAATAGAGAACCCAAAAATGGACCCTCAACTCTATGGTCAGCTAATCTTTGATAAAGTAGGAAAGAATATATAATGGAAAAAGGATAGTGTCTTCCATAAATGGTGTTGGGAAAATTGAACAGCCACATGCAGAGGAATGAAACTAGACCATTCTCTTACACCATATACAAAAATAAACTCAAAATGTTTGAAAGATCTAAACGTGACACAAGAATCCATCAACATCCTAGAGGAGAACCCAAGCAACAACCTTTTCGAACTGGACACAGTAACTTCTTGCAAGATATATCTATGAAAGCAAAGGAAACACAGCAAAAATGAACTATTGGGACTTCATCAGGATAAAAAGCTTCTGCACAGCAATAGAAACAGTCAACAAAACTAAAAGACAACCTACAACCTACAACCTACAGAATGGGAGAAGATATTCAAATTCAAATGACATATCAGATCAAATTCAAATGACATATCAGATTTCAAATGACATATCAGATAAAGGGCTAGTATCCAAGATCTATAAATAACTTATCAAACTGAATAATGAAGAAACAAACAATCCAATCATGAAATGGGCAGAAGACATGAAAAGAAATTTCCCCAAAGAAGACATAGACATGACCAACAAACACATGAGAAAATGCTCTGCATCACTTGCCATCAGCAAAATACAAATCAAAACCACAACGAGATACCACCTCACACCAGTGAGAATGGGGAAAATTAACAAGACAGGAAACAACAAATGTTGGAGAGGATGTGGAGAAAGGGGAAGCCTCTTGCACTGTTGGTGGGAATGTGAACTGGTACAGCCACTCTGTAAAACTGTGTCCAGGTTCCTCAAGAAGTTAAAAATACGACCCAGCAATTGCACTACTGGACATTTACCCCGAAGATACTGATGTAGTGAAATGCTGAGACACCTGCACCCCGATGTTTCTAGCAGCAATGTCCACAATAGCCAAACTGTGGAAGGAGCTACAATGTCCTTTTACAGATGAATGGAAATAGAAGATGTGGTCTATAGCTATAATGTAATATTACCCAGCCGTCAGAGGGATGAATACCCACCCTTTGCTTTGATGTGGATGGAATGGGAGAATTGCTAAGTGAAGGAAGTCAATCGGAGAAGGATAATCATCATATGGATTCACTCATATGCAGAATATAAGAAATAGTGAAAAGGATTATTTGTGAAAGGAGGGGAACTGAGTGGGAAAAATTAGAGAGGGAGACAAACCATGAGAGTCTCCTAACTCTGGGAAACAAAGGGCTGCAGAAGGGGAGATGGGTAGGGGGGTGGGGTAATTGGGTGACAGGCATTGAGGAGGGCACTTGATGGGATGAATACTCAGTGTTATACTCTATGTTGGCAAATTGAATTTAAATTAAAAAATTTAAAAAAAAAAAAGAGTCCTCTTTACTGTTTCCTCATTCAGTGATCATGAACTCCTTTAGTTTTTGTTTGGGAAACTCTGCATTTCTCCTTCTATTCTGAATGATAACCTGGCTGGCTACATGATAGCTTAGCTGGTGTTTTGGCTACAGATTTTTCCCATTCAGCACTTTGAATGTATCTTGCCACTCCCTTCTGGCTTGCCCAGTTTCTGTTGAAAAAATCTCTTATTAGCCCTATGGGTTTGCCCTCGTAAATTAAGGACTTTTGTCTTGCTCCTTTTAAGATTTTTCATCACTATATTTTGCAAATTTAATTGCAGTATGTCTGGGAGTGGGCCTGATTTTATTGATCTTGATGGGAACTCTCTGTGCCTTCTGGATCTTGATGTCTGTTTCCTCCAGATTAGGAAAGTTTTCAGGTATCATTACCTCAAATAAATTTTCTTCCCCTTTTCTCTCTCCTCTTCTTTGGGGATTCTTATTATATGAATGTTATTATGTTTGATGCAATCACTGAATTCCCCGTCTATTCTTATTTTACATAATTCTTCTTACTCTCTTTTGTTCAGCTTCATTGTTTTCTATTACTTTTCTACGTCATTAATTTGTTCCTCTGCTTCTTCCAGCCTATTGTTCATTGCCTCAAGTGCATTTCTAATCTTGGTTATTGCACTTTTCATCTCTGATTGATTTTTTTAACTGATTTACCTCTGTGGTAAAGGTTTCACTGATGTCTTCTATTCTTTTTTTAAGTCCAGAGAGTATCCTTATTATCATTGTTTTAAATTCTCCATCAGGTATGTTACTTATATCTGTCTTGCTTAGATTCTGGCTATGGCCTTATTTTGATCTTTCATCTGGGTTAAATTTTTCTGCCTTCTCATTTTACCTAAGTCTCTTCTTGCTTTCCTCTTTTCTTAGAAAATCCAGTTATGTCTCCTGCTTCTGAGAGTAATACCCTTATGAAGAAGAGGTCATGTAGTGCCTAGGGCCTGACGCTTCAGGGATTATTTTACAATGTGTGCTGCATGCACTTTGCTATTGTGTTCTGACTGCTTTGTCCTTGAGGCCAAGTCATCTGCAGAGGCTCTAGTTGCTTGTTGTGGGTAGTGTTCTGTCCTTGGCCAAACAATATGTTGAGTTTTAAGTAGGGATGCTCTGGTATGCTTGTGAAATAAGACCTATTACCACCTCAATTACCAACTAAAGTTCTGCAAACCTCTGGTAGGATGATGTAGTATGAAGTTTGTGCTGGCCTTCTGGGGGAGGGGCCAACTGCACTAGAACTGAGGCAAGCATGACTGAGAAGGGCAAGTTCCATTGGGAGCAGGGGGTGGGGTTTAGCATAAGCAAGTTAGGCAGCCAGTGCCCATGCTTCACTGCTTCTTACAAGTGGTTCTGTATTTTTGCTGAGGGGAAAGAGAAGGAAATGGCACCAGTCAGCTCTTTTGTTGCCAGAGAGGTCTCTGTGAATGCTACCTCTCAGGGACAAGCTCTGAGAAACCAAATAATTTCCCCACTGTGTGCCTCAGACATTCTTCAGATTGCTGTCTTCCTCTGAGTTGTTTGCCTTCCTTCTCTCCAAGAGCAGGGCAGTGCCCTCCTGGCTTTATTCTAGTCATGCCCACTTATCTTTAAATCTCTAGTCTTTAAGCCCCACTGGTTGCAGGAACTTAAGAAATTCATCCCCTCTCCTACTCTGTGGCTAAGGGGATACAGTTTCCCCATGCATGCCACTGTGCACCCCTTTCATTCTCTCTCTTACCCTCTCTGAGACCATGGCTTCTTCTCCACAGCACCCAGGATCCATTTCTCCCCTAAACCATGTCTCTGCACTTCCTACCTTCTTCAACATGGCCTCTTCTCTTTCTTTAATTGTGGAGTTTGTTCTGTTAGTCATCAGGTCAATTTCTGGGGGTTTTAGGACAATTTGATAATTATCTAGTTGTATTTGTGGGAGCAGGTGAGCCTGGGCTCCTCCTACCTTGTCACCATCTTCCAGTCTCTACAGTATTCTTTATTATAAGACTGAGCCCAAATTCTTAGCTTAGTTTCATATAAATTAGTTTTATTATGTGTTTTTTTTTTCCTTTCTTGGCATCCATTATCATATTCTCTCCTTTGATGTGATTTTGTGTTTTCTAAATAGCTTCCTTAATCCACTCTACCTGTAATAATCTTGGCTTATTGAGTTTCCACTTATTATTTAAGATAGCATTCAAATTTAAGCTTCATTATTAGAAGGTTTAAGTCAGAGCTGTCCACATGGACTAGATTAGTTTGTGACTAGATTAGTTTGCCATTCCTGTATGTTTTTAAGTGCAAGTTTGGCAAAAGTATGGTGCAGTTATCCAGGGGAAACTGGATGAGTAATGCATTAGATATCAAGACTTCCCTATGTCTTCTTGTCTGGGATTCTATAAACTACTTCCTAATTAGTTCTGCTAGTATTGATCATGTTGTAAAATGCCCGTGACACACAAAGTTTTAACTATGATTTTAGAACAGATCGTATCTATTTTTATATTCTATGGCAATTTTATACATACGTTTCTCATCTTATCTGCTAGATGATAAATTCTCAGAGGGCAGAGACATACCATAATTCAATCTATGTCTCAGAGTGCCAGTATTTAGAACCAAAACTATCTAAAATAAGTCAATACAGTTTTCAGTGACCTTCATGAAATGTCATTTTCCTTTTTTTATCCTAGCCACCAACTAGCATGTACTGAGTATGTGATGAACCTAGCTCCATTGACCTTAAATATGGGCAATATTGTACTACATAGCTCTTCTTGCAGAGTGAATATTTCCCTCAGAAAAATACATATAAAAACCCATTTGATTATCTTATTTTTAGAAAACATATGTTAGAAGTTTCAATATTGAAGAATAAGTAGTAATGTACATTTTCTTTGGGTTAATTATGCAAGTGAGCTGAAAATGGTTACATTTGCATTCTAGAAATTTTAACGGAATTTTTGTAGTCCTCACACATGGCCATTTTCTGATAGTCATCCCCCACCTTCACAGGGGTAGATCCTGTGGATCTCTTTGCATTATGTGTTTCTTTCCATCCCAGTTTTTACTAACTCGGCCTGGAGTATATATTTGCAAAACAGAACGGAAAATATCTAATATTTCTATTATCATTTTTTTTTAATTTTTTTTTTTTAATTTATGATAGTCACACAGAGAGAGAGAGAGAGAGAGGCAGAGACACAGGCAGAGGGAGAAGCAGGCTCCATGCGCCGGGAGCCCGACGTGGGATTCGATCCGGGGTCTCCAGGATCGCGCCCTGGGCCAAGGGCAGGCGCCAAACCGCTGCGCCACCCAGGGATCCCTCTATTATCATTTTTAAGCTGAGTACAAAAATAAGAGTTTTCAGCCATACAAAGTATAATATAAAATATAATATGTTATTATTGAATAGAAACTCACATTTTAACAGTTCCTTTTTTGCCCTTTGCAATTTACTGTATTTTCTCAGTTCATATACAGATTTACATTTTCTTTCTCACCCTTTCTAGCATGCATTCACCCCCATATTACCTCACCATAGTCTCATCCTGTTTCTCAGTTCATTAAGATTAACTATTGTGATGATAAATTAAATATACTACTTTAACACGGAGAAAATGTATTATAATTTTTTCTTGTATCTGGTCCACTTATTTCTAATTTTTTTCACAAAGCTAATGCATATTGTGTGGTTTCTCCTACTGTCACCATCACTACCCCACATACAAGGGGGGAAAAGGAGAACTCTTAGAGAATTAAGGCAAACACCAATCCATTCCAGATCTGACTGAACAGCAGTTTTGTTATTTATTTATTTATTTATTTATTTATTTATTTATTTATTTATTTATGAATGAGAGACACACAGAGAGAGGCAGAGACACAGGCAGAGGGAGAAGAAGGCTCCCCAGGGAGAGCCCGACGTCGGACTCCATCCTAGGACTTGGGAGTCACGACGTGAACCAAAGGCAGATGCTCAACCACTGAGCCACCCAGTTGCCCCTCACAATCCACTTCTTACCAGGTTCCTTATATGCTTCATATGCAAGCTTTGGTCATGTGGGAAGTGGACATTGCTATAGCAAAGATGGCTAGATATCTACCCATATTTTTCTTTAATAGTGGAACTTCATTGTTTTAGCTGATTATCAAGTTAATAAGAAAATACATTTCTCAGTTTCCCTTGCACTGTGGTATAGCTATAGGACAATGTTCTGGCCAATGGAATGTGCTTCAAATGTTGTCTCCCTTATTCCTGCAAAGTGAGTGCAAGTGAACTGCGGTCTTCTTTTACATATTGCTTCCTAGTAGGTGGTGATAATTTGAGCATTTAATTGGAACCAAAAAAGGAAGCCATGTATTAAAGATGAATAAAACAACTTTGGACTGCTAAACTAACTGAACTACTTTGTGAGGGAAAAAAAGTCTTATCTTTTTAAAGTCACCTCTGTTGTCTTTCTATTATTACTGCAATTATATACCTGGTATCCAAAAGTTGACTGCATTTTCATGATTTTGTTTAAACCATATGCGTAACAACACAAAATAAGATATATGAATTATATTTATAAACTCCCATCATGACTTTTTCAATAGCTGAATCATCTCAATGCAACCTAATGATTATTTGAAGTCAATAACCATTTTTATCTCTTTGACAACTTTCAAATTTGCACTATTTAGTGGCTTTTGAATTAAGGATATGTCACTTTTTCTAGCAGGTAAAACAATCAAAATATTACCAGAGAAGAGAGTCATAAAACAAGCCCTAGAGTGTACAGCATAATTAAACAATTATTTATCTTTCTGATTTTGAATGTTAATTTTGGTCTTATATCTTATATCCCACATAATTGCATTTTTTCTGATTACACAGTTTTATACTTGGCAAAACAAACAGTATTTAACTTAGGGGCTTATCTTTCTACAACAGGATCCCCTAGAGTTTTAGGACATATCCCTAGCACATTACTCTGCATAGAGAATACTTTCACTTACAGACACTTTTCCAACTTTGTTTTGGTTTGAGCAGGTACTATTTTCAATATTATTTTTTAGAGTAGTTTTAGATTGGGATGCCTGGGTGGCTCAGTGGTTAAGTGCCTACCTTTTGCCCAGGGTGTGATCCTGGAGTCCCAAGATCGAGTCCCACATCGGGCTGCCTGCATGGAGGCTGCTTCTCTCTCTGGCTATGTCTCTGCCTCTCTGTCCCTCTCTCTCTCTCTCTCTCTGTCTCTCATGAATAAATAAATAAAATCTTAAACAAAGAATAGCTTTAGATTTTCAGAAAAATTACAATGATAGTACACAGAGTTTCCATATTCACATCTAGTTTTCTTTATTATTAATGTTTTGCATTAAGTTGTTATATTTATTATAATTAATGAATCACTATTGATATATTATTATTAACTAAATTCCATACTTTATTCAGCTACCTTAATTTTTACTTAACACCCTTTTTCTATTCCAGGATCTTAACTAGTTTTATTCAGTGTCTTTTTGGATTTTTCCAGTTGCTGACAGTTTCTCATACTTCCCTTTTTTTTTTTTTTAATATTACAGTTTGGTGTGTGGTTTTTTGTTGTTGTTGTTGTTGTTGTTGTTGTTTTTAATGATTAAATGGGGGCTGTAGGTTTTTGAAAGGAAGATCACAGAAATACAGTGCCATTTTAATCACATCATATTTGTACATGTCATCTATATGATATATGCCTTGATACTGATCTTGGTCACCTGTCTAAAATAGTTCATGTCAGGTGTCTTTACTGTGAAGTTACTCTTTTGTTCCCCTTTCTATACTGTCCTCTTTGGAAGGTAGGCATATGCACAGTCCATATTATGGAGTGGTGAGCTATGTACCTCCTAAGGGCAGAAAAATATATAATTTTGACAGGGTTTTTATTGCACCTTTTCTTTACTTTTTATATTTGTCTTAATCTTTATGTAAGATAATGCTGCTTCTGAATATTTGGTAAACACATTTTAGAAAAGCCTAATTGTCTATATCTTCAAATCCATGGTTAAAAGGACTGACCTAAATTTCTGCATGATTAATTATGGAAGTAACTTTGATGAGTAGTATACTGGTTTAAGGAAGATAACAGATTAGTTTTATCTAATGTTTACTGATCGCTCACTGGATGAAGTGTTCTAAGTGGTTTCTACGTATTGGTATTAAACTCACTATATTATAAGGAAGCACATATTATTATGAATCTACCACTGCTGCTTGAGGAATTAAATAGTTTTCCCAACTTTTCAAAATTATTAAGTAATGAGTCAGGAAATTTAGTCCATCTTCATTCAAGTAAGATTTGTTGATAACTATGAGATTGATATTAAGTATTTAAGTATTATATGAAGGCTAAAGCAGTTTATTCAATGAAACTTAGAACACATATCATCTAAAAATACCACATATCATCTGAAAATTTCAGCTGTGAAGGGGTTTAATTTCAATTTTTATATAATAACAGCTACATAGTCCAATCTGATCATCCCAGACCATTCAAAGATCACATGCTGAGCCACTCACATAACATTGGTCATCTGAGAATAATATATTGATATTTGGATTTAGAAAATTTCAAAAATTTCAGGTGAGTCAGGATTTCTATGAAAAAAGAAAAATAAAGAGTTTGTCTCCTTGTATAATCTCTAAGAGTATTTTTAACAAATCATAATTGAGGTTGATAAAAGGTAGGTAAGTTTTTTATTTTGTTTTGCTTTTTTATTGTTTATATTGTTGATGGAATGTGAATAGAATTTTATACATGATTAAAAGCTTCTTATTTGTGTTCTGTTGGAAAATACAACTGTTTCTTATTTTCATTGTAGTAATTTACTAGGATATAATTGCATAACAAAACTCACAAGCAACTGGAAAATTTTACAATGATATGGCAGGCATAGCATCCTGGAGCCACTTTTGTATATATAATTTTAATAGCCATAAAATTTTTACTCTGAATTAAATGTACTTATAACTGGTAGTTGAGGAATTAAAACAAGACACCAGTCATTTGTACAAGTTTCTAAATTCAGTGACACTAATTAGAAATGCCTTTGGTTCAGAGACAGCAAACAGGAGGGCTTGTAAGATTCTGCTAATGGAAACTGTAATGATGCATTTGATAGGTGTTGCATATAGAAAATGAATTAAGGGCCATTCTGCCATCATTTCATTTTTTATAAGAATAGTGCCCTTTGGCTAAATTTCATGTTAACAGTGGTTCTCATTTACTTCACTCTTGCAATTTCCATTGCTCTAAAATAAAACTGAGATAAATTCATTGGACTGCTTACTTTGACATACATATTTTCGGCCTAAAAATTCTAGAGAGATTTAAATGGTCTTAAATAACTTATTTTCAGCTATGCTGTGATCACACTCTTCTATTGTTTAAAATGACCAGTGTTAGATAACACATCACTGATAGAATTAAAAGTCAAGGTATTTAGCATGTGTCTTTTCAACTGAATTGAACAATATGGATCTCAACAGTGGCTTACGAGGTGCTTTTAAGCTTGGGAGCTAATATTTCTTTAATATGACTATTAAAAAGAGAAATCAATGGCATTTATAGTGTATAATACAAATCTCATGAAATACAAAATAAGATAGCTGTTACCCTTAATATGACACCAACATTCAGTTCACGAAGCATATGACTTCTGTGTTGCAAATTCTCTCACATTGTTTTTCTCTGCTATTGAAACCATCATTTGAGATAGATTTAGCTTCAATTTGGTTTTACATATACTATGTCAGGTGTGTTATCCTTTTAGTGAACGTAGGTTTCTAAAAATTATGATACCGTAGCCTTCAACTTTCACATTCAAGATCTGATCTCAAACTACCAAATTTAAAGAGTTGAACCCCTGATTGTAAAATATTAATGACTGAATTTGACTTCTAAAATTTCACCTTCAGTAAAGCAATAGTCAAAATCTGATATACCTAACTTTAAAAAACAGGCATGATTAAATAGCCATGGGATCTCTAATCAATAAAATATCAGGTAGCCATTGATAAAGTTTGCTATAATAGAATAATATGAAATCATATAGAAAAATGTTCATAGAAAAATATAGAATCACATGGATAAGTGTTCACAATATATTTAGGTGAGAATGGAGACTGTTAAAATTTAAGATCCTAATTTAAAAAAGAAATTATATAATTTGCTTAAGATTAGATATATAAACAAGTAGGTAAATAGGTGGAGCAAGAGAAGAAATAAAAAAGAGTTGAAGGAAATAAAAATGATAACAGTGATACAATCCTTGATTTATTTCTTTGTGCTTCTTGTATTTTTTTTTCAAAAATTCATAATAAATCTTATTGGTATGTGTTGAGAGCAAAACAATGCTCTAGATACTAAAATTATTAGGAATTTTAATAGCTCATGTTCACTCCCTTTATTTTGAAAGACCCTGAAATCTAGAGGTCAATGGCAAACACCGAATATGATATTGTGAGAAGGCAGCAGAAATCAGAAACCAAGAATTTCATCTTTTGGTCAAGTGTTGACTTCACTAGACCTCAATGCCTGTCTCCTTCCCCTGCCAGTTAGTTATTTAATGGCAGTTCTTTATTAGGCACCTTGAGCTTCGACCCTTTATAAACAAAGTTGTCTTGAAATGATCTTATATAGAGGGTAAAATAATTTTCCGAATTCCCTGACAGCTTGGGAAGAAATAGAGAAATGGTAAGAGACCTTTATCATTAAGAATGGGCTACCTTGGAGCTGTATATATGCAGAGTAATATATACACTGAACTACCTCATAATTAAGTTATTAGAATGGACTCAAAAAATGTCCATTTTATAAAAAAAATGTCCATTTTATGTGACACACTAAGATTGCAGTAATGTGTTTAAATTCCATTTGGCTTCTCTATTAAAGTGATAGGGCAGTTTAAGAACTTTGCTGATTAATGAAAAGTCAAACCTATCATATTAATAGCATGTTATATATGGATGGTGTTATTTATTATTAACGGTGGAGCAGAAATTAGTGAAGAGATTGGAAGGAATTTTAATGAATACTCCATTTCCTCATCTCTTATTACTTTTCTTGGATTGATAGCTGGGTAAAGTAGAATAAAACAAATATTTTTATGTCAGGCTGAACTGAGTACAAACTTTATCATTTGTTATATGGTATGACTTGGTCAGATTACTTATGTTCTCTGTTTTGAACATTAGTCACTTTCTTTTTTAAAAAAAATTATTTATTCAAGAGAGACACAGAGAGGGGGGCAGAGACATAGGCAAAGGGAGAAGCAGGCTCCCTGTGGGGAGCCTGATGTGGGACTTGATCCCAAGGACCCTGGGATCATGACCTGAACCAAAGACAGACATTCAACCACTGAGCCATGGAGGTGTCCCAAACATTAATCACTTTCTATTAATTAATTAGTTAATTAATCACTTTATTGTCCATGTTATATTGGACCAGTTAATTAAAATTTCAGTGTCTTAGTTTCTATGTAGGAAATCTGATCCACTACTAGTACCTACCTCAAAGCTTATTATGTGGATTAAAACTGATAGTACATATAAAGTACTTATTATACTGTCTGATAAAAAAGATAAATGTTGTCCTTTATTATTTTACTGTACTGTTCAACATGGTAGCTGCTAGGCAATGTGGCTATTTAGAGCCTAAGAGTATTTTATATATATATATTTTTATTTTAACTGGTGTTAGACTTACTGAAAAAAAAAAACAACAGAGTAATACAGTTTCCTTATATCCCTCATAATCCTTTCCTTAATATCAACTCACATAACCATATGATTATCAAGAATAGGAAATTAACATTGGTACAATATTAACTAAAGCACATATATTTTTCAAATTGCCATGCAGTTTTCTATTAATATATTTTTTCTATTCCAGAATTATACCTGACATCCTACTTGGTATTTAGTTGTCACACATATTTGGTCTTTTTTGGTATATGACAATTCCTGTTTTCCCTTGCCTTCCTTTTTTTTTTTTTAATTTATTCATAGAGACACACACAGAGAGGGAGAGAGAGGCAGAAACACAGGCAGAGGGAGAAGCAGGCTCCATGCAGGGAGCCTGACGTGGGACTCGATCCAGGGTCTCCAGGATCACGCCCTGGGCTGAAGGCAGCGCTAAACCGCTGCGCCACCGGGGCTGCCCTTCCTTTACCTTCCGTGACATTGACACTTTTGAAGATTACAGATCAATTTTTATGTATTTTTAGAATTGTTTATAGAATGTCTTTCAATCTGGGTTGGCCTGATGTTTCCTCATGACTGAAAGGAGGTTATGTGTTGTTTTTGCAAGAATAGAAGAAAAATGATTTTGTGTCCTTTTCAGTGCAGCATATCAAAGGTTCGTGATGTTGATGTGTCTTTTATTTGTTACATTCTCCTTGAGTACTTGGTTATGATGAGATCTGCAGGTTGTCTCCACTATAAATTATTATATTTTCCTTTGTAGTTGCTAAGAATCTTGGGACAGATACCCTGAGAAAATAACATTTTTCCCCAGATATTATTTACCAATTTTATCATCCTTTAATTGATCTTGTCTATAATATTCGTTATTGCTGTGTTTTGCTAATGATTCATTTCTAATTCTTTTTTATTTCTACATTTATTAATTAGAATTCTATTGTGAGGAAGAATTATTTATTCTCTTTATTTTAGTATGGATCCATTGGTGCTTACTTTGTTCTGTGTATTAATATTCACTATTATCATCATTTATTTTGTTGCTCCAATTACTCCAGGTCTGGCCCTTAAGAGCTGCTTCAGCTTGACTGCTGACATTTATTCAACAAGCTGCCATCTTTTTATTATTATTATTATTTATTGACTTTTTTGGCACCATAGCATATTCTAGGCTCATTCTGAATATTCCCTACTGCAGCATTGGAATTCACCTCTTCTTTCAGGAGCTAGAGTTTCTTTTACTAAAGCATGGCATTTAGAAAATAGGTATGGGTGTTGGATGTCTTCATGATTATGTAGCCCATGCATACATATGTATCTCTGTTTCTGAATCTCTATCTCTGTACTTACATATAAAACCATGAGTTTATACTGATATCTTTGATTCCAACACAGCAACAAAGGACATATTCTGTACTTTCCTTGTCATTTATAAATGAGAAATACAGCTCTCATTTCCTCAACAATTTATTAACATATTTGTTGATATCTAGTATTCATATAGAGTAGTTTCAGAATTGCTAATCCATATCCCTGTGCCAAACACTTTTACTAACCAGACTGCAACACTTGTGTTAAGCATGTGGTCATATTCAGTATAATACAGTTCACATGTTTTGTTTGTTTTCCATTAGGATTCCTTATCCCCTCACCTTCTGGTTGGTTTTAATTATTTATTTGGGATGTATGTATGTATATTTATTTGGGTTTTAATTATTTATTTGGGTAGATGAAACAGCACTATACTTTTAAGAGTTATGCAAAAGGATATGCTCAGGGGGATCCCTGGGTGGCTCAGTGCTTTAGTGCCTGCCTTTGGCCTGGCGCATGATCCTGGAGGCCTGGGATAGAGTCCCACGTCAGGCTTCCTGCATGGAGCCTGCTTCTCCCTCTGCCTGTGTCTCTGCCTCTCTCTCTCTCTCTCTCTCTCTGTGTCTCTCATGAATAAATAAATAAAATCTTTAAAAAATAAAAAAAAGGATATGCTCAAAGAAGTGTGACTGTCTCATTATCCTTGCTTCTTTACTTGCATCATCCTTGCTTCCTTATTCCTTCTTTGTTGGCCACCTTTCTCCTCCTTTCATACCTATTCTGTACATAAGCAGTCTCTCTACACAAAGAAGGAGATACTTGCGTATTTTTTAGCATCCTCTTTTTTTTTCTTACCTAAAGAATAGTATGTTATAGATTCTTTGGAGGCTTTACTTTCTTCACCTAACAATATTTCCTGAAAGTCTTTCAATATTGGTTCAAAGCCATCTTCCTTATTATATTTTTTACAGCTGTATAGTACTCTATTGTGTATATGCACCATAGTTTATTTAACCACTCCCTTGTGTGTGGGTATTTAGTTTGTTTCTAATGTGTTCAATTATAAAAAAACAATTTAAGTTATTACCTTATGTACATGTACTTTGGTTTTTGTGGAGGTGGTACCTGCAGTATAGAGTCCTGGAAGGAGTATTGCTAGGTAAATGAATATGTAATTTTGTTGAGTATTGTCAAGCTTCCCTCCAGAAGGGTCATACAAATTTTATTCACAGTTTCAATAAGAGAATATGTTGTTGTGTATAATTTGCCTTTCTGGCAGATAAGAATTGGTATTTCAGTGTGGCTTTAATTTATAGTCATTTTATCATGAGTGAATTTTATATTTTTTGATAAGATTTTTTATATACTGAGAGCCAATTTTTATCTTTTCTTATGAATTGTCATTCATATATTTTCCCATTTTTATTTTGTATTTTGTCCATTAATTTTTAATATAACATTATATATACATAAAGTTAATATTTAATATGATAAATATTATAATGCAGGTGTTTGGGGGGCTAAACCCCCAGGTAGCAAAAAATCTGTATGTATTTTTGATTCTCCAAAAACTTAACTAGTAGCCTACAATTATCCAGAAGCCTTACTGATAACATAGTCAATTAATGCATATTTTGTATGTTATATGTATTATATACTGCATTCTATTGAATTTACAATAAAACAAGCTAGAGAAAAGAAAATACTATTAAGAAAATCATGACAGGAACACCTGGGTGGCTCAGTAGTTGAGCATCTGCCTTCAGCTCAGGGCGTGTTCCCGGAATGCCTGGACTGGGTCCCACATGGGCTCCCTGTATGGAGCCTGCTTCTCCCTCTGCCTATGTCTCTGCCTCTCTCTCTCTCTCTCTGTGTCTCCCATGAATAATAAATAAAATATTTAGAAAAAAAAGAAAATCATGACAGATGATGCATGAAAAAAGACTGAAAATACATGTACAGTACTATACTATAAAAAATCCATGTGTAAGTGGACTTGCACAGTTAAAACCTATGTTGTTCAAGGGTCAATTGTATTTGCCACTAGTCCTTTGTTTATGGTATATGTTGCAAATATTTTATCCCAGTTTGTCAGTTGTTATTTTACTTTGTTTTTAGTGGATTTTTTCCTGCAAAAATAAAAAATGTATGTAGTCAAATTTTATTAAATCTTTCCTTTTATTGCCTGTGATTTTGAGTAGCAGAAAGTCTCCCCCTATACCAAGGTTAAAGATAAATTTACTCATGTTTTCAAGTACTTGTTTGTTTTCATTCATTAGACTTCTAATTTTTTTGGTGATTATTCTTGCATGTGAGATGTGAATCTAAGTTTATCTTTTTCCAAAAGGCTTTGCAGCTGTTTCAGTACCTGTTATTAACAAGTGTATTTAAAAAAAAAAAAAAAAAACAAGTGTATTTTTATCTCAGTGATTTGATGTGCCACTGTTGTCATATATGAAATTCCTATATGCATTTATGTTTAATTCTGGACATTTTATTCTGTTGGTCTATTATTGAAAAATAGTTGACATACAATGCTGTATTAGTTTTAGGTGTAGGTACCATACTGTTTTCTTTCTTTTTAATTTTCCTTTTCATTTATTTTCAAATTCTAGAGGTATATTCATATCTGTTGTCAAAATTTTACATTCATCAAATATGCTTTTTTCTCATTTAATTAATTATTTTTATTTAAATTCAATTAATTAATACATAATGTATTATTAGTTTCAGAGATAGAAGTCAGTGATTCATCAGTCTTATAAAACACCCAGTACTCATCACATCACGTGCTCTCCTTAATGTTCATCATCTAGTTATCCCATCCTCCTACCCCTCTCCTCTCCAGCAATTCTCAGTTTGTTTTCTATGATTAAAAGTCTTTTATAGTTTATCTCCCTCTCTGATTTTGTCTCGTTTTTTCTTCCCTTTGCCTATGATTCTGTTTTGTTTCTTAAATTCCACATATGAATGAGATTATATGATAATTGTCTTTCTTTCTTTGACTTATTTCACTTAGCATAATACCTTCTAGTTCCATCCACATCATTGCAAATGGCAAGATTTCATTTTTTGATGGCTGAGTAGTATTCCAGTGTGTGTGTGTGTGTGTGTGTGTGTGTGTGTGTGTGTGTGTATCACACCTTTATCCATTCATTGGTCAATGAATATCTCAGCTCTTTCCATAGTTTGCCTATTGTCGACATTGCTGCCTTGAACAATGAGGTACAGGTGCCCTTTTGAATCACTGCATTTGTATCTTTGGGGTAAGTATCCAGTAGTGCAATTGCTGGGTTGTAGGGTAGCTCTATTTTCAACTTTTTGAAGAACATCCATACTGCTTTCCAGAGTGGCTGCACCAGCTTGCATTCCCACCAACAGTGTGAAGAGGGGTTCCCCTTTCTCTGCATTCTTGCCAACATTTGTTGTTTCCTATCTTGTTAATTTTTGCCATTCTTACCGCTGTGAGGTGGTATCTCATTATGGTTTTGATTTGTATTTCCTTGATGCTGAGTGATGTGGAACACTTTTTCATGTGTCTGTTGGCCATATGTATGTCTTCTTTAGAGAAATGTCTGTTCATGTCTTCTGTCCATTTCTTGACTGATTGTTTGTTTGGGGGTGTTGATTTGATAAGTTCTTTGTAGATCTTGGATACTAGCTTTTTATCTGATAGGTCATTTGTAAATATTTTCTCTCATTCCATAGGTTGCCTTTTAGTTTTGTTGACAGTTTCCTTTGCTATGCAGAAGCTTTTTATCTTGATGAAATCCCAATAGTTCACTTTTACCTTTGTTTTCCTTGCCTTTGGAGACCCCTCTAGCAAGAAGTTACTGTGTCTGAGGTTACAGAGGTTGCTGCCTGAATTCCCCAGGATTTTGATGGATTCCTGCATCATATTTTCTTACACCATACACAATGATAAACTAAAAATGGATGAAAGAGTTATTACTTTAAAAAGACTTCAATGTCATCTATGCACTGATGACTCCAGAATATATATTTTTAGTCACACTTGTATATCCAAATACCTAATTGACATATCCTTTTGATGCAGAATAGGCAAGTGTTAACATATCCCAAATTAAATTTCAGATTTTCTCATAATCTTATTCTTTCCTCAGTCTTTTCCATTCACCCTTTCACTTTGTCAGGTTAGAGACTTAGACTCAGCTGTCGACTCCTTTCTTTCTCCCACTCACAGTATCCATCTAAAGTATCCTGTCTTTAAGTCTTTCCAGATCTTTCACCATTATCACCCTGTCCAAAGTCATCCACATCCCTTATTTTACTTTATGAAAACACCACCTAACTAATCTTGCCTCCAATCTTACCGTTTTAGTCAATTCACTATGCAATGAGCAAAGTGACCCTTTTTTTTTTTTTTTTTTTATTTTTATTTATTTTTTTTTTTTATTTTTTATTTTTTTTTTTTCAAAGTGACCCTTTTAATCGGTTATGTGGGTCATGTCACTCCTTTGCTCACTTCATCAAACAGGCTTTGAATCTCAGTCAGAGTGAAAATCTTACTTCTTACTGTGGCCTACAAGCCATCTATTATTTGGTCTACATTATCTTACTTTCTATCATCTTCCCTCTAGCTAACTCTTTCACAGCCTTAACAGCATTTATTTCTTGTGTATATCCAACATCCTCCTACTGAGAGATCTTGTATTTACTGTGTTTTCTTCCTGTAACAGATTTGGCTGTAAGTGTACACTATAATTTATTAAAACTATTTCCTATTTATATTCACTATTTATAAGCAATATATCTGTTTTTAGTTTTAAAAAAGATGCTATAGTGAATATCTTCAAATAGTATCTTTGTATACTTTCTGAATGTTTCCCCAGGATATATTTTCTATTTTTAATTTTCATAAATGTTTTTAAATTAATCTCCAAAATATTTGTAGATGTTTGAGTTAAATCAGCTCCATTCAAGTCTTCCTATTCCACTAACCCCTTGTTAGCATTTTATCATCTTTTTAAAACATTTTTGGCAATTTGGTAGGTAGGATATACACTTGATTTTTAAAATTTCCTTGAGGAGGATGTGAGTAAACATCAGTGCTGTGTGCTCAAGATGTGAGTTGACTATCTTTTTCCAGAGTTTATATCATGGCATTTATACTTTTTATTTTTATTTTTATTATTTTTTTAATAATAAATTTATTTTTATTGGTGTTCAATTTGCCAACATACAGAATAACACCCAGTGCTCATCCCATCAAGTGCCCCCGTCAGTGCCCATCACCCAGTCACCCCCCCCCCCTCTCCCCTTCCACCACCCCTAGTTCGTTTCCCAGAGTTAGGAGTCTTCCATGTTCTGTCTCCCTTTCTGATCATTTATACTTTTTAAAATTGATTTTTAAGAGTTCTCATAAAGTAAGGACATTAACTCCTGTCATAATCTCTGCAAATTTATTTACCAGCCTTTTAAAATAATGTATTTGTGATTTTTTTCTTTTAGTAGTTTTCATTTTATCATAGGCATATTTATCTATTTCAATTTGATTCCTTGACTTTATGTCATGTGTGGAAAGTTGTTCTCTTATGTTAAGTTTTACATCATGGAAAAATCCCCAAAGAATAAAAATATCAGGTTTACACAATGATGTCTACCACATTACTAGTCCCTACTAATATCTAGTTCTTTTTCCTCCTCTCAAAAAATTAATAACTTATAGACTTACTGTATGTAGTGTAGCTCGTTTTTTGACTAGCTCTGGCCAATAGGTTAATGGGGATCCTTCAGTCCCTGTTATGCAAAGGTAATAGACAACACCTACAATCTCTGAGCCTAAAACAACAGAAGTTTATTTTCCTCATGCAATATATCTTTCATGGATCCCTACCTAATCTTTGTTCATCACAGTGCCTCAGAGAGCCAAGCTAAGGAACCAATCATTATTGTCTACACTGCTACTTGCAATATCTGAGAAGTCTGGAGGTTTAATTTAGCAATTAAATGTTCCACTGTAATGCCCACAACTTCTGTTTACAAATTATCATAAAGAGCTAGCCAATTTTCTAATACAACCACAAAAAGTCTGTAAATATAATCTTACCATGTTCTTAAGAGGGAAGACTAGAAATAATTACTGAATAGGACTAACAGCTCCAGAATAAAGCAGGGCTGCTAAACCAATCTGGGCATGGAACATGAGTGAAAAATTAAACTGTTGTTGTGATATGTCATTGTGACCTTGGCATGTTCATTTGTTATTATGGCATAACCTGGTATATAATGATCAGTACAAAAGGAGAAGACATAAGTAAGAACAAAACAAGTAATCTTGAGACTGGCACACACAATCAGACCCATACAAAAGAACTTTATCTTAAAAAAAAAAAAAAGAGGGCCACCTGAGAGGCTCAGTCAGTTAAGCGTTTGATTCTTGATTTCAGCTCAGGGTTGTGAAATTAGACCCTGCAGCTTTCTCTTTCCTTCTGTACCTCTCCCCAGCCTTTCTCTCTGTCTTCCCCTCTTTCCAAAAAAAAAAAAGATCAGACTGATTTTGCTGAAAGTTTGTAAAAAAAAAAAAAAAAAGAGGTGAGACACAAATCTAAGGGGAAAAATAGTGAAAATTCTATTTTTATACAAAGTATATAAAATATTATTTATAAAATTCATTTTTTCACCAAGTATGCAGGATAAAAATTAGACATAAATTTCATATTCTCTATAGAAATTATCTTGGGAACAAAGAAATCTAAATTCTGACTCAAGTTCTGATGTTAACAAGCTGTGGAATGGGGGAGTTATATATATTCTCAGGATCATAATTTCTTTATATGAAAAACAGACATTTTAAATCAAAAAATGGTCCTCAAATTTTAATGTTCATAAGAATTAGTTGAAAAGTTTATGAAAAATGCAGAGCCTTGGATTTCACTCACAAAGGTTCTTATTTGGTAATTCTGGATTATGTCATCGAATCTGCCTTTAAATGAAATCACTCTCCTCAAAAATACTTGTGCTCTCATTTCTATTGCAGCATTATCCAAAATAGCTAATATATGGTAGCAACCTAAGTGTCCATCAACACATGAATGATAAAGGAAGTGTACTCACACATAAACACACACAGAGAGGAATATTATTAAGTCATAAAAAAGAAGGAAATACTGCCATTTGCAAAAACATGGATGAAAGTTGAGGGCATTATGCTAAGCGAAATAAGTCGGACAGAGAAAGACAAATACTAGGTGTTCCACTTATGTGTTAAATCTGAAAACAAAAAATCAAACTCATAGAAACAGAATAGATTGTTAGTTGCCAGGGGAATAAAGGTAGTAAGGAATGGGTGAAAGCAATCAAAGGGTACAAATTACAAAATGAATAAACTCTGAGTATCTAGTGTACAGCATGGTGACCATATTTAACAACACTGTATTGTACACTTGAAAGTTGTTAAGAGAGTAGATCTTAAAAGTTTTCATCATAACAACATCAACAAAATCTATGTGAGGTGACAGATGTGTTAAGCTATTATGGTAATCATTCTGCAATATATACATATTTCATATCATCATATTGTATACTTTAAACTTATACAATGTTTATTATACCTCAATAAAGCTGGAAAAAGAAAGACACAGAAATTCTAAATCAGAGTTTATTTGGTTGAAAAATATCTACCTTTTAAGACATTCTGCAATTTATTATGCAGGCAATCTATGGATAACACTTTGAGGACTACAGTTGAGAATGTTTAAGAAGTCTGTCAAGAGCAGCTGGGTGGCTCAGTGGTTAAGTGTCTGCCTTTTGCTCAGGTTGTGATCCTGGGGTCCTGGGATCATGTCCTGCATCAGGCTTCCCATAGGGAACCTGCTTCTCCCTCTGCCTATGTCTCTGCCTCTCTCTGTGTGTCTCTCATGAATAAATAAATAAAATCTTTAAAAAAGTCTGTCATTAAAAATAAATAGTATTTTAGCAAGCATTATTTCAAACAATGATATTCTATTTTAATAGGGAATTCACTATTTTTTCCCCTTTCAAACCATAGGGTTACGGACCATTTTTTTATTTATAAAAATTATAAATTTCACTATCATTATTTCCAATGGATGGCTGTTACAGTGAATTGCAAAAATAAACATGCTATGGTGCTCGAAATCACAAACACCTCTGGTTAAAGTCACACAGCCAAAGGCTAAAATTCAACAGCTTTGGAAAGCAATACAATCAATGTTTCTGTTAAAAATGAAATACCCAATTATCCCTTTGACCATAAAACTGATGGAGGAGAAAAGAAAATCCTTGAACAGGTAGTAATGGATCCCAAATACTTACAAATATACTATCAAGGGAAAATAAAACAAAACAACAAAGTATTCACCAATGAAATAATCCAAATCGTTGAATCCTTCTCTGCTAAATATTTAGGCTAGGGATGGGCCAACATTCACCACTGAATGGGTTAATGTTAAATTACAAACCTTCACAAAAGCCGAGTCAGCACAGAGGATCCCATCTCTCCAGGGTTTATAAATGCAACTTGTCAGGGCAAGCACAATTTGTTTTTTATGTAATATTTATATTACATGCCCAAAGTTGTCTCTAAATTAGCAGAGACCTATCACTTCAGTTTGAGCCATGACCTCTAATTTCCACCTGCCTGTGTGCAGAGCTTCCATTGTGAATATGTAAAATTGTGAACAGGTGGGATTTTGCTAGCATAGGGAAAGACACAGTAACAGTTTAAATTGTACAATGAGTTCTCAAACATTTTAAAATTTACTATTATGAACTTTTGTTCTCTCAAATATTTGTGATGTCTACTTTATATGTAGTTCATCAGTGCTATTAAAGTCTTTCCTATTACAGAAGA
This sequence comes from Vulpes lagopus, assembly GCF_018345385.1. Lineage (NCBI taxonomy): Eukaryota > Metazoa > Chordata > Mammalia > Carnivora > Canidae > Vulpes > Vulpes lagopus. The sequence goes on from NC_054830.1 coordinate 41,759,892, forward strand.
TAATAGTAATAGCATTATTATTTATAGTAACTAATATTTTGAAATTTATTAAGGTAAAATCTTTAATTAAATTTCACAATTCTTCACTTTGTCACTTATGTTGGCCCATTTCTGATTACTGTGGCTAATTTGTAACCCATAAAACAAGAAGTATCTTGAGTTATCCCTAAATCTATACAGTTTTTAGTAAAAAAAAAAAAGTCATTTAATTCTAAAAACAATCACATTTCATAATGAGGCTAAATGCATAAAGTGGTCTCCCTATCAGGAAGAAACTATCCCAAAATATAAGGAATGTTAAATAATCTCAGCCCCATAATTGACTAGAACTCATACACTCAATCATCGCATTTTACATGTGAGAAAAACTAGGATTCAGGAAGCTAAGTGTATGTTCATTAGTGACAAAGCTGGGGGTAGAATCCAATATCTTGAAACTCTTTCAAGTGACATTTCTAGTTTGCCATTCATAGTATTCAGTGTTAGTTTTGTGAATCAAGAACTCCCAGTACACATTTGCTTCTCAGAAGCAAAGAGCAAAGACTAGTCATTAAAATGGTTTTGCCCCAAATTTGGCATCTCCCAGAAACCAATAACCATTGTTTCCAGTAGTTTCTTTGATGTAGTGTAGTAGAAATGAGAAGTTCATGTCACAAGGCAGTTTCAGTATTTTTGTCATGGCCACATAACAAAAGAATTTCTAGAACCTGAGAAATACTAGAATATTCAGTAAGGGTTTTATGGTAGTATTCATAGATGTTAGAAAGTGAGTTCTACTTCTTTCAGAAGAAATATCCTGCGTAAAGAAGCTCAACTCACCAGCTAATATAGAAATATTCCTTAAACTCCCCAAATCTCTTTTTTCACAAAACAAAATTCCGATCTATAATTTGATAAACTGAATGGATTTTCTCACCAGAAAGGTTATGCTCCATGAAGACAAATAGTTCTGGATCATAGGCCACATATATCTCTAAATTTATATCAACTGCCATCCTGTGTTTTTGAGATAGTCTCTGGTGGATCTGATTTCTTTTGGTTCCTCAAATGATTGCTGAACAAACTGGTAATACAAAACTTCAACGTAAAAGTCACTTCATTGAGTCATGGAGTGACTTAGTACAATGTGGAGCAGGAAAACAGTAAACAGATTTTCTTATGCTTAGTAAGTTCACAAAAACAATGAAATCCCTTCTCCCAGCAATAGCACATAATATGCCACTATGGGGAAAATGTTGGTTTTGGATTATTTTTTTACATTTTTTTCAAATTCTGAGATTTCATCAAGGACAGGAAAACCAATCACAGCTAAGGATTAGTGTTATTAATGTCATATTATGTAATATGACATTTGATATATAATCAAATGAACTTGGTGGTTGGGCCACTACTGTTAGATTTTATAAGACTTTCTTCTTGATTTAGTCCTCTTGGTGATTCTGAGACAGATGGTTTTCATTTATAGAATTATGTCTAGGTATTACTGTTTGTCACATAGAAAATGGAGATACAAACAAATGGTTTAATCAAACAATACAATTCAGTCTGTAACTTTTTCTTTGTGGTTTTCTATATGTTCTGAATGGAATGTCCTGTTGGCACTTTGAAGATTTCAGTAGAGATCACATTTGTTCTAATACTTTTTTTGTTAGTAGTACCAGTCTTTTCACTATAACAGAATTTTAATATTGGCAAAGTTGCTCCATTTCTTGTTGTTGAACAACGAAAACCATTGGTTAAATATATATAACCATATATATATTATATATATATATAATATAACCATTGGTTAAATAGGCAGGGCATTTATATGTCAAATTGATAATATTGATTTCTTCTAAACTATCAGCCCATAGCCAGACATCATATCCACTTGGCTCAGTATTGTATACCCAGTATGTGATTTACTACATACAGAACTCAGTAAATAGTTATCAGTGAATGAATGAGCGAATGAAGACAACCTTAATATGTAGACTATAAAAGCCAGTCAGGAATAATGTACTATGCATTTCTTTTGTCATATAATTCCTTTTAGTACCTATACTTGAGGAACCATTCTGTTTATGCTTATGTGAGACCAAGAATCTTGCCCAAATTAAGAAATAAAAAGATGTCATCAAAAACAGTCATAATGATTTGCATCTGTACTGCTTAAATGATAATGTAAATGATATTTACATGACCACAGATAAAACAATAAAACCCTTATAAAGAGATGTCCAGTGTTTTAACTTCATATACATTTTTTGAAAATCAGGGTAAATTTTAAAGCTTTTCTTTATTTACTTTTTATGCAATAATAAAGTTTTCTGATAGTATCCTCATTTGTTTTGTGACTGCCGTAAATAGATGTAGGCTAATATTTAAATATACTTTATATGCATTACAACATATATTATCTAACTTTAACCTGACAGTATTACCATGAAAACCATTTTCTTCTCTTTTACAGTGGGGAAACTGAAGATAAGAGAAATTAAATTAGTTTTTTATTATACAACTAATATGAACTGGAGCCAGCTTGTGAAGTCAGGTGTTCAGATTCCAAACACATTTTTTCCACTCCTTCAAGAAGCCCATGTTTCTGTAGCTGGTCAAGATAACAGCGGGTCTTGTTTTTAATTTTTTAATTACCCCTTCAAGGGTAATTTCATCACTCTTTGCAGTCTCATATCTTGTCTTCTAGCAATTTAACTGTTAAAAATTCATGGTAAATCAATATTTTGTGTTCAAGTTTTTCTCTTTTTCTGATCTAAAAGCAACGGAGGATCTGAGATTTTTCTAATTTTTAAAACTAATTTTATTTGTACATGTAATACAGGTTTGAAGCTACAAAAAAAAACACAAGAAATTGTGAAAGAAAAATGTAGGAAAAATGCAAAGAAAGATGGAAAGAATAAAGAAAGGAAGGAAGTGAGTGAGAGCGAGAAAGAGTGGGACAGAGAAAAGAATGATTTCAGAACAGACAAAATAACATTCCCCAAAAGCAAGCTACTCTTTTCTGTTTATATACTAGTCAATTATAAATATTATAGATAGCTATATATTGTATTTATATTTAATAAAAATGAAAATGTACATGCCCTAAGGCCACCAGTGTTTGTAAAGTGTGTTTGCTATAGAGTTTTGTTGTAGAAAAGAAACTGGTAATAATTTGAATGTTTTTGAGTAACAAATGGCTGAGCAAATTATAGCATATATTTCTCATGGAATATAAACTAATTATGCTTTTCATAAGTTAGATTCATATGTACTGATCTGGAAAACTGTAATAAAGTGATAAGTTAAAAAATAAAAGCAAGCTGCAGAGTAATAATCTTAGTATATTTGTATTTATGGGTACAAAAATTTAAAAGATCGAAAAATGTATTTATATTACTAGAAACACAGAGGAAAAACAGGCAGCACATGTGCCAATCTGTTAACAGCAATTATTTTAATTAATTTAAGTCTGGAATAAAGAAGGAAAGTATATTCTATTTTATTCTTTTTTTAAAGATTTTATTTATTTATTCATGAGAGGCACAGAGAGAGAGAGAGAGAGAGAGAGAGAGAGGCAGAGATACAGGCAGAGGGAGAAGCAGGCTCCATGCAGGGAGCCGATGTGGGACTCGATCCCGGGTCTCCACGATCACACCCTGGGCTGAAGGCAGGGCTAAACCGTTGGGCCACTGGGGCTGCCCACTATTTTATTCTTTTTATGTCTCTGTATTGCTTGAATTATTTGAAATCTATATTACTTTAAAATTAAAAAGAAAACCTTCATACTATATTAAGTTTCTACTGAAATCAAGCCTACACTGTCACAATATCATCAGATACTTATATAGTAATATAAATGAAATAAGACTCAAACTATCTTTTAAAAATGTTCTAGGGCAAGTTCCAAATAATGAGATGATGATACACACATACAAAACTGTAACTGTGCCCATCAGTTATTTGTTTCTAATAGTAAAACTATCTGAATACTTTAAGAATATGAGCTAATGTTTTATTAGAGTTCTCACAATTGTCACTCAGTAGATAGAATTTAAACCCCAACTTCACTTAATGTAGCTATGTTACACATCAGTACAGAAGTTTTGGGGATGTGTTGAAACAGATTTTATATATATGTACCATACTGCAGAGAAACATTTATGATGGAGCATCACCCCATCTCACCAGCTTAGAAAAATATATGGATTTTTAAAAATTTCCTTTTGAAAATTTTGCTAATTGAATGTTTTACTTTAAAATTAGCTAGAGATTAGAAAAAACTTAAAACACCATATTAAGGGTGTTATAGTCAAGTCTAATATTGCTCTAGAGAGGACTTCTATCGTTTTAATTAAGAATACTATAACTTTTGGGCACCTAAGTGGCTCAGTTGGTTAAGCATCTGCCTTCAACTCAGGTCATGATCTCAGGGTCCTCAGATAAAGCCCCACATCTATCTATCCCTGCTGAGCAGGGAGCCTGCTTCTCCTACACCCTATGCTGCTCCCCCTCCTGTGTGCTATCTTTTTCTCTGTCTCTGTCAGATAAATAAATAAATAAATAAATAAATAAATAAATAAATAAATATCTTTTAAAATATAAAAATACTGTAACTTTTAAGCCCCTGGGAAAATATCCATAATCACACATATTCAACTACCACCTCCTGAACATTGCCTCATCTTCTGTATACCAAAAATCCTCATACCACAGTGTTATTTATGAGAGAGAGAGAGAGAGAGAGAGAGCAAGAGATAATGATAAAATCCAGACAGAGAAAAAGATGAAAGAGATGGCATGGAAAGTGGAAAGAGAGAGAGGAAAGGAAGAGGCAAAAACAGATGGGAAAGATTTAACTCTAAGACTCAAGCTTCAGAGCTACAGGATATCTGTAAGAATGTACACAGATTTGATGAGCATATATGGAAGTATTAGTTTAAATGTTTTACAATATCTCCGTTCTCTAAATTGTCAATTGTAACAAAAAAAAAAAAAAAGAATACTGAGAAAATGAAGTCAATATCCAACAGTGTTGCTTAATTAAAACAACTAGGGTGCACTCATCCATTGGAAACAATGTTACAGAAATGCGTGGACAGACCTGAAGATATTCAATATATTAAATATAAAAAGCATAAAAATATAGATAGTAGGGGCACCTAGGTGGCTCAGTTGGTTAAGTGTCTGCCTTCAACTCCAGTCATGATCCCAGGAGCCTGGGATGGAGTCCCACCTCAGGCTCCCACCTCAGTGGGGAGCCTACTTCTCCCTCTCGCACTGTCTTTCCCCCGACTTGTTCCCTCTCTCTCTCAAATAAATAAATAAAATCTTTTAAAAAAATATTGACAGTATAATCTCATTTTGTTTAAATTTGTGTTTTGAAGGATATGAATAAAGTATCAATGGTAGATTTTTCTATGTGGTGCATGTATAATGCTTTTGCTTATGGCTCATCTACGTTTCTGGATTACTTGTATTACCTATTAAAACAAAACAAAGTTATAATCTTTCTTTTAAAATGGAAAATAAAATCTCCATTCAAATGGGATATTTGTGTAGACTGATTAAAAAAAAAAGTTGGAAGTGTGTGTGTTTTGCACAGGGACAGATAGGAAATGGTGATGGGTTTCCAGGAGCATTTAGACCACCATGTGCCCCTTGGCTGAATTTTGGAATGACTGAGAATTTTAGGAATATGAATACCTGGGTCCCAACCTCCAGAGATTCTGATTTATTTCATCTTGAGCTGAGGCTTGAGCATAAACCTTTTAAAAAACTGTCCCAGAAATTCTAATATCCAACCAAGGTTGAAAAACACTACTTAAGGTTTTCTTTTCTTTTTAAAATAAATCTCATCCCATATCAGGGCCTCTTTACTCATCAAAATAGATAAACAAGTAGGAACAACACTACAGTTATTCTGGGTCAAAGTCATATTCTCTTCCAACCCACCTTCATCTTGTATATTCTCTTATTTCCTGACATATCTTGCATTCCTTTCAAAACAAAACAAATTCCTCTCTGAACCACTTCATAATATCACAAAAAAATTGAAACTGCTTCCCACAATGTTAGTTTACCTATTACTATTATTAAATTACATTAATATCAATTGAGCTGCTCCTGCTTTCACACACAAGTGAGCAGAATAGCTTCTATAGCCCAAACCCATCCACTTCATTCAGCAATGCTCAGAAAAGCATATTTACTTCCCAATGGGAATCATAGTCAGAGTTCATGTATCAGTTTTATTACTCTATAATGTACATACATATCAATCTGATATAAACACCATGGTTTTAGTTAGAACTACATCTGAGATAAATAAAAATATTTATTAAATCCTAATTATCTTTATACTACCCTCAAATCACCTTAGTAGACATTCCTGTCTTTTTTATTTAATTTATTTATTTGAGAGAAAGAGAGACATATAGAGAGCCAGAGGGACAGTGAGAGAGAATCAGAAGCAGACTCACTGGGATTCCTGGGTGGCTCAGCAGTTGAGCATCTGCCTTTGGCTCAGGGCGTGATCCTGGAATCCTGAGATCGAGTCCCACATTGGGCTCCCTGCATAGAGCCTGCTTCTCTCTCTGCCTATTTCTCTGCCTCTGTGTGTGTGTGTGTGTGTGTGTGTGTCTCTTCATGAATAAGTAAATAAAAATCTTTTTTTTTTAGTAAATAAAAATCTTAAAAAAAAAAAAAGAAGCAGACTCATGGAGCACAGAGCCATAAGTGGGACTTGATCCAAATATCACGAAATCATGACCTAAGCTAAAATCAAGAGTCAGACACTTAACTGAGCTACCCAGGTGCCCCTTTGTAGACATTTCTTAGCCACAAAGTTGAATCTGTTAAAATAATAATTCTGTAGCATGCCCAGTGGTAGGGGTAAACCAAGATTACCAGCTCACTCTTTCTTACAAAGTTTAGAACTCTGGTATATGCAAAATCAGTGCAGTTAATCTTCACTTCATAGACATTCACTTCATTCACTTCATAGACAACAAAAATACTTAGTACTGAGGTAGCACTTTTCATCAAAAGGACTCCAAGCACTTTATACATACTTATTTCAGTAAGCCTTACAACAGCCTTAAGCATTAGATATACAATTGGCATCACCCACATACTCCTAAGAAACTATAGCATGGGGAGCTGAATAAACTTGCTCAAGTACACACAGCACATAAATGATTTTTTTTTGTTCTTCATCCAATGCACATTTTACTAAAATTTCTTTTTACTTCAACAAGTGAAAATTCAGCATGTCATCTTTAGAATATGGTTCAAGAGTCTAGGAAAATTATCTTTATGTTGGAAAGAAGGCCTTATTACTTAACGGATTTTAGATAGAATCTGCCAATTACTTTTTCATTATTTATGTCTAATTTAAGATAGAACATTATACTGGCTGTTATTATCTAATGCTGCATGTATTGCTCTGTTGCCCCATTCATATACAAGGGACATCTTCCCTAATCAAAACACATTTTAAAAACTAACTTGTAGGATTGATTGCTTTAGAGACTCCAAAATAATCATATTTCCTTTCATTAAACTGTATCATGATAGAAACTACTTTTTTCCTGTAGAGGCAAAGTTTAAGAACTAGCCATAAATAGAATTCCACATCCTTGTGGGATAATATAAGCAATAAAGGAAAATGTTGGTACTCATTTGTCCAAGCAATCTTATACCAGAAAAGTAAACCACTAAGAGTTCAAAGATGTCAGCTCTCTAGCTTATAGTCTTTCCATCTTATTGAATACATGTATTTGATTGGAAAGAACTACATGATTTTGAGTTCATTTGGTAGAGAGCTCTGATTGTACTCAAAAAAGTCACTAGGCTATTTAAAGTTAGAAATATTATTTTATTTATACTCATATACCATCTATATAAAATGTCCATATAGCATTAATGTTCACAGTCAAAAATTGTGCTACAAGAAAAAAAGTATATTTAATCACATCCCATAAGTCAAATAAATGTAAAACTGTAATCTCAATATCAAATATAATCTTTATTATATATTTTATATTATTGTAACTATGTATTTATAAGTTCTATAAATCAAGGAATATATCTAAATTATCTTTAGAACCTTGCCAATGTTTGGCACAATGTCACAACACTTCCGTGTGTTTTATTCAATGAGACAATGAATCAGTGAATTATTAAGTGAAGAAAAGAATGTAAAAAATAAATAATGTTCTGTTAATGCTAAAATATTGTAAGTTTTGTATAATTAGGGAAGGGGAAGGTGAGTAGAAGCATGTGATATGTGATCATTGGTATCAGGCACAAAGAGAAGATTCGTTAAGATTAAGGAAGATATATTCCATAAGTAGTACAATTAGATTGATGTTAAAAGATTAACAGAAGTTTTTAAAATTTTAATTTTAATACCTATTTCATGTAAAAAAATGTTAAACCAAGGTTTTTGTTTGTTTGTTTGTTTGTTTCTTTTTGCAAAGCAGAATGCAAAGAAAGTAATGGGTAGGTTTCAAAAAGTATCTAGAACCCTTAATATATAAAACAATACTAAAATATTAAAATGTGCCAGCTAATTTCAGGGCACAAGAAATAGGAAAGATATTTTGTAGAGGACCAGGGCATGCTACTCCTGAGACAGGCCTTTTTTAACCTAAGATTGAGTTAAAAGTAATAAAACCCAGGAGACAGGAAAAGGACTCCTTGCCTAAATTTATACAGGAAAGGAGAGCCTGCACCAGCAAGACAACTATTAACAGAGACTCCTTTACATAAGGAACCTATCTGCAGAACAAGGCAACCTTGTTTTCCCAAACATCTCCTCTCATCCTTGTTAATGAGCATTTTCCGTTTTTTTTTTTAATGTGGTACTTATTTATTTATTTTTAAATATTTTATTTATTTATTCATTCATGACACACACACACACACACACACACACACACACACACACACAGAGAGAGGCAGAGACACAGGCAGAGGGAGAAGCAGGCTCCATGCAGGGAGCCCGACATGGGACTCGATCTCAGGTCTCCAGGATCACACCTTGGGCCAAAGGTGGCGTTATAAACCGCTGAGCCACCCCGGCTGCCCGCGTTTTCCGTTTATATCCTGAGACCCTACCCCTTTCCTTAGCTCACATACATTTTCTGTTGCTTCCTTGTGTTTGCAATTTCATGCCTGTGCAGATTCCCTGTATGTACATCTGTCAAATTTTATTTTCTCTTGTTAATCTGTCTTATGTGAATTTGATTCTAAGTCCAGTCAGAAGGACCATAGGGCAAAGGAAGGTCTTCCTCCCCAACAAATTCAAGACTGATCACAAGTATTTTATTTGATTTTAAATTTCCAAAACACACACACACACACACACACACACACACACACATCTCTGGATATTTTCTTTAATTCATTACTTTTTCATTAAAAATTTATTCAAATAGTCTTTGTGTACCTAATATATGCTTATCATTCATTTCCTGTCCCCAAGGAACTCATGGTGGTTTTGAGGAAGTTTGATGTGCATCATACAACCATATATGTGAATGAAAAATTTCAATTTTCCTATGTATCAAGACGGATAAGTGATATGTAAAGAGTATAAAGCTGATAAATTTGACATATTCTCAGTGTAATATGATCCACCATCCTTTTTGTCCCTTCCTAAACACCTCAGAACTGGATAAAGGAGAGAAGATCATGTGATTTGGTGGCATTTCACAAATAGGGCAAAATAAATGTGCTATTGCTACCTTCTTGCTTTTCTCCCATCACAAAAATAAATTTCCCAATATATAGATTTAAATATAAACAATAAAAAGAGGTTGGGTTTGAAGGTACATGAGGAGAAGCAGAAGGAAATAAGCCCTTTAACAACTTTTTTTTTTTTGAGATTTTATTTATTTATCTGGGAGAGAGAGAGAGAGAGAGAGAGAGAGAGAGAGAGAGAGAAAACAAGCAGGGAAGCAGCAGAGGGAGAGGGAGAGTGAGAATGAGAGATGAGAGGCAGGCTCTTCCCTGAGCAGGGAGTCTGATGCTAGGCTTGATCCTGGGGCTGGAGGATCATGACCTGAACAGAAGGCAAATGCTTAACCAATTGAGCCACCCAGGCAAACCAACAACTTTTATATTAACATAAAAATCTACTTCCATTAGTTTCAGACTTGAACCAAAACTCAAAATGCATAATAATTTAAAGTTGAACTTCATATATTCATTGGCTTTTTTTAATTGGGGAAGTCAGTTCAAGCTTACACATCACTGGAGATAAGTTTTCTATTGTATATCTATACATGGATCCAAGAAAAACTGTAGCAGTAGTTTCTTTGCATTATTTTTTAAATGTTCGGGAGGTAACAGACAAAAGCCAAATATTTTGACTTTGTAATTTCTAGAACATTATAATGAGAAGAAATCTTAGTGACTGTAAATATGTTATATTCCTTCATCTCACAACTCTGTTGCTTAAATGAAGGATATCACGGCCAGAGAAACTAAAGATGGTTAGTAGAAGTTCAAGTCTTCTGAAAAGGCTAAGAATGAGCACAGCACGACGGGAAAGGAAAAAACAAAAACAAACAACAACAACAACAACAACAACAACAAAAAAAACAGAAAAAAAACAAAAATAAACAAACCCAGAAACAAAAACATGTGCTTAGGAGTCAGGCAGATAATAGGCTTACATCCTACCTCTGTCACTTAGGGTATTTTTTATCTCTATTTAGAATGCCTTTCCAAACCACAAACTCTGCATTTTCATCTTTCAAGCTTCATCTCAAATTTAACTTATAACAACTTTGTGTTCACTGCTCCTACTCTGCTCTTAGAAACTATAAAATTGGTTTTTGCAGGGAGTCACATAAGTATTAGTTTTTCCTGTCAAATACTCAAGGACAAGGAGTTTGTGCTATTTATCTTCTTAAGCATTATTTGGCATTTTTTTTTCATTATTTGACTTTGTACTCAACTTTCTTGCAAATATGAAATGGCTCAGAGATATTACTTAATGTAATAATTAATGAAGAAACAAATAAGATGTTAAAACTGGTTCCAAGGATATTTGAAGGCATGAGTATTTATAGACAAATTGATAACAAATGTTAGAATAAAAATACGTGGTTAAATACAGGCCTCATTAATGCCCAACAGCAATAAAAGGTAACCTTCCATATATACCACTGGCCATAGTTATGTGTATCTCCACTGGACTGGACAAACGTTTAAAATTCAACATGTCAATTCACTAAGGACAGGCTTATATTTAATAATATAATGAGTTAAACAAAATGCATTACTTAATTTTTGGGCTGAGTGTAGGAGTGTGTAATATATATAGATATAGAAATATATGAAAATATTGAAAAATATGCCATCCACATTTTCCCTTTCCTAGGGATATTTTTTTCCTTACCATCCAGAAGTTGTGCCCAAGTAAAAATATTTGTCAAATGGATGAACAAAAGAGTCAACAAATTCAGCAAAAATTTAAATATGTCTGAATATCAATCAGCTTCCTTATCTTTAATTAAAACTTATAGATTAACTTTATACAGAAAATATAAGGATTATAGAGGAATATCATATGCTTAGTGCGTGCTCTTAGGAAATATTAATTCTTGTCCCATTTCTTTCTCCTTCTTTGTCCGGTGTTTCTTCCAGCAGTCCTGTTGTTGCTCTATCAACTTCTCCCTAATTAATAACATATAATTTTCCATTTATAGCTCAAGTCCAGCTTTATCATGCCTTCACATGGTTGCAGAAACTCTTGAAGTATGAAATCCATGAGACAGAGCTAGAGCAATGTATATCACAGCTGTAAATTATTAGCTAATTAGTACAACATTGTGGCACCTTGTTTCTTTGCCTCTTATATTATCTACCCAAGGCTACTTCCATTTTTCCCCTCAAATTCTCTACCTGTTAGTTTACTCACATATCCCACAGGATTCCATCTCAGCCATATACTACTTTTTCTTAATTTATTATGCTTCTAGCTGTGGAACAAAGATGGCCTGGAGCACTTTCAAATCAGGGGCATGTGATGGAAATTATTTTTTCCCTCATGTTTTGTCAGTGCCACAACTGAACCTCCTGTTTGTTTCCCATTAAGCATATGGAAATGCTAGTCATCAATTCTCAGTACCTGTGTTTTCATGGGAGGGAGTGGTGATGGCAGTAACAATTAGCTGGTCATTAACTCTTGCAATATGCCTCGTCAGCCTGCTTCTATTTGCATAATGAACTAATGGCTGCAAGGGTAGAGCGAAGGGGGCATGAAAGAGATCATTACCTTGCAATAAAAAATTATGACCTTGCTTCTTGAAGACAATAACACTTAGGATTTTTCCCCCACATCAAAAAGAAGAAGAAAAAAGGCAATGGGAATCATGAAAGTATGACATGACAATGATAATCTCCAAAATAATCTATGTATTCAACACATTTGTTTTTCAATCTAAATCATTTGCCCGTGTAAGATTGATATTGCTGACTCAAAACTTAAAGAGGAAAACTGAAAATTGTCAACTTCATTCCCATTGGTAGTTAGTTATACATAGGATATTATAAATGGCTGTTCTTTGAAGTATTGTAGAGGTATACACAGATAGATGGTATTCCTTTCAAGTAAATTTGTGATTAACTATAATTGTCACGGGTGTGATATATAAACACCAGAAGAGATAGATGTGATAAAGGTGCAGATAAAATAAATAAATAAATAAATAAATAAATAAATAAATAATAAAACCAATTGGTTATTTGGTGGGATTAAAAAGGACAAATATGAGGAAGGGCTGACTGCAGGGGACTGGTCAATGTTCTTTCAATCATTTGGTAAAATTCAGGAGTGTAGATGTGAAGAATAGAGGGTCATAAGAACTAGAAAAACAAACGAAATATTTACTATTCCTGTTCCAAGAGTCCACCACAAATCATAATACTTAGGTAAGATTTGTATCTTATATAAACTTTTATAGGTGGAATTTAAATTGATTTCTTTCTCTACAATAAACTGGTGAACAGTTGATTATCATACAATAAATATTTCAAATACTTGGAAACAGTTAAGTATCCTCTTAGCTTTCTTTCTATAATATAAAATTACTTATAAACTAACTTATGAATCATGCACATACATTTGGAACAAGAACAGTACATAAATTAACAATTCCCCTTGAGGAATAAACTCATGTGTTCTTTTAAAATATATGCTTCACTTTCCATTTATATAACATTTTTCTGCCAAAGTGCATCGGGAGCTTCACATACATCATTCTAATAGCAAAGCTTTGTTTACATTCAGTATCTTTATACAAAGAATGCAAACCAATTTGGGGACAAATTCACTCTTTGCAACTGTTTTTAGAGAACAAGGAAAATCCTCTGTATGTATAAGAAAAGTATTAGTGTTTTCTTATGCATTAGATTTAGTGTTTTATTTCCATGGATCAAAATCCAGGGTAGACTTCCACTGGTGAAAGAAGAAAGGACAGGGAGGAAAGAAAGGAGGGAAGAAAACAGGGAAACAAATGAAGAAAATAAAATTCAAAAGACAAAACCAAAGAAAAAAAAAAAGCCCCAAACAATCCACAAACCCTATATCGTTATTTTCTTCACTGTCAATTTTTTCCTCTCATTCTCTCTTATTTTATCTTTTCCATGTCAGTGACTGTTCTGGTTTCTCTTTGTCCCCCATATTATCCTTTCTAAAACTCAGACTCCCTCTCAACCTACAGCCTACCCTTCAATTCATTGTGTAATTTAATGTTATCTCCACTTCCTCAATACTAACCAGTTCTTTTTTTCAAGTGTTCCTGCTTTATGGCATGGTTGAAACTCTTGTCTCATGTGGTCACATACATTGTTAGAAATTACTAGATCTTTTGGAGAAGGACATGGCAATATATGTCTAGAGAGAAAAAATCTCTGAAACCCTAGTTTCATTTCTAGAAACCTAAGTAGAGATACCATCACAAATGAGAACCATGATTTATGTTTAATATGTCCATTACAAGTAAAATATCGGGAGGTAAGAGATTGCAATATTCAAAAAATAAGGCTTGCCATCTTGCACCCTTCCCTAGACCTATTTCTAGAAGCCATTTTTAAAATTTGTACTTATTTTTCCAAGTTCACTGTATTTATTTATTTATTTATTTATTTTATTTATTTATTTATTTTAATAGTAAGGGCCTGCTCATTCTCCTAGGCACTTGGAATCAGAATTTTTAATTCATCCATGATTTTGTATTTCATCACTATATAAATGTTACCAAATTCTACTGGTTACAAAATCACACAGCATTTAGCTTGTTGCTCCCACCCTTCCAATTTCCACAATTTTCAAATGTTTAATCCATGTTTCTTCTCACCTGGATTATACTAACAAATCTTAAACTGACGTCTGCACATCCTGTTTTTTCCCCCACTATCAATCTATGCACAATCCTTTTCTATTAATTTGTTAGATTTTAAGATGCAATTTTTGATCCCTCAAGATTTTGTATAAATTATTCATCCTGACACGTATGACCTTTAATGGTATTCCCTTCCTCTACGTCTTTAGGCATGCAGTGTCCTCTATGAGCCCTTCTCCCTTTGACATGTCAAAACCTTCCATTAGTAGTCCCTATCCATTTAAATTCTAACCTGCCTTTGCGTCTTAAAAAGATTATCATTCAATAAATGCCCAAAGCTTTCCTAAACCCCTTATTTTGTTTTTTTTTTTTTTCCACTAGACTATCTATACCATTAGGTTGCTACTTTTAAGAGGTACTTAATCTTATCGACCTGTCATGTACTTTGGTGTACTTTTTTAACTCCCTTTATTACATCTTAGAACCATTGAGAACAAGGATATTGAGAAAATACTTGCTATTGAAGAAATGACTAGTCCTGTGGTAAACCCTGTCATATTCAAGCAGAAAGAAGTAAGAAAAGTAAGAAGTAGAGAAGATGGAAAATGGGCAGCCTGTTTGCTTTTTGCTTTTTTTTTTTTAAAGTTGTATTCTGTCCACATTGGGTTTAGATTTGTGTGATTTAAGAGTAGTCTTGAAAACTCAGTTCAACAAATGTATGAAGGCAAATAGTAAATCCTTCAGTAAAATGTTTACTCAGCTAGAAAAGAGAAAGGCATATGCTATGGCCATGCAGATTGGTTCAAAATCAAATCCATGGTCACCTCTGCGGTTTTAACCATGCATCAAATGATACTTTTAAAGAAAAAGTACCATTACACATCTATTAATGTTTGCATACTAAGAATTACACAGAGTTTTCAATCACTGTAGTTTGCCTTCACCATTTCCTTTGAATTCTAAGACAGAGAAGGCCTACCTGACAAAGTTATTGAGGCAATTGTTTCTCTTTGGAGCCCAACATCATACTACAAACTACTTTAAAATGTTTCTGGAAGTAATAAATCATTAATTTAAAATGAATCTTCATTACAAAAGGTTGAATGTACTTGAAATATATGAGAAACCCTTGAAGTTATGAATATATAAAACCTCAAAGCTAGTCATTTTATAAATAAAAATCATTAATTTTTAATCAAAAGAAGATTTCTTCAGTGTAGGCTTCTAAATGTTTTATATCCGATATTCAGTGAAAGGTTTGCTCTTTTTGGATGCCTTATCCTTGGTGCCCTGCTCATTCTATTTGCCTTAATCTCAGATGCTATTCCAGCATGTGTATATAATTGATCTTGTAGAATTTAGAGTACAAGCCAGCATCCAGTCTGACTTTTGTAGAAAATATAGCAGCCTGTTCATTTTAATTATTTTGTTTTTAATTTACACTGTTTCTGAACTATATAAGAAACACCTCCTTTGACTTCCAAAAGACAACTTCAGAAAGGATATGTTGAGATGAGATTTTTCTTTTAAGTTCAAGTGGGTTATGCGGTCTTATAAGATTCCTTTGGTAGAAGACAGCACTGAATTTGCTGGGGTTTTCTATTTCAAGTGACAATAAACCACAGTAGCTTAATATTTGCAAAAGAAAGTCACTTTATTACTAAAAACACAGACGTTTATTTAATTTCCATTAAGAAGGAATTTTTTTAAAGTTGCATTTTTATGGTCGGTTTCTTAATTGGTATTTGGAGTCCAGTTTAAAATGTTTACAGATATATTTAATATCTTTTAATTCCATGAACAAATAAGGAAAGTCTATAGAAGATATTTTTAAACATTATCTTAATATTAAACTCTGCTATTAAATTCTATTTTTTATGACGCATAGTCTAGAAAGAAACCAGAAAAACAAAAACACAAAAGAAACTAAGAAAAAGTATTTTAAAAAGCAGCTACTTTAACATTAGAATATTCAAAGGCACTATCAATCTAAAACTATTGCATGACTTACATCCATGATTACAGCAACTTGGGGATTTTAAACTCTTCATAATATAATTATACATTAAATAAAACTTTCATTATTTTATCCTGAGTTTAATTTTTTTTTTTTGTAAAAAGGTCAGCATGTATTGTCTAATTAACTTTGGAAGTGAGCAGAGGTTATAAGAACAAAGGCAAAATGAATTGCAAATACGTACTGTTCTCTAGTTGGTATATATTTTTTTCAATCATGGTAAAAGTTAACATTTCAGAAACCCCTATACAAGTATATTGGAACTGAACAATTAAGTAAATGGATGGCGGATATTGTTCAGAGCCAGATTTCTAACTGTTGGTGTGGGGGATTCTAGACAAGCAAAGGGGAAGGTAGAATGATCAATGTTGTAAACTGTGAATTACAGTTACATCATTATGAATTCACTCTTAGCATAATATAGATAGAGATGGACACATCTAGAATTATCTACAGATAAGTGTATATACATGGGTTAGTATACACACACACACACATATATATATATATATATATATATATATATATATATATATTTCCTCCTCCAAGAGTAGGAAGCAACCACACTTCAATAGCAATAAGCACACTCAGCACCCTGATCTTGGTTTCTCCAGTAAAAGGAACCAGAACTCCTTGGAGAAATGTCTGATTCTAGGGCTTGGACAGGGAATATATAAGACTATCCTTGAATGTCTGGTAGTGCCAGAGAGAGAAAAAAAAAAGAATAAAATATCCCCTCTAAATCAAATTTGCTAAAAATAAAACCAAACCAAAACAAAACAATAAAATGGGGATATATCAAAGGGACACAGTAGTTAAATGAAAGAGCTCCTAACAGCCATAGCTAGAACAATATGAGCAACAAAATTTGAAAATGCAGGATTATAATGTCAAGTATAAAATAAATATCAGAGTCCATACTTACACAAATCAATGAGTGAATGAATAAATGGAAGGGAACAACTTGTACAAAAGAACCCCGAGTCATTTATATAGATATTTCCCCACTAAAAGAGGTAGAGCATAGCTTCCCACTTCTTAAGCTTTATACAATGACTTCCTTCTAAAGAATGCACTATGGAAAGTGGAGAAAAGAAAAACTTTACAGTGGAGAAACTTGACAAACACTATGTCAGTAGGTGATAAAAGTCAGTGTCAACAGTGATAAGTCATGCTGATAGCATGTGCTTTTGATGTGATATGAGAATGGCACTTTAACTCTGTATTCTTTCTCCTAAAAACCCATAACCCCAGTCTAATCATGAGAAAAACATCAGACAAATCCCAGTTGAGGAACAGTTGACAAAATGTCTGACCAATAGCCTTCAAAACTGTCAAGATCATCAAAACCAAGGAAAGAAATGTCTAAGAAACTGACATAGTCTAAAGGAGCCTGAAGAAGACATGGACTAATGTAATGATCCTGGATGGAATGCTGGAGCAGAAAATTATGACAAATGCCCACATTTAATACAAGAGGCTAAGAATAGCAGAAACAGAGTGTAGGCTGCATGGGAGCTCTCTGTACAATAATCACAACTTTTCTGTAAATATAAAAGTATTCTCAATTAAAAGTTTATTTAACAGATATACTGACAGCAATCTTTGAGATGTCCTCTGATTCTACGGTGTTTATACAACTGCATCAGAACTGTATGCATGAAAAAGTGAAATTTACTGTATGTACTTACATCTTACTTAATAAACTTAACTTTAAAAAATGTTCCATGGCTGGAGGGTATTATGCTGAGTGAAGTAAGTCAATCAGAGAAGGACATCATTATATGGTTTCACTCATACGGAGAATATAAAAAACAGTGAAAGGGATTATAGGGGAAAGGAGAGCAAATGAGTGGGAAATATCAGTGAGGGGACAAAACATTAGAGACTCCTAACTCTGGGAAACGAACAAGGGGGTGGTGGAAGGGGAGCTGGGCAGGGGGATGGGGTGACTGGGTGACAGGCACTGAGGGGGGCACTTGATGGGATGATCACAGGGTGTGATACCGTATGTTGGCAAATTGAGCTCCAATTAAAAAAATATACAAAAAAAAATATTCCATGGCTTATGGCTGTCAGAAAATCTGTGACAATAGTAAACTTCAGAGCATGTCTTTCTTTAAATAGCAAAAATGAAGAAGAAAAAGATGTAACTCTGTTGCATTATCTGAAGGCACAATGTCAGTGATCAGATTTAAGAACTTTTAATTTTTTTATGGATTTTATTTATTTATTCATGAGAGACACACAGACACAAAGACATAGGCAGAGGGAGAAGCAGGCTCCTCGCAGGGAGCCCAATGTGGGACTCCATCCTGGACCTGGGATCACACCTTGAGTGGAAGACAGACACTCAACCGCTGAGCCACCCAGGTGTCCCAAGAACTTTTAATTGATTTAAAATACTTTGCATAAAGATTTAGATGTCAGGGACTAATTTCAGGTACTATCAATTGTTTTAAATGCACTACCAAACAGAGTAATACTTTAGCATAGGGTGCTGAAGTTAATCCACCTCAGATTGGAATTCCAGTTCTACCACTTACTGGCTGTGCAAACCTGAGCAATTCATCTCACCAAACCCTCAATTTTCACATCAGCATAATGAGAATAATAAGTTATATCGTATGCTATGATTATTATGAATATTTTAAGAATTCATAAGATAAATCAAATTTAGAGCTATCATGCATAAATTGGAGGAGGTGCTCTATCAGTAGTAGAGCACCATTATGTTTATTACATGGTAATTTTATGTTTATAGTAGTATAAGTGTGTATAATGGAGATGAAGAGAGGGGGGATAATAGTGAACTCAAATTAAAAGGCAGGCCAACCACTTCCAATGATTCTCAAAATACAGTCTATTACCCTGGCTTCTGATATAATATTAAGCTAAGAACTAATGCTAAATGCATGTTGATTAAGCTGTAACAATCCCATTTCAATTTGAGGGAATAAACAGCCTAATTAGTGAACTTTTGCAATGACCAATTTGCTTCTCCTGGAAATCTAGGGTAAAGGGCTCACTTAGCAGTTTTTACCCACACAAAAGAAACTATTTTTTCCTTTCTGATAAATTGCGTAACTCAAAGGTCAATAATGGTATCATGCATCACAAGTCCTTTCTCGTGCCTCACAGTGCTGCAGGGCACCCATTCTAATGTGACCTGTCAGCCCCTACCTAACAGATTTAGTACTTATTTGTAATATATTAATGGCTTCATTTTTAGATTTTGCTTTCTTCCCAGAGAGCACTAAGAAATTGATTGCTAGCTCACTGAGTTGAGAATGGAAACAGATTGTTGAGTATGAATTACGATCACGAAAATAGCATCAAGATTGCAGATTTGAATATGATAAATAAGAGATAAGTAACACAGGAGTTACGGAGCCAGCCGGGGTAGTTTTACCATTAGAAATGGAAGAGATGGGTCTTTTTTAATATGTTTTAAGCTTCCGAATGGGTTGCCAAGGCATGCAATAAGACATTTCCATCACCTCAAAACATGTGAGCATTTATTTTGCTTTTGTTCTAAAGCATGGCGGTTTGCACAGGTCTTTAAAAATGCATAGCAGACAAATGGTCCTTATTTAATCTACATTAAGTAAAAGAGTAGAAAATACATCAGATATGGATTTAAAAAGCACATATTCTTACACTGCCTTCATTACTCTATCAATATAACATCAGGACGGTAAAGTCATTTCATCTGTCTAAGTTTTAAGATTTTCTACAGTCTGCATCATGAAGTTTCTGTGAGATTCAGATCAGTTCATGAAAGAAAGAAGTGATAAGTGGAAATTCATTAAAATGAAAATATTCTGCTTTCCAAAAGACACTGTCAAGAGAAAGAGAAGACAAGCATCAGATTGGGAACAAATATTTGCAAAAGACATTTCTGATAAAGAACTGTTAACTGTAAGATACCAAGAGACAAAAACAAAAACAAAAAACCCTCTCAATACTCGACAATAAGAAAATGAACCTGATTTTAAAAATGGGCAAAAACAGTGGACATCTCACCAAAGCCAATATACGGATGACAATAAGTATATGAAAAGATGTTTCACAAATAAACCAAAAACTGTGAACAAACCTGTAAATACAGAGAACAGCCTCTGAGGTTTGCCAGAGGGGAGGCAGGGTAGAGAAATGGGCAAAACGGATGAAGGAGAGAGGCAAATACAGACCTTTAGTTATGGAATGAGTAAGTCATGATAATAAAAGGTACAGCACAGGAAATGTAGTCAATGGTATAGTAATAGTGTGGTATGGTGACAGTAGCTATACTTATGGTAAGCATAGCATAACATAAAGTTGTACAAACACTATGTTGTACACCAGAAACTAATGTAATAGTATGTGTCAAGTATACTTCAATTTGAAATAGAAAAAATATATTCTATATCGTATGTCATTAGGAATTTGCAAATTAAAACAATGAGATACTGCTACACTTCATTTAGAATAGAAAAATCTCCAAAACAGTAAGAACCCAAATGTCGATAGGATCATTTTGCTCAGTCATACCAAGGGCTCTTGAAAACTGTCAGATTCTATGTGAATCATAATATACTTTTAATACAGCACAACCAAAAAGAAACCAGTTACCTCAGTTTCTAGGGTTAAAGTAGCATTAGTGACATAAAGAATCCTTCTGGGATCAGAAAAGAACATCAGGGAGCAATGGCACAGAACAAAAAGGCTTTCTTTACTAAAAAAAAAAAAAGGCACCTTTTCAGACCTCTGGAAAGATCAGTGGCAAGAGAGGAGGAAGGGCTGTTGATTGAAGTTAAAATGGAGACAAGATATTACTCACAGGTGAACGTCCAGGTTCCTCCTGGAAGGGACAGGCTTCACAGAGGGGTAGTTGGTGAAAAGAAGCTGTAGAGGTGAGTGTCTTGGAGGGAAATGCATGCCCATGTTGCATGGCCTGAATATGGGTTCTGGAGGCAAGAAGGTATGCTTAGGCGTGAATTCAGAGGCTGTCAGCTCTAACACTGGGTTTGGTAAGAAGTCATCCTCAGGCCCCCAGTCCTTCACCTCTCTTCACCCAAGTAAAGCCTCTTCATCCTCCATCTTCTTAGAGTCAGGTCAATTCATGGAAATCAGACTAAAATCTTAGTTATGAGGGTTTCATGAGGGTGAGCAGAGAAGGCAAGAAAACTGATCACAGGACAACGGTATTAAAATACAAGATTTGGAGACAAGCAAACCTAGGTTCAAATCTTGCCTCTGTAAAGAACCAGCTGTGGAGTCTTTGTTCCTTTGTTTTCTCAACTGTAAAATAAAAGACAAAACACCTGCCACAGAGTTGTGACTATTGAGATAAGATGTGAAACGGAAATGCATCTTCAAGTGCTCAGCAAATTATTGGTATAGTTTGTACTCAAATAATAACAAAAAAAAAAACTGTAGGAGTTTTGATTGTTGTCTAAGAAACACCCAAAGGGTGATCAAGAATGTTGAGAATAACTTGGCAAATGAGTGATCAACAATATGGAGTAAACAGGAGCTCTCAATGCCCAAAAATCTGTGCACAACAACGCAGTACATTAAAATTGGTCACAGATGTCACCATTCTGTGACCATCTCAGGTGAACTCGAGGAGTCAAAAACAGGAAGTTAATTAAACAGCATGCAAGCAATAATTTTAAACAATGGATATGACAGAAACATAATGTATTAAGGTGACATAAGGGTCTTTCTGATATCTATGTGGAAATAAGCAAATATTAAATTTTTAAAAATATTTAATTTATTTATTCATGAGAGACACACAGAGAGAGAGAGGCAGAGACATAGACAGAGGGAGAAGTAGGCTCCATGCATGATGCCCAATGTGGTACTCCGTCTCCAGGATCACGCCTTGAGCCAAAGGCAGATGCTCAACTGCTGAGCCACCTAGGCATCCCAGTAAATCTTAATTTTAACAACAGATTATACCTTGTGACACACAAATATTTGGAGAACTGCTTTCAAGCACATGAACCCTTTCCGCCTTTTTGTATATACACAATCCCTTATAGCTAACAAGCTTTGGAGCTCTTTCTCAGACTATATTCCTCAGGAACGCAAATAAAGCATTTTACTAACAAATAAAGCATTCTCTAATCTACTCTGGGGTTGGTTTTCTTTCAGTTGACAAATCTGAACCAACAACATACGAGGACTTTCTCAAATAGAAAATAATTAAGTATTGATAACTAAATCAGGTGGTGAGTTCAGTGCTAGGAAATAGATGAACAGTCTACTATAACCCCAAAACTCTACTAACAATGGAGGTTTAAAAAAAGAAATAAGTCAAAATTAGTCTTTTTAGTTTTCATTTTTGTTTTAAGACTCCAATTTCATCTATAAATAATAATATATTGGTATTTGTGATTTGGGGAATAATGTGGTATTTGTGGAAATACTGATATTTACATATGGGTATTACGTGATTCTCAGGGGAATGTATTTTCAGTTATCAAAATAATATTCCTGGGAAAATGCTACATTTAGAATATTTCTTAGAGATTCTTTGTTAAGGTTTGTGAAGTCATAAAGCAAAGTTTAATGAGATATTTACCAAACATTTAGTCACAGGGTATTTTTTACAAGAAATGTTTGCATCTCCAGCACCAGAATTCCTAGTACAGTATTTTAGAGGGAAACTGGTAGGTCATCTGGTCTAAATCATTCATTTATATTTAATTGACAATCATTCAATGAGATGATTTATCTAGATTTAGAAGGTTTATTTTAAAACTGCATTATTAGCATTAATTGATCAAATCACTATAAAGATTTGAAGGTTTTTTTCCAATCTTTTTGTTTTTATAATGGAAGTATTTTTGAATAAAAATGATCCTCTTACTTCAGCATTGTCTATAGCAGCATTTGACTGGCAGAGTTATCTTTTCCACTTAAATGTTCATAGACTTTCTAATACAGACTTCTGTAAAAGCTAGGTTGACTTTCTACATACCCTGATTTTGTTGACAATTTCCCAGTTTTCTATTTTGCTCTGCATATGCTTTGATTTAGCATACTTTTCTTTGTTTTCTCTATAAATGCACTTAACATGTCAGCATTATATTTTTTCTTTTAATATGTAAAATTGACATTTTTATGAAGTTGCCAGAATTTTTTAAGTGTCTATTTTCATCTCATTCAGAATTGGCAGTATTTCATATAATTTAGAGATGGTTTTTTTATACTCTTTATAGTAAATGAAACAGCTTTCTGTGAGCTTCTAGATTTCACTTATTGCACCCATTAGTTTGGAATATTTTCATTTGTTTGCTTTGACAATAATGCTCACATGATCTTAAGAAATGTTCTGATGACTTGCAAAGAAAAAACTAAATAGAGCATTTTTCTCAAGCAATACTATTTCTATTTAATTAGATCCATTTGAATTTTTCTCCAATTAACAATTTCTCAGACCTTGTCATCCTACTTCTCTTCCTTATTCCACTGCCTAATTTGCTGAAAATATGGGCTACACCTGCTGTTTCTATTTCTCATTTGTAACACTGCAATAGGTTGCTATATTTTGTACTAAGACTATATAAGCAATAGTTATCTGTATTAGTTTCCAATTGCTACTATAACAAATTGTTGCAAACTTAGTGACTTAAAACATCTCAAATTTATTATCTGGGGATCAGAATGCCAAAATTGGTCTCATTTAGATAAAATCAAGGTGTCAGAAGGGCCTTGTTACTTTCTGGAGAATTCATGTTCTTCTTCCAGCCTCTAGAGAATAACTGCATTCCTTCGCTTATGGCCTCTTTTCAACCTCAAAGCCAGAAATACCCAGATGAGTCTTTTTTCACATTCCACCTCTCTTATACTAACTCTTCTGCTTCCCTAATTCATATATAAAAGGGTCTTGTGATTACATTGGCTTTACTTGGATAATTCAGAAAAATCTTATTTTAAGGTCAGCTGATTAGCAACCGTATTTCCATCTCCAACCTTAATTCCCCCTAACCAAGTAATATAACACATTTGCAGTTTCCAAAGATTAGGACAGGGCATCTCTGAGGCCCCATTATTCTGCCTACTAAAATTTCCTATCGCTAAATTTAATGACCTTTCTTTTCCTCTTATACTTTTTTGACCTCAATTGACTTCCTTTCCCTTCAAATTCTCTACTGGATATACCTACTTTATTCTTAAATTGTTCTATCTCAGTCTCCATTGCTGAAAATTCTGATTTTTTGGTGTGTTGTGTGAAGTTTTCTATAGCATTAAAATCTCCTGCTTATATTCCTCCTTTTTGAGAAATTCTCCATTTTTCATTTACTCTATGCTGATGATTCCAAAACGTACATTTTTAGCACTGATATCTCTCTTCTTGCTCCCTCCTCTTCTCTGTCTCTCAACTCAGCCCCATATCTTCTAAATTTTAGTGGATCTCTACACTTGGTTATTCTGCAGTCCTCTCAAATTTACCACACCTGTTGCTAAGACCACAGTTTCATAGCTGTGGCTCTTTAGAAGTATGGAGTAACTTAAAAAAAAAAACAAAAACAAAAACATAAGACACTAAGGTTTAGACTCCTAAAAAAGATTATTGATAAAATTCAGTCTAGAGCAGCATGAGGTATGAATGCCTAACTCAAAGATTTATTTAGTACAAAGATTTTAATATTCCCTTCTTCCCTACTGCAATTCCTTTCAAGGATTAAAATATCCCAAAGTACAAAATAGGGAGTGAATGGGAACATTTCGATAAGGTTGAGAAAAATCGTCTTATCTTATTTTTACCCATCATTTAGGAATATTTGTCCTTGGAAGAACACTAATTTCCTTATATTGTGCCTTCACAGTGTGTTATGTTATACCAAAAACACTAAAGCATTCATTGATGATCTTGCTGTTGATTCCTTCTTCCATGCCAGTCATCAATAGATCAGATGCATGCTTCTACATAACAAGTATGTTAAACATGACACAGATTGTGTCAAAAGAAGTGTTTATCATCTTTTAGCTCTCTCTACTAGATTAGAAAATGCAAGTTAGAGAGCTGGACCATGATTCAATCCTTGAGAAATTCTGACTCCAGACAACCTAAGTGGAGACATCAGAATAATTCCCAAATTTTTAAGTTCCTAAAGTATTTGTAATATTCCTCCAGAAATAGCCCCATCCTCTTGATTTGATCAGTTGAAAGATTACTCCATACAACATTTTTAAAGGATTTATTTATTTATTTATTTATTTATTTATTTATGAGAGAGAGAGCACAAATAGTGGGGAGGGGCAGAGGCAGAGGGAGAAGGAGAAACAGAAACAGAATCCTCACCGAGCAGGGAGCCTGATGTGAGGCTCTATCTCAGGACCCTAAGATCATGATCTGATTGGAGGCAGATGCTTAACCAGCTGAGCCACCCAGGTGCCCTTTCATAAAACATTTTATCCACTCCTCAAGCTTGGACTCTTCTGCCAGTTTAAACTACTTTATCAGTGTCCTTTCTCTTTTCCCACCCACATCCATTAGTCACCATATCCTGTGAATTAATCTCTTCTACTGATGGCTTCTTTTCTATATTCAGTGCCTTCATTTTAATTCTTAATTTCTCAAAATTGAGGTATCACAATAGCTTATTTAATGGATTCCCTTGCTTCCATTTCTGTCCCTTCTTTTTAATAAAAGGCACATACCATTTTCAATTAATCTTCCTAACTCATCAATTCATTTTTGTTCTACCTCAAAAATCATTAATAGCTCTCCAGTTCCTTAAGGGTAAAACTTCAAATGTTTGTTTTCTGTGAGTCTTCACAACTGGTCAGACCTACATTTCCAGTTTCATTTGTTGTTACTGAATCATATCAACTGTATTCCTTGGATCATCTCAAAATGGTTAAATGGTTAAAGACATCAAAACAAACTAATTTAAAGAAATGTTCCAGTAGGTTGAGAAAAATAAAAGCTTTAGAAATATGAGGCAAGTTTATTTGCTCTGTGCCTTTTCAGAATCTCTAGTATACCATTTTGCATGGTAAAAACTCAAGAAGCAATGCTGATAAGTAAAGATTCTGACATACAATTGATTGCAAAGCACTTTTATTTCATAAAATGCTGTTGATAATTTGAATGGTACTAATGTCCCAAGAAACAAAACTTGAAAAATCTGCTCTTTATCACACTTGGCTGGGTTCATCTATTTGTGCCCCCATGTAATCTGCTGATTCCCCAAAACCAGTTTAGGGAAGCTGGTTTTTCTTCTTAGTCATTTGTTCCCTCTTCTTAGTTGCCTATTAACTCCATTTCAAAAACAACATAAAATCCTATTTACATGAACAGCATAAAATGTTATTTGTTTACTTAACCATAACACTCTTAGAACTTGACTTAGTACCATCCTAACACACTCTGGCAGTTTTTAAAGATCGGTATTCTCTCACAATTTTAATCACTAGATGTTGAGGCCTGGGTGAATATCATTTTAAAAATGAGAACTAAATAAACAGGCATAATTTTGAGAAAATAAAAGCAAGAAAAATTAAAAGTCAAACTGAAATGTGATGGTAGAGATTGGTATCTCACATAGTGAATACAAATAATACTTATAAGATCACAGGCCATATTGAGAATATATAATTACTAATAATGATTACTACACACTACTGAATACTTACTGTGAATAGTATGGATACTATGTTATGGTCTTTGCTAACATTACCTCATTTACCCCTTATAACAATCCCATAAAATTAGTAACATTTTCCACAATTCACAGATTTACTATGGAAAATAATGGTTCACTGATTTACTAAAAGTTATGCAATTACTAAGTAGTAGAGTTAGGCTTTACATTTCTATCTTTATCTGATTTTAAGCCTCCAGGTTCTACCAACTACTGAGTGTTCTCCCTCCACTGTTGAAGAGATACAAAGAGGTTCTGGTGATGATTCAGAAAAGAGTTAGAATTATGACCTAAAGGAAAACATGTATATAAAATGCTAAACAACTATTTCTAAACTAGCTAGAAAAGGGAAGAAAAAGAAGCAAATATACTGCACATTCACTAATTGTGCAAAGGGAGTGCTGCCATACTAGTGAGAGCACTCAGTTGTAAGTCACTCTCTTGCCCATGAGAATCACATATTTTTGCTGCCTCTGCAGTAGACTCTCATTGGTATGTATGTATGTATGTATTTATATTTTTGCATCATCACCTTCCAATTTTAAGAACTGGTTGTAAGCATTTCATTGATTGGCCATGCCCTAGATGCAAAAGAGGATGAAAGAGTTGAATACATGCTGTTTTTAACTTCTAAAGAAACAAATAATCTCTACCTTCTAGTGAGACTCTTCAGGTAGTGAATTATCCAAACATAGGATAGATGGTACAGATACTAAGCCTTCCAAAAAAAAATTATCCTCTACAGTCTATAATGTCATATGGCCTCTATTTACTTAAAATGTAGTGTAGAGTCCATGGCTCTAAGCTGCAGCAACCACTTGAGGTACATGAGTAGTTTATTCTATTCAGGTAATATTGGTAGTCTCCTTTACACTTAGCAATTGATCGTTTTGAAGTGAGAATCATTTAATAAGTCATTAAGAATAGAGTACACTTGCCATGATGAGCTTTGAGTAATGTATAGAATTATTGAATCACTATATTATACCTGAAGTAATATAACCCTGTGTGTCAACCATACTGGAATTACTATTTAAAAACTTAAATTGCAAAAGAAAGAAAAGAATGTATTTAAAATAATGGCAAGGATTGTATATGACATTGTTGAGGGATTGTTGTAAAGGAATTGCTGAGGTAATCATTAAAATAAGTACAAATGTAGTTTAAACAAATTAATATAAATATGACAGACTGATAAAATACTTAGGCAAATATATGGGAAATGTGTATATGGCCAAACATATATAGAACTACAAAAATTATTTTTGTAAATTCTAAGAAAGGCTTTCACAAAAAACAACACTAATTCATGATAAACGCACACAAGGAAATCAGAATTAAGAGATTCTTTCTTAACGTGATAAAAATATATTTACCTTCGCCTTCAAGTTAGTATCTTATTTGATGAGGAAATACTAGAGTAAGAGTAGAAGCAAAGTAAGAATACCCATTATCACACTACTACTTTACATTATTCTACAGTGTTGGCCAAATCAATTAAATGAGAGAAATCAATAGGAAACATAAAACATAGATAAAGAAGTAAAACAATCTCTATTTGCTATTGTTAAATGATTGTACCTGGATAATCCTAGAGGTTCTATATATTTTTAACAATGAAGAGTTAGAGAACTTAAGAGTAGAGAAACCTCATTTACAATAGCAACATTAATGCTAATTTAAGAACAAATTTAATTTAAAAATTGTATGAACGTATGAGGAAAATTTTAACACTCCTGAAAGACACTAAGAAAGACCTGAACAAACGTAAAGACACCTTCTCTTCTTGAAAAAAATGACTCAGTGCTGTAAGAATGTCAAGTTTTCCATAAGTTGATTTATAAATTCAGTGCAAGCCTAATTATACCAACGAATCATACAGTTAGATAAAACATATTAAAAATTATATTAAAGTTCAGATGGAATAAAAAACATAGAGGAATATCCAGGAAAACTCTGTAAAAGAATGAGTACATGGAACTACCAGCTTAATAGACATTAAAAGATACTACAAACTACAAATTTCTCTATTTAAAACAGTATGCTACCAACACATGAAAGTGAAATTGGACCATTTCCCTACACTATACACCAGAATAGACTCAAAATGGATGAGAGACCTAAATGTGAGACATGAATCCTTCAAAATCCTAGAGGAGAACACAGGCGGCAACCTCTTTGATGTCGGCCATAGCAACTTCTTGCTATACATGTCAAGGTGAAAATGAACTATTGGGACTTCATCAAGGTATAAAGCTTGCACACAGCAAAGAAAACAGTTGACAAAACCAAAAGCCAACCAATAGAATGGGAGATGTTAAAAACAGAGCTACCCTACAATCCAACAATTACACTACTAGGTATTTACCCCAAAGATACAAATGTAGAGGTCCGAAGGGGAACCTGCACCCCAATGTTTATAGCAGCAATGTCAGCAATAGCCAAACTGTGGAAAAGCAAAGATGTGCATTGACAGATGAATGGATAAAGAAGATATTATATTATACACACACACACACACACACACACACACGCACAATGGAATATTACTCAACAATCAGAAAGGATTAATACTTAACATTTACATCAATGTGGATAGAACTGGAAGATATAATGCTGAGTGAAGTAAGTCAGAGGAAGACAATTATCATATTATTTCACTCATATGGAATGTAAGAAACAGTGCAGAGGATCATAGGAAAACTGAATAGGAAGTCATCAGAGACTGGGAGACTGTGGTGGTAACTGCTGGAGCTGACTCTAGAGCTGGAGAGCTGGCCACCACCACTGTTGTTGTTCCTCCTGGTGTCACCTCGTACCTGGGACTAAGCAGAGGCCTCACAGGATAAACAGGATGCTCAGCTTCCACTGAGCCATGCACCTGGCAGTGGGCTGGGCAGCTCCCCCAGGTGCACACACTTGAGAATCAGCACAGCAGGCCCCTCCTCCAGAAGACCAGCTAGAAGGACAGGGGAAAATCAAGTTATTGACCAAGCAGCACTGGAAAGTTCCAGGGGAAGGGGAGGAATTTACAGTATATAGAATCAGAGGATACTCCCCTTGTTTTTTGTTTTGTTTGCCTCCACCCCGGGTTTTTTTCTCTCTTTTGCCCCTTTTTCCAGTACAACTTGTTTTTGGCCACTCTGTGCTGAGCAAAATGACTAGAAGGAAAACTCACCTCAAAAGAAAGAATCTTAAACAGTCCTCTCTCCCACAGAGTTACAAAATTTGGATTACAATTCAATGTAAGAAAGCCAATTCAGAAGCACAATTATAAAGCTACTCATGGCTCTAGGAAAAAGCATAAAGGATTCAAGAGACTTCATGACTGCAGAATTTAGACCTAATCAGGCAGAAATTAAAAATCAATTAAATGAGATGCAATCCAAACTGGAGGTCCTAACAACGAGGGTTAATGAGGTAGAAAAACGAGTGAGTGACATAGAAGACAAGTTGATGGCAAGGAAGGAAACTGAGGAAAAAAGAGAAAAATGATTAAAAGATCATGAGGAGAGGTTAAAGGAAATAAATGACAGCCTCAGAAGGAAAAATCTACATTTAATTGGGGTTCCAGAGGGCAACAAAAGGGACAGAGGTCCAGAAAGTATATTTGAACAAATCATAGCTGAGAACTTCCCTAACTTGGGAAGGGAAACACACATTCAGATTCAGGAGATAGAGAGATTTCCCCCCCCCAAAATCAATAAAAACCACTCAACACCTCGACATTTAATAGTGAAACTTGCAAATTCCAAAGATAAAGAGAAGATCCTTAAATCAGCAAGAGACAAGAAATCCCTAACCTTTATGGGGAGAAGTATTAGGATAAGAGCAGACTTCTCCACAGAGACCTGGAAGGCCAGAAAGGGCTGGCAATGTATATCCAGAGTCCTCAATGAGAAGAACATGCAGCCAAGAATACTTTATCCAGCACGGCTCTCATTCAGAATAGAAGGAGAGATAAAGAGCTTCCAAGATAGGCAGAAACTGCAACAATATGTGACCAACAAACCAGCTCTGCAAGAAATATTAAGGAGGACTCTGTAAAAGAAAGAGGAAGTCCAAAGAAACAATCCACAAAAACAGGGACTGAATAGGTATCATGATGACACTAAATTCATATCTTTCAACAGTAACTCTGAATATGAATGGGCTTAATGACCACATCAAAAGGCGCAAGGTTTTAGACTGGATAAAAAAGCAAGACCCATCTATTTGCTGTTTACAAGAGACTCATTTTATACCTAAGGACACCTACAGCCTGAAAATAAAAGGTTGGAGAACCATTTACCATTCAAATGGTCCTCAAAAGAAAGCAGGGGTAGCCATCCTTATTTTAGATAAATTAAAGTTTATCTCAAAGACTGCAGAAAGAGATGAAGAGGGACACTATATCATACTTAAAGGATCTATCCAACAAGAGGACCTAACAATCATGAATATTTATGCCCCTAATGTGACAGCTGCCAAGTATATCAATCAATTAATAACCAAAGTTAAGACATACTTAGATAATAATACACTTATACTTGGTGACTTGAACACGGCGCTTTCTATAATCTACTGGTCTTCTAAGCACAACATCTCCAAGAAACAAGAGCTTTAAATGATACACTGGACCAGATGGATTTCACAGATATTTACAGAACTTTACATCCAAACACTACTGAAATCATGAATGAGAAAGGAGGTATCACCACCAATACCAAGGAAACACAAATGATTTTAAAAACTTATTATGAGCAGCTATACACCAATAAATTAGGCAATCTAGAAGAAATGGACACATTTCTGGAAAACCACAAACTACCAATACTGGAACAGGAAGAAATAGAAAACCTGAACAGGCCAATAACCAGGGAGGAAATTGAAGCAGTCATCAAAAACCTCCCAAGACACAAAAGTCCAGGGCCAGATGGCTTCCCAGGGGAATTCTATCAAAAGTTTAAGGAGGAAACCATACCTATTCTACTAAAGCTGTTCAGAAAGATAGAAAGAGATGGAGTACTTCCAAATTCATTCTATGAGGCCAGCATCACCTTAATTCCAAAACCAGACAAAGACCCCACCAAAAAGGAGAATTATAGACCAATATCCCTGATGAACACAGATGCAAAAATTCTCAACAAGATTCTAGCCAATAGGATCCAACAGTACACTAAGAAGATTATTCACCATGACCAAGTGGGATTTATCCCCGGGATGCAAGGCTGGTTCAACACTCGTAAAACAATCAACGTGATTCATCATATCAGCAAGAGAAAAAACAAGAACCATATGATCTTCTCAATAGATGCAGATAAAGCATTTTAAAATTTTTTTTTAAATTTTATTTATTTATGATAGGCACACAGTGAGAGAGAGAGAAGCAGAGAAACAGGCAGAGGGAGAAGCAGGTTCCATGCACCGGGAGCCCGACGTGGGATTCGATCCCGGGTCTCCAGGATCGCGCCCTGGGCCAAAGGCAGGCGCTAAACCGCTGCGCCACCCAGGGATCCCGCAGATAAAGCATTTGATAAAATATAGCATCCATTCCTGATCAAAACTCTTCAGAATATAGGGATATAGAGGGAACATTCCTCAGCATCTTAAAAGCCATCTACGAAAAGCCCACAGTAAGTATCATTCTCAATGGGGAAACACTGGGAGCCTTTCCCCTAAGATCAGGAACAAGACAAAGATGTTCACTCTCACCATTGCTATTCAACATAGTACTGGAAGTCCTAGCCTCAGCAATCAGGCAACAAAAAGAAATAAAAGGCATCCAAATTAGCAAAGAAGAAGTCAAACTCTCCCTCTTCGCAGATGACATGATACTGTATATAAAAAACCCAAAAGCCTCCACCCCAAGATTGCTAGAACTCATACCGCAATTCAGCAGTGTGTCAGGATACAAAATCAATGCCCAGAAATCAGTGGCATTTCTATACACTAACAATGAGACTGAAGAAAGAGAAATTAAGGACTCAATCTCATATATAATTGCACCCAGAAGAATAAGATACCTAGTAATAAACCTAGCCAAAGAGGTAAAGGATCTATACCCTGAGAACTACAGAACACTTCTGAAAGAAATTGAGGAAGACACAAAGAGATGGAAAAATATTCCATGCTCATGGATTGGAAGAATTAATATTGTGAAAATGTCTATGCTACCCATGGCAATTTACACATTTAATGCAATCCCTATCAAAATACCATGGACTTTCTTCAGACAGTTGAAACAAATCATCATAAGATTTGTGTGGATTCAGAAAAGATCCCGAATAGCCAGGGGAATATTAAAAAGAAAACCAGAGCTGGGGCATCACAATACCAGATTTCAGGTTGTACTACAAAGCTGTGGTCATCAAGACAGTGTGGTGCTGGCACAAAAACAGACACATAGATCAATGGAACAGAATAGAGAACCCAGAAGTGGACCCTTAACTTTATTGTCAACTAATATTCGACAAAGCAGGAAAGACTATCCACTGGAGAAAAGACAGTCTCTTCAATAAATGGTGCTGGGAAAATTGGACATCCACCTGCAGAAGAATGAACCTAGACCATTCTTTACACCATGAACAAAGATAATCTGAAAATGGATGAAAGATCTAAATGTGAGACAAGATTCCATCAAAATCCTAGAAGAGAACACAGGCAACAAGCTTTTTGAACTTGGCCACAGCAACTTCTTGCAAGATACATCCACGAAGGCAAGAGAAACAAAAGCAAAAATGAATTATTGGGACTTCATCAAGATAAGAAGCTTCTGCACAGCAAAAGAAACAGTCAACAAAACTAAAAGACAACTTACAGAATGAGAGAAGATATTTGCAAATGACATATCAGATAAAGGGCTAGTATCCAAGGTCTCTAAAGAACTTATTCAACTCAACAGCAAAGAAACAAACAATCCAATCATGAAATGGGCAAAAGGCATGAACAAATCTCACACCGGAAGACATAGACATGGCCAACAAGCACATGAGAAAATGCTCTGCATCACTGGCCATCAGGGAAATACAAATCAAAACCACAATGAGATACCACCTCACACCAGTGAGAATGGGGAAAATTAACAAGACAGGAAACAACAAATGTTGGAGAGGATGTGGAGAAAGGGGAACCTTCTTGCACTGTTGGTGGGAATGTGAACTAGTGCAGCCACTCTGGAAAACTGTGTGGAGGTTCCTCAATGAGTTAAAAATACAGCTACCCTGCAACCCAGCAATTGCATTGCTGGGGATTTACCCCAAAGATACAGATGCAGTGAAATGCCAGGACATCTTCACCCCGATGTTTATAGCAGCAATGTCTCCAATAGCCAAACTATGGAAGGAGCCTTGGTGTCCATCGAAAGATCAATGGATAAAGAAGATGTGCTCTGTGTATACAATGGAATATTACTCAGCCATTAGAAACGACAAATACCCACTATTTGCTTAGACGTGGATTAAACTGGAGGGTATTATGCTCAGTGAAATAAGTCAATCAGAGAAGGACAAACATTCTATGGTCTCATTCATTTGGGGAATATAAAAATTAATGAAAGCGAATAAAGGGAAAGGAGAGAAAATGAGTGAAAATATCATTGAGGGTGACAAAACATGAGAGACACCTAACTCTGGGAAATGAACAAACGGTAGTGGAAGGGGAGGTAGGCGGGGGGTTGGGGTGATTGGGTGATGGGCACTGAGGGGGGCACTTGGCAGATGAGCACTGGGTGTTATGCTATATGTTGGCAAATTGAACTCTAATATAAAAATTTTTTAAATGAAAAATAAATGTAAAAAAATTGTCTTAACAATTTGCAACAAACTTAGGGCTGCTGGAGGGGAGGGTGTGGGAGTTGGTGTAATTGGATGATGGACATTTTTGTTTTTGCTTTTACATCAGAGATACACCATGCTTGTATACTGATAGAAATAACACAATAGGTAGGTATTGCAATAGAGTATACATTGATAATATCCTATAGTTTATGTGTATATTTTATACAATACATATTTGTGTGTTTGTGTGTATCCCATAATATATATTTGTATGTATGTATGTGTATATATATGTGTGTGTATACATATATGTGTATGTACAAACACACAGTCACACATACATACATATACCTATATATTCTGTTTTAAACGTAGGTTAAAAATACTGACCTAGAAGAGAGATGACACAGTGAGAGCTCTGAATATATACATATATATATATATACAAGTCCTTATGTCATTCTTTTATTTCAGCTGTATTTTTCAAATTACTTGACTAATACTAAACCCGTGTTCACAGATAAAATTATCAGCATTTCACTTTCACTTGTTGAAATCTGAGACTGAATGGAGCTTAACAGTCATATTTACTGATGTGTCAGTTGTTAAACACTGAGCAGATGTCTTATTTAGCTTCTCTACAATGATGTCTGTATAGTTTAAGGAAAATTTCTAATAATTTGGAAGCTATATTAAGAGATTCTCTCCCAATCCTGGTCCTTACATCAGAGTTTTTATTTCCTAGATGTTTCTCACATCTCTTAATTCTCTAATCTGGAACCTTTCATCACTTCTTA
Source organism: Vulpes lagopus (assembly GCF_018345385.1). Taxonomy (NCBI): domain Eukaryota; kingdom Metazoa; phylum Chordata; class Mammalia; order Carnivora; family Canidae; genus Vulpes; species Vulpes lagopus. The sequence continues at coordinate 41,795,451 of NC_054830.1, forward strand.
TTTCTTTTGTAGTCTTCAGGGTTATTGGGAGATTATAAGCATGAGCTCTGGAATTACTCTCCTAGTCTTTGAATCCCATTGATGCCTAAAACATATGGTTTTTGGCCCCAAGGAATTTACAGTGTAATCATTGAAGAGAGGCATGTTCCTACAACACAAAATAGAAGTAAGTAGCTTAAAAATAATGTTGGCTGAAGTGACAGAAAAATATCATGGAATGAATGACATTTGAGTGGGAATTTTATAAATAGCGTTTCAGGGATAAAAATAGTGTTAGATAGAAGGGAATTTCAAGCAGAGAAATGACTTTAGTGAAGATATGAAAATAACAGATTGCTTTAATGTTTAAGGATGAATCTAAGATTGTAGGAGCGTGCATTGTGTTGGAGAGAATTGAGAGATGTGGTTAAAAATATCTTGGTGGAACATGAATACCAGCCTAATAATTCTGATTTGCTTTACTATCCATTTGACTTTATGAGTCATTAAAAAGAATTTAGTATAAATGCTGATAGCTGGTATAGCTTATTCTAAGGTTGTTTCTGCACATGAGAGCTACCTGTAAAACATTTTAATTCAACCATTTATTGTAATACATGATAAAATAAATGGTTTTCTTGATTTTTTTAATCTTTAAAATCAAATAGGTAATAAAAATAATTAACTGGCTAATCTGAAGCAAGTATACATACACTTATTATATTAGAATGTATACATCTGTAGTAGGGACACATATCAAAGTAATAATAAAATTTGAGCCAAGGATGCTCTCTATCTGGAAGTTTTTGTCAAAATAGCATCCCTCTGTCATTAGGGAGGAAATTAATATTTTAGAGGTAGTGTTAGAAAACTTTTTCTATGAAGGATCACATTGTAATTTTTTTTTTCAAGCCAAATAGTCTCTGTCACAAGTACTATACTCTGCCTTGTAGAGTAAGAGCAGCCATTGACAGTATCCAAATGAATGGTCATGGGTGCCTTCCATTTAAACTTTTTAAAGTCACACAGTGGGCCAGGTTTGGCCCATGTGTTATGGTTTGCTGAGCTTGCTCTAGAAGATTATTAGGAACAGGTGTGGGAAAAAATTGAAGAAAACAGTTACATCACTAAGATACCATCATATAAAGATGAATATTAACTGAATGTTTACTCTGAACCATCAACTGGAATCCATGCGGGGATCAGAACTGTCTGTGCTACTGATAATCACAATTTAGGGCTGAATTCTTAGTAGGGAAAAATTCTATTTTTATGTATCCTTCATATTGCAGGCAAAGAGAAAAATCCATTTAATATAAATAAAATATACATACAGTTTAATGATGAATACATCCCATAGAAACAAGCCCAGAAACTACTACAGAGCTGAGTTTCATGAAAAATAAAATTTGGAATAAGCAATGAAGATAGTGCCAGGTGCTTTTCTCATTTCCTTCATGGATGATCTTATTCTTTCCTTCAGAAAATCCCCATGAGAATGAATTTCCTAGGGATTAATTTACCCAAGGAAATTAAAGATATACTGTATACTGAAAACTATAAGACATTAATGAAAGAAATTGAAGAAAACACAAGTTAAATGGAAAGATATTCCATACTTGTGAGTTGGAAGAATTAATATTATTTAATTGACCTATTTAAAGACTCAAGAGTGAAATGATCTTGAGAAAGGACAAAATTTTCTGATTTCAAACTATATTACAAAGCTATAGTAATCAAAGAAGTATGATACTCGCATGGAAACAGATGCATAGGACAATGGAACAGAATAGATGACCCACAAGTAAATCCACATGTATATGGTTTATTAATTTATATCAAAGGACCTAAGAGTTTGCAAAGGAAAAAGACAGTCTCTTCAATAAATGGTGTTGGGGGGATAAGAAAACATATGGGGTGAATAGTTATGTCATCCCAATTTTATAAATAAGGAAACTGAGATACAAACAGCTAAAGAATTTTCCCTGGCCACATAGCTAGAGAATGGTAGAGCCACATTTTTAATACAGCCAGTCCATTTCAGGAGCCAATACTCTTAACCATTGCCTTAGACTGCCTTTAGGTTTAAGTCACTATGCTTTTGAAATTTGAGCTTGTCTGTGAAAACTAGTAATATTTACTTAATAATGATAGATAATGCTTGTTGATCACTTAATATATGTCAAAGCCTCTTACAAATTATCTTTAATCTTCCTGACCCTGCTTTGTGGATGAAAATGAAGACACAGAATCAAACCCAAGTGACATAACGGCAATTAGTAGTGTCAGGATTCTAGTCTGGAGAATCTGACTATAGAGTCTCTACCCTTTAGGGAAGGAGAACTAGTCTGAACAAAGACAATAAAGGATGTGTATAGACCAGGCTGTCAGTTGAGAAGGGAGGTGTTAATTGGGAAAGAGCAGGAGACTGATTTACCACGTAGCGTGGTTCCCAAATTATTGAGCCAGATGATGGATCCTGGAATTTTCGTTTGTTTTGTTTTGTTTTTTTTTGTTTGTTTGTTTGTTTGTTTGTTTGTTTTAAAGAAGTAATTGAGAAGCACTGAAGAGTTGAGAGTCAAAGAATGCAACATAAACTTGTGTTCAGAGATACTGGTTTGATGACAGTAAGCAGAGACTGGAAAGGAACGTGAAAGGGGATCAAAAAGAAATCATGAGATTGCATTCTTATAAAAGAGTGGTAGGTCTAAAAATTGAGAAATGAATTATTCTGAGTCAAATTTCAAAAGAAAATATGACTTGAGATTGATCATTGAAGATAAAGAAAGGGGTTAAGTCAAGATTAATTCAAATGCTGAGTTTGGGATACTTGACAAATGATGTCATCACAAAAAACTTGAAAATTTTTGGTTAATTAAATTGGAAATTAAGTTGAATTGGAAGTAACAAGTTTGGCTGAATTAGTCACAGTAGTAGTAAACTTAAGGGGATGTTCTTTTGGTTTTTTATGGGGGGATGTTCTCTTGATAATTCAAAATCTACAGATGGAATAAAGTCTCAAGGGGATGAGGAATGAGGAAATCTGTTTGCAAATGAGAACACCATTAGTTACCTGTACAAGTGATATTTCAATTGAGTGATGTGAATTAAAGGCCATTTTCAGGGAGAAAATAAGATGTTGGTTTGAAACAAACAAACAAACAAAAAAACCAAACCCACAACAACAACAACAACAACAACAAAACGCTTAGTCTGGAAATTCAGATTCAAGGAATATTCCATTTGTTGTGATCAGTGAAATTCTAGGAGCACTTGGTTCTTCAAAGAGGGGGAAATCAGAGTAAGAACTAAGGGCAGTGAGAAGGATGGCCTTCGTTTGGAAAGGAGAGAAATAAGACATGTGAGGAAGGGTGGGGGAGGATTGTCAGAAATGTGGAAACAGAACAGCAATAACATGGGGGAGCAGAAAGGTAAGAAAGGCAAATTTCAATGCACCAGGGTGTGGTTAGTAACATCAAATAGTATAGTCCAAGAAGATGGGATCAGCAAAGGACTACTAGATTTTGTAAAACATTGGATTCTAGTTACCTTCAAAGGAAAAAAAGACAACTGAAAAAAAAAAAACCAAAGGAAAAGACAACTGAAAGAGCTATCAACAGGTAAATGGCAAAACAAACACACAATGGAATATCATTCTGCAATAAAAAGGAATGAATTTACCAACCTTTTATCTGTGAAATACATGTATCAATCTCAAAATTGTGCTTAAATATACCAAACTATAAAAATATTCACTTTAGGATTCAATTTATAAAGTATTCTATAAAGCTAACTGATCTCTGTTGACTGAAAGCAGACCAGTGACTGCCTAGAGAGTAGGATAGATTATAACGGCACAAAAAACCACTGGTAGTGGTGGATATATTAATTATATTAATTGTGGTTTCATGGATATATATGTATGTCAAAACTCATTGAATAATATGCTTTAAATATGTGAACTTTATTGTATGTCAGCTATAACTCAACAAAGCTATGAGAGTTTAGAATAATAGTTTTCGATATAGATTTCAAGGGGTTAAGTAAATGGCAAATGGATGTACATTTAGCGGGTATCCTAGACCACATAATGCACATTTTAGAATGTTTTCCATAAAAAGGAAAAAAAGAAAACTTGGAATACTAGGGAAAATGACAGTTTTCATCTTTTTTAAAGATGACAAAGACCTAGTTTTTCCTCATCTTCTATTTACTTTCCCCCTTGTGACTCCAAGGTAAAATATGTAAGTGTCATTTGTTTCCTAGTATTATTTTTCCCCAGAAGCAGAATAAGTTATGGAAGAGTTATGTTTTAATTATTTATTGAAAATGTAAACTGCTTCAAGCAATATAACACCATAAATAAAAGTGGCTAATTTTGAAGGCATGAGAATGTACACAGTCTTAATACATTCAATTCTCCATCAACTCAAACTAGCAACATGAGAGCATTCCATACAATCTTCGGTCTCCTTGTCATAAATTTGCCCTGAGGGGAGAATTTTGAGGGGGAGCTTGATGGAGAATTCTGGCTATCTTGGGTGGGGAAATGCTTTATGTGTATAATCTCAAGATGCAAATTTAATTATGATTTTTGTGAAATGTTTGCAGCATAACTAAAAATACAACTTTTTTGTGAATTGCTACAATGCAGTTTTTTCATGGAATCTTTTTCTTTTTTTGATCCGCAGAACTATTTTCAAAATATTCTACTACCCATCATTTTCATTTTCACCCCCCCAACACACACAGTAATATACCACCGTCGCGCTGATGATCATTTCTCTTGCATAGAGTAAGCCTTAATTTTACTGATCATTGCTTCTAATATGTGCCTGAAGGCAGAGATCAGGCTTCCCCATCCATTCCCTATTTCCTCTTAGGTTAATAGGTTCCCCTTTCTCAATCACTGAGTATTGCTTAGAAGGACAGAGAGATAGATGCTTATTGAGAGACAGCTTTAACTGATAGCTTTGTCTTATAATATAAGGGGTTTCAATAGATGTTTCTTAAATGCACATATCTATTGTATATCTTAAAGATAATTTCTATAATATTTCTCCTATGACCTAATGGCCTTAGTTTGAATACATTTGTCCATTTAGCAAGATGGGGAAGGGGGTGGCAGAGGTGGTATAGGTGGCAGAGGGGGTACACTATACCCCCATGATATATTTTAGTCCATGCATGTTGGGCTTTAGTACTTGATGACTAGACACAGTAGACAATCTCATGCAGAGTTAGATATTTATGTATGGTTTTGATGTAAGTAGATCACATTGCACAATTATATAAAATCTTACTGTAAAGATGAAATGAGGTGGTAGGTTTAAAACTATTGACAAATTGCATAATACATAAGATCCACTCAATAGGTGTTACATTACATTTTGAAATTACACATATAGAAGGGAAAAATAAAATTACATATATGAAAGAGGAAAATAAGGATATATATTCATATTTGGTTTTTGTCTAAAGGAATTCTGGAATTAATAATGGACACTGATAGTAGTTTTTCTTTTTTTTTTCTTAAGCACACGGTATAAACATTTATTAATATAGATCACAATCGGGGTAATAAAACAATCTTAAGTAAAGAATGCAGATAATTCAAAGTATGTTCTTTGCAAGGTAATTAAAATAGATAATAACCAAAGAAGGATCTCTAATACCCCCGAAATATATAAAAACTAAGCTGCATACACATGGACAAAGAGGAAATTAACATGGAATATAGAAATATTTTGAACAGAATATGAATGAAAACAATATATCAGATTTAATGAGATATCACCAATGAGTACACAGTGGAAAACTGTATACATTGTATAAAAGTGAATGACTCAGTGACTTAGTGACCTGACCTTAAGAAACTGGAAAAAGGGTAAATTAAACTAAAAATAAGCAGAAAAAAAAATCAGATCAAAAAAAAAAATCAATGAAATTGACAACATAAAATAATAAAGAAAATGAATGAAACTGAACTGTGGATCTTTGAGAAGACCAATAAAATTGAAAAACCTCTAGGGGCAACTAGGGGGTTCAGTTAGTTAAGCATCTGATTCTTGATTTCAACTCAGGTCATTTTCCCAAGGTCATGAGATCAAGCCCCCTGCCGGGCTCCACACTAAGCATGGAGCCTCTTAACATTTTCTCTCTCCCTCTCCCTCTGTCCCTTCCCCCTTTCACTCCTGTATATTCATATGCTTGCTGTCTCTCAAAAAAAAAACAAAGATAGGAGAGGAAAGAAAGAGAACACAAGACAGCAATATCACAAATGAAAAAGATAAAATCACCAGAGATTACACAGATATAGAACAAATAAGTGATTTTTTATTTTTTTTATTTTTTAATTTAAATTCAATTAACATAAAGTGTATTATTAGTTTTAGAGGTAAAGTTCAATGATTCATCAGTCTTATACAACACCCAGTATTCATTACATCACCCAGTTATCCTATCCCCCTCCTCCCATCCCTTCAGCAATCCTCTGTTTCTTATGATTAAGAGTCTTGTGGTTTGTCTCCCTCTCTTATTTTGTCTGGTTTTATGTTTTCCTCTCTTCCCCTATGATCCTCTGTTTTGTTTCTTAAATTCCAGATATACATGAAATCATATGATAACTGTTTTTCTCTGATTGACTTATTTCATTTAGCATAATACCCTCTAGTTCCATCCACATCACTGCAGGATTCCTTTTTTTTTTTTTCTTTTTTTTTTTTTTTTTTTGGTGACTGAGTAGTAGTCCTTTGTATACATATACCACATTTATCCATTCATCTGTTGATGGACATCTAGGCTCTTTCCACAGTTAGGCTATTGTGAAAATTTCTGCTATAAACATTAGGGCACAGGTGCCCATTTGGATTGCTACATTTGTATCTTTGGGGTAAAAACCCATTAGTGCAATTGCTGGGTCATAGATAGGGTAGCTCTATTTTCAACTTTTTGAAGGACCTCCATACTTTTTTCCAGAGTGGCTGCACCAGCTTGCATTCCCACCAACAGTGTGAGAGGGATTCTCCTTTCTCCACATCCTTGCCAACATTTGTTGTTTTGTCTTGTTAATTTTCGCCATTCTGACTGGTGTGAGGTGGTATCTCATTATGGTTTTGATTTGTATTTCCCTGATGCTGAGTGATGTGGAGGATTTTTTCGAGGGTCTGTTAACCATTTGTATGTCTTCTTTGGAGAAATGTCTGTTCATGTCTTCTGCCTACTTCATGACCAGATTGTTTGTTTCGTGGGTGTTGAATTTGATTAGTTCCTTATAGATTTTGGATACTAGCCATTTATCTGGCTGTCTTTTGGCTTTGTTGACTGTTTTCTTTGCTGTGCAGAAGTTTTTTATCTTGATGAAGTCCCAATAGTTCATTTTTGCTTTTTGTTTCCCTTGCCTTTGGAGACATATCTACTAAGAAGATGGGATAGCCGAGGTCAAAGAGTTTGCTGCCTGTGGTCTCCTCTAGGATGGAGGATACCCATCTCACATTTAGGTCTTTCATCCATTTTGAGTCTATTTTTGTGTATAGTGTAAGGAAATGGTCCAGTTTCATTCTTCATGTGACTGAAGAACCAAATGATCTCTTTAACACCATTTGTTGAAGAGGTTGTCCTTTTTCTATTGGATATTCTTTCCTGCTTTGCTGAAGATTAGTTGACCATAGAGTTGAGAGTCTATTTCTGGGTTCTCTATTCTGATCCAAAGATTCTTTTGTCTATTTTTGTGCTAGTACCATACTGTATTCATAATTACCACTTTGTAATATGGCTTGAAATATGGAATTGTGATGCCACCAGCTTTGGTTTTCTTTTCCAACATTCCTTTGAGTTTTGGGGGTCTATTCTGGTTCCATAAAAGTTTTAGGATTACTTGTTCCAGCTCTGTGAGAGAAGTTCATGGTATTTTTATAGGGATTGCATTGAATGTATAGATTGCTCTAGGTAGGATAGGCATTTTAACAATATGTGTTCTTCCAATCCATGAACATGAAACACTTTTCCATTTCTTTGTGCCTTCCTCAATGTCTTTCACAAGTGTTATATACTTTTTAGCATACAGATCCTTTGCCTCTTTGATTGGGTTTATTCCCAGGTATCATGTGGGTTTTGGTGCAGTTGTAATGGGATCAACTCCTTAATTTCCCTTTCTTCTGTCTCATTGTTAATATATAGAAATGCAATGCTTTCTGTGCATTGATTTTATATCCTGCCACATTGCCGAATTCTTAAATAAGTTCTAGCAATTTTGGGGTGGAATCTTCTGGATTTTCCACATAAAGTATCATGTCATATGTGAAGACTGAGAGTTTGACTTTTTTTTTTTTTTTTTTTTTTGCCAATTTGAATGTCTTCCATTTCTTTTTGTTGTCTAGTTGCTAAGTCTAGGACTTCTAGTACTTTGTTGAACAACAGTAGTGAGAGTGAACATCACTGCCATGACCCTGACCTTAGGGGAAAAGCTCTCATTTTGTCCCCATTGAGAATGATATTTGCTGTGGACTTTTTGTAGATGGCTTTTGTGGTATTGAGGTGTGTTTCCTCTATCCCTATACTGCAGACAGCTTTAATCAAGAAAAGATGCTGTACTTTGTCAAATGTCTTTTCTGCATCAATTGAGAGGTTCATGTGATTCATGTTCTTCCATTTTTTAATGTAGTATATCACATTGATCGATTGACAGAAGTTGAACCAGCCTTGCATCTAGGGATAAATCCCACTTGCCCACTTGGTCATGGTGAATAATACTTTTTTTTTGTGAATAATCCTTTTAATGTACTGTTGGATCCTATTGGGTAGCATCTTGGTGAGAATTTTTGCATCCATGTTCATCAGGGATATTGGTCTATAATTCTCCTATTTGTCTGGTTTAGGGATCAAGGTAATGCTGGCCTCATGGAAAGAGTTTGGGAGTTTTCTTTCCATTTCTATATTTTGAAACATCTTCAGAAGAATATATATTATTTCTTCTTTAAATGTTTGGTAGTATTCCCCTGGGAAGCCCTCCAGCCCTGGAATATTTTTTTTCTTGGTACATCTTTTGATTATTGCTTCAATTTCCTCTCTGGTTATGATTCTGCTCAGGTTTTCTATTTCTTCACTTTTGGGGGTTTATACATGTCTAGGAATGCATCCATTTCTGACAAATTGCCTAATTTTTGACATATAGTTGCTCATGATATATTCTTAAAATTGTTTGTATTCCTTCAGTGTTGATTGTGATCTCTCCTCTTTCACTTATGATTTTATCTATTTGGATCCTTTCTCTTTTCTTTTTGATAAGTCTGGCTTGGGGGTTATTGATCATATTAATTCTTTTAAAGAATCAGCTTCTAGTGTCTTTGATATATTCTATTGTTCTTCTGGTTTCTATTTCATTGAGCTCTAATCTTTATTAATTCTCTTCTCCTGCTGGATTTAGGCTTTATTTGCTGTTCTTTCTCCAGCTTTAGGTGTAAAGTTAGCTTGTGTATTTGAAATCTTTTTTGTTTCTTGAGAAAGGCTTGTATTATTTGTGTTGTGCTTCCATCTTAGGACCACCTTTGCTGCATCCCAAAAGTTTTGAAAAGTTGTAGTTCCATTTTCCTTTGTTTCCATGAATTTTTAAAATTCTTCTGTAATTTCCTGGTTGACCCATTCATTCTTTAGTAGGATACTCTTTGACCTCCATGTATTTGAGTTCTTTCCAAATTTCCTCCTGTGACTGAGTTCAAACTTCAAAGTTTTGGTCTAAAAGTATGCAGGGAATGATCCAGTCTTCTGGTACCAGTTGAGACCTGATCTGTGACCCAGTATGGGATCTATTCTGAAGAATGTTCCATGTGCCCTTGAGAAGATTGTGTATTCTGTTGCTTTAGAATGGAATGCTATGAGTATATCTGTGAAGTCCATCAAGTCTAGTGTGTCATTCAAAGCCCTTGTTTCCTTGTTAATCTTCTGCTGAGATGATCTGTACATTGTAGTAAGTGGTAATAAAGTTCCCTATTATTATTGTATCATTATCAATGTGTTTCTTTAATTTTGTTATTAATTGGTTTATATAACTGGCTGCTCCCATGTTAGGGTCATAAATATTTACAACTATTAGATCTTCCTGTTGGTTAGACCCTTTTAGTATGATGTCGTGTTCTTCCTCATTTCTTATTCAGTCTTTGGTTTTAAATCTAATTTGTCTGATATAAGGATTGCTACCCCAGCTTTCTTTTGATCTCCATTAGTATGATAAATGGTTTTCCACCCCCTCACTTTAGTCTGGAGATCTAAAATTAGTCTCTTGCAGACAGCATATGGATGGGCTTTGCTTTTTTATCCAATCTGATACCCTATGTCTTTTGATTGGAGCAGTTAGCCCATTTACATTCAGAGTGACGTTTGAAGGATAAGAATTTAGTGCCATTGTATTAACTGTAAAGTCCCTGTTTCTATACAGTATGGCTCTGTTCCTTTCTGGCCTACGTTACTTTTGGTCTCTCTCTTTGCTTAAAAGATACTCTTTAATATTTTTTGCAGGGCTGGAATTAGTGGTCACAAATTCTTTTAGTTTTGGTGTGTCCTGGAAGCTCTTTATTTCTCCTTCTATTCTGAATGACAGCCTTGCTGATTAAAGCATTCTTGGCTGAATTTTTTTTTTCAATTAAGACCCCTGCCAGGTCTCTGTGCATAGGTCTGATGCCAGTCTAATATTTCTACACTTGTAGGTTAAGGGCTCTCCCCTCCCCAAGCTGCTTTCAGGATTTTCTATTTGTCTCTGGGATTTACAAGCTTCATTATTATATTTGAAGTGTTGGAATACTTTTTTTATTGACTTCAAGTAGGGTTCTCTGTGCCTCCTGGACTTGAATGCCTGTTTCTTTCCCAAGCTTGGGATGTTATCAGCTATAATTTGGTCCAATATACCTTCTGCCTCTCTCTCTTTCTTTTTCTTCTGGGATCCCAGTTATTCTAACTGTTTTGCTTTATGGTATTACTTATCTCGTATTCTCCCCTCATGATCCAGTAGTTTTTTAGCTCTCTTTTCTCAGCTTCTTTATTCTCCATCATTTTATCTTCTATACCACTGATTCTCTCTTCTGCTTCATTTATCTTAGCAATTAGAGCCTCCATTTTTCTTATTGGAACTCATTAATAGCCTTTTGATTTCAACTTGGTCAGATTTTGTTTCTTTTATTTCTCCAAAATTTTGGAGAAATAAGAGACATAAATCTCCAAAATAAAAATATTTCTCTAGTGTCTTCTATGTTTTTTTCAGACCTAGCTAGTATCTTTATAATCATTATTCTGAACTCTAATTCTGGCATCTTACTTATATCTATACTGGTTAAGTTCTTGGTACTGCCTCTTGTTCTCTTTTTTGAGTTGAGTTTTTTCAGTCTTGTCATTCTGTCCAGAGAAGAATAGATGAATGAAACACCAAAATACTAAAATAGTAACAATAACTCCAGAGAAATATACACTAAAATCAGAAGAGACTTGATACAGGATGGTTTCTGACAAGATACTCTGAACAGAACAATGTGCTTACAGAACAAATGTTAAATATTACAATGCCCAGAAGTCCTCATTGCAAAACAAAAGTTTGTGAATTTCTGTACGTTCCTCAGAACATTCATCGACTGCTTTCCCCACCTGGTATGCTGGCAGTAACTTCCCTCAGTATGAATGCTGCCATCTTAGGTCTTCATAAGTTTTTCAAAAGCAGGGTGGAAACTGTGCAGATGGAGGACAAGGATAGGAGAAGATTTTCTGTATATATCTTTGTCAGATTTTTAGATTTTGATCCATGAGACTATATATTCTACTTAGAAATTAAATATGAAATTTTATGTTCTTTTTGTTGTTATTTTGGCATTCTTTCTAATGACCATTGATTTAAATCCTAAAATGCCTCTTCATTGTCCTCTCAGTTTTTCTGAAGAGCTTATGCTTCTGTGTTGAGTTGGGGTTCTTCAGGTTGTGAAATCACAGAGAATAGGCAGGAAGCAGCACCTTATTTGTTTATTAGTGTCATGAGGAGATGGGCCTAATATGTTTTTCAGTAAAGGTTAAACATAAGTATGAAATATTGAAATAGTATCACTTTTGGCTTAGATATGGGCACCACCAATTTTTAAATAACAGATCAAAGAGGAATCCATTCTGTGTTCCTCTGAAGGAAAATCTTACTTTTTCGACCACATAGGTTTACACAAAAAATTGCTGTTTAATAGGTCTACACAAAAAATTGTGTGCAAGTACTTATTGAGGCCTTTTCTTCCTTTTTTCAACTTTATTACATAACAGTCCCCATTACAAGACAAATCTTTTCTGTGTTGAAATCCAGATGTAAATAGATTATATATTATTAATAATTATGAAATATAATACTTAATTTAGTAGGATTTTTAGAGAATGATTGTAAGCTGACTTACCAATAATAGTAATTTCTCATAATTACAGCTAACATTTCTTAGAGTCCACAGAGCAAAGTACTTTAAATTTATTATTGTCTTATTTCATTTTCCCTGGCAATCCTGTATAAGAGTTGGTAGTAGCCAGCAGATTGATAAACTGATAATTAAGAACTTGGAATATTTACCAGAAATCACATAGCTGGTAAATGGTAAGTGGTGTTAGATTTAAGGTATTTGAAATACTAAAGTCCATGCTTTTGACTATCATACTACTATTGTAAGCAACTCTCAAATTTATACACACACACACATATACACACATATATATGCATTTAAATTTATTTAACAAACGCTTCTGGAATAATTAGTAACTGTTTCACTTTGCGTGGTACTAGGGTTTCAAGGATGGCAGAAATATTACTTATAATTCATATCATGTACAGATGGCATGAATCATCCAATTAATCATCTCAACTGATGATTTCTTACTGTCATGAAAAATTAACTATTCGATCTTAAGCTTTTCTGTAGTATTGGTACCCAAAGATAGTAGGTACTAATACAATAAGACCAAATAAGATTGATGATCTGAATTAATTGCTCTATGATCCTTCACAATCCACAATCATAAACAGAAATAATAATAAATGGATTTTTGGTTTCTGGCTATATTGTATTTTACCTATATTCTTGGCTGCTTACTATTTTAAAAATATGTAATTTTCAGTAAATATATGTACATAGACAAACATTGTACTTATATAATTTCAAAAGAAACTGGTAATATGATTTTTAAAAATGTGACTTTAAAAAGTCATTTCATTTCAGAGTAAGAAAAGAAACCATGTAAATTACTATTTTTGCTCTTCATTTGTGCATCGTGTGAAGAGAGCTAAAGATTTGTTCTCTTATAATTTTAATATGTAGATTATAGTTAGTATATAAATATGATCATTCAGAAGATAACACTTCAAAGATCTCTGTGTATTATTTTATTACATACAACTCTGTAACTGTAATCCTAATAGAACCCATGTTATTCTATGATGCTGTGCAATCTTTATTTCATTATTCTGGGTTTTTTGGATAAAATATCCAATGTAAGTAAAAGGTATTATCATCATCCCCCCCATATCATTGTCATGTGAGTATATTTAATTGTGTTTCTGTGAACTATTTAATTAGATTTGTGAGGTTCTCATGAAACTGTCATCAGCAGAAATGAAAATGCCAAACTTGTAAATTATGTTTTTTATATGTGCTAAAGCCAAGGCTTCTATGTTTTGCTAAAGAAATCGCTCTTTCAAAAAAAATAACAACATGTATCGTTAGAGCAGAGGTTGTGTGATTTACAGGATTAGAAGGCTTGTCTAGAGATGAGATGCCTGCAGTATCTTTACCCTATGTATTTGTTCTAGGTGATTATTGACTTCTCAAATTGCTGCTGGTGTAACGTGAATACAAGTTGAAACTCATAATTGTCATGTTTCTAAACTTGCTAAAATAATGTTTTTTTTCCTTCTCTAAATATTTGAAAATGTCCTTGGATAGATCAGTCTCTTTTCATCGATGTTTAAAGCATACATCCATCTCTGTAAATTGTCTTGAGCTTCTCCTTTAATAGGATGGAGATGAGTGAGACTTACTTTCCCATTTCTGACATGCTTGAGCAAGAAAACAAAGCTACTCCACCATCCCCCAAACGGGATACCCTCACTATGCTAGATGGATTTTGAAAAATAAAAACACAAATCAAAACCTCCTAACAGCACATCTGTTCTTATTTACAGGAATTGGATGATACAAGCTGCAGCTCAGAATCAGAGGTAAGCATTACATTTAATCTGTCATGCCTGCAGGTTTTTATGGAGTTCAAACATTTTAAAAGGTTTGGCTTGATAAAACTCCCTCATTATGTTTCTTGAGGTAGCACTGTCATCTGTGTCCAGTATCTCACTAACAACATTTCCAGTTCAGTAGGGGCAGACGTTGTTCATTGCATTTTATTTGATCCCAGGCTATTTAATACTGGAAGATGTTGTGTGCATACTGTTCATTCCTTTAGGACTTTAAACCGTTGGGTTAAAGGTACACCCAATTATGTTATATCTTTAAGCAACTTGAAAGTGTAGATATATATAGAAATTTGCCACTGAACTGAGCTTAAATGAAGTTAAGGTTGTGAAACACACTGACAAAAGATGGGGAATTCAAAGATAAAAGTGACATTTTGTCCTTCCCTTGCACAGCAGGAAGTTGAGTAGAGTACAAGATAAACTCAAGGAGATTAGGAATTTGACTTCAATGTTGTTACAGATGCATCATATGCAAGATAATAATAACTAGTTTTAAAAATGCTTTCACTTATAAAATTTGATTTGAACGTCAAAATAGTCCTTTTACACATATGGAATAGATATTACTCACTTATTCCTCAAAGATGACTTGGAGAATCTAATAGTACTTTCTTCACATTTGCAAGACAAATGGAATATAAGTGCATGCTGGGCCCAGTTCTTTAGACATCATGGTTGGTACTCTCTATGATGCAGTTTCACCATTGCCAATAAAGTATGCCATACATCAGTATATTTGTGTGTGCACATTTACCTACTAGTGGACGGCAAGAGGAAGAAAAAAGGAATCAGAGATCCAGCAATGTGTATTTTTTTTTTGGATGAATGATGATGTCCTCTGTTCTGTAGAATTCAACTCTCAATGGTTTAAACATTTGAGATTTATTGGCTGATGTAAACATAAGGTCCAGGATCCTCGTTCTTATGAATCCCCTACATTTGTCCTCAAGTGTGTCAGATTTACTTGTAGACATCTCTCATGTTTGCAAAAGGTCAATGGCAGTTTTGGGAAATCTGTGACCTGGGGTTCCCAGTATAAATCCTGACTTTCTTGCAGGTTGAATCAGCCATGAAACTATCCTTGTAGCCAAGGGTAGGACACTTAGACTTGGATTAGCTGCAGTGATCATCATGAAAAAGGTGAATCAGAATACCCTATTTGGAATTAGCCAGTTATATCCTACCCCACCCACTGGGGGATGGTTAAGTATCTAACTACAAAGATGTGTCAATCAAGAAGAGGCTGTAAAACAATCAAAAGCCTTTATTTGGTGTTTTAAGGATTGCAGTCTGGAAGAACAATAGTGGAACAAATTTGAAAGTGTACTCAGAATTGTGAGCCGGTAGGGAAGATTTATAAAGGCAAAACCCACAAGGGTACATAAATTGTTTTTGAAAGAATTATGATTGATGCTGGCAGGGTTTAAACTGACTAATACATGGTTTGCTATTTGGCTAACAAGTGTTACATTATCTCAGTGCTAAGTAGGAGATTATGTTCTTGGAGGTGGTGGAGTTGCAATTGACAAGTTACAATTGACAAAAGTCAAAAGTTCATGGTATTCTGAGAATTGAAACAGGAGTTATACATATGCCCTAATTCCTGAACATCCTTTGGCTCTATTTTGAGTGACTCTTTTAACAATGCTTACTTCTTTTTGAATTTTCTTTCACAGAGTTTTATAGTTGGGGAGGGTACCATCATTTCTGTGGAGACATTCACAATATATACTACAACTGTTTTAGTGTGTAACTTCTCTGTTTTAGGTATGTTGAATTCTAATTATTTGACTGAAGGTATAGATGGATGAAATTAATGTACTACTAAGTATATGCAATCTTACTTTTATGTGATAGAAAATTAAAACCAATTAATTCATTGATTTTTATCCCTATACTCACTATTGATTATCTCTCCCCTAACAAATCAAAACAAAATCTTTTTTAAAAGATCTTATTATAGGTGTGTGAGAGAGAGCACAAGTAGGGGGAGGGAGAAGCAGACTCCCCACTGAGCAGGGAGTGCAACGTGGAGCTCAATCTCCGGACCCTGGGATCATGACCAGATCTGAAGACAGACACTTAACCAGCAGAGCCACCCAGGCTCCCCTCAAAACAGATTTTTGATTTTCAAAACAGACTGTTTGTTCATGTATGCTTCATATAATTTGGTCTGTTGTTTTACATTTACATAAATAGTATACGATTAATCATATTCTATCTCACTTTTGGACCTAACAATATGTTTCTATGAGATACCTATATTGGTACAGGTATACCTAGTCCATGTCTTCTTAATTCTATGCAATTCTCTAGTATAAGCATATATTGCCTCTTACTTAATTACTTCCTCAGAAATAGATATTCATTTTACTTTCAGTTTTATACCATCACCAGAATCATTGCATCAAATTTCTGCCAGCATCTCCTTGCACATTTGTGTAAGCATGGATTTGGCTTATAAACCCAGGACCTGAAGTAGCTGGAATGTGTACTTATTTACTGATTTTTTTGTATCTATGTAGACTTTTTAAAATTGAACTATAGTTGACACACAATGTTATATATCCATTCTTGATTTGAAAAGGATATGGCTGCTAAGCAAACTATAATACTTTTAATGGAAAGCTCTAAAGTCAACAATAAAAAAAATGCTTATTGACAAATGCCCCTTTTATGTAATCTATAGAAGGTGGCATGGATATAGGGTCACTAGCATAAACTTTAGAGTCAAATTCTGCTATTGCTATATGATCTTTATAAATAAAATATATTCAGATCTCAGTTTCCTCACCTAAAATGGAAGCAATAATATCTTATACACAGAGTTATTTTTTATTTTTTATTATTTTTTAAGATTTTAGTTATTTTTTCATGAGATAGGGAGAGAGAGACAGAGAGAGAGAGAGAGAGAGGCAGAGGGAGAAGCAGGCTCCATTCAGGGAGCCTGATGTGGGACTCCATCGTGGGACTCCAGGAACACACCCTGAGCCGAAGGCAGGCGCTAAATCACTGAGCTACACAGGGATCCCAAGTTATTTTTTTAAAAAAAGATTTTATTTATTCATGAGAGATAGATACAGAGAGAGAAAGAAAGAGAGAGAGAGAGAGAGAGAGAGAGAGAGAGGCAGAGATACAGGTAGAGGGTGAAGCAGGCTCCATGTAGGGAACCCAATGTGGAACTCGATCCCTCCATCCCGAAACTCCAGGATCATGCCCTGGGCGGAAGGCAGGCGATAAACCAGAGCTACCCAGGCGTCCCAAGAGTTCTGAGTATTATATACTGAATTTGACTAGGAACTTGGGAGTGCCTCTCCAGAATGGCCCTACACTAGGAGTCTATGTGGTTCCCTTGTTCTCACCATCTAACAAGGTCATCATTATCCAGTGGCTTCAATCAGGTTCTTCTTTTTTTTTTTTTTCTTTTCTTTTTTTTCCAATCAGGTTCTAATGCAGGAAATAGAAGTTCATTTAGGTATTTTATTTATTTAAAAAATTTTTAAAGTAGCCTCCACACCCATTGTGGAGCTCTGACTCATGACCCTGAAATCAAGCAGCATGCTATGCCAACTGAGATAACCAGGCACCCCTTATTTATATATTTCAAAGAGAAAGGAGTTTATTACAGGTAATTATGTTCTGTCAAAAAATCATTGAGTGGTTACAGAAATAAGTCTGAGATGGGGTTCTAGGAATTATACCAGAACAACATTAAAATACCTCAAAAATGTACCTACAGTCTCTGAAGCTACCATGAAACTATTAAGCTTAAGACACAGTGCATTACCTGCTATTGTATTATAGGTTATGTAGATGTGCTGTTGGATTAATTTTGCTAATAATTTACTGTTGATTTCTGCCTTTTTTAAATAAGCAAAATGTGGCTAAATTTTATTTTCTTATATAATTAATATTTTCATATTTAATCATAAACTTATTTATTTAATCATAAATTCAAATTTATTTTTGAATTAAAATTATATTAGACTCACAAAATAATCTTGGTAGCTTTCATTCTTTTACTTAATTTCTCAGGAAAAAAAAATTTAATGCCCATGTTCTTGGTTGAATTGTATCCTCCCCCAACACACACGCACACACACACAAACACACATGCACACACACACACACACACAGAACATGTATATTGAAGTCCTAACCCTAGGACCTGTGAATATAACTTATTTGGAAATAGAGTCTGTGTAGGTGTATTCAAATTAAGATGAGGTTATTAGGGTAACCCCTAATCCAATATAACTGATGAATTTATAAGAATAAGAAAAGGACACAGACATGAATCAAGAGATGAGGATGCTATGTGAAGACATAGACACACAAAGGGATGGTTGCCATGTGACAAGAGAAGAGGAAATTGAAGTTAGGTAGTTATAGGCCAAAAAAAAAAAAAAGGAGAGCAAGTATCAGAATATTGAGGAAGAGAGTACATGGCCTTCTTCACATCTTGATTTTTAATTCAGAACTCCCAGAACCATGGGAGAATAAATTTGTTGTTTTAAGCCATCCAGTATGTGGTAGTCTATTGTAGCAGCCCTAGGAAACCATTAAAGATTTTGGTACTGGAAAATGGCACACTACTGCAACAAATAAAAAGATTTGAAATTGGCTTTGGAATTGGGTAATGGGTAGAGGCTGGAAGAATTTTTGAGGTGCATATTAGAAAAAGTTTTGTTTGCCTTGAAGAGGCTGTTGGCAAAAACGTGAATTAAAGATTCTGATGGGATCTCAGATGCAAATGAAGAACTTGATTTTGGACAATGAAGTAAAGGTGATCCTTTTAGAAACTGGCAGGAGCTTGATGATTTAGAAAATTTTCAGTCTATCCATGTTTCAAAAAATCCAGAAGTGTGCTCTGGAGAAAAAAAAATATATTCTTGGTCACGTTTATGCTAGAAGGATTAGGTATATGATTCAGGGATCCAATAAACTGTCAGCAATGCTTCCACGTGGACTGAAGAGGACAGAGATGGAAAAAATGAAGGAAGGTGCTGAACTTCCGGAATACTACACAAAGGAATTGGGCATCCAAAGCTACTCAGCTGCAAATATGTGTTATCCTTCAAGAAAAGAGAAGAGAGACTCAAAGAGTGGCTCAGAGACCAGAGAGATCTTTCAAGGCTGAGAAAGTGGGGTGGATAGTGCCATGAACTCAGAGGGCAGAGATGCTGCCATGGAGGACTAAACGTTTGGGACGCAATGGACAGAGTCATAGTGGATTATTCTCAGACCTTAAAATCTAATGGAATTTGCTTTGACATGGCTTAGGCTTGGTTGGGACCTGTGAACTTTATTTTTTCTTCAAATTTCCTTTGAATGGGAATCTGTCTTATGCTTAGACCACCATTGCATTTTGGAAACTGATAACTTGTTTTCCGTTTTAAATATCCAGAAATGGAGAGCACTTTTGCCCCAGGGTAAACCATATATATTATCTCACCCATACATAATTTAGATGCTTTACATGATGAGATTTGGAACTTTTAAATCATATTTGGGTGATAATTTTCATATAGAGGTAATAATAGAAAGGATTAAGACTTTAGGAGATGTTGGAATGGGGTAAATGTAGAACGTAGATGGAGGGGAAGGCAGGTGGTTATGATTGGTTTGTGTCACCCCAAAATTTCACCAGCACATGGAACATTCAGCAACATAGAACATGTCTTAACAAGTTTGAAAGAACGGAAGTCATACGGTGCCTCTTCTCAGACCACAGTGGAATTGAACTAGAAATAAATAACAGAATGAATACTGGAGAGTCCCCAAATATGCAAAGATTAAGTAACACATTTCTAAATAATACATGGATTACAGAAGAAATTAAAACTATTTTAAAATATTTTGAACTAAATAAAAATGAAAACATAGCTTTTCAAACCTTGTGGGATGTAGTGAAAGCAGTGCTTAAAGCGAAATTTTAGCATCAAATGTATATAATAGAAAACAAGAAATATTAAAAATAAGTAATCTAAGCTTCCACCTTAGGAAAATAGTTTTCCAAAATAGACAGAAAAAACAGTAGTAAAAACTGAGTAGAAATCAATGAAATTGAAAACAGGGAATCAATAGAAAAAGTAAGCAACACCAAAAGCTTTTTCCTTTAATAGATTAATAATTTCAATGAGACTCTAAGTAGGCAAATTAAGAAAAAAAGAGAGGGAAAACAAACTGTTAGTATCAGCAATTAAGAAGAAGGCAGCATTGCATATTCCATGGACATTAAAAAGATAATAAGAGAAAACTGTGAACAACTCTGTGGTCACGAAATTAGTATCCTCTGAGAAGGACCAGTTCCAAAGTCACAGAAAAAATAACATACAATCTGAAGGACCATCTTTATTAAAGAATCTGAAATAATAACTAATAATCTTGCAAAACAGAAAGCACCCGGTACAAATTAGTTCCTTGGTGAATTCTACCAACATTTAAGAAAAACATTATATAAATATTCTGTAATCTCTTTCAGAGGATAGAATCAGAAGACATAATTCCTAACATTTTGTAAGAACAGTATTACTCAAATACCAAAAGCAGACAAAGATGTTACAAGGGAACTACAGACCAATATCTCAGATGAATATAGATGCAAAAATATATACTGAAATGTTAGCAAATCATATCCAACAATGTATAAGAATTATACACCACCACTAAATGGGATTTATCCCAGGTGTGCAATGCTATTTCAACATTTGAAAATTAATGTAATCCATTACATCACAGGCCAAAGAAGAAAAAAATCACATGATCATATCAATAGATGCAGAAAAAGCACTTTACAAAACCCAGTACTCTTTCATGTTTAAAAACTCTCAGTAAACTTGGAATAGAGAACTTCCTCAACTCAATAAGAAATAACTTTTTTAAAAAGATCAAAAACCTTACAGTTAGTGTCATACTTAATTATGAGAAACTTGAAGCTTTCCCAGTAAGATAAGGAACAAGGTATGGGTCTTCTCTCTCACCACTGCTTTTCAATATTATATTAGAAGTCCTAGCTAAATTTTAGAGCCAGTAAGCAATTTTCTATACCCTTATTCCCTTCCAAGGTGTTTATAAGAGTACATCTTAAGAGAGAAGTGTCAGAAAATAATGGCACCTCAGTAATTTAGAGGCTCTACTTAAGAATCAGGACTCTTCCATCGACTTGCAATGTAGTTATGGTGTGAGGAAGAAATAAACTATTGTAGCTCTAAAAAGAGGGAGAGAGAGAGAGAGTGTGTGTGTGTGTGTATGTGTGTGTGTGAGAGAGAGAGAAGTCTTAGCTAATTCAGCAAGATAAGAAAAGCAAGTAAAATGTATATAGAATTTAAAGGAAGAAATAAAGCTATGTTCCTTTGCAAATAACATGATCATCTATGTAGAAACCCCCCAAAATATGCAGAAAATCTGCATAATTAATTATTACACAGTTGCAGGATCGAAAGTAAATATGCAAAAGTTAATTGTTTTCCTATAAAGTGGCAAAGAACAAGTGATATTTGAAATTTAAAAAATACATCGTTAATGTACAAAAAATGAAAAATTTGGTATGAACTTACAAAATACGTATAAGATTTATATGAGGAACTACAAAATTTTGATGAAAGATATCAAA
The DNA here is from genome assembly GCF_018345385.1 of Vulpes lagopus. Lineage (NCBI taxonomy): Eukaryota > Metazoa > Chordata > Mammalia > Carnivora > Canidae > Vulpes > Vulpes lagopus. The sequence goes on from NC_054830.1 coordinate 41,817,293, forward strand.
GAAGAACTAAATAAAAAGAGAGATATTCTATATTCATGGATACCATTACTTACCAAATTGGTCTATAGATTTAATACATTTTCACCCAAAATTCCAGTAAGTTATTTGGTGGATATTAATGATTTAATACTAAAGTTCATATAGAGAGGAAGAAGAGCCAGAATAGCCAACGTAGAAATGAAGGAGAAGAACAAAGGTGGAATACTGACACTGTCCAATTTCGAAATTTATTATAAGCTTTGGTAAGCAAGGCAGTGTGATTTTGGCAAAATAAAAGATAAATGGATCAATAGAAACAGAATAGAGAGCCCAGAAATAGAGCCACATAAATAAAAATCAACTGATCTTTCACAAAGGAACCAAGAGGATACAATAGAGCAAAACTGTCTTTTCAATACTGGAACAACTGGTCATCCACATGCAAAACATGAATCTAGACACAGACCTGACACTTTTCACAACTTTTTAAAATATCGCTGTGTGATTCAATTATAAACCAGTGGTAGAATTTAGTATATTTGAGGAAAGCATAAGTAACATCATTGTAAATATACAAATACTTTAAATTATGACAGCATATTTGACTACAAAATCAGGAAACTATATACTAACAAAATGATGTGACAATGTATACGTATCTGCTTATCAAACACTGAAGTAAAAGAACTAAATCATCTGCAATCTTCAGAGGTGTTTGATGTTTTACTCCATTCTGATGATAGTACTTTGAATGTTTTCATAGAGACATAAAACTTATTATTTAGCTGAAAATTGGCTATCCATTTGTATTTTTTAAATTGGATTAAATTTTCTTCCTTTCTGAAGTTTAGCAGAATCTGACCTTGGAGCAGGAAAACTTGATGATACAGATTTTTGTAGGTAGCTGCTACTCTGTGTAAAGGTTGAGTCTCATAAGGCTGAAGCTACCCGAGTCATTACAAGCACCCAGAGTACAAAATGTATGCCCAGGAGCACAGGGTAAAGGGTCGATTCCATTATCATATTGCACAGTCAAGCTTTAACCAAACCAATGAATCTAGTTACACTAGCAATCACTCATGTGATAAAGATGTTAAAAAAAAAAAAAAAAACTGTGGTGGAGTATAAGCTGCACAGAAGACATTTTTGCTATTATTTGCTTGATATCCTAGGTGTACTGTTCATCTATTTTACGTTCCAACTGCTGCGGATAACATTAGCTAAATTTTTAACCCATGCATCATTGTCATCCCTCAGATTAGCTTTACAAATTTTTCCTTAAGCTCCAGCTATTTGATCTGCAAGTCTTTTAGGACTAAACGTGTTTTGTTACAGTCACAAATTTTTTTTTTTTTTTTGTCTTTTTGTTCCTTGTATCTTTAGCAGTTGCTATGGCCACTAAATTGTTACCTTCTGCTCTGGCCTGAACATGGATTGGGGATATGGTAATTCTTTATCCTGATACATTTTTATATATGTCTTGAAGTAGTCCATGAGACTTGGGAAAGTGATTTATTTTCTTTGATGTCTTTAATATCTAGAATCTTAGTACTAAGGCATCCAAGGAATCAGTACTTTCAAGTTTTGTTAAATTCATCATTTATTTCCTTAAAATTTCCATCAAAGTATTTCCTTAAATTTTCCGTCAAATTTAAGCCAGGATGAAGTAGCAGAAAATAGTATATTTTGGTGAGACAGGAATGGATGTGTTTTCAAACATTCTGTAGTTCTTCATGTTGGTTCTCTAAAAACCTTAGGAAGTTTCCCCCAACTTGGTGCCACTATCAATTTCCCCAAATTCACGTGAGTAACTTCAGTTCTTTTTTTTTTTTTTATGATACTCACACACACAGAGAGAGAGGCAGAGACACAGGCAGAGGGAGAAGCAGGCTCCATGCACCGGGAGCCCGACGTGGGACTCGATCCTGGGTCTCCAGGATCGCGCCCTGGACCAAAGGCAGGCGCTAAACCGCTGTGCCACCCAGGGATCACAGTAACTTCAGTTCTTGATAAAAAATATTAGGCTTTGAAATGGCTTCGGGAATATTTCCCCCTTTGCTAGTCAGTCATACTCAGCAGAAAGCCAGATATTCTGAGATCATTTTCTTGGGCATTTTGGAATAGGTTATATACCTATATTAAGCTTATCATTTTGGCAAGGACAAATATTGTGGTTGAATCTCTCAAACTGACTGCTAAATGTTCCCTGAATGCCCATCAATAACACTGCAAACATTTTACCAACAAGCTTATTGAAAAGGAAGACAACTCCGTGTCTGAATTTTTCTGCTTTCTCATTGAGCCCTCTCAAAACTAGTTAGTAATTCTTATAATGTCCAATTCAATCAACTGATTCCTGGTTGTACATGTATTTCAGCATGAACTCTTTCCGAAATGATTTTCCTTTAATTAATTCTCCAGCAACAGATACAGCACTGATCTCCTTGACCCTGAAAGCCTCTAAGGGAAGAATTTGATTTAGTGTGATCTCATCTATCTCAAAGCAATGGCCATCTTTGATAGCGAAGACTTGCACTGGTCCTACAGTGATAGAACTTCACTACCACCAGTCTCCAGACCACCATGGCTAAGAATTGTAGGGAATGAAAAGCTTAGGTGGATTTTCAGGAGAAAACAAATAAAGTAATATATAAATGGACCTCAGAAGAGGAGGAACCAGTGGAAAAGGCAAGATTTTCACAAAAATTAATTCAAAATGGATTAAAGACCTCAGTGTAAAAATACAAACCCATAAAAATCCTAGAAGATAACATACAAGAAAATGTAAATGACCTCAAGTTTGACAATGACTTTTTATTTTTGTTTATTATTTATTTATTTATTTTAAAGATTTTATTTATTTATTCATGAGAGACACACAGAGAGAGAGGCAGAGACACAGGCAGAGGGAGAAGTAGGCTCCACTCAGGGAGCCCGATGTGGGACTTGATCCCGGGTCCCCAGGATCACACCCCAGGCTGTAGGCAGCACTAAACCGCTGTGCCACCAGGGCTGCCCTACAATGACTTTTTAAACACAAGAATGAAAGCATAATCCGTGAAAGATAAAAATTGATAAGCTGGAATTCAATGAAATTAAGGATTTCTGCACTGCAAAATACATTGTCAAGAGAATAAAAAGACACATTACAGACTGGGAGAAAGGAAAGACACACTTCCAAAGAATAAAGATCCAAAATACACAAACCTCTTGAAACTCAACAATAAGAAAATATCAACTTGATATAAAAATGTGCCAGAAACCTTAACAGACACCTCACCAAAGAAGACATATGGATGTCTTATCACATAAGAAAAGATGTTCCACATTATTGAGCATTAAAGAAATGCAAGTTAAAACACCAATGTGATACCACTACACTAAGAATGGCCAAAATTCAGAACACTGATAACACCAAACTGCTGGCAAGGTTATGAGGTAACAGGAGCCCAGATTCAGCAATGTTGGGAATACAAAATGTTACAGCCACTATGGAGGACAATTTGGTGGTTTCTTACAAAACTAAACATATTGTTACCATATAATCAGCCAGTCATACTGCTTGGTATTTACCAAAAGAAGTTGAAAATGTATATTCACACAAAAACCTGCACATGGATGTTTATGGCATTTCTATTCATAATTGCCAAAATTGTAAGCAACCTTAACATCCCTTTGTAGGTGAATGGATAAATAAACTAGGTACATGTAGACAATATAATATTATTCAGCACTACAAAGAAGTGCGATATGAAGCCATGAAAAGACATGGAAGAAAGTTAAAGAAAGAAAGTTGCCTATTACTAAGCAAAAGAAACCAATCTGAAAAGACTACATATTGTATGATACTAACTGTATGACACTCTGGGTAAGGTAAAACTATGAAAATAGTAAAACAATCAGTGGCTGCTGGGGTTAGAGAAAAAGGAAGGATAAATAGACAAAGAATATTAAAACTTCAGTGAAACTGCTTTGTATAATACCATTATGATAGCTACATGTCATGTGCATTTGTCTGAGCCCATAGAATGCCCAACATCAGAAGTGAATCCTAATATAAACTATGGACTTTGGATGATGATACATGAATGTAGACTCATCAGTTGTAATAAGTGCACCTCCCTAGTGGGGGTGCCAGTAATGGGAGAGGCTACATACATTTAGGGGCAGGGAATTTATAAGAAATCTCTATACCTTCCACTCAGTTTTGCTATAAGTCTAAAATTCCTCTAGATATAAAATCTATTAAGAAAAAAAAACAAAACGAAAACAAAAACCTGGGATGCCTGGGTGGCTTAGTGGTTTAGTGTCTGCCTTCAGACCAGGCATGATCCTGGGGTCCTGGGATCAAGTCCCACATCAGGTTCCCTGCATGGAGCCTGCTTCTCCTCCCTCTGCCTGTCTCTGCCTCTCTCTCTCTCTGTGGTTCTCATGAATAAATAAAAAAAGTCCTAAAAAATAACTCTTAAAAAATAAGAAAAAAAAATCTTCCAGAAGCTAGAAGAGGGAGCATGGCCTTGTCAACATCTTGATGTGGGCCTTCTAGTTCTAGAATGTGGAAAGGATAAATTTCTGTTGTTTTTGAGCTAGCTATTTTGTGGTATTTCATTAGAGTATCCCTAGGAAAAATAAGCATAGAATAAGTTACCTTGGATGGTTTGGTAATTTTCACTGATAAATTTATCTGGAATTATTATTATTGTTATTATTATTATTATTATTTCTTTAGAGGCAGATGAAAGGGGCAGAGGGAGAGAGAGAATCTTAAGTAGGCTCCATGCTCAGCATGGTGCCTGATGTGGAACTGGAGATCATGACCTGAGCTAAAAATCAAGAGTCAGATGCTGAACCAACAGATCCACCCGGGCACCCCTATTATTATTGTCTAATGTAGGGTGGAGTAGATGTTGCAATGAAAAACATGTTTTTAACTACCATTTCAATTTACTTCATGTTAATCTGTTCACAATTTCCATATTTTGAATATTTTAATGAAATTGTCATGTCATCTTTTTTCATTACATATTTATTAATAGAATGTTATTAGCAATGATAATGACTTCTCTTTGTTAAAAATTTTTTAAAATTTATCTTTCCTGTTATATTTTCTCATATGCAGCAAGGAGAAACCAGAGACATTTTTAATACTTTGGGTGGAAAATCTTTAGACAAAATCATCCAGTTCTTTAAGCACATTTTTTCGTTTTATACATTACTACAGGCAACTATATTGCTAAGCTTTATTTTTCTATGAGATTATCTTCATTTTCCTTTAAGTTCTTGTATTCCTGGCACTTTAAGCTTTTACCAGCACTCTCCTCAGTTCCAAAGTCATTCTCCTACTTTAGAATTTTGTTATTGTAGCATCCCATTTCTTAAGTGCTGAAATCTGAATCTAGTTACCTATTATTGCATAAAAATTATCATAAATGTAGAAGCTTAAAACAATAAACATTTATTATGTGGCTGGGGCTGGATAATTCACTTCCTTGCCATATATCCCTCACTGTAGTCTCTGAGTATCTTTACAACATGGCAACTGGCTTCCCTCAGGAAGAATGAACCAAGAAAAGGAACCCAACCTAATTTTACAAGTGATATACTATCACCTGTGTTATATTCTACAGTCACAAGGACCAACCCTAGTGCAATATGGGTGATGATTCTGTAAGGGTCTGGAAGAAGAGGTGGGGTTCATGGATGGCAGGGCAGAGGAATCCTTGAGCCCCACTACTACAGTTATTAAAGCATGATCTCCATACACACCATTATGGAGTGGGTTTTGTCAAGGGTAACCACATAAAGTCTGCTTTATCTTCATCTAATAGTGGTCAATTAAAATAAAATACTGAGATTTATTATAGCATAAAGATTTCTGTAATTTGATTAAGTAGGTAATTGGTACTTGTAATCAAAACTAACAGACAAATGATTTAAACATGTGTATCAGTATGAGGTTTCACCTATAATATATGCCCACGATCATGACCCTTGAGGACAATATTATAATGAAGATAATTTTTATAAGTGTCATCTTCTTAATCTTCATTTTAAATGAAGCATAAATGGGAGTGAAGGGCTTATGTGGACTAATGGTGCGGTCCAGTTATTTCAATTAGAGTACCTGGCTACTAGTGAGATGACTGTATTATTGGAACAGTTCCTTTAAACTACTGACCAAGTCTTGCCAGGCTCAGCAGGCAACATCTAATGTGATTATCCCCTAATGTGTTACGGCAGTTAGGAAGTCTATAAAACAATTTTAACAGGGCTCAGAAATCCCACTTCTATAAAATTGGGCAGACATAAAGTTAATTCTTTTATCCATTTCATTAAGAGAAAAGTGTTTACTTTCCTCTCTGCAAACAATCCACTCATTAATCTGGAAAGTATCACCTGAGAATGCTACTGAAGTCAATAAGATCAAATAGAATAATGACAGGTATTGTGATGGGAACTCAACAAATTCTACTCCAAAATATATTCCCCTATTAGAGCTGCTATAAACTATGCTTGGATTTAGCCATCTAGGCAGAAGATTTAAAAAGAAAAGACACATTCAGAACCATGCAATTAGAGGAGAATCACACTAGCAATTAGTTGTAGAGTAGGTGTTACTTCTATGTTAGCATCTATTTTCAGTTATTTATGCTTTGGGTTTTTTTTTTTTTTTTGGTTGTTTTCTTTCTTTCTGTGAGAATTTGCAGGCAAACAGTACAGTCTGAGCTCATCTTTGATAGAGTCTCAAAATACTTGTATTAGGAGAAATGGTAACCTAACCCTGCCAATTCCTGTTGAGACTTTTCTTCCTTTGAATTGAGTGCTTTTTACTTCTGGAATTTGATGCCTTCTCTGAACTTAAAATAGCTTGGTGGTAGAACTCATTACCTTCTGAGTGCGTACTTTCTACAACAAATCAACTTGTTCAGTTATTCTTCATATGGAGACTCAATCTGCCCACCGCAGTTTCTAAATGTTAACATAAGCTGACCTTTTGTTAACGTTTAGCCCGAGTCTTTTTCCCCTTTCATAAGACATCCCCTTTCACGATCCACATTCATTTCACAATCCATATTCATGATAGACTCTTCTATGTTTCTTTATAAGTGGAGACACCTCATAAAGCTGAAGAATACCATTTTATTTTGACTTGCTTGCCATCAGGTTATCATTGATTTTCTTAAGATGGGATTATGTTTTTATTTTTTTTATTTTATTTTTTATTCTTTGTGCCCTTACAACATCAAGAAGGTGCTTGATTGCTGTGTATTTACATATCATGAGAGATTTGGTCCTGCTGCTCACTATCAGGGAAGTTGTAGCTTTAGTCAAAAGATTATGGTTGTCCTCTGAAATAGTATATTTCTTGACCCACCGTGACACATGGCGATGGCTGAATGAAGTAACCTTGACAGTCTGCATGGTAATGTAAAATTGATGGGGTAGATGTTGATCTGCAGGCTCATAAAATATAAGATCAAGAGGAAAGTCAAATCACATATGAAGAATGTATTTTTTAAGGACTCTGACATACCCAGAGTGATGTCAAATTGAGACAGGAAATTAAGAGGGGGATTCTATAAGTTAAATAGTATATTTGCACATATATTGGGCATTCAGATGCATTAACTAACTGCTACAGTTATGATAATCTGAATAGTACTACTCTTCTAGAATGTTGGAGACATTTTTTTTTGTATTTATAGCAGCTTTATTCACGATGGCTCAAAAGTGCAAACAATTCAAATGCTGATCAAATGGTGAATGGACTAACCAATTATGATATATCCATAGTATGAAATACTATTTAGCAATAAAAACAAACAAAACAGTTCTTTTGGTCTCGATATCATTGAGTTCTGCTCGAATTTTAATTAACTATCTTCTTCTGCTGGGGGTGGGGTCTATTTGTTGCTTCTTCTCTAGTTCCTTTATGTGTAAGGTGAGCTTTTGAATTTGAGATCTTTCCAGTTTTTGAATGGATGCTTGTATTGCGATGTATTTCCCCCTCAGGACTGCTTTTGCTGCATCCCAAAGATTTTGAATGGTTGTATCTTCATTCTCATTAGTTTCCATGAATCTTTTCAATTCTTCCTTAATTTCCTGGTTGACCTTTTCATCTTTTAGCAGGATGGTCCTTAACCTCCACGTGTTTGTGGTCCTTCCAAACTTCTTGTTGTGATTAAGTTCTAATTTCAAGGCATTATGGTCTGAGAATATACAGGGGACTATCCCGATCTTTTGGTATCGGTTCAGACCCGATTTGTGACCCAGTATGTGGTCTATTCTGGAGAAAGTTCCATGTGCACTTGAGAAGAATGTGTATTCAGTTGAGTTTGGATGTAAAGTTCTGTAGATATCTGTGAAATCCATCTGGTCCAGTGTATCATTTAAAGCTCTCGTTTCTTTGGAGATGTTGTGCTTAGAAGACCTACCTAGTATAGAGAGAGCTAGATTGAAGTCACCAAGTATAAGTGTATTATTATCAAAGTATTTCTTCAGTTTGGTTATTAATTGGTTTAAATATTTGGCAGCTCCCACATTCGGGGCATATATATTGAGGATTGTTAAGTCCTCTTGTTGGATAGATCCTTTGAGTATGAGATAGTGTCCCTCTTCATCTCTCACTATAGTCTTCGGGGTAAATTTTAATTTATCTGATATAAGGATGGCAACCCCTGCTTTCTTTTGAGGACCATTTGAATGGTAAATGGTTCTCCAACCTTTTATTTTCAGGTTGTAGGTGTCCTTCTGTCTAAAATGAGTCTCTTGTAGACAGCAAATAGATGGGTCCTGCTTTTTTATTCAGTCTGAAACCCTGTGCCTTTTGATGGGGTCATTAAGCCCGTTCACGTTCAGAGTTACTATTGATAAATATGAGTTTAGTGTCAACATATCTATTCAGTCCTTGTTTTTGTGGATTGTTCCACTGAACTTCTTCTTAAAGGGGAATTTTAAGAGTCCCCCTTAAAATTTCTTGCAGAGCTGGTTTGGAGGTTACATATTCTTTCAGTTCCTGCCTGTCTTGGAAGCTCTTTCTCTCTCCTTCCATTTTGAATGAGAGCCTTGCTGGGTAAAGTATTCTTGGTTGCATGTTCTTTTCATTTAGGACCCTGAATATATCCTGCCAGCCCTTTCTGGCCTGCCAGGTCTCTGTGGAGAGGTCTGCTGTTACCCTAATATTCCTCCCCATAAAAGTCAGGGACTTTTTTTCTCTTGCTGCTTTAAGGATCTTCTCCTTATCTTTGGAATTTGCAAGCTTCACTATTAAATGTCGAGGTGTTGAACGGTTTTTGTTGATTTTAGGGGGGGATCTCTCTATTTCCTGGATCTGAATGCCTGTTTCCCTTCCCAGATTCGGAAAGTTTTCAGCTATGATTTGTTCAAATACATATTCTGGCCCTCTGTCCCTTTTGGCGCCCTCGGGAACCCCAATTAAACGTAGGTTTTTCTTCCTCAGGCTGTCATTTATTTCCCTTAATCTATCCTCATGGTCTTTTAATTGCCTGTCTCTTTTTTCCTCAGTTTCCCTCTTTGCCATCAACTTGTCTTCTATGTCACTCACTCGTTCTTCCACCTCGTCAAGCCTTGTCGTTAGGACTTCTAGCTTGGATTGCATCTCATTTAATTGATTTTTAATTTCTGCCTGATTGGATCTAAATTCTGCAGTCATGAAGTCTCTTGAGTCCTTTATGGTTTTTTCTAGAGCCACCAGTAGCTGTATAATAGTGCTTCTGAATTGGCTTTCTGACATTGAATTGTAATCCATATTTTGTAACTCTGTGGGAGAGAGGGCTGTTTCTGATTCTTTTTTTTGAGGTGAGGTTATCCTTCTAGTCATTTTGCTCAGTGCAGAGTGGCCAAAAACAAGTTGTATTGGGAAAAGGAGAAAAAGAGAGAGAAGGAAAGAAAAGAGAAAAAGAAAAAAGAGAAAGAAGAAAAAAAAGGGGGGTGTGGGGTGGGGGAAGCAATCAGAAATCAAGAAGAAAGAAAGAAAAAAAAGCAGAAAACAAAACAAAAACAAAACAAAACAAAACAAAACAAAACAAAACAAAAAAACCACGGGGGAGTATCTTCCGATTCTGTATACTTCAAGTCCCTTGTCTTCCCTTGAAACTGGTCCGTGTCGCTGGTCTTCTGGGGGAGGGGCCTGTTGTGCTGATTCTCAGGTGTTATCACTTGGGGGAGCTGCTCTGCCCCTGCCTGGTGCAGGGCTCAGTGGGGGTTGTTCACCCCGTGAGGCCCCGGGAGGAAGCCACAGTGGCGGGGGCAGCTCTGGGACCCTGGAGTCAGCTCCCGCAGTAGCTCCGGGGCTCTCCGTCTGCAGGGCCTGGGGGCTCCGGGGCGGGGCCGCTGATCTGCTCAGCTCCAGGCAGGAGCGTCCTTGCTGTCCTGGGCCCTCCCGGCCTCTGCCTGTCCGGGGGGAGGCCGGATCCTGGGCTGTGTCCCGGCGCCCTGTGCTCCGGGGCCTGCGCTGTTGGATTCTGGCTCCCGCCCCGCAGCCCCCTCCGCGGAGCCGCCGCCCGAGCCCCTCCGAGCTGCTCCGGGTCCCGCCGAGCGCTGCAGCCCTTAGGGAGCTCGGCGCACTCTCCGGGGCGCAGTTCCTCTGTTACTCTCCCAGGGAGCCCGAGGGCATCCCCGCCTTTCTGGGGATCCTGCTCCACCTCCCTGCGAGCCCCTTTCCCCGGGGAAGGTCGGTGCAGCTCCTGCTCCTCCGGGACGGGGCTCTCCTGTCCTGGGGACACTCGCCCCGGCCTCAGCCCGGCTCCTCGCGGGGCCCCTCCCCCTTGGAGGCCTTTTGTGTCTTTATTTCTTTTTTCCCGTCTTCCTACCTTGATAGAAGCGCGAACTCTTCTCACTGCAGCGTTCCAGCTGGTCTCTCTTTAAATCTCAGGCCGAATTCGTAAATTTTCAGGATGATTGGATGGTTTTCTAGGTAATTTGTTGAGGACAGGTGACCTGGGGACCCTGCTCTGCCGCCGTCTTGCCCCTCCCCCCTGTTGGAGACTTTTGGGGAACATTTCCTAAGCACCAGAATGAGAAGCTGGGAAGTGGGGTGGCAATATATGTTTAATTCATTCAGTATTCAATCAACAGGCATTTAGTGATCCCCAGTTTTGAGGCAGGTAATGTTTTGGGTACACAGTGCATAATTTTAGGCACTACTTTACCCTATTAAAGTAATATGATGATCATAAATAAGGCATGATAAGCTGATTTTGAAATATGAAAAGAGATTTGTATCTAGACTACAGATTTGAAAATACATTTTATAATAATGATTATAAAAGTTTTATGAGATTGTTGTATTGTGTACAATTTTAATAGCTTTAAAAATACCAATGACAAGTTGCATTTGCCAGCTTTTCTATGGTCTGAATCCAATGACTGGACTCATTTATATTTTACTTGCTCTGATTGGTTCTCTAGCCGATACTTTGCTCCGTGTGAAATTTTAGATGTTAATGGAAGAGAAATAGGTGAAAATGTCATAGAAATGCAGAGCTTTTTGTGTAATCCAACTCATTGTAGCCAGGCTAATGCTGTCTATGAGCTTTGCAAACACAAGCTGGTGTATGCTAAAATCTCAGGGACTATAGTAGCGAGGTGAGGCTCCTAGATTCATACTATAGGACTGAAAGCAAAGCACTGAAAAGGATTACGTTTTATAAGCCCCAGGTACTATATCCACCAGCAGGAGATGATAATATATATTTTTAATGGAAAAATAAAAACCCAGCTTGTTTGTGAAGAAAGGTATTTTTATTAACAGAGCTACCAGACATTGCAAAGGTTGCTAAATGATATTCTAGAATCCTTTTAAAATATCACATTGTAATTGACTTTCATTTCCAGAAGGATGGAATGGATAGACTTCCCACCTTTCTTCCTGCTAAGTAAAGCCAAAACCCCTGGACATTTTATACAAAACAAACATAAGACTCTGATGGGGCGGGCGGGGGGGGGGGGGGGAAGAAGCATACTGGCTGAAGTTCTTGGGACCTAAGGGATAACATAATGGTGAATTCCTTGGGTTTTCTTTTTCAAACTCATAGACAGATTTAAAAGTAAAGAAGGCAGCAATCCAGGAAGGTCAACGAATATAGACAAAAATGGCTCAACAAAACCCTGTTCTCTCTAGCCAAAGGAATGGAAAAAGTAGAACCTAACAAGAAAGAAAACTTTCAGATAATGCTGCTTTACTCTAACCAAACACCCCAGAAAAGACTGTAGTCCCACTCCCACCAGCAAAATCCAAGTGGGGAGCCCAGACCATGCTTACGAGATAGTAATGAGGTGTTCTAACCTCCCACCAGGGTGGTATCAGAGAAGGCAATATAGGAAACTGAATCTCTCACCCATGTCAGGCGGTAATGAGCTCTCTCCTCCCACTGCAGAGTCTGTGGAGACCACACATGTAATCTGGACTTCCACCCCATACCTGTGACTAAAGAATAAAATAAAATAACAGACTGGAGCAGATGCTCATTTCCTTTGTTTTTCTTCCACACTTGGACCATAAAGCTCTCCTGTTTTAATTTTAATTAATTAACTGATTAAGCCAACTTTTAAAACATCAAGGAATTTTAATTTATTTTTTTTTTCATCAAGGAATTTTAAATAAAAAATAAATTTTATACTCTTGACAAAATTAGTAGATTTGGAATCTCTAGGCCCTAATTCAGCTGCAGCTTAAGAGCATTTAGCCCTTTACACGGTTATGCATTCTCTAGTTAAACACAATTCTGGATACTCCCTATGACCTCCCACACAAAGTCTAAGTGTCGGTTGCCATTTGACACTGAGCTTGCACTTTTTTTTCTTTTTTCTTTTTTTTTTTTGAAAATTTTTTAAAGATTTAATTTTTTCACAAGGGACAAAGGGAGACAGAGACATAGGCAGGGGGAGAAGCAGGCTCCCTAAGGGGAGCCTAATGTGGGACTCAATCGCAGGACCCCAAGGACCTCAGGCTCAACAACCTGAGCCAAAGGCAGATGCTCAACCACTGAGTCATCCAGGTGCCCCTTTTTTTTTTATTCATAGTGGAAAAATACCTCTCCTACCCATTCCTCAATCAAGGATGAAAAAACTAAGCAATATTTCTCTGATGCCTGTCTGACTTTTTACTAGATAAAACCTTTAGGCTCCTGTAGATATATAAATTTATGTCCTCAATATTGCCTCTAGATCATTGGTTCCCAAACTTGGCTATCCAAAGGAATCCTGTAGAGAGTTTTAAAAATCTCAATTGTCCAGGTTGCTCCAGACTACTTATCAAACTAGTTACAGGTAGGACCCAGGTGTGAGTATTTATACCTCCCCAAGGGATTTTGATGCACAACGAAGGTTGAGAACCACTGCTTATTCTCTAAAATCTCTCTTGTTTCATAAATTCTAAGACTTACAATTCTGAAGTCGATTGTTCTAACATTTGGAAAGGTTCAATATATTGTGTATAAGCTATATATTGGAGACCTGGGATTGATGCAGGAACATTTGTTGTGGATCTCTGCTTGCTGAGCTGAACAAATCATAACAACCCGTTAGATGTGCAGCCCAATCTACAGAGAATGTTCACACCTAGATTAATCATAGAGTAATCTTAGTTCTAGGGTCAATATTCTGTGGAACCCAAGAAAGTCATTTTCTCATCCTGGGTCTCATTTTTTTTTCCATATATGACTCAACAGCATATACATACTATTGCTGTACTCATGTCATAAAATTGTGATAAAGACAATAACAGAAAATCTAAATTAAAGTACACAGAAGTATAAACTTACCATAAAAAGCTTAAAAAGGCTTATTTCGAACCTACTGACTTACACTTCAAATTCAGAAAGGTGATCTCAAATTTGAAATTCTTATTGCAATGCTTAGGTAAGAAGCTTTCACCTCTGGTCACCCTCCAAGGTCCAGATTACTTGTCTCTGGTGAATAACAAGGTTGATAACTGCAAGTTTATGGGTTCAATAACCGTCTATGAAAAGGCCTACAATGATCAGGAGCCAGTGGCAGAACTCAGAGCCCAACGGTTTCTATTATTTGTTTTCATACTTGTTCATTCTCTAGAGAAGGTCAGAATATGCTATACAAAACCGTGTTCTCAAGTCTGAAACTTCCATGACTGGAAACACATCAAGGCTTTTTTGACAGCAGATAACTTTTTACCTCCTCTCTGAGGGGCTTCTGTTCAGAACAAAAATATAATATAGCTCAGAGTATTATCAGAGCCATTATAAAATGCACTTGGGCATTCTGAGATTCATGCTTAATGCCTTTCTATAATTTGTGAGAATGTGTGCAGAGTTCTTATAGCATGCTAATAACATTGTATTATGCCACAGTGCGACACCACAGCTTATATAAGGATAAAGCCAAGATGTTAAAGGCAAAGATGAAGACTAACTGAAAGTTAAAAAACAAGGTCTTATAGAGGCCATTGAGAGGTTGGATTTAGAGTAATGGATAAAAGTTAAAAATAGTAAAAAATATCTAGGCCTATGTTAGAATGAAACTCAAATGGCATTGTTAAGGTAAGCTTAAAAGAAAACTAACCATTGTGTAAAGTGTTTATTTACTTTCTGTAGGAAAAAGTATTGAAATAAATCTATATATTTCAAAAAGTGGGGTGTCTACTAAAATACACAGCCTAAATTAGAACATCACCCATCATCCATGTGAGTGTGTTTTCCTTCCTAAAAAAATATCACCTTTATAAACTAGAAACAATTTTACCTGAAACAAATTTCTTCTATCAGCAGGATATCAATTCTATAACTTGACACTAAAGAATGAAATAAGACCCAAGTACTCATTTTGTTTGTGATGTTGCCCTTAATTTATTTAAATTCAGTCATGTCACTTGGAGTTCAAGAAAGTCAGGCAGTGGATCTATATGTATTTCAATGGTAGATTGATATACTGATAATGAGAAGCAGTCCTAAAATAAAAGTTATATCAGATGGACAGTAAATATGCTGTTTTCTGATATTCATAAAGTATTATTTCTTTCATAGAAGTAATGATGAGAATGGCATGGTTTTGTGAAGAATAGAATACAGAATAAGAGTAAATCTTCATCTATTTCATAAACAAAACCAGAGCTGATGATAAATAAATCAAGGTATTTGTGTTTTACTTTTGAAAGTAATATAAAATGTTACAGGTGTCTCAGGAATTTATGTAGACACTCAGTGGGACTTGAGAGAGAAATAATAATTATACAACATAGCATTTTATTGGGTCAGTGTTTCTTTGTTGAACTGTTATACCTGAATGAAATAGGGCACCTGTTTTGTTTATATCCATTACTGTCTATTTTGAGGTGGCATCATGCCAGCACATTGTAGGGAAAACCTGATGATTACTCTCTAAACTGCATCCATTATATTATGAAATCACCTTTTCTACTAACATTTTATGAATGACTAACTATAGAAACTTCAAGGTTTTAAAATGATTTATATAATCTAATCATTCATGTATAATTAATTCTAATAATTTGCATGAGTGTTTCAGGTCATTTTGGAATAATTAGCCATTGTTGAGGGGTTTTTTCCCCATCAATTAAACTAATTGCTTTTCACATAGGTGTAAATTGAATATTGATCCTCATTTTTTAAAACTCACTTGCATAAGCAAATTATGCCTAATTGCCAGCTTACCACATCATTACACAGTTATCATCAATTAAACAAAAATATACTCTACTAGACTAATGAATTCTTTGTCGTGTTTTGAAGGGCTTTTTAATTGTGATTCTTGAAACAATGTTGTCATTAAAAAAAAATTAAACACTGTGTTTAAACCCATAACATAATAAAGCACATTGTTGGTTAACAAATATACCAGTGCCTGCCTAGATAGTCATTAATCCTAGAATATAGAGAATTCCTTGAAACACATTGAAAGAACCTCAATATTGTTATTAAATATCCTGAATACACACAAACAAATATTAGACTATATTGGTTCTAATTTTTTTTTAGCTCAGTCCTTTCTTTTTTCCTCTCTTTATTTCTTTTCTACCTGATGAAAAATCTCTAGGAGAATCTGAAGAGGTTGAAAATTTCAAAAATCACCAATAGAGAACAGAATGACATTTTAAAAAGTCAGGAGATAAAAGAACTCTGTTCATCATTCATTCCATGCAATGCATTATTGTCTTCCAGTGGTTTTGCTGGGTACTTTGCTTCACTATTTTCTAGATTAGATTCTTAAAAAAACAAAACAAAACAAAACAAAACACCCACAAAATACCTGAAAATAAATAATGCCAAAATTCTCCTTGTAGATTTCTATGCCATATGATGTAATTGTCACACATTAGCTCTTCATAGAGATTGGAACTAAAATCAAAAGGATATATTTAAGTGCTTTTTATATGTGGGAAGATAGTCTCAGTATGAAAGCTTTATTTTAATCTTTAAATATCTCACTAACAAAAGCATATGAATATGGGCCACTTTTTATTGGTGCTCATTTCATGGAAGGCAGACTTCTCTCAGTTGGATGTCATGTTGAGCAACTTATGTTTTCTAAGGCTGTATCTACACCACAAAGAGAAGCAGAAGATAAGAAAAGCTTCTAAATGTTTCTGTTGCTTAAAATTGCTAAACAGTGGGTCTTGGATTACCTCTGAGTATTGTGAGGATAGGTTTTTTTATTTGCTCTATGAACCTAACTTTTCTCTTTTCCTTTTCCACAGAGGTGGGAGAGGGAAAGAGGAAGAGAAGTAAATGTTGCTTTACTCTTTGGTGTCTTTTTGATACCAAAATTGGATGATGTTTTAAAAAGCGTTTAGTTTTAATCAATTTAATGAAATCTGACATTGTCTTAAATTGGTTGGTTCCCCCCCCACACATGGTTGGGCCTCAAGGGCATTATGCTAAATGATGTAAGTCAGAGAGTGAAAGACAAATACTGCAGGTTCTCACACATGTGGAATCTAAAAAAGCCAAACTTATAGAAATATTAGAATGGATCTTACCAGGGGCTAGGAGGTGAGAGAAATGAGGGGAAGTTGATTAACAGATACAAACTTCCTGGTATAAGATAAGTAAAACCTGAGGATCTAGTGCATGGTGGTTATAATTGATAATACTCTATTATATACTTGGAAGTTTTTAAGCCTGTAGATGGATATTAAATGTTGTCAACACACACACACACATACACACACACACAATTATAATTGTATGACAGGATGGAGATGTGAACTAGTCTTATTGTGGTAATCATTTTGCAATATATATGTGTGTCTTTTCATCACATTGTATATTCTGAATTTATATGTGCTGTATGTCAGTATCTCATTGAAGATTGAAGCTGGGAAAATATTAAAAATAGTAAAATTATGCATATGTGCACAATTTGCCAGGAACTACCTTAGATTTGGGTGTATAATGTTGAATGAAACATATATGGTTCCTTCCCTCAAAGTGTTAATAAGAGAAACAGACATCAACAAAATGTGTACAACTTATACTTAATGGAAGATCTTAAAATTTCTCCTCTTAAGAAGGAAATTGTAACTACATGAGGTGATGATCTTAACTAAACTTACTGTGCTGATCACTTCGAAACTATACATATATCAAATCATTCATTATGTTGTGCCTCTTATACACCTAATACAATGCTATGTATCAATCATATCTCAGTAAGACTGGACAAAATTTAAAAACTACACTGTATATCTTACACTTAGCTTATAGAAATCTAGATGTAGTAGACTCCTTGAAAATCATACACTTTAATCACTGGCATCCAATATCTATTTGAATACCTAGAGTGACAGGGGCTTATTACCTACTGAGGTGGCACAGAGCATTTCCAGAGAGCTTTAATCATCACAAGATTCTTAGATCCATTCATTTCCAGTTCTGCAGCTCTTTTGGTATCTGCAATGAGTCTTCTTGCAGGTTTTAGTTTTGAAGATAACTCATCCCTTGCCATCTCTTTCTCTTTTTCTATTTTGACCAAACATTCTCAAATTTCTATATAACTTATATAAAGCCAGACCTTTCAAAAGATTGTTCTCTTATTTCTTCAATGTGTATTTCATTTTCTGATGGTTTAAAGTTTGTATAAAGGAATGTCACATTTATGGAAATCGTGAAAACAAAACAAAATCACAGAACAAGCAAAAATTTGTTATTTTCCCTTTTGCACAGTTTGAAGAGTGATCCAAATAGAAAATTAAAGAGCCACCTTATGTAAAAAAAATATATATATATTAAGAATATTGATGCAGGTAAGAATATTGGTGTATAATATATTAATAGTCCTACAATTTGTGCTACTATTATTTCTTAAAATTTATGTTGTACTGAATTATTATTGTATTTGGGAAAAAATCTTGGGATATTTAAAATCTTTGACCAAGGTAGCCCTGCCAAACTATTGATACATGTTAATGTTATAATTTCTGAAATAAAATATTGTTTAGTCTAAAGATTGCTAATCAGTGATGAAAAAATAACATTTAAGTTTAAATATTATTTGGCACTCTGTGATTTGGGGTTGATTTTACACCATGGCTTGAGTGATGACAAAAGTATAAAATTGGTCTAAGCTTAGGTGAATCCAAGATGGACTCAAATATTTTCAGTATAAAAGAAAACCTCTTTATTATGTTCATCATAATAATATTCTTACTTTCAATCCAAAGGATTAAAACAGTGACAACCTTTATTCACAAACTGTATTTGTGATCAATGTTATTCTTCCTTCCTAATGGTTATTGAATACCATCTTGTGTTGTTTATAATGACAACATAACCATATTTCTGAAGGTTGACTCAAGACCTTCTTACATTAACTTGAAATAAAATTGAAAATAGCACAGGGCAGGCCTGCAAGTACTCAGAGAACACACATAAAGAGTAAATTTAAAACTACACAACAGAAACCACACACTCTTACTTTAATTGCTACAGAGAGGTCAGTCTCTCAAACAATATAAGGGTAAGAAACTGTGCTTTTATAATAGGCTGATGCTATTGCAAAGTAAAAAGCAAACTAAGGTCAGCCCTTCTTCCCCTACTTGCTTACTTTTGGTTACATCTCGGAATTGATCTCAAAGCAGATTTCAAAGGGCAACATCTGTTGTTGGAACTATGCATAAAGAAGTTTTATAGAGAGCTAAGTTTATAGATATAGATAGCTGAAGAGTTTAGAAAAGCATGGGGAGATGCTAAAGAGATTATAATAGTGAATTTGGAAGAAATGTACTGAACTCATCCTCTACTTGCATACATAATTTTGTCAATAGGATGAAACTAGAATGATTTACAGATTCATGGCTGCAGCATGTCCTCTTTCAGTATGCTGGGAAGAGTTCCATTCAAGACCTCCCAGTAATGAGAAAGCAATGGCAAATTTAGAGTTCATTTGATATTAACTATAGAGATACGCCCTTTGTTAAGAAATTGGAATCACATCTTTTACATAGTGTAAGTCTAATGGAATATTTTGAAAATGTTTCTTTTTTTAATTTTTTATTTATTTATGATAGGCACACAGTGAGAGAGAGAGGCAGAGACACAGGCAGAGGAAATTGTAACTACAGGCAGAGGGAGAAGCAGGCTCCATGCACCGGGAGCCCGACGTGGGACTCGATTCCGGGTCTCCAGATCGCGCCCTGGGCCAAAGACAGGCGCTAAACCGCTGCGCCACCCAGGGATCCCCTGAAAATGTTTCTGAACATTAGTAAATAGCCTCAGTATTTTACACTTTTTTATCACCATAGAATTCTAGCTAATGCCTAAAGCAATTAAGTGTGGACTTTAAATATATTTCTATTTCAAAATGTTTTCTGGTTGCAAACAACTGGATACTCTGAAATTTATTTATGAATGGTGAGATGTATATGAAATAACCTAGTTTTAGAGCCCAAGACATGGTATCCTATCTGGCCTCGTTTATTTGGTGACTATCAAATGATTTTTTAAAAATGTATGTATTCATTATTACGTTAAAAAAATCAAGTTGAAATGTAAAAACATCTTCATGTTTTCCTTCTTATTTGCTTCACAGACTGGAAAGCAATGTAAGGTTAAAAAAATCTTTGAAAATTGACCATATATATATTTTTTTTTATTTAGGAACTATGAAAAGTAGAATTACAAAGCTAAAGCATGAGAGAAAATATGTCATATTTGTAATAAATTATATGCAATTTCTAATAAGATGTCCTTTTTTGTAAGCCAAAATTAAAATTATATATATACTTACATACATATGTATGCACACACATTTTTTCAAAGTATAAATGAATTAATTAATGTAAAACAACCTCATAAATTCTCATGAACAAACGTAACTTTGAATTATAAGGAAGTTTCTTAGAAACCAAATGACAAATACTTTAAAAATTCACTCATCTACAAAGTGTATTGGTCCAAGAATACATAATAATCTGGTCTAGAAAAGCATACTGTGAGAAAGAATGGGATAGAGAGGAGACAGTAAAGGCAAGATAATCAGACATTTGTAAAAAGCACTTTATTGATTTAACTGGACAATTTCTCTCCTGTATAGTAACAAGAAAAATATCACATCTAGTAACAGTAAATGGTTTCAAAAATAAAAAAAATAAAAAAAGCTGCATCATGTCAGCATGTTCTCATAACAGGTGCTAAATAAAGTCATTATAGCAACCTACCATATTCCATTTTAATTTCTATTTTTCTTTTCCATTAAATTTTCCTTTAAGACACAACTATTTATCTCCAGAATCTAATACAGCTCCCCAAATATAGGTGAAAACCAAGTAAAAATTCTTGTTGTTTTTAACCTTTAAATTTTAATCATCATACATAGAACTCTTTTGCATAATTATACAATTAAAATAACTAACTGGTGTTAAATGCTTTCTGCATGCCAAAAAATGTTTTATTTAAGGCACTTCTGTATTAACTCATTCATTCTTTCAACAACCCTGTGAGGTAGGCACTTTTATTTATCCGCATTATACAAAGGTGGAAACAAAGGCACAGACCAGAAAGATTATTCACCCAAAGTGAATGAGTAGCACGGTCAGCATTTGAACTCAGACCAATTGAATCAAGAGTCAAAGCCCATAACCATTATGATGTATCATCTCTGTTACCAAAATCAAGCAATGCCTTGGGGTCAAGGATATTTCCTGTATTTTCAGCTATAAATTACTCCATTAGCATTATGGTTATAATAAACACATTATTATTTAACCAGAAAAATTGAATCCAGAAGTGGTGAAAGTTTGCTGCTGAAAGTGGAGGCATGTTCAGAGTTAATGTAGCTAATTATCAAGGTGAGCAATCTATTTTGAGACTATAAACCATTAAATCATGGTCAGCCAGAGAAATCCAGATAGTATTGAGGATATGAGGAGAGGAAAAATGGGACAAAATGGAAGGAGTGAAAGTAGTCACAGAGGTTAAACTTCCCTGACAGCTTACAGCCAGTCCTGCCATGTTTAGTATACACTGATCATAGGTTTCACCTCACATAGCAACTCCAGGTAATTGGGAATGGCTGTCTATAATGTGATACTGAGGTAGAGTGTGAGTTTCAGTTGGGTCTGTGTGGGAGTGTACTCTGCTCTTCCTTTCAAGGTCTGTGATAAGCTTGGGTGTAGACTATAATTCTCTACAGAATTCACATTATGTGTTATCCCTGAATTCGATAATATTTCCGTGGCTTGATGCTTGACTCTTAATATCACAGAATCACTGATTAGTCCTCTGACATATAAAAACATGAGTTGACTCTGTACTATTTGATACTTCAACCAGGAATATATAAAACCTTAAAGACTTGAGCAGTGTTGTCTATATATACACTAGTGTAGACAGTAGGAAAGTCAAATGTGGTTTTATTTAGAAAAACTACTTTGAATGCTGGCTCCTGAGTTAGTATTGACCAACAATCCATTGTAAAGGCTACATGTACATGTATATAACATAGGAATGCTTGAGGCTTTGCATTGAATCCCTGCTATTTTTCAGTTAACTTTAACAATTTTACATCAAGAATTTCTGGAGCGTTTTGAGTTTGTTTCCCTCAAAAAACATGTTGAGGGGCACCTGGGTAGCTCAGTAGGTTAAGTCTCCAACTTCAGCTCAGATCATAATCTCAAAGCCCTGAGATCTAGCCCTATTTCCCGAGCAGGGAATCTGTTTTTCCTTTTTCCTCTGCCCCTCCCCTGACTCATTCTCTCTTTCTCTCTCTCTCTCTCTCTCTCAGAAAAATCAAATTAAATCTTTTAAAAAAGAGATTTTGAATTCCTGGCATATATGAGTAGCTAGAAAAGGCAAAGGATTCTACTCTAGGACTAATAGAGGGAGTGTGGTCCATAAGACACTGATTTTGGACTTGTAGCTTCCAAAACTGTCAGTTAATTTTTTTAAGCCAGGACATTTTTTATTCCATCTGAACATTTTATAAATGAAACATGAATATATATTTAATTTGGTGAGCTGTGTTTTCATGTCCACTGCTTTATTATATTCTATTAAATGGCTTTTTAAAATCCATTCAACTGCTGATGAACCTTTGGATTTTGTAGTTTGGAGCTATTACAAATCATGCTACCATGAATTTTTTGGGTGCATGTCTTTTGATGTACACACATACGTATTTCTTTTCATTATATATTGAGGTATGGAATTGCTGGGTCATAGGGTAAAAAAGTGGCAAACATTCTAAAATCATGAAATCATTTTACTTTACTTCAAGTAGAGGCTGACATTTTTTTCTAGAGTCTTGTTAAAACTTAATGATGTCAGTCTTTTTAATTTTTAAATTGATATCCTATGATTATAGTGGAGATATAGTGATATCTTATTATACTTTCTAATATCTCTTAACTTACATCCTATCCTATATTATGCGATTATGTTTTGAAATGATTTGGGTCAACTTATTTTGGACTCAAGTATTAATTTTTTTGTGATGATCATCCTCTAATTAGGAGAATGAAAATTTTATTTTCTTCTGGCTCAAGGGATGAACTGCCCTCTAGAACTGATGAAGAAAATTTCTCACTGTGGAGAAATTTGCTGTTAGTTCTTCACTGTCCATCTCTGTGGTCTTATAGTCATAAAGAATCATGTTGTCTTTTTTTAACACTTTATTTATTTATTTGAGAGAGAGAGAGAGTACAAGCTTTAGGGAGAGGGAGAGAAAATCTGAAGCAGACTCCACACTGAGCATAGAGCCCAGTGTGAGGCTTGATTCATGACTGTGAGATCATGACCTGAGCCAAGGTCAAGAACTGGCCGCTAAACCAACTGAGCCACCCAGTTGCCCCAAGATTTATGCTAATTCTAAATGCCATATGTTCCCCATCCCATCATGTTGACATTAGATAAAAATTGACCTCTAGACTGATACCTCTGGACTGGCTCCATACTGCAGGAGGTTGTGGGTGATTTGGAAATTTATAGCCTTTTCAAGTATGATTTCTATATATTGCAAAAAAAGATCTTTACCCCTCAAACTGCTTGCTTTAAACATTTTCTCTCTTCACTCTTTGTCTTGCTTGAGAGGCTTTTCTTTTTGAAATCATAGATTCACTGCATAATGAAACAGTATTAAGTGCAGATGTTTAATAGCATCACAAATTGAATGATACCAGTTTTTAAACATGTCAAAAATGTAATTTGGAATTTTCTAGGACAGCCATTGGTTTTTCTACATCTTGTGCCACAGTTGCAAAAATATTGACACTCTCCAAGGCTGCCTCTTGGTCTACTCTCAGAGCTCTCCTCCATCATTGGAAAATAATTGGTTAAGGAAAACATGGTTGTGTGGTGTTGGGAGTTAGTGGCCTGACGTTGAGGAAGAAACTGCATTTTCTCCCTTTCAGGTGCTTGATTTGGTTTCTCCCTATTTGAAATTTTATTCTGAATTTGAAAGGGTTACCTACCCCCTAATTCAGAAATCCTTTGCAAAGAAGCTGAATAATAAAAAAAAAAAAAAAGAAGAAGAAGAAGAAGAAATCACCAGCTTTCTGTAATCATAGCTCTGACTTGCTTTAACCTAAGAGATGATTAGGAGAAGACTTCCGTTTTATCAGGGATTTCCAAGCAAAACTCATTTTCTTATTGACAGAAAGACTAATGGTTAAGAATACTAATAAGTAACTGAAACTGTAGCACAATCTCAAGGTAGCTTCACACATTTCTAAGTGTGAAGAAAGGCGTTGGAACATTAAGTAGCTGTGACTATAACATCCCCCAAATGAGACTAGCTTTCTTTCAGCTCCTTTACTTTCATCTAAAAGTGAAAAATGTTTATCAGCTTATCAGCTGAGGTCAGGCTCTGGAAATGAGTAACAAATGTAAAACATAAGCAGCACAGAATTGTTCCACGTCTAATCCTGTGGGTGGATATTTGTGCAGTAACCCAAAGGGTGTACTTTATTTTAACTTTTCACAATAACTGAATGGCACAAAAAAGATGGAAAAATGAACTCTTGCAAAAATTTCCCAGCTACCTTCTTAAGAAGAACCATAAATGGAAATTTGCTGTAAAGACTAAAAAAACTTGTAACAATATTAAGAAGGGGATGTGCTTTAGGCTTTACTGTATGGGAACAAAAATCCCTTCCTCATTAGTGCAACTTGGGCAGAACTTGGTATACTCTTAGCCATGTGGAAAGAAAGAAAAGCTTTTGTTGTGCCTGATGGTAAGAGATTTTTTTTTAATCATGTGTAAACATTTTGATTTAGAGTAGGTTCATGTCATCTCAGTATATGTACTGTGGGATGAACAATTTCTAGAGATAGAGAATCAAGTATTATTCGTTGTTGTCATGGTTAATGTGCCTCCAAAGAATTTCAACAGTTCTTAGCTCATAGGACTTATGAGACTTAGACAATTTTTGTTTCTTTCAATATATGTCATATTTTTTTATTTGTGACCAACCAAAGTTTGCTCTGATTTAAGTGGAAAAGGAATTTGCTATATAGGTATAGGTGCTTCTCAAAATTATTGGGAAGCCTGGAGAATGTGACTTAGGAAACTGGCAGTGAACATATTTTTAGTTCAGTGAACTCAGCATTTTACCAAGTCTAAAAATTTTTGGTGATCCTAAAATGCAGCGAGATAGAATACACTTTTTGTTGGGGTAACAATAACAAAGATGATGAAGGTGGTATCCAACAACAAGACCTAATAAATATCCATTAAAATATTGAGGGTATGATTATATGGTTTATATAATTTGACTGGTTAACACTTAATTTGATTAGTATCAATAGCCAATCTGGAGAACTCAAAACTTTCTGTTTATCAAAAACAGTAAGCTCTTTATCTATTGAACCCTTTGGGCTCAGATCATTGTTAGATCTTCTTCTGCTATAGTAAGCAACCTTCTAGGGTGGAAAGCAAATCTAAAGGCAAGTCACTGACAACAGAGGAAAGATGAAATATCCTCTACCTGGTAAAGCGGGAAGGTAGTTAACAAGCTTAATGAATATATTTTTGAAAGACAGTAGAAATGCTTTTGTTTTATATGTATCCATGGGCCCATTTCATTTTAACTTCCATACAACTTACGTATCATGTTTTGGGAACATATTTCTTCATTTGACTTACATAGTCAAGCTTTATTTTTAATGCCAACTATTAATATAAAAAACTCAACAGTAGTACAAAGAAAGAGACAATAAGCATATCCTACAAAACCAAAGCTTTTCCTGGGATAGATAGCTTGATTTGTTCATTGGCAACATATCATACACACCAAGTCACACACATGAATTGTATTCACATAACGTATTGAGAGTTTTCATCTAAATTCTATCATTTAAGCCTTCTTCTCAACTACTGAGGCATTATCATGAGACTCTATAGCAGATGCATTTGTTTTCATCTTTGCATCTTTTACAGAACACAGAATTGGACATAAAATATTTACCTAAAATTATTTATTTGAATGATTTACAGCATATATCAGGCCAGCCTATTACTATATCAAAAGCCCTAAAATACAGAGTTTCAAGTTTTAAACTCAGGAAAATTTCAATGAGATAACAATTATTTTCCTGTCACTAGTTAATCACACAATATTGAAAGAATAATAAGAGGATCAGAGATGTTTTCTATCAAAGTAAATTGTGATTTATCATTTGTGTAATAGCATGTATATTTTTCTAAGTATTTTTCATATGTTACCCTATTCAATCTTCATGATAACTAGATGTGGTAGGTATTATATTTATTTTGCAGACTAAGAATCAGAACAGTTAAAATATTTACCCAAGGTCACACAGTTGTAAGCAGTATACATTTTATGCATATTAAGATGCATGATGTATAGTATATTAATGTGCATTATATACACACATAATATTCATGTGTGTATTAACATATTCATGTATGTATGTCATTGAAGAAAATGATTTAGGGAGCTCAATTAAATTTTATTAATAGATTTTTAATTTTTAAAAATTCACTAAATTCAACTTTTTTCCTTCTTAATTAATGACAGATCCTCAGGTTGTTTTCATAATCCAGTCATGTGTTTCACAGCCTTTAACCCATCGTAGTTTCCTACCTCAAACAACTGATGAATATATCTATACACTATTTCCTTTGTCTGTATAGTGCCTGGCATCCTAACCATTCTCCTAGAAGAGAAAATATTATTTCAGAGAGGATCCCTCTGTTGAAATCAAAGCTGATGGACAGATCTTGCTTTCTTTTTAAAGATCTGTTTTAAATCAGATGCACTCTTAGTCCCAGGAGAAGCACGCATTCTTTTCCTTCCCCATTTCTTTAACATGTATGCACTTGCTTCAGCTCTGCCCTTCTATAAAATTATTGTTGCTTCCTCAGCTGCAGCTTTGCATAATGATGTCATTTTTTACTGTCAATATCACTATAATGTTTTTTGCAGGGAGTTAGGGAAGAAAAAATTGGGTAACATTTTTCTGGAGTCTTGTTTTTTTCCTGTTCTGACTTTTTCTCTTAACCTTGTCTTCTACGTGACCACATATGTGACATGAAGATCATGTCACAGATTTGTATGAATTTGTTGCATTTGAGTTAGGTGAGCTGCGATTCATTAAGAAAAGGCTGTTTCTCAGGGCAGAATTAATCCTGAATTAGCAATGTTGAACCATGTGGTTCATTTACAAATCACAATTGGCCAAGAAAAGCTTCCATTAATTAAAAGACTTGTATATCAGATCTGCCACCATGGTTTCTGGATATTTTTGCACATCTTCAATCTAAATATATCATTACATTTTTTTTCCTAGCAATTTCTCAGGAACTGACTCTGGTTTTCTTAAGCAGAATAAATAAATAAATAAGTTTATTGACATAAAAAGGTAGCTCAGAAAATTGAATAAATAGTTGAAGAATAAGTCTGGTGATGGACAAAACAGACAGGTCCAGGGCCTGGGGAGCAGGAAATTTTGATCAAATTTTTCAGGCATTATCCCTAGAATGAATCAGCTAAAACTATCCTCAGTTTTTGATCACCGTGCTCAAAGTTGAGATTCTCTAGAGAGTGGGACAGGACAAATGTCTGTTATGTGTCTACCTACTTGCAGGATACTATGATGGACAATTGCACTAAATAACAAATCCATCAATGTAAGATTGGGAGTTGTTACCAGAACATAGGAAAACTGATATAGATCAGCTAAAGCAACAATTTCTATTATAAAGGTTAACAATTTAAAAATAGTTTATTACAAAGGTTGTTCAGTCTACAGTTCAGTTACAGTCTAAGTTATAAGTTAGAACATTTCCAACCCCCCCCAAAACCTTTTTAAAAATCAGAATATGATATCCATTCCTACTTTAGGAAGTTAACCAGCTTCAGACAGTGCTTTTATTATTGCAGAATAAAGGTTAATCTGAAATTTTAAGCAATTTCTTAGAACAGAGAAGTTTAGTTGATCTTTGCAGAATTTATTTGAAAGATGAGTGAAAATAATAGCTCTATACAAAAGCATTGGTCCACAAGTGAAGTGTTAATGAGTACACAGTATATCAAACTTCTCCTGGCATGTGGAGCAGGTCAAATTCATTCAGACACCTCAGACTCCCAAGGCACAAGTACTGAGGATATTAAGGTGGATGAGGGCCTCGTTGCTATGCCCCACGAGAACCTACTGCAGTATGTAAAGTTGTAAACATGCAAGTACATCCTGTCGTCTTCAAAGCTGCCTCCCTGATGTCTCTCTTATTGGCAGCAGGGCTACAAATCTTGTGCAGCAATCTGGAGATGATAGCAGGGCAGCCTCGTGTGGGAGTCCTAAATCTGACACTCTGGCCTGTTGGTGCTCGCCTCAGTGCATTTGCAGCTTGTCCAGTGTGTGGGAAAAGGAAGTGAAACACAAAGTGAAACTGCTTTGTGTTCCTGGCTTCTAACCACATGGTTACATCCTGGTGGGTTTTCCTATTTGTGGGAGAATCATCAGCTAAATTTCTGCTTCTCGGACAAGGAAGAGAATCTATATTTTGTACCATTGGACATAAACTAATCTTAAGTTTTTGTGGAAAAATCATGTATTCGAGATATACAAAGGTTTTGTTTGTTGTGTTTTCAGGGCTTTTTTTGTTTCCTTTTTCAGTGAGGAAGGATTGCCAGGGCAAAATTGCTCATTATCATTTAAAGTAAGATCTGCAAAATATTCAGGGTCTTGGGTGGAAAAATACTGAATAAAAAAGTTTTCTTCCTTATCATAAACCATTTCAGCCTTCCTAGGCCAGAAAGAACTGGCTCTATCTGGTCCATAATCTATCAGGGCTCAATTTACATCTTTGTCAAAATTACCATTAAAAATAACGTAAGCTTCCAATTCAAGATGAGTAGCTTTAGTAGAATTATGCCTCTTGTCGTCTCTGAGAACTGGTTGAAATAACAACATTGAAAGAAAAGCAGAGCTTACAGAATGTAGTACATTGATTGAATGATTTAAAACTGCCATTTTTAAAGGCAAAAATGTTAGACATTGGCTATTTCCTATGTTTCAAATTAATATAAGATGATTATATAGTAACAAGGAAGACAAGTGGAGGTGATTAATAATCTGAATAAGAACTGAAAATCACTTGGGAGTGGGTTATGCATGAATATGAAGAAAGCTACACATTCCAGAACATGGAGGCCTGAGGATTTTGGAACCAAACTGTTTTAAGTAAGATTCCTAGAGACTATGGAGTCAGAGACAGTAACCACAGTCAAGGGCACAGGGCACATGGGAACCTGAATGGTCATTGTGCAGAACTAACCCACATAGCATTTCTATGCCCAGTCTTAGACCATAGGCATCAGATAGTTACCTGAGATAAAACCCCAACTGTTGCCAAGCAACAGTTTGAGGAACATTTAGTCTCCAAATATGACTGTCAGTATTAGTAACAAGATCATAGTCATTTTGGCATTTGGTGGAGGAAGTTCAATGACCAGGCAGTAACAAGTAGGACCTTATTCTACCTCATGTAGACATTTTGGTCAAAGTTCCAAATCAGTGGGGAAAATCAAAAGGAAACTGTACTAATGATCTGGCACAAAGGAAAAACACATTACCAACATCGTTATTTCTTAAATTTAAACCATGCTTCTGAGGAGAGCTAACAGAATCAAAAAGAAAAAGAAACTCAGATATAAAATCTATTCTAAGAGCAAATATAAGTAACTCAGAGAACAGAAGAGAACTTAAAATAACCCGGTTTATAATTAAAGATTTGAAACAATCTTTCCATGGTACTTTTTGGATAACCAAAACATATTTATATAATCATAAAATGTGAAACTACTTTTTTTTTTTTTTTTTTTTATGAAACTACTTTTTTTTTTTTTTTTTTTTATGAAACTACTTTTTAACATTTAAGAACAATGTGTGATAAAACTTAGTTGAAGGTGAAATATGAAATATTAATCCTAAAAATGTCAACAGTCTTAAAATTAAAGCATAACTTACTGAAGGTAGTACATTAACCTGGAAGAGACAGTGGACAGAGAAAGGTGGAAGAGAGAGTAAGGGAACTAAAATTCTAATTTTGAAATGTCAGGAAATACTACTGAATGTTAATGGAACAAGAAATTGAGGTTTAAGCATATTATTTAAGGTTGAAAATATTTTCTCCTTCAATACTACACAATAATTCTTCTATTGATTATAAAAAGTGTAGTATATGTAGTTTTAGTTTAATCTTTATTATTCACCTTGGAGAGTCAAAGATATTTTCTGCAGTTGATAGCTCAGGAAATAGTTGCAGATTTATATTTTCTAAAGGCTAGGAGTTTTCCTTGAAAAGTGGAATTAGGTTTGAAGAGAAGTGGGACTATAGATTGTGGCGTTTCTATACTGTGTTTTTCTGTACAATTTGAATAGTTATCAGGGACATGTATTATTCTAGTAACTATTCAAATAGGGAAAGTGTCATAGAATATGTAAGAATCACATTGGGCTTTGTTATATTTTCTCAATTTTACTTTTTATTTTTAAAACATTTGGTATAATGTATATGTATTTTTTGGTAATGAGAAAATCTCGGGAGTAATTAAAATGAACTTGCCATTTATTGAGTGTCTACAACATGCCAATGTACTCTGCTAGAAATTTTATGTCCATTTAATATGTTCTGAAAAATGGTTTATCTACTATTGTTTTGTTTTGTGTATAAATAAACTGAGTCTCATTGTAATTTATTAACTAACACTTTACATAGGTTGAGTCATACTTCAAGTTGACTTCCCCAAGTGAATCTATTTATATCACCCCACATTCTCATCAAAAGCTTATTATGTATTTATATAAAAGAATGTGACATATGACCTTGAAATACAGGAACCTAGAGGATTTAATGCAGATTCCCTAAATGGAAACTTAGGACCCAGTATACACAATAAGATGACAAAAAATACTTTTTGCAATAATTAACACAGATTTACAAATCATTTTTAAGAAATCTGGCCCCATTGATCCAATTGGTTTCACTACTTAATTATTAGTGGATTCTACAGAGTTTTGGCTGCCTCTTTTGGTTCTGTGTTGTATTGATCCTACCATTATTTAGAGTTTGGATTCTCTATCAGAATGCTTAGCTTCCAATTCCTCTTTTCCCCATATACCATCTGTGAGAGATTGTTATTCTCCTTTTGGTGCCCTCATTCCTCAAGCGTAAAATAGAAATTAAAAAGATACTGCAGAAGTGCCAGCGTAGCTCAGTCAGTTAAGCATCTGCCTTTGGGTCAGGTCATGATCTTGGGGTCCTGAGATCAAGTCCAACATTGGGCTCTCTACTCAGCAGGGGGTCTGCTTCTCCCTCTCTCTGTCTTCCTCTGCTTGTGAACTCTCTCTCTCTCTCTCAAAAAATAATGAAATAAAATCTTTAAAAAAAGGCTGCAAAATATATAGATGAAGGGAGTTGAAAGGTATGAACTTCTAGTTACAAATAATTAATGTACAGTATGGTGGCTATAGTTAATAACACAGTATTGCATATTTGAAAGTTGATAAATAAGTATATCCTAAAAGTTCTCCTCAGTGAAAAAAAATGTAGCTATGTATTGTGACTGATGTGATTACTATGGCAATCATTTTGCAATACATACAAATATTGAGTCATAATGTAGTATACTTCAGACTAATATAGTATTATATGCTGATTATATCTCAATAAAAATAAAGAAATAAGCAAAATTAAAAGGGGGGAAGGTGCTGCAGCTGACAATATCATTTGTCTTCCAAACATTTATTCTTCCCTTTTTCATTGCCAACAAAACCCCAATTTGAGGTCTAGAAATATTTCCAGGTAAAACCTTTATTTACCTGGTTCCCTTAAAGCTAAGGATTACCACCTAACAGTTCTTGCTAAGATGATGTCAGGAGAAGTTGGCTGTGGGTTATGAAGAAAGCAATGTTCTTTCATGATGGGGAAAGAAAAGAGGTCTGAGTTCTAGACATTCCCACCTTTCTCTGTTCTACTTGCCTTAAACAGGGACATAAGTATAAGAAGCTGGGTGTGCAATGTTGAGAACATCTGAGGAAAAGCCAAGAGAATTTCTTTCAAAAGTTCTCATTTTGACATTGACAAGACATCAGTTGTCTAAGTCTAGATTTTGTGTGTGTAAAGTGAATAAATCAATGAGTCTAAGTGTGTAAGTGGTTTTCTGTCACTTGTAGCCAAATGAATTCCTCAACTGATACTAATGTCTTTCTCATAGGGTTATCATAAAGATTAAATGAAATAACGCATATAAAGAATTAAGATTAGAAACCAGTATATAGTAAGCAATAATTATTGGTTCCATGGAGGAAGAGGAGACAATTTGAAAAAAGCATAGGGTTTTACAACTTGAAATCCAGTCTTTTTATCTTATTGCTGAGAGAAAAAGATTCAAAGCATTAAATGACTTATTCAATATAACCCATATAATTTTTATTTCTCTTCACATTTTGCTAAGTCGAATGTGATACTTGTTAAGCATCTGCTAAGTAACAGGTGTCTGTAAGACTCTGGGTACAGAATAATGTCCTCATAAAGCATATTTCAAATGACACATATTCTCGGAGTAAAACTAGAATCCCAGCCATTTAAACTGCATCAAATTATAAAGAGCTTTGATACTGAAGTTTGTACCTTAGCAGAGAGGAGGTAGGCTAATTAACCAGCAACTCTCTCTCTGCTATTCATGTCTATTAAGTTTATCGTAAATCTACATTTATCACAGAATCAAATAAATGATACAGAAACAATGGCTATTCCAATTATCCTGCTACCAAGATCCCATTTTACCTGAATATTGACACTAGAGTGTATCAACTTCAATTATTTTTCATTCTTGTGTTCTGCTCCTTGATTCACAGACCAGCAAGAGATAGAGAGAATGCTGGATTGACCTACTATGCATCACATATTCACTACTTGGCTAAGAAAAGTGCATCATGTTGACTGACAGTTCCTCCATATTGCTTACAAGGGAAAAGAAGTAACTCTTTAACAGTAAATTACTGTACTGTCACCAAAAGAAGGCGGAATGAATGTGGAGTGGCAAAACAAATCACTCACTCATCCATTTACTTAAGTCAGTGCTTTATCTTTTCTCAGTGTATCTTACCAATTCTCTTCTCCAAGTTCTCACTTGGAAGGTATAGTACAGTGTAGTTTTTCTTCTTGCTTATAGAGGCTTCTTTTTAAAAAGTTTATGAAATAAAATAGTTGCTCAATCTTAGACAACTGGGCCAGACATCCAATTAGGATATGTTTCTTGCTAGCAGGACTATCAAGATGATTAAGGAGTTTTCCCTCTAGCAGAAGAAAAGGTCTGCTAAACTGGGAATTGGTTTGATGCACCAGTCTTCCACTGACCCTTTTCAGTTCTTCTTATACCCTTGATTTTTAAGGAACTTTACCTCCACTGCTACTTATATCATCTTATGCTGTTGAAATTGATAATGTTTTGATTCCTCCTTTGCATGTTAATCCTTTATCCTCTTCTCTATACTTACAACTCTGAGGCCAATTGCCAATACTATTTGGACAATTCATTGATGTGTAACACATTGCTTTTTAGCAGTTATCCCTGGAATTTTAAGTATGTATTACAAGAATTAAAACACAAAGGAGGATCTCCATTGTGATCTCTAATAAGATCATTATTAGAGATAAAACACTACTTATGTGATGAGTGTCATAAGACCTTTTGGTGCACTGCCCAGACTCTTTTTTCTCATTTCTTATTTCTGAGTGGCCCTCTTTGAGCTTCCATGTGCTTTTGATTCCAATATCCTGCACTTGCAAATAGGCAGACTTTCCTAGGGCTGTTGCAGACACTCTACCTGTAGACATGGAGAGCCAGAGTGCTTGAGAGTTTACATCCCCTGTCACCCGAGGCCCTTAGCCAGTGATTGATAGTAGTGGTAGTATGAAGTCCTCACATCCTATGAAATTAGAGTGATGCTGTCTTCAATAGGCCTTGATCTGAAATGGCACTTTTGCTGATTTCTTCTTTGATAGTGTCATGTGCAAAGTCCTTAGGCAAGAATTGGATGTGTTTCCCTAAGAACCTGAGAGAACACTGGCAGAAAGAGTTTGAGTAAGGGGGAAAAGTAGTATAAAATGAAGTTGGAGAGAGTGCTAAGGGTTGGGACATGAAGTCTTACAAAGAGTCTGGTTATTATTCAAAATACATTTCACACCTACAGTCTCTTACTCCCTCATAGGAAAGACTATAATCTAAGATGGTAGCCACATGGGTGGCTGCCATGATGATGAGGAAATTTAGCTGATACTTACTACTGTCATTGATGATAAGGGAAGCCTGGGCCATACAACTAATTTTCTACTGAGTTGGAACAGTTGTTAGTCAGGTTGTACCAAAAGAATTTCTGTATTCTCCAATACAATCCTTAATCAAAAGTTGGGAGTAAAGAATCCAGAGGCATTGTACAAATACCCAAGAATTTTTATATGTTTTAAGATTGGTTGGACATTGCAAAATCACAGTTTAGTTGATATAGCCCCATGTAAGCTGGAACCCTTCATTGAACACATCAGTAATGGGGTTTTTACAAATCGTGTAATCAGCAGAGACCTAGAATATAGAGCACCCAACACAACCTATGGCAGAGAAGCCAGATTGATCAATTTGACCTAAAATAATCTTCATTTTCCTCTGTAATTATTCTGTTTCCTAGCAAATCATTATAGTCTACTTCATCTTAATTAGCTTACCACCACTTTTTTTTAAATTTTTTTTATTATTTTATTTTATTTTTTTTATTACCACCACTTTTTAAATATGCTAAATTTTCTGAAAATTATCCATAGAAGTTTTTATTCTTAATCATGTAATTTTTATCATACTAGGAAGCACATATTAAAAATAATCTAAAACTATTTTGACATAAACATAATTTCCCCGAGATTTAGAGTTTACACCATGGTTTATATCAGTGCTGACTAGATCTTCATGCTTACTAAAGCACAGGTAATTTGACTAGCTAATCACAATATAGAACATGAATATTAGACAAGGTATGTTTTAAAAGCTGCTTCAATATTCTGTAATACAAGAGAAAACAAATTAACAAGCATATGGAGATCAACTCATTGGTCCATTTAGCCTTTAAATATCCCATTTTGACACATAGGATTACTATTCACCAGATTAGGTTTTATTTTGATTTATGACTTATTAGTAATAATAATATATATAGCTTTATATTTTGTGTATGAAAATCTTAAATATGATTTAAGTATAAGTGCCTTATCCTGCAGTTTCTCAGATATTTAAAGTGGTAGATGAAAATTATATATATATTTTTGCTTACTTGAAGATACTTAATACCAGAAAAGATTAAGAAAAAGAAACAATTTCCGTATGTATAAACACATTTTTATGAGGAAAAGGAAGGAAAGAAAGAAAGAAGAAAGGGAAGGAAGGAGAAAGAGAAGGAAGGAGGGAAGGAACAAAGGAGTTCTGGAAAGGTGCTATTTGTAACTGTTTCTAAATCTAATTTAATGATGTTTTTAAAAGATTTTGCAGTACTACCTAAGATAACAGGTGTGAGGCCTGAAATAAATAAAATCTAAAAGGATTTAAAATAAAACTAAGGATTTGAAAATGAACATAACCTAAAATGTACAAATCTTTATCTTCCCAATTTTTTTATGTGTTCCTACAGAGAAATTAGCCTACTTATCCATAACCTATATGACATCATGCAGGAAGCTGCAGAAGGATTATGATAGAACTTCTAGCCTTGAGGGGCTTTTAGGACAGGATTTTGAAACCTCTTACCCATTGAGCTACTGTAGTTTAAGTTACTTAATTATATTATTTATTCCCAACAACAACTATATACATAAGATATTGTTTTTCCATGTTATAAATGAGTCATGAAGTGATGAAGAAATTAGTGACTTACCCAAAACAATATAACTCTTAATCAACAAACGGGTTTAAAATCTGAATCCAAGTCTCTATACTCCAAAGCTATAATATTACCTCTAGTCCTGGCCTAACAATTGTGGTTTATGTGCTTAATAAGAAATCAGACCTATTTACAAAAACACTATGTTAAGTAATCACATAATTTAAGCATTAAATCCTTAATATCTGGTCTGAATCATCCTTCTGCTTTTGCACAACTACCAACATAGCACTGTGGCTAGAGCAGAGCACAGGAGACCTACAGAAAGAGGAATGCTTTTCAGAATCCATCTTGTGGGATTAGGAAAGAAATAACTGTTAACAAGAAGGCTAATTGACTAAATAATTCACATTGACCATCACTGATTTATTCTAAGAAGAATTCACACTGAACCAAAATATTATACTTGTAAGAGTATGACTTTGAGAATAGCTCTCCTATCAAATCTATCCATGGTGATTCTCAGTCAACATTGATTTGGCACATTACTACCCTGTGAAATTTATCTAGATAATTGCCAACCTAATACTTTTTTGGTTAAAATGATTTTCAATCAAATCATCACATGTATGGTGAGTTACACCAGAAAACAAATTAAGATTGCCTATTATTAATTTACTAAGGAAAGTCATCTTTTCAAGTTCCAGAAAACTGATCAGACATCTCACTTGTAATTTAATAATTATCCCATTTATTGCTAGAAAATTATATTTATATCTTCCAAGAAACAATAGTAAGATTAAGAGAAGCCTCTTTGATTTAGCACAAGAGGATGATATATTTGTGCTTGCCTGGGTAGAATGCTGGGTAGTTTGGGACCAAACAAATCTTCATTATTAGCACCTCTGTTTCTTCAACTTCTCTTTCTCTTTCTCTTTCCATCAATCTTACAGAGTTTGTTTCTCTCTTGTTCCATTCACGGATCTTTGCTCTAATAAAACCCAAAATTTAAGAAGTTTTCTCATTCTGTATATACTTTTTACTGCCCGAAGTATAGCACAGAGAATTAAGTTTTCAAAATCCAAGTGATAAAAAAGAAAGGAAAAGAGATTAAAGAACATGAAAGTGCTACAGAGATAGACTCAATAAAAGAAAATGTGGGGTGTTTTTGCTCTGAATTTTCTTCTTTTGAGGACAACCACATTCTTTAAAAAGTACATTTATCTTGATCACTTCTCCTATTTATATCAATTCTCCATTAAGTTATTGATATATATTTTAAGCAACACAGAATCCCTCTTTTATTTCCTTATATGAAATAGAGATAAAAAAGAACCTCTTTCCAGAGATATTATTCTCCCAATACACAGGATATGAAATCTTCACAGAAAAGTACAAAAAAGGAAAGCTGATAAACAAGTAATGGCACTTAGGAGAAACGTTTGGACAGAGTTACAGGCATACAACTCATCTTCCTTCTCTTCAGACAAAAATAACATTCAAGGCAAAATAAAACGCAAAAGTGAACTCTCCCCTCAGTATCCACAACCAGAGGAAGCATAGATAATAATGGACTCTTCCATCTCTTCTAACACGCATTAGTAAAAACATCTAAATTCTGTCCTAGCCTTATAACAAAAGCCTCATTAGGAAAACTTAATGCACATAAGGTAACATTTACCATAATAAGCCATGGTTGGTATTCAAATGTAAAACAAGGCACAGCAGCATGTCTGTCTATGGGTCCTCTTCCTTAGTTTCTTTCTTTAAACAAGTCCACCATATAAGTTTATAAGGCAATATCAGTGTCTCAAAAATAGCATTGACACTTGTTCTTTGTCATTGCAAAATTAGCCAATAGTCTAAATTTCAAATATCAGATCCATCTACTAGCAATACAAATTTGTTTAAATCATGCTCCTCCTTGACTATCTAAATGGAAATAGCAAAAACTGGGGATTCAAGTGTATGAGACACAACAGTGTGCAGCTAAAAAGAATATCTAATGATATGGGAAAATGGTCATTTTATTTTACTAACTGGAAAAAGCAAGTTACCTAATTGTAAATTCAATATGCCCTGATTTTGTAGAAATTCACAAATACATAAAAAGACCAGAAGTTCATGTACCAAAATATGAATACTGATTATTACTACATGGTGGATTCCCAGGTGTCCTATATGGTTGATGTTCACTTCTTTAGATTTCAGCCAAAGTAGTTGAATTGTTTTCTCTAAAAACATACTGTAACTTTTCTCCCTTCTGTGTCATTTCTTTCTGTGTAAGTCTTAATTCTTTTAAGCAATTTGGATTTTGTTGCCTTCATGCCTAACTTTTTTAAGTATGTCAGCTAATGTGAACAATCTCTCCTCACAATTCTTGAAACCAAATCTAGGGTTCTTGAGGGCAGGATCCATATCTTATGACACTTTGTATTTCCCATAGTGTAGAAAAGTGGTTTGGTAAATAGTCACAGGTTTAAAAATGAAGTCTCTGGAACATATTCAAATGCACACATGCATACATATGCATGCACACACACATATATACAAGCTTTTAAGTGGAGGCTCTTCAGTCCTATTTAGTACACCCAAACAATATCAAATCTCAACTGAAAGCAATGTAGAGAATACTTGTATTGTGTTGAATCTCCTCATAATGTAAATGAACCCAAGTCTACTTGCCTGATAACGCAGCAAAGCCAAGCACTAAGACGTCAGGCTTGCAGTAAGGAAATGGTTCACTAAGAAGGCAGCCAAAGGAGAAGATGAGAAGACAAGCCTCAAATCCACCTACCCAAAGGGGGAGAGAACAAGTTATTTTATAATCATAAGGATTGAGATCACATACATATTGATACAAAGGGCAGGGGAACTTATTCATGAGGAAAGCTGGAGCATACACATCATGCAAACATATATGTAACATACATCTCACGTTCACATTGGGATGGAGACTTAACACCAGAACAAGGTAAAATTTAGCCCCTGATGTCAGGAGGTTATCTTAGGACAAGAAGAAGGTGCTATGGGTATGCTCTGAAAGCTGATACAAACTGGATGAGGTCTTGGGATCCTTATAGTTACCTTGGGTAAGGAATATAAGGCATTGATTCTTCATAGGCTAGAACCTTTCAGTTCACCCTTGAGTCCAGGCTTCTGCTGAAAGTGTTAGTGGATTCCTTTGTGGGGTCTGAAAAGACACAACAGCTGATTTGGGGGAAACAGTTCTCTGAAAAACAAACTTTAAACTTCCTGCTACTTTCAACCTCGTTGAAAATAGCAGTTTCAATAATAGCGTTTCCACAACTAACTGGGCTTAGATGTAGAATACCTCCAACCACAAAGAATTCATTAAATATATGGGGTTCATTCCATTGCTAAATATGGTTTAAACATGGTATCATTATTTTAATGCTTAGGCAAAACAGATGCTTAAATTAAAAATCAAATCTTGTACCATCCACTAGATATTAATACTTTAAATTATAATATGATTTTAAGGTAAAAAAATAAGCACAAAGAATTTCCTACTTTTTCTTAAATGTTAACTTTCATTGCATTCGGTATCTACCTTAACTATTTAAAGTATGATATTTAAAATTTTATCTGATTATAGAAAATAACATGAATACAATTCATGCTATTCTTAGGTACTTATTGACATTTGTATAATTTACTCTATCCATCACTTGGATCTCAGTCCTCATGTCCTGATCTTTTAGACATTAAGCTTATATGGATAAAGATTGAAGTTACATTTTCATTATGATAGACAATATGAAAAATATATATATGAGGCCAGGGACAGCAATATGTTTTTTTTTTCTGTAAAAGTCTAGACAGTATTTTCAGCTCTGTGGACTATACCATCTTTATTACAACTACTCAACTTGACTGTTACAAGTTTAAAACACGTACAGACAACATATAAACAATGGGTGTAAATATGTGGCTATTCCAATAAATCTGTATTTATAAAAACAAGCAAGATCAGGATTTGGTTTGATGTGGCCATGGTTTGCTGGACCCTGTATAATTGGAGGGTTACTCATACCACTATCCTAATGAACTGCATAATGTAGGTCACTATCCCATCAATGGAGCTGTGCAGGTCAGTATTTATTCAACTGAGTATGTGTTTATTAAGCCTATCATGTGAGCTTAGTATTATAATCAATCAGGCTTTACAAGAGTATAATTTAAACATTGTCGAAGGAAATGAGTTTAAGATTATACAACAAATTGAGCCAGTCAGGCAACAGAATCAAGTAATTCAGTGCAAA
Organism: Vulpes lagopus; assembly: GCF_018345385.1. Classification (NCBI taxonomy): domain Eukaryota; kingdom Metazoa; phylum Chordata; class Mammalia; order Carnivora; family Canidae; genus Vulpes; species Vulpes lagopus. Next base: position 41,857,398 of record NC_054830.1, read on the forward strand.
ATATCTATTTTGGGATATGAAATAACAACTGTGCTTGCATGTTATGTATAGACTCAAACATGTTCCATTATTCTTAGTTCCTTCCTCACCCTCCTAAAGATATGGATAAATATATAAAAGGTTTATTGACATTACAGAATTATTTCAGATTCTGTGATTATTTCATTTCCTCATTCTTAAATTTTCCAGAAAAATAATAGTAGTAGTTTCAATATGGCCTTCTGTGAGAAATCTTCACTTTGACCACCACCTGCCACCACTGCCAAATCTTCCAATATGTCTTCAAAACATGGACAAAGGGAGAGTAGAAGTTGACATAAAATCTGATAGTAGACAAACTTTCTGATCTTTAAAGATTAAAGAGTTCACAATTATGCCTTCACAGATTACTGGCATAAGTCATAGGTTTAACACATACAGTCATTGTTTCCCAGCAGTGATGAAAGACCTATTAAATTCAGAAAATATTGAAGATTTGAATTTTGCCATCATTGTGTATGATTAACACTTTGAAAAACAATAACAATATAAATTAAAGAAAACATATTTTTAATCTTTCTTTTAATTAAAAACTTTAAAAAGTGGTTTTAGGTTTACAACCAATTTGTAGAAGGCACAGAAATTTCCTATGTATCTCTTGCCCCCTGAACACAGTGTCCCTCATTATGTTGATAATCACTTACCAAAATGGTAGATTTTTTTTTTTTTTTTTTTTTTTTTAGCAAGAATGAACCTACATTGATACATCATAGTCACCTAAGTTGTAGTTTACATTAAGATTCTCCCTAGGTGTTTTACACTCAATGCAGTTGTACAAAAGGATAATGGCATCTGTATATCTACCATTATAATATTATACAGAGTATTTTCACTGGCCTAAAAATCCTCTGTGTTCTGCCTATTTGTCTTCCTTCCTGATCTTTTTTACATTTCTATAATTTTGCCTTTTCCAGAATGTCATATAGTTAGAATGATACAGTATGTAGCCTTTTAAATTTGCTCCTTGCACTTAGTAATATGGATTTAAAGTTTCTCCATGTCTTTTCATGACATGATAGCTCATTTATTTTCAGTGCTGAAAAATATTTCATTGTCTGGATGTACCACAATTTATCCATTCACCTACTGAGGAACATCTTGGTTGCTTTCAAGTTGAGCAATTATGAAAAAATCTGCCACAAAAAATGGTGTACAGGTTTTTTGTGTGTGTGGACATAAATTTTTAACAACTTTGGGCAGATATCACGGAGCAAGATTGCTGGGTTGTATAGTAAGAGTATGTTTTATTTTACAAGAAACTGTCAGACACTCTTAGCTATCATTCCATAGTCTCATTAGCAATAAATGAGAATTCCTGTTGTTTGAAATTCTCACTAGCATTTGGTATTGTCAGTGTCCTGGATTTAGGCCATTTCGATAGGTGTGGAGTAGTATCCCATTGTTGTTTTAATTTGCATTTCCCTGAAGACATATAATGTGGAACATATTTTCATATGCATGTATACCTTCTGTGTATCTTCTTTGGTAAGATGTCTAACCTCCCTTTTTTAATTGTCAGGTTTCAAAGGGAAGCTATTATTTCTCTGCATAAGTTTTTAAATACATTAGGTAACTTAGCCATTAAAAGCACATATTCCATCTTTTTATTTAATACATATAAGCATGTGGTTATTGATTGACAGATTCTATTGAAAATTTTTAGAAAAATATAGAGAATTTTAGAATAAGAAAGGTCATGGATGATTGGTCCAAATCTGTAAATCTAGACTTTTGGCTATGGGTGACAAATATGCATATATACATGCTTCCATAATATTCTATCACATTAACCTAAAAAATATACATAAATATATAACTTCATGTAACTTTACAACTCATAGGTAAAATATCTTCAGACATGGCTGATTTGGGTGGGCTTCACAATGTCATCATGACCTAGTTTTTACTGTATCTGAGTTCTGTTTTCCTTTATGTTGTCTTATTTCAACACTCCAAGTGATGGGGGATAGCTACCCATAGCCTATCCCACTTAGTAAAATAGGCTTTACATCTCACTTTCAGGAGTCTGGAAAAAGTTTCCGTTGTATATCTTATTGACTATGAGGGCCACATGCTAATCCCTGAACCTACCATTACAGACATGTGGTCATGCTCAGATTGCCTGGGCCCAAGTTTCAAGTCCAGCTACACATATAGAATAAACATATTAGGAACAGGAGGTGAGTGTTTTCCTAAAGGAAATTTATAAAAATATTAATGAAGGAAAATTGTAAGCTGAAAAGCTAATTCTCGTAACACCGCAGCATAGCTAGTATTCTCATTGTATGGATGAGGTAGCTGATAAAAAGATTGGTGAAATCATTATTTGGTGCCAAAGTTTGGAAATGGCAGAAGTACGTTTAGCACCAAAATCAGTGATTAGTAATTTCTCAAACTTTATCAGCTACAGATATGGTTTAATTTCATTTAAAGGGAACATATGCCTAGTCCATCTATATATATATATTTTTTTTTTTTTTTGCTTTTTAAATTGAAGTATAGTTGGGTCGCCTGGGTGGCCCAGTGGTTGAACGCCTGCCTTCAGCCCAGGGTGCGATCCTGGAGACCCGGGATGGAGGATCGGGCTCCCCAATCGGGCTCCCTGCGTGGAGCCTGCTTCTCCCTCTGCCTGTGTCTCTGCCTCTCTCTCTCTCTCTCTCTCTCTCTGTGTGTGTGTGTTTGTGTGTCTCTCATAAATAAATAAATAAATAAATAAATAAATAAATAAATAAATAGTATAAATAAAATCGGAGTATAGTTGATACACATTTTTACATGAGTTACAGGTGTCCAATATAATGATTTGACAACTCTGTGTGTTATCCTACGCTCACCACAAGTATAGTTACCACCTGCCAGCATATAGCGCTACTACAATGTCATTTTCTATATTCCTTATACCATACCTTTCATCCCTATGACTTATTCATTCCATAACTGAAAGCCTGTATTTCCCACTCCCCTTCACTGTTTTTATCCATCCCCCTACCCTATGGCAACCATCACTTTGTTCTCCATATTTTTGGGTCTGTTCCCAGTTTTGTTTGTTCATTTGTTTTATTGTGGATTGTTTAGATTGCACATATAAGTGAAATAATACAGTATTTGTCTTTCTCTGGCTTATTTCACTTAGCATAATATCTTCTAGGTCCATCCATGTTGCAGCAAATGGTAAGATGTCATTCTTTTTTATGGCAGCAATATCCCATTGCATATATACCACAACTTCTTTATCCACTCATTTGTCAATAGACATTTAAGTTACTTCCATATCTTGGGTATTGTAAATAATGCTGCATTAAACATAGGGATGCAAATATATTTTTTAATTAGTGTTTTTGTTTCTTTGGGTAAATATCCAGTAGTGGAATTCCTGGATTGTATAGTATTTCTATTTTTAATTTTTTGAGGAAACTCCCTTCAGTTTTCCATAGTAGCTGCACCAACTACACTTCCATCAACAATGTAGGAGGGTTCCTTATTCTCCACCTCTTTGCCAACACTTGGTATTTCTTGTCTTTTTCATACTATCCATTCTGACAGATATAAAATGATATCTCATTGTGATTTACATATGTATTTCCTTGATGATTAGTGGTGTTGAACATCTTTTCATGTGTCTGTTGGCCATCTGGACGTCTTCTTTAGAAAAATGTCTAGTTGGATCCTCTAATCTTTTTTAATCAGATTATTTAGTTTTTTTGGTGTTTTTATAAATTCTTCATATGTTTTTAATATTTATCACTTATTGGATATACCATTTGTAGATATCTATGACTATATTTTATGTTATACTATAGATTAATAAAGATGTTAAAATGAAGATGTAAGATGTAATTCTCCAAAATATGGAATGTAGTTTGTAGACTGCAATTATAAATTTCTTTTTTTGCACTTAATTGAGTCAAATATGTGATTTTGGGGAATACATAATAGGATTAAATCATGTCAGTTGTCCTGGTTAGCAATGAGGACAATGGGGAAAGAATTGACATATAATGAACATATATGACAAATAGTATATTGAGTAGTCTCTCCATGTACTCTCTGTTGAAATACATATGTATTTATAATATAATAATAATTCTTACCATATAGGTTTGTTTTGTGTACAAAATGAGACAAAACTCAGGGGATGGAAATTTATGAACATTATTATCATTATTAATTTATTTAGAGGATGGTACAAATAAGCTACATTTAGTTACCTGAGGTCTATCAATAGTATCCAAAAAAGATCTTATTTAGCCAGTCATTTTGCTCCATTGCCCATAATTTTTACAATAAATCGTGTTACCACCCACTGAGACCTGAATTCTTAAAATGCCTATTAGATAGTTGTATTTCTTGGTGAGTAGGAGTAATAATAATAATAATAATACATTATAGTATATCATTTAAATTTTATAGAGTAATTAAAAGTATATATAATAAAAACAAAATAATATTCCTTCTTTGTTTGCTAAACTGCAAATGGTACAAACTAAAATAGTTGATAGATAGATCCATTCCTTGATGAGTACATCTTCATGTTTTCCAGAACAGAAAAGCAAGTAGGTTTATCAGGCATGATGTTTCCTTAGCAACAACACCAGAGGAAAATTATAACAGGCATTTCCTCTAATCTATGAAATGATCCATCCTACATGCTTCGAACAGATAAATCATTCCTCAGCACATCTCTACTCATTTAACACTTCCTCAAATCTGCCAAGTGGTTTCCCGGGACTTCCAAAATAAATATCAAAACAGATTTTGATATTTAATTATTTCCTCAATAACTCATTTCTCAATCACTTTTTATTGTAACTGGTTATTTCAGATATAGTTTAAAGTAAAATTCATTTTTTTGGTAAATAGTTGTGTTTGATAAATGTACATAATTATGTAACCACCACTACAGTGAAGGTATTTCCATCACTTGAAAGTGTCCCCTGTGCCTCTTGTACCCAGTAGCTTTCTACTTGTGGCCACTGATCTGTTTGTTTGGATTTTTTGTCCCTTTAATTTTGACTGTCCCAGAAGTGCACGCAAATGGAATCATACACATATAACCTTCAAGTATACATTTTTTCAATTGATCATAATGCATTTGAGGTTTATCCATGTTTTTCCTATTAAGTAGTTTGAGCTTTCTAATTTTTGTTGTTGAGTAATATCATTCTGTATGGTTGGAGCATAGTTTCTTTATCTATTCACCCATTAAAGACTAAGATTTTTCTGGATTTTGACAATCATGAAAAAGATACAAAAAATTAGTGTGCAGGGTTTTGTTGTAAATAAAAGTTTTCATTACCCCTGAGAAAATACCTAAGTATGTGATTTGTGGAAAGTATAGTAAATGTATACCTTTACATTTACCGAACTGGTAAACATTGCTGAACTGGTTTTTAAAGCATTTTACCATTTTCTCTTTCCATCAACAGTGTATGAGATTTCCAGTTGCTCTACATCCTCACCAGAATTTGGTATCATAAAACCACATATATACACACCTTTGTAAACACGTATATGCGTATATACATATATATTTTTTAATTGGGTTACTTATGTTTCTATTATTGAGTTTTAAAAAATTATTTGAGTATACCTTACAGAAGTCTTTCATCAGCTGTGAATTTTCCAATACAGTTTTCTTTTCTGGCTTGTCATTTTTTTCTTAACGGTGTCTTTAAAAAGATGAAATTTAGGGGCACCTGGTGACTTAGTCAGCTGGGCAACTAACCCTGGATTTCAGCTCAGATCTGATCTCAGGGTTGTGAGATTGAGCCATGCCTCAGGCTCCATGCTTAGCAGGGAGTCTGTTTGAGATTCTCTATCTCTGTCCTTCCCACTCCCACCATTACCACCACCCCCACCATTGCCCCCCAAATGTGAGCAGTCTCTCTCTCTCCATCTGTAAAATAAATAAGTAAATATTTTAAATAAATATATAATGAATTTTAAATTTTAATACATTCAAAGAACAACATTATCTGGTATGAATCCTATTCTTCATGTAATGTTTAAAAATTATTGGCAGATATGAGGTCACAAAGATTTTTCCCTAAGTTTTCTCCAGAAAGTTATATAAGTTTTGCCTTTACTTTTAAGTTTACAATCTATTTGACTTGATTTTGGTATACAGTGTGAGGAACAGAGCAAGTTTCCCTTTTTCTTTTTTCCTTTCTTTTTTCACCTCTTCCTCCCTTTCTCCCTTCCTTCCTTTTTTGCACCTGAATGAACAATTATTTCAGCACCAAATGTTGATGACTGTTCTTTCTACCAGTGGAGAGATTTTTCTTTGTATCTTTGTCATACTGGTTATAAATGGATGGGCCTATTCCTGAGGTCTCTGTTCAGTACCACTAATATCCTTTTTTTTTTTTTTAAGATTTTATTTATTTATTCATGAGAGACACACACACACACTGAGAGAAGTAGGCTCCACGCAGGGAGCTCGATGTGGGACTTGATCCCGGGTCTCCAGGATCAGGCCTTGGGCTGAAGGTGGTGCTAAACCGCTGAGTCACCGGGCTGCTGACCACTAATATCCTTGACTGCATTTTTTCTAGTCTATCTTGAAATAATTTAGTGTGAACCCTCCAGCTTGATTCTTCTTTTTCAACTTTTTTCTATAGTAATTAAGTGTGTACTCATCTAACAACAGATCTTTCAAGTTCATGATGCAAAAACTGATGGAACTAAAAGGAGAAATATAGAAGTACACAATTATTCTTGGGAACTGCAGCCATTTCTTCTCAGTAATTCATAGAACAACAAATGGAAAAATCAGCAAAAATATAGCAGTCCTAACACCATCAATCAACTTGACCTAATTGATATTTATAGAATTCTCCACCTAGCAATGCATACGCTTTTTAATCACACATGCAGTGCTCATCAAATAGTCTACATTCTGGGGCAAGCAAAGCTGATGCAAAAATCAATGTAATCCATTGCATTAGCAGACTAAATAAGAAAAAAACCCACAAAATATAGTTATATCAATAAGTGAAGAAAATGCATTAGACAAAATCAACATCAGTCATGATAAAAAAAATAACTCAGCAAACTAGGAATAGAAGATGACACTCTCAGTTTGAAAAATAATCTATTAAAAATGCTAACATCATACTTATTGGGTGAAAAGTGAATGACTTACGCCTATTAATAGAACAAGTGAAGATATACACTACTATTTTTATTCAATATCATAAGCTTCTAGTTCTAGCAAGGAAAATATATAAATGACATGGAATTTCAAAAGCAAGAAATAAAAATATCCCTAGTGATAGACAAGATGTGTCTCTAAAAAATCTCAAGGAATCTACAAAAACATTCTTAGAGCTACTTTAGCATGTTTGCAGGATGCAAGATTAACATAGAAAAATGTTTTTCTATATAACATTGAAAAATTAAAAACCAACATTTTAAAAGGTACCATTTGTCATAGTCCTTCAAAAATGAAATCTTTAAATGTAATTATAACATTATGTATAAGATCTATATGATAAAAGTCACAAAATGCTGATGAAAGAAATCAAAGGAAACTTAAACCAGTGGAGAGATAGACCATATTTTTTAATTGGAAGACTCAATATAGTTAAGATGCAATTTTCTCCAAATTTGTTTTTAGATTTAATGTAATTCCAATACTTAGCAGTTTTCTGTGTAGATAGACAGCATGACAAAGGCAAAACTATTAGAAACAGAGAAGAGATTGTTGCTTGTGGTTAGGTTTGGAGGGAGTATCTGACCATAGGGATGGGTAACATCCACAAATCTTCTGGAGCGTTGGAATTGTTCTTTATGATCTTGCTGGTGCTGGTGATTAGAGTCTATGTATGTGGGTCTGGAAACCATCAGAAAATGAATTTTATTTTATGTATATTAAAATATAGTGAGAATAAATGATAAAAAGCAACTTGTGGCATTAAGGCCATTTGAGAAAAAATAATTGATGTCTAATAAACTAAATGTTAATACAGTTTAACATTGTAATCCTGAGACACTTAATAATCCCATTCTCTTCAACCTAAGTAAGTTCCTCGGAAGAGCATTCAATGGTACTATCTACCTTTTATTTTTATTTTGTTTATTTTTTTAAATTTATTTATCTATTTGACAGAGAGAGAGAGAAAGAGAGAGTACAAGCAGGAGGAACAACAGGCAGAAGAAGAAGTTGAAGAAGTCTCCTTGTTGACAGGGAGAAGAAGGTTCTCTGTTGACAGGGAGCCTGACACAGACTGTTCTTCAGGCTCAATCCCAGGACCCAGACTACAACCAGAGCTAAAGGCAGAGGCTCAACTGACTGAAACACCCAAGCACCCCTATAATTTACCTTTTAAAAGTGAAAAATGTTTCTAGTTTCCTCTGTTCCTCTAGGAGAAAAAAACTGAGCCAAGGTCATTGAAATGAATGAATGTCCCTATCATTAAAATTTTCTGCTTTACATTTGTAATGACATGGATAGAAGTAGAAAGTATAATGCCAAACAAAATAAGTCAGAGAAAGACAGAAACCATATGATTTCACTCATGGGTGGAATTTAAGAAACAACAAATGAGGGGAGAAAAAGAGAGACAAACCAAGAAATAGACTCTTAATTATGGAGAGCTAATTGATGATTACCAGAGGGGAGGTCAGTGGGAGGATGAGTGAAAAAGGTGATGAGGCTTAAGAAGAGCGCTTGTGATGAGCACTGGGTATTGTATGGAAGTGTTGAATCACTATACTGTACACCAGAAACTTATACTGTATGTTAACTAATTGAAATATAAACAAAAACTTAACAGAAATTTCTGCTTTCTGCTTTAAGTAAATGAGCATGGAAGCTCCTGGGTGGCTCAGTCAGTTAGTTAAGCTTCTGCCTTTGGCTCAGGTCATGATCCTGGGATCCTGGGATGCAGCCCAGCATAGGGTTCCCTGCTCAGTGAGGAGCCTGCTTCTCCCACTCCTGTTCCCCTTTCTTACTCTCTCTCTTTCTCCCTCTCTCTCTCTGTCAAATACATACATATATTCATACAGTTATAAATAAATAAATAAATAAATAAATAAATAAATAAATAAATAAGGATTTTATTATGCACTATGTTTAAACATTATTTAAATTAGGTTGATTTTAATTGATGCCATCATTCAATTTACCTGAAACTCATCTCTTGAAAATATGTAATATATGCAACTTTATATGTAGGGAAATAAAGGAAATACCAGAAACTTTACGAATTGTGCCAAACTTCCTCAAATAATGGATAGCATTATTAGCCATTCAAATAAGCTTCATATAAAGAAAAATGTTTAGCTGAATAATTTCTTTGTAGAGCTCCAGTTAGTAAATTTTGTTTGAATAATGATTCAACTGCTTGCCATCGTAGATATTCATACCTTTCTTTTACTTACATGTTGGCCAAGTTCCTGGATGATTTTCTTTTCTCAGAAGGTTTTCAATATTTAATTACCTGAGCATCTCTAATGTGTTAACATGAGCTCAGTAAAGCATCTATTGTTTCTAATAAATGAGGAGGAAGTATTTTTTTACATTTGTTGCTTTCTTTGAGTTCCTCATTAATATTATAATCTTTTTTAATTGAAAAAAAAATCTGGATTACAGAATGGTTAATTCTTCCATGAAAGAGAACTAAGGACTGTTTTCTGTAGATTTATCATGGATTTTATGCCTTCATTAAATCCTGAGTCAGAATAACTACTAAAAAGCTGTGGTCTGGGGATCCCTGGGTGGCTCAGCAGTTTGGCACCTGCCTTTGGCCCAGGGCATGATCCTGGAGTCCCGGGATTGAGTCCCGCATCCGGCTCCCTGCACGGAGCCTGTGTCTCCCTCTGCCTGAGTGTCTCTGCCTCTGTCTCTGTCTCTGTCTCTGTCTCTGTCTCTCTCTCTCTCTGTGTCTATCATGAATAAATAAATAAATAAATCTTAAAAAAGAAAGCTGTGGTCTATTTTTTGTTGTTGTTATTGCTAAAATAAAAATACATCAGAAATATCTTTTGGAGGTCTCTAGATTTAGTATTTAGTAATTAACTCTAAGGGAGCAGTAGGTGAATAAGTAGAGATATAATCTAAGACATTTTATTTCTTTGAAAATCTAACATCTGAGGCTTGGAGTTGCTTTCTTCCTCCCTTGTGAGACCTCCCCAATACCATGCATGTAGCCCATAAGAGCCTATATTTGTCTATTATGACAATAAAAAGAATTTAGAATCCAGAATATAAAATACTGTTTTTTGCCCTGTCAAATAATTAGGGAAAAGTACATATTACATACTGTTTTAATTTCTAATTCCAATTTTTGTTTTTAATATTAGACATATACATAAAATTATATATGATTAACTCAAGGCAGATTCTCTCTGGCACAGTTTCTTACTAATAAATGAAAACTTCACAATTTGCATTAAATACTTCTATCCAGTTCAAGCCAACAAATATTTTTGAATACCCAATATCCATTCTGGACCAGACATATGCTACCATATGGAGCATAAAGATAAGTAGGAGAATTGCTATCCTGAAGTTTATCATTTCAAAGCTGAGATGTATATATTATGATAATTAATACATTGTAAAGCAGACAGTGTTCCTCATGCACTAAGTGATATTAAAACATTGAGAACATTTAAAGGAAAAATAATGATTCTAATTAGGGTGATTAATACAAATTTCTGGGGGGAGGTAACATTGGCAATAGTCCATTGAGGAAGAGTTAAACTTTGGTAGATATGAATGCAAAGTGAAGGAGATGGGAAGAGGGAGTACTTTTGTTTAAAGCATGGATGTAATTCTGAGAATAAAAGATACTAAGATAAAGTGAATTGTGCAGCCTAGACCTTAAGTACCAAGTAAAGTTTTATGCTCTGTTAAGACAATAAGATTGTAAACAATAGGTTTTAGAAAGAAATAGATATGATATTTTCAGGGGAAAAATGCACACACATACACGCACATACAAGTATATATCTACTCACATACATATAGAATACACACAACATAGGCATGTATTTATATACATATAATATACTATTAATTTAAATGAGAGGAAACTACTTGGTTTATAGTTGGTAAGTTTGGAGAAATCTGTTCCTTGAATCTTCAGTTGCAATATAAATATAAAACCATATTCATGGCAAGCATAGCCAGCAAAGTAATACTTGGAACATTCATGTAAATATAGTATTCATAATGTCAGAGTAAACTATTATAGTATAATGTATCTGTATTTATTAGTATGTAGTAGACTGGTAGACTGAAAATATGGCTAGTACTGTTGCCTACCATTTTTCTTTAAGATTTATTTATTCTTTTAGGGAGAATACAAGAGTACTAGCAGGGGAAGGGGCAGAGAGAGAGAGAGAGAGAGAGAGAGAGAAGCAGACCCCCTGCTAAGGGTAGAGCCCAAGGTAGGTGGATCTCATAATCCTGAGATCATGCCCTTAGCCAAAAGGACACCTAACTGACTGAGCCACCCAGGCACCTCTGTTGCCTCCATTTTTGAAAAACTGGCTGAGATACTAGAAACAGAATTCATGCAAATTAGACTAATGTCAAAAACATTGTTTTTATATCCAATATAATAATGATTTAAAAAAATAGCAAATATTACTATTGGTTTTTTGATGCCCTCATACTTTCCACGCAATGTAGGTGGAACGAGTTGATTTTATGTCAACATGTAGACCAGTCAGAGAAGATATTCTGTAAATTTAACTTTGGTGGAACTTGAATTTTTCAAAGAATCATTCACCTTCTCATTTTCCCTTGTAAATTGCTAAATGTCTAATGGCCTATTTATAATGGATTTGGTCTATGGATTACATACCCAGAGAATGACCATAATTGTTTCCAAATAAAATTTTGTTGTTGATACACTTCTAATAATTTATATATTTAACAATAATCATACTATTTGTCATGTATCAAAGGTACTTATATTTTGCATTTTCCAGTTTATATTCTATTGCAATGGACATTATGTTCATTGTGTATCTTCAGACAAATATATTGTAGTGAAAGAGATGGGGGAAGGCAGAGATCCTAGAAATGATGTGTTTTTATTTGTGAGGGATGATTTTGATCTATGACTAGAAAGGAGAGGAACAGACTAAATTATTCACAAATATTTAAACGATTCACAAATATTTAATATCCAGCTAAATGATTCAGTATTCATTTTTTTACAAAATTATTCAATTCAAATGAATAAATATTATCAAGAACTAGCAAGAGTTTATGTATAATACATAGTTTCATATGCTCCATGATTTCTAGCCTAATAGATTATTACAAATATAATAAAACTTAAGTACCACTTATTCATTTAAAAACCATTTACAACCCATGTACTAGACAAGGTGCTGTAACCCTTGTCTAAGACTTCTGTGAAAATTATTATGAGTAAAGAGCAAGTCTACCTCAAGAAAGATAGGGACATCTATGGAGGAAATGGACATATGAACTTTTGTTATAAAATTAGGCAGGAGAAGTTTTTCCAAGTAAGGGTAGAGGCAATACATGATAGAAAGAGTAATGAAAATATCAAGGAGTCATAAATGCATAACCCATTTATTGTAGGTTGAATTGTGTTAACCCACTCTCAAATATGTTGATATTGAGCTCCAGGTACCTATGAATATGACTTTAGTTAGTAATAGAATCTTGCAGAGGTAATTAAGATGTAAGTTTAGAAGGGGTCATGCTGGAGTAGAGTGGACCCTCAAATCAGTATGACTGTTGTCCTTATAAGAAAAGAGATACACAGAGACAGAAAGAACACACAAAGAACACCACGTGACAATACACACACACACACACACCCCGAAAGGAGATGGTCATGTGATGACAGAGGTAGAGACTGCTGCAAACCCCAAAACATCAGAAATTGACTACACACACCAGAAGCTAAAAGAGATGGAACCGATTCTCAATTTTTGCCCTCAAGAAGGAACCAACAACCCTACTGACACCTAGATTTCAGACTTTGAGCCTCCAAATTTTAAGAGAATAAATCTCTGTTGTTTTAAGCAACCCAGTTTGTGGTACTTTGCTGCAGTATCCTTAAAAAGCAAATACACTATGCTTATGAGAGGGTATTTTAGAGTCGTTAATGATAGAATACCTAGTTATGAAAACACTGATGAGGAAGAAAGACGATATCAGATTAAAATGGCCCTTATGTTTGCAAGCAAAGGAGTAGAAGGTCCTAGTATTCAGTGATATAGAAGTTTTTATTGTTATTATCATTTTATTATTATTATTCAAAGCAGTTACATTCTTATATTTGTTTATTAGAGAGACCATGATTTGTGGGAAAGATGATAATTTTGAAGGGTAAAAATCTATAGCTATATAGGCCAGAGGAAAAATATTTCAGTTTTGTAGTTAAGGGATAATGATGACTTATACTATTTATTGTTAAACATGCAATGCCCTCTGCAGATGAACATGCTATTTTGGACCTAGCCTAGAGAGTAGTCTTTGTTATCTTTTTTTTCATTAATGGTGAAGGGTTTCACTGATCTATCCAGATTTTCCTTTTCTATTTCTCTGACAGTTAAGGTCCTCATTAAAAAGATGGCCAGTGTGGGAAATATCTTGATAATGGCATGGACAATGTCTTTGATGAATGGGCTCTTAAGGATGAGGTAATTTAAATTCACAGTACAGAATCTTAAGGCAAACAACAAAACCTGCATAGATTGAAAACCAGGATTTTGGACTCACTAGTACCAGCTGGGAATTCTACCCTTGAATGATAATTAATTCTTGAGCTGGATCAGTTATATCTACACATTTCATAACCCAAGAGATTACTTTTTTAGGCAGGCTAAATCTTTTCAATCACAGGTGAATTTGAATGATTATTAATTCACTTTAAATAGTTAGCCAAAGTAACATCATCTGATTAAAGGAAACTGGAGAGACACATACAAGTGGGTACTTTGTACCTTTTTTTCTGTAACAGAATATTTTAATTATTTTTCCTATGATATATAATAACATTAGAAGCAATTACAGACATTTTGTTTGCTAAAAAATGCTTGAATTGGACTCAAAATTACATTTGTAAAGAACTAGATGTTTTGATGTCAATATGATAATTTAAAATGCATCGTATTCTTATGTCTCTGGGCCACTATAAAAGTATGAAATATCTGAAGTCTCATTGTCTTTAATTTTGCAGTTTTTAGGTGTCTAATAAAATCACCAAAATTAGTGCAAATAATTTGAAAAAAAATTTGTCACTTATTAATAAAATAACACTATGGCCGCAGTGCTGGTTGTTAGCAAACAGAGTAGTTTGGGCCATCTGAAGAACATTTTCAGTCCCCTAGGAAAATGTAGAGCACACTTCTGCAGTCTAAAAGATACAAGAGGCATCAGTAGTAGTGATGTTTCTTTACCCATCCACCTTCCCTCTTCCATCCTCTTTGGGGTTATGATATTAGAATCAGTCTTATTATCAATTAAGTGATCTTCCTCATTCTCACAATGAGGGCAGCTGCATCAAGCAAACCTTTCCCCTTAGTGAAAATGTTCAAAGTACTTTTTTTGCTTTTATTACTCAATTTTTGATAGTCTTAATTAAATCCCCAGGAACAAGCTGATATAATTTAATAGGTGACTCAGCTCTGTGGACTTTTACAGATGCCACAGAAAATCATCATTGAAAGATAATTTCAGAATCAATGAAGGCACTATTAGCTAGCTTAGCTTGTTGAAGCACAAGTAAAAGCCACTGTTATTTGACAGTTTTTGGGTGAAATAGGGGTTGCACATAAAGCCTGCACATCACTGTTACCTTTATCGGTATTCAAAAGAAGATTCTTTGGAGTACTGCAATGTTTGCTTTGGTTTTATTGAAATGATGAACATGAATATGTCAGCTGCCTGCCTTGGTGAACAAAATGCCATAGAATTTCAATGTAAGAAGCACATGTGGGTTAAGGAGAAACAAAATCCCTTTGTGTGTTTGATTGTTTTCAACAAGGATTTAAAGAACAGCTAGTATAATTCTTATTAATGTGTTCCTTCATTCAAAATCAGTAATTCTGATTAATAAAGAAAATATTCAAAGGAATATTTTAAGAGGAATTAATTGAAAGTTTAGTGAAAATATAAAAATATGAGCACAAAATACCCTATGCTTTCCATATAAATATATAGGAAGATAGCTAGTTAGTTAAATAGATACAGAGAATAGGGATTAAGATTGATTGATTCTGGGTCTCTATCATATCTTTGTTCAATTTAACATCAAATAAAATTATTATAATCAAGGAAGCAAGGAATTTTATATCAGAACTGAAATATTGTTATTATTGACTATAAAAAATATATTTAGCCATGGGGCTACCTGTGGTATATTAAAATGAAGAAAAACCATTTCTCAGTTTACTGTCAGGTCAAATTGCTTGTTTTCATAGTCAACTATCCAGGAAAAGGGGGAGAAGAAATCAAGAAAAAGGAAAATAGACTGTTTATACATGTGTGTTCTCAATTAATAAAGTTTTATGATGGTGATTGTTGTTTTCCTTACACAGATGCAGTGTAATGACATTTGTACTACCTTTAGGCAGAATTGAGACCTATAGAAGAAAAATGAAACACAGAGTCTTGAGGTTTTGTCAAGAAAATAATTTTTGAACATATTTACTTGTAAAACATGTTGATAGCCTTTCATTTCCATTCACAAATTTCTCAAGTCCTAAGTGTTCATTTTAATGAGTAATAACAAATTATATATCCATGTAACCAAGAATCTAGGCAAGACATAAACGATTTTCGTCAACATAAGGAGTTTCCTCATATGCCTTTCTATTCAATTTCCACTTAAAGATAGCAGCCACTTTCTGATTTCCACTCAAACCAGCTTGTGTTGCCTGTTCTTGAATTCTTATAAATGGAATCACACAATGTGTAGTCTTATGTCCAGCTTCTTCCACTCAGTATAATGTTTTAAAGATCCATGTGTATTGTTTCATGTATTGTTAGTTTGTTCATTTTTATTACTTAATAATATACCATTGTAGGAATGTACCACAATGGATTTATCTAATCATTATGATCAACAGAAATTTTGAGTTACTTCCAGTTTTTGTCTGCTAACCAAGGCTCCTATGAGCATTCTTATATAAGCCTATTTGTGGACATATGTTTTATTTTTATTGGGGCAAATAACCTGGACTGGAATTCCTGGTCATAAAGTTTAGTTGTATATATTTAATTTCTTTTAACTATGTTTGACTATAAGAAATTGCCAACCTGTTCTTTAATAAAGTTGTACCATTTTATGTTACTGCCATGAGCTTTTGAGACTTTAAGTTGCTCTGTGTGGTAGGCAAGATAATTGTCCCCCAAAGATGTCCGAACCCCCAAAACTTCTAAATATGTTACCTTACATGACAAAAGGACTTTGCTATCTCAATTTAAGGATCTTGAGGTAGAAGCTTATCCTGAATTATCTAGTAGATCAAGTATAATTGCCAAGTCCTTGTAAGAGGGAGACACAGGAGGGTGGGAGTCAGAGAAGGACATATGATGGTGGATTCAGAGATGGTGAGGAGGGGGACAGAGAGTGAGAAAAAGATGGAATGTCATATTACTGGTTTGAAAATGGAGAAGGAGGCCATTAACCAGAGAAGGCAGGGAGCCTCTAGAATATGGGAAAGACAAAGAAATATATGTCACAAGCTTTCAAAATAAATATAACTCTTCTAATACCTTGATTTTAGGACTTTTGACCTCCACAAGTACTAGATAAAAAAAAAATTCTGTTGTTTTAAGCCACTAAGTGTGTGGTAGTTTCTTATAGCAGCAATAGAAACTAATACAGTCTTCATCCTTGCCAACTTTAAATGTTGCTAGTTTTTTAAACTTTTGCTATTCTAGTGAATGTGAAATGATTTAGCATTGCCAACTGAATTTGCATTTCACTAATAACATCAACATGTTTTCATATGCATTTTGGACATTTATGTGTCTTATTCTGTGAAATATTTTTTTCAAGTCTTTTGCCTATCATCCTATCGCTTTCCTTCTGTTGTTGATTAGCAGTTTGTATATATTTTTGATGCTAGTTCCCTGTGAGGTATGTGTGTTATAGATATTTTTCCAATTTATGGCTTACATATTCATTTTCTTGACACTGGCTTTTGATGACCTATAATTTTTGGTTTGGATAAATTTTAAATGTATCAGGTTTTTTTTAGGAATAGTGTTTATGTCTTATGAAATTGTGCCTACCTCAATGTCAGTAAGCCAGAAGGTTTATGGTTCAAATTTTTACATGTTGACCTACAATATGACCCAAATTTATTTTTGTCTATTGAGTAAGAGTCAAGATTCACTATTTTCTAATACAATTACTCAGTTGTTTCAAAACCATTTATTAAATAACTTTTTTTATTCAATGAATTGATGTAGTACCCAAAAATATTAACTTTTGACAAAAATACTTGATCTAAAAGTAAGCAGGCACACAAATAATGGTTTTACTATATAGCAGGATAAATAAGGCAAAAGTCACACAAAGACTTGGGAGAAGCTACACTAGTCATGTTTGCATACATACAACATAACTATCACAACTATTTACAAAATAGGAAGTTATTTGTTGTAGTTCAATACATAGTTTAAGACAGAGAAAGTATATAGAAGAATGAACTTTATCTTTTGACCAGCTGGTGCTTATTTAGGCCATCCTGATTAAGAGTTAAAGGTAAGTTGCAAACGTGAAAACTTGAAAAATTATTCATGATGATGAGGATATCTTCATTTCTGAGTCACTTTTAAATGATGAAATGCGACTTCAAAATCCATTTCTTATCAAAAGTTACAACTTTTCAGCATTACCTAGAATCAACCTCATTTAGTATGTCTTGGGTATTTCATCAAGTGCAGAAGTGCTCAGATGGCTGAGATTCAATATGTTGAGTTGTCATGCTGCACATTCTTTGAGTACAACCTTATGGGGTGTATCCCTACCTATGCAAGTCCTCTGTTTTTACTTCTCTAGGTTCATATCTCAAACTGATTTAATTATAGGATTTATGATTGACCTCAGGCAGAAGAAGTTTAAAAGGATGGAGCAAACATATGCATGTGTCTCCATGAACAGCACATCACTGAGCTATTATTCTTGGGGAATTCCAAATCAGGAAAATCACGTAGATAGGCTTTTGCCCTAACACTACTCAGCTGCCGAGGCTGTACATGTTTCAGCTCCTTGACTGTCTCTGTTTCTCTTTGCCATTAACTGTAATTTTTCTAGAATTTTCTAATGACCATCTGCAACTTTCTTACTAGCGAATGAATAATTCTTCATCACCCTCAGTACTTATTATTCTCCTTTCTTGTGTCATAATTTAGCTAGTTTCATCTATCAGGTAGAGAGTCAGAGAGAGAAAGAGAGAGAGAGAGAATTATGATTATGCAACTCAGATAGTTAAATGATCAGCTGAATAATGTTAATAATCATTTTAAATATGTTTTCTTAACTGACACAGAGCCCTGATAGTTGCAAATAAAACTCCTTGCCTGAGTTACCTGGATAGTGATCTCAATAATCCTCTTTCATGTTATGTGTGGAGATGTAAACAAAAGAAATTACATTATATGGAACATCCAGTACATATATGAAACTATAACAGACTTGTCAAATCGTGTATGATCTTTTACTTTTTGACTGCAAAAGACTTAGTTTGCTGCCCAGAGAAGCCACTAGGGAGGAAAGAAAGGCAAGCAAATAAACTTATCCAGGGTCAAAGGTCTAAAGGAAAAACTTACTTCCTATAATAACAGACAATGTCAGGGCTCATAGATTTTCCTGGGGCTAAAGTCAGAGGCAGTTGCCTCCTATCTTCAAAGGACTCATTCATCATGCCAGTTGAAGCATCATAGAACTTGCCAAAATATCTGTGACTCAAATGTACCCCATTCAAGCGTGAAGAAGACAAAAGCCAAAAAAAAAAAAGAAAAAATGTGATCCAGTAGTACTTTTTTTTAACAGATTTTTAAAATTTATATTCAATTAGCTAACAAAAAGTACATACTTTGTTTCAGATGTGATGTGCAATGATTTATCAATTGCATATAACCCCCAGTGGTCATCACATCACATGCCCTCCTTAATGCCCATCACCAAATCCAATAAAATTAAAATTTTGAACAGTTATTATTTGTATTATAAGAAACAAAATAAGTGGTTGTCTTCATAGTCTTTCTCTTCTAGACATTTTTTACATTAGTTATGCCATTTCAATAATATAAAATATGTTATATGTTATAACATAAATTATAACATATATAATGTATATCTTATTTATATTACATATTAATCTGTATTATATAGTTATATATAAAATCCCTTCATATTTTATCTGTATATAAAAAAGTAGATATTAAAATAATTATTGGATTTGAACTGACAGTTGCTGAAGGGGAGGGAGGTTTAGGGATGGAATAACTGAGTGATGGACATTAAGGAGGGCATACGATATAATGAGCACTGGGTATTAGTTATATATAACTGGGTATAATTTAAAAGACTGATGAATCACTGAACTCTGCCTCTGAAATTAATAATACACTATATGCTAATTAATTGAATTTAAATTAAAAGAAAAAGTGTAAAAATAATTTAAAAATAAAATAATAATTGGAGTGGTATATATGAAATAAAGCAAAACATAAACATGGTTAAAAATGACTAAATCATAGTGAAGTATCCTATTCATTTTAGATAGATTGAAATGTGGATTTTCATTTATAATTTATTGGATGCCCTTTAAACAATTACCTAACTTTTTAATGCTTTGATTCAAATGTTTCAATAAAGTATCCGATAAAGTGTTTAGAATAGAACATAGCACATTAGCATTCGTTAATTAAAATTGCATTTATTTTATTATTAATACTAAAAACAAAAAAACTTGTAAAACTCTTTAGTATGCTTAAATATGCATTGAATCTAATATAAATCTTCATTATATATTTATATTTAGGTATTTTAGGTGAAATCTGTGAAAATATAGTTTTAAGAAATAATTTTACATAGAGCTGAGTTGTATTTTGATACCACATTGTCTTAATATATAATCAGTCCTATATTTGGTAGCATTCAGTTTTGGTTTATTTCTTTTAAATATTTATTTATTCATGAGAGACACAGAGAGAAGAGAGGCAGAGATTAGGCAGAGAGAGAAGCAGTCTCCCCGGGGAGAGCCTGATGTGGGACTCAATCCCAGGACCCAAGGATCACAACCTGGGCCAAAGGCAGACGCTCAACTGCTGAGCCACCCAGGCGCCCCTAGTTTTATTTTTATTTAGAATCATGGATATGAAGAATGATAAGGACCAGCTCTTCTATATGTTCCTTGCCAATTGTTATTCTTGATATTTTAAAAATACCTCTAACTTAAAAAATCAAGCAAACTCTAGGGCGCCTAGGTGTCTCATTCGGTTAAGTGTCTGTCTCTGAATTTTGGCTCAAGTCATGATGAGGGAGTTGTGAGATTGAGCCTTGCATTGGGCTCCACATGGAGTCTGCTTAAGATTCTCTCCCTCTGGAAAAAAAAAAAATACTCTCCCTCCTTATCCCTTTGCCCCTCCTCTTGCTTTTGTCTGTTCTCTCTCCCTCTAATAAATAAATAAAATAATATAAAATTAAATTAAATTAAATAAAAAACTCAATATATTCCAGAGAAATCTATGGCATCTTTGTACAGTTACCATATTTTTATAGAGGACCAAAAGTTCCTTATGTAGCCTTCCAAAATTTGGCCCAGTTGCTTTCTTTAGTGCTATATACATTACTGGCATATAGTCCAGAGTCATCTGAATGCTAGATTAAAAATTGAGCTCCTTCAGCAATCACTAACATGTGATGGCTCTGAATCTTCTCTCATCATATTACTTATCATCATGAAATATTTTCCATTTTGTCTCTCTTTAAAATCACCATGCTTAAAAAAAAAAAAAAATCACCATGCTTAAAATTGATATAAATAATCTAAGTACTTGTGGCTATTATTTCTATGTATTGTATTGCATTTTTCAAGATACTTGAATTTCAGTAATCAGTTTCTTTAGCGTGCAATACTACCAAAAACAAACAAACCCCCAAATGGTCTGACTACCTAAGTGATTATTCCAGCTAAACTAAGTCCAAATAGACACCATCCCATTGTTAATAAACTCAGGATTAATCCTCAACCCAAAACATGTATAAGAGTCTATTGTTTTATGCATATGGTATGCATCTTTGAGTACAATCCATTTTTATTTTTTCCAAAGAGATCAAAACTTAAGGATTTTCTTAGCTACTATATTTCTCAATATCTTGGAATCTCTTAGTTATGATTAACTTCAAAATAAATTTGAGAATTCAAATGTTAATGACAAAACATTAACATATGTATGAACTTGGGGATCCTTGGGTGGCTCAGCGGTTTAGCACCTGCCTTCAGCCCAGGGTGTGATCCTGGTGTGCCAGGATGGAGACCCACATCAGGCTCCCTTCATAGAGCCTGTTTCTCCCTCTGCTTGTGTCTCTGCCTCTCTCTCTCTCTCTCTCTCTCTCTCTCTGTCTCTCATGAAAAAATAAATAAAATCTTTAAAAAAATATGTATGAATTCATATCATAATTCTTTTATAACTTATTTTTTTCAATAGGGAACATTATAAAACTAATGGAAATCTATGATAAAATAGATACTTGTATTTTAATTTTTGCTTTTCTGAGAGTATATAATATTTGACTTATTTGTTAAATATAGATTATTTTTTAATTGAAAAAAGATCCCTAGCACATATAGAAAACTTGGGAGTTTTATTGCTCATGTTAACTAGTTTTGAGGCAGCAGTAAATAAATGTTTAATCCTACTTTGCTTTATTAAGATAGTGCTGTACTTTGTTATGTTAAATTCCTGAAACAACAAATAGGGACCTTTATTCTTTGAATTGGTGAGAATCTTGAGAATAGAATAAACGCTGCTGCCATTGAACTTTTAAAAAGATGTCTTTTAAAGAAATACTAGCTAGCAAAAAAAGAAAGATTTTTTTTTCATTTTCTGTATATGCTATGCCTTTATCTCCAGAAGATAAGCTAATGTTACATGAAAGGACTTTAATTTTTTTACTCAAAACAATCATGTTGACATAAAAATAATAAATAAAAAAATATAAATAAGTACATAAATAAGTAAAATAAACCCTCTTGGAAACCTGTCGTATATTATATCATAGGTCTAAGACAAACATGTTTTTAATTTCTTCATTCTCAGTAGGATGAGCTTTCCATGTATGTTTAGTGACAAAGTGGAGAATCACAATTAGGAATGAAAATATTTCCAAATTCTGAAAACTAAAAAGAAAATAAGAGTTTAAGGCAGATTAGATTAAGTAGCAATAAATTGGGATTGCTTTAGCTAGTCGATTCCAAATAAGCTCTAGAACTATTTCCTTCTTTAGAGCATTGGAGTGTGCTTCAGCCATCTCTCTTAGAATTTATCTTCATTTTCTTATTTGAAAAGCTAGTATGTTCATTATCCTAAAAATCCTATCATTATTCTAGTAATATAGGATTTGAAAAACTGGAACAAACTGAAGACCAGTGAAGCTGAATTTAGATTTCTTAAAAGAAATACTAAGTTTTATATCACATCCTCTGTGACTCTAATAATTCTCTTTGTTTTTTCTATTGTATGTTGTGTAAAAAATACACTGCTACCAATGCCTTTACTAGACAATAATGTTGTAATAAACTTGCTCATTATATCAGTAAGATCAAACAGTAAATATAAAACTTTCCTAGAACATAAGTTCTTTTTAAAAAGTTTGTGGTGGTTTCCAGAATCAATTGTGTTTATTGTAGTGATCTAACCTCTGTTATTTTTCTAAAACCTTACTTCTAATACATCTCAGAATCCAGTGGTTGTCATGGATTGGTGCCACCATCTTTCTTTATCATGCAATATGTGTCACATAAATTTGAAATTTACATAAAAATTTAAAGAGCCAAACGTATCTATGTGCCTCTATGTATTTAATTCGCAAATGAAATTGAATGAGGAAAAGAGCAAGAAGTAACAACAGAGAGAGAGAGAGAAAGAAATTTGTAAAGTCTCAGTAAACTAAAGTGAGAGAATCAAATGAATTTTTCCATTGGAGAATAGATGAAAGAATTGATTAATTTGTCTTTAAGCTTGGACCTTCTCAGAATTCTTCATAAATCATCATATCTTGATATAATCTGTCAGCTATGTTCACTTTGGTTACCATTCCAGAAGCATATTTCTCTCTTTTGTGTTATTTTTTTTTTAAAAAAATGTACCTCTGATGTATGGAATACTTGAATTTTATCAGCTTTTAGTAGAAATGGCCTCTCCTCTCTTCCTTGACTCTTCTTTCCCTTTCCTGTTTTGCCTTTAATCTCTTTCCCTGGTTAATTGATTATGATTTCCAAAGTCAAGAATCATGACCTCCTGGTTATTAGTGACCTGAAAAAAAGTCTCTATTGTTCTATCATTATATTACCTCTGACAGTCCCTGGCAACACTGTTTTGCTCCAGTCAATTCCAATAGCATTTGGATTCAGAAATTAAAGTCTTTGCATTTTTCATTGATAATTTTCTATAAAGCAGTATAAAACGAAGTTTGATATACATGCAGAATCACTTTTTCTTATGCATATTCATAAACACATATATTATGTTCTCACATCTTTACATTTGTACAACTTTGTAGTGAACTTTCTACTATTTAGTTACATTTTCTTCCACTTGAATATTCTACTTATTTATTAGTATAATGGTCCTAAGTCACTAGTCCTAATTTAGACCAACTAGTCTTTATAACATTCTAAAAAATATTTAATGTTACAAATGATTTTGGTTTTTTATTTAATCTTCTTGTGTTTATACATTTAAATTCCATTATTTTATTGTTTCAGACAAAAGATATATTTATGTTTTTCATTTCAGAAAACTAAAGCAAATACTAAAGGTCTTTGGGAAGCCCCATTGTGAACACTGATCAAGTTATCTGCAGTCTGTATCCTTTCTTGATATGCTATAGTGCCTCTCGGAATCTTGGGAGATGTTACTAATGTATCTAATTTTTATTAGATGCTCATTAATGGGAACAGCATGTACTACATTTTTTTTATCTCCAGTTACTGGAACTAAAACACAGAAATCACCAGATAAATTTTAGATGTATACATGGATGGATGATTTCATCTCAAAACTCAATTTTGCAAGTTTATGCCTTTAACTCTGCCTTTTTTGCCCAAATATTCTGTGAGTATTAGTTTTCCATTCATATTTAAGAATGAATAGCTGAGCAAATTTAAGAAGCTATTGTGGATTTTCTCTTTATATGCTGCGTCTACCTCTGAACAAGAAGAAATTGTCAACAGTGACTAGCAATTGCTAATTTTAAGAGTATGAGCAGAAAATAAGCAGTCACATGCCTTCCTTCCTCATTGTAAAAATGATGTTGATTCTATTCCATGTTACAACATCCATTCTGGAAGTCCCCACCTCAGATTTATAGTTCAGTTTCTTTGGAATATGTTATTACTCTTGCCTCAGCAAATGTGAGAACATCTCTACTACAAAATACAGCTAGGGAAGCAGCTTAGTGTAGCTAACTTGCATACCTACTTCCTCCTACCTCTGATCTTCATAACTACCAACTACCAACTCCTAAGGGTTCTTTTGTGAGGAACTCTTATCTGTACTATGTTGTTTTCTGCTGGTTTTCTGAACATTCTTTTTTTTTTTTTTTAATAAATGCTGTCTAATTTGTCTTCAGGCTACCGAGAAGGTGTGAAAGTCTTTGTCTCCTGGTATTTCCCTTACTCCCTTTCTACACAGGCTTAGTATCTACATTCGCCCATAGGGAACTCTTTTTACATTTGGATTCCTTTAATTCATCACTTTGCAATTTATATTTCTACCATTTGTAGTTGTGCATCTATGTTCTGTTCCTAATAGCTAAATAGTGGCCAAACCATTCCCTTAGTTAATAGCTATGTATAACCATCTCCTCAGTTTGAATCAAAGATCAATTCCATTGCACTTAAATACAATTAATGATGGAAATACCTGTTTATCAAACAGTATTTCTCTTTTTTTAAGATTTTATTAATTTATTCATGAGAGATACAGAGAGAGAGACAGACAGACAGACAGAAACACAGGCAGAGGGAGAAGCAGGCTCCATGCAGGGAGCCCAGTGCAGGACTTGATCCCAGGACTCCAGGATCATGCCCTGAGCCAAAGGCAGGCACTAAACCCCTGAGCCACCCAGGGATCCCCCAAAGGATATTTCTCATGTCAGGTAGATACCCTCTCTACCTAAAGATCCCTACTTCTAGAAGACCTTATGCATGGATCTCACATTCAGCCCTTTATATAGACTTCTTTATTTGAATTTGTCTTCACATCCTTAACTCCCATTAGCTGCTTGTTTTATAATAAAAGATATCCCTAAGATCTCCTGTGTTTCTACATGCATACTAACATATCTTTATTTAAGCAGTATTAGTTTCTTTCTTAAATAGAACTTTTTCCATATATTGAACACTAATTAGTTGTTAATGTGAATGTAAGGGTCACAGTTAAATATTAAATATTTGTCGATATTTTTTTTTTAAAAAAGGTAAGTGAGTTCTTTTAATGCAATTCCCTAAACAGATGAAAGTGCTGGTCTTGCCTTTGAGAAAATATTTAAAAATATTTTCATCAAAATTCTTGAGGAAACTGTAGAATCATTTGTAAGAAATAACACAAATCCTGTAAATATTTTACCTGGTTTTCCTCAATAGTAGTATTTCGTAAAACTGTTGTATAATATCACAATCAGGACATTGACATCGACAATTCCTTGACAATCCATCTTATTCAGATTAATTCAGTTTGACTTGTACTCTGTGTATTCAATTCTATACCTTTTTGTCACCTGTATAGATTTGTGTATCTACGATCATGGTTAATATATAGAAAAGTTCCATAAACACAGGATTTCTGACCTTGTTCTTTTATAACCATGTGATAGCATTTTTAATATAACTATTTTTACATTTTACATTTAGGGAAGGGTCAAAAGTCTTTTTGTCATCCAGTTCCTGTCCAGATAATTTAAATTAATTGTCTCCCTGTTCTTCCACGGAGGGCATCACTACTTGAATTATAGACTCTAGGGTGCTCTCTTCTTGCTTTTTCAGCGTTGTGATGTATTGCATGTCTGTACATCATCAAAGCAAATTGCCTCTCAATGATGTGTAAGTATAATACATCATCAAAATGGGATGCAGTGATAATGCATTACCCAGAAAAAAAATGGCTATCATACTTGACAGACAAGGTCAAAGAGCAAATTCAGACAGCTTAAGCACAGTTCATCTGGAGCGTTCTGGGCCGGGAAGTGAGTTTGTTTGCTTAGAATAATCCACTTGAAATGTGGACAAGGCTAAAGATGTGTGTGTGCTCTGGGTTGATTCCTTTGGTAAATTGAAAATGAGGTGGTTGAACTTCTACTAAAATGACATCTGGATGACATGTGAATGGGTTTTCTGTCCACAGGGTATTTTGAATCATGTGTATTTCTTACTCATTAGCAGTAAATTGTTTTTTTAGAGGAAGCTCTTCAACAAGATTGCAAACACCTTCAGGGTAGTAACTGTCTTATATTTCCTTTGTTTCTTCCATCGTGTCTAAAACATTACTGAACACATGGAAGACACTCAATAAATACTTGTTTAATGGAATTGAATTTGTAAACACCAGAGACTCATGCTTCTCCTCAACATAGCTTGACACTTGGCTGCCCAGAATCTTTGTATGGTAGGTGGTAAGGTTACAGTGCTAGGATTCTGTTGGCTTACTATCCCATTTGCTGCCTGCTTTTTTGGATTTTTTAAATCTTTTTCCTTTCTTTTTTTTCTTTCTTTTTTAAGTAGAACTTTTTGGCCAGGAGCTATTTTTATAAAGGATTTCATTCTAGCTCATGTGGGATTAAACTTTTAAGTTTGGCTTTGGGATGTGAGAAAAGTATGAAGGTTGTTCTGCACTGCAAAAAGCATAGGATTTCAGGAAGGGCTGTTTTTGACATTGGCACAGCAGTGTTTCCCCCCATTTGCTGCCAAATTAGCTTCTTTAAAACATACCATATTTATTTCTCTACTCTTTGGTTCATAGCAGTTTTATTTCAATGTCATCAGTGAAGGAGAGCACAACAATATTTTGTCTAAGAGTGGGATCTAAAAATGAATTCTCTGAGGATACATTAGAAGAAATATAAGTATTATATGCTGGAAAATAGATCATTCCCTGGTGTTTCTGTAGGACACATATGTCTCAAAAACATATATACTACAATGCAGCAAATATATAGTTCATTTTAACCAATTCTAAAAATAATCAAACCAAGTTTCTTTAATTATCTTGGATGTTAACAATGGGTGTTCAAGTGGGAATTTATCATACTTGTCCTCTTAGTCAGCATGGTAAAATAAAGAGAGAGCCAATAGATTTTATTTCACATGCCTATTCTAATTGCTCAGGGACAGTTATATCAATACTTTGTTAATAAACGTTATGAGTGAGGGATTAATTAGCAATGTCTACCAGGGACCCAAGTAGAGACATGTGATATGCTACCCTGTGGAGGGGAAAGATGTAGAGTAATAAGGTCTGAGCCTAATAAAGGTATCTTACCTGATAAAATTTGGGGCCATGGGTAAATCACTTAATTAAAAGATATCATTGAATATTTTGAAATAGCATTGTAAGTTGCATAATGTATAATATGTGTTTTATTATACTGTTAATTGTTAGTAGATTACAAAATGAAAACAATCACTAAATATTATAAACAAAAGGAACACAACAATAAAACCTTAAGTAAAAACTAACTATAGTCTCAACCATCCAAAGCCAACAATTTATTGATATTCTTATATATACCTTTGTGCATATTATCAACTTATATGTCACCCATATGTATTATTTTAATATTTTTTCCTCTTCTGTACCATGGATGTTTTTCACATCAGAAGATAATTTTTAAAAAGCTATTTTAATGTTTGCATGGCAGTCAATCATATGCATTTACCATAATTTATTAAACCAAAAATTTATTTATACATTAAAGTAGGGTCTAACTTTTGTGTATTAAATTATACTAACACTAAACATAGATGATAGATAGATGATAGATGATAGATAGATAGATAGATAGATAGATAGATAGATAGATAATAGGTAGAAGTACTGTTGACACACAATGTTGTATTAGGTTCAGATGTACTATATAGTGATTCAAAAACTCTACACCTTATATTATGCTCATTACAAATGTAGCTATAATCTGTCACTATGCAACACTATTACAATATCATTGACTATATTCCCTATGTTGTAATTTTCATCTTCATAAATTATTCATTGCATAACTGGGTGTCTATATCTCCCACTCCCTTTCACCTATTTTGCCCATTTCCCCCTGCCTTGCAACCATCAATTTGTTCTCTATTCATGGGTCTGTTTGTTCTTTTTTTTTTTAATTTCACATATAAGTGAAATCATATGGTAGTTGTCTTTATCTGTCTAACTCATTTCACTTAGCATAATACACTCTACATATTTCCATACTGTTGCAAGTAGCAAAATCTCATTCTTTTTTATGGCTGGGAAATATCCTTTTGCATATGCATATATGCCACACCTTCTTTAGCCATTCATCTATTGATGAATACTTAGATTGTTTCCATATCCTGGCTATTGTAAATAATGCTGTAGTAAACATAGGAATGCATATATCTTTTCAAATTAGTGTTTTCATTTTCTTTGGGTAAATACTCAGCAGTGAGGTTATTGGATTGTGTGGTGTTTCAATTTTTAATTTTTTGAGGAACATCCATAGTATTTTCCACAATGGCTGCACCAATTTACAATTTTATCAAGAATGCAGGAGTATCCTTTTTTCTCCACATCCTCATCAGCACTTGTTATTACTTGTCTTTTTGATACTAACCATTCAGACAAGTATAAGGTGATATCTCATTGTGGTTTTGATTTGCATTTCCCTGATGATTGGTAATATTGAACACCTTTTTATGTGTCTGATGTTCATCTGGATGTCTTCTTTGGAAAATTATCTATTGAGATCCTCTGCCCATTTTTTTAATCAGAATGGTTTTGGGGGGGGGGGGTTGCATTGTATACATTCTTTATGCATTTTGGATTTTAGCCCCTTATCAGATATATCCTTTGCAAATATCTTTTTCCACTTAGTGGGTTGCCTTTTTGTTTTGTTGATGGTTTTCTTCACAATGCAAAAAAACTTGTTTGTTTTGGTGTGATTTCAGGAGTTTATTTTTGCTTTTGTTTCTTTATGATTTCAGGTCTTACATTTACTCCTTAATACATTTTGAGCTTACTGTTGTATATAGTGTAAGAAAGTGGTCTAGTTTCATGTATAGCTGTCCAGTTTTCCCAGCACTATTTATTGAAGAGACTGTCTTTTCCCAATTGCATATTCTTGTCTACTTTTTTTTAAAGATTTTTATTTATTTATTCATGAGAGACACAGAGAGAAAGAGGCAGAGACACAGGCAGAGGGAGAAGCAGGCTCCATGCAGGGAGCCCGACCTGGAATTGGATCCCGGGACTCCAGGGACTCGATTCCCGGACTCCAGGATCATGCCCTGGGGCTGAAGGTGGCGCTAAACTGCTGAGCCACCCGGTTGCCCTCTTGTCTACTTTGTTACAGATTAATTGATCATACAAGCATGGATTTATTACTGGGCTTTCAACTGGATTTTCTTGATCTGTGTCTACTTTTGTGCTAGTACCATACTGATTTCATTATTATAGCTTTGTAGTATATCTTGAAATTTGAGACTGTGATACTTCCAGCTTTGTTCTTTTTTTTTTTTAAGGTTCCTTGGCTATTTGAAGTCCTTTGTGGTTCCATGTAAGTTTTAGGATTGTTTGTTCTGGTTCTGTGAGAAAACATTATCACTATTTTGATAGAGATTGCATTGAATCTGTAGATTACCTTGGGTGATAGAGACATTTTAATAATATTAATTCTTCTAATTCATAAGCATAATATGTCTTTCCACTTGTTTGTAACACTAAATATATTTGAAATAAGTAGTTTCTAACTCTTTCATAAAGTTTTAAAAATTAATATTTTGGATCAAAAGCAATACAGATTTTGTGGGGTTTACTTAACATTCAAACTTTTTTTTTCTTTTTTTCTTTTTTTTTTTTGAGAGCGAGGGAAAGGGAGAGATAGCATGGACAGGTTTGTGGCAGAGGGAGAGGGAGAAAGAATCTTAAGCAGGCTCCACATCCAGCATGGAGCCCAATTCCAGGCTTGCTCTCACAAATTTGAGGTCATGACCTGAGCCAAAATCAGGATTCAAACACTTACCTGACTGACACACCCAGGCACCCCACTAGATTACACTAGACAATGTCTCGTTAATGTCTAGTTAAATTACACTAGACAATGTCTATGACAACTTAAGCCTTTGCCAAGAAACATATCTGATTATGAAAAGTAGGTGCAATCAGTTCTGCTAAACTGCTTACTTTGAAGAAGAGAATTTGTTTCAATACTACTGATATATTAACAGACAATTGGAGCATAACATAAATTCCACACTTGCCTATATGCTACTTTGTCTTTGAGAAACACTATGTGGATGTACAAACCAGTATCTGATTGAACAAAGATCTGTGGGAATACACACAATATAAACATGTGCATACCTCAAATATCTGCCAGCTACCTCAGTTCAACACCTGTGTTATGTGCTTCCCTATACATATCTAGTGTTTCAACTTTCTATCTCTTTTTCAGATCATCCTTTTCCCACCATTTCATAGTTCCTCACAAGCTAAAACCCTCTGAAACACTCACAAGCAAACTTCAAGTTTTTTTTTTTTAAGGTGAAGTACATATTTATTTTTATAATTGTATATTCCTTAGTATTTCCCATACCTAAGTATGCTATCATTTTTATTAGTTTCATGTCTTACAAAGTTTATAAGGATTGTGTCAAAAAACCATGTTTCCCATAAGCTCCATGGTCTTATATCATGAGTTTGTATAGTTACGGCACTTTTAAGGAACATACATGCATATTTTAACAGATCTGATATTTGAATGTGTGTGTGTCTGTGTTTAAAGGGACTTTCTGAAAGACTACCCTAACTCAAAGCTTGTATCATTCAAAGCTAATGCTCATGAAGAATGGTAGCTGTTACTTTGCACTCATTAAGGAGCCAGAGTTATATAGCAGTTACATGGAAACCATTTATAATTTACTCATTCCAGGAGCTTTGAAGCTCTATGATCCTAAATACACTTTTAATGTATGAGTTTTGTATTAACTCCCACTGTATGTTTATAAATTTTATTTTCAAATTCACAAAATTCAAATTATCATAAAATGTGTACCCTGTATTATACTATATGGTATCATTTTATTTCTTCCCTATTTAGTTTTAAACATTCCCAGTTTTTCCAATTTAATAGAAAAAACAAATACCTCCCCAAAACCTAGTACTAACTAGGATTAACAGTTTTATAGATAGTTACTCTGCCACTTGTGTCTCTTTTATTGTGAATTGTGTGGGTTATAAATAACCCTTTTTTTCCAATTGAACAGACATTATATAGACATTTAATTTTTTATTGATTTGCATCAGCCCTATATATACAATATTACAGTGTGATTCTCAATTGGTTGAACAATTAGTCCTTGGATGGATGAGGTAAATATTACTCCAACTATTCTAATAATACCATTAATAATATTTTATAGACACACATATACACTGAATGAAACTTAAGTAAGAAAACTGAAAATATCCATGCCAAGAAACATCACACTTAGGATAATGATAACTAAAGGTAAGGAAAAAGTATCTGGGAAGCATCCAGAGAAAAACAACACCTAACTTTTAGGAAGAAAGCACTGCAAATGACAATAGATTTCTTATTAGAAACCAGGGGAGACAGAAAGAAGTGACACAACGATTGAAAGTACTGAAAGAAAAGGGCCTTTCAACCAAGAATTTTATACCCTTTAAAATTTTCCTGAATGACTAAAGAGGAAATGAAGACATTGTCAGAAGAAAGAAAATTATTACTTGCAGACCAACCATAAAAGAATGACTAATGAAATTAATTCTAAACAAAAAGGAAGTAATAAAACAAGGAAACTTGGGACATAGGAAAATAGAAAGAATAGAGTAAGCAAAGTTACTTTAAACACAGTAGGATTTCTTTTTTCTCTGGATTTTCTAAACTATGTTTAACAGTTGAAGAAAAATATATATTTGTCTAATGTGATTCTAAATGTATGCAAAGGACATGTTTGAGACAAATATTTTTAAACATTAGAGAGTAAAGGGGCAAAAAGCAGGAGTAGTTCTGTACTTCACTCATCATGGTAAAATTACAATAGTAGACTATGATTAATATGTGTGAATAACATAAAACCCAGAGCTACCCATACCAATGGGAAGGTATAAAGTAAATTGAGAAATAAAACACACAGAAAAAAATGGCAACAAAAAATAAAATGGCAGACATAAGCCCTAACATATCAATAATGTCATTAAGTGTAAATGATTTAAATATACCATTTCAAAGGCAGAGAATAAATAGCAAAGTCAATTTTAAAATTTCACCTGTGTGCTCTCTACAAGAAAATCACTTAACATGTAATATAAGTAGATTGAAATAAAAGGATGAAGTATTACATAAGATACAAACATTGATCAAAGCAAAGAGAGAGTGGCTAAATTAACATCATACAAAATAGATTTCAGAGAAAAAAATTATTATACAGGTGATATATGTGTCAAACCACAGAAATGATCTAGCAACCTAAAATGTGTAAAATGCATCAAAGAGAACTACAAAATTTATCATTCAAAAACCAATAGAGCTAAAAGGAAAAGTTGGCAAATCTGCATAATTGGAGACTTCAATTTCTTTTCTCAACAATTGAAAGAATGCTTAGAGGGAAAGGCAATAAAGATAAAGGAGAACTCAGCAGAAACCTCAACCAATCCCACAACAACATGTCATGTATAGTTTCTTTTCAAGTGTCCATAAAACATATACAATGAACCATGTGGTGGGCCATATAACAAACGTTGCAAATATAAAAGAATTAAAACCATAGAGAATGATCCCCAACAAAAAATGAAATCCAAATAGAAATCCATAACAGAAAGGTAAAAGAAAAATCTCTGAAAACATGAAAACTAAACAACGCTCTTCTGTAAGTCAAAGTTGCAAAGAAAATTGAAAAAGCAAGCAAAACAATAAACTAAATAAATATTAAAATACAATATATAAAAAATTGTTGGAATAATGCTAATGCATATATTAGAGACAGAATAAAACTCTCATATCAATAATCTAAGATCAAAAACACAAGAATCTAAAAAGGGAAAAGCAAAATTAACCCAAAGCAAGAAGAGGGAAGGAAATAATAAGAGAAGACTATAACCTTATAAAATTAAAAACAGGAAAAGAATAGAGAAAATCAGTGAAAGAACTGATTCTTTGGAAGGAATAAAAAATTGTGAATCAAAAGAAAGAGCACACAGACACCAAAATTAGAATTGTAATATCATTTACATTCATTAGAAACTAAACACTAGACGTAAATCTTATGAAACATATACAGGACTTTTATGTGAAAACTACACAATGCTGATAAAAGTAACCAAAGACAATTGAAATAAATTGAAAAAATTTGCGTTGATAGACAAAGAGTAAACATAGGAAAGATGTTATTTTTTCCTAAAGTGACTTATCAGTTAAAAAAATTCCTATCAAAATCCTAGCAAGACTATAGAGACATTATTTTAAAATTTATATGGAAAGGCAAATGAACAAAACAATTGTGTAAAAGAAGAATAAAGTAGGAGGAATCAGTTTACTCAATTTTAAAATGGTACATCCAGATGGGTTGGTATTTGCAAAGCAAGACACATAGATCAATGATACCAGACAGAAACCCCTGACTTTGATTCACTGTCACACATCCAACTGATCATATACAAATGTGCAATACAGTTCAAAGGAGAAAAGACAGTCTTTTCAAAAAATGATGCTAGAGAAATAGAACATTCATAGACGAAAAAAAAGAATACTGAAGTCCTACACTCTACAAAAATTAACTCACAATGGATCACGGACTTCAATATAAGTGTAAAATTATAAAACTTTTAGAAGACATGTAGGAGAAGTTCTTGGGAATCTAGAAGTAGGCAGAATTCTTATACCTGATACCAAAATTATGATCCATAAAAAGTAAAATAAATTAAAAAACCTTTCTTTACAAAAGTTCTTATTGATAGGATAGAAAGAAAAGTTACATATGGAACGAAAATATTTGCAAATCATGTATCAGTGGACTACTATATAGGGAATATAGAGAATCCTCCAGACTCAATTATCAAATGGCAAAATAATCCAATTAAAACTGAGCAAAAGTGGGATGCCTAGGTGGCTCAGCGGTTAAACGTCTGCCTGTAGCTCAGGGCGTGATCCTGGAGTCCTGGGATCCAGTCCCCTGTCGGGCTCCCTGCATGGAGCCTGCTTCTCCCTCTGCCTATGTCTTTGCCTCTCTCTCTCTCTCTGTGTCTCTCATGAATAAATAAATAAATAAACACTTTAAAAAAAATAAATAACACTGAGCTAAAGATACTGGGTACCTGGAAAGCTCAGTCCATTAAGCATCAAACTCTTGATTTTGGCTCAGGTCATGATCTCAGGACTATGAGATTGAGCTTTGTGCTGGGCTCTATCCTGGGCATATCCTGCTTAAGATTCTCTCTCTCTCCCTTTCCATCTGCCCCTCCACCCTTCTAAAAAAATAAAATAAAATACAATAATTAACGCCCTCCAACATACATCTATATATGGCTGATTCCTAAGTTTCAAAAGCTATTGTTTTAGCAGATTTGCAATACATTTTCTGACCTTCTGCAATAAAATGTGATTACTGTTCATTTTTTTCTCTTCTAAACAGTTTGCTTATTTTGCAAGGATATATGAAAAAATAAAAGGTACTGTTCAGATTAGAGTTTTTGTAAAATGTACCATGCCTATTTATCATACTATGAATGATTATCATAAATCATAAAAGTGTGGTTGTTAGGAAAATGACAAAGAAATATAGTCAAAAAAGAAGATTACATTTGCATAATTTTCAAAGGTCAACATAATACAACATGAACCTTGAACTTTGAAAATTTGATCAAAATACAGATACTGAACTTTCCTAAGACAAGTTTTCTTTCTTTCTTTCTCTCTTCTCTTCCCTTCTCTCTCCTCTATTCTCCTTTCTCCCTTCCATTCTCCTTGTCTCTCTTTTTACCTCTTTTTACTCCCTCCAACTTTTTGTATGTCTTTCATTCTGTTGTCGTATCAGTGTCATGTATGTTTATATACTTTAGAGAAAAAAAGAACTATAGATGATCCAGACTATTGTACCCTCTGCTTCGTACTTAGGGAAGTAAATGTAAAGAAGTCATGTTCCATTTTTTTTTATTTTTTTTTTATTTTTTTTTGTCATGTTCCATTTTTATCAAAACATTCTATTACATTTGAGTAAGACAAGTAGGAATTGTTATATTCTTTAAAACTTCTAAATGCCCCTCTTACCAAAAGTTATTTATAGAATCCAATTTTTGTGGGGAACAGGAGGCAGATGAGTGTGTATAAAGATTAAAATCTTTTAAATTCTGTTCATGTTATTTGGTGATTTTCACTACATTTTACTACATTATGTTTGGTGATTTATTGAGCTATTTATTCAGGTTTACATAGGTTCCAAGTGATTCCAACCCTCCTTAATTAGCTTAGTAATTCTTAACCTGGTTGCATATTTGAATTATTAGGGAAAATTCCCAAGTCATATTGCAAAGCAACCATTGATTTAGCTTAAGAAATTTAATTGCATTTCATGCCATAAGGACTAAAATGTCCAATTGTAGGTCCAGTTGATTTCAGACCTAACTAGATCCAGTACTTCAATCATAATGTCAGAATGTTTTATATTCCTTTAAAACTCATTTTTCTCCACATGTTGACTACATTCTCTTTTATAAATAATTTTCTGCAAAAAAAAAAATAAAAAAAAAATTTTTGCATGTGCTTAGAGTAGGTGACCACAGTCATCTCTACCTCATTAGTGGCTCCGAATCTAAGAATGCTTATGGCTTGTAAAGTCAAATTAGGTAACATGACTGTAACTGGGGCTGGGCCAATGCTATGAGTTACAACTTTCTGTTTAAAATATCTATTCATTCTTCCATCAATCAGTAGTCAGTTGGTAAACATTAGAAGTAGATTCTCTTTAGAGAAATTAATGAACTTACTTTTTAAAGACTCTGCTTTAGAGAAATTAAAAGCTGTTTCTCAATTTATTTTGGCTATTTTTTTGCATTCTCCCAATTATATTTTAAACAGAAAGTTTGCTTTTCTTAAATCAATTTTTTAAAAATACTTAAAGAGTACAATCTTCTAAAATCTTATTATATCATGCTTCTGGAAGCTTTAAATGCACAATCAGGGTGTCAATGGGTCAGTGATCCCTCTGAAATCCTTTGGCGGGGGGGTGCTTCCTTTGTTCTTTATAGCTTTTGGAAGAAGCTATGTAATTCTTGATACTTCCTAAACCTGTGTGACTCCAGTCTCTACCATCAGCATCTCCTGGAGTTCTGCCTGTGTGTATCTTTGTCTCCCTCTAGTCATCTTTTTACAAGGACATCAGTCATTTGGGGTTAGGGGTCTAACCTACTCCGGTATGACATCTTATTAACTAACTATATCGACAAAAACCCTGTTTCCAAATAAGGTCACATTCCATAGTACTGTGGGTTAGCACTTCAACATAACTTTTTTGGGGAGGACACAATTCAGGCCATAAAACTGTATGAAACTGGGTATGAAAAAATGTGTATATGTGGAATCATTTGCATAGTATTACAAGTAACAGTGCCAGGATTTAAACAAAATTCCATCTCCAGAATACCAAGCAAAGATGAGTTATTTACCTCACTTCTTGCAGCTGATAACAGTTTTCCATTGCCTGAGTGTGGTGTCATTGTCTAATAGGAGTATAAGAAAAACCTACCAAGCAAGAGTAAGTCCATAGCAAAGGAGATTAGTGCTGTATAGAATCTCTCACACTGCATTTCACAGAGCAGATAATAGGTATTCGTTGAATGAATTTTAGCCAATGGGAAAATAAAATATGATATAGAATTTCCCCCTGATTCCAGTACGATTCCACACTGATTGATGACAATCCACAGTTATTTTGTCCATATGAAATATGATCAAGATTTATAAAAAATTATCCTAAAAATCTAGAACCCTGAGGAATCTTTCATATTGCCTTAATTTATAAAATTATTAAGCTGAGTGATACAGTGTTTTAGAGAGAAATATTCTCATGTCAAAAATTATAAATAGGAAATAACATTACTACTGTTATTTGACTAATTGTCAAAATAAAGTGGAGCTTGCTAGCCTTAAATATATCTTGGTTGATTTATACATATGTGGATGAAAAGAGAAATAAGCTAAACAAATTTATCTATTTTAGAATATTTCAGAAGTTTATTTTGCCTTGTATTTTAGATATATGAAGATTTTTTCAAAAGATTTATTTTATTTTTGAGGAAGAAGCATGAAGAACAGTGGCAGAAGAAGAAGGAATCTCAAGCAGACTCCTCACTGAACTTGGAACCTAATGGAGGCTTGCTCCCACACCCCCAATTCAGGACCCTAGCTGAAACCAAATCCATTGCCCAACTGACTGGGCCACCAAGGCTCATCAGAATACTTCAAGTAAGTATGTGTTTTCGTTTTAAATTAACAAAGAAAAAAACAAATTGAAGCATCACATTCTGTATCAGGTATTTCAGTTTACCAATGAAAAGTTACAATGTGGCTATGAGCAAAATGCCAAAGAGCAGAATAAACATGTATGCTGATAAGTAGTTAAAACTAAAAACTATGCTGTGCATTGTGGTGGGATAGCAAATGCCATTCAGCAGATGTGCTGGTGTTTACTCCAGTTCTTTATTGAAACCAGCTTTGGAACAGGGATACAACTTCAAATACCTTAAAACCAATTCAAGAAATATACACGACTGAAATTGGATGGGGTAGTACAAATGTGGGAATGTGAGAAAATGGCACATGTGGGAAAAAAAATAGGATGATCTAAAGAGTAAGTTCCTTCTCATAGCATTCAAAGTCTTTTTTTCTTTTCCTAACTTCTAAAATATTGTGCTAGCCAATCAAAGCAACTCTAAGGTCTTACCTAATTAGATTTCATCAGCGGCAATGTGAGCTCTGAGGGTCAGGGAACTGCTGTAATATGTAATTACAGAAACAAAACAACTCAACAGTAAACACACATAAGAAGATTTAGTTGACTAAATAGCAGGACCTGAAGCACCATCATTGGATAGCATCATATCCAACAATCGATTACTTAATCTAATTTGTTTATAAAGGTAATATGCAGATTTGATTACATTTTTATTTGAGACCAATTTTCCAGATAAAGAGGCACCATTGCACAGTGATTTATCTGTCTGCTTGCATTCACAATGCAGAACAAACAGGTGTTCTGCAATCCATTCTATAAGTGGGATCTTTTCATTATTTGAATTACTTCCCTAAAGAACCACTTATAACAATAGAAATAAGAGCAAAGTTGCTATGATTGACAATTTTCTTTTACTATTCATGAGTAGTAGATGCATGAAAGCAGACTTGACAAAATAGTGAGGTTTCTCATTCTGTCTTTACACCCTATGAGGGAGATTATAGTTCATTATTCAGAATATAGAAATGTATATTTTTAATATGATTTCAAATCTTCATAAGCTCATGAACAATAGGAATAGGCCAGTAAGAATAGGATATTTATTTGTCCTTCACTTATACTTTATTCTCATTTTCAAAAGCAAAATAATAGGGCAAAGTGATTCAAATGTTTCTTAAACTAATTTTATGGAAATTATTTGTTATATTTTTAGAGCAAAATTTGCGTATCTCCTCACCTACTTCTATACACCTTCAAATTCACAACTCTAATTGATTTAATTTTTAATGTTAAATAAAGAAATTGTTTTAAACTTAACTAGCCACATATTTATAAACGCTTTCTAGAAAATGTGTGTGTGTATGTGTGTGTGTGGTCCTCAGTTGCTTGCCATGTCTGAGTTGTTCTGATAGCCATTCTAGTAACTGGGGGAAGGGAAAATTAGGAGGGTCACCTGCCAGTGTTAGGCTCATGGAAGGATGCTTTGTAAAACAGACCTAATATTAGGTAGAAGACACACACAGTGTTAGCATAATCCACTACTAAAATTATGCTAAAGATGGGGGTGGAGAGTGAGAAAAGACATTTAGTTTTTTAATAAATCTGGAGAGGGCTACTACCTGAAATTCATATGCTAACATGTCTGAACATATATATTCAGTCTGTTAAAAAATTCAAATGAGTAAATCTGAAGATCTAACTGGCTGTGATTCATTGAATCAGCATCCTATGTAGCAAATAAAGGGGAGCTCCAACGAGCTGTACAAAACAGAGGGTTGCTATGGAAAGGAGGATGGGGCAAGACATTATTAGCTAAAGAAAAGAAAGAATTGTTTCAGGCAAGGTCAACTTTCCCTAGAGGGAAGGGGGGGTAGTTCTTTATCATGCAAATCACCTCATTTTCCTTTGGAGGATAGAGAAAGCCTATGAGACAGATTACCTCCTTGGTGCAGAACAGAAATTCCAGGTTGATTGGCATAAAGTTCCACTTGCTGAAATTAAGTTTGGTGTGCTGGCCTAAGGGCAAGTGACTCCACTTTGGACCTTTAGTTTCCTTCTTAACAATTCAAAGGAAATGAAAGCACTCTTCTAAGATAAAGGGAGAAACTAGGGATGTGTTAACTGCTAAGGATACATGAAGAGAAAGCAGCATTGAGGAGAGAAGGATTTAAAAAAATGAAGGACTGGGATAAGAGAGAAGATTCACATTACAAAAGACTAGTTGTGTATGTGTAGTAGAGAAGACAACTTGTCCTTGAGGGATGTTCTCCAGACATCGCCAAGGCTTGAACCTTCAACCTGTACCTTTGTTTGATACATTAAAACATGATATCCAGACCCTTGCCACTTCAAGTGTGATTTGTAAACCATCAGCACTGGTGTCATCTTGGAGCTTGTTAGGACTGCAGACTCTTAGAACCTATGCCAGGCTTATTGAATTAGAATCTGCATTTTAAGAAGATGCCAGATGATCCCTGTGCACATTACATTGGAGAAGCCTTGAGCTGAACTATAGAGAGCTCGCCCACAGGGTCTATGTGTAGACTGTTTGGTCCAAGGCACAATACAGCTGACTCTCTTCACCATTTTATTCTCTAATCAGTATATCGACTGTGGATAAAAGAACCGTGAAATCTGGTGGATAGCAGCTATACATAAACAGCACACCGAGGGAAGCTAGTACAGAGGGAAGGAAATTTGCCTCTTTTCAAAATTCTTAAAAATTTAGAGAGTTGTACTTTAAAACACATTTTCTCTCTGGCAGTTTAATCTTTGTAGTCCAACTTGTTAGAGGATCTCAAAGACTCTCTCCTGCATGATTGAGCTTCACTGGCTGACAGGTTTTGCACCCTGCCATTCCACCCCACCTCTTTGGCTAGCTTGATTCCCCATCTCCTTTATCGGAGGGGCCTCAAAACTGTGGAAACAGCCAGTGACTTGACACTGACCGTCAAATCCTTAAAGACACTCAATTTACCATTGCACTTCACACGGAATTTGCATTTCTAAAGTAGAGCTAGGACAGCATGAAATATAACCAAGACTTTTCTCCCCAGAAGCAAAAGTATATTCTGAAAACATGTTCAGAGGAGTCCATACCTATTTCCTGAGATCATAATATTTTGTACCCCTATCTACCTTGTTGAATACATTTTCAAATCTTTGAGGATTTTGTTTTTATCTTATATCCAGAGTTTCCACTAAAAAGCAAAAAATGCACTCAAGCTCACTCTCCTGTCCCCTTTACATGGATTAACTTAATAATCAATTGAATGACATGGACATGTATCTCTTTTAAATCTATGCAGGCAGAAAGAAAAATTGGGCAGGGTTAATCTTTTCAAAGCAAAATAAAGTTTTCTGTTTGTGATTGATTAGATTGTTAGGGGATTAAGCCCTCTGTTGGTAATGCTCTACGGTCTGGGGCAGTTAGAAGGAAAGGGATTTGGGTTTCTGCTTTAAAAATAAATCTGTAAAGTTTTAAAAGGATTTGCCATTTCTTTGGGGAGTCACCATTGTACTTGGTGATTGTCAAGATCTGGCATTTTTTCTGCTTGGGTGGAAAACAAGATGGACCTCAGATCTTTTCCACATATTATCAACACCTTTTGAGAAATGAATTGATTCTTTGGCTTTAATAGCACCTAATGGGTAAAGGAAATCAAGAAAAAGGACAGGAATATAAAGTAAGAATGAAAATTGATTAAGTGTTATGTAGGATACTAAGTAGACATATTAGTGTAAGGAGGATGTGTAAATGCTTGCACAAAAGGAATATCCAATTTTAGTTTTTAGAATTTTTGGAACAGTTTTAGATTATAGAAAAATTACAAGATCATACAGAGAGTTCTTCTCTCCCACTCAATTTCCCCTATTGCTAATATCCTACATTAGGATAGTAGCTTTGTTTCAATTAATAAAATAGTATCGCTAACATTATTAGTAATTTAAGTCTGTGGTTTATTCAGATTTCTTTAGTTTTAAGCTGAAGTCCTTTTTCTGTTTCAAGTTATATACATTTTGTTGTTGCTAGGGAGTAATAATTTCTGTCCCCTCCAAGGTCCTCTGAGCTAGATGAAGAATCAAATTGTCATGAGACAGATCAACAGGAAAAAATCAAATTTAATAGGCATATATGTGGAGAATCCACACAGACATGGAAATTCCAATGATAGTCAGGCAAAATGAGGTACTGTGTCATTCTGAACTAAGGAGAAGGGGGTCAGGATCTGGGACTTCAGAGGAAAGGAATGCACTTCACAGGGTGATAAAAAGAACAGATGTTTGGTAATTAGATTTTAGCCCTGCCGTACAGATGGGTCACTCTGTATTTCTCCCTCTTTATAACCTTATTTATCTCTCTTAATAACCCTTATTCTGGGAAAGAGCCCCAATTTAAATTATTCTGTGTAGTTAAGGGAGGGACAAATGTTCCCTTGAGCCATAGGGTCTCAAGTGCCTTCAGCTTAAAATAATCCACATGCCAAAATGACACAATCTGGGAGAGGCTGTCCTGAACCCGTTACCTGTCATGTTTTCTTAAGCTACTCTTGACTGCACTTCACAGACCTCCCTATTTTTTGTGGCCTTACCATTTTTGAGTGACAATCATTAAGTATTTTTGTAGAATATCACTCAATTGAGGTATTTGCAATGCTTTCCCCCTGATTAGACTGAGATCCAGGTTTTTGAGATAGATAAAAATTCCATTCTCATCAAATCATCTCAAGGATAAATGTTATCAACATGTGATATCTCTGTTTACGTTGACCTTGACCAACATATGTTTGTCAGCTTTCTCCAATGTGAAGCTACTTTTTCCTCCCTTTACACACTGTATACTATGGAAGGAAGTTACTATCCATAATCCACATTTAAGAACTAGGGCCTAATGGTCCATATTCTTGAGATATAGGGGGAAGAGTATCTACATAAATTATTTGACATTATTCTGTGCGGGAAATGGGTTTATTCTCCTTATTTATTGATTTATATATCTATTAAATCACCACTTCACTTACTTCATTATAGACTCATGGATATTTGTTATAATTTGGGCTATAATGTTACATTTTTGTGGCTTTGGCCATTAGGGATATTTTAGATGGCTCCTGGAATACACCATTCTTAAAAGCAAAATGAAACAGTGATGAGAAACAAGAAGGCTGGAAAGCCATATTATATAGTAAAAAGAACTGAGCATTTATAGACAAAAGTCTAGTTTAGAATTTACAGCTGATGGAGCTTTCTCAATCGTCAGCAGTAGAATCACGCTTGATGTTACTTGTGTGTACACTGGGAAGACTATTAAGGCCTGGCTGCACTTAAAACTAAAAGAACACTACACCGTTTTGTTAAAATATAAAATGAGTCAGGACACCTGGGTGGCTCAGTGGTTTAGAATCTGCCTTTGGCTCAGGGCATGATCCTAGGGTCCAGGATAGAGTCCTGCATTGGGCTCCTTTTGAGGAGCCTGCTTCTACCTCTGCCTATGTCTCTGCCTCTCTCTCTCTCTCTCTCTCTGTGTGTGTCTCTCACGAATAAATAAATAAAATATTTAAATATATATACACATAAATTATATACATGTATAATGAGTCAATTGTTAAAACACACTAAGAGGGAATTCATTATGCTAATGTGATATTTATAATGATATCCAACGATTAGTAAGCATGATTTACTGAGAATTGACTACAAATCTCAACATTGCTTTTCCATAGGATTGCTGATAGAAATGCAACAAAAGGAATAAGAATTGAATAAGTCAATAGACAGGGGGTCTTTCAGATATCTCCGAATTGTGTTAGGCATGGGGAGAAGCAGTTCAGGTTAGCAAAGTTCAAAAGATCCCACTGACAGGTCTGTGGAGCAAAACTTTGTACTCTAAAGAGGTAGAGTTGCTAGGAACCTTTGATATGAAGAACACTATAACTGGGGGGAAAAATTAAAATAAAATAAAAAATGCCTTGGGAGAAGCTTTTATGGATTCATAGTATTTCTCATGGGGCACAAGTAGGTGGGTAAAAGGTTATAAATCCTTGTTATATATTTAATAGAATTCAACAGAAGAATTTCCTATTTTAGTTTATGAAAATCAGAAATTTATTAGACTGTAACATTCCTTTATTAGATTCAGTGATTAATTTGGAAATGAATTATACTAAACACTAGGGTGCCATATTGTATAGCAAGTGTTTTTCCTGAATTGAGTCATTGCTTATTAAACATGAAATTAATCAGCAAGTCATTGTCACTGAAACTTTTAGTCTCTGCTAATGTTAACTTGGAGTTGGACTTGATGTGCACCCAAAGAAAGCTACAGCATTTCTTAATGCTTTTGTGAATAAGTTATTTATGCAAACTTGGAACAGGATTTCACCCCAGTAAACTTAACAGTTACTCTAGAAAAGATACTCAGGTTACCATTTTCCCCAGACTGCCTGATTTCTACCTTATTGCCACCTTTGTTTCAATCCAAGACTCATTTGTTCTTTGCAGATAAGGATGGAATAGTAAATAACATTCAAATCAGTCATACTATGATTTAGTGTTACATGGGGATGTACCAGAAATCCATGTTTAATTCTCTTTAACACTTCTTTTACATACACAGACTCTCCATCTGCAATTTATCTCTAATGGTAGTAAGGTGACAATAAAAATTATTAATTGCATACCTTACTTCAGGTACTATTCTAATTACATCCAGTATATCCATGTAGTCATGGTTTTAAAATGAGTAACTTTTGCTCAGTAGCAATTTGCAGTTTATAAAAATCTTTCAGATATTTTGAAGATGTGAAACTCAGCCCATATACACTGATGTGCAAAATCAAACAAACAAAACATAAATAATAATAAAAGCAACAAACAAAACATAAATAATAATAAAAGACATAGTCTTTTATTACCAATCATATCTAAATCCCACCAAGAATTTGGAAAATTTAACCTCATTTTTTTTCAGGGTTTCTCCAAA
Organism: Vulpes lagopus; assembly: GCF_018345385.1. Lineage (NCBI taxonomy): Eukaryota > Metazoa > Chordata > Mammalia > Carnivora > Canidae > Vulpes > Vulpes lagopus. The sequence continues at coordinate 41,902,309 of NC_054830.1, forward strand.
CTTAAAGCATGTTGTTGGTATGTATGGAATCTTAAATAGTGCCAAGATGAACCATAGACTGTGGTCAATGCGTTACCTTCGCCAGTTAATAATGAGACATAACATCAGGGCTTTTGGTCTTCTGAGTAATTTATGGCCTCTGCCTTTATCCGTCTTTATGCACTATTTACCCTTTTTCCCCAGATCTTCATATCTTTTCTGAATCACTGCCCTAGATCTACTATTATCTGTTTTCAGCATTTCCCATCATTTTTGCTATGGCTTTATTTTTGAGACAAGCCCTTAGTTAATGCCCAGTATATTACCTCTGTTCTGCAAGGCTTAGAAAGAGCCAAGAAGCTATTTTGGCTCTTTCAAGTTTGTTCTCAGCTATATCCACCTATTAAGCCAACAAGCACAAGCCCATTGAGTGGACAAATGCAATATAAAGACAGAGAAAAATAAGGTATATATCTAAAAATAGAATCCCACTATAAATGACTTTATTTGATTTACATAGTGGAATGTAAATTAGGTCTCTCTCTCTCTCTCTCTCACACACACACACACACACACACACACACACACACATTTTATAGAAAAAAATATATTCAGACTTGATGAGACCCATAGGGACTATTAGTATCAGGATCAGACTTGGAAACACATTTCTCTGAGACTATGTTTTATATAGTCCTTTCCAGTTTATCATCCTAAGTCTTTTACTTTTGAAGTAAATTCTTTCAATACTCCACAGATGTTTATAAAAGCCTGTGATATTAAAAATATGATGTTAGACACTGCAGACCAGAAACAGAATCATGTGGCTATTTTGATAAAGCACCTTCATTTTATAGATTGGAAATTGGGATTTACAATCATTAAGAGTTTTAACTATGAGTATAAATGTAGTGACAGTCAGGATTCATGTCTGGTCTAGAACTCATTAAACTCTGGCCTTTTTCAGTCTAACAAAACATACTTCTGAACTTCAAGGAAACTTGATGATGGTTTAAAGAGATGAACAATTATTTTAGTAATACCTACAAGATTTTGCTGTCTGCGATATACCTGACAAGATGTAGAGGTAAAGATAAGTGACAAATCCCTCCAGCTGGAGAATCCAGGGCACAAAGAGGAAGTGGAATTTGATTTGGTACTGATGAATGTTTGGGATTTCATCAAGTGGGAATCTCAGATAAAGACACTCAAAGCAGAAGAAAGGGCACAAGAAAGAAATTCCACAAAATCATTCTGATGACTGGAAGAGCCTGGTTATCATAAACAGAATAGAGAAGGAAATGAAGTGCTTCAGCTCTGGGTGAACATCATAAAGAAAAGTGAGATTAAAGCCAGTAGTTATGAGGCACATGTAGCTTCAAGGCATCAAGGATAGGGAATTGCCATGGTCTCTGGGAATTTATAGCCAACACTCCCATGTTTTCCAGTTGAATTTTGATATCTAGAGTAAATATTTTGTCTTTTCTTATTGGACCTACTTTTCTTCAACTCTTTAGGGCCTCTCTGTTAATTCCCCTTCCTTCTGACACTCTTTGTCCTCTCAAAGCATTGCTATAACATTTTTCCATCTCTGAGTACAGTGGGAAGAAACACAAGGAGAGGACTTCTCATCAATTATTTTCCCCTCTAGAGATGGAAGGGGAGACTTAAGACTGATGACATCTTTTGGAGAAATTATATAGTCCCAGGTATATTTCTTGTTTTGGGAAGAAAAACTTGAATGTGTTCTTCAAGTAAAATCAGAAATTGAGGTTCTTTTTTTTGCTAGCCTGATTAATATTTCTGTTTAAAATATACAAATGGGGATCCCTGGGTGGCGCAGCGGTTTGGCGCCTGCCTTTGGCCCAGGGCGTGATCCTGGAGACCCAGGATCGAATCCCACATCGGGCTCCCGGTGCATGGAGCCTGCTTCTCTCTCTGCCTCTCTCTCTCTCTCTCTCTCTCTCTCTGACTATCATAAATAAATAAAAATTAAAAAAATAATAATAAAAATAAAATGAAATATACAAATGAGATGCACTTGATTTTTGAACACCAGCTACTTTTGAATCCCTCTCTTGTTTTCCTCCTTTTTAGTCTTTGTTCTTTTGCAACATCAAAATTACTAGAATTTGGAACCTCTGTGAGGGAAGGTACTTTATCTAGTTTGTTCACTACTGGGGGCCAGAATACGCTTCGCACACAGTTCAAGTAATAATTAAGCTGGTTGTTTTTAGCTCAGTCTGCATTGTATTTAATGTTCTTTTTTGAAGGTCTAAGTCTGATTGTGTAATCAATTGTTTAGACAAGAGATGCATAAATTAATTGAGTTGGATAATCCCAATGGCCTATCCAAGATTAAATTACAAAACTATAATTGTATTCCATTAGACGTACTTTTATATAACAGCAGCATATTAACATGTTTGTTTAAATTGTTATCAGTGAGTCTGGAAACCAGTTAAATGAGGAAGCAAAACATGGCATTTGATGGCTGTACAAGTCATTTTATTGTTTCAAATATACTCTAACACCAGGCACATCATTTAGATTTTATGACAAGATGCAATAACCAGCCACCTGTGAAGATAAAATATATTTTTTCAAATAAAATTTATTTCTAGCAAGCTTTATTATGCATATTTCTTTTGTGGTCTTGTCATACTAGCCATGGGTGTCACATATCAGGCATGATGAAGAGAATATCTTTAGGATAGAGTTTTTCAAGGGAAACTGTATCCCGAAGAAGGAATTATGCCAAACAAGAAAATGATTTATTATGAACCAAACTAACTACTCTGACTCTTTTACAATGGGATTGGGGTTAGAGACAACTAGGAGAGAGTAACACACATGATCCATCAGAATTAGTTTATGTTTTGTAAATAAGAAACAAAATATGTTGTTTCTTTTAGGCTGAAAATTTTCAGGTAAAGTTGATGCTTAATCAAATTAATTGAATGATGAATCTCCTTAAATCAAGGTACATTTCACACAAATTTCAAATTCAGTGGTTGCCAGAGAGTCAATAATACAATAACACTCATGGTAACCACAATATCTTTCCCACCCATTTTTCTCCCCAGAAGTAAAGTATTCTGATATTAGTTTTTTATGAATGTTACCTCTATAAAGAGCAGGCCAACTTTTCCCCTTTGCCTTCCTTCTTTGCTCCTTCCTCACTCTTTCATTCCTTTTCAGTCCTCTCAAATTTAGTTTCTCTCCATCGTCTTTGTGCCTACAGAATAGATGGCAAGCAATCTAATATATGCTCCTTCCATTAGCAGTAAACTTGATTTTCTTCTCTCAAGATACTTTTGGGAGTACTTTTTTACTGTCCAGAAAGTTCAAAAAGAATGTCTGTGTTCATTATCTTCTTTTATTCTCTATTTGTTCTGTTCTCTCTAAGATACTGGACCTTCTGAGTTTGTCTTTTTTAAAGATAATTTTTTGCTTTCTTCTGGTTTATTTAAGAGGATTATTTATTTAAAAGTGATAATTAATTTTTAACAATTATGTTTTTATTCTCTAGTGATGTTTCTTTTTTTTAAACTTTAGTGGCATGTTATTCTTTTTAATGGTTGTAATAGGATTTTGAATCTTTCTGTATAGATTATAACTGCAAGATGAGTGGATGAGAGAAAAGAGCTATAATGTAATATCTGCAGACATATTTGATCATGAGAACGGTTGATGATATTACCATTGGCATTAAGTAGGTGGAAGCCAGAGGTACTGCTAAACATCTTACATGGGACAACCCCCAACCAGAAAAAAACAAATTAAACTGGCCCCAAATATCAATAGTGCCAAGTTTTAGAAGTTCTGTTTTAGAGACATTGATTTCTATTCTTCCATAATCCTTAAGCCCCATGTTGTTAGGTGAAAAAGAATTTTCTAAACACTGGAAAAGAATAAAGGTTGAATAGAGGATTACATGCTATTAGTGATGAGAAAAGCGAGAGAGGGATCAAGTAGAAGTCAGGTCATGAAGAGCCTACAGCTATGCTTAGTGTTATGAATTTAGAACAGAAAAATAAAACTAGCAGTATGTAAGAGAATTTCTGGGAAACCTCAAAAATCTTCAAATGTAATAATCACAAAGATAATAAGACTTAAGTAGAAGAAAATAGTTTTTTGTGTGTGAATAAACATTTTGGTGGAGAGGGTCAGAAGAAGCTAAAAAGTTTGTAATCCCAGAAGGTCTTTGAGGTGCAGATAGCTGTGCCTAATAATGGTTTTGTCTTGCCTTTTTCCTCCCTGTTCCTTCAATACACACACATTTATTCTAGGTGAACACTGTATCTACTGCTGATGTCCACTTGGATTAAATAGAATGTTAAACATCCTCACAAAAGCTTGAAGGGGATGATGTTGACTTTCTAAGTCTAGTGACGTATTTTCATTCATCTCTATATAGTCACTCTGCATGAGGTTTTATCTGGACCTGGATACTAGATTCTGACACAAGTACCAACAAATGTAGCATTCCATGTCTCAGGTAGAAATGTAATCTGCCACCCTCTCTACCACCCACAATTTCTCAATCTCTTTATATGTGCAGGTGCATGTGCTCATATGCATATAACTCAAATTACATTTTATTCCTTCTCTTTCTTACTTTGCTGATTTGGTATATAATTTGATTAGCAAACATGACTGATGTTTTCTTCCCCCCTCGCCCCCGCCCCGTGAGTTGTTATAGATTTCTTATTGAGAGAACTTCCACAGCCAGAGACCATAGTTTTCTTTCTTCTCTTTTACATTGTGTCTTCTTTCACCTCTTAATGTTTCAAAATTGCATTACATTAAGCTACTGGTTTCATGCATACAAATGATTTGCATAAATGTGTGTGTGCACGTTTATTCAGTTGTTGAATTACTGAACTAGTTAATTACAGCAATTTCCTTTAACACACAGCTATTTCCAAACCAAAATAACCTAGTTTCTGACATTCTATCCCCCATTTTTGCATCTGGAATAGGCTCATTATATTATATTCTTTGGACTCTTGCAACATTTGCCTGCTAGCAATGGGAAGGTCTATATAACATCTGATCCTGCAGTACTTTTCACTCATAACGCAAAACAACTTGAGCCCTATGAAGTATGGAAGTTTAAAGCAAACCTTTATTTAACATTTTGTGTGTCAACATTTCTCCTACTTGACCTGCCAAGTGGATTTCATAGCAGATGACTCTGGAACATGAACAAGTGTTTGCTCTTATATCTCAACCATTAGCGTTGAATTAAAGACTACAAGATTTGGATCACATAGCAGACTTTAGTGCCTTATGCTGTTGATGCTGGCCAAGAACAGGAGCATCTGAATATTTATATGTTTATTCCTGTGGAATACTAAGAAATCTTTGGACAGTTGACAAATATGTGCCTATACCACTAAACCTAAGGGAACATCCAAGGCACTTGCAAGGAGCTTTTCATGGATGGGAAAACTATGTTGATTCTATAAAGATGTCAGATGAGCTGTTTGAAAGTAACTATCCTGGAACTCACTTTTTATGAAGATAATCCTCTCAACTAATGTTTATGGCAAAATATAAGAATTGTCTGTGGAGCGATGAGAATAGTGAGAGAATGCATAAACATTTCTGTGTCTTTCCCATGAGTGTAAATCATACTGGTTCTTTACATGTATTATCTCATTTTGATCTCATAATGATGCATTAAAGTGATATCTAGTACTAACTTCATCTGGAACACTCACTCCAGTCTGTCCACTCATATGTATGCATATGGTTGTTCAATGTCTATAGTTTTTATTCTACCAAAAATAATAAACTTTAAAAATGTCTGTTATTTCCCATCTCTACCAACAGTTGTTTATTCTAAATCAGTTCATCATCACTTTTTTCCCTTGGCTAACACAATAGGCAATTAATTGTTTTCTCTGCTTCCAAATTTGTCCCCTCCCCAACATATTCTCCATATTTACACTTCAGTGGTTTCTTACTAAACCTACAAACAAAATGACATCTAAACTCCTTACCATGTTCTACAAAGCTCTATAAGATATATCAGGTTGTCAGATTAGGCAAAAAAAGAAAAAAATATGTATATTTATATATAAAGCATAAAATTGTGTATTTTATACATTTATGAATTCTAAATATATAATATATATGTAAATATATAGAACACACACATATAAAGTCCACGTGTGTGTGAAAATCAATCCACAACATTGATTTGCAGTATTTGCATTTTCATTATTTATATTATTTGCAGTCCATATGTTTTAGAAAATTGCCAACATTGAATTAGCAAATATGGAACTATTACTCCTAGGAGAAAATAGAGGGTTAGAACTCTGAGAGCCTCTGGCTGGAACATTTTCATTGAACAATCAGTACATAACCTTGTGTATTTGTATTTCTCTTGAAAGACATACTGTTTTATATACATATACATATATATGTATATATATTATGTTGCATGTATATTATTTGTGAGGGTAAATATCAATTAATATATAACATATATATATATCATATACTGCATACTACATACTATAGTATATCAGACTATATTTCATCCTATAAATTGTATATATATATATTGCCCATGAATGCCAAGATCAATGAATCAGTTATATATATTATATGTATATAATATATATATATTATATATTGGCTATGATTCAAATATTGATGAATAATACATAAATAATATATAATTCATAAAAGCATTAAATGAAAAAAATTATAGCATTATATATAAATATACATAGTTATTATATGAAATATAATAACTGATTAATATCTGAACTCCTAGCCATTAGCATTATAACTTATGCCTGGATAATACTTATCTAGCACCAATATTTTTTCCTCAGGGACATTACAGCCTTCTTGCACTTAGCAACATTTGACAATACTTGAGCTTGAGAACCATGTTAAATCACAAAATCACCAACAAAAGTACTAAAATGGAAAAATGCAAAAAAGAAAAAGGGACACTAGGTGGACTATGAGAAGAACACATATACAGTATGTGAGTTCACACCAGAACACTTCCTTGCTTGACTTCAACTGGGAGAGTGCCTGTTGGGTGAGTTAAAGTTTTTGATTCTCTGCACTTGTCCATGAATGACTGTACCACTGGTGCTAATTTGGGGTATTGTGATTAAATATTAGCAAGTAAGTAAAAAAAAAAAAAAATATTAGCAAGTAGGTAAATTTACAAATACAGAATCCATAAATAATGAGTTTCAAGCGTACGTATAAAAATGCTGACTTAAACTTGAATTCCAGATAAATATCAACTAAATTATTAGTGTAAATATATCTAAGAAATATTTGGGACATACTTTATCTCAAATTCAGTGGATTTTCCTATATTTTGTTAGACAACCCTATCTGATAGCTTTTTACCCCTCCAACCATAGCATGCTTCACTGTCTATATTGATTACTTCAAGCTCATTTTCCTCTTTTTTTTTTAAATGCTATTTATTTATTTATTTGAGAGAGAGAGCATGAGCATGAGGATGAATGGGTACAGGGGCATCAGAGAGAGAGGGAGAAACAGACTCCCTACTGAGCAGGGTGCCTAATGTGGGCATGCTCCCAGAAACCTGGGATCATGACCTGAGCCAAAGGCAGATACTTGACTGACTGAGTCACCCAGGTGTACTGAAGCTCATTTTCTTCTTTACACTTGTTTCAAATGTCAAGATTCTCCCTTCTTGGAACCTCTCACTGACAACCTGATCTCATTCTCTAGCTTTCCTCATAACTGATTTTTTGACTTTTCCAAATCTTTCCTGATTCCCATGTCCTCCTCTGCCCTGTTCAATTTAATTTCCATATGCCAGTATTACAATTTATAATTATCTTATTCATGTGCGCTTTCTTATTTCTGACCTGCCTCCGTAAAAGCCTGCTTTCTCCAAGAACTACATTTATTTCCATCTTGATACATAAGCCTTGTATAACATCTGATACATGAAGCCTTTTTAAAAGTATATATCGAAGAATGAATGGTATAAATATTAAATGGAAAGGGCATAAGGATTTATAGAACAGAATCCTTAGATATATATCTGAACCTGGTCTACTCATTCTCAAAATATTTCCCAAGCACCTTGAGCAAGGGCAACTGTGCTAGTTTCTAGAAATTGGAGGGAAAAAATAAGAAGGACAAGGCCCATGTTCTCGTGAGCTTATTCTTTGCTGGGACAGACAGAAGGGAGACAAAATAAATAATTCACTTATAGCTTAAAACAGTGCAATTAAGCAAACAAGCACAGGAATTAGGTGGACAATACCTGGAGAAGTCATCATGCATAGAATGACAAGATTTCAAATCTAATGTTAGGACAAGAAGAGCATCCTTATAAGATTTCTGTTTAATAAACATTTGAACATGCACCCTAACTTTCTAAAGCATGTTCTAAGGAGTTTTTTTTTTCCTGCTTGGCTTAATAAACTAATGTGTGGTGAGACAGGACATTGAATGAAACATTGACATTTTGACACCCCCTCCCCAACTACAGTGCCAGTGTTCCACAGTATGCTGACCAAATTATACACATGTGCACACACACATATATACATATGTACTCAGTTAATTTTCGCTAATTTATATTTAGAGAACTAGATGTGTAAATGATAATCAGTGATATAAGAAAGCAATTAAATTCAAAATAACAAGTATCTTAATAATGTCACTTTTTCAAAGGATTTTTAGAGCTACGTTTTAATTTATTTCATGGAACACAAATTTATTGACACCAGCATTTATTTCAAGTCAGACATTGTTACAGGCATTGAGAATACGGCAACAAACAAAAGCAGACAAATCTTAAATTTGACTTCAGGGAAGTGAAAGGTTCTAAACAAATTCCAATCTTAGAGTGTCTGATTTACAGCAGCAAGAACATGATGTATTGACATGTTAGCACTCTTTATCCTCAATGTATTTGTGTAGCTTTAACTAATTAATCCTCATGATACTAAGCAGTGGATAAAGCTTATGTATTAAACATTGCATGTTCTTTTTAAAGAAATGACAATCCTTGTAAACGATGTGTCCGTTGCCAGAAATCCACATAAGTATTTTGGTTTTAAACTCCCTAAAGCTAAGAGTATTGCAGTCTGCTGCTGAAAGTTGACTTTTTCTCTGTTGCTCGGGACTTATGTATTTTGACAGTAAAGTTTCAGAAACTGTTTAGTTATTTTTAAACCATGAGGTGTTCATTCTAAGTTTATTCTGGGTATTTCTATCAGGCTAGGCAGGGAAACCTGGATGAGTGTGTGAATAAATGACTGTGTCCCTTTAGCACATTACTGAAAGCTCTCTGCATCTGTTCATGCTCTAGTCCACCAGCTATTCTGATGCCTCTTGTACTTATCTAATAGCTATGTTAAGAGGGGAACATAAAATAATGACACCATTCTCCCTGGAAACCACACACTGCTTTCCCACTGAGCCTAGAATAAAATGTGCACCCCTTACCATAGCCAACACTTTCTTCTGGCCCCTGACAGCATTTCCAGATTCTCCTCCTGACAGCCTCCCCCTTGTGCTTTCCATTCTTGTCACAAGGGACAACTTTTGGTTTTTCAGACATACCAGACCCTCTCTTTCCACACATTCTCTCTGCCTGGAATGTTTCTTCACCCACTTTCCATATTCTTGACTCTACATTTTTCAGGTCTCTGCTTAAATTTCACATCATCAGAGAAACCTACCCTTATTATTTGCCACCTCAAATAAGACCTGCTCCTATTCATTGTCCAAGAATACCCTGGTCACTTTTAAATAGCATTTATTTTACATGCTTTGTTATTTTTTGGATGTCCCTTTGATTGTTTTTACTTTCTTTCCAACTATCTAGGTTCTAAGCCCTAAGAAAGGAAGGAGAATTTGTGTTTTATCACTGCATACACAGTACTATCTCAGAATGGATCCAGGATAGATCTCAACAATTTCTTACATATTCACTGAATGAATAAATAAATGCTAGTATAAGTACTTAGGATCTCTAACTACTAGCTTAACTAAAGAAAAGAGCAGTGATAACAGATTGAGAAGACCTGCCTTCCTTTGGTTTTGCCATTATTTGTCTCTATCTGGCTTAAGTCAAGTTGTTCTATATCTCTGGATATCATTTCTTACTTGTAAAATACAAATAATGGAAATGTAATGCATGTGAACATACATTATATAATACAAGTCAGCAACTCATGTACAAATATAAGGTATTATGATTTATAATGACCAATAACATTTTTTAAAAGTAGGTAATTACCTAGATCCTTACATTTTTTTAGATCCTTATATTATGTAATAGACTTCTAGTTCTTCACCAAGAGTACACAAGATAGAATTGATGAAAATAAATATAATCTTTGTGATCTGTTTTAATTTCCTCTTTCCATCTCAGTTTAGTGATGCCTTTCTTGCCATTCCTCTTAATTATCACATTTCTCCAGTAGTTTAAATAACATGAAGTTGCAATATAAACTTGGTACACTTGGTTAATGAGAAAACTTACAAAAAGAGTAAAAATAAAATTAATGATAAGAGGTCTCCCCCCCCCCATTTCTTTGCCACTTCTGAAGACTACTGTTAGTTATTAGAGTGATATAATTAATCCTGGAGCAAGGAAATTTTATTCATTGTCCAGCCACAATGTCTGACCAATAGAATCATTAATATATAATGGTAATTACTTATATTTGCATTGCAGGTTTTTCTTTTATCTGAAATTGAAAGATCTTTTGGAAAAAAAGAGATAAAATACCTGTCTTCTCAAATTGCACTATTCTCTATCTCAACCAGGTATTTAGTGAGGGTGAAATCTTATGAAAATCTATTAAAATTAGAGGAATGTGGCTCTTTCAGGAGAATTAATTTACTTCTCCTGTTTCTCACTACTGCCTTATTAGAAGTATAATTGACTTGATGCACAGGTCATGCCAACTTCATTAAACCTGTGAGCCCATAAAGTGCAGGATCACAGATCTAAATATCTTCTTTTAAGCTCCCTTATGCCACATACTTGGATGCTACAGTCTTGCCTGTGATGGGATGGGCTTCTTGAAGGAGGCTTGGAGGCCATCTGTTTATTCTGGCATGAGTTTCATTTACAAAGTTTGAAGACTTGGTAGCAATTTGTTTTTAGTTTGTTTTCCAGTAATTAAAAATAAAAATAAAATAAAGATGAGCTTCATTTTCTCTTTGTCTCACATGTATTTCATTATTTCCATTTGTAAAACAGAAGCTCTCTGGGGTGATTGTGTCTGTTGATATAGGTTGAGTCTTTGTCATTTCGGGCTGCATTAACAAAAATACCATAGTCTGGATGGCTTAAACAACACACAATTATTTGTAACATTTCTGGAACCTGGGAAGTACATAATGAAGGTTCTGACAGATCCATTGTCTGTCAGGGACACTCTTCCTATTTTGTAGACAGCCATCTTCTCTTTATATCCTTGCGTGAAAAAGAGCAGATAGTGGAAGCCAGTTTTTTTTTTTGTGTGTGTGTGTGTGTCTCTTCTTATAAGGATACTAATCCCATTCATGAGAGCTCTACTCATGAGAGCTCTCTTCTCATGACCTAATTAGCTCCCAAAGGTCCTACTTCTTAATACCATCATATTGGAGGTTAGGACTTCGACATAAGGATTTTGGAGGGACGTACATATTCAGTCCATAATACATTATCAACATCAAGGTGAGAATTTCAAAGGCCAACTAGAGATGAAACCAGGGATTACTGTTGGGAAAAGATGATCAGACAGCCCAAATTGCACTGGGGAAGCCAAATGAAGGTAAGGTCAGGGAAGGGGTCAGCATCAGCAAGCAATGGGAAGTGTCCCATTTGAACAATAGAAGCAGAAAACCCAGTATCCATGAACTGATTGGAGGTTGAAGACCAGACACTGAATGAGAATAAGATTGCCATGAAAAGAGACATTTGATTCATTCTCATTCTAGACAAATTTTTTATAGTTCAGACTTTTTATATCAAAACATTCAAATTAACCTTGAAGAGTCAGTGCTCCAAGACCTAGTTCTTGTGTTGGTTTCAGAGTTTCCTTCTGTACCAGTTTCCAGCAGTAGGTCACAATGAGCTTTTCACAATGGGCTTTAGTATTAAGACATCTTGAAGGGATTCCTCTAACAGTTTCTTGGTATTATAGTAGCATCAGGCCACCAACATTTATACAATACATCATATTCATTTTTTTTAAAAAGTCCTACTTTGTAGGATCTGCCTATTTCTCTGTAGTAAATACAGCATGGCCAACTTCAAGTTATCAAAAATTAAATTCCTTAATATTACACATTGGTGCTTTCTAGCTAATTGAAGTGGGCCTCAGTAATTGCCTGTTATATAAAGCTTCCCAAAAGAGGAAGAAAAATGACATCCCAAATCTCCAGATTATGAGACAAAATTAATCCCCAATTCTTTATGCTCTGGATTTGAGTCCACCTCTCCTTATTAGAGATTGATTCTTACATGTATATATCCTCTTTTTCTTCTGCCTACATTGGCTTTTCTCTCTCTGCTGACTCATTCTCAATAAGCAATAAATATTTTCTTGCCATCTTAAGTAATAAAAAGCCTTTCTTTAACCCCATATTTTGTCATGACCCAATTTTCTATTAAATTTCTATTAATTTCTATTTCCCAGCCAAACTTTGTAAAAAAAATGATCTTTTATTGCTATATCCACTTCTCACATTTCAGAGATTCAAATGTTACTCATCAGTAGCCTCCACACTGCCAAAATGAGTAGTCTCATCTTTATTCTTATTTTAACATTTTAGCAGCTTTCAACATGGCCAGCTACACTATCTTCTAAAATCACCTCTTCTCTTCATTTAATGGTGGAAAATATTTTTTATTTTATTTGTTTGTTTGTTTGTTTATTTATTTATGGAAGTTCGATTCACCAACACATAGTATAACACCCAGTGCTCATCCTATCAAGTGCCCTCCTCAGTGCCCATCACCCAGTTACCCCATCCCCTCTCCCGCCTCCCCTTCCACTACCCTTTGTTCGTTTCTCAGAGTTAGGAGTCTCTTATGGTTTGTCACCCTCTCTAACTTTTTCCACTCATTTTCCTTCCTTTCCCTTATAATCCCTTTCACTATTTCTTATATTCCTTGTATGAGTGAAACAATATGATGATTGTCTTTTTCCGATTTACTTACTTCACTCAGCATAATACGCTCCAGTTCCATCCACATCAAAACAAATGGTGGGTATTTGCCCTTTCTAATGGCAAAGTAATATTCCATTGTATACATATACCACATTCTTTTATCGATTCATCTGTGCTACTGCATAATTTAGTTCTAATCAGACTGAAATTAAAAATAAATTGAATGAGATAGTAATAAGTGGTAAACTTAATGATAGTTCTCTTCCTATGTCTATGATCTCTTCTTTTTGACCTCAACATTCCAAATATTGGAGAGTTTCAATTATCCTTGAATCTTTATCTATCTCTCTGTCTCTCTTTCTTTGTCTGCATGCTCACTATTGGGTCTCAAATTCAGTACAATTGAAATTCTGCTAAATCCCAATTTTTGGCTTCAATTCTTGACTTTTTCTCAGAACTCTAGAGTTATATACCCAACCTGGCATTTCTATTTGGATGCCTGATAGGCACTTCAAACTTAACATGAACAAAATTTTTTGTCTATATCAGGTGTCGACAACCTACAACTGTAATTAAAAACTGACCCTCAAATAATTCTAAGTACAAATTTTTGGAACGTGACCACCCCATTTGTTTACATTTTGTCTATAGATGATTTCAACTGCAATATAGAGTTAATAGTTACAACCAAGACTATATGATCTTCAAACACCAAAATATTTACTGTCTGGTCCTTTATAGAAAGTTTGTCAATGGCTGGTCTAGCTATATACCCAACCTGTTTTTTCTCCAAATAAGTCTTTATCTAATTGGATAATACCATCTTCTGTTTGATTTCTCAAGCAAAATTCTCATAATTATACTTAATTTCGTTTTTCTTACCTACTATGTTTAATGCATCAGCAGTTTCTATGGACTTTATCTTTACAATAAATCCCAAATACTTATATTCTTTTAATTCCCAATGCAAATCATTATCATATGTTACTTGAAGCACCAAAGCAACTTCCTAATGGATTCCTTGCTACTTCATTACCCTTTGTAATCCTTCCCCCACCCCTTTGTAATTCTAATAGTCTTCTTAAATTATGGAAAGGTCTTCTTAAATCACATATCACATAGTTCTTTCTCTGCTTAAAATCTTTTGGAAGTGATGCCTCTCAATTGGAATAAATCTCTACTCCCTACTTTATATAACTTTTATATCATTTGGATCCATCCTCCTGCAGCCGGCTCTATTCTCCCTCATTGCCCAGTGCATTCCAGTCTGAGTTTTCTATTGCTACAACATATTATTTCTACTTCCAGGCCTTTGCACTAGCTTCTTCTTCTGCCTGGGATTCTTTGCCCGCATGAGTGCCTCCCACTGATAGCTCCTTCTCATCAATCAACTTTCATTTTAAATGTGACTTCAAGGGACTTTTTTCTTTTTAAGTTTTTATTTATTTAGGAGAGAGAGACAGAGACAGAGACAGAGAGAGGAGAGAGCAGGGAGGACCAGAGGGATAAGGACAAGCAGATTCCACATTGATACAGAGCCCAACACAGGCTCCATCTCAGGACCCAGAGATCATGACCTTAGCAAAAAACAGGACTCATATGTTTAACAACTGAGCCACCCAGGTAACCCAAGGGACTTTTTTTCTTAATCATTCAACCTAAAACAGCCACCAACCCATGATTTCATATCATCTATTACTTTCTTTAAAATTTTCTGCAAAGCATTATTTACCAAAGGTAGTTCTTCTTATTTATATATTTATTTATTGGCTATTTCATTGTCTGTCTCTCCAAATTAGAATGTAAGTTCTTCAAGAATAGGAATCTTTTATGTCTTGTTCAATTAAGCATCCCTAGTATTTAAAACAGTGCTTAATAGTTCTGGATGAATGGCTAAATACTCAACTTTAGTATTCCAAAGTGATTTCCCAAGGCCATCTTGAAAGATTTGGCCAGGTTGACTTCCTTAGACTACATAGGAAGGCAGAAGGTGGAGAAATGCATTGTATTAATTTAAATGACATATGGATCCCTATTAAATAATTTCTTTGTTTTTACTATGTATCTTCTTAAATATTTATAAGCATAAAATTGGTTATAAATTCCTGTATTTACTAATCATATACAACAAAAGAAGTAATTTAATGTAATTAAGACATTTACTTGTTGGATTATTTTGCTCATTTCTATCCAACTCAAGATCTTTGAAGGCACAGTTCATGTATAAATTTGCTTACTAATGCATCATCTGTGCTTATACATTGCTTGGGACACAGATGGAGTATGGAAAATATCTGTTGTAAATTAGTGTTGAAAAGTAAATAAAAGCATGGTTCATGCCATCAAGGGAGTTGTCTAGTAGTATAGGTTTAAAGATGCAAATCAACTATCCATCCATTTTCTGGAAAACTCCTCTAATGAACTCTGAGCTACCACATTAATAGTGGACATCTGTTGGTACTAACCATGCCACACTCCTGAATATATTACAGTAACTCATTTAACCCTTAAAACAAACTTAAGAAGTATATGCTATTATTATTCTCTTATTAAGAGATGTGGATAAGGAGGAACAGAGTGATTATCTGACTACTTATTAGTAGGAAGAGCTGGGATTTGAAGTTAGTCTGATTGTATCCAGAGTCTGAATTCCATTGCTTCCAGTTAATCAATGAGTGACTGACCCTTTGTCATTAGCAGCTGCCAGGGTCTCAGAATCACAAGTTATATCCCACTAGAGTAGAACGGATTTGACTTATTAAGGTCAGTTTTGTTTTTTGTTTTGTTTTGTTTTGTTTTGTTTTTTAAGAAAGAGAGAGGGAGCATGCTTGCATATATACATGAGCAGGGAGGAATGGGGGGCAGAGGGAGAATGCGGGAGAAAGATCCAATATTAAGCAGGTTCCACACCCTTCACCCTCAGCATGGAACCTGACACAGGGCTTGATCTCACAATCCAGAGTCAAAATCAAGAGTCAGAAGCTTAACCCACTGAGCCACCCAGGTGTCCTTAATGTTGCATTTTTAACAAGAGAATCCTCTCCTATTACCTGATACAGTGGCTTTAAACAGTTTTTTAAAAATCTAAGTTACTTACAAAAAATTGAAGGTAAAAGGAACTTCAGCAATACTTTTGTCCTCCTCCTTCATTTTCAGCCAAGGAAATAAAAATTCTGAGGAGTTTGAAGTCACATGGCTATGTAAGAGTGTCAAAATCAGGAGAAGAAACTCGAATCCTTTTGTTCTCCAAATTCTACTCACATTTAATGCCAGGAGAAATTTAATTTATTTTTTATTTCCCGTAGCATAAAAGCAGATAACCTAAACATTTTTGTTGTTGTTCTACTTTCCTTTACCTTTAAAATTATTGCCAGGATATGGCAATCTGCTTATTAGTTCTTGTAAATATAATCCTTCTGTATCTTTCAGATTATCCAGAATGTTTTTCACTTATGCATGTATACATCCACTCACCCTTTCATCCTTTTATTTATTCATCAAACATTACTTATACAACACCTATGTGCAAAGCAATATGCTAGGTAAGTGCAAAAGAAAGAATAATTCACTGTGATTTTATTCATATTGAGTCTATCTTCTCTTATGCTTTATTTTGTAATTTGTCTAAAATCCTTTCAAAGGTATACAGGTTATAATTCCTAAATGAAATAAATATAAAATACACACACCAAAAAAAAAAAAAAAACCCTTACAGCATCAATGTGAAAATCTACTGTTGACTGCAGCACCTAGTTATTATTATCTTAAAATTGCTTTGTTTCTACTTCTCTCAATATTACTACCTAAGATTACTAAGAAGATTGAGTATCTAATATAAAGCAAGCATTCTATTAAAAGCTACATGTGGGGCAGCCCAGGTGGCTCAGTGGTTTAGCCCAGTCTTCAGCACAGGGCGTGATCCTGCAGACCCTGGATAGAGTCCCACATCAGGCTCCCTGCATGGATCCTGCTTCTCCCTCTGCTTGTGTCTCTGCCTCTCTCTCTCTCTCTCTCTCTCTCTCTCTCTCTCCCTCTGTCACTCATGAATAAATAAATAAAATCTTTAAAAAGAAAATAAAAGTTTCATGTATATTACCTAATTTAATCCCCTCAAGAGTTCCACAAATGTTTTATTATCCATATTTACAGCTTTAGATCACATTCTTAGTAAATGGTAAAGCTAAGATTTAAACCAAAAAAAAAAGAAAAATTCCCTCAAGAGTTAATGCTTATTTACATCATGAAACTATCTATAAATTGTTAGCTTATATAGAATATATATCCCAATAGTTTGGCAGAGAATGTTTAGGAATCTGTGAGTTATTTTACACTAAAACTAAGAAAACACATTTTCTTCTTATTTTCTTCTAGCAACTACACCTTCATTTCCCTTTGTAGGATTTTCCACAAAATTCTGTCCAATTAGTGATTTAGACATTATTTTATTTAATCCAAACATAAGTAATGATATCACATTTGGAAACCCCTAGGGGACACTTACACAATGTAAAACTTTTTTTTTTCCCTCCTTAAACGTAGTCTTATTTTAGAAAGTTGGTGTTGCAAGGTTGTGCTTATTCAGGTTCTATATCACTTTCAGAGTTCCATTTTGTAGGGCTTTAACAGCTTGAGAGATGTATGAATAAAAATGGCTATTCTCCACAACTTGACAGAAGATTGGAGAAGGCATAAATAGCTGTCTACTCCCTCGATTTTTTCCTGAACCCTGGTACAACTGAAGCCCAAATATATTAGATAGGAGTTGCCTCCAGTGATGTTATTAAATTCTTTGTAGGATGCAAGCATTGGTCATTGGGTGTTCTTGGGTTTGAGTTTCATTTCAGCAGCACTAAAAATATTTAATTTATATATAATTTCAACCTTATGAGTAAGTCTTGGAGCAAACAACACCCATTATATCTAATAAACATAGTCTGCAAGGTAAATTGGATCTATGCTGTTCATCAAAGTATTGGTGAATTGATCTATATTTTTAAAGCCAAAAAATATAAACTTCATGTATACCAGGAGACATATACTGTTAGTTATTTATGCATTTCTCAAGGTTAAGTAGTTGTATTATGAAAAATGACTGTATCTATAAATATAAGATAGATGTGGCTGCATTTGGACTTCTAAAAGAATTGTGGGCAGTCCATGCTCAGATACCACGTGCTACTTTGGAAATACGCTTTGGAGGTAATGGTTGAAGTTGAAGATTTTTTTCTAAAGCAAAATAGAAGTAATGAGGATTTGGCTCAGGATAAGGACATTTCCCTATACTGCTGCAACTCCTTTCTGAATATTTATTATTCTTACATGGAATATTCATAAAATATGTAAGAAACAATTTGGTGCTGTTTTACTTACATTGTGTATTTAACATGAACTTGAAAATGAAACACATGTAAACTCCATAACCTCCCTACCTAACTGGTTAAAGAGTCAGAGTTGAAAAGACTTATGTGGGATTCTTGACTTCATTTTCATTCTTGTATTTCATAACTTCTGGGCTTCAGTTCCTTATTTGCATAGACAATAGTTTCTAATAATCAATCAACATGGTATACATTCTATAATGACTGTGTAATTTACATCCCTTCTACATTATTTCTGACCCCTTACAGAAAACACAGAGATGTTGATCACTTTGAACATGAGACATATGACTTTGGGATCTATAGAGTCAGTTGAAAAACTATAATTCATACTGGTCCTAGATTTATTGTTTCTGTTTTAAGGAAAAAAACTTAATTTTCTATTTGTTATTGAAGTGTGCACTTATTTATCAAAGCTCTTTGAAATTAGAAAAATATTTAGTTGTTTACTAAATCTTACTTGATTATATTTTTCCTGGAGGGAAAGTAGTATGATTTTGAAATCCATTAAATAATATTTAATTTGATCTTTTATCTGAATGTAGGATTAAACATCACTTTTAGTTTTTATCCATGTTTATCCTATTTTAGAGGGATGTTTCCTCCAATACCTCAGTTACCTTCAGATAAGCTACTTTTTAAAGGATACACGTTAACTCCTACAAAATCAGGGATATCATGTGGTAGCTGCCTTAAGGGCATCTCTGAAGCACCTAATATTTTTGTGAAGATTGATTTAGATGAAGCATAAATACTCATACAAAATACTGATATTGACTAATTATTCCTTGCTTTAGGACACAGACATTCACCATGACATATCCTTGTTCCCTTTGTTGCTAGAGGTATTGCCATAGACAGTGAAATAAGTGAAATCAGAATTTGTTTCTACTGCCAACTTCCATCATTTATCATCTAAAGTGCACTTGTTTTTTGTCATATTTTGCTAAGAAATTATTAGTGCTGGTTTGACTGAATTAAAATATGTCATTTGTATCCGAAATAGCAAAATGAAATCCTGGAGGAATGATGAGTTGCTGGAAAGATAATTGGAATGAGTAGACTATCTTAATTTATTATATTAAGAAATTGTTTTCTATGCTTTCAATCTCTATTCATATATACTGGCTCCAAATTTAATGACATATGCACCCCTTGCATTAGATTTCTTTCAAGAGAATGTGTTTTCATATGACTCTTGTTTTATGACTAAAGGAGGAATAAAAAAATATATGTATTTATAGTAACCGAAATTAAGCAAAAGGTCAGTTCAAGAACATCCTCCATTCTTACGTGATTAATTCTAAATGATATGTGTATATAAAATGGGAACCATATGAAGTATTTACAATTCTAAAGATGTCCCCCAAGATTTATTTTCTGTTTATTGAAACACTAATCTAACTATGCTGTATAAAGATTTTGCAAATGGAATTAAAATTATTAATAAACTCATCTCAATTTAGGGAAGTTATTTTAGATTATCTGGGTGGGTCCACTGCAACCACAGGGGTCCCAAAAAGCAAAAGACCAAGACAGATTGATTATTCAAGTGGAAGAGATGAGGCAGAGAGATGAGGCAGAGAGTAAAGAATCAGAGTGATTCAGGGATTTACAGTTGTTGGCTTAGAAGGGAGGAGTAAGTAGCCTGGAAATAGGCCTTCAGAAGGTGAGAATAACCCACATCAGACTGCCAGCAATGAAATGGGACCTCATTCCTACGACTGTAGGGCCCTAATGGAATCAGGCCAGCCACACCCTACCTGGACTTGGGACCCACAGAACTGTGAAATTGTAAATTTCTATTGTTCTAAGCTACTAAGTTCATAGTAATTTGTTTTGATAACAGTAGGAAAATAATACACTATGTTTACCTGCAACTGAAATTCTTAAGTAGGCAAACCTCACATATCTAACTCTCTTTGGAGAAGTTACACCTCTTTGCCTTTTTAACAGTTCCACCTCTCCAGTAATGTGTTAGGCATTGAACTGACTTATGGAAAAGAACCAAAAAATGTCAAATAGACTCTAAATTGCCACTTTTTATTTACTGTCAAGATGCAGTCTTTTCAACATTTTTAACAAGTAGACTGTAACCACAGTGACCTTTTCAGAATCCATACCCCATCCAAAGTCTCATCTTCCCCATTGTCCGTCTTGCTTAAACCCTTTCAGTGGCTTCCTTTCACTCTTAAGAAAATAGGGCACTTTTAAAAAAAAAGTCCCTGCCTGGTTTGGCTTTTACTTGCCTCTCTAGGTTCATGTTCATTTCTCTATGATTTATT
The DNA here is from genome assembly GCF_018345385.1 of Vulpes lagopus. NCBI lineage: Eukaryota > Metazoa > Chordata > Mammalia > Carnivora > Canidae > Vulpes > Vulpes lagopus. The sequence goes on from NC_054830.1 coordinate 41,923,097, forward strand.
CACATATATGTTGTCTTTGTATCTGCACCCCTTTATCTATTTGATATAAAAGCACTATAAATAGTTAATAGGATGTGGTCTGGAATTATATTCTCCTAAATTTAAATCCTGGATTTGAATTGCTACATCTAGCTCTGTGGCCTCAAGCAAAATATTTAAATTCTCTGCATCTTAATTTTCTCATCAATGTAATGGAGAAGATTATACTACCAACGGAATTAGTCTACTTGGGCTACCATAATAAAATACCAGACTGAGTGACTTAAACAACAAGAGATTTCTTTCTCACAGTTCTGGAGGCTGAAAGTGCAAGATCAAGATGTCCACTGATTTGGTTCCTGGTGAGACCTCTCTTTCAGGCTTGCAGACAGTCACCTTCTTAGGGAGTTCTCATAGTCTTTCCTTGGTGGGTTTGTAGGATAAGAGAGGGACCTCCTACTCATTTTTTTCCCTTGTGGCGCACCAATTTTATGGCATTACCACCCCAATCTTATTACCTTAACTCCCTCCTAAAAGCCCTATCTCCAAATACCATTGCATTGGAAGTTTTGGTTTCAATACATGAGTTTGAAAGGGACACAATTTAGTCCATAACACATACTTTAGAGGATTATCATTCACAGTCATCTGTGTCACTTCCATTATCTGCATGCTGTATGCTTTTCAGACTCATTTAATGAGTGCCTTTAAATAAGTATCTATGGAGAGTTCTGATTCCAGGCATAAGCAGTCTTTAGATATTTAGAGATTTTTCTTTTCATTGGACCAAGTAACTGTACACCTATAGCTATAAACATAAACTAGTTATAGCTATTTTTTTAATTTAACAAACATTCATTATATACATACTGAATTTCAGAAACCAAGGATAGATAGATACACAAGCAAAATGTATTTGCTTCTGTATTCTATTACTAATATGTTTGTTCAGTTTCAGTAGTAAATGTAATAAATTTGGCCAAATGTCCATTTATTGATTAACTAGTCATTGTAATTATTTTTTTTTTAACCAGTAGAGTTAGGTGGACTTAACTGGAATTTAAGCAGACTTATTATATAAGAGTGTTTTGTTTCATTTTAACACAATTAGTTTTATTGAGTGTTTAGTATAGCAAAGCATATTAAAAATTATAAGAAAAATGCATATAAAGCACTGTGCACATTGCATGGCACCTATTGAACGTTTTTTGGCTTTGTTCTGTTTTTAGTGTTTTTGTTTTTTTAATAATTGACTCCTACAAAATGCTAATCATTTTTCTAGGACATAGGACATATCAGAAACATGACAAGATTTAGCTCTAAAAAAAGAAAGGTATGTTGAACAAATAAAAAGCATATAGTTTAATATTAACCAGGATAGCTATTATTAAGAATGGAAGGAAGGTAAGAAAACAGAAAGTGGAAGGAACAAGAAGAGTTGCTGAGCTATTTTTGACGGGGGGTCAGGGGAAAATCTAGGAAAGGGAACAATTAGTTTATCTTCTAATGCCTAGGGCACAGAAGTTGAAAAAGAGCTTGCCTAACACCAGGGTCTTCAGCTCAGTGATTTGTCCTTTTTTATCCAAAAAACATCTTTCTCTCTGCAATCATTGTAGGCTTTTTTTTCTTAATTGAAGATATGTCAGAAAACTGGACTTCATAATTTGGTTTAACATTAGGTATACCAAAGTGATGAATTAGTATTATAAATATTTGTGTTATTTTGCTCTTATTTCCACCAAAAAGAACAATTAAAAAATTATCCCTGGTTGTGGTAATATTATACATAAAACAGAATTTCAGTGTATACTTTTTTACTTCTATTTTCTTTTGCATTAATTGCCTATTTATTGTAAAATCCTAGTTAGTTTTCACTATACAATATTTTGCAAGTGTTGCTTTATGTGTTTAATTACATCAATTAATTATTTGCATGATTTAACAGCCCATAGGCTACCAAAGAAATGATCATTTTAAAAAGCTTCATGTTGCTGACTATTTCCGAAGCAAAATTGGAAAAGATTCAACTTGGAGAATGATTGATTTCTTAGTGATGTCTTTCTGTCATAAACCCAAGATATTTGAGAAAGACATGCTATAATTTTTCTACAGCATAGTGAACTGCCAAATACCAACATTTTAAAAACTTGAAGGTATTAAAAGGAGAATTGTGTACCAACAGTAAAACTTCACAAATGTCCTACATTTCTATTTTAAATAAAATAACTTTTGAACGTCCTACCAGTCAATGGGAATTTACAATTATTCTATCCAGTGACTCAGACAACTGGAGAAAGCATTGTTTAAATTGTAGGCACACTATGTTTAATGAAAAAGGTTCTTCGAGAAATGTTAACTGCAGTGAGCATTCTAATGATGGCTATGCAAATATTAAACTGCCTCTACAATTATGTTTCTGTTTTCTTTTCAATATTGAATGTTTACATTCTTAAAGCAGCCCTGATCGATAGCTTTTATTGACTTTGTTTTCTCCTTTCTCAGTTATCCCTTTACTTGTTTTGCTTTATGCATTCCTTCACATGGTGTTTTATTTATTTATTTATCTCATTGTTGATGTGGGGGGAAAGGTTGCCCTCTTTTTATTAACAGCTTGAATTACCAGCAGGCACTGAGGCTTAGGGCCAAGCAAGGAACACACAGACAAGCTTATTTTTTCCAGTACCGCTTTCAACCTTGAATACAGACCTCTGGGTAATGTCACACTGGATTCTTGCTGAATATTTGCCGAGAGCTTCTTTTATGCTTGTCTCAGCATTGGCTTAAAACAAGATCCAGGACTAAGAAGAGCCAAGCTGCTTTCAAAAAGGCCTTTTCTCATTTGCCCTTTCTCTTCCAGACTTTACAGCACCTCTGGCTTTCATGAATACCAAGCTGTGCCTTGGACTCTTTAGACTCTATGCGTGTAAGGACTTGGTGATTTTAAAATTTTAAACATGTCACATAAATTCAGTATGAGTAGATTCAACCCATAATCTGTATCCGCAAGTCTCCAAAGCTGGTCTCCCCAGTTTAATGTTATCAGTGAAAGACAAGAACACTACAATCTACTCGCACAAGCCAGAAAACCAGGGTGATCCTTGACATCCTCACTTTCTTACACTGTGCAGTTCAACAAAATTCTGTTATTTTTCATTCTTAAACATCCCACATGCATACCTAGTTCTCTCCATCTCCATCACCACTACTTTAGACCAAATATTATTATCTCTTGTCTGGAGGGGGAAGTTTCCTAGCTGGTTAATCCACAGCCATTCTTGCGTGCCTCTTTCATTTGCCTCCACACTGCATTTATCTGAATAAATATGGAATAATATCACATGCTTCATTCCATACATGAAACACTTCCAGGGATTCTCATTACAGTCAATATGACCTATAAAATCCTATATGTTTTAGCTCCTTTTACAGCCTCACTTCAACCTATATGTCCTAGTCACCTGTTTGGTTTCTCAATTAGACCATGTCTCTTCTATTATAAGACCATAGTTTCTGTTATAAGACATTAGTTCCTTCTACCAAATGAACCCAATACTCTGGGTAACATTTTTTTTTTCTCTGTACATATGTGTCTCAACTTCTCTGTTCACTCAATTCTGTTGGGACTAGAAGATTAGCTTATTAAATAGCCATCCTGGAACCACTATTAGACTAGCCACATTAATCTGTTTTACCAGGCAACCTACTTAATTTTTCTGACATAATTCCCAATTTGTTTTAACGTACAATAGTTCTATCTTATCCACTTTGCTGAGTTTCAACTACAGTGAACTTAGAATCATAAATCCTATCACAGAATATCTGAATGAAAAGATCTTTTTATTTTGATTACTATGTTTTTGAGATATGGAAATGGAATCCCAAGAAAGCAAAATTATGTGCCTAAAGCTCTGGGAAACATCAAATTTAGAACTGAAATACAGCTTTCCTGACTCCTAGCCCAGAAAAAATATAAAGATATATCAAGGTTGACTAATGATTAGCAGAAAATCTAGGAAGATTAAAAAAAAAAAAAACTATTTCATTTTTTGCACTATTTTGTACCTATTTTATACCCACTATTCAAGATTCTATTTCATTTTATCTGAGTTGGTATCTGGCTATCAGTAGGAAGAAAAAAAATCCCATAGTTATTCTTTTGATCTTACAATTGATGGAACTACTGTACTAAACAGCTAGTATTTTAAGTAATCTGCTATTATAGTAGCTATTAAAATGATGAGGGTGATGATGCTGATAATTAGATACAAGAGAGGAAAGTCATTCAATACTTATATAAAAGTGAAACATTTCTAAATTTTTTTTTTAAACATTTCTAAATTTTAAAAAAGTTTAAATATGTAGTACTAAATGAACACTTAAGGAAACTATATTTCTCCTTTAAGCTGAGATCTCTCCCTATTAGTACCTCCTTTGATTTCCAGTATTTTTGTTTTTTCTCTGATTAAGAGGAGTCAAGCCTCCCCATTCTATTTCTGATCCTCCCAGCCGCCAATTGTGAGAATGTATGCCACACCACCCATATGTTCATCTCCAGATGGCTAGCCTGCTTCTCTCAGTTCCCCCACCTGCCTGGGCCAAAGGCATGCTGTGCTCAGAACCCTGTGTATAACATGGAAGATGCTGGTGCCTGCTGTCATCTACACTCTCATGTCCACAGCTTCACAAGAGAACAAGGGAGGAAAGAAATAAAGAGAGGCAGGGGTGAAGGGAATCAAGAAAAGAGTTAAGGCTAGTGGAGGAGGAAGAAATGGGGGAAAGAAGGAAAGGCCAGTGACAAACAGAGGAAAGATAACAATTCATTAAGAAGAGTGTGGTATTTTATGATAGCCCATTGTTATTTTGACAATTTAAGGAAATTAATACTGTGTACTCAAATATAAAATCAATGCCCCTTAAATAGAGTCACATGAAACGAAACACAAATTCTTTCTTAGAATTGATAATGTATTGAACTGGCCAAAGAAGTGAAAGATGGTAGAGAAAAGGCTTCAAGTGGTTTTCTGTTATTTTATATGGAAGACACCCCATGCATATGTGTGAAGTGTCGCATATACATTGCTAAGCAATAACATCCAAGATATAAAACACATGTTGCTGACAAATAGAGGCATCATGTGTTTGAGTTGCAACTCAAGCAAAAACTCTAGGATAAAAGAGAGATGACAAAAATCACAAAGGGGATTTCCTCTCTTCTAACTTTATTTTCCCACTGCTTTTAAGCCCACTGTTTCTGCAAATACCGTCCTCAATAACCTATGTCAGAATCACCTTGGGCAGTCAGAGAGAACCATACAATAATTGTTTAATTGAGGCCATTGTAAAAGCTTGTCATAATGCCCCAAAGCCTCTCTTTCCCAAGTAGAGTAAAAGCCAAATGCCGTTATATAGAAAAGATCCTAAAGATGAGTAAAGAAGGGAAACTAGTTGGAAGGTGATTGCAATAATTCAGGGGAGAAATAATGGAGGACTGGACTAGGGTAGTAATGATGAAGTTGGGAAGATGTGGGTACATTCTTGATGTAGTTTGAAGTAAGGCTTGTAGAATTTCTTTATCAGTAAGACCTGGAGTGAGACAGCAAGAGAAAGTCAAGGTTAACTCAAATTGACTTGGCTTAAATAACTGACAAATGGATCTGCCCTTACTTCGGATGCAAGGGAGTATAGACGTAGAAGGTTTTGTGAGGTGTGGAGTGGGGACAGATTGGGAGTTCTGTTTGAGAATGTTGATTTTGAGTTCCTGTTGGAGATTTCCATTAGGCTGTGGTTGGAAAGAAAAGTCTGGGCTGTTGTCATCATAGACGGTATTTGACGAAATTAGATAAGATGATATCTCACAGGAAATGCCATAATAAGAAATGAGGAGATTAAAGAACTGTACTGTGAATGAAACACTACTATTAAGAGATCAAGGAGCTGAAATGAAGCCATCAAAAGAGATTGAGAAGGACAAGTTGGTGAGTGAAAAAAAAAAAAAAATAGATGGCGTCCTGGAAGGCAAGTTAAAAAGTTATCTCAGGGATGGCAGAGTGATAAGTTCAGAGATTAGTGGAGAGAGCAAACAATTAGACATATTTTTAATAAAATGAATAAGATTATTAATAAAAAGAATAGTTAAGCCCAATATTAACTATTAATAATTCTACAAATTAATGTAAAATATAAAACCAGGATAACTGCTACAAAAGAAAAGATGATATTTTATAATAACAAAAACAATAGTGATAGTGGAAGACATAGGGTCAGGAATGCTTGTCCAAGGAAACAATCTTGAGGTGAAAGATGAAATATTTATACAATCTAACTACTGAAGTAGATGGGAAGGGTTTGAAGTGTTCCAACCTGAATGGATGGAATTTTCAATGGTGAGTATAGAAGAAAGCACATTATGTTCAAGTAAAAGAAAGGGTGTGACTTAAAGTGTACATATGTGCATACACATAGCAAATTAATGTGGCAGCTTAGATACAGGATTATGCATGTTTAGGAGATTTCTTGAGAAGCACCCAAGATGAGAAGTACATACCATTATATCAGGATACTTTGGCTGCAAGTAAGAAAATATCTGAGTAAAAACGTGACTGAAAGAATAGGAGTTTACTAATAAATCTCAAAAAGAAGTGCAGAGAGAGGTAATTCCAAGGAACTTTTAGTGACTTTATGATATCAGAGCTCCAGATAACTTCCCTAGGACTCTCTTAATCTTCCCCTCATAGGCACTAGACGGCTGCTGCTGCTCATAGTAGCAAGTGCTACAAAAATGTTTAAGGCAAGAAAGATGATGCAGGGACTTTCTCCTCACATATTTCTCCCTTTCTATCAATTAATAAAATACATCTCAAAGGCCACCAACCAAGTTCACTTTAGTGTAACTATCAGAACTAGGATAAATGGCTATTCCTATCTGCAATGGGAATTGGAAACAAATTTCTGATGATTTTATATTTAATTTTGAAGGCAAAATCATGGTATGTTGGTAAATATTTAACCAATGGCTGTTGACAGAGACCATGTATTTGTCCACTCATAGGGAAATTATAAATTTCACTGCTATAGAGGATTTGTAGCTAATAATAATAGTATATACAGTATTCTTTATTATAAATTCTAACTTATTCATATAAAATATGTCCACCAATTGTTTCCTAAACTTTACATCTGTATTTTTATTTATTTACTTACTTTTTAAAGATTTTATTTATTTACTCATAAGGGACACACAGAGAGAGAGAGGCAGAGACACAGGCAGAGGGAGAAGCAGGCTCCATGCAGGGAGCCCGATGCGGGACTCGATCCCGGGTCCCCAGGATCAGGTCCTTGGCTGAAGGCACGCTAAACCGCTGAGCCACCAGGGCTGTCCACATCTGTATTTTTATATCAGACTGCTGTGGCAGCTCATGAGCATAGTTCAGTGTGAATGTTAGTTGATAATTTCATTCTAGTTAATGAGTAATATGAAAACATAATAAGAGTGAAGATAGATATCACAATTTCACCTATTTATCATTAATGTGAAGACATCTTTGCTAGATCTTTTTACACACGAAGTGTGTGTGCTTTAAAAAATGTTATTGCTTTATTAACTACCAGCAGGACTGGACTGTAGGGGGCGGTGGACGCTCAGGGTATATGCAGGATGCCAGGACAACATGATGATTGGGAGGCTGCTTTGAAGGAAAGGGGATGGCCTGAGGGCCAGGCCCAAGATCCCCTCAGATTTACTTCCATAAATAGGTAGACCTTGTAAAGGAGTCATGGCAAGCCTTGGCCATGCGGCCAATAAGATTAAGAAATTCTTGGAAATCTAGCTGCCCGTCAGAGTTGAGGTCTGGGTTTTTCGTCATGGACACCAGGGTTCTTGTGGTTTTTTGTGAGGGTAGCCAGTTCTGTATTCAGGAAAGTTAGGAACTCTTGTCTTGGAGTTCCCTCAAGACAGTTGCTTGAGTTGTTGCAGTTGTTGCCCTCCTTTCCTGCATAATTCTGGAAAACAGCAGAGACTCGATGCACGGCTCAGCCTCAGTAGGGCAGGATATTTTTGCCATGTCTGCATGGAGCAGGCACAGAGGCTGTTACCAGGAGGCAGTGGTGCTACTTTATGACATCTTTGAATACCAGAAGATATTTCATCATTGTGTGTTCTTTTCATAACCTAATAGCTTTATATAACATACTTTTAAACTTAACCTACATTATTAACATATTTACATTACTCCTTTAAGTCTAGATAATCAACAAAGCAGGTAATCATGTTTTGATTTGTAGCATTTGCCTATTTTTATGGTGGAGATACTCCCAACATTCCCAGTTTCATGATACCAACATAATGCCATAATGTAGGGTTGAGAAGCAGTGTGCAGTAGCATACCATTATGTAGAACTTCCACTATACAGATGTAATAAATGTAAATTAACCCAAGAGCATAGATAATAGTACTCAGTAGGATACTTAGAAATTTTGAGCTTATACTACCTTGTTTTTAATATAATTAATTTAATTGCGAGTTTATGCAATTTGATTTTTATAACCAGTTTGCAAAATTTCTGGAAATTGAACAATTGGCTCTCGCAGGCCTCTTTGGATCAGGTCTTCCAGCAAGATATAATATCAGCAAGCAAGGAAGAAAAGGATACTGTAGAGTTTGCAGACTTTAAATATTTTGGCTGAGTAAAGTATAACAGTAGGAGTGTTTTCACTTCCAATTATGTATAATAATTAAAGATTGGTGACTTAAATGGCCCCCTCAGTATTTTTTAGATTCATTAAGGATAAGGGCATATTTGAATCTTTTTTTTCTTTTTCTCACCAACTTTTCCTACCACTTCTTTACTTCCATAGATTAAGAGCAAATATAATATCGATTTCCACCGCAGACCAAATGTCCAATGAAAGGCAAAATAAAACTAGAGTCAGTTGAATTCTCTTTTTAATGCCTGATTGATTTTAAGGCTCCTAGATAATGAATAGATTAAAAAAAATAAATAAATAAATAAATAAAGGCTGTCCTGAAAGGAGATAATGCAGTCCAAGCCTGTCATTTATATATATGAAAATGGAGATACCTGATGTTTGGATATGTTGCCACAAGTTACCGGGTAGTGGCAGAGAAAAGATAAGAACTCTAGGCTCCTGATTGGAAGATCATGCCTCTTACATTGCTCTACACGAAACCTTAATTCCTGGACCATCTTTGTCAGGAGAGTCTTTGGCATATACCTTGAGTGTGAAAAAAAAAAGGAGGGGGCCATCCCCTCAGTTTGGTCTCTCCATGGCTGGCCTGTTAAATCCACCAATGGCACAAGCACAGTAAAATTCTATTTCAGCTCACTGTGCTAGAAATAAACGGAGGTTTCATAACAGCCATTATAGTCTAATTACATTTGACAACCAACCTGACAGGTTTTGTTTATTTGTTTGTTTATTCTTTTAGTGTTTGTGCCTTGAAAAAAAAAATGAATCACCCTGTCAAAACCATCTTACCCTTCAGGAGTTCTCTCTTTGCTTCATTTACAAGTTTACAACGGCATCTATTTATAACATGCTTCATGAAATATACAGGAAATGGTTTCATTAAGACGTCTGTATAAGAATACATAACTTGTGTGACACCCAGTGATAGAGAGCTACCTCTGATACACTATGGTACACTGGATAAGAGTGTAAGAGTCCTGACCCTCAAATAGAAAATCACATATGAAGATTGTTGAATGTGCGAACAAATGTGAAGGATGGTGTTATTTTAATCCTCTAAGCAAGAGGCAACAAACATGTCTGGACAATTTGGGCAAAATTGGACATAAAATTGTAAAAGGTTCATAATGGCACTATCACCAGTGAATGACTAACAGATTACATTTGACCTTCCCTTGATTTATCTTTCTCCAGATCACTCACCTTTCTAGAAATAGCAACAGCATATACTTGTGTGATGTGACAAATAGAAATTGATCACTTTAAAATAGAGTTTCTAGCTAAAGATCTCTGCTTTTTTTCCTAATTCTAATTCCACCAATTTTGCTAACACTGTTGATATGCCCTAAATGGTTCAAAATAAAGTAATAAAAACTTTGAATAGTAGTGTTGAGCTCCAGTTCTATATCAGCATGTTGATATGATAATTGATCCTGTTGAAATGATAATTGATCCTAATAAAATAAAGTACAAAAAAAAAATCCAGGACGGAGAAGATAGAATCAAATAATGATAGCAATCTGTATGAGAAACAGCTTTTGTTGGCTGCAAACTCTTCATGAGTCATTGTTGAGACAAGATGGCAAAGAGCATGAGTGTGAATATTTTGAATCTTGCCTTTCTCTGAGAAGTATAGATGAGAGCTTGTACTAGCCCCACACCAGTCCAGACTGGAAAGTTTGTCCCTGGAACATCAGCTTGAGTGATACATGTTTTCATTTTCTGTGGCTTTCTATAAATGAAGCTTCCCCTGGATCCTGTTGAGACTCGATGTTGCGAGTTGGGCACTATTGCATTTGCTCATTCATTATGTTCTTATAGTATTCTCTTTTCTTAGTTATGCTTCTTACTCTGTTCTAAGGCAGCTATTGAGAATTGGTTATGCTACTGTTTTGACAATGTGAAAAGTAGAGAAATCCATTTTATATTTACATTTTATACATGTTTCCTTTTATACACACACATCTATATAATGTATATATACCTCACAGAACTTTAAACATGAAGATGAGTTGTACTACTTGTACTCCACTCAGCAGACTATCAAAGAAGACACCGAACATTTTGCAGTGAATTGGTGGTATTTGAAGAGAAATACTTAAGAAGATTAATTTGGCTCTTTGGGGGGGGGGGGTAGCATTAGCAGAGGTGATCAAATTTTAACCAATACTTGATTTTATTTTATTTTATTTTATTTTTTTCCAATACTTGATTTTAAAAACAGGGATAATAACTTGTGCAATTTATATGTTAAAAGTTAAAATAAAACACTATATAAAAACAAAAACAACCCTTATTTTTCTTATTTTTCTATTTTTGTGAAATGGCCTGGGATTCATCCTTTTTTTTTTTTTTTTTTTTTTTTTAGAAAGAGGGTTGCGTGAGAAAGGGTGGGCAGAAGGAAAGGGAGAAGGCATATCTTTAAGCTATATATATATATAATTAACATATAAGATTAATATATCAATAATATACAATAATTTATTAATAATATATAATAATTCTATTATTATTATTATTATTATTATTATTATATAGCTATTTCCAGAACTAAAACTTTCTAGCTTAATGAAATGGACTACACTATGATTAGCTGTAGAGAGAACATAAGTGAAATATATAAAAATTTAGTATACTTGGGTGAAAATCCCCAAGGAAGGAAGGAAGGAAGGAAAAGGAAGACTTTGGAGACTTTGTAAATCACTGTGAGGTATAGTTGGGAAAAAAAGAGAGAGAGAGAGAGCTATTAATGTGTGAGAAAAGAGAAAAAAATAGTGAGTACTTCCTAACTGGAATAAATACTCATGAAAAGAATTGTTATACTTTAGTGAAATTCAGTTTATTTTTGTGACTCTATCAGTAGATGGGAATATTGAGTTCACAAATTCTGGTCAGCTTTAGAAAAATGTTTATAACAGATGGAGGTATTCAAATATGGAATATGCTGCTTTAAAATCAATATCCTGCCGCAAAAGTTTTTCAAAAGGAACTGAAAAATAAATATATTCACAGGTTTGTAAATGGGAGTGATTTATCCAACGTAGGTTTCCAATAAGTAGATATCCATAAGATTTCTTTCAACTCAGAGAATCTATGATTCAGTGGTACATCCTTGCTGACTTCAACTTTTATATCCCAAAACACCTGACTGGATGTAATTTTATTCAAGATGATGAAGAGAAGATGTCATGATCTTCATTTAGCTTTCTATTAATTTGTAATTGTTCATCTAAAACGTAACGATGATTGACAAGTTTTGCTCAAGCATTAGCTCTAACACTTGTTAACATTAATCACCCAACCTAGGAGAATAAGTAGTGGCTCTTTACAAACCTATACCTAATTTTTTTATCTTAATTTTCCTATTTAGGTTTTCGTATATTTAATTAGCTTATAGATAATTCATTTATTAAATCATAAAACTTAGGTATAAATTTAATATAGCATAGTCTTTACATAGAAGTATTTAATAATGGAGAATGATGTTTAATCAACATGTTGAATGTGAAACCAATTCATAATTTGAAAGGTCATCCATAAAGAGCCATCATCCATTATGATTTAATCAGTCATATTTTATTAACAGCCACTCAAAAACAAGTGAGAACATTCACAAAAGGATTAGTTCATAACATTTAAGCTTGTATTCTTAGGCCATCACTAACCATGGTGTTCATGATACTAATTACATAGAAGTATGCCATTTTCTAAAGGTGCAACAAAACTCCTTAAATATTGACAACACTACGATTAGGCTTTAGAAATGTAAAATCAAGTGCACGTGTCTATGAAGTCTGAACTTTATGAGAATGTCAACATGACAGGAAAAAGCCCCCATCCCAAAAGATAGATATTATGTTATGGAACTCCAAAATGAGATATGTCAGATCATAAGTCCATTACCACATTTCATTATCTTGAAGTAAAGCAATTAATATATTTATTTTCCAAATTGTGTTGACTGACAAAGAGAACTTTTGAAGATGTCCCTTAAGCCAAAATATTTTTGTCATCCTATATCATTGTTTCAACCATGACTGTATCTATTCTATCATTCTGCATGTTTCTGTAATTCCAATTAGCTCATATATGATTAAGTAGTGGTATGATGTCAGTATTATGCAAAATTTCATTAGTTCATATGTGATTTTCTCAAGCAGGACTAATGTTAATAGATTATAACATTCAGCAGGAAGGAGGAAAAACCAATATTTCAGCTGCTGCCCTGGCAGCAGAAGCCCTCTCAGAACTTTCCAGTGGAATGCAAGCAGGCACGGCTTCTTCTTTAGACAGACTTACCATCAGCTTTGTTCAATTACTAGCAAGTTACATTTCCTTCCAAGTCCACATTACACCATCAGCTTTACTGTTGGAGATCTCAAGCTATGTTTTTTTTCGAATACCTGTCAGATCCCCTTAAAGTGGTTTTTGTTTTTGTTTGTTTTTGTGCATTACTAAAAAAAGAGATATGTGTCAACATTTAGCTGCAGTAATCTACCTGTCTTGGCAGTCCAAGTTAACTCCACAGGTAATTGGTACTGTTTCTGTTTGTAATTCACTTAAAAAATTTAAGATTTGCTTTGTCATCTCCTGCTACTATGCAGTATATGAAGTCTTTAAGTAACACATATCATTATAAAGAAATATCTCTTCAATGACAGGCACAGAAGATCTAGAATTGAATTATACATGGTCTTTGGCTACATGCTGCTCAGAGTTTGGTGAGAAGAGCATGGAAACTGTAAGTTTTCTTTTTTTTTTAAGATTTTATTTATTCATGAGAGACAAAGAGAGAGAGAGAGACAGAGAAGAGAGAGAGGCAGAGACATAGGCAGAGAAAGAAGCAGGCTCCATGCAGGAACTATGAGTTTTAATACAACGTGATGAATATTATTTTCATACTAGATAACATGACATAGCTTTCAAAGGTTGAAAGGCCCAAATATGATGAGGTTGATTACTTTCCAAGTAGCTCATTCCACGATAAGGAAGTTATGATCATCAGAAGCCTATTATATGGAACAAGAATTCTTTCATTTATTCAATCAGTAAAAAATTATTAGACAGCTTCCATGAATGAGAAACTTTTCTGGGCAACTAGGGTTGAATCAACAAAATGCACAAAGGAAAAAAATGAATCTGTGAGTAATTAAAATAATTTCAGATGCTAACAATTTCCCTGAAATTAAAAAAGGGTATTGCATAGAGAGTGCCTCTATAAGTTGGAGGAGAGGTAAATACCCTAAGGGTAGTAATGCATGTTCTTTTTAAGGTGAAATATGGGGTTCAGCCAATGGTTTAAAGAGGGGAGAGCTTTGCAGGCTGAAGAAACTAAATATGTAAAGGCTCTAGGGGAACAGGGTACTGGGGGATAGGAATGGGGACAGAGAGGTTGGTTGGGAAGGTAAACAGAGATCAGGCAATATATTGGCCCTTAGCAATTTGAATTTGGTTCTGGATAAGATGGGAAACCACTGGAATCCTTTAAGCAAGGAAGGGATATGAGATAATTTATGTCCTGATAATGTAAGTTTAACTTACAACTGCTGGATTGAAAGAATAGAGGCAAAGAAACAAGTTAGGAAACAATTACAGCAGGCTCAGTGAGGCTTGATAGTAGCTTGAGGATGGAGGGCTCCATGAACAATGAAGATGAAGTAGATAGACCAGGATATGGGTTGGTGGTGGGATGTAAAGAATTTGTTAATGGATGGCATGTATTGGAGATGAATCAACAGCAACCAGAGAAGTCCATCAAATCAGCATCAATAGTTTTCCACATTTCTACTACTCCATTTTGTTCCTTTACTCTTCATTACTGGAGGTTTTCAACCTAAAGTTAGGTGACAACCTTTTGCACCTATTGCAGAGGTTTTCCTGCTTTGGTTTGTTTATATATTGGAGCAATATTACCTCCAAAGAAACATCCATCAAATTACTTGGAGATGGGACTTTCAAGGAATATTATTCATTTAACAGTATGAACTATTGAGGAAGAAACGCATATCAAATAACATACTTTCTGTAGTCTATATGACCAAGTCAAAAGCTCTCCATTATACCTCTCTATACCTTCATATTCCCTTTCTCAAACATACATCTCATACTTGTACATGTATACTTCTCAACCTTCAACTTCCCTCCAGAAAAGTAAAATCATCAGTAAGCATTCTAATTCAAAAGTAATAGGCAATGAAAAAAATATTGATTGCACTAAGTCACCAAATGCAAATGTGGTGTGAAAGGATAAGAATGTTTGGCTAGAGCTACAGTATTATAAAATAAATGATTTGCTAGTCATTGAAGGCTCTTGTCCATGTAAGTGAGTAGAAATATATAGTATTTGCTTATTATCTCCAGCCCAAGTAGTAAATTATCACTGAAATGGCAAAGACTGAAGTGGACATAAATTTGGGGTTTGCTGTGCTGAGGAGTTTGGAGCTTGGTATATATTTCAAAAGCCTTTGGAGGCTACCGATCATCATGATATGCAGCCCAATGCTGCAGATAAAGTATAAAGGTGATTTCTAGTTTGAAACTTAACCAAGGTTCCCCTGGCTTACAGTTAGAAAATTTGTTTTCTCTGCTACGGAGTTTACTGATTTCCTTTTATTTCTTTTCAGCTTCAGATCTGTTGCTAAAATACCAAATTATTCATGTTTCATTTTCCTCTGGGAAAAATTTTAGAAATTAGACTCTCCTCCATTTATTTCTCTTTTGACTACAGGTTGATTGATTTAACAATTACCTATTAAATTGTACCCTATAGCAGACACTCTTCTAGGCACTATAGAGTGATGAACAAAGGAGATATAAATTCTACCTTCAGAGTTTATCATCTAGTGAGGGTTAGAAAGACAATAGAATAAGTAAATACATATATTACAAATTAATTGAAAAAGCAGTGGTAACAGAGGAGAATAATTGGATCTGCTTTGCATGAAAACAAGTTTGGTGAAGGTAAAGTTTATATGTCTGTTGGGGTTATGAATTAGCTTACTCTATTAGGTGCCCTATTTTAAAAAGAACACAATTGTGAATTTAATCTTTGGTTGTTCCAGTTAGAATTTTACCTGGTGGTGGCTATTATCTTGCAGATAATTGTTTAGCACGACAAAGATGGGATACAGGATTTACATGCTTGAGTCTAGTCCTATCACCTCATCTGGTAAGAAAATATAAGTACATGACCTACAGTTCATGGCTTAGTAGTGTCATCTTAGCAAGCAAAACAAGTTTCATTTTCTTCCATTGTTATTATATTATAGATTCAACACTATATGTTTGCAGTCTTCTATCAAGGCTACTCTATTTTTCATGTGCAAGGTATTTTATGTTAATATTAGAGATAGTTAATGGCTTTTTCCATCATGGCAATGCCACAGAGTGCCATTTTCCTATTCTTCTGCTCCCTTAGCTGCCTCCTGCCCCAAATCGAGTCTCATAAAGCAGATTGAGGAAGTCAGCTCCAGCAATATCACAGAAGCATGTTATGCCAAGACGATCTTAGGCACATGGGAGGGAAATATGACTGGAAACTATATTCCCTGGTTACTCTTAAGAGCCTCACTTCATTTTCAGTGTCTTTTGATGATTTACAGAGCTTTTTTTGGTTAACTTCTATTTCTCTTCTAAGTACACTTCCCAATGGGAGAGGGAAAAAAAATCCTGATTTTTTTAAAATAAGCTTTTGCTGAAATAGAGTATATTTTATCTGTACTGACCAAAAATCACCTTTTATGATTTTTTGGATATTTTAACCTATTTACATGTGTATCATGCCATTCATTTAGGAGCCTGTATTCTCTTTAGTGTTCTAATTCTCATTCTAGAGAACAAATTGCAGATCCTTTGTATTTTAATCATCAATTATCCTACTCAATTGTTTTAAGTACTCTGTAAACTAAACCTGGTATGTGTCTGCCTAGTTTAGTTATTGAAGAGTTTTTGAAAGCACCAGGATTTCATTAGTGCTCAATATAATATAGATTGGGCTAGTCTTCAACCACTTTGTGTTCATTATTAAATCCTTAGTTTCCGATGATAAGTTGAAGACAGAGAACTGATGATGCCAGTTAAACAAATGCCTAATGAGGCAAGTGGAAACTGCTCCTGGGCTCTGAAAAATCCAAATGGCCCCAGTGACAAGAGTATCATACTGAGCACTGTTATTGTCCATCTGGTGACTATTTCAAGCTGAGTTGAGAGGCATAGATAATATCTAGTGAATTACCTGAAACATGGAATTTTCGGTGTTATAGGTAATTGTCATTATCAACCATTAATATGCTGAGTCTGAATCCTACTGTATTAACCCATTTCATAAAGCAAACATCAGAGGCAACAGCAACCTTCAGCAAAGAAACCCTTCAGAGGGGATCCATGAGTGGCTCAGCAGTTGAGCGCCTGCCTTTGGCCCAGGGCGTGATCCTGGAATCCCAGATGGAGTCCCACATCAGGCTCCCTGCATGGAGCCTGCTTCTCCCTCTGCCTGTGTCTCTGCCTCTCTCTTTCTCACTCTCTCTCTCTCTCATGAATAAATAAATAAAATATTTTTTTAAAAATAAAAAAGAAACCATTCATAAAGTGTGAAAATTGTAATATTCAATAATAATTGACCTGAAATTCCAGCAGAAATAGATTGACTCTCCAAAACCATTGAAACAATTAAAAAGGGATCTAGTAAATAAAACTCTCTTAGAAAAGATACTCTTTAATGTTCTCGTCTATGTGGATAGAGGATATAGTAGCATGTGTATCACTGGAGTTAGTTGGAGTCGGGTCAGTTGGATTTTACTGCTTGTAGAACTCTTAGGGAGCTGATGGCCATTTTGGTCCAGTGTTGATGAGTGACACAGAAATTACACTAGATGAGAAGTAGACACTTGGTCATGGAGAAATATATCAGCATAAGTAATTCTATCTCTTTTAAAGGAAATAGCTTGCTCAGTGCCCTTCATTAAGGGTAGACATTGTGAATGTCTTTTTAAGTTTTCTGCTACTAGAGCTATCATGTTAAATATATCCATGATAAGTGGTTATATCTGTGGAGAGTTAGACAATCTTTCTGTATATCAGCTTCATGATTTCTAAAATGGACATGATATCTGGTGAGAATTAGGATTCTTTTGTATTCTTAAAGTTTATGAGTCTAAGAGTACATGGCAAAATGGTAGGATAGTTTTTATTACATTTTGAGATATGGTAGCCCTTCTTCACAGAAGGGCCTTGCACTATAACCAGGTATGAGTTTCTTAGAAATCTAATTCCAGTAGTCTTTTTGGATTCTTTGTTTGGCTGCTACTAAAGTTGATTTTCACAGTAGCTTTTAGGGAGGGGTCTCTTGCCCAATCACTAGAGTTAGATTTGATAGATGTGGAAAAAAAAAAAATGGCTATAGGATAGGCATGTGTTTTCCAGCTTCAGTGATTTGAAGTCTCTTAAGTTGTATGAGAATATCTCCCCAGGAGCCCTATAATTAGATGATATGTAAATAGAATTCTGAGTATTTAGAAAGATGAATTTAATAAGCTAAACATAACAATATGTCCTTGATCTAGAAAAAAATATACACATCAATAAAATTCAATTTCATATGTATTTTTTGAGTACCTACTAACAGCAAGTGATCGATGTTCAATTTTTTTGCTAGGTTGAATGCTAGATTCTGTTGGAAAGACTAACCTAAATATAAGTACCTACTCCAAGAAGCTTTTAACTGGTGGAATGTGCAGAAATGCATTAGAAGATAATGTACACAATAAGGGGGAGAAACATTAAGTGGAAGAGATTAATTGCAAATGGAAGAATTGGGCAGATTTAAAGAAAGTATTTGAGTAGGTATTTAAAATTTATAGAATTTCAATAGGAGAGTAATAAACACAAAAGAAAACAATATGTAGCATTAATATATACAGGGAGCTCAACTTAAATAATGAGGTGCCTATAATAATTTATGCTTAGGAACTCATCTCTGTCACCAAAAAGGTAGTAGGAATAGGAAAGTTGTTGTTTTTTTCAACTAGTGGTATGATCTTTATTCAAGTTCAGCAAATACACACAGACACACTTTAATAAAAAGTTTGGATGGTGAGAGCACCAGATAACCTGTTTTGATGGAAATTCAGACGGTAGACTGATTCTATATCATCTTGCAACCAGGAAGTATTGATGAAGCTCTCTGAGCTCTTTAGGAGTAGATGTTTCAGAGGTGTACGTGTGGGGGGGAGGAGAATATTATTTTCTATCATCTGGCTTTTTAGTTTTTTTTATTACTGTAGTTGTTTGTTTTATTTTTTTAAATTAAGCTAATATATGAACTTTCACTTAGAAAGCTCTCTTTGAGATCCAAAGGTAGATGCATGTTTACAGACAATGCAAATTGAAAAGTCTGGGTTTATTTCAGAATTGTCCTCTCTGGGCTCTAGCACAGAAAGAAAACGGGGGCATCCAGATTCCAAATTTTTGGTCCAGATCACAGGACAGATTATAACTGGAAGCAGGCAGGAGAATTTGATGAATTTCTAGCTCCTCTACTTCGACTTAAGCCTCCTGGAAGAAAGATTACCCTAAGGATGCCTTGTCTTATGACTCATTCAATTTTTAACCCTTTCTCACTTACTGAAAAATATTTCCTAAATATCCCCAATGATTCTCTATCAGGTTCCCAGCTTTATTCTTCTCAGTCACTCTGAAGCATGAAACTTACTGGGGCTTCCCCATTTCCTAAGACATGGCATTCTGTTTTCTCCTTTTACTAATAAGGGTGATAGTTACACTAAACTCTCACAGTTTAGTGAAAGCTGTATATGGATTATCTCATTTCATCCAAATAACCATCAAAGGAGTAGACCCTTTTGTAACCTGTATTTTACAAAAGACAAAACCAAACCTAACAAAAATAAACGGGCTTGGGTTTGGAGAGGTTACACAGCTTTCTGAAGGTTTCCTACGTTCTTTATTTTTCCCCTAAAAATTAGTGGTTTCCTCAATTTCCTTATTTTTATTTATTTTTAAGTTCTCACTGCTGCTTCTCTGATTTTACCTATTCTCAAGACCGTAAACAGTAATCATGAGCAAGTAATTACTCAATTCATATCTCTAATCCACCAAATGCCTGATAACTTCTAGGAATGCCAGCCAAGCTCAGATTTCCAAAACTTTCATATCATTAAATCAGCTAGAATAGTGTGTTTTGGTTTTATTTCTCCTTTGGTAGTCAGTATGCATTCCTTCACCTTTAGGCCAAATAGCTCCAGTTTTGAGGAAACTAATTCTGGCTGCAATCTGGGAGGATGGCAGTCAAGGTAGCCAGCCCTATTGTGGCCAGATGGTTGCTACAAAGACCCCTGATTAGTTCATTCTGATCTGATTGACATGAAGATTAGAAATAGTAGGAACTGATTCCCTCCAGTGACTTTATCTGAAAAAGATGGTCTATCAAGACCTACAGACCCCTGGAGCTGCACTGGCCCAAGTCTTTTCTAAGCCTCCTCATTCCATCTCCCCTCTGAGTCTGCAGATTCATCTATATTCTTCCAATTAATCTTTTTCTTCTTATGCCAGCCAGAATGTTTATGTTCCTTGCAAACAAATGCACATACACATGCATGCACACACAACTAATATCCTCAGCTATTGTTTATTTAATATCTACCATGCAAGAGGCACTCTGTTAGACACAGGAGTATAAAAATGAATACTTTAGAGTCCTATGAATAAGCAGCTGTCATTTCAGTGAGGAGATGGATATAAATAAAAGATATTATAATACAATGTGTTGGTACCAGACCCTGCAGGCAACTGTGAGGCATCCTTCTAAAACTTCTACTTCCTAAACTGCAGTCTTAAATTTAAAACTAAAATTTAAGAGAGAATAACACAGATAAGCAGCCATGTACGATAGATAAAGGACAGCTTCCTTGCCATCAAGACATAACGAAAAATTAAAAAGTGCATTTTTTCAAAAGATGTATTGATTAGTGTTGGAAGAGCAGATATGTAAAACAAGCTAGAATCTGTTTCCACGTAAGCACTGATCAGTGGAAAGAGGATCAGTGAGCTTCCAATAGCATGAGGGGGTAAGATTGAGGAATCTGAAGTCAGATACTACTTTCTCAAATCCTGCAGAATTGGCCTAACCTTTTTAGATGTTAATTTCTTTAGATCTAATATGAAGATAACAGCATCAATTTTACTAGCTTACTGTGGGGCTTAGATAAAATAATTCATTTTTACATAAAATGCCTATTGCACATAATTTAATATGAAATATTGATATTTTTTACAATTGGTGTTCTTGTCTCTACTATGGGAGAAGATGATCAGGCCACCCTGGCCCAGTGCTATCTAGCCACTATTTGAATGATCTTCTCTTACTTCTGATGATTTGTTCATGAAGCAACCTTTTGTTGCTTCTGTTGCAGGCATTGTACATAGGCCTGCCTTGAGGGAAGAATTGCTGTGCTCAGGCCAATTAATATCTAGGGAAGTTCTATTTTCACCCATAAACTGAATATTTGCTCTTTATACACCAAACTTAGGATTTTGGCAAATGGATGTCAGCCTTCTCCCCAAACTCCTAGATGTGAGACCTGCTGTGATAGACCTAAGCCTTGGGGCCTTGCAGAGGTATTTATGTAGCCGGAGCACCAAGAAAGTCTCCTTAGGAATTCATAGGAGTTAAGCAGATCAAGGGGATGATGAAGGACTGATTGCTAAAACAATGCAGGGCAGACAGAAAATTCAACTGCATCAGGTTATAAGAACTGAATGGTGATGGGGGATGAGTGTTGTGTGAGGGGACTGCAGGTGTTTCAGGATTGGTAAAGAAAGAGGCAAAGGCAGGAAATTGTGAGAGTCTAAGCAAGGCCAGTGGTATGAGTTGAATTATGTCCCCAATATGTAAATTCGTATATTTAAGTCTTAACCTCCAGAATCTCTGAGCATGACCTGACTTGGAAGTAAGGCTTTGACTACAGTGTTCATAAGTTAAAATGAGGTCATTAGGATGGGCCCACATCCAGTATGACTAGTGTCCTAATAAAAGGGGAAATTTGGACACAGAGACAGATACTCATAGAGACAGGTTGATATGAAGACACAGGGAGAAAAGTGCCATCTACAAGGCAAAGAACGGGACCTGGAACAGATCCTTCACTCACACCCCTCAGAAGGAATCAACTCTTCCTATACCCCAATTTTGGACATCTAGTCTCCCTACTATGCGCCAATACATTTCTGTTTTTTAAGTCACCCGCTCTGTGGTGCTTTGTTATGGTAGCCCTAGCAAACTAATGCAGCTAGATTTTAGACATCATTATGTCTAAAAGGAGTTTATACTTTCTCCTTTACATAATAGGGAGGTTTTGAAGAAAGGTGTGATACGACATGACTTGGTGTGTGTGTTTATGGATCATTATGGTAGCTCTGTGGAGGAAAGATTCAAGGAGATGGAATGCTCAAATGGGGGACTTGAGTTAGGAAGCTGTTATGTTATTTCAATTTCAATTTGCAATAGGCTAAAATATTTTTAATATGAGAAGAACAATTCATTTCTATAAGGGTAGTAGTGAAGTACAAATAAGGTAACACTGAAGCCAGACTCTCAAGGTGTATATTATATGTCTGCCACTTGCTAGCTGTATGACCTTGGGCAAGATGCTTACTATGATCCCAGTTTCATTTCTTTGAGGGTGATCTATCCACAGTAGTCAACAAAGTTTCTAAAACTTAAACCAGACTACTATTTCCCTTTTCCCTGCTTAAAATACCTTTCACTGAAATCTACCCTTAAGGAGCCCACAAGCTAGAAAAATAGAAAGGTTTTTCTTTCTTTTGTTACATATTTAAAGCTCAAAACCTCAGCCCAATTCTCCTTTTATCCCTGACTATGAATTTTCAATTATGATAGATTCTACTTTAAAAGCATCTTTCCTTCCCCTTCCCAGCTTTATTGGGGTATAATTGACATATAAATTTTTTTTATATTTGAGATGTAAAATGTGATGTTTGAGATATATATTTTTTATTTTATTATTTATATTTTTATTTATATTAAATAAATATAATTAAGTTAACTAACAAGGGTCTTTCTTGATTTCTTCCCTTTTGTATTACCATCTCTTTGATCAATCTATTCTTAGTCACTCTTGGTTTTCACTGATTGAGTTACTGTATGCAATAATGTTCTCTGAATCTCCAGTATCCATTGCATTAAATACAGAATGTCTTTTGTGGCATTCTAGGTCATTTGTTCATGGTTCTAGAATACCTGGCAACTTGTCTCCCACTCTCTCCCTTTGTATTCCATTGGTGTCAGTCAAATTGGGATTTTCTCATCACTGCCTGATCCTGCCCTATTCTCTCCCAATTCATGTTCTCTTTCTCCATTTTTTATCTTTTGAAGTCTACCCAGACAATAAAGCTTTTCAGAAAGCCATTTCCAAAATAAAATATTCTTTTTGTTGTTTTTTTTCAGTTGTGTGTAACAAAAATTTACTCAAACAGATTTGCATGAGAGAAATTCATTTATTGACTTAAATAATTGGAAATTCTGGGAGTTATTTTCAGTTTTCCCTAAGTGGTAGAGAAAATGCTTTCCTTTAGTTCTCCATTCAGGATCTCCAGGCTATACTTTAGAGTTCTCTTAAAGCAGTCAATCTCTGCCGTCTTTGTCAGACCTGCATAAGGAAAAAAAAAAAGAAAAGAAAAGAAAAGAAAAGAAAAGAAAAGAAAAGAAAAGAAAAGAAAAGAAAAAAAGAAAGAAAGAAAGAAAGAAAGAAAGAAAGAAAGAAAGAAAGAAAGAAAGAAAAAGGAAGGAAAGGAAGGAAGAATGAAAGAGAGGGAGGGAAGGAGGGAGGAAAAAAGGAAGGAAAGAAGGGGGGATGAAAGGAGAGAGGGAAAGAGAGAAGCAGAGAAAGAAGAATGGAGGGAGAGAGGGAAGGAGACAGGGAGGGAGGAGGAAATCAGGTACTGCTTAGTCAATGGGTAGAAGCAGACACAGAGGTCAGAATATGCCATTTAAGCACAAGCTAGATTATTTACTGGTCAATGTTTATCCCATTCCTGCATGCATGCCCCTTTATAGTATGACTTTCCTGAGCCTCCATTAAGAGGAACTTTCCATGCTTTTAAGTCTGGGCTGCATTTATGACTCACTTTGAACAACACAATGTACCAGAACTGACAATGCATGAGTTTCAGAGCCCTGTGGATTCTGTCCTTGAGATCCTAGGTGGTTGCCTTGGCACTGCTGCATTGTTGAGTGAAGGACTACATAGAGAAAGAGATCCAGATGTCCAGCTATCACAATAGTCCTAGTTGAGCCCACACAACCCACCTGCTGAATGCTACATCATCAACAAGTATAAGTGAGGCCAGCAGAAGAACCACTCAGCCAACTCACAGAATCATGAAAAATGGTAACTATATTTTAGGCTACTGAGTTTCAGGATGGGTTTTAACATAGCAATAGGGAACTGATGTGTAGAGCAAGACCAAGCTCACTTTCCCAGGTGAGTACCCAGGAGTGTTCTCTAAAATATTCTAATAATCAGTGTTACTAGTGTGTTGTAGAAATAAATCCAAATTAAGACAAGAAAAGGCTATCTGTTCAGAACTTGCTATGGCAAGGGAGTCAGCTACCATCACTTGCATTTAGCAGAGTCTCCAAGGCAGGCAGAGGAGTGGAAAAGATTTCAATAGTGGGGGAAAAAAGAGAAAGCTTCAGATGTACCCTGACTGGAAGCTGCAGTAGGGCTAACTAGATGCAGAACATCCTATATGGTTGGTTAGGGGTGTATATTTGCCTTTCTTTGTTTCTTTCTGCTGGAAATGGGGTCAAAAATTAGAGACACTGTCAATTATTAAAAATTTATAGACATTTTGGTTCCATTGTTAAAGGTATTAAATTTTGGCTTTCTGGACTGGTTACTATAGGTGGTCAGTTGGCTTCTTCTACAACTATGTTGGGCTGATCACAGCAGACTCGAGCAATTCTATTTTTATAAATGGTCTCATTGTTGTATATTTGAATATTCTATTTCTCAACAGTTTCCTTTTTTATATATAAAGAAAATATTTCTCCAGATTGCTCAGAACATGAGGCCCAGGCTGGGTTTAACTAAGATAAACTAAATTGTAGGAAGAAAGCCTCTGTGAAGTGTTCATTAAGAGGAAAAGATATGGGTCAGCAGAGCTTGGGTTTGAATTCTTGAGGGCAAAGGGGTCCTGGCATTACCTGGGCAAAGCAGTAAAGGCAAAACCCCTAAGCTGAATATTAGACAGAGTCAGCAGGGCAAGAGAAAAATGTGTTTCTGTCCATGTTATAAAAGCTGCCAGAGCTCCAAGGCAGTGCCACTAATAAGCCTCTTTCTAAATGCAGATACCTGAAGTGATAATAAAACTCATTAGCCTGCATTATTGTAACTATCTTATTCATTTCTTAATGAAGGAGAAACTGAAACTTATAAGTTTTGATTATTTCAACAGAATTGAAAAAAAAAAAGAAGCACTTCTCTTGATTCACTTACCAAAACCATACTGAGCACCTGCCACATATATATCACTCTTTATTAGTGAGAAGGCCAGAAGGATAAAGGCAAAGGTCTTCTGGAGGAATTTGTAGTCTGGCAGGCTCAGGGACACTAACGATATACTGTAAAAACTTCTAAGTGTGATAACAGGCAGTAGGCCATGAGAGTGTATGAAAGACCAGAAGGTTCTCGTCTCTAGTCAAAAAGATGAGAAATGATGTCATAGAGTATGTACTGGTAAAGATGAGGCTTGAAGAATAACATCCATGTTCTTAAAAAATTAAGTTCTAGGCAAATTCAGAAGCAGGAAAGGGCCTCAGTGATCCCCAAAACAAATCAGTAAAATTATAACAATAAAGAGTATTTGTCTGGAGTGCAGGGTTTGATTAAAGAACCAAAAAAGGGAAAAAAAGAAATGAGGAAGGAAACTCAAGGAGAAAAAAAAAATCAGTGTTCCCCAGATGGTGGAGGATCTTGAATGCTTAGATAAGAAGCTTGACATTTATTCTATAGGAAAAAGTTCATGAAACTTTCAAGTGGTTGAATGACCTAGTCAGAGCATTGCTCTAAAAATGAGTCCTTCAGCAGTGTCCTTTATAACAGAGAAGCCTGAGTTTATGTACAAGAGGACCAGATAAGGAAACCACTGCAAGGTCTAATTAGAGCATCAGAAGGTGAGGGAACAATGGCTCCAAATGTAAAAATATCTAACTAAATGGGGGCTGGGAACTGAAGAAAGGAAAAGGACAAATATAACATTAGAATATTAAGTTTGCCTATTGCTAATCCTACATAAAGAGCCCAAGTTAATCACTGTGCAGTTTTGAATGCCTGCTCTACCCTGTGAAGTCATAAAGACACAGGGAAATTAATTTTGGAAGGACATATGGCCATATGATTCATCATCATACCTGGAAATTGGGGCTCAATTCTTTTTTTTTCTCTTTGTTACTATTTCTTTGAATAGCTTCCTATAACCCACATGTTCTCTCAGTTTCTCAATGTATTTATGAAATGGTGATAATGATTTTGGCCACCCCATGTGGATTTAGAGAAGAAACAAATTGAATTCATTTCTGCAATGCACATTGAGAATTTCAGAGGTTTTCTTTTATTTCAAGAAAAATATAAGCTTCTAAAATACTCATAACAGCCAAGGTTGGGTACTGAAATTGCCTTCTGCTCTGTGGAGACCACATAATATGAGCTGGGAAAAAAAATGATCCTGAAACATGAGGTTTCATATCAACAGTGGAAAAAAAAATCTAGAACATAAATTGTAGTTTTCTTGCAGAATATATAACAGCTCACTTGTAGTGCTCCTGTCTCTTGCTGAACAGGGCCAATGGAAAACATTCCTCGATTCAGCATTTTGTTTGATCCCTTACTACACAGTGATTGATCATAGCAATTTCTTTCACATAAACAGAATCCTCCAGATAAGCTTGTTGGAGACACTCAGGGCTATGAATACACCACAGACCCAAAACTAATATTTTGCTTGTAGTGTTTAAACTCAGTGCCAATAGGGCTCAAACTACTTGTATCTTAAAAGCAAAACTCTTTTAAGCATCCTGATTTAATCAGGTTCTGGGAAAAGAGCATTGCCTAAACATGTTTCTCCTGTAGTGAGGTATCTGTCTTTTATTAGAGCCCCAACATACAAGCAACAAAACGTATGGTGTAACGCGAGCAGCATCTTTAATCATTAGGAAACGATCCAACGACTACTCAGCTATCTCATTTTGGAAAGCAGAGAGCTGTATCGGAAAGGAAGAGAAATGGGGGACAACATTTCCTGTGATCCTGAACATTTTCTCATATTGATGATGGTCATTTCTGCCACTGGAGTAGTTGGAATCATAATTTGAGAGGAGTGCCATTTTCTACAGATACAAGCCTTGTGTAATCCTCCCATTTAAATGACATGATCCTGCAAGCTGATGATTTCAGGGCCCACAATTTGTCACTTTTCCACCGCCTGAGAGTGAAACAGTAGCTAAACAACAATCAATAGACTGATCTTATTATGCCTGCATGTTCACCTCGTTTGAACAAATTTTTAGTTTGTTCATTATGTTTTAATATATCACCAAAAGGAGAGGTGATCATGATTTTTCAACAGAAAGAAAGAGATCATCAAGCAAGGAAAAGGTAGTTTAATTGAGATGGCTTACAGGAAATCTGTAAAACTACCTCCCATCAATGGCATAAAGTCTATAGGAAAAATATTCTATATACATTTTAAAAATATTTTTTTAAGATTTTATTTATTTATTTATGAGAGACACACACACACAGAGAGAGAGGGAGAGAGAGAGAGAGAGAGAGAGAGAGAGAGAGAGAGAGAGACAAGCAGGTTCCATGCAAGGAGCCCAACGTGGGACTTGATCCCAGGTCTCCAGGATCACACTCTGGGCTGAAGGTGGTGCTAAACTGCTGAGCTATCCGGGCTGCCTTATACATTTTAAAAACATTTTGAGTTCAACTGATTGGTTTATTTTCTTTATTACAGCTATGGTTTTTCTTTTTCACCAAGATTTAAATGATTATAATACATAAATGCCTACAGAATGTTTTTAAGAATATTTTTTTGCTTAGGACATGGATATGTAGCAAATGGACATTAGCTCTTGATTCAAGGTTAGAAGTCATGCTGGCAAGATATCACATTTTCTGTTTAGTAATGTTCAAGTAGATTTGGAAAGAAGGGTTTTAGAAAATCAGGGTTTTTTGACAAAAATAGGTATTTAATACAAAAATATATGAGTGAAATCTTGGGATTCATGAACTTAATGACATTTTCAAGATGTAGCAATGATGTAAGTCAAGGCATGGATGACTGGAGTCTCCTTGAATGAATGTTGCTTTTAGTCTTGAATCCTCCAGTGTATACAATAGTACTACGTGGTGGCTTTGGAAAATATACTATGATGTGTTCTCTCTGAAACTTTTTCCTTCCTCCTCTTGATATCTGGACTTCAATATCTTTAGGGCGATCACAACATTTGTCATCCAAATTGCAATTCTTTTGAGAGTGAAAGGAGCATTATCTTTAAGTAAGCTGGGAATATTGAGGCACAGGGGCTATCCCTGGAAAACTGGGATGCATGGTCAATCTAAATACCTAGACTCTGGGCTATTAGGTGGCGTACCATTAAAATACCACCCCCTACCATATCTATATCCATATCCATATCTATCTATCTATCTATCTATCTATCTATCTATCTATCTATCTATTTATCTATATCTATATCTATCTATATCTATATCTGTATCTCTCTATATATCTATAATTATTCAATTAGTGGAAATAATGTTTTTATATAGCATGGGTGGGGAGATGTGGGGCATGAAAAAAAGAGAAAGTACAGAAAGTAGCCTGTGAAATAATTTGCATAAAAATGCTATCTAGATTTTATCACCCATGAAGATAACATATTAATAATTTACTGAAGCTGAATAATCACTCCTAGTAGAGAACCCTCCTCTCCCAATTGTTGGTTCTGCACACCATTTTCCTAGAGTATTTATTAATTTCTTTCTAAGTTGTAAATGATGAAATGAGGCACATGTTTGACTCCGTTTGACCCACCCAGTTATTGTGTTTGTTGGTGGTGTTTTTGACATTGGGTTGTTTTGTGTCCCCCCAATCCCTTCTTGCCAAATGGTTCTACCTCTGGATCTAATACAAATTAAATAATTTGAATATCTTATTTTATTCCCTAAAGAGGGACAGCCATATATAATTGGGCTGATAAAGCAAGATTGATATTATGCCCTTAACTAAGAATCAGAGATAATGGGTTCTAGGTAGGCTCTGATTATCTCTGGGACTAGAGGGAGCTGACTTTTCTTGTCCTATGGGTTCTACTTCTGAGGGAGAAGATTATTGACTATCTATGGTCCCTATTTATAGAAAATTGCTTCTATAAAATAAAAATTAAAAAAAATTCAAAAGCAAAATGAGTCAGAACAAGTACCCCTGGCATTATTCAAGCCATTGATTTTATACTTATTTTTATACGTAAATAAAGCTGTTTTTCCTTTCTGTTGAAGAAAGTTTTACTATTAAAAAACCTAAGTTCATTGTCACAATTTAAGATTTAAAAGGATAATGAATACTAATGGAGAAAGAACATTTTCATAATGTTACTATTTCCTTAAAATAGTTTAAACCTTATAGAAGATATGCCCATTTTTCCTCTCCACCCCCACCCTCACCCATTTTTATTTCCTTTTTGGATATGAACTGTTATACTTGTTTCCATTCTTTCTTCTCTTATTCCTCCCTTTACTGTACAAATATTGATATAGAATTTACTATATTCTAGGCACTCTTCTTGGCACTTGGGATATATTAGGGAATAAAACTGATATAAATCTCTGTTCTTGAGGAACTGATATTCTAGTGGAAGGAGAAAGAATGCAAATAGAATAAATAAATAGTACAGGTTAGGAAATAAGTGTTATAGAAAAAAAATGGAATAAAGAATTTTCTAAGTACTGGGTCAAGATGGAGGAGTACAGATATCAATTTTATTTTACTTTACTTTTATTTTTTTAAGAGTTTTATTTATTTATTTTAGAGGGAGAGAGGGAAGGGGGAGAAGTAGAGGAAGAGGGACAAGCAGACTTTATGCTGAGCACAGAGCCCAGTGAGGGGCTTGATCCCAGGACCATGATATCATGACCTGAGCTGAAATCAAGAGTCAGATGCTTAACTGACTAAGCCCCCCAGGAACCCCTAGATTAACAATTTTAAATAAGATAAACCTCATCAGAGTAGTGACATTTTAGCTACATGGTATTGTATAAACCAAACCAAAAGTTATTATTTTTATTTTTCAGTCAGCTGCTTTTTTTCACATAGAAGAAACCATAGATTAAACTCTAGGGTACTTTGGTGTGCTTGAGATAATAAAATAATAAAATAAAAAGTATAATGCTGGATGTTCTGATAACTTTCATTTAACCTTCATGACAATGATGTGGTAAGGCCCTGCTATTATCTCTCCCTGAGGAAAAGTAAGACCAACAAACATCAATTTGTCCTCGATCACACAACTAGTAAGTGGTGATGCTGGCATTCATATCCAGGTAGTCTGCTTCCAGAGTCCATGACCTTAACCACTGGTCATGTTATGTTGAATTCTTTTCATACCACGGAAAATGTATTCTGAACATACCCTCAACAGTCTCAGTAATGATTTTGTACCTTGTAGGGTGATTAAGAAGGTAGAGGGCACTCATTAACTTTCCAACAAAAATGTTGAGGTTCAAGCTTGGTGAAATGAAAGAATTAGGCCTGAGGAATAAAAAAGGTATGAGACTCCTTCCCACTAAAAATGATTTATGCATGATTATGTGCTTCTTGCCCAGTCTTAAGAGAAAAAGCATGCATGGTTCGTGTGAATGGGTGTCTAAGTATATATATCAAAGGGAGAAAACATCTCCTTGAATTTTAAAGATTGCAAATAAATATAATGTAATCTGTTATACATGATTCATATTAGCAATAACTACTTCAAAATTAATGTCAGCTAATGTTAAGATTAGTGAGTGATGTCTCCTCAGTTTTGCTGCAGGCTATTCTCATAGAGACCCATTAATGCCTTTATGGCTAATTTCCTGAAGCTTATTTTTTGGTCTTTCTTGATGAAATATTAAGTTCTTTTTTAAAAGACACTTTTTTGAAAAGAGGAAGAGCAAAACCTTGTACAATCTGTTACATAGATTTTTCTTTAAGAAAGGCTGAGGCATAGCCTAAAAATGGGAAAGACAGCCGAGGCTTGGGTAACACTGAGGATCTATGGACATCTTTTTTCCTCTTGAACTTGACCTCTTCCTGTTCAGTGCACTCTAAGTAAAGGATGTTACTATCATCTACAGAATGTGTTTTATTGCTTCAGATATCAAGAAGACTAAATCTTCTACTTAAAAAATCTCAGAAGACAGGAAATAATTGGAAAATTTAGCACTCAACAATATTAGGCTCTAATTTGACTACTCATCCTTTTCTGATATTAGGGGTTATTTCAAAATCAAAGGTAAGAGGTTTTGAAAACAGAAGTATCTTAGGCTGTGGTTATTCTTTCTTCCTTGTTCTAAAAGATGCCAGTTTTTCTTAAGGAGCAATACAGAAGCATCTTCTTTAACTTTTCATTCCCCGGTAACATCATTTGCTTTTTTAGTCAACATTTGAATATTTACCCTGAAATGGCATTCAACAAGATTTTTAATCACTCAAGGAATCTTACACCCTTCCTCCTCTCTACCTCCAAAGTCCTCAGGCCTTCCTTCATCCTCTTTTGTGGTCACTGTCTGAGAAGGAAATGCCCACCCTCACTGCGAAGGTCAATATGTTTTGCCCTAGCAGCATCTGCCCAGGTAGCACATGCTTCTGGTTTCCTCTGGGATATTGCTCCCTCCAGTAACCGGTTCCTTACTTGAATATTTTATCTCTCATTCTCTAATGGCTCAAATTAGCTGTCGGATATGCTCAGCCTCCTTAATCCTTAAAACACCATTCTTTTAAAGTATTTAAAAATCTTAGGACTCTTTCTTTTCTGTTCTCTATTCTCTCCTACTCTCCTCTCCTCTTCTTGCCTTCTCTTTTATCCCTTTCTCTGTCCCTTGTCTCCACATTCCTTCTTTCTCTTCATTTTATTGCCACACTTCTTAAAAGGGGTAAACTGCCTCTGCTTTCTTAATACCATAGCATGTGAAAAGGCCATGGTCCAGAACATATACTGGGATTTCTTTCCTGGTTCTATCTTCTGCTGAGTAACCTTTGATAAGTGACCTCAACTTCTTGCTCAGATACCGTGCCACATCTCTCTCGTTTTCAGTGAGGTTTATGCAAAGTAGTATGTGGTCTTCACCCATACAGCAGTTGATAGATAGCTAACTCTCAGTAAATAATAACTGGCTTAAGTTTTCTCCAAGGTCCATCTCACCCTTTACTTCTAAGATAAGTAACTTTTAAAACAACGCAAAATCAGAGAGGGAGACAAACTATAAGGGACTCTTAGTCATAGGAAACAAACTGAGGGTCGCTGGAGGGGAAGGGAATGGAGAGACAAGGTAACTGGGTGATGAACATTAAGGAAGACATACAATGTAATGAACACTGGGGGTTTTATAAGAATGATTAACCACTGACCTCTACTTCTGAAACCAATAATACATATTATGTTAATTAATTGAACTTAAATTTAAAAAATTTAAAGTGTGGTCTGGAGAGGAGAGGGAGCAGTATTAAGGACTAAGGAAACATCAACCTAGAATTATGTAGTATGTATAATGGGCCTAACAAAGCATCTGGTGCAAGCATTCAGGCCATGGAAGAGATCAGAAACCCTATTTGTCTTCTCCAACAGGTATAATGCTATGAAATACAAATAGGAGATACAGAGTTTCGAGGCAGAACTAAAATAGAATAGGGAATGTGATTCCTCTCAGTTGTACTATTGTGATAGTCTGGAAAGATGGTCACTATTATTTTTTTTTAATCACAGACTGATATATACATCAAAAGATGGAGTCTTCTCCTCTCAGTCTAGACTGGACTGGTGATTTGCTTTAACTAACAGAATGCAGAAAAAGAAAAAAAAAAGACAGTTCCAGGCCTTACCTTTAAAAGGATCAGAGCGTCGGCATCCTTCCTCTTGGCAAACACATGCCATGTTGTAAGGAAATGCAGGTTAGCCACATGCAAAGGTGAAGTAGAAGAAGAGGTTATTGACCATCCCCTAGTGGTTCCAGCTATCCTGGCTGGGATACCACATATGTGAATGAAGAAGTATCTTGGATATTATTCCAGGCTCAGAAGATATAAAAGTAAGCAGAAACATTGTCCCACTGAACCAGCACTGATTGCCCAATTATGAGATATGACAGAGTGTGGTTGTTTCAATTCATGAAGTTTTGAGGTGGATTTTTGAAAGCATTACATTAACAGATACAGCTGCTAATATGTTTAGGCAAATCACCTCAATTGGCTGAACCAATTCTAATTTTTAAAATGAGGCAGATGAATTCATTTATTGCACAGACTTCCTCCTTGCAAAATTCTAACCATCCATGACTTTTGTATCTGCATTCTCACTGATCAAAGTAAGAACACAAGTTCAACAAGTCTGAGTACGTCTATGTTTATTTCCTTTGTGACTCTGTTCCTCTCTTACTGGTATTTCTCTTTTAATTAAGCATGTTATTGCACATAAAGTAGAATAAATGAGGTCATCTGTGTAAAACATGATTCTGGAACACAATAAGTACACCATCAATGTTAGCTTTTATTATTAATGGAACAATGGGTAGAGCCCACAGCCTGACCCCAGAGTTATCCACTCTGATCCTCATCAACAGTGGAAGAGGAAGTGTAATTTATGAGTTCTGAAGTTAATTTTGTAGATGTTTTTGAACATGGTAAAACTTCCATTTCCCACCTTAAAAACTCGATAATTAATAATCTTCACACTTCTTTGCAAAACTTAATAAAAAGTAATGTACTGAGGCATCACATCCCTTCCCTTCTTAAATTACTGGAAAGTCAGAGCAGAGTATCTTGAGTAATTAAAATTAAACCTCCCTGAAAACATGTTAATAAAAATTGTGATTGTGGGTTATAATTATTGTTAAGCAAAAATTTTTAGAACTATATAGAAAGAAGGGGATAGAAGAGAGAAAGGAAAAAACAAAAAAGAAAAGCATGTCTAGATATAAATTGAACAAATAGAAAAAGGATATATGGTTCTGTAGCCTGTCACCTGTTTGTAAAATTCATTTCTTCTTGTAGATACAATGTGTTAAGTAGTGACACCTGACCAAGTGTTCCTTATATCCAGAGTCACTTAATTTAAGAAAAATAATGTAAATTCCAAAGGAAGAAGATAATGTTCCTGACCTCAAGGTGACCTCAGTCCAATATTGCTATGCCACCATAAACTAGCCAAATTCATGACTTAGATTTAACTTTTTGTAGGCCCTAAGGTTAAATATTACAGGCAGAACTCCAATTACACTGTTATTTGGACTTTTATATTTCACACAATCTGGAATACTTTCTAGATTAAGAAAGGGATCTGATCATAAAGGTAAACGTTGTGACTTGCATCAACAAAGCACCAAAATAATAAATCACATAAAATCAACTGATGTTTACTCATTTATCCAGCAGAGATTTATATTTTTGCAGATCATTTTTGCAGATATAAAGACAGTCTGTTAAAATCAGTAGAGATAAAAGACAAATAAAATGACTTTGAACCTAAACTCAAGCAGCTAATAACTTAAAAAGGGAGCTAAAGCATATTCAAGTATCTGTGGTAGTAGGTTAAATTTAAAAGAATTCTGGAGGAGGGATGCACATAACAAGAGACCCATGTTTAAGCAAGGAGAAACTCGTAGTTCTAAGATGATAAGACTCATAGTTACTTTTGTTAAGACCTCTGACATTTGCATTAGACTTTACACCAGCACACTGGTACTCATACATTCATTTATTTATGTCACTTGGGAGATATTTGTGTATATGTACCTAGCTTCCAGATACTGATAAGGCAGTCACTATCCTCAAGTGGCATACCGTCTGGGGAGAAAAGGCACAAATGCTTGATTTAAATTAAAATAAAAGTATAAGGCTTATTTACAAAATATAAAAGCAAAACATCAAATGAGCAGGATGTAAAGGGACTGAGGAGTTAGAAAGCAGAATAGAATAGCCATTAGTACTGGAGACCTGGGAGTCAGGGTGCCCGGGTTTGAATCCTTACCTATACTTACTGGTGAAGGGGAACAGAATTTGCCACCCTAAAATATGCTTCTTTGGCATTTGGATTATTTTAGGCTGATTATTTTTAAGAAAAACAGATATAGAAAAAGCTCTGAAAATAGTTTAATTTACCATTTTATGAGACATTTACACTTATAAGGAAAACCTCCATTTATTAGGGTATC
Source organism: Vulpes lagopus (assembly GCF_018345385.1). NCBI lineage: Eukaryota > Metazoa > Chordata > Mammalia > Carnivora > Canidae > Vulpes > Vulpes lagopus. The sequence continues at coordinate 41,958,284 of NC_054830.1, forward strand.
TCCCCATTTGTACCAGAAAGAGGAAGAAACTCTAGAAACTTATCAACGGAGAAGGCACTGAGACATCTGCATAACCACCATATCCTTGTTTATTGTTTTTTTCCTGGAAACCTCTTGTAACTGGTTCAACATTTTATTTTGTCTTTAGCTGGAAATGATATTTAAGGTGATAGCTTGGGCCATTTCAGAGTGTGACTCAGTTTTCCTAAGTGTCTCTCTCTCGTGTACAGAAGGTATATATGCTATTAAACATGTTTGCTTTTCTCCTGTTAATCTGTTTTGTTTTGTTTTTTTTATTGGGAGGAAGGTGTCTTCCTCCCAGTAGAGTAGAGGGAAAATCATTTTTTCTCTCCTGTATTTCTACAAGGTCAATTTTCTCATCTATGAAATAGGGACAATAAAATTAATAGTTTCTTCCTTAGGATTGCTATTAGAATCAGATAATATGGTGCCTGGAGCATAGTAAACACTCAATACTTACTAACATTACCTAGATTTACCTGAAACTATCTAGGACTGGGGGGCTTGGTAGTGCTTCAGGGAAAGAAAAATTTGAACTAAGCTCAGAGTAGCTGTAGGACTTGAGTGGTCATAAAAGAAGAACTTTATTCCCAGCAAGGATAGTGTGGGATCAGGCAATCAATAAAGCTTTGAGATTTTGTTACAAGAACCATTATGTTCTCACTCATTTTGGGAATACCTTTGGGATTTACCTACATTGGCATTGTATCCATCTTTTTCTCATCAGAAATCTTCTTGGAGAGCTTCAAAATTTCATGTACATCAAAAAGGAAACTAACTTTCTAAAGGAAACTAACCTTCTAATCTCAACATTTCCTGCATTAATCCAACTAAGGAAATAGCATATCAGCTCTAATTTAGGATGTAAACCCAGGTGTAACTGATCTTATTTCTAACTAGTTCTGCTTAACCAGTTCTGTCACTAAGTGACAAAAACAATAAAGAAAAAGAAGCAAAATAAAATAAATGATGGCTTCTGACCTTTAATTTCCCCATATATAAAACATAGCTAAAAATAATGTTTCTCCATCTAAGAACTGCTTGATAGAAGTACGAGCCATGACATTTTAAATAAAAATCTGAGAGAATAAATGATCTAATGAGTTTTTCCAAGGAAAGGTGTTATATAAATATGATGTATTTCCATTATTCATAGCAATAAACTGTGAGTCACTGAGAGAAGAAGAACCCTAAGGAATTCTATCGTTCAGTGGCTCTCTAAAGGTGTGTCTGGTCATCACATACATATAATATATATAATACAAACAATTAAAACATCAACATATTTAGAAGTTAAGTGAATTATAATTAGAAAAGGAGATGCCAGGAACTGATTTGATAAACCATATCTTACATATCATTCTTATTATGCTATATTCAGTCGTTTGTCTTACACATTCTACTTTCTATCTAGTACATTACACCAAATATTAATTATTTCACCTCCCCCAAAATAATTTGTACCCTCAGATATAAAACTCACTAAGTCTTGATTTAAGGCTTACTGCATTTTTTAAAGCTTTCCAAGTATTTGTAATTCTCTAATCCATATTGTGAGCATGTGTGACTCTCAATTAACCAAGGTATGCAGGTACCTGAAATATCCCAAATCATTATATATGTATGTTTATTACTTTAGAAATAGTGCATGCCTGAGAAAGAAAGGAGGGGTGATTATGGCTATAGATGTTTAGTTTAGTATTTGACTAAACTCTATATTGTGAGTGGAAAAAACCCACCTGATTATCTGGTGCAGGGTTGGCTTTTTTTGTTTTTGTTTTTTTCCTGCAAAGGCCAGATAGTAAATACTTTAGGCTTTGTGGGCTACATAAGTCTGTGTTGTCACTACTCAACTCTTCCATTGTAGTGCAGAAACAGCCACAGAGAATGCACAATGGATAATATGACTTATTCCAAAAACAAGAATAGCCTACTGAATTTGGCCTTAGAGGTAGTTTACTAGCCTCTAATCTACTGCAACTGACCTATTTCATATGTGAGGAAACCAATGCAGGGAAAAGTCAAATGCCATTCTTAGCCATTATTAATTGAATTTTCATGGAAAGGAAATTGTGGGTTTTTATTTTGCTTTGTCAACTTTAAAAATTAAAGACAGTTATTTATACTAGTGAAACAAGTTTCCTTGAGAGTAGTGGATGAATTGTAATTTGGGACATATCACTTATGGTAGATCCAGAGAGAGAAGGTCAAGGGCAGTTTTTATTAGGTTTCAGGAAGAATTGAGGAGGATTTTTTTTTTTTTTTAACAAAAATTCACTGGAGAAGAACAAGAAGAGTTTGAGATTGTGGTGGTTTCTCATTGCCTGTAAACAGTGGTTACTACTTCCTTGCTAAGGCAAGAAGAGATCTTCCTCCTTTTTCATAAAAGTAGGAGATGAGGGCAGCCCAGGTGGCTCAGCAGTTTAGTGCCGCCTTTGGCCCAGGGTGTGATCCTGGGGACCTGGGATTGAGTCCCATGTCGTGCTCCCTGCATGGGGCCTGCTTCTCCCTCTACCTGTGCCTCTGCCCCTCTCTCTCTCTCTCTCTCTCTCTCTTTCTGTGTCTCTCATGAGTAAATAAATAAAATCTTTAAAAAAAAGTAAGAGATGAAATTCCTACGTGATCCATGTCCTCCCTTGTCAAGATAATCCCTATCTTCCTTCTTTTTGCTGGTTCGGCTGGCTGCCATGAGTGGCATGTACATGACATCAACACATTTAGAACTTCCTAGCTCCATTTTAAATGAGGTTTCCTTTCCTTATTTTCATATGTCTATGAATCCACCCTTCACCGGGCTTGCTGGAATGATCTTCTCAAGTGCGGAACACAATATAATATGCTTTCTTTATGTTTAAATCCCTTTAAAAGATCTCTTTTGACTCCATTGTGAAATGTAATTTTCTGATATAGCTTTTAGGGTCTGCATTCATGAGCTTTCCACACACCTGTACCTAGTCCACATTCTATTCCGTTTTCCAGGCATGCTCCGCTTGTCCCCTGCATGTGAAAAACTGCATGATTACAGAAACTGAATATGTTTTATTCACCTCTCTGTCTCCTGTGCCTAGCATAGTGCTTGATACACCATAGTCCCCACAAAGATAGCTGTGGAAAGAATGGATAAATGATGAGCTCATATCAGAATGGATTGTTGAGGCAAATTTGACAGAGTGTGTCTTAACCTGGTCTGCATTGAAGTTTCAGGTCTCATTGCACCTGGCAAATGACAGGAGCAGGAGCAGAAACTCCTCCTCCAGTGACCTTCACTCAGGTTCCGCTTGATTGGTACATTTCTCTCATAACCATCTCAGAGGGCCGCCATCCATACTGCTAACTTACAAAAGTATTCCACACACAAACTTTATATAGGGAGTTGCTATTTTATTACTCAGTATGGTTTTCATCAGGTAGTCACATTTCCTTTTGCTTCTTCAAATTCTGAAAGAAATTGGATTCTCCAAATGTGCAATTTTGTGTGAGTTAACACTAGCTGGGGCTGTAACTTGTGTTTCCAAGGACATTATGCAGGCTCACAGTGGGGGGACATTTGAACACCTATATCACTGAACCCACCGGAATGCTAATATATATTTCAGTGTAATGTGTGGAATTATCACCAGAAGGGAGTGCTCCCCAAGGCAGCATTGCCCTACTCCACTGAAGATGCTGATTTGTTATCACTGTAACTCTGTGCCAGCAGTATCCCTTCAGGGAACATCTCAGAGCTGTGGGCAAGAAGAACGTGCTATGATGTTCATGACACACACTTGTTTTACTGAGATAGGCAACATTTCTCTTTCTATAATAGTCTTTCGAATAACCAGTATGAGGATTGTGCATCCGCCTACTTTTTAAAAGCATGACTTTGAACTATCCCCACTCTAACTATTTGATTAACTAATTAAACATATTTATCTGTCAAATACTTCCTAAATTGTTAGTTAGATGCAGAAAATGTTGAGGAGAAAATACTCTTCCTCTACCCTCTCATGTAATTGTGTGTATGTGTGTGTATGTGTGTGTTGGGGGGGCTGGTGCTTGCAAATTAAACTGACAAGGACAGATGAGCAAGAAAAAAAGACAAAGTTTATTCACTTAATATACTTCTCAAGGAGAACACAAAATCTAACTCAAAGAAGCAGTCTGAGTTTAGGGCTTATATACCAGCTTAACAAGGGGGTAGGGTTAGGATTTCAAGGGAAAATAAATGGCAGAGAATGACTGAGAAATATACAGAGGAAACAAGTAGAAGATGGTCTTGTTTTATTAAGGTCTGTTTATGCCATGCCTCATCCCCTGTGACAGGAGTCACTCTTTTTCCTTGGTATGGGAATCCTTCCTTAAGGGAGTTTTATTTGTGACAGTTGAATCTTTCTAGAAGTCTCTGCTTTTAGGCAGATAAGGTGAGTACACAGAAGCCTCTTCCTGTATCTGTTGAATCTCTAATGCCTTCCACTCAAAATAATCCTTATGCCACAGTGGCATATTCTGGACCCCTTCAAGAACAAGTACACACCATAAAGTAAAAAAATCAAAGTAAAGTACCAGATAGTTCTGGGAAGTAAATTTATGCCCAAAGTATCCAAATAAAATGGTAGATGTGTTCAAAGGCCCTAAATTAACATAACTAAGTATCCACTTTATTTTTCACTTAAGCAGAGCCATGATATTGGAAGTTGAAACTAGGCACACTCTAATTGAATGTCTCCTCCCAGAAGATTTAAAATTTCATATTAACTTTTTATCTCTAAATGAATCAATTAAATACTCAGCACAACCTGTGTTTTGTTTTGTTTTTTAATGTAGAATTTGGTAAATTTATTACCCAATTTAGTAGAGCTGAACTCTTCAGAAAGAGAGGGGTCTTTGTTGGTATGCGGCAGCATCCATTCAGTAAATCAAAACCTCAGAATATAAGGCCTAAAAGATATATTAGTAAGGTTACTACCTGAATCCTTGCTTCACAGGTAGAAATAGAGGCCCAGAGCAATTAAGAGGTTTGCCCAAGGTCACCTAGCTAGTTAGTGCTTAACAGGGATTTGAATCCTGGCCTCAGTCCCATTGAAATACGTGGAAAGAGAATAATGTAATGACTTACAGATTAATGAATTGATTGTATATTTGTTAGATTAATACAGGAAAGCCCTGGATATTGAAAAAACATGAAAAGACTTAGACCTAATGAAATACAGGGAGAAATTAGAAAATGAGGCTTAAGACAATTTTAATGATTTTGGGTCAACACCTCATCTTAATTCTCGCAAAGTACCCTGTGCTCTCCTCTGTCACAGCATATGGTCAACTCTGTATTTATTATGTCATATATTGAATTGTGCCCCACCCCCAATTTATATGTTGAAGCCCTAACCCCCTGTATGTCAGAGTGTAACTTTGTTTTGGATTGGAAAGTAGAGTCTTTTCAGAGGCAAACAAGTTATTTGGGTGAACCCTAATCCAATATGACTGGTGCCCATATAAAATGAGGAAATTTTGATACCGATGCATATAGAGGGAAGGCAATTTAACGTGACATGGAGGAAGAACAACCATCTAAGAGGAAAGGCCTGGAAAAGATCTTTCCCTCCCAGCCTCAGAAAGAACCAGCCTTGATGATACCCTGACCTCAAATTTCTATCCTCCAGAACTGAGAGAAAATAAATTTGTATTATTGAAGTCAGTTTGTGGTGCTTTGTTAAATCAACTTCAGAAAACAAATGCATGTTCTTTACTAATTGCCAACTCCCACCCCGGGGCCAACTCCCATGCCATGTGTTGCCCACCAGCAGCAAGGATTGTGCCCACTCATCTTTATCCTCTCAAAACCCTCTAAAGCATCTGGCCTATATAATCGGTGCTCGGTGAGTGTTTGTAACTGAATTGCTTTGCACAAATGAGTTTTTGTACCCATGTACAAACTCAACTGCTATTCACAACAACTCTGTGATTTGGGTTGAGTATATATTGTTCTTGTTTGTCAGGTGATTCTCAAATAAGATAGTGGTTTTTCTCATTTAAGTTTATAGTATTGTAAAGGAGAGAGAGAGAGGATTTCATGCAAATGCTTTTCAACTATAATAATGCATTTAAAAGCCCAGTTCCTTTCTGTTACTTCTTAAATTGCCTTTAATCCACCACATGCAACTTAAGGAGTCTTTTCAACTAAAATTGTTTTTATCAGAAACAAAAACAGGCAAAATAAAAGACCTCAAAACTCAGCTTAACAAAACAGAAAACCCCCTAATTAAAACAGGAGGTGAAACACTGAATTCAATTTTGAAAAAAACTGACAAGTTTGATCCTATTATGTTTACTAGCAAACTACTTAAAAGAGTGGGTCTTTATGAAGTTCTATAGAGCTCTTTGACTTTGGAAATCTTTAAATAGACATACACTTACTAATTTAGGGTTGTTTCTAGGAGTGTATACACTGACACTGACTATTAATAATAATAAACTAATCATTTAATCATTTTATATATTATTTTGTTACACATAAAAAGTCAATATGTCTCGAATGCAGGCTAAGTGACAGGCACTGTAGGAAATGCTTTATACATCAATCAACACAGAAAAAGATGGCTCTATATTAAAAGGGTTCAACAGAAGAAAATGTAATAAATGAACATTTTTACAGAGTATGGGAAGGGTTAAGAGAATCATTAACAGTTGGTGAAGTGCCAAAAGTCTAACCAAAAAAAAAAAAATGAGGAACTGATACCACTCAGGCCTGAAGGGGTGAGGAGTCCAGATGAAAACTGTGGAAGAGAACGTACCAAGCAGAGATTGTAGCCATAGAGAAACACTGACACTGCCAGAAAAGTGATAAGGGAGGGGCAGCTCATGTTTGAGTAGAGAGCAGCCCCTCCTACGTCCTGCCAAACCCACCCAGAAAGCTGTGGGCCAGGGAGCCGTGAAGCTTTCTGCAGAGGTCAGTCAGTCCCAGATCAGAGTTAGACAGTGGATGGGAGGAGCAGTGGCAAAGGAGAACAATCAGAATCCTACCTAATATAATCATCCCAAGCCCCACGATGTATTTTACCAATTTGAAAGAAGCTCAGAACGGTTAAAAACCCATGCATGTTTTCCTTGAGCATGTAAGTGGAGGAGGGAGGAGGGTAAAGAAAAATCCCAACCTTGTTTTGGGTCTACTGAAGGAGGAGACAAGGAAAAAAGATAGTTATGTTCTTAAATGAAAAGTCTCTTTTACTTATTTTACAAAAGGTTTCTTTTAAATGAAGGAAGAGGGCAGCCATGGTGGCCCAGCGGTTTAGCACCACCTTCTGCCCAGGGCGTAATCCTGGAGACCCAGGATGGAGTCCCACATCGGGCTCCCTGCATGGAGCCTGCTTCTCCCCATGCCTGTGTCTCTGCCTCTCACTCTCTATGTGTCTGTCATGAATAAATAAATAAAATCTTTAAAAAAATAAATGAAGGAAGAGGGGAAAGGACATTATGTCCTAAAGCCATCAAGGAAATTTTAAATAAGTTGGATTTTAAAGGCATTGGCCTTTGATTCATTGGTGTGGAAGGGCTGCTTGGGCACGAAGGTGGAGAAGAAGCCACATTAGAGATGAATCAATGGACATGTGCTTATGGTGATGATCAAACAGGAAGAATTGTAGGAGGCGGGAAGTTAAACATGATAACTAGCTCCTTCAGAGAACTAATAAGTTAGTAAACATTTTAATTTCTTTCATTTGGCTCGGTACCTTTTGAGATAGATTACAATTAATTTTCTTGGTGCTGTTAGTGTGATTTCCCCCCCCCCCATTCTACAGATAAAGAAACACGCACAAAGTTAAGTGGTTTGTTCAAAATGACATAGTGAGTGGTTCAGATGGAACTGGAATGCTGGCCTAAGGATTGTGTCTTGTGAATCTAGAACAGTTCCTTGTTGGCAGAGATCTTGGAGCAGCCTGTAATGAAGAATGGCACCAAACTAAGGTATCGCCATGAGTACTGAAGTTACAATTTGGTTTTCTTTAGCTATTTTTTTAAAATCAAATCTCTATGACTAATCATGGAAGGCTAGAAATCCACATATTCTAAGGCCATTTTTTTTTCTTTTTTAGACTAGACTCCCTGTGCCCCAGTAAGAAAGCTAGGAACTCTGAGTGTAGCCCGATGTTCTGATAATTTTTATCAGCTCTTTAATTAATCTAAAGTACTATCTGCCAAACACATCTGATTAACAACTCCACTCCATAATCATTTTCCAACACATGCAACTGTTGTCCCTAGAGATTAATTGCCAAGCTTTTATATCCAACTAATAGTAGGTTGACATTTAGCATCTTGGATTTATAGATTTCCTGGTATGTTATTGGACTGTTTTCTTTGGACAGAGTCCCCAAGCATTTGAAATTGGATTTCTCCAAGGACAGGTCTATATAAGTGAGGAGCTTATCACATCATTTCACTTCAGACTCTTCTCAGAGAACTTGGTTTATTACAGTCTCGAAAACTCCTGGGATGTTTCTCTGACTCTGTGACTGAAGGCACCAGTTAAAATCATGAGTACTGTGACCCATACATTCACTGTCTTATCTCCTCATTCTACACAAATACTTATATATAGTACATGTGATATTAGAGAAAGTTACTGCCAGGAGCCTCATCCCTCATTTACAATGTCAAGGACATCTAATTAACCTTCTTATTCTCACTATTAGAGCCTTATACATATTGCATGTATTATACATACATACATTTTATTTTATTTTTAAATATTTTATTTATTTATTCATGAGAGACACAGAGAAGCAGAGACACAAGCAGAGGGAGAAGCTCAACTGTTGAGCCACCCAGGCATCCCTATACATACATTTAAATAAACTTTAATGATATGACTTGTTAACTTTAAAGAACACTATATTAGTTATTTGTTTGGTATTTCAGGGGCAGCCCAGGTGGCTCAACAGTTTAGCACCACCTTCAGCCCAGGGCCTGATCCTGGAGTCCAGGGGCCGAGTCCCACGTTGGGCTCCCTGCAGGGAGCCTGCTTCTCCCTCTGCCTGTGTCTCTGCCTCTCTCTCCTCTCTCTCTCTCTCTCTGTGTCTCTCATGAATAAATAAATAAAATCTTTAAAAAAAGATATTAGTATTTCAATGTACGTGTACTTCAGGTAAAGCACGGTATTGGCTATTAAATACGTTTTGAAGCTTAATTATTTGAGTTGTATTCTAGTTGGAATCTTCTAGTTTCAAACGATAAAAGCCTTTCAAACTTGGTTTAGGTGAACCTACCTCAGCCCCAAAATGTTTCTGCAGTACAGAGGATGTCCACTCTGACAGGATGCAAGAAATAGTTTTCCTCACCTCACCTCTTTTTCTGTGTCTGACTACAAACAACCTTTTATTTAACTCTGACCCTAGGCTGTTAAACTCTCAAGCCAGCCACAATGGTGACTTGCTTTTAACAACAGTTTGAATTCTCTTGGAAAGATTTATCTCAGGAACACTGCAGGGGGGAAAGGGTAAATCCTAACTGTTTTGTTTCTAAATACAGGGAGCCTGAACTGTATTATTATTTAGATACCAGCATTTCTGAACTGACCCTGAGTGAAAGAGTCAACTACATCATTTCTGTGGGATTTTATAGCACAGTGGCAATTTTTAGAGGTGAAAGTTTGAGGAGATTGTTCTTTTTTCTATAAGAAGATGGGGAAGAATAGGGTGAGACATTTCTGTATTTGCACAGCAAGATATCTTTAGTGAATCTCTTCTCCATTCCTCAGCTAAGGACATTTTAACTTTTTCTCTACAGCAGAATCATCACAGTTAAGACATCATGCTAAGCCTTCAACCTTTTTCAAGCAAATCCGGGAGGCAATAAAATAGAGGTCAGATGAACCAGAAATTCCATTTAGGAAACAGTTAGAAAAATCTATCTGTTAATGAGCATGCTGTGTAGTTCACTCTTTTTTCCCCCCTATTTTGTCTTCCTCAAAATAGAATCTAAATAATAAAGCCATCAAATCTAGTTAATAGTTGTGCCTTTAGGGGAACTACAACATAAAGTCACTGAGGAGAAAATGTCATATGACAAGCTTCCCTTGGTTTACAAGGACTCAAGGTGAAGTAGTTTCTTCTTCCGTTATGGTTTTAAAATATTTACTTCAGAAGTTGTCAAATCAGCCTGGCATGGTCCTTGTTACAAGTAAATAGGTTCCTTCTGTCAAGGCACTAGCAATCAGCTTTCTCAGGGATGAGGTGCTGATATCCCAAGGCCTGCCTTTTTCCCAATTGAATTTATCTATTTGTGTATCTGTACACTTAGGCAGACAATGTAATACATCTATTTATCGTCACCGCCAGTGTATCCGTCTAAAGCTATATCCAAAGGCATGTGTTCTCATAAAGTGAGAGAGGCACATTAGTCTGGTTTGATGCAGCAGTCAAGGGCTTTATCTTGTGAGTTATCTGAAGATAAGGGCTTGATTGTTGTCAGACACCACAGCCATTACTGTGTGACTGCAAGGGGGCTGACAACTCACCTGGGTGAAACTCCCAGCGGGCAACAAAGTGGCAGAAGGAGGGGCCCTGATTCTCTCTTAATTGCAAAGTACACTGTTTTCCATTAGATCATGAGTGCTTTGCAGTCAGTGGTTGGGAATTTATTTATCATTATATTCAAGATTTAAAACAAACAAACAAACAAACAAACAAACAAACAAACAAACAAACAGAACATAGTATGTGATAAATGTTTATGTGCAAATAGATGCATGGATAAATGGATGAGCAGATGCATGCAAAGATGCATGGATAGACAAATTTGTGCACAGATACTTGAATGGAGGCGTGGACACCTGGGTGGATGAGCTACACCACCTCCTTTCAGAGCTTCCTGAATAATGTAGAGCGCTAAGTCAAATGCATGACTTTTAAGGAACCTCCAATCTGAGCCCTGCCTAACTCTGACTTCTTGTAACCTACCCCTCCCTGCCCCCTAAGTTCTATTCACATTGGGCTTATTTCTGCCTGGCCACGGCCTGAGCTGTCCCCCTTGCCTGACCAGCCGTTCTTTGTGATCTTCACACATCTGCTTGTTTTGCCATATCCAGATGTATCTTACATGGTATATCATTGGAAATGCTTCTTCTGACCACTCGGTCTGGAACAGCAAACTGATAGCTCTCCAGCATGGCTCCATGTAATTGGTCTCCTTAGCATTTATTCTTTCATGATCTATTTGATAGTTTTATTTTTCTTGTGTCTGTGCCTTTATCTACCCTTGTCCTCCCAATAAAATCTAAGTTTCATGAGCATGTCTCTGTCTATTTAGGACCATATTATCTGCATAAGTATTCAATTATCTTTTGAGTGACTGACTAAATGAATGGGAACGACATCAAATGATTTCCCTTAATTTTAATTACTAGACATTCTACATATAATACACTTTTGTGGGGATCCCTGGGTGGCTCAGCAGTTTGGCGCCTGCCTTCAGCCCAGGGCGTGATCCTGGAGTTTCAGGATCGAGTCCTGCGTCGGGCTCCTTGCTTGGAGCCTGCTTCTCCCTCTGCCTGTGTCTTTGCCTCTCTCCCTCCCTCTCTCTCTCTCTCTCTCTCTCTCTCTCCCATAAATAAATGAATAAAATCTTTTAAAAAATACACTTTAGTAATACATTTAGAATAATGTTAATTATACAATTTCTACATATATGGCCTTTAAGAGGATTAAAATTCCTATTTTTTTTAAGATTTTATTTATTTATTCATAGAGACAGAGAGAAAGAAAGAGGCAGAGACATAGGCAGAGGGAGAAGCAGGCTCCATGCAGAGAGCCTGACATGGGATTCGATCCCAGGTCTCCAGGATCATGCCCTGGGCTGCAAGCGGCGCTAAACCGCTGCGCCACCAGGGCTGCCCCTAAAATTCCTATTTTGAAAAAAGTTATTATATTGACGTATTTATCCATCAGCCTTGGAAATATATCAAAGGATTAAAAATGTATTACTTCCTCAAAAGTTTTGGGAGTGAGGTGAGGTATACATAGACACACACACACACACATACACATGCACACACAGAGGCATCCCTGTATTTCAGAGATTTATTGATTTAGACTAGTGAAAGGCACACATATCTTGCATATAGGCCCTTCTTGTACCTATTCTTTTTTTTTTTTTTTTTTTGTACCTATTCTTTATAATGCTTTAGATTTGTGAAATTTTCCAAGCAAAAAGGAGTTGATATCTTCTAGTACAGTGATTTTTATTGGGGCAGTATGGTTTTCCAGGCAGCGTATTGGAATTTGGTGGGAATGAGTTGGTCATTACAATGACTGGGAGTACTAATGGTGTTTAGTAGCCAGCATCGCTACAGATCACAATGCATGGAAAAGTCTTAATGAAAAGAGCTTTTCATATCTCACACACTTTCAAAAATCTGTTCATAATCATCTGAGCCTTTTATATAATTCTGCTTTACTTTTAAACACAAAAGAGTTTGCATCCAAACCTGCCAATTAGACTCTAGCCCCAAATGCTAAGCTCTGGGATAGGCATTGTGTAGCCTATTATATTTTATTCCTCTTTTTCTGAAAATTTATTAAAATTCAGTTATTAAGGCTGCCTTTAACAATATCCAAAAGGCCTATGGAAAATGACCACAGTGTGAGGTCCTTTCAAGGACAGTTATTTTCCCTAGCCACATACTTTTTCGAATTTCTAGAACAGTGTCAAAAAAATAAATAAGTAAATAATTCAGACTTAGGTAAAGAGAGATTTTATTCAAACAGACTATTGTAATAGAAGGAGAAGGATTATTGCAAGAGAGAGAGACTACTTTAATCATAAGATCTGCAAAAATCTCCAAAATCAGACAGAATGGCCTTTCTTTTATAAAGAGAAGTAAATGAACCTGGTAGAAACTAGAAGAGGGGGAGTGTAATGAGAGGGTGGTGTGATAGAGCAGTTAATCAGGGAGCATTTCCCTGGAAGGCAGTGGATCTGGGGGCGGTACCTTTAAGGAGATGGGTTTTCTATTCCTATGCTTGCTTAAATTCAGGGGTGAGTCCAAGTCCATGGGCCTGTGGGTGGCACAGAGAAGCAGGACCAAGGTTTGGACCAGTCAGTTTGACATTTTTTTTTTTTTGTCTAGATTGGTCAAATTAAATCACCTCAATAAATCAAATCAGTTTGCTTTCCTCATACTTTCACTAGGGGTCATTTGCCATTTGGGATTGAAATCACATCATTAATATATAAACAGCCAAGGCAACTACTTGTCTGCATTTGTGGCTACAAAATTCATGGTAATTCTAGTGGACTAGTCGGAAACAGGTGGACCGTTGTATTTTATCATCAAGTGTAGCCATACTAATGTAGTTACACAGTGATAAATATATTATTTCATCAATTGATTCCTTTTCTTTTTCCACTATATCAATGTAGAGCATTATATAACTTTTCCATTTTCCTAGATTATGTGTAGAGATAGACAGTACTGTCTGTGAATTTAATTTTAGGATAATAAAGGAGGCATTATGAAATATTTTTTTCTCTAAAAGGGCTGAAGGTCCTTTAGAATTGAGAACCACTATTCTACTACCAGATTATTATTTACGGATAATGACTCTGAAACTAATAGAAGTTGAGAAATTTGCCCAAAGCTACAGAGAATATTGATACAATTACACACATAGATACTCTCAAATTGTTAAACATTTTTAGCATGACAAATGTGGGGCTAGGAATACAGATGCGTAAAACAGCTTCTATTCTGTGTAATAGGAGGAAAAAATGTTCACAAATAAATGATAAAGGCCAAATAAAAAGTGATTAGTTTAGCCAACAAAAATTTCTGAAAAAATGTCATTTCTAATAAGTACACTAATAAAGGCCGCTGCTTTCCTGGAGACTGGCTGTATTTAGGACACATGGATAAGTGGAAAGAAATTCTCTGAGGATCTATTTCTTGGTCAGCAAAATGAGGGTGAGTAAATATATGTACCTAATGGCACGGTGAGACTTCAACAGAGTAAGTGATGTGATCCGTGATTATATTCTTATAAATTACCTGAGGATCTTATTTAAATCTTGACTCTGATTCAGTAGATCTCAGTGGGGCTGGAGACGCTGCATTTTTAACTGTAGCTCTAGTAGTTGTCAGGGATACTGTTTGGAGACCACTTTAAGTGGCAAGGATATAAATCCCATGGTACACCAGAAAGGAGAAGACTGGTTGTGTCTCTTGCCTTCCCCTCCTCCTCCCCTGCTATAGCTCCTTTTGAAACCTGTGATAGGAAACATTGGTTTTGTTTTCCTGGGGGCTCTTTGTTTTTTGTATTTTTAAAATCACTGCTATTTCATTCATGTAGGATTTTTTGAAAGAAGGGAAGTGATAAGGTATAGATTGGGGTAATAGGAATTACTGCTCAATGGAAAGAGATTTTTGAATATGCTTCTTCTTTCATCCCACAATCCAAACTTAATGTACTTAATGTTACTTTGCCTGAGTTCAGAGCATCCCCAATGTATCGGCATAGCTAGTAGTAGAAAGTGGAGGGAGGTATTGTTATTATGTTATTCTGCAGTAACATCCCTATTTACTATAAAAATATATATCCATTTATCGAAGACAGCCTCACATTTCTAACTCATTTTGCAAAAAGTTTACCATTTCTTAACCATGAGCTAAAACAGCTAAATTTTTTTTTGGTGACAAGAAATGATAAAATGAGGCACAAAACAATTCTATTAGCCTCATAATCCCAAAGATGATTCTTCAGTGGATCTTATAAGAACGATAAACAGTTTTTTTTTAAAAGAAATACAGTTCTAGAATATCTTGTATTTTTCAGTTTCACCAACAGATGACACTAGTGATTTCTATAATCTTTTTTTTTTTTTTTTAATAGCATATCAACAAAATTCTTCATTGCTGCAGTTTGGCAGATAAAAGCCAAAGCTAAAGAAACTATTAACTCTGAAATGACAACATATTAAAGTTATTGTTTTATAGAGTCTTATTGTTTTTGTTATTATTTCCATACAATTTGCAAAAAGCATAATCAAAGATTATTCTTGAGGCAAATGACTGAGCATCTCAATTTTTTTCATCAACACACAACTTATAGTGGTAATTCTGAAATAAGAGAATATCTGAGGCACTTTTATAAAAAGGATATATGACATATATTTCATATCATGAAAACTGCATTCTCTTCCTTCATTTATAAAATAAAATAATCCAGGGGAGGTGGACGGAGGGTGGGGGTGACTGGGTGGTGGGTACTGAGGTGGGTACTTGACAGGATGAGCACTGGGTGTTATTCTGTATGTTGACAAATTGAACACCAATAAAAAATAAATTTATTAATAAATAAATAAATGAGATAATCTGAATGTATTCTCAGGCATCTTTTGTCTCCTCATTAAAAGCACTGAATGCATTAACAAGAATGCAGCATAATGAGACAGGATGTTGTCTTAAAGAATAACTACATCGAGTCATCCAATAAAACTAGTTTCATAATCACTGGGGCCAAAGTGTGAGTTTCCAAGGGTTGTCATGTCTTTTGGGTGGGAGGGAGCATGGTCTGTAACCTGTACAACAATGTTAAAGTGAATGATTCTTCTCTTTGATAATTCCAAAAATGGTTCACGCTCTTGATTCCATTCTGGAATTCAAGATATTTAGTTCCGGGCATTTGATGTCTACACAGTACTATGTGCATTCCTCCCTTTTTGTTTGTTCCTATAGTAGTGCAAACTGGTCCTATCATCATTTTAAATTGAAAACTAATCAGATGTTTTCTAGAATTCCCTCAACCCCTAGTAACTCCATGTTGGACATGGACATTCATCATCTTGTGGAGTTAAATTTATAAAAAGGAGATATGAAAAAGCAATAAGTGTGTGGTATTACTTGTGATGTGCATTACAAGAAAGATAACATGGATCAAAAAAGAGTTGTCAGCACCAGCAGGATATGTTTTTCAAAGGGCACGTTTGGAAAAATCCCATATAAGGTTGCCTTTCGGAGAAGATATCCCATTTTAACAGATACTTAAGAATTTTACAAAGACATGGTTTTCTTTTAGATTCGTCTATGGGAGATGTATTTATGGTAAAAAAAAATATATAATGCATAATTGTCACCACCCTGGTGTAATGCAAAAATTACAGAAGCCATTATTATTCTCAGTGAAACACAGAACAGTGAGTACCACTAGGCACTATTTCATTCTTCTGAAAATGAGTAAAAATAAGTGAGTAATGAGAAACTTAACCATTTGCAATGAAAACATAACATTCCATTTTATTGTTTTATTTTTTATTAAAAAAGTTTGTAGTTTTATTTTTGATAACAAGTTAAACTTCCTGCTAAACCTTTCATCAGTACAAAGTAATAATAATGAAAACTCATAAACACATTTAGTTTCCACAGTATCAGAAACCACATGATCTATCTTCAGAGACAGAATATTGAGATCTTACTTTAAATATGTATATATTTGGTTTAAGCACAGTGGTTATTTTATTAAATCTTTTATTTATTTATTTATTTGAGAGAGAGAAAAAGTGCATGCACCAATGGGGAGAGGGACAGATAGAGAGGGAGAAACAGACTCCTGGCTGAGTGCAGAACCCTATATAGGCTCCATCTCAGGTCCTTGAGATCATGACCTGAGCCAAAGTCAGACACTTAAGCAACTCGAGCCACTCAGGCATCCCTGGTTTAAACACAGTTTAAACACAGTGGTTATTTTAAGTGATTCCATTCTCCTAGGCAGAAATGCCTTCATAATTAGTGTAGATAAATATAGCACAATACTTTTACACATTTTTAAAACAAAATGTTTTTTCTTGAAATTGTCAAAGCAATGTACATGTACAAAATATGGGGATTAGAGGAACAGCACTGCAAGATGCTCAAACATACCTTTGCAGGAAAAAAAATGTGATAACTGTAGAACTTGGGTCTCCTATTTTAAAACTGAATTGATTCACTAAAAATGGTTGTGACATGTATTTATACACATCCATATATATACATATATATGCCTAAAATATGTATAAATTATAAAATGTACTAATAAACACCACCACCTTACTTGAAAAAAATCTAAATATTAAAGTCTTACATAAATTTAAAAAGATTTATTGGTAAAAAATCTTTAGTACATCTACTACTTTAAATAATTGTCTTTGATATTTCTTATTATCAAAAATTATGTTTTTCTCCTTTTATATGAGTAAAGATTCTCACTATATACACATAGATGCACACACACATGCACACACAAATGTTATTTATGACTTACATATGATATATAGAGAAAACATTTCTATATGTTTGTTCAGTAGTCAGCATACAAAATTGTCTCAAAATATTCCCTGTATTCACTATCATTTTTTTAAAAGATTTTATTTATTTATTCATGAGAGACAGAGAGAGAGAGAGGCGGAGACACAGGCAGAGGGAGAAGCAGGCTCCATGCAGGGAGCCTGATGTGGGACTCGATCCAGGGACTCCAGGATTGCGCCCTGGGCCAAAGGCAGGCACTTAACTGCTAAGCTACCCAGGCATCCCTCAATATCATTTTAAAATTTACTTTTGAGTGCTATTATTTACATGAATTTGTATTGTTTTATGTGTTGTGTAATTTTTCTGCCATATAGAGTAACCTTTTGAAATTTTGCTAGGTGTAATTTTTGCCTTTAAAATAAGCATCAATTTATACATTTTATTCTGGCCTTCATTACAAAAATAGTTTGAGAAAATTGGCAGGACTAGTAGCATTTTCCTACAAATAATCAGGAAAACTAAATGATTTCTAAGTTTTGGTAAAAATCTTTCCTATGGCAGCCCGGGTGGCTCAGGGTGTGATCCTGGAGTCCCGGGATCAAGTCCCATGTCAGGCTCCCTGCGTGGAGCCTGCTTCTCCTTCTGCCTGTGTCTCTGCTTCTCTCTCTGTGTATGTCTCTCATGAATAAATAAAAAAAATATTTAAAAAAAACTTTCCAAATTATTCCTTATTTGAAAAAAAAAGAATTTATTTATTTATTTTTTTAAATTTTTATTTATTTATGATAGTCACAGAGAGAGAGAGAGAGGCAGAGACACAGGCAGAGGGAGAAGCAGGCTCCATGCACCGGGAGCCCGACGTGGGATTCGATCCCCGGTCTCCAGGATCGCGCCCTGGGCCAAAGGCAGGCGCCAAACCACTGTGCCACCCAGGGATCCCTTTTTTTTTTTTTTTTTTAATTTTTATTTATTTATGAAAAAAAAAGAATTTAACATTTAGTTGAAATGTTCACATTTTCTTTGAAGTTCATAGTTTAAAAATACTATATTTAATTTCAACACAGCTCCATATTTTTGAGAAAATATTTTAGAACTTTAACATATTTTGAAAGAGACCTGTCCAGTAAATAGCTATCATTTCCATTTTATGAATAATAAAATAAATACAGTATCAGTGCAGTCTACTCAAATTCATATAGGAATCAAGTGGTAAGGAAATGACCCACTTAATTTAGAATTATTTGCAACAAATATAGGTTATGAGCGTGGGATCTGAATTACACTGCCAGGGTTTGAATGCTGTTATCAACAGCTTCCTAGCTGTGTATCATGTATTCTTTTAGCCTCAATTTATTGGTAATATGGAAATTTTAAACACAACAGTCAAATTAGCCTAAGGGTAGCATAGGCCTAACACAGGGTGACTCGAGTTTTGGAGAATACTGTTACCCCCAGATGTTAACACAGTGCTAGATGTTTACTGAATTAAACTTTGAATATCCTTTCTTGTGGTCAAAAATGTTGAGATATAATTTACAAGATAAAGTCACATAATATAGACAGAATGTACACCTATGTAACCAACAGTTAGACGTGGAACATGCCCATCTTCTCTTGAGCCCCACTGAAGTCAATACACACCACCGTCATCATCCATACCTCAAGCAATACTGAGGGAATTTCCATCACTATATGTTACTTATGCCTACTCAGAATCCCATATAAACGGATTCCTGCAATATAGACTTTTCTGTGGCAATTTCATTGATTTCACATCAAGTCATTGTTATGGACTGAATTGTGCCCCTCACTCCCAATTCATATGTTGAAGTCCTAATTCCCAGTACCTCAAAATGTTTCTGCATTTGGAGTTAGGGCCTTTAAAAAGATAATTAAGATTAAATGAGGTCTTATGGATGGGCCTTAATCCAAAATGACTGGAGTCCTTGTACAAAAAGGTTGTTAGAACATAGATAACACAGACCAAGTGGTGACAGTATGAGGACACACAGAGAAGATGACCACCTGCAGGCTAAGGAAAGAAAACTAAGAAGACACCAACTCTGCAGATATTTTGATCTTGGACTTTAGCATTTGTATACAAGTCTTTACTGGTTTCCCTCTCCATCTGAAAGTATGTAGAGCATTGCTTTTATAGAGCACTGCTATGAAAACTTTCATGAATCTAAATGGTATAAAGCAAAGAAACAATTATCATTAATTTATATAGAAAAATTTTTGAGTATTCCCAGGCCCCCCAAAATAACCTCTCTCAGGCTTTTCTGATACCTTAGGGTACATCTTGCTAATGAATGCAAAAAAAATAATAAATCCAGATAAAGAACAGATGCTCACAGACACAGTTCAAAGCTATGCCAGCTTGTTGCTGAGATGCTAAGTTTAATATCTGGGGAAGGAGCTTGGTGGGGCCACTATTGCTGCTCAGGAGATGCACTGCTTCTAAGCAGCAAAACAAATACTAAATACTATTTTTGCTTTTTGCCTTTTTTTCATAAAGCTAAAATCCTCTTTGGGTTTCTTCCAGTTACCAAAAACAGGTACTAATTTAAGTCTTTCATAAATGAGTGGTGACATGGTATGAACTTTTGAAAAGTAGAGGATACTCATATGTGGATATGCATTATCATTTTTCTTGGGTAATTACTTGGGCGTGAAATTGATGAATCATCCAGACAGTGTGTACCTAATAGACTACCGAAGTGCCGTTCAAAGTTGTCATACCACATTGCCATCTCAGTGGCTATCTGTGGGAATTCCAGTTGTTCTACTCCACATTGTCACTGACAATCACCCCTTGAGTCATGAAGTGATGCTATTGCAGGATTATAGGGTTCTTGTCTCACAGAGTCAAGGAATGAATCTCATGGACACAAAGTGGTGAAGTGAAGTGAAAATTTATTAAGGGAAGGTGAAAGCAGAAAGGGAAGAAAAACCTTTCTAGAGTGAGAGGGGTCCCAAGTGGATTGCCACTGAAGGCTTTTAGGGCCTATCTTTTATTGAAAACTTGACCAGGAAGTTTATGGCCTTGAGATTCTTGTGCTGTCTTGGTTTAAGCACGGACTATTGATAACACTCTTAATAACTTACTTCTTTGAGGTCTGGTAATTTTCTGTGATTAAACGTAGTTGCAAGAAAAATACTCCTGACATCCAGAGTCAGGTGGTCTGGTCTATTCCCTTACTTCTTGTTCACCCTGGCTTAAGGCTTCTGCCTGCCAGGAAGAGTTTCAGAGCCTAGTCCCAGATCCCTATTTCTCCCTGCTCATACCTTAACCCTTTTTATACTCAATGTCATTGGAGTTTTAATTTTAATTTCCTTGATGACTACTAATATTGATCCTCTTTCTATGTGCTTGTTTTCATGTGCATATAAGTATAAGAAATTACTAAACATTTTATGGACAATTCCTTTGTAAGATATATGTTACAGCATTTTTTTCCCCTAGTATGTGGCCTGGCTTTAGAATTTCTTGTTGCTGTCCTTTGAGATAAGAAGATTTTTATTCTCTTGAAAGCCAGTTTATCATTTTTTTTTCTTTTACATTTCAGGCTTTTTGTGTGTGCTACCTAAGGAAACTTGGCTTATCCAAAATCATAAAGATGTTCTCTTATGTTCTATCCTCCTTGGATTTTTAATAATTTTAGTTTTTACTTTTAGATCTATAATTCATTTCCAATTAGTTTTTGGTGCACAGTTTGAGACAGGGTTTATATTGGGTTTAGTTGTGGCCCCAAAAAGATATGTCCTAGTCCTAACCTTCTGTACCCATAGATGTGACATAATTTTAAAAGAGAGTTTTTGCAGATGATTAAGTTAAAACTCTTCAGATGAGATCATCTTGGAATTAGGGCAGGACCCAAATCCAATAACTGGTGTCCTTATAAGAGAAAGATTTAAGACACGGACACACACAGGGGTAGGACATGTGAAAGCATAGACAGACTTTGGAGTTATGCTCCCAACAAGCAGCAGAGGTTGCCTGCAGATGTAGTTACGAGATGTGTGGAATGGATTCTTCCTCATAGCCTCCAGAATGAACTAACCCTCCTAACACCTGGATTTCAAACTTCAGGCATCCAGAATTACAGTGTAAAAGTATCAATTTCTTCCAGCTTAAATCACCACTTTATGATAAATTTGGAGTCACTCCTAGAAAACTAATAGAGGTTGAGGTTTATATATTTTCCCATACATTTATCTTTTTTTGTTCCAGGACTATGTGTTGAATAGATTATCATGTCATTATTAATTTAACTTGGTGCCTTTGTCAAAAATCAATTAATCACCTAAGTGCAGGTCATTTCTGGATTCTTTCGTTTTGGTCTGTGGATCTGTCTTTGCACCAGTACCACACTGTACTCTATGTTTTCCTTTATGTCATACTCCACTGTTTGGATAAGAATAGCTTTATAGATCTCTTGAAATCAGAACCTACAATTTTATTCCTCCTTTTCAAATACGTTTTTGCTATTCTAGATGCTTTGTGTTTCTCTATAAATTTGAGAAACAGCTTGTCAGTTTAAAAAAAACTAGAATTTTATTTGGGATCAGTTTAAGTTTATAGATTAATTTGTAGAGGATGAAATTTGTATTTTCATTTTTTTAAGGGAATGAAAATTTTAAAAATAGGAAATCTTTGGAACTATGAAGATGATATAGCTGCCTATTTAGTGTTAGGATTTTTTTAAAAAGAATTTCTCAACTCTATTTCCCAGTTTATACTGAAGAGTTATTCATATCTTTATTAAATTGATTTCTAGTTATTTTAATTTTATTCTGTAATATGTAATATTTTTAAAACTCATTTTCCCAGTGATTTTGGCATTAGTTTATAGAAATACAGTTAATCTTTATATATTATTCTTGTATTCTATGACAAAATTTATTTTTTAGTTCCTACAAGACATTTTTGGTACAAATATCAAGATTTTATAATATGGACTATCATGGAATTTCTGAATAAGGAATATTTTATCACCTTTTTCTATCTTTATGTATTTATTATTATTGTCTTATTGCACTAAATATGATAGCCAGCACTATGTGGAATAAAATTAGCAAAAGCAGATGTTTCCTAGATTGTTGATCTTAAAGAGAAAACATTTGATTTTTCATCACTATATATTGATCCCCACTGTAGGTTTTCAAAGATGTGCTTTGAAAGTTGGATTTACTACTATTCATAGTTTGCTAAGAATTTCATCTTAGATAGTTGTTGAATTGTTATTTTTTTAAAGATTTTATTTATTTATTTGAGAGACAGTGAGAGAGAGAGCATGAACAGGGGGAGGAAGAAACAGTCTCACCACTGAGCAGAGAGCCCAACAGCAGAACTCTGTCCCAAGACTCCAGGACCATAAGCTGAGCCTAAAGCAGCCGCTTAACCACTTAAGCCATCCAGGTGTCCAGGTGTTGAATTTTTAAATGTTTTTTCTATATCCTACTAATATATCACAAAATTTTTATGTTTTAAAAATTTTTATCCTTTATCCTTAAAATGTAGTGAGTTTTGCTGATTTTTGAATATGGAACTAATCTTGTATTCCTGAAATTTAAAAAATCCACCTTGGTCAAGATGCAATTTTTATTTCTTCTTTTGATGGATTTGATTTCTTAATATTCCATTGAAAATTTTTGTGTCTATGATCATGTGGGATACTCCACAGTAATAATTTTTTCTCAAATGGTTTCATCAGATTTCAAGATTAGAGACCAACTGTCAGTCCTTACAGCATTGGTTGGGAATTATCGCCTCTTTTATTTTCTAAAAGAGTTTATGTAATATTGGCATAAATTCTATATTTAATACTTATGTAATTTCTCAATGATAGCACCAAGGTCTGGTATTTTTCTCAGAAGGAGCTTTATTTATTTTCCTTTTTTAAATTCTGAATTGAATTCAACAAATACGTGACTGTTCAGATTTTCTAATCCTTTGTCAGTCAATTTTGATATATGGTGATTGTTTTTTTTTTTAAAGATTTTATTTATTTATACATGAGAGACACAGAGAAAGAGGCAGAGACATAGAGGGAGAAGCAAGCTCCTCTCAGGGTGCCTGATGCGGGACCGGATCCCCAGACTGGAATCATGCCCTGAGTCAAAGGCAGACGCTCAACTACTGAGCCACCCAGGTGTCTCAATTGTGTTTTATCAAATTTTCCATTTCATCTAACTTTTTATTTTCTTGGCATAAACTCTTTTCACAAGTTTCCCTTACGTTTATATCAATAATTGTAGGTTCTGTAGGGTTATACACATTTTCATTTCTGATGTTGGCAGTTTACATTTCCTGTCATTTATTTTACTATTCCTGATAGGATTTTATCAACAATACTGATCTTTTCAAAGAAACAACTTTTGGCTTCTTAATCAATCTTTCGTTCTTTCTTTCTTCCCTCCCTCCCTCCTTTTTTAGTAATTTCCTCAACTTTTCTAGCTTTTATTGGTAAAACTTTATATTATTAATTTTAAGTCTCCCCCCTCTTTTCTAGCTAAAGCTCTAAATTTCTTTCTAAACATCTATAATTGTAAAATTTTACTCTAAGCCTCATTAGTGTTATTTTTGATATTTTAGTATTTATGCATTTTTATACATAGTTTTAATTTTCATTCCTCAGGGCATTTTATTTACCTTCATTGACCTTATGGTCAACTTTACATATTGAGAAATATGTAATTTAATTTCTAAATATGTGGGAGGTTTTCTCATTATCTTATTGTTGATTTGTATTTTAATTCTGTTGTATTCACATAATGTACTCTGTGAGATTTCAAGCTTTTGACATCTATTGAGACATTTTATAGCCCAGTGCATGTTGTATCTTGGTGAATGTTTCCTGGAAACTTGAAAATGAAATATATAGCACAGTCATTGGATATAGAGTTCTGTATATGCCAATTAGGTCAAGTGAGTTGATTAAGATCTCCTATATATCTATTTTTTCATCTCCCTGTCCAATTACTAAAAGAAGGATGTTAACAATTCCTGACTATAATTTTGTATTTATTTTCCTTCTTTTTTTAAGATCTTATTTATTTATTCATGAGAGACAGAGAGAGACTGAGAGAGGCAGAGACACAGGCAGAGGGAGAAGTGGATTCCATGCAGGGAGCCTGACGTGGGACTCCATCTCCGGTCTCCAGATCAGGCCCTGGGCTGAAGGCGGTGCTAAACCGCTGAGCCACCCGGGTTGCCCGCAAAGCTGGATTTGAATCACACCTCTGCCTCATAGGAGTTGTGTGAAAATTTCTCTCTTTAAATACCAATTATACACACATATACACAATTATACACAAACATATATCAGATACTCACTGTCTATAATGAAGTATTTTACTCAGTTGAAAGACAGAATGTAATAAGAACTTAATAAATGTAAGTTATCAACAGGATTACCGTTATCACACCCTCATCATTAAGACATTCTATGTGCTTTATTACAATTACATAGTAATCCTCAAATATATTTCTATAAGCTTTGAAGTAAATCCATGTAGAACTAGGCTATAAGCCCACTGAGTCAATACATATATTTAGATATAACATGAAGCAGTCCATTTACCCTGAAATCCAACTCTATATTTCCCATATTGGCATTTAAATTCTGACAGTATTTTGACTCACACATCAACATTATCCAGATGTTTTATAAGACAACAATGTAAATGTGAGTCATCATTTAGTTATGAATTTTTTTTAGCTAAATCTTAAGATCTCTTTCAGAAATACAGCAAAGTCTGACTTTGATCTACAGATCAGCTACATGAAGATTAGGTTATTGAAGAACTTTAATTGTTTTTTTTTTTTCTTTCTTCGACTGAACTGCTTTGAAATTGTTCTTTCTGAAATGTAAGAAAAATTTCAACTGGACTTGCCCATTAAAAAAAAAATCATTCATAATCAGCAGATAATGAAATTCTATTTTCATATTTCTAGGTGAATAATTCATTGCTGTACTGAACATCCCAAATTGTGACAAGTTAAAACTTTACTCAAAAAGGACAACATAGGAGACAGTACACATTGGTCTAGTGGGAAATAGACCTGACATCAGAGGTCATTATGGCCCAGATAGGTATTATACAGAGTTCTGATCGCTTATATATAAGATTTAAATGGAAATAGTTGTAAAA
Source organism: Vulpes lagopus (assembly GCF_018345385.1). NCBI lineage: Eukaryota > Metazoa > Chordata > Mammalia > Carnivora > Canidae > Vulpes > Vulpes lagopus. The sequence goes on from NC_054830.1 coordinate 41,983,719, forward strand.
CAGCCATTTATATCTTGTCAAATCCTTTCAGAGGACTCTCAGTTCATACTAGCATAACTTGAACAATATTTGCAAGGAATTGCTAAGTAATGAAAGTGTACCCTACACGGCCAGCCAGAAATGAAAGTATCATGTCAGCACAATACCCATCAGATGGTTTTTAGATAAAGATTCTGGGCTTTTAACTTCATTTAATGAAAAAAGAAAAAAAAAGAAACCAGTCTTGTAGTATAATGGAACTTTTATCTAACTGTGTAAGTAAATTATGGATAGAGTTATACACTTAGGAGGTGACCTACATAGTATATTCAAAAGACAAAATTAAGAACGGTGTTCAACCTTGAACCAAATTTTGTACCTTTTCTGAAAAATTAGGGGAATGGGCTTGATAAAGGGCTGAATGCAAACATATCAAGAACAGTCATAGTAGTTTATTCCCAGGAGACACTCCTTAAGGGTTCTTACCTTCTTTAGAGAGTAAATCTGAAACTGCTTGAAATATCTTAATCTCTACCTGTGGCTCAGCTCATGACATCCAGACATCCATACTCTTTGGCACCTCAGGTGATTTACCTAGATTTTCTGAGCCTCAGTTGTCTTGTATGTAAAATACTACCAGTGTTTGCATGGCAGAGTTAATCTGATGAATCAGTAAAATAATTAAAAAGAAACAGTGCCCCAATGCTAGACATATTTTGGTATTGAAAGGTAGAGCTGTGTTGTTGCTATTCATTATAGATGGGTGAATTTCAATAAGTTATTAAACCTCTTTATGTTCCCTATTTTCCAACTATTCAATTATCTTATAAAGTTGTAAGAATTGGAGCACCTGGGTGGCTTAGTTGGTTAAGTGTCTGCCTTTGGCTCAGGTCATGATTCCAGGTTCTGGGACTGAGCCCTGCATTAGGCTTCCTGCCCAGTAGGCAGTTTGCTTCTCAACTCCCTCTGCCCATCCCCCCACTCGTGCTTGCTCTCTCTCTCTCTCTCTCTCTCTCTCAAATAAATAAATACAATAATTTTTAAAAAATGAAGTTCTAAGAATTAAACAAGTTGTATACAAATGTAGGCAAAATGAGGGGAATAGTGATTGTCACATTGTGAGTGTTCCATAAGTGTTATCTTTTGTTATTTGAAGTGAGAGTATCAGATAATGTTTTAGAACACTTGCTCTGGAAACTTACAAGAGGGGTATGAACACCAGTTCTACCACTTTCACAAAGGAAAAAAAAAAAGATGTAGAAAAAGCTGAACTTGCCATATAGCAAATGCTCATTTTACTGAAAAAAGAATTTCCTGAAATATTTCTTAACATCATGCTGGTAGGATGGGATTTGAAAAGTCAATCTATTTCCCTTCCTATGCAACTTTAGTATCTTGAATTTAGGTTCTAGGAGGGCAAGATTTTTGTCCATTTTGATAATTTGGTATATATTTGTATATCTCCAATGCCACGTAGTAAGGATGTAATTAATATTTATTGAGCATTAAATGAATGGAAAAAGATCTAAATCAGACAAATGGTTATTTTTTAACAACATAATTTTTATTTTGTGACTAACTTTTCCTTCTGACCTCAGTCCCACTCATATGGATTTATGTGTATAGGTTAGAATAGTTACATCTATTTTGCTTTTAGTATGTGTTAATTACTATTCTCAGCACTTTGCCTGTATGAACTCATTTATTCCTCATCCCAGTTCTCTGTGGAGGGTGTTATTAGTCCATTTAAAAGATAGAAGCTGAGGCACATAGAACCAAGCCATTCTTCTAGGATCATATAGCTAATAAATATCAGAGTCAATACCCAAATTTCAACTCAAAACTTGTATCTAAAACTCTTGCTGACCAGAGTCTCTGTCAGCCTTTGTTTCTTTTTATTTATTTATTTATTTTTTTATTATTTTTTTTTAATTAACTTTTGTTGGTGTTTAATTTACCAACATACAGTAAAACACCCAGTGCTCATCCCGTCAAGTGTCCACCTCAGTGCCCGTCACCCATTCCCCTCCAACACCCGCCCTCCTCCCCTTCCACCACCCCTAGTTCGTTTCCCCGAGTTAGGAGTCTTTATGTTCTGTCTCCCTTCCTGATATTTCCCAACATTTCTTTTCCCTTCCTTTATATTCCCTTTCACTATTATTCATATTCCCCAAATGAATGAGAACATACACTGTTTGTCCTTCTCCGATTGACTTATTTCACTCAGCATAATACCCTCCAGTTCCATCCACGTTGAAGCAAATGGTGGGTATTTGTCGTTTCTAATTGCTGAGTAATATTCCATTGTATACATAAACCACATCTTCTTTATCCATTCATCTTTCGATGGACACCGAGGCTCCTTCCACAGTTTGGCTATTGTGGCCATTGCTGATAGAAACATCGGGGTGCAGGTGTCCCGACGTTTCATTGCATCTGAATCTTTGGGGTAAATCCCCAACAGTGCAATTGCTGGGTCGTAGGGCAGGTCTATTTTTAACTCTTTGAGGAACCTCCACACAGTTTTCCAGAGTGGCTGCACCAGTTCACATTCCCACCAACAGTGTAAGAGGGTTCCCTTTTCTCCGCATCCTCTCCAACATTTGTTGTTTCCTGCCTTGTTAATTTTCCCCATTCTCACTGGTGTGAGGTGGTATCTCATTGTGGTTTTGATTTGTATTTCCCTGATGGCAAGTGATGCAGAGCATCATGTGCATGTTGGCCATGTCCATGTCTTCCTCTGTGAGATTTCTCTTCATGTCTTTTGCCCATTTCATGATTGGATTGTTTGTTTCTTTGGTGTTGAGTTTAATAAGTTCTTTATAGATTTTGGAAACTAGCCCTTTATCTGATATGTCATTTGCAAATATCTTCTCCCATTCTGTAGGTTGTCTTTTAGTTTTGTTGACTGTATCCTTTGCTGTGCAAAAGCTTCTTATCTTGATGAAGTCCCAATAGTTCATTTTTGCTTTTGTTTCTTTTGCCTTCGTGGATGTATCTTGCAAGAAGTTACTGTGGCCAAGTTCAAAAAGGGTGTTGCCTGTGTTCTCCTCTAGGATTTTGATGGAATCTTGTCTCACATTTAGATCTCTCATCCATTTTGAGTTTATCTTTGTGTATGGTGAAAGAGAGTGGTCCAGTTTCATTCTTCTGCATGTGGATGTCCAATTTTCCCAGCACCATTTATTGAAGAGACTGTCTTTCTTCCAATGGATAGTCTTTCCTCCTTTATCGAATATTAGGTGACCGTACATTTCAGGGTCCACTTCTGGGTTCTCTATTCTGTTCCATTGATCTATGTGTCTGTTTTTGTGCCAGTACCACACTGTCTTGATGACCACAGCTTTGTAATACAACCTGAAATCTGGCATTGTGATGCCCCCAGCTAAGGTTTTCTTTTTTAAAATTCCCCTGGCTATTCGGGGTCTTTTCTGATTCCACACAAATCTTAAAATAATTTGTTCTAACTCTCTGAAGAAAGTCCATGGTATTTTGATAGGGATTGCATTAAACGTATAAATTGCCCTGGGTAACATTGACATTTTTACAATATTAATTCTGCCAATCCATGAGCATGGAATATTTTTCCATCTCTTTGTGTCTTCCTCAATTTCTTTCAGAAGTGTTCTATAGTTTTTAGGGTATAGATCTTTTACCTCTTTGGTTAGGTTTATTCCTAGGTATCTTATGCTTTTGGGTGCAATTGTAAATGGGATTGACTCTTTAATTTCTCTTTCTTCAGTCTCATTGTTAGTGTATAGAAATGCCATTGATTTCTGGGCATTGATTTTGTATCCTGCCACGCTACCAAATTGCTGTATGAGTTCTAGCAATCTGGGGGTGGAGGCTTTTGGGTTTTCTATGTAGAGTATCATGTCATCGGCGAAGAGGGAGAGTTTGACTTCTTCTTTGCCAATTTGAATGCCTTTAATGTCTTTTTGTTGTCTGATTGCTGAGGCGAGGACTTCCAGAACTATGTTGAACAGCAGTGGTGAGAGTGGACATCCCTGTCTTGTTCCTGATCTTAGGGGAAAGGCTCCCAGTGCTTCCCCATTGAGAATGATATTTGCTGTGGGCTTTTCGTAGATGGCTTTTAAGATGTCGAGGAAAGTTCCCTCTATCCCAACACTCTGAAGGGTTTTGATCAGGAATGGATGCTGTATTTTGTCAAATGCTTTCTCTGCATCTAATGAGAGTATCATATGGTTCTTGGTTTTTCTCTTGCTGATATGATGAATCACATTGATGGTTTTACGAGTGTTGAACCAGCCTTGTGTCCCAGGGATAAATCCTACTTGGTCATGGTGAATAATTTTCTTAATGTGTTGTTGGATCCTATTGGCTAGTATCTTGTTGAGAATTTTTGCATCCATGTTCATCAGGGATATTGGTCTGTAATTCTCCTTTTTGGTGGGGTCTTTGTCTGGTTTCGGAATTAAGGTGATGCTGGCCTCATAGAACGAATTTGGAAGTACTCCATCTCTTTCTATCTTTCCAAACAGCTTTAGTAGAATAGGTATGATTTCTTCTTTAAACGTTTGATAGAATTCCCCTGGGAAGCCATCTGGCCCTGGACTCTTGTGTCTTGGGAGGTTTTTGATGACTGCTTCAATTTCCTCCCTGGTTATTGGCCTGTTCAGGTTTTCTATTTCTTCCTGCTCCAGTTTTGGTAGTTTGTGGCTTTCCAGGAATGCGTCCATTTCTTCTAGATTTCCTAATCTATTGGCGTACAGCTGTTCATAATATGTTTTTAAAATCGTTTGTATTTCCTTGGTGTTGGTAGTGATGTCCCCTTTCTCATTCATGATTTTATTAATTTGAGTCTTCTCTCTCTTCTTTTTAATAAGGTTGGCTAATGGTTTATCTATCTTATTAATTCTTTCAAAGAACCAACTCCTGGTTCTGTTGATCTGTTCCACAGTTCTTTTGGTCTCGATATCATTGAGTTCTGCTCGAATTTTAATTAACTCTCTTCTTCTGCTGGGGGTGGGGTCTATTTGTTGCTTTTTCTCTAGTTCCTTTATGTGTAAGGTGAGCTTTTGAATTTGAGATCTTTCCAGTTTTTGAATGTATGCTTGTATTGCGATGTATTTCCCCCTCAGGACTGCTTTTGCTGCATCCCAAAGATTTTGAACGGTTGTATCTTCATTTTCATTAGTTTCCATGAATCTTTTTAATTCTTCCTTAATTTCCTGGTTGACCTTTTCATCTTTTAGCAGGATGGTCCTTAACCTCCACGTGTTCGTGGTCCTTCCATATTTCTTGTTGTGATTAAGTTCTAATTTCAAGGCATTATGGTCTGAGAATATACAGGGGACTATCCCGATCTTTTGGTATCGGTTCAGACCCGATTTGTGACCCAGTATGTGGTCTATTCTGGAGAAAGTTCCATGTGCACTTGAGAAGAATGTGTATTCAGTTGAGTTTGGATGTAAAGTTCTGTAGATATCTGTGAAATCCATCTGGTCCAGTGTATCATTTAAAGCTCTCGTTTCTTTGGAGATGTTGTGCTTAGAAGACCTATCCAGGGTAGAAAGAGCTAGATTGAAGTCACCAAGTATAAGTGTATTATTATCAAGGTATTTCTTGAGTTTGGTTATTAATTGGTTTAAATATTTGGCAGCTCCCACATTCGGGGCATATATATTGAGGAGTGTTAAGTCCTCTTGTTGGATAGATCCTTTGAGTATGAGATAGTGTCCCTCTTCATCTCTCACTATAGTCTTCGGGGTAAATTTTAATTTATCTGATATAAGGATGGCAACCCCTGCTTTCTTTTGAGGACCATTTGAATGGTAAATGGTTCTCCAACCTTTTATTTTCAGGTTGTAGGTGTCCTTCTGTCTAAAATGAGTCTCTTGTAGACAGCAAATAGATGGGTCCTGCTTTTTTATCCAGTCTGAAACCCTGCGCCTTTTGATGGGGTCATTAAGCCCGTTCACATTCAGAGTTACTATTGATAGATATGAGTTTAGTGTCATCATATCTATTCAGTCCTTGTTTTTGTGGATTGTTCCACTGAACTTCTTCTTAAAGGGGAATTTTAAGAGTCCCCCTTAAAATTTCTTGCAGAGCTGGTTTGGAGGTTACATATTCTTTCAGTTGCTGCCTGTCTTGGAAGCTCTTTATCTCTCCTTCCATTTTGAATGAAAGCCTTGCGGGGTAAAGTATTCTTGGTTGCATGTTCTTTTCATTTAGGACCCTGAATATATCCTGCCAGCCCTTTCTGGCCTGCCAGGTCTCTGTGGAGAGGTCTGCTGTTACCCTAATATTCCTCCCCATAAAAGTCAGGGACTTTTTTTCTCTTGCTGCTTTAAGGATCTTCTCCTTATCTTTGGAATTTGCAAGCTTCACTATTAAATGTCGAGGTGTTGAACGGTTTTTGTTGATTTTAGGGGGGGATCTCTCTATTTCCTGGATCTGAATGCCTGTTTCCCTTCCCAGATTCGGAAAGTTTTCAGCTAGGATTTGTTCAAATACATATTCTGGCCCTCTGTCCCTTTCCGCGCCCTCGGGAACCCCAATTAAACGTAGGTTTTTCTTCCTCAGGCTATCATTTATTTCCCTTAATCTATCCTCATGGTCTTTTAATTGCCTGTCTCTTTTTTCCTCAGTTTCCCTCTTTGCCATCAACTTGTCTTCTATGTCACTCACTCGTTCTTCCACCTCGTCAAGCCTCGTCGTTAGGACTTCTAGCTTGGATTGCATCTCATTTAATTGATTTTTAATTTCTGCCTGATTAGATCTAAATTCTGCAGTCATTGTTTCTTTTTATTTAAAAGATTTATTTACTTTAGAGAGAGAGTGCTCACATGCAAGCGGGTAATGGGGGAGGGGCAGGGAGAGAGGGAGAGAGAATCCTCAAGCAGATTCCCTGTCTCAGGGCTCAATCCCAGGACCCCAAGATCATGACCTGAGCAAAAAATCAAGAGGCTGCTGCTTAACTGACTGAGCCACCAGGTGCCCCTGTTTTTATTTTAAAGACAAAGAAAGATACTTTAAAACTTGGTCATCCTTATGAGAGAAAAAGGAAAAATGGTGGCAGATTTGTTTCTCCTAAAATCTGGCCAGATGACCCATATCTTTTTCATCAATGAATCCTGTACTTCTGAGAGGACAAAAGAAGGTATGTATCCTTCCCTATTCAGGGTAAAAGAACAGAAACATCATTTGAGATAGTCTTTTTTTTTTAACTGAAGTTTTTATTTTATATTAGACTTTTTTTTAATTAATTTTTTTTCCAACTTTCTTGAGATATAATTGTGGACCGGGCTTTTTTTTTTTTTTTTGATTCATCACTTTTCCATTTTTTTTCATTTCTTCCTCAAATTTTTATTTAAATTCTGTTAGTTAATATACAGTGTAATACTGGTTTTAGGAGTGGAATTTAAGGATTTATCACTTGCTATAATACCCAATGCTCAACATACAAATGCCCTCCTTAATACCCATCACTCATCCATCCCATTCCCCACTCAGCACCTTTCATCAACCTTCAGGTTGTTCTCTATCCTTAAGTGTCTCTTATGGTATGTTTGCCTCTCTCTCTATCCCCCCGCTCCCCATATGCTCATCTGTTTTGTTCCTTAAAGTCCACATATGAGTGAAGTCATATAGTATTTGTATTTCTCTGACTGACTTATTTTGCTTAGCATAATATACTCTAGCTGCATCTCCATTGTTGCAAATGGCAAGATTTCATTCTTTTTGAGGCTGAGTAATAGTGCATTGTGTATATGTACCAAATTTTATAAATTTATCAGTCAATGGACATTTAGGTTCTTTCCATACTTTGGCTATTGTTAATAATGCTGCTATGTGTGCATGTGCCCCTTTGAATCTGTATTTTTCTATCTTTTGGCTAAATACCTAGTAGTATAATTGCTGGGCCATAGGGTAGTTCTCTTTTGACTTTTTGAGGAACCTCCATACTGTTTTTTTGGTGCAGAGTGGCTGTACCAGTTTGCATTCTCACCAACAGTGTGAAAGGGTTCCTCTTTTTCCTCATCCTTGCCAATACTGGTTGTTTCTTGTGTTATTAATTTTAGCCATTATGACAGGTGTGAGGTTGTATCTCATCATGGTTTTGATTTATATTTTCCTGGTGATGAGTGATGTTGAACATCTTTCCATGTGTCTGGTAGCCATCTAGATGTCTTCTTTGGAAAAATGTCTATTCATGTCTTCTGCCCATTTCTTAATGGATTACTTGTTTTAGAGGTGTTGAGTTTGATAAGTTCTTTATAAATTTTAGATACTAACCCTTTATCAGATATGTCATTTGCAAATATCTTCTCCCATTCTTTAGGTTGTTTTCAGTTTTGTTGATTATTTCCTTTGCTGTACAGAAGCTTTTTATCTTAATGAAATCCCAATAGTTCATTTTTGCTTTGTTTCCCTTGCCTCTGACAGTATGTCTAATAAGAGGTTGCTACAGGCAAAGTCAAAGACATTGCTGGCTGTTTTATTCTCTAGGATTTTGATTGTTTCCTGTCTTACATTATGTCTTTCATCCATTTTGAATTTATTTTTGTGTATGGTATAAGAAAGTGGTCCAGTTTCATTCTTCTGCACGTTGCTGTCCAAGCTTTCCCAGAACCATTTGTTGGAGAGACTGTCTTTTTTCCTCTGGATCTTCTTCCCTGCTTTGTTGAAGATTAGTTTGACGATATAATTGTGGGTCCATTTCTGGGTTTTCTTTCTGTTCTTTTGATCTATGTGTCTGTTTTTATGCCAGTACCATACTGTCTTGATGACTACAACTAGATTTTAAACCAAAGACTGTAACAAAAGATGAAGAAGGGCATTACATCATAGTTAAGGAGTCTATCCATCAAGATCTAACAATTGTAAATATTTATTCTCCCAACTTAAGAGCACCCAAAATTATAAATCAATTAATAACAAATATAAATGAACTCATTCAAAATAATGCAATGATCATAGTAGGGGACTTTAACACCCTACTTACAGCAGTTGATAGATAACCTAAGCAGAAAATCAACAAGGAAACAATGGCTTTGAATGGCACACTGGACTGGATGGACTTAACAGATACATTTAGAACATTTCATCCTAAATCAGCAGAATACACATTCCTTTTGAGTCACATGGAATATTCTCCAACATAGATAACATACTGGGTCACAAAGTACCCAGGTCTCAAGTACAAAAAGATTGAGATCATACGATGCATATTTTCAGACCACAACGCTATGAAATCTGAAGTCAACCACAAGAAAACATGTGGAAAGGCCACAAATACAGGGAGATTAAAAAACATCCTACTAAAGAATGAATCACTTACCCAGGAAATTCAAGAAGAAATTAAAAAGTACATGAAAGCAAATTAAAATGAAAACATGACAGTCCAGAATCTTTAGGATCCAGCAAAGGCAGTCCTAAGCGGGAAGTATATTGCAATACAGGCTTACCTCAAGAAGCAAGAAAAGTCTCAAATACACAACCTAACCTGACATCTAAAGGATCTAGAAAAGAAACAGCAAATAAACCCTACATCCCAAAGAAAAGAGGAAATAGTAAAGATTAGAGCAGAAATAAATGATATAGAAACAAACAAAAAACAGTAGAACAGATCAATGAAACTAAGAGCCATTTTTTGGAAGGAATTGATAAAATTGAAAAAAACCCTACCAGTCTTATCCAAAAGAAAGAGAAAGGACCCAAGTAAATAAAATCATGAATGAAAGAGGAGAGATTACAACCAGGAGAGATTACAACCAACACCACAGAAATACAAATAATTATAAGAGAATATTATGAAAAATTATACCAACAAACTAGGCAATCTGGAAGAAATAAATGGACAAATTCCTAGAAACATATAAACTACTGAAACAGGAAAAAAAAAAGATAATTTTAACATATCTATAACCAGCAAGAAATTGAATCAATAATTTAAAAATGTCCTCCAAAAAATAAAGTCCAGGGATGCCCAGGTGGCTCAGTGGTTGAGCATCTCCCTTCAGCCCAGGGTGTGATCCTGGAGTCCCGGGATCGAGTCCCATGTCAGGCTCCCTGCATGGAGCCTGCTTCTGCCTCTGCCTGCATTTCTGCCTCTCTGTGTGTGTGTGTTTCTCATGAATAAATGAATAAAATCCTTAAAAACAAAAACAAAACAAAAAAACAAAGTCCAGGGCCAGATGGCATCCAAGGAGAATTCTACCAGATATTTAAAAAATACCTATTCTTTTCAAACTGTTCCAAAAAATAGAAATGGAAGGAAAACTTTCAAACTTGTTCTATGAGGCCAACATTACCTGGATTAAAAAACCAGGCAAAGACCCCACTAAAAAGGAGAATTGCAGGCCAATATCCCTGATGAATGTGGATGCAAAAATTCTCAACAAGATGCTAGCAAATTGAATCTAACAATGCGTTAAAAGAATTATTCACCACAATTAAGTAGGATTTATTCCTGGGCTTCAGGCATGATTCAATATTTGGAAATCAATCAATGTGATACACCACATTATAAAAGAAATGATAAGAACCATATGATCCTCTCAGTATATACAGAAAAAGCATTTGGCAAAATATAGCATCTATTGCTATAAATCCTCAATAAAGTAGGAATAGATGCAGATGCGACATATTTCAACATCCTAAAGGCCATATATGAAAGACCAACAGCTAATAGCATCTAGATGGGGAAAAATGAGAACTTTTCCTCCACAGTCTGGAACAAGACAGGGATGTCCATTCTCACCATTACTATTTAACATAGTACTGGAAGTTTTAGCCTCAGGAATCTGACACCAAAAAGGAATAAAAGGCATCTAATAGGCAAGGAAGAAGTCAAACTTACTATTTGCAGGCAACATAATACTCTGTAGAAAAGCCAAAAGACTCCACTAAAAAATTGCTAAAACTAACACATGAACTCAGCAAAGTCACAGGATATAAAATCAACATAGAAATCTGTTGCATTTCTATATACCAATAATGAAGTAGCAGAAAGAGAAAGTCAAGGAACTGATCCCATTTACAATTGCACCAAAACTTTGGTTAGGAATAAACCTAACCAAAGAAATAAAAGATCCATACTCTGAAAACTACAGAAAAGTTATGAAAGAAATTGAAGAGGACACAAAGAGATGGAAAAATATTCCATGCTCATGGATTGGAAGAACATTGTTAAAATGTCTGTGCTACCTAAAGCAATCTACACGTTTAATGCAATCCCTATCAAAATGCCATCACCATTTTTCATAGAGCTAGAACAAACAATGTTAAAATTTGTATGGAACCACAAAACACCCCAATAGCCATAGCAATCTTGCAAAAAGAAAAGGAAAGCTGGAGGCATCATGATTCTGGACTTTAAGTTATATTATGAAGATAGTCTTTATTTTTGGAACACAATGTTTAAAAAATCACTGTATGTGAGGTAGTAGGTTGGCTCTCAGTGCTATCAGACAATCAAAAGTAGATAGAACAGACCAAGTGGGACCTGATTTATTTTTCCTGAAAGTCTTTCTTAAGTATAAAACTGTCCCCAGATCTGGCGCCATCTTAACACTCTAAACATATCCGCTATTTTGGGATGATCTTCTATACCTATTTAGTAATGGTGATGTTATATAGGTACAGGTCTTCCTCTTCCACCGTTTCATGAAATTCTCCAGAGTGGATTCTTTTCTCAATCACTTTTATATCCTAGCACTTAGCATAGTCCAACACTTCATAGGCACTCAGTAAATATTTGTTCAGCCAGTGAATGAAGGTTGAGAATGATTTTAAGAAGCGGAAACTTTCTACAGTCCCACCAGGCATTTTACTCTTCTACATCTGCTGAAGTAGGCTGACAATCAGAGGAAATTGCGTTCTTTTTAAACCATAGGTTTAAGCTCTTAAATGAATAACAAGTGAAGACCTTTATCTGCAGTAAAGGAGGCTATTTCATTATTATTATTAAGATGCATTAACACATTGTAGCACTTGATTGAGGTATTCTTTACTGAGATGGCCACTGAAGCCTTTAAGCTTGGAACTGCTAAATTGTGAAAGGAAACACAAAAGATAAAGGTTTGTATTTTCTTTGATCTACTCAGGGTGTCTGATTGAGTTTTCACTTGCTTTAAAAATTGTATCAGATTGAACCTTAGAAAAGAGCAATAGGAGACAGCAGTGTTTTAGAGGTTTTCATGTTACTTTACAGAAGTAAGACCATGATAGGGCCATGCATAATGAACTAAAATGTGTTTACATTCAGTTTTGAATTTAAATTACTTGGGGATACCAAATCCTCTTCACTGCAGTGTTACACAACACATAAATACAAGCACATATATGCAGAAACATTCATCCTCTCTCTCCCACTTCCTCATTTTGTGGCCCTTTTAGTATGGTGTACTTACATTTTTATTAACATGTTAGTGTTACTTTACCATATAACAGTGTCACGATCAAGGAATGAAGTATCCCAAGGGTAAGAAATGTTTTCTTTACGCATCTGCCGTGACTATCCCCAGAGTTTTCATTTACTTTCTAATATAAGCCTTTCTGTAGATTAAGCCATTGAGGTTCAGACAAATTAAATGAATTGCTTCAAAGACGCACAGAACATAAATTTCATTGCTGGAGCTATAAAATTAACTGTCATATAGTTTGCTAACTGTATAAAATGGGAATAGTTCACTTTCAACTTGGTGACATGTATAGAATCAGGCCTATCAAACCCATTTCAGTGTTTGGTTCAGTGTTGGGCAATTGACTATTGATAAATCCATACAGTTGTGAAATAAAAAAAGGAATATACATGAACCATCCTGTGGTGGGATTATTTTCCTTATAAAAACATTCCCTATGTATATTGACTAAGGAAAAATTGTGATAGGAACAGCATGAAAATAATTTTAGGGAAACCTAACTGAAAGCTGCTGTCATTATTTCTATTGCTTGACACATTTACAGACCAAATCACTTCTTCACAGTACTTTAGGAATTCAACAGCTTGTTTTTTTAAGCAGTAAGTTTGTATATTTTTCATCCAACATCATTTTCCTAAAAGAAAGTTCATCCTAAAAGGTTGCACATGGGAATGAAAATCCCCAATATTCAAGTCACTTGGGAGGTAGGCAATAAATTGTTTAATTTTTGAAGATACACTCAGGCAAGTAATTAGAGAACCTTTATGTGGTAGAAGTCCATTAATATATCTCCAAAAGGCAATCTACTCCTACTTAGCTTTACTGACCTGCCTGATAAATCCCACAGAAGGTGATGGTGGAGTCTGGTTCATTTCAGGAAAAACAATTGAGATATAATTTTAGTCAGAGTTATTGTTGAGATAGACAGGAATGAACACATTGTATTTCATCTTAAAATGTCCCCTTTTGGAAAATCTTTGTCAACCCAAGAAGAGGACAATTGGATATCTAAATAGTCTTTGAAAAATGAAACCCTTCCCCATCTTGACTCTTCTCCCAAAGCTCAAATGTGTCTTTGTTCCTGACCGCTCTAAATCTATGTTCATAAGAGGGATTTATCCTGCACTTTAAATGAATCTATATAAATAATCAAATTAATTTCCCCTTAGTGTTCAAACTTTCTGCTCATGATTGATCAATAATTCCAGGAACCTAAATATATAAAGACTGTTTTCTAATTAGTACTGTCAGGGAGGAAGCATTCCTATTGCCTCAGAGGTCCTTCTAGCTGGACTCAGAATCAAATTGACATGAGATAGATAACAGGAGAAAACCAAATTTCATAAGGATATGTACTGGGAATCCACATAGAAATGGAAATTCCAAGATAGTCAGGCAAAATGAGGTCTATACATCATTCTGAACCTAGGAGAAAGTGGTAGGGGATCTAGGATTTTAGAGGAAAGGAACACACTTGACAGGGCGATAAGAGGAGCACATGTTAGGTAATTAGATGTTTGTCCTATCATACAGATGGGGCTCTCAGATAAAATTATCTCTACTAATAATCCCTGTTCTGGGAAATCCTTATTCTAAATCCCAATTAAATCTATATCCTAATGTAGATTCTTCTTTGTAGTTAAGAAAGGGACAGGAGTTTCTCTTAAACCCACATGGTTTCAAGTAACTTCAGCCCAAAATAATCCACATGCCAAAGTGATACCTTGGTTGGGGGGATGTGCCCTTGAACCCCTTTGGCATACAATGCTATACTGAACTGTAAATGAAACTCTGCTGTTTTGCTTTGTGAGTAATCACATATAACTGAGAAATAGTGATGGATATCAAGATTCAAATTCTTTTTTTTTTTAATTTTTATTTATTTATGATAGTCACACACAGAGAGGAGAGAGAGAGGCAGAGACATAGGCAGAGGGAGAAGCAGGCTCCATGCACCGGGAGCCCAACGTGGGATTCGATCCCGGATCTCCAGGATCACGCCCTGGGCCAAAGGCAGGCGCCAAACCGCTGCACCACTCAGGGATCCCAAGATTCAAATTCTGAGTGACCAATGGTTTTCTAAACTGATTAAATAAGACATTTTGTGTATCAACCAATGGTAGTATTCTTATAAATATTTTAAGAACAGTATAATAAATGCTGTATACAGATTATTTATTATAAAAATTAAAATAGGTCAGGTTTTTCATTCTCACTTGTCCATAGATTAAGATTTTTTGACTGTCAAAGGGAAACAAACTGATCCTCCAAAGATGCTGTTTTCAAAGTCAATTTTAACCTGCAAACCCATTGTTCAAGTGAAATTTGATGGGAAAGACCAGTATCAAAAGCAGGCAAGCATTGCTGGGTGAATCTGGAGAGAACTGAGTACCACAAAACTTCTTCCCACTTCCTCCCTTCCATGAACTCTCAAGAACTTTGTTCAGCACAGTTTGAAAACTAATGATCTAGTCAAATAACAGCTTATAGAAGAATGAGGGGAAAAAATCGGAGATGTCAAATGAACGCAATTTTCCAAGTTCACACAGAGAAGCGGAGGCACAATTACAATAGAAATCAGTTCAGTACTCTTTTAGCACAGGTTTCCTCATGAGATCATACCCAAGAAAGTTCTATCCCTGTTGATACCCCATCTTCCATTTTCTCAGCAACCACATCACTTACTAGCTATGTTCATCATGACATAATGTAATTTGGGAAATGGTTCAGGTCAGTGAAGTTATTTACCTTTTAGGAGAATTGAAAACAATTTGAGAGTAGAAACTATATAGCACTATCTTGGAATCCCATACAGTGCTTTTGGTCTACAAAACAAAACAAAAACAAAAACAATGGATAAAAGATAAGACCGGCAATAGAATATAATGCACCATTGTTCTTTGGGTGATATATCTTACAGAATATTTTTACACAGAATATGAATATATGTCTCATGAAGAAGAATTCGATGCATAAATAGATGTGAGAAAGGGTTCATCAAACAAAGTTAAACAGTACCAATCAAGTTCTCAGAAATTTTTATATGCTGACATACATTGTGAATCTGTAGTAGTTGGCATTTTTCAAATATCTTCACCGTAAAGGCATTAAAAAAGTGTTCAATATTACATCTCTCAGAATGGTGGTTGGCAGAATATATTCAGTGAAGTCTAAAAAACAAATGAGACTAGGAGTCAGAAGTTTGGCAATTTTAACTCCAACACTGCTATATCATGTAAGCTTTGGGAAATAACTTTCTTTGATCCTCTGTTTCTTCATCCAGAAGATGGCTTACATAACACCAGCATTGCCTGTTTAAAAGTTATGTATGTATCAAATGGGATTATAGCATAAAATGTTTTTCAGAATGTTAGGCACTATTTACATGTAAAATATGTTTATTGTGCTGTAAGTAAGTTTACAATAATAATTTCACTGATAAGTTTGAATAGATACACAAAAAAACAGTTTCAACCCAACTGTATATAATAAAAATGCTACTATGTTTAGCCAATTATATCTTAGACAATAAAGCAGTTTTATTCAAAGATTTGCAATTATGATAAGCATTCAAAATTATTTCTAGTGGCAGAGAATTTTAGATTTGTTATTTTTATGGTAAATGCATTTCTCCTGGAGAAGCTAATTGAAAAATTACCAAATTCTGTGTATTTGTAAACATAACAAAAGAAAGATTGAGTAGATATGTTAAAGACACCTGAGACATTTCCTTTTTTCCTCTTTGAGTGCTTGATATAAAAACATAAAATTCACATTTCAAAGAAAGAAAAATACAGTCTCTCTAAAAATATACACAGTATATAACCTTATATTCAATCTAGAGGATAAATTCAAGGTATTAACCATATAAAAATAATTGGTTACCTACCATATTTTCATCAGGGAATTAAGTTATTTTTGAAACAACTAATATCTTCATTTATTCTAATTTTCCCTCACCTATGTCCACAAAACACCTTTGCTATAAGGCTATAAGAAGGGACTCAGAATTTATAGTTCCATTAAGAAATATTTACAATGTATTAAAGTAGTCACTTAAAGGGAATTTAAGACTTTTATGCCAGAATAATGTAGCTATTCATATCAGAAAAATAGAACAAGTTTTCCCTATATTCCAAGATAAGTAAATTTGAAGTGGAATATAATTTCATTTCACGAGGACAAGGACTTTGTCAACTCACTTTACTACCACATTCTACTATCCAGAAGAATAGTTGGCATATAATAAGTACTTTCCAGATTTTTTTTTCTTACTAAGATCCAGGATTGATAGTGCCCTGGTGCCTGGCAGAAGCAAGTAAATTTTCTTTTTCTAGAAGAAGATAACATCATCCCAGGTCTCAAATTATTTTTACAATATTATTTCATATACATTCCAGTAAAGAATGAATGATACCCAGATAGATGAAGAAACTGGTAACATAACAGAAGAAATCAAAGTACAAATACTCAAGATATTAGAAAAGAAAAAAGAAACAGTTAAAAGACACAGTCAAGAGAATGAAAAGACTAGCCATAGATTGGAAGAAAATATTTGCAAAAGTTATTTATGATAAAGAACTATTTCCTAAAATATACAAAGAGCTCTTAAAACTCAACAAAAAAAGAAAACAACAACACAATTGAAGAATAAGAGAAAGAGATGCTCTATATCCTACATCATCAGGGATATATAAATTAAAACAACAAGGTATCAATATACACCCATTAAAATGGCCCAAACCTAGAACACTGACAGTATCCAATACTGGTAGGAATATGGGACCCTGAGAACTCTAATTCACTGTGAGTGGGAATGCAAAATCATACCACCACCTTGGAAGATAATTTGGCATTTTCCTACAAAACTAAACATAATCTTACCATGTGACTCAGCAACTATGCTCCTTAGTATTTACCTAAATAAGTCAAAAATTTTGTCTACACCAAAACCTGTACACAAATGTTTATGGAAGTTTTATTCACAACTGATGAACTTGGAAGCAACCAAAATGCCCTTCAGCAGATGAAAGGATAAAGTGTGATATATCCAAAATGTGGATTATTATTCAGCACTAAAAATACTGTCTGATTTCAGCTATATAGTATCTGTAAAAAGCAAAACTGTGGAGATAGTAAAAAGATTATTGGTAGCTAGAAGTTGGGAGAGAGGAGGAATAGGCACAGAGGACTTTTAGGACAGTGAAACTACTCACTATGACACAGTAATGGTAGATACGTGTTATTATACATTTATCCAAACCCATAGAATGTACAACACTCGAAAAAACTCTAAACTATGGACTTTAAATGATAATATGGGCCACTGTATGTTTAATTGTAACAACTGTCCTACACTGGTGGGTGACTGATAATGGAGAAGTTGTGCATGTGTGGGAATAGTGTATTTGGAAAAATCTCTGTACCTTCCTTTCAATTTTTCTGTGAACCTAAAACTACTTTAAAAAAAAGTCTTAAAAAATAGTCTATTGTTTAAAAAAAAGATAATTTTGCAAATTTCTAGTGAAGAGGAAACCATAAAATATAATGTAACCTATCTAAAAAATAATAAAATAAAATCCTATAATAAACTTTTACTGTCATAAACAGTATTTTTACAATGCTAAGTAATAGAGTTGACTAATAATTTTCTTTTCATAGATGATACCATTTGGTTTATTAGAGCATGCTTGGGTCTTCAGTGCCCATTTTATGGTCAGGTGAAGACTAAACTCATATTCCTAAAGTATAAAGGTTACTATGATTTCTCAAATAGGTAGCACCCTACTTATTAAATGTAAGATGTCATTAATAGACATCATATTTTTTGTAAAGTTTAAGAAGAAAAACTGCTTCAGAATCAACTATGACACAATGCTCTCTTTATTGTTTCATTAGGTCTTCTCACTAAAATCTGTACTTAAGATCATTTAGAAGCTCTTCAAATAATTAAAAAAACAAACTCCTGTGTGTATGCAAAAATGGAAACAACTTTGAAAACACTTAAGTTACTCATGAAATGTCTTAAGATTCAAATCCAGTACTTTCAAATCATTTCTCAATTCGAGAGTTGTTAATGTCAGTGGTTTTCTAAAGCATAGTGTCTTCTGTACTATCCCAGGCATTGCAATGGAGGCAATATTTCTTAAAATACTACTTCACTGCTACCTCCAGCATTCTTTTATAAGCCTTGACACTGGTTTTTCAAGTTTAATTCCTTTCCTAACTTTACCAGGTGATAACAATAGAAGATTTTCAGACAATATCTAGAATTCATAGTTCTTCTCCTGTGATCTCAAGTAGTTTAATAATTTAGATTGTCAAAGGGTTTCTGGTATCTGGTGATGCCACCAAAAAACAAGCCAAAAAAATTGCATATGTTCAAGCAACATCTCATGGATGCTGTCTGGCCAGCAGTAATTTTAAGATGTTTCTGATTTTGATGCATCTCTATTTTAGAGATGTTATGCAAAATATGCATACTAGAATCAATAAAATATGGTATTACTGGTAAAACTGTATCTCAATTATCAGCATATATTGTTCTAGACTGAGGGTAATTTAATAAGTATATTTTGGTTTCTCCATGGATGCAACAATTACATCCACTAGGGCATTACAAGTAAATTAGATTTTTCTCCTACGTGAGGCAATCTCAAAGTCATGTTAGAGTCTTTCTAAATTAAAGAATTAGACCCTCCCTACCTAGAGTAAATGAATTCAGTAAGCATCACAAACCAAACTAGTTGGTTACTTTTGTTGCCTAAGCCCTAAATAATATGAATGAAAAATTTATACCACGACAGGGCTCCTTAGGCTTAGGGCTCCTTAGCTCAACATAGCATTGAAAAGCCATCTATGTAGTATGAGGAAAGCATAAAAATTTTAAATGTATCTGTGCTCAACAAGCTGAATTGATGCAATCAAATAAGTCTAATAATTGTTAAGTATCATTCATAGGTTTCTGATAATTTTGTAAGCTTATTTGTATATCTATAGTCCATATTTCCTGAATAAACATAAGAGTTCCCATTGAATGGTAGATTCCTATGCTTTGCAGATGACCCCAAACACGTACTCTGCTCAGAGACACTTCTCCAAACCTGGCTAATTACCCTGGTTTCAAACCAAGTGCAATGTTCCAAAAATCAAGTACTCCAGAATTATGAGAGCCAAACATTTGCTTTAAAATTTTTGTTTAGCTAATATTATGGCATGAAAGTACTTTTCTTGTTACAAGATTATAATGCAGTCCTATCAATAACTCACTGTTTATGAAATATATCATTTGTATCTACAATCTGCTATTTAGATTCAACTGTATGTATATGTTATTTGCACTCTGCAAATAGTTATAATTAAACGTAGCCAAGAAAAGCATGATGAGATTTGTGACACCTGTAAATTTCTCTCAAAATCTAGTATAATCACTACTGATTTGATAGTTATTGGGTGATTTTTTTTTTTTTTTTGCTGCTTGTTTATATCAGTACTTTTAGTATCAACATATGCATATTTCAGACAACCTCAGAATTATATGTTCCTTTCAATTAAAGTCTATTATGGTTGCAAGCCTTTGGGTGGAAGTAGTGAGAGAAATTACCCAGGTTATAAGCATATTTTTAACATGAGACGATCAGTTTACCATTTGCCCAGGTGTGCAAATAATATGTTGATATTATTTACATTCATTACCCAAAAAAATCAGTTATTTACATTTTATCCTGTTCAACATATTGGCAAAAGCAAGAGCTGCTGGAAAGAAAGACAGTTTGAAATGCTAATGTGGTACAAAGTGATAGAGATGTCCAAGAGATTTTAGAGTGAATAAGCCTTTCAAATTTGGGCCTGTGATATAAAATGGAAAATAAGAGTGCATGTTCCCTGGCTTTGTCATCAAAACAGAAGGATAGTGTCCAGATGCTGTTCTCTCTAAAGCATGGTGTAGGGGCTAACACTCTGAGCTTAAAATTTTAGAAGGTTCAAAGACATTAACAGCTTTTTCTGTTAACCGTCTGCCTTCAGGTCATGATCCCAGAGTCCTGGGATGGAGCCTCATATTGGGCTCCCTGCTTAGTGGGGAGCCTGTTTCTTCTCCCTCTGCTTGCCTCTTCTTCTGCTTGTTGTTCCCGTTTGTGCTCTTTCTCTCTCTGTGTGTGTATAAAATAAATAAATAAAATCTTAAAAAAAGAAAAAGAAGCTTTCTCAAGGTCACTTACATGAAACAAGCTGTACTAGCAGTTAGCCTAATGGATGCTTATTCCACAATTCTTTCCTTTATCCTATGAAATCTCCTACTATTATAGGTACTTTGAGGAGGATTAAAAACATAAAAAAATAAACCGGTTAACAAGAACCACACATGACTCTGTTTTTCCTTCTCTTCCTCCTTTCTCTCCTCCTCCTCCTCCTCCTCCTGCCACTGCTGCTGCTACACATGGCTCTTCTATACGAAATGTTTAAAATACTTCAAGTATTCAAGATATGCATAGCTGAAATAATTAGAGATTAAATCATATGTAAGAAACATTAATTGTCAGAAAGGAAGAATATGTGCTTGGCATCAACAAAGGAAAGTCTATCATATATTATTGTATGAGAAACCATCCTTAATGTTAGTAGTTTAAATTACCATTTATACCATATATACCATGTATATATCATTGCTCTTACATCTGTGGGTAAGCTAGGTGGTTCTACTGATCTGGGCCAGGCTGGGATCATCTTGGCAGGACTCGTTCATGCATCTGTGCTCAGCTGGCATATGAACTAGGGGCTAGGTGTCCTAGGATGGACCTCATTCATGTCTGATGCTTGGCTGGCCGTCATCTGGCACAATGACTAGGCCTTGTGTCTTTCATTATCCAGCAGATTATCCAGAGCTTGTTTTCATGGTAATAGCAGCATATCAAGAGAGCAAGCAGTAGCATGCAGGGCCTTGGAATTGGCACAGTTTCACATATATTGCATCTATTTGACAAAACAATTCACACACCATTCTAGATCCAAGGAGTAGAAAAACATATTCTACTCATGATGGGAAGAGATATAAAGTCACATTGCAGAGGGTGTGGATATAGGGGACTTCTTTTTAAATTGAAGTATAGTTGACAAACAATGTTATATCAGTTTCAGATGTACAACATAGTGAATCAACAATTCTATACATTATGTATTACTCGCCAAGATGAATGTAGTTACCATCTGTCACCATACAATGTTATTAGAATATTATTGACCTTATTCCCTATTCTAGCTTTCTATTTATTTATTCTCTAACTGAAAACTTGTACCTCTTAATCCCTTTCATCTATTTTGCCCCCCATCCCTTCTGGCAACTATCGTTTTATCCTTTGTATTTATGAATCTGTTTTGTTTGTTCATTTTTTAAAAATTCTACATAAGTGAAATCATATGGTATTTGTCTTTCTCTGTGTGACATTTCACTTAGCATGAAACACTCTTGGTGCATCCATGTTGTTGCAAATGGCAAGATTTCCCTCTTTTTTAATTTAATTTAAATTAAAAGAAATTTTTTTAAAGATTTTATTTATTTATTCTTGAGAGACAGAGGGAGAAAGGCAGAGACACAGGCAGAGGGAGAAGCAGGCTCTATGCGGGGAGCCCGACATGGGACTCGATCCCAGGTCCCCAGGATCATGCCTGGGCCAAAGGCAGGCTCCAAACCACTGAGCCACCAGGGCTGCCCATGATTTCATTCATTTTTGTGGTTGAGTAATATTCCATTATATATCTGCCACATCTTCTTTAACCATTCAACTATCAATAGACACGTAGGTTTCTTGTATATCTTGGCTATTGTAAATAGTGCTGCAATAAACATAGGGGTGCATATATCTTTCAAATTAGTATTTTCACTTTCTTTGGGTGAATACCCAATGGTGGACTTACTAGATTGCATAGTACTTCCATTTTTAACTGAGGAATTTCCACACTGTATTCCATAGTGGCTTGACCAATTTATCTTCCCATCAACAGTGTATGAGTGTTCTCTTTTCTCCACATTCTCTTATTACTCTCATTCTCACTTATTACTTCTTACTTGCCATTATGACTGGTGTGAGATGATAACTCATTATGGTTTTGATTTGAATTTCCCTAATGATTAGTGATGTTGAGCATCTCTTCATATGTCTGTTGGTTATCTGCATGTATTCCCTGGAAAAACTTATATTCAGCCTATTTTTAAATTGGATTATGTTTTTGTCTTTGAGTTGTATGAGTTCTTTATATATTTTGGATATTACCACTTTATCAAATATTTCTTCCACTCAGTAGATTGCCTTTTCATTTTGTTGATGTTTCCTTCACTGTGTGGAAGTTCTTTAGTTTGAAGTAGTCCCAATAGTTTACTTTTGCTTTTGCTGCCTTTGCCTAAGGAGATATTCAGAAAAATTTTCTAAGACTGATGTCTGAGAGATTGCTGCCTATGTTTCTTTTTAAGAGTTGTATCATTTCAAGTACTACATTTAGGTCTTTAACCCACTTTGAGTTTCTTTCTGTCTATAGGGTAAGAAAATGATCTAGTTTCACCATTTTACATGTAGTCCAATTTTTCCAGCATCATTTGTTGAAGAGATTGTCTTTTCCCCAATGTATATTCTTGCCTCTTTTGTAATATATTAATTGACCATATAATCTTGGGTTTATTTCTGAGCTGTCTTTCCTTTTCCATTGATTTATTTTTGTGCCAGTGCTGTGCTGTTCTGATTACTATAACCTTATAGTATAGCTTGCTATCTGGAGTTGTGATACCTCCAACTTTGTTCTTCTTTCTAAAGATTGCTTTGGTTATCTGGGGTCTTATGTGGTTCCACACAAATTTTAGGGTTATCTGTGAAAAATGCCAATGGTATTTTGTAGGAATTGCATTCAGCCTATAGTTTGCTTTAAGTAGTATGGACATTTTAACAGTATTAATTCTTCCAATTCATGAGCATGGAATATCTTTCCATTTATTTATAATGAACGGTTTGGGACATGTGGAGATAAAGGATAGAGTGCTAATACTGTAAGTAATTGAAGGTTTATGACATTAATTTTATAAAGAAAAATATCCTGATTATAATTTATATTAAATGTTAATGATTTAAAAAGTGAATTAAAGAAAAAATGAAGAAGTTATACTTGTTAAATTAAGTTTAAAATGTAATTTTAATGTTTGTCTGCTGTTTGTAAAATCCCCATATTTAGCTAAAACTAAGCCCAAATGATTCAAATGCCAATTGATCCTGAAAGGTTTTATTGTTTTTTAAAATTTTTTATAGATTTTATTTATTTATTCATGAGAGACACAGAGAGAAAGAGGCAGAGACACAAGCAGAGGGGTAAGCAGGTTCTCTGCAGGAGCCTGATGTGGGACTTGATCCCAGACTCTGGGATCATGCCCTGAGTCAAAGGCAGATGCTCAACCACTGAGCCACCCAGGCGTCCCATCCTGAAAGATTTTATAAGTGTCATACACAACTAAGAATGCAACATAATGTATTATCATCCTGCAGTATATGATACTTTAAAAAAATAGTAATTGTCAATGTAGCCACTTGTTCAGTTTTTTCTCACTAAGAAATTTTAACAATAATAGACGTTGTCAGCATCCTAATGTATAATAACAAAAATGACTGATAATGATATCAATATAAAATAAAAATAAATGGCCATAAACTTTTACTTAAAATTATTCAATAAAATTAGGAAAATATAAAGATCTTTTGGCTGTTTTGAAAGAAACAAAAACAATCTGGTTCATCTTTCTGATTTAAGACAGAATATTCCTTTCATTAGAGTTCTTTATTTAACCACATCTTTAGATCAGTATACAAAACAGAAATAGACTAGTCATTTGAAATAATTGAGGTTAAAGAAGAGACCTTGAGAAGGTTCAATTGATGCTGCCCCTCCCATTGGAACTCTATCTGTATCTACATACAGCGTCTCCAGTCTTTTGATTGTGTCAAAGCCTCTGACAACAAGAGTAAGTCACTTAACTTCATTGGACTCATTTTCTCCTTCCATGAACAGGAGACTTATAAACTATTATAATTCAATGCCATATGCCCTTATACATAAAAGCTAACACATTATTAATATTGGGTATGGATTTTGCAATCAGCCCCATTGGCCTTCAAATCTTTACTTGTTGCTTAGGTTTGTGCTCTCTGGCAAATCCTTGACTTTTCTCAGTCTTGATTTCTTCATATGCAGAATGCATATGATAATATTACCTAGTTTAGTTCCTATAAAAATTAAATGGGAAAATGCATTAAGTGAATCCCTTGCACATGTTCAGTACATAGTGCTTCCACATTAACCATCAAACGAATGAATGGATGGTTAGATACCTCATTTTTTTTTCCTAAATGATTTGAAATAACTGATAAGCTAAATATCATGATTATAGAAAGATGAGAGACCATGATCCTAAGCTTTGAGTTGAACTAAGAATCACTTGCCTGAACATTCTATTTGATTACAAATCTTACGAGCTTATTACAGTAAAAATTGATGTACACTGGCCTTGATATTATTTAATCACTGCAAAGTAAAATACACAAGATTTCTTTAGAAGTATTTAATAGATTATTTTAGTGTTTTGTTTACTGTAATAATTAAATGATAATTAATTTTAGTGACTTTCCAATAGATTTCTTTCCTTCCTGACTCTTTTTTTCACTTTTATCTCTCGACTTTATTCCAAAAAGAAAATACTCCAATCTATGCTTTTTTTAAATCTTTCCTTATAACTCTTTTTTTTACTATTTTAACTTAGAACATATACACTGAACAGTGGCATAATTTATATTTGTTTGAAAATAACTAAAAATATAGAAAACCATTGCATTAATGTTTCCCTATGCTCAGTGTGCAATTATTTCATCCCTATTAGCAAGAATTTGCTCACTTTCATTTCATTTTCATACATTAATAAAAAATACCAGAACAATAAAAGAACTTTCTTAAAGCAGAATTTGGAGTATCTGTCTACCGGAGTGGAAGTAAAACATGGAACACTAAATTGATTTCAGAAGCAGCAGGCTTTTTGGGGCCAAGCGTGTATACATACCTGAGAAGTAATGAAGTCATTTACTTGATTCACTTTCTATATAAGACAACTGTAATAAAGGCTAGTAAAAGCGCAAGTCAATTTTTAGACCTGTAAAAGGCCTAATCTAGTTCAATCCCTTTAGTATGTAATTGAAGAACTGAGAATATCTCTAGTTCAATCCCTTTAGTATGTAATTGAAGAACTGAGGCACAAAGAACGTAAGTGGTTGCCCAAAGTCATGAAACTGGCAAACTCAGGCTAAGAATGGAGGCCTTCTGACTTCCTAGTCCAGTACTTTTTTCTCTACAGCATGTGTTGAAGGTGAGGGAGGGAGAGCTATGGAAATCTATGGCTCCTCTGGTTATGCAGCCATGCATTTGGTGATAGATCTGGAGCCACTGTGGGCAACAGACCATCAGGTGGGAAAAGTAGTAGGTAACAGAGTGGATAATGAGAAAGAGATGGACTCTGATTGCATCAGAGTTAGATTAGCTATAGAAAGCTATTACTTCTTTAGTCATTATTTTAGTTACACCATCCAAGTCTCACATGAGTTCCTTGTTTGGCCAAACTTAACCTATAACCATGTAGTGAAGGCGACTCTGGGAAATAGCAAAGTTAACTGTGCTGTCACAGTGAAACCACCCCAAAATAGTATCCTTTGACCCACCCTAAATGTACAATGTTTCAAGCATCACTCTGCCTAAGTATTTTTAGAACAGCAAAGTTCTAAGATGAATAGAATAAAATAATTTTTCCAAGTATATTTTTGTAATTTCCATATTATAAGATTGTTATGAACCTCAGTGAACTTCAGTTGCTTTCTTCAACATCTCACATCAACCTTACCTTTTTAAAATATGCAATGCTCCTCACTGTGAAGATGTTCATCAAACAACTATTTGGATCTTTCTCTCTTTATTTTTCTCTCCATTGCTATCTACCTGAGAAGGATGAATGGGTGGATGGATAAATAGATAATTTCAAACTTCTTTAATAAATAATAATATATTAAAGTTTTCATACTAGTTTTTTAAAAAAATAAATTATAAAAGTACTCAGACTTTTGTTTTACTTGATTCAAATTTTTGGTTCTATCTTGGCAGCTAAAATAGCATTTGTCCTGCCAAGGTAGTAGCTGATATCATACTTTCTTCTCCACTTGATTTTTTTCTATTTTCAGTTGGGCTCTTATGAATTGAACCTTCCAGTAGATGAAATACATTCTCAAAGGCACTGTTTGCACTGCCACCAAGAGAGAAGTTTCTTTCCACTAAACACTAGTGTTTCTTAAACCAGCTCAGCACTCCCCTGCAAAAAAATGGATGGGAAAATGGAAACAATTATCACAGTCATGGGAGGAAGTATCCACTGGATACTTTAGGCTAAGGCATGTTTTGGCCTGCACTACCCCAATAATTGCCCCTTAGCTCCATGGTGGACATTGTTTGAATGTCCATTTGCGTTAATGTCTCTCTTCACTTTTCCTTCTGTTTGCACAAATACAATACTGAGATCATCCCCAGATGATTTTTTATTATACTCTGTTTGGGGTCTTTTAGGAAGTCCACTCCTGGTGGAACCAAGGGGTACCTGTCAGGGCAAAGGAAGCCTCTACTTCCAATTATTTCTGCCCTGCAGGCACTTCTCATAAAGGAGCTTTCTTTGCCAAGTTCTAGTTATTATTTCCTGAGGCTTTTTTTTCCTTTCCAAGATACCTCTTGAGACTAAAACTTCTGACAGAACTGCAACTTTGTGACACTAGATATTACAAGAATCTCTCATTATTTTGGCTTTTTCACTTCCTGACTTTTTACACACTTATAATTGCATGCTTTGCAGTCTTTCCATTTAGATTAAAACAGTATTCGTTAAAATAGTTTTTTCTTTTATCTGTACAGTTATTATTGAAAAAAGAGGTTTCCAGTAATCCTGCTGAAAGTACCAATGTGTCTTTGTTCATTTTTAATGTTGTCTTAAATTCAGTTTTTTTTTCTTTCAATTTGCTATGTTCTGAATGTCATAAAGGTTTCTTTGGCTAATATGATGGCAAGACTCTCACCCTCTTTGCACGTTCATAGACAGTTGCACATAAAGGGAAACTTTCCAGGGATGATAGCGTGGGTGTGGAATCACACTTTGTCTGTTCTTACTTATATGTCTAAACAAAGTAAGAAATATTGCTTAGAAAGAGAATGTTCAAAGGAACATAAGTTCCAGATATACCAACATTTTGCATGATTCTGAAAATACTTTCCAATTGTATCTCTCAGATCAATCAAAAGATTAATCATCATAATATAACATAGCATAATCAGTGAATCTAATATTTCTCTCTCCTGGGTCATACAAAAGGAATATATATCTGATTAGTATGTCGGTAAGAATCTGATTAGTTTTTAGATTCTCTTTATGATTGAGAATCTCCCTAATCCTAAGGCTGTTTTGTAGGTCTGGCCTGCTAAAGTTTAGGCCAATAGCATTTATGTATAACTTAAAATTAACCCTTTGAACCTGTAGATCTGTCTAACTTGGATTCCATAGTAATGTGTGTCTGTATGCGTACATTTGTGCAATCAGAGATCATCTAATTACAAAATAAATGAAAAATTGATCATTTTAATTATACATAAATACATTTCAGAGAATTGTATGACTTCAAGTAAACTGAAAAGACCATTGGGACATTAATAATTAAAGGCTGGCTTTGGAAGCTTTAAACGCTACTTACACTACTTAAATATTATTTTCTTTTAACTTTAAATAAAGGGAAAATTGATGCTGTTTAAAAAAAAATAAAATGGAATCATTGGTGCTAACTAACATTATCTATTATTGTGAGCCAGAATTTTCTAACATAATTTCTTTGAGGGGACATAGTGTGATAGAGATCATAGGGGAAACTTAAAGAAGCCTGCGGAAGCAAGATAATTTTGCAATTAGAAATCAGAGAAATCTTGTTTGAGACAAGGATTAACTCACAGAAGCCCTCAGATCCCCCAAACACACACATACCCATAGTCAATTAGAAAACTAAGATTACAGAGTGTATATAGATATCTTCTGTTAGAGTTTTAACCTTGCAAATTTTATTTGCCTTTGAATTCTATTTTCCACTAGTAAATCAGACAGAGTCACTGAGTTATTTAGCTTACTTTGGCATAGATAACTAAGGATACCACTCCACAATATACATTCAAAAACTTACTAAAACACAAGTATCCTTGATGACCAGGACATCAGTACTATATAGTGAAAGTAGTATGGTCTTTGAAAGCACAACCAGCAGCATTCAGAGCTCGGCTCTGTCATAATTTAGGTAAGTAACAAATTCTAGTTGAGCCTTAGTTTCCATATCAATAAAATGAAGATACCTATATTTAAGGGTTTATAATAGTTAAGTGTGGTCATCTAGGTTAAAGATGTTTTACTGAATCTGACAAATAGGTGTTGATATTAAGGTACCTATGAGCATATATTTCACTTCTCTGATAAGACAAATGAAGTAATGCATGACTTATCCAGAATCATATAACTGGAACGTTGTGGAATGGTTGATACTAAATGTGGGTTTTCTTATTCTTTCTTACCAAGGAAGTTGAAGAAAAAAAATTACAGTTTTAGAGAAACATCTCTTATGGTAAATATGTGATGTAAAACATGTTCCTAGACACATGAGAAATGAGCCACAGAGATACGAGGTAGCTGAAGTTTTCCATTTCTGACTAATTGAGCTTGATTCAGTAGGACCTTCCCTGTTAGTGATTTAAAAATAGCTATTTATTGTCTTAAACATTTATTGCTCGCAATCCCAATAAAGCATTCAAATGTAAAAAAAAGAAAGCTATTTATAGTTCCTTTGCCTTTTGGCTGCAATGGCATAAGTGGTACCAACTAGCAGTTGGCAGAATAATCTACCATTTTATCTTCTTAGCTTCAAATCCCCACCAAAGAGACCTCATAGCAGAAGATTCAGTGCATAGATAGCCAATTTTCAATTTTGTGACTCAAATTAGATATGTTCTGTTACATTAAAAAATGTCCCACATCATCCTTGATAGATAGGATTCAACTGCTGCACCTACATGGCCATTTGACCAGAGTTAAATGTAATAGATACAGACCATAACTAACAGCCAGTCTGCCAACAAATGGTTCAGAAATGCTGTATGGAGAATTTTTTTCTCTTTAGTAAAATCAATATCACCTCAGCTGCCTGCTGAATGATATTACTTGAACATTATAAATACCATGATCAAGAAATCAACTGTAACCTTTTCTATCAGGATTGCTAACAACCTTTGTCATGGCTTGAAGCTGAACTGAATAGAAGCAGAATGTATCAAGCAAGGATCTTTAGGCATTAATGCTTAGGTAGGGGATTTCACCTTCTTTTTGTATGAATACAGCAGTCTTCCTTGGCTGTAGGTAAAGAATGAAATAAGCAAAATTATCTCTATCTCATCTGGAAGCCTTGAGTTCAAGATCTGGCAATGCCATTGGTTAGTCAGCTCTTTGAGCTCAATCATATGATGCCAGAACATTGAAACTGAAAAGGAGGAAGTTATACTAAATTATTTTAAAATTCCCTTTGATCTAGATTTCTAAGATTGTCATTTTCTGCTCCCAATGTGGGAACACTTTTCAAATTTCCACTCACAGCACAATCCTAAAGTTCTTTTTGTTTTATTTTGATTATTTAATTCAGTTTTTCAAGAAACCTGCTTTGGATGCCTATCATAAGCCAGGCATAGCACAAAGTTTGGAGGATAAATCAATAGTCTACAATATTAAGAACTTAAATACTAGCAATGACCCAAGTTCTGAATCTATATGATATTCCTCATTTTATGCAGGCCTCTGGGCTCACTTTTCTAAGGTAACAATTATCTGGTTGACAAATCCATGGTAATGAAGGCTATTTATTCTGGCCCTTCATTCTTTATGGAATGAAATTCTTAACAGTAGCAATAGGGTGGGTGAAGGCTCTTCTTCTTATTATAAAAATTTACTTGTTAATAATGAAGCACAAACCTTACCTTAGAATATCAAGTTTCGTGTGCTTTGGGATAAAATTCTTTGATGTCTCAGTAATTATTATATACTAATCACAATTTCTGATTTTTAGGTACATATAACTTTAATGAATAAAATATTAGAAGCATATTAATAATTAGCACATGAATTATAGTTTACAAGATAGACAGGAAATATCAAAATATGAGACCCAAATTGGAATTATGATTTAAAAAGATAATTTTTAAAGTCCCTTTAAACTTTAAAATGTTAACATTCTTTATACTTATCTAAATTTCAGAGTTAAACATTCTAATTTTCAGTTTTTAAATTTGTACATGATCAGACATTTCATATATGATCCGAAGATAATTTTCTATAATTTTTATTTTTTAGACTTAAGAAACAGCATAGTCTAAAAAGCCTTGGAATTAAATGAGAAAGAAATAATCCGACACTAGAGCCCATGTAACACTGAAATAATCAGAGTCACACATTATATAGCACCACAGCAAAATAATTAATCATTTTCTTAAAAAGCCCTATGAAACTTAAGACTGCAACTCCAAATGGAACTCACTCCAAGAAGCAGCCAAATGCTTCCATAAAACTCTTTAATATTCAAATTAAACTTGAAGTATTTTGTACCATACTGAAACAACTGTAATTTAAAAAAAAGTGGGGATAGAATTACTAATAAGATTCAAATGCTGATTTATATAGCACTAAATAACTCTAAAGTGTCCAGGTATTAATTTTAGCTACAAAGAATATTACACAAGTAATACTTTGGTTCCCAGGAGTGCATAAAC
Organism: Vulpes lagopus; assembly: GCF_018345385.1. Lineage (NCBI taxonomy): Eukaryota > Metazoa > Chordata > Mammalia > Carnivora > Canidae > Vulpes > Vulpes lagopus. The sequence goes on from NC_054830.1 coordinate 42,014,984, forward strand.
AGAAATTTTTTCTACTCTTTCTCTTTTAATGTAATATCATAGATTCATTGGTAGTTTGCAGCTGTGCCTTACAGATTTATTTAGTAAAATGAATAAACCAGGACCTGAAAAGGCTATTTAAAGTATTACTAGACATGGGGGGGAAGGGGCAGAGTTGAATGATACTTGGGTATTTATAACCTAATTATCTGAGACTACAGTAGAAATTAATGGCAGTAAAATCCTGGCTGGAAATTGTTATATTTCCAAGTAAACTCTAATTTATAGGTTACCACATCATATTTCTTTTGGCTGTATTCTAAAGTGGTGTTTAAATAAATAGACTAGAAAATTGTCTGCTGAAAACTTGCAACAATGGAAATAATAGAAAGCAAATTCAGAAATCATCTAAATATTATTAGCTGGGGCAAAATAAAGTCTACAAAAGTGAACATAATTAATGTATTTCTGAGAAACTTTGACAGAGTAGTAAGATCTCAGAGCAAAAATGAGATTTAGGGCTAGCTTATGAAATAAGTATTGTAAGTATTGTAGTATCCACTTGTTTCTAGATATCCTTTTCATTTGCTTACATAAGCAGGTCCTTTAGAGGTACTCAAAGAGGCTGGATAGTTAGATTTATGAAGATTGAAAATCAATCAAATGACCTTTCCCAGAATAAGAGGAAAATATAAAATTAAGACTTATTGCTATTACTTTTTTTAAAGTATTTATTTGGAATGCAGGAATTTCTAAAGAAGTTCCAAAGTTCCTTATAGAATATTAGAAGAAAAATAACAAGAACCATTGTAGAAAATAGTTTCCTGGATTAATATATTAGTTTCAAAATGTTCTTAGAGATCATCATTCCAGTCTATTGTCCTCACTTTATATAAAAGGAAATTGAGATCCAAGCATAAAGGTTAATACAAAAGCAGATGAACAATCTTGGAACAATAAAAAGATTAAAAAGAGCATATAAAAATAGTTATGGTCTTTGCTGTCAGGTCTGTCGTTACAGAAAACACATTTGACCAACATTTAAAAGTAGCAGTTATTCTTATTTCATTACATCACTTTTTTTTTTTCAAAACTTTTTAACACAGCGAGTCTTGAAATTATATGTAGGAATAGTTCTGAATATATTTCTTTTTATTCATTCGTTCCTACATCCAGTACCTATTTCTTGAACATGTTCCAAACTTAAATAGTTAAAGATTTGGAGATACAGAAGGAAACCAGATTACAGTTACTACCCTCAGGGAACTTACAGGATGGTGGAAAAATGATGTTAAACGATGTTGCAAGTTTCCCACATAATATATACTATGATCAGGTATAAACATATGTCATAACCCAATTTAAGGGGTCATAGAAGTTTCCCTACATGAAGTAATGTTTAAGCCAAGTTCTGAAGGATGAACTTTTATTAATTAGAAACCAAAAGGTAATGATTGAATGTAATTGAGAACATTGAACTCAGTGTAATAGTATATCCAAGTGCCACTCCCATTTGCCAAGTATTAAAATATGACTAACACTTGACCTACTTTATTTTCTCAACTTTTGAACTTCTAAAAGTCAATCAAAATTGGTCCTTTAACATAATTGTTTTTAAAGCTTAAGGGGTGCTATTGCCATTTCCACGTGTTGATGATTTTCACAGAGTGCTTCATTTTGAAATGAAAATCTATTCAATTATATAAAATCATATTGGACAAGAAAACACATTTCATAACTAAATGAAAACACTTATGTTCCCTTAAATGGGATTGTAAATTTTAACAATATTTAGATTTTTTTAATATTTGGGTTGTAATAAAAAAATTACATGCTGAATTATGTGACTAAAGATAGTCAAAGTATGATGAAAAATAGCTTTCCCTGCTTATTTTAAAATCTTCTAATTTAAGTAGAATAGATTAAATTTATAATGCAATCTAGTTATGATGAAAAAGAAAGTCAATCTACCTATAAACACATCCCTTCCCTAATATTAATGCAAACCTAAGGTCTCATGATAATATATAAATACAAATGAGCTTTCAGTAATATGCCAGCTGAGCTGATGTGGAATGATCCTTCTGCCCCTAACAGTACCTAGAAATTCAGGATAAAATATAACAAAAGCAAATAGGTCATGGCATTGTCCATCTAAAAAGAAGGAAGGGAAGAGCAGGGAAAGGATAAGGAAAGGAAAAAATTTAAAAAAAAAAAAAAAGGAAAGTAAAAAATACGATCTCAAGATCTAGCAACAAAGAAATTATTCCAAGTGACAAAACGTTGCTGATGCTCTGGGACTCCTACAAGGCTGGGTGAGGAAGAACCCACTAAAGATGTAATTTGTGAAAATTACAACCAAAATTGTGATCTATTATGAGATATAATTAGCAGAATAAAGAAGTAGGAGATTTAGCATCGCCACCCCAAAAATGACAAACATAAAAATTATATTTTAATTATACCTGTCAAAGGTTACTAAAATATAGAAAATCTTATCACTTACAATTACAAAGATACAATATTAGTTTAGAAGGGGCAATAGTTTTGGAGAGGAAATCCTAGCCCAGAAGGGCAAAATGAATTGAATAAATCCATACAGCTAGCAAAGGATAGTTCCAAAACTATTTTTTTTCCAGTTTTGACAATATCCTGTTCCGATTTTAAGACAGAGGTCAAAATATTTTCTTTTTTTCTTTTTTTTTTTTTAATTTTTATTTATTTATGATAGTCACAGAGAGAGAGAGGCAGAGACACAGGCAGAGGGAGAAGCAGGCTCCATGCACTGGGAGCCCGATGTGGGATTCGATCCCGGGTCTCCAGGATCGCGCCCTGGGCCAAAGGCAGGCGCCAAACCGCTGCGCCACCCAGGGATCCCAAAATATTTTCTTTCTTTTAGTAATTCTATTTTCACTGCCTTGATAGTGTTATGTGAACCACAAAATTTTAAAAAATACTTTTAAAATTAATTTCTACTTATATATATTTTCTTTTGTTGGTTGCTCTTGTTTTATATGTAATACCTAAAAATCCTTTACCAAATCCAGAGTTACAGAGATTTGGCCTAATTTTTTTTTTTTTTTTCAGTTGGCCTAATTTTTTTTCCAGGAGTTGTATCATGCTACATTTAGGTCTATTTTGTGTTTATCCTTATATGTGCTGTATAGTCCAATTTCACTTTTGCATGAAAATATCCAGTTTTTCTAGCACAATTTTTTGAAAAGACTATTCTTTCTTCATTGAATGGTCTTGACACCCTTGTTGAAAGTCAATTGGCCATAGATGTATGAGTTTTTTGGTTTATTTTTCTTTCCTCTAGACATTTGAATGTTATGATGTCATAACTATAAGTATATAAATTATTTTCAGGGACACCTGGGTGACTCAGAGGTTGGGTGCCTGCCTTCAGCTCAGGGCGTGATCCTGGAGTCCAGGGATTGAGTCCCACATCAGATTCCCTGCATGGAGCCTGCTTCTCCCTCTGTTTATGTCTCTGCTTCTGTGTGTGTGTGTGTGTGTGTCTCATGAATAATTAAATAATCCTTTAAAAAAATTAAAAAATAAATAAATAAATTCTCACCATTCTCCAATTCACTGTTTTATTTTGCTTTGTTTTTTAAAAAATTGCTGATTTTTATAGTAATCCATTTACTGATTGTTCCAAATTCTATTTGAAATGACTATATTCTTTGTCGTATGTGATCACTATAGCCTCTGTTCCCTAGGTTGTGTTCAGGTGTTTTGGCAGTGATTGTGTTATATGCCAAAATAAATATTATTTAAATTATGTTAAATGCTAAAGCAAACAAAAGATCAAAATACTTCTTTAAATCTTTGCATCTTTGCTCTCTGCCAAAGTACTCCATCATCACTTAGGCAGACTTGCCCTTAGCCTATGGTTCAGCTTAAAGTAAAAATGTTAGGTCTTCTTCAATCTTTTCTGAACATTATTCTTACCCTAGGAAGACTTCCAAAATTGGCTTTCTCAACATCTCATGTGTGCAACTTCCTAATTTCCCAGGGACCTTCTCTTCAGCTTTTTCTTCTGGCCTTTAGGTAGGCTATTGTATGTTTGACTGTAATAATTTGTCCCAGATATCTGTGGTTTGTTAGTTCACCTTTCACGTTTGTTTGTTTTTATGGATCCCTACTACTTTTCCTGCCTGATATCTGAGCTAGGTTTAACAAAGATGAATCTGTCATTCAGATAGTCCATAGACAGGTTAGACAGTACATATGTGATGATTTGTGAGTAAGGGCTTCTCTACTCTTACTAGATGAGGGATCAGTTCCACACTGGAAATGCAGATTTCCCTCTAAAAGAGTGATGCCATGCCCATGAGGGCACGGAACAAGTAAAAGTAAAAAGATCACAAAATTTTTGTAGCATTTTAACATTAATTTTCTTAATTCAGTGTTTGCTTGGGTGCTGTAAACTTTTGACTCCTTTGCAGGGTTCTGACAAAGTTGCTTCTGACAGTTTTCCCTGCATTTCAGTGCTTCAGTTAGAGGAGTGAGGCCTAGAGGTACCAATTTGTTGATGCCACTCCTCCCTCTCTATTTTTTGGCCTGAAGTGCATCATAGGAATAGAGAAAAATCAGAATGTATCTGTTAGAGCTTGGAAAAGGCTATCTAATCCAAAAGTAAATTGTTTTAAGAAGTATAACTGAAACCACCTAAGTCACCATTACTTAGTTCTGTAAACAGGAAGATTTGTCCAGGAAAGAAAAGAATTTTGACCACTTAGGTTCAGATGCCTTAGTTGGTTTCTCAGAATTATTTTGCCTAAGAAATGTAAAACTACATACAAATATTATTTTATTCAGAAGGTCTTAAAAATAAGTTTATCTGAGACAAAAGTTTATTTACCTGAACAACCAGTTAACTTAGTGAATAACAGTTTACTTAGCAAGAATCATTTAAAGGACCTTGCCTAGATATTTCCATCAAATGTTAACTTTTCTCTTAAAATTTTACTTTATCCCAATCATTGTCCTGTCCTAAAGAACTTGCCTTAATACATTTGAATTTAGACCCCAGACATTTGTAAATACCTCACTTACAACTATTCCCTTCTAAGAAACTGGTAAGACTTTGTCAGAATAGTATTCTCATTTACTGTGTGTTCTAAGAAGTTAGTTTTTACTTATTAACAGATGGTCTAGTGACATTTTAGAGAATTCAACATTAAGTGACTAGTTGTATATACTACCATGTTAAACAGTTATGGTGGAAGGCACTGAAGTTTTATTTTAAAACATTGAAGAGCATGCTTGAGCTCTGTGTGTGCCTATAAAGTTTTAACATTTGCTGAATTTGAACTCTCCAACTTTTCATAATATTTTACCTTTTTCATAATATTCCTCATAAAATTATCATAGGTACCCTATCTTTCTCAATCTTTGAGAAACTTAACACAAAATTCTCTAATGAAAGGCCAGGCAATCAACAGTTGTGACCAGCTAGCAAATATCATTGCTTGAGTCATCCAAATTTTTTAAGTAAATTACTGAAAATGTGATGTGGATTGTAAAGCAACATTTTTGTATTTATAAATATAATCATTTATCCACTGAAGTTACTGGAGTAAGCAGTGGCATCTCCTTACATTCTGAATAACTAGATGGATAGAATTAGGAGAGATAGCTGAGGTACTTAAGAATAGTAGCTGACCTCTTAGATATATTTAAATTTAAGTACTATATTTACTTAGCTATCAATTTACTTTATTTAAAGTTTCCCAGCAGAGTTTTCCACACCTTTTGGTGAATTTCAGCATCTTCCATAAAATTAGAAAAGAGAGAAACTTTGTTGGAAAGGGAAAATGTAATCAGGCTGATTTTACTATCTTCTTGAGGCTTTAAACTCAATTCCAACAAGTATTGGAGACACATAGACAATGACCAACAGACCAACAATTGCACTGATATTTCTAATTGTTTATTAATCTGTTTATTCATTTATAGAAGCCATCTTATAATTAGCAGGCTTTTAGTTTTAAGGTGGTAGAGAAATGTTTTTAGGTCCTTTCTCTTCTTATACCATAAGAAGTACATGAAACAGAGATCTATACTCCGGCCTTAAAGAATCTAAGATAAATCAATATCTCTAAATCATAATATAAAAAGATAAAGAGTCGAATACATGGTAATAAAATAAGCAGGGCAGTGGAGGGGCACGATGGTGGAAGAGTAGGGTCCCCAAATCACCTGTCCCCACCAAATTACCTAGATAACCTTCCAATCATCCTGAAAACCTAAGAATTCGGCCTGAGATTTAAAGAGAGACCAGCTGGAACGCTACAGTGAAAAGAGTTCGCGTTTCTATCAAGGTAGGAAGATGGGAAAAAAGAAATAAAGAAACAAAAGGCCTCCAAGGGGGAGGGGCCCGCGAGGAGCCGGGCTGAGGCCAGGGCGAGTGTCCCCAGGACAGGAGAGCCCCGTCCCGGAGGAACAGGAGCTGCACCAACCTTCCCGGGGGGGGAAGGCCTCGCAGGGAGTTGGAGCAGGACCCGGGAGGGCGGGGATGCCCTCGGGCTCCCTGGGACACTAACAGGCACCTGCGCCCCGGGAGATGCGCCGAGCTCCCTAAGGGCTGCAGCGCGCAGGGGCGGGACCCGGAGCAGCTCCGAGGGGCTGGGGCCGCTGCTCCGCGGAGGGGGCTGCAGGGCGGGAGCGCGAATCCACCAGCGCAGGCTCCGGAGCACAGGGCGCCGGGACACAGCCCAGGATCCGGCCTCCCCCCGGGACAGGCAGAGGCCGGGAGGGCCCAGGACAGCAAGGAGGCAACTGCCCCAAGCTGAGCAGATCAGCGGCCCCGCCCCGGAGCCTCCAGGCCCTGCAGACGGAGAGCTCCGTGGTGACTGCGGGAGCTGACTCCAGGGCTCCAGAGCTGCCCCAGCCACTGTGGCTTCCTCCCGGGGCCTCACGGGGTAAACAACCCCCACTGAGCCCTGCACCAGGCAGGGGGCAGAGCAGCTCCCCCAAGTGCTAACACCTGAAAATCAGCACAACAGGCCCCTCCCCCAGAAGACCAGCGAGGCGGACCAGTTCCAGGGAAGTCAAAGGACTTAAAGTATACAGAATCAGAAGATACTCCCCCGTGTTTTGTTTTGTTTTGTTTTTTGATTTCTGATTGCTTCCCCCACCCTTTTTTCCCTTTTCTTTCTTTTTTTTTCTCTTTTTCTTCTCTTTTTTCCTTTTATCTTCCTTGTGTCTTTTTTCTTTTTCTCTTTTCTTTCCTTCTTTCTCTCTCTTTTTCTCCTTTTCCCAATACAACTTGTTTTTGGCCACTCTGCACTGAGCAAAATGACTAGAAGGAAAACCTCACCTCAAAAAAAAAGAATCAGAAACAGTCTTCTCTCCCACAGAGTTACAAAATCTGGATTACAATTCAATGTCAGAAAGCCAATTCAGAAGCACTATGATACAGCTACTGGTGGCTCTAGAAAAAAGCATAAAGGACTCAAGAGACTTCATGACTGCAGAATTTAGATCTAATCAGGCAGAAATTAAAAATCAATTGAATGAGATGCAATCCAAACTAGAAGTCCTAATGATGAGGGTTAACGAGGTGGAAGAATGAGTGAGTGACATAGAAGACAAGTTGATGGCAAAGAGGGAAACTGAGGAAAAAAAGAGACAGACAATTAAAAGACCATGAAGACAGATTAAGGGAAATAAACGACCACCTGAGGAAGAAAAACCTACGTTTAATTGGGGTTCCTGAGGGCGCCAAAAGGGCCAGAGGGCCAGAATATGTATTTGAACAAATCATAGCTGAAATCTTTCCTAGTCTGGGAAGGGAAGATCAAGGAAATAGAGAGACACACCCCCCAAAATCAATAAAATCCATTCAACACCTCGACATTTAATAGTTAAGCTTGCAAATTCCAAAGATAAAGAGAAGATCCTTAAAGCAGCAAGAGACAAGAAATCCCTGACTTTTATGGAGAGGAGTATTAGGGTAACAGCAGACCTGTCTACAGAGACCTGGCAGGCCAGAAAGGGCTGGCAGGATATATTCAGGGTCCTAAACAAGAAGAACATGCAACCAAGAATACTTTACCCAGCAAGGCTCTCATTCAAAATGGAAGGAGATAAAGAGCTTCCAAGACAGGCTGGAACTGAAAGAATATGTGACCTCCAAACCAGCTCTGCAAGAAATTTTAAGGGGGACTCTTAAAATTCCCCTTTAAGAAGAAGTTCAGTGGAACAATCCACAAAAACAAGGACTGAATAGATATCATGAGGACACTAAACTCATATCTGTCAATAGTAACTCTGAACGTGAACGGGCTTAAAGACCCCATCAAAAGGTGCAGGGTTTCAGACTGGATAAAAAAGCAGGACCCATCTATTTGCTGTCTACAAGACACTCATTTTAGACAGAAGGACACCTACAACCTGAAAATAAAAGGTTGGAGAACCATTTACCATTCGAATGGTCCTCAAAAGAAAGCAGGGGTAGCCATCCTTATATCAGATAAGCTAAAATTTACCCCGAAGACTGTAGTGAGAGATGAAGAGGGACACTATATCATCCTTAAAGCATCTATCCAACAAGAGCACTTAACAATCCTCAATATATATGCCCATTTGGGGGGGCTGCCAAATATTTAAATCAATTAATAACCAAAGTGAAGAATTACTTAGATAATAATACACTTATACTTGGTGACTTCAATCTCGCTCTTTCTATACTCAATAGGTCTTCTAAACACAACATCTCCAAAGAAATGAGAGCTTTAAATGATACACTGGACCAGATGGATTTCACAGATATTTACAGAACTTTATATCTAAATGTAACTGAATACACATTCTTCTCAAGTGCACATGGAACTTTCCCCAGAATAGACCACATACTAGGTCACAAATTGGGTCTGAACTGATACCAAAAGATTGGGATCGCCCCCTCCATATTCTCAGACCATAATGCCTTGAAATTAGAACTAAATCACAACAAGAAGTTTGGAAGGACCTCAAACACGTGGAGGTTAAGGACCATCCTCCTAAAAGATGAAAGGGTCAACCAGGAAATTAAGGAAGAATTAAAAAGATTCATGGAAACTAATGAGAATGAAGATACAACCGTTCAAAATCTTTGGGATGCAGCAAAAGCAGTCCTAAGGGGAAATACATCGCAATACAAGCATCCATTCAAAAACTGGAAAGAACTCAAATATAAAAGCTAACCTTACACATAAAGGAGCTAGAGAAAAAACAGCAGATAGATCCTACACCCAGCAGAAGAAGAGAGTTAATAAAGATTCGAGCAGAACTCAACGAAATCGAGACCAGAAGAACTGTGGAACAGATCAACAGAACCAGGAGTTGGTTCTTTGAAAGAATTAATAAGATAGATAAACCATTAGCCAGCCTTATTAAAAAGAAGAGAGAGAAGACTCAAATTAATAAAGTGATGAACGAGAAAGGAGAGATCACTACCAACACCAAGGATAAAGGATATACAAACGATTTTAAAAACATACCATGAACAGCTATATGCCAATAAATTAGGCAATCTAGAAGAAATGGACGCATTCCTGGAAAGCCACAAACTACCAAAACTGGAGCAGGAAGAAATAGAAAACCTGAACAGGCCAATAACCAGGGAGGAAATTGAAGCAGTCATCAAAAACCTCCCAAGACACAAAAGTCCAGGGCCAGATGGCTTCCCAGGGGAATTCTATCAAACGTTTAAAGAAGAAACCAGCTTTTCTACTAAAGCTGTTTGGAAAGATAGAAAGAGACAGAGTACTTCCAAATTCGTTCTATGAGGCCAGTATCACCTTAATTCCAAAACCAGACAAAGACCCCACCAAAAAGGAGAGTTACAGACCAATATCCCTGATGAACATGGATGCAAAAATTCTCAACAAGATGCTAGCCAATTGGATCCAACAGTACATCAAGATGTACCATGTACATTCACCATGACCAAGTAGGATTTATCCCCGCAACACAAGGCTGGTTCAACACTCGTAAAACAATCAATATGATTCATCATATCAGCAAGAGAAAAACCAAGAAACATATGATCCTCTCATTAGATGCAGAGAAAGCATTTGACAAAATACAGCATCCATTCCTGATCAAAACTGTTCAGTGTGTAGGGATAGAGGGAACATTCCTTGACATCTTAAAAGCCATGTACGAAAAGCCCACAGCAAATATCATTCTCAATGGGGAAGCACTGGGAGCCTTTCCCCTAAGATCAGGAGCAAGACAGAGATGTCCACTCTCACCACTGCTATTCCACATAGTACTGGAAGTCCTAGCCTCAGCAATCAGACAACAAAAGACATTAAAGGCATTCAAATTGGCAAAGAAGAAGTCAAACTCTCCCCCTTCGCCGATGACATGATACTCTACATAGAAAACCCAAAAGCCGCCACCCAAGATTGCTAGAACTCATACAGCAATTTGGCAGCGTGCCAGGATACAAAATCAATGCCCAGAAATCAATGGCATTTCTATACACTAACAATGAGACTGAAGAAAGAGAAATTAAGGAGTCAATCCCATTTACAATTGCACCCAAAAGCATAAGATACCTAGGAATAAACCTAACCAAAGAGGTAAAGGATCTATACCCTAAAAACTATAGAACACTTCTGAAAGAAATTCAGGAGGACACAAAGAGATAGAAAAATATTCCATGCTCATGGATTGGCAGAATTAATATTGTGAAAATGTCAATGTTACCCAGGGCAATTTACACATTTAATGCAATCCCTATCAAAATACCATGGACTTTCTTCAGAGAGTTAGAACAAATTATTTTAAGATTTGTGTGGAATCAGAAAAGACCCCGAATAGCCAGGGGAATTTTAAAAAAAAGAAAACCATAGCTGGGGGCATCACAATGCCAGATTTCAGGTTGTACTACAAAGCTGTGGTCATCAAGACAGTGTGGTACTGGCACAAAAACAGACACATAGATCAATGGAACAGAATAGAGAACCCAGAAGTGGACCCTGAACTTTATGTTCAACTAATATTCTATAAAGGAGGAAAGACTATCCCCTGGAAGAAAGACAGTCTCTTCAATAAATGGTGTTGGGAAAATTGGACATCCACATGCAGAAGAATGAAACTAGACCACTCTCTTGCACCAGACACAAAGATAAACTCAAAATGGATGAAATATCTAAATGTGAGACAAGATTCCATCAAAATCCTAGAGAAGAACACAGACAACACCCTTTTTGAACTTGGCCACAGTAACTTCTTGCAAGATACATCCAGGAAGGCAAAAGAAACAAAAGCAAAAATGAACTATTGGGACTTCATCAAGATAAGAAGCTTTTGCACAGCAAAGGATACAGTCAACAAAACTAAAAGACAACCTACAGAATGGGAGAAGATATTTGCGAATGACATATCAGATAAAGGGCTAGTTTCCAAGATCTATAAAGAACTTATTAAACTCAACACCAAAGAAACAAACAATCCAATCATGAAATGGGCAAAAGACATGAAGAGAAATCTCACAGAGGAAGACATCGACATGGCCAACATGCACATGAGAAAATGCTCTGCATCACTTGCCATCAGGGAAATACAAATCAAAACCACAATGAGATACCACCTCACACCAGTGAGAATGGGGAAAATTAACAAGGCAGGAAACCACAAATGTTGGAGAGGATGCGGAGAAAAGGGAACCCTCTTACACTGTTGGTGGGAATGTGAACTGGTGCAGCCACTCTGGAAAACTGTGTGGAGGTTCCTCAAAGAGTTAAAAATAGACCTGCCCTACGACCCAGCAATTGCACTCTTGGGGATTTACCCCAAAGATTCAAATGCAAAGAAACGCCGAGATACGTGCACCCGGATGTTTCTAGCAGCAATGTCCACAATAGCCAAACTGTGGAAGGAGCCTCAGTGTCCATTGAAAGTTGAATGGATAAAGAAGATGTGGTTTATGTATACAATGGAATATTACTCAGGCATTAGAAACGACAAATACCCACCATTTGCTTCAACGTGGATGGTACTGGCGGGTATTATGCTGAGTGAAGTAAGTCAATCGGAGAAGGACAAACATTATATGTTCTCATTCACTTGGGGAATATAAATAATAGTGAAAGGAATATAAGGGAAGGGAGAAGAAATGTGTGGGAAATATCAGAAAGGGAGACAGAACATAAAGACTCCTAACTTTGGGAAAGGAACTAGGGGTGGTGGAAGTGGAGGAGAGCAGGGGGTGGGGGTGAATGGGTGATGGGCACTGAGGGGGACACTTGACAGGATGAGCACTGGGTGTTATTCTGTATGTTGGTAAATTGAACACCAATAAAAAATAAATTTATTGTAAAATAAATAAATAAATAAATAAATAAATAAATAAATAAATAAATAAAATAAGCAGGGCAGAGGAAAGTGTCTAATCTCCATAGTAGATTAGAGAAATACTAACAAGTGGAAATTAACATACTCCACAGAATTCTTGAAAGGCTCTAAGTTTGAAGGCACCAATTACTAAAAAAGTTTATTTGAGGTTAGTGGTAGATATGCTTTAAAGGTATATTGATTAAAAAGTTTGTATATAGAACAAGAAGAACCTAAGATTTTCCCTTTCATTAGTTATAGTCAAGTGGATAAACCTATATCCCAAGAGATAGGAGATCTAATCTCTGAAGTAATTAAATTAGTTCCTCCCAACTCTCAGGTCCCAGAAAGCTGGGATAGTGCTTACTGACCTATGGGGCTTGAGCTCTCTTTTTCCTCCAGGAAGTGTTTTTATAAAGCTGGCATAGAGGTTTTTGATCTTTAATGAAGGATATAGGAGCATTCTTTTTGACTGAACTGAATCATTCCTTAGAATACAGCTGAATATTGATATTAGGACGTACCAAATGATATATAAACAGATAGCCACAGTTGAGGAACCTCTTCAAGATGGAAAATAATCAAGGGATGCCTGGGTGGCTTCCCCATGGGGAGCCTTGCCTCTTCCTCTGCCTGTGTCTCTGCCTGTCTCTCTATGTCTCTGATGAATAGATAAATAAAATCTTTTTTTATAAAAAGCTGAAAGATGATCAAATGTATAAATTTAAAAACAACCAGAACAACAAAAACACAACATAATTCAAGATGAACAAGATTGCAGAAAGTAGAACACCTCAAAAAGAAAACAAAAAACAAAAAAACATATAATTAGTAACCACCTGGAGAAATCCCAGAATAAGAGCAAAGGAAGCTTTACAAAAACTATACAAATTACAATTAGAGAAAAGACAAGGATGGCAGAAATTAAACAAATGATTAGATAAAATTTAAAGCATCTGTACAATTTTGTAAAATATAAATTCTATAATTCTCCAGGAAACTAGGGAGATAAAAATGGATAATAGTGGAGAACATGTAAGAAAATTGAATGAGGGGATCCCTGGGTGGCGCAGTGGTTTGGTGCCTGCCTTTGGCCCAGGGCGCGATCCTGGAGACCCGGGATCGAATCCCACATCGGGCTCCCGGTGCATGGAGCCTGCTTCTCCCTCTGCCTGTGTCTCTGCCTCTCTCTCTCTCTCTCTGTGACTATCATAAATAAATAAAAATTAAAAAAAAAAAGAAAATTGAATGAGTGGGTCAGGCAGTCCAGTATTATTCTTCTAGATGCTATTCTAAAAAGAGACAACAGATAAAATAGTGAGAAATTAACAAATAAATAATATAGGGATAAAATTCCAGAATTGAAGTAAATACATCTCCATCTTAAAAGGGTCTACTAGAAAAAAGAAAGAAAGAAAGAAAGAAAGAAAGAAAGAAAGAAAGAAACTAAAAATGATCTACTCTATGACATGTGATTATTAATTTTTTTTTGCTTTTTTTGTCAAAATATTAGTTATAAAAAGAAGATCTGATATTTTCCAGATATTAATAATAAGAAAGTTTCATATAAAGAATTGAAAATCAGCCTGAAAAGAAACTCTTCAGCATCCACACTGAAGCTAGAAGATAATTGGCTCCATTGTCTTCAAAATTCATAGTGAAATGATATTTTATTTACTCATTTTAAAATTAATTTATTCTAATAAATGGCCTGACTAAATATAGATTTACAAATTGAGTAAGAAGGTAGAATAATGATGTTTTGAGATATTCAGTGTCTCAAAAATTTTTCTTTCATGCACTGTTTTATGGGAATCTGATGTAGGATGCACTTCAAAAGTAACAAGAAAATATGAAAAGGGAAGCTTTGGATCTAGAGAAGAGAGTATCTATCACAACAGAGTGATCAGGTAAGTGCCAAGATGAGGTCAAAGAAAAACCTGTGATATCTGTACAACAGGCCTTGATAAAAGATACTAGTATGATTTGGAACAGTAAGAAAGTGACTCCAGAAGAAATATCTACAACGGTTTAAAAAAATGAAATTGACATTTTCTGACAGTTATAGTTATATGAAAACTGTGTTGAGAGGATTTTCAGATCTATTGGAGGGTGTGAGAAGTCTTGGCAAAAGATTCAAAGACTATTAAGCAATAAAAATGAGCAATACTAATTCCAGGAAAAACTAAAGGAATAACAAAAAAAAGAGTTACCGCGGTACGTAACAACTCAATAGTGACCAATATTCACATGATTATGGTAATTAAAACACTGAATATGGCATTAAGCAAAGATTGTGATGCAACACCATTTTGAGAATAGAAGTAGGAAAAGTAGCAAGTTAGGAGAGCTAAAATCCTCACCTGTCAAAATACCAAGTTTTATAAATATCAATATCCAGATATCCATTGAGAGAGAGAGCAATGTAAGCATGTTATTTGGAAATAAGGTCCAGAAAGAAGAAAGTTTCTTCTTCCAAGATTAAAATGAGGGTATCAGAAAATTATGTTTATTCAAAGCAATTAGAATTATTTAATTCTTTAAGCCATATTCTTGTTTTAATTTGATAAAATATTAATCAAAAATTACTTAGAACCATTGCATGTGCTTCATTACTGTAACTGATACTAAGAATGAAGCCCTGTCCTCAAGAAACTTTCAAAAGTTTTGAGAATAAATATATTTTTTTAAGATTTTATTTATTTATTCATGAGAGACACAGAGAGGGGGGATGGGCAGAGGCACAGGGAGAAGGAGAAGCGGGCTCAATGCAGGGAGCCTGATGAGGGACTCAATCCCAGGACTCCAGGATTGCGCCCTCGGCCAGAGGTAGGCACTAAACCGCTGAGCCACCCAGGGATCCCCAGTAATGTTTAATATTAGAGTAGCATATAGTTCACATACTATTGAAGAATGTTACATAAAAAAAATTTTCACCTAAAGCTTCCTGGAACTGAATAAGAAATGGATTGAAAGCAAGACTCTCAAATTGCTTGAGTTCAGATCTTAGGTTCTAGACTAGTTCTTTCTATGTGTCTAAGCATTTATTTACTTGTCTTTACTTCATAAGCAAAGTTCAGATGATGTTGCTACCTGCCTTATGAATTTATTACCACATCTTTTTCCTATTTCTCTGTCAGGTTAAGAAATGCTGAGTATTGAGCTTACTATATAGTAACTAATGAATGGATGGTGATGATGATGATGGTGATGGTGACAACAATGAGGACAAAGATGACAGTGGTGATACATCTGTGTACCAAGGAAAACATTTATTATTCCTTAAGCCCCCTCAAAAATGAACAAAATTCCCAAGCTATATAATAACCTACTTTATCCTTTGTTCTTTCATAAAATTGTACCTGATAATTTCATCTTTGTTATCAAAATGAATTAAGTTGGGAAGCAACCTCATAAGTACAAAAATATTAGATCGCCCTAATAATTGAAGTTACTTGGGTGTGTATATTTTCATCATTTTTCTTAATATTGACTCAATTTTGTTCAGTTCTGTTTCCAGTCAAGTCTATAGATTTTTGCTTGCTTTCACTTTTCCATTTTTAAAAATAAGAATCTCTGTTTAAAGTCAAAGGGGGCTGTATGCATGAAATATATATGCAAAAGTGTGAATTTGCAGAAAAGTAAGGTGCCCCAAAAGGGTAGATAGCTTGGTGAGGAGTGGTTTAGAATGAGGTAGGTAAATTATCTGTTACTACCATATATTTCACAAAGCATTAGAAAAGGGACAAAAGGTTGAAAGTTAATGGTTCTTCGCCTAGTGATGCCCTGCCCTTGTCATTTTGAATAGTGTTCTCTTGAAAGGACATCACTATTTTAAGGCTGTGAATTCAGAAGGAAAAGTGAAGCTGAACATTGTTTTTAATTACTAAATCCTGAGGGAGATGTGAAAAGCATAGAGTAGTTTTAACTCTCCTTCCAGTTTACAGAATTTTCTGTAAAATTTAAGTTTAATCACTTACAGAGAAGAGTCATTTTGTTCTGGTAAGCCAACTAAAAAAAATTATCCCAGATTGTAGCTTGAATAACAGTGTTTTTTTACTTGACTACCTATATTTTGATGACTGAATAGAGAAATATTGGGTGTTCAGTGTGTTGTGAACTTCTATTTATTGTCTAAGTGGCACTTGAGAAAATTAGGCATAATCCCACACTAAGCCTGATGCATAATCAATCCATTCAATAATTCTCTCTATGCCCTGACCTCTATAAGTTCACTCCAATGTTGACAAGTCTTGATAAAAGTCAGTGATTTAAAGTTACAGATAGCTGGATAAGCATATTACATGTTCTATTTAGATGCTTCTTCAATACTTTGACCTTGAAAAATTTCCATTTCACCCACTGGAAAGTGGTCTAAAGATGGTCATTTCTTGAGTATTTGAGAGCTCCTAAAAATTCATGTTTTCTTTGCTTTTCTCTAAGAATGACTAGAGATAGAATGACTTTGAATTCATTTTAAACCTATGTGACAAAATGATCACAATTCAACATAAAAGATAATAATATAGTATCTGTCATGACTCAAATATATTTGCTGTTTTTTCCTGACCCTAATGACAACCTGCACACCATAACATTTCTCTTTTCAATTCAGTGTGAACAATGATGTAGAATTAGCAACATGTATTTGAGGTTTTTTAAAATTCATGGGCAACATCAAAAGTTTAATAATTTTATTTTTAATGAGAGCACTACAGTGATGTTTTTAGGTGTATTGTCATAATCTGTGATTCCCAGTTCTGGTCACTTTTGCCACTTTTATAAGAGTTGCTAGGCATCAACCTATCCACAAACTGTTCTCCAAAGTTACTGAGTGTCCTGAGCAAGAAATTTTGCAATGATTTTGAAAGGCTCATCTCTTTCGACTGTGTTGACCATTGGTTTCATAATTTCAAAGACATGTTTCTGAGAAGCAGAAAGAGAATTATAATTACATTTCAGGCACAACAAATAGTCATGTCAGCTCCCATGACTACATCATAATAAACAAGTGCTTGGGAAAAAATAACCTAGTGTAGAAGGTCACAAAGGAGTTTCTCTTTGAGAAAACAAGATTTTTCTTATAAAATACTTCATTCAAGTGCCTCTTTTTAGTGGTGCTTAAGAAAGGTTTCTAGCTATGGTGTTTTTAATTCCCCTAAGGAAAGATAAACACTTTATCAAAATTTGGATTAATTTTTAGACTTTCTCTCCATTTTGCCATTTGGAAACAGGGTTATATGTTGAAGAGGTCTTTACCTGACTTCACAAAAGGGGTTCAGATGGACTTGCTGGGTGCTTTCATGAATTGGTGGTAAATGGGCAGTGGTTGAATGACTGAATGTAGTAAGGATTAGTGATTCACAGTGACTTGATTCAAAAAGACATTTTAAGGGAAATAGAGTTCACTCTGTCGGTCGTGAGTTAGTTAGTCCTCTCTTTCAGTTGCAAGAAAATGAAACCCAACTCTAACTAACTTAAACAAAAGAGAAATTAATGGACTCATATAGTTAAGGAGGGATATAGGGTAATTAATAAAATTGAAAAGACACAAATGACTAATAGATTCAAAAGTTAGAAACCAATGTTTTAAGGGCTTCAGGATTCTTCTTGACCTCTCATTTCTTTCTTTTTATGTGCCGGAGCAGGTTCCTCTGAACATAAATCAATAATCACATACCAGCAATTCCAATGCAAAGCACATAAAATCCAAGGATTAATACCAAGGAAGGTCTCTGATTTGTCCATCCTTTGAGCCAATCACATTTGTCTGGGGAATAAGTTATAACAGTTGTCAAGTCCTATTGGTCATCCCTATACCTAGGGAACTAGTGTCAGTTATAGGAATAAGGATAGGAAAGCTAACTGGACGGGCGGAAAAATGGCAAACACAGCCTGAGGCACTTTTTCTTGTTGAATCACCTCTAGAACCTCATCAAAGGTGCTCCTCCAGCATCAAATTGAAAAAAAAACAGTGTATGGTGAAGATATCACTAAAGTGAGGAACAGGAGACCACTAATTCCATCTCTTGTTCTAACCACTTTATGATGGTGATAAAGGTAAAAAGCTCTGGATTTCATTTTCTTTATCCATAGGGTAACTTCAAGCTTATTATTCTATCATGTTCATTTTTAAGGAATAGAAAATGCTACTACTAACAGGCTCATTCTGTTCTTGGAGAACTCAGATAAAGTTACATTGAGTTGTATTTTGCCTCTTTTACAATGTAATGAAGAAATTAAGAGTGGACTCTGATGTCAGCCCTGAGTTTGAATTCTGATATGTGATACTGAGCAATTTACTCAATTTCTCTATGCCTCAGTGTTCTCATTTGTAAATTTAGGGTACGTAATTGTCCTAGTTGGTAAAGTTGTCCAAAGGACATAATTAATATAATATTTAGCCAAGTGCCTAGTATTTATACGTACTGAATAAATATTAGACATGGTTGTCATTATTATTACTGTTTTTATTTATTGATTGATTTTTAAATTTTCAAGAACTAACGTCCGTTGTGTTCTAAAGACCTATGCAGAACTAATGTGTCTTTCATGGGACAGAGTTTACTTTTATTCTCATACCCTTTCTACTTTACTGTAGTTTTTTTGTTGTCTAGTAAATAGTTCCTTCAACACTTTCTTACAAGGTACAGAAAATTTCTAATTGTCAAACATCAGAGATTAGCTGCCTTATCATTTTAACTGTTTTTTTCTTTTTTTTTTTTTTTTAGATTGTATTTATTTATTCACGACAGACTCATAGAGAGTGAGAGGCAGAGACACGGGCAGAGGGAGAAGCAAGGTCCATGCAGGGAGTCTGAGGTGGGACTCAGACCCGGGTCTCCAAGATCATGTCCTGGGCTGAAGGTGGCACTAAACCGCTGAGCCCCTTGGGCTGCCCCATGTCCGTTTTCTTTAAAAAATATATTTTATTTATTTATTCATGACAGACACAGAGAGATAGGTGGAGGGAAAAGCAGGCTCCCTGTGGGGAGCTTGATGTGGGACTCAATCCCAGGACCCTGGGATCATGACCTGAGCCAAAAGCAAACACTCAACTACTGAGCCACCCAGGTACCCCTCATTTTAACTATATTTTGAATATTTTTAAAAGATTTTATTTGTTTATTCATGAGAGAGAGAGAGAGAGAGAGAGGCAGAGATACAGGCAGAGGGAGAAGCAGGCTCCATGCAGGGAGCCCGATGTGGGACTTGAACCCAGGACTCCAGGATCATGCCCTGGGTGGAAGGCAGTTGCTCAATGGCTGAGCCACCTAGGGGTCCCTCTTTTGAATAATTTATAACCCAAAGTTATCTCAACATAACAAAATTTTGAAAAGTGGTTGCAAAAGGCATCAGGAGAACATGGATGTATGCGTTGCACTATAGGAATGGAAATTTAAGCATAGATGGTTCAATTAAATATTAAATCATATAAAAATACTTATTTGGGAACTGACCCAAGTAATTTGGTCACCCTTTTCTTGCATGATGAAAACTGCTTTTGCTAATTAGTTTTCTGACCTATGCTGTTGTCTGGAAGAAGGTAATAAAAGGTGAGAAAATAATTGCTATTTTAAATTATGTCCTCAGGATGCCAGCATATTCGATCAGTTGGGTCAAAAAATCCATCAAAACAGTTCAAAATCATATAGATGAAGTCTTTTTACAAAATGGACATTTTCCACTGAATGTGCCAAATATCTCAGCTTTTCTTTGCTGTTTTTAAATTCTTTTCTGTTTTGAATTTATATACTTCTATGAATAGTGGTTTCTTCAAATAATTTTAACATGGAAATTTAATATGAAAAATTTTATTTCATTGTTCTTACAACCTCAGAAGATAGGTAAGGCATGGATTATAGTTACCACCTTAATTTTAACCAATGCAATTTGCTCAAAGTCTCCCAGCTAGTAGATGACAGACAGAGGTTCACACATAGGTATAATAACTCCAAGTATGTGTTCTTATTAATAGAAAACACCTAATGTATTTGTTCCATTTTTCTAATGTTTCTTGAGGTTCTTTAGACGAATCATCAGTATTAAGGTTGTTTATAAATGAATCTGAAGATCCATAGAATTAAGTTGGGGCAATTCTAAAATGAAAATTCAAGTGATGACATCCCCTAGAGTTCAATTATTTGAGTTAACTGTTTGTAATAATAGATCTTGGTACACAGCTGACACAATTCTCCGTTGCATTTCTCCTCTTTCCATCACCTTTCTGTTTCTATTACAATACCCTTAGGGATATTACTAATAAATTAATTATTGGAAAAGCTCAAGGTTCATGTACAGTAACCATTAGCCACAATATGGTAGAATAGATAAGCCATTTCCCTGAAGAAATACCAATCAAGTAGAAGTAAGTGATCAATGTTCAAAGGACATGCAGAGGAAAAAAATATAAAAAGGAGATACGTGCATATCTATTTGGAGTATTTTATTCCATAAGGCATGTTTACTAAAAAATAATGAACTGAAGCAAGAGTTGGAACACAGCTCATTGGAACCATGATGCTGCAAAATTGAAAGTTGTTTTACAAATGTATGGTCCAGTTTAGGAACAGCCTTTCTTAATGACAGCATCCTCTTAATAGCAGCATCCTAGGCACTTGATCCACAGAGGGAAGTAATTGAATTTAATGCACACAATCTTCATTTTTTTAATAAATTTATTTTTATTGGTGTTCAATTTACCAACATACAGAATAACACCCAGTGCTCATCCCGTCAAGTGCCCCCCTCAGTGCCCATCACCCATTCACCCCCACCCCCCGCCCTCCTCCCCTTCCACCACCCCTAGTTCGTTTCCCAGAGTTAGGAGTCTTTATGTTCTGTCTCCCTTTCTGATATTTCCCACACATTTCTTCTCCCTTCCCTTATATTCCCTTTCACTATTTTTTATATTCACCAAATGAATAAGAACGTATACTGTTTGTCCTTCTCCGATTGACTTACTTCACTCAGCATAATACCCTCCAGTTCCATCCACTGTGAAGCAAATGGTGGGTATTTGTCGTTTCTAATGGCCGAGTAATATTCCACTGTATACATAAACCACATCTTCTTTATCCATCATCTTTCGATGGACACCAAGGCTCCTTCCACAGTTTGGCTATTGTGGACATTGCTGCTAGAAACATCGGGGTGCAGGTGTCTTGGCATTTCTTTGCATTGGAATCTTTGGGGTATATACCCAACAGGGCAATTGCTGGGTCGTAGGGCAGGTCTATTTTTAACTCTTTGAGGAACCTCCACACAGTTTTCCAGAGTGGCTGCACCAGTTCACATTCCCACCAACAGTGTAAGAGGGTTCCCTTTTCTCCGCATCCTCTCCAACATTTGTGGTTTCCTGCCTTGTTAATTTTCCCCATTCTCGCTGCTGTGAGGTGGTATCTCATTGTGGTTTTGATTTGTATTTCCCTGATGGCAAGCGATGCAGAGCATTTTCTCATGTGCATATTGGCCATGTCGATGTCTTCCTCTGTGAGATTTATCTTCATGTCTTTTGCCCATCATGATTGGATTGTTTGTTTCTTTGGTGTTGAGTTGAATAAGTTCTTTATAGATCTTGGAAACTAGCCGTTTATCTGATATGTCATTCGCAAATATCTTCTCCCATTCTGTAGGTTGTCTTTTAGTTTTGTTGACTGTATCCTTTGCTGTGCAAAAGCTTCTTATCTTGATGAAGTCCCAATAGTTCATTTTTGCTTTTGTTTCTTTTGCCTTCGTGGATGTATCTTGCAAGAAGTTACTGTGGCCCAGTTCAAAAAGGGTGTTGTCTGTGTTCTCCTCTAGGATTTTGATGGAATCTTGTCTCACATTTAGATATTTCATCCATTTTGAGTTTATCTTTTGAGTATGGTGAAAGGGAGTGGTCTAGTTTCATTCTTCTGCATGTGGATGTCCAATTTTCCCAGCACCATTTATTGAAGAGACTGTCTTTCTTCCAGGGGATGGTCTTTCCTCCTTTATCGAATATTAGTTGACCATAAAGTTCAGGGTCCACTTCTGGGTTCTCTATTCTGTTCCATTGATCTATGTGTCTGTTTTTGTGCCAGTACCACACTGTCTTGATGACCACAGCTTTGTAGTACAACCTGAAATCTGGCATTGTGATGCCCCCAGCTATGGTTTTCTTTTTTAAAATTCCCCTGGCTATTTGGGGTCTTTTCTGATTCCACACAAATCTTAAAATAATTTGTTCTAACTCTCTGAAGAAAGTCCATGGTATTTTGATAGGGATTGCATTAAACGTATAAATTGCCCTGGGTAACATTGACATTTTCACAATATTAATTCTGCCAATCCATGAGCATGGAATATTTTTCCATCTCTTTGTGTCCTCCTGAATTTCTTTCAGAAGTGTTCTATAGTTTTTAGGGTATAGATCCTTTACCTCTTTGGATAGGTTTATTCTTAGGTATCTTATGCTTATGGGTGCAATTGTAAATGGGATTGACTCCTTAATTTCTCTTTCTTCAGTCTTATTGTTAGTGTATAGAAATGCCATTGTTTTCTGGTCATTGATTTTGTATCACACAATCTTCATTTTGAGGATACCCTCGATTTAAAGTAGCAGGGAGCATAATTAAGTCTAATAGAAACTATGTCTTGAGAATGAAGATACCTTAGCAAGGAAATATAGACCAAGTCTACACAGTACCAATTACCCAGTCAACCAGGGTTACAAGCTGTGTTTATTTCCAGGGATGAATGGTGCAGGATAGGAAATAGTCAATGGCTTTGTAATTATGTTATACGGTGAAAAATGGAAACTACACTTGTAGTGAGCAAAGCATAACATATAAACTTTTCAAATCAGTATGTCATACATCTGAAACTAATGTAACATTATGTTTCAAGTATATTTTATTTTATTTTTTCAAGTATATTTTAAAAAAGAAAACTAGCTTCACTCCAAATATGTATATATATATATAATATTTAATAACCATTTTTATTTCAATTACCCAATTAAAGCAAAGCTTGAGGGTTGAGTCTTATTTATTTTTTTATTTAGTTTGAAATACATTTACATTTGGAAGTGAGTAACTATAAACCACAATATTATGATGAGCTTAAGTTTCACGTACATCCAAAACAAAGTAAAGAAGTGAAATAATTGGCATTTCTAATTAAAAGAATATATTCTGAAACGTAGATATTTGAATTAGCAAATGTATACCCTAAACCATCAGAATAATTTTTTGTCCTCCTTTCTAGTCTTACACAATTTACTCATAGATATATTTGAAATTAAAGGAAATAACTTTAATTTACAGGTCGATCGGAATGCCTGGGTGGCTCAGCGGTTGAGCAATCGGGCTTTAACTCAGGGAGTGATCCCAGAGTCCCTGGATCAAGTCCCACATCAGGCTTCCTGCATGGAGCCTGCTTCTCCCTCTGCGTATGTCTTTGCTTCTCTCTGTGTGTGTCTCTAATGAATAAATAAATAATTCTCTTAAAAAATTTACAGATAGATCATAATATAACATCTGTTGGCCTATCTGTCATGGATAAAGTCAGCTTGGTGCAATGAAAAGAATAGTTGACCTGGGAGTTGTGTTCTCACTTTTAATCTTGTCTCTATTCATTCATACTTCTATTTGTAAAATATGTTTAGCTTACAATGTATCAGCATGCAGAGAGTGGGGGGAATAATTAAATGAGCACAATCCATTTGTTATTATTGAAGAGCTTGTAGAATATTGGGAGAGATAAACATGTAAAAATAATTATGGCCAAATGCATTTAATACTAGAATGGATTGTTATACAGTAAGAGATAAGAATGGAGACATAAATATATTTAGTCTCTGAAAAATTGATCATGAATGAGTTAATGTTTTCTCTGCATCTCAAATGATAATAAGGATTTATTTATTTATTTATTTATTTATTTATTTATTTATTTATGAGAGAGAGAGAGAGAGAGAAAGAGGGAGAGAAAGAGAGTGCTTGTGGGAATGAAGGGAGGGGCAGAGGGAGAGAATCTTCAAGTAGACTACCCTTTGAGTGCAGAGCCCCACCCAAGGCTATCTCACAGAGGGCTCTATCTCACAACGGATATGATTACAACCCATGAGATCATGGACTTAGCTGAAACCAAGAGTTGGTTGCTTAGCTAACTGAACCACCCAGGCACCCCTCAAAGGATGATAATAAAAAACCCATGGAATGACTTCAGGGGTGAAGAAAGCCATATGTACAAAGGTATGAATAATGACCTAAAGTTTCTTTGAGATTTCTGTGTATATGGAGAATAAGTGGTAAAATGGGACTATTGGCAAAAGCTCTGGTTGTTCAGAGCAGATGGGACTTAAGATGCAAAACAAAAAAATGAGACTAGACAGTGGCCAATTTTATTGGGTATGATCAAGTGCTTGACTTTACCCCTTAGAAAATAAGCCTTTAAGCCAAACAGTTATTCATATTCTCTCTGTATTCTTATGTAAACTGCATTATCTTTGGGTGTTTTTTTTTTTTCTATACAGTGGACAGCGCTGTGTGTTGAATGAATATGAATGAGAAAATAATTGGTCACAATCTATCTTCAATTTTATGTCATAATTTTAAATTTATGACCTTAAGAGGATTTAAAGGATTATAACTTTAATAAATTTGTCATCCAGTGACATTCCTGGAATATTTTTATGCTCAGATAAAACAGAAATATCAGGGTAGCATAAATTGACCATATTACAGAAATGGTACACATGTTAATGTAAGCAGCACTTCCTTCAGAAAAGCTAGAGCAGAGCATACATAGTTAAGACAAGGCTGTTTATTGGGAAGAAATAATGAAAGGAAATATCAAAGGGAATGTAATTTCTAACGTAAATTCTGGAATAATCTGCCTGTGAAACCTAACATGCCACTCCATTCCTCTAAGTTTTTTTCATTGATTCTATTCTACAAACATTGTTTGAACACTTACTGTGTTTTAGATACTAGTGCATGAAGCAATGGTAGACACATTCTTGTCCTAACTGAGCTTTCAACTAAGGAGCTAAAGCCAGCAAAGATTCTTTGAGAACAAGCAACATAAACCAATTTGAGTTCTCACTAGCCAAAAATGACTTAATTCAAAAGACCCAGGGTAGCTGACAGACTTGAAGGGGAAGCTAGAAATCCAGGCTTTGGAAGGAGCAATGAATTCCAGAAAACTTGATAGTAGGAACTAGGAGAAAATGGACTGTGTGCTGTCAGGGTCAGGGGAGGAGTGATTTTGCAAAGGGGAATTGAATTATCACTAATAGAAAAGATCGTGGATACTGGGCAGGCAAAAGGAAATGTTTGTTTCCAAAAATGTTTGTCTTATTCTTTAGATTATTTCTAAGGCCTTTTTGAGTTGTAAAAATTCTGGAATCAGTTAGATTATGATTTAGTGTTTCACAGTTTTTTCAGGTGTACTTTATTTCATTTAACATACAACCCTGCCTTATGTAAATAGAATCTCAGAACTAAAGGAAGATGGCTTTTCCCCTCAAAGTTAAATGGAATAAAAAAAATAGTGAAAATGCATCTTTTTTTTTTTTCAAAAGAAGAGGTGATGATTGTATTTACAATAGTTCTATAAATAGCCATTCTACAATGCACTACTCACTTTAGGGAAAGAGCAGGGTTCAGTTCTATCGCTCATTTAAAGCTATCTTTCTGGAGTTGAGAAAGCCCCAGAGAGATTTATTTCCATGGATTTATAAGCTCTCAGAAACTGCAGCTTGAACATGGGCTAGCTGTGAGATGTTTAATTACTGATTTTGGTCATTGCAGCAATGACATTAGTCGTCTTGTTAAAGAAAATGACAGTATTATCAAAACCTGTAAAGCTTTATTTAAACTACCTTTGATGATAACCTCTTTTAGGAAGCATTGTTTTTAATTAGACTTTGGGTTTGAAAGCAAGAAGGGTCAATGAAAAAAATTTTTTAATCATACCCCAGCTACTCAGCTACTCCTTTACAGAATTCAATTACTTCCATCCAGTGCAGCATAAGAAACATTTGGTAACTGATTAAAACAATTTTTAAAGCAAATTATAGCCCTGTCAGAAAACAAGAAATCGGAATGTCAAAACACAAGGACATTTCGATGCAAAATGTCTTGCAAGTGTCTTTGACAATTTCTGACTGCATGTTATATTAGTTTCATTAATTTGGTCCACGTCAAGCAAAAGAAAAAAAATAAAGTACTTCCATACATTTTCTATTTGAAATAAAAATCCTCAAATGAATAATATTCCCAAAGATAACTAAAGTAGTCATGTGGGGAAATTTTATGCTTTAATTTTATCCAAGCTTACTCAGCACTGTAAAAATCTATGTACAGGTTTATAGCTATAGAGACCCCAAAATAACTGCTTTTTTCTATTGGCAGTAAAGCTGCATCCATAAAAATTCAGCCACTACTGATATGTAAATGCCTTTAGACATAGATTTTATTTATTACTTTCTGGGCAGAGCCAAACATAACAATATGTTATTTGTAATATATTCCACATATACTTTAAAAATATAACTTACAAGCTTCATAGATCTGATCCATGAGTCTAAAATATATTGTTATTTTGACTTCAATTTAAATATTTATTCTTTGTTTATAAAAGATTACAGATTGTTCTTCTCTTATAAAGCTAAAACAAATTCAAAAGACATATTACAGAAAGATAAAACTATAGATTATTAGTGAAATAAAGTTGCAAGAAATATGGCTTCTTACTAAAAGATTTCCTGTCCTGTATCAAAATTAAAGCACTAGAATCTTGTATTCAGTCTTATAAAAGCCTATTAACTGACTCAATGCTTTGTATGTATCAGAATCCTCATTTCAGTGAAGCAAAGCCTTATCTCTAGTAGTTTCTCAACACATTTGCTGAAATATAGCTGACCCTTGAACAACATGGAAGCTAGAGGCACCACTTTCCCCTACATAGTCAAGAAATTATAGAATACTTTTTACCCCGCCCCCACACACACTAACTATTAATAGCTACTATGGATCTGAAGTTGTACTGATAATATCAAAAGTAGATTAACACATAACTTTTTAATGTTATATATATTATTTATTGTATTTTTACCCTAAGCTAGAGAAAATAAAGTGTTATTAAGAAAATCATAAGGAAAAAAATACATTTATAGTACTGTGCTGTATTTATATTTAAAAACTCCCTGCACAGTTCAAATATGTGTTATTCTGGGGTCAATTATAAAATGAAATAAAGAGACATGAGAGCCATCAGTCAACAAGCATTTACTGAACCCCTTAGAACTGTTTGACAAATAGCTATATACTTACTCAATGTTTGCAGATTTTATGAGATTGGGACTTATCTGAAATAGAGAAAGAATTTGGATTATGGAGTTTTATAATTATACTTACCATAATGGCAAGTATAGTGTTGTGCAAGTGAAATTTCTTCTAAATAATAAAACCTCAACTGACAAGACTGAAGGGATAAAGTGATGATGATGGGTATAGATAGATGATAGATAAATAATAGATGATAAATGATAGATACATGATAGATAGATATAGATAGATAGATAGATAGATAGATAGATAGATAGATATGGCTCAAGAAACAAAATTTTAGAGGGAGTTTGGCTTTGATTCAGGAACTCAGTTGATGTCACCTAGATTTTTTTCCCTTTCTCATACACATAGATGCACACCCATGCACACACTTTTATATTCTTTGGTGATGACTTCATGCTCCAACAGTCCATTCACTCTATCTAATTGACCCCCCAAATTCTAGGCTTACCCATTTTTATCTTAGCCAATATCCCTAGTTAAGGAGATGATCTCTGTTTTGAGTACTTACAAAATAATCCCCAAATTGAGATACTTTCTTTTAACTCACTTATTCTCTCTAACTGTGGCCCATGAGGATGAATTGGGCTTGAACATCAGTGTTCTGATTCTGGAGGAAGGACACAAAACTGCTATCACAAACCAATGCAGCTGGTGTCTGCAGATATTAAGAAACACAGTAGTGAAAAAAATTATACATTATGACATCATGCTTGGCCTATGGCCATCCTTATTATCCCATAATTTCAATTTTAAAGTCTATGAACCTCACACAATTATTTTTTTTAAGTTTTATTTATTTATTTAAGAGAGAGAGAACAGGGAATGGGGCAGAGGGAGAGAGAGAATCTCAGGCAGACTCCCCACTAAGCAGGGAGCCTGATGCACGTCTTGACTCTGAGATCTTGACCTGAGCCAGCCGAAACCAAAAGTCTGATGCTTAACTGACTGAGCCATCCAGACACTCTAACCTCACACGGTACTTTAGTGGCCACTTGACTCTAGCATCCTTATCTGAATTCTTATCTCATATAGCAGAAGGAGGCAGGGCTTATGGTTTAGGCTAGGGTCCTCAATACCAGATTTGGCATGAGAAAGGAATGCAGATAGCTTATGGCTGTAGATTTGGAACAATGTTAAGCTAAGCATTCTCAAAATTCTAGACCCACATTGCTAATTTTCTGCCACAAAACTCTATCTACTTATGCCTCAGCATGATGAATCCACCTATTCCAAAACTCAGCACTTTCAATGTGTCCCCAGCTGGACTGACTCTCTTTCCTGCCAAGTCCGTTATATTCCAATTTTCAATTCAACTCTTTATGCTTACTGCTTGGGAGCCTCCCCATAATGTCTTCTACAAGATACTCCTTTTCAAAAAAAGTTTTTCGTTTAACTTAAAATTTGACTAGATAATGAGTTTACTTGTAACTGTAAAAAGTATCCCTCCCATCTCTATCTTCTAGTTCCCTAGATCCTAGTGTAGGCAAACACTGCTTTGAGTTTCTGGTACACTAACTCAATAAAGATAGAATATACACACGCAGGCATATTTTTAGTAGCCCAAGATAAATTCCACCTTGGGCCCTACCTTAAATATGTTTCAATATCTTCAAGAATGTTCTTATGTTCCTTTTAAAAAATCATTTTTAAATGGATGCACAATGATATAGTATATATGTAACATATATATGTAACCTGTGATAAGCACATATTTCCAATACTTTTGTTGCTGTAATCAATAGTCAATGAATAACAGCATATATCATATATCTTTTCTTTTCTTTTTTTAATTTTTATTTATTTATGATAGTCACACAGAGAGAGAGAGAGAGAGGCAGAGACACAGGCAGAGAGAGAAGCAGGCTCCATGCACCAGGAGCCCAACGTGGGACTCGATCCCGGGTCTCCAGGATCGCGCCGTGGGCCAAAGGCAGGCGCCAAACCACTGTGCCACCCAGGGATCCCCTATCTTTTCTTAACTGAGTTTTAAGACTTCTTCTATTCGATTTGTATCTATAAATACTAAATGTTTTTATCCAAGTATATAGTTTGCTTTTGAATTTTTCTTGGTCATGCAGAATTTATTTTTTGTAGCTAAATGTATCAATTTTCCTTTTATGGATTTTGTAATTGATATCATAATTAGAAAGGTCTTTCCCACTCTAAAATTATTGAGAAACAAAGTAAAATTAAACTTCTGTGTTGTCTAATTACTTTCATTAAAATCTCATAGTAATGCTTTGATTCTTCTATTAGAATTATCTCATTCTCCTTTTCCTCTGTTCCCTGATAGATTAGAAACTCATTTTTATAGACTCACAGCCTTGTTGTCTTGTCCCTAGCACTCATTCAATACATTTTTGTTCAATGGGAATAAATTACAAACATTGGTCTTTTCAGATATCTACAGACATATGTCCAATGCAAATATGAAGCTCTTCTATGCATATTTAATTAATTGATTTTCTTTATAAAATCATTTTTAGGTGAAGATTAATACTTGAATACAGAACTCTTTTCTATTAATGACTGTGAAAGTTTTTTTTTTTTTAATTACTAGATACGCTGACCTACATTCAAATGGAATGAAAGGATGGATAGTTTGAAAAGAAAGGAAGAGATTCTTAGATGAGAAAATGGTTTTGATTTCAGATAAACATAGTTCTTAGTCTCGGTTCTACACATTGAAGCTGTATAAGCCAGGGTCAGCTTCCATGCAATGCGTATTTATGAAACTAAAACTGTTTCCTCATCCATGCAGTGAAACTGTCAGCACTTACCCCATTTAGTTGCTGTGAGGAATTAATGAGGTGATGTAAGTAAGCCATTGATTTCTTTAAAATTAAAATGATATGCTAATGTGCATTATTAGCTAGACTGAAACTCCTTTGTAATATTGGATACACACTATTTCATGAGATAGCCTCAAAGTGTCAGATAATTGCTATGCATAGTGTTTAGGGGATCTGCATAACCCACACATTGAGGATGAAGCCATTTCAGAGTTTGAAATAAGTTGTGAAGCAACATGTATCCAAAAGCAGATAAATTGTGAAAATCCCAATTGAATATTATGAATTTTTGTCAGCCCTCAAAGAAAAATTGATACTCTACACAATTGTGGGCAAAGTAGGAGATATAAGGAGGTGACTAAAATGCTACTAATTCTTTTGTTTGAATTTGTCTTCTAAAGTGTTTTGGCAGAATTTTGGCCTCATTCTCACTGTACCCAAACAAACGTACCTACCAGGCTCCTATAAGAGAACAGTAGACATCTTTTGCTTTAGTAAATTGAGAGAACTAGCTAAACTTGACAAATCAGACCAAGAACTCATAATCCAAGCTATAGGAATAATCAATCCATAATCCAGTTATCCCTCTATTTTATCAAACTAGTTAAGAATTGCAGGCTGTTTACTTTCGGTAACTTGTGGTAATATTGTGTGCACATATTCACTGTCTTAACTTGAGTGAGATAAGGAGATCCAGGAAATCTTATTTCTTGACATCCTACTTGAGTTCCTTTTGGTAAATATTGCCTCCCCACTCCTTGTTTATTTAAAAAGGAAACAAAACAAAACCCAGAGGTTTTGCAATGCTCTTCCTTTCAGAAGTTGCCTTTCTGGTGGAAATAATTAGATTGAAGAATTGAAGAATAAGCAGCTCCTCACCTAGGAGACAGGCAAATTGAAAGGCTAACGTGTTTGTCAGCATTTCAGGAGCAACATAAATGTAAGAACTAGACACACAAGGAGAAAGCCATTCCTTCAATCCAGCAGGGACACTAGGCCCCAGCATAAATAAACAATTCAATTTAATATAATCATAGGGAGAAAGAAACTTAAAGCCAGTGTGTGTGTGTGTGTGTGTGTGTGTGTGTCTGTGTGTCTGTGTGTCTGTGCCTGTGTTTATCTGTAGGTTGTGTGACATTAAAGAAGAGCGGCATATATTATACACTTAAAGTTTAAGGGTGTGTTGCTATTGTTTTTGTTCCTTCGCTGTGTAAGTTTCTGACTAATATTCCAGCAGTTTCAGTTCAACAGCCTTTGGAATTTTTTGAGAAAAGCCAGGAGCTATATACTGTAGGGTCAAAGTGGCTAAATTCACTTCATGCTTTTACCAGGGTAACTAGCTTGGCTATCGTAACTAAGGGTTGGAATGTGCAGGGGGAGGTTTTGATTCTCCAGTCATAAATCTCAACAGTAGAAATAATCAAATGGTTTAGTTTGTTTCCAGGGCATGACTATAATGTATCCTCTGCCCAGTTTCCAAGTATCATGTATACCTTCAGTTTTCAAAGTCAGGCATAGAATCCACAGTGTAGGATGCAAGCAGTGATGCTGATCCTTACCAAATGAGGTGCTTTACTCTGTATCATATAGAAATATAAGAGAATATATCTTTCTGTTTAACCAGCACAACACTGATTCTGTTTGGTTCTTCCATTTGTCTAGGCCAGTAGCTCTTGACCAGGTGTGAATTTGCTACCCCCCACATCCCCAAGGGATATCTGGAAACATTTGGAGGTACTTGATTGTCGCACCTAGGATCTACTGAGTGGAGACCAGGGACGCTTCTCTGCTACTCAAATGTCAACAGTATGAGGCTCAGAAATCCTGGGCCATCATTTAGTTTAAGTGCAAATTCAGATAAAATTTTAACTAAGCTTACTGAAATCAAAACTTGATAAAGGAAAAGCATGAATTTATTTTGACAATACTGAGATTTTGTTACATAAAAACATGTGGGCATGAGTTTCTACCAGATTTAGTATTAATTCTCTTCTGACAAATGGGTTTTTTCCACTGCGAAGAAGAAGACCACTGATCTCCTCGGGGTGCAAAAAAAGCCTTAGTAGGTTGTTTGCACTGTAGTCACTCAATTGTAAATAATCTATAATTTTCCAACTCCCAAAAAATGCCTTTTAGCTATTTTTCTTCTTTAAAATTAAAATGGCTTTTGCCTATGCAGGTATACCTTGCCTTGAGCAAGTTCTATATATGAAACATGGATTTAAAAAAAAGATTAATCTTGGCTAAATGTTTGCTTTAGAGTAAGAATCTGTAGCTTCATCAAAGTCAGTGAAGGAAAGATTCCTGTAAAAATACAAATGGTGATACCTTTACATAATGTGGCTCAGTTTCCACTTTGGGAGACATATAATTATTACTTTAAAAATTAAAAGAATTAAAATCAACTAATCAGTCATTTTCATAGGACAATCTATTATTTCCTAACAAAATTTACTACTTACCTTCCTCTGAGTAAATACAATTATTAAAGTACATGTTTTACATCCTTTCTATGTCTGTGAACAGGTCCCAGAGATATGCTTTTTGTCTCTACACTGTTACCAATCTTGTAAGAAATACTGCCAAGGTAAGACTTTTTTGTTTTGTTTTGTTTTGTTTTTTTTGTCAAAGTTTTTAAGGATTACATTTTAAGGATGTTAATCCAACTGATTTACATACAATGCAACATTATGTGAAGAATGTGTCGAATATACGTTGAAAATCAAAAGAAAAAAGACACCATCAAATATTAAACATAAAGCTCTAGCAGTCATTCTCAAATTTTCATCAAAACTCACATTTAATTATTTGTTCATTCATTCTATCATCAGTTATATATCTAGTACCTACCAGAATTTAGTGTCTCTGAGATATATCCTAGCACCCAAATCCTAGGATATGATGATGTTGCTTTTATTTTATTTTATTTTTTTTATTTTTTTGATGATGTTGCTTTTAAACCAGACAATCAAGGTTCTTCTTTCCCTGAGCTTAAAGAGCAAGAACCACACTGACTTCTCAGTGCTGAGTTGATGGAGGGCAGAGTTATGATTAACTAACCAGAATTTAAATCAAAACTTGAGGGTGCCTGAGTGGCTCAGTTGGTCAAGTGTCTACCTTTGGCATCAGATCATGATCCTGGGGTCCTGGGACGGAGTCCTGTGGTCAAGCTTCCTACTCACTGGGGAGCCTGCTTACCCCTCTCCCTCTGCTCCTCCCCTTCCCCTGCTATGCTTCCTCTCTGTCAAATGGATAAATAAAGTTTTTAATAAAAATTTTAAAAACCATGATACAAAATATACATATATATATATAATAAATAAACAAAATGCCATATCTTTCCAAATTGTGTCTTATGATTGACTTCTAGTCTCATAGCATTGTGGCCAAAAATGGTGCATATTATGTTTTCAGTCTTTTTTGTATTTGTTGAGGCCTGTTTTGTGACCTAATATGTGATCTATTATGGAGAATGTTCCATGTGCACTTGAGAAGAGTTCTGCTGTTTTAGGATAGAAAGTTCATAGCAGGTTCTGAAATATCTATTAAGTTGAAAGATAAAGAAAGAAAGAAAGAAAGAAAGAAAGAAAGAAAGAAAGAAAGAAAGAAGAAAGAAAGAAAGAAAGAAGAAAGAAAGAAAGAAAGAAAGAAAGAAAGAAAGAAAGAAAGAAAATGAAAGAAAGAAAGAAAGAAAGAAAGAAAGAAAGAAAGAAAGAAAGAAGGAAAGAAAGAAAGAAAGAAAGAAAGAAAGAAAGAAAGAAAGAAAGAAGAAAGAAAGAAAAGAAAAGTGCCCAGAATCAATGACAACTAACTTTGTGCAAGGATGAATAAGTCTGGGACAGCCTCTAGTAGAAAATAACATATGAAAACAACCTTTGAAGACAGAGAAAAGAAGAATGACAAAGGAGCAGTAACTTTTCCTGAAATGTCCATGGGTACCTGAAGTTTACTTCATGTTGTGATGCTTTTCACTTATTATACCCTTGTTTTAATAAACTCATTTGGAGACTAATGGGGGAAAGATTCATTCATGATAGAACCCAGAAGCAGACTAGATTACATACAGTAAGTTATTATCACCAGTTCATTCTGAGTCTCAATTTTGTCATTCTGAAACTGGGCATAATAATACCTACCTTTAGAATTTTGTTCTGTTAATTTAAAATTATGGAGCTCTAATTTCTAGCACATAGTAATTTAGTATTTTTTCTTTAAACTGCAAGAAATTGGTCATAACACTTGAAAAACACTTCTAAGACAAAATTTGCTTTTTATAAGATAATGACAAATATAATGATAAATATACACATATGTAACGTGTATATTTTATGTGAAAAGCATCATAAAATTACTTATTATTTTTGTAAAAGGAAAATAATTTTAAGACAATTTTATGAAATGAACTGGCAAACCTGCATGAGGTATTATTATTACAGTATAGAAATAACATTTTAATATAAAATTGTTAGGTATTTTTAAAATAAAAAATGAGTAATAAGCAAAAAACAATGTGATATTTACATGGCATTATATAATGTGGGAAACAATCAGTTCATACTTAAATTATAAGGTGTTTCAGTAGGCTAAATAATGGGCCCCCTCAAAATGCCCATGTCCTAATCCCCAGAATCTGTCAATATGTTGGCTTGTGTGATAATGGGGACTTTGCAGATGTGATTAAGGAAAGAATCTTGAGGTGGATGGGTAGATTTTTCTACATTATCAGGGTGAACCTAATAATCAAGGGTCTTCTTAAGGACAAGTGTCCTTAGGAGGCATGACTGTGAAAACAAGAGATTGGAGAAAAAAGACAAGGCAAGGGCCCAGTCAAGAAATTCGAGAAGCTGAAAAAGGGAAAGAAATGGGTTCTTATTCAAAGCTTCCAGAAGGAATGCAGCCTTCCCAACAAAATTTGATTTTGGACTTTCGGCTTCCTGAATGGTAAGTTAATAAATTTATGTTATGTTAAACCATGGATTTTGTGGCAATTTGTTATAGCAGCAATGGAAAACTGATACAGGTCTAAATATACTCAGGTATATCAATATAAAAGAAGACTGAAAATGACTGATAGAATAATTGAATTAAAAGTCAAAGGCTGCAGGAAAACATGCCTGGGTCAGTCGATTAAGCGTCTGACTCTTGATTTCTGTTCGGGTCATGGTCTCAGGGTCATGGGATCAAGCCTCTTTGCTCAGCAGGAAGTCTGCTTGAAATTCTCCTCTTCCTCCTCCTCGGCCTCTCTTCACCTCTAAATTAAATAAATAAATCTGTTTTTTTTTTTTTTAAAGTTGAAGTATATGAAAAGCCAAACTGTATTATATATTTCTATTTTTCACTGCAAAAGTAATGCACTTACTTTTTTTATACATACAGAATTACTATATACATTTCAAACTGTATTTAATTCATTGTACTGCAGTGAAATGAGACTAGAGTAATGGGCATACAAATACTCTGAGACATTCCTAATACAATATGGAAACATCATAAAGATATTTTATTCCTCAGCTAGAAGTGTCTGTCATTCGGTTTGTCAGTAAAGTCTTTCTTCCTGGATCAAATTTTCAGTCATTAATAAGTTAACTCTTTATATTATATATTTGTTTATTCTTTTGGAATTAATTGTAGTTGTTGATGTCTTTATCAGCCTTAGAGAAACCTCAATCTCTTTCCCATATCATAGTAAAATTGGTTGCTCTGTAGAACAATTTCTTATTGCATGGTTTGTATTTCTCTACTAATACAATTTTGTTTTAAGCTACTTACCAGAAATCAGTGTCTATCTTGTTATTGTGTGTGTTTAGATAAAGCATCTGTTGAAATTTCCTAAAACTTATATAATTTTCTCCCTTTGGTTGAGAATGTCTAGTTTGATGTTACTACATGGAAATGGGACTTGTTGTTGAAATGATACCTCAGAATGAAACAAGGCATGACAATGGATGTTGAGTGAAGGGGCAAACCACTGCTGGAAAACCTCCATCTTATTCAATGTCCAGAATACTGATTGCTTTGGGGAAGAGATAAATTTGTGTTGGCTTAGGGGAAATCAGTTTGTGGACCATGCTACTTTAGAGGAATTTTGTTGCATTTTTAATTCCCTGACCTGGGTCGCTCCAATCAAACAAAATTTTATTCTTTTCACTTGTGCTCCAGATGGAAGAAAATGTAAACAGCTGTCCAAGTGGTAATGGAGCCTTTTCTTCCACATTCTTGCATGTCATTATGTTAGAGATTTACTTTTTCAGCAAATTGAAACCTCTAAAACCTAGTAATCAAATTTTCCCCCTCTCCCTTGCTTTGTATTCCAACTATCATCAATTGCTTACTTTCTGAAATAGTTTTCCAAAGATGAAGCTATGATGAGTATGCATGGTCATTATCATATTTACTCTTGTCAGTACCATATAGCATTATGTTGTTTACAATAATTAGCTGCTGGAAGCAATCCTGTAAACACAACAATGTGACAGTCTGCATATAGAAGAGCAAATCGCTTTTAAGGGAGCTAATGGGTACATGCTAATTTGGCTACCATGCTGTGGCTCTTGGGTAGGACTACAATGTTAAGGTCTAAAAGAAACCACTTATTCAGTGCTTTTTAAGATGATCCATGTGAAAAAAAATCCATGTAAAAAAATAAGACATGAGGGAATTTGGAAGTTTTCATAAACCAGTGGTAGATTGGTCCTTTTTTTTTTAAGTGGATGAGCTAACTATGATTACTTGAGAAACAATACAATGGAGCTGTATAATTAATGTGTTTATCTTATATAAATTTAATTTTATGGATAGGATAAGCCCCTATTTCCTTAGCCATATAAATAGGCAGTGGTGGTAACCACACCAGGACAACCAATCCAAATAATCAAAATTTATGGAAAGTACACATAATGATTGTTTCAGGGTTTCCTGACCATTAGAAAGAGTTAAATTCTTTGTTTAAGTGATCCATAAGTAGGCCATGACAAATCAGCACTATCCTTGAGCAAGAAGTATAATTGAGAAGCATAAAAAAATATTCAATAAATGGAATTAGAGGAACTGACACAGGAATATATACCCAAAGCCATATATATTTCTTAATGGGAGTTTTATAAGCTTTTCAAAGGTGACTTTAACTTTATTAAATTGTTGCTTTTCTTAAAAAAAAAAAAATTGTTGCTTTTCTTGCTGTCTATATTAACTGACTGCCTCATAAAATGTAACGTCACTATCTATTCACCAATTCAACACACATCTATTGAGCACCTCCTATATTCAAGGCACCTGTCCATTCAGAAAACATGATGAATCAGACACTGCTCTTTCTTGGATCTGGCTGTCTCAGTGGTATAGACATATCAAAGTAAAAAATGATATTATTTAATATTAGAATAAAAAATGTATTAACAATATGAAAAAGTTGCAAAGTGATGTGAGAGGAAAAACTATTTATGATTTCTCCATTAAGAATAAGATATATCCTAATATCTTATATATATCTTAAATATATCTTAAATATCTCTTAAGATGTATTTTAATCTCCATTGAGATATATAGGAGCTTTTGAGTTCATTTGTTTTTGCTGAATTATTAACAGAAGTCAGGTAATGAAAATTGGGGAATAAATTGGTAAAATGTACATTAACTATAAGCACATCTTAAAGAAAAGTAAATGTGTATTTCTACATGTACTTTTATATTTTACTTTGCTTTTCTGGTAGTGCAGAGAGAGGAAAGGGTTTTCAAAGTTTTTTCATGGCTAGATAAAGAATAAACTATTTATTTATTTATTTATTTATTTATTTATTTATTTATTTCAAGATTGATTTATTTATTTATGATAGACAGAGAGAGAGAGAGAGAGAGAGAGAGAGAGAGAGAGGCAGAGACACAGGAGGAGAAAGAAGCAGGCTCTATGCCGGAAGCCCAACAGGGGACTCGATCCTGGGACTCCAGGATTGTGCCCTGGGCCAAAGGCAGGCACTAAACTGCTGAGCCACCCAGGGGTCCCCAAGAATAAACAATTTAAAGAGTGAAACAACCAAGACAGTTCTAATGCCAAAATTTGATACTGAGAGTCCAAAGGACTTTTTTTTTAGGAGAATCTTTGAAAAATACTAATGGTAACTTTTTGTTTTCTTTTAAATATGTATTTGCTTGTCTATATAGGATATTCTTCTTGCTCTAAAAACCCTATTACTCTGGCTAATCATTCTAAGTGGTTAAGTTAAAGTCTTCTGCTGTCACATGGTGATCATAATAGAGGCTTCTGTAGTGGATGGTGTTGTTATCCTGTGCAGATTGCTTTTCCAGGCCAATTCATGTACCCTGAAGCTACTGTGAGACTTGGCTGTTGAGCTTTTTTTTTTTTTTTTCCAGATAAGTGCCCTCAGTTAAACTGGAGCCCTTGTGCCTGAGAGAGTGCACTGTCTCTCCATGCACCCTCTTGCAAAGCCCACAGCCTAAATGACTGACAGGGTGAGATAGTGGCTGTTTTCCTTGTGTAAAAGTTGAATCAACTCTGGTGCAGTCCATGCTCCAGAGCTTTCCATTGGGACAGGCTGGAGTTTCTAGCTCCTTGACTGTTTTCTCCTGCCCATATCCTGCTTTCCTCCCTCTCTTTATCCAGAGTCATTAGTCTATAAATTACCTGAACAAGAATTCCCATCTCAGACTTTCTGCCAGGGAACTACATTAAAGCAGTATCTCTATATCCCAACTATCTACCTAGCCCAATACCTGACATATATCAAATTCAGATCATGATAATTGAATGAATATTGAGTAATATTTGCATTAATGGTATTAGCTATTTAGTAATATCCAGGACTATTGGCTTATTGAAGAATGGATGTCTTATTTTTATTTTTATTTTTTAATTAGAGAGGGATGGAGGAGTAGTGAAAGAGGGAGAGAGAGAACCTTAAGCAGGCTTCATCCCAGCATGAAGCTTGACATGGGTCTTGATCTTACAATCCTGAGATCATGACCTGAACCGAAATTGAGTCAGACACTTAATCGACTGAGATACTCAGACACCTCTGGTGGATATATGCCTTGATAGATATGTCTGCCCTGCAGTGTTCAGAAAGAAAAATTTAAGCGATCATTTTGCAAGCTTAAGAAGGACAACTATGCAAACCTATTGCCATTTTAGTTTTCTTTTCTTTTTTTAGGTTTTTCTCCCTTAGAAGTTCAATTTAAGAGGTAACTGACTTACCTGGTGCTAGATTCAGTCAAGTTGCAGTAACAACAGCAACCACACACACAAATCTGAATTTTGGAAAACAATCTGTTCTATAATATAGATTGTTAAAAGAAAACGTTGTGAAATACGTGGTGTGAATAAATTGGAAACTGACTACCTACAAAACTTCTATAAAGATACTGTGGACAGGGACGCCTGGGTGGCTCAGCAGTTGAGCATCTGCCTTTCGCTTAGGGCGTGATCACGGGTCCAGGGATGGAGTCCCACATCAGGCTCCCTGTAGGGAGCCTGCTTCTCTCTTTGCCTATGTCTCTGCCTCTCAATCTCTCATGAATAAATAAAAAAAAAATACTGTGGACAGCTTCAGATGGTACAGTTGTATGATGGTTTATCATTTATGCATGGTTATTTTTCTGAAACTCTCCAGAAAAAAACATAGGTTGCTTAAACAGCTTCAGAGTTAACCCTTTCCCCCATTTCCCTCAAACATATCCAATAATCTCACATCAGTCCTGATAGTGACTTCTCTTGTTAAAAAGCTTGCAATTCCATTACAGATAAGCTCCAAATATTGATGTGTACCTTTTATTTCATTGGCCTGAGATATCATGGGGGAGCTAAAAATGCCCAAATCTGTTGCTGCATGGTAGAAAAGAAATGACCCCAGAGAAAGGCAGAAGAAGATACCAAATGATTTACTAAATTTCTACTTGACTAGACATCTGTATGTAGGCTAGGCCTATGGTGATCCAAAGGGGAAAGATGTACCAAAGTGTGAGCAATGAGCACAACTGTTCTATAGTGACACGTGGAAGGTGATTGTAAAGCAGTCAGTGTAGAGTGGCCTCAGAGAGCCACACTGACATAGTAGCAGTTAGCAGAAAGGACATCGTGCAAGATAGAATTCACGGAGCCTAATTTGTAGGCATGCAAATTAATGAGTTTGTTATACAAAAGGTTTGATGTGAACTCCTCAGGGTAAAACAAACAAACATATAAACAAAAATTCCTTTTTGTCTCCTTATCCTCAGAAATCTATATCATAATGAATTGCTGGAACAATGCTGATGAAATGTGTGAGTGAATGATAAATTGAGAATAATTATTGTATTTATTTGGCATTGTATGAGGATGCCAAATGTAGAAAGCCATTCCAGCCTCATCTGACCCTTTCTCCCCTCCTTGCTGCCTCTCAGTCAGCCTTGCCTTCTTTTAGTGTTTTGAATACTAGGTTGGTTTCCTTCTGATATAGGACCTTTGTTCCCACCATATGTCCCATTTGCTAGTCATATTTTTCTTTACCTTTACCATATTTAATTTTTACCCATTCTTACCTTAACTCACACATTTTATTATTAGGGAAGCCTTCTATGAACTTCAGGTTTCAAAATCAGTTTGTTTATTTTCTACCAATCATGTTAACTTAATTTAATTTTTTTTCATTTGCTAAGAAGTTAATTTGAAATTTTCAGATTTTATCATTAATTAAATATTATCATAACTGATAAACATGGAATAATTGTCTAATGAATGCCAGCAGCGTGAGCTACTAATTTAGATAACCACCTTGAAGGAATTTGTTATTTTTCCTTTAAATTCTTTTAAATTATGTTTAATTTGTCCAAATGACTTTACACATTTAACTATTGAATATAGTTAAGAATAGTATTGGATATATTGAGCAATTAAATATCATATGGTATTGTATATATTGAACAATTAAATATATAATTTTTCTAGGAATAATGTCTCTACTAGATAAGCAAGATACAGCTATATGAAGTGTTTGACAGTTATTTTGTTCTTACTATACAATGACAGAGACATTTATAGTTGCTGCTGTTTCTTCCCTTTTTATATTTAATTAGCTGATACTTTAGATAAGTTCTGTAAGATTATTTTTCACTAATTATAGAGTATATATATATATATATTACACTAAAACTCATAAGAATTGACTTAAAGGGAAGTGAAATCACAAGATCTTCTTACTTGCTGATAAATCACTGCTCTTGTAGATTTGTTGGCAAATTCTTCAGAAAGTAGACACGATGATTATTAAACTCAACTCTCAACATATTATAGAAGGCACCTGGCATAAACAGTTTATTGTTTACCCAATATCCATTTCCTGGGTCCCATGAATCTAGATAGAGTCAGATGATTCATTTTTATAGTGGGGAATGAACAGAATTGATGTGTCCTTCTGGTCATGACAAAAACATATGGGTGTATTTTCAAGAAGCTCTCTCTGTCCTCAGCACAAGTATAAACAAAGGACTGTAAGGTGGCAAAGTTGAGAGATAGAAGTAGCTTAGTCTCTGAATGCCTTTTTGTAAGATAACCTTTTTGTAAGCTGCCTAACCTGCACTAGGCTTGGATAATGTTATGCAAGTGAATTTCCAGGTTTATTTATGACCATGGCATGAGCTTGCATCAACTGGCTATAGCATGTCTTAAGATTTGCCTTAAAAAAACTATCACTCATCACACTTGGTCAACAAAATCAATCCAAAAAAATTTAGTGAGTACTGACCAAATAAGTATACTCATGCTGTAATTATAGACAGAAAGATTATCCTTTTTCTCTGGGGCCAAAAAACTCATCAGGAAAGATGTGGCTTTGCACATCAATAAATGGATGTTATTTGATGTTATCATGATAAAAACAAACTTAAAAAGGCAGGTATTTATGTTAACCAGCTTAGTATGCCATAACAAAATACCATAGATTTGATGATTTAAATGACAGAAATTTATTTTCTCAGTCCTGGAGGCTGGAAGACCAAGTTCAGGGTATCAGCATGGCTGGGTTCTGGTGAAGGCTCTTTTTCTGGTTTATAGACAACTGCTTTCCTGCTGTGATCTCACCTGACAGAGAGAGAAAAAGATCTCTTTCTTCCTCTTCTTACAGAGCCACAGTTGTATTGGATTAGGCTTATGCCCTTATTTAATATTAATTACCTCTTAATGACCCTATCTCCAGATACTTTCACATTTGGGGTTAGGCTTCAACATGGGGAGAGACAGGGAAAATTCAATCCATAAAAGAATTTTTCTAGAATTAGGAATTAAGTGCTGTGTATTTAGAATCATGGAGAAAAAGAATAATGCTTCCAAAGAGGAGGTGAGTTTCTCAACCAAGTCAAATTTTAAGCTATGCTATGAAATAAAAATCATTAAAATTGAAAATATCAAAAAGACAATTAAGAATATACCCACAAACACAAAAATATTAAGTGCTATAACTGGAGATAAAAAACATAAAAGGATAAAAAAGACATGGTATGATGTAAAAGATGTGGTAAATATAAGATCAAAGAAATGCAACATAAAACCATTATAATACTTATATATAAAGAGCAGAATAAAAGGAGGGGAAGTTATCAAGAAATAATAAAATATAATGTCCCAGGACACGAGAGACACTTATATAAAGATAAAAATAATCTAATCTGGTGAGGGGAATTTTAAAAAATATATACCTAGGGGATTCCTGGGAGGCTCAGTGGTTTAGCACCTACCTTCCACCCAGGGTGTGATCCTGGATTCACTGAAGCAAGTCCCACTTGGGCTCCCTGCATAGAGCCTGCTTCTCTCTCTGCCTGTGTCTCTGCCTCTCTCTCTCTGTGCCTCTTATGAATAAATAAATACAAACCTTAAAAAAATAAAAAATAAAAATAAAAATATATACCTAAACATGCCATCGTAAGACCTCAAAATACCATGCTAAAAATTCCTGGAAAAACAAAGATAATCTATAAAATATTGAATATCATGGTGGCATCAGATAATGCATCAGTAAAATCAATTTCTAGAAGACAATACTTTCAAATTTTGTAGGAAAGTTATTTTGACTATAAATCCTACAGCAGCCAAAGAACTAGTGCCAAAGTAAATATTTCTCAGACAAGAAGATTCACAGGATACATGTGGGTTCAGACAAAAATGAAGGTGAAAAACAGGAGATGTGAGGTATAAGAACAAATGGAGTTAACTTAAAAGTACAGTGAAAATAAGCTACAGGGTGATGTCCAGGCAGGGTCTATGTTAATTGTTAATAAAGACAATTCTACATAGATCTAAGTCGAATGTCTTTTAAAAAATGGAATGGAGTCTATCAAATGAAAGAATGAGTATGAAGCTTAAAAATGATGGCTAACTGGTAACCAATATTTTGAACAATATTCTTGTTGAGAGAAGAAAAAATAAAAGCAATAAGAAAATCACAAAAACACTCAGGGCATCCAAGTTTCCATTATAAAGTATAATGAAATGTAGCATGATCCTAAGCAATTGATGAATTAAGAAAATAAAGGAATTTATCTGAATATGACTCCAGAAATAGTTTCCATCAAATAACTGGAAAGTAATGGACGTTGGAACCACAGGGAAGAAAAGCAAATCCAAAATAGTTTAAATGCTGCTAATGGTTTTCAGTATTTCAAATCAATAATAATAATTAAAAAAAAAACTGTAACAGAAATCTTATTTGTGCTTACTGAACCAAAAAAGAATCTTGCCACAGTTGACAAATTGAAGGGAAAGACATAGCTGAAGAAGAGAGTTGCTTAGTGTTGGAGAAGTGTGAAGAGAAGGATAGGAATACTAATATTTTTTTATATTTCATAGTGTGTGGAAATACTTTCTAATTTGATGAGACAATGAGAGGATTAAGTGGATAATCTATTTAATTAGAGGATTAATATGATAATCTATTTAATTCATAGATTAAAAGGTAATTAATAGAATATCTAAAAATAATAAGATTACCAAAATACTCAAGATGGAAAGAGTAATATTAGGTGAAAAATACTTGTATTATAAGAAATCAGAAGATATTGTCTAAAGTTATGTAACCAGGGATCCCTGGGTGGCGCAGCAGTTTAGCGCCTGCCTTTGGCCCAGGGCTCGATCCTG
Source organism: Vulpes lagopus (assembly GCF_018345385.1). NCBI lineage: Eukaryota > Metazoa > Chordata > Mammalia > Carnivora > Canidae > Vulpes > Vulpes lagopus. Next base: position 42,059,536 of record NC_054830.1, read on the forward strand.
GAGGCCTGGGATCGAATCCCACATCGGGCTCCCGGTGCATGGAGCCTGCTTCTCCCTCTGCCTGTGTCTCTGCTTCTCTCTCTCTCTCTGTGTGTGACTATCATAAATAAATAAAAATTTTAAAAAAATAAAGTTATGTAACCAAACTTAGGACTATAAATACTTATTTATGAAATAAACATAGAATTTGGAAACTGAAATGCAACATAACAGAGACCATAAAGTTAAAATTGTTCTGGGAGGTACAGCTGAATGTTAGGAAGAGCAGAATGTAGCCATTAACAAAATACAAAATAAGTCTCTACTAACCTTGTACATTTGACAGTACTGAAATTACTTAAAAAGTGGAACTAAATAATAAAAATTACAACAAATTTATTTCATCCCTTTTATTTCTCAGAGCATTATCTATCAGATCGTTCCTGGACATTACTTCATATCTTTTCAGCTTCATCCCCCGCCCCTGTGTCCTCTGATTATGTGCAGTCTTTGACCAGATTCATGCAGGTGCTATTTGATGGGGTTTGCTTAAGTTTGTATAGTATGCCCTTCATCTTCTGCTCCAAGGCTTCCATGACCCTGTGACAGTGGAACGACCCTGGGTACCTTTTCAGCATTCACATATGCAGAAGATATGGATGTGGTGGAGTTAATGCCATCATGAGACAAACTTTGAGCATTAAGGGTCAGGAGCTGATGGATAGATGATTCTAAGACTGATCTAAGTCTCAAAGTCCAAAAGGATGGAGGAAACAGTCACCCATAGACAACATCAGTGTATTCACTCTTGTATGGACTCCTTTTTCTGCTTTCCCCATTCCTCACCTCTGCTCCAAGTTCACCTTCCTGATTTAACCAGGCAGTGTAAACTAATTGTAACCACTCTGGTTCTGCTTTGGAGGGAACCAAGGATAAGACCCAGGGCATATATAAGGGGAGAATAAATTGTCACAGGAGTATTTATCTGTGAATCCTTCTTCAATGTTCTGGGAAGGACATCTGGAATCAATGATTAATGCTCTTTATGATAGCTCCTGGAAACTTAGACATGTTAATATAGCTAGTAAAAGAGGTTAGGTGATAAAATGAGAATATATCTAGTAAAAGAGGTTAGGTGATAAAATTGTCTTGCCATGTATTGAGGTAAGAGTCAGAAGACTCAAGAAAGTTAGAAGGTTAAAATAGATTCATAATGTGGTGCAGGAAAACCCATTCTCCCTTATCATGTTTCTTTGGAGGACTAAGGGGAGAATCTTTTCACTAAGGCAATAAAGAACACCCTAACAATGAGGGCACTGGTCCTTTGGTGGTGGCTGTCCGCTGTAGACTAGATTTGACAATATTATATATAATAGAACAGGGCTTCTTAGTATCAATAGGAGTAATAAATTGTAAAATGGCAGTTTTATTTGGCAGCAGTTTACTTTTAAAGGCAAGTTAGATACGATTACTGTAATTGGCAGCAAGCCTGAGTGACAATCAAAATTCCTAAACTATGGAGATGAGTGACAATGTCTGATAGATTATGGTATACCCTCAAATATAATGCATTGGCAGTCAAAAGAAGGAATCACTGGACTTTTAACATTAAAAAGTAACCCCATGTTTTCTATGTCAAAGGTCAAAATCAAAAAGCCACTGTGTTTATAAGATCTAAATTTCTAGATGTCAATCTTAACCCAAGGCTCACTGATTGAAAGTCAAGCAGGAAGAATTTATCATGGGATTGCAATTGTCCACAGTAAATTTGCTTTTAATTCTTAAAGAGGACAGTGGCTGGTTACCAGAATAATTGTGCTCTGGGAAGGACAATGTCCAGAATTATTGAGATTTCTTAGATATGAACTCTAAACTCATGCTTGGGTACATGGCAAGCCATGAAGTCCTCTGGCTAGAGTGTGGGCTTTGGAAGCTAGGTTAAAAAAAATTGATCCAAGCCCAGTGTACATATGGACCATCCTGTAGCAGAGGAAGCATTATGGTAGAAAGAGCCATAGTGTAAGCACCCCCTATGTTCTTACTTATCCCTGCATTGTGGCAAAAATAACAAACCTAAAGGAGTACCGCATCCCACGAAGAACTGTAGAAATTAGCATCACTGTCAAAGACTTAAAGGATGTAGTAATGGTAGTCCTATCATATTTCCATTTAATTAACCTATGTAGTTCTTTTAGCAACAACAGCAATAAAGTAACACATAGATTTAGGACTTCCCAATTCTTGGGACTGTTATGTACATTTGCTGGTGTACTGCTGAGCTAAGCTAAATGTATTCTCCTTACTGGAGCACATCAGTACAGTATCTGACACTTAGAATGTTAATATGGATCTAGTGAACATGCTTTTCTCAATCTGCATTGGCAAAAGGAAGCAAAAGTCTATTGTCTTTTCATGTGAAGGATAGTAGTATATATTCACTGTCTTGTTACAGGCTATGTTAATTCTCTTACATTGTTCTCATGTTAAAGTCTGCCATTACCTTAATCATCTTGCAATTATGCAGAATACCACACTGGTGCACTATACTGAAGATTATCCTGGTTGATCTGGTCAGCAAGAAAGACAGGTAACTGAGATGTCCTAGTAAGATAAATAAATATGTCATATGATGGGAGATAAACCTACAAAGATTTTGAGACTGCTACACTGACATCTTTAGGTTTCTAAATAGCTGTGGCATCCTGAGACATCCCTTCTAACATAGGATGATTTATTTCACCATTTACTCCCTATCATTGGTGAAGAAACACATTACTTTGTACATGTTCTATATTTTCCAACCAATATATATTGTAACTAGAAATACTAACTGAAAGAAGAGGAAAAACATATTTCGTGTACACATAACAATTCAGTTGGTGTGAGAGATTGGTGTGAGCCAAAAATGAACTGCTGTCCCATTTTATCCATTACAGGGTGGCTCTAAACAAAGGGGTAAATGAGAATCTTTCTGGAGGACCCATCAAAAAGGGCTCTTAGTTATGAATATACATGGACTCCTGAGCAATAGTGAATGGTTTGCCTACTAGTAGAGAGTCTGTAAAGAACAAACATAGAAAATCAGATGCAAGAAACAAAGAGTCATGGTGATGGACTTAAAGGAACGAGCATAATGTGTGCACTTGTTTGTGCCTCATATTAATGCCCAACAGGGTCATCCACTGCAAAGAGATGCCTAACCACTAAAATGAAGAGAATAGCTTGTTGCTGAATGTCAGTCACTCCCTCTCCTTGATCACCTAAGTCTTAGTGCAGTGAGCCATGGTTTGAGTAGCCATGGCCTCATGGATGGTTTTATGCATAAATTCAACATGAACTGCCTCCACATATAGATGACTAGCTACTGTCACTGCTGACTGCTTAGTCTACTGGCAATAGAGACCAAATCATGGCTTCTCAATATGGTACTATTCCTCAAGAAGTCCAGGTACTCACTTGTTGGCAAGTTGATCATAATGGACATCATCCATCCTGGGAAATAGCAATTTATTCTTATCAGAATTGAAAGCTACCCAGGATATAACTTTTCTTTCCCCGCCTATGGTTCTTTCGCCAGCACTACCCTTTGAGGACTTATAGAATGCCTAATCTACCATTATGGTATCCTATATATCATTGCTTAAGCCCAAAGGATCCATTTTATATCAGAGGATGAGCGACCTTGGGTGAATGACAATAGGATTTTCAACACTTGTACCATGAGACCTTATCACTCAAGGACTGCTAGCCAAATATAATAATGGAATAAACTGTTCAAGACTCAGCTAATTTGACATTTCCAGGAACACACCTGTAGAATTAGAGCCCAATCATCTAGGATGTGGCATGTATAACAAAAGTGCATTTGATATAGGGTGGTGCCCACACTGAGTTGAGTATATGGATCCAAGAAATGAAAGGGAGTACTACAACTGGTTTTTCTTACCATCATGCACAATTACCCTCTACCCTTAAGGTCATTAGAAGCAACATTGCTGCTATATATCGGGGTCTTGGGGGAGTATATCTGTAATGCTAACTATTCATTGGAATACTTCCTGGGTTTTATGTGAAAACTAATAGTTATGAAAAAGCAAGTCCAGCAATGTTTCACTAGGGCAAGGGATCTAAGGGTGCAACCTCCCTGGCAAAGAAGCTCTGGGTTACCTGAACAGACAAACAGCCAAACTGCTAGTTGAGAATGAGGGAAATCTAGATTTGGTGATACAGGATGAATTTGTGGATACCAGTTATGGTCCCAAGATGAGCTTCAGTGGGGCAGAGATATTTTTCACTAAGCCTCTTGACTTTAAGTCATTGCAGGGAGGGGAGCCTGAGTAGCTCAGTTGGTTAAATGGTTAAATCAGGCCTTCTGTCAGGCTTGTGCTCTGCATAGATTCTGCTTGAGATTCTCTCTCTCTCTCTCTCCCTCACCCCTGCTGTCTCTTTCTCTGTCTCTAAATAAAATAAAATCTTTTTTAAAAACAGGGTGCACCTGAGTGGCACAGTTGGCTAAGCCTCTGATTCTTGGTTTGGGTTCAGGTCATGATCTCAGGGTCAAGAGATCAAGCTCCATGCCAGGCTCCACACTCAGCAGAGTCTGCTCTCTCCTTCTGTCTCCCTCTGCTCTCTCCCACCCCAAGTAGATAAGTAAATCTTAAAAACAAACAAATAAATTAAAACTTATTGTAGGGAATTTGTCTGGCTGAATCCAGAAGCTGACTCTGTTGCCAATTGGACTTGAAGGTTTTTAATAGCTCTGAGTGTTTCAAAGTGGGAACTAAGTCTGATGCCTTTTTTTCTGCCCAATTTCAAATCTTTTCAGCCTGACCAAATATCGAAGCCAATGTTTCATATAGCCTAACACAGATGTGACCCGACAGTCTTTCATCTCTGTTTTGTCTCATCTCTATTCAGCAGTTTCTCTGATTTCATGGTATTAAGGGCCCACACAAACTTGATTGGCACTCATGTGTGTGTGTACCATACATGTGTAGGAGCATTAGTTTCTCCCAGAACTTTCTTGCACCAATGTATAGAGTACCATATCCTCATTAGCCCAGGATAGATCTGAGTTATATCAGTTGTGCCAGCATTGCTATTAACATTTTCTCTTTTCACTGTCACAGTTGTCCAATTCTACATGATCAAGTGTAAGGTTGTCTTATCACTGCATATGAGAGCCGGAAGAAAAATGCTTCCCCATGCTCTGTCTAGGTAGCTATCCCTGAGAGGTGTTTGATATGGTCGAATCTGAGATGTCCCCAAAGTACTGAATAGTCATTCATGCCTAGTGTTAGAAAACTCAGCACCTTTATTGGCTTTTTTCTGCTCTCTTTTTAACTCTCCCTATCCCTCACTCACAGATCACATTTTCAAATAAATAACTCCCACATGACAAAAGACAGAAAGTCCTTGTATCCGACTCTACTCTAAACAGAATCCAGCCTTTGTTCACTTGGTTTTAATAAGTAACAGTAACTGTGTTCACTAGCTATTATTGAATGACAAATCACCCCGATATTCAGTGGCTTAAAATACTAAAGTCAATTTTATCTGTCATGTCTGCAAGATAGCTGAGGTTTGTTTAGCTCATCTAGGTTGCATTGAGCTGGGCAGCTTTCTTATTACACAGTTGTGTGGATAGCTAACGTGGCTCTGCTCCAAGTATCATTCATTCTCCTTGGACTGCAAGTAGTCAAAACATGTTTTTCTATGGCAATACCAAAGGAACAAGAAGGTAAACAGAAACACATAAGGGTACTTAAAAGCTAAACCTATAGCCAGCCAGCACATTGACTTCAATTCACATCCTGTTGATCCAAGTAATTCATGTGTCAAGTTCAAAATCAAAGGGCAGGAAAGTATACTCCATCAACAATAAAGCGATGGCAAAAGTATATATACATGGAAGGGTAAAGGATTGAAGCTGATATTGATCTACTATATGAATTTGAAAGAAATACCAGTATATTGTGTGTGAAAGGAAAAAAAAAAAAACAACCTGTACTGAATCTCTGATAATAATGCCAGTGGGCTGATAGGTAAATTCTATTTAATGGAAAAATCTCATGAAACTCATGTTATCTGTTTAGCCACCATTAAAATGTAGTGCAATTGTTGTATATTTTAGAAATGAAGGACAAGAATGGGAAAGGCAGAAATTTGTTGCAGCCACTAAACTCTTGATGAAAATCCAGATTTTAGAACTTATGTTGTATGATGTCTTTACTGTGTCTAGGTAATAGAATACAATAATTATTATACATGGAAAAATCTCTCAATGTTTTGTGTTAAAAAAAATTAGAGTAGAAGAGGAGCCATATTAATGAAATACATTTATTTTCAATGGGGCCCAAAACAATTTACCTTATAATTTAGAAAGATCACAATGGGTCTTATGATAAATAATACTTCTGAAATGAGAGTGTTGCAAATCATTGGAGCTCATTAAAATTCAGTATTGGAAGCAGCAGGTGGCAGGCAGTTCCATGAAAGGATTTTGCACTGTCCTTCTATGGTTGAAGCAAAACAATTCATGTCACAAGATGCCAGCTCCTGCTCCCCATTGTATGATATCGTTGTGTAAACAATTCTTCTATTTTTATATGAATATCATCAAGGAGCTCAAGCTGAATTATTGCAATAGCTTTGTAAAATATATGTTCTTCTTAACATGTGGTAGGAGAATACATGTGTCTCACTATTATCACTTTGAAAAGTAATACATTTCATTACAGAATATTATGGATTTTTTTTCCAGAGGGAAGTGAATTTTTGAATATCTGTAACATCTATACATATGTGATCTAAAGTGAAAAGAAAATTTTGTGTTGGAGCTAAAGACTAAAAAAATTGTTATCGCCCATTTTTCAATGTGTTTTTTTCCTGAGGGAAAGTAAATACAGATAGCAGATTTCCCTTCCTGACACTAATACCTACTACTCCCTTACCAAAGTGGAAAAGGGGAGGGAAAAAATAATTTAAATATCTTGAGACCATTTAATACTTCTGTCCTTTTCAGAGCTTAACTATCTAGTTGATTTTCAAAGTCTGTGATGTTATGTCTTAAAACATTGTATTCAAGAGAAACCTTTAATTATGTCTTTGAGAGTAGAAGAAACCATAAAAGTTATAGCAGCTATTTTTGCCTTCCATTTGATATACCAATGAATATGGCCAAGAGCTCCTGGCAGAGAGGCTTAAAAGATAGATTTGCAAAGTAAATGGACCTGCATTGGAATCTGTTTGGCCTTTTACTGATTGTGTGATCTCGATACACTATTTAATTTTTCCAAACCTCAGGTTCTTGTAAAACAAAGATGATAGTACCTGCCTCATAAGGTTGTTATAAGAATCAAGTGAGATTTTAGAGTTAGTATCTCCCCCACAGGAAGTGCTCAGGAAACTATATAAAATTGTTTATAATTTAGTGATATTAGAGGAATCATCTATGGTGGGCAGGGGAAAAAGATCTCATAAAATATATGTTTTAAACATGAGTTATTCAGAATAGTTGTATATCTGAATACAGAAAACTTCTGAAACATCTGACAACGATAACACTAACAAAATATAGACTGTGTTGGTAAATCATATAATTTTTAAATGATTGTGTAAGTTCAATAAAGCATTATGTGTTAACTTTTCTTTTAATTCCTTCAAAGGAAAAAAAATGTTATTAGAGGTGTCTTCACAGTAAGGCAATTATATACAAGTCATAGTTATTGGTCATATTTTTTGCCTGTAAGAGGCAGAAGTAGATCAAGATTTAGTGAGACTTGAAGCTTATCAAATTCGAGAGGGGGCACTTCAAGAATTGTTGGGTGAGGGGAGCCCTAAGTATTTTAAGGTTAAGTATTGGGAAGTGAATTTCCTGCTAGCAGGAAAGCAGGAGAAATAGCAGCCATGAAGGCAGATTATCCTGGAGGCCTTCAGGGGAAAAAAACAAAACACAAAAAACAGTGTTTCATAGCTTCCTGAAGTTGGTTTCACTGCTGAAGGAATTCTGTGATTGGATCCCTTGAGAAGCTCCACACCTGTCTGCCTGTGACTGATGTTGGGGGTCCTGTGGAATGCCATCCCACTGTACTGGGTGCAGACTGAACCATTGGTTTCAATGCCTCCCAGACGCTGTGGACATGTGAAGATTCCTTGTACCTCAGGAGACCCCTCACTCCATATTTCAGCAAAACTGAGAGGAAATAAAGACATTTTAATAGAAATGTCAGCTGCCATACTAAATGCAAGTGTACTAAGGTGCCCTATCAAAAATATAAAGTCACATTGAGCTTAAAAAATCTAGCTGCATAACAATTATGAAAAATATACCTAAAGCAAAATGGCAGAAAAAAAAGTTTTGTTGATGTGCAAATATATAAGGAAATGCAAACCAGAGAGAGAGCAGGAATTCCAAAGAAAATTCTAAGCGATATAAATGTATTTTTATAAATTCCTAAAGATTTTATAAGTTCATAAAGATGCAATCATGTGTATAGTTATATATATATATGTGTGTGTAAATATAGTTCACTATGTATTTATATATAGTAAGATATATATAGTCCTATAGATGTATACACACACATATATACACACACCCCTGATCCATTAAGCAGTATAGTAGCAAAATATATAGTGCTAAAGCTTCTCTAAAATTAAGATTACTTGATTTAAAAAATATTTATAAGAAATGTTTACTATGTCTCTCACGGAATTTAACATGCCAAGCAAACAAAATATAAAGAATATTAAGATTTGAATAATAAAATCAATATTATTATAGATTCTTTATCCAGACTGCTTGGGATTCATCCCTCCTCCATCTCCTGTTTGGATGCTCCTGGACAACTTGGTTAACTTGTTCAGTGTGCTTCACTTTCCTTGTTTGTTGGACGTTGAAAAGAATAATATAATGCTAATCAGGTTGTTGTGAGGATTAAATAGATTACCAACATAAAGTACTTAAAATATTAACTACCACATGTTTTGGTTGTAGAAGTTACCTCTCAAAATCATCATCATTGGGGCACCTGGGTCGCTCAGTGATTGAGCATCTGCCTTCGGCTCAGGTTGTGTTTCTGGGGTCCTGGGATTAAGTCCTGCATTTAAATGCCATACAGATATCTTTGATGAATTGTCTGTTCATTTAAAATTATTTTAACTGTTTGTTTGTCTTTTTATTGAGCCGTAAAAAAATACCTTAATGATGTATTTCAAAGATCAGCCATTTTTCACTTTAGTGCAGTCCAATATTTCTATTTTTTTTCCTTCTTAGGTTCTATGGTTTTGTATGTGAATGTGTATGTGTGAGTATGTGTCTTAACAAATCTTTGCCTATTCCAAGATCTTGTATATTTTCTTCTAGGAGTTTTACAATTTTACTTTTACGTTTGTGATCAATTTTGAGCTATTTTCTGTGTGTATGGTGTGAGGTAAGGTTCAAAGTTAATTTATTCCAAGTGAATATTCATTTTTTAGGCATCATTTCTTAAAATATGGTGTTTTTATCATTGAATTATCTTGACACTGTTGTCTAAAATCAAATGACCCTATGAGTGCAGTTCTATTTTAGACATTGTATTACATTCTATTGACTTAACATTGCCAACACCATACTAACTTGATCAGTTTTAATTAGTAGTGAATGGTAAAATCCAAGTATAACTCTTTCAACTTTGTTATCATTTTGATTTTACTTTTCTCAATTTCCATATATATTTTTATTTCCTTGGTTTCATTTTCATATAAATTTTAGCATCACTTGATAATTGACCCAAGAAAACCTTCTAGGACTTTGGTTGGAATTATTTCAAATCTAAAGACCTATTTGGAGATAACCTCTTAAAAATATGGAGTTTTCTGGTCCATGAACATGGTATGTTTCTTCATTTACTTAGATTTTATTTATTTCAGTAATTCTTTGTAGTTTTTAGTGTATAGATCTTAATTTAGAAGCTTGACACACATCCCATTGCCCTACAGTGATTAAAGATTATCTTCTAAAGAGAAGATACCAACAGAAGTTTCTGAGAAGGAGCTGCTAGTGAGTAAGGGAAGGGAGACAAAAACAAAACAAAACAATTAAATTGCATTCATGATAGAATGAGAAGGAATTATTTGGAAACAATGAGTAGAGCCAATTATTTTAAGATGTTTTATAGTAAAAAGAAGCAGGAAGTGAAATGGTAGCTGGAGGAAGATGTGAAATCAGAAAGGTTGTTGATTTTTAAGATGGACAAAATAACAGCAAACTTCTATTCTGTGTGATACAGAAGATAAAGGAAAACTGTTGTTCTGAAGAAAGAACAACATACCTAAAGCAGTCTGTTGAGTATGTAAGAAAGCATGGTAACTGGAGCACAGCGGAGAGGTTGGCCTATGGAGGGAGTGTGGTTTATCAGAGCAGAGAGAATGAAGGCAGAGTTTATGGGTATAGGTGCACACATATGACTAGCTGCAGTGGTGGGAGCTCCTGAAGGTCTCTTTAGATTCTTATTTTCTTATCAGTGAAAAGGGCAGCAAAGCCATCCACTGTCCTGAAATATGGGGTAGAAGTTTTGAAGATTTAACTAATTGAATGTCCTTTATTTTACTTTTTAAGATTTTATTTATTTAAGACAGGTAGAGCTCAAGTGGGGAGAAGGGTCAGAGAGGGAGGGACAAACAGACACCCACTGAGCAGGGAGTCCCATGTGGGAGCTCAATCCCAGGAAGCTGAGATCATGATCTGAGCTCAAGGCGGATGTCCAACAAATTGAGCCACACAGGTGCCGCAAGGAGTATCTTTTAAATTGAATGAATTCCTCTTCAAGGAAAAAACCCACTACATGGTGACTATTTTTCTCATACCTCAATAGAAAAATTCAGCATTTTGGCATTGTTTTAAATAAATAATATTTTTATTTTGAAAGAGGCAGAGATGCTTTTAATTTAAAAAATCAGGCATTCAATTTGGACAAATATCATTACTTAAAATAATTCACCCCATTTACCTTCTCATGAATTGGAACTTATTTTGAGTTCACCTAGTGCTAAGAGGCAGTAATTCCTCTCTCAAGCTTCCCATGATGGTGGTCAGACCCTGCGTAGAAATGAGGCATATGACTGATATAGTTACAGAAGGATGTAATCATGGAAATCCATAGAATATAGTCCTAAAATGTAGCCATAGAAACCTTCTGGCTCATCAGATAAAAGCAAACGAAGTCTGAGAGATATCTTTTGATTTATTCACATTTTATTTGTGGATTTACTCTCGCAGTATCCATTTACTTTAAGATGCTGAGAGTGTAATTTATTTTCCTTACAACATGAAAATAAGTCCACACTATTATTCCGTCATGCTATAGCCATGTTTGTATGTGTTGATGTCTCTATGTATATACAGCTTTTTCTCCTGTTGATAGCTTTTTGTTATTGTTAGCTTGTTGTTTTTTTTTTTTTCAGTAAGATATTAGTCCCTTCTGAACCAGTGATAGGATCCAAACATATTAAAAGTTTAGTTGGAGGGTGGGGTGTAAGGCACAAACAGCATTCTTCCCCTTACAGACTTGTTTTCAGGCACATGAACACTTGTTCTTGGCCTCTGGAGATTATAAATATGTTACCTAGGGAAGCAGGAATACTCTTTTGGACTTGACTCCACTTTCTTTACACACTTCTCCATTTTTCAGAATCCTCACACACATATTTTAAAAATATGATTTAGAAAGGATTTAGTGACAGTGCATATAAGACCCTTTGATTTTATTTCCCTTTTCTCTTTGCCCTGACTAGTAGCGGGAGTTACTGGCATGCTTCAGAAAGCTGACTTACATTGGAACACAGTCTTAATCAGTGCAGACCCTTAACTGACTTAATCTTTGCTTGCAAATGACAATGCAGTGAAACCAGAAGAAGACAATAAATGACTTCGGAAACCTGATAAATAGTTAGCCTGACCCAGTTTTCAATAAGAGAGATTTTTCTGATGACCCAACAGGAGTGACTATCTCCAGTCAAAGAAAGGGGAGGATGAATTTAATCTTTCATGCCACTGGAATGGCAGCTGCTCTCAGCTCTCTCTGATTCTGTGAAGGATGGTGAAGATAGAGCTGATTTTTCAATATAGGGAGAATTTTCCTCTTGAATATTCCAAACGGGAGATTTGCACATGTGCCTCAAGAACTAATTGTCTAGGTTCCGTCAGGAATGCAGCAGGAGGGGAGCGTATTTCATGCTTAAGACCAGAGAAGAGCCACGCAATACTCAGTGGATAAAAGGCTTGCAGTCCCAGCTGGGAAAAAGAGTCCCATTATCTCCCAGCTGCATAGACATTCCATACGGCTTGGTTCTGCCTGGATGCACAGCATGCCTGGCTGAGAGCTTGAAACAGAGTTCTGCAGAAAAATTGTAAAGATCCCGAGACATTTCCCTGGTAAGATCTGTAAGTACAAAATTGTGCTGTCTGCTGCAATGAGAATTTTGCTGGGCAAGCTGCAGTTTTTCTTCCTTTCAATGTCTTTGTATTAGCATAACAGGTAAAAGCTGGGTTTGGGGGAGAAGTCACTGCTTTATTTATGCTATGTTTCTATGATGTTGATGCTTAAAATGCATTTATTCCTTGTGAGAGAAAATGTATTGAATCTGTATTCTGGGGAGCTTAGGATCAAACCAGGGAAAGAGAGACTACAGGTACATTTTTCAGTGTTTCACTAGTCTTTACTGCAGTAAAACTAATGGGCAAGACGGGATGACAGTGCTAATTCTGGTAGTTTCAGATGGCTTCACGCCCTTTCTGTAACGGCAAATGAGAAAATGTTATTGCTAATTTTTTTTTCATCAAAGGGCAGAGGGGTGGGATTTGCAGTGTCCGACGGATGATTTAAAGGAATGGTTATAAAAAGTTTCCTGGGGGAGGGATTTGGTGAGGGGAGCAATGCAAGACTGGAGGTCACATGACCCCACCAAATTTTGTCTGGCATTTTGCTTCTCCCCCAGCTTCCAGAAAATAGCTTCTGGAGTTTCCATTTACAATAGTTAAGCTTGTCAGTATTAGGTACCTGTAATACTTTATGAAAAGTTTCAGAAGTTGATGACTTGGGAACAAAACTTATGCGAGCTCTGAGATTAGCTGCGTACAGCCCATTATGTTAATGGAATACTGTCAACTTTGGGGGTTTGGGGAGAAATTGGAATTCATAGTTCTTGCTTCTCCAGTTGAAAACTACTTATGTTTAAATAATCAGCATCCTGACTATGTCCTCTGAGAAATATTCACAGAATGACTAAACAGAAGTTATACTGAGAAAGAAAATAGGGAGAACAGTAGAATTACACAGAAGCAATTTGGAATATGAGGTATTCATAATCTTACCTACAGTGGCAATGTTTTTAAAAAAATGTTTATGAGACAGAGCCATATGTTGCCTTTTGAATTTCTAGTTTTGAACAGTCTTCATTTACCTGTGATGGGTTTATCTTTATTGTTGTAAAAGGTTTCATCAATTTATGTGCATTGTATTTTGAGATTTCAAATATATAAATCTGCAATTTTTAGAAGTCTTTCTATGAGGTTATATAAATGCATAACTTATCACATCTTGGCCAAAAAGTGTGTCATTTATAAACTGCATTACTTCCTTTGAACATTTCTAGTGAAGTGCTAGAAGAGTTTGTTTAGTATTCTCCATGTAACTTTCCCTAATGAAAACAAATTCACATTGTCATTTGGAGAATTAATACATATTTGGTTTAAGCTCAGACAAAAAAAAAAATCAATTATCTCATGAAAAGAATGTGAGGTGTATTAAGTTGTTTGTGTACTTTTGTGTTTTTGACAAATTAAAATACTCAGTAATCTGAAATTAAGTTTGTACCTTTTTGATTATTTTTGTAGAAGAAGGAGGATTACGAGATATTTATTTTTCACTTATGTATTTAATATCATAAGTAGAATGCAGTAGCATAAGCTATACTCCTTAAAATAACTTAAGCTAAACATAAAAGTTCAAAAAAGGAATCTTGTCTCCTATAAAAAAACAATCATCATATTTGTAAATATCCTATGCCTAAATCCAAATAAGAAAATAAAAGGGAAAGACTTCAGAAGAATTCTTATGTACATTTTTGTGTATTTTTGGCAAATAAGTATTTAGATAATGTGATCAGAGATAGATGATAGATAGATAGAAAGATATTCTTTTAAAAGAATATGATCTTACCCTATTCTTTAAAAAAAGAATTGAATTTATTTTAGATTTGGATTAAATAGAAAAAAGCTAATACGAAACTGAAAAAATTGCTAAATTTCATGTATTTTTTTTCTAAAGGAGATATTAGGTCCATAAAAACAACACGAGTTAAGAACAAAAATTAAGAAAATATTAGTAGTTTGAAGTCATCATTTTTAGGATGCATGTTAAAATATTAAACAATCTCTTGTAAGTCTTTGTTATGATACTTACAGGCATTAACACATGTACTTTATGTTTATCTGCGTTATATATGCCACTTGAACTTCAGTTATAGTATCAGTTTTACATTATTGGGATTTATAGTATTTACATTTTGGCTTAATTCACACAGTCTCAGACTTATTTGGAATTTGAAAAACATTAGTCCTTATCAATTACTTACTATTCAATTCATCATTCTTATATTCTTAGTTTTGAATTATTTCTTGGATTGTTGGATTTCACTCTTAACCAGTACCCATTCACCAAAGAGATAGTCATAGATGCTATATTTTCTGTGTGCCTACATAGAACATTTTCTTCTTTTGCCTTATACATGGAAGACACATTAATCTTTTTGAACCACACATATCTTTCCCTTTAAAAGCCTGTAAATATTTGTAAACAATACTGGAGACTCTTCCCATACTGAATGTTACTGCTCATTGGTTACTAGATATGTCTGAAATTTCCATCCTTAAATAAAAGTTGCTGCTTTCTGATGTGTGTCCAAATGATTCTTTGGGTTGTTTGTTTGTTGGGTTTCTTTTGGCATAATACATCCTAGAATTAGTTTTCATCAACTTTGCTTGAATATGGTGTACTACATTGATTTGAGATTTTTAATTCAATTTTGTTGTTGTTACTCTCCATATTTGATTTTTTATTGTTATTATATTGCTTGTTCCTTTTTTTTTTTAGGATCACCAGTTATGAGCATGATGGATCTCATTTGTCTGTCTTCCACATCTATCATTTTATCCAAATTTAATTTTGATTTTAAACTTTTTCAATTCACTTTGATCTTCTTTTTACAAATATACACAGAAAGATTATGTTTTAGAGAAATTTAATCTGTATGAGAATAATTGCCTAAGCACTTTGTTAAAACTGTGGCTGATCTCATTTTTCAACTGTGTTTCTCTTAGCTTTTTTCCCTTTTATCTTTTTTTTATACATAAAAATGTATACATGAAAGATGAATAGAGAAGAAGATTTTTAGGGCACTGAAACAACCCTGTGTGATAGTGTCATGGTAGTTACATGTCAGTATGTATTTGTCTAAACCCATAGAATAACCTTGGTATGAACTATGGATTTGGGGTAATAGTAATGTATTAGTGTAGCTTTGTTGAAAATAACAAGTTGTAGATCCATGTACACTGTGATGGGGATGTTGATAATGGGGGAAGCTGTGCATGTATTGGGGCAGGGAGTATAACCTAGCAGACTTGGGAGCAATCTGTATCCTCCTAAAAGTAAATGAAGGAGAAAGTTCTTGTCAGCTTTCCAATATGCCTGCACTTACTCACTTCATGTAGGTCCATGCTTTTGTTTTCGTTTTATGTTTTTGTTTTTTTTTTTTTTTTGTATTTGGCAGCAATGGAAATGTGCTTCAGATCTATGTTTTGGGGTTGTATTCATATGCATTTTTATTAAAGACAAAGTTTTTTTACTTGTTTTTCTTTCTTTTTGTTGTTTCTGTAGAACAAGACAGGAATTAAAATATATTTTTAAATAAACAACTTTCAGTTTTGGAGAATTATTTTAAATAGAAATTTCATTAAAAAGTGAAATTATTCCCATTATTCATATTGACAAGGGCTATTCTAGTCAAAATTGAATATGTACTATATATTCTAGTACTAAATACTTGTGATGAAGATATAGAGGTATAATACAGGGCATACTAGGGAAGAGAAAAAAGCAGAGCCATTGGGCATTCTTATTATTCCATTATCTATTATAATTATTATTATATATATCCTTTTTTTATTCTTAACACTCTCCTGTCAGTCTTTAATAATGAAATCTATGGCCTACTTAACTATCTTGCAAGGAATCTTGAGGAAATTTAGGGTGCATTTGGGTCCTAGTAACATGAATCAAAATCAAGAGTCTCAAATATTTTATGGCAGTAAAGTGGGTATAAAATTTATACATAACAAGCTTCGAATTAAATGAATACATGAATGGAATTACTGATATTGAGATTTTTTTATTTTAAGATTTTATTTATTTATTCACGAGAGACACATTGAGAGAGAGAGGCAGAGATGCAGGCAGAGGGAGAAGCAGGCTCCATGCAGGGAGCCTGATGTGGGACTAGATCCCGGGTCTCCAGGATCACGCCCTGGGCTGAAGGTGGCGCCAAACCACTGAGCCACCAGAGTTGCCCTTGAGAATTTTTTTTTTTAAAGAAGCCATGAGTGAGTCATGTATCTAGTGAAGTACAAAACAAATTATCTTACTAGTAAAAGAAGTTCCATCCTCTTGAGTGTGTATATAGTAACACCAAGATTCTGGAGGCAGGCCTCTTGTGATAAAGGGCCACACATCAGCTATTGCTTTTCTCTACATTTGGCACAAAATAGCTCTGTGGTCTTAAGCAAATAACTTAGACTCTCTACACCTCAATTTCCCATCCATAATGGGGATAATAGAACTGACTTAATAGTAATAGCAAGAGGAACAAATAGGTTAACATGTGAGAAGTATCTTGGACGAAAGCCTTGAAATTAATAAGCACACTTTATATTAGTTGCTTGATCATTTTTATATTAGTGTTACTATTACAATATTTTGCTTATGAGCCTTGGGATTAATTGGGAAAAAATAATATTAAACAATGAAAAAATGAAAATTATAATTATCATCTAATCAAATATAATGGGTAGTTAGTAGAGAATTAAATTTGGAGGTGTAAATTATAGTTAGATATGAAAATGGAGCTCAGGGAATCTTGTGACAAGATTTGGAAATGCTGATCCTCAGATTCACATAGCCTAAAAATAGAAATGATAGTTCTGCATGTACCAATCAAAGCTGATCAAGAAAAAAATGTTTAATTTTCTGACTATAAAAACAACATACTGAAAAACAGAAGAAAACAATAAGCCATAATTACTTTTACCAAAGAAAACCATCACAAAATACTTGTGCATTTTTTCCCTGTTAACAGTTTTATTTTTCTATTTTTTAAATTAAAATTTTAATATCCTAAAAAAGTAATGTATGAATTTGAAAACAAAAAGATTTGAACTTATAGGAAAAATAGTAAAACAAAAAACTAATAACTTTCCATGTATTTCTAATCCCACTTCCCAGAGATATTTTCAACAGTTTATTTTATTGCATTTATTGTTTGCTCTCTTTTATTGAATTTGTTAAGCATTCTATATTCCTTTTTTCCAATATTCACTACCTTAAAAATTAGATATTCTATTACATTTTAGTGAACAGAAATATTTTAACATAAAATAAAACTTTATACTTTCTAATAAAACTAAAGATAAAATATCTTGCTTTTCACAAACTGGACAATGGCTTGCTTAAATTTCCTCCAAGACATTTTTCCAATGTCCATGTTTCTATTTTTTTCCTTTCACTTTGTATTTAAACTTCTCCTAATATTTTATCAATAATTTTTTAGATTGGGGCAGGCTGGGTGGCTCAGCAGTTTAGTGCGGCCTTCAGCCCATGGCGAGATCCTGGAGACCCAGGATCAAGTCCCGCATTGGGCTCCCTGCATGGAGCCTGCTTCTCCCTCTGCCTGTGTCTCTGCCCCTCTCTCTTTCTCTGTCTGTCATGAATAAATAAATAAAATCTTTAAAATAATAATAATAAATATAAAAAGTATTTTTTTAGATTTATGACATTTTTCTGTTATTAATCATTTCTTCTTACTACATACATACATCTTGTGGATTTATTTTCTAAGTACTGAAGACCATTTGAAGATCATTCTAGAAACAATCTTAAACTCTCTTATGGTTTATCCTTCTAAAAATTACCTACCTTACTCGCATATTAAGATAATAATACAGTTGGTTACAAACTCCACGTGACTAATAATTTTTTTCTCTTTTTTTTTAAATTTTTATTTATTTATGATAGTCACACAGAGAGAGAGAGAGAGGCAGAGACACAGGCAGAGGGAGAAGCAGGCTCCATGCACCGGGAGCCTGACGTGGGATTCGATCCCGGGTGTCCAGGATCGCGCCCTGGGCCAAAGGCAGGCGCCAAACCGCTGCGCCACCCAGGGATCCCTAATTTTTTTCTCAATATTTTTTGCATATTTTGTTCAGTGCTCTTCTGGAATATAATTTCGCTCATGAGAAGACTGCTCATAATCTAACTATAACATCTTTGAAGATATATTTGTCTTTGTTTCATTCTGGTAGACTTTAAAAATTTCTCTTTGCAGTGATGTCTTTGAGTTCATTACAATGTGTGTAGGTGTGGATTTGTTTTAAATTTATACCATTCTGGCCTCTACAAGCTCCTAAATCTGCCTAACTTCAACTTTGAAAAATTCTGACTACTATATATTTACTTTTATCCCTTGTGCATCTTTATTTTTCTAAGATGCTCATTAGGTATTTGAACCTTCTTCTATTCTTCTTTGTCTTATTTTACATATTTTTACATCTTCCTTTTTTGTGTTTCAATCTGTATGATTTCCTTTCACCTATATTTCATAAATTTATTTTTCTTTTCAGAAATTTTTTTGATTTCTGTAATTTCTATTGCTTATTTAAAAAATTATCTTATTTTAAAGATGATTTTTTTATTATTCAATTAGTTATAGTTTTCTAGGGACAAATTATTCATTATTTGTGTCTGCTGAATCTCCCTCATGGTGGTTTATTCTTTTTGGTGTTTATAATCTCCTTTTATGACAAATTCACCTTCAGCAGACATTAATTCCCAAGAGAGACAGTCATTATCAGAGTTGAAGATTCTTCTCTACAGCATTGCCCTATAATTTCTCTGTTTTGTACTATGTTAATTTTTGGCCTAAAATTACCTTACCAGACAGAAAAAAATTAGGCACTATCCTAGCTTGAATAAAACTTGATTTTCAGCATACCTCTGGAAGGCCCTTTCTTTTACTAGATAAGCGGAATCCTCTAAAGTCCCCTGTTTCATGACAGGTCCTCTTTTCCTTGGTTTATTCTAACTAGCATTGAGTTTTCTCCTCATTTTGGGTTCTCATCAATCTAACCCTGAGTTTCCTCTTTATTTTGGGTCCCTGACAATTATTCTTTTTCATTTACAACCTTAATTATGCATCTTTTAAAGTATCTCTTATATAGCATTCTATATGTCTATGGTAAGAATGATACCTTTCTGCATCATATTGCATGCAATCATATACTACCATGTTAACAGTAGTTTTCCTCATTTGCTTTCCAATCGTTTAGGAAGTGATCAAACTTTCCGGTTTGCTGGTACTTTATTTTCTTCTGGTAGTCTTATGACTTCATAGATTTCCTCTGATGCATTTTCAGTCAGTTTGGTAGTGCTTTAAGGGTCAAAGCCTAACTCATTCCAAAATTTTGAAGCATAAGTTAATTATCAGTTTAAAATAAGATTTTTCACAGAAGTCAAAGATGTCGTTCCATAATTTTTTAGTTATTCACTATATTATCACATTAGCATATAAGAAATGGGTGAAGTCAATTCTATTTCTCCATTAATTCCTCAAACATTAATTTAATTTATTAAAGTGCTTGATTTAGTCCAGAAGGACAGTTCATTCAATGAGACAGTATGCCAGGAAATACTCTAGGTTTAGTTAGAAAAGCTGGCCAGTTGATGTTGTTTACATATTCTCTAGGATTGGTAACTATATTAATTCCTTTTTAATGGAATGTTTAATGGAATACAAATTCTTAAAATGTACAGGAAATTACTCAAAATGTTTGTCAGCGCAATAATTCCTAATAACACAGTCAAGCTGAGTGGTAAGCAGATCATTCTTCTTTTAGATGATTTCTGTTGGTTAAAAGTTAGAATTTGGATGGGTTTTTTAAAAAGCTTTTTATACGTGTTCTTTTAAGGGTGGAAGGGAAACTCAATTAAGACATTTTGTAAAGTTCCTAGTAATTCATCACTCTTGTATTTAAGAGGCCAACATGGACATTTTATTTTCAATGCTTTTATTTGTTCATTACTCCAAAGTTTAATTGATCTGGCTTCTCTTACATTTTTATGATAAAGGGGTTGTGTAAGGAGATTTTTGTAGTATCTTTGTAAATATCAGGAATATAATATACGTGTTGGAATAGAGCTCTTAGCAAAAGAACATAATTTTTCTCCCTAGTACCTGTCAAAGTCATCCAATCAGTAAAGAGCAATAAATGAAAGAGAAGGTCAGAAATCAGACACGATGCTACTTTTCTATCAGCTGATATAAGAGTAAATTAAAGAAAGTCCTTAAAGTTTTGTTAGGATGAAAAGGTTACAGTTATTCAAGTGTTGATAGGAGATAATTTTTTTAAGTATGACATGACGATGTTTTCTGGGTTGATGTTAGTTAGCAAATTCTTAAACCTGCTTAATTGTGAATCTGTGGTACTGACAGAGAAGCTAATTCTGACATTCCTATTTATATGTTAACACAAAAGTGTATATTCAATGATTCTCTTAAAATTACCATAGTGGCTAAAAAATATGTATTTTTCAGAGGTGGCTGCTTTATTTTAAGTTGATATTTTGTGCAAACTGTATCTGTGTGATTTGTAGACAGGAGAATGAGAACTTTATCTACATCTCCCTGTCAAGATATAGGGCACTTTGGTGTGGAAAGCTTTCTGTTTGCTGACTTCACTCTGCTTCCATCTTTTGCCATAAGATGTTCAGAATGATTATTCAGTGACAGAAACAACTTTATTCTGGAAAAATAGAGACTGGATTTAAAAGAAAAATCACCTTTTTGTCATGTGTATTTCAACATAGAAAGCCAGATAGAAATTTTCATACATTTACACAACACACACATCCATTATCTGCACAATACTTGCGACAATTCCTTTTACCATTAGTGGCTTCTTTACTTAATAAAGATCATTTTTCACAAAGAAGCATGAAACAACAACAACAGCAAATAATTTTATGCTACTGAAGTTTTAAGATTCATAAATATATCTATTGATGTCCTAAAATATTTTTTTCCATTCTCAGAGTTTTAGCTCCTGGATTTTAGTTCTTTTATGTTTTCACTTGTACATGAAATTACATCAGTTTATACAAAAATTCTGGTTAATTTAGGTGAATAATTTAACATAATTAATTACTAATATTAATATTATGGCCAAATAAAATGTACTACTAATAAGGCAATAGTAAAAGTGATTTTAAAGTTTAATTAAATAACATGTCAGAGACCAAAATTTGTTAATTTCATCTTTATAGATGATTGAAAAGTGTGATACATAGAGTTAATTACTACTGCCATCTTATAAACACAGTTTTAAAGGTTTTTTTTTAGCTTTTTTTAAACATAGAAATTTGTCATATTTTGGCTTGTTTTATTAACTGTCCCAGAGTCTCAGTTCTTGAAGGCTTGGACCCTGACTAATTCCTCTTTGTATATCCTTTGCTCATTCATAATAGACAATGATTTTCACTAATATCTTAGTTCCACAAATATTGCCTGAATACTTACTGTGTGATTGATGCCATTCCAGGCATAGGGGTGTTTAACTCTGAACAAGAAAAAGTTCTGCTATTGTGAAGTTAAAATTTTAAAATATATTCTTGAGCTCAATTAAGCTTCATCTCTACCAGTTGGGTGGCTAACATTGTTAATTTTATATCTTACTTGAGAAATGAGTATTAGAAGTTAATTTATCTATTTCCAAGATAATTAAAAAAAATACTGTGATACAGTAAGAAATACCAAAAGGACTAAATTTAAAGGGATATGTAGGGCAGCCCTGGTGGTGCAGCGGTTTAATGCCGCATGCAACCCGGGGTATGATCCTGGAGACTGGGGATCGAGTCCCACATCTGGCTTCCTGCATGGAGTCTGCTTCTCCCTCTGCCTGTGTCTCTGCCTTTCTCTCTCTCTGTGTCTCTATGAATAAATAAATAAAATCTTAAAAAAAAAATAAAGGGGTATGTATTTGCTTGGAATAATAGTTATCCAATATCAGATAGTGATATATTCTAGATTATGCAAAATATTCACAATCTGCCTAAAAAGGAGTGGATTAACAAAAAGTACCATCTCATATAAATGTTCTTATAATGTTCTAATCATATGTCCTATCTCCTTTACCTGAATGTGATTCATTTTCAGCAAGTAAAGAGTACTTATGGACTTTTTGATATGATGAAATTTGATCAAGATTTGCAAATGACCTCAAATTCTTAAGTAACTTTGGAAAATTATACTATATAGCAAATGAAGAAAATAAAAGTCAGACATTATTTATTTATTTATTTTTAATTATTTTTTTAATCAAAATAGAATTAACATACAATGTTATATTGGTTTCAGGTATACAACATATTGATTTAGTAATTACATATATTACTCAGTGCTCATTGCTTAAGTATAGTCACATCTGTCACCATACAGTGACATTACAATATTACTGACTATATTTTCTAAGCTGTCCTTTTCATTTCTATGACTAATTTGTTTTATGACTGGAAGTTCATCCTTCTTAACCCCCTTTATCTATTTCATACATTCCCCTACTTGTCTCCTGTACCGCAACCACCAGATTGTTCTCTGTTTTGTGGCTTACTTCTTTGTTCATTTGTTTTTTAGATTCCACATATAACTGGAATCGTTTGGTATTTGCCTTTCCTATCTGACTTATTTCACTTAGCATAATACCCTATTGGTCTATCCATGCTGTCACAAATCACAAGAAGATATGACTCTTTTTCTAAATATTTTAAAGTGTGTGTGTATGTGTGTGTGTGTGTGTGTGTGTGTGTGTGTGATATCTTTATCCATTCAATTATTGACAGACACTTGGGTTCTTTCTTTATCTTGGCCATTGTAAATAACGCTGCTATAAAAATAGGGGTGTATATATCTTTCAAGTTAGTGTTTTTGTTTTCTTTGGGTAAATACCCAATAATGGAGTACTGGGTCAAGAATATACTTCACTCTAATCTTTTTTCTAGATAATGAAAATTATATACCTCTAATACACAAAATTTGGAAAATGCAGAAAAATTACTGATTATCGTGTCACTTAAGATATGACATCTTTTTGGTCATCTTTGTGTGTGTGTGTGTGTGTGTAAAATACAGCATTGAAGTGAATCTATATTTTCTGTTTTATAACTTGTTCTTGTTAATTAACATACTGTGAGCATTTTCAAATATCATAAATATTCCCCCAAATCTGAAGGATATTCACCAGGTGGGTGTGCCAGAAATTTTCTCAAACCAATAATGTATCATCATATATTTAACTTTTTTAGAATTATTTACTACTTGTGAAAAATGTTATGGTGCCTATATACTTATACCGGGATGTTTTAATATTTAATATTTTACATGATTATTTTTTAAAAATAAATCCGGAATATTAAAATTTCAGAGTTAAATATGTATTATTTTGAAGATGATAGTGTGTATATCACTAAATTGTCCTTTGGGAAGACAATTCTATCTGTATTTCCAGGCAGCTGAATTCCCATTGCCACACACTTGTAAATAGTACATGTGTACATTGTGAGCACTCTCCAATTGTATTGGCAAAACAAACACAGAAACTATATTACAATATTGCTCTAAAAGACCCTTTTTCCATAATATGGTCTGAATATTTCATAAGTGTCTGGACGATTTTTATCTGCTAATTTTATGAAGGTCGGCTCATATCTTGTGTCCATTTTTCCATTTGGATTTCACTTTTTTTTTTTTTTTGCTCAAGAAGTTCATCCTACATCAAGAAGATCACACTTATTTTTCACGTTTCAAACTTTTTTCCTAAATTTATAATATAATTGTATTTCAGGCATAAAACCTTGTAAAATGTGTGAAATACTATCTGTACCTCAGTCTCTTTGTTTATTCAATAGCCTGGCTTCCACAAAGTCAAAAAACTGCATAAAAACTGAAAGACTTAATGTTTCCAAATATGTTTTTATAACTATAAGTGATATACAACTACTGATATACAATTATTGTTCTCAGTCTTATTAAATTAAATCAGTATTTAACATGGATTGTATAGTAGGTCATAAAGTCTAAATGAATAAATTTGAAGTTTACTAAGGAGAGGGACTATGTTTTCAACTTTATAGTTCCAGCACCTCCCAGAGTGTCTGCCATGTGGTGGGTATTCAACAAATGCTTCCTCTAAGGAATGTAGATTCTAAATATACTAGAGAAACATTAAATTAAATACATTTGTGCTTATTCCAAATATGCTATTAGTGTCATCTAACTCAAATGGTGTAAAAAATAAGACATATTAAAATGATAAATAATGTTAAACCTAAATATATCTCTACCCTTGGCAACCACTGTAATCTAGTCCATGATGATGTAATCAGAAAACTTAAGTAGTTATTTATTGTACAACTAGAAATTATATTTGACCTATCTTTGGAGTTGATTTATATTGTGGGCTTTCAAGGATTTGGCCTATTAGGACAATTCAGAAGCACATATAGGTAATAAGAAACAGCTTTGAGGGTAAAACCTGTGATTGTAAATATCTCTGGATCTGGCAACAATTTATAAATTTAAAGAGAGACAGACTATATATGTGATGTGTGTAATAATTTCTTTATCAGATAGCTCAAAGAATGTGAGATACATAATTTGCTTCCCCAGATGCTTAGAAGAGCCTCTTAGTTTTGTGTTAACCTTCATTTAACTTAGTATAACTTATTATGGTCATATATGATGCTATTTTATTTTGGAGGAAAATAATGAGATGTGATATTTGGCTTTGCCAAATAGTATTTTAGGAGTAAATTTTTGTTTGATTTAGACTGAATATATTCATCTGTATGGCATATTTAATAATGAGATGAAGACCATCAAATAAACATGTTTTATTTCTGTTTAGAATTATGACATTTATAAATCAGATTATGCTACACTGAAAAATAACCTCTAAACCTTTCTTTCTTTCTTTCTTTTTTAAATAAGAGCTCTTGCTTAAATGACTTATATTTTAAACAAGAGTTCTTGCTTAAATGACATATTCAGAAAATGTCAATATAATCTACTTTAAGCAGCAACAGCACAGACAACAAATGAAAAATCAAATATTATTGTATGCCTGTAACTGAGTGCTCTTTTTACATATTGTTTTTTTGTTTTCCAGCTTTATTTAGATATAATTGACATATAACTTGTTATTTTAAGGAATACAACATAATAATTTGATATATGTATATTTTGCAAAATGATTACCATAAAAAAGTTAGTGAACACATCCAACACCTCACATAATCACATTTTTTCCTTTTTTTATAGTGAGAACTTCTAAGATCTGCTATTTTGATAAATTTCACATGAACAATATAGTATTGCTAACGATAGTCACCATACAGAACAGTACATCCCCAGAAGTTATTTTTCTTATAACTGAGAATTGGTCCCTTTAGACTAACTCACATCCCTCATATCCCTCACCTTCAACCTCATACCCTGCCCTGGAACCACTCATCTGCTCTCTAAGAGTTTGATTTTTAATTTCATAAGTGAAATTATACAGTATTTGTCTTTCCCTCTCTATATTAATTCACTTACTACAAAGCCCTCAGAGTTCACTCATGTTGTCACAAATGGCAGAATTTCCTTCCTTTTTTATGGCTGGAAAACATTCCAGTGTGTGTTTATGTGTTTATACACATACCACATTCTCTTTATACATTAACCCATTGATGGACACAGGTTTTTTCCATGTCTTGGCTATTGTAAATAATGCCAAAGTGAATACTGGGAAACAGATATCTCTTTAAGACAGTTGATTTAACTTCCTTCAGATACATACTCAAAAGTGGAATGCCTGGATCATATAGAAATCCTGTTATTAATTTTTTGAGGAATCCTCCTTATATTGTTTTCCATAGTGACTGCACAAATATACAATCCCACCAAGAGTGTACAAGGGACACAGTCCCTAAATCTTAGGAATTTGAATCCACAAAGATTTCTCTGTGTGCATCTGTAAGGAAACTATCCTCCAGTAAGAGGTTCATTGTTAAATTTCATATAAACATGTTCTTCCACAATTATAGAAGAGAGAATTCTAGGGTCTTGCAGTGGCAGTTAAATGCTTCCACTCAGAGGAGATATATATTACTTGAATTCACATTTTCACATTTAATTGGCTGACACTAATCACTCAGGGGAATGAAGAACTGATATTGCTTACATACTTGAAAAGAGGAAAATAAGAAACATTGGTGAGTAACAGCAATACTTCCCACTTTGAATTTGCTGACAAGAAATTCTCTGCCTGGACCTTTTGCTCACTAACTTCAGTTGTGCTGACCAATATTACTCAATAGCTCAGGTAACTTTTTTGTTTTGTTTTATTGAGATACATATTTTATCTTTGTACATATTGAGGAATGAGTATAGATTGTGATCAACTTTTCTTTGTCTGCTGTGCACTAACAGCCACCTCATTCATTGAATTTTCATTCATTGGTTCATTCAGTCAATAACTCTCTGGATCATCTATTCACCCTATCCAAGACTTTGTTTGGAGTATCATGGCTTAGAGGAACACGGTTTGTACTCCTGAATCATAGATCATTTCAAGGAGATCTATTTGAATTAAATCATCACATAATATGTCATCTGTACTAACTGTTCAGAAGAGCAGCTACATGGTTCTGTAGGAACCTAAAATGAGCAAATAAAAGCCAGCAAAGACTTCCATGGGAGAGTGCTGACTAGGTGTTGACTAGGTGGATGTGAGGGAGAATGTTTGTGTAGAAGGAAGACATGAACAGAGAAGGCATTGGCAGGGGTGAAAAACAGAAAAGTGTGGAGTTGAAGTCAAGGTAAATCAGAGGTCCAGGTGCCAGAGGAAACTAGAGTAGAGGACTAGAAACTAACCAAGAGGTTCTGTAGCTCATGTGAAGACTCTGGATATTCTTCCTAAGAGAATAGAGGAACTTTTGAAAACTACTGAGAATGAAGTAACATCAGCAGATATATATCTTGAAATAATCATCCTGTCCACAATGTGAGAAACTTAATCTTTCATTATTCAAATATTTGACATTAGATAGATATGGAAATCAAGAAG
The DNA here is from genome assembly GCF_018345385.1 of Vulpes lagopus. NCBI lineage: Eukaryota > Metazoa > Chordata > Mammalia > Carnivora > Canidae > Vulpes > Vulpes lagopus. Next base: position 42,086,987 of record NC_054830.1, read on the forward strand.
AAATGGGATATCAAGGGAGAGAAGAGCTACCTGTCTAGAGTTTCTTCTCCTTTGACAATAAAGCAAACCTTATTTTGTATATTACAAATTTTAAAATTTGGTTCTTTGTTCCACATATTAATTTTTTCACACAGTAGTCAGTTATAACATTTGAAAAAAAATAACAGTTTACTAATTTTTAATTTTTTCTTTTGTGAAGCCCGAACTCACAACCCTGAGATCAAGACCCAAGCTGAGATCAAGAGTCAGATGTCCAACCCACTGAGCCACCCAGGAGCTCCAAGTTTACTAATTTTTAAAGGGGAAGTTAATAAAGTATATAAAATAGCAATATAGAAAAATGAAATAATAAATAATATATCTTCTGAAAATTATTCCAGAATATTTCCCTAAACCTTTATGTTTTAAGGATAACAAAAGTTGTGATATTTTCATTCAAAGCTAAAATTTTATTAACATTTCCCAGACATGTAAGACTCTCACTGTGGCAGATAATCTTTGAGAATAATCATGATGTATATATATATATCCTATGCCTCCTTCTAAGAAGTGGTGTCTGTTTCCTTCCCCTTGATTTTCTTTGAACTCGTGACTTACTATGACCAAAAGTGGAAGTGAAGCTGTGCCAAGTCTCAGGCCTTGAGAGGCCAGACAGTTTCCACTTGTATCTGAGCACACTGGTGTACAAAGTCACGGTATCTGCTGGAAAGAGTAGTCAATAGACTCCCTAAGTGATGAGACAAGAACTACACAAAGAGAGAGGCTGCTTCGGAGAGAAACATAAGCTCCTCAGCTAAGAATCTGTGCCAAGGTTTAGAGAGCTTTTCTTGGATCTTCCAGTCCAGTTGCAGTGTCAGTGAGTTCAGGTAACACTACATAGGTCCAAAGATCTAGTAAACCCACAGAATTTTGAGAAGGAACACGTTGTTTTAACCACCAATTTTTGAGTTGGTTTGTTATAGAGCATTTAATAAGTGAAACAATTATGATCACTTAATTTTTACAAGGAAAAAAATGGTATAGAGTATCTTCGAATTTCCTATTGTGCACATTGCAGACCCCTAATGTGTACATCCTTATTAAAAATATGCTAAGAGTTCCGTGGCATAAATTTGGCTTTGAATGCTGTATGTGGTTAATTTTGGACTTTCAAATCTTTAAAATTATAAACTGCTGCATCAGACCAAAGAAATGAAAAAAATAGATAGGAAATCTGTTAGATTCACTTTCACCTTGATGTGTTTTACATATGCAGAGTTGGTTAGAACTTGAACCAATACCAAAATACAAGATATGTATGCTATTTTTGGCCTTTGAGGTGGCTTGAGGGGAAGAAGAGTAAAGCAGTTTCACGGATACCCATATACTTAGGTTAGAAATATGGAGAGGTTTTCTTTTTCATTTTTGAAAAAATCTCTATAATTTTCTTAAGTGATTTCTTTAATATACTGTGGACTTTGGGTTATTTTCATATCAGGTTACAGATATTGGTTAGAAGTCTGTCCAATGAACATCATATATTTCTTTGGGCTCATAGAACAATTTAGAGGTAAAAATATAACCAGAAATTGATATTTTTAAAGCATAATTTTATTGTCATAATGCATGCTACCATATGGATTTTTGTTTTGTAGCATGATTATTTTGTTTTGCTAATGTAATTGTTGTCATTACTGATGATAATAATAAAACTGCACTGATTTCCCCAAGTGTTATATTATTAGTAATTAAGAGAAACTCAGTTGACCTAGCTAATAAACAGGTGCTTTTCACATGAAAGTTAGAGAAATGACTATCATACATATTTTTTTGCTTTAAAATTATACTCATAGCATTTCTATTTCTCAAAAAGTTCCATTGTTCATTTGAAAATTAAATGTTAAATTGATTTGATTCTCTATATAATTATGATGTGACTGCATATTTATTCATACCAAATTCAAGAACATTCATTTGCAGTTGCCATTCATGTAGATGTCAAAAATGCCACATTTTATTGTGTATATTGTGAGAGGGCAAAATAAATAACCTTTCCTGCTTAAAATTAGATTGGTTTTTAAATATGTCATTAATCATATTTTAGACTTTACAAGATCAAAACGAAATGGCCCAGAATTTTAAATTTTCCTGAGTGATAAACACTAAGTAGTTTAGTAATGTTTGACCATGTTCCAGGTGTGTTGGTGGATTTCTGAAGATGGTGCATTTCTCTGTTCTGTAGTCTTTCAGTTTTTATGTTAGGTGCTAATGTGTATAATTAACATGATTTCAGAGTTGTGACCCCTAAGGCAGAGAAATATTTATAAGAGTTGTGGTCTAGCCACTTGAGAATAATATGAAATGGATATAGAATTAATTGAGCTGTAAAGAGTTTGCTGAACAAAGGTAGCTGTAATCTGTGTCAGGGGGTGCAAAATTGAATCACAAGAAGCTATTTACGGGTAAATAGGACCTGCAAAAATCCATCTCCATCTGAAGGGTTTAAACTTGAAGTCTCCAGTTGTTATAGTAGATACAATTACAATGTGTCTGTGTGAGTATTTTGCAGAAAATCACCTGAGATATAGTTGGTTTCTACTACCTACATTTAATCCTCAAGCTTCTACCCTCCAAAATGTTTTAATTCATTTGATGTGGTAAAACTCATAAGAGGATACAAGTCTATCTATACGAGAAGTTTTAGAATGAATTAGAGACAAGGGCATAAACAAAACCCATAGTATTCATACCTTTGAGGTAAATTTAGGATTTAAGTTTTAGAATTAAGACTATACTAATTAGAATGGTTTCTGTGTGTGTATAAAATGCTTGTATACTTAAAACACTGAGGGGCCTCTGCCCAGTCAGACTTTGTAATTAAATAACCAACAGAAAACATAGCAATTTAATTCAAAAATGTTTTTAAATTACTAATTTTTATTTTTAAAGGTTTGAAAATATTTAGGAGAAGTTAAGGCTTACTATTTTATTGAGTAATATACAAGATTTAAATACTCAGAAATATTTTCCTTGTTAGGGTCTTAACGTTGATTGGCATTTAAAACACTCAGGAAAACAGAATATTTCAATTTTATGAATAATATCCAAAATATTAAAGAAATTGTAATAACCTAAGTTGTTAGTGAGCCTGATTGTTTAAGTATATTTAGTCTATTCACATTAAGATAATTGAATATGAATCATGGCAAAAGTAAAGTTTTTTCTTATTTTACTAACATAAAAAATATAGCCAAATAAATTAAGCTTACCAGTTTTTTAAAGATTTTATTTATTTGAGAAAGGAAGAGAGACAGCACAACAGAGGGAGTGGCAGAAAGAGAGGGAGAAGCAGTCTCCCCACTGAGCAGGGGGCCCAGGATCATTCTCTGAGCCTAAGAGGGTGAGAGAAGCTTAACTCTCTGAGCCACCCAGGTGCCCCTAAGTTTAACATTTTAAGAAGAAAACAGCGTACATGAAACTCTAATAAAGTATATACTAGTGTACAGTCCTCACTGAGTACTGAAACCCTAAGTTCTATGGAGGTAAAGAGACTTGCCCAAGATGACAGAGTAGACACTGAGACTCAGATTTTAATATGCAAATCCAGTGGCTATGGTTCCCATATTCATTCTTAAAAAAAAGTTAGCTTTTTGTAGATGTGTGCAAAATTTTAGAGTTAAATAACATCATGTCCTGAAACAATCTGTAATCTTTTATTGTTGATTTTCTTGCTTAAAATGGAACAAAGCCAAAAGAAAATAAACCTACAGTACATTAAAAGAAGTCATATGCTATAAATAAGATATTATCTGCCATTGTTTTTCTCTTCCCAGTTAAAAAAAGTTTATCTTCTTGGATATGATTTTTAACTCTAAACAGAACCAGCAGTTTTGCTGCTGTTGACTTTTTAAAACAGCATAACTATTTTGAGTCTATACTCACAATATATTCTTATTTAGAAGGCATAATAATTCATTTTACATTATTTATTGCCTCTTGAACAGATTTGAAAAGAGGATCTGAGTATATCTACAAAAATGGTATCTTTTTTATTCTCTTCCTTTTACCAATTTTGATGATGATCCTGTGATATAAATCTAAATGGAAAGCAAATAGACCCATATTTTTATTCATATGCACACACATGCTTTGTATTTGTATAGAGTTATATCAGCTTTTTGACAAAGGGACTACAAACAGATTCAAAAAAATTTTTTTTTAGATTTAAACAAATTTTAATGCTTCCTCTCACTCTTCCTTTTTATTGTAATTTTTTCCAATTTAATTATTTTCATATATTTCTTCTCCACACAGGCCTTTGATAGTTTCTTTCAAGGGTAGGTCACTTTTAAACTACCTATGGGTGGTATTTTAAAATTGTTGTATTATATTTAAGCACTTATATTCAACTGTTATGTCACCCTTGGATATTCTACATGACCAAAAATACCAGACCAGTGTTCTTCTTCAGGGAAAGTGCTTTATGTTCTCTACATCTGATATTTACATGAGAGGCATTCAAAAAGCAGTGAACAGAGTCTTAGGAAAAGAGATGGATGAATTGTCTTTTTAAATATTAATGTCAAAAAAGCAGAATTACTTTTTGATTTAGGGTATGCAAATATTTACTTTTATTAAAAGTTCAACTTTAAAACATATACAACTCTGCTCAAAAATAGAAGAACCCCTTTTTTAATTGAAAAAAAAACACATAAAGCAAGTGTACTATCATGGGGAAAGTAGGTACTTTCTATATCATTGTCAAAAAACAAAAATTGCTTCTTGATTTAGGATCCCATAAACTGATATAGAGGTGTGAGTGGCTGGAAGAAATCAATACCATCCATTGTTTCTCAGAAGGTGGACTATGCACACATTCTAGCTTCTGAACATTTCTAAAATAGGTTCTCTCAAAAATGGCAAATTTGGGAAAAATAAATTCCTTTTATAGATGAATCCTGCAGTAAGATGACATATCTTATAATGACTCCACTAAGATTTTCACTTAATATTCAGCAGCCCTGAGGATTTCTCTATCTTCTACTCTAAATCAGTACTTCAGGAAAAAATGATGAGCAGGTTGACAGTGTTGTCAAGATTGTGATTGATATGAAGCTAGCATTGTGGGTGATATGAATATAAGGCCTCCTGGATCCTGACCCAAACCTACACTTGGTTTCATGACCTCTGCTTTGTCCTTAGTCACAGGAAGATCTGAGATTCTTAGTGTAGAGATAAAACTTGTCCTTCTCTTTGGGTCCAAATGAAGAGGGAGTTGGGAAGAATTCATGGTGGCACATTCAGATTTGAATACTAGTCAGCTGAGCCACGTACAAGCTGGATGAACTGGGACATACATTTTTATTTTTCTAGCCTTACCAGTTTTCTCACTTGTAAAACTGGGAAATAAGAGTAGCCCTATCTCTTATGGTTGTTTGGAGGGTTAATTGGTATTAATGAATCTAAAGGTTTAGCACAGTGTCTGATATATAGTAATTACTCAGTGAGTTTCAAGTGGTATAGTTTCATTAGATTCATTATGAATAAAAAAAATGTTGTAGATGGTATAAGGAATGTGGTGGCCCACTGAGGACCTATAGGGACCCCATACAGTATTTGACTCATCTCTTTTGCAAATGTGTGTTATTCAGTTCAAATTAGTAAGGGTAACAAGACTAGCCACTCACATTATATAGTCCCAGGTACTTTTCCAAGTTCTTTACATAGACTAACACATTTATTTTTATAAAAACCCTCAGACATAAGTAATACCATTCCACATTTTACACATAAGCAAAATGGACCCGGAGGGGTAAAAGAAATTACTCAACATCAAACAGCCATTAAACAGTGGAGCCAGAATTCAGAACCAGTCGGTCTTTTGCCAAAATCAGTGGGTTTTACCTCCATACTCTGCATTCGTAAACTGAAAACCAAGGCACCCTAGGGCACCCCAGAGAACTCACAGAGACACCACAGGATACAATTAAATGTTTTCAGAGAAATACATCTGATGTTCAACATGTCAGTTACTACATGAACTACTACTTTGAGGTTTCTTTCAACATCATATGGTACTACTTTCCTTTCAGTATTACATCTTTGTTGAAGCTGGGTTTCCAGTAGTTGCTTTGATAAGAAGCAAATACTGCATGACAGTCAATATAGAGCAGGAAATAGGCAGAGCCCTCTTATTCCAAGGTTTGACAAGTCGTGTTTTGCCTAAGAGGAGCACAGTTGCCATAAGTAAAAGTGGTTATTTTTGAATGGAATAAAAGTATTATTTTTCTTTCAGTATATACATACTGTGATTTTCTAACAGCCCCCTAAGTTGTTAGAATACAAATTGTTTGAACCAAACTACTTTATAAATGGAACTGTTAGGCCAACTGTTTATTTTGGCCTAGGGATGCCATAAGAAAATTACTGAAAATTACTAAAGAGTAACATGATCAGAAAAAAGTTGCAGAACTTCTACATTGCATTGTTCAGTGCCTCAAGGAAAATTCTATTTGAAATTTAGGAATCAGTTCAATCAAACCTTAATATATTAAGGTTTAATAATTTCTCAGGTACTTAGAAATTCCTTTCTCAAGGAGCTCACAGTAAAATATGGAAAACAGATACAAAAGTTCCTCAGACTGTATGGTGTTAAATGTCAGAAGGACCAAATCCTCCCAGGCAGGTCACATAAAGATTTGGAATGACCATGGCATTGAGAAATGGGAAGATATTTCACTGGGTGGAAAAGCAACCATAAGAAGAGATAAATGAATGAGAGAGGTCAAAATATATAACATTTGTAGAATAATGAGTACAGTAATAATGGAGCATTTACTAATTACATTGCCACTTATTAAATACTTGTTAGTTCCCAGGCAGTACTTTTGGTACTGGGTTGTGAAGATGAAAGTCAGAGTGTCTTTCCTAAGGCTCTGATATCTCTTGGGGTTCCTAATAAGAAAACTGAGTTCAAGTGAGTGGTAGGAGATGAAATTAGAAGGGATGGATAGGGGTGGAAGTAATATATTGCTTTTAACTTCTAAAGAGGCAAGGGATGTTTAGAATAGTAAATAGAAGATCTAATTACTTTGGATTAACTAGTAGCCAAATGCATTCACAAATATTGATATTATTCAAATTAGCTTCCTCTTACTGAAAAAAGATGCCGAATTTTTGTATCCTCCTGCTGAATAAATGAGAAGCATATGTATATTTTTCCAGAATCATGACTTATTCAGTTTATAGTCTAATTATTGGTTGAGAAGATAAGTAAATAACAAATTATCATATGAAAAATGTGAGCCTGGGAGTAATTAATGCAATAAAATAGATTGCTCAATATGTGAACAACTTCATTGTAAATTCTAGGAAAAGGGCTTGATTTCTGAAGAAAGATAATAACATTTAAAAAAATCTTAAGGATTGAATTAAGAGATAATTAAAAATATTTGCAGGATATAGTAATCAAATTCAATAATCAAATTCACTAACTCTGGCACAATGAGACTATTGAATCTGCATTTCCCTATTTGTCCTAGAGGATTGTCTCAGGATGCAGTGATAACTCTGCTTTGTCATCTAGTTAATCCTAGATAGCTCTCTAGTGTTAACTGGAAACCTCTATTAAGTTGCAGATTATCTCAAGATGCACACAGCAATTCATGAATAATTATATGTAATGGTATCATGTTACTAAAACACATTAATCAAAAGCCCCCACCTACACAATGGACTAAGAGAATCATCTCTCTAGGTTATCTCTTCATCGTATGGACACACAGCTAGAACAATCCTCTCCTCATATATAGTTACCATTCATTTATTTGTCCATTCAATAGAAATTTGAATGCTCACAGCCAGCCACTATGATAGCAAAAGTACTACAGAATTCAAAAGAGCAGGAGACGATTTCCAGCTGGAAAGAGTCCAAGAAGGTAGAGGCGTACAATCCATGTTCTAAAGAATAGACTCTTTAGTTATATGTGGGTGTAGGAGTATTCAGTATCCTAGTCACAGGCTGTGGAAGAACAGGAAGGTATAAGTAAACTAAAAGGAGAGAAATTATTGCACTGGCAGGATGAGTGATAGCATTAATTGAAGAGATCTATATTTGTGTTCACTGGTATAAGCCTCTTTCCTATCTAGCTATCACATAACTTGAATATAGTTTGTTATTAGCTGTTGCTTTATTCACTGATGAATCAAGCCTTGGAGATGTTGAAAGCTGAGTTTCTGTGTGTTGCAGGAAGGGAGAGGTGAAAAGAAGTAACAACATCCTCTTGCTTTCTCCATTATTAACTCAATTCAGACAAAGATTATTAAGCACCTTCTATACATTATATCCTATGTGAAATTATGTGGATGTATATTTAAGAAAGGACAAATTTCCTGTCTCATAGGTCAAAAGAAACATGGGAACCAGTAAAGAATCATGATAAATGTAGTCAATAAAAGAACACAAATGTAGATATAGTCAAATGTTAGCTCAGAAGAGGTAAAGGATAATTGCTAATGATGGTCAAGAAAGAAGACTTCACAGAAGTGTTATTTTTAGTCTCAAGATGTTAAGCAAAGAGATTTCTCAGTCTCTATCCTCCCTTGAAAGACTCATAAAAGCTAGGAGAACAAGCAGCAGAAACAAAAATTCCATTGTTAATGAAACAGAGACTAGTATAACTCAGAAATACAGGAATACAAAACAGAAGGATAGATGGTAAAAAGAAATGAGGAGAGGAAAAAAGTCACACTGAACTGCCCTGACAGAAAAAAAAGGTGCAAGAAGGAAATGACTTACCTTGCAGATTCCCTAAAAAGGATCAGGAGCAGAAGTTACCTTGTAGCATGAAAGTAGTAAGGAGGGATGCTGAGACTGAAAGTAGAAGACTTATCTGAAAGTCTTTCACTTGGGCTCCCAGATGTCTACCTTTTCCCGTCAATGGACTCTCTCTCTCTCTCTCTCTCTCTCTCTCTCTCTCACACACACACACACACACACACACACACACACACAGAGCCTATTGGAAATTGGAGGAGGAATATTTGCAGAGAAATTAAGCTAGAGAGGCTGTAAACTTTCAATCTTCAGACAGGAAATAAAATAACATGAAACTTCAGATAGAAAACTGAGAGTTTAGATGATCCTTCTTTGGAGAAATTGAAAGACTCCAATTATAACTCATAAATATCCATCTTTAGGAATTTTTCAATGAAGAATAGAGTCAACCTTGATAACCTAAGAATTAAGACCACCAAGCAATAAAACACATCCATGATTATAGATACATGAATGATTATTTAGGGTTACTAGACATTTTAGGAAGCCCTCAGTGTAGAAGAGTGAGCCCTACAACTAAATAACAACTATTAAAATGGCATGATAAAGAAACAAATAAGAAAACCTCAAAATTTACCAATTTCCTTACTTTTCTTTTATTTTTAAGATTTTATTTATTTATTCATGAGAGACAAGAGAGAGAAAGAAGCAGAGACATAGGCAGAGGGAGAAGAAGGCTCCATGCAGGAAGCCCAATGTGGGACTCGATCCCGGGACTCTGGGATCACACCCTGAGCCAAAGGCAGACATTCAACTGCTGAGTCACTCAAGTGTCCCCCAATTTCTTAATTATAATTATAAAAGTTTTTTCATCCAAGAAAAGGAAATTAAAACAAATAAAAGGACACAATATAAGAATTAGAAATAATTTGTAAATTATGAGACTAAAGTTAAGGGAATTATCCAGAAAGGAAACAAATAAAAATAAGCTGATGAGTGGCAATATATAAGAAAGTTAAAGAATTAATGTATAAAGTTCAACATCCTAGTGAATTTCTAAAATATAGACAAGATAAAAAAAAGTGGAGGAGAAAATAAAATAAGACATATAATCACAAAAGTGGCCCAACTGTAAAAGGCATAGGTCTTAGGATTCGAAGGATTCCATGTCCAACACAATGAATGTGAAGACCCAAATCTTGAGAATATCTTATACAAATAAGAGAGTAAAATGAAAACTTTTCCATATTCTTAAATTATTTAAAATCTACTCCCTGTGATCAGATATTTAAGGAAATGCTCTAAAACCCAGAGAATAGAACAATAATGAGAGAGACAAAGGGAAGCCCCTGAATAACAGCAGTTCCATAAGCCTAGAGAACAAAAGCATCTTGGAGTAGTTTATGTAGGACTTGCAAGAAATCAAAGGAATGGACTGATTATTTGGCAGCCCTGATTAGGAGGACATTTGAAATAGAGCTGTTCTACCACCCAGCAATTGTACTACTGGGTATTTACCCCAAAGATACAGAGGTAGTGAAACGATAGGACACCTGCACCCCAATGTACATAGCAGCAATGCCCACAATAGCCAAACTACGGAAGGAGCCGGGATGTTCTTCGACAGATGAATGTATAAAGATGTGGTGTATATATCTTTGGGATATCACGCAGCCATCAGAAAGGATGAATGCCTACCATTTACTTCAATGTGGATGGAACTGGAGAGTATTATGCTGAGTGAAATAAGTAAGTTGGAAAAAGATGATTATCATGTAGTTTCACTCATGTGTGGAATATAAGAAATAGTGAAAGGGACCATAAGGGAAGGGGGAGGAACTGAGTGGGGAAAAATTAGAGAGGAAGACAAACCATAAGAGACTCCTGACTCTGGGAAACAAACAAAAGGTTATAGAAGGGGAGGTAGGTAAGGGGTGGGGTGACTGGGTGACAGGAATTAAGGAGGCAAATGATGAGATGAGCACTGGGTGTTATATGTTGGCAAAATGAATTTAAATAAAATTTTAAAATGAGAGGAAAAAAGGAGGACATTTGTAGCAAAAGGGTTTTACAGACCTCTTTAAAAGAAAGAAGATTCATTCATCCATGCTAAGACATCAAAGGAAATGAAGCTATGAAGAAAGCTATTACCTCTTAAAGAAAATGAAATGTTGTTTTTAAAAGAAAAAAATATGGTCAGATTATTTGGATCTGCAGTAGACAGTATTTGGGTGGTCACAGTCATTAAAACACTGAGTATAAATTTAAAGAAAAACCAAGGTAGGATTATTCCAGGGGACCTGGAAAGAGCAATAGTGATGTAAAAGAGCGATATTGTCACCTGTCATAACTGGCAGCCATTGGAGAATTCTGTTTTATGAATCAAGATATTGTCATAACATGCATAGTATTTAAGGCTCGAGAGGTAAATGCCTGTGGAAATAGTTGGAAGACTGAAAGTGGATACCATAAGAGTCTAGACTAGGGAGATGTGTATTCCTTGTTGTTTTTCTCAGACTTCTCCTTTTTGGCTTCTTAAATATGTGTGTGTGTTATTTTGATAAGGATATAAATAAATTTTAAAAATAAAAAGAAAGGATTTTTGAGAGCTTTAGCATACTATTTGGTGTTTTCAAGATTATCAAGGATAGAAGAACATGGTAGCCAGAGAGAAAAGGAAGATTAAAAGCAAAGATTGGAAATAACAAGTCCTGTCCATGGAATTGCCATATGGCTGACAGTTAAGAGGCAGAGATGCAATGTGGCATAATGGTTAAGGCTCTAGGCTCAGGACTCTATCTTCCATTTTTGAATTATGGCTACACAATTTGCTGTGTGTCCTTGATCAAGTTAGTTAATCTCTCTAAGTTTCTGTATTGATATCCATATCAGAAAATTGAGGAAACTTCTGAGTGGCTCAGCTGTTTAGGCATCTGGCTTTTGATTTCAGGTCAGATCATGATCTCAGGGCTGTGGGATAGAGCCCCACATCAGCTCCATGCTGGGTGTAGAACCTGCTGGGTGTACAGAGATTCTCTCTCTCCCTCTCTCTCTCTGCCCCTTCCTCTCTTCCTCTCTCTCTGTTATAGAAAAAGAAAGAAAAAGAAGAAAGAAAGAAAGAAAGAAAGAAAGAAAGAAAGAAAGAAAGAAAGAAAGAAAAAGAAAGAAAGACCTTAATTAGTACTGTAGGAGACTCATCCACATGTTTTCAGATGCTTCTAAGCTCACCCACAGATGGCACTGGAGAAACCCAAGCTTCCCTTCTTCGAGTTCCTGTGTTGCTCTCTGCTTCTTTTCCAGAAGCCTTCTCGTCAACACAGAAGGCAAATGGGAAGTGCTAACCAGAAGTGTCAGGGATTTAATGTCCTCAGATGAAGTAAAGGAGTAGGTCAGTAATATGCTATCTTTTCCATCCCTTCCTGAAACAATCCTGAAGCGCATACTATGTGGTTCCTCAGAGAGTCTGCAGAGGAACAATGTGACATGTTACTAGGTTTTTTTCTGTCTTTGTCTCCCGTTTCCCATATCACCTGTTTCTTGTTATCACTTCTCCAATAAAGAAGTCCTATTTCAGGGTCTGCGGTTGAGGAAAGCCAGTCCAGTTCAAACAAATGCATAACCCATGTTTTCAGGAGGATTAAGTGGTATAATCCCTACAAAGCACAGTTAATTATTTACACTGCTCCAGGCACATAGTAATGTTTGCTAAATATTAATTGTTAATCCATTATTATCACTGCTAAATGCTAGAATGTGAGGAAAGTCTTTTGTACCTCAGTTATCAGCTTAGACATTTTCCTAAGGGTAAAAATGAGGCTTTGGCAGAATAGAAGTTAAACCTATAAGACTTAATAACTAGCTGAATATGTGGGGGTGGCGGTGGGTGGGAGGGAAAGGTTGGGGCTTTGAATAACTCCGAAGTATTTGACTTGTATGATTAATGGAATGGCCATGTCCATAAACCAGAAGAGGAATGAAGAAATTGTAGTTTCATTTGAAATAAAATTCCTTCCTGAAAATAAGTAAGCATTTTAAGGAATGTAGTAAGCAGGATATTCTTGAGATATTTAATTATTTATTTGATAGAGGTTTCAGGGAAGAAACATCAGATTTGGTAAAAAAAAAAAAAAAATGGGTGTCAGGGTCAACACAGATGCCCAAACCAAGAGATCAGGGACTTTGAAGTCTTGCTTTCATAAATGCAGAAAATGGGACCTTCTAAATAAGTGAATTTTATCATTATTTTTTCCAACTGTCTTTCTCATTTGTTATTCTGTCCCCTCCTTGAGGTTATGGTTGGTGGACAGGTGGTCAATATAGGCAGCATAATTGCTAAAAAGATGAATATCTATTTATTTCCCAAACCAATCCAATTCATGTTGTTTTCCTCAATTCAAGTACTGGATACTTTGTCTTTCATATAGCAGGTCTCTCTAATTCATAATTTAATGGAAATGATTTTGGCAACTCCAAGAGACATCTGAGAGTTACATTTAGCATTTGTGTTATTAACATTTTCTGCCAGACCAACGACCTTCGTGTTAATAAGATGGCTGCTTTCCAATTCTTCTTTAGGAAATGTCATTTTTCTTTCCCTGTTTTCTTTTATTTACAAATGTAATCTCTGATCCATACATTTATAAGATGAGAATGGTGAGTGGCTAGTGTTTTAGAGGATTGTACATAAAGGGTAAAATTCATTGATCCATCTCACATCTTTCCACCCACTTAGGGAATGATTTTGAAAAGAAATCAGTGTGGCAAAAGTCAAGGAGGGAGCTATTGGAGAGTGTGTCACAGGCTTTTTCAGATTCCTTATTCCAAATAATTGTAATATTCATTTTTAAGCTAAACTGTTAGCAAACTGATGATTTCAATTCTTTTCAAGCCTGGAGATACAGATCATAACATGACTGTCATTCTGTTTATCTGTTGATGGTCTGATTTTCACCCTTAGAATGTTAATGTCTATAGGCACATTTGAGAAAGAGAATAAATTACATTAGAAAAACTGCATGTATGTGTGTATGAGTGTGTGCGTGCATATGTAAGAGAGACAGGAAACTGCAAAATTCAGAGAGAATGCTCCCTTGGCACAACTCAGCTCTTAGAATATAAAAACTCCATGGCCACAATCATACATATCTAGGTATTTATGTTATTTCTTCAAAGTTCTGAAAAATGAAGAAAAAAGTTCTGAAAATGGTTAAACTGAGGTGTCATTACCAGGTTCTAAGAAACTTTGAAAGACAATGTAAGTAGAACTGAGTCCATTGAAAAATGTTAGGTTGGTAGCAAAACTATAAAAGCCAACAACAAACCTAAGAGAGAATTGCAAATATGCATAAACATGCAAATTCAAGTATTAGGTAAGCATAATTTTCTCTTTATTTTCCTACCCTTTTCTTCATTTTTACATTTCCTTCACTCCGTCTTATGTCTCCCCACAATATTGTTTTTAGTCAAATTTATTGAGATATAACTCATATATACTGCATATATACATTTTAAATTTGAGTATGGAAAATGTATATGCCTGTGTAACTACCTACCCCCATCAGGATATGGAATATTTCTATCATGGACAAAAGGTCTTTATTGATTTCTTTGGAATTAATTCTATATCTCCTACCCATAACCACTGATCAGATTTTGATCCCCATAGATTAGTTTTGTTTCGTTTTGTTTTGTTTTTTTCCTGACTCTAGAGCTTTGTTTAAATGGAATCATACAGTATGGTACTCTTTTATGCTTGATGATTAGCCCAGTGGTTTTGTTTTTGTTTTTGTTTGTTTGTTTGTTTGTTTGTTTTTTGTTTTTTTTACATTTAGAAATTTTACACTCCACCAACTTTATTTCCATTTGGTTTGTCTTCATGGAAAAGCAGCTTAGGACCACTAAGTGGCTGCTCCCACCCATTCAGTGGCCTGAGCAGCAGAGGCTGCAGATCAGTCTTCAGTAGCAGGCTGAGTGCTCCAGTCTTTGGTAGGGAATTGCTTAGTAGCCCACAGGGCACCTGCACCCTTTCATATCAGTCTGTGGCTTTAGGTTGAGTAGCAATGAACTTGGAAACTGGAGCGGTTCATTCACCCTGAAATTCCTCCTTGGTCACAGTCTTTCAGTAGCAACCTGCTCTCCCTTTTCAGTATTTCCAGGTTCTGTGTGGAAGCTGAGATCAGGCATGACTTCCCATGGGTGTTTACAGGAAATGGTGCAATGCATGTGCAGAACTTCCTGAGCCAGCATCCACCACATCAGACCCACTGAGTGATTTCCCTTGTTGCGAGGGACAGCAATGTCCACATAGCACAGGGCAGAGTCTGTGTTACACAGGGAAATGGTAAGCAGGTTGACATAAGACACTTCTGTGAGAGGCTAGTGGTCCACCCTAGGATCAGTAACCATCAGAAATCTAGGCTTCCTGAAGGCTGGCTGGATACAGTTAGTGAAGGTTCCAGCAATAGGGGTTGCTTTAGTAGCAGTAGCACACTTCAGCGCTGCTCACTGGCCACTATTCCTGGATGATATGACACTGACAGTAGCCCGATTTTCATTGGCAATGAAGGCATGAGCTGCCCGCAGAAGCTTCTCTCAGATTGTCTTGTGATTTTGATGTAGATACCATCACTTTTCCTTTTGTAGATATACTATGCCATTTGGAAGTCAAGGTTGGTGCCATCTAAGTGGACTCTTGCTACAAGGAATTTGAGGACATCCTCTTCCTTCACTTGTAGGACATTAAGGGCTCCCAACACTGTGAAAGTTTCCCTTTGAGTAACGATTGGAACCCAGAACATGCCATATGGACCCCTCTCTGGGTAGCATGGAAAAAACTCAGCATACTATTTTTGAGATTCATCCATGTAATTAAATGTATCACTACCTTTGTTCCTTTTTATTGCTTAGTAGTAGTCTGTGATATGAATATATCATATTTGTTTATCCTTTCACCTGCTGAAGACATCTGGGTTGCTTTTAGTTTAGAGCAATTATGAATAAATTTGCTATTAATATTTCTGAGCAATTATTTGGGTAGATACATGTTTTCATTTGCTTGGATCATACTTAAGATTATAATCGAAGGATTGTACACACATTGGACTTAAACATTTTCCAAAGTAGTTGTGCCATTTTACATTTCTACAATTCTACCAGCAATATATGAGAATTCCCACTGCTGTAAAAAAAACAGCATTAGAATTTTAATAAGTATTACTTTGAATCTGTAGATCACACTAGGTTGTCCACATTAACAAATTAACAATATAAATTTTCCTATCCATGAACATGGGATTTTTTTTTCATTTATTCAAGCTTTCTTTAATTTCTTTTTTTAAAGATTTTATTTACTTATTCATGAGAGACACAGAGACAGGCAGAAGGAGAAGCAGGTTCCCTGCGGGGAACCCAATGTGGAACTATCCCAGGACTCCGGGATCATTCCTTGAGCCAAAGGAAGGCAGATATTTGACTGCCAAGCCATGAGGGCATTCTGATGATTGTAGCTTTATTGTCATTCTTGAAGTTGGTGTGGAAAAGGGGATATGACTGTTCTTTCATCACATAACATGAATGATTCTTTCCTTTTCTCTTTTATGTTACAGAACTCATCAGTGTAGACTTTAGAACTCTACTCAGAGTAGAAAACTGATTCCAATGGTGTGTAAAGATTCTGCGAAGACAGAGTCATCTTTTTTAAAAAAGATTTTATTTATTTATTCATGAGAGACAGAGAGAGAGAGCCCAACGTGGGACTCGATCTCAGGTCTCCAGGATCATGCCCTGGGCTGAAGGCAGTGCTAAACCACTGAGCCACCTGGGCTGCCCTCTTTAATTTCTTTCAGTAATTTTTTGTAGTTCTTTTTGTACAAGATTTGTGCCTCTTTGGTTACATTTACCTATAAGTATCTTCTTTTGAATGCTGTGGTAAATGGAATAGTTTTATTAATTTGCTTTTTAGATTGCTCATCACTGGTGCATAGGACACAACTGATTTTTGTGTATTGATCTTGTACCCTGAAACTTTGCTGAATTCATTAGAAGCTTTTTTGAGGATTCTCTGGGATTTTTTTCCTTTTTATTTAATTTGTTTCAAGTTTTTATTTAAATTTCAATTAGTTAAACTATAGTGTAATATTGGTTTCAAGAACAGAATTTAGTGATTCATCACTTACATACAACACTCAGTGCTTATCACAAGTGCTCTTCTTTTATTTATTTATGTATTTATGTATTTATTTTTTATTTATGATAGTCAGAGAGAGAGAGAGGCAGAGACATAGGCAGAGGGAGAAGCAGGCTCCATGCACCGGGAGCCCGATGTGGGATTCGATCCCGGGTCTCCAGGATCACGCCCTGGGCCAAAGGCAGGCGCTAAACCGCTCCATCACCCAGGGATCCCCAACAAGTGCTCTTCTTAATACCAATTTAGCCCATTCCCTCCCCCATCTTCCTTCTCTGTAGTTAAGACCCTTTTATGGTTTTCCTCTCTCTCCTTTCCCCTCTTTCCCTTTGTCATTTGTTTTGTTTCTAAATATAAGATTGTGCCACTTTCAAAAGGGGATGCTTTTATTTTTCTTCTCTTGATTTGTATCTTTCATTTTCTTAACTAAATTTTACAGTACAATATCGAATAGCAATTGTGAAGAAGAGCATGCATGTCTCGTTTCTGATCCTATTAGAAAGCTTTCAGTCTTTCACTGTTGTATAATATTATCTGTAGGTTTTTCTTAAATACTTTATAATCATTTTGAGTAAGTTCTTTTCTATTCCTAGTTTTCTGAATGTTTTTATCATGGTAGAGTGGTAGATTTTGTCAAATCATTTTTATGCATCAATTAACATAATCATGTTTTTTATTCTCTTTAGTCTCTTAAAGAGGTATATTTCATTATTGATTTTCTTATGTTGAACCATCCTTGCATTCCTGGAGTAAATCTCAGTTGGTCATCTTGTGTAATCTTTTTAACGTGCTTTTGGATCAATGGTGATTTTTTCCTAGATAGGCACTTGGCAATGTCAAGATATTGATTATTATAACTGGATGAGTGTGCTACTGGCATCTGATGTGTGGAGGCCAGGGTGTTCCAACAGTCTACAATGATCAGGACAGCTCTTTTTCCTCCACACAAGGAATTAGTCATACCAAGATATCATTATTGCCCAGGGTGAGAAACTTTTAATTATGCCAACCCTGCTAACATTCCTCTAGTGCGGACAACCATTCTCTCGCTAACCTATTACCTGATCCCACTCTCTTCAGCCTCTTTAAAACACCTCACCCTCCTCCTATCTTCTTTCATGCTCTAGCCATAGCAAACCTCACTTAGTTGTTCTTTTTTTTTTTTAATCAACCAAGTTATCTTTTGCTTTCATTTTCTATACATATATTTCCGTCTGATCAGAACATCACTTTCCCTCTCATTCCCCAACACCATCACTAGGTTTCACTTCTACCCATTCTTCGGTTCTCCAGTATTTCCTCCAGAATGGTTTTACGATTTCCTTTAGACCAGAAAAGGTACTTTTGCAGCGTTTTTCCCAAATGTGAGCACCTCTTGTGAGATTGCATTTCTCAGAGTTTGTTAAAATCACATTTTAACTTCTATAAAGTCCTAGAGAATCATATCCAATCCTGTTTGCTCTTTTTATTAATCCTAATTGCTTTATCATCATGACCTGCATCTTTGCCACTTATGTATTTGTATTTTGTTTCATTTTTTTTTAAGTTGCAAGAATAGATGAAGGAGGCCAAATTCTTCTTCCTTTATCTGTAACATTCAGGAAGAGTGGGAGTTAAAAAATGTAAGTTAGTGTTTTATGTGTGTACATCTCCAATATATCTGAAACAAATACTCAATTAAAATATTTTAATTTTAGTTACTTAAATAATCTGACCCATAATTAGTTATTAATATATCTGATCTCTTAAAACTGTCAGATAGTTAGTCCAGTATCTGCCTAAAGATTGGGATGCAGACCCAGAGTTATAGAGTACTAATTTTTAGAATTGGTTCTTGAATAAATTACCACATATACAAGCAATATTTGAAAGTGGAATTTGGGGCAAAAGAAAGTAGCTCATGTCAGTGTTTTAAATCAATAGGCTTAGATTATGGCTTTCTAAGAATTTCTGGTTTCACAGGCAGTGTCCAATTTCCAGAGAGAGAAACAAAATGTAATCTGCACACAGTCAAATGCCAGGGGCAATGTGACTATTGTGCAAGTTCAAACCAGGTCAGAATAAAAATGACTACTAACCAGCCATCTAGCTTGTAAAATGATATAAGAACTCATTCTCACTTATTGCCCTTTACAAATATTAAAAAATAAGTCATGCTGTCAGCAAGATGCCTCAAGTTTCAGTGTTGCTTTAAGGACCAGAAATGTTTCAAGCAGGAGTTGGCTATGATGTGAACTTCAGTAAATCAAAGGCTACTTTTTCACTTAATCTAATCAAAGTACTGATAATATATCCTAATGGTTATTTGACAAGCCCCAATACCCTGAGATAGTATCATCTTAGGAGAACATTTAAGACAAAAGCCAACACCATGTTATTATGGCATGCTAGATGTGTTCTGCCTTTTGGGGATTGTAGTTTTCAGTTTGTCTGGTTTTATGTTTCTTAGCATTTTTCAAAATTCTAATTTCTTCTTTTATCATTAGCTACATACTAAAACCTCTAGAACTATTGGCGTTTGCTAAGGTCTAACAATCTTCTAAATGCATATTATGTTCCTCAGACTATTTTTGCCTTGCTTGTATATTTGCCCAAATATTTAAATTGAAAATTGTTTGGAGAAGTTTTAGATTTAATTCACTTATTTTGCTTGCAGACTTTCTGAGCCTCCATTTCCTCAGCAGCAATGTAAAAAATTGGAGAGAAAGTTAATCAGTACTTGATATTTTAAAAAGCTTATACATGTATATGAGTATATACTGATTATAGGTGCTTATTAAAATAAATCTATTATTCTGGTTAAGGTAAATCTGGTCATCAGACTCATTCCTCTCTTTTGTCTTAACATGCAGTAAGGCAAGAGTACATTTAGCTGGAAGGGTTTTTAGAGATTTGATCCTCTCTAATCAGCTTATCTAAAGTAGAAGCAATGACTCCCCATTTCATTATACCCCAGGTCACTATCTTATTATTCCATTTATTTCCTTTTTCATACTTACTCTAACCTTTATTTATTGTGATTCTGCCTACTTTCTTTTTGTCTCTGACAATACCATCTTTAGAATAAAAGTCCAGGAGTGCAGGGGCCATATTATTTGCCTTGTTCAATTTTTTAAAATCACTGACATGAAGAGCACGTAGTAGGTCATCAACCAATATTTGTTACATTAGATTTTTTTGATTGCAGATAAAATATTATAGGGATTAAAATAAATGCCCTGGGTAAAGCCAGAAGAAATGACAAAGACTTCCACAAAGTTTGCATAATCTTTATATTTAGAGCTTTTTCCTAAATTATATCTTCTTCATGCCTCCTCCTCCTCAAACACCAACTAAGAACTTTCAACATGACCAAAGGAAGGATAGAAAGAAACCCATTTGGAGACAAATACTTTTGTTACGGGTTCTGAATCTTCTTGTTTCCTAATAATCTGATAGGTCATTAATACATCATTGGTGGCTTAACCATTCTAAATACTATTTTTATATGTATCATATATAGGTACATATAATAGTATAAGCTATATAAGTAATATAGTAATATATAACCAATATATAACTATTAATATATTATGATTTAATGTACATAATATATGAATTATATGAGTATACATTTCATTTGTTTTATATTACTATATACACTTTATATATACTTTTGTAAAAGTACTTATTTATATATTTGCACATATAATGGAAATGTTAAAAAATGCCTGCTTTCCTTTACTAAGATAAACAGAAATGTGGTTGCTTAAAAGACATATCATAGCACAGTTCAATAATAATTACACAACAGTCACAAAAAAGACAATTTATTTGTCATTTATAATTATTAATTAATTAGAACTTTATAGAAATGTTTCTTATTATATAACAATAATATTAAATAATAGGTAAAAGGAGAAAAACTCTGTAAGATTGATACTTTGTGTATTATAAACCAAATCCATTTTTGGTTGCATAAATTCCTTGAATTCTAAACTTTTCAAGTCAAATTTATCTGTATTGCTGTATACTCTCAGAAATATATGTAAACACATAGACCTCTCTGACTATACTCTGTTCCCCTAGAATCATGAGGTTCAGTTAGGCCCAATTATTGGATTCAGCTGACACAACCAGAAGAAATTTTCAAGTCAATAAATTAGTTTCATGTCCTATATACAAACAAATACAATGATTGAATTTTTTACTTTTTAATCTGTTAGTTTGACATCAAGTATTCTCAGCATTAAATGTGTTTTTATTGAATCCCTGCCCCCTGGGTAATGCAACCCAACATATAATGAGAGGATTTTTTCTATTTTCCCAGAATTTTTTAGGACTTTCCATTAAGCTAAAGCATTTGTTGAACTGATATTCATGAAACTTCAGTATTCGATATGGCCATTTTTGTGAGTGTATATATATATATATATATATATATATATATATATATATACATAAAACATAAATTGCTCAAGAAAAAAATCGAGAGAGATACCAAAGGGTATTTTTTTTAATTGAGAGAGTACCCACTATAGAGTTTTATAGCAGAGAATCACTGTCTACAAGACATATTCTAAATTAAGAAATTAAGTATGTTTAAGTATGTACCAACCAGATTTATGTAATTGCCTTCCCTTTAGCTACTGTTAGATTTTACCTTGAAATGGTTTATTATTGGTTGAATTTTAGAAGCACAATTCTGAGTCAATTACCTTATCATTTTGAAATTGCTATCTCTCGTGTCAGAATAGTTTTCCATACCACAGCTTTCAACATTACTTATGCACCATAAATGTATTTTGACATTTTGTTACATAATGCTTACTTTGTCTTATTTATGCCCACATGATGATGGCTTGAAGTACAAGGCAAGATGTGTGTGGCCAAAATACAGAGAAGATTTCACCTCTACTTTGTGATCCCCCATTGACACCCATCTAGGGCCAGCTATCATATTCTTTGTCATCAGGTCAGCTTCTTTAACTCAATCTTGTTTGACTTTCTCCTTGCTCCACAATTTAATCAGATTAACAACAACAACAACAAAACAACTGCCATCCAAACAAGGAAAGTATATTCCTAAAGTCACAAAGAAAATTAGAGACAGGGCCTACAGCAAAAAAACACTATATAGATAAAAAAAAATTGTCTTATAGAAGCCTCTAGGGATGGAATCACTGAGTTTAGAAGTGAGGAATGTAGCTGTGCTGGTTTGAGGGAAATAAAGTCACTAGCAGCTGACCTAACATTTTTCCTTTTGAATGTCAACAGACTCTTACAGATATACATACTGCTAAGCAGCAGCATTGTGGTAGCTGTTTGTTTCTCAAGTTCTTGATCAAATGACAACATTAGAACTTCTGATTTTCCCTTTAGCAACCCAAATATATTCAAATTATAAATTGAAAGATATTGGACTTCTAATAACTCAAGCTTTCTGTGTACTATTAAGTTCCACAAAGCTATTTTGGATAGGTAGTTTTTTATTTCTTATCTCATCTTCATTTCAATATTGAAACAACTAGGTGTATGCCTTCTTTTATTTGTATAGTTTTCTTTTTAGTATTTATGTAAATGGGTTTAAGTGAGAAATGAGTAAAATATAATCCAGGAAGGATATTAGAATACTAATATAGCTAATGCCATTCTTGGGAACCACTTAGGAAAAAATGGATTCATTTAAAAAAGAAAGTTATAGAATATTATCAATCTTAAAAGATCAGCAGAGTGCTCTTATAGAACTCTCACTCTGGAGAACATGTACAGAGCAGTATGAGTGCCACAGCCTTTAGCATATGCTTTTAAAATTATATGCATCCATTAGTGTCAAAGGGCTCAACTTTTCCTGTTTGCCTGGAATGGTCCTGTTTATAGAATTCAAAATATTGCATCCCAAGAAATCCTCCATTCACAGATAGCTCAAGAAATTTGGTGCTGTTGGTCTGATCAAAAGTTTTGAGTGCAAAAGTAGCCAGGAATGCATTATCTTTGGGCATGTAGGCACAAGTTGGAAGAAAATGTGGGCTGATTTTTGGCTTCAACCTGTCATAATTTTGTGACCTAAAGCAAATCACCGAACTGTTCACTCTCACTTCCCAGTTTTTCCCCAAAATATGAATAATACTTTTCTCACGTGTAATTGTGAAATATAAGTAAAAGTATGAATGTGAAATGTTTTCTAATATTCAAAATACTGTATAAATATGTTTTTCTTAACTCCAACAAGTTTGTAGCATCCTTTCTACATGATAACTGTTGGAAACATATATACTGTAACTTTAATGTCAAGTGTACATGACTTGGTTTTAGATAAGAGTTTCTGTACATTTATAAATATTGATTTCAAGTCCCAGGTCATGCTTTTAAGTATCTTCGCTTTTGGAAACTATTTACATTAGGGAATATTTATTTGTATAAAATGACTTTTGTCTTCTTTTTTAACTTTTCATCATTGACCTTATTAAATACTAAGTCCTTTTGAATATATATATGCAAATATGTCCAAGTAGACATAGATACATTTCCTTAATGTGGAGTTTAAAAATTGGTTTGAAAAGCCAAACCTTAATTTTTAGTGTGACTTACCTATTGAAAGTCCTGTCTTCTCTATATTCTCTTTACTTAATGAAAAAGCCAATTACAAAACAAGAAGATTGATAAGTAGCAATAATCTTGGTATTCTAGTCATAAAAATCCTTACTGAAGTCCAGTCTTCATAAAAGGCACTGACTGGATTTTAAGGCTAATTGTATGTCTAATAGCAGAGGTTTAATAATTGTAGCTGATGCTGTCCATTCACTGAATGAATCTCCCACACTGCTACCCACCACCAAGGTTCACCACTACAACCCTAATGACCAGCTATACTGTGGAAACCTATCTCTGTTTTATCACATAAGAAACACGCTTTGCTCCATGTAGGACAAACTAGAACTGCCTGAGAGTTAATGCTCCCAGAAGCAACCATCAATCCATAATGGATAGGGAAAGAATAAATAAATACCCATCTTCTGTGCCTTCAGTTGGGATAACTATACATTGTTCTGTACATTGTAGTGTTCCCCAGAAAGACTGGGATTCAATTGACCACAGTGATACCAGGCCCAATCACAAATCTTTATCTTCATTATCTTCATTCTTTGTCTGAGTAATCCATTTCTCTTCGCTTTTTTTTTTTTTTTGGATCACCTCCCCAAACAACTTCTTGTATTCAAGTCCTTACTTCATAATCTACTTTAAGGGAAACTCAAAACAAGAAAATAATGTTTGGTAAAGCAATTAATATACCAGTATGAAAAGACACACACATATCCTGGTAAACCTCTGTCTCTTTGTGTCATCT
Organism: Vulpes lagopus; assembly: GCF_018345385.1. NCBI lineage: Eukaryota > Metazoa > Chordata > Mammalia > Carnivora > Canidae > Vulpes > Vulpes lagopus. The sequence continues at coordinate 42,111,251 of NC_054830.1, forward strand.
TTCTCTAAGTTGGTTTTGTAACTGTTACAAAAGGAACTCAGTCAGGATTTGGGGAGAGTAAGTCTTTTCTTAATTGAGGTGCAACTTATTATTTTTGCTTTGTCTCTAGAGATTCTTTGAATAAAAATAATAAAGTTGAAGTCATAGAATATATAGAACAGCAAAGGAACTGAGAACTATTTTTCTTACCTGGGAGATTGACTCATTAACATAAGAGGCAGACCCTGGAGATGTTCCAGACAACTAAGTTCTGCTAAAGCCTGCCCTGCTATGTGATAAAAGTTCTTGACACTTAGAAGTTGATGTCTTGGTGTTCTACTTGTAAGTGGTAGGTCTGGTAGGAGATTAAGGACTATGATATGTATCCTAGAAATTCAGCACAAGAGCTCAGAAGCTGGTACAGTGTGAATTATGAGCCACTAGACACATAAAGCTTGATGATCATGTCTCATAGCCTATGGTACACAAAGGGAGGTTCTTGTTAATGCTGGTGGGAGCTGTGTGCAAGCTTCACACGAACAGTCAGTCCTTCAGAGTCTAATCAAAGGCTGCTTAGGGGGTTGTTCTCCTTGAGTTAATGGAAGTATGAGTGTTCAATGAAGGGAAATTAGCCCCAGAAGACAGGGAAGCAAATTAAACCTTTATTTTGATTTGAATTGGGAGTGAATAAAGTGTTCACTGCTCACTAAACTCAAGTGAAGTTAACATGTGAGAATGAATGAAGACAAACTTCTCTGTGTATCAGGGAAGACCTCAGGGCACTTTGCACCCAGGAGTCTCCTGGGGCAGAGCTGAGATGGAGGTGGCCATTCATCATACTCTGAAGATGATGGGGATTTTCAGTAAATGCTGTATCAATGTAGTTAAATCTTCCCAGAACCAATAAAAATGCCCTTGCCTTTTCTACCCTCTATTACAAGTAATTGCTATTCATCTACTTATGGATATCTTGGAAGTAGTCGCAGAGTACTTGGAGTGCCTGGGGGATGAAAAGTTTGAAGGAAAAATGTAGCTGTATATCATTGGCATTCATGAGCAAATTCACATTAGATGTTTGAAAGGGAGGTCCCCAGGAGGCAATAAGAGAAATCAGGAACAATATTGTGCCAAAAATATTACTCTGACCAGGACATCAGGGAGTTTATGTCAGGTAGAATGAAGGAAAGTGATTTGGAAAGAAAAGATGTATGTGCTTTTCTATATGCATTTAGTTTATTTATATGTGTACATCCTCTGAAAAAAATAGTATATTCTGGGAATTGACAACCAGATTGGGCCTGAAACTTGTGAAATATGCAGCTGTGCCTGTATTTATTTTACTCTAAAGCCTCTGAATAACATCTTGCAACATGATCAATACATTTTCAAACTCATATCCTTTTAAAATCTGTTTGCAATCAGTAAACCAAAAATGGCTTGTACCCGGGTACCAGTTTACATTTGGGAAGGCATGTTTAAGCCACTGGGGATCCAGCTGCAGAATCTGAAGTTGTCTTTTTCTGAGTTATGTAACTTTTTGGGACCTAAAGATCAACTATCCCATTGATGTCATACCAGACACATAGTTTATAAAAACACATGAAGAGGTGGGTGGGTGATACCATGTTTGCCTGGAGTCACTTTAATGCAAAAATAATTCTTCCTTCTACTTATGTGCTCATTCTCAACTCTTCAGGTCCTTGAAAGAAGGTAGTCTAGATTAAGTCTACTCACTTCTGTTCACTTCCCTTATATAAAAAGTCATGCCTGGGTGGCTCAGTGGTTGAGCATCTGCCTTAAGCTCAGGGCATGATCCCGGGTCTGGGATTACGTCCCACATCAGACTCCCTCTGCCTATGTCTCTGCCTCTCTCTCTCTGTCTCTCTCTCTGTCTCTCATTAATAAATGCATAAAATCTTTAAAAAAATAAAATAAAAGGTCTAGTGTATCACCTTCCAAGGAGATTGTACTAAATTCTATCAAGATAGCAAAGAGAATAGTAACTCTCAAAATTATTATTGCTTCCAGATGGCTTTTTCCATAACACCCTGAAATACATTTAAGTCACTCATAAGTACCAACAAAGCACCCATTCGCTCAGTGAATTAATATAACTTAACCACTCCGGTGTACAAGGACACACACACATACACACACACACACACACACACAACCTAGAAAAATAGATGATGCAAAGTATATCATGAAAAAGCAGACATACCTTAAATGTTTCATTCATTCATTCATTCATTCATTAAAGATAAATCAATTAGACGCTGAAAGAAAAGCAAAAGCATTTCTAAATGAAGGTATAATAAAAAATCTTCATGGAATAAAGATCACTGAATCTTGGCAGAATGCTAAAATTAGAGAATTCCAGGAAGATGGACAAACATAATCAAAGATAGAAGCATTCTTGACCTGATCAAGAATGACCTGATGACCTGATCTTTTAATTTTTTTGTTTTTGTAGTTAATAATGATGATAGTGATGAAAATAATAAAAGCAATTATTATTAATTGAGCCCTAATTTCATCTGAGATGCTCCTCTAAGCAGTTTATGTGAGTTAATATATCCTTACCTCAAACCTGGAAAGAAACTATTATTATTATCCACATTTTTGAGGAGGAAAGGCAAAGAGGAGATAAGTAATCTGTACTAAGTCTCCCCTAGTGAGAGGCAGAGGCTGGACTGGAATGAGCAGCGGGGCTACAAAGCATGGGCTCTTACCTGCTACTGTCTTCTCTTGAGGAGCTCACAGAGCCCCTGAGTCAGTGACTATTTTTCTTCTCATTTCCCTGCAGACATGAATAGTCTGACAGAGCCCATGTCATCTTTGAGAGCAACACTCGGCTTTTATTCCCAATATAGCCGCTCCTTACTTAGACTTTTTCCCCAAATTACCTTCACATTCAATCTGCCTCCTGTGATAGAAACCAATTAATACTATTTTCAGAGTAATTCCAGGCACATATATCCAGATAGCTGACAATAAGCCTGTGCTTCCTGTATATAATATGAAAAGGAGCCTTGTCTTGAAATCAAAAGATCTGGGGATGAGGTCCAGCTTAGGCACAAACCATCTATGTGCTTTTGGCCTAATGATACTTGAAGTATTGTTACATTATTTGGAAGTTTCCCCTCCTACTTGTTCCTTTGAATTGCCTACTGTCTCATCTCCATTTAGAATTCTGAGACCCAAAATGTTGCTGAATTTACTGGAATTCTGTCATTGATTACAGGCAGTGATGGACTCTCTCTGAGCTTTTTGGATTCCTGGTTCAATTCCTCCCCCCCCCCCCCCGCCCCGCCCCCCCACCGCCCTGCTGGGCCAGTCTATCCTTAGGAAAGCTCTGCAGAAGGCACTGAGTATGGTTATGTCCTCTCTTCACTCCCTCCCCACTATTAGTACTCACAAGACTCTTGCCTTGTACAAATTAGGCTTATAGTTCTGTCCAAGTCACCATAGGGTACATAATATAAAACAATGCTTTTAAAAGAGTATGCACACTTTATCCTATGTGGTTCTAGGAAAGTTAATCTCATTGAGCCTAAATTTCTCTTTCCTGGTAATTTAAGAAATCAAAAAGAGACATTTTATTTGACAAATCACCTTTCACACTGTAGATCATTTTACCAAAGTGGGTACCATTTACATGAATATGAGTTTTAAGTGTTAGAAGGCAGTTAAGTCCTGTTACTAAGAGGGCACAGAGCAGACATGAAGTGGCAACATCCTAATACCCTCCCCTTGGGAAAGTGTCCAATCAGGTCAAAAGGTGCATTTATTTTGCCTGCAAATGCTATCTCCGAAGGTGATAGAATGGGCCAAGGGCTGGGAATGAGGTCGGTTCCCCATGCCTCTTGCCACAGTTTCTCCTCTCAGGGCCTAGGTATTTAATGAGAATAACACACCTTCAACAAAAAAAAAAAGCCTGATCCGCATTTCTGTAATTTCAAAAAGCCAAGGAATGGGGCACTTAAGAGACTGAGGTGTAATGGCATTCCCAGTTCCCAAATGAGTTATTATTTTTTTCTTTCTCTCCTTTTTATTTTTATTATTTTCAAAATTCTAGCCTCTCAATAGCAGAGGAATTTCCCAGACTTTTGCAGCAACAGTGTTGACAGGCAACTGCATTTTCCTCCTGAGGCAACTCCTATTTCTGTGAGGTCAGGACTGCCAATGGGAGCACATATCAGGGGACAGGTTGATGGAAGAGAAGGCAAAAGGTCCAATTGTCCAGGGGTTGGGGACCATGAACCTTAGCCAAGGGGAACAGAATGGAATCAGTGTACATCCTGCTGTGAGTGTTCACTATTTTTTTCACCCTTTCTCTCGTAATGGATAGCCTTGGAAGAAAGTGCGTTCTTTCTCAGCAGAGAGCCTACAACTGCATAGTTTTAATACGTTCATGGTAATATGAGTATATAGATTTTCTTTTAATAATTCTTTTCCAGGTAAGTCAGAAAATTCACATATCCAGGCATTAAAAAAAGAAGACATACCATTTACTTCAGTCAGAAAATCACTGATTGGCATGAACGTGATTAGAATCCAGTCAATTTTCCTGATCAGTTATGCAGGAGAGAGATACTCAAGTCATTTAATCCCTGATGTATATCTTGGGCTTTTTCCAAGTTGGAGAGCTCTCTCCAACCCTTTATTTAGTTGATCCTTACAAAAATTAGGAGCAGATGGTAGTACAGATACGACCGTCCCAGAATTTACTGTGAGCAACCTAAGAACAGAGGATGCAAGACTTACTTAGATTCTATCACTAGCTAGTGGCAGAGATGGGACTCAGAGACATTTGCATTTCTGGTCCAGGGCTCTTTTGCCTGGAGCAGGTTTTCCCAAAGTGCTTCTTTGGAGCATTCACCCTAGGGAAAAGCACTGTAGAAAACAGAATCCCAGGCTCATGAAAGTCTGAGTAATACAATATATTATATCTTTCTTTTCAAATGTTATGATAGACCTTCCAGTAGCAGAGATATTGAAAAATCCTGCAGGAATTTGTTCACTTTATTTAACCTTATGTTTTGCATTGTATGACTGCATGCAACTTTTTTTCTTAACCCGGAAAAGCACATGATGGGAACCCTTGCCCAATGCCATATAGATTTATAACAGTTCAGATTATTCACAACAAAGGAGGAATCATCCATGTGCAACTCAAATACGGAGAGATCTTTTTTTTTAATGCTAAGAAATTTGAGCTGCATCTCCTAGTGTCAGCTTTGGGCAAAATTGTAAAGTCTATAAAATTGACTGTTGTGGTAGAAAGCACAGGCTCAGGATTCAAGCAGAAACTGGTCAGATGATGGACTTTTCTGCCACTCATTAGTTGGGTTCACTCTGTCCAATTCCTTACCCCTCCCAGCATTAGTACCCTCGACTGTACAAAGAGAGCAGTCCTTGTACATACCTTATAGTTTTGCTATGAAAATTCAATGAGACATTACATGTACAATCCTTGGCACAGAGCCTGGTCAGTATTCAAAAAGTCATGTTACTATTCTTCCTGTGATCTTCCCTTTCAGCCAGCCCCCTGGTATCTCATTCTTTTTCCTATTCCTTCTCTTTTTCTGTGCTGTCACACAATCCCAAAAGGACTCTGCTTCCAGCTATCTCATCCGGGTGGTGTCAGGCAGGGAAGACAGAGACTAGGCTGGTGGTATGAAAGAGTGAAATGGGTTGGGTCTGAGACAGTCGAGGTCCCCCAGGGTAAGACAAACAGTGGAAAAAAGCCAAGCACTCTTGAAACTGGTTGTCATTAATGAATTTTTGTTGTATTGTTGCTGTGTAAAAATGTGGACTCGATGCCAAATCTTTAGGTTTTTTAAAAAAAATTATTTAACTGAATTCAATTTATATTGAATTAGTGATTTATCAGTTGCATATAACACTCTGTGCTCTTTCCATCAAGTGCATTCCTTAATGCTCATCACCCAGTTATTCCTTCCCTACCCTTGTCCCCTCCAGAAACTGTCACTTTGTTACCAGTAGTTAAGAGTCTCCTAGGTATGGTTTGCCTACCTCTCAATTTTCATGTTATTTTTCTTTTTCTTTCCCTATGTTCATCTGTTTTGTTTCTTAAGTTCATTTGTGAAATTTAAGAAATCATATGGTATTTGTCTTTCTCTGACTGACTTACTTCACTTAGCATAATACCCTCTAGTTATATCCCCATTGTTGCAAATGGCAAGATTTCATTCTTTTTGGTGGCTGAGTAATATTCCATTGTGTGTATGTATGTGTATATATATGTATGTATTTCACATCTTTATCCATTCATTTGTCGATGGACATCTTGGCTGTTTCCACAGTTTGGCTATTGTGGACATTGCTGCTATAAATGTTGGGGTGCAGGTGCTCCTTTGGATCACTACATTTGTATGACTCAGTGCAATTACTGGGTCATAAGGTACTTCTACTTTTAATCTTTTTTAAAGATTTTATTTTTTTAAATTTTTTAAAAAAAATTTATTTATTTATTCATGAGAGACAGAGAGAGAGAGAGAGAAAGAGAGAGGGGGGGGTGGCAGAGACATAGGCAGAGAGGAAAGCAAGCTCCATGCAGAAAGTGGGACTCAATCCCAGTACTTCAGGATCACACCCTGAGCTGAAGGCAGATGCCCAACCAACGAGCCACCCAGGCATCCCAAGACTTTATTTATTTATTTGACAGAGAGAGAGAGAGAATGCACAAGCAGAGGGAAAGGGGAAAAGGAGGGGGGAAAAGCAGACTCATCACTGAGCAGGAAACTCAATGCAGGCTTGATAACTCCAGGACCCAGAGGTCATGACCTGAGCTGAAGGCAGATGCTTAACCAACAGACCACTCAGGTGCCCCCCCCCCCCCCATTTTTTAACCTTTTGAGGAACCTCCATACTCTTTTCCAGGATAGTGCACCAGTTTTCATTCCCAACCACAGGGTAAGAGGATTCCCCTTTCTCTGAGTCCTTGCCAACACCTGTTGTTTCTTGAATTGTTCATTTTAGCCATTTGGACTGGTACGAGGTGGTATCTCTTCAGATATTGAAAGAGAAACACAAATGTTAATTTTTATATGGATTCTTCAATGTTTAAATACTCTGATACAAAAATCCAGCTTTTGGCCTATCACTGAATAAACCCTGGTCCAGAGGATTTCTGACTTCCTGCTCTTAAATAGAATTAAAAATAAACAAGCTTAAAAGGGCTTAAGAAGCTTAGTTTAACCTTCTCCTTGATGCAGAAATGCTCTCTATAATATCCAGAAACGGTGTCATCTAGCTACCTTATATAATCCTAATGATAAAGAACTTGGTATCTCAAGGAGAAACCATTTCACTTTTACTTTTTTGTAGGAACAATTTCATGGAATACTCATATAAACCCGTGTAGTAGATACTACTTTTTCCATTATAATTATCATGAAACTCGGGCTCAGAAAGGCTATTCTATTTTCTCTAAAATCACCAAAGCTATTAAGTATCTGTAGGTTGTGCGATAGTAGCCCAGACTGTCTAGGTTTCAAAGCCAGTACGCTTAACCACTGGCTAAACAGTTCTACTTGTTAAAATGCTCTGGGCTGATATTAAGCTGAAATTTGCTGCCCTGAAATGTCTACCCTTTGGTCACAGTTCTGCTCTCCTGAGACACAAATAATAAGTCTAATCCTTCTTCCACAAGACAGCCCTTCAAATATTTGAAGATGGCTCTTCTCCGCCTGCTAAATCCTCTCTTCTCCAGGCTAAACATACTCATTTCTTTCTACTGACCCTCATAAGTTCGCAGGCACTTCATCATCTTCACCCTTCTCCCCAGGAGGGAGTTTCAATTTGTCAAAATTCTTCTTAAACCATGATGTTTAGAAGAGAATACAATCCCCCCATGTGGTTACATAAGTGCACGTTAAGACAAAAATAACACTTCCCTTGTTTTGACCATTATGATTTAACTAATGCAGTCTTAGTTATATCTGATTTTTGGCAACTAGGTAAAAAATAGGCAAATATTAGATGTTGGCCTAGATTCACCCCATATGTTTGTGTTGTGTCAGTTTTTAAATATTGATTCATATAAAGTCACTTTTCTCCACCATACTCCACTTCTAAATAAGTAGATCAATTTTTTAAACCTAAGTATAAGATTTAATATATATTTTATTTATATAATATATAAATTATATATAATATGAGTATTATATAATATATAGTATATAAAAATATCTAAACATTTATATTATATGTATGACTTATTAGAATTAGGTAATATTTTGGCCTATACTGATGTTTTGTTTTGTTTTTCTTTAATTTGAAGAATGTAGCAAAGCAGAAAAATTTCTTTTTAAATATTCTCATATCCAGACTACTTTTTCTTAGGCACAGAAAGAACTAAAAGGTTTTTTTTCCCCCTCTGCTCTTCTAATACTTCTCCCCAGATTTTATACTTTCCCCAAAACAAAACAAAAATACTTCATACACATCACACATATCTGTTTTAAGAGGATCTTGCTATAAATATTCTTGTTTTGATTATTTTTTGGTTAATTTATAAAAATGTGAAAAGTAAAATAATCTGTTCCTTGCTGTTTAACATACACATACACACACATATATATACACCTAATCATATATGTCATAATATATTATATGTATATTTTATACAGTAGCAAAGCTAAAAAATAATTGAATAAATGGATATACTTCATTTTTGTAATCTAGATATTTCTGAAATTTGTTATCTGAGGTGTTCCCTATGACTTTCAGCTTTCTGTTGCCCCAGAGATTAATCAAATATTCAGTAGGCTGGGGCTGAGAACTTAACCACCAGAAATTACTTTCCATGTCATTCTTTAGCCATGTATTGGTAAACTGCAGCCTTGGACTAAACTCTATCATTTATTGTTTCTTGATAAATAAAGTTTTATTAGAACACAGCCATTCCATTTGTTACTATCCTGTCTATGGCTGCTTTTATGCTACAATAGTTCAGTTCAAGTAGTGGTGACAAAGACCAAACTGCAAAAACCTAAAGTATTTACTGTCTGATGCTATACAGAAAAAGTTTCCCAACTTCTTGTTTTCGCGGTTGGCTAACAGTCCATCTATCCTATTACACTGGGAACTACAACTGGCATATACCTATCCCTATGTTAAATGGTACTGAAAGAAAAAATCATTTAGTTATTTGCTTCAGGAAATATTTGCTTCTATGGGATAAAACTTAACATTTCAGGATGCACATCAAAAGTCTCACTTCATGGTACCCATCAATCTACAGCTATTATTGCATAAACTTGCCCAGTCCTACTCAAGTTCTTGTCTTGCAATAACAACTTTAAAATCACTCAGCTCAGTCCATGAAATCCTATATATATATCATCCATAACTTCCCCTCCCAAGGTAGTGCTAAGACCATGTCAAATTGTAGTCTCCTTTTCTGCAATAAATCTAATAAACATGCATTTGGCCAAACAGGTATTTCTTGTCATCCTTTTAGGAGTGGAGAGTGGACATTACAAATCCTCCAAACCAGTATCCCCCATCTTGCATTCTCTTATTCTGAGTATCATAAACACTAAGAGCATTCCTAGAAGGTCTCATTACCTGCATTTTACATTTGGGAAAATGGACCCACAGAAGCTGAAGCTATTTAGATAGCTTGGGTGGTATGTCCTATGTGGCAGATCATGAGGAACAACTAGTAAGGAGAACCCTCTGTCAGGGTTGTGCCTGTAAGTCTCAGGTCTACTCTAGGTTATGAACTGAATTAGAATAAACATTTACCTGCTGGAGGCCTCAGTGGCCTCACCTATGAAAGCAAAGGGCTGACCTATGTCATCTAAACACTTTCTTTAAATTCTGCAGTCCATTGAAAGTATGATTTTTTAGCAGTTAGAAAATCAGTTTTTCAACACTGATCTCTTTCAGTAAGACTCCTCAAGCAGAAGGCATCTGAGATCGACTATATTGAAGAGTGAGTTAAGTTCTACTGCCTATTGCTCTAACAAAAAAATAATGTACAAATAATTCTATTTTCATAACAAACATATTTGCATTTATTTCATGCTGTTAACAACTTAACATGTAATCATGCCTCCTCTAAGAAAAAAAGTAATACTTCTTCTGTGATTGCATTAAACACGCTGTGTTATATCTTTCTACTAATCTATCATCTATTATGACTGCCTATTTTGAGAGCTGGCATAACAATTATCATAAGTGATAGCATTATATTCTGAAAACAAAGACTGTGATGGTACAATTTATCTTGCTACTTTGCCTGACTTAATGGCAGTTGGAGTTTCCTAGTCCAAGTCAGATTTTTTCAGATCATAAATATTTCATCTTTTAATTTATTATTGATTTAGTTTGATAGTAAATAACTCCATGAATGCTGAAGTTGGAAATCTGTTGTAAAAATTGTTAAGCATCTTCTCTTCTGTCCATCTGTGGAATTTGATCACACAGAAATACAACAGTAAAGTTACCTGAAGAAAATGGATTTGGGATTTTTAATTTATCTGATGCAGTTAATTAACTGGTCAATTAAAAACAAAAGGGCAATTAGTGCTGAGCACATTTGTTCTGATGATGAACACACAATCTGAAAATGGATCTTGATCTCTGCTACAAAATTCTTTAGTGTCAAAGCAATATTGCCATAAGTAGAGGAAGAATAAAGCCCATTAGGACTAATGCACTTTTAACAATGGTTTCCTTTCATGCTAAAGCAACATAAGTGAGACACAATTAGAGAGAGAAGTTGGCCAATATTTTAAGTAATATTCCTGCATGGGCCATTCTATTACCCTTTATTTAGAACCATTCCAATCACCAAACCATTCAGTAGTAGCAGTAGTTGGTTTTGTTTTTTCTATCAAAGTGAGAAAAATCATTTCAAGTGGTATAGAAGGGGTAAGGAATGGGTATAATTTGTAATTGACCTAAGGATTTCTACAAGAGTGTATTAAGAACATAATTCTCCATCATCCAAAATGTTATCACCTACATATCTCTATTATTAAAGAGCAAGAGACTGAGAGTTGGACAAGGTAACTTCCCATGCTTTCCTTCTGTCCTACAATGTGATGTAATAGGTCATCTTAAGCATTTCTGAAGTTTCTGAGTAGTTGGAGAGTACCCACTAGAATCCTGTCTGAGCCCCTTCCAAAGGCTTGTTGTAGAGCTACACGTGCAACCTACTCTGCCTTTTTTTTTTTTTTTTAATTTTTATTTATTTATGTTAGTCACAGAGAGAGAGAGAGAGGCAGAGACACAGGCGGAGGAAGAAGCAGGCTCCATGCACCGGGAGCCTGATGTGGGATTCGATCCTGGGTCTCCAGGATCGCGCCCTGGGCCAAAGGCAGGCGCCAAACCGCTGCGCCACCCAGGGATCCCCTGCCTTTTTTTTTTTTTTTTAAGATTTATTTATTTATTTGGGAAGCAGGGGGCACAAGGAAAGAATCTTTCAAGCGGACTCCCCACTGAGTATGGAGCCTGATTCAGGGTTTGATCCCATAACCTATGAGATCATGACCTGAACTGAAACCAAGAGTCAGATGCCTAACTAACTGAGCCACCCAGGGGCTCCACGCCCTGCCTTTTTATTTAAGCTCCTGTCCCAGGTTGGAAACCTCTTTTGTAAAAGAAAAAGAATCTCTCTCTTTTGATAAATCACATTTCTCCCATGTCTGTTATAATACCACAGTTGAATATGGTAACAGCCCCTACCCCCTCTGAATTTCCCTGCTGCTTGAGGTTTAGCCAATAGTTGACTTTCCTAGTTAATTCCTGGTTTAGTGGCAATTGTATGCAATTCATAGACTGATGAATGGTTTTATAGCCAAGGGGTAGACTGAGTGATAGCTTTCCAATTCTAAGAAATCAATTATTCTGAACCGTACAAAGAAACTGTTAGCATTGCCTGGGTTAAGAATAATTAATGTTGAGTGTGACCTCACAGTCACAGCAATTGTTTCTGGATTCTTCTCTTACCTGCTTTCTAGGGTCAGATTCTAGGGTCAACAACACATGATCCAAAGAGGTCAATTTAAGGCAGGATACTGACTAGCTGAACCTACTTCAAAATATAGGACCCATTTTTTTCTGCTAAACAAACAATATTTTTGCCGAGTGCATATACATAGGGTTAAAGAAATACAGTGCCACAATCCTTTACCTGAAATCTTTATAGCCAAATATATTTTAGAGTGTGGAATATATTAGAGTAAGGATGAGCAAAAGAACTTCCAGAAACTAAATCTGTAAAGGTCCAGATAATAAATATTTTCGTGAGGGTCATATGGTCTCATGTGGTATAACTTATTCATCTCTGCATTTGTGGTACAAAAGTAGCTATACACAGTACATAAATAAACAGGCATGTTGTATTTCGGGGGAACTTTATTTACAAAAAATAGATAGGGGACCAAATTTTGTCATCATTCTGTAGTTTGCTGATCCCGATTTGCCACAGTGAAAAACACTGTAGTATAATTTCATATGTATTTAGACAATACCTCCAGTGGGCAATAGCTCTATCAACCAAAATTTCTGGTTGAGCAACAATACATGTAAATACTCAATAAATTGGATAAAACAGACTGAACAACCTCACAATAACTTAGGACAGGTTTTACCACCCAGTGAATTTTGCCATCCAACTTACAAGGACATTATAACTTTCAGAGATTTAAAAATGTATATATTTTGGAACTGCAAGAAAGGGATGGTGAACTGATGCATATTATTTTTGTTGTAGTGTTTGAAACTGATACTTTTGTAATGAGGAATTCCATGAGAGAAAAAAGAAACACACATGGTCTAGAGAGAACAAAGTTTGTTTAGTAAAAATACAACAGTGATCTTAGCAGTTGGGTCAAGACACCCACTTTTCTAGGTCAAAATGATATTTAAAAGACTGCATGGCCTAAAAGTTTCATCAAATACAAAATGCTGGGGGATCCCTGGGTGGCGCAGCGGTTTAGCGCCTGCCTTTGGCCCAGGGCGCGATCCTGGAGACCCGGGATCAAGTCCCACGTCGGGCTCCCGGTGCATGGAGCCTGCTTCTCCCTCTGCCTGTGTCTCTGCCTCAATCTCTCTCTCTCTCTGTGACTATCATACATAAATAAAAAATAAAAAAAAAAAAATGCTGGTGGTGCATCTTTGAAACTTTTTTAGAGCTTCTGGAAATTCTTTTGAGTTTATGTATTAACTTTCTTTATTTTGCCTCAGGCAATCTTTAGGATTCTAGGAACCTAGGAATAATTCCTATGGCTACTTTGCATGTCAGTGACCAGCATAAATTTTACCTACTGAATATTTCTAGGCCATTTGGCTGTGAGTAAATAACAGACTCTTCTTATCTGGATGGTTCTCATTGAGCCAGAGTACTCGCCTTCCTCCTGTAATTTAAACTTTTACGAATGGAACTTTTACAAATGACAACCAACATATAAATAATAGATATTAACCTATCTTTATAGAGTATTGCCAAATAAAATGTTTCCTGGGCTTTGCCCTCATTACAGGATGCTGGTAAACACCCAGATGGTAAAGGGCAATATTTACTATGAAATTATATGCTGGGTTGAATCAAGCAATTTTAGAATATTAGAGCTGGAAGAAACATGAAGGTAATCTCTAGGTCAAACACCCGCATTTTGTAAGAAGAAAATGGCAGTCAATGTGATTATAAATGAATCACCCAACATTACTCAGCTTGTTAAGAGAGAGACAGTAGAAGCAATATCTCTAGGTTCCCAGTTTAGTTTTTTTCTTGATAATACTAGATTATTTCAAATACAAACCAAACACATATTATGGAATAATTGTGAGCTCTACATTCTATATCACACCAAGTATTATGAGCAAGTATTACATATGGTGTTTATCTTCAAAGTAAGGTATGAAAATTCTGGCAATACAGTGGAGGCTTTGATAAATACAAGTCTCAGGAGATATATATCATGTCAGTTTGCTCTGGGAGCTTTGCAAGACACTTCATATAAATGAATGAATGTGAAGAATGATGTACTATTCAGATTATTTTGGTTGCAAGAGATAAACATACAATAAAAACTAGATTAGGGAAAAATTTCATTGTATTGGTTAACATTCGGAAATTCCAGGGGTATAAGCATGGCAGATAGTTTCATAATTTCATGGTATCAGGTATGACTATAGGTTTTTTGGAAGGGAGAACAGGGCACAGTAACACTTGGATATACACAGCTGGGATAGATGAAGCAGAACTCTTCTTGCAGATCCAGACAATACAAGGGCCACACAAGGGATTATACCAGGGACGGGTCAAAAGCAAGTTGGGAATGTAGGAAGCAACTCATGGATACCAGGTAGGGTAGGGTTAGCTAGATTTTGGGGGGGCTTCTGTGAGATTTGATGTTTTGAATAATTATGTTAGCCTAAAGAAGAAGGAACCATTCCTAGGTGTTAGGTATCTGGAGGCTTTTGGAAATTGGGTTTGTGTGCATTATAACCCAGGAGCATTAGATCCTATAAGAAGTAGTTAGAGCAAGGACTTAGTAAACTGTTTGCGAAGAGAAATTGAGTTTTTAGCCATGTTTACAAAATTTGGTTAAGAGAGCTCTTGTGAAATATTATATTTAATTAACAGATTTTTATGATATGAATTTAATCATCTTAATAATATTGACAAAGGTCCTGGTTTTGGTTGTCATTGGTTTGGCTTATGTGCCCCCTCCTTTTACAAAGCAGTGTAGTGAAGTGAATGGATTTCTGATTGACACGGCCCTTGTTACATCCTCATCCCTGGAGCTAGAAGATAAAAGCAATCCTACTCTAATTATATGGACTGAAGATATTTAGGGAAGTAGTTCCTCAAAAGAAAGTCACAGAGCTTTTTATCAGAAGAAGAGGAAAGAAATGCTGGGTTGGAAAAATAACGAATGTCCATCAAATAAGTTGGTCATATAATTTATCTTGTAAACTAGGACATTTTGGGAGGAGGAATGGGGTACTGTTACTAGTTGTGCTTTGACATTTCAATAAACAGAAACTGTCAGGGAAAAATAGAGATATATGGTCATGTTACCATTATATGATTTTTAAGGGAGATGTAGGTTCCAAAGGAGAATTCTATGCAAGTCAAAGAGCATCCTTGTGGAGACAATGTATGATACATATGCAAAGTAAATCAAATATAAAAAGAGATAAATAAGGAAGTAAATATAAAAAGAGAGTGGATCCTTGAGCCTATACTAGAAGTATTTACTGAGTAATCTGGCTGGAAAAGAACAGTTAGAAATTTATTGTATAAGGCCTTGAATACCATTCCAAAGGCTTTAGATGATTAGACAGTAGAGAATGATCAAGTTTCAGAATGCTGGCATAATGAAACCAAATCTTTGTCTTAGAAAGATAATTTTGGATGTGATATTCACAGGCATGGAAAGGACAAGAGAGTTCAGGCTGGAAGACTATTCAGAGATCACATTGTCTTTATCTTAGATTCCACTACGCTAGGCAAAAGGATCATCATCTGTTTCTTAGACTACAAAAGTCTTAATTTATCTGTATAAATCCATGTTTCACTCCATCCCTTCCATTCTCCACATCAGCCAGAGTGGTGTTTGTAAGATATAAATTAAATTCTGTCCTGCTTAAAACCTTCAATTATAATTTGAAAGTATGGCATCCATACTTGTTAACATGGCCTATAGGCCTTGCGTATTCAAGCCTTTTTCTCCTTTTCCAACCTTGTCTCCTGCCATTGTCTTCTGATTTCATGAAACCAGTTCTTCTCCAGGTCTTTGAAAATGCAAATTTAGTCCTGCCTCATGACCATGTCTTACTTACTCCGTTTTGCTTAGCCTGCTACTCTCATTCCTAATCCTTACCCATCTTGATCCCTGCGCTCCTACACCCCCCATACCATGTACACCCACTCTTGGCCTGGCTAAGAGCTATCTGTCCTTCAAACTTCAGCTCAAAAATGCTACTTGAACCCCATCTCATAGATAACATAGAGTTCATTTTTTAGTTCAAAACATTACCATATTTACCACAAATAAATATTCACCTGTGTATATATCTGTGTTTGATTTTGTGGTTGATCTGTGTTGATTTTGTTAAATGTCTGTGTCTCTTATAAGATGGCAGTGATACAGGAGATCTTGGTTCTTGTCTCACGGAGTTGAAGAATGAATCTGGTGGACACAGGAGAGTGAGTAAAGGGACAGAAGCTTATTAAGTAAAGATACAGAGAAAGCTCACTGAAGTGAGAGGGGTTCCAACAGAGTTGCCCCTGAGGGCCTGTAGATTGGTCTTTTATTGAGAGACTATTCAGGGAACATATATCCTTTTAACATATCCATTGATATTACCATTGAGTAAGGACTAGTGATAACATCTTTAATGGCTTACTTCCTCTTTAGGGTCTGGTAATTCTTTGTTGGTCACAAGTAGCTATTATAACAAGACCCCACTTCTAGCACCTAGGACAGGAAGGTCTGTTTTGCTTATCTCTGGTTTCATTACATCTCAGCATTCTTGGGATTTTGTAAGCCTGCTTCTGTGGGCCCCTACCTAGCCCTGCCTAGCCCTGTTTGTCCCTAACTCAGCAGGACCTTGAGGTGGACAAAGGTTTTTAGATTCATTACTAATAATACTTAAGTATCTAATGTCTTTCAGAGAACGAGTATAAATAAACTGATAAATAAATATTTGTTGAAAACATAAATGATGAATTGACATAGAATATTACTTCATTTAAATATAAGGAATTTGAGTCTTAGAATTCATAGGGTAAAAAGAACAGAAAGGGAGAATTTGTGAAAAGACTCTCAACTCAATAACATTATCAACTCAATATAGCATATTTATTAACTGAATATTAATTATTTCCTCTTGTATTTCTATTCCTTGATTAAATTTGAAAGCATTTAACTTAGATTTTGTAAAACCTTAAAGTTGAATATAGTCAGTTTTTTACTTCAGTTGAAGTAATTAGCAACAGAAAAAAAAGAAAGATTTTTATTTTTTAAAAATTGTTAAGTGGTTTAATTTATTCATGAGAGACAGAGGCAGAAAGAAAGGCAGAGGGAGGAGTAGCAAGCTCCATGCAAGGAGCCTGATGTGGGACTTGATCCTGGGACTCTGGGATCATGCCCTGAGCCAAAGGCAGATGCTCAACGACTGAGCCACCCAGACATCCCAAGAAAGATTTTTAAAATTTAAAAATACATCAGGAAATATTCAAAATTTCATTATCTGCTAGCATCACATAAAAAGTCCACATATTTCCAAAAGTATTTAAAATTGCAAGAAAATGGGCAGCCCCGGTGCGCAGTACCGGTGCGCCTGAAGCCCAGGGTGTGATCCTGGTGACCCTGAACCGAGTCCCACGTCCGGCTCCCTGCATGGAGCCTGCTTCTCCCTCTGCCTGTGTCTGTCTCTCTGTCTCTCTGTGTCTCTCATGAATAAATAAATAAAATCTTTAAAAAATAAAATAAAAATAAAATAAAATAAATAAAATAAAATAAATAAAATAAAATAAATTGCAAGAAAACTATATATGTAAGTTAAAAATCCCCAAAGGTACTATCATTTGATATGATATACAATCATTTTATCAAATGTAACCTAGATGAGTTTATTCTGAGCTTATTCTATATATAGAGAGAGAATATATAAAATATATATTTTGAGATCATGAGTTTTAAGAATCTCCTTATTAGATTTCTCTTTCAAAGTAAGGAACACAGAACACTTTATCTTAATTTCTTTTTTCATAAGATAGCCTGTCAAAATAAATTAGAGAAAATTATGATATAAGACAATAGGAAAAGCATGTCTCATATTTGAAAGATAACACTTCTAGGAATTCATTTCTTGTAAAAATTTTGTAGCACAATATTAGTTTTAGTTCTAGTAACATTAGGAAAGATCATGTTTCTTAATGAATATATTCTCAAAAATAGTAACAAAAACTTAGAAAAGTCCATGAAATTTATAAAACCACTGTTAATTAATATAAGATAGAGCAATATTTTATCCTATTCTTAATGGCATAGGATCAGAAATAAGAGCAACAACAGAATTATAGGAGTTGGCTTAATATGTTTTTAATCCTCATTAAGAGCAATTAAAGTCAAAATTATATTAATGAAAGTTTTAATCCACATAATGCATTCAATTGAAGTGCATTCCAGTCCATTATCTACTACCTCAAATCTCATAGCAAATGACATGTGTATCTAAGGTATGAACTGAAATTATGGAAATATGAATTGAAATTATGGAAACTTTGCAAAACTAAATATATATATATATATATATATATAATGGTAGACATTTAGGTTGCTTTATATTGGATAGCAATATTTTAATAATAAATTGAATAATGTTCAAAAATTCATATATATTTTAAGTATCTAATGTATATTTGTCATTTCATGACAATTTTGTCTCTTTCAGACTCTTGAGCTACTGACTGGAAGATAGACACTTTTTTTCCTGCTGATTGTATGGGAGAAATTTTGACCTTAGAAAGTGGAAATGAGGTTGCTATGGAAACTGGTAATTCTGCTGCCACTCATAAATACTTGTGCAGGTAAAGTGTTTTATTATGATTTTGATTGATAATCTATTAGCATTATACTTTTTTCTATATGTGAAGCAATTTGCAAATGCATAATACTTATGTTATTTATTTGAATTACTAAGTGATGAACAAAAATTTTAAGGTACTGTCTATGGCTAATATAGAATCCTTAGGAAATGCATCAAGCTCTATTTTTAAACAGAGCTAACATTATTTCAATTATAAATTGTCAAATATGAAATTTTTATTGTAATAGGATGTAATTAAATCATCTTTGCATTAATAAACAATGAAGAATAGTTCTTTTTTATTTCCTGTATAGTGAAGTCTTTAAAAATTAAGGTTGAAATACCTATTTTTCTCTCAAATTAGAATTTAGTATAAAAAAGCTATATTAAAATAGAAGAAAAAGTGATATAGAATGTTATATCAAAAATAGAAATAACCTTTGAAATTATTCTTTCCATTTCAATGATACATGTTCTTTTACTCAGCCTATATCTATTAATATTGGTGTGTTAATTAGCTTTTGCTGTGTAACAAACCATCCCACATCTAGTAGGTTAAGCAGGAGCTAACCATGCATTTAGTTGATAAGTCTGAAGGTTGGCAATTTAGGGTAGGTTCACTTAGGCTGTTCTTTTATTATTGGCTTGAATGAATAATATCTGTGGTCAGCTCCTGGGTCATCTGGGACTATGCTGGTCAAAGACATTCTTAACTGAGATAACTGGGCTGCCTTGGCCTTGGTTCAAGTGATCACTCATCCCCTGTGGCTCTGGCTCTTCCATATAGTGACTGCTCAGAGTGCCCAGAGAAATCAGGAGCATGCAAAATTTCTTGATGCTGAGACTTACAAACTGTCACAGTGTCATTTCTGCTACATTTTCTTTTAACCATTCGAAATCACAAGACCAGTCTAGGT
Organism: Vulpes lagopus; assembly: GCF_018345385.1. NCBI lineage: Eukaryota > Metazoa > Chordata > Mammalia > Carnivora > Canidae > Vulpes > Vulpes lagopus. Next base: position 42,130,732 of record NC_054830.1, read on the forward strand.
TCAAGGAGTTTGGAAATATACTTCATCTCTTGATAGAGAAGCTGCGAAGTTATAAAAGGGCTGGAAGTAGAAAAGGGAATAAGAGTGGCCATTTTTCTAAATCATCAACCATAGTCTGTTAAGATCATAGAGTTCTATTCTTAATGGTCAAGTTTACCTGTTTGAATTGTCACAGAGCTAGGACATTGGCTAGATTATCTCACTGTCAAAGCAGCCCTTCTACCATATCATGCTGCTTTCCACCAACTGTGTGATAATGGGTACTCTTGAAGTTCATATTTGTGTAAAAAAACAAAAACAAAAACAAAAAACAAAAAGAACAGTAACATATTGAGAGAGCACAGAAACCAACATAGTAATTTACAAGCAGAAAAGCAGCAGTTATAAGAGATACATACTTAATAGCAATTTTAAGAAATGGAAAGATAATACTAATCTTGAAAGCTATGAGAATGCTAAAATATGTAGAAATCAACCATTTGAATCTGAAAACCATGTAAATAAAGGTATTTATACTACTAGAGAATCCGGTGTTTAGAAGTGCTACATATTTATTCAAAGTGATTACATTATTTTGCTTCATGTAACTTCTAACTCTCTCTAACAAAGATTCAGAGGTAAATAATAATGCTTTTATTTTGTAATAGATTAAAAAAGGACAGAACAGAGTCATCAAGGTGCCCCTAAATTATAAATGTGTGAATAAGAAATTCTCTTCCTACTTCATATTTTGGCTTCCTATCAAAATTTAACATTAACATTTTGCCCTTTAAAAATGTATATTGAATCAGTATAGTATCTCTAAAAGAACTTTTGTGTTAAATTAAAATAAATGATTTTTCTCAGAATGCATATCAGATCTGAGAAATTCTTCTATTGACTTTTATTTATCCAAATTGGTTGTGATTCAACATGTCCTTTAGCTTTAGTCTAAAGGGAAAAATAATCATATGTCCTTGGTGCACAATTTCTTTGTAAAAGAACAGATTGAATATATTTTTTTTTAAGCCATGGCTATTTAAATAAAATAGTCTGAGCTAAACATTGTCCCAGAGGTAAGGGTTTTGATAATGATATATACAAGAGTGCATTGCTTTAATTTTATTTATTTATTTATTTATTTAACATCTCATGATATGTCTCCCTACTTACAGATACAGTAGAGAGAAAATTAGATATTCTTCTTTTTTGGAAAATTAGATTTTCTGATGATGAAGTGCTCTTTCTATGTATATATATAATATCTTCTTTTCTTTCCCAGTTCTTACTTTTTATTAATTCTGAAAGACTAGCAAATATTTTGTAGTTATCTGCTTTTTCCTTCCTATTTTCACTGGTATAATCTTTTGGAAATTTTGATATTTTGAATCTTCCCAGACTCGAATTATTTTAAAGTTTTTATTGATTTATTTATTTGAGAGAGGGAGAATGAGTGGGGGGAGGGGGAAGGAACAAGGGCGAGAGACAAGCAGACTCTGCACTGAGCACAGAGCCTGACTTGGGGCTTAATCTCAAGATCCTGAGATCTTGATCTGAGCCAAAACCAAGATTCAGTTACCTAACTGACTGAGCCAACCAGGCACCCCTTAGGCTCTAAATTAAAACAACATTTTGCCCCAAAACTCTTCTGTTTTCTTTTTATTAGTTTGCTTTAATTAAATTTACAACTTCTTCTAGCACATTTATTATTGATGTTGGCTCTTGAGCCTTTACTATAAATCATCATCTATCTAGGCATATATTATGATTCTGGAATATTTTTTAAGTTGTGAGTGATTAAAAGTTCTATTATTGTATCTTAGTATTTTTTAATATTATGAGAAAATTAAGGCCCATTTCATTAAGATATCTATCTGCTAATCATATACTTTTAAGTTATTTCATTAATATTTGTGGTAGACTAAATAATGATTCTCAAGGATATCTAGGTTCTATTATCTGAAAACTGAATTATACATTAAACAACAAAATAGATATTAAGAATGTGATTAAGTTAAAAAGATCTTGAGATGGGTAGACTATTCTGAAAAACCTATGTGGGATGTCACAAGTACCTTTATAAGAAAGAGGCAGAGTGGGATTGGACACAGAGCAGAAGGCAATATGAAAACACCAGAAAAAGATTTGAAGATACTATGTTGTTGACCTTATGTATGAAGAAGAGGACTATTAACCAATGAATGAAAGGAATGAAACTCTAGAAGCTATAGAAAAGGGAACAGATGGATTCACCCCCTGCACCTTTGGAGGGAGTATGGCCCTGTAGATACCTTGGTTTCTGCCTCATGAAACCCATTTTGGAGTCCGGACTTCCAGAACTGTGAGAAAATAAGTGTGTTGTTTCAAGCCACCAAATTGTAATTTCTATAGGAGCCATAGGAAACCGAAGTATTATGTTTCTTCCTCACTAGACCTTTTGCTCCAGGGTGCAGGGACTGTATCTTCCTGGCACTTGGTAGAGACTCAGTAAACATTTGTTGAATGAATGAGTGAATGAATGAATGAGATTCGATGTTGTTGGTCCTATTTGGATTATCATCAAATAGAAAAAAATTAGTCATATAATTTCCTCTGAGAAACCATTGGTTTAGTCTATCCCAATAAATATGTGTTATGATGTTATTTTCAAAGGGTTTCTGAGATGAAATTCTAGTAATATTTAAAAGTTTTAAATCATTTGAATGGAAACTCCATGAGGGCAATGATTTCCATCTGCTATATTCTCTATTATTTCTCTATCACCTAGCAGATGGTCTAGACATATTTATCAAATAAACTAAAGAGAACAGTTCCATTCAATTCAACAGATGTGCATTAGGACCTCGTATGTTCCAGGCACTGGGCTAGATGTTGATCTTCAACAATACGAGGGCCCTGGTCCCTGCCCCCTTTAGCCTGCAGTCTAAAAATGGAAACCAGCAAGTAAGTTGATATATGAAATAAAGCACAAATTGCTATATCAACAACATAGTATAGAGTATATAACATGGAAATGTTCAAGGAGGACATCTGCTGCCTTTTTCAACCTTCAATCTATTTATATATTTTATCTAGCAAATCTCTAGATTTTTGCTAAAATAAAATGACAGAGAAGCACTCCGTTTGTGTTTTAATTAGTGTAGGAGTGTACCCAGGGCCTTTGTAAAGGGAGAGTCTCCCTGGAAATGAAATTTACACAGAAGCAGGACAATTCAAGGGAAGAAAGGCACAGTTTTGTTTTGTTTTGTTTTTTTATTCTACCTTTGGAACTTTAAGTAAGATAAGCCGATGAAATGGCCCTTTCTCATTTAAAGGTAGTTTACATTGAGATTCTGTCCCCATGACAGAAAGAATCTTGTCTAATGCGGGTTAGAAAAAAAAAATTTATATAAATTACTGGAGATGCTGAGGTTAGGCTGAGCATGGAATTCTACTCTGGAGAAAGCCTACTCACTGCTGGGAATGAGGAACAGAACAAATAAAAGAGTGACAAAAAGACAGTTTTTCTTGGAAGGAAAAAAAGCATCAACAGGTTTAGTATAGACTCAGAAGTTTTGAGTTTTAGCCCCCAAATTAGTGGAGACATGTGCGTGTCTTTAGGGTAGGGAAAACATAAATATTAATGGAATAATTTGGAGACTACATTGATAAATGGGTGAAAACTCTAATTTTCTTTTACACAATGCACAGGAAGTTTTCACAAAGAAATATTTTGATCTTAAGATAAATATTAAACAAAGTAGCTAGAGCAAATCTATAGTGAGTATAATGAAGAAGCTGAAAAGCCACGTAGGATCAGATTCTGTTAATGCTAGAATGTCACAAGTGTGAGAAATCCAAGTTTCTTTATATCTTATACTTTACTATGATTTTTGTGTACAATTTGATAAACTATAGGCATATTATAAAATTCAACTTCTCACATTTAAAAAATGTGACAATTGTAAAAACAATTTATTTTAAAGATCTTATTTGTTTATTCATGAGAAAGAGAGAGAGAGAGAGAGAGAGAGGCAAAGACAGAAGCAGGCTCCCCTCAAGGAGCCCAATGCGGGACTCGATCCCAGATCCCAGGATCACCCCCTGGGCCACAGGCCGACACTCAACTGCTGAGCCACCCAAGTGTCCCTAAAACATTAAATAATAGGATAAAATAATAATCAGCTGAATCACACACAGTGTCTGCTTTGGGTTATCTGGGTTTAGAGATAGCATTATTTTAAACACAGTACCTAATACATGCTTGGCAGTCCTTAAGAATAGTGCCAATGAAGGTCAATGTCTGTATTATGTCATAGAACATAATAAGAAATAGCAGCCCTTACTGGTTATAAAGAACTTTATTTCCATGGCATGCAATATTCATATCATCTTATGAATTTCTTCCTATTCTGTCTTTAACTTTATTTATTTTAACAAAATATTATCATTTAAATGGTAATTTTCCTAAACATTCCACTTGGCTCATAAATGTAAGTGGCTTATCTATGTGCCATTTGTATTTATTTTGTTAGGGCTGAGCACTCTGTACATATCTTATAAAATTATGGACTGAATCTCTATCTATTTGGTCAGTCCTAAAGAAGTATATAGTGGTTATGCACGATGAGACTCATTTTTGTTTCAGAGAGAAACTGAATTATTCAAGGAAGTGAACCTAGAGCTAGTCACATTTATTGGCAGAATAGTATTAAAGGCCTCTTTTAGGCTTTCTAACTATTGTGTTATGTCATCAGGGTCTAACAAGCTGGTTTTTCCCTCTCTATAATTACTCTTGAGGAATAAAATGAGACTAGGAATTCCAAGTCTTTCCTGCCACCATTTATGTGCAGTATCTACTGGGAAGTGTGGTTATATGATTATCAAAACTTCTCCCAAAGTAATGGATTTTTAAAACTTGAATACAGTTGTTTTTAGGACTTATACCAACAATTGAAACACACACACACAGACACACACACACACACACACACACACCCTATGTGTCAGTATTTTTACATAGTTTGCCGTTTTGCAAATGGAGTAACCTGAAATTGAATCTGGGAAAAAATCTACCTCCTTCTAAACACTCACAATCAGAGAACTACGATAAGGAGACATTGAAAATTATTTATGATTGCTTGAATTTTATTCTGTTTCAAGCATAACCTTCTATTGAATTGAGAACCAGAGTAAATGAACTACCTGAGAGAGGAAAACCACAAGGATGGAAATATGTACTGTGACCACGATTTCTTCAAAGAAGACGATGTATCACACAGCAAATCCATGAAAATTGGCAGATGTAATAAACCTACTTTGCTCAAGGATCCCAGAAGCACATAATAGATATTCCTTTGGGTCAGAGGGTGATGAATATTGAGTACATCACAACCCACACTCTGCCTACGGTCTTGTTCAGATTTATTGTTAGCATAATAGCACCTTTAGGAATGGAACACCAGGCTATATTTCTAAGTCAAGTGACATCTTTGCAATTTCTAATAGAGATGGCCCAATTTAGAAATGCTGAAAATGCAATGCCTACTGATAAAGGTGTTTATATGATTATAAAATCTTCCTCCAAAGTAATTGATTCTTAAACTCTAAATGAAATTGTTTTTTGGACTGATAACATCTAGAAAAAAATTTTCTGTTCTGTCAGCACTAGAAGGAAATGATTGGTATGCAGATAAGGATGTTGGCCTTTAGTAGATGGGAATATGGGGAATTGTGCTTTCGACTCCAAATCTTTGAAAAAGAGAGTCAACTTTTCTCTGGAGGTAATAGCATCAGGTAATATTTTTATTTTAAGGGTGCCATAAATAGCTTAACCACAAATTGGAGATAACATGGGCATTCTGGTAGTTTTTCTTCTCCTACTTAAAACTTATCCTGAGACTTACAATCACCCTCCTTATGGCTAGGAAAAAACTAGTCAATCTGACTTTTTTCAGCCTTTTTCATTTCAAATTATAGTAAACTCCCCTTTGCTCACTACACTAGAGCCATAATTCTTTCTTATGCCCCCAGAAATATCAAGATTTTTCTCTTCTGAGATTCTTCTCTTTCTGTTCAGTTGCTTGGAACACTCTTCTTCAAATCTCTCTGTGGCTGGATTTTTCCCTATGCCCTTATTCAATTAGTCTCCTCCATGGAATGATCTCTTAGAACCTATCAAGGTAGCCAGCACTTGGTCCCACCATTAACCCCAATTACTTTTATCTGCCTTTTTTTTTTTTTACTATTTTTAATGCACTTGTTACTATCTGGAATTAACTTATACATTTGCTTATTACTTGTCCATTTTTTTGTGTACATTGAGTAGAATACAAGCTCTATGCAGGTAAAAATATTTCCACCCGTGTATGTGGCTGCATCTCTTAAGTATACTAGAGTATCTGACACATAGTAAGCACTCAAAAAATATTTTTAAATGAATTAATAAATGACTGACCTCTTGGGATGCCTGGGTGGCTCAGTGGTTGAGCATCTGCCTTTGGCTCAGGGCATGATCCTGGCGTCTGGGATCCAGTCCCACATCAGGCCCCTTGCAGGGAGCCTACTTCTCCTTCTGCCTGTGTCTCTGCCTCTCTGTCTCCATGTGTCTCATGAATAAATAAATAAAATCTTTTTTAAATTTTTATAAATAAATAAATAACCACTCAAAGTAAGCTACCAAGACTACATAGGGATAATCTAATATCCACAAACACTTAAAATTTTATTATATATTATTAGAATCTACTTTTAAACATATGCATTTTAATCACAATATATCATTTGTTTTCAAGCACTGTTTTTACTCTTTAAAAAATTCATGATGTATACTGAACACATGAAGTTTGCTCAGGCACACTTGACCTAGGCAGGCATAATTTTAGTGTTGTTTGTTCAAGGACTAGCATATGTGAAACACAGTCAGTGTTATTTTAATAATATTGAGTAGCAGATACCCACTGATATTGTGTCACAAATAATCTGAATATTTAAAGCCTTTGAGCTATATTTCATCTCAAGATGTATTTGTCCATTCCTTCCCAGTTCCAGGATTATCAATCAAGTAAATCCCCCACTACCTCTCCTCTAGACTTCTGTAGTAGCCTCCTATGTGTTCTTCCTAATTTGAAGCATCCTATGTATCTTTCCCAAGACATAGCTTATTGACACAGACTACTATCAAGGCAAATCTTCATCAAGTACAGAGGATTTTGTCATTACTCTATGTCAAGATCCAATTTCCTATGAAGTTCAAACCATCTAATCAAGCATTCAAATTCAATTTCCTTCAACAAATATTGAAAGTCCTCCAATTAATTTAATTCAACCTGTGTCCTGAGCCATTTCTTCTCTTTCTCTCCTTCATGTATCCTTCATATAAGTCAGACGGTGCAACCAATGAGATCTCTGCACTTTTTTTTTTCATTCCTCATACGAATGTCTCCACCTGCACTGCCCTTCTTCAGATCCACTTTCTTCTAATGAATTCAGATCCAGTCTTTCTTAGTGATGGCGAAATGTAAACTCCATTCTGAATAATCCTCCAAGCAACAAATAATTTGCTTTTTCCTACTACTTATTCCTTGAAGTAGAATTTTATTTCCACATACTTTGCTTAAAAAGAGGTCATTTTCTGCAGATATGTACTCATTCTGAGAAATATATTGTATTTATTTTTGTTGACAATAAATTTATAAAGATGGAATGCTTAGTTCTAAAAGGAAAATAAAAACTAACCTATAATATTTGATTAGTTATGTCTTATACCTAATGCTTTATAATTTATAAAGTGTTTTATGTGCAGTGTTTCATCTGTTCTTGAAAGTGAGCAGAGAAAAGATTGTAATCTTCTCTACCTGGAGAAACTGAAATTCAGAGATACAAGACTTATCAGAGACCATAAGACTAAAAAATAGCAGAGCTTATGATGAGAACCCAAAACTTAGATGAAAATTTTGTTCAGTATTTATTCAAAGCATCACTTGCATCACTTCTTGACATGGACTCAAATTTATGTAACTGTTGGTTTTTTTTGAGTTGGTATCAATTGTATTTAGAGGCCAGGTTCCACTCAGAGTGTAATAAGATTTAAGGAGGCAGTCTCCAAAATTTTATGAGCAACAAATAAAAGAATAATAGTTATAGGCATATAAATTCAATGTGTGGATATTTGTTTTATATACATTAAAAAACAATATTAATTTTAATATACAAATTAAAATTATAGACAAAATAAGCACATAGAATTTCTAACATTTTCTTTCCTCATTATCAATAGTTCACCTTGTGTACTCCTTGTGCCCCACTTTGGAGATTATGCATTTTAAAGATAAAGGATCTGTCTTATGTGGAAGAGTCACAAGGGAATAGAAAGCCATGTGCACTTACAGCAATTCTCAACTCACCATAACAATGGGGAATATTTGGGATAGAAAAGTAGCCATATTTGAAAAATTGTGATTAAAGCAAAATGGGTAAAATTGGGAAAACGATTTAATATATCATATTTCATTAAAATATTATGCAAATCTTAAGAACACACAAGCAGTCCTATAGATCCCTTATTTAAAATTGTAGATATATATATCAATTGCCTATTGATCTGCAACTAATTCTGTAATTCGGCAGGTTGTCTAGATATTTCCTCCCCTGATTTCACTTTGTTTCTCTCTGATGGCTTCACTGAATCAGAATCAGAGAAAACTAGAAGGTTAGAGCGAGAGAGAGAGAGAGAGGGATCAATTATTCAGAGTGTTATAAGTCATGATAAGGGGCTGGATTTTGTTCAGAATATCTCTGAATTATACAGATTTAGTACAGCTGCATTGTTATCTGATTCTTTTTTTTTTTCAAAGAAATACCTTAGTATATTTATTTCTAAAGAATCATGTGAGGACCTTTCCAAATACTGTGCCAGAAACCCACCTCCAGCAGCTCGGATTTAATCATGTTCAGTTTGGTTATTGGGATTAAGTTTTAAGTGTCAGTTCAATGAATTTTCACAAATTGAACCCACTCAGTATAACCAGCACTCCAATCAAGCTGCAGAAGTTTTCCAACATCCCAGAAGTCCCTCCAAACACAGTTGAGACTCAAAAGGATAACCATTATTTGACTTATGATCACGTAGATTCGTTTTTATATTTTACATGAAAAGTTTATGTAATATAAAATTTCTTTGTGTTATATATACATATATAATCATGTTTATTATATGTATGATTATAATACATATAAAATCATACAGTATGTATTTTTCCTATCTGACTTTTTAAATTTAATGTGAACTTTGTGGGGTTCACCCAGCTTGTTGTGTATAACAGGAGTTTGCTAATTCCCATCTGTGTATAGGATTCCATTGTATGAATCTTTCCCAGTTTATCTTTTCATTCTACTCTTGATGGGCATTGGAGTTTATTATTTTAATTTTTTATTTATTTTTCCAGCTTTATTGAGGCATAATTGACAGAATTGTATAAATTTAAGGAGTACAGTGTGATGATTTGACATACTTACACATTGTGACATGACTCCTTTAATCAAGCTAATTAAGATATCCATCACCTCAACCTCACATAGTCAAAGGGTACAAAATATTTTGTACTAAAGAATTAGTACTAATTTCAGAAACAAACATAACATAACAGCCTTGAATGCTGCTGAAAAGAAAAAAAAAATCCCAATCTGAAAATGTATCTAATAGGTTCTCAGAAAAACAGATGAAAAGAACTCTTCTCCCTTCTCCTAATTAATAAATCAAACTCACATCTAACAACACGTCTGCTCACTTTACCAAAAGTTCACAATGGAGAGATTTAGTACATACAGAACTAAAACCAACATTTGAACAAAGAACAAAACCCTTCCCAAATACTCACCAGCTCTGTAATCAGTTCACAACTCCGAGACAGGAAACAATGATCATTTCTTATACCAAAGGGCAGGGAGGTTTGTGTGTTTTTGTTTGTGTGTTTTACCTGTATTTGTATGCCTAGGATGCACAATGTAGCAAATGTATGCTACATTTGTGATTGAAGCTCTACACAGCCACAATTGTGCCACTAAAAAGGGAGAGAGGTTCAAATCCCCCATCGTCTCCCCATAGAAGTCTTATTCAGAATCACCAATAATTGAAGAAGAGTGCTTTTGGGGAACAAATGATCAGAATCAACCTTATAGCCACTGTATCTCTTAATAATTGCCAATTGTTCTTTCCATTTTGTACTCTCTATATAATAATGCTAAGCTAAATCCAAGGCCAGAAGTATAATTTAACATACCCCCAAGTTTCAGTCTCTCTTAAATAGAAGTTGGCAATTGCCAAATGATTTGGGGAATGATGAAATATTTGTGGGAGCTCGACCATGCTTTGTGCTGGAGAGTATAATTCCAGAGTCCAAAGCACATGAAGGTTGATGATGCAGATGGGTTTTTAAATTTTATTATTTACTTATTTTTTAATAGATAGATTATTATTTTTATTGACATATAGTTGACATATAATGTTACAGTTTCAGGTGTACACCTTAGTGATTCCACAAGTCTATACATTAGGCTATGCTCACCCCAAGTGTAACCCCCAGCAGATGGATTTTGTTTTATTAAAGAACTGGTACCAGAAAAATCATCTCCTGTTCAAATGCTGGGTTTTTCTGTTTACCACCTACTTGGATATTCTGTCTCTTTGTGTCTGCCTATTGCCTTTATTTTTACAACATCAAAATCTTTCATATGAGAATACAGAAACAGGAAAAGGAGGCAGAAGTAAAGTTAGACCAGGGAAAATAATCTGTGTCTGAGGATTAGGATTAGCCTCTTAGCCTCGTTACAGTTTGGCCCTTGATAACATTTGAGTTTATAATCCATGTACCTAAGGATGACCACAACCCTTTACAGTCTTGATATCCAGTGGTTTAAAGAGGAAAAGCATTACAACTTACTATTTGTTAATAATTCTGATGAAAGAATGTACAAGTACAGCACTGCTTCTTTCAGCTAAAAGGCACATTGGGACTCATCTATGAATTTTATTTATCCATCTTATGCTGTTCCCTTGGGTAATTATGAGTGAATTGCTCTGTGCATTCTTTCATCAAGCAATTTCTGATTGTTATTTTGAAATTATTTTCAAGAGCATCACGGATAGAGCGTAGTCATACATGAGTAATGCTTTTTATTTTTAAACTCTAGTGCTGTGGTCGAGTTGTCAAATGCCACAATTTCATGGCTAAGGCTGTACTATACTCTCCTGTCCCATCCTTAAGAGCTCATTGATTAGTCTGCCTGTCTGTCAATGTGGTCAATCAGTTAATTCAGTGGGACGCCCAGACACTCCAAACAAACTATTAATGGGAGGAGACAGACTGAAATAAATGTTTGGCAACTGATGTGTTAAGAAGGGAAACAGTCAATCTATAATCATTTGATTCTTCTCAATTTACATGACTGCTTATCTTCAGTAGAAACCCAAGTGATGATCAAGAGAAATCTGAATCCAGAAAAAAAAAGACTAATGAACTTGGATTAGCTAAAATTATATTTCCAAATTTCTTTTCCCTGTGTGGCTTTATTTTTTTTTACTTTTTATTTTTTAAAGATTTTATTTATTATCTATCTATCTATCTATTTTTATTTATTATCAGTATAATGTATACACATACATAAGTGAGAGACACAGAAAGAGAGAGAGGCAGAGACACAGGCAGGCTCCATGCAGGTAGCCCGACGTGGGACTCGATCCTGGGTCTCCAGGATCACACTCTGGACTGCAGGCGGCGCTAAACCGCTGTGCCACTGGGGCTGCCCTCCCTGTATGGTTTTAGATTAAAGTTGACCAAAAAGGAATTTTGGGTGAAACTTATAAGGTAGAAATGACACATTTCTCTGAAGCTATATGTAAATATGTAAATAATTGTGAGAGAGACAGAGATAAGCTAAGAGCTTCTGCTCTGTCTCTTTTTTTCATATCCAGCTTTTGTCCCAACTGCTGGCATTGCTGATCAACAGTGACTGCAAAACCATGCTCTAAACTTTTCACTTTATTTGACAAACCTTGACCATTCTGAATTTCCAAATGCTACCAAGAATTTTGACTTTGATAAATAATCAAATACTTAGCTTTTTTGCATATTTTCTTAGGACTATCAAGTTACATATGTGGCTGAAGTGATATTTCATCTTAAATTTTATGAGAAAAAGTACTTTTAATATTCTTATTCATTTATACTGTGCAAAATTCTTTAAGTATACCATAACAATTAACAAAAATATGAAGTAGGAAGGAAAAATGTTATTCTCTCCTTTATGTATAAAAAAATGAGTAAAGCTATCTTCTAAGACTCTCAGTTAATAGCAGACCTGAGTCAAAAACCAAGAGTATCTATTTAAATTGCAAACTTCCTTGGGAGGGGAAATGCTTGATCTCTAGAGCCCTTTGATTTCAAGAATTTGATATCCCAGGAAGATACAGATTGAGGTCTTAGCATAAATCAGAATAATCAAAGTGCAACTTAAAACATTTATATGAAGTTCAAAAATACTTCTTTTTTGTATTGCTTGTATTACCCAAATCGTAGCACAGGGGACATAGAGAACCAAATTAAGAGTGTCAGAAGTTACATATTCCATGACCAACTCTTTTCTCCTTCCCTTATTCCTTCCTTACATACACTGCTGTGCTTAGCTTTGAACATGGACTTTGGAAAAGGACATACCAGGGTCTAAATCTGATTGCTGCCCTTCAGATAGTTGGCTACCCTAAAATTGCCTACCTTTCTCAGCATAGTCCTTTATACTAGAGATAATAACTACTTCATAGAGTTAGTTTGACACACTACTATTTACATTCACATTACTATAGACATGTAAGAGTGGAGGGTGCCTACCACAGTGCTCAATAAATGATAGCTAGTGATTACAGTAGGAATGGAGCTAAGAGTCTGTTAATAGTAACGGTTAAAGTAGCAGCAATGACCATGACTGCTACATTGAGTTCGTATCTCTAAGGGCAGATCTTTATACTCAGTCAACTGGGAAATTTACTGTTTTCCTTTGATCCCTGGGCTTTGGCTGGCTACTTAGGGCTTCTTACTTCTCTGAGTCACATATCCAATGTTAAAATGGTAAAAGGCTATGCTCCACCTCCATTACACAAAGTGAATAACTGGATGATTATGATCATAGATAAAACCCCAAACTTAAATGAAGGAAAAAATACAGGTTTCAGAAAGAGATGGGAAGAACTGTGAAAATTCAGAAAAAAAGCCCAAAATTTTGCTTCAAAATTTCATTTCAAAATTTTGGCTACAGAATCAATCTGCTTCCCATAAATCAGGTTTTTCTCAGCTTCAGTGCTATTGACCTGATAATCAGATTTTGAGCCAGATCATCCTTTGCTATGTGGGACAGTCCTATGCATTGTAGAGTGTTTGGCACTATCCTGGGGCTCCAGACTGGATACCCCCCAACCAAGTCATGATGATCAAAAATGGTCTCCAGACTCAAAAAGTCTACTGGGAATCAGAAGTGCCCCCCACTGAAAACAATTTCTGTATATAAGAAATCTCATAATCTCTAAGCAGCTATTAGCAATACTTTGCTTTCTGGTGAAAACTTAGCCTCTGATATCATACCACTCAAACCTACTATAACTGTTGAGTCTTCAGACCTAGGAACTCCTACCCTGTCTTATTGGACCATCTCTCCAAATAGGTCAATTCCCATCAAATGCATTCCCCTTGAACTCTCTGGAAAGAAAAACTACATGAAATTCATACTTCTGTCTTTCCCAACTTTATACTTCCTCAGAGGTCCTTTAAAAATAGTATTTTTCACTGCTCTAAACCCCAGTTTACTCTTTCATCAGGTCCTGAGGGTCTTCCAAAAAAAGCAGGATTATATTGGCTTCTGCAGATACTACTGGTAATAAAAATATTTTAGAAAACCAAAATGGGCTTTTAACCTAAAAGAGTGTATCAGGAAAGAGGGAATAAGACAAGAAATTAGCGAACTCTCAATGAGTCTCAATGAGCACCTACCACATGCCAGCCTCTAGACTGTATATATTCTCATTTAGTCTTTATGGTAAAAACTCACATGAAGAAACTGAAACTGAGATAGATTAAGTTTTCAACACTGCACTGTAAGTAATCGGCCATTCCAGATTGTTCTGCCTGACTCAGTATTCTGTGCCCACTTTAGTGTACCCATATAACAGCATTCAGGAATTCCTGTGAAAAGTGGGAACAGCCGGCATAACCATATTTGTGTGTGTGTGGTGTGTGTGTGTATCTATCTCACACCTTAAGCCTACTTTTAAAATGTTAATCATCTCACTAAAATCTGAATCAACTATGTCTCAGAGGATCATAGAGAATAGTCAGATTTTTTGATAAGCAACTCATCCACTTCAGAGTGAAGACAAGTTTCTATCTACAGACCTGTCATGAGGCAAGCTGTCTCTTTTTAAAAATGATTTAGAGGCAGCTGGACTCCAGTCTGCTAGTCTGTTAGTGTCTAGCTTGGCTATTCATCATCAGAGGCAGGAATCTTTGCCCATTTCACATAAGGTACGTGTCTTCCTACTGGAAGATCTTTCTCCAGAAGTGGATGGGTTCAGGCCAAGGTCTCGTCTTGCGAAATAGAGACAGATCTCAGCACTATTTATATCACACTTGAACTGACTCTGTGCCATTGCTCATTTAACCTACTTGTCTTCCTATCTAAAGATGTTCTTTCCCTTCTGGCCTCCCTACCAGCTGTGACATCACACGCCAGGCAAACCTTAAGGAGAGGACATTTTTAGGGATTGTTCTATTTGTTTTGTCCTAGAAAAGTTTAACATCCTTGCTGTAGATACAGGGAGTGATTGTATATATTATCTTCTTTCTTCTTTGCAGTAGGAGTTAATCAGTCCAGTTCTGCTTATTACTGACTCATCTCTGGCTTCTTCATTTGGAAATCTAGCCCTTATGCTAAATGTTCTTATATCATCTGGCAGTTTGCTTAGACTTTAGTGTGAATGCTCCAATAAAAATAGCTATCTTCATTAAGCTTTTTAACATGTGCCCAATATTGTGCTAAGTGCTTTACATGAATGATTTCATTTAATTTTCAGAAAACTGTGAAGGGAAATAGATATTATTATCTCCATTTTAGAGAGAGGAAACTAATGAAGAGAAGCTAAATAGCTTTTGAATTTCACATAGTTAGTATGTGGCACAGTTGGAATTGGAACCCAGATTCATCCAATCCCAAGACTAAGGATATTCCATTTATTACATTGCCTTCCAGTGAGTTCCTTTGGAATTATTTTTTATTACTTGATCAGTAATATTATTTTCATCTTCGTTTTACTTTTGTTGACAAAGTGAATGCCTTTGTAAAATCTTCAAAGACATAAAAATTGGATTAAAAACAAAACAGTCGAGGCTCCTTCCACAGTTTGGCTATTGTGGCCATTGCTGATAGAAACATCGGGGTGCAGGTGTCCCGAGGTTTCATTGCATCTGAATCTTTGGGGTAAATCCCCAACAGTGCAATTGCTGGGTCGTAGGGCAGGTCTATTTTTAACTCTTTGAGGAACCTCCACACAGTTTTCCAGAGTGGCTGCACCAGTTCACATTCCCACCAACAGTGTAAGAGGGTTCCCTTTTCTCCGCATCCTCTCCAACATTTGTTGTTTCCTGCCTTGTTAATTTTCCCCATTCTCACTGGTGTGAGGTGGTATCTCATTGTGGTTTTGATTTGTATTTCCCTGATGGCAAGTGATGCAGAGCATTTTCTCATGTGCTTGTTGGCCATGTCCATGTCTTCCTCTGTGAGATTTCTCTTCATGTCTTTTGCCCATTTCATGATTGGATTGTTTGTTTCTTTGGTGTTGAGTTTAATAAGTTCTTTATAGATTTTGGAAACTAGCCCTTTATCTGATATGTCATTTGCAAATATCTTCTCCCATTCTGTAGGTTGTCTTTGAGTTTTGTTGACTGTATCCTTTGCTGTGCAAAAGCTTCTTATCTTGATGAAGTCCCAATAGTTCATTTTTGCTTTTGTTTCTTTTGCCTTCGTGGATGTATCTTGCAAGTGTGTCCATCGAAAGATGAATGGATAAAGAAGATGTGGTTTATGTATACAATGGAATATTACTCAGCAATTAGAAATGACAAATACCCACCATTTGCTTCAACGTGGATGGAACTGGAGGGTATTATGCTGAGTGAAATAAGTCAATCGGAGAAGGACAAAGAGTGTATGTTCTCATTCATTTGGAGAATATGAATAATAGTGAAAGGGAATATAAAGGAAGGGAAAAGAAATGTTGGGAAATATCAGGAAGGGAGACAGAACATAAAGACTCCTAACTCGGGGAAACGAACTAGGGGTGGTGGAAGGGGAGGAGGGCGGGTGTTGGAGGGGAATGGGTGACGGGCACTGAGGTGGACACTTGACGGGATGAGCACTGGGTGTTTTTCTGTATGTTGGTAAATTAAACACCAATAAAAGTTAATAAAAAAAAAAAAAAAAAAAAAAAAAAAACAAAACAGTCTCTGGAAGTTCTCTTTTCCTAATTGTGTGTGTGTGTGTATGTGTGTGTGTGTGTGTGTGTGTGTATAAGGAACCTAGAATAATGGACTATACCAGTATTCCAATCTAAAATATGCTTCTACTTTCTCTCTGACACCAGAAAAGTCATGTTTCTTCTCTAAACTTCAGTTTCTTTATTTGTAAACTGATGGGATTGGATTTATGAATCCTTAATTCCTTTCTATCTTTGATATTCTCTGATTTTTTTGATGCAGGGTATTTCTGTCTCATAAAGGACTTGTAAAATACACTGGAGACACCACCAGTAATAGGAAATACTACCTCCACTGCTACTTACCTTTGTGCTCATTCAAATATCTCCATAGTGTCTCTCTCCAGAGATTCTAAGCATTTACTTAATTTTATATAGCCCTTTATAAAATGGGTCTTTTCTGAAAATATCACTTGAGGCATTTCTTTAGTACCCACACAACACATTCACTTTTACAAAGGCTTTATTTTTTTCCCCTAAGAATTTCCTGTTCATTTAGCTACAGCCAGAGGTAACGCTAACAAATTTGTACATCTCTTCAGAGGCACCCAATTTACTAAATGCCTTTTAATTGGCATGGGAGCCTATAGAATGCCCTCTGAGAGACAATGAGAAGAATTATTTCTTTAAATACACAATGTATGTATTTATGTAGTATATGCTTTCATATTGAATCTTTTTTAATGCATTAGAGTGGACTCTGTCCCGAATTGAAATTATTTAGTTGCATCACATGGAATTTCCAAGTTTCCTATCACAAACATTCTCGTCAGGTTTCCTGTCATAAATGGAACTCTGTAGATTGAATGATGGTAATGACAATCACTGAATCCTTTTATATATATATATATATATATATATATATATATATATATATTACAGATTGTAATTATGGTAGGAAGTACAATTAGTAACTGTTTGTGCGGACTTTGGGGTCCACAGTCATGTCATAAAAACTTGGTCATCCATTCAACAACTGTTAGTCACATATCTCCTACTGCTCACTTCTGAATCCTTGTGCCTAACTCAGTGAGGGACACACAGGAGAAACTCAAATAAAATTAAATTAAGATACCAAGAACTATGCTATAGGTAAAACTGACATAGGATCAATCCTTACAGAGCTTTTAGGCCAGTAATTTTATCCTTATACACTCACTCACACACACACACACACACACACACACACACACACCTGTGATTAGTGCATGTAGACTCCTGTCTTTAAGAGTTTATAATAGGAAAAGCTCACTTCTTTTGGGGAATTCAATGAAACTACTTTGAGGAATTAACTTTATGAAATCTGAATAATAATTGACCATTAATTAGATAAAGTGGAGAAAAGGCATTTATGACACAGGCAAAAATAAACAACAAAGAAAGTAGATGGAAGGAAACAGAGGTAGCTCAAGGCCAACAGAAGGGTAGTACAGATAATAATAGGGAGAACATCAGATAAGACAATAGGGAGAGGTAGGGACCAAGTCATACAGGACTTTGTAGGACCTTTTGCAAATTATTAAGCATTTTTCCCTTTGTCTAAAAATAATCTAGTCATTAAGTGATTTCCAGGTGGAAGAGGGAGGTAGATGGGGAGAGAAACAACAAAGACATGATCAGATTTATATATTGAAGAGACTGCATTGGCCACTCAATGGTGACTGTATAGAAAGAATGAGAGTTAAAAGGCAATCATAGTAATCATGGCAAGAAAAAAAAAAAATCAGTGGTTTGGTTTAGGAATCTGACTGTGACAATAGAAGTATTTGAAAAGATTGAGGACCTAATCCAAGGGTTAAAAATTGGACTTAACATTTTATAGAGAGGTAAGAGGAAGGTAGACTTCCCAGGTATCTGATGAAGTATTCAGTTCAGTGATGGTACCATTTTCTGCATAAGAAAGATAACCAGATCTGGAGTTTGGTCATGAATTCCTTATTCCACATAAGCTTTTTATTCCTATAGAAGTATGGACCACAAAAATGGCTACCCATGGAACAAAAAGAATAAGGCTGAGTTAGAGCCATGGTGAATTTGGGAATCATTATGTCATGGGTATGAATAAAATATAGCAGGCAGAGACGAAAAAAGGGGCACCATGACCAAATGTGAGGCAACCTGACTCAAGCTGGTTAGTTGAAGAGAATGGCTGATGGAGAATATTTAGCAGGTAAAAGTGATAAAGTTGAAACAACAAAGATATAAAGCAAGCTAGAGTGTTGTATCACAGAGCATTTTTTTGGTGAGGAAACAGCCTATGACAATTGATGAGTCAAGTACATGAAGACTACTTGAAGTACTTGAGTACTATAGAAATACCTATAGATTCTATGATGAGCATGTCACTTGTAACCTTAATTGAACTATATATGTTTATTTAAGAAATTAATAGTAAAGTAGAATTTAATGAATGGCAGGTAAGAAAATAGAAACTGCATATAGAAGCCAATTTATAGAGGTTAGCTTTGATGGAAGTAAAGATGTTTGTAATTTGTTGGGGGAATAAAATACACTACACATGGCTCAAATTATCACACCACAGATTGTCTGCATTACAGAGAAAGAGACTTCCAGAGATACCTGGGTGGCTCAGCGGTTGAGTCACTGCCTTCGGCTCAGGGTGTGATCCTGAAGTCCCAGGATTGAGTCCCACATCAGGCTCCCTGCATGGAGCCTGCTTCTCCCTCTGCCTATGTCTCTGCCTCTCTGTCTCTGTGTCTGTCATGAATAAATAAATAAAATCTTAAAAAATAAGAAAGAGACTTCCACATTGGCAAGACATGCACATTCCACTCTAACCATGTGATCAAAAAGCATCACTAGTAAAGGGACCAACTGAAATAGTATGCTTCTTAATAGAATAAGATGTATAGAACATCATCTATGCCATTTTCTTGCCAAGAATATTTAGCCTAAATCTGATTTTGAGAAAACCACCATAGACTTCAGATTGAGAAACTCCATTGCGAAGGCCCTTCAGAAATCTTGATATGGTAAAGTAGAAAATATAGAAGTGTTCCAGATTAAAAGAAACTAAAGAAATTGTATTGAAAATGCAGTTTTGATGTGATCATGAATAACATAATCAGAAATAAAGAGTATATATTTTTGGCCAGCTGGATAAATTTAATATAGACTAGAATGAAATGCTGTATCTATGTTAATTGTATCAATTGTGATAATATTATCACGATTATTGAAGGATAATAGCCCTTTATTAGGAAACAAATTCTGAGGCATTTAGAGATGAAATGTAATATTCTGCAATTTTTTGTTACATCAATAAATCACATTGTTACCATTTCCAGCACACTTACTTTCCTTGTTTCAAATATTCATTCAAGATTTTGTCTAGCATCACATTTCCTTCCACCTGAAGAGCTTCCTTTAATATTTCTTTTAGTGCAGATCTGTTAACAACATAGTCTAAGAGTTTCTGTTTGTCTAAAGAAAATCTTTATTTTCCCTTCATTTCTGAAAGATACTTTCACTGGGTATAGAATTGTGGGTAGACGGATGTTTTTGTTCAGCCTTTTAAAGATATCCTCCATTTTTTTCTGACCTTCTTGATTTCTGAAGGTAACTACAATTTTTGTATTTGTTTTTCTGATGTATGTGCTATTTCTTTGTGTTGTCTTTAAGATTTCCTGTCTGCCTTGATTTTTTTCTGTTTGAATATAATTTCCTTAAATATTTTTAATCCTGATTAATATTTCTTCTACCTTGGTCTTATTTTCTGCTTGTGAGATTCTAATTACATTTGACATAGTTTCATATTATCTAAAGCCCTTGGAGGCTCTGCTATTCTTTCTTTATGATTTAGTTTGGGCACTCTTATTAACTCAACTTCAGTTTCACTGATGCTTTGCTCAAATGTGCCAAGTCTGCTGATGAGACTTTTGAAGGCTTTCTTTATCACTTTTTTCATTTCTAACTTATCCAATTGATTTTTGTTTAAATTATCCTACCGATGTTACCTATTATCTGTGTTTTCCATTGGAGCTTTAATGCATTTAATCATAGTTATTTTAAATTTTCTATGTGATCATTCCAGTACCTGTGTTATATCTCATTCTGGTTCTGTTGATTGCTTTGTCCATTGGTAGTATTTTTTTCTTTGTTTTCTCACATATTTTATAATTTTTTTTTTGCTGAAAGCTGCACATCTTGGACAGAATAGTAGAAACTAAATAGTTTCTGTTCTTGGGAGTAGGCATGTTTTTACCTCTAGTGTGGGAGTTTGAGTGAATCTAGCCAAGAGAGAGGTACCGGATTTATATTTGCTGTGAATATCCTCAGTGTACCACTGGTTTCAACTTCTTTGGGGACAGTGATGTTTAGGATGAGAATTGGTTTGCTAGAAATTTATTCTCAGTGTCTATTCTCCTCTCCTTCTTTGGGGTCTTCTCTTTGTACTCCACCTCAAACAAAATCTTTACCCATTTTTGAAACTCCTCAAGTTGTATTCTACTATTAGATGTCTCTCACCCTTGTTCAACCTCAGGGTACAGTGATGGAGGGGCATTCTTGTTTTACTAAGGTTCAATTTAGGCAAACATTTTGTTCCTGGGTTTCAGGAAGGTGGCTGCCTCAGTCTTCTTGCCCTCTTCCCAGCTGTAACTCTGGGTAAGATGTATAGGTTTTGATTTGTTTTGTTTATATTTTCTATCTCCAGCTATAATGTGTTTTCACCACTTCCTGAAGACACTTGTCTCTGCAGTTTG
This sequence comes from Vulpes lagopus, assembly GCF_018345385.1. Taxonomy (NCBI): domain Eukaryota; kingdom Metazoa; phylum Chordata; class Mammalia; order Carnivora; family Canidae; genus Vulpes; species Vulpes lagopus. The sequence goes on from NC_054830.1 coordinate 42,151,987, forward strand.
AAGCTTTCTTTCCGTAGGAGATATAAGTGCAAAGAATATGAATGGGGTTTCTTGCCTTTCCTACAGTGGCTGTTGTTCCTTTCCCTTGCCTGTATAATAATGATTATACCACAGTAATTTTTTATGAGCTTATGCTGAGGTTCAAAGAAAGAAGGAGCCTGTGACTGGGTACAAAGTTCTCTCATAGCTCCTGCCCCAAGTGTTTCTGTGATAAGAACCTGAAAGGGAGGGAGAATTTCTATGTTACCTGCAGCCACCAGCCCCATACTCTACCAATTTGTTATAAAGGAGGCAAAAATGCTAGCTAATCCTCTCTCCTTATCCATGGAAAGTTGATTCAAAAAAGTATTGGTATAATATTTTCCAGCATTGTTCATCTTAAGAAAAAATGTTGGTTCTCCAACTGCCTTTAGATGACTCAGGAAAAAAAAAAAAAGAAAAAAAAGGGAAAGGACACAGAGCACGACAATAATTAGTGAATCTAGGAGAAGTAAATATGGGTATTCATAATACCTACCTTTCAATTTCTCTGTGTTAACACATAGAAAGTGCTTAACTAGTTATTTTACATGTCATTAAGACATAATCTGTTGAGTGATAGTATTATGATATTCTTATTAGTCACAACCAAAATAAATGAGTCATTTTTTTCCATCCTCATGGGACATTGTCACCTAACATAGTACTCTAGCTAATTCTATTTTAAAAATAGACATTTACTAAATATTTTATTTTCTTCTCTCTCAGCAGTGTTTTTAACAGAGTGGAAATGGTTTTGCATAGATTTATTACTTATTGAGGGAGTCAGCTAACTGGAAAGAACATAATATTTGGAATTAGAAAAATAGGCTTAAGGACAAGCTTATTTATTTAACAAATATTTTTGGTGATCCTACAATGTTCCTTCAATGTTCTATTGATTGTTGTAAAGGCTTGGAAGAGAACAGTAGCTCTGCTGCCAATAGTTCTTTGAACTTGCACAAATGTTTACCATCTTAACCTTGGTCTTCATCTCTCTGAAGTATGGATAACAATACCTACTTCACTTGTGAGGGTTAAATTCCCTGGTACATGCTAAAGCATTTTGTGAATCATAAACAAATTACCCAAAAGCATGTTATTATAATTCTATTCTAGTTGTTTATTTTTCTTCACTGTTAGAATTATTCTTTTGACTCTTTTCTCTACATTTCTATGTCCTTGGCCTTTCTTTCTTACTCTATTATATTATGACTGCTTACAATGTTATAGCCATTTACAACTTCATGTTAATCAAAACCATGAATTTCAGCAAAGGCAACAATCTCTGCCTAGTCTGTGACCTTTTTCCCTTTGATCCTGGCATCTGAAAGCTTTTTATACATTCTAATTCTCTTCCATCTTAATAGCTCTGTGAAGCAGTCCTATTTTCTTTGACTGATAAGATCATTGAAGGTGACCTGATTTTCTCCAGAGATGCACAATGAATAAAACACATTGCTACAAACACTTACTTACCCATATACCCACAAAGGGGAGAAAAACTTGGAGTTGCTTTTTCTATAGAGATTATATTAGGAAGAACTCACTTCTCAAACATTGTGATTATATATACATCATCAAATTATGTGAGCTGCTTTAGCTATTATTCCAAATCTTTGTGGGGTTTTCTAATATTTTATCTTATTTTACACACATGCACACACACACAGTGGAATAACTAAAGTCTTTAAAATAAGAAATAATAGAGTTTATTTTTGTTTATTTTTAAAAGTGCTCTGAAAATACAAACATCTAAGCTTTTGGGCTAAATTTGTTGAGACACAAATTCATCTATATTTCTCAATGTTATGTGTATAGATATCTCTCTAAGCATTATGTTTATGCAGTTTTGGGTTTGCAAGGTGACTTATTTCTAGCCAAATGTATGTCTTGCACACAGGGTACTTTATCCTTGTGATTTGTTTGTGCCATGTTAATGATTCATGGCCTAAACAGCTAGGTTATTCATGAGTGTGGAAAATTGATATTTGAGAGCATTTTATTCTGCTCAGTTGCACTTATTCTTTATAAAGAATCCAACTAGTAATAACATTTACAAAAGACTACTGAATATTCAGTATGTATCTACTGCACACATTTGTGCGCTTTCCACATACTCAATGGAAAAACACCATCTCTGTCCACCATCTGCCTTCACCTCCAGCAACCCCACCAATATCACACTAGTCACCACAGCAATCACCCCAGAACATCTTTTCCTTTTACTTCTCAAAACTTTATATTTTCAAAGCACTCAGTGTATATTGAATGATTCCAAGGCCTTTTGACATTCACCTATTAATGCCTCCTTAATTATTTCCAGCTACTCTTCTAAGCCTTTGTTTAGGAATGATAGACAAATCTACTCAATGTTTTATCCCAGTATCCCAGAGAGGCAATAAAACTAGCTTAGCATTCCTATGCATGAACTTTTAATGATTATATTTTCCTTATCAGAGTTGGTGTCTGAAGATAAGCATCTTCCTTTTCCAGTTTTCAGGGTGGTACTCCAGTTAACAGACTTTCCACATAGTTTGTTTCCAGAGTCTTAGAAAGATGAATCACTGATGTTAGGGTGCAATGTTCTCTGAAGTCATTGTAGAACTATGGTTACTTGATAGTTCATTTTCAGCGAGTCTTGTTAATTTTTTTTCTAATTCAAAACAGTATCATCCTTCTGAGCAGGGATCAAATATGTAGTTATAATGAGTATTCTCTTAGTTTAAAACATATCATTAATCTACAGTCTTTGTTAAAATACAGATAAGCACTCACTCATTTTTGTTGCCATTTTATTTGGCTATTTTTTTTTTTGTTTTTAACCTCAAAAGTGTAACTCATATACAAACTATGCATATATTTATATCATTTATCACACATTTCATATGGGCAAAGAAACAGAAAATTGATGAAACATGCCTGAATGCTTGTGGCTTAAAATTATATTTCAGTTCCAGCTATAAAAGTGTAATCCAATTGAAATGTTTATCATGCATCTGTGAATATTTTTTCTTGCATATGTAATGGTGTTGCATGGACAATTTAATTTCTTTCTTTAAAAGTAATCCTGGAGAACTTCACTTTATAGCTTTTTGAAAAGATACAACTAAAGATCAGCTCTATAGGAGTCCAGGTTTAATATGTAAAATATATTATCTCAATTATTTTATTTTTATTTGATCATTGACTTAAGTTGCTGAAAACATTAGTGCAATTTTCACAGGCATGGTCTTTTTTTGTCCTTCATGTGTGGGTTAAAGTTGTGAATTTTAAAAAGGACAGGATGAAATATTCTGTATACATGGGCATGGAATTTAAAAGACAACATATAGTGCTTCTAAGTTAGTATTAAAATTTACAGTTCTCAGAGAAATAGAATCATCCTAACATCAAGATTGTCCTCAGAAAAAAAATTAATGTAGCAAAATAAAAATCAGAGTAAAGAAATTGAAGAAAGTGAGCCTGAAGATATAATGTGCCAAATTTTCCTATTAAAAGACAATTCTATTTAGTCATAGAGATACCATGGATTAATATATATTATTTGTCAATTAATAAGTTTAAATGTATGAAAAATATTAATGAAAATAAATTTAAAAAGAAGTAGATTGATCAAAGACTGGTGTAAGCAGGTTCATTGCCCATGGTCATATTTTTTCTTCAGCATTAGCTAAGTACCAAAATGTCTCACAAGAGCCAATATTCTACTGATTGTACAGTATACAACTCAATTTCATATTTTTATAATCTTCAGTATCACTTATTTTCTAGGTTTATTAGACACATTTTTATATTTTCATTTAAAATTTCCTTACTTATCTTCAATGAATAACAGTACCTCCTGAAATCAGAACCATAATTTAAAAGACACTTTTAAAGAGACCTGGTATCTGAGTCACTCTATTGATTTTCTGTTGCTGCAAAATAATATCACCACAAACTTGGTGGCTTAAATAACCTACATTTATCATGTCACAGTTTTTGTGGGTCAGTATTCTGGGCACAGCCCATCTGGGCTCTTTGCTTCAAGATCTCATATGAAAGTGGTACTCAAGGTATCAAACATGATTGGGTTTTTGTCTGAATACTCAACTGGGGAAGAATTTGCTTTCAAATGCTTAAGGTTGTTGGCAGACTCAGTTTCATGAGTATTGTTGGATTGAGGGCCTCATTTCCTAGAAGGTTGCAACCCAGAGGCTACCCTCCATTAGTTATCACATGGGCTTCTCCACACATTCTTGCTTTGATAAATTGTACAAGTTGAGTAGCCAACAGAGACACCCTTCTGACAAGATGGAAGTTACAGTCTTATGCAACTAATCATAGATGTGACACTCGATCCCCCCTGATTTGTTTTGTTGATTAGAAGCAAGTCACTGCAATCATCCACACTCCAGGGCAGGGAACTTACAAAAGCATGTGCATATGGGTGAAAGGTCATTGGAGGTCATCTTGAAGAGTCTTCCCACCATACTTTTTCTATTCCACAACTGGCAGTTTTGACAGGTCTGCCAAATGATTATTACAGAAGTACAACAGAAGAGATATCAAATTTAAGGGAAGATAATGCTCATACAGTACATGGAAAAGTTTCGTTTTTATTTACTCTGACCAATACCAAAAATTCTAATGATGTTTCACTGAGAAGAGTGTGCTTTGAATTTAGTAAATATCATAACAGTACCTTCCTTTAATGTAATGGTGGATATCTGCCATGAAGCCAGATGTTTATTTTTTATGTTAATTCCATATTTGAAGGACACAAATTCATGTTAAGGTGATAATAATAATAATAATAATAATAATAATAATAAAGCCCTAATTTGGAACTAGTTGTACTACAGTAATATAATATACTGATTTCACTGGAATATGATGATGTCTTTCCTTATGAACATCTGAAAATACATAATAGTTATTTCAATGGCCCTAAGCTTTAATTTAAACAGGTAACTGCAAACCACATGAAACTTACATAGCCTAGGAATTAAGCATAAAAATGTACAGAAAGTCTTACGAAGTGATCTATTATTTAGCAGAACATTTTCATTCATGGTATTTTTCACTAGAAGTTCATTAGGGAATTACATGGGACTGTAATGTTAACAGCAATATACAAGGTTATGTTTTTTTCTGTTTATAGAATCAGGAACAACTAGTGTTTGTTTTAGCATTACATTAATAAACTTTAGGTGTAGATTAGAGCAATAGGTAACTCAGGAATGGTTAAAAATAATACATATATATATGTATGTACACACACACATATATATATGTGTATATATACACACACACACTTAAGAGTATCATATTACATTAGAGAAAGTTAGACTGTAAAGAATCATTCCTAAAATTTGTAAAATAATCATTGCTTGTTAGATCTTTATCTAATAATGAATTTAATATGGTTCACTAGTTAATAGAGCAAGTCCTATGGGATACAAGTACCTCAAAATCCCTTCTGCTTAAAAGTGTTGAATTTAAGGAGCTGATCCATGACTTTCTTTTTAATTTTATATTATTTACTATAGCTTTTACACTTAGAGATTCTTATCTCTTCCACAATGAAAACAAATGTTTAAAAAGAATGTTTTTTAGAACATGTGAAAAAAAACCAAAAAAGTACAAAACACTTTGGTGTCAAGAAAAGCTTTGCTTTCACAAAAAAATCTAAAAGGAAATCAGGAACCCCTAAGGGGTCTCAATGCATGTTTTGATAACTACTACATTAGAATAAAACCACAAAAGTATAAAATTCTCAGCCTATGTTTGGTATTATAAAAGGCCAGTTAAAGTGCTAATATATCCCATCCTGGCATACAGCAAGCTTCTTTATTTTTTTTATTTTTTATTTTATTTATGATAGTCACAGAGAGAGAGAGAGAGGCAGAGACACAGGCAGAGGGAGAAGCAGGCTCCATGCACCGGGAGCCCGACGTGGGATTCGATTCCGGGTCTCCGGGATCGCGCCCCGGGCCAAAGGCAGGCGCCAAACCGCTGCGCCACCCAGGGATCCCACAGCCAGCTTCTTTAAACAGAATCATGTTAGAAATGAATTAGTGCATGTGGAGCACTTAAAACAGACACAATAAATATAATTTGTTAGAAGAGCTATAGATAGCATAATAATTGAAAGCACAGACTAAAGACTGCATTGGTTCAAATCCTTGCTCTGCTGCTCTATAAACTTGAATTACTTAATCTCTGTATCTCACTCTTCTTATCTAAAATATTGAAATATTAATAATGACATCTCATTAAATTATATGAGGATTATGTAAATTAAGAAAATAGTGACTTGCATAGATTAGGAACTATGACTATTTTTTGTCCTTACTATTTTCTGGTTCCTAGAAGTGTAATCTTATCAATAAATGTTAGGCCTGTGTTATTTTCATCCATTTAACAAACATGAATTGATTCATCTACCAACTTCAAGGCAGTACAGCAAATAATAGGAGGAATATAAAAGGGAGTAAGACGATTTTTATGATAGATGTATTTATTGTTTAATATAGAAAATAGATATTTGTGTATATGTTAGTAGTATATTGAAGGAAATGGAAGAGATTACAGATACCAAATCCCCAAAGAAAAACGGTAAAAAAGGAGCTATTTCTATGTATCTGTAGAAGAAATCATTTTGAACTGCACCCAGAAGGGTGTCAAAATTGAACCACAAAGATGGTTGATATTCCTAGAGGGTAACCTATCATTTGAAAAGAGATTTGCAGATCTATGTTTATATATGAAAATGTTTCATACCTTCAGACCCTCTTGTGAATACAAACCCAATTTTCACAGGTGACTTCCCAAATTCCATCTACTCTACCAGAATTACCTAGAGCAAATGACCTGTTCCATTTTGATCATTTTGAGAAACTTTCACAAAGACATCTTTAATTTAGAATGATCAAAATATCAAGTCTTATTGGCATGACCAACAAAATAAAATGCAAATGCAATCATTTAGCCACTCGGCTTTCCACTTAGGTCTTTCTTTCTTTCTTTCTTTCTTTCTTTCTTTCTTTCTTTCTTTCTTTCTTTTTTCTTTCTTTCTTTCTTCTTTCTTTCTTCTTTCTTTTTTATATTTCCTGTGAGTTAGGGCTCTTTCATCTTTTATTTGCAGCATGAAAAGCTAAACTGGTAACCTATTAACTCCTAATTTAGCTTTCTTAGTGGAAAAGACAACTTGAACTTGTCTGTGGCAAGAAGCACTGCTCAGTCTTCCTGGTGGGAGAACTTTTCCAGTGTGGAGTCCCTGTTGCAATGGCTAAATGTCTGCCAAACTCAGTAGCTTTTCTGAAGTCATTCAATCTATTATTATTTTTTTTTTTAAATAAAGGAGAGAGGTAAAGAGGTATGATAAACTGCCCTTACCGGTGTGATTTCTCTCCCTTATCCCTGTACAAATACACATATAAAAGGAAATCTTGTCTTATATAATAATCAAATTAGGGCAGCCCAGGTGGCTCAGCGGTTTAGTGCCTCCTTCAGCCCAGGGCCTGATCCTGGAGACCAGGGATGGAGTCCCACGTCGGGCTCCCTGCATGGAGCCTGCTTCTCCCTCTTGGTGTGTCTCTGCCTCTCTCTCTCTCTCTGTCTCTCATGAATAAATAAAGTCTTTAAAAATAATAATAATAATCAAATTAATCTGTTTTTATTATGTTGCTTAAGAGAAAAAGAGAAAAAGTTGAAGGGTGAAACCAATCAAGGCAGGTGAAGAGGTAAGACCAGTGTGCCCTCATAAATGCCTCAATATGAGATCTACCTGTTTTATCCACAAAGAATGACTTGCAAAAGCCTTTGCCATCCTTCTTACAATTCATGGTCTTCCCCATTGATCAATTTCAATGGTTGATTTCCCCCAAAGTAAAAATTTCCCATTGGGAGCTACATAAGCTTGAAAAGCTGCTTAATATATAGTTAAATATCTCTTTAGTAGCTGACATCAGTTCTACCCACACATGGAATTGTTTTGATCTTTTCTACCCTTTCACACCTTGCTTTACGTTTCTGTTGTAGAGGCCAATGAAGATGAAATAATTAAAGTTTGTGTATGTTATACAAAAATCCTTCTTCATAGACATAATTTTCTCTTTATCTTTTATAGAAACTATAGTATGTTTATATATACAGTTATAGGCTGTGGTATCAGGCTACAAAGACTTCATTTCCCCATGTCAAGTCTTCATGTTTTTCCCCAAGTATAATTCAGTTGTTTCTTTCCTACCCAGCAGCTGCCTGGTTTTACCTTTGGTCCTATAGTTTTCATGGGGACAGCAGTAGAGAGGGTGAAGTGGCCTAAAGATTGACAGTAGGGTTCCAGCATTGCCCCTGCTCAGTATTGGTTGCATAATTTGTGAAGCCCAGGTAGAAATGAAAACGTAGGTTTCCTTGTTCACAGATTTTTATATGGGGTCCTTTTAAGCATGGGACACTGTGCCGTTGTCATACCAGTTCTTGGATGCCTGGATAACAAAGATCCAATGTTTGGCTCTTCTTTGGAACACTAAATCTGCATGATTCATGAGGGCAGTCTATGTCTGGCTCCAAGAGGTTCCTGAGGCCTCCTACAGTGACCCTTACCTCAGTTCTCTCAGCAATTTCCCAAATAGGGAAATTTTCCTATACTACTTCCTTGAGTATGGACTACAAGTATCTCTGTTGGATCCCACTCCCACCAAACTCCCTTCCTCCTTGTCCTCATTTTCCTCTACAAGTGCTCATTTATCCACAACCTACTCCCCATACCATGCACACAGACACATGCAAAAGTCCTAAAAGTCCTATTAATGACCCAATAATCCAAGGTGAATAAGCAAGCAATAATCAATAGCAACTGAAAAATAGTATCCCCCATCTCAGGGGTAAGAAGGAATCAGCCTTTATGAACTCAGTAGCTAGTATGTACTTTTAGAACTGGAGGGTAATGTTGGCACTTCATCTTTATCTTTACCTTCATCCCCAGAAGGGACTGAGAGACTTCTACAAGAGATCACTTCTTATAAACTACCTCTCTCAAAATGAGATTTTATATCAAAAACATTGATGATTCTTATATTCTGCTTATGGATTAGCAAGAATTTTATCCCTTTGGAATTTACAGGAGTTGATAACATTTTGAAAGTTACAGCTTCATAATATTAGAGAAATTAAAAGATTATAGGATTTACAGAATTAGCCACTCCATTGTACCTTTGGTTTTTCTATGGTCTCTTAGGACTGGATTTTGGTTAAAACAAACAAACAATGAATCAATTGAGGTTTTTAAAATGCTATTTAAATAAATCTAAAAATGAAAAATGGCTATACCTTATAATATTATAAGGAATATGGGAAATATTAATTGGAAATGTTAATTTCCAATAACCAAGAAACATAATGTTCATAAATTCAATTAAAATTCTTAATTTTAAATTCAGAAAAATAGAATATTCAGTTATCTCCTGGAGAATGGAAGGCTTCTTCCCAAGCCTCTGTAGAAAAATATGATGTGAAATTTTACCAATACTTTTCTATTAGGAATTTCAATTCAGTTTTCTCTTATTGGCCAAATTCCCTGGTATTTAGGGATAGATTAGTTTTGTTTGTTTCATTTTTTTTTCTGTACACGTGTGATTGCATATCTGTCTAGAATAGGCTTGAGTTACTCCATTCAACTGGTATCACAAATCTTACCTTTGACATGCAGATGTCTGTAGGTGAAGTAGAAAGAGGCTGAAAAGGGTATTTGCTGTATAAGACAAGACTCAGCACAGGTTGATACCATGTAGCCTAGAAGTGTAGCTGGAGTTGATATACCAGAATCTATTAGACCCACCTTAAGATTTTACAACAACCTTGTGATTGAAGTTTATGATTTTTGATGACTTAAGGAACAAAATGTACCCAAATCACGGTCTCCTATGAACTTGTTTGCCCCTCCCTTAACACACACACACACACACACAGACATGTACTCACACAATCTCATTTCTAAACATCCTTTACTACAGTTATCTCTGTCTACCTTATTTTGTAGAATAGATGTAGAGGTAGAATCACATTTTCTAATCTCGAACTCCTTTGGGTTTGTCCAGTTTATTTCTACATCCTTGAAAGTGCCTACCACACAGACTTGCACATTCTTTTTTTTTTTAAAGGAACTATTTTTTTATTGAAATTCACATTCTTAGCACACTTAGCAAATATCTGTTCAATGAATCGGTATATAAAATAATTTAAGTAGCAATTTTTGAGTGTTACATCCAAGAAATCCAGATTATCTAAACCTGAACAGGTGATATATTGTCTTCTCCAAGTTAACTCCACATCAATTAGCTGTGAGTACCAACGTTTCATATTGACTGCAATGAGAATCCCTTGGTGGCTACATAAGAACTCAATTGGAAAGAATTCTGTGATTAAATACTAATGTCTGCTAAGCCAACAGAATAGAAAGAGGGCTACCACCTTTGCTGTAAAGTAACCCCTAAGATGTGTCCTACCCCCTTATTCTACAGATAAACTCGGCTTCAGAGTGTTAACACATTTCATTATATGTCACACAATCAGTGGAAAAATTATGATACAAACTCAGACTCTCAAATTCTTGACTATATTGTCTCTTCTCACAGTCTGCTGACTATATCTCTTCCATTGAGACTATCTTCCTTTTACCATGATAGGTGCTTTTATCCTTAGAGGATTACAAACAGCCTCTAGGAATACACACAAGTTGGTTGTTACATGATGAACGTTAAGTTAAATAAGAAGTTTGAAATACTAATACAGTATCTAGCATATGGTGAACAATCAGTGCATGTTCTTGAATATTATTTCTTTAATATTACTCTTCTTCTGGTTACTATATTTAAAAGTCACCTTTCTCTCTGGGCCATTTTCTCAGGATCTGTGTGATTTATTTTACAAATAATGGGATTTTCCAATGCAGTTTCATCTGTTACATAAAGTACAAGAAACTTACGGTTAATGCTCTAATTGTTCAACCTTAGTTATATATGAAGGAGCAACCCTGTAAACCTCAGATTTAAATCATCATTCAGTCTTCCCACTGCACTCATTTTAAAAAGTCAAATTATAATTAATATTCAATAAAATACAATGATCTTGACTGTTCAGTTCAATGAGTTTTAATAATTGTACTCACCATGAAACCCACTGCTTAAAACAAGATATAAAACATTTTTATTGCCCCAGGGAATTTCTCATGTCTTTTTTCAATTAAAGAACCAAAATGGAATGCCTCAAAAACCTGTGTCATCCTTATGTAGGCTCTATGATAATTTTCTCTGTATTGGGCCAATTTTAGTTCATTCTGTCAAAGTGGGCATGAACCACGCATTTCGTATTACCTCCCCTGTTTCCTCACCTCTAGCAGAAATTATTAAAAAAGGGAAAAGAATAATTCATGAAGAAATCTCCTTAAGTCAATTTAAGATCAGAAAACACTTGGTGATATACATCGAAAGATGAATGGATAAGGAAGATGTGGTCTATGTATACAATGGAATATTACTCAGCCATTAGAAACGACAAATACCCACCATTTGCTTCGATGTGGATGAAACTAGAGAGTATTATGCTGAGTGAAATAAGTCAATTGGAGAAGGACAAACATTATATGGTCTCATTCATTTGGGGAATATAAAAAATAGTGAAAGGGAATAAAGGGGAAAGGAGAAAAAATGAGTGGGAAATATCAGAGAGGGAGACAGAACATGAGAGACTCCTAACTCTGGGAAAGGAACAAGGGGTGGTGGAAAGGGAGATAGGCAGGGGGTAGGGGTGACTGGGTGACGGGCATTGAGGGGGGCACTTGATAGGATGAGCACTGGGTGTTATGCTATATGTTGGCAAATTGAACTCCAATAAAAAATAATAATAATTAAAAAAAAAAAAGAAAGAAAACGCTTGGTGAGCATGACCCCCAGACTGTTTGAAGGTAGAAATCTCTGTTTTGTAAGGTGTCTTTATACTGTTACTGGTATTTTAGAGGGAGAAGACAGAAAATTTCTTAGAGAAATGGCGTTACCCAAACAAAACATCATCGAATTGGAGTAATTACATTTCTATCTGATTCTCAGCTTTGGAGTTAGAGATTTGGTTTTCCTAGCATAGAGTTGATCATGTCTTTATGGATAAACACTTGCTAAGCAAATTTACAACATATTTTTATATAAATATTAAAGTAATAGTTTCTATTAATATAGTGTATCAATACATTAATAATATATTATTACAATGGATTGTTTTCTTTTTTCTTTTTTTAAAATTTTCATTTAGTATTATATTTACAACACTATCCAAGATACTCTATTTCAGACTTTCTCAATTTGTATTACATTATCACCCTCCTATTTCCACAAAGGAGTTCTTTTAGTCAAGCCCATGAAGTTTTAAAACCATGCATACTGTATATCTTTTTATATAATATATGTATTCCTGTGCTTTATACTTAAAAAGTAACATTTTTTACCACCCTATGTACTCCCTGAAGCCAATTTTTACTTCCTTGAGGACTCATATTGACTCCATTGAGAATGTATGCCCTATTCCTTTTTTCTTGCTACTTGGCACTATGGATTGTTATATTAATCCTGTATCTCTGATACTTTCCCATCCTGAGTGTTGCTAGATGTGGAGAGAATGCCAAGACTAGCCAATTCCTACAGATATTGGAGGATTAAGCTTTGAAAAGTCTTTCATGTGCGGACTAACCATCTAGACCTCATAACTCCAACCACCTCCTTTATTGGGCTTTTATACTTTGGTCCTATTCCCCTATCCAATTACTCCAGGACCAGGTATGAAACAATTAGGGATAGCCCCTACACCCCAGAGGCTGATGAAATTATTCAAACTAGTCCATTTTAGATTTCTTACCCTGTTTTGCCTATTTACTCTTACCTACATTTCCCTCTGCCTCCTGACTGACCCCAGTGTTCCCCTAGGTGGCCTGACACAATGTGGCAACTCCCCTCCTTTGGGAACTATAACAAGCCATATTTTCTTTTCTTTCTTTTTTTTTTTACAAGCCATCTTTTCAGTGGCAGCCATCTCCCAATCAATTGTCTTCACTATACCTAAATAATAATAAACCCCACATTTTAAAACAATTATGGATCAGGAAGTTGGTTGGTCAGCATGAAATATGGATAGTCTTCTTGAAGGATATAGTAGTTTATTGAATACACCACAAGGGAGGGGCAGGCAGGACAGCAGAGGGGAGACTGTTTGCTGAAATGTCTTGAGAGGCATTTGTTAGAGTAATGGTGAAGCCTTGTACATATTCTCTGTACCTAACAAAGTACCATCCTTAGTTTTCTCTGTGCTGGTAGGAGTACTGCAAAGTGATAAATGTATGATCTCAGCAGTCAGACTGTTGGGATCAAACCTTACTTTTACTTCTTCTCAGCTATGTGATCTTGAATGTCATGGGTTAGCCATGAGTATTAAACAATACGTGTAATGCACTGCAAACATTAGGGGGCAGCCCGGGTGGCTCAGTGGTTTAGCACCACCTTCAGTCCCAGGTGTGATCCTGGGGACCCGGGATGGAGTCCCATGTCGGGCTTCCTGCGTGGAGCCTGCTTCTCCCTCTGCCTGTGTCTCTGCCTCTCAGTCTCTGTGTCTCTCAAGAATAAATAAATAAATTTAAAAAAATAAAAATAAAAATAAATAAACAATACGTGTAATGCACTGCAAACAATAGGAATCCCCAAGACCACCCTTACTTTCCAATACTAACTGCAAGTTCTCAAGATCCCAAGATGACCTTCAGGTTTGATAATTCCCTTGAAGGATTCACAGAACTCCACATAGCCATCATATTCACTATTATGGTTTATTACAGTGAAGTGATACAGATTCAAATAAGCTGAAGGCAGAGGTGCATAGAGCAGAGTCTAAGGAAGTCCTATGTGCAGGACTTCCAGCTGTACCCTCCTAGCAGATATGCAGACCGTGCTTACTCTCCTGGGGAAGATGCATGGCAATGTGGGGAAGCTCACTTGGGTCTTGCTGTTGGTGTTTTGTTTTTGTTTTTTTTTGGCATTCAATCATGTAGATTTGCTTGATTGCCCATGTGGTTTACCTTAGTCTCAAGTCATGCCAGAGGTCAAGCTGATAGACAAAGCCCAAGTTTCCTCTTACCTTTCACAGATTGTACCATAGATCACATCGTTACTGTAGACTGTGTAGTGTTGCCCAAAGCACACACCATAGATCACATTGTGGGCATTGACTATCTGGCACGGCCCAACGCCCCAGGGTAAATAGACACTCTTGTCACATACATTATCACAGACATTCCAAGGATTTACAGATTACATCTTCTGGCAAAGGACAAACATTCCTTTGGGCAAGTTTAATTTTTTCCTAAAGGAGCATTTAGGCTAGTTGCCACACCCATTCAATGCATAATCAGCATGAGTATTGTTATTGTCTTAGTTGTCATGCTAAAATCTCTCCTGCCTGAAGTGTGCTGTAAAAGCACTGTGCCAAATTCTTACTCTTTTTGCTTTTTCTTTTCTGGGTCTAAGCAGACACTTTTATTTTGTTAATGAGCTTTCTATTCATTCATGGTAACATGTACCCAATTAAGATTTATAACCTTTGGTTAGACCTTCACAAACTGTAGTTTTGCCTTCTTAGTTTACTTCTTAAGTAACCCTACGTATTCCCAGACCTTTTCAGGTACATGTTTAGAGACAACCTGAAAAATAGCCCCAGGGGGCTATTTTGACAGATAGTTGATGTCATTCATTTTATATCGAATCTTAATATTCTTCTCACCTTTAGTGTAATCTTTTTAAAAAAATATTTGATTTATTATTCATGAGAAACACAGAAAGAGAGAGAGAGGCAGAGACCTAGGCAGAGGGAGAAGCAGGCTCCATGCAAGGAGCTCAATGTGGGACTGGATCTTGGATCTCAGGATCACGCACTGAGACACCCAGGCGTCCCAGTGTAATCTTATTTCTACATTATCAGAGGACACATCACTGTAACTTCCTATATTCTATATATGAACCTATACCCATTATTTCAGCCACCAAAGAAGTTTTTGGTTTGGTTTTGTGTGTTTCTGTGTGTGTCTCTGTGTGTGCTTTGTTTTGTTGGGGTTTTTTGTGGTTTTTTTTTGTTTGTTTGTTTGTTTGTTTTTTGTTTTTGTTTTTTTTTTGAGGCATCATTAAAGGCTTGCACAAAACTAAGCAGCAATGACTCCTTTTTTTCCCGGCCTGGAAAGGTGCTCTCTTCCTCATAAAACAAAAAGACACATGAAAGGTTACATTCTTATTGCCCTGTCTCATTATTGTTGATGCAAAACTCCAAATTAATTTGCTTGTAGTTATGGAAATATCTCCTTTAACCTTGGTGACACAATCTGAAAGAATTTGTTTTAGCAATGGGCATTGCTTAACAGCTTTTGGCATTTGCTCAGGCTGAACAGTCATCTGGAGAGTTTGTGTCTTCTTTCTTTCTTTAGTTTAGTGATCCGCTGCAGAAATATTACACGGAATATGCAGAAAACCTTCACCCTGGTGGCTCGCATAGAAGCAGTATGCTCTGATTAACAGTAGGCGCTCTGCAGGTGTCAGAGTCTACCCTGGAATCTGGCTCTTGATGAGCTCAGACAAATAGCGTAGCTGCTCTGCTCAAGAAGGGGTGGTGGTAATATCACTTTCTTCTTTTTAGATCCGGGAAGAGAAAGGGGTTTTTGTTTATTTGTTTTGTTTTCTGCTGTATGCTTTGCCTCTAAAAGTGACTGGCACAGAAGGGGCAATAAATATTTCTTAAGGAATGAACAAAGGGTTGTGATGAAGAAAACTGGCACTAGGCATGCAACGCCCTTAGACTAGGATCTGGCACCTAGTTAGCTCTAAGTAAATATTCATTTGAAAAGGATGGAATTGTTGCAGGATTTCTTTTTCTTTAGTGCCGGTGGTTCTTGGTTACCACTTTGAAGAATGAAGAGGCAAACCAAATGAAGAGGGATGGGCAGCAGAGCCAAGTTTATTGAGCGATAGTAAAGCAAAGCCTATTGAGCAATAGAACAGAGCTCGCGAAGAGGGAAGACACCAAGAGGGTGGCCATCAGACTTGTGAGGTCTAGGGTTTTTTATGGGCATGTTGGCGGGCTGTTTTAATCTGATTAACCCTCCATGTGCCAGTCACCCAATCAGGATTTGTCCACGCGCTCATCTACCTATCAGGTAGTAGTTCACCTAGGAAAATGTAGGGTTCCTTCCAGGGTGTGTAAAATCCATTGAAGGGTGGTTTCCTGTTAGGGACAGGCCCCCTGCCCCCACCTTCCTTTCTTCCAACTATCCTTTATTAGAATGAAAATAAAAACAGATTAAACTTTTTAGATTCAATGAAACGTGTGGTGATGGGTTTATAGGAAATTCATTAATTATATTGGACTCCTAATTGTATTGTCCATTTCTTTGTTCACCCAATATATATTGAGCAATTATCACACACATATGCGCTATTGGAGGTCCTGGGAGCTCAGAGGTTAACACAAATTGTAAAATGAAGGACATCCATGAAACCTTCTGCCCAGTGTACAGTTCCCACATGTCTGGCAGTGACCAATGGCTGAGGAAAATGAAACCTGCAGGCCAGTGATGAAAACAGAGCTTTTAGATCATTAACTTTATTATTAATCTTTTGTCATTTTTGTATCTGTCAGAGTCTCTAAAACTCTTGAGCTATAAAAGCATTTTCTCTGAGACAAGAGATTATTCAGAGACTCCCCTCTTCATTTCCCATGTCTGCCTTAGAGAATTTTGCAACCAGTTGTTTCAGGTTATAGACATAATTGGCTATCAGTCATTTTGGTGTCATTGTTCATTGACACACATCTCTGCATCATCTCTCAGCCTTCTGAAAAGCAGGGTTCCAGTTTCTGATTAATCTTTGTCCAGTCATTGAGCATATTGAAGCAGCTCCTGGTTAATTAAACCATTTTATCTCTAACCTCATACATTTCCTGGATGTAACAGTGATAGAGGTGTCAGCAGTTCCAAGCACAGCCCTGAAACCTTGCTAATCAGTTCCTGTGATTTGCTGGGGTAACATTGTTTCAATTGTTAAAGCCAAATTATTGTGAGAGGTTATGTGTATAGGGACATTTTTATCTCTAAGTCAATTACACATATTTAATGAAACGTAAGGAGTTCATAAAGTAAAAATAGATAAATAAATTGGCATCTATTGTTTTTAGTGATGTAAACCCAGGACACATGCGCACACACACGCACACATGCACACACACACAATGTGATAAAATACTAAAATGTGTTCTTCTGTGGAGAGAAAGAGCTTCTTATTTTACCAGCTCTGTGAACATGGCCAAGTCATAGCCCTTTGAATGTCATTCTCCTTATCTGTCAAATAGCAATAATATTAATACCTACCAGGTTCTTGTAAGGATGAAAACACACTAAATAATATTTTATAAGATATTCAATCTGTTCAATAATGTGTGCTAGTTACATGATAGTTATTATTGTTCTAGGAAACCACCCCATTCCTCCAACTCATAAAAGCAAGCAATTAACATTTTATAATAATTTTATTAAAAAGTGATTGCTCCAGTTTTATAAGGATTGCAGAGAATCACAGTAGAAGTCAAAGACAGGTAACTTTTACTATTTAGGCTGGGCTTCTCAAGATGTATAGTCCAGTTGTACTATAGTTTAGGATAGAATTTCAAGAGATACTGGAAGGCAGGAAAAGAAGCCAACTTAATTTTATGAACTACTTGAGGCTTGTCTTCTGCAAAGACCTGTATGTAAGAAAACAAAAAACTCAAACAAACAAACAAAAACTGGTGCGGTGCTACCAAAAATCAACAAAAATCTGCCTTCAAAGAAATTTGAAAAACACTATATACTAAATTGTCCCTTGAAGAATCACAATTCCCACTTTAGTGTTGAAGGCTGTGAGAAATTTGGAGCAACTCTAATGAAAGGAATAAAGGAACAGCCTTAAATCCTTTTATTTAGTTTATGATTTAGGTGTTTTTTCCCCCAAATATCTCACATAACTTGGGTTACTACACAAAACATCTTTCAAAAAAAATGCAGAGGTTAAGGGTTGTGAGTTGAATAGTGTCCTCCACAAAATTCATGTCCCCCCAGAAATTAAGAATGAGATTTTATTTGGAAATAAGGTCTTTGCAAATATAATTAGTTACAACCACTGACATGAAATCATCTGGATACTGACTGAGCTCTAAATCCAATGACTGGTGACTTTATAAGAAGAGAGGAGGATGAACAGAGATACAGAGGTGATGATGTGAAGATGGACGCAGAGACTGGAGTGATGCTGACCCAGGACCGCCAAGGACTGCTAACAACCTCCAGAAGCCAGGATAGAAGCACGGGTTGGTTTCTCCCTCAGAGCCTCCAGAACAAATCAACCTTGACTACCCCTTCATTTTAGACTTTAAGCCTTCTGAAACTATAAGGGAATATATTTATTGGTTTGCACCTCTAAGTTGGTAGTAATTTGTTATGCAATCCTGGGAAACTAATAATATACATATATGTAGTAGTCCAAAAATGACAATTTGCAATGTGAAAAATGCCATTAACTGTATCTCTATAAGAGCTTTCTTCAGTTTTCTGCCCATTTGTTTGGGTTCCTCTTCCATTTTTCTGGTCATTGCAGGATCAGGGGGAAAAATTGTATATGCTAACGATAAGCAGCATGTCCAGTGCTAAGGAGTCTGATTGTGGTTGAAAAGTAGACTGTCCATTATCATCACTTGTGCTCTTGTCAGCAAAAGCACTTGGCACTTGTGAATTATCGGTGCTTGTGAAAAGTTTATTAAATAGCTTCTTCCATGCTAGCACCAAGAGAAACAAATAAAATAAATAATAGAATAAGTAATAGCCAATATATGATAGCAATGTTTGCTAAATTTAAGTTAGTCTCTCTGCTTAGTTTTGGAATCAGCATGGAAAATTAAGATGAATGTTTACATTTTCAAAGATCAAGAGCTGAATAGAATTTTGTTTTCTTTTCTTTGTCTAGAGAAACAAAACAGCATATGCTTTTAATTTAGCCCTTCAGAGAGCTGCATCCACTCAGCTCTGTTTGAACTCAGTCTCAGAGTATGTGTCACACTTGATGGTGGGCCATCTGTGATTTCTCCAAAGCAGCAGAAGGAACCATCAAGATCATGGCATCTGTAGAAACCAGTGACACTTAGCCCCTTTAAGGTCTGATAGGCAAATAAAGAAAAAATAGATTTGCCAGAAGTCTAGTTCCTTCTTTTCTGCAGAGCACGTCCTATCAGGATTCCCTATTAAACTCCTTAAATGCAAGCCTGGCAGCTACTGCTTTCTAGGCACGTAGGCATGCAGAATTTGGACATGTTTTTCAAATTGAAAATGTGATCACAAGCTTAAGTTACATTTATGGTTTTCCAAAGCCCTCAAGATGAGTTCCTCATTCTTTAAGGTAGCTAAAAGTGACTTCTGGATGTCACTTTGGATATCTATTTTTCTAGCCCCATCTTCTGTCAACTTCCTTAACAAGGATTACTTGAGCTCTCCAAATGCTTCTTGGTTTCTCTCAACTCAAGGCATTCTAATTTATTTACCTTATCCTCTTTCTAAAGAGTCCCTCTGTCCTAATTCCTGTACTTTGAGGTTGTTAAGATTGTGGTTTCTGGTGTCAGACTGACTAGTTTCAAGTTCAAATTTGTGTAAACTGGGGAAGGATTAGCATTTTCCTCATAGAGTTTGTGGTAAGACTTAGATAATAAATGCCAAATTAGTACATGTAACAGCTAGTAAATTGTCAAAAATGTCATCATCACCATTAATTATCTTTCAAAACCCAGGTGGGATAAAGTTGGCACTGAAAAGCATTCCCTGACTTCACAGAATTCAATTAGATAAAAGTTAATAATAATTATTAGGACACCCCAAATATTAATTCTTTTAGATCCATCAATTCTAATTCTAGAAAATTATGCTAAGAAAATAATAATAAATGGGGTACTTGGGAGTCTCCCCTCAAGCTTCCCACGGGGAGCCTGTGTCTCCCTCTGCCTATGTCTATGCCTCTCCATGTGTGTCTCTCATGAATAAAAATTTTTAAAAATAAAATAATAATAAATACAGTAAAGAGATGTATTATTGCATTATTTTTGATAAACAAAATATAGAACAATATAAACATCTTTGTTTAGATATATTAGTCACATAATGGATTATTATGAAACTTTCAAAATATATAGTTCCATTAAAACTAAAATCTCACAAGTGCTCATTATTAGTAGGAAAATTGCTTATGTTATATTTTTAACTGGATACTGGGAGAGATTAACAATTGACAGCACAGTACAGCCAAAGATTTAGGAATTATAGATGCCAGTATCCAAAATTAGGTATTTTTTTCTCTTTATCTTTCTGAGACTTGTAAATATCCCATGATAAGCATCTATTATTTATATAATGGCATAAAATAATAACCTTAAACTTAAAAAAATGCTGGTTGAGTAAATAAAACTCTTTCCTACATGCCCATACCAGCCCATGCCAATAAAATGTGTCATGTGTTTCTCTTGTCTAACTTTACCCCTATGATGAAGAACGTGGAAACAGGTTGATAGACAATGTGAAGGGAAAACATGAATAGGAAGGAGGAGAAGGAAAAGCATGATGTAACTTCATCTTTGTGAAATATTTACAGTCAGTGTAGCATCACCGGAGAAACTGTTTATGTTCAAATATTCAACTGAGGAAAAACAGGAACCAAAATTTAGAACTGTCTGAACCTTGAAAGAATCAATAGAAAATGTCAAGGGCTTCTCTCACACAGGGAACCAACCATTTCCCCACTCATAAAAGAAAAAAAAATCTTTTGTGGATTATGAGCCTGGAAAAAAAAATTGAACTCATGTTTGTCGTCTCTGTAAACTATCCTTGTCATTTAATCTTTATATTGGGAGGAAGACAATATAGCATAATGAATCAGGGGATGCTATTTCATTTTCTTATTTCATATTCGAGTTTAGTCTAGTGTAATTATGGTGTTTATGAAGTTTAAACTGATGTAGCAAGAGAGAAATAGAACAACTGCTCATCTACTCTAAGGAGCATTTCTTCATAAGAAAGATCACATTGGCAAGTAGAGGAAATGCATGAAAGATTTTTATCAACCAATAATTTAAATTTATAAGAAACTTTCATTGTGGTAAATTGGAAAACATATAAATCTATTTCTAAATAAGGTTTAAACTAAAATGAGCAAAGCTTAGCAAAAATATTTCACAGAGAGAGATAGAGGCAAAACAAAAACAAAAATACCTCACCCCAATCTGTGAGAAAAAAGCCGAGAAAGAACCAGGAAATTATAAATGAGCAGATCTGCCCTTGGCTGTAGGCAAGATCTCTGAGACAGTAATAAGGAATGAGGTTACCAAACATCCAGAGAGATATGAGCTGATAAAACTTAATCAGGCTAGTTTCACAAAGGGCAAATCTTTTCTGACAAATTTGGTGGCATTTTTGCATGGCACAGAGGACAGGAGAAGTACGTGCCTGGAATGAGAGATGGAATTCAACTTGAGAAAATAGCAAGGCATAGATGACATACATGGGAATGAGGTACAGCCTCAGCTTTCCAAAGAAGGCCACTTGCGTGACATTTCACCCCAAACTTACAGATTTCATTAAGATATTCGTGTTGGCAATAAGCATGAACAGGATTGATGGATCAGCATGCTTGCTTGTCACACTCTGTTACCAAAATTGTATCAGTTATCATCAAGTAATGTATATTTGGGGAATATGTCTGTCTTGGCTATTCACAGATTTTTAGAGTGCTTTTCTCAGTTATCTATCTTTTTCCAAATGTTCTTCTTTCAGTTTGTTATTGATACACACATGGAATCAATGCCATTTCAGGGAGACACAATCTTAGCTCAGAGAGCAACCAATGGGGTCACTGTAATATCTCAATGATAACACTTGGTTTTGTGGGGCTTTCTAGCATCTTCACTCTGGGACATTTGAGAAAAGTGCTTTTAGGTGCTTTGTATACCTGACAGCATGCTGTTACTTTTCAGAGATTAATGTTCAAATGCTCTACATTAAGGAAGTTATAGTGTCAAAGACCCAGAAGTTCTGGAAGAGAGAAGAGAGAATTTGAGTTTGCCTCTCAGTTGGCATCAGTCTACAAATCAGGTTGTCTCTTTAGTCCTGAAAATACAAATAACCAAAACTGAAACACACACATACAAACAAGTTCTCTCGACCCCACTTACTTCTCTCTTTCTCTTTGCCACCTGACTTTTGTGTTGTTTCTATTCCATCCCACAGTTTTCTTTCCATCTTCAGTTTACCTTAGACTTGGCCTTGTGTATACCAATTTATCCTGACTTTGATAATGAAATTTCTCCTAAAGAAATGAAAGATTTTCTAATTATCAAGTAAGGTTTTGTTATTCTTGTTTTTCACCGTTCTCTAACACATAACAACCTTAACCATGTCTTCTATTAAAAACTCTCCTCTCCTGGCCTCCCATATGATGGATGTTATCAGCAGAATAATGACCTCAAAGTTGTTCATTTCCTAATCCCTGGAACATGTGAATATGGAGGTTACATGGCAAGAGCGGGGGATCAAAGTTGCAGATAGAATAAGGGTTGCTAATCAGCTGATTTAAGAGGAAGTTTACCTTGGTTGAGCCCAATGTAATCACAAGTGTCCTTAAAACTAGAAGAAGACAGAAGAGAATCAGAGGGAAATGTGAATAAGGAGGAATGGTCAGAGTAATTTGATGTAAAAGGACTCAATGTACTATTATTGGCTTTGAAGGCGAAGGAGTCTACAACCTAAGGAATGCAAGTAGCCTCTAGAAGCTGGAAAAAGTAAGCAAAAGCATTCTGCACTGGAGCCTCTCAAGAAAGGGATGCAGCTCTACCAACACTTTAATTCAGTGAGACCCATTTTGGAATTCTGATCTACAAAATTATAAGATAATAAATTTGTGTAGTTTTATGCTACCAAGTTTGAGATAATTTGTTATGGTAGCAATAGATAACTAATATAATGATTCAAGTAAAATAATATCAATTTCTCATATAGACCTTCTTAGAATTTTTTGGCTCTTTTCTCTCTTTTGTCAGTTCTAAAGATGCTGATAATCTCTGGTTTTCCATCATCAGTTTTCCTTTTACACAATTCCATGTTGGTACTGTCTTTACAGAGCAATGCCATTCAATTGTTCCTTTACCCCCTAGGCAACTCCTACTTATAGCTAGCTACTGGTTCTACATCAATGAGTCCCACTGGCAACTCAAATTTAATGTGTTTTAATGATATTTTTTAAATAGCAAAATAATGAATCCCAAACAAATATGAATGAACCCATGTGAAAGATGTTACCCATGTTAATTACGAGAATCAGTCAAATGTTGCAATTTGTTCAAAGTAGAACTCAAAGAACCATGTGTGCATGGGCAGTAAGAAATGGTAAAATGGATTTATAAACAGATGCAAAAATGGGTTTATCATGGCTAAACTTCATGGTATGCCAATTATATCTCATGGAAAATAATACAAAAACAAAACAAAACAAAAACCTAGTTTATCTGCAAGGGAAAAAGGGAAAAAACAATTCCATTGTACTGGACACAATTCATTTTATATTTTACATTTCAATGGTTAAAAATCATTTGCATTCTTAACAGTTTTCTCTTCCTTATATTGTTGTAAAATAGATAAAAGACATTGAAAGACAGTGTTAACCCCAAGAAGGCACTACAGGATACCCAGTAATCATCTTGTGTCCGTTTTGAAATCTTTTTTTTTCTTTTTTCTTTTTTTAAGATTTATTTATTTATTTATTCATGATACACACACACATACACACAGAGAGAGAGAGAGGCAGAGACACAGGCAGAGGGAGAAGCAGGCTCCATGCAGGGAGCCCAACGCGGGACTCAATCCCAGGTCTCCAGGATCACACCCAGGGCTGAAGGCGGCCCTAAACCGCTGAGCCACCCAGGCTGCCCCCGTTTTGAAATCTTTCACAAATTCTCCTGATAATGGCGGATCACATTTCTCTGCTCTGTCACTTTTTCTTTCTCCTGATAATCATTTTATACATTGTCATCTCCTCTCAAACTTCCCACACTTCCTCTCCCATCATCTGTCTCGGCCGATAATATTTCTTCCTCCTTCCTAAGAAAGTAAGGAAAATATCAGAAGATAATTTTAACATGCTTTCAACCTCACATGTACCAGTGTATTTTCTGTCTTCATATACTCTGTCTTCCCTCCTGTTACTGTGGAAGAAAAATATCTTTCTAAAGCCGCTCATCTACTGCTTAAAAGTGAACTGGACTGCTCCTCTGGCACCTCTTCAAGGGCATCTCTCCAGATATTGTCTTCTCACTATGGTGCATCATCTTGTTCACACTGTACTGCATCATGTCCAGAAGTATGCAAATATATGATATAATATCTCATCTCAATAAAATATGCCTTTGACCCTGAATCTGTCTATCTTAATTTTCTGGACCCTTTCATGGAAAAACTCTTTTTTTTTTTTTTTCCATACTTACTGTCTCAGTTTCCTCTCTTCACATTGCTTCTTGAACACACTCCATTCAGGATCCATATCCTACTCAGCTTTTGCTGAGTGCTCAGTGATCTCTACATTGCTAAATCTAATGATATATTTTCCCCTCGACTTATTTGCCCTATTATCCCTATTTGCCAAAGCTCACCACACCCTGTTCAGACGTTACCAGACAAATGATGTCTTCCTTTGCAATATTTTATAAAATAACACCCCACCTCACCCAGAATTCCTAGCTAGCTTACGTTTATTTTTCTCCATTGCACTTAATACCATCTCATGTACCATGTGTTTATTTGTTGACTTAATTTGTGCTGCCCCCACTTAGAAGACAAACTCCACTACAGCAGCAGTTTTTAGCAGGGTTTTTTTTTTTTTTTCATTGCTGGATTTTCCAAAAATAGTTTTTGCAAATGATAATCCCACAAATCAAAACTTGTTCAGTAAATAAGTAAAATATGAATTAAACTTGTAGCTGCTTTCTCATCTCCTTTCATCCATGGTGCCCTCATCTTTTTCCTTCTCCTTCCTTTAACAGTTAAGGAAGTCAACAGACACACATTCTTGAGTTCATCTCTCATAGCTAGCTCAGAGGAATCCTTAATGCTCTCTTTCCCTATCTCTCACTTTAAATCAGTCATATCATTATGTTGGTATTGCCTCTAAACACTTCAAAAGACCTTGCACATTGTTCTCATTCTCTTCCTTCCTACTGACAATGCCCCAATTATCTCAGCGTTTTCAAACGTTTGATAAATAATCTCCCTGATTTGTGGTTTTCTTCCCCTATCCTTCCTCCAGTTAATCATAGATCTAAGCATGTCATATACCTGCTTAAAATTGAAAACACTTCCATGTTTTCTAACTGTTAACACATCAAGTTCAAACCTCTGTAATGCCATTTAAGGGCCTTCAAAATATTCTAAATATACCATTTCATTTCTATATTTCATTATTCTCCTACCTTCCAGACTAGTTATATTTTTTGAGTGGCAGGTATGTTCATATCTTTATTCAAGCCAGTATTAGAATTGTGTTACTACACCCTTCCCTTTCAAAGTTATTCTCACTCTCATTGTTTTACACATAGCTCAAATAATGCCCTTTTTATCAGTCTCCCATAACCTCTAGGCAGAATTAATCACTTCCTCTTTGAACTCCCTTAAAAGTATAATTAAACTTTCAGTGTGACACTTGTCCTATAATGTTTGCAGTTAGTTACTTGTTTTCATGTCTGCCTCCCTTTCTGGGGTATATATCCCAGTGACTGAGAATGTCTGTTCTGGAGTCAGATTGCCTAGATTCAAAATTGGATTCTAGCACTCTCTAGCTGTTCAATATTGAACAGGTTACCTAAGTTCTCTAAACCTCAATTTCTTTACACTTAAATTGGCAATATTAGAATCTGCCTGTCAGAGTTCTTGTAAGGATAATGTAAGATAATTCATGTAGAAGTTCAGCTTTATCCTTGGCACTTACTACATGCCCCGTTTGCCTTTATCTGATAATAAGCTCCTTGAGTGCAATTTATTTATTTATTTTTATATGATCAGTGCCTGAAGAAGGTTCAGCATATAATTAAAGCTAATAAGATTTGGTTGAATTTACTTATGTTAGACTTTATTACTGTGTACCAGCAATATCTAAATAAGCAATAATGTAGAATTATATTTTGGTTTGTCTTGAAACTGCAGAGATCAACAGAATATAAAATGTATGGAAATGCATATTTCTTACAATGATTTACTTGGTGATCTGTGTGCCACTTCCAAGGTGTCCTATACTTTCCAGGCAGGTTTAATTAATGCTCAGCCCCAAATCAACCTAGGTCACTATAGATGTCTGACCAGACCAAAATACTGTAGGTCTCTGTGTACACATCTTCTACCAAATATATACCATAAATTTATACTGTTAGGGTGTCTGATATAAAAATAACCGGAATGATTCTATCATGTTCAAAGTAGCTTCTCAGTTAAGAATTGTCTTCTCAAGTGTCTATTGTATGAAAGAATACCAAGTATGGCCACTGTTAGGTAGATGTTAAGCCCCTCCTCCTCATTTTTGATGTTTGCTTGAATATTTCACTGATTACCAAGGCTGTAAAATGAATGCCAATTTCAAAGTATGGCTTGATTCTAATTAAGGTTTGAATTTAAGGCTATTTTGAAACTATTATCTTTTTTTTTCAACTTACTGAGATATAATTGATATATAATATTATACAAATTTAAGGTTTATGATGTAATGATTTGATATATGAATATATTATATATTACCACATAAAGTAAGTACATCTATTAGCTCACATGGTAACAATTTTTTTCCTTTATATGTTGAGAATCTTTAAGGTCTATTCTCTTAGCAACTTTCAAATACACAATATACTTTTGTTAACTATAGCCACCACGCTGTATATTATAGTCCTAAAACTTATTATTATAAAACAGGAAGTTTGTTCCCTTTGACAATCTTCACATATTTCCCTGCCCTTCCCCCATTCCTCCCCACATCCACCTTTTCTGTTTCTATGAGTTCATTCTTTTAAGATTCCACATATAAGTGACATTATAAGTGTTTGTCTTTCTCTCTCTGGCTTATTTCACTTAGCATAATGATCTTAAAGTTCATTTGTGTTGTCACAGACTATATATAATAGTTCCTTCTTCTTTATGGATTAATAATATTCCATTTATGTATATATGACTTTTTAAAGATTTTATTTATTTATTAATGAGAGACAGAGAGAGAGAGAGAGAGAGAGAGAGAGGCAGAGACACAGGCAGAGGGAGAAGCAGGTTCCGTGCAGAGCCCAACATGGAACTCTGTCCCAGGTCTCCAGGATCAGGCCCTGGGCTGAAGGCAGCACTAAACCACTGAGGCACCCAGGCTGCCCTGTACATACCATTTTTTTATCCATTCATTCATTAATGGACACTTAGGTTGTTTCTGTCTTGGCTATTGAAAATAATGCTGCACTGAACATGGGAAGATAAACTCTTGAAATAATTTAAAATATATTTGTAAAATGATTACTATCATTTATTACTGTTGCTAGAACAGGGCACCTGGGTGGCCTAGTCTGTTTAGGGTCTGCCTTTGACTCAGATCATGATCCTAGGGTCCTAAATCAGGCCCTACATTGGGCTCTTTCCTCAGGGTGAAGTTGGCTTCTCCCTCTGTCTTTCCTCTGCTCATGCTTCATCTCTCTCAAATAAATAAATAAAATCTTAAAAAAAAATTTCCTAGAACAAAATTCCCTTTCCTTTAGAATTTAAAGGCTAGTGTTTCCAAAAACCAGTTTCTCCAACTCAGCCCTCACTATATAGCCACAACAGTATATCTAACTATTTACTGGACAGCCAAAAACTATGAGCCCCAGACTCATGAAAATGAACATCTGCAAGAATGAATAATACGTATTTTTTGCTATAAAACCACCTTTCTTTTTTTCCTTTATTTTGAAGAAAAACAAATTTCTGAGCAATCCTTAATGCTTTTCCCCCTCTGAACCTGAATTCCTGAGAAGACATAAGTCTTCTTATGGCCTAGTCTAAGTTAGGTTAAACAGGCCTAAGAGCTTGGTTTGGAAACAAACAAAGAAGCTTAGTAATAGAAAGAAAACAAAGCCAAGAGAATAGAGCCTCTTTTAGTCCTGAGATTATGCAGAACTCCAGTGGTTATACTTTAGTATGTGCAACACTGGACTTTGAGTCAAACCTGGATTTGAATACTAGCTCTGGAATTTCACTAGCAGTGTGACCTTGAGCAAATCATTTAATTTCTATAAGCTTTAGTCAGGACCAGCTGCAAAATTTGTAGGGCACAATGCAATATGAAAATGCAGGGTCCTGGGGAGACAGTCCTGTGGTGGCAGGAGGAGGCACCAAGTGTTAGACAAGGTGCCAAGCCCTCAGTGCTCACCAGATTCA
Organism: Vulpes lagopus; assembly: GCF_018345385.1. NCBI lineage: Eukaryota > Metazoa > Chordata > Mammalia > Carnivora > Canidae > Vulpes > Vulpes lagopus. Next base: position 42,180,560 of record NC_054830.1, read on the forward strand.
TCAGACTTACAAAACTCAAATTTCTACCTAATGGTATTAAGAGTGTTAAGGCAGTGCTTCCGAACATTAAACCAGAAATGCAGGGCCCTCTTAAGAAATGAGCCCTGTGTAATCACATTGGTTAAAAGCCCTGGTTTTAGTTTCTTCTTTGGAAAAACCAAGTGAAGTCATAAAATTTTATTTATTTCTTATGTTGTTCTGATTTTAGTGAATTGGAAAACAATTTTTTTAAAAGATTTTATTCATTTTAGAGTGAGAGGGAGAAAGGGGGCCACCCGTGTACAAGAAGGAGAGAGGAACAAAGGGAGAGTGAGGGAATCTCATGCAGTCCCATTGAGTAGCTCAAACTTGCAACCTTGAGATCATGACCTGAGCCAAAATTCAGTCAGGCTCTTAACTGATGAGCCACTCAGGTACCCCAAAAATCATTTTAGAACTTGAATTTCTGCAGTAAAAAGAGTGCCAGGAGCCTAAGTAGGGAACTATTGTGGAAGGGATAGAGTTATGACACAAAGATCCCAGGAACTATCTGGATGTGACCTTGGAGATAACTAGTCTTACTCTTCTGTGAAACGTGAAATTTGCCCAAGCCCAAACAATGAGATTTAGGTAAAACCATGGTTAAACATTTTTTAGCTCTGTGTTCTTTTAGTAATGAACCTTCTCATGTGCTTGAATTTGCCCCTAATAACTTCTCCTGAAAACAAATGGTTGACTGCCTAGGTTGTCTGTGCTTTCATAGTTCTAGAAAAAGAACATAACCAGCATAACACTGGCTTCATTCTGTTGTTTATTGTTTTGAATTTGCCTTTCTAAAGTCTTTTTGCAAGAAACAGAAATAGTAGAGTTGATGGCTCACAGAACCCAGAGCAGATCTCACTGAAAATTAGGACCAAAGATCAATAAGCTCAGAGAATAAAGCCACTCTTTATTCAGTCATTCTTTCTCTCCATCATTCTACTGCTTGTCTTCCTGTCTGCCTCAGTCTTTATATAGACTAGCATTCTCTTATTCTTTATGAGTTTTATGGAAAATGGATTGCTCTAATACTCCTGATTTCCTCATCTCTATTCAACTAAAAATCAGTGACAACCATATCTTAATATTATTTGCCTGTTCCCAGAGAAGGAATAGCAGCCCAGAAGGTCATATCCACCGTAGGTCTAGTCAACCATCGCCAGAAAAGTAAAGTAAATCAAACAAGACTTTTTGCTATAATTTTTTTTTTTTTACTTTATTCTGTAAAGGAAAATCACATGACTCTTAACATGGGTTAAGAGCTGATTTTCCAGGATGCCTGGGTGGCTCAGCGGTTGAGCATCCCCCTTTCGCTCAGGATGTGATCCTGGAGTCCTGGGATTGAGTCCCACATCAGGCTCCCTGCATGGAGCCTACTTTTCCCTCTGCCTATGTCTCTGCCTCTCTCTCTGTGTCTTTCATGAATGAATGAATGAATAAATAAATAATAAATAAATAAGAGCTGATATTCCATGATGAGTTTCGTGGAACTGTTCACAAATGCTAAAATGTGACTGCCTGAGATACAAATGTTCTCAATATTCAGGGAGATGACAATGGTAGGCTTAATCCAGTATTAGTCAGATAATAAGATATATGTTTTTATATATAAATATTATAAATATTATATATTTTTAATTCCATGTAAAATGAAGAGGAAGAAAAATGGGACAGATTCCACATTAATTTTCAATAACTGTATGGTTTTCTTTTAATTTCCATTTAAAAGCATTTATTTTTCAGTGTACCTTTATTACAGAGTTCTTGCTTTACTGTCAAGTAAAACAGTTTTATAGAGTAGCTTTACGATCATAGGTGATTTTATAATAGTAGATATTATCAATACAATTATTTAATTTCTTGTTGTCAGCACTCTTCCTAACCTCCAGTATCTTCTTAAAGTACTTGAAAAAACATTTTGATTTCTTGGTTTTGATATATGTTGTCACAGTTTTAGCTGTTCTTATACAAAAAACTGATGTTCTCTTTGCTTTCTGACAGTATAAACAAAGCAACAAAAGTGTGCTATTATGTAATCATTCCAGTATAGCCTTAAAAAACCCTCAAAATTTACTGAAAGAGACCAATTAGTTGACAAGCTAGACTTTTCACTGGTATGAACTCAAGCTCTTCAAATATTGATAATAACAAATAAAAATGAATAAGATACTGACTATAATTCACTAAGACAAGTTTTTATGTCTTCCAAAATAAACCACAATTTGTTAGAAAATGCCTTGTTCCATTAGTTATAAATTTTTAGACTACCAAATGGGAATGAAAGTATGTCTCAAAAAAGGTGCCACAGGGATTTAATTTAATTGGTGTGTATAAAGGTCCTTTGAAAACCACAAATCATTCTCCCAAATATAAGGTATTATTAAGTCAAGTTATATTCCAAATTTGGATTATATGAAATTTGAAGAGCTCTTTTGTCTGAGTGAAGGTGAAGGAAGGTAGATAAACTAACATTTTTTTGTTTGCCTCTTTTGTGTATGACACTATGCTGGGTGGTTAATATGCAATATTTCAGACAGGTTTCTTTTTTGGGGAACAGGAAGAGTGGTTGGAAATTTCTACAAAAAGAACAGAAAGTCATTCATATTCTACCATCAAAAATTAGATTACCACCTCAATATATTTGTTTTCAGTTTCTTTCCTTCACTTAAAAAGAAAATCTGGGGGCACCTGATGGCTCAGTGATTGAGTATCTGCCTTTGGCTTAAGTCATGATCCCTCAAGTCCTCCCTACTGGGGAGGTCCCTACTGGGAGCCTCTTCTCCCTCTGCCTATGTCTCTGACTCTATGTCAAGCTCCCTACTGGGAGCCGTCTTCTCCCTCTGCCTATGTCTCTCACTCTATGTGTCTCTCATGAATAAATAAATAAAATCCTTTAAAAAAAATCTGTTACTGTTAATCTTTGAATAATATGGGTGTTAGGGTTGCTAACCTCCTATGCACTTGAAAATTCATGTATAACTTTGACTCCCCCAAACTTAACTAGAAATAGTCTACTGTTGCCCAGAAGACTTACTGATAACATAAATAGTTAATTAACACATATTTTGTATGTTATATGTGTTATATACTGTATTCTTACAATAAACTGAGCTAGGGAAAATGTTATTAAGAAAAATCATAAGTAAAAAATACATTTACAATACTGTACTATAAATAATCCACATATAGGTGGACTGTACAATTCAAAACGATGTTGTTCAAGTCAACTGTGTTTTCTTTAGTATATTCTATGTTTAATTTAAATATTCAAACTGTTAAAAATTATGCAATTAAAATGAAAAACTTTATCTCAAATAAAATTCTCCCCCAAAATAAAAATTATTAAAATTTGGTTAGCTATCTTTCTATGCATATAAATGAAGAGAATGTAGATTAAAAATGCATAGAAAAATGCTTTTATAAAAATGGGATCATATCATAAGTACTACTTTTAACATGAGGATTAAATTTTAGTTTGGTTTAACAAAAGTAAAAATAAAGGCCGAATAAAAATGAAGAGAATTTTGACCTCTAATAAATTGAGTCAACAGAGATATATATATTTGTATTTATTTTTCTGAAAGATTTCTCTAAGATGCACTAAATAATAATAAAAGGTTAGAGTGCTTATGCTTTTAAAAATTGTATATACATATATTATATGTATTTTTATCAATTGACTTTTTGCCATAAAAGATGGTATTAGCACTCACGTGTGTTTTTTTTTTTTTAAGGATTTTGTTTTTTTTATTTTAGAAAGAAAGAGAGGGGGCAAAGGGGAGGTCAGAGGAAGAGAGAGAATCTCAAGCAGACTCCCTGTGGGGTGAGGAGCCTGTTGTTTATTTTAGAAAGAGAGAAAGTGTGTAAGGAAGGGAGCAGAAGGAGCAGAGGATCTCAAGCAGACTCCCTGCTGAGCAAGGAACCGAACTTAGGGCTCAACCCCTGAGATCATGACCTGAGCTAAAATCAAGAGTCAGATGCTTAATGAACTGAGTCACCCAGGTACCCCAGCACTTACACATTTCTATCTATATTTCCTTATGACCCTTCATTTTTCAATTTATATTGTTATTTTTACATTATCCAAGTTTATAGCTTTCATGTTCTGCTCTATAACTAAAAATAACATGGATATTAAGTATTAGTTTTATATTTATATATTTTCAACATGCCTCCTATTCCTCCTTCTCATTTTTAATTGGCTGGATTTCATTGTTATTTCTTAAGAATGGTCATTTATGTTATATTCCCCTTAAGGTGTTTTTTTTTTTTTTTTACTGTTAAAGAATGTTGAATACAATTATACTTGGAAGATAACTCGGTGGGTGATAATAGACGTGCATCCTTTTATTCAGAATATTGTAGACTTTTCTTTCCCACTGTCTTCTGCTATAGAAGGCTATCGTTTTAAAATCTGAGATTAAGTTAACATTTTCTTTAACTATTTCAGATGATATTCTGTTTCAGCCTGGCCTTGTTAAGCTTTTCTTTAACTTTGAAGATCACTTAACTAACACATGCCTTGCTATTAAGTACTTTCTCTTAAATGTCCCTCGGACATGGTGTACTTTTTAAAATATGGGAAATTTTCTTCATGATATCTGCTGCTGATAAGTTTTATCAAATGAGTAAACTTGATGTCACTGAGATAGATGAGTCTATCTCAATGACATCAAAGATTTTGTTTGTTCGTCTTTATTTTTCCTGTTCGTTGCCTATTTTTCAGTTGCTTTTTATCTGTGTTTTTTCAACTTCATTAATTTAAATTACTTCAAAATGTCCCTGTATGTCGTAATCTGCTTCAGGAGATATCTGTTTTGTTTCTTACCTATTCTAATTGATTTATAAGTTCTTTACTGATGCTGTTTGGTTTGCAACATGTATCATTAAATTTGCAGCCCCTGGATTTAGCTGATTCTATTGTTTATTTGTTTTTTTTCATTGCCATTGAGTTATGTTAGCTTTTTCTGAATTTATGTTCTTACTCCGCAGCATGAAATGATTTTGAGAAATTTCCTAGATTGATATTCTGTCTATCTTTGGCATGCTATGTTTTTCAATTTTATTGTTGCAATATATTTGCATAGTTACTCTTCCATTTCTTTTCATTTGCTTATACTTGAAGAAATATGTACAGACAATTTATATATTCCTTTATAGAGAGGTATATTTCTTAACTTTTGTCTTATCATAGAAGGGACCTTTTTTTTTCTCCCTCTTAGCTCCAGTTTGGAAGCTGCATACATCACAAGTACCCACATTTTGGAACTTGAGGGAATGATGGGATAGAGGGAAGTTCAGTCTTTCTTAGAATATTTGGGTACTTCTCTCTATTTTAAGGTTTTTTAAAAAATTATTTGTTTGTTTATTTTTAAATGGTGTGTAGCAGCATTATTGGTGGAGGAGTCATAGGTATACCTCACTGGGGAAACACATTGTTTATTAGTTGGACCCTAGAGGTTTTACCAAGAGAGTATATAGGCATGAAACTATTAGTCTGTGAAACACAGCTTTACTGATTCACACTTCCCTGCTTTACTCTCTGCTCACCATAAACTCCTGTAAGTCCTCTTCAGCTAGAGTACAAGAAAGATTAAAGCACGTTATGTATATACAAATGTGCTTAACTCCAGAACTGGAGGTTGTTATGAGAGTTCTCAGTATTTTGTCATTTTACCAGTAAATCTCATAAGAGGTGAGGATGAAATTAAGGAGTCACTTCTTGGAGCAGGGCAGACTCTTCTTACTACACTGTTATTTTTGTTGTTGTTTGCTTCTTTGTTTTGATTTGTTTAAAGTCAAGGGCATTGGGGTTTGTCCTTTCTCTTGTGCAGACTTTGTTCGTTTTTGTTGCTTACTTGTTGTTTATTTGCATTTGTAATTTCTTGCACATTTCATTGGGGGTTGGAATAAAAAGAATGTATTATATCTTCAGTCCACTCTTTCTCAATTAGATTTTACAACAACATATAAGACTAAATATTGCTATTTTACAGTTGAGAGTTAAATAAATTGTCCATCATTATGTAGCTAGTAACTGACTAGCCTAGAATTAAAATCTGTGTCTCCACTTCTAGGTTATTAGTGGAGTATATTGATATTATAATTGAAAATAAAGTTAACAAAATAATTTATTTTACCTGGATGCAGATATTTTAGAAGACTAACAGGAAGGAAGTAGATCTGAGTGGATAATTAAAACAATGAAGACGGAATCAGGATACCCAAGTTTAACTTCTTGCTGTCTCTTAAAGCAGGGGGTGAATTTGGAAAAGGATCATTCAACTTCCTAGGTTTCAGTTTCTTTGTCTATAATGATGGTGATGATGACAATGGTGGTGGTGATTGTCATGATATGGTGATTACACATTTACATGTACCAGGAACAATATGACACACTTTATAAGCAGTATATCATTAAATAAAAAAGACAACCATTTGATATACATATGTATGTTTTACCAATAAAGATACTGTGAATTGTTCAAACCCACTGAGGTCAATTTGATTCAGCAGCACATACTCTTTTCTTTTCTTCTTCTTTTTTTTTAAGATTTATTTACTTATTTGAGAGAGAGAAAGAGAGAAGAGGAAGGGACAAAGGGAGAGGGAGAGAGAAAGAATCCTCAAGTAGATTCCCTGCTGAGTGTGGAGCCTGATGCAGGGCTCAATCCCAGAACCCTGACATCATAACCTGAGCTGAAATCAAGAGTCAGTTAACCAATTGAACCACCGAGGCACCCTATAGGGACACATACTCTTAACTACTAGCTCTATTGTCTTTCCATATCAAAAGTCTGGCATAGTCTACCAAATACCTACCAACTCTGATGTGTCTAACTATGGTAGATGGAGATGACCATGCTCTTACATGTCTCTCAGGTATAACTATTAGAGTTCTGGACTGGGTGTCTTTAAATTAAGTCTTAATATGATGATCTTTATGCTTTATATTGTTCATTTCAATTAAAAAAACAACAACAAAACAGTATTTCACCTTAAATATAAGATTTGAACTCTTCATCCTCCTCTTTCCTTTCCCTTGTTTTCTTAATAATTCAGTCCAAATGCCATGAAGAGAGCTAAGTAAGATATATATCAACATGAATGTAGAAGATGAGAGTTACAGCAGCCACACATGAGGTAGTAGAGCCTGAGAGGGATGAGAGAGGTATCCATGCAGGGCAAAGGGTAGGGCAATGGTGGCTCAGTGGTGAAGGGGCAGAGCTCTAGAAAGTGGTAAGGATGCCTATAGTGCAGTAGTCTGGCCCAGGATATCAGAGTCTGAGAAGACCCAGGAAGGTTCCATTGTCAGGAAAGAGTGATAAAAGTGGAAACCTGGATTCTGGTGTTGGAACCAAGCAGAATGAGGACAATTTCCATAGGAAAGATGTGTTCCATTGTGAGGTGTTATATCTGAAGGATGTGAAATGAAGGGATCCACAAAGGAGGGAATGCTGCACAAGGTTAGAACCTGAGTGAGAAGGAAAGGGATAGCCCAATTAACTGGCTTCAAGGCAGGTGTGGGAGTAAACTTGGGAGCACATGTCAGAACCTGTGTGAAGAGGACTTTTATAAAGAGAAGGTAGTGGCAGTAATTAGAAATTATATACAGAGGAACACAACAAAAGCATAAATATGTCTATACATATACACACATGGTGAATGAGAAGACCTCAGAACAAGAACACCTTAGTAACATTGAATATACTTAGCATCCAGATCATGGTTTCTAAATACCATTCTCTAATAAAAGGATCCAAGTGTTTATCGGGTCATGGCAGTGGGGAAGACTACTTCTATGGCCAGAGTAAGAGAAACACAAGATAATTCTGGAACACTTTATCACACCAGAAATTAAAGAAGAGTTCAAAGAATAATAGGCACATGTTGAAAAGACAAACGACATTAAAAGGGCTCCTGCTGGCCAAATCATTGACATTTTGGTCATCCAAATAATATTAATGGATCATAACTTGTTTAATAAAATAAGAAATCATGGATTCACACTGATACAATAGGCCATTCTGATATAATATGCTAATAAAATACTTAAATGTTCAATGAAGAACAGTATATTTGCATTGTCTCAAAATCCCTAAACCTAAAATACTTACTAATTACAAAGAGGAAAAAAAAGTGGGTACCTGGGTAGCTCAGTCTGTTAAGCATTTGCCTTAATTTTAGGTCATGATCTCGGGATCTTGGGATAAAATCCTAAAAAAAAAAAGGAAAAAAGTAACTTTGTAGTGGAGAAGCCTGGCAGGCAGCACCTTAATCAGTGACCAAAGTTAACTTTAGCAGTTTTGGGGCAAATAGACATCCTGTACCATGTGATAGGACAGTTTAAAGCACACAAGAATTCCTGAATCAAATCATTCTGAAGTAACAGACACTCAGGTGCACGCAGCTAGGTTGGGGAATGAAGGGACAGAAGGTAAGACAATGTGATCAGTATACTCTGGCTGGTGGAAAAGGAGTCTTCTTCAAGGTGATAATTTTTAAAAAATAAGAGCCAGTTTTCACTGGTTTTATAATTGTCTTTTTAAAGTCCTTAGAGACCCTTTTATTACCTCAACATACAGCTCCTGCCAGGGCTACTACCCTGTCCTTGGGAGCTGACTGCTCAGAGAAGCCCAAATTGAGTGCAACTTTACCAAATTACAGCCTTGTAATCTTCAGTGGTGTCAAAGAAAAATCAAGGAAAGAGTGGGGAACTGTTCCACGCTGAAGGAGACTAAAAAGATATAATTAAATGAAGTCTGTGACTCTCAACTGTAACCTTTTGCTATAAAAGATTTTATTAGGAAAACATTGAAAGGGGGCCTGAGGACTGGGTACTAGTACTTGGTCAATGTTTTGAGGTTTTTTTGTTTGTTTTATCTTGATGGCTTTATTGTGCTTATGTGCAAAAATGTCCCTTTTAGAAAATGTAAAAGGTTTTGGGATGATGTAGCATTGGTTTGAAAAATCATTCTAAATGGTTCAGAAAATATACTTCTTTTACCATTCTTGCAAGACTTTCTATATATTTAAGATCATTTCAAGATAAAAGTTTAAAAACGTATATTGACTTGGTATCTAATACAGAATTGCATCCAAACCAGGGTCAAATGTTTTCACATGGTGTTTCTCTTCTGTTTTCAGGTGCTGGTCTTTTAAGCCGTCCTATTTTTACCGAGGAACCACAAGATGTTATTTTTCCTTTGGACTTACCAAAATCTGAAATCATACTGAATTGTGCTGCCACTGGTTACCCTTCACCCCATTATAGGTAAAGTCCTACTTCTGGGCACCACATTGTTTTTGTTTGTTTGTTTGTTTGTTTGTTTTCTTTCTCTTGGATATAAAACATACATACAATAAAGGAAAGGAAAGGAAAAAGGAGAAAAGAAAAGGAAAGGAAAGATGGAAGGCGAGAGGGAAGGAAAAAAATAGAAAGATAGGCAGAAAAAGGCATAGGAAGATAGGAAGAAAGCAAGAAAGAAAGAGAAAGAAAGGACAGGAAAAGCAAGAAAAGGAAAAGACTTGTTTCTTCAATTTGAAAGACTCTAAAGTAGAAGCTGCTTGTACCCCCTTTCTCCAATTTGGGGCTACAGGCTCAGTTGCTCTATATACAATGACTGTGGAAATGTTCCCTTAAACAATTTTAAACAAGATGCAGACTTTAATTTTATCAGATCAATTTCTGTGACTTCACTGGCATATCCTATCACCCAAAAAGCACTGATTTTAGAAATACATGTTGAAGACAGCTGTGAACCCTCTAACGCAGAAAAATATTTTTTTTTTATTCTAGGCAAATAGGAAAAAAATGCGTATTTGTTTTTCACATATTACCTGTAGATTAATAGGAAAGAAGAGTCAGTAATGGTTTGTTCTAACGAGGTTACAATAAAGGTAGAGGGGGGCCTGGGTGGCTCAGTTGGTTAAGTGTTAGACTCTTGATTTGCTCAGGTTGTGATCTCAGGGTCATGAGATGGAGCCCTGCATGAGCCTCCCCACTAAGTCTGGGTCTGCTTAATTCTCTCTCCCTCCTTCTCTCCCCCTCCCCCACCCCAGAGCATTCACCCACATGTTCATATGTACTCTCTCTTAAAAAAAAGAGGCAGAATTTGATCCACATTGTGAGTGGGATTCACAAATTTAAAAATATATACAAGTATATACAATGATTCTATAAATAAGGATATTTTTTCATAAGAACTACATATGCAATGTGAATATAAGAAAAGATAAGAAATATTAAAATGACTATTTTAGCTTTGTGTTTTAAAAGCGTTTTTTTTAAGTTGTAAGTTTTAGCAGTGAAATTGAATCAGCACATGTGGGAAATAACAATTTCAGTTCATTTTGGAAAAATAAACTGGTTTTGCCTACTTTTTTATGGTGCATTCGAAAAATCATATTTATATGTATAATTACTTTGATCTTAAAATTGACTAGATTATTTTAATAAATGCACAAATTTAAGACAACTCTCACCTTATATTTTGTTGAGATTACGTCAGCATGTTTTATAACGAACTAAAAGCTATATCTTCTCATTACTTACTAAAAGTTCCCTATCTTTAACATGCCCAAATCAATATAACCCATCTGTTAGGTAAATATCATATACTTTATAAATTGTTCTCTCAATTCAGAGTTTCTATGTTTGTTTTCCTTAAACAATAGTTGGTCTTATATAATTTAACATATGGTTAAATATATAAAAATCTGATTAATACATTTTTCACAATTAGGTGATACTTAAAGTGGAAATCTTATTTTCAAGAGCTAATTTGATTGGTCATCACCATTGGTAGGGTTTATCAGAAAAGAGGAAAAAATATCTATGAATTCCTATAAAATAAGAAATATTTGCTAAGTATAGATAAAACAAATCATCAGTCTATCAGTCATATAGTTATATAAAAGTATCTGTTGGCTTGTAACAGGCAGAAAGATATAAAATAATGGTTCTTATGACAAATTTGCTCATTAGTTTTTACTTATGAAGACATATTCTGAATGAAGAGACTACAAATTTCACTATTGTTAAAGTTTTCTCTTTCTAGGAGACTTGTACATTAGTAGGCTAAAGACAGGTAATTTAGCTTCTTATTTTCAATCCCCTTAACCTGGTTTAGCTCATCTCTAATATTATAACATAAAATACTCATAGGCAAGAGGCTTTGGAAAGAGGGTGAAAAAAAAAGAACTGTTTTTAATGCTTAAATGTCAGACTCAGACCCAATTTCCATGATAATAAAGCAAAGGGCAGAGATATTTCAGATAATGCACATCAGCAAAAAAATGTGAAATTTTAGTATAATATGACCCTTTCTAACTTAAATTTTATTAAAAAGACTCATTCATGACTTTAGATTATGTGTGTGTGTAGTAGTAGTAGTAGTAGTAGAAGGAAAATCTTTATGACAGACATTCTGACATTATTTGAATGCACTGTGAAGTCATATGAAAGAGCCCTTGGTTAGAATGAATATTTACCATTTCTGGTCACAACAATGATATTTACCTGTGACTTTGAATAATCATTTCTCTCTCCTGGCATCAACTTCCTTATCCATAAAGTGAGGGTGTGGTTGATGTTAAGACATGTTTTCCTTCTTTTAGTAATTTGTCTTTAGGAAAAGAAATCTCATGGGGGAAAATAAGCAACATCTAAAGCATAACTTTGGAAATAGTTTAAAAGCAACTTGTCTTCCAGTCACTTCCAGTGGTGTGAACACATTCACAAACAGGATTTTAGCGCAAGCGTGAAAATACAAAAATATGAGGCAAGTGTGAACAAATCTTTCTCATGGAAAGGATCACTCTTAATTTTTTAAGCACCAGGTAACACATGAGAATTAAAGAGGAAGCTTTGCAAAGGAAAAGAAAATGGGTTACCCAAAGTTTATACTTGGGTAGGATTGCTTATACTTAAAAGTCTAAGATAATCAGATAGCAAGGAACTTATTTCCAGCTCAGAATATTTATTTTTGGGAAAATGAAGCAACACGCACATAAATGGTTTCTATGCAGGATACACTTTATCAGAAGAAGGTCTTTGAATGTTGTAAGGGATATCTGATGGATCTCCTCTTCACCTGATCACCACAGGAAGTTCTTTCCTCTAGTTTGGTCAGCTCTACTCAAGTCATAAAGGCATTCTTTTTTTTTTTTTTTTTTAAGATTTTATTTATTTATTTATTTATTTGAGACACACAGAGAGAGAAAGGCAGAGATATAGGCAGAGGGAGAATCAGGCTCCCTGCAAGGAGCCCGATGTGGGACTCAATCCCAGACCACGGGATCACACCCTGAGCTAAAGGCAGACAGTCAACCACTAAGCCACCCAGGCGTCCCTCATGAAGACATTCTCAAGTCTGAGAAGGTCTAGGTGTCTCTGAGTAAAACTCATAGCAGTGGTCACTCTGCCCTTCTATTCTCTTTGTTTATTTTCTCACTTTATATTATTAACAAGCCCATGGGATAAAGCAGGATATTTATTATTGTGCTAATTTTATAATTGATGGATATGATTCCTGAAGAAATTAGATGACTTATCCAGGGATACACAAGAAAGGAATGTCAAAGTTAGGTCAAAAACTCTTTCCACAACGTCAATGGTGTCAAATTTAGTGCACGTTAAAATCATCCAGAAGACTGTTACAAATTTAGGTTTTGGAGTTCTCTTTCAGAAGTCTAGGAATGGACTCAGAAATAAGCCCTTAAATAAGCCCTTTTAACAGGCACTCAAATATAATTCTAAAAAAAGAAAGAAAAAACAAATATAATTCTATAACGAGCCCCAGTTCTGAGACACAGACATGCATATTATCTAAGGACAACAAACATGGCCCCCAGCCATTGTATTCTTCATACTGGGCTTACCTACTTAGTATTGAAGGATGTTCTCCAGAAAAAGGTCAATATTTTAGTTCAAATTCATTATGTTTCCTGGAATGAATATGATATTAATTCAGATGCTGAAAATAATCATTTAAAACACATTCCCTACTTTGCATTGTAGGAAAATTCTCCTGGGTATGCAATCCTATCAGTAATGTGTTTATGACCATCACTTGAATTCATTAATACTATTTCTACATTGATTTAAACATATTAATTAGGACAAAGCCCACACCAGGAGCTGAACCCCTGATCTATATGCACAGTTTAATAATCATTGTACCATAGTGATTAGAACGATTATGGGGATACTGTGAAAAATTCATTTGCTGCAGCTAAGCCAACAACTTCGAATTTGTGTTGAAAAACAATTACCAAGCTTAATTAGGAGCATGTAACGATGACAGCAGTTATTTCAGCGATTGATTCCAAAATTAAAGAGAGCTGGCAAACTAAGTGTGGTATATCCTTTGCTTTGAAAATGAAAGGAAACATGGAGGTACAAAGATCATGCCCTGTAAGCAAATTGTGAAAGATAGTATTATGGAGCTGGTGAGGACAATAGAGGAGTCTTGGGATAGGCCTAAAGAAAAAAAATGTTTCTATATATTTTTTTCTCCTAACATTGAAAGCAAAAGACTACAAAATTCTCTAGAAAAAAATTTTTGACAAAGTTCAGGTAAATGAAATATATTGGTTTTGGCTATTGTCTCTCAACTTCTTTTTATTAAAAGGAAATTGAGATACATTAGAATTGGCTAAATAATTTTATTTTATTTTTTTAAAGATTTTATTTATTTATTCATGATAGACATAGAGAGAGAGAGGCAGAGACACAGGCAGAGGGAGAAGCAGGCTCCATGCACCGGGAGCCCGACATGGGATTTGATCCCGGGACTCCAGGATCGTGCCCTGGGCCAAAGGCAGGCGCTAAACCACCGAGCCACCCAGGGATCCCTGGCTAAATAATTTTAAAGTTGATGGAAAACGTCTGATTGATTTGATATTGGTCAATCACTTCTCATCTTAATACACTGGAGGATTACCCAAGTTTGTATTTCTTTTTGACTATGGTAGACATTTGACATATTCTCTACATTGGATTTTTCAAGATGTTCCTAAAGAAGTCATGGAATGACATATGGAACAGTACTTTAAAATGTATATAAGAAAGAAAATTTCTTTCTTATAGTTAGTCACCCTCATCAAAATATTTTTAATATGATCTTAACATGAAAAGGAAAATCACAGCAAACCTGGCATAGATTCTGAAAATACATGGTTTGGAAATTAGCTATGTTCCATAGGAAAAAGCCATTCATTTGTTTTTTCTAAAAGTTAGGGGGAGAAAGAAGGGAAAGGTGGGTTTATTTAGAAGTAATTAGTGGTATTCATTCATCTTAAAATGACCAAATGGAATTTTCTAAGACATCTTACAGTTCTTTGAAAATAAATATACCTGTAAGGGCCTTCTGCTACTTCATTCATGTACTAAAGAATTGGTGACTAATAGGTAAGCCAAGAGAACTTTTGCTGCCTAAAATAAAAGCTTCCCAAATTGCATTTGTTTTGTAAAAGTATAATTTTAGGTTGGCATTTCTAAGTACTGGTAAAATATATTTGGTGTAATTAATTTTCCAAGTAAGAGATTAACAGAGACAATCATGTTCTAAAGTAGTCAGATTGTTATTGTTTTGTTATCAGCCTCAAATCGGCATTATAAAATCTTTGCTGACTTTCTTTATGCCAGTTGTAATAAACGCTTTTTGGATTTCTATCTCTAAGTCATTTTCAACATCTAAATTTTTAGTATCAGTTGTGGGAGTTCAGGTATGGTATATGTTATTTGAAATGTCTCTGAAGGAATAGAATGGCCAGTGTCATTGACTGAATGTCTCAGTTTCACTTCCCATGTCAAAACATATGTTGCTTCTTTGTACACATATGGGTGAATGTTTGTGATTCATAAAGAGTGGATGATCTTTCAAATAACCTAGTTATTAATAACACTGAGCTCCTGAAGAAAATCATCTTTGATGGAACTGAAGAATTTTCTCCATGTGTAACCATGTTTGTTGTTTGTTGCTATTGTTTTAAATGGTCCTAGCAAAGAAATAAATATATACATATATGCTTACATGTGTAAATGGTCCTAGCAGTTACAATTGCATGTCATTTAAGACTAGTAGGAGTGATTACCTCTGTATATTATAGCATAATTTGATTTTTTTTTCCTTGAAGGTGGAAGCAAAATGGCACAGATATTGATTTTATCATGAGTTATCACTACAGGTTGGATGGAGGCAATTTGGCCATCAGTAGCCCCCGTACAGATCAAGATATTGGCATATACCAGTGCCTGGCCACCAACACACTAGGGACGATTCTGAGTCGGAAGGCAAAGCTCCAATTTGCATGTGAGTTTGTGGGGAAGAATCTAATCTCTGTGTTTTTTTTTAATACAATATATTTTTTTGTATTCATATTAGGAAAAAAATCTGGATTTGTCAATCATCTGTTCTTTGAGAGTGATTAATTTACAGAGGTAAAAAGTTTTAATTGTGCATTTTATGAATTCATACTTTTGGGGATAGTCAAAATCCTCTTTTAAAAAAGAAAATATCAGTGTTTTATATTTTACAAATTATGTTTAGAAACATCTCTAAAAGTTCCAGATATAAATATTAAGAAAAAGATATATGGCATATAACTATTTTTTCTTTTTTTTTCTTCTTCTTTTGCAATATATATTAGTGTGTAGAACAGAGAAAGAAAAAGCTGAGGGCAGAGATGTCTTTTGTGAGAGGTGGGTGTCCTCCCAGGAAAAGTGATTATGCACCCACAGTTTGATGTAGGTGGAAATAAAGTGGTTGCCAAAGGCAGGCTTTATATTAACTGTAACAATGTCCAGCTGCATCACATAAATGTCATCCAAGTAATTACCTTGGTGACATTTGAGGACATTAGCAGATGAACAATAGACATATTGCCTCTTATATCCTTTATATGTAGTGTTTCCAGGGACTGAAATGTTTCATATTGGATCCAAGAATAGCTTTGATTGAAAGTAATTATATCTGTTGATGTAGATGGAAAAGAAGCCTTGAATTTCTCTCTCTCTTTTTTTTTTTTTTAATTTCTCTCCTTACACTTCCTCCCTCACCCCTCCTCCACCCCTGCCCACCTCAGAGGATAAATCAGGGAACGAAAGAGTTAGTAGCTAATCTTTGGGTGCTCATGGAAATGTATATTCTATCTGTTACTTTGAAAAAGTAATTGTTTTGAAATTTTTTAATAAAATATATGTCCAGAGCCTACCTTGCAGAACTACTATAGTCATCAGTAGATACATGAATTAATAATTGAGTCTATTTCTCATTGCAAGTATTGTGTTCCAAAGATCCCTTGCTTCGTATACAGTTCCTCTTATGTTGGCTATTTGGGGAATGATTTTGTTTCTGAATATGTGTGTGTGTGTGTATTTAGTCACATTTACATATACATAAATACACACAGACACACACAAGCATTATATATAGGGTATACATACACACACACATATATATATGTGGTCATATACACACACATATGTACACACATACATTGCTAAATGTATCCAAATGTCTTTATATATGTGGAAATAGATAATGAAGTGGAATATGAACAAAGGGTGGAGGCTATTTTAAAACTTAGGATAAAGATAATCACAATACTTGATTTCTGTATTTTGCTTAAGATCATTATTTGGAAAATAATAGAGAACAAAATGCTGATCAGAAACTTGTAGAAAGAAATAATTGCTTCAGAGATTTTGAATGACTCTACCACAGTAATTATTTATTTCTCCTGGTTGGATAGGAATTGACCCTAGAAGATGCACGTGATTTGGATCAGAATCTGTAGGATAAATCTGACACTCTGGTAAAGGAAAATTCACACAGCACAATTACTCTATAGAGCTATAGATTCTATTCTTGACAACAACTGAATACCTATGCCTGAAGTTAATGCACTGTACTTACTACAATTGTAGATTTCCTTTTCTTCATCTCTTTTTTTAAAGAAAAATGTGTTTTTAAATTCTCTACATTATTTCTTACCCTATTCTGCTTTAAAAATGCATGTAACCTGGGCGGCACAATTGATTAAGCGTTACACTCTTGGTTTTGGCTGGGGTCATGATCTCAGCATCATGAGATGGAGCCCTATATTGGGCTCTGTACCTGGCACAGCCTGCTTGAGATTCTCTCTCCGTCTCCTTCTGCCCTTCACATTTGTGCTTTCAAGCTCTCTCAAATAAATAAATAAATAAATATTTTTTAAAAATAACTAGAAGCCTCTTTAAGTTACATTGTGTTTGCTAAAAAAAAAAGAGAGAGAAAAGATTTAAATTAAGAAGAAATTATAGACTTTTATTTGAATGAATGGGAGAAATCAGTCTTCTGTTTTCCCTGACTATCCTGTCTCTTCATAAAATGTTCCTTTTTGGATTGAAGATATATGACTGTTGATCTTTAAAAGCATTTCTTTCACTATTCATGCAGAAAGTAGGATGGCCTATATCCATTAACTGATCTTTCTTCTGCAAACTTGAAGGATTTGGGGTTCCAAGTCTGAAATTTAGAGAAACAAAAACAAAAACCACACCATCTCATCTCTCTGTCCAGGACGTGTAGTGGTGCCATATGCCTGAAGTGTTTCCTGCTGAGTCCAGAGATTTACTGGAGTGTGATTATCTCTCTTCCTTTGAACCAACCCTAAACATAACCAGCACATTTTATTAATTTAGCATTATTTCCCTCCATTTCTTGTATTTCATAAGTACCCTGTGAACTCACTTAAGCTAGTTATTCATTCTGTGTAGTAAAGTATAGCTTTAAAAAAAGGTGAAAATGCCAGATTTAGCTTTGCCACCCACTGCCGTGCAGCTTTCTGTGGTTTACTCAGGGTGGTTTACACAAGGATCTTAGGAATGAATCAAAAAAGTGTTGGTGACTTACAAATCCTTTCTTCTGATCTCATTTTAGAATATAAGATATTAATTTTGCAACAGATTTTCTGAAATTTCATCCAAAAAATCACATTTGTATCCACATGTAAATCTATAGACAGGTTGAGAAATGTTTATTATTAAAGAAAGAGAAAAAGGGAAGAGAGAAAAAGACAAAAACAAGAATGAAAATGGTAGAAGGGACATACCTCATCAAGAATAAGTTTTCCTAAGAAAACACACTCAACATCAGTAATGATTATGAAAAATGTAAATCCGAACTATAAAATGATACTGCTTCACACCCATTAGAATGGCTGTTATTAAAACACACACACACACACACACACACACACACACACACGGGAAAATAACAAATGTTTGCAAGGATGTGGAAAAATTGGAAAGTTTGTGCATTGATGCTTAGAATGTAAAATGGTAGAGCTACAGTAAAAGACAATATAGCAGTTCCTCAAAAATTTAACAGAATTACCGCATAACACAATTACACTTCTGTGTGCATCCCTCAAAGATTGAGACAGGACTTGAACAGATTATTTGTATACCCATCTTCATAGCAGCATTATTCTCAATAGTTAAAAGGTAGACAAAAAACAAATGTCCATAACATAAATAAAATGTAGTGTGTGTGGGTGTGGGGGGTGGGAGTATGTGTGGGGTGTGTGAATAGAGTATTATCCAACTTTATAAAAGGAATAAAAGTCGGGACGCCTGGGTGGCTCAGCGGTTGAGCGTCTACTATCAGCTCAGGGTGTGATCCCAGAGTCCCGGGATCAAGTCCCACATCGGGCTCCCTGCATGGAGCCTGCTTCTCCCTCTGTCTATGTCTCTGCATCTCTCCCTCTGTGTGTTTCATGAATAAATAAAAGGAATAAAAGTCAGATACGACATGTATGAACCTTGAAAAAATCCTGCTAATGAAATAAGGCAGACACAAAAGGACAAATATTATATGATTTCACTTATCTGAGGTAACTAGAAAGGCAAATTCATAGAGACAGATGGCAGAGCAGTGACTGCTAGAGCCTGAGTGGAGGAAAGAATCTGGAGTTAGCATTTAATTAATACAGAGTTTCAGTTTGGGATGATGGAAAGTTCTAGAGATGAAAGGCAGTAATGATTACACAATCTGAATGTGTTCAGTTCCACTAAATTGTACACTTTAAAGTGATCAAAATGGTAAATTTTGTTACATGTCTTTTATTATTATTTTAAAAATAGTATCATAATTCATCATTTCAGTTCAATTTTTTTTTCATCAGAATTATTAAAAGAAAAAAAAAAGTAAGTTTTCCTTGTTACGTATTATGTATTAAGGTTCTTTTCACACAGAAATTCGAATCTGAATGCTAGTCTCCAGCCAAATGGAAAGTTCCTAAAGTGCAAATCCTGTATCTTCAGTTTATTTATTTTTAAAAAAGATTTTATTTATATACTCATGAGAGACAGAGAAAGAAGCAGAGAGACATAGGCAGAGGCATAAGCAGGCTCCCTCGGGGGAGCCTGATGTGGGACTCGATTCTAGGACCCTAGGATCACGTCCTGAGCCAAAGGCAGACACTCAACTACTGAGCCACCCAGGCATTCCTGTATCTTCAATTTAATTTGAATTCCTCACCACCACCTTCATAGATTTCCAACAATGCCCATTTTGGTATAAAAAGCTTTTGGTAGGTTGAATAACAATGATAGTTGAATGTTAAGATTTTTGATACAGACAGATCTGAGTTCAAATTCTATCTCTGTCATATATCTAGTGGTAAAATCAGGCCAACTCTAAACAATAGTAAGTAAGTCTCTGTTATGAAATAGATACAATGGAAATTATAGCATCAGTCACAGGACAATGACTGAATTGTCTGAGGTAATGATTACAAAGACCCGGTCCTTTATGAGCATTTGTGAAATGAAAGCTCTAATTTTTCTTGCTATTTTTAATCACATCCCTCAATTTGGCCAAACATGTACATATTTCAAACTGCTATAGTTACTCATAGAAAAAATCTTCTAATTTACATTTTAAAACTTTCTCCAGACTAGTTCCTTCTCCTTGTTTTCAAGACTTTTAGGTGCTTTGAAATATGCTAACTTTCTTGAGCCAGGTAACCACCATAGGAGATGGATACTATTCTTGTTTCTATTTTACAGATTAGAAGGCTGAAATGCTACGAGATTGGGGCTTTTTAATAGTAGTGTTAGAGAACCAATTGAAACTTCAGTATAAAAGTTGAAATTCTAAAGCGCCTGCCTTTCATGTTATAGTATCCTTCCCAAACACTGCCCACACAAAACCTGTGTGCTTCTTTTTTAATTTAATTTGCTATTGGCATAGTAATTGCCTAAATATTAAGCCCCATAGTAATTGCCTAAATATTAAGATTGTGTATCTTCAGGACAGATAGCTTTACAATATAAGCCTGATGCTAAATTGAAACCCTGTCCGGATTCCATTTAATGGACAGCCTGCCCATCCTCAGCTTTTAATAACCGCAACTACACCTGGTCTACCAGTTACACCCTAGACTCCATCAGGCTGAAACCAGACAACAGCTGAGAACCAGCCCCTTCTTGCTTAGCTCCTGCCCAGGCTCTCTTCCGCTTCCCTCCCTTCCTCCCTTTATCCTGGGAGTGTTCTCTCACTAAATCACACACACTTGAATATCTGCCTCAGGCTCTGCTTCTAAGGGACTCAAAGTAAGACAGGCACTAAACATTTAATATAAGATAATTGATCTATTTATTGATAGAAAAATTAGGTCCAGAAGCCCTACTCATATGAATTTCTATAGTAAGAACAAAGCTATACATCAAAGTAAAATTGTGTCAACAACTCTGCTTCCTACTGGTTGGCAGCCAATTGTATAGAGTCACTTTGACCTTCAGAACAAATGAACTATGAATAGCCTTTCAGAACCTAACCTGTCCCTGGGAAAGACTCTGTAGGTACATACCTCTAGATAATTGATGGCTTTTGTTTGTAACTTTTATCCTGATGTTCAGCAATTCGAAAACACCTTCAGAGTTTATTTTAGACTCAGCCTATAACACTTTGCCTCATCCTGATTCATCCCACCATGAAACCATGCTACAATGCAGCCCATGTATACAAAACTACCTATTATAAAGTATACTTCTAAATCAAATCTGTCTTTAACCAGCTACATTACCCAGACAAGACATTCATCTCTGTGGACTTATTAAAGGTATGTTTTGAATTATCTGATTACAAAATTCCCCTTCAGTTCTTCTACATAAGATTATGTCATTTCAAATTGTCAGGTAGATTCTATTTTAAGCTCTTCCTTCTTCCCCTCAACCTCAACCTTAAAGCAAATGCAGCAGGTGTCTAGTTACCAAAAGCTCCTGCTACCAACCTGGTATTCTTGTATGATAAAACCAGTTTGACTTTTTACAAGCTACACTTGTAGCTGCTTCGAATCTCTTTTATTTCTCAAGGACTTTGGTAGAAAAGGTTGAATGTAGACTTCTTCCTTTCATGTGTATGTTAATGAATTACTCTGTACTTGTGTGAGAGAACATTGCATCTGTCATTGCTGTTTAAAATGTCAGCCTTGAGAAAAAAAAAGATAGGTGTTTTGAAATAAACCTAAGATTTCACTGAGCTATATATATTTTTTGAGATTCTGGTAATAATACAGCTCTACTAATGAATAGATAAACATTCAGGATAAAAGGTACTCATGAATAGGGTTTTTTGGTTATGCACTGGTTATTATTTAGTCACAGATACTATTTCAAATAAGGTAGTCCCATGATTGCAGAGGGAAAGGTAGCTACATTGGAGCCTCTTAACTGACCATTCATTTATTCATCCACCAGCCACCCAGAAAACACCTTGTTTATATGCATCTAGCCTTGTGCTGGGCCTAAAGATTAAATGATAGATAAGAAATAGCTACTCCCTGTCTTCACAGGGCAGACAACTGAAACCTTAAGTGCAATTAAAAGAAAAAGAAATAAAGAAATTACTAACATTTCTATAGTACATATTATAGGGCAGACATTTTTCTACACTCTTATGTGAATTAACTCCAATGAACCTCACAAAAACCCTATGAGATTATTTTCAGATGAGCAGATTGAGGCATAGAAGAATTCATTGACTCACCCTATATCACACAAATAGTTAAATGGCAGAGTCAGTGTTTAAACCCATGCTGTCGGGAATGTAGAGTCCACATTCCTACCACCCACTGCACCTCCTTAAAAAAAATATCAGGTGAAGTGAGAGAAGTAGACTTAACCTATAATGCAGCCCAGAGTAGGGTACAGTAAGGTTTTCCTGGATTGGAAAAAGGGCAATAGAAGTCTCCCAAAAGCAACGTGGCTTGAATTAAGCCTTGAATATCAGTTTGTGTTCCTGACACAATAAGTGGGTGGAGGAACATTCAGGTTGAAAGTAGAGCCAAGAGGAAATGCAGATGTGTGAATAAGCCCAAATACTGGAGAAAATACGAGGAGATTGACAAAAGACCAGGCATCATAACAGAAATGCAAAAGGCTGTGTTTATAAAATGACTAGTTTTCCAGGCAAAGGCTGAAAAATAATTTGGAGGCAGGTGCATCCAAATTTTGGACCCTCTTTATATCCAAGCCCAATCTAAACAATGGGATGATTGAGTGATACTGTGAAATGCCAAAGAAACACACAAAAATTCATCATAATGTGATGCTTTTAGGCAGAGGCACCAGAGACATACTGCCTGTTTTTGAAGAATTTTCTCCAGATGATGTGACATTGTGCACAAGTGTTAATTCAGGCATAAAATGGGGTGTTAGGGCAGCCCGGGTAGCTCAGCGGTTTGGTGCCTGCCTTCAGCCCAGGGTGTGGTCCTGGAAACCCAGGATGGCATCCCACGTTAGGCTCCCTGCATGGAGCCTGCTTCTCCCTCTGCCTGTGTCTCTGCCTCTCTCTCTCTCTCTGTCTCTCTCTCTCTGGTCTCTCATGAATAAATAAATAAAATCTTTTAAAAAATAAATAAATAAAATGGAGTGTTAATATTATTCACTTCATATAGGATTGGTATCAGGACAAAACTTACTAAATATAGAACAGAGGGTAACGGTGACTGTGAGTTGTTAATGGGTTGCTCAGCAGAGACCTGGCTATGCAACTATAATATAATAGACCATGGTTGGGATATTAGTATTTATCCTCAGAACAATGGAAATATTTTGAATGAAATTAAGGATTTAGTTAAGGATTTTGAAATTGTTTATAAAATGTAGTTTAAAAACACTACATAGTTTTCCTATAAAAATATTTGTCTGACACAGTAATGATATTGCTAATGTTATTAAAATCACAGTATGCATATTTGGGGGCACTTCAAACCTCAGTTTTCACACTTATTACATGGAATGAAAAAATTCTTGCTCCACATCACAGGGATGATTTTAGAAGGCTCAAGTTAAAATGCAATAATAATTCATTTTAAAGGGCTGTAAATATAGGCATTTACAATCATCATAATTTTTTTTCCTGAGGAATGCAAAGGATTTTATATTGGCAATGCTGTGCATCTTTATTCTATGCTTGTAAGCTATTCTAAACTGTGTTCTACAGATGGAGAAATTCAAGGTGGGGGAACTCTGTTACTTGCCCAAGGTGACCCAACCTACAACAGACCAGGATTTCTCATATCTCCATCTCAAAATAATTTTTAAATATGTATTTATTTTTAGACTGAGAAAGTAAAACGGATTCCACATGAATAAAAACCATAGTCACAGCACAACCGAAAAGGTTTCCAGGTGAAAGCTATAATATAGAGGTCTTTGACTAGTTTAAAATGTCCTTAATTTTTTTTTCATATATAAAAAAAGCAAAAACAGTTATACATGATCCTGATGATATGGTGATAACATACATTTATATCTGAAAAAGAAATTAAGATCAGAAAAAGATGCTTTAAAAATAACACTTAAAAACTCATTTGGAAATTGTAAAGTCTCTGATAATTGTGAAGTATGTGTTAAGTGGGTAATGCATATCTAATTACAAATGAAAATGCTAGATGGCTTTTAAACTTTTTTTATGTATATTAAAAAAAGTAGCTAACCAAAGTGGGAAAATACATATTTTTTTCTTTAATTTCTTAAAAGAAAGTTAATAAATCAGTATTGGTTTTTCATTATCATTTGGGAAAATCACTAAACAATATTTCAGTGAAATTAATATTCTGAATTTGTCTTAATGTACTAATAACTACCAATTGATATATCAAGAAGAAGATTTCATCTTTGCTTTTTTTTTAAGATTTTATTTATTTATTCATGAGAGATAGAGAGAGAGGCAGAGACACAGGCAGAGGGAGAAGCAGGCTCCATGTAGGGAGCCTGATGTGGGACTCCATTCCAGGTCTCCAGGATCAGGCCCTGGGCCAAAGGTGGCGTTAAACCATTGAGCCACCCGAGCTGCCTTTCATCTTTGCTTTTAAAAACAATTCACGTGTTAAACAAGGGGTTGTGGTTGAATTACAGCAAACCACTATTATATTTTAAAAATCAACTGGGAAGCAGATTATCCAATGTTTTTACTTCATTTTTTTCTTCATCATCACTACTAGACATCTATTTATCTACCTTATCAGAAATGATAGTCTGAAAATTCAGGCCTCCTCTCACCTCCCACCTCTACTTATATTCAGTAGGGACCTCGTCTTTTTGGTCCATTTGAATAAAATTGCACATTTAAGCTGCCAGATTGAGCTGGGGTAGGAGAGGCAAATGTTAAAAAGTAAGGTATTCATTCTATCAAAACTGAGAGTTTCTGATTTACAAAACTAAGGGAGAAATCCAAAACTGAAATGCTTATTTGTTACTCTTGTGCTATATGACAAATGGTTTTGAGGAAGTTATGAGCATAGCCCATAGAGACTTTGCTTCTGAGATTTACAAAATGGATTGGGAATTATGACAAAATGTTTGTTTGCATTAAGGAATCAGATGAAATAATTTCTGAGATTTATTGTCAACATATCTCCAATGTTACCTAGTAGCAATTAGAATCACATATTTTAAAAGTAAATACAAATATAAAGAAGTTTTGGTGCCAACTACTGGAAATGTTTATCATAATTTAAGATATTAATGTATACACTATATTTTTCCAAGAAGTATAACCTATATAGAAAACTATAAAACACATAAATATTGCAACGAAGCATGACTAAGCCTGGTCCAGAATATTGCCAACACCCCAGAATGCCCTCTCCTTTATACTTTTCCAGTTACTATTTTCCTTCCTCTCCACTATCTTGCTTGTAAATTTATAATTAAACATTACCTTTTTAAATTTCATATGGATAAACCATACAGCATATACTCCTTTAAGTCTGGTTTTATAGTCAACACTGTTTGTGAGGTTCATCTATGTTGTTGTAGGTAGTCATTGTTCATTCATTTCCATTGCTATATATTTTGTTGTATGAATATACTACAGTTTATGAATGACATCTTCTGGCAAGGGAACTCTGGATTGTTTCAAGAGGCAAAGATGAATAATTATTTATGAATATTCTTATATATATATTTTGGTACATTTGTGCATACATTTCACTGTTGTAAATAACATAGAGTAGAATTATAGGGCATTTGGGTATGCATATTTGCAACTGTAAAAGATAATACCAGCTGTTATCCATACTGATTTTATTAATTTAGCCTCCTAGTTGCAATACTTTCTTGACAACACTTGGTATTGCCAGTCTTATTTTATTTTATTTTATTTTATTTTATTTTATTTTATTTTATTTTATTTTATTTTATTATTTTATTTTATTTTATTTTATTTTATTTTTTATTATTTTATTTAAATTCTAGTTAAGATATAGTTGTAATGTTGGTTTCAGGAGTAGAATTTAATGATTCACCACTTATATATAACACCCAGTGCTCATCACATGCGCCCCCCCCCCCCAATACCTATCACCTATTTAGCCAATCCCCTGCCCACCTCCCTTCCAACAACCCTCAGTTTGTGCTCTAACTTTAGGAGCCTCTTCTGGTTTGCCTCCCTCTCTCTTTTTTTCCCCTTTCCTCTATGTTCCTCTGTTTTGTTTCTTAAATTCCACATGAGTGAAATCATTTAGTAATTAATTGTCTTTCTCTGGCTGACTTGTTTCGCTAGCATAATACACTCTACCTGTATTTCCATTGTTGCAAATGGCAATATTTCATTAGTTTTGAGAGCTGAGTAACAGTCCATTGTAAATATATACCACATTTTCTTCATCCATTCATCTGTCAATGGATATTTGGGCTCTCTCCATAATTTTACTGTGGTTGATAATGCTGCTATCAGTGTTTTTATATCCATTGGGTAAATACCTAGTAGTGAAATTGCTGGGTTGTAGGGTAGTTCTATTTTTAAGTTTTTGAGGAAACTCTATACTGTTTTCCAGAGTGGCTGTACCAGTTTATGTTCCCACCAACAGTATAAGAGAGTTCCCTTTTCTCCGCATCCTTGCCAACACCTGTTGTTAATTTTAGCCATTCTGACAAAGGTGTGGTGATATTTCATCATGGTTTTGATTTTTATTTCCCTGATGATGGGATGATGGGTTATATTGAATATCTTTTTGTGTGTCCGCTGGCCATCTGGATATCTTCTTTGGAAGAATGTCTGTTCATGTCTTCTGCCCACTTCTTAACTGGTTTTATTTATTTATTTATTTATTATGGATTTTGGATACTAACCCTTTATTGGATATATCATTTGCATATATTTTCTTCCATTCTATAGATTGCCTTTTAGATTTGTTGACTGTTTCCTTCACTGTGCAGAAGGTTTTAATCTTTTTTTTTAAAGATCTTATTTATGTATTTGACAGATAAAGAGAGAGATCACAAGCTGGGGGAGAGGAAGGGGAAAGGAAGAAGCAGGCTCCCTGCTGAGCAGGGAGCCAGATGCAGGGCTCAATCCAAGGACCCTGGGATTATGACCTGAGCCAAAGGCAGACTCTTAACTGACTGAGCCACCCAAGTGCCCTGAGAAGGTTTTCATCTTGCTGAAGTCCCAACAGTTCATTTTTTGCTTTTGTTTCCCTTGCCTCCAGAGATGTGTCTAGTTTGAAGCTGCTACAGTAGAGGTCAAAGACATCGCTGCATGCGTTCTCCTCTAGGATTTCATGGTTTTTTCTGTCTCACATTTAGATCTTTCATTTATTTTTAATTTATTAACTTCCATTCTTTTTTTTTAATTTTAGCATTTTTGAGGCCTATATAAGCATATCTCATTTTGGTTTTATTTATTTTTTGATAGCTAAGGCAGTTGAGCAACTTCTTACATGTGTATGGTTACCTGTAACTCCTCCTAAGTTAAAAAATGTAAATCATTTTTTAGAGGTGCTAGCTGACTCAGTAAAGCTTACAACTCTTGGTCTTGGGACAGTAAGTTCTAGTCCTACATTGACTGCAGAGATTACTTAAAAACAAAATCTTAAAATTTAAGTCACTTTTCCATTTTCTAGAGTTGTCTTCCTTTTCCTTAGTGACTAATTCTAGATCTGAGCACTTTGTTGCTTTTATATGGGAAAACAGCTTCTCCTACTTGGGGGTTACCTTTTCACTCTCTTACAACTTGTGATAAACAGAAATTTTAAAATTCCATTAAGGTCCAATTTATCAATCTTTTCCTATATGTCATGATGCTTTTTAAAAAAGATATTTATTTATTCATGAGAGACAGAGAGAGAGAGAAGCACAGACACAGGCAGAGGGAGAAGCAGGCTCCATGTAGGGAGCCCAACATGGGACTCGATCCCGGGGCTCCAGGATCATGCCCTGGGCCAAAGGCAGGCGTTAAATGGCTGAATCACCCAGGGATATCCTGTGATGATGCTTTTTTATAAAATTTTATGATATGTTGTTTTGCCCTGAATTCATAAAGATATGTTCATATATTATATTCTATAATTTATTGTTTTGTCTTTCCTACTAAAATTGCAATGCACCTAGAAATTATTTATTTATTTGTTTGCATGGTTCAGTATAGGTTCAATATGTAATAATTTTTTCTTATTAGGATCCAACTAAGCCAGCAGATATATTAAGAATGCAGTCATTTAAAAAGTGTAATCTTTCCTCACTGTTCTATAGTGCCAAATTTGAAAGAAATCAAGTATGTATGCTCGGGACTGCTTTTAGGTTCTCTAGTCTCTCTTTCATCTGTAGATGTGTCTACCATTGTGCAAATGCCAAACTCTATTAATTACCTCACTCTTATAATTAAGTCTTGATGTCTGGTAGTTACTAGAATAGATGAGATGGATAAAGAAAAAAATGAGGTTCAAACTGTAAGCTGAACTCAAGGAGAATAAAACCCAAAGAGTATAAAAAGAATAAAAATTAATATGATAAGGTCCTATACAGTTACTCCAGGTGAGCTTTCTAGGGGCCAAGACAAAAAAAAAATTTATATCTTTATGGAATACAAACATGCCATTATTCCTATATGCATAATTACTCTGACTGTAGAACCTGAGAGATGTTTCTCTTGTGAATGCTTGTCAACAGGAAAGTAGGTGATTCAGTAAATGACATTCTCCTCACAAACATGCTCATACACTTACAACACTGGATTTCTATGGTGGCTTCTTATATTTCAAAAATAATAGCTAATGTTCATTAGATACTTCTCAGACTTTTTTCCATAATATTTGTTAGGAGGCTTCCCAAATTATGTGCCCAGTTTGCTATTACTGTAGCCATTATTATCATCAATGTGTAAATCCCACCAAACTCATGATTTCTGGCTGTAGCCATTACAACGTCATTAGGTCCTCAGAAACCCAAGCAATAGAAATGAGTTGCTGAATTCTTCAAACTTTGAGTAAATCCAGCACTCACTCTGTTGTTCATATATTATGTGGCTTTTCTTGGTGAATGGTTTACAAAGTATAGCTACTTCCAGAGTTCTTGCCTACCTGTTTGAGAAAACTGGGTTAGAACATTTTCCTTGAACATTCCTGTGTGCTTTTATGAGACTGAGTCTCTTCCTGTACCTATAAAATGGGTGCTTGGGAAGAAAGTTGTTCTGGTTTCTGAATTGGTATTATTATACTTATGTTATCCCATTCATTATTGTAGGAGTGAGGAAATGATGGGAACTTATAGAAATAAGGCCCATAAGTCTCTCAACCTTTGTGATCTAAGGATGTCTTCTATGATAGATGTTGCAGACATATGTTCCTGAAATGAGGTACCAACTTTTTCAACAGTTCTTCGTAAATAAAATATTCTATAGTTCAATTCCCAAAACTACCAGGTAAAATTATAATCCCAATTTTATAGATAAAGAAAATGAGGATCAGAGGAGTAAAATAATGTGTCCAGAGACCTTAGAAAACAGTGAAGCTGGGATTTGATGCCAGTCATTCTGACGGCTTAACCTACCTCTCTATTCATTTGATGAGTGCTGATACAATTTCAATGTGTATATGAATCAATTGTGGATCTTACTAAATACAAGTACTGTTTCAGTAGGCCTAACTTGGGGCACAAGACTTTTCTAGCAAGCTTTCAGGTGCCAGCTTCAATACCAGAGTGAGTAGGAAACATAGTCTCAAAATAAGACTTTCTCTATGTGTGCCTCTGCTCAATTATAACCACGGGCTTGCCACATATGTATATAAAACACTGGAATAAAGAACAAGGAAAAAATGTGCTTGAGAATTATCCAAAGTAGTAGGCTTTTGATTACAATTCTCTGTCAGAAATACTATACTCCCAGGCAGTATTTCTACCCATGACATCAAGAAATGCAAATGAGGATGAGACTGGATCTATAGACATGATTTCATCAGTCAAATGCAGGGTGTTTTCCCCCTTTTTCAAGAATTGTGCAGGTGAGATATCAACCTTTACATATATATTAATGAATTATTTTGCATAAATCAATTCTTTCATGAATGGAGATTATGTAACCCTTGTTTTATTCTCCCAGAAACCCCACCCCTAAGAGCTACTAGACTTCCTCTTGAACACAAAGGATTTATTTTAATTATTTCATCAGTTTTAAGCAAAAGTAAACAACTGTGCTGGAAGGCAATGCCCCATGTTAATTAGGCTCTCAGCTTTCTGGAAGGCTCTCTGGTCTTTGTATCATTTTTAGTATTCTTCTGGAAAGTAATCCTACCGTTTTCACTTAAAAAGACATGAAATCTGGCTGAGTCAAACATCAGGATTTATGACATTCCTGTTTGGCAAGTCTGGCTGACTGAGAGGGTCCTGACTATTGTTATCAATATAAATATTAGTTTTAATAAAAGCTAATATATATTCAGTAAGCCAAGTACTGGGCAAAATAGTTCCAGGACAGGCTTGAATTCCCACAGCAAGTTAGTGGCAAAGGGAAGATTTTAAACCTTGCTGTGACTAGCAACATAAGTCAGGCTTTGAACACACTGGTGGCCTTTCAAAAGCATCCATAATGGCAGGTGTCCCAAAGAAGTGTCTGTCCTGTTTGTGGTCCCAATTATCTTGCCTGCATATTCCACTTCTCTGGACTTAACAGAAAGAAGTGTCAGAGTGATGCTCTGGGTAAATTTGTCTCTTCCCTTCATCTCCACATTCTCATAGCAGGAATGAAGAGGGTGTTTTGAAAAGTTCTCCCACAAACACACAGACAAACACACATCCTTGCCCAAATGTTTGCCTTGACTTCACTATCTCTGATGTGTTAGACCTTCCCTAGGGTGTACATAAGGCATTGTAATAAGCCAAGCTCACCCCCCCATTGCCCAAACCTTGATCTACACATAATGCATCTCCTCATTTGTGAACCCATTTTGCAACCCTCCCTAGCTGCTGAAATTCTTCCCTGAATGTCCAGAAACCAAAGATCAGTTATCTGCTGAACCCTTCCACCCTTAACTTTTGTTTTAAACTTTTTCCTCATTTTGTTGCTTTGACTGAAATTTAACTTTCACCTGAGGATGCAGCTTCTTTTGTATCTTCCTGAAATTGGTGACTATTTTCTCCTATACTCTTACTACTTGATTTGTGAATAGGGATTGAGGCTTCCTTTCTCCTCAGTGTCTCTTCTAGATGATTATTCCTCCCTCATATCCAGTGCCCTGAGCATTACCATCATGCCATCAGACTATGCAACACATGTAGTTGTCATGTTCTTGTTTGAGATCACCCCATAGTTCCCTAAACACTTTATCTCCTAGCTCACTGTTACTTTGTCTATAATATTCCTGTCATATTCTTAGTGATTTCAGCTTTCAGAGAGATCAGCATTTATATTTAATAACTTGACTTCACAACTCCCTGATTTCTTGTCTTCCATTTCCCTTGTTCATTACCCTAACTTAGCCAAAAATCAGTCTGCCAAGCTGACTCCAAGACTTTGTCAATTTTCTAAAATGTCAAGCTTAACTCATAGGATTTTCAAACTTCTCAACTGTAGAACACCACTTGTTAACTGTCTAGCTCACTAACTCCAGTCCATGAACTCCAACAATACTTTGACTACTGGATCCTGCAATATACTAATCCTAACATTTGCCCCCTGTCCCTCTTGTCATTATTCTCTCTTTAGTGAGACTTATTTCCCTAGCTTACCTTTGAAACATCTTTCCAGTCATTCATGCTCATTTCTCATAGAACCCAAACCATGGCAAAAACCAAAACAAAATCTTTACTTAAAGAAAAATCCAACCATGACAGCTGGTCTCACTTTGAATTCAGAAACACATCAAATGGGACCTTAATGCTGCCTGACATTAAGATTAGGAAGGCAGGGGTACCTGGGTGGCTCAGTGGTTTAGCGTCTGCCCTTGGCTCAGTGCATGGTCCCGGGGTCCTGGGATGGAGTTGCACAACAGGCTCCCTGTGGGGAGCCTGCTTCTCCCTCTGCCTATGTATGTCTGCCTCTCTTCCTGTGTCTCTCATGAAGAAATAAATAAAATATTTTTTAAAAAGATTAGGGAGGCAGGTAATCACGAAATTCAAACCTGTTACTATATTACCTGAGTCTTTAATATTAGAAGGTCTCCTATGTGAGTTGAAATGTACCAGCTAGGATTTCTCTACTACATTGTTCAACTAATTCATCTCACAGTACATTTCAAACAGCATTTTTTTCCAGCTCTTAATATATTCTGTATTAGAGACTGATCAGTACTTAGTCCTGATTCAGGTCTGCTTTTGCCTTCAAATTCTATTGCCTGATCACTAGGACAGGATGGACTTTGCCTGCACCTGCCATGTTGGGGATTTTCAAGATAATTTGGCACTCTGCCCATCTAGATGATATTCAGGTGCCTGTGTCTAGAGTCATTTCTTGAAAATGAAGCCTATCAATAATTAAAATGCATAATAAAGGCAACTTCTTTCTTTTATTTCCATCCCAGATTTAATATACATTGAGTTTCTGTTCTACCACAAAGTTCTAAAAGTGTTGGCCTTTTGTTTTTATCTCATAACCTAGACCCACTTTTTAGACATCACCCAGCTTGTCTTTCCTTTTTAACAACTGTTAACATTCATTTTTCTATATTGAAATTTACTTCTTTTAAGTCTGACTGTGTGCTGCCCTTCACAGACAAGCAACAAGGCATGTGCTACTTCTTTTTGTGTGCTTTTTTTCCTTCTCAGTAGTGATCAATTTTTATTATGAACATAGTACTTGAAGATATATAAAATTAGAAATAAAGAAAAGTTATTAATTATATCACCTGCATTGGGGGCAACTAGTATTAGTAGATCCTTCTGGAGTTCTTTTCTTCTAGGAATTATGGACACATACACATACATGAATGTTTATTTGTAGACCAGCTTTTCACTTTACAAAAAATAATATAATAACACTTTAAAACATTTTCCCTGCCAATTATTTTAGAGAAAGATGATACCTAACAAAAATAATAATATACGGAGAATAATCAGGAATTCAGAATTCTCAATGTTTGATAGTCATAATCTTTGTTTTAAAATTCAATTCTCTTAACTAAGATGCTCATTTTACTTCTGAGAAATAAGCTTTTAGAGATATAAAGCTGAAGATGAAAGATGGGCTGTTCTATACACAAAGAAAGGACACTTTCTATCAATTTGACTTGAGGAGATGGACAGATAGTGGTAGGATGCATCTCTGAGAACCTCCCAGTTGGGCCATGCTAAATCTTACGCTGTTTGGCTCAGCCTAGGGCATCTCCTTAACAAAGATTCCCTGTTGGAAGAAGGTGTTGCACAGATAAATTTGGGAAATCAGAATTCTCCATTTCTGCATTTTTTTCTTTCTCTAAACTGGTAAGATTTTATTTAGAAACACGTATACGGCAGTCCCGGTGGTTCAGTGGTTTAGCGCCGCCTTCAGCCCAGGGTGTGATCCTTGGAGACTCGGGTTTGGGTCCCACTTCGGGTTCCCTGCATGGAGCCTGCTTCTCCCTCTGCCTGTGTCTCTGCTTCTCTCTCTCTCTCTCTCTCTCTCTCTCTCTATCTCTATCTCTCTGTATCTCTCATGAATAAATGAATAAAATCTTAAAAAATATATATAAACAGGTATAAAAATGGGTTCGATGTGTATATTCTCATCTAATGAACCTATTTCAGTCATCCCCCTTATTTTGTCAATAGGTAAAACTCCTACAACATGCTTAATTACCTTCCCAGATTCCCATCTTGCTTTTTGTCGGAGGGCTTCATTTGCATCAATTCTCATACCTTATATAGCTGAGCACTAGGATACCATATTCTTTATCCTTCTATTTTTTTTAAAGATTTTATTTATTTATTCATGAGAGACAGAGAGAGAGAGAGAGAGAGAGAGAGAGAGAGAGGCAGAGACACAGGTAGAGGGAGAAGCAGGCTCCATGCAGGGATCCCGACGTGGGACTCGATCCGGTGTCTCCAGGATCACGCCCTGGGCTGAAGGCGGCCCTAAACCGCTGAGCCACCCAGGCGTCCCTATCCTTCTATATTTGAATGCAAGAGAGAGAATAGTTATATTTGTATTACATATTATCTTACCTGAGTGACCTTCCTCTTCACAAAACTGAGATCTTAACATACAGTTACTGTCACTCTTTTTCTTGATGTAAATAGAGTTATTGGTGTTTATATTCTCCCTATAATTATGATATGTTGATATATGGTGATGTAGCAACTGCAGATTGAAAGTAAAAACATGCTAAGGTAATGTTGTCTGTTAATTCTCAATAAATTTCTTAAGCAGTCATGCATATCAATGGCACCATTTTCAACTGATTTGACTTATCAAAAATACTGAACTTTTACTTGGTTATCTAAGGTATGATTTTGATCTCAAACTCTCTTTCCCCCAAATAAGCATAAATGTATTATATTTTTTGATAAATAAGTCATGCTGATTGAAGACAATTTAAATGATATTAAAAGCCACAAGACACACCCTACATATTAATCAGATGCATGCATGAACACATATACACACATGCATTTATATAAACAGGATCATTCAAAATAACCTACTCTATTTTTAAAAAAAATTTTAATTATAAAGTTTCAAGAATACAGAAATGCCTAGATAAATATTTATCATAAGCACAGTTCTATTCAAATGTACATTAATGTTTTGCCACTTTTGCTTCAGATCATTTTTTTAAAGGCAGTAAATGTGTAGACACTGCCACCTTCTACTTCATTCATCCTCCAAACCTTTCCAGACATAAGTACTTTCAGAAGTTGATGGTAACATTTGCAAGCATGGGTGTACCTTTTTCTTGCTTTCTTTGAAATTTGTATATAAATAATATCAGAATGCAATTCCTTTTGCAACTTTTTCCCCCACTCTACATTGTTTTCAAAATTTAGCCATATTTCTACATGTTCATTCATTTATTTCTTTTTTTTTAATGCCACGTCTTCACTCTTTTATTTCACTTCATAAGTAATCTCCATTGTTTTCCTTTTAACAGTTGTATAGAATTCCTTGCAAAAAAAAGGATGAAATTTGTTCCATTTCAATACAGAGATGGAAATGCACAACATTTAATCCTGTTTTTATCAAGAATAATGTAAAGATATTCTCATTACATATTTATGTATTTATTCTACTTCTTTTTATTGACCCACTATCATGTGTTAGACACTCTGTGATATCTTGAGGGTATAGTACTTAAAAAAAAACAACCATGTCCTTGGCCCTCATGAGCCTATGCAGGTGTGGAAAAGGGATCATGTAAGTATATACAGCATTAAAATATCTTAATGGTTGAAGAAATTCTGGGAGACCGAAATTCAGGGGTTATTCATTGGGAACACAGGAAAATAGGATGCAAGATGGATGAAATCTTTGAGGGATGAAAATTGGAGTTCATGCAATATCAGTTACCTATATGTTTTTTGCATCCATAATAATGTGCAGCAAACAATGAGAAACATCCTGTAGTATACAGCAGTAAAGTTTTAATTTTGGTCACAAGTCTTTGGGTTATTAGGTGGTTTTTCTGGTCTCATCTATGCTTGCTTACATATTGGTGGTCAAATAAGCAGCGTTAGTGATTCTGTGGTCTCTCTCTGGCCTAACTCAATTCTTCTGCAGTTTCTTATGTTCCTCTGGGTTACGTTAAGCTTCTACCATGGTGGTTAGGTGGGGTTCCGAGAAAAAGGGAAAGATCAACAGGGTACAAAGCTATTTTTAAGTCTAGGTTCAGAATTGGCATGTTGTCACTTCCTACTGCATTTTGTTTGCAAAGCCAGACCAGATGAAGCAATGAGTGCTGATATAGACTTTAGCTGTGATTGAAAATGCTACAAAATCATATTGCAAGGAGGTGGATATGGTGAGAGGTGGGGAATTGGGGCTACTTTGTAGTTAATCTGCTGTAAATGATGTGAAAGATGGAGTTGACAAACATTGCATTTAGAGGAAACAACAAATATATTTAAGGCTTATAGTCTGGAAGAAGCTAAGCCATTCAAAACCTAGGGAAAAAAATAATGTAGAAAATACAGAATGTTATGAGAGAAAGTTGGAGAGGGCAGTATGAGCCAGATCATGCTGACCAGATTGCCCATGTTCTAGATTTTGAATTGTATTCCAAAAATAATAGGACTCCATAAAATTTTAAGAAATAGAATACATTATCTCATTTTAATTGACTGCATGATCCAATTTAATCTATTACATGGATTTAATAGATTATATGATCTATTTTTTAGTTGAATTTCTTTAGCTGATATGTATGATATAGAAGATTGTAAATGTGTAAGTGGTAAAACACTTTGGGAGGCTGTGCAACCATTCAGATGTTAGATGATGAAAACATGATTAAGAGGGTAGCGATAAGGACACCTAAGTGGCTCAGCAGTTGAACGTCTGCCTTTAGCCCAGGGTGTGATTCTGGAGTCCCAGGATCGAGTCTTGCATTGGGCTCCCTGCATGAAGCCTGCTTCTCTCTCTGCCTGTGTCTCTGCCTCTCTCTCTCTCTCTCTCTCTGTCTCTCATGAATAAATAAATAAAATCTTTTTTTTTTAAAGAGGGTAGCAATAGAGAATGAGAAAAGTGGAGATACTTTTGAGAAATTTTGGATCTTAATAATGTTTGCTGCTAGATGCAAGGTAGATTTTAAGGAATCTTAAAATGGATCCCTTAAAATAGATGGTTGATATTTATCATTCACTTTGATAAGGAAGACTTGAAGAACTATTCTCTAGAAGGAATTAAGTGTTCCATTTCAGAGATGCCATATAGTCAAATACAAGTGTATGTATTACAGAAGGAAGATCTGGACTAACCATACTAATTTGACAATGATCTGTGCGTAAATGTCACTTGAAGCCATGGGAGTACTTGAAGTCACTGAAAGGGAAAGAAAAGACGAGAGCCAGAAATAAATACAAAAAAATTCCAACTATTAGACCTCAAGAAATATAGATAGATATGTTTATGCTTCTAAGTGGCTACATAGTACCTGATTATATGACTTTACTATTGTATTGTAAATAATTGACAATTAATGGACTTTGCTAGACTTCATTAGACAGTGCTATAATCACTATCTATTATATATTCCTTTACTCGTTTGACCAATTATATCCTTAGAGTAGATACCAAAAAGTGGAATTCCTAGGGAAAATAGGTTTTACATTTTAAATGTGAATACATCTTGATTAACAACTCTTGAAAAGCAGTTTTACCAAATTATACTTGGAGCAGCAGTGAGTATGCTGGTTTCCTTAGTCCTTCTCAATATTATACATATTTTGCATCTGATGAGTGACAAACTGTTATTGTTTTAATTTGGATTTCTTGGGTTATTAATAAAATTAAGCTTTTCATATGCTTATTGAAAACTTGGAATACTTTTTCAAATTTCCTAAACATGGTCTTTGCCTAGTTTTGTAGTGAGGGATTCAGATTTTTCTTAGGTACTTTTTAAAGTATATTAATATTTTTCTATTATAAATTATATAAAATATTTCCATTTTTATTTTAATTTTGCTTTTGATATTTTAGCCTGTAAAACTGGGATTTTTTTGTAATTTGATTCATCTCTTATTCCCTTTAAAATTTTTGTTTTGTGACACATGTATAAAAATTTTCTGAAGCCGAGGATTATGAAACTATTCCCCTTTAGTACTCTTGTCCTTTCATTCATTACATTGAGATCTCTGATTCACTTAGAATTTATTTCTGTAATGAGTTTGAGGTACAACACCTAGCTTTGTTGTCCCATCTCCATCCCATAAAGCTTTCTCATTTTTATTTATTAGATAATCCAGTGTTGACAAAGCCCATTTTCCACTTAGAATCCAAGTAGTCCTTAGTAGTTAAAATCTCAAATTATTCTAAATAGTTATCTACACTCCCCTCCCTACCCCACCCCCACTATATATCCATCATGTCCCTCTTCGCAGGATGTAACACTATACCTGGTGACACAGTAAGCTCTTCTACAAAGCACAAAGCTGTACTACACGGTGCCATTTCTCCTCTGGAGAAAGCCCATTTATCATCTAAAGACAAACTTTTAAAATGACAGCACTGCCTAGATCTTAGTAGTTTCTGGTGCTTTATTCTTCCTATGAATAGGTCAGATACAAAAGTTTCAAAGGCAGCCATTAAGACCAAATGCAGAGTCTAAACTGGAGAAAATGACTGAAGACTTACCTTTAAGTGCATTCCATCAAGTGCATTTTAACCTGATTTATTTGGCTATATGTCTGTCCCCCTCTGCATTTCCTATATCAGCTTTATCACAAATCAGTCCCCTGCAGGCTGTATTGGAAAAGCAATATGTGTGATTGAGATATTGTTAACAACAAAGCATGTACTGGTCCCAGAACTGCTAGATTCTGATTGATAAAATTTAATATTTTGAAGGGAGGGGAAAAAAAGGCTATTATTCCAACTCTTTTATTTGTAGTGTGGGTGAAATTCCTTTTATCTCCTTTACTTTCATTGTAGCAGTATGCCTGAGATTCCAATAAATTATTGGATGCAATATCCAGATGTCTGGATGATTTTTTGGTGCTGCTGCTACTTCTTAGTGGGCGAGAGAAAAGATAGTTGAGGTTCTGGAAAAAGTGTCAAAGCTTAGCAATAAAATAAGGATTTCATTGAACAGAAAGTAATGAAATCACCCAATTTATTTCCCTTTCACTGTTGTAATGCAGGTAAATCTTGCTTCATATGAGTCACAAAGCTTGAATGTGCAGTGGCCTGGCTCGAGTGGTGCATGGTTTATGTGTGAGGGATTGGAAGCGTACTCATAAATACCTTTAATAAAAAAGTGTGGGTGGAAGCAGCTTAGTTTTTCAAATAAAAGAAGTTTCATTTGTGTCTGGGGATCATAGCTGTTAAAAGTCAACTTTCTCAACTTCTCCCTCTCATACCACCC
This sequence comes from Vulpes lagopus, assembly GCF_018345385.1. Lineage (NCBI taxonomy): Eukaryota > Metazoa > Chordata > Mammalia > Carnivora > Canidae > Vulpes > Vulpes lagopus. The sequence continues at coordinate 42,219,344 of NC_054830.1, forward strand.
TTCTAATATCACTGTACTCCTGAGGAGTTATATTTGCAGTTCATCTTGATGCTCTTGGGCTCAGGTTTTATCTGTTCCACGGTGCAGTTACCTTCATCGGAGGGTACCTTCAATTTTCTTTCCCAGATCTTCTTGGCTGTCAGGTATCAATCATGTAGTCTTGATTGAGACATTAGTGTCAAGGATTGCTGTTCATGGTAAAGATCAGGAGTCAGCAAAACTTTTCTGTAAAGAGCAACATAGTAAATATCTTTGATTGACAGGCCGAGGTCTCTGCTATTATAGAGTAAAAGCAACCACACATAAATAAACGGGTGTGGCTGTGTTTCAACACAACTTTATTTACAAAAACAGGCAGTGAGCTCAGTTTAGCTCATAGGTTATTGTAGTTTACTGAGCCCTCAGATAGACTTAGGATATATTTTTAGATGTAGCCTGCCAATGGTGACAGCTAACATTTATTGAACATATACTTTAATATCTCATATAATTTAGCAAAACTAAATGGTAGCTACTATTGTAAATCCATTTTACAGATACATAAACATAAGAAAAGATCAAGTAATTTGCTAGTATATGGTAGAAAGTTGTTTGAAGTTAAGCTCACTTTGGGACCCTAGTTTCTAACCACTGTGCCACAATGTTTTTCTAATGCATCAGTAGGAATGGAAAAGGCATGAACACCCATTTTGGTGAGATGTTTTCATTGAATAACTTTTTTTTAAAACTATTAATAAATAAAGTCCCACCTATGTTCCAGCTTATTATTCACAGGATGCTAGGTTGCTATTATTATTTCAGTTTAACTGTTTAAATTTTTTTTTTAATTTTTTATTTATTTATGATAGTCACAGAGAGAGAGAGAGAGGCAGAGACACAGGCGGAGGGAGAAGCAAGCTCCATGCACCGGGAGCCCGATGTGGGATTCGATCCCGGGTCTCCAGGATCGCGCCCTGGGCCAAAGGCAGGCGCCAAACCGCTGCGCCACCCAGGGATCCCTAAATTTTTATTCAAGATAATTAACTTACTGATAGGGAAAATATGCAGAAGACTAAAATTAAATATGTAAAGTCAGCAGGAACTGAAAAAAAAAAGAGACAGAAATCTAAAGTTAAATGAGCTGAGTTTTTAAATTATGGCTGTCACTTAAAAAAATGTATGATTTTGGGTAAGTTGCATTTTGAGCCCTAATTGTGAAATTAGACACTAGAAAAACTCTAGCTGTATAGCTATATTAGAAATTCCTCTGAGGATCTACTGAGACACTAAATGGAGAAGTTTCATAGTGATATATCAGTATATAATAATCATATATATAGCATAAAATGGAATTATATATAATTATATATACATATACAAAAACACACATATATATAAGTGATGTTAAAAAGTCACTTTTTCTTAAGATGAGTAAAAAAAATAAATCTATGTTTAAATGATCTAAACCAAAAATGCTATGCATTTGAAGCAAAATTTTAGAAGAAATTTTTAGATTCTGAAGTGTAAAGAGCTCTTGAGGGTCATCTAGTCCATTCCTCTGTCTTCAGGCAGAGATATTCTTAAGCCAATGCAGATGAGATCCTGTCTATTTCTTTTAGAGAAGCAATTTAGTGAAAGTGCCTATAAACCATTTTCTGATAGAAGGAGAACCTCTTGAATACAAATTGACTCCCTGATTGTAAGTGACTTTGTGATGACAAGCAAGAGAACTTTTCAAAAACACAGAATATTGAAAATATTTTGTTTGTTTTGGCAAGTCAATGGCTTTGTCTGCCTGTGGCTTCCAGATGGGGGTCCAGGCTGAAAACATCCAGAGGCTCTATCCACACTTACTATGCAGCACAGCGGCTCTTACAGTCCAAAGGTGAGCCTTAATATTTTATACCATTAACTGTGTAGTCCCAAAGATGGATTCAGGGCAGATGTTTGATGTTGCAGCATGTTTGGGTTGCTGAATACCATGGTGAGTTTCTCTGCCTCTCTTCAACATTTTAGGAGTGGCAACAACAACAACAACAAAATTTCCCCTAATCACTGGTGCTTTAGGTAATAATGCACGGAAAGAAAAAGAAAAATTGATTTGTCTTCATAATATATCATATTCTCTGCTCTCTGAAAAAATAATTAAGGAAACAGCTCAAATTTAATGTGAAGCTTCAGAAAACTCCATGTGTACCATGAAAAAAAAATTAGAGAAACATTGATTTCCCACAGGAGACGAATCAATTTTGTCTGTGTAGTTCATTGCTGCGTTTATAGCTCCTAGAGCATTACTTGGCAAATAGTAGCTGCTTAATAAATTAGCAGATGAGACTTGTTTAAATGTCCATAGCACACTCTGTTTGATTTGCTTTCTTTAAAAACAGAGTTCATGGGCAGCCCAGGTGGCTCAGCGGTTTAGCATCGCATTCTGCCCAGGGCGTAATCCTGGAGATCAGAGATGAGTCCCACCTCGGGCTCCCTGCATGGAGCCTGCTTGTTTCTCTCTCTGCTGTGTCTCTGCTTCTCTCTCTCTCTCTCTCTCTCTCTCTCTCTCTCTCATAAATAAATAAATAAATAAATAAATAAATAAATAAATATCTTTAAGAATAAAAATAAAAGCAAAGTTCATGACACAAGATTTGGATTCAGTTGTACATTTAGGAAAGGAAGTAATCTCAGGAAGCCTGGTGAAAGAGTAGGGAAGGGAGAAAACCCATGAAGAGTGGGCCAATAAGTGGGTTATCACTGTGGAAAATTGTGGTTCGGTATGGCTGTGCTCTCCTATTGACTTTAGAAAACATGCCTCATGATCACTCCATCTTAGGGCAGGGAAGCTGGGTTATTACTTACAAACTCCCTTATTCCTTGGCTGAGATTTACTGCTGAGGATATTAAATCCCCAGCAGACATACCAGGGCTTGGGGTATTCTGTGCCTATAGAATAAATAATTCCTCATAAAAGTTTCAGGCAAAGGGACCAAGGTGTTGAAAGTGACAAGCCTTCAATTATTAATGGTCTCCCAAAATGATAGGTGACTTCCTAGGTGGGCTGAGGGGTTGTGTAGCAGCCATCTACAGTGGCTGTTACAACCATCCCTTAAAAGAACCACAACACTTTTGGTTTCCTAAGTGACAGTCCTAAATGTGAGAGTATCCAAGGAATTGGTTTGATATTTACATTTATTTTGTAATTTTAATTTAAAAAGGTTACAGATACATTCTTACCTAATAAGCAAGGGGATATGCAAAAGTTCAAAGATAATAGTTCAGGAATTTTGCATTTCCATATACTTGGCTCTAGCATTTCTGAGTAAACAGGGTCTTTTTCAATTATTTCTACTTGATTACTGAATAAGTAATTGGACTGAACTTATTCTATCTTTAAAATAAGCAAAATACTTAATTGAGACAATTGGACAGTGATCTCCTTGATTAATCATTTTACTGAAGATGGCAATTAATAGTCTCTGCTTATCTTATAAAAGAGCAGGCCTAGGTTGCTAAGTAGGTAACTTCTTTTCTACAGTGACAGACGTCTGGCATTGAACATCTCAAAAATCTCAAGGAAAGGACACGAACTTCATGGTAGGAGCAAGAGCTGACAAGTTTGTGGAGTGGCTAGGATAAGGCAAATGATATGCAGGCTGAGAATTTATGAGTTCGTGAACTTACGTAAATACAAGGAGACCAACCTGCAGTGAGAAAAATAGAGCAGATGCTCAAAGGAAAGCAGAGAGGACATGGGCTTGTGTGGCCCATGGAAAAGAGAAAAAGGGAGATAGAAAGAGACCAGCTGGAAGTGAACCTTACTATTCTCAGATGTGTTTCCACTACTTTGCTGGCCTGAGCTTTGTCTCGATACCTTTTTAACAGCCTCCTCCATTAGTTCAGACTGCCTTAAGTATACGTCTGTCCCTGGTGTGCAAAGAGATGAAACAATGAACACATGATTATTATTTCAGTGGAAATTGGAATGAACTAGAAAATCAACTAGTTGGTCATTTAGGCATTATGACAGTGTGATATTAAGGCACTGTGTATTAAGAATTTAGTTCCATCATTAATTACTAGTTTAGTGGCACCTGGTTAGTTCAGTGGTTGAGCATCTGCCTTTGGCTCTGGGATCGAGTCCCATTATCAGGCTCCCCACAGGGAGCCTGCTTCTCCCTCTGCTTGTGTCTCTGCCTCTCTCTGTGTGTTTCTCATGAATAAATAAATAAAATATTTTTAAAAAAATAATTACGAGTTTAGTGACTTATTGGCAGTTTTCTTAAATTTTTTGTTTTAACATTTCATGTGTAAAATACGTCTTATGCTAGTGCATATTTTTTAGATAGCCACATAATGTGCTTTTTAGTGTCTACACATGTAGTATAAATTTTGTGTACGTTAAATATAAATACAAATACAAAATGATAAATATAACAGAAAAAATAACATAACATAAAATAGAAATATATATAAAATTAATTCTATTTGAAAATTAATGAACTATAAATTTTGTGATACCTATAACTTATGGAGAGCTGTTTGACACAGTATATAAAACAAGTGACTTCTGGCATCTCACTTAATCCTAACAATGATCTAATACTGTAAGTATTTTTTTAAATAAACATTTTATAGATTCGATTTACCCATCTATTGTTTTTTCAGCAAATGTTTATTGAATATCCTTTTTGTATCAGGCACTGAGCATATTAGAGAACATTGAAAGTAGGTGAAAAATAAAGTTTATAGTTTACAGTGTCTCATAGTTAGACACTGTAGTTAGAGAGCTAGATTCAAACACAGGCTGATCTGAATCCAAAACTCAAATATTTTTCTTTCAACTATGTGACCATTCTTTCATTTTAAATAAAAAGTTATGTTCCCTTTGCTCATGGATTTGCTTCTCTTTCCTGGGCCATGCACAGTCTTTTATAACCAAATTTCAGCAGTGACCTGCCATGGTATCTGCCATACTGTGTTGGTTGCACAGACCAATCCTAGTACAGTGCAGTGGGAGGGACTGGATAAAGCAGTGCATACCACCAGTAGGCTCATCGAGGTTCGTTTTGGAGTCTGGCTACTAAATCATCTTTTAGAATAAATCCTAGCCTCTTCTCTATGATCCAACAAAAATTGTATCCCCTTTTCAATTCCTAAAGAAAATACTATGGACTGTATACATAATATTTTCTATTCACTCAATTACTTTGGAGTTATAACTACTTCCTAATTCATTAAACATGTATTTGTTGAATACCTGCTTTTTGTGAGCACTGACCTAGCTACTGTGGAGAAAGCAAGGTCCCCATTTTCCTGAAGCTTATAATCTATCTAGGAAAATTTTGAAATAAACCAATAATCATTTATGACAGTTATTAGACTTTGGGGGGAAAAAGAGAGGTTGATAGGAAACTGCTACCTTAGATTGGTTGGCCAAGAGAGGCTTCCCTAACACACAGGCTGAGATTTGAATGTCAAGGGGAATCCAGCCATGTGGGCATCTGGGCAGAAGTTATGAAGCAGAAGAAACAATAAGGCCAAAGGCCATAAAGGGAGGAAACACTGTGTTCTAAGAAACAAGAAAGTAAAGTATCCATTGTGTCTGGAGTTTTCTGAACAGTGGGTGGAAAGTGCTAATAGAAATCATATCATGTGGAGTCTTAAATAGCTTAGTAAGCTTTTTAAACTTACTTTTATTTCTCTGAGCTCATTAATCTTGAATAGAACATTTATTGAGTATCTACTGTGTGCCAGCCCTGTGCTGGGTACTGGGAACGCAAAAAAGGCCCATATGCTCATTTTGTAAAAGGAAGTCACACTGGGGCACCTAGGTGGCTCATTTGGTTAAGCATCTGCTTTTAGTTCAGGTCATGATCCTGGGGTCCTAGCATTGTGGAGCCCCTCCTGCAGCTCTGCAGGGGGTCTGCATCTCCCTCTGCCCCTATAGCTGCGGGACGGGACGCTCTCCCTGCTTGTGTTCTCTCTCTGTGTGTGTCAAATGAATGAATAAAATCTTTAAAACAAACAAACAAAAAAGGAAGTCATACAAACAATTGCAGCAGAGTAATGGTAAATTAAAATTAATTAGTTAATTCAAGCAATTTACCTTTTTCTTTAATGTATTAAATCCATCCACATTTTTGAAGCAGCTGTCTGTGAGATGCAGGCTATGTGATCTGCTGGTGTAAGTCTGAAACAGCCCCAGTTTCACATTTGACAGAAATGAAACTGTAGCTCAGACCAATTGCATTTCTATGAAACTCCTCTCACTGGCACTCTCTGCTTTTAACATCTAGATGAAATCTACTCACTGTTCTCCAGGAACATCAGTGTTCACCTTCCTGCATATCTTGGTGAAGAGACATTCCTTCCAACCCTTTAACTCCCACTCTACCTCAGCTGAGGTCCTACTCCCTGCCCAGTTCTTATAGTCGGTTTTCTTTCTCTATCTTAGTCTTGATCTAAAAGAGGAACAAATGCTTCTTAATTGTGCTCCAAATAACACACCTGCTAACATAAAAACTCATCCACACAGTCCGTGCTTTGTATTGGGACATTTGTGGACGTTTGAGGGAGGAAAGAATTACTGACACTAGAAGGACATAAGTAGGGACCCTGGGTGGCTCAGTGGTCGAACATCTCCTTTCATCTCAGTTCATGATCCCTGGGTTCTGGGATCTGAGTGCTACATGGGGCTCCCGGCAGGGATCCTATTTCTCCCTCTGCCTATGTCTCTGTGTCTCTCATGAATAGATAAATAAAATCTATTTTTTAAAAAATGCTTAAGAAGGACATAAAGCATCTTAAGTTGAAAGGACTTTTCCTACAAGTCCTGAAGCATTCTGTAAGTCGGTTTTCCTCTTGTTTTTGTTCTTTCCCTTCCCTCCATCCCTGTTCGTTGCTCACACAGTGTGTGGTCAGTGTGCGGTCCTTTCAAATGTATCTTGTCTCATGATCCACCATATCCTCTGGATCCACCATTTTCCCAAGTCAGATTCCCAAATTTCAGGCATCTATACTTTGTGGGGTTTAAAATATCCATGTACCACCAGTTATTTATTCTTTCCCAGTCAAACTGCTTTCATTTTTAGTAAGTAAAAATGTTAGAAAGCACATATTTATTGCCACTGTATCTAGAAAATTAATGTAATTCATCAGAAATAAATGGGAACTCTAAAAAGCACCATGTAGCTATTAAAATTGAAAAACGTATGTTTCCATAACACTCAAGTGCATTGCCAAAGAACCAATGATAACTACCACACACAATGATAATCTCTCTTTTGTTTATCTCTGAAGGTTCCTATAAATACTAAAAAAGATGACAAAATGCTTTGGCAGATACTGGGATTTTATTTAAAAGAGGCTCTAATGCTCTCTTTCTGTCTGTTCTCTGTCTCTGTTTCTGGGTCTGGGTCTTGTTCTTTCTCTTTCTCTCTGTCTCTTTTTCTGTCTCTAAATGACAATGTATGCAAAAGTCCTTACCAGTGGACCTTAATTACCCTGAGGGCTGAGCTGGAGAAATCTGCAAAGGAAATGCAGATTGCAAATGTGACTCCAAAGACCTTGCTCTGAGTAAAACAATTTGATGGAAAAATAACAGTATTTAGCAACAACCCTGAAGTCAGTCTCCTTAATTCCAGTACTGCAAGTTCCTGCAAAGTGAAGTCAGTAGGATAGAAACTATTTTATGTGTGTGTGTGTGGGGGGGGGGGGGGGGGGGGGGGGGGGGGGGGGGGGTATCTTTGAAAAAGTGCTCTCATTCTACACTCCTTCTAGAAACAGGAGTAGTAACACATTTACCCAGAGGCTTTTCCCCATTACCTCGAAAACTCTACCTTTTATTTTCTACATAGGTTGCAAATTTTGAAATCAAAGTTTCTGATTAAACCATCACAATGAATGAAAGGGCTTATTCTGGGCTGTGTCTGAAAAGAACCATAGTTTGTGTGGTGGCTCGCATTAACCACTGTTATCAAGGGGCCTGGAGCCTTGTTTCATGGAAATCACTCCCTTTTCTCTAATGCCCAGCACCGAAGAGGGCCTGGAGGAGCTAGGAGTAGGATTGTTCCGGGAGGGAGACCAGTTCACCTCATTTCTCACGAAAACTTCGATATCCAGCGCTCTTTGCTGATGACCTAGCACAGGAGCTAATAACAACTGAGCTGTAGCCAAACTCCCTCAGACTTCCAGGCAACCAGTGGGTCAGTTTAGCTGTTTTGCTACCACGTTCAAAAACTTAAGAAACCAGGCAATGATTCTCTTCCCCAAGAGGCAAGATAGACTGTGCTCACTCACTTTGAAAAACAAGAAATTCTGCTTTGTGTTCCTCTTTTCCCCTTCCTGCCTTTCCCTCTTCTTCCATGGAGTGGACAGAGTAGTGTTCTGAATCTCTGAAAATGTTTCTAGAGTCAGAGTGTGGGAGGAGTCCTTATCCTGCCCTTTTCTCACTTTGAGGTCTTGGCCAAGTTCCTCAACCTTTTGTTTACAAAATGAGAGCCACAGTAGGTACATGTCAGGGCCACTGCAAAGATTAACCATGAGAATGTTTATAAAGGTCTGGGGCTCTGGGAGGAGGTCTCAGGAAATAAGAATTCGCATCCCCCTATGCTAGACAGCCCCTCTCACTGCACTTTCCATAGCTCTTAGTTGTTCCATTCACATGTTTAACCAGAATCTAAAAGACAGAATCCACTGTCTTTCGGATTAGCTAGTTTGCTGTCTACACTAGACTCCAGGTTTTCTCTCTGCCGTGCAGGACTCTTCAGCAAAATCCTCCAATCTTCTTTTTGGTAGAAAAACATACCTTGACACACACAACTAAGTCTACATCTTCCACATGCTGTATTGCATCCTTTATTCTTCTGAGATTTTGATCCGTTCTGGATACTCCCCTTTTGCACTTGAGCTATATTTGTATCATTCATTAATTGTAGGCAACACAAACAGCTCTAAGAAATCTCTTTAAAGATTACTAACTAGAAAGGAACTAGTACTGTCCTTCTTCCTACAGAACAAAAGATGGGAAAATGAACATTTGCCAAAAGGCACAGGCCAAGACCAAGAAGAAACAAGGGCAGTCTAGGACTTTTCTGGCGACTCAAATAACAAGCCAAGAGGTGATTTCTGCCTCCAGCTGGGCTGTGGTGCTTTCTGGGCAGAGAGGTTCAATGACCCTCCATCTAACAATTCTTGTCAAGTTGGCAGAACATGCTCTGTAATAAAGTAACAACGTGATGTGGCAATACTTGGAAGAAAATCCACATACTTTTGACTTTGGGCCATTTTTTAAAATTTATTTATTCACAGAGCATTTGAACTGGCCACTGGGTGGACAGAGAAGGAAATTCCAGGCTCTGTCTCTAAGAAAATATGTTTGTTAAATCATCAGACACTGAAATGAAACCTTTATAAAAATTCTAAGCATCCAACTTTTGGTGATGTGCAAGTATATCATCAATAACATAATTTAAGTCCCCCGCTTCAGGTATTTTGTACTTCATACCTTTTAAGCATGTTAAAGACATCACAACACTAGCCCTGTGAGATAGATAGGTGCTATTACTAGTTTCATTGTAAGAGTAGAGAAAACTGAGATAGAAAGAAACTAATTAATGAACCCTAAATCTACAGCAAATGCATGGTGAAGCTAACATTTGAACCCACAGAGTATGACCCTAAATTTGTGCTCTAGATAATTTTGTTTCATCGTTAATAACTTTATACAGAATTCATTAGTGAGCTGTTTAATTTTTGCATGCCTACTTAGATTGCTTCTTTTCTTTCCAGAAACACTGAAGACCTCCACTGCAATGTACAGTTAAGTAATCTGAGTCTCAGTCTATATTATGCTGTCAAAGTTATATCATCCCATTGTTCCTTCTGCTTCTCTTTCATTCAGCTGGTATTAACTGTAGGGAATATACAGATTTAGAAAGAGACAAGTTTGGGAACAGGCCATATCTAGTACTTGCATTCTTTTTTTTTTTTTTTTTTTTGTCATAGATGCCCCTGCTTTCCTAGCATTAGTCAGACAAATGAGTCCTTTATAGAAAATCAAATTCAGTTTTATGTGTGTATTTTAATAGACCAATTAAGTATTTCATAGTTGCTCACAGTGTTCTAAATAATACATGCTTATCTCTCTGAAAATGCTTACCATGCTCTATATAATAAATGTTTATCTCTAGATGCTCAGCTGATAGGAAAGAATGTATCTGCCCCTCCTCTTTACTATTCTATATATTATTTTCTTAAGCACCATAAGGAAATGGTTCTCAGTGAATTCATTATTCCCAGGAAACAAAGAAACAACTTACTTGCTCTTCACTTATTTATGAAGTTTTATAAGAATCCTTTTATATCAAAAAAAAAAAAAAAGAGGGGGGAGGAATTTTAACTTGGATTGTAAATGAATTTGACACCAGAAACTCTTAAAATACCTCCTTACTTCTTGCTTAGATATTAGCATTCCAAATTTATGTTCAATATCAAGACTCAGCTATTGCCTCTTTTACAGAATTTGACAATGGCACTCTGCTTTATTAGGTTATGTCATGTTATGTTACTGAGTTATGCTAGGAAACACAATAATATCATGAACACTGTAACTGAGTATATAGCATCCTGAGAATGACGGTATAAAATGAAATTGGTCTAAATAGAAATATTTTTGTATGCCACTTAATAAAGTTATGGGAAAATTAATTACAGCACCAGGATCTTCAGCTTACTTCAAATCACCCAAGAAATAGGAAAGAGTAACACGACCCATTTGATATTCTCCTCGAGTGGTCCTCTTCAAAGGAGAAAACTGATGGAAAGATGTGAATTCAGAATAACCTTACTATGATGTCTTGATATTCTTAAAAAAGAGTACTTTGATTTCAAAAGTTTCATATATCACATCTAGGAGTTCAGTGAGACTAATACAGAACTAGAGAATTATTCTTGGTCTCTTTCACCATTTCCCTTTTGCTGGGGAGGGCATCAGCATTTTCTTACCCGGCAAAATGTTTTTGCCGTAGGCCAAAACAAAGCACATACCTCCAACGTGCAAACTGCATCAGGAAGGTGAACAAGCACTCTTTGGTCCTGTTGACTCCAGTGCAAACCTTCAGTGCTAAAACTTCACAGAATTTGCAAAGGGGGAATAGTATTCTGCAGGTGCAAAACAAAGTACAGTACAAGAAACCTGGGAATTTAAGATCAGATTCAGCGTTCTCAAAGTAACAAATAATTGAAGCTGTTTTGGGGGTGTAGAAAGAAAGAAAATAAGAGAGAAAACCCCTTCTCGGGTTTAGGGGCAGACCATATGGTCTGTGTTGTGGGGAATCTCTGTTTAGGGAGGCAGTATAGTCTGGCGGTTAAGCAAATGCCCTCCAGAGCCATGATATTTGGAATTTAATTTTACTTCCTTTACTTAGAAGCTCTGTGAACTATTGAAGATCTCTCCATTTCTGAGTGTGGTAGTAGGAGACAGAGGGAGGTGAACTTTGCAAAAGAAAGGGGGAGGATCTGGGTTTCTCCCTGTTCCTGAACCAGAACTGTACTGGGAAGTCTGTAGGAGAGAGAGAGCAGACATAAAAAACAGAGGGGGAGTGGAACTATAGACTTTTAAGAACTAAATATCCAATATTTGATTTCACGGTGTTTGGATTGCAGCCTACTAAATCCATAAGATTAACAGAGGCACAAATATGGTAGTTGGGGTGGTGGTGCTTCCTATTAGTGTGTGTGGGCCGGGCTGGTGAGATGCATATCTCTATGTAGGTCAAGATAAGGAGCTGAGTTCCTTGTTTGCAGGGACACGAGGGTGGAGATAAGTTGGGAAACATACCTGGAGAGGACAGAACAAGGATTCTGAAAAGTGAGGGTATCAGAAATGAAACTATTTCTAAATCTGAAAATATGGTACCTCCTTCCCCATTCCAGGAAGTTGCAGGATTCTTTGAAAAGTCACTAAGCTTTTGTGTTTGTTTGTTTGTTTGTTTGTGTGTGTGTTTGAACATGGAGTGGCAGTTTTTGCCTACTTATATCTTGCGTATGGCAGGGAGACCCTAGTTAACATTGGGAAAGCAGAATAGCATCATGTTGAAGAACGTGAGCTCTGGAACCAGACTACCTCCTTTTCAGTTCTGTCTTGATATGTAGAAACTGTGTGGTCTTTGGTCTGTTGCTGATCATTTAGGAGCCTCTGACTCTGTTAAGTGAATGGGATAGCAGTACCTACATTCCAGAGTCGTCATGAGAATTCAATGAAACTACCTCACTGAGTATCCGGCACATAGTAGTTATTCTTGATATATGAAAGAAAGGAGAAAAATAAAGATTTAAAATATTAAAATACAATAAAGTATAGCAAGTAGCTAAAGGTCCAATTTATATTATTACTCAGATCTTGAACAACTCAACTGGGGTATGTCCTGCTTACAGCATGCACACTTTCCCAGTGAATATCTTTTCCTATCCTCAACTTTGCAGGTGTCATCCTCCTGGTTTGGTCAATGTACCCCGGGTACCCAGAGCCGTCCTCCAAGCTTATGAGAGTTGGCAAGCCACTGGCCTCCTTCTGTGTCAGGGGCTGGTACTGCCAAGCACATCCTCTTGATTGTGATCCTCAGGCCTTGGCAGCAAATAATACAGTTTTCTCACTTTAATTAGGCTGAGATTCATTCCTACACATGGCAGCTGCAAAGATGTATTCTCCTTACAATTAGATGCTGCAACACTTAACATTACTTGGACTTAATTTTAAGTACATTTTGGTGGCCCTCATCCCTCCTCTGCACCTTGGTTGCTCCAGGAGAGAGCATATGGCCTTGTAATTCTTTAAAGCTTATTTTATGGGCCATTCTCAGGCACTTCCTGCTGGCCTTTGGAACAGAGCCTTGTTTGTGACTGCATTTTTGCTTATGCTCCTGCCAAAAGCTTCCTCCAAAACCAGCAATAAAACCACAGGATTCGATAAGCCATGGTCATCAGAATGGCTTAATGAGAGCAACCTCAACAATTGGGGTCTTTAACAACAACCTACACTGCAGGACTTATACCTTGAACACAAGGACAGCCTGGGCAGGTCACCTTTGTGGCTTATGGGAGTTTCTCCAAATAATAGAGAATTTGAGACCGATCTCACACTAAGCTATTTTCTCTTAAGCAAAAATGGATAGGACAAAAATAGAAATTGGTGGTTCTTTCTGGGCTTTCCTGATAGAAGAATAAATCTAGAGTCTTAAAGGGTGTTAGAGAGCAAAGAAAATTTCATTGGATGCTCAAATGGCTACCTAATTCAGTCAACCTTGCCTCAAAATATCTGAATTAGATCATGTCTCCTGCTAGCAAAAAGACACTTGAAATACAAGTTAGATACTTAAAACAGATCTTGATCAAAGCGTATTCACATGAGATGGCACCTAGTTTAAATATGGCAAAATTATATCTTGTCTATCATCTATGTGGCTATTAAACAGTTTTAAAATCTGAATTATTAATTAAAGCCTATGAACTAGTACCATTTTGGAATGACAGTGTTTTGATAGCTAACAAGACTTGTATGACTTTTGAGAGATGTTGATTTCCTTTCATGTCAACTATTAGATGCCCCATTGTAATCATAAAAGGCAAGAAGAAATTATGTTGCACGTGGATCCTGTATAAGTGGAAATGAACACAGAATATATTAAAATCAGTGGTCTTATCAACAATGTGTTATAATGGCTTCTGATTAACACTGAGAACATGATTGATATTACTGGGAGTACGGCACACTGACAATGTGACACTGAGAAAATTCAATCCAAAGCTTGTTAATTTCATAGAATCATTCAATTTCTCATTACTCTTTTGTGACAGTTTTTGTTTTTGTGACCATTAAAAAGTAAAGACAATTTAATGGGACCTTCAATAATGATAGTAGGAAAAACATTTTTAAATCCTCATCTGTTATTACTACAAATAGAAACAATGAATACAATATATTGATTTTTGGTTTTAAAAAGAGTTTGTTAACTTGATTCTTACTGAGTCACATTTAAAATTATGCAAACCCAACCCATAAAGAACTCCATTGATAGTTGACATCAACGGTACCAACATATGTAGGTTGATTTAACTTTTCTACTGCCAAAGAAGAGAGGGCACATATTTGATTTAAAATACTCTTTTAACTCCTAACTCTGGGAAATGAACTAGGGGTGGTGGAGGGGAGGAGGGCGGGGGGTGGGGGTGAATGGGTGATGGGCACTGAGGGGGGCACTTGATGGGATTAGCACTGGGTGTTATTCTGTATGTTGGTAAATTGAACACCAATAAAAATAAATTTATTTAAAAAAAATCCTCTTTAAGAAACAGACAAGGCATGCCAGGTCCTGAATTAGTGTAAAGCTAATAACTGATAATCAAGAGCAGGTGGAGGAAGAAAAGGGGGTGTAGCTGGGGAAAAGTGGGGCTTATCTTGGTCAAATAATTGTATTATTAAAATAGGGTACAAATAAGGGTTACCAAATTTGTGTATCAGACTTAATCCATTTCTTTCATTGGACTCTTTTCATGAATAGAAAGCAAATCTACAAAAAAGAATACTTATTTGGTAGATACAGAGATAAACAGCATGGATGCTTCAAATTGAAACACCCACCTACAAAAAATTTTATTGGAACCAAAATATGCTGTTAAAGTTGTGTTTGCAAATTTGCATATCTCAACTTTGTATCAGTCAGAGGAAAATATAACAGCATGACGTCATGACTTAGTGTATCATAATCATAATAATTACCATATATTGATCACCTCCTCTATAACACACTATAGGTTAGATACTTTAAATTCCTTATTTTATTTAATCCTTATAACAACACTGATAAGTAAGTATATTTATTGCATTTTTTCCCTTCTTCACTGATTTACCCAACACTGTCATCTGTTTCATTGAGAAATTTGAAACCACCCTGAAAAACTTTCTCATCTGTCCAGCAAATAATTCTTACAATTTTTCTCTTCTCTCTGTCTCATTCTCTGCTTCCCTCCCTTTCCTTCCTTCTTTTCTTTCTTCATAGTCTTCTACTCTACTTCTAAAAATTGAAGGTTTTCAGGAACACCTGGGTGGTTCAGTGGTTGAGCCTTTGGCTCAGGGCATGATCCCAGGATCTAGGATGGGCCCCGCATCGGGCTCCCCACGAGGAGCCTGCCTCTCCCTCTGCCTGTATCTCTGCCTTTCTCTCTGTGTGTGTGTCTCTCATGAATAAATAAATAAAATCTTTTAAAAGATTGAAGATTTTTAGAGTTTGGTTCTAGATGACTGACTACCAAATTTCTCATGTGAAAAATTTAAGAGTCATCCCATGGGGATTACACACATTCCTATCGCTTTAAATACTGTATGCTGATAAATTCTATTCTTATAGATCTAGACCTTGCCTCTCCTCTGAGTTCGGGGCTCAGATGTTATATAGCATACATGACATTGTCATTTAAATAACTCATGGATGAGACACACATAATATATTCAAAATAGAAGTCTTTAATCTCTCTAAATCACACCACTAATTTATTTCAATTAAACTCCAGTAAAGTTGTTTAAAAATGAGCAAAAAATGCACACATAATTTATATACTTTATAATTTTTTAAGGATAAAGAGAGGTGTAGATAAAGATTTAATAATCTCTACTCGCATATCTCCTATTCTTCCCTTGTGATAACCAAGGTGAATATTAAAAATACATATTCTATAACTTTCTCTATACCAATTAAAAGAGATCCTCATATTTAGGTTTTGACTTTTTTCTCTCACAAAAGTATAATGTCATAGCAATATTTAGCACTTTTTTTAACATAATAGTATAACTCACTTTCCAAGAACTTTCCACATTAGTCCTTTATATTTAAAACATTCCTTCTAATCACTGATGGCATTCCATTCTATGAATGTTGCAGATGTTGCTCAACTTCTGCACTGATTTATTATTTAATTATTTCCAGGTATTTCTTTTGTACTTTTAATATAATCCCAATATAATGTAATAGCCTCAGATGCCCTGATTTTTGCAATTTCTCATTGTTCCTTGCTGACTATATGCCTATGAACATTGCTTCATTTCAATATTGTGAAACTTTCCTGCCATTTTCTACATCTAGGTTTTGGAACCTGTTTTTCTTTCAGCAAGAAATATTTACCCTGTTCCATAGCACCATTGCATGGCTGTCTCTTTCTCATCCAATAGATCTGCATTCTGTTCTTTTCATTCACAAGATATGTCAGTTGGGATAAAAGGTTAAACTGCTATAACACAGAGATAAATGCTTCAAACAAGATAGGAGTTTACTTATCCCTACTATAATGATCCAAAGTGGATGTTCCAGATCGGCTGTGGTTGTACTCCATGCAGTCACTCAAGTACCCAGGTTAAAGGTGGCTTTTTCATCTTCAACAAGGACTTTCATATCATTGGCAATCTAGGCGCTGGTGGGATAGGTGGAGAATGTAAAACTATGGATATTTCCTTTCATACATAATAGATGGAAGTTTCACTCATTGTCTGCTTACCACATTAATTGCAAAGATGTCTAAGAAATGTATCCTCTGATTAGAAAAATGTATTTGATTTACTAATCTATTACTATGGAAGAAGGAACAATGCATTTTTATAGGTAACAGCACTCCTCACTCCACAATAATTATTACAATTTATGGATGTACATTTGTTTGTTTTTTAACTTGTATTCTAGTTTTCGTATTAGGTAATAAGCACAATAAGGGCAAGGTACATGCCTGATTTATTTACTAATGTATCTTCTCTCCTTAATACACTTCCTATATTTTTAATAGGTGTTCACTACAAATTTTTTTTTTTTCACTACAAATTTTTTAAAAGAGTAAATGAGTATTAATGAGATTTTACAGGCTAAAAAACTAAAGTTCAGAGAAGTTCAACAGTCCTGGAGACTGAATGATGATTCCAGGAGTGTGGAAAGAATATGTACTTCATGTGGATGGTTTAATGAGATAACTAGTTAGCTTTCTTCTAACAGTGAATTTCTATGATTCTTTAATATTGTAAGAAATTACAACACTCCAAACAAGATCATGAAGCTGCTTTGTGAAGGAGTAGAACAAGGAAATTAGAAAATATACCTTCTTTCTCAATGGTTCAATCACATAGAACTCTCTCCCCACACCATTCCATCCTAAATTCTCACAGACCCCATCTGCACATCAAATACCAACCATTAATCTAAGATGCTAGAAGATTGCAGCAAACTTGCTGCATACTTTTTGTTTGTTTGTTTTTTATCACAGCTTCCCTGGGTAAGGAAAGTAAATATGTGCTGGGTTTTAAAGATTTCCTGCTGGGCTACAGACTGCCTAAGGAATAAAAGTAAACAGATAGTAGGTAATGTTAATAAATGTCTTCATCACATATTCGATTTAATTATATTAAAAAGAAAGAAGAAAGAAAAACAAGATTTTTAGAGATAACAATCAGGGTAGATAAATTAATCATCACCTAAATCTCCTGGCCAGTCAAGTATGAATGCCCATTACTGTTAAGAATAAAAATAAGTTGAAGATTATACTTTAAAATGTTTTTTACTGCAAGATAATTCTAAAGCTGTTTTGTTTGTTTTCCAAGATATTGAAGACTTTGAAACCAAAACAAGAAGCATGGTATCCGTCCGAGAAG
Organism: Vulpes lagopus; assembly: GCF_018345385.1. Lineage (NCBI taxonomy): Eukaryota > Metazoa > Chordata > Mammalia > Carnivora > Canidae > Vulpes > Vulpes lagopus. The sequence continues at coordinate 42,237,000 of NC_054830.1, forward strand.
GTCAAGGTGTGGTGCTTCTCTGTGGCCCACCACCACACTTTGGAGGTATGGTGGGGATTAATTTGGGTCACACCATTAATGTGGTCACTACAGGTGTTAAAAAAGGCACATCATGTCTTGAAGTCAATGGTAGCTCTTCATCAACTCAAAAGGACCTTGAAAGCTCTTCACGTTCATCCTACTATATCTAAATAGTACTAATCTAAATCTCTTTTTAAAAGAAATTTTGGTTCATGCAGTCACTCAACAAGCATGACCTTAAGGAGATGCAGCATGACACCCAATGTGAGGACAAGGGTACAAAGTGAAACTGATTAGCGTAGTGGCTAGTACTTATTCAGAAAAGAAGTACTTGGATTCTTATTTCATTGTTATTATTGACCTCCTTGGAAAAGCAAATTCCAGCATTCCTCTTGGCAACCTCACTTTAACAATTGGAAGAGGAGAGTTACTCCATTAATTAGAAGCAAACTTTCAATGGGACCAAATCAGAATATCTCCTAGCAATGGTGAAATCATGCAGTCAATGTCAGTCTCTAGTTTGTAAGAATCTGGATTGACCTGTGAGTTAACCTGTTGCCAAGGATCTAAACCACCTACTGACTCTCACCCCCTTGGGATTGCATTTTGTGAAATTCAAAATGATTTGGTAAAATTTGGTAGATCCTCAACCAATAGTGAATCTGGAAGAGTCAGTATCAAAATATACATGGAGGCATTTATTTGGTACCATTTCAAATACCATACTGATTGTTTTACAGTTACCTTAATAATAATAGCAAGTTCTTAAACAGTAGAGATCTAAATACTTTATATGTATTAACTTTTAAATTTCTTATGGCAGCTTCATGAGAGAGATTCCTATGATTATTGTTTTATAAAAGAGAACAGTGAGGTAGAGAGAGAAGTTAAGGGAACCGTCCATAGTAACATAACTGATAGGCAATGGGGTCAAGCTTCAAATCCAGGCAGTCTGGCTCCTTAGAGCAGCCCTTTTATAGTTGATTTCCACTCTGGAATGGGAGAACTTTGAAAGCAAATATAACAAATACTTAAAAATAAAATAAAATAAATCGTTATCCATGCTATTAAACAAAATATTTATGATCTTTTAAAAACTTGAAAATACTTTTCCATTATGTTCATTTTTATATGATCTCATGAAATGCTGATGTAAAAAGAAAAGGAAACTGATTAGAAGTTAACAATATTTTATTCAGTAATATTATAGAGTAGCATAGTATTATGAAATATTAGGCAAGAATTATACTGTTTGCAGTGCTATTTGAGATAAAATAATATTATTCTAGAGCATTGAAAAAACTTGGTGCTTATTTTTCAACCATAGGGAAATTATTTGTTGGTACTATAATCCAAGATGACAAGATATGCAAAGTCATGTCTGTTTGTACTGTCAGTCTCTCTCTCTCTTTTTGGTACTGTCAGTCTATGTCATTTTATGCTCTGACTTTGGTCAAGGAATCTTGACAGAACTGAAGATTATTCTCAACTTTGTTTACTATAAATAAAGGTAACAGGTATGTCAAATATTTGTGAATGAATGTCACATATTTTAAAAAGGCAGCCAGTGGGTGCCAGCTACTGGATAGCTCAGTAGATTTAGCTTTCAGCTCACATCATGATCTCAGGGTTGTGAGATAGGAGCTCCACCCAGCACAGAGTCTGCTTGTCCCTCTCCCTCCCCCTCTACTTCTCTCTCTTTTTCTCTCTCTAAAATAAACAAAATCTTTAGGAAAAAAAAAAAAAGGCAGCCAAGTAGGAGAAGCTTTCCCTTGTTACTTTGTTATCTACCACTGTTAAAATATATGTTGATCATTTAAAGCATTGTAACCCTTGTTATAACAGTGTCTCTCTGCTTAATGCCATGAAATTAAGTCACAGATAGACAAATGCTGCCTTCAATTTAGATCTTTTTAACTAAATAACTAATGCTTATTGCATGCAAGTTATGACAAACTTGTATGATACCAAATTTTATTATATCATATATAATGTTTTAGCAGGATCCCAAGGGTATTTTTCCATATTGACGTCATCCAGTATATAGGAATTTTCATCCATGGTGTTCTAGGGTGTGCCATGGGCTTTCTCATCTGTATAAAGGCAGAAATACTAGGATACAATTCTTCTGTTCTTTATAGTTCTTAACAGATCAAAATTAAGGGGAATATTGACAGACACCCTTTGATCCAATTAATTAGAAAAAAATATTAATAATAGTAATAACGGCTACCAATTATTGAATTGTTGTCATGATCAAGCCCTAAGGGCTTTCCACTTAAATTAGCATTCCCAGTATTCCAACAATTAGGAACAATAATTTTAAAATGAGGAAACCAAAACTCAGATAAACTAAGTAAATCAGTTTTCAGCTAGTAAATGAAGGTGAGATTCCAATGCAGAAATTTCTAACTTCAAAAAGAAAAAAAAAAAAGCCTTCAGATAGTAACCTCTGTAGTTAATAGTTAAACTTCAGATTATTTATCAGTTTCAACACTCTTACACCTCCTGGGTTTGCTAAGAGTTCTAAGAGTGTCTTTAACTGGCTCATTTAAAACAATTCCTTATTCTTCCTTTTCCTTTCTCACCTTCCATGAAGGTGAATTATACCAAGAAAGACTTCAAGAATATAGAGTAACATAATGATTGGATAACCTTCAAACTGGATTAATGGTCAGCTGGGTTAAAATGAGCCAACTTTACACATAGAAATTTTTTCTTTGTAATTTTTTCCTTGGTTTAGGATATACATATTTTTTTCATTAGTATCTAACAGTCTACCAAAACTTGGTAGCTTCAAGCAACACCCATCTATTAGGACACAGTTCTATAAGTCAGAAGCCAAAGGATGTGGATGTTTTCTCTACAGAGGCTCTTAGAAGGATAAAATCAAAGTCATAACCAGATGGTATTCTCTTCTGGAAAGTCTGAGGAAGAATCCACTTCCAAGCTCACTCTAGTTGTTGGCTAAATTCATTTCCTTGCTATTGTAGGAACAAGATTCCCAATTCCTTGGGACATCTAGCCAGATGTCAAGGGCCACTGTCATCATCTAGTGGATGCCCACATTTCCTGCCACATCTTTCTCCATCTCCAGAGTCAGCAGCAAATGTCCCTCACATCAATTTCCTCTGATAGTTCAAATCTCTCTAGCCAGGACAAGGGAGCAATTATATTAAACTCGATATGATCAAAACATTGAGTTCTTTATATTTTCTCTCTAGTATAGTCACACACACACACACAAAGGAAAACATTTCTTAATAAGGCAGTCTTATCAAATACATTTTAGTGTGCTTTATAAAACAAAAACTAAAAATCAAGAACTATGGGAGAATAAGAAAAATTATCAATGGGACTGAATCCTATAAATTTATCCAGGAAAAAAATAGCTCCAGGAAAAAAGCAAAAGAAAAAAGTGTGTAGATGGATTTCCCATATAAATTATTAGTGACAACTCAGTGAAATAGAGTAATCAGCATAAGCCAAACTGAACAGGTGCTATTATATGGATGTCTTTTTTTTTTCCTGAGTACACCAAAGGAGACCTGACTCCAGAATAGGCTTTCTCATGGATTACCTACCCAATTTTTAAGGTAACCACAAAGGTGCTATTCTTCTAGAAAGAGAGGATTTACAGAGAAAGCTTATTCTAGAGAAAAGTATCCATAGTGAAAAAGAAAAGAAACCTAGACAATGATGCCAGAACACAAAACTTGCACATTCTGCTTTATCCTTAGAAATGTGATATTTGGACACAAAACAGGAACTATTCCCTATATTCTAAGGAGAGAAGTAAATTGGCTTTCTTAATCCTATTTCTTAACTAGAGATAAACTCCATGAATGTGACTGAATCTATGCCAGTAGAACCAGATTAAACCCTCGTTTCCATCTTCCTAAAAATATAATTCTAAAATATTACAGAGAAATAGAAGTTTTACTGAAAGTTTTGTCTGAACAACACAGAGTGCTACAATGCACATCTGATTGAAATATTTTTCTTTTTTTTCCTGTTAGACATCACTTTCCTTTCTCCTGAAGTCTCTGTATGATAGTCTATGACTTCCCCCATATACTCACAATCTCTCACAATTCCTTCTATTGTCTATTACAGTTATTATCCTTAATTTGGATACCCGTGTCAGAACAATACAAGCCTCCTAGTTAGACTCTTGGTGATTGCCAGAGGTAAACTTTGGTAGTCAGCTAAATAAAAACTTTTCCTTTCCTCCACAAGGTCTCTGGAGGATTCTCTATATCCAGGTTTATGAGACAGAAAGAGACAATACACTATTTATTATACTTATTCATTTGGGGGAGGGGTCACTGAGTCTTAGAATGGACCTGAAGTGCCATGCAGAGAAGTCTTTCTATCATGGGCTTTCACTCACCTCCAGGATGAGCTTTGGTTAAGAACTTGTAACAGAGATTCTGCATAAGTCATTTGCAACAGCCCTGAAAGCAAAATGTCCTCTAAATTTTTCTAATGGACATGAAACCCTTGAAGCCAAAGCTATAGGTTGAATATGAAAATAAGCTGTCAGTAGATCTTCATGGGTGCAGTGAGTTGGCTGAGCTTCACATGAAATTTTCTTTAAAAAAGACAATGTGAAGAAATGATACATGTTGTCTAATATAATTAAGACCACCTTCACCGTGAAATAATAGTTTCCCCATATCTAAAGTAAAGCAGATTCTTTCCCTTTATTGCCTCCATATAAAACTCTCAATCCTGGGCTCATAAAAATCATAGGTTTAACATTTGTTTTAGGGGAAATATCCCATTGTCTTCAAAGATATAACTTTTAGGTTAGTAGAACAATTGAATTTATGCCAGTAGTTTGGAGCATCTATGTCTGTGGTAGGAAGATAGCACTGTTGTTTAAGCCCAGCATTTGTATTTCCATCAATAAAAGTGTTGACAATTCAGCATAAATGGAAAATCATTCCAGCAAAAACTCAAAATTGTATTATAGAATAAAGAAGAAAATTACATTGAGAAAAAGTGCTAAGCTTTCATATACTCTTCTTCTCAATTAGCTTTTTCCCCCTTCTGTTTCTGAAGTAAATGACAGTGACATTTTCTTTTTGTTTTTGTTTTTGTTTTTTGGTGGAGTCTTTGGTTTTGGTTTTGTTTGTTTGTTTTTTGTTTTTTTGACAGTGATGTTTTCTTAATGACTAGGTCAAATTAGCAGTTTTACTTTGGGGTTGCTTGAACATGTAAAAGACAGAACAGTTGCCTGTGTGTATAATAATAGTGACAACATCATTATTGAACTTGTACTATTTATTTACTCAGCAAAAGTATATTGTATACATACTAAGTGCCACTCATTTTAGTGATTTTAGGGATATAGTGGAGAGCAATGTGACAAAGTTTTTACCTTCATGATTCTTATAATAAAACAAACATAAAAATGTGACAGATGGTAATAAAAGATAGGGAGGAAACTAAATGGGATAAGGAGTGCTGGGTGTTGCTATTGTATATTCTGAGGGTGTTGCTATTGTATATTCAAAGAAAACTTTCTTGACATTTGAGAGGAGAACTCAAGGAATGAGAGAGTGAAACATTGAGGAAAGGCAGTTTGGGCAGAGGGAACAGCATGTGCAAAGGCCTTACAGTAGGGCTGCATCTGGCACATTGGAAGGATAGCAATAAAATAAGTGTGGATAAAGAAAAGTGAGCAAACAGGAGCATAGATGAGGTTGTAAGCACTGCCTTAAAGATATTTTAGAGCCTTTGAATTTTACTCTGAGTGAGGTTAGAATGGATTGTATGGTTTTGAGCAAAAGACTGACATGCTTTCTCTGACTTCCAGTTTAAAAAGTTTATTCTAGGGAATAGACCATGAAGAGACAATAATATGAGGAATTAAAAGTGATTACAATTACTTAGGTGATAAGTAACAGTGACTTGAACCAGGATGATAGCAGCAGACAGGTGAACAAGTAACCATCTTTGGTATATAATTAGAGGGTATAACTAAAATAATTTCCTAAAAGATTGGATGTAGGTTGTAAAGAGAAAGAGAGGGGTGGAAATAGCAAGTGTTGTTACCTGTATTGGAGAATATGTAATACCACCTACAGAGGTAAATTGATTTGCCTAGTATTAGTGTACCGTGTTAGAACCAGAAGGATCATGTACTGGACCAGAGTCCCAGAATTAATTTTCCCAGGTCCAGTGCTCCACATTTCCTCTGTCTACTTTCAGAATCTTATTTTTCCTGGTAATATTTTCCCTTCCTTTCTAGCACATCAAACAGAACTCTCATGTTATATACTCTTTCCATTTGTACAGCCCAGGATTTCTCAACAGCAGCACTATTGACAATTTAAGTGTGAGATAATTCTTTGTTATGGGGTTTGTCCTGTGCATTGTGAAGATGTTTAGCAACATCTCTGGCCTGTGCCCATTTGATGCTAGTAGCGGCCTTCTCCCAATAGTGAGAAGGGAAAAAATCTCCAGATATTGCCAAATATCCTCTCTCAGGCAAAATCACCATGGTTGAGAACCACTGGCATGACCCATCTCTTATATTCTCTGTATTTAATTCACTCATAGAGGATGGGAATTGAGAAGAAAAAAGGAAGTCTAGACCTTCTGTATTTGCCTCCCATGACTTACCCAGTCTTCCTTAAAGTTGGAGGTTTCTCAGAAGTTCCTTCAGAAGCTGACTGTGTTTTCATTCCTTCTCCAGGTAGGACTTGCCAGTACATGAACAGTCCTAGAGTTCTTTGGAAGCTAGCAATAATAGGAACTCAGAGGGCCTTTATTTAGTGGTTGTTTGTCGGCCACAAAAGCAGCTATCTCCATGATTCTGAACAGGAGATGTATAAATCAAAAGGCATCTAATAAAATCTAGGTGGTTAAGCAATAATTGTGGGACAAATGGGAACTCAAATAGGAGTGGTTGTAAAGGTGTCAAGGCAGTGTTCTGGATTACATCATAAACTTGCTCAATACCAATATCGATGACTTCAACCCAGAAAAGGAATTATTTTTCTTGGATTAGGTCTTTGCCACTGAGCTAGCATAGCCTTGATTTACCACTCAACAGGCAGTCACATTTAACCCTAGAGCTCTGCACAAGGTTTGTAGTAAAGTATACTCATTCCAGAATATTCCAAAGGGGAGATTTAGCCACTAAATCTGGGCACTATGCTTCAAATTCCTTATTCTTCTCATTTATTTTCTACTTCTAGAAACATACTACCAAGTTTAAGGTCTGTTTTACAGAGCCGATAGAAGTTCTCAGTGTCAGTGTTTATTACTATTGGTGTCTTTCACATGGGATACTTGCCCTCTAATAAAAATAACATCCCATATAATGGGTACAATTGCATATATCTCTTGTGTTTGTATTTTAAATATTACAGTGCAAGATATAGGGCTGTAAAAGATGTCAAAACATAATCATGCTCTAGGGAAAATAGAATTTGTTGTATGCTTGAGAGAACAGCAGATAGAGTTTTCAATTGCTTACTGCAGATGTGCCACTTCTAATAATAATAAAATTGTAGAGGATGGTGTCAATGTGAAACTACCAACAATGCTTCAGAAAGGACCAATTATCATTCAGTTCTGATGTTACTGCTGAATCATCACAGGGAAAATGCATCACAATCATTAATAACAGATAAATGTCATAGATGGTGGAGAAAATATTTTAAAAACTCAATGATTTCAAGTTAAGTGGCTCATGAATTATACATTTAATTAAGAAAAGACAAATGGGAAGAATTTTAAACTTCCAATTTGTAAGGTATATTTTTTTCTTTCCCCATTAAATACATACAAATTAAGTATGACAGTGGCTGATGATGGATCAAAATAGATAAGAGCCCCCACTACAGCCTGGCTATTTGGGTGAATGGGAATAGAGATACCATGGGGAGATGGCAGATGGGAAGGATGAAAAATACAGTGACAGGAAGGTCTTGCAGGTTAGCATCTTCACCAGTTCACAGAGGAGCACAGAGAGGTACCTGGTGTCTAGTCACAGAGCTGCTGCCATCTTCCCCTCTGTTCACTCACCCATAAAATGAGAAGATCTTACAGATCTTTTGGTCCCTTCCATCCCAGACATGCCATGCATCTGTGAACTAAGGAACATCCTTTTTTTCCTGGGTCCCAAACACCACCCAAAGAGAATTTTAAAATATAGTCACCATTTTATCAAACTCTGAGCCATTTCCCTTCCTAGTATGATTATACAGAATAGATTTGGAATTACTATTATGTTAGTGATTTTCAAAGTAGTGTTCCAGGACCCACCAGTGCCAGCATTTCCAGGGTATTTGTTAGCGATGCAAATTCTCTGGCTCCTTCCCAGACACACTGAAAAAGATATTGGGAGGGTAGATCCCAGCAGTTTGTGTTTTACCAAATCCTCTGAGTGATTGTTACACACACTAAAGTTTCAAAATCTCTGCTCTAGTGAGGCCATTTTGGAGAAAAGAATTATTTCTTAATGGCTTAACAAATGTGTTCTGTTACCTGCTAGCAGTAGCTATAGATACATTGAAGTAATTGAAATGACAGGTTGACCTTTTTTTCTCTGTAAGATTCTGAGGAAATTGAACACAGGACAGACAGTGTTGGTGAGATAGGTGGTGAGGAACAGTTGTCCTAGGTCTGAGTAGGCTTTGATATGCAGAGAGTTTGGGTTTTTAGAAAGAAGTCTGAGAGTAAGTAAGGAAGAATGCTCCAAGGGGAGCATATTGACTTAGAAGAAGAGGATCAGTTGTAGATAAATAGAAAAGAAGAAAAGTGGTATTAGGGAAAGAGCAAAGGATTTGGCATCTGAAGGATCTAGGTTCAAGCCCTCCACCTTTTACCTGCAAACAATGTGATGTTGGGAAATTACTTTTATATTCCTAGCTCTAGTACCTTCTCCTTTTTAATGAGCATATTACCAACAGCCAATCAGCTCCACAAAATAAAATTTTGAGATGATGCAACAGGTATGAAATAAAAGTACTCATTTTTTATTATTATTCTTTATGTAATCTTCCTTATTTCTGGACCACTTTCTTTTGGCAGCTTCTAAATGTTCCACTATTAAAGAAGGAATAGATCAGAAAGTTTTAGCAACTAAGGTAAAAAGGAATTCACCAAGGGAGAAATGGAAATTACAGTCTCTGGTCTCAAGATTATAGGGTAAAGAATACAGAGATTTGTTGGGCATTAGTGGCAACCTGTAATTTCTGTTAAGTGAGAAAGGTTAACCTTGGATTTCAGAGAGCTAGAGCTCGTTCCTCTCCCCAGATCACCACTGAATAAAGATCCCTAAACTGAGACATGGCCCTGGGAATTTACTCAATATTGTCTTTATTTCACAAAGGTTCAAAAGATGAGGAGTCACTGACAACAAGGGAATCTGAACTATATTTTTTCCTCCTCTTTATATTGAGGAGAAATTTACTATCTAGTTACCTCTCAGTTTCAAACAAAAACCCTTTGAGCATCTCTTCTTTGGTGGAGACAGTAACAGGCTTAGAAGTGAGGCAGCAAAGGACATCAGTAAAAAAAACTTAGAAGCAAGAGACCACATGAAATGATAAAAGACTCCAGTAGGGACTTGCAAAAGCAATGAAGTTTCAATACCCTGGAACAGGATAAGAATGTCAAAGCATATTTTCAAAAATAAAAAGTGAATTGCATTTATGCATACTTGATCTAAAGCATAAGGCTCTTAAGGAGATCAAAGGAATGCTAAGGGTGGAGTAGACAATTCATAGAAACATAGGCTTCACTTCCTGTTCATTGCAAAAATAAATGTTTTTGCAACATCTCAAGCATTGCTCATCCACCCTCTGCTTGGTCATCTCTAATGATAGAGAGCTCATTACCTCACAAATCACCTGCTGTTATAACTGAAGTTTAGATTGGTCTTCATTATATTAAGGGCCATATGGCCTTCTGTAACCCTCAACAGCCAAGTCCTATTTTTTGCCTGCTGGGCATCAATAGAAAGGGCTTTATTTAACCCTTTATGCACATGACAGCAATTCCATCTATGAAGACCGCTCAATTATTCTTTCCCACCTTGCCCCAAGGTAAAAATCTAACTTCTTTTTGTTTTCTTGGTGACTTAACTTCTGGCCTTTGTTATGTTGGTTATCTGTCTCTTGATATACTTGAGAATTTTAATTCCCCTTTCAGTAAGGGGTGCTCTGAACATAATATTCTGGTTCAAACACTTGAGTCATTTGTAAGGTGTTGAAAATACAGATTCCATGATAATTCACTCAGATAAAAGGAAACCAAATTGCTAGGAATAGGATTAGCTATCTGTATTTTAATAAGCTTCCTTCGTGATTCTAATGTGCTCTGAATAAAACATAATACTCCAGTCTGAACAGTTCAGAGTAAGAATGAAAAATAATATTCATCATATTGTTTTACAAGTTGTATGTAATTCATTCTAGTGTTTAGTTTTCCTGACACTATTTCCATCCTGGTTTTTTTCCTATTTATATAAATATTACATAGTAATTAAAAATTATAATATGACAGAAACACATTAGGCAGAGAGTAAAAAGCCTTTGTATTTCCTCCCATCACCCTAAGAAAACTTCGGTATACGTTCTTCGGTTGCTAAATGTAATAATTTGTATATAGAAACACACATACACACATATACATATACACAGTGCTAAACATCTTGATTTACAACATGCTTTTCACATAACCATACATCTTGGATTTTTTCTACCTGAACAGTACTTTTATAGATTTAATGGCATCCTGTTTTCTCATTTGACACATAAGTGACATTTTGTTGATTGATCTCTGATGTATCATCCCCACATATTTTCTTCCTTCTGACAATTATATCAGAGTTCTCTCAGTATAGATGAATTCATTTTTACTAACTTATGAATTGTTGTTAGAATTTAAGATTTTAGCTCCTCCCCACCATTAATGGTCCGTTTGTAGATCTTTCTGCTTTCTCCCTCTTTCCTTCCTTCCTTTTGTGCTTTCTAAAATTGGGTTCTCTGAGTGTACCATTAATGCTTTATTTTTAACTTGGTGAAAGAGATGACAAAGATGGCAACACTTCCTCATGAGTTTTTCTCTATAGATGAAATTAAGGTCAGAAGAGCTATTGATGTGTATTTCCTCCTCATTCTTTAGAGAATTTAAATTCTGTAAAGTTAGTGAAAAATGTTTCATATAGTCTGCTTGCACCTGGGATAGACCACTAGAACATATCAGAAATAATTAGTCGTTTTTGGCTTTACTATACCTTGCTCCTGCACTCATTTTTAATAAAAGTGCAGATGACAAATATGACCCATAGCTTCTGCCTGAACAAGAGGACCCTAGTTGCTTCAACAGCTCTTCTATGAGCTGTGATTTCCTAGTATGTGATTTCCAAGTTCATCTGTAGGTGAAGATGTTTTTCAGCTGTGTATTTCCCTTCTTCACCCTTACCACACTTAAAAACCTTAATCCACAAGAAATGTTTTTCTTTGTTCAAATATTTCTGACTAAAATTTTTTCAAATTGACATGTTATTTGTGCAAAGATATGGAACAACTATAAGTCTCATATATTTCTGGTGGAGACGCCAACTGGTACAACTTTGGAAAATTCTTTTGTAGTTTCTTATAAAATTAAACATACATCTATCTCACTCGAAGGAACTTATCCAGGAGAAATGAAAATGTTGGTAGTCATTTCAACGTGATACATAATGGTCCCAACCTGGATACCATCCAAATGTTCATCAGTAAGAAAGTGGCTGAACAAATTGTGGTATATTTATAAAATGGAATATTAGCAACAGAAAGGAATGAGGTACTAACTGTCATACAACATAAGAGAAAATTTTAAAAAATATATGTTAAAAGAACTCAGACACAGTTTAATGTGGACATCCTTTGGGCCATATATTGAAAGACATTGCTTTAATATGAGCATTACTACTGGAGAAATACAGTGTGCATTTTATGCCTATAATATTTTATATATGTTATAGCTTTTCTTTTCTTTTTTGTTATAGCTTTTCTTAATACATTTGTCCACTTGTTCTCTTGGCATGCCATTATCACACCCCTAAATGCACAAATGCAATGATGGGCAGGAAGACATATAACTTATCATCCAAATTTGAATATATTTGAATATAAGGGAATATTACAATTATATCAAGACAGCAAGCATAAACTGGACAAACAGGTGCATACTTTTATTCTAATTATAGAGAAAAGGGCACAAAATTTTCAGGTAAGAATGAATACTGTAAGGATAATGGTTTTTTTTTTTTCTGTTTTCTAGATTTATCTTATGCATGGACCTTCAATGATAACCCCTTATATGTTCAAGAGGACAAAAGGAGATTTGTATCACAAGAGACAGGAAACCTATACATTGCCAAAGTGGAACCATCAGATGTGGGCAACTACACTTGCTTCATAACAAACAAGGAAGCCCAGAGAAGTGTTCAAGGACCACCCACTCCATTAGTGCAGCGCACTGATGGTAAGATGAGCTATCTTGGGAATATACTTTGTCCATCGCTTTTTGAAGCCTGGGGACATCTGTTGAGGTTTCAGCTTCCCTCTGGTTGAGGAGCCATATCATCAATGAGTTGAAGTCCAATTTACAAATATGATGAAAATCAGATACTATAAAAAATATAATAGAAAATTCTCTGACTCATTCACTTGGTGAAGTTTATATGATTCTCAGTATATTGTGCCATTGGAATATATCCTTTCTTTGCTTAAGGAACATCTAATATTTAAAAAGTTTGTTTGCAAGAGTAAGCGTGTGTGTGTGCACGTGTGGGTGCTGCCAAACTTATTAATTGAATAATATTTTTTTCAGTGAGAATAGGATGCAGCTTCTCTTTAATGCCTCTTTCTTCTCCATGTTTATCTTTTTTGTTCACTCTTTATTCACCTGACTGGCAAAATGGGGGAAAAAAAACCTCACATCCAAGGAAAGCAAAGCAAGCAAATATTAATTATAAGCATTCCAAAGAGGAATGAAACACGAGATTCATACTAATTATATTTCTCCAAGGAAGATAATTCAAATTAGTCTCTGATGAGTTTTGTAGCTTAGTCAAGACGTAGCTGGCACCAGATTTAGAAAGCTAGAAAACCTAGGGAAGTCATTGAGTAGAATAATCCTCAAGTCGATTCTTTAATTAAATATTCACAGTGGTAAATGTAAAGATAGAAAACCTGTTGATGCATTTGATGATCAGATCTGGACTTGAAATGTAGTACCTCATAGAGTTTTTCTCTTCTCTGACGATTTTAAGAAGAGCAAGAACATAATGCTAATGATGGCTAACAGAATCATGGAACTAGCTCCATACTGGTAGTTCTTATGACAGAGCTTTTATAATCACTAACCACCCAAACATGTTTGTGTAGTCTTCATTCAGAATTCAGCAACCACTAGATTTATTCATAAGTCCAATTTCTTTCCTTCAGTGAGTATTCAGTTCATCACAGAAAGAGCTCATAATCAATAATATGAATAGAAATTCTACCATTTTTCCTTTTTTTGGTCTACTTTTAGTTTCTGCTTCTCCCCTTCTTAATTCCTTCATTCTTCTATCCCTATCCCCTCTATTCTCCTTAATACATACATGGTAAAAACAGATCAGAAGAATTATACAATATTAATGGTATTTATATAAGAAATATCAAATCTCTTCTAAAAGTAGTCACTCAAGAACTATAAGAGGTCAAGAAAATAGAACATAGAAAATTTAACCGATTTAGTTGGCCGAACTAGTACTCTCTACCACATCAATCATAGCTTCTTTGAATGTTTGGAATGATCAAGATCTTAAAAATCAAGTATTTTTATTTGATACATATTTTGTAAGTTTCAGCTTCTGTGCAGTTGTACTGGACACAAATAAATCATTTACTTTTGGAATGTATTACTCTGCTATTTAGTATGTAAGCTAAAAGAAAAAAAAAAGAATCAAATATTTGAAGAATCTTGATTTGCCACTGATTAAATAAATTGAGTTAATGAGGATAGCCTAGAGAGATTTTTCTGTTTTACCTCTCGTAGATAGCATATTTACATATATTAGACTACTGTCCTATTCTTATCCTTGCCCATATCCACAATTCCTTATTGAAAAATTTGAAACTATAAAAACAACTGTTTTTTTAATAAGTGTATAGCAAACTGCTTTAACAGTAAATCCTTAATGAACTGACATAAGCAGATTTATGTCTTTACTTCAATTACTGTTTTACTTCATACGTTTTGTTGTAGAAATACTGTTATTCTGTATTAAGAGAACTCCTACAGTATTAGCTGAAAATTTCCTTATTCCTGAACAGATCTGGCCCCATGAGTTCCATGCAAGGGTAATAGATCTGAGAAGACACTTTCTTGATAATTCAGAAGCATTTTAGGATCTAGGTGCATTCAAAAAAAAAAAAAAAAGAATCTAGGTGCATTCATTTCTAAATTGGAAGACAAATTCTTTGTTAAGATTCTGATATGGAATATAGGGAAATTTGGGATGCCTCTACTCTGATACATTGATATATCTTAGATATTTCTTTTTTAAGCAAAAAAGGAATGCATTATTTCCTTAAGTATCATCATATAGTTTCTTTGCCCTCTATCACTTATTGAAATATATAAAAAATGTTGTTAATTGAAGGACAAAATAATCGGATTTTGGTTAATGAAGCATTTACTTCACAGAAAACCTCTATTCTCCAGAAATGCTGCTAGCTCTTTTGATATTTAACAGGTGTGATGGGGGAATATGAACCAAAGATTGAAGTTCGTTTTCCTGAAACTATACAAGCTGCAAAGGATTCATCTGTAAAACTGGAATGCTTTGCCCTTGGAAAGTAAGGTTTTTTTGTTTTGTTTTGTTTTGTTTCTGGTTGTTTAATTTTTTTAAACCTTTTTGTTATTCAAACATTGCTCTAAGGTAAATTACCAAATAGATTTCAAATGCTGGGCAAAAGTGGAACTTTCTGATTAGAATTTAAACAAACATGCCTAATACTCTGAAAATGATTGGGCCTCCCCTAAATGTGCTGATATTTCCTCTAGTTTGAGCATAATGAGTCCCATTTGGGCAGCATTTTGAGGAGGAATGTGTGTATTTGTATAAGATGGTGAACAAGTCACTAAATCTCCAACATATCCTTCACTCCATCTTATCCTACATCCAGCTATATATTGCCTGGAGTATCTTTTTGCTTAATTAATCAGCAATACTTGTAAGTGAAAAAATCTGCACTGCAGGTTTCCAAAATAAAACTAATTAAAGGCTATTGTTAATAGTAGATCATTAGAATTGAGCGAAACCTGCCCTGGTCGTGCAGGTACTTTGTTTTACTCAGATAAGTATTTATGAGCTAACAGGTTTAGAATGCTTTTAAGCCAGCCAAATATTTGCATTTTTGCATAGAGTATGCAGACAACTCTTTGCCTTTTAGCTATATTCAGATTCATTTTTATGCCTCTAAGTACTGGTACCCAAGTAAGGAAGAGATAGACTAGATCTGCTGTTTTTAAAGTGTGCATATGAATTACCTAGGGACATGTTAAATTGTGATTCTGTAGGTCTGAGGTGAGTCTTGATTTTTCTATTTCTAACAAACCTCCAGGTAATGATGATTCTTTTCTATAAAACATATTTGGAATAGTAAGAGACTTGACCCTATCAAATTTGAAGGCTTACCTCTAAATACAGTCTCTTCCCAAAGTGGTCATCACATTTAGAAAAAGTAATTTAGACTCCAAAACATGAAAAACATTTTTAAAAGTTTCCATTTTGTTATTAAGTAAATATGAAGCAGGAGAGCCAGGTTTTTGTCTCATGGAGTCAAAGAACGAAGGAGAGTGAGTAAAGCAATAGGGTTTTGTTAAGCAAGGATACAAGGAACAAAAAGCTCTCAGATTGAGAGGGGTCCTGGCAGAGCTGCCACTGAGGGCTTTTAGGGTTGGTCTTTCATTAAAAGCTAACCAGGGAACTTAAATCTTTTTAATTTCTCTACTGACATCACCTTTGTGCAGGACAAGTGATAACATCTTTAATGGCTTACTTCTTTTTAGGGTCTGTTTTTAGTTTGTTGGTCACAGATGACTGTCATAAAAAAAGACACCCCCATTCCCACCCCCGCAACAACTAGGGCAGTGTAGTCTGATGTGTTCCCTTACCCCTGGTTTCCTTACACTTACACATTTTTGAGATTTCTGTGAACCTGATCATGGAGCCCCCTACCTATCTCTTCCTAGCTAGCCCTACCTGTCTTTTTATCAGATATACTAAGTCTTCTTAAGTTCCTTTCCATATATGAAATTGTGTAGATCTTTATATTAAATTTCTCAAGTTATTCATTTCTCATGTATTTAAGAGACCGTATCTTATTTTCATACAATATTGTTCCCATAGTATTTGTCCAATAATTACCAACTGATTAAATCATGCTTAAGAAAGTGACGAAACAGGACTTTATGTCACAGCCTTTGAAGGTATGATTAACTTTCGCCATTTTCAAGCTTTCTCCAAAATTAAAGTTTATAAAAAAAAACATAAAATGTCAGCAAAATACTTTGAGAATTAGACAATTTACTTAAAAAGACCAATAAAAGCATCTGAAAGGAATATTTATAGTTGATTCTATTATATTTGGCATCAGGAAATATGGATTCCTGTAATTTAAAAAATACTCTTACATGGTAAATAATTTTGAAAATTATTGAGGCTGGTTCTCAAAGAGTCTCATGTAAATAAATTCACCTGATTTTAAATTCTGAACTTAGAAACTTTTAAATAAATGATTAAGATAACTGCTTGTGAAACCAATGAAGACAGATTCAATTTGCAATATTCTCCAGAGTTGTCTATTAGCAAATATGTTTCTTAACCTTTATGAATTTCCACATACTCATCCAAGAGGAGTTATAATGATACCTGCCTTTTATGTTATTTTGAAGTATAGAGTGGATATTACACGTAAAAAACATTTAGCACTAAGCTTGGCATTTAGGCAATGAACGTTCATTGAATTATTCTGAATCCAAAATGCAAATTATCTTTATCTTTTTGTCTAATCAGTGTTTGAATTAGTGAGGATGATGGAACTAGATATCGGTAACTCAGAGGATCTACATGTCCATTCCTTTTGTCTCTTATACTCATGGCAGTATAAGAGAGAACAAAAAAGAAGCTCAATTCTGGAGTAGAAAAGAGGAGTAAACAAGAAGAAAACTTGGTTGATCTGTAGAGGCTTTGAATTGCTCACATATCAGATTTCTTAATTTTATTTATGTTTACATTTTATTTCTAAAAAATTCAAATCTACAGAAATGTTGAAAGAGCAATACATGGACAATTATGTCAGTTATATATATCCTTCACCTGAGCCAACGAAGTATAAATCTTTGTCACATTCCCTTCTCTCTCTGTCCTCTCCTGACTGTCTCTCTCTCTTCCTCTCTCAACACACACACCCATACTCACACCCACGCACATGCCATGCATTAAAACAGATAGGTGATAAGTTCTAATTTGGCCTGCATTTTGGTGAAAGATATGTCACTCAAAATATTGCTAAAGATCCACACTCCATTTTCAGGTCAGCTTGCTATGAAATGGAGTGGTGGAGGAAAGGAAAAAAGCAGAGTCAGGAAATGTTGACCATCCCAGTTAAAGTTCCACATTTGACCTCACTCTTGATCCATTCATGGGTACATTCTATAAGAATTCACTGGAAGGAAATGGAAGGAGTGAATTAATAATCCAAATAGGGGAGCCACAGCCTTAGGCTATATGAGGGAAATTGCTGAAAATTCTCAAATGGAATGCTTTAGAAATAAATGAAATCATCTCTTTTATTTATCTCGTGGTGTTGGAAACAATTAACACATTAAAACCTGACAACTAGTGAAATTGCATATGCTAAAATGTATTATCTTAAAAACATGTAGGAGTACCTAAGCTTCCTGATATAATTTGTACTAGCAATATCTGACTTAGGAAAATTTGAGTTGGAAAAATAATAGTTAAAAAAACCCTCTTGACATGTTAAATCTCATGGATAAACTGTATATTCACTGTTAAGTTTATACATAGAAGATGTGTTGCGCATGAAATAAAATGAAGAAGAATGGAAGATGATGAGAATTACTTCATAGAAAATTGCTGAGGAAATAATTGGTTTACTGGAATATACTCCATAAGATTTTATGTGACAAAATCAATCAATGTTGAGATTATGTTTCTTATAGTCATTAATATGAGATTGAAACTCCTTGGGGTTAAAATGGAAAGTCCAAAGCATCCACCAGGTCAAAGTGATAGTTTTAAAGTAACCTGTATAAGAAACACATATTTTGTGTAATTGCAGTGTAGATGCATTTCTCATTTCTATAGGTGGATGAAATGTATGTGAAAATGTTTTGTATATTTTGGAAAATATTATACATCTGTGAGCTACTAACAAAAAGTTTTTATATATGCTTGCCAGCAGTTTTCATAGAACAAATTGCATTGCAGTTGAGACACTGCAAACATACTGAAAATGCCTTTTATTCTATTATAAAATTTGTCATTTATACTATGACAACTTTTTAAAAATTTGCATAATTAATAAAAACAACACATTCTCTAAAAAATTATTATAGGATAGCCATAAAATAACAACCTGAAAATGTTAAAAATCAAACCTCTTGCTTTATAAATTATAAATCAATATTTGCAGATTTATTACAAAGTGCTTTTACAAACTCTACTAAAAATAATTATGGATCATGTTCTCTGACATGTCTTCATGAATATATTGTCATGTTGAATTTGGGCTTTGTTATTCTTTTTTTTTTTTTTCAAATATAGGAACTGCTTTGTACAAATCAATTTAAATCTCCTTGTTCACTTTCTGAGGTGCCACATTTCTTTTTAAGATGTTCGATCAACACAAAACTGAGCAAAGCTAATTTGCAGAAAGAAATCAAAGTTCTTTTTCTTATTAACAAGGTTTCTAAACACTTTCATTAAAAAATGAATGCTTTTTATTTTATAAACTATATATTCATTAAGCAAGCGTTTATATATTTTGATACATAAGAGAGATAAATAGTGAAAGGGAAGCAGGAAGAGAGCGAGGAAGGGAGGAAGGCAATCAATAGGTGAATCAGTTGGTATATGGGAGGGAAAAATTAAGACAGGTCAGTGCTATGTCTTATTCTTACTAAGTTTTTTATTTTTAGGACCTAAGATGGTTTCTAAAATGCTGACTGGCTTTCATTAAACGTGGGTGGAATACAGCACGCACATACTTGCATAATTATGCAATATCTTCCTTTTCCTGTGGAATATTCTTTCTCTTGAATGTATAGCTTTTTTGGGTGCTTGTATCATGACTGGTGTTCTCTGAGCTTCTTCGGAGGCTCTATGACATAGTAGCTGTCATTAATCTTGGCAAATCCCAACCATCATTACTTCAGCTATTTCTTCTATTTTTTTTTCTTTGTTCTCCTTCTGGTATTTCTGATAAATATCTGTTGCACCACTTGTAGTTGCCCACAGTTGTTGGATATTCTGGGTTTCTGATTTTGTTTGTTTGCTTTTCATTCTTTTTTCTCTTGCATGTAAGTTTGGGAAGCTTCTACTACTATTTCTTCTAGTTCACCTATTTTTTCCTTAGCCATGTTCAGGCCACTGGCAAGCCTATCAAGGAATTCTCACTTGTATTACAATGTTGTTTCTTTTTCTTTTCTTTCTTTTTTTTTTCTGGCATTTCCTTTTGATCATTACTTACAACTTTCTTTTCTCTGCTTACATTAATCATATGTTTTCATGTGTTGTCTGCTTTTTTTCCATTAGAGCCCTTAGCACTTTAATCATAGTAATTTTAAATTTCCAGTCTGGTAATCCCAGAATATTTGCCATATTTGAGGGTGGTTCCAATGGTTGCTTTGTCTCTGCAGTCTGCTTATTGATATGCTTTGTATTTTTGTTGTTGTCATTGAAACCATAGATGAGGTTTATCAATTAAACGGAATTGGGGTTATTAGATTTTAGTGTGAGGTTTAACGTTTATCCAGCAAGGAGTTAAGATGTGTTTACTGCTTACCATTTTTGTTTACTATAGTTGTGGTGTCAGAGGCTAACATTTTCTCTGTTGTCTTTGTTTGTGCCTCCCCTATTGTCTTTGGGTTTCCCAGGAAACTCTTTCTTGTGTAGAATCTGAGGTCTACAATTCTTTCAACTATAATCCCTTGCTATTATACAGGATCCTTATTGATAATATGAAATTCCTAGCTTGCTAATTTTATCATCTTTGTTATTTATGAATCTGTGTCTGTTGACTTCTTTTTCTTCTAGTCATGATTCTCATTTTTATACTTTTTTAGGTTATCTAGTAATTTTAGATTGAATTTTAAACATAATGAATGTTGCATTGTTATATCCTGATTATGACATATTTATTTAAAGTATTGGATTTTATTGACAGGAGTTAAGTTACTATAAATCTGCTTGATCTTACTATGGTTTATTATTAAGCTTCCTTAGACTACATATAGAATAGACTACTCATAGAATAGACTTTAGTCTGAGGCTAGTTAACTAGTAAGATTGAATGCTCCAAATATTTACTAAGTCTCTTTTCTAGTAGCTCAGAGGAACTCAACTCTCTTATAGCCCTGTTTGAGCTCTGAAAATTGTTCTATGCTGAGTCTCGTGTGACACGCTTATGCACTTTCTTTTCATTACCCCATCATCTCTGATACTCTGCTCTGCAATCCCAGTCACTTAATCTTGTGTGTCTCCTCAACTCAGAGAAATATTAACTTCCTATTTAGGTTTCTCTTCCTTATTCTCTTCTCTGGAAAATATCTGTGTATAGAAAACAGGATACCAAAGTCTTGCTTTGTGTATTTCCTCTCCTTTAGGGATCACAGTTTTGTGCCGTCCATTGTTATATTTCTGGAATCAAGTTTGTTTCCCATGTAATTGTCTAGTTTTTCATTTGTTTCGAGCAGAAAGGCAAGTGTAGTCCCAGTGATTTGAACATAGTTGGAAGTCATGTATTGTTATTTTGCCAATTGTGAAGGTAAATACAGTGAAGTTTAAAGAAATTAACTAACTAATCCACATAAATTGCAGATCTGGAATTCTAATCTAAATCACACTGATTAGATCTTCAAAACTCACACTCAGCCAGCCCAGGTGGCTCAGCGGTTTAGCGCACCTTTAGCAGGGTGTGATCTTGGAGACCTGGGATCGAGTCCCACATCAGGCTCCCTGCATGGAGCCTGCTTCTCCCTCTGCCCATGTCTCTGCCTCTCTCTCTCTCTCTCTCTCTCTTTCTCTCATGAATAAATAAATAAAATCTTAAAAAAAAACCTCACACAGAGCCATTTGATATTTGCATCAAATTATCTTTTAATATATGAATTCATTCCCTGTGTGTAGAGGTAGTTAGCCCCAAGTCTGTAAATGTTTTCCTAACAAAAGCCTTGAAAACTTTCAGTAAAATGTTTAAAAGGGTGTGATCCTGGAGACCTGGGATCGAGTCCCACATAAGGCTCCCTGCATGGAGCCTGCTTCTCCCTCTGCCCATGTCTCTGCCTCTCTCTCTCTCTCTCTCTTTCTCTCATGAATAAATAAATAAAATCTTAAAAAAAAAAAACCTCACACAGAGCCATTTGATATTTGCATCAAATTATCTTTTAATATATGAATTCATTCCCTGTGTGTAGAGGTAGTTAGCCCCAAGTCTGTAAATGTTTTCCTAACAAAAGCCTTGAAAACTTTCAGTAAAATGTTTAAAAGATTTTATCTGGGTAATGGAATTATAGATATATTTCCCATTTAGAGTCTCTATAATTACTAATATTTCAGTAACAAGTAAGTTTTATCTTTATACATTATAAATTTTTTAAAGTTTAAAAATATAACCTTTTGAAAGCAGCCTTTGGGAGGCTGCTGCCATCAGGTAGGCAGGGAGACTAGAGAGTAAAGTGTAGGGAAAGCTGACCTGAGTGTTTACTCATAGAAGCTAGCCATCTTAAACCACCATAGACTAGTGTGAGTAGAGAGTAATTAAGACAAAATTTTAGATACCTGCTTGAACTTTAATTGCTATGACTGTGGGGATATGTAACCCACTTTCTATGTTGGGGTTTCAGAGTTGACATGATCACAGCTTTCAACTCTCGGCTTTGTCTCATTTGTTTAACATGACAGACTCTTAATTATCTAAGCTGCAAATTAACTGTATTGTAAAACACCCTGAGAAACTCTGTGTATAGGTGCTATGCAAATGTAGTATGACTGACTGATATATTTTAGTGTCTACTGTTAGGAAAATATAGACCTTCGCTGTTTGTGCAGAAGTTAAATTGATATCCCTCATAAACTCTTCTACCGCTCTTATAAACAACCAAACATATTTTCTTTTTTTTAACCTTAAATTAGTAACTTTGCTGCTAGAGCTCAGAAATGTAAATAAAATTAGTAGCAGCACTGAATGTTCTATGTATTCAGGAGCTTTCATGCAGGACTATGTTTATGTATATGTGTATATCTTATTTTTTTTCTAATTTATGAAAGAAAAGATACCCAGCTTGGCTATTAATTGCAATCAATAAATGTGAAGTTTCACTAAGATGTCTTTAGGTATTCCAGAACCTTCAGATGAAGAGAGGCTATCTAATGTTCACTTTTTTTCTTATACATATCGACATCATGGCAGATTATGGCACAAAAAAGTCCCTGTGAGACCTCAGGATGACAATGGTAGTTTCAAATCAAACTAAGTACATTCAGATCTTTTAAGCCTTTAACAATTAGCTTTAAATACAATCAAAGAGATACCTTAAACTTTTCCTATATGGATGTCTTATAAGTAATTTAGCTTTATTTTTTTGTCTCTTTCTCTCTCATTGAATTGAGTAGCTGAAGAGTGGAGTATTTTTCTTTGTATAGTTTGTCTCATTTGCCCCACACTGAAACCTGATCTAAGTGCTTGCTAATTGTTTTGCATGTTATCATGATGCTGTGTTGCTTGGCATAAACTGCTAAATTCTGGTAAATTCTATGGTAAGCTCCATAGAATGCACCCCCCCACACACACATACACACCTGTTGACCATGCATGCAAATCTGAGACCTGATAAATATTCAAGCCAATCTTTGAGAAATTGAAAGGTATCAATCCTCAACAAACACATATACATGTGCACTCATCTAGGACTGAATGAATTATTAGCAGATTCCCTAACATTTCAAGACAACATTATGTTCTGGAAAGAGCATAGAATTTGAATTCAAAGAGATTAGTGTTTCAATCCTAAATTCCTCTGTCAAGAGCTGGGCTATTATGAGGAGTTTCCTTATCTATAAAATAAAGGCAAAATTAGATAGATAGATGATAGATAGATGATAGATGATAGATGATAGATAGATAGATAGATAGATAGATAGATAGATGATAGAATAGAATTGTTGTAAGGACTGGAAATATCATTAAACTTACCTACTTACCTACCAAAGTACTTGGCCCATAAAAGACAATCAATAAATAGTGACAATTTTATTAATTACAGTCATTGTCAGAGTTGCTTTAACTGAGGAGGTAAAAAGGAACACACAGGAAGGAGACATGGGATCCCTGCATTATATTTTGTGCCAACATAATCCTCAAGGACTTGCTTAGAATAATGGATTTCCATTTCTAATTCTGTGGTTAATAACACATATAAGGATTACTCTCATCCCCTCACTCACTCATTTAGCAAATTGGACACACGTATTTCTTAACTCAGCAAATCTGCTTTGAATACCTCATTCAATCATTAATTCCTTTATTCCTTCATTTATTTAGTCAGTCAGTCAGTCAGAGGAATCTTGCAGGCAGCATACACCAAAATAGGTGCTGGGGAAATAAAGATTACATATAGGCCATGGGGAGCTCACAGGCTTCTGAAGACAGACTGGATGCAACAACACAGATAACACATTTTTCCTGGGATCTACTTTTTCCTTACAAACTTTCAGTGAAGGAAGATTCAAAGATACTCACTCTGGGAGTTTACTGATTATCTTTTCCTCAGGCTACCCTTTGTTACACTGAGATTAGAGGGGTTCACCCTCCATTCCTTTGGCAGAACTAATTTTAGGCTATTATTTAAGGGGTCCTTTAGATCTCTGAGAAATAGGAGATTCTTGCTTTTCTTTGTCTCCTTCCACCAATACTTTCTTTTAATTAACAGACCTTTTAATAACAGTTTAAGAACAGAAGAAATGAGCAGATAGAACAGCAAAATCCCATATAACCCCACACATTTCCCCCTATTACTATTGCTAGTAATGCTATTACTAACATTTTACATTAAGATGGTAAATTTGTTTCAATTAATGAACCAATGTTTTTACTAGAATCCAGTTTCTTTGGTTTGGCCTAACATCCTTTTTTTCTTTTTTAATCCCCGGAGCCCATCTAAGGCTACCATTTTACACTGAGATTTTTTTTTTTTTTTTTTTTTTTGGTCTCCCTAGGCTCTTGTTGGCTGTAAAAGTGTTTCAGACTTCCCCTGTTTTTGATGACCTTGACAGTTCTGAGGACTGATGGTCAGTGTCATTATAGGATCACCCTCTGTTGGAGTTTGTGTAATATTTTCCTCATATTTAGATGGAGGTTATGGTTTGGGGAAAGAAGAACCCAAAGGCAAAGTGCCATTTCACCACATCATATCAATGCTACTACGCTATCAAAATGATTTATGACTGCTGATGTGAGTCTTCATCACTCGGCTGATGTACTTTTTGTCAAGATGCTCCTCTGTAAAATTACTGATTTTTCTCTCCTTCCATATTGACCCTTTGGAAGGAGATTGGTATGCACCATCCTCACTTAATGAATAAGGAGTTATGCTTCACCTCCTTTAAGGTACTAAGTCCTTATAATTTATTTGGCATTCCTCTGCATGGGAGATTTGTCACTTCCCTCTCCCCATCTATTCATTTATTTATATCAGTATTGCTTAGTGGACATTTATTTTATACTTTAGGTTATAATCCCATACTCCTTTATTGATTGTGCTGTTCACATTGTTTCTATATATTATTTTGTAAAATGTTTTTTAAAAATTTTAGAACTAGGGATGCCAGGGTGGCTCAGCGGTTGAGTGTCTGACTTCCACTCAGGGCATGATCCTGGATGGAGTCCCCCATCAGGCTCCCTGCAGGGAGCCTGCTTCTCCCTCTGTCTGCATCTCTGCCTCTCTGTGTGTGTCTCTCATGAATAAATAGATAAAATCTTTTTTAAAAAGATTAAAAATCTTAAAACCATAAACTGTGAATGTGTCTTTAAATCCTTAACCAATCTTCTTTACCCTCATTTTTGATGACAGGGGGACAGAATGTATGTTTTCAGTCAGCCTTCTCCTAGTAGACACTTATGTTCCTTTTGTTTCCATTTTTTGTTGCCATGAATAATGATGTAATGAATACTCTTGTGGCTATATTTTACCCATGTCCATGAGAACTTCCTCAGTATATTTTTAGAAAGTTAGAATTATTGGGTAAAAGGATTCTTAAAAGCTAAGTTTTCTGAAATGTGTTGCCAAATTCTCCTCAAGAATGCTTGTAAAAGGGCCACTTTCACAGACCAGCCTACAAGCTGGGCCTCTTTTGATTTTACTCTGAATACTCTATACTCTGAATCCACAGTGTCAAAGATTGCTTTCATTTTTTCTTCTCCCAAGCCATAAATTGGAATTTAACAGTGCTATTTCTAAAATTAAACTAATTTAAAGGCTCTAAAAATCACCCAAGAAGAATATATATGCTTCTGGAAGCAACTCGTCATCCTTCCCATCCCAGTCTATCACCACCTTTCTCAGGAGACCTACATTTCTTACTTTTTAAATAATTGGCAATTGCATGAGAGAGATTTCAAATCCAAGTACCAAGGTGGTACTGAGCTGAAGGAAAAGAAGTTACTTACTTCCCTTTTTTTTTTTTTTTTTTTTTCGCAGCCAACCTTGAAACCTATCCCTAGAAGCTTTATTGGAATCTAGAGGCATCTCAGTATGTTAAGAAACAAAACAAAGCCACTCTATCCTTTCATCTTTGTCCTTGGACAAAAGGAAATCTATTCACTGGTTGTCAAACACGTTAGTTCATTAGATGAAGAATATATTTCTTAGCACATCCTAATAGAGCCTAATAAAATAACTCATTTTATATCTAGTTAGTTCATGTAGGAACAGCAAAGCATGATGGTATAGAGCTCAATCTCTATGAAAATATTTTTTTGGGGCAGCCCAGGTAACTCAGCGGTTAAGCGCCGCTTTCAGCCCAGGGTGTGATCCTGGAGACCGCGGATCAAGTCCCATGTCAGGCTTCCTGCATGGAGCCTGCTTCTCCCTCTGCCTGTGTCTCTGCCCCCCTCCCTCTCTCTGCGTCTCTCATGAATCAGTAAATAAAATCTTAAAAAAAAAAAAAAGAAAACAGTTTTTTTTTTGTTTGTTTTAAATTTACAGTGTGATACTGGGTGTGTTATTCAGGCTTTCCTAATCCCAGGATCCTCATCTACAAAATACTAACAACAGTAGTCCTGTGTCTCATAGTATTGTTACATGGTTTCATTGTGCCAGGCATATAATATGTGCTCAATACATATTAGATATATAATGATAGAATAATTAAATATTAGCATACCATATGTAATGTTTCCTTTATCTGAAAGTGTATGGTTGAGCAGAGCTAAGGTCAAGACCATAAATTTGATGGGACACAGGCCTCCAGAACCTCACATACTTTAACCAAATTATCATTTTCTTTATCCTAGAGTAACATAATGTTCATGATTGGAGAGGTCTTTATTTAGGTTAATATTATATATTGATAAAACATTATGGACAAGCTGTTAATCAACTACTAAATGAAGTGTCATTTTCACCTTGGAATGACGGTCTCCAGTTTGTGGTTCATGTGCCAATTAGAACTTACTTTACTTTAGTTAAAAGGAGTTGAAAATGGCAATAACATTCTTAGGGAATCTTTAGATAATAGGGCCTTCTTGTCCTTATGTGATAATAATCATGGTAATAAGGAAATTTAGCAAACCTTATTTTTATTTCAAAATTTCTATTTCACAACGTATTCTCACTCATATTTCCTATTTGATCCTCTCAAGAAGCCTTTTATGTGCCCATTGTTATCTCTAGTTATGAGAAGGCTGAGACCTAGAGAAATTGGACAATATGCATTCAATCATACAAAACGTGCTTGTGTCCTTTTACCCTACATGATAGCTTCATTCTGCTGCCACTGTTATTATGACCAAACCATACCTTTTCAAATGGCTGCAGCAATTGTAGTGTCAAATATACCAGACTAATACATGTGCACCATAAGATTTTTCCCTGAGAGAAACCTGGTCTAGACTCTGACCATTAGGACAGGATCGTGACTGCATTTAGATCACTCAGGAAAAAAAAAATGTTTTCCTTTCTCCAAAACAGTGAGATTGTTCTACAGAACTCATGAATGTATCCTCATTGTATCCCCATAGGACAATCTTGCATTCCAAACTCTTTGTATGAATATTTCAAGTTGGGGAAATGAAAGCAGCTAGCCGAGCAGTCTGAAAATTTAACAAAGGCACCCTTTGCTGTTTTTTGTTATTCTACCTCACTGTCTTCGATTAAAAATGGCCACTGACAGTATTTTTCTGAAATGAGGTTTAAGTTAAGAATAATCCCAAACATGAGCATCTTAGGAAACTGGTTCTCTGTACAAGTTTCTGGTTAAAAACTTAGTATGGCCTGGATTTAAGCTGTGTATAATGAGGTTTAAGAAATCCAGGGGAGAAATATAAGCTTTCTCAAATAGCACTAGTAATGAAAATTCTATTTATGGGATAATAGTATAAAATTGAAGCACAGTTTCTACTAGTGTGTGAAGAGCTTTAATTTAACTTCCAATTCAGGTTGGAACTAGGCCAGATGGTTAACAAATGTATACTGTGTCTCTAGATAAAATTAATAGAATGCTCACACAGTAAAAGCATAATGATGAGAGAGAATGAGGGAAAAGTCCTTATTTATGGCAATGCTTATTTAAGAAGCACAAAACCAGAGGGGTGGAGGAAAAAAGAAAAAGAAAAAAATGCTTTGATGTTTTATCTGGTAGTATCTCACAACCATGAGGACCCACATTTCAGGCAAACTTGATTTAGCAAATAGTAGCAAAATCAGAAAAGGTTTTTGCAAAGCTCCTTTTGAAATGCAAGGCTCCTGAGTGCATCTCCTATGGTCTGAGGAAACTTTGAATTAGAGAGTTGCTTCAGATTGGTTTTCTGTATTGAGATTTATATCCAAGCTCTATTTCTATATCATATTGGGAAGACTAAAAAAAAAAAAAAAAAGAAAAAGGCAGGGAAGAATTGGAGCTAAAAGCAAAATGTTGCCAGAAATGCCTGATATTTGCAGTTAGGATGATGATAGCACCATTTGTTTTGGCTTCCCTTCTGTAACAGTGCAGTTTCAAAAGATTTAACAATAATCTCCATTCTGAAGATCCCTCAAAGACCCCGTCTCCATGACATTCTTCATGTATTAATATATTAACTGTGCATTTTAAATAGACCACTTAATTTAAACTAGAATGAACTGCCAGCAAATACTGCATCACTAACATCATCAACACAGTCAAACTAGGTAGATCCTAAAAATAATGCTACAGCCCAGTAGAAGTAGTCTACTATTGTTTATAATTGAATGGGTGGTAACCTAAAGAATTGAAAGGTGAATCACAATAAATTAGCCTGTACTGCAACTCTAAGTAGAGGAGAATTGGCAGGTAACAACTTAGCAGACATTACCTGTCTAAACGTGAGTACCATTCCAAAAAGGTAATTAGAATTGTTAACAGCTGCCAGCTGACTAACTCAGATGACATACGGAAGCCATCTGTCACAATGCCTGGTACATAGTAAGCACTCAATTAATGATTATAATATTCATTAAAATGCTCAGGAGTGTTACATAGGATTTTTTTCTCTCTTTGGAGAATTCTGTATAATTCCTTTCCACACTACTACCATGGTTCTAGATGATTAACTAGGGTTGAAAAACAAGGATACTTCACAGCAAAACATGTAGTATCTCACCTGAGAGACCTCTGTTGTCATGATGAGGAAATGAGCATGACCACTATGATTGGGCATAATAACATCTTAGTAGTCAATATATAAAGCAGTGAGAAGCAAGAAATTTACTTCTAGAGGCATATGGGGATGTTTGTGTGCCCATTTCTTTCACAGTGTGGAGATCTAATTTTAATTGACAAAGGATTCATAAATCAATTTATGTTGAATGCATAGTCATATTGGAGTCCTTAATAGAGAACAGAAAACAAATATCAGCTAGGGTTTTTGCTTTTGAAATAATAACAATAACATAATGATTGTAAGTTGTTTTATTAACTTATTAACACTAAAATGTTGCTAGACATGTTTAATGTTGCTTGACAGCATATTGTGCATGTGACCTGGATTGTATCATTTAATCCTCATAATAATCCTATGAATTATGTACTATTTTTAATCCCTATCCTATAAATGAGAAAATTCATGCTTATAGAGATAGAGCAAAATATAGCTGATAAGAGCTACATTCTGCTTTGTACTACATAAATAATATTCTATTATAATAGCTTTATTATTATAATTATAATTTACATAGAATGGTATGTCTTAGAAAAATGAAATTGCATTTAAAAACTAAAGCTGATTGGGGCACTTGGGTGGCTCAGTTGGTTGACTCTTGGTTTTGGCTCAAGTCATGATATCATGGGTCATAGGATAGAGCAGCACTTTGAGTTTTGTGCTCAGTGAGGAGTCTGCTTGAAGATTCTCTCTCTGCCCCCCACCCCCACCCCCACTGATGCACTTGTTCTCTATCAAATAAATAAATATCTTTAAAAACTAAAGCTCATTACTAAAATAATTTCATCTTTTGTAGATTCTAGTTCTTCCCACCCACTGTCCATTTGGGATGCCTTCAGAAAAGACAGAGGGTGTGAAATCTAAAGCAGTTGATTTAGTGTCTTCATAAGAAGTTTCAGGACAAAATGGGAAGTTTTCATTAAAATGCATATGTATTTTATGTAATCTGTGTTTTGCATTTATTCTGTCCGTATATATCACATTACCAGTGATAATCAGAAGGACCATGGCATTCATATTTAGCAGTGACATAACAAATTTGAAAAAAATCTCAGCATTCAATTAGTAACTGAGTCCTTATAAAACTGTTTTTCTATTAGTAATTTTAACCTAAAATGTAGTCACAAGATATACTTGATAAGACTTCTATTTATAAAAAAACATTTTTAAAATTTTAAGTGTTTTTGATAGTTTACTTGCCCTACAGTTCTAATATATGGAGTATAAAATGTAACATCCAGAGGAAATCCACCATATTGTATAATTCAATCATACAGGTTGCATTTAGACCCAGGTGTTCAGAACTATTTGTCATGTCTTTTTGCAGGGAGTGGGATTGGTTTGTAAGCAGCAGGAAAACAGCTCAAACAAGTTTCAGTCAAAAAGGGAAAAAGGGTCGCCTGAGTGGCTCAGCGGTTGTGCGCCTGCCTTCGGCTCAGGTTGTGATTCTGGGATCTGGGATCTAGTCCCACATCGGGCTCCCTGCGAGGAGCCTGCTTCTCCCTCTGCCTATGTCTTTGCCTCTCTCTCTGCATCTCTAAAGAATAAATAAATAAATCTTTTAAAAAAAGGAAACAAAAAGAAGTATTGATTTACAGAAATGTTCAAAGAAACATGTGGGCCTGGGTGGGGCTGGGCATCAGGCATAACTTGGTCCAGGCATGTGGAAAAATTCCAAGTGTCTATCCTTTGTGTTAGCTTTGGATTTCAAAGATACTCCATTTGGTGGGAAATTATTGTCTAGAAGTTCCAAGTTTCTATTATACTGTCTGAGCAAACCACAGCAAAGAAAGATTCTCCTTTCAATAGTTCTCCTAAAAGCAGTCCCAGAATTGAGTGTAGTTGTCTCTGACAGGTTGCCTTGGTTCTCACAGTTGACCTCTGCAGTGACCATGGTGTACCTGCCTCTAATGGCAAGACCTGAATCTTGTGCTCTGTCCTGAAGCCAGAGGTGTAGACTTCCCAATTCAAATAAGATGAAGTACAGATAGGAAGCATTGTTTTTTTTAAAGGAAAATCAAAATACAGACAACAAACAAACATGGGACCACTGCAGATTGAGAAGTCAGTACTCTAATTGTTATATCCTTCTTCAAAATTGAAAGTTCTTATGTTAGCAGACAGCACACTGAATCTTAGGAGCTTCTCCATAATTAAAAGGTTTATTAGTGAAGATTTATCACTCCAACCCCAAATGAGGTAAGAAAAAAGATCCAGAGGGTATCCTTTCTTAACTAAAAAACTTTTCTGTCTCTGTTCAGCCTTACGTCTTTTCTACATTTCTAGCCTTTTGCTGTTATTCTAGTGTAACTTAGATCTTGTATGTTCCACAGTCATGGCTTTCCACAAATATTCTACTGCTCAGTTATGGTCATGTATTCCTTTGATGTTTAATACCACAGAAAACCATTTCTATGTCTCTCTAATGGCTATATGGACATACCATACTGATAATTATTTAAGGGTTCCTTACACTTGATATCATAATTAAGGTAAAATAAGGGTCACAGCATATTGGGAATTCAATAAATTGGTTTTCCAAGAAGCAGACTTTGAAAGGATAATTTTTTGCAAGTGATTTGTTTGAAGAGTTCTTAGAAAGAACCCATAAGAGAATTGAGAAGTGGAAAAGAGAAGAGAGAGTAGCCAGCAGAGTATGGTATCATACGATATTCAACAGAAGTTAAATTTGCCTCAGTCCTGCGGAGGAGCTCTGAAGAGAGGGCAGGTCTCACCCCAGAGATGTCCCACCACCAGTGGCAAGGAGCTGGACGATTTGTACCACAACACCCAATTAGATGATTAAGAGCTGACCTTGGAGGTGTGTAAATGTCTAGCTGCTTTCACCTCTTTCTTTGTGAAGGGAAAATTAGCTACAGCAGCTTGAGGGTAGTTGTCAACAAAGAGATACAGATGTAGATATTAACTGTTGAGGGTAAAAGCACTTCAGAATCCGGGGTGGCTAAGGGATCAAAAAGCACACAGGTAGAGTACTGACAGTTTCTGCTGCATTACTTCTTTTTTTTTTTTTTTTTTTTTTTTTTTTTTGCTGCATTACTTCTATTAGAAAGATATATCTCTATAGGATTTACCACTTCATCCATTTAGGGGAAAAAAAATTATCCAGAGAGACTTAAGGATTATCATTGAGTTCTTTTGGGGAAAGTAGGAATAGTTGGGGTGGGTGGGACTTATTATTTTTGCCTCCACTTGATTTGGACACTTAAAATGGATATCTACTCTTGTAAAACCACAAATATTAAAGCTATCAGAATATGATCTTGTAATAGCTGTGGGATCTGTATTGTTTTATGTTTAAATGCATAGCATTTGAGGCAAAGACACTTGGGAACAGATCCTAGTTCTGCCACCCTTAGTTGTAGGAAAAGTAAATGCAATTATCTATGCATGTTGTACACATATATAATATACGGCACATAGTTTGTGGTTAATAAGCAATAGCTATTGTGATATTACTACAATTATTATTAAATGGCAAACTGACTCAGAGATTAAGATATTTAGTGATATCAAAAATTGACTTCTGTCTTCATATCAAAATAAAGAACTATGATACAACTATAGGAAATAGACTCAGTCTTTACTGATTTTTTTGTCTTAATGCTTTAGTTTAAAAGCTTTTTTTAGTTGGTTACTTTACATGTATTTGTTATAAACCTCAGAGATGCACAGTCATAAAAAATAACAAAGAGTCATGAATTTAGAAAAGTATCAGAGTCTCTATTTTTCTCTTTGAGAATAAAATTTCTTAGAAATTTGTATTACACAAGTAATGCAGACTTTTGTAGGAAAATAATGAAAAATCGAGATAAGCAGAAAGACGAAAATTGAAAGCATTAATATTTTTACTACTCATCCATAGTAACCTTTAATATTTTTACATATGCATTATAAATATAGATATATTTAAATTTGTATGATAGGGTATAGACTCTAAAATTCACCAAATTTGGTGAAAATCTTTCTGTGTGAGCAATTTTCTTCTAGAACTTACCTTTTTTTTAAAGATATATTTATTTATTTATTTATTTATTTATTTATTTATTTATTTATGAAAGACACACAGAGAGAGGCAGAGACATGGGCAGAGGGAGAAGCAGGCTCCCTATGTGGAGCCTGATGCAGGACTTGACTACAGGACCCCAGGATCACACCCTGAGTTGAAGGCAGATGCTCAATGGCTGAGCCACCCAGATGCCCCTAGAACTTCATTTTTATTTGTAGTTTTGTATTCTTTAATATGAATTAATAAGAAAACAAGTTATCTGGGAGTGTCTGCCTTCGGCTCAGGGTGTGATCCTGGAGTCCTGGGATCGAGTCCTGCATCGGGCTTGCTGCCAGGAGCCTGCTTCTTCTGCGTCTGTTTCTGCCACTTTCTCTGTATCTATCATGAATAAATAAATAAAATCTTAAAAAAAAAACAAAAACAGTTATCTGAGGTTAATAGTTGGCGAGAATATGCCATTCTACTAAAATGTCAACCTAAATTTGTGGTTTGTGGCAAGGCTTTTTAAAAGGCTTAGGTTTGGGGCAGCCCGGGTGGCTCAGTGGTTTAACGCTGCCTTCAGCCCAGGGTGTGATCCTATAGACCGTGGATCGAGTCCCACGTTGGGCTCCCTGCATGGAGCCTGCTTCTCCCTCTGCCTGTGTCTCTGCCTCTCTCTCTCTCTCTCTGTGTCTCATTAATAAATAAATAAAGTCTTTAAAAATAAATAAATAAAAGGCTTATTTTTTTAAAAAACTAAGTTTATTATAATAAGTATTTTATTTTGTCTTTAACCAAATTCAAGTTACATTTGTAACTATATACTAATTCTGAGAAAAATAAATCACACAGTGATTGGGGGATATGTTTTCTGACAAATATGTGAGCACACGTATGACTTTCTACATTATGTCTATCTTTGAGTTGCACAGAAGGGTCATCATTGTTTGCCAATAAAAAATTCCTTGGACTTCATCAGTTTTGCTTTATTTGAGGCCTTTACTGAGTCACCATCACCAATATTCTGTAGTTTACCATTCAAACTCCACAGATCTTTGTCATCTACTTTGCATTTGACTAGATAATTCCCAGTTTATTTTTGTTGACTTGTAGAAATCCTGTATCTTTGATAAAGTTTACAATCTAGCTTTACAAAATGATTTACTTTTATTATTATTAATTTAAAATGTATTTAGAATAGAAACATTTAAATCATCTGGAAATCTATAAGAGAATGAAGAATGATTTGACACTAGAAAAGGAAAGATGTTTAATGTAAATAGATTGGGGATTTGTTATTACAAGTGATTAGTTTATTAGGAAATACTTTCCCGCTCTAATTTTACATAAACCCTGCTGTCTTTGTATCTGTAGAAATAAGGTCTTTCTCATCATGAATTTCTAAGTCCATCCCTTATTATTATCGAAAAAAAATCTGCATGTAATAGGATGCAGACATTTTGAAACCGTGTGGTGCAGGTCACCTGAATTTTGAGCAACCAATAATTATTAGAATGGTTAGGCAAATTCTGAATCATTAAATAATTTTAAAGTGGTCTAGTTTGCCCATGCCTTGTAAAAAGCAGAGAGAAATGATTAGCACTTAGGTTTAGACATTATAAATATATTTTTGCTATTTTCAAAGATATTCATACTAGACTGAAGATATTAGATATAAGATTAAGTTAAACCTATAAATAAAGGAACTCCACAAATTCTAACAGGAATAGGGTACAATATAAAATTAACTTTTATAGGTTATTTGTTATTTTTGTTTTAGATAAGCTATAAGTTAGTGCATTCTTTTGAAAATCATGAAATCTAAACCCCCAATTTATATAAGTTCATTTTATAGTACTGGTCCCCCATGATAATCTAGCTCACTCATCACATATATCTTCAGTAATCTGTTATTGCTAATTTAGCCATAGAGTAATCTGTATTTTTGTCTTAGTATCTATAAGTATAGAAAAAGCTTGCCTATTCTTAAATGTCACATGCTTACAAAGAATTTCCTGACCACCATGTATACACTGATATAATCTTGTTCCTATTTCTGCACCCTGTTTCCTTTGTTTCATTTACTGCAATTTACAAATGTATTATTTTTTATTATTTATTTATTGTATGTTTCTCCACTGGTCTTTAAGCAACATGAGGGCAGAAAACAGGTTTATTTTATTCATTGACTTATTCCTTGATTATAGCACCATGACTTGCACATCACTTAATAAAGTGTTATAAATTGCTGGATGAATGGATGGTGAATGATTGCATGATCTGAAAACTAGTCACAATATAATAAATCGATGGAAAATTTTTCCTTGAGAATTATTCTTAAGGACACTCTTCTTTTATCCTACTGTCATAAAGACTAAATTGTCTTCTATTCTAATGAGGTATAACTGTTTAGTCCAGTCCCTGATATTAGTTGGAGGAGGTTGGATGGAAACCCGTTGCCAGGGAAAGTCAAGTACAGCAAATCCCAAGCTATTCTTGAAATCCCGAACTTTCAACAGGAAGATGAAGGCTTCTATGAGTGTATTGCAGGCAACCTTCGAGGGAGAAACCTTGCAAAGGGTCAACTCATTTTCTATGGTAAGCCAATAGAATTTCAAAAAGTTTATGAAATATTCAGTAATATCCTTCCTTCATAGTAAGTAGTGAAAGCCATTAGCATGTTGTGGAAGAGTGTCATAGGAGAAATAAAGAAGACACATGTCTGGATTAGGATATTTAATACAGTGATGGACAGGTAGGAATGACCATTTTTAAAATATAGCTTCAATTCCATCATGGTTGTTGCATGCTACTGTTTATTATAATTGCCTTGAAAGTATCAGCAGTGTCACATTAAAGCTATAAAACTTTATAAGACAAAGTGCCATAGAATCCAATATACATCCCATAAAACATTCAGCAACAGCCCATGAGAATCTTAATGATAATTCCAGGTAAAATTCACAAGAGAAGGAAATAAATGACAGGAGAAACATAATACTGAATGGTAGTTTTCAGTATTTGTTTCTATTTTCCAGATTTTGTCTATTCATATGTGCATAATAGAAAAATAAAGTCATTACTTTACTTAAAATACATGTTTGTCTCAATTACCAGAATCTCAAATGAAAGCATATATTATATAAAAATTGTCTTCATGTCTTCGTTTATCCAGGCCAAAATACACACTTGCATAAAATTTGCTTCTTCTTCTTCTCTTTTTTTTTTTCTACAGCAAATAAATGATAAAATACACCCAAGAATTATCAAAATGTTTGGTGCTGTTAAAATATTCTTAACTTCTTTGCTAAATTTAATACATCCATATTGGAGAACGTTTTAAGACTGTATTTATACATGACCAAAAATACTTTCCTATTTGTCATGTTTCTTTGTGACATGTTTACAATCAACGATAAAGTAATTGGAGAAAATACATATTTTTTTCATAACTGGAAAAGTCTAAGGTATTGTAATTACCTCATAGGAATGGCGATTCAGTATCCTGTGGTGAGAACATATTGTGCCTTGGTTATATTATTTTCCATTTCCTTTAGAATTTCCTATTTTAACCTCGGATGGAAAGTACTATTTTATATATAGAACATGATATCCTGCTGATTATTCCTCTACAGTTGTAGTTATACACACACACACACACACACACACACACACACATATATATAAGAATTTTTTCAAATCTAGTATCCATTGTAAATAAAATAGTAAGGATGTGACTGGAAGTATTTTAGTCACCAAAGTATTAAAGGCATTGCAAATTTTTAGTGATATTTTATTTTTCTATTAAATAGACAAAGATATAACTACATGATTAAACAGAAAATGAGGGAATCTTTAACCAGAAATCAATAATAAAGTACTTTCTCCCACATCTATACAGAAACTGTTAACTTACACAGCAAATTTTACAAATATTAATTCATGTAATTGTTAACAAGAGTAAGAAGTAGAAACACATGTCATTAGCCATTTAATGAGTTCAAATGATCCTTGTGGAGTAATAATGAATAATTGGTCAACAGGACAAATATTATGCTTCTTGCTCACCTATTAATTTATTTGTCATTGTGCTCCCAAAGGAGCAATTGAGTAATTGACTCAATTACCTGAGAATTGCATAAGACCTGAAAATTTTAAGAACAGAATCAGGTTTATTATATTGCTGTGTTTAAGTTATAATTTGGAACCCTATCCCTCTATATTGTATCTCTATAACCTCTAAAAGAAATTCTTAAAGTATTAATATCATTATAGAAAATGTAACATATTCAGGGACGTTAAGTAACTTTTCATAACCATTCAGTAGGGAAAAAATAAAATCTAAAATCCAAACCTATTGACTTGAAACCCTAACTCCTTTCATGAATTAACTGTGTGAAACTTTGGTTTTCAATCTGAAGAATCCCAAGAATTTACATATTAAATAAATATGTTTTAAAATTATAATTACTGCCCTAAGCAACAAACCATATATATTTCAACTTTTATTAAGCAATATGAATTATATGTTAGCATGAATTTCTTCTTCCAGGTCAAACATATGCTAAGACAATTTCTAAACAATCATCTTCAAATTATAAAATTTTGGTAATAACGTTCAGAAACATGATTCCATTTTATCCATGCATCTACTTCTTCCAAGTCTTGCCTTGATTTGTCCCTTAAAACAGTGATAAGCATGTTCTGTAACTGGAAGTCATCCTGATTCCCACAGATGGCAATCCCAGGCTTAGTCATTACTACAGTGAAACATCACGATTCCTTCTTCTCAGCAACCAGCTCCCTAAAGGACCTTTTATCTTGGTGAAGCAGACGTTGCAGTGGGAAAACCCTGGAAGTCAGACATACTTGTATAACATTTCAAAAACTCTCAATCCCACTTCTTACTTCAACCACTGCTATAGTGAGCAGCTCTTTGTAGGTGTCACCTGATAGAGTCTCATTTCAGGTGCCACAGAAAGTCCATCTGATTTCCTCTTCCAGTTTTCCGTGCTCTCGAGAACATACTCAGCACATAAATACCCACAACCTGGATATGCTCATACATAATGCCTATACTACCCTTGAATGACTGTGGACAGGAGCCAGTGAACAAATGCTTCCTCTTCCTTTCCTAGGTAGACAGTTATAAAGACCCCTTCGAAGTTCACAGAAGATAGAGTAACAGTGGCCCATTTGGGTGGCCAACCAATAACTGATCCTTGCATTGCCTCTTTCTTTCCCTGTTGACTATTCCTTTTCCTGACACCTTACCTTTGGGCTGGCATTCCCAAAGAGACAGCCTGAACACAGCCCCTTGATTTAGGCTCTGCTTCTGAGGTTCAAATTTTGACTTCTGTATCTTTTAACTATATCTTCTTGAGCAAGTTATCTAACATCCCTGCAAAAATCCTCTACAAATGATTGGAGGGAGAATCAACTGCAATGAGACATATAAAACATCTAGCTTGTAATAGCCTGCAGTTCCAAAGGAAATTTCACCTGCTCTTAATATATCTGAGGACAGATCTGACTAAAAGAAAGGGATTAAATGACACAGCCTGGCACCCTCATATCATCTTTATGGAAAAAATATTAGTTTTAAAACATTAAATCTACACCCCACCTGTTTCTATCAATGGTAGCAAGGATCATACCATCTTATACCTAAGTAACACTTAATGTAAGTGCCTTAGTACTCATTGTCTGTCAATGTTTTACCTAGGATAAAAAAAAAATTGGAACATAATCCTACCAATATGTAAAAGGCTCATATTTGAATTGTGCTTCAAACTATTGAATTGTAATTATGTCTGATATAGACAGACTTTAGTTAGTTCAGACCAAATATAATCAAGGGCCTTGGTCCACAGTGGATTCAGATTTGGTATACATTTTCTTACTTGACCTATGCACTAAAATTTACATGAAATTATTCTCTGGTCTTGTTCTGCATTTGGACCTTTTCCCACAACTCCCAAGTTGCTGTAAAGGTGCATAAAAATGACAAATGGCAAACATTTATCTTATGCTGAAGGACCACTGATACTTATATCAAGATTTCTGTTGGTCCACAATGAGGCTCCTGCACTTCCCTTCCCTCAAGGCATGTATTTGCAGCACTGTTGGATCCAGTTAGTTTTGTCCTTCTGCTTTCTATAGATCTTGGAATGTTGCACAATGTTTTGAATAATTGACTTGCCAAGTAGTTGTTCTTCTCTATTTTTGAAACAGCCCCACCAGAATGGGAACAAAAAATCCAAAATACATACCTGTCTATCTATGACAGTCTGTTTTGGGAATGCAGAGCTAGTGGAAAGCCAAATCCTTGGTACACCTGGTTAAAGAATGGTGAACGCCTCAACCCAGAGGTAAGTATCTAAGCTGATATTAAGAATTCACTTATTCTCCTAGGGAAATATTGTTACTACCAGCAACAACTAATGCTCATGGAATGCTGAGTAGGTGCTAGGAAATGTAGTATACTCTTCATATAAACTAACTTATATAATACTTAAATAAACTCAAAGTAGCTATTAATATTATCCCCATTTTTCAAATAAGAAAAATTAAGGGTAGAGAAGACAACTTGCATAAGGTCACACACCAGTCAGTGATAGATCCACATTCAGATATCATCATCATCATCATCATCATCATCATCATCATCATCATTAACGCCCACCAAACTCTTGTATGCTCCAGATCTTGTGTTAATGTTTTTCCATGCATTATCTTACTGTATCCTCATGGCAATTTTATGAGAGAAATGCTAGTATTATTTCTTCTATAGATGATGAAAACTGGTTTCAGAGGGGTTAAGTTACTTGTCCAAAGTCACACAGCACCTAGTAAATGTTAGAATTTATATTCTAAACGTAGTCTGATTCCAGGATCCAAGCTCTTAAACATCACCCAGTATCTTGCTTTTAAGAAAACTAATGGCTCTAAACTAATTGGAAATGGAGGATTAAGGCAGTTATCCACATTTTTCAGTCTAAAGCTTACTTTTGTTCAACAGTATGCTGAAAATGAGACAGCATTTTTTCATCAAATTATTCAGATAATTGCATTAATTCTCCCTTTTACTTTGGACTTGTGGGCACAGCTAGGGACACAAAGAACATCTGGTGTTTAGAAGCCGAATATAATGCTGTTCTTTGTTTTG
This sequence comes from Vulpes lagopus, assembly GCF_018345385.1. Lineage (NCBI taxonomy): Eukaryota > Metazoa > Chordata > Mammalia > Carnivora > Canidae > Vulpes > Vulpes lagopus. Next base: position 42,277,402 of record NC_054830.1, read on the forward strand.
GTTTTAATGGGCTTTTCTTCCTGAATACCTTTTGCATAGAGCATTTTCTGTTTCCTCCAGCCAACTTTTATTATCCTTAAAGGATGGTAATAGGTATACCGAAATATTTTTTTAAAATTATATTTGCTCTATTAAACTATTTCATTATGTATGCACTCAAAATTGTATTTCTATACTCCAAATGGGACTCTGTAACAGATTTTGGCTGTTTAAGCATACTATGGCAGGCTGCAGAAAAGGAGAATTTAGCTTCTCCAACTTCTGATTCAATTAGAATATTATCAAGTCATCACATTTCAAGTCTTTTGGAGACCTTACGATGGAAAGCCAAAGACATTTCTAACTATTATATTCATGTCTAACATTGTTACTAACCGTATTTTCTGGAGTAATTGGAATGGTCAATATTACAAATTATTTTATATGCCAAATAACAGAAAGCACACACTCTGTGCAGACAACGCCAATTTTCAAAGAAATGAGACATTAAATATACTAACCACTAAAATTATATGAAAGATGTTTCTTTTTTTAACTTCAAAATCTGTTCAGAATCTTTCAGTATATTAAGTGTCATCTTCATAAACATCAGTTCTCATACACCAAAATATCCTATATTATAGATATGCACAAATGTTTAATAATATATTCTGGTTAAGAGTATGCCTACATTAACATACTAGCATCTTCACATGACTTTTCTTTTATTAGGAAAGAATTCAAATAGAAAATGGGACACTTATCATAACTATGCTGAATGTGTCAGATTCTGGTGTCTACCAGTGTGCTGCAGAAAACAAATATCAGATAATTTATGCAAATGCAGAATTGAGAGTATTAGGTAAGTCATTTATTTATAACTAAAAAACTTAAAATGACATTTTAGCAAATGATGATTATACATAATATGAATCAAATTTTTATGTAAATTAGAGAGTGCCTTACCTTGAAATAATGGGAAATGTCTAAATTAACTTTAAAAGAATGTGGGGTAATCATTATTATTCTATCTGAGCAATATTTTAGGACTTCCAGTGGAGCACAATTTTGGGTACATCCAAGCCAGGAGAGGGCTCCTCCAAAGCTGATCCTAGCACATGATGTTTTGAGTAGAATTCAAAATTATCCGTTAGAAATGTTTTCATCTGCCAGTTAAAAGTAAAGAAGAGAAAAATCTCAATTTTTAATGATTTAAGCAGATATTTATTTTATCTCTTAACAGGTTCAGGGGTGGTCGTTGAGCCATGGCACTGTGATTGATGATGTTATTCTTTATCCTTTTCCCTCATGCGTATAGCCTTGAGGAAATGACTGCTATAGCTACAGAAATAAAATCCATATTTAAGGGAGATGGGGAAGGTAGGGACAAAAGTGACCAAATCTATCCCTCTCATTAGAAAATGCAAAATTTCCTTGCATCCTTACAGTAAAATCCTTTTATGCCAATGGCTAGAACCCTGTCACGTGACCATCCAGACCTCACAGAAAGCTGGGCAGATAAGTCCCTACAGTGAAAAATTGGGAATAGAAGCAGTTTGAGAATGATAATCTCAGTGGTGTCTATTACAATAAATAACCCATTAGTGTCTTTTACCACAAAATTTTCTTAATGGTAAGAAGAAAGGAGATGAAAAAGAGGAAGGATCAAGCAAAGCAACAAGGTTCCATGAGCTTATGGACAATAAACATTGATTTGTTTGTTTATTCTTTGAATCACTATTTATTGAACATTTATGTGTACTAAGCATTAAAATATAATTATCAATACTTAAGTGATTTTTACTTTCATAGAACCTGTAGCTTCACTGAGAAAAAAGGCACTAAATTTTAAAGTATGATTATTATGGTCAATAACTGAGTAGTTGTCAGACTTCATGGCAAGTTGAACATAACCTAAATTGAGGACATTCTCTTTAAGCTGAGATCCAAAGGAAAGGCATGTACAGGTAAGTGGAAGGGCAAAGGAACAATATTTTAAATGCCCATAAACAAAAGATTATGGCATATCTGAAAGAATTCCAGCTTAATTAGACTAGACTGGGGACAGGCATTGGACACATTCATGAAGCTGGGTTCCCACATTCATGAAGCTGGAAAGATTCAATGCATCCAAGCAGTCTAAAACTTTCTCACTCTCATGAACTGATATTTGTTCAACATTTATTTAGTGGGGACAAAGTTGAAACTGATAGACTTTTTTTTTTTTCTCAGTCTGCCTGCTTCTACAGAAGGCAGAGTATTTCCATTTTGCTGATTAAAGGCTTGCCTGAAGAAATATGACATAGTGATAGAGTATTCTTGACTTAACTCAGCGGTATCTTGTATTTCACATTTAAGATCATTACAGTGACAGAAATGGATTTGGTGATTTCCCTCATCAGGTTTAAAATCCCTTCTTCTGTCTCTTATTGTTTATAATAAAGAGGTGAAGATGACCATGGTTAAAAAGGGTGGATTAAAAAGGAAGTTAACCATGGTTATCTTCACCTCTTTACTGTAAGCACTGTTGAGAATGTGACTATATAACTTGCTTTTGTTAATCACAATGACTTGCACCAAACAAAAATGAATTACATTTATTGAACATATACTTTGTGCCCAGCAGTATGCTATACTTCTTTATAGATGTTCTCTCATTTAATTTCCACAGTAAATTTCTGAGGTGATATCTACTGTCATCTTCATTTTTCAAATGAAACTAGAACTCCAAAATGCCAAGTTTGTAACTGGCCTCAGGACAACCTGAGCAAAACAGCTTGAAAAAGAGCTCTGGGTACAAATACTAAATTTTGTCTGGTACACCACATTGTCATGTTACCACATGTTAATTAAGCGAGTAACTTAACAGTTTTGTTTTTAATTCTATTTTTAGCCTCAGCTCCTGATTTCTCTAAAAATCCCATTAAAAAGAATTCAGTTGTTCAAGTTGGTGGGGATATTACTATCGAATGCAAGCCAAATGCTTTTCCTAGGGCAGTTATCTCCTGGAAAAGAGGAATGGAGAGCCTAAGACAAAGCAAAAGGTAAATAAATCTCTTTTGTGTTATATTTTGAACTATTTTGTAATACAATGTCTTCCAAATCTAAGTCTAAAATTCTCTCTTTATGATAAGCTTACAACCGAGTACTCAGAGATATCAAACATTGCCACATAATAGCAAAAACTAAAGAATCTTATAAACTTAAGACCTATTTGTATAATTTTGCTGCAATATACTTTATGCTTGCATTTGTAATATATTTTTTAAAATCCTTTAAGACCTTTTCTATATTCAGCTTGAAGATTTTTCCTGACCCAGCCTGCTGAGAAATCAGTGAGAAGAGCATTACACAAAAGAGACACTTATACACACACACCTGGTGTTGTGGTTTTTAAATAGTCACACAGGTGTTCACCCCATGACAAAAATGAATTCACCACATGAAAAAAATGGTAGAGAGGCTCCTGTAGAGAAAGAAGAGAGGTTTCCTTCTATTCTGGATGTGATTGAGAAATCCTGGATCAGCACTGGCATATTTTCTAAGAGAGTTTAGATGGAGCAAAACAGGTGTTTTTCTCTTTTTAGAATATATTTTATTGAGTTTTACTATAGAACCCTGTGTACCTAGGGATGACTAGTCTGTAGTTACAGCTCTATTGCAATGACCCATGTATGTTACTGTGTGATCAAATGTGCAATGGAATACTATTGTGAATGAGCCATTGTGCTGAATATGTGAAAGTGTTTCAGTGAGCTCTTTATCGGTATCATGTGTTATTAATGGACGTGCATAGCTAATCAGGTAGGTAATATAAACAAACAAGACAGGCCAAGTAAAAGAAAGGACAGCCGAAGTGTAATGCAAAATGGCAGTCTGCCAGTCTTACAAGTCAAAGCTGTGAGTTTGCACCAAACTAGATAGTCACTCCAAATTCAGGCAGATGTTTTTGGTGGGAAAGTAGAACTTCAGACAGAGTTGTACAACTTCAAACATTTCAAGAAAAAATTGAAATCTCCATTTTGGAATTCTGAGCCAGTAAAAATGCCCAAAGGCTGGATACAGGGGCACTCTCTTGTTATTTCTGATCTAGGACTGCTTTTGTGGTCAAGGGAGAGAGGTAAGGGGGTAAAACAAATAAACAATGCTGATTGTATAGAGTGCTATCAGGATTATATCTGGTGCCTTGAAGACCCTCTCCTGACAAGACAAAATATGCAAGAGAAAGACTTATCTAGAGCACTCTCTTTCCTTACTATCTCTCCTGTCTCCAGTGAGCTCTACAGCCCTACAGTGAAGTTTTCCCAGGACAGGGATTTTGTCAAATTTATCTGTGCATGCCCTGTGCCTTTGGCATAGAACCTGAACTCAATCAATATTGAGTGGAATGAATGTGTCAAAAAGGATGACTACCTCAGGTGTCACCAGCTTTAGGGAAAAGCTCTTCTGGAGGAGATACCCCAAGACATAAGAACAGAAGCTTCAAAGCTAAGGAGAAAAGACAGATGAAGGAAAATCTGTTGCCTGGCCCTGACTGGGCTCCTTCCTCTGTATAGACTACCTAGGAGATCATGGCAAGTATTCTCAACAGCTTTGGATGTGGATTCCTTTTAAATGTTTCCTCTTTGATTTCTAAAATCTAATTGGGATTTGAAGGCACTGCTGTAGAACAGGAAAACGCAAGAGATATCATAGTATCAAACACAGCAGTCTGTACTGAGAGTTGAGATAAAATGATTACTTCATTTCCAAAAGTGACTCAAAGTCCTCACCTAAGTAGCAGGAATGACTGCTGTTTACTTCCTATAACCTTTAAAGACTCAAACACAATGTACATGGGGAAGAGAAAGAGAGGGAAGAGGATTTGAATTAAAATAAGAAAATGAGAGGGGAAAAAAAGTTTTGTAGAGTATTAGGGAAACTGCTTTTAAAATGGCTTTTCAGGTTTATAAAAAAAATTGAAGAAGAAAAAAAGAAAGTTGAGTCCCAGAAGTACATAGTAATTACAAACATATATCTTTGCCAGTTATAGATTAGCTTAAGCAGTAATTTGCAAAGGTCGCACAGCCAGTTCCATGAGATTTTGTGTCTCTGCATGATTCCTATCCTGTCCCTTCTTCTAATGCCTTCTGACCAGACTGGTTTCATTAAGTACATGGTTTCATGCTGCTTACTGGGAAATGCGGCACCTATGCTTCTATTTGTGTTGACTTAATGCCTTTTTCTTTTGTAGTCTAATCATTTGTAGTCTAATCCGAAGAAGTTGAAGATAAAATTTAGAGTCATGATAAAAAGTAAAGAAGGAAAGGAGGGAGGGGGGAAAGAAGGAAGGAATTTTATAGAACCAGATCCTGAACTCAAAGACACAACACCGAGTCCCAGTATGCATTTTTAAATGCCACACCAGACTGCTTATTTCACTTAAATAGAAAAATAAATATAAAGCCTACCCTCTCCTACCTCTGTTAAAACATGGCACAGTTGTATACATAGAAAGATTTAAGAAAAAAAAAAAAAAAAAAAAAAAAAAAAAAAAAAAGAAAGATTTAAGGATTCACATGTGGAAAACAACTTAAATATTTACAATGATTCCAAGTAGGAATGGTTTTTAGTTCTTGACCTTGGAAATACCTGTGTGGGAAAATGCACATTTTTACTTTCTGTTATAAAATTTCTATATGGTCCTGTCTACTTTGAAATTTCATTGTCACTAACTCTTGCTTCCAATAAAGTGTAACTACCTAGAGATGGTTGAAAGGACTCTAAAGAAGCCTATTCAAAGTAACCTTTCTGTATTGCCTACTTATAAAAAAATGGTGTCAATATATATATTTTGACAGTCTCTTCCACTCTTACATGTATTGAGACAGCATACATCATCTAGGTAGTAAATGATAAAGCTGAGACACTCTACCGAGTTGCCCATCTCTGTTGCCAGATCTTTTCCACTCAACAGATAATACAGAACATCCTTGATTATTTTTTGCAGGACTGTTTTCACATGACTTACCTAATTTCATGTATTGGCAACTCAGATCAAGCAACAATTCTGAATTTAATTAGCATGTTTCTTATTGGCCCATGTGCCACAAATGAAGTCTGGACTATTTAATGATTACTGTCTTTATAAATGCCTGTATTTATGGCAGGCTGTCCAAGTAGAAAAGTTTTCCTACAACTGAAAATAGGGAGATAGCATTATAGAGTCCAAAGGCTAACTGATTTCCTGCTGGGAATGTATGGTCTTATGACATCTACTTCATTCCTTTTGCAGCTACAAGTCATTTAGCTATAGCACCTAATCTGAAGAAGAAAAGGTATGTTCCTGTGGGGAAAAGCAGGATGTATTGCAAAGAGCCCTGCCTTGGGAATTAGAAAACAGGGATTTTGATCCCAGTTGTATCATTGTTGAGTAGTGTGACCTTGGATAAAACCACAGGCGTACTCTCATTTTTTTTTTTTTCTTTTGAGGTCACTGTTTTCTGGATTTATTTAAACACTATACCCATGCAGTAACTGCCAAAATAGAGATTATATATTAGAAGTCAATGCAAAACATTAGTGTGCCAGGTTAAAATTGTAGCTATAATCATAGTTTTAATTATATATATATATATATATATATATATATATATATATATATATATCACTGATTTCCTCAGGTGACCCAGTGATTGAGCCAGACATGATGATTGCTATAAATTGTCATAACAGCTGAAATGAGCTGAGTGGATGGATTCAGAGGTTTGAGAGCCTTGGCAGCTGGACTGTAGCACAACAGCGTAGTGAGAACCACTCTTTCCTTCACCATTATAGGCCTAGCACCCAGCTCCAACCTGGGACATAACAGACATTTAATATATATTTTATGTGTTGCTAAATCAGTGAAAGTTAAAATGTACTTTGTTTTGTTTGTTTACCTGACAAGACATTTTGCAGTTAAACCCAGAACTTACTTAATAATTAATAGGCCCATGATGTGTTCATTCATTCTATAAATACTTAATGAACACCTATTATATTCCAAATACTATACTAGGTGTTGTGGGTAAAATGTTAAGCTAGCCAAAAACGTGACACATAATATTCTTTCACAAGAAAGTGGGTTTTTTTTTGAAGTTATTGGGAGTCATAAGATCTGGGTTTAAGTCCCAACCCTACTTCCCATGCAGTTGATAACTTCTAGCAAGTCCCTGAACTTCAGTAGTCCGCAGTCAGATCACTTGAAAAATGGAGAAAATAGTACTTTTCTCTCCCATATGGTTGTGTGAGACTCAAAAGACAGCGTATATGGAAAGGCTGGGTGATCTGTGTTCTTTCCTGGCACTGGGTGCATTTATTGCTGGGATCCTAACTAATCTTTATGTAAATCTCAGTTACACATTCTTACTGCTACCAGCCAGGGTAAAAACCACAAATTTTGCCACAGAAAGGCAAGATGAATACAGAATAAGCTTATCTCTGCAAGGTATTCTAGGCAACTGAGGGAATCAGTTCTGCATCTGCTAAGTTTTATTAATCACTTCTTTTTTTTCCTCATGGATCCACTTAGCAAAAGAATTGACAGAAATCAAAGGCCTAGATTTATCTCCTTGTGCTCAGTAACTGCTGGCTACCTGTTCATGGATCACCTCATGAATTTAATAGGAAATGTTAACCTGCTGGACAGACAGCTAAAAGTTGTCCTCTGACAGGCAGCATTATAAATACAATGCCTAAATCACCTGAGATTTGGTCAGAGTGCACAATCTCTGAACAATAAAAATAAAGAGATAGAATTTTTTTCCTATTATTGAAAGATATCTGAATTAATAAGTAATCCACCACATTTATTCCTCATTTATCTAAAAAGAAGGAAGGAAGGAAGGAAGGAAGGAGGAGGAGGAGGAAGGAAGGAAGGAAGGAAGGAAGGGAGGGAGGGAGGAAGGAAGGAAGGAAGGAAGGAAGGAAGGAAGGAAGGAAGAAGAAGAAGAAAGAAAGAAAGAAAGAAAGAAAGAAAGAAAGAAAGAAAGAAAGAAAGAAAAAGAATCTGCCACATTTTTCTCTTCCTAGATAAAATAAAGTAAAACAAAATAAAATAAAATCCAGTTATATATCAAATAATCACTAATAATGAAAATAACAGGCTTAAGCACTGTCTATATGTCAGGCAGTTTATCAGACATTAAAGTATACCTTTTTTCTTGGGGATACATTTCTGAGGAACACAGTTGTCACATAGTTATATATGGTTGTGTTTCTACCACTTTTACCTTGGTAATCTCAAAGAGGTAGATACCAAGATACTTTGAAATTCACTGAATATCAAATTTAAAAGTAGAGGTTCTACCCTTTAGCACTTGGTTTCGGAATGTGATCATATTTCCCTGATTTGATGTAAGAGGACTGCTGAACTCTCTAGAACCAATTCTATTACCTCTATCCACTTGGGGTTGGAGAAAAAGAGAGAGAGGGAGAGAGAGAGAGACAGACAGACAGAGACAGAGAGAGAGAAGGAGAGAGAGGAAATGCAGAGTTACAAACAGACCTTCTCAAATCCATGAATCTTGTGTGCTTTGTCCTATAATAATGATACTATTAAACTCTGTGTGGCCCTGGGTCCCTTGGTACAACACATGTACTTTTTGGGAACATATAAAACCCTTAGGTAGCATGGAATCTAGTAGTGGTGCTTTTGCCTTTGAGCCCGAAATTAAGCAGATCCACTTCCATCTGCATGGCACTCCTACACCTTGACACCTCCCTCATAAACACAATAGTCAATTGTGGGAGGTGCTGGGGGAGGAGGAGTTGAAAAGTGGCAGTGAATGAGTGGAGAGAGGAAAAAGAGATGAGAGAGGAGATGAAGAGAGGGAAGAATGAAAGAGAGGAACAGGGCGTTCTTGGTGCCAAGAAAGAATTGATGGTTATTTAGCAAGTCATTTGATCTTTCTTCTATTCATGAGTAAAAATGTACCCTTGGGAGGCCTTATTTGAAAGTCCTTAGCCGAGTGACAATGAAGATGAACAGAATAAACATTAGTTTGTCTTCATTCCACTCTTTGCTAAACTAGCTAGACAAAGTAGGTCCTTTGGTTACATAGCCCATTGCCCAACACTTTGCTACCAATCCATGTTCTCCTTAGAGCCTTTTCACAACTGTTTTACCTTAGCTAGTGGGGATCCATCTGCCTGAACGTAAGGGAGCCAGTTATATGATGTTTCCTTCCTGTTTGACCATTCTCTGTGTATCTTTCAATATCTACTTTTTAAATCACCACTGTTTCTTTTTTCTTTTACTTTTAACCCCCAGTACTTAGCCTTCATAAAACACCCCCTCCACAAATCTCAATTCAGTGCAACTTTAACCAGAACATAGCAACCAGCAAGCAGCCTTCTCTATCTCTTCCTCCTCCTTGCAAAGCTTCCTAATGGAACAAGCAAATAAGCCTAATTTTATTTTGTATCACCAACTACTTAATGTAATAGTGCTTAGTACATCAGGTAGCATGAGTATCAAATAGGCAAATGAACCATATGTTCCCATGTTTAAGGAAGAATGACAGTCTGCATAATGCCAGGCTTATTACAGTCTCCCTTCTGTGCTGCCTCTTTGTAATAAAATTTTAAATTGTTCATACTCAACTCCTGAGAGTCTTGTTAAGGTGAGCCTTTCCAAGGGACTACATGCTGAAGATGTCAAGAGCCATCTGATACTCCTGCCTCTATCACGCAAAGATTTAACAAGCTAAAATCCTGTGTGCCCCTGTCAGTCTTGCCCTCATTTTTCCCTCTTGCCATCCAATTCTGCTTTCTTTATCCCCACTGGCCTCCACTGGTCTGGATCACTGACCCTTTAGCACTATGAGTCCAAAACCACCTGCCGGCCATGGTCAGAAGAAGCTCCGGTTCATTAGAGATGTAAAGCCTGCCTTTAAGCTCAGCCTGCCCAGCTGGGTGTGCATTCTTTTATGCCACTGCCTTGGGTTACACTATTATTGCTGTAGTTCCCTATTCAAAATGTCTTAATGATGGGCAATAACATCCTGTAGCTTTAAACCAAGGGCAAATATGACAAAGCAAAGAAGTTCCACAAATAAATAGCATCTTATATTCTTGCACTTACTGTATCTTGTAACAGAAAATACTTAAGCTTTGTTTTAGAGTTGCTGTGAATTCGTTGTCTCTATCAATAGGCTTCAAACTTAATCATACATAAGAACCTTGTGAAAAATGCAGATCCCAGAGCAATGTCCAAGATTTTCAGTCAGTAGGTAGGAAGCAGGGGCTGAGGAATCTGAGTTTTTATAATAGTAAAGTCCTCGGTTCTCAAGAGAAGCTGAGATGTTTGAATACCCCTTAGAGAAATATTGGTTTGATGCAAACATATTACTTGAAAAATAGAAACTTCATTTTATCTCCTTTCCCCCCAGAACTTTGATTCCTATATTAAAATGCTTGATTCTTTATCTTATTTCACTGCTGAGGAAATAGAAGTCTTCATTTTAGTTACTTTTTAAAAATATTAATACTATTGGCCTTGGAATGATATTTACTTACTTTAGTATTTGCTTCTAATTTCTGAGTGACATTTGTATTTTCCAAAGTTTACATAAATATTCAACAGCAATAACTTTATAGATAGAAAAGGTCAGTTATTAGTGCAATTTATACAAATGACCTTTTGTTCTTAGTTTGACTTTTGAGGGAAGAAATGATTACTTGATTTGCCTAAAGTACAATGCTCCTTAGAAAGAAAATGTTTGCTCTACAGGTTTGTGTTACACCCTTATTTTCTCATAGATGCTGATGGACATACGGAAAATAAACCAATAGAAATAAATACAAAGGATAGAATTGCTATCTTATAGAAACTATGATCCAGTTGAAGAAATAAAAACCCAACCAACAATGTGAAAAGTGAGTCTTATTTATATCTTCACAATGAAGAGTCAGGCTTGTCAGAGCATTTTTGTAGTCACTGGCTATTGTTTCCCAATTTTTAAAATCTTTTTTTTTTCTGCTCTTTTTCCACAGTAGAACTGTGTTTAGGGGAAGGGGGGTGCTTTTGTTTTGTTTTTGTTTTGCTTCCAAATAAAATTTATGCTGGAGCCCATTTCATAGAAGAGCTAAAACTGAACCAATCTGGCTAATGCCCCAGAGGACAAACCAGAGCCTCTCAATACTCCGCCCACCCCTGACTCCCCACCCTTCTACCTGCCCTCAGCAGCCACAAACTGCCTTCCTTCCAGCAGCCTGTGGTGTGCCCTAAGAACGCCCTGTATCTCCTGAGAGCACAGTTAGAGAATTGTTGATTTGGAGTGACAAATCTGATTCTCAAGTGTGACTTGTCAAACTATTCATTTATTTATAAGCATAGTTGCAAACCAATTTGACAGGCCCTGTGAAAAAATTCTGGGTTTATAAATTTGAATGAGCTCCGAGTCTCATGGGGGAAGCAGACAGGTCAACAGCTCCAGTGCAGTGGGGCATGTGTCATCACAGACAGAAGATGGTGAGGACTGACTCGGCTTACAGGAGTTCAGAAGGGCTTCAGCAGTTTGGAGGTAACTGAGCTGGCACTTGAAGGGTAGGTAGGAATTTTTCCTAGTAAACAAAAGTGGAAGAACTGGCTATATATGTGGCTGTCTACTGCATAGTCATTGTCACATATGATGCCAGTTAAAAGGTTTGGATATGCACTTACCTTCCTCAATGCAGTATATTATTCCTCTAAGTACAGACACATCATTTTGTAAGCCATCCAACGGTTGACTCTGACTTCTTAGGGATGCTTGGATACACTTATATGTTATAAGTTATTCACATTTATACATATGTATAAATGTTATACACATTTTTTTAAATTCTATCTCAGATTTAATCAACCAAGACCATCAGAAATCTGTCCTTCTCATTATTGACCCCAAGTCTCATCAAATAATAATAATATTACTGGTAATAATATCAACTTATAGTATCTGTCATGGATGGGTAGTGTATTAAGATGTTAGATACATTTATTTTTTATAAGATGCCTATTAGGGGGGTATTATTTATTTGTATTTTTTTAATGGTTAAACCTAAGGTTTAGCAAAGTTAAACATCACATCTACCCAAAGACATCTACCTAGTCACAAAGCTAGTGAGTAATAGAAATGCATTCAATTCCAGGAGGCTCTGACTCCAAAGTTGTATAATCCTAAACACCACAGTGTAGGCCTCTAGTTAGTTTTCTGGCATCATACAGCATCTGTCTGTAGAACTAAAAGCAGGCTGTCATACTATATACATTATTTGTTCATTATTTTTTCCAGCTCAAATTATAATTCTTCCAAAAACAGTGGTATATACAGTCAAATTCTATTTTTCCATCAGTAAAAGGTATAGAATAGGTCTATATGCTATCATAGCACTGATAGGCAGAGTCTTAAATCAGTCCCCTTAGTGGCTTAGCTTCCTACATCTATGATATTCAAATGACTGATTGGATTTTTAACGTAACATGCAGTATAATTTATGGTGACATATGGACATAGAAATGCAAATTCAATAAATAAGGGTAAACTCCATAAGTTCCATGAAGGACTTTATGTAGGTATGAAATTATGTATTATAATTAAGAAGAAGAAATAATTGGAGTTAGCAGAAAGGAGTCGCATCCAAGTTGGTATCTCATTCTCAGCCATGTTTGTAAGCTTAGCTCTGTAGACTCTGAAGAATATAATAATTCAGTAGCCAAAAGGGATTCAGAACTGGAAACTCCATTCATATCCACTGCCAAAACCAGATTCAAGATGGCAGGGGAAAGATTTCCCAGATACACCGTGTTCTGAAATAACAAAAGGACAAAGCTAGAATGAAAAGGGGCAATAATCATAAATGTCCAGCCCAACTCCCTCATCTGTTTTTCCTTTTTAATGCCTGTGGGAAACCAAGAATTTCAGGGATAAAATTACTGGTTTAAAGTCACAGGGCTGTATTTGAATCTTGTCTATCTATCTCAAAGTATGCTGCAGATACAACTTTACATTTTAGACTTTCCAAGTCTTAAGGAGATCACACAATAGGTTAATCATCATAAATGTAATTAAAGTGTAGCCAAAAATCCTGATAATGTTTGAACTTCTCCATTCCTTTCTGCACAGTTCTCCCTCCCATTGTGTTTTCGATTGCTTCTCCTCTAGTTATTTTAGGAGCATACTTCTTTAAAAATGTCTTTTAAGTCCCGTGTTCACAAACTTTCTTGTCCTTTGTCAGCTTTATAATTTCCTATATATTCTTTTGATTTGCTTGGGTTGTAAGGCATGTTAGCATATGAATCTGTATTAATTCCCTTTTGTGTGTTCTCTGGCATCCCAAAATGCTGCGGCAAATGGAGACACTTTTCTTTATCTTTCCTTTCCTTCTACTGAGCAGCTAAATACTCCTCTTAGGCCTCTCCACTGGATTAATTTAGCTAAGCTTTCCATCTGATGCTGTTTTGTTAATGTTAAATCACTTTTCCTTAACATTTCATGAGAATCAGCCTAGCAGCACATTCTGGCATGCCATCAGAATTAAGACACATCATGACACCAAATAATTATGTTATTTAGCAACTGCTCTTATCTGCCATCTCCTAATTTGTGTCACAATTCAGTCACCCAGAATCCGTGTTTTTGTTGTGTGTCAGCCACTACAAAGCTGGTGCTTAAATTATTTGGGTATATTAAACAAGGAGTCACATTTTGATGAGTTCTAAGGTCTGAATATCTGATTTGAAGTTTAGGACAGTTGAACATGGGAACTTAACTTTGAAACATTTGGCTGCTCACACCAATCAATTACATATTAGGCATAAAATACAACTGCTGAAACCAGAAATTAAAAAAAAATTAGACACTGGCATCAGTGATGTTTTCATTTCCATGTAAATTAAAAAATGTTTGAGTCCATTTTAATCTCCAGGTAATATTTCTAAACAATCCTTTGCAAGTTAAACCCTTTCAGTTAGTTGTGTAATGACCCCCAAATCATGTTTGATTAATACGATCTAGGGAAGCATATCTTTAGTTATTTAACGTGTTTAAAATAGATGTTCCTCTTGTTTGTTGAAAGGGGTGTTAAAAGGGTCAACATAAAGGTACCCATGCATGACTTTTCCCTAGGCACCAAGAGAAATGTGCTTTCTGACAAAACATAGCAAAATCGAATTTATTTGTGCTTCCAACTGGTGATGCCACTTCATGTAGGTTTTCATTTTTTTTTTTTATTTTTCCTGCCTTACCTCCCATTGAACATATAAATTTAAATATACTGTGCTTAAAGTAACTCAGTTCAGGAGACCAAAGAAATATTTGTCTGGAAATTATTTGTCTGAAGCTAGGACAGAGGCTAAGAAAATACTACAGATATAATTGCTGTGTTTTCTGTGAATCAGTTAATTAGAAACACCCTCTCCAGCCCCAACAGGGTCCACAATAACTTCAAAAGATTTTATGATGGCCTTTGTAAAAACTTTAGTTTTGTGATTGGAATTGTACAAAAGAATGATTAAAGTTTACTCTGTATATTCAAGCCTTATCCTTGGTAAGTCTGATTTGAATTTATCTCTCCAGTTCCTGTGCTACTTTATACAGTGTCAGCAAACTAACAAAAAGTCGATTAGCCAAATAACCACTTTGCTTATACCTATGCCTAGCATTTATTTTTAAGCAAAGAGGTTATCTAAGTGACTTGCTGTTGGTTTGCTGAATTTACTGATAATATTAATAAATATACATGTAGACCTACAAAGAAAAGGCTAAGGATTTCAGAGTAAATGCAATCAGAAAGCATATTTACCAAGTACCTATGAATTATAGATATTCTTAAAGATTACCAAGAAGCCAAGAGTAATAGTTACCATTTTGGGAGCTCTCGTTATTCTCTAGGCTTACGCTCAACATCTTTAATACATTTAAAACTTAATTCTAAAACAAATCGATGTTGTTATTATTACCATTATCCCCATTTACATGTGAATTTTACAAGGAAGTCAAGCACAGCCAAAAAGGGGGAGCCAAAACACAAAAAAGCAAGCTGACTTTTGAGTCCATTGTCTTAAAACCTCTATATTACTTGCCTCAAAAAACTTAGGCTTACAGTCTATTTAGAGAGTGAAAACTTTTCTAAAAAGAAAATTATGATAAAGGAGCTAAGGCAGTACAGCAAAGCAGATTTAATCTTTTCAATGAATGGTGTTGAAACAACTGAACATTCACATTGGGGAAAAAAAATAAATTTTTAAATGAATCTAAACACAGACCTTAACACCCTTCACAAAAATTAATTCAAAGTGAATCATAGACCTAAATATAGAACACAAAACTATAAAAATCCCAGAAGGTGGGGCACCTGGGTGGCTCAGTGGTTGAGTGTCTGCCTTTGGCTCAGGATGTGATCCCAGGGTCTTGGGTTTGAGTCGCACATCAGGCTCCCCGCAGGGAGTCTGTTTCTGCCTTTGCCTATGTCTCTGCCTCTCTCTGTGTCTTTCATGAATAAATAAATAAAATATTATTTTTAATCCCAGAAGATAAGGAGATAAGAGAAAACCTAAATGACCTTTGGTATGGCCATGACTTTTCACATACAGCAAAGGCAGACTCATGGAAGAAACACATAATAAGCTGGACTTCATTAAAATTAAAGGGAAAAAAAACCCAAAACCTTGCACTGTAAAAAGCAGTACCAACAGAATGAGAAGTCAAGCCACAGATGAGGAGAAAATATCTGCAAAATATTCTGATAAAGAACTTTTATCTAAAATATGCAAATAGTGATTAAACTCAGGGATAAAAAAAATAACTCCAATAAAAAAATGGGTCAAAGACCTTAAGAGACATTTCACCAAACAAGATATTTAGGTGGTGAACACATATTTGAAGATTCTCCACATATTTCAGCAAGAAAATGCAAATTAGAATGAGATGCTGCTCCATGCCTATTAGACTGGCTAAAATCTAGAATCCTAACACCAAATGTTGGCTAGGATATGGAGCAACAGGAACTCTTATTCATTGCTAATGGGAATGTATTGTATAGCCACTTTAGAGAACAGTTTGAAGGTTTCTTATAATACTGAACATACCTTTTCCATACAATCCAAATATCACACTCATTAATACTTGCCCAAAGGTCTTGAAACTTATCTCCATACAAAAACCTGCACACTATAATTCATAGTATCTTAATTCATAATTGCAAAATCTTGGATGCAAATAAGCTATTCTTCAATAAGTAAATGAATAAAAAACCTGGGGCAGCCCAGGTGGCTCAGCAGTTTAGCGCTGTCTTCAGCCCAGAGTGTGATCCTGGATACCAGGGACTGAGTCCCATGTCGGGCTCCCTGCATGGAGCCTGCTTCTCCCTCTGCCTGTGTCTCTGCCTCTCTCTCTCTGTCTCTCTCTCTTTCTGTCTCTCTCATGAATAAATAAATAAAATCTTAAAAAAAAAACTGTGGTACATCCAGACAATAGAATATTATTCAGTGCTAAAAAGAAATGAGCTATCAAGCCATGAAAAGAAATGGAAGAATTTTAAATGCATGTTAGTAAGTGAAAAAAGCCTATCTGAAAGGTTATGTACTATGTGATTGCAATTATATGGCATTCTGCAAAAGGCAAAAGTAGGGAAACAGTAAAAAGATCAGTGGCTGCCAGTGGTTGGGGGAGGGAAGAATAAATAAGCGGAGCTTATTAGGTCAGTAAAAATACTTCGTATGATACTATAATGATGGATATATATATCATTACATATATTTTTCTAAACCCCAAGAATGTACAACACCAAGCGTGAATCCTAAAGTAAACTATGGACTCTGGACGATTATGATGATTATGATGTGCCAAGATAGATTCCTTGGTTGTAACAAGTGTACCACCATTGGGAATGTTGATTATATGAGAAACTATGAATGTGTGGGGGTATATGGGAAATCTGTACTTTTTTCTTGATTTTACTGCAAACCTAAAACCACTCTAAGAAATCATTTAAAAAAGAGAAAATTCAAAACACAAGGTAGCATAATATTTCAGGTAATGATTTCATAGGAAAAGTACTCACTCAGGATCAGAAAACATACATCCTGGCTATAGCTAAGTAAAGTATTAAACCTCCTTGCATATCAGTTTTTTGATATGGAAAAATTACTAATCTTTAATATTTGGAGAATGAGGAAGAGAAAATACAGTCGCATGGTCAAGGAGTTGCATGTTTTTGCCAGGTTCCCTGGGGAACAGCTAAGGGTGAGGCAGGTACATACGGGCAACAATGCAGGATCATATTTTATTGCACTGGCCACTGACTCACTTTGAGAACAGAAACACACAGCTGGTAGTTTGGCATCAGTCTGACATACGAACTATCTCCAGACAGAAGCTCTGTGGGAACAGTCTTTGGAAGGAAAGAAAGAGGGACTGGTCTGCTGGCTGCCATTTTATGATGGGATTAAATTATTTGAGCCTTTGACAGCCAATGACACTGAGAGAACCAGGGACAATGTATAAGGTGTGTTTGTAATAGTGGGAATCCAGGGTATGCTTGGGAAGATGGATGGGATTCACATAAGCAGATTAGAGGGCAAATCCTGTGCTACATACTTGGGGAAGAGCCTTTTTTCTGGGTTTCATCTGGTAAGTCTGTGAACTATATACTCTTAAAAAAAGATTAGCAAATTATGCACATTTGTTTTCTCTTTGGGACAACTCTCTTCTGAAAAGAATATCTATGCTCTGTCCTGAATGGCAGAAAAGTAAAAGAGACAACATATTTAAATTAACAATTTCTTCCATAAATTTTCTTGAATGTCCTGGTAAATGTTTTCTCTCATTTAGAACTGACTGAAGATTTTAAGTGTATTGTGTTTTACTGAGAATGATCTACATCATTTAGTAGAGAGGCTAAATTTTATTTTCTGTCACTCATTCAATCAGGTCTCAAGATAGCACTTCTTTTTATTCTATTTTCATCTCTTTCTCTCCTTTGTGTGTGTGTGTGTGTGTGTGTGTGCGCGCGCGCGCGCACGTGTGTGATCTCATTCTTGTTTTTGCTGTTAATGCTCTGATGGTCTTATAAAGAATGATAAAATAGGGTTGCATTAATCCATTGATTAAATCTTTATATTTTCCTTGGCCTGAGGTGTGAGCTACTTTCTGTGTATAATTACCATTAGAGCCATTTAAAGTTATTGACTTAAAAAGATGGAAAAGAGAAACTTTACTTTAATTTAAATGAGCTAGCTTTGATATTTACTTGTTTGTTGATGTCAGTCATTTTTTGTAGTTTGTTAAAACAAGGAATTATTAAGACATAGTTTACTAAATGACAGTGAAATTGGCATAGATATCACACCTTAGCTATGATAATCAGGTGCTAAAATTATTAAAATGTAATATCAATATTTGATCTAAAATGGAATCCAGTGGGACATTTTACCCAAAACCTAAATTGTGTAGAGTCAGAATTTATAGACACTTTTCTACTTCATATCTAACTCATTTTAATCCAATCTATTTTGCATTTTCTAGATATCAGTAAAATTAGACCGTCAATTAAAATTTCATGGTCTACAGTATTATCTTTAGACAGAACTGGAAGCAATACTCCAGTTAATAATCTAACTATAAAAATAGCAGTATTGCTCTAGTTTCAGCAATAAGAAATTATAATTGCCCAATGCCCTAATTTCTTTTAGTTTAAGAAATTTAGCTATTGGTAACCTGCATCCTCAAACTTTGTGATGGACTATCGTTGATACCAAATAAACAAAAAAAGAGCCTTCATTACTTCTGATTCATGTGGGATCTAAGTATACAGATTTGTTTTCTGTATGTAGGTTAACCAAAGATTGGATATATAGATTCACTGAAGTCATAAGTAAATGAGAATGCTAATCTCTTTTATATTTAGGAGATTTATAATAAACAGGTTATCACATGCCACCCAGGTAGCAAGGATAAAAACATTCTACATTAGTCTTTCTGTAGTTCTTCAGAATGACATAAAATTTGACATGTTTCAGGTAAAAGAGTCCTATGAGTTCATTCGATTTGTAATCCATCTTCCTGGTATTTCATTCACAGTAACACATCAGGTAAAGGCAAAGGATCTGAAATCAAGCAAATGGGTAGACTATTACTTTTGTTTCCTGTTTATGCCATGAACATTCCCAATAGGAAGACTGAAATGGATGTTCAATTACTTCACATAGCGTTCCTTCAATTTATCAGTTAACCTTAAAATGCTTACATATGTTGGTGGCTGCTATCCACGTTTTGTTTTCTAATACCACCATAAAATCTACCAATGTCACCTGTCAGAACAGCTTGTACTTCTGAATTTCTACCTTTTTTATGCCCAGAATGCAATTAGAGGAATAATATAGTATATCACAAATGCCAACTATTAATTTTTCAAATGTTGTGTGGTCATGTTACATCTACACATGTAAATGTCTCCAAATTCTAATTTTTACAGAACATTTTAAATGCAAATGCCTCAATTTGTGATTTAATCACCTAAATAGAGTACTAATCTTTGGTAATTTGGGGGAATTTTTTTTTTTATTTGATAGTGAGAACAGCTGAAATATTCTAAGTGAATATTTGAGAATGGAGACTTGGGAGGAAGGGCGTTTATCGCTTAACTATGAATCGATTATATTGGAAGTGCTAAGGAGGAAATATACATTCAGTGTAAGTTGAGTTTCAGAACCCAATGACACCAAACCCAACACAGTCCAAGGACCAATAACCATGTTAGTTAAAACCTCAAAATGTACCACCGAATCCAATCAGACAAAAGAGTTTTAAGATATCAGGCATGAGTAGGAACCAAAATGAGAATCAAAAATCCAAGTCTGAATCATGGAGGAGAGCAAAGGCCAAAGACTAGTAGTATCACTGAAGAGTAAGCATGAGAATAACAGCTGGCATTTAATTAATTCAATTATCATAGCAACCCTATTTCCCTTCCCAAAATAAAAATGAGAACATTGTGGCTCAGGAAGAGCAACTTGACAAGTACACAGACAGGAGGTTGCACGAATTCAGCGGAGGGTCTTGGGCAGCGAAACTTACTGCTGGGAACAGTCTTCCTGGCATTCGGCTCCTTTCAAAAAGCCTGGCATGTACCTCTCGGGTCTCTTTGTTCAAAATGATGTGTGACAAAAGTTCATGGAGTTACAGAAGTGCCTATATTCCTTGGCAGAATGAGAAACTGGTTCATTAAAAACCTACCTATTGACTGCTAAGTAGCAGTCAGGCATAGTGCTAAGCTAAGCATTTTAAATAGTTTATATCATTCACTCCTCATTACTCTTTGACACAGGCAATATCAGTATCCACATGGTACCAATGAGAAGCTGAAGACTTGGAAAGTTGAGTAACTTGACCTAGTGGTTACAAATATTTAATGTTAGAGCTAAGAGTCAGTAGCAGGCAAAGCAGTATTAGTATTGCCATTGTTATCGCCTAATGTTTGTGGTCAGACTCTCACATAGTAGGGAATATCAGACTTGCCTTTAAGATTTCACAAAAGTTGAGAACCCTGAGAAAATGTGCATGTGGACTCTCTGACAGTGAGAGTAAGAATCTTCAATATTAAAGATTATTCTGCACAAAGATATATACATATATAAAATAAGTAAACCTCTCAAATTTGTGTTCTTAGTAACTATCCTATTCGTAAACTATACTTTGGAAACTTGAAGTGAAAGAGCACTTGCTCAAATAGTTGCTTCCTGGTCCATAGAGAACGACAGGTTGGAATCTTGGCCCTGTACTACCTAGTGAGTAATGTGAGTGAAATAGTGCTTTTTTCCTTGTCTCAGTTTCCCCATCAGGAAAGTTGGGCATTTTAACAATAGTGAGCTTAAAAGTTTGACTTAAGTATTCAGTGAGTTGACATTTATTATACAATTAGTAGAGAGCCTGCGTAGAGTTGACTTGTAACAATAATCTCCTTGGACTTTGATCACCGAGTTTAATCATAGAAAAGTGTGTTCTTGGGACACCTGGGTGGCTCGGTGGTTGGGCGCCTGCCTTCGGTTCAGGTCTGATCCCAGAATGCCGGATCGAGTCCCGCATTGGGCTTCCTGCGGGGAGCCTTCTTCTCCCTCTGCCTGTGTCTCTGCCTCTCTCTCTCTCTCAGTCTGTGTCTCATGAATAAATAAATAAATCTTTTCAAAAAAGAAAAGTGTGTTCTTGGTAATTAACACCCTATTTCTCATCTTTCTATTACAACATCTAATATTGTGCTTGAATTCGGTAGATATTAGTAAGTATTTGCTGAGAAAGTTTAGAAGGAAGAAAGTCTTAGCATTGCTCCTTTTCCAATTATAGATTTAAATTGCTATTAAATTTTGTCCCTTTTTCTGTTTCACCCAACACCCCCCTGCCCTCCCACCACATGCCTCCCCTCTGGTGACCACCAGTTTGTTCTCTGTATTTAAGACTCTTTTTTTGTTTGTCTCTTTCTTTGTTTGTTTTGTTTCTTGCATTCCACATATGAGTGAAATCATATGGTATTTGTCTTTCTCTGTGTAGGTCACTTAGTATTATACCGTATAGGTCCACTCCTGTTGTTGCAAATGGCAAGATCTTTTTTTTTTCCACTAAGTAATATTCCTTTGCATATGTACCACATCTTCTTGATCCATTCTTCCATGGATGGACAGTTGGGTTGCTTCCCTACCTTGGCTATAGGAAGTAATCCTACAGTAAATATAAGGGTACATATATCTTTTTGCCTTTGTGTTTCTGTTTTCTTTGGGTAAATACCTAGTGGTAGCATTACTGGATCATATGGCAATTCTATTTTTGATTTTTTGAGGGATTCCATACTGTTTTCCACAGTGGCTGCACCAGTTTGCATTCTCAACAATACTGTACAAGGGTTCCTTTTTCTCCACATCCTCACCAACACTTGTCATTTCTTGCCTTTTTTATTTTAGCCATTCTGAGTGTGAGGTAATATCTCATTGAGGTTTTGATTTTCATTTCCCTAATGATTAGTAATGTTATTATATTATTATGTTTCTGTTGGCTGTTTGTATGTCCTTTTTGGAAAAATGTCTATTCATGTCCTCTGTCCACTTTTAAATAGGATTATTTGGAGTTTTTGGTTTTGATTTATATAAGTTCTTATATATGTTGGATATTAACCACTTATTGGATTATTTCCTTTACAAGTATCTTCTCACATTCAGCAGGTTGACTTGTCATTTTGTTGGTGGTTTCCTTTGCTGTGCAAAAGCTTTTTATTTTGGCACGGTCAGTAGTCTAATTTTACTTTTGTTTCCTTTGCCAGAGGATACAAAGGGAAAAAAATGTTTCTATGGCTGATGTCATAGAAATTATTGCATATATTTTCTTCTAGGAGTTTTATACTTTCAAGTCTCACATTTAGGTGTTTAATCCATTTTGAGTTTGTTATTGTGTACAGTGTATGAAAGTGGTCAAGTTTCATTCTTTTTCATGTAGCTGTCCAGTTTTCCCAGCACTATTTGTTGAAGAGACTGTCTTTTCCTCACTGCATATTCTTACCTCCTTTGTCATGGACTAATTGACTATATAATCAAGCGTTTATTCCTGGGCTTTCTATTCTGTTTGTAAATTGCTATTGAATTTTTAGAAGACGTACTACTTTAAATGCTGCTCACATATTTTCATTTAGGCTTTTATTGTCTATTAGCATTGTAACCTCTGCACTAAGTCCTAATATAAATATAAATATATATAGTATGTAATCCATTACTTGATTGCCTATGCTTTCCTCTCTATAGCTATATTCTCTTAGCTAATTATTCACAAAAATCTTTATTTTTATCACTAGGATGTTTTCTCAAATATTTTTGATAGTCAAGCTTATCTATACTTGTGGCTGTGTTTTGTTTTAAATACCAAAGAAGCTTATATGAAATCAAGATAAAGTATTTTAATATATTTTATTAATATGCCCTTTCTATTACTCCAGATACCATTTTAAACTACCTTTTAGAATATTCCAAAAGAAGAATTTAAGAAGTCAGTCTTTATATTTATCTATGAATATTACCAAAATGATGAGTTAAAATGTTCCAGCTAATTTTTATAGGTGCATTCTTCCCTCCCTGAAAATGTCAACTGTTTAGTACAGTTTAATTTTAGTTATTTGGTCTTTCTTTCTTTCTTTTTTCTTTCTCTCTCTCTTTCTCTCTCTCTTTCTTTCTTTCTTTCTTTCTTTCTTTCTTTCATTTTAATTACTTCTGCTAAGCCATATTTTAGTACATGACAGAACTGGGAATTCTCAGGGCTTTTTTTCTTTACTATTTTTCATTTAATTATTCTACATAAAATTAGGTATGATTATGTGGTTTCATTCCATCTATGTTATCATAGATTAAGTTTTCTTACTATATTTTACCATCTCTTATTAATTTAAAAAATTAAATAAGTTGAAATATTCATACTCTTTATCATGTTATGTTTCTATTAATAGTTAAACTTCTGGTTTTCTATATCCTAAGTTGCTATGGAGAGTTATTTTTTTATAATCTGTTTTTAATAAGTGATAAATCAGTTTGGTTACTGATTTGGTTATTTTCATAAAGTATTTAAATCTAACTTTTTTTTATTTTATATATTTTTGCATATTGGTCTTATGAGAACAGTGTGGATTCTTGCTTAGAGATAAAGATAAGCTTACAGACTAAAGTTTAACTTATAATTAACTGATCGATGCTTCACAAACCTTATTGTGCATGCCAATCACTGGATATGTTGTTAAAATGCAAAGTTTGATACAGTAGGTTTGGGATGAGACCACATTTTGAGAAGTAAACACAGATGACTATTCTAAGGGCATCTAATGATGATTCAACAGGAACTTCTTAAACATCATAATTAACATGAAGAATTAATCTACTGCAAGTAACTATGGATGTTCTAGAAAGAGGATGAGTGCTGGAGATAATCAGAAACAACTTTCAATTTATTCTCTAATATTTACTAGCTATTTACTCTTGGACAGATTATAATTTTTCTCGGTCTGCTTTCTCAGTATTTCAGTCTTAGGCACTTGAGAAGTAACGGTTGACTGAATAAGATTTCAACAGAAATAATAAATTTCAATCATAACAATTTCAATTCAATTTAACAAACATTATTGAACATATACCATGAGCCTGAAAAAGGTAGTAATAAACCACTCTTTACATGAATTGTTCTTTTCTGAAAGCTAAATGAAAAATTGTATGACATATAAACATTGGCACTGCCAACTGGGAAATTTGTCTGATGGCCTTTAGATACCAGCAGATATATATTTTATATCATTTAAATGGTCTTATTGGCCAAAATTTAACATTTCTATGTTGCTGAAAATTCCTGGGTTTTCCTTAATTCTAGAGATAAGTGATGCACCCAATTGGTTCTCACATTGATCTCTTCTAATTAAATCAGTTACAGAATTATGTTTGGCCTGGAGTTTGCTACGTATTAGAATAGCTTTACTATTACAGTATCATTAATGGTATGATTCAACTGTTAAGGTAAATTGAGATCAAAAAATCCAGACATTTCAGAAAATAAATGCGATATCAAGTGTCTGCTGCTGGGGAGTACTCCAAGATAATTACTTAAACAAAAATCTGATTCTATGCCATGGAACATTCTAAACCCAAATGTGGCCCCAGCTACTCACTTGATGAGAGAATGTGGAACACATCACTAATAATAAACCCAACATCAGGAGCTGGCTTCAGACAAATTGTAGTTGGCTGATATTCCCTAGGTTTCAAATTGGGTAATTAATTATATTAGCTACATTTTGTGTGATACACATATTAGGCACAATGATATGTTTGCAATGAAACAAATACTGTTTGGTATTGTTAATGGATATGACATGCATGGCAGTTGTTATTATGTCTTTCTTTCTTTTAAAATTACTGTTGTGACAAATTAGTTTTCATCACTTATTTTTGCACAACACAACCCTGACTACCTACTAGTATTTTAAAAGCATGTTTTTAAAAATTTGCTAATTATATTTATAAGACATAAAATTTGGCACATGCTTTAAGTTTTCCTTTTTTTGTCTCTTTATTAAAACATTTGATGGTGATTTTGTCAAGAAGCCAATCTTGGGGTTTCCCTGATTACAATAGTGGTCTAGTATTTGCTTTTGATTATTTCTGAGTTTCAGAAGAAACTCAAGAATCATTTTATGAAAGATTAGAACTTCTTACGCAGCTATCCCTTTATTATGTGCTATGTGATTACATGTATTGTAAGACTGTTTAATTCAGTCTGATTCATGAAGGCTTTATTCTTTCTATACTCTACCCCTATTTTTTATGGGATAGGCCACATAACTGGATAAGCCTGGGCCCTTTGGCTATGAAACCATGTAGATGGTTCCTTCAATTCACTAGCTCTGGCAAATACTGTAATTGAGAACCCTGTTGTTTGGTGGTTGAAAGTGCTAAATAAGAGCAATTTATAAAGCTACAACTAAACAATGTAAAAACTAGCTTGCATTTCTCTAATGCCAAGTTCAATTTTCACTAGAGAGTTGACTTTTCAAAATGCATAGTGAGTAGTTGCATTTATTATTAACCAAACAAATGGGCACTGTAGCATCAAGCATCCATTTTATTTTTAATGGGCATAAAAATCAACAATGATAATTCAAGTAATAGTATGATAATGATCAGTACTGTGTCAGAATAAAAACAAATATCGTTTGTTCTATTATGAGGATTCGGAGATTGCTCACAATCAAGAATAGAATAAAAGGAAAGGAATATGCTCATGGTTTTAGTAATATTTTAAAATGAAAATATAAAATGAAAAATAAATGGTTAAGGCTTAGTTTTGAGAGCCTTACTATTGTTAATTATGTTATTTTCCTTTTAGAGTGTTTCTCTCAGAGGATGGCAGCCTCAAGATATATAACGTTACTAGGTCAGATGCCGGATCATATACTTGCATAGCTACAAATCAGTTTGGCGTTGCAAAGAACACTGGCAGCCTAGTCGTAAAAGGTATTTTATTATCTTCATTTGTGCTTGATGAACATTAGAGATATGTATGCATATCACAACATCTATCATAGTGTCAAACCTGTACCATATTGTATATGTGAAATATTTGGTTTCACAATTTATTTAAGAGTTGTGTTCCCATATTCATTAATAGTATGTTTACTTTGCCAGTGGGATACCATGGCAGATGTGAATACTTTGGCAGTTGAAATGCTGTCAGTGGGTAATTAAACAGAATTAAAACTGGCACCTAAAACATTTGAATTTTCACAAATGCCTTAGTGTTGGAAGCTTATGGACATTTTGATAAAGTCAGTTGATAATATTTTTCTTTGTTAAATTTCCTTCAGAGACTCTCATTTTGTATGAAATTTTTACCTGGATATAAGGTTGCCAAGAACATAACCAGTTCATTTATTTATATAACTCTAGGTGCATAGCTAGTGAAATGCAGGCCCTCTTGAATACAGTCTAATGAGTAGTTTGTTTCAAAGAGAAAAAAAAATATGTGTCCGTATAAGTCATTATTATATTCCCAACATAATAAACCTATAAGCTCACATAATTTGTGATGATAAAGCTGCATACTCTATTCTTCAGACTTTCAAGCTTCTATCAATCCAAATGTACCTCCATATATCACCAAGGGACATAATTAGTATTCAAGTATCTACTCATCTTTGCTACTTTACTTTGTTGAATCTCAGCTCATAAAACTAGTATGTTTACTGGAAGCCATGTCACTTTTATCATTTCATTGCCTCCTGGATGATTAAAATGACTGTCTTGAGAAGGTGGTTTGAGCAGCTAATTAAGCTCAAATAATTAAATTCAGCAATTGGTGCTTTATCATCATTTCTATTAAAAATAAATATATTAAATAAAAAGTAGTTAGTGACTACACTTCAACTATCCTTTAAAATGTCTCAAGGAAAAAAAAAATGCCTACCTTTATCCCCGGAAGATATTTCTGCCAACATTGTCTTAAGCATATTACATTATGCCTGCTGACAATTGTCTGAAACACTCAGGGGAAATGTGATTGATGTAACTTGTGTCAAAATCTAACCAGTGTGACACATTTTAAAAAACTTTACTTCCTTGAGATTGTATTGTCATCAGATTTTTAAGACAGAGATGGACTTAATATTTCAACGAATGTGCTATGTAGCCATATCTAATGATAAGATATCTCTCCAGCAAATGTTTTGTACTATCCATATACTGAAAAGCTTGAATGCTTTTTTTAAAAAATAATATGTCCATTAAGGAGGAAAAAGATTTCTTACCTCATTTCAAATTAAGAAGGTGTGGGTGGTATGCACTCATTTTAAAATATGAAGAAGGTTAAAACATGGTGGAGGACAGTATCACAGTTAATTTTTTCAAGAATGGAGAAATCCAGAGAGAATTAAAACATAAAATGTAAAGGATAGAAAGTATCACTAGTAGAAATGTAGTTTCCCAATGAAAGTTCCTATAGGATGCTGGTGATCCATGAGATGGACCAATGGTTTTACAGCTAAAATACGGTGATGGGAACCTTTCATCCTAGAGATTGGATTTAGGGGGTGGAAGTTATTGGATATATTGGATTCAGTGAATAGTTTCTCTTTCTCAAATGTCTCAAACATATGGCATCATGATGCTGCCCTTTAGCAAACAATGGGTGAAAAGTAAAAGGAGACTCAAATGAATATGAGTAACTGGAGCAGCTGGACTGTGCTTAATTCTCAAGGTAGCAGTTGGATATTTCAGATAAGTAATACAGCTATGTTTTTTGTAGATAGGTTCCCAGTTCTTAGGATAGAAACAAGTTTATCGGTAATTTGAGATAGTCCATAAAACACACCATAATCCCCAGGTACTCAACTCTTTCTACAAGGGAGAAAATGACGAAATAAGATTGCTCAGTTTGAAACAAGATAAAACAAGGCAAAACACAAAAACTCGACGTAGTTTTGTTTATTTCTAGTGTTCTTTGCTGGGGCTATTGGAACAAAATTATCCCAATCTGTACTCCTGGTCACCTTAATCTTTTCCACTCTTCCTTCCTCAGTAGGATTTTTCATTTTCTTACATACTGTATAATTCAGTTATTTGTCATGTCTATGGTTTTTGTCTCCAGCTTGCCCTTCTTCTAGAAAGAAGCATAAAGAAGGCAAGAATGTCACAAATCCTAGAACAGTCCTGGGAACTGTATATGTTTGATAATTAATTATTGATTAAATGAAACTATTTTATTCTACCTCCTTAGTTCTTAGCAAATTTCTGTTCTGACTTTTTTGCTCTAAAAAATGAAGTTTTTTTTTATTTCTCAGGGGTGAAGCTTAGGACACTTTGTAATAAAGAGGATCAAAAGAAAATAGTGAACTTCTAAAATGCTTTCACTTTCCCTATTTTAGGGTTTGTAGTTATGTATTTCTAATACATAGAGAACTTCTTATTCTGCAAGGGGGAAACAAATGTGAAGCTACATGAAAATGCTACAGACTTCATGGAGAGAACTCACTGTTCCAGTATTTTCAGCACAGAGAAGAGAATCATTTACATATGCAAAAAGGGCATATATCAATATGCATGAATATCAAGTAATTCTCACTCATTTATATCTAATAATGAGAAGGAAATTGTGTTCATTATTTTTGATCTTCATGAAATACCCACATTCCATTTTAAGGGGGATTTATTTGCTTCTTTGTCATTGACAAGAACCACATATAAAGAAACACATACATACATAGTAACACAAAACACATACATTTAAAAATAACTACATAAACACAAAATGTATAAAGTACAAATAAAAGGATCTTTAGAAACTTCATTTTTTATTAATCTGTATTGTATGATTTTTATTAAACTATGAAAATACTATGTAAATACAGGTCTAAGATAAGTCTGTCATAGCATATCCTTTTAACTGGACTTCTAATTCTCTTTCAAGTAGTTATGTTAAAGGTATTACTGACAAAGAATTATTATTTTACCACCCACAAGTTTATAGGTTTAATTTGAAGCTTTAATCTGAGAAAGAATTACAATAATATGCATTGATTCAACCATTCTCCTGACTCTTAAGAGTGTAGTCATCTGGTTGTTTAAGATGATCTAACGTGTGCGTGTGTGCGTGTGTGTGTGTGTAATTTCTTGTCTATAATGTTCATCTGATTGTCACTACAGAGTCAAATATAATTTTGTTTCTCACACCAAAATCAGCATATGGTGACCTTACTAGTAATAGGGTGGTAAGGAGCAAATGAGAAATTTCAGTAAAGCTGATAAAATAATCCTCTCTCTTTGTATTTACTGATGAGCCTCAGTCATGCAAGAAATGTTGTTGTTAGATAACATGTAAAAAGATAATAGTTACAAGAGTAAGATATTTTCCAGCTTAGTTTTTAGCTGATATGGCTTATCTGTGTTAAGGGGATTCTGAAGTTATCTGCACTGTATGTTAGAGATTTCTATTTCACTCATGCAGCAGGATAAAGCCATTTTCCATTCAAACATTGGGAGTGCAATTAGCACCAGCATTGCCAGAGCCTCAGAAGATGCCCATTGTAATCTGAGGACATGTTCCATAGGCACAAACAGGAAATCAAAAAGAGAAAGAGTTTAGGTGTTTTCATTTTGGAGGATTTGCATAGAATTACAGTGTGTACACTCACACTCACTTAAGAGGTATATGAAAATCACATAAAAGGGGAAATTATTTGATCTGGCATTTGAAAAATTATTAAAAAGCAGAATAACAGCAGGCTATAAAAATGATCTTGTTTGCAGGCAACATTTGTTTTTGTTTCCCCACTGGAGAAGTTTTGGATGTTCAATTATAGGCCTCATTGCTTCAGCATTATTTTCAACTGAAATGTCGGAACTTGGAAAAGCATATCTAATGTGCAAATTAAGTTTATTGCTGCTCATTTAGTTGTTTATTCTTTGTGATAGAAGTCTTTATTATACCAGCATAGAGAGTGGCCTATCCATTTTCTCCAGCAGAATGATGGTGTGCACCATTATGGTTCTATATTTACTAAGAGAAATACCAAGATAGGTAGATAATTGGAGGCTTTGTGGCTTCAAAAGGGAGTTTAAGGGATTTGAGGTGTTGAGCCCAGCTTTATTGAGAAGCTCAGCTTTATTGAGTAAACCAAAAGTACAATTTCACAGAAATGACAAGGCACATTGGAATACATGGGTCATATTTTAGTGGCTGAAAACACCACTATGGAGAAGTCTCCCGGCACTGCTAATATTTTCTTCATAATGTTTAGTTATGCACTTCAGTTTTCCACAAAGAATGATTTAAAGCATTTTTATAAAAAGAAAACTTTGATTTAAAAATGATTAGTGGAAGCATTATTTGGGTGAAAAAATACATAGTGAATTTATATACTGGCTAGGAATTTTCTTTCCCCAACCAATATTGAAAATCATGCTGAGTGAAATCTTGACACTTGAGTTCCATAATCCCTTCAAGTAAAAATGTAAAAAGAAAAAAGAAAGAAAAAAGAATAAACAACAACAAAACCCCCTAGAACATTTATTTAAGCAAAAACAACATTGATGTTATTTTGATCTCTAACAATTTAGTCCACTGTCTTTTAGAAATGTAGCACATATCACTCCGATAAAATTTCCGGGTAAGCTGAACAGCTGTTTTTTAAAAATATGTGTTTTATAATATACAATGGAAAGGACAGATATTAATGAATTTCAGGTCTGCACCTTTTGTTTGTTTTTTTATTGTCCTAGACATTTTTTGCTGAATAAATTCAGCCCAAATTGGTTAAGTTTTGTTTAGTTTTGTTTATTCTTTTTTTTTAAGATTTTATTTATTATTTATTCATGATAGACGTAGAGAGAGGGAGAGAGAGGCAGAGACACAGGCAGAGGGAGAAGCAGGCTCCACGCAGGGAGCCCAAAGCGGGACTCCATCCCGGGACTCCAGGATTGCGCCCTGGGCGGAAGGCAGGCGCTGAACCGCTGAGCCACCCAGGGATCCCCAGTTTTGTTTATTCTTAATAAAAGTAGGAAGCGTATAGCTAGTCTTTCAAGCTAAGTGGAGGAAGCCAGACAGATGAGTATACACCACTTCTCAAAGTCATGAAGAGTGCAGACTTAGGAATTAGATGAACTAGCTCTATTACTAACTAGCATGAGGTCATGAAGAATTTGTTTTTACTATTACTGGTGTTGTATCCTTTATTACTATTATCATTAACCACCATTTATTAAATATATACTATGTTCCAGGCACTGTGATAGGAGCTTTACATAAGTCATCTCAATGATCCCTCACAACAATGTGAAGCAAATAATCATTATCTTTTTTACACAAGGGGAGACCGAGGCATAGATTGCTAAAACAATTTGACCATGGCCCCTGTATTAGTAAGAACAGAACCTTTTTCCTTCTTTTTATCTTCCATTGAATTTATATAATAGTAACTGCATGAGACACATGCAGTTTCAGGTGATATTGTTTCAAGTCCATTGGAAATAAAAACAAAGTGACTTGCAAAAATTAGTACTTTTCCTAAATACTTCAGCTTTCACTTATTAGAGTTCAATCTCTATTTATATTCTTTTCCATTTGAGGTGAATTTTACATGTAATGAAATACACAAATCTTAAGTGTATGTTCGCTGAATTTTGGCAAGTGAACATACCTTTGTATCCCAAACTCTGCCTAATACAGAACATTAATATCACCCTATAGAACTTTCCACCCTGCTGCTTGGTAATCCCTTAATTCCTGCTCCCACCCAATTTAGAGAAGCAACCACTGTTAGGATTCTTTTCTGCCATTGATTTCCTACATGTGCCATCATACAGTATATTTACATGCTTTGATATCTGGCTTCCTTCACTTGACTTAAACCACTAGGTATCTACTTTGTTTTTATTGAAAATGAACAAAACAAAACTTTAATCAACAGCAGGTTTAGTCTGTGCAGTAAAACATGACTTGAACTGTAAGTATTTTCGTCTTCACTTTCTCTCCCCAACCTGAACACATGTGTGCCGTGAGTATTTGGAATTGGAAGTTTAGTAATATGTCCTTGATTCCATTCTTCTGCTAAAAGAAATTATTAGGCTTCCCGCAGCATGAGCCTTCTATTTCTAACATGGCATGGTGGTCACTTACGTTCTAGTGCCATTTTTTTAGGGATAATGTGTATTATTACGATGTAAAAGACCCTCAGGTGCAAGTTCTGTTTTGAATCTATGGATCTTTAATACTCAAGGAAGCAGTTAGCAAATTCTTTCAAGCCCAGGTGAGGGATGGGTCTGGAGGAGGGCAGTGCTGACAGGGAAAAGAGTAATCAGATGAACACAATTCACCCTGATTTTCATCTTCTCGCTTTTATTTTCTCATTTTGTTTGCCCTCCTCTCCACATCAATGTTCAGAAGAAAACATCCTCTTCCTACTAGATCCTGTGGCCAGGCAAAATAAAATTTCCTAATTCCATTTCCTGTCAAACTACAGAATTCTTCAATCTGATGCTTTACTATGGCACAGCACAGAGTTATACTTGGAGGACAGAGTGAACATTACCTATTTAAAACAAATATAAATGTGATGTCATAAATAGTCATTGCCTATTATGTATTAACAGCTTTGAAACTGAGTAGTTGGCATATCTAATTCAGAAAGCAGAATCTACAGTGCATGCTCTTTTTAAATAGATGCCAGACCCTGTTTTGACTACTTGTTAATATAAAAGACCTGTGTTTACATTTTACATTATTACTTGCTAGGGAATTTCTCAGTGTTACCTTGCACAATACTTGGACATATTTTCTCATTTAGACAATTCCAGTTTTAGATAATTACTTTCTCTAGACTATTCTTTGTTTCTTTTATGGTCTTTGGTAGTCATTTCATATTTCTCCCAAATTACTTAAACATTGAGGCGAAAGATAAATGGGTAATGGTACCTGAAGGTAAACTGGAATATATTGGCTATGGTTACATTGTGCATAATTGATATTATGAAGTTAAACTCTACTCTGCTTGTAGTGGAATATACAGACTTTAATCAGTAAAACACATGTCTGAGCAGATAAACCTTGCACTTGACCAAGAGGATAGAAAACTTCCAACCCTTATGCAAGTATATGTACGAAGAAGAACGCTATATTATAAAGATTAAAAACTCCTCCATTTCTGGCTTGCTAAAGAAGAAAATCAAAGACTCCATCACACTGATTTCTTTGTGTTTGTAGGGTTTTTTTTTTTCTATCTCTGTACAGGGTTTATTTCAGAGATTGACTTTGATTTCCCTGTATTTGCTTCCCATAGAATTAGTAATTGTCTTATTTTGTTTGCTTAATTTTCAGTGGACTTAACAATAATCCATTCCTTAATTTTGTCTTCCTTGTCTCCCTTCAATATCAACCTGCCCTTCTGCATGGGAGCCTCGTTACCTAAACATCATGCCTTTCTTGATGTGCTCACTCATATTGGTAGAATGCAACTTCCAATTGATTTTTGAGAAAGAATTCAAGAGGAATGTAATTTTTTGGAGGTCTTTCATGTTTGAAAATTTATTTATTCTATGCCTACATTTGATTGATGGCTTAGTTGGAAACAGAATTCTAGATTGAGAATCGTTATTCTTAGCAATATGGAGATGTTACTGTGCTCTGAAAGCTGAAACCATTTTGATTTCTGATTTGTTTATGACATCTTTTCTGTCTGTCTCTCTCTCAGTTCTTTATTCCCAGGGTTCCACAATTGCCTGATGATGTGCTGTGGTGTAAATCCATTTTCAGCCTTTATACTGGGCATTTGGTCCGCTTTGCCATCCCCAAAACTCATACTTCTTTAACCTGGAATGTCTTCCTGGATAATTTAATAGTCTATTCCATTGCTTTTTTCTATAATACTTATTAGTGAAAAAGTTAGATTTCCTAAACTGGTAGTCTAGTTTATGTGTGTATGTGTACGTATATATGTATGTATGTATGTATCTCTGTGCGTAGTTTATTATATTTTATATATTCATAAATTTAGATAGTAGATACAGTTTGTAAATGTGTATATGAACTGTATGTATTTCTGTTTGTCTCTCCTATTGTCCATTTGATATCTATTTGGTCCTACCCTCTGGAAATTTTTGATTTTGCTATTTTTTTAATGTCTAAGTGTCCTTTTATTTTCTGACTTATGTAATACCTTTCTTCCCTTATGTAATACCTTGCACTTTTTTTGTCTGTCTGAAAATATTGCCCCCCCCATTAGTGAAAACCAGGTGGTATCCAGCGAGGGCTACGTGCTGTTCTACCAACTGATGCAGGAGCCGCCCCCGTGCCTGTGACCAGCCCTTTAAGCCCTGGCACCTGTGAAGCCCTTTCAACACCCTTAAGCCCCAAGCTCCCCATTTACTTAGAGACGTCTATTTTTGTGTCTTTTTAATTGGGGAGGGGGGAGGCGGTGGTTGTAGCTCCCATTATTTTTTTTATTAAAAAGTACCCCTCCACCGCGAGGCTCCCCTGTCTCCCAGCTCCATGTACAGAGCTCCCCAGGCCCCCGCCCATGTACAGCCCCCAGACCTACAATCTCACTTTTTGTGAATAAGTTTATTAAGAAAAAAAAGTCTTTTTTAACTTTTTCTTTTATCTAGCTTCATTTTCCTCCATAGCTTCTGTGGCCCCAAACTGCTTTCTCCTCTTTCTTTGTTTTAATTCCTTTCCTTTATCAAGAGGTATACTAAGATACTTTGTGAATCTTGTCTGCTCATATTTAAGAATGGGGCACTAAAATTCTTACAGAAAGTTCTGATCAAGTCGGGGGGGGCGGTATTTAATACTGGACTTCACACAAGGATGATCTGGCCACTATATATCCTTGGAAAATTTTAAAACACTATTTTTAGGATTTTCTCTTAGGTTTATAAAATCCCACTTCTTACAAGCATTCCCTTCCCCTTCCTACCCTGCTTTCCTGCTCAGAGAGCAAAGGCCAGACAGCCAGCCCCCTCGGAGCTAAATGACATCACAAAACATGGATCTCAGTCCTTACTATGTACATGTTCCTTAATTTCCCTGTTTTTAGTAAGATTCCTTCATCTTTAACTGTGCTTGGTACTGAGCAGTTAGTTCAGAGACCCTCTGTTTCATATCCTCTCAAGAGAATAATTTGCCAGTCTTCTCCTGAGCCTGGGAAACACTACAGAGACCAAACAGTTTCCTATTCATAAAGTCCAAAAAGGGGGTTGACATGTTCAAGGATTTTCTTCTCTGCCTTCCTCTCAGCCAGAATAGGATTGAGCTCTATGGCAGATCAGTTAGAAATCATTTCATTTCATTCCAGCTTCTCAAATTTTGTTTCCCCTTTTGATCTCTGTTTTGGTGGATTTAGGTCTTAGGAAAAATTTCTTTTGGCTTCATTTACTAGATGTATAAAAAACTGAAAATGAACACTGTGTTTAATCAATTATCTTCATCAGGATATCATATATCTTATATTTTATAGTGTAGTATTTTTCTTTACTAACATTTACAAAGAGTCAAGCTTTAATTATTTCTTGCTTAACCAAAATTTATCAAGAAATCAGTAAAGCACAGTTTGGTTGATACTGGGTCACAAATCCAAATCTTCCACTTTTGTTCTAGCTATGATTCCCTCTCATGTTCAGGGACAATTTCCTCTCTCTGTCTCTGTCTGCCTCACACTGTCTCTTTCATCTTTATTATTTTGTGTAACACACTATCCCCACCAGAATACTTTCATATTGTTATTCTCATCATTTAAAAAAAAAGACGTTTTCTGACCCTGCTTCCCTTCCAGCTACTGCCATATTTGACTGTTCTCCTTTATATCAAGACTCTTCAGAAGTTGTCTATATGAGCTTTCTTTTTCCAACCTTTCTGGTCAACTTTGTTTTGAATCAATGCAACCAGGCTTTTCCCCTACCGTTCCGTCAACACTGCTCTTAACAAGGTGACTAGTAACCTCCACGTTGTTAAATCCAACAGTCAGTTCCCAGTCTTCATTTACTTAACCTTTCAGACTATTGATCACATCCTTCTTGAACCACATTCCTCACTTGGCTGCCTGCACACTGCATTTGTCAGGTTTTCCTTTTACATCTTAAGTCCCTCTTTTTCCATTTACTTTGCTGATTCCTTTTAATCTTACCCGTTTCCTAAATTTGGAGTGTGCCAGGGATTTGTTCTTGAATGTATTCTCTGCTATATCTACTCCCACTCATTTGGTATCTTACTCAGTTTCATTGTGTTAGTACCATCCACAAGCTAATTCCAAAATGATACATTCAGTTCAAATACATACCTTTCTCCAAATCCACCACCAATTTATCATCTTCACTTACCAATTTACTATATGCTAATATTGGCCTCTTAATTCTTATTTCCAAAACTTGCTCCTACTGCAGTCTTTCCCTCTGTATTAATAATAGTCTGTACTGATATTTGCCAGGCCAAATCCTTTTAGTCATTTTTACTCCTAGCTTTCTAGGAGTTATCCAACAGATGGCCTCAACATCAATATACATTTAGAATCTAACTACTTCTCACCACTGCACTTAACTAAACTTTAGTTAAACCACTACCATCTCTTTCCCAAATGTTGTTGCACAGAGGTGCTTCACCATGTTGATTTTGCCTCCAGGGGGCCTTAGACATTGTGTGGAGGTATTTTTGGTTGTCACAACTGAAGGATCTACTGACATCTAGTGGGAAGAGGCCAAGGATACTGATAAATATCTTGTGATGCACAGGGCAGCTTCCTCACCTCACTCTGAATCCACCATACATACATGCAGTGAAATATTATCTGTCTCAAAATGTTAATAATGTTGAGGTTGAGAAACCCACACATGCAACCTCATGATTTGTCTTGATTCCATCAGGTCTCCCTTCTAGAAACAAGAATGTTCCTATTAAAATGTAAATTGGATTTTTTACCTCTTATGATGGAAGTCCTCTTAGTTCCTCAGTTCAGTGTTGTTTCATTTGCTTAGTATTCATACTAATGTACACCTGAAAGAAGGTAAGGATTTGATACTAATTAAATGGTTTTGAATAAAAGACTGAATAAACAATTAGTATATTTTTATGTTAAGGGTTTCTACTTCTGTCAAAAGAATATTTTTTCTCCAATGTTATCAGTTATCATACTGTTCAAAGTATTATCTAAAAACTTAATGATTAATGGCCTAAATGTTTTCAACACAATCTATTATTAAGCATTAATATTTGGAGAAACTTTTGTCCTGAGTAGTTGAAGTAGATTTATCAGACCAATGTCACACCATAGAAGCCACAAATATTATTAAAATCTTTTAAAAATAAATAAAAACTATATTTCAAAGGAATTATGATAGTAACTAAGGTGTTTGCAACATGAAGGACAATATCCTGGGGAAAAGAAATGCACAAATAGGTGATCCCCGCACTCCCCGGTGTTTTTTTTTTTAAATTTTTTTTATTATTATTTATTTATGATAGTCATATATATAGAGAGAGGCAGAGACAAGGCAGAGATAAAGGCAGAGGGAGAAGCAGGCTCCATGCACCGGGAGCCTGACATGGGATTCGATCCGGGGTCTCCAGGATCGCGCCCTGGGCCAAAGGCAGGCGCCAAACCGCTGCGCCACCCAGGGATCCCCTCCCCGGTGTTTTTTTCCAGAAACTTGCCACTTCCCAAGAAGTAAAATTAGAAATTAAAAAAGGAAAGAAAAGAAAAAAAAGCAGAAAGCAGAAAATGCCTCAAGCAGAAATTGTGATAGCCTCACAGTGCAAGGAAGATAAAAATTGGGGCTCAGAATTAGCCAGATAAAATGAAGCCTACTGCACAACTCAATCTTGAGTGGAGTCATCTAAAGGACTTTGTCCTGGTGATAAAAACAGAGCAAAGTTGACCAGTGCTTAAAATGAGTGACATTCAGACTCCATTCATATCCATTCCCAACTGGGTTCTGCTGTTTTTAGTTACCTGATTAAACAAGTAAATCTTCTTGGAAAAAAATATAACAAAGTAAAAACATTTGCATTTTGATGCACAGGACCTTGTATTCAGTAAAATGTTACCAGGAATAGCTGGAACCAGGACCAAATGAACAAAACTCAGAGGAACATCAGACATTAGCAATAAGTCACAGCTGATAGGAATATGAAAGTCATTAGACAAGAGTTTTTAAATAATTGTGATTAATATGTTAAAAATAGATGACAAGATGAATTTCAGAAGGGAAATGGCATGTATTGGGATGTCTAGGTGGTTCAGCGGTTGAGCATCTGCCTTCAGCTCAGGTTGTGATCCCAGAGTCCTGGGATTGAGTTCCACATTGGGCTCGCCAAGAGAAGCCTGGTTCTCCCTCTGCCTATGTCTCTACCTCTCTGTATCTCTCATGAATAAATAAATAAAATTTTTAAAAAAGGAAATGGCATGTAGTAAAAATCAGTTGGACAGAGGAAAACAAATACCATATGATTTCACTTATATGAAGGATCTAAAAAATAAAGGAACAAATGGAGAGACCCATAAATAGAGAGATGGTCACCAGAGGGGAGAGAGATGGAGGGATGGACAAAATAGGTGAAGAGAATTAAGAGGTACAAACGTCCCGTTATAAAACCAAGAAGTCATGAAAATGAAAAGTACAGCATAGGGGATATAGTCAGTAATATTGTGATAACATTATGCAGTGACAGCTG
The DNA here is from genome assembly GCF_018345385.1 of Vulpes lagopus. Taxonomy (NCBI): domain Eukaryota; kingdom Metazoa; phylum Chordata; class Mammalia; order Carnivora; family Canidae; genus Vulpes; species Vulpes lagopus. Next base: position 42,316,101 of record NC_054830.1, read on the forward strand.
GTGACTGCATTTATTGTGGTGAGCACTGAGTAATATATAGAATGTCAAATCACTATGTTGTGCACCTGAAACTAACATAATATTGTGTACCAACTTTACTGCAATAAAAAATATCAACTGGAAGTCTAGAACTGAAAAATACAAAAGCTAAAACTAGGAACAATATAAATTGGTTTAATACCAGATTAGATGTGACAGAGAAAAGAATTAGTAAAATGGAGGATATGTAAATAGAAAATATCCAGACTTCAACATGGAGATAAAACGCAATGGGAAGACAAAAAAAGAACATAAGGAGTATATTGGATATGAATAGTTCCAACATATGTGAAATTGTAGTTCCAAAAGGAGTGGAGAGGAGAAGGAAAATGAGGGATGAGTAGTGTATGAAGAAATATTTGTCAGAGATTTAAAAAGACAACAACTGAAAATGACAGCAGCCATTCTATGCAGGGAATTATTTGAGCCCTAATGAGGACAGACACAAAGGAATGTTTAAGTAAGCACATAGTAGTAAAACCAAAAGAAAAAAGGAAAACTATCCTAATAAAAAAGATACTTATCTTCAAAAGAACAACAATAAGCCTGGTTGTTGCGATAGCAACAGAAATAAGAAAATCCGAAGACTGTGGAATGCCTTTTTTTTATGGGCTGAAAGACATTCATGATAAGAATTCTCTTCCCAGCAAAAATATCCTCCCAAATGAATACAAAGTAGAGATGCTTTCACACAAACCTCTGAGAACCCATCACTAACAAATTGACGCTAAAAGAAATGCTGATGACACTCCTGATGACATTCCTATAGTTAGAAAACCTATGATCCCAGATTGAAGCACATAAATGGAAGAAGAAATTAAGAACCATGAAAAGTGTTACTATGTTAATGGGTATGTCAAATTGAGATTTGAGGAATTACAAAGAGGACCAGATTTAAAGTAATTATTTGTAGTCTTCACAAATTAACTAGTGAGAGAAAATATCAGAGAACTTAGTCACCTGTTTGAAGTGCTATTTATATACTAGTTTTCTTTATGTTGGTATCTTAGCAACATTTCCTATAATGTCATAGACAAATGAAGGTAATCACATGTTTGTACAGAGTAAGAAAGGTTTGGTGATTTTTTTCCTGTTTTGTCCATCATTTGAGAGAAGTTGGTAACTTCAGAAATACCTGAACAGTGATTATTCTGAACAGTGACATTGAAAGATTATTACTCACAGATGAAGGTTTCAATTGTTGTTGAGATGAAGGTACAAAAGAAACAACTAAAAAGTGACCAAAAGGAATATTTTCTGGGTGGTCAGGAAAGGCCAATTACACATTGGATTGCCATCCCTTACTTTCTAAAACATAGTTAGGGTTCAAAATATGGAATAGTGTTTGGCCATTGATACAGGGAACAAGCTTCATTTGTGTTTAAAGAAATTATGCTAAACAATTCTGACCGAAGTTTTAATATCACTTCTCATATGTCCTGAGGTATTCATAACTAAAGATGTGTTCTGGAAGCATCTTTGGCTATTAGGACTACATGAATTTGAGTAAAGCTGTTCCTCAAAAGCATTATATATTTTATTAAACTTTTCCTTTTACTTATTAAGAATAGGATTGTTAGATAAAGCTATTTTTATATGATTTGTATCTCACTAAAATAGATTGAAAATGGAAACATTAAAATTCTGTAATTTTATGAACTCTTCATGAATGTTTGTCATTCATATTTCGGATAATCTTCAAAAAGTAATATATCCTCATCACTTTAGAAGCAAAATGGGGGGGATCCCTGGGTGGCGCAGCGGTTTAGCGCCTGCCTTTGGCCCAGGGCGCGATCCTGGAGACTGGGGATCGAATCCCACGTCGGGCTCCCGGTGCATGGAACCTGCTTCTCCCTCTGCCTATGTCTCTGCCTCTCTCTCTCTCTCTCTGTGTGACTATCATAAATAAATAAAAATTAAAAAAAAATTAGAAGCTAAATGTGAAAGATCCTTCCTTATTTTGTATGTACATATTCACTAACTTCATCATTTTCTGTTTATCTTTTATTATTATTATTGAGAATGACAACAGGAAAGTAGAAAAAATAGTATAAAGAACTCCCATGCACCCATCAGTCAGGGTTGTTAATCATCACTCATACCCAACTTTGTTTCAGCCATACCCTCACCTTCTACTTCCTCAACATCCACCCCAGATATCTAGAGGCAAATCACAAACATCATAATTTCATATATCAATATTTCATAATGTATCTTTAAAAGAAAAGGGAGTCTTTTTAATATAACAATAAATCTAATTTTCTTATATTACAAAATTAATAATTATTCCAGAATTAGATTTCAAATTTACATGATCATCTCATAAATATGTATTTCTGTATGTGTATGTATGCTAAATAAATACACACAGATAAGCACATATGCATGTGTATATGAATGTGTGTTAATCCTTTTCAACCATGACAGTTATATTTTCAAACATTTTTTTTCAGAATCTCTTATATCTCGAAATGTATTCCTTTTTTGAAGATTTATTTATTTATTTGAGAGAGAGAAAACACATGTATACGTATGCAGATGTGGGAGCAGAGGGAAAGGCAGAGGAAGAAAGAATCTCAAGCAGATTTCCAGTTGAGCAAGGAGCCTAATTTGAGACTCAGTCTCACCACCCTGAGATCATGACCTGAGCTGAGATCATGACCTGAGCCAAAATTAAGAATCATATTCTCCATGGACTGTTACCCAGATACCACTCTTCTATCCCAAGACGTATGAAGAGGTGTCATATGGATTAAAACTGCTCCATTTTTAGTAAGCGTAGGAAACCTAGAATTAAATATACTTTTAAAAGTTTCTTTAATCCAGAAATTCTCAGAGTTTTTAATATGCTAAAATGTACTGTGAAACTCTAAAAGCAGATATAGTATACAGAATTAATTACAGTTAAATAACCTTGAAAGTCCATTTTTATGTATTTATTTTTGAAGCATTGCTAACCAATAACATTTTACTCACTAGGACTTTTTCCTGGCTCTAAAGCATTAGAGACTTCCTGACAATATATTTACGTAACTTGGATTTTCTTTAAATAGAAATTTCAGATTCAGATTTCAAAACCTGAGGCAGTATTTCTCAAAGCATGGTCCCTGGACTAACTACATCAAAATCAACTGAAAAAATGGCATGTTAAAAATCTGTATTCTCCGTTTCCTTCACAGATCGTCCTGAATCAGTATTTCTGGTAGAAGTGGAGGAATTCACATTTTTAACATGTTCTCTGAGAACTTGTTATGCATGTTAAAAAGTTTAAATTACTAGACTAGAATTTCTGCAAATACTTAAGGAGTTTGCAAAAAGATTGAAATGATACAGGATGAAAAGGAACAGCTATCTCTATTTTGTTTCAAGAGAAAGAGGCTTAAAGAATTTCAAAGTTTCACAAATGATAGGGTCTAGCATAGTGGACTTCTTTCCTTTTTTTAATTTGTTATAATTCAGGCCATAATGATCTCACTTATCCATAAAAGCCGACAAGTGCTGCAGTGTTAATCATGAGCTTTGGGCTATTACACCTACTGTACAGGTATATATATGGACTCTTAGGAAAAGAGTAAGGAGATGTGTGTATACATCCCTGTGCTCCCTGAGACTGATTTGAATGGTTTGAAAAAAAAATCTCTGATATTAGAGTTCCTTAAGAGTTTAAGTATTTGCACAGGAGGACTCATTAATGAACTAAAGCACAGTCTTTGTTCTTTTCCTAAAATAGTGTCGAAGAGTCTGTATATTTCTGTGGCAGAGAACCACTCTCCCATTCTCCACAAATGTGATTTTTGTCTCTGTGGGGTATCCACTCTGAATTCTGAGCCTGGAGCTGTGTGTGGTTATAGAAGAGAAGGCTGTAGGGTAGCAATCAGTGGCCTTGTGGCTCTTGCAGAATGACCTACACAGGATTAGGACAGGTCTGCATTTGGTGTGGCATGAGGATACAGCAGTCAAGAGTCCTTGGCCAAGCACCCCCACCCCACCGGAGAGTACTTACAGGGAACTATGCTCAGACAACCATGTAGCCCCTTCTTTTGCATAAAAAGTGGATTCTCTTGGAAGAGACTTCTTTTTATATATAATCTATTTTTTCATCCTACAGATATCAGTATGTCTCTATACCATTGCCTTTGCTTACTAATTTATTTTTTTTAAGATTTTATTTATTTATTCATGAGAGACACAGAGAGAGAGAGAGAGAGAGAGAGGGAGAGAGAGAGAGAGAGAGAGAGAGAGAAGCAGAGACACAGGCAGAGGGAGAAGGAGGCTCCATGCAGGGAGCCCAACGGGGGACTCAGTCCCAGGACTCCAGGATCACACCCGGGGCTGAAGGCAGCCCTAAACCGCTGAGCCACCTGGGCTGCCCTATTCTTACTTTTAAATTTACGAGAGAGAAAAAGTGAGCATGCCCAGGGTGGAGAGGCAGAGGGAGAAGCAGACCCCCCACTGAGCCAGAAGCCCCATACAAGGAAGGCTTGATCCCAGGACCCTGAGATTACTACCGGAGTCCAAGGCAGCCGCTTCTCACACTGAGCCACCCCAGGTGCCTCTCTGCATCCTACATTCAACGCTTCCCATTTTCTGTCAGAAAAAAAAAAAAGACATCCAGGACTGGCTGCATCAGTGTGTGGCTCAGTCACATAGGAGTCTGCTGAGCAATGCCCATTTTGGTGTTTAGCCCTGATGTCACTGTCTTGAAATTCTTAGTCATCTTGTCTCTGAGGTTGTACTTGGCTGGAGTGGGTACGGGGGCAGCCACGTGCCTCCTGGCAGTCGGGGGCACCGAGGCTCTGAGAAGGGGGGCACATCGGCTCCTGTGGTGTGGTCTGTGTGACGTCTGCAGAAATGAGTCTGCAACCTGAGCACCCGGACAGGATCTGCAGGGTCCAAGCGGTAAACTTTGTCCGCAAAGGCTTGCAAAAATAAAAGCCTGCACATGAGCATTGCAGTGAGGCATATCACACAGTTATTCAGATTCTTCAAAAAGTTTAGCGTGCGTGGTTTTAAAAATTTGTCCAACATTGCAAAGCTAATATCCAAAGGCTTAGAAACAGAAATTAAATTTAAAGATTTTTCCACTCAATGGAAAATAACACTATTTTTATACGAAGCTGCAGGTGAACCAATTATTAATGAGCGTTTCCTTGTAATTGAAGATAAGCAACAGAATGCATAAATAGGCATTTTGGATTATACACAAGTCATTAAGGCACTTTTAGTTTCTTGCACAGCCTTCAGAAGTTACAGGGTATGCCGGAAGAACATTAAAGTCCCATTGTTTAAATTTACATTTGAAATTTAATTCAGACTTACACGAAATGGATTTGTATGAAGAGTTAAATCTCCTAGAAAAAAAGTTGTTCCCCGGAATCATCAGCTCTAGGTGTTCTAAAATTTATATTTCAAAATAACTTATCAGAAATGTATTTCAATATTGTCACATCCTATAAACGACTCTTTACAGTTCTGTAAGTTATATCAGCAGAAAGATCCTTTGCAAAATAAAAAATTACTGAAAAATATTTGTGGTTTTACATTAGTCATGAGTGACTGATGTCATTTGTATCCATTGAAAATGAAGTTGTTTCAAAACATAAATTCCAATAAGTAAATTTCCAGAAACATGAGAAAAAGCTTAGAGCAAGCAGGATAACTTTAATAAAGCATTATTTAATGTATTATATAAAACTGACACCAAAAATACACTTCTTGCAATTGGCAAGTTTATGCTGTTTGTTACTCATGTATTGCTATTAGCTTATTACCTTTTATAAGTTATACTACATTTTTAAAGCTACTTGTTTTATTTTAGTACCTTTAATAGAACTTCTTTCTTTACTTTTTGACCAAGGCACCCTACATTTTCATTTCACACTGTAACTCACAGATTATGTAGCAGATCCTAAAAACATCTTAGGCTTTTATGTCTTTATTTTGACTATCACCCAGCTTTCTACTAACTCTTTTTGCTCCTGCAATATACTCAGTAATACTAGGATTTCCAGCAAAACCACTGCTTTGCATCTACCATCCATGTTTCTTCTTCACACAGGCTTTTTGTAAATGTTCCTTCCTCTTGCCGACATAGGCATCCTTCCCCCTACCTGTTATCTTTAACTAGCTAATTTCTATTTGCCTTTTACCCTCAGCCAAAGCAACTCTTTCAATAAACCTCTCAGGACTCTCCATTTTAGTGGGATCATTTACTTCTAATATATGACAATTATCACAGCTGTGACTATATATCCATTAATATGATTGGATTAATGTCACCTTCCCTCATTAGACTTAAATCTCTGTGAAGGCAGGCACCATGTGACTTTGATGAGTTTCTTTTTCCTTCTGAGCAGGCGGCTGGAATTTGGTAGGTGCTCAGTAAATACTAGGTAATAAATGAATTAACTAGTGATGACATCTAAACATTATAAATTATAATACAGTATTTCTTATTCATGAAGTCTTAGTCATTATTACTGTACTACCAAAGAGCTGTGTATACAAGGAGTGATTTGTCTAACTTTGCTACTTTGTGGTGCCATAAATGGAAGAAGTTGCTGTCATTTTTAATGTTTGAAAATTACTTTAATTGCATGATCTAAAACTTTAAATCAGAGCAGTTTTGCTCTACCAACACATCCAATTAGCCAACTCATCCTCTCATAAATGTAAATAAGACATTTGTGGTACATTCTTTTTCCAAAAAACTACAAGAAGAAAAATATTTTCTAGTTCTGAAAAGTGTTCCTGAAACCCTTACTCTGGGGAAGAGAAGTGAAGAAGACTTGGAGTTAAGAATGGATTTAATCATTCTCCAAACTTTTCTCCAAAAATAATTAGAATGAAAGTGAATGCATCCAATATAATAAAGGAAATGGAATTTTTAAATCATGTAAACATAAAAATATGTTTATGCAAACATAAAGATATACCTGATGTAGGTGGAGTTAGATTTTCTGCCTTATATGCAGAAATATACAGTGTGCTTTTATTTTTCCATGGCTCTTTTATCAATATGTACCTTAAAACCCAAGATTATTAGTTTCTACTTTCCATTCTCAAATATTTACTAAGGAAACAACTGCAATTTTTTAAACATTTGAATAATACTTAAGCATTCTATTGATAAAATACGTTGGTACACTAACCCATTTAAACACACAAATTCAATCTTAATACCTGCTTGGATTCTTGAATAGTATGGTAAAGCCAGAAGGAAAGTAAAAGGTTCAGTCCATCTCCTACAGGGTTAAATTTTATCTCATGAATGATCTTTAGAGAAAGATATTTTCCAGGTTCTCATTTCACAGTTCTGAAACTTCTTTATCTAAGTACTCTTTCAGTATCATTTGCCCAAACCCCTAATTCTTAAATGTAAATTCCTTAAAATATATTTTATTTTAGTAAGATCTGAATCCAAATGTATGTCCAGGGCTTCTTTATCATTACTGAGTTTCCCCTTTCAATCAATTCTTGGCCCTCTAAAATCAAAACTATTTATCTTGTTATAAAAAAATATGGTCAGATAGGATCTATCACCATGACTTTCTTTTAACCAGAGACATACAGGACTCTCGAATCCATTAGAACACTTTTGGAAATGACCTTTGAAATTTTGGTCAGTGAAATACTTGGCTTGTAGAACAATGGTTGGCACTGTGACTAATGTTTATAGAGGGGATTTTTTTTATGACAGATGTAGAATTCTAGCTTTGCAAAATCTAGGTAAGAGAGGGAAGACATACCTCTTTCCTCTTCATGTTGTGCCTTTAGATAAAATAGAAAATTATTATCACAGCTATTTTAGAAATAGAATAAATATTATATTCATAACTAGTAAATATACACTTATGCTTAAAATTTTCTATATAAATTCTGGTAGTTATGATCTTAATGACATAGTTTTTCTCATAGCATATGCAATTAATGCATTAATGCACTAGAGCTGCAACCAGTGTATGAATTGTAATGTTGCACCTAAAATTTCAGAATTAAAAAAAAAAAGGCAATAAAAGCTGTGTGGCACATTTTTCATGTGTGGAATAATGTCTTTTGAAGTCTACAGTTTTCTATCAACTTTTTTTTCTATAAATTATGAGTAAAACTATGCCTTATTACAGGTAATAATCTACACTGATTAACGCAGAAATATTTGAAAAAAGTGGATTAGATTATTGATACTGGATATAGGACTCCCAAGTTATATTGATATAATTTCAAGCAGTTGCAAAACCATTCAAAATATGTACTTTGTCGCCATATACTCACATCTTATAAGCTTTTTATAATAATAGTATTTTTTCTTAACAGAAAGGACTGTTATTACCATTCCACCTTCCAAAATGGATGTTACAGTTGGAGAGAGTATAGTCCTACCATGCCAGGTGTCCCACGACCCCTCCATTGAAGTTGTATTTATATGGTCTTTCAATGGAGATGTCATAGACTTAAAAAAAGGAGTCACTCATTTTGAAAGGATTGGAGGGGTAAGTTGATGAAATTTTTAAGTACTTAATAATATAAATCAAGTGTTTCACAGAAATCAACATCTTTGATAATTATTCTCTCCACATTTATTTGCATGGATAATCACTGTTTCTGAAGCTGCATCTGTTTTTGTTTTATTTTGTTATGTATTTCACAGAAATGCTTGTGTTCTAGATGCAATTATAATAAAGGGGATAAGAAAAGGGATCATATATGAGCAACTACAATGATACTAGTATATCTCCTAATTTCAGAGTTGTCTCATATTTAACATTTATCCAGCTGTAAAAAAAAGGGGGGGGACCTGCTGGGTATGATTATGTTTTTATCTCCCTCTCATTTCCTATCTGCAGGAGGAATCTGTTGGGGATTTGATGATAAGGAATATTCAGTTAAATCATTCAGGAAAATATCTATGCACGGTAAAAACAACTCTAGAAAGTTTATCTGCTGTAGCTGATATCATTGTTAGAGGTACGCATAATGGTGGAAATAAATGAGCACATTATTTATTCACAGCCAGAAATGTTAATAAGTAAATGGCAGATCTTTGAGTAACCAACCATATCATGATTTAAAAAGTGAGATAAAAACACAGATCTTTTATTTTCTAAACTTTAAGATTCCAGGGCATATGTAGTATGAATATGGATATTGATTTGAGTAGATTTTGTGTATTTGTAAGGAATGGTCAGACTCAGTGTGCAGCGCCAGTCCCTAAAAGTTAGGCATGCCTTCTATTTGTAATAAACATTCTCATCAGAGCAGCATCAAAGTCATATATTTCTATAGTTCTCCATGTAAGTTTCATTTACTTGAGTTACCTTTTGAAAAGGAACAGGTGAAAATTGTTTTCACATTTTGAGATTAGGTCCCTAACAAATGATAATCAAACATCCCATGTTTGGACTTTTCTTTTTTTTCTTTTTTAAGAGGGAAGGGGGGTGGGGCAGAGGGAGAAGGAGAGAAAGAATCTTAAGAAGGCTCTTTGCCCAGCACAGAGCCCAACATGGTGCTCTGTCCCACAACCCTGAGATCATGACCTAAGCCAGAACCAAGAGTTGGTCACTTAACTGATTGAGCCATAAGGTGCCCCAGAATTTTCTAATTTTCAAAGAATGGTTTCTAAATTAGTTTCTTACCAGGTAAACTGAGTTAATAGGGCTTTATCTCAAATAATTTCCTACAAGTACCTTTATGTTCAATACTTTATTTTCTAAGTATAACAGATAAGAATAAACTGCCCCATCTCAAATCAATGAATTCAATAATTTTCAATTATTAAAAGATAATTGAATCATCAAACATATTTTTCAAGGTCCACCAGGTCCCCCTGAGGATGTAAGAGTGGAACACATTTCCAGTACTACTTCTCAACTAAGTTGGAGACCAGGCTCAGATAATAATAGTCCCATTCAAATATTTACTGTTCAAGCTCGGACACCATTTTCAGTGGGTTGGCAGGCTGTTTCAACTGGTAAGTGGCACCAGTGTTTTCAGATGCTTTTTCTAAAACAGATGTTTGTTCGATTGATTGATTGTTGTTAAGTATTAATAGTTTTGATGCCTGAAGTGCCACTCCCTTTTTAGTTCCAGAAATTCTCAATGGCAAGACGTACAATGCAACAGTGATTGGTTTGAATCCTTGGGTGGAATACGAATTTCGCGTCGTTGCTGGAAACAGCATTGGGATTGGAGAACCAAGTAAAGCATCAGAATTGTTAAGAACCAAAGCATCAGGTAAGAAATTATTCTAAATTCGTGGAAGACTTTTTACCATGTAGTTCTTGAAGAAAACAAGAAAGAAGTATTTTTACGGGTCTTGTTTGGGGCCACAAATCAGAGGCAGGAAACCATCAGCTTTCATTTTAACATTTGTATGTACACAAAGCAAGGAGTATTTTCTCCTAAATATAAGTTCAATAAGAGATGATTATAACTAAGCAGACATGTCAAAAATAAGAGTTTTTCAGAATCTGTCCTCTCATCTCATCTATTTTCTAGCCAAACTCCAACAGAGAATCTGTAGATTTGTACATGCAAATGAGTTACTGCTTGTTTCATTAAATGTTGTAGCCAAGAATTAATTGAGACTCTGTAGGTGCAATCAGCCACACATTTCCATCTATTTCTCAACTCTGACCTAGTTGCAGCTTCATTGAGCAATAGTATAAATCCTTTCCCATGCAAATGAGGAAAATCCTAAGCTCATTTAACAGAAGCACTAATTGAGCATCAGTTGGTTCACTGAACAGCAAAATACAAGTGGAACCTGGCTCAGAAATCACCTCTTCTTAAGTTTTTTTCAATGGATCCTATTTGTTCCACTCCAAAATTTTACATCCAGGATAACATTTGATCTGCTTGCTGTGTGCAGCTAACAAAGTTCACATTCTTATTCAGTCATATAAATGAGGGATCACTCTGTTGTCACTGGCTTAGTTTAACAAGCACAAAGTACTTCAATTAAGTGTGTACAACTGTCAGATGTCAATAAGGCTTTTTTCATATTAAAGATAATATAAGTATTTTTATTGTAGGATTGGGACAGAAAAACATTTTTGACAGTAAGATCTTAAATTAGATCATCGTAGAAGTTTAGAGTTGAGAGGAGAGTCCTTCATTTTACAGAAGAGGAAAAGGAAAACCAGGATCTTAGCTGACTGTTTCAGAAAGAGTCAGAATTTGAACTCAGACCTTTAGGCTGTGCACCAGCATTTTTCCATAACTATGGGTCTTAACCTAGATGAGCAAGAAATTGGCATAAGGAAATGTGTGAATATAGAAGTCTCCAGTCCTTACCATAGACTGGCTGGATGAAAATCTCCAAGGGTGGCCTATGTCTCACTCTTACTATGAGTTTTATGTCATTTTGTACAGCTGATTCAGATCATGGTAGCTTTGGGCAGGGTTGACTCTAACTATAGTTTTACATAAAGCTTGTGCACTACCTTCTAATAAGCACCGACAGTCTTGTTTCAGTAGCATGGTATGACTTGGTGTTCATAATATAATTACCCTGAATTTCCAAATCATACTGAAGTGTGTCCTTTTTTTGTGTGTGTGTAGCTTCTTAAAGACGCTTCTCAATATGGTTTTAGGTTTAGTATGTTTCATTTGAAAAATAGAAATTAGAAAATAGGGTATAGGTACAAGGCAATCTTTTAAATATATTGTGAAGTTCAAAGCAGTGACAAAGGGCAAATTTGAATATGAAAATGGATAATGTCTGATAGGTGCTATTATTAAAAAGAAGAATTAGACTATTATATCACTGTGTTGTTTATAAAGTTAAACATCTGTATCAAATGCCAGTAAATAAAATAAGTAGTCTAGATTTGTCTGAATGGTCTTCACAGTGAAAGAAAATTTTGAAATGGGCAATGAAATAGTATGGATTTTAATTCCTGCCCTCCAGTCAGCAAAAGTAACCAGGTACTCCTCCCCCCCATCTCTAGATCTTGATCAAAAATGGCCAAATATAGATAATTACATGTAATTCAACTTTTAAAAATATATCATGCAGATATATCCATTATCACAGTTTTAGGATGCATCTGCCATTATTTGATGAAAAGGATTACATTTTAGCACTTCCACGTATATAAAGTCAAACCCCATTCTGATTACATACTACAAAACCCACACATATAACTGTCATCAATTTTGTAATTTACCTCAAACTACTTATTATTCATTATATGAGTCCTCACAAGGGTATATGTGATGGGCATAATTGTTTTCTAATTCATAAAAATGATCAGTGTCTGGAATGTTCTCCCACAGAGCCTTAGAGTCCTAGAATTAAACGGAGAAAACACTCTCTATCACATCCTTGACAGGAGGCCATCCTCTTAACTGGCAAGTGAAAAGTCAGAGGAAGAGTCCTTCCTGTTCTGTACTGGGAGATGTGAGATTCAAACACAGAGTTACAATAACAAGGATTTATGTACTTACGTATTTTTAAGAATGCATTTTTAAATGTTAAGCCATCTTGACTAAAAAAAATCATTTTAGTTTGTTTATTACAAAAAAGAATTAATTAATATACTGCCTCAGTAACTTGTTTACAGCACAACTGTATAATTAGGCACTAAATCAGCGGTGTCACTGTTACCATCTGAATGGAACATCATTTTGCCAATTAGCAGATGATGCATAATAATGTCAAATACATGATGTTACTCGATTTTTAATTAATTTTGGAGCCAGGGTGCTCATGGATCAAACACAACTGTGTCCTCTCTCTTAGAAATTTGGATATGTGTAAACATAATTTATGTTCATTAAAAATGCAAGACTCTCACAATGTGCAGCATGAGATTTTGAAAGGTAAAATCTAAAAACAAAATTCTTCCTGATGAAGATGTACTTTAATAATCGCTGTCCCATGTTTCTCTTGGTTGCTTCCAGTCCCTGTTGTGGCACCAACAAACATCAATGGAGGTGGAGGAAGTCGGTCGGAACTCGTCATTACGTGGGAGGTAATTTTCTATCCAACTGAGTTATTTTGAAAGAAAAAGATTTAGCTGGCCAGGAAGAAACTGAAAAACAAAAAGATGTATTTGATTACTACTGAGAATATATAAAAATACATGGTATGAAAGACTCCTGATGATGAACTACCTAGAGAAGGTATTAGAGACGTATTTCTACTAAAGTGACAGAGTATAACTAACTCAACATAGTTCTCTCCAAAATATAAGAACAATTTTAAGGTCTCTTCTTAAGGTCTAGCAGTAGCATTTCAATTGCTACTTGATGGACTAGACATTTTTTGTGTTTTTTACCTCTGGAACTACTCTCTTGCACACAAGTTAGACGCAGCTGAGTGCAGGTGGAAATGATTTTTTTTTTTCTATCACTGTTCTTTAAACACTTCCCTGCATCCAGATAAAAACTTGGGCAGGTGGCATAGTTTTATAGTTATTATTCTTACAAATTAAATATAGGCTCATTCTTACACTTACTGAAAATTTCAGCCTGGTTTATTCCATAAACTTTAGACTTTCCTTCATCTTAATGTTTCTTGTTTCTAGTAGTTTGGGCTTGCCTCAGCATAGGGATTCCACAGTATGAAAATGGATGGAGAGTCAGTTCTCTACCTAGTCTCCATTCTGCTGTTGAATTTCTCCTGGGTTGAGAAGAGAAGAAGAGTACTGAAAAGGTCCTAATTGCTGGTACATTTGTAATTTGACTTTGAGTACTCCAGAAGTGGCAAATGGCCGGACACTGTTATTTTTTTTAAACTAAGTTCTAATTAAGTTCTAAGTTTTAATTTAAGTTCTTAATTTTAATTTCGGTATAGCTAACATACAGTGTTATATTAGTTGCAGGTGTACAATGTAGTGATTTAGAAATTCTGTCCATTGCCCAGTGCTTATCATGATAAGTGTGCTCTTTAATCCCCTTCACCTGTTTCACACGTCCCTCTATCTACCACCCCTCTGGTAACCATCAGATGCTGTCATTTTATAGGATAGTTTGGTTTCTTTGGTTGGGGGTAGGACATCCAGGAGATCCCTCACTGGAGACTTCTAGTTACAATACCTTGATGCAAACCCAACTGGCTGCTGAAAAGTCTCCTCAGTTCCTGGGGTCTGGTGGTCCATGTCCAGTCCCTTCTGGTGGAGGTTGTCTTTCTCTTCTAGATGGTCTTTTTGGATAGAGTCCCTTTCAAAGCTACTCATGGATAGGTCCAGCCTCTCTCTTCACTCTGCTACCAGGTATTGTCCAGGTCTCTCTCTCCTTTAGAAGTTCCTGAGGCATTTGTCAATTAAAAGAACCCATGTGTCCCAAATTCTAGAGAGCACATACTGAGTGGTTCTTTGTGAGGCCTTTTTACTTGGTTAGGCAAAGGATAAGAAGTGGCCCCTTTGCTTTCCCTTGGTAGAGGGGTAAGAGTGCATAGCTTTTTCTACAACTCTCTTAGAAGAAACATTTTCCTACTATTCTCTCCCTAAAGAAATGAATGCTCCTTTGATATATCTTTGTCATAGAGGATAGGCTAAATTTTGCCTATAAAGGGTTTGATGTCTCTCTTTGGAATGCATATCATGTCATACCCTTGTTGTCAGCTTCGAGCCTCAGCAGTAACTGATAAAAGAGCCCTGCCCTATTTCATTCCCTGTGTACATGTTTTTGACATTTTGATAATAACTTTCATACTCCCAAAACATCCACTTCCTTGGACATTTAATATTACACCTACGAGTGTGATGGCCATGGATGTTTTAATTAAAAATCATCATAGCTGACATGTACAGGGGGTTCTCATTGGGAGACAGGGTGATTTTATCCCTCAGTAAACATTTTACAGTGTCTGAGGACATGTTTGATTGTCACAACTAAGTTGGGAGAGAGTTGTGTTTGGGCAGAGGTCAGAATGCTGCTAAACACCCTACAGTGCACAGGACAGCCACCCTCCCAGTCCCCCACACACAGAAAGGAATTATCTAGCCCAAAATTTCAATAGTGCTGAGGTTTAGAAACACTGTTGTTGAATAAGAGTAATTTATTGTATCTATAAATTATTTTGCAGTAGTAAAAGGTCCATTTTATTCCTTACAAAATTCCATTAAAGGTAGAAAGAGTGATAGTAATAGTAAACACTTTTTATCTGTGAGTAAACTGGGGCACAGAGATGTTGTTTTTCAAAGTTGTTAATGACAGAGCCAGAAACCAGGCAGAAACTTTAGCTACTCTAAACGTTGTCCTTTCTTTGGGACATCTAGTTTCACGTAGACATTGTGAGCCCAGCACAGTGCCTGGAATCTGGCATGGGTGGGTAAGAAACTCTAAGAGGCCTGAAGGGAAAGGGGACTACACTTGCAGAGCACTTACAGGGCTTTTCTGCTACAGAGGGCATTTCATGTCATTCTGTCCTCACAGCAATATTAAAAAGTGGGGAATGCCACTTTCAGATAAGAACAGAGGTTTAGGGCAGCCCCAGGTGCCTCAGCAGTTTAGCGCCACCTTCAGCCCAGGGCCTGATCCTGGAGACCCAGGATCGAGTCCCACATCGGGCTCCCTGCATGGAACCTGCTTCTCCCTCTGCCTGTGTCTCTGCCTCTCTCTTTCTCTGTGTGTGTGTCTCTCGTGAATGAATAAATAAAATCTTTAAAAAAAAGAAAATAGAGGTTTAGAAATGTGACATGAGGGGGCTCCTGGATGACTCAGTCAGTTAAGTGTCCACCTCTTGATTTCAGCTCAGGTCATGATCTCAGGATTATAGAATTGAGCCTGGCTTTGAGCTCCATGCTCAGCAAGGAGTCTGAGATTCTCTCTCTCACTCTCCCTTTATCCCTCCCCACTGCACACACTCTCTCTCTCTCAAATAAATAAATAAATCTTTAAAAAAAGAAAGAAAGAAATGTGATATGGGTAGTGGGCAGAGGAGCATTTTTTGAACACAGGGCTCTCACTCCACACTCTTTTACTTTGTCCTAAATTAGAACTCCACTTATCCCTACATGAGATGTCATGGTTAGGGTGGGCAAGAGTCCCTGTATATCTGCCTAAAGCAGTAAGTTAATCAAATTATTCCTGTCCTTGAAACACATTTCCCACAAAAACAGTGACTCCTTCAAGAGCCTACAAGAGATTTGCTTTAGTGTGATGGTAAGTAGGTTAGACTTCAGTATTCTTTCAAGGCCAAATAAGCATTTCATCATAGTGTAAAACAAATTTTGCCTGACTTCATGCATTATGTTTTCCTCCTCTAAGGTCAGAAATTACTCAAGGTTAAATAATTGTTTTTGTGCATTCAATATGTGAGAGAAATGGGAAATTTCATGTTTACTATTCGTAATGGAGAGGATATAAGTTCAAATATGTGTGGTGTGTGTGTGTGTGTGTGTGTGTGTGTGTGTGTATTTCCATGTATTTCCATCATGGAAAATACTTTTCTTTAAAGCGCGTTTCATCAAACCAAACTTGGCCTGCTCCCTGTTTTCATAGACAATTTCCCCTACCACCATACCCATCCTCTCAGGTGTAATGTGTTGCTGCTTTCATGCTGTTACAAGAGACCATATGCCTCCCACTGCTTAAAATAGTTACTATCTGCCTTTCTACAGAAAAAGTTTGTTGGCCTCTATTTTTTTTTTTAAAAAGTTAAGTCAAAGTCCTTTGCTCTGTTTGTTTTTTCTTGGGGTATCAGATATATAGATACTTGCAAATACTACATTAGTGGATGCAGTTTCACATTTATCATTCACATTTGGCATCATGTATGTGCAATTCCTGAGCCAAATGCTTCTGATGCCCAAACTTCTTTAAGGAATAGGTTATGTATATTTAGAAGACAACACATGCATTAGTTAAAGTCACTAGAAGGCATCTAGCAACTCCTTAAATTCAATGAAGAAAAGCAACTCTGTTCCAAGGAGTCAGGGTGCAAAAATAAAATTTAAAAAGGTCTGAATGTTCAGAGTTCAACAGGACAGGACAGTCTTGATCCAGCATGGAAGAAGGTCAGGTAAGGTACCACTCTAACTTAACTGACCTATGTTTTGAAAAAGAAATTGAGAGTGGAGAGACCATTCTAGGCCAAAGTCACCACTATTGTAGATGAAATAGTACATGATGGGCTTTCAAAACTAATGCACAACTAATGACCATTCTAAATTCAGTGAGAATCCACCATTATGGTTTATAAGTGATAGCTTTACTGGTCATCCCAGATTGCTGCTCATGTAAATACACCTTGGTATAATCTTCCTGAAATAAACATCCTCCTTGTGTTTTCTCCCATACCACAGTAATTTTGTGTTTATTTATTTGTTTTGGTTTGTTTTATTTCCAGCAACCTAGACAAGATATCTAACTTTTGGAATGTAGTTAATGCCAATTCCTTTTTAAGGGTATCTTTATTTACATCCTATCATAATTTATCCTCCCAGGTGCTCTCAGGTTTGAAATGCTTGTGGTAAATATGCATTATAAAATGTGACTACAAGGTTAGGAAATACGATAAAGTACTATAGAATAAGAGATAAACACCTATACTGGGAGTTGATATACATATATATCTCTCTCACAACTTCCCAACCCTGCCATCGTCACCAAACGCATCCACATATTGTAGATCAATGAAGAGTTGTGGCTATGTTTGTTATATCCAAAACCAGGCTGCAGACAAGATTTGGATCTTAGGCCATAGTTTGCTACCCTTGGTCTAGACTAAAGATTCTGTTTTTAGTCTTTACAACTTTAATAGATTTTACTACCAGAAGAATTTCTGAATTTCTTTATTCTACTGAACACCTCCTTTGCTTAAAGAAGGAAACTTTCATCCTGACTCTCTTAAACAGCTATATATATTTTTTTTCCATAATTTTCCCCTCTGCCCATTTGGGAAGAATAAAATGAAGACCCTAAATAAGTATCTTCACTCCCCCCTTTCTAAACTGCACATGTTAGACTCAGATCTTTCTTGAGGAAACATCATGAGAAACACTGATTGTACTTGACTAACATAAACCAGCTCACTTTCTCAGATGAGCTAAATATTTTGATTAAATCTAAGATTAGAGAAATATCAAAAACCAAATACTCTAGCAGAGAGGTAAGTTCTCACAAATCTCTTCCACTCCACTAAAAATGAACTTTTTTAATTCTAAGCTCCCTGTGAAGTGCTAAAATAAGGACACATTTTCTTTCCCTAGAGTTTTGGACCTATATTTTCCTTCCTCTTTTCACTTTCTGTATTTGTTAGACTGTTCCACACGCCAAGAAACAGAGCCAGCTCAGGTCATCTCAGTTAATGGGGATTTATTTTAAAGCTATGTGGGAGGTAATGAGGATGAAAAGAAGTCTCAATAACCAAGCAGGCAGGTCAAATGAAGAACTGGAACATCGTTCATCACTGTTCAGAGCATGGTAGTCCTAGCCTGCTGCCAGCCACTCTGGGAATCCAGCTCCTGCTCCAGTAGCCCCTCATGCTTGCACCTTTTTCTACCTGTTTCCTCTACTTACAACTTACAACTTCTTCTACAACTCCATTGTTTCTTCTCTGAGGTATAGCTTCCATTTTTCTCTTACCTTCTACCACTTCATTGTCCCTACTATATTCATTGTATGTTTTCTACTTATTGCTTACTCTAAGTGTAACCAGAACTGTCCCCACCTATGATTCATATTCAAACTCTGTAGAGGAGAGAAACTGCTGGGGTCTGGCTGTCACTATAGAACACGAAGGTTTGGCACCAGGACACCTCATAGATAGTGATGAAGATGGGGCCACTGATTCTCGTGCCCATTATTGGGTAATCAGATGTGGTCCAAGTCTCAGGATAATTTGATACATCAATGGATATGTATGGGTAAGGAAAACCTCAGAAAAGGAGTTATAGGCACGTGGGACTCAAGCATTAATGTCCTATTAGGAATAAATTTTCATGTGTTTTCTTTATGTGACTATTTATAATACGTAATATCTGTCGAGCTCTGGGGAACTTATATCTATTTTGTAATTTTAATAATAATAAGTTTAGGTTTTAAATGAATTTTATAGAATTTGGTCTCTGTGGGAATAAACAGGTTTGTTTTGTTTTAAAGATTTATTTATTTATTTATTCATGAGATACAGAGAGGGAAGCAGAGACACAGGCAGAGGGAGAAGCAAGCTCCATGCAGGGAGCCTGATTTGGGACTTGATCCTGGGTCTCCAGGATCATGCCCTGGGATGAAGGCAGGCACTAAACTGCTGAGCCCCCAGGAATCCCCTGTTTTGTTTTGTTTTTAAATGTCAGGAACTTCTCTCTGTCTCTCATGAATAAATGAATAAAATCTTTAAAACAGATAAAAATAAATAAAAATGTCAGGAAAAATGCATGCTGATGTTACTACTAATGAAGATATATGTTAAAAAATACTGGGAGGTCTTTTATGCTTTTGTGTTTGAGTAATACTCTATTGTCTTAAAGCAAGTATTATTACATAATAGTTAAATTATCTGTTATCTCATAAGAATTTGTTG
Organism: Vulpes lagopus; assembly: GCF_018345385.1. Lineage (NCBI taxonomy): Eukaryota > Metazoa > Chordata > Mammalia > Carnivora > Canidae > Vulpes > Vulpes lagopus. Next base: position 42,335,611 of record NC_054830.1, read on the forward strand.
AAAATTTTATGAAAAGAAAACATAGGTAGCCTTGAAATAGTTAATAGTTAATTTTGTGCCGAGTTTAAAAATTCATACCCAAATTACGTTTTAACTTACAAAATCTTGCAATCTTTTAAACCATTTTTATTACATTATATTATTGCAACTTAATGAATAATCATGGAAAGAGATACAAACATGTAAAACCTGTTTTACATTTCCATTTAAATTTTTCATTTATTTATCTGAATAACTTTAATTGGGATCATTTTCCTAATTGGCATTCCAAATGAAAGTATTATTATTTTTTCAGTGTTTCATTAAGCAAGGTTAATATCCATGTTTGTCTATACAAAAGAAATGTCAAATAATCAATAAAAATTATAATAGCTCTATAAAATATTTTTGTAAATACTCAGTGATTGATCACTTCTGCCCAAGTCAATTCCAGAAGAACTACAAAATGGAGAGGAATTTGGATACATCATCATGTTGCGGCCAGTTGGCTCAACATCCTGGACCAAGAAAAGAGTACCATCTGTAGAATCATCAAGGTTTGTTTACAGAAATGAAAGCATCACCCCTCTCTCTCCCTTCGAAGTCAAAGTGGGTGTATATAATAATGAAGGAGAAGGATCTCTGAGTACCGTGTCCATTGTCTACTCTGGGGAAGATGGTAAGTTGTGGTCAGACCTGAGATGGTTGTACTTGGGCATGTATGCATATTTTGCATTTATTTTCCATGAAGCACTCTGCTAAAGTTAATTGTTTCTTTTGTTGAATGACAGAACCTCAACTGGCCCCAGGGGGAACTTCTGTCCAGAGTTTTTCTGCTTCAGAAATGGAGGTTTCGTGGAATGCTATTGCCTGGAATAGAAACACTGGAAGAGTGCTGGGCTATGAGGTAAACCAAATTAATTTCACTCTCCCTTGTGCATGTGCCAGCTAAACACACAACAATTTTTGTTCAGCAGCTCTATACTACTAACCTAGTTCTTAGTATATAACATTGTAGGTCTACAGCTATTGAGGGAGGTGAGCAAAGGGGATCTTTCTAGGTGATCTTAAGCAAGTAAATTAGCAAATGGTAGCCATTTTTAAGGTGACTGAGTGATTATCTTATTTATTTTTCAAATCACCATCATATTTGTTTCTTAGGGAATAATAAATTTCTAATCCTCAATGATCTTAAACCATGGAGGAATTTTACTGGGAAAGCTGTCTTTGATTTAGAACATGACTTGAATGATGTAGTCATCTTGGAAAAGGCAATTAAGTGATAAGAAAAAAGCCTAGATTCTCCTTAATCAGTCCTTTATAGTCTATGTAGAATGAAGCAAATCACTTCCATGCCTTAACTCTCACAAAGTCAAATGATGAGACTTACTCATTACTTATTATTCTTTAACTTGTAAATTCAGTGATTCCCCAAATGGATAATACATTTCTTTTGTCTTGGAATTAGAATAAAGGTACAATTATAAACTTTTTAATTTTGCCTTGTACTGTTTTTATTTTTTTATAATAAATTTATTTTTTATTGGTGTTCAATTTCCCAACATACAGAATAACACCCAGTGCTCATCTCGTCAAGTGCCCCCCTCAGTGCCCGTCACCCATTTACCCCCACCCCCTGCCCTCCTCCCCTTCCACCACCCCTAGTTCGTTTCCCAGAGTTAGGAGTCTTTATGTTCTGTCTCCCTTTCTGATATTTCCCACACACTTCTTCTCCCTTCCCTTATATTCCCTTTCACTATTATTTATATTCCCAAAATGAATGAGAACATATAATGTTTGTCCTTCTCCGGATGACTTACTTCACTCAGCATAATACCCCCCCAGTTCCATCCACGTTGAAGCAAATGGTGGGTATTTGTCATTTCTAATGGCTGAGTAATATTCCATTGTATACATAAACCACATCTTCTTTATCCATTCATCTTTCGATGGACACCGAGGCTCCTTCCATAGTTTGGCTATTGTGGACATTGCTGCTAGAAACATCGGGGTGCAGGTGTCCCGGCATTTCATTGCATCTGTATCTTTGGGGTAAATCCCCAGCAGTGCAATTGCTGGGTCGTAGGGCAGGTCTATTTTTAACTCTTTGAGGAACCTCCACACAGTTTTCCAGAGGGGCTGCACCAGTTCACATTCCCACCAACAGTACAAGAGGGTTCCCTTTTCTCCGCATCCTCTCCAACATTTGTGGTTTCCTGCCTTGTTAATTTTCCCCATTCTCACTGGTGTGAGGTGGTATCTCATTGTGGTTTTGATTTGTATTTCCCTGATGGCAAGTGATGTGGAGCATTTTCTCATGTGCATGTTGGCCATGTCCGTGTCTTCCTCTGTGAGATTTCTCTTCATGTCTTTTGCCCATGTCATGATTGGATTGTTTGTTTCTTTGGTGTTGAGTTGAATAAGTTCTTTATAGATCTTGGAAACTAGCCCTTTATCTGATACGTCATTTGCAAATATCTTCTCCCATTCTGTAGGTTGTCTTTTAGTTTTGTTGACTGTATCCTTTGCTGTGCAAAAGCTTCTTATCTTGATGAAGTCCCAATAGTTCATTTTTGCTTTTGTTTCTGTTGCCTTCGTGGATGTATCTTGCAAGAAGTTACTGTGGCTGAGTTCAAAAAGGGTGTTGCCTGTGTTCTCCTCTAGGATTTTGATGGAATCTTGTCTCACATTTAGATCTTTCATCCATTTTGAGTTGTTTTTATTTTTTATTTTTTATTTTTTTTATTTTTTTATTTTATTTTATTTTTTTTTTGGTTGAGTTGTTTTTAATGCAACTTCTGGAACAAGCAGAAAGTCCTATTCATATGCTAGATCTCTCTTGCTACTCTAATCCTGAAATGCCTTTCCTAATATCTGAATCCTACTTATTTCTGAGATCTCATCTCTAATCTCCTCTTCTCTTGGAATCCTTCTCTAATCACTCCCTAATGTTGTCTTTCTTCAAATTCCCAGAGCTTCCCCCCCTCCCCATATCATTTCTTTGGAATGCATCCTCTGTTTTTTGTTCTCCTAGATATTCCTACTGCTTAACTAGATTATAAGGGAATCCTAGGCAGGCACCAAATTCATTTTCTTTTGTCCTTTTCTATGTGCCTAAATCAGTACTAATATGTAGGAAGAGCTTGATTTAAGTTGAATTATTTATTAACCTGTCATTCAAAAAACTCTGGAAGAAATGTTACGAGCAAAACATCATAACCAAAGTCCTTGATTGCTAATATGAATCTTGTTTTAGTCCAAGCTATTATATATCCTTTGTAAAGCTGATAATCTTTGGATAGCTCATGAAATACTTTACTTTGATATTCTTTTTTTTTCTTTAAATATTTTATTTATTTATTTTGTTTGAGGGTGGGAGAGGCAGAGGGAGAGGGACAGAGAGAATCCCAAACAGATGCCACACTGAGTGCAGAGCCCAACATGGGACTTGATATCATGACCCTGAGATCACAATTCAAGCTGAAATTAAGCATCCAATGCTCAACCAACTGGTCTACCCAGGTGCCCCACTTTATTTTGGTATTCTAAAAAAATCTCTTAGGTTCTCTAATTTCCACTGTAAATTTGTCCTTTAAAATTTCCTCCCTATAAATATAAGACTTTGATTATTTTGCTGTTGTTGTATAACCATTATAATTTAAAAATATTCTTCTATTTCTGTTCTTGTTTTCTTCGCATACCCTATCATGACTGATAGTTGCTGGAAAATAATGAATTATTTGTTCTTTGTTTTCAATGATCAGGTATTATACTGGACAGATGACTCTAAAGAATCAATGATTGGGAAAATTAGAGTCAGTGGCAATGTCACAACCAAAAACATAACAGGACTGAAAGCCAATACCATCTACTTTGCTTCCGTGAGAGCTTACAACAGTGCTGGAGCCGGGCCCTCAAGCCCCCCAGTCAATGTCACCACCAAAAAGTCTCGTAAGTATGCATTCCACAGCAAGGACCAAGATTCACCTATAAATAGAAACATATTTGCTCAATCTCCATTTCATTCCTCCCACCTTATCACCTCACCAATTGCTTTGTTTGGTTAGTTTGTCCTTTAAATATGGACAATTGTTGAAACTTTCTGGTAAAAATTCAAAGAAACCATTTTGATCTTTTTGAAATTCCAAAAAAGAGAAAATATCCTGAGTATATAGATGAAAGACAGAAGAGTGTAATCTTTAAAAGCATAGGCTCTGTTGTCCTCACCCAACCTGACTTTAAAACCTGACCTCTCGCCTTGGATTGTTGGGTGGCTATTTAAACTTTCAGGGTCTCAATATCCTTTCCTGGAAAATGAGAGAAAAATAGTACCTATTTCCTCACAGGGCTCTCTTCAAGAATGAAAGACATAAAGAAAGTATCTTGTTCATCCTTTAGACTGTACTCTGAGGTGATCCTAGCACTGCCAGATGTCTAGATCTTTATTTCTAGAATAGCTTATCACTGCAGTGTACTTGGAAGTCCCTCAAATTTAAGAATTAACTCTTATGTTTCTTTTTAACTCCCTTAATTGTCAGCCAGCTGTCTTTCACATAGGCAAAGCCTACTGAATAAAGAATGAATCGTGGATTTTTGCTGTGTTTTTCCTATGAGTGAGTGTAGTATCAACCAAATATTCTGTAATATGAAACACAGTGATCAAATATGATGTAGTAATGACTGCTTTATGTACTTTTTATGATTGTATAATATTTGTATATTACTTACATGTTGTAGATGAACATAAATTATTTGTGTTCACAGGTTTTTAAAAATACATTCTTTGGTCTCTGAAACCTGATGAAAAAAAGGATTCAAATACAGTTGCTAAATTTTGAGAAACAATTCAAACATTATATAGTTCAAATATAGTTGCTGAATTTTGAGGAAGACTAAGAAATAGATACACAGTAAAAGTATAGCTTGCTTTTAAATGCAGTTTTCTTTTCTCTTGTGTATTGAAAAAGAATAAGTGGTTGAACATAGTTTGAAAATCAAGTGATACAAAGTTTTTTCTATATATATTTGTCCTATCCAAAAAAGAACTTCTAAATCATCTCAGTTATTAAACTTTTGATTATAGAATACATAATCCATTTGTGTCCACATCACCAACTATAGCCTTGTGTTCTAATTCTAAATGAATCACTGATTCATGACCTGAAACAGGACAAGACATTCCATTTTTCTTCTTTAATTTTCTTCTCTGCCAAGTGAAAATTCTATCTGCCCTGACTCCTTTCCCAATCATTGGTGAGGCACAAATGAGGTGCTGATTATAGGAGCACCTTGGAAAATATAAAGTGCTATGAAACTGCTAAGAAAGAAACAAACAAATGAACAAATAGCCTCTGGGATCAGTCCATTTCAGGAGCAGAGTATGTGCAACCAACAATTCTTAATCCAGCTCTCTTCCAATCCCCCAAGTTCGAAAGAAATTGGGTCATGACCTATTCTCAAGAACTGACTGGCTAGAGATGTAGTTCTGTTCCTTTTCCTGTTTTATCCTATGCTGACCAAATCAATGAAACCATTGCCATATACTGGTATGAATTATTTGCTTCTGGAGTCCTTCTGGAGTCTAGCCTCTTCCAGCTAATCTAAAATCTGGATGGAAATTTCTAGTCATTCAGTGATTTTAAGGGTGTCCTGCCATTTCTTTCTGGCTGATTGAGGATTGACAAATGCACAGAAACTCTTGTGTGTAATTCAGTTTCTATTTCAGGCAAAATCAAGGGTGATTAGAAATGTGTCAAGATAGTATTAACTTGCATATATGTACATCTTCTCTATCCTTCACCTATTGATGGACATCCTGGCTCTTCCCACAGTTTGGCTATTGTGGACATTACTGCTGTGAACATTGGGGTGCAGGTGCCCCTTTGGATCACTACATTTGTATCTTTGGGGTAAATACCTACTGGTACAGTTGCTGGGTCATAGGATATATCTATTTTTTAACTTTTTGAGAAAACTCCATACCATTTTCCAGAGTGGCTATCCCAGCTTGAATTCCCAGCAACAATGTGAGAGGGTTCCCCTTTCTCCATATCCTTGCAGACATTTACTGATGCCTGTCTTGTTTATTTTAGCCATTCTGCCTTGTGTAAGGTGGTATCTCAGGATGGGGTAATTTCCTGATGAGCAAGGAGGGCGTGTAGTGTGGTGAACACTGGGTGTTATACACAACTAATAAATTACTTAACACTAAATCTGAAACAAGTATGTACTATATGTTGGCTAACTGGATTTAATTAAAAATATGGAAAAAAAGATAGTATTCTTTAAAACCTCACAGATTTGTATTGTAATTAAGAGACAGACATGATGGTGTGGTTGTTGAGGCAATGCTTAAGTCAGGTCATATTATATGTATTCCTATTGACCAGCTTAAGATAGACAGAGACCTGAATATTAAACTACTTGAAAAAGATTGTATGTATCTTTAAAAACTTTTAAAAAATGATTTTTTTCTGCAACCTGAATTTGCTAGTTTGATCGTCCATACAACTTGAATCAATCATGTATTAGTTTATGCTTACCTCATTTTTGACATGGTGATCTCAAGTTTGTTCAGTTGACCTACTTTAAGTACTTGATACTTTAAGTGGGCTTAACTGAAATTTGAAATAAATGCCAAGAAGATTATTGGTGGGTTTTTTTGAGTGTTAACACACGATCATCTTCATCAAAGAATGTGGAACATATCCTTTGAAAACAGTTTGATTAACAAGAAGTAATCTCCCCAAGATGTAATGCTAGAATATATCTGCTGAGAGAAAAGTGAGATGAGATTCAGAAAATTTAAAAAGAAGCTTAATATTTTTAAGCATTCATCTTCTTTCTTGATTAAATCAAGCAAATAAAAACCTTGTAATTCCTAATTTTTAATGGCAATATTGTTTCAGTATTTCTTGAATTTGGCTTTCATCAGTCTATATGAGTGTTGTGATCAAAATATCCAATAAGGACTTGAGAATAAGAAGTTCTACAAGTTTCTCATCTCATCATACTTGAATACAAATTAAACCTCTAATTTCATTCTGTAATATTCTATATTATTGACATTTTGAAAAATAGGATACAAACTGTCGTGGATTCCTATTGTTGCGGTTTAGATTTCCACAACTTAGGGCTTTAAGGCAATATGAATTTATTATCCTAACTCTCTAGATGCCAGAAGTCAGAAATGAGTTTCAATGGTTGGAAATCAAAGTGTTGGCAGAGGCTCTGCTCCTTTTTGAGTGTCTACAAAAACATTTGTTTCTTTGTGGTTTCTGGCTTCTAAAGATCACCTATATATCTTAGCTGTGACCCTTATCTCTGTTTTCAAGGCCAGCAGCTTAGTTTCTTCAGATCTGCCTGTGACTCTGATCCTCTGTTTCTCTCATCAGGTCTCCTCTGACTCTGGCTCTCCTGCCTCCATCTTGTTTGCCCATCTAAAGGTCCTTAATTTAATTGCATCTACACAGTCCCCTTTTCCATATAAAAATATTAGGAGTTACAAGGGGTTTTATTTCTTTGATTTAATTAAGAAAAGAGAGGGATGCTTAAGAATACTAATCCCACAAGTTCTGGGCATTAGGACATGGAAATGTTTGAGGAAACAGACCTTATTTTATTGACCATAATTACAAAATACTGAGCATTTCTCTATCCCAAGCCCTGTGCTAATTTTCCACATATATTATCTCACTTAATTATTACAAAAAATCAAGGAATTCTGTATTTGTATTCCTAGATATAAGAAAAAAATGCTTAAAAAGGTTCTTTGGGCATCCATTCAACTGAGACATTATTAACATGGATTCTCTGAATCTCTTCACCCCATGAATGCTGCGCTAATTTGTAATCTTCATCTCTAACCATCTAAGTAGTCCCTTTCTCTCCAGACTCTGAAATCTTTAATCCAAACCTCAAATGGTCTTTAGATTTTTCTTCCTAAAATGGAATCATGCCCTATTCTCCTTCCAAAATTTCATTGTCTCCTCTATTCCATAGAACAAAAGCTGAGACAATCTTTTACTGTCTATCCCTAACTCCCTTTCTCTCCTCCTCCAGTCTTGTAGCACTATACTTCGTGATCCTCTACAGTTTCACAGTCCCTCATCTAACTTTGTATATTCTCTCAGTGTTATGTGCCCCTGCCATACTTGTCAAAGTCACATGTCTTGCCTACTGATCTATAAGTTTCCCATATTTTCCCCTTTAATATATTTGCAGTTTTTTGGCTGTTCCATGACTCTGGCCCATTGTGAGACAGTGTTGGAAAGAAAAAGGAACTCCTGAGTGAGAGAAGTTTGGCTGAGTCCCAGCTTAGCCGTGTACTATCTGGGTGACAAGTCTAATTCCCCAATAACTCAGAACCCATTTTTTTCATCTGGAAAATAAAGATAATGATACTTTCCTCTGGAGTTTTCTCTGAGAACTAAAGGATACTATGTACCCCAAAGCATCCTAGAGGCTGCCATACAGAGAGAGCTCAATGCATGGTAACATATATTTGATACTTCTTCTGTAGTGATTTCACTTCCTTTGCTTTTCTTAAGGTGGGAAAGCACTTACTACTTTCTTTCTCTTTATAAATTGTTGCAGAGATTTTCTTCAAGGGTCATGAAAGGACAACCAAAGTGAAGATGAGGAATGGATTTAATGAAACATTAAAGATAATTCTGATTCCATATGCTATCCTTGGATCTAACTTTGATTTTCCATGTCCTTGAGATGACATCAAAATTACCTCAGAATAGTGGTGGCAGCAAAAAATTGTGCATCCATCACACATTCATACTGTCACTGTCTAGATTTTCAGTCTGATACTTGATCATCCATTATAAATTCTCAGAAAGCAAAGCTCACATTTGCCAAAATCTCTGCCTATTTTGATTGGGTAAGCTTAACAGAAGACAGAGCCTTTTCTTGGAAATATGATGATTCAGTCAGTGCCTCCTATGAGCTATGCTTAGGTTAGTGCTTGATGGAGATTAAAACAGCCAAGATCTCTGCCTTTAGGCAATCTCTCTTTTAGGGGAGAGGCAACCTAAAAGAAAAACAAAACAAAACAAAAGAATCATAAATTAGGAAAAGTGGTACAAAGAAAATAAGAGCCTGGGATATACATCAAAAGGAGGACCTGTGTAGTGAAGGGTATATATTTTGATATGGCATAAAACATGAAAAGGAGCTAGTGACTAAAGGGATCTCCAAACAGAAAGAGCAGCATATGCAAAGCTTCTGAAGTCTTTGTTATTATTGTTACTGGTGATGATGTTGGCCTTTTTGATTTTTTTAAAAAGTAATTATCAATGATTTAACAGTATCACAGCTTAGTGAAAATGATTTCCAAAAGACAACTGAGGGGCACTGCAAATATATTGTGATCCACAGAGATATCACTTTAACAGAATTTAGATTTACAATCAAAGGGAGAAAAATATTTACATCAATTCCAAGAAAAAAAAGAAAAAAAACCACAGCAACAACACTACTTATATAGAAAGAAATATTCAGACCCAGCAACACCAAGTGTTTGCAAATTTTGGCTCAATCTTGCCCCTGTCATTGACTGACTAGTACTTTGTACTGGATTTTTCTTGCTGTAAATTTGCAATCAATCCATATTTAGACATAAAGGAAGCATTAAGCTTTTATTTCATCTTGCACTTATGTTCTTTCTCTCTTGCCCAAATGTCAACCCCATGCTGTTACTTAGAAGTGTAACATAAGAAGTTGTTTTTGAATTGAGTTCACAGTGTGAACTACAGTTGAATATAAATGCCATCTACAGAAAAATTGATCACAGGAAAACCATTAGAGCCATAGAGGGCTAGTTTAATGTTACTCTGTCATTTGATTAATAGAAAATAATTTAGTCTTTGAAAATTGCCCAGAAAGATTTTTAAAATAAAAAAAAAAAAACTTGTTTGTTGAGTTTACCATTGGCCAACTTGGTACAAACATCCATGCCATGTGTTTCATATTATCCATTTGACAGTATTTAAACTTTCAAGTAATAGAAATCTCAACGTCATCATAGATTTTTAAAATGCAATTTAATCAAGTACATTAAATTCATGAAACCAGAATACTTAATAGTGTTCATATTAAGCAACTTTCTAAAGCAACTTTCAGAAACTTTTAATTTAGATACTAGACAAAAGGCATTGGCGTTGGAGTCATTCTCCTGAACAAAGATAAGAAAGATGATAGACTATGATAATTTCTCAAATAATTAGCTTAAACTCTACCACTCTTTATCTGTCTTTCAAGAGCATATTAAGAACCTAAGAAGAGCAATGTTCTTAAGGGCAAATCTTCAATTCAACATGATTATATTTAAAAAGTGGATCATTTGCAAGCTTTGGAATTATATTATTACTAACAAACTGCTTTTAACACAATAGAAAAATTGATTATGTCATAAGACCACAGTGGAGGTCAGAAAAGAGAATTAGCAGTTACTGAGTTTTTTTAAGCGTGTACCACTAACCAAGTGAGGAACATTACGTATTTTAGTACCTATAAGCTAAAAATTTTATAAACTAGGAGATTTTTGTCTCATTCCAAAGATAAATAAGCCAGGCTGGATGCAGATTCACATCTCTCTGACTTTAAAGGCCAGCTCTTTCTACTGCCCAGATAGCAAGAGAGTAAAACATTCTAAGTGATCTATGCCATTAGCCATTCATACCAAGAATTCATTCCTGATAAAACTCTTCTCATTTTATGTTAATAGAATACTTATGCTTTGGTAAATGAAGAAACAAATGCAAATATATTGGCATCATTTCCATAGTTATAAACTCCTTGTCCACATAGTTGATCAAAGTCAGTCCTGTCTCCCAGCCTGGAGCTTCACCGTGGATTCATAGTGTTGAAAATAGTACTTTTACTCTAAATAAACAAACAAAATAGACACAGAAATAGATGAAAACTTCAGAGTCCAACACTACCAGTGACATTAAAAAAGTGACTTTATATTTTCTCTGTACTGATTCTATGATGTCATTATGATAGTGCTTCATTTTAAAGAACATAAATGAAAAAATGTGTCATAAGAGCTTACTAGATATTAAAGCTATGATATCTTGTGAGAATTTTTATATCATCTCCTTTATAACTGAGAAAAAGATTAAAGAAGGCACTCTGGGATAGTTGAGGGAGAATAGTTACAAAATAATTATTGTTGCCATCTAGTCCTTCAGAATAAATGTATTGACAAACATGTATTGAGTGCTCCCTAAGTGCAAAACTTTCATGTCTTTAATTAGAATTGGGTTTATATTATCAAGAAATGTCCTAGGGCATGTTTAATCCAATTGGCCTATCTATCTTATAAATCCTATGAATTGCTATAGGTTTGGCCATGGCAATTGACCTTGATTATAGGAAAGCATAATGAATGGATTGGCCACATGTGTCACCTATGGCTCTGCATACAGCCCAGCACATAATCAATATGATCCGAGAAAATCATTCAGGACTCTTGAGTGTTTTTTCTTTAGCCATCTTATCATAGTCATTTATTCACTATATATTAATTGTTTGTCTCCTCTGTGCTGCCAAGCACTGTGCCAGTAGTTGGTAATACAGAGTTGGACAAGGCATACACACTCAATAAATTTAAAGAAATACACAACCAAGAACAGCTATAATTCAATGCAACAAATCCATTATAAAACATGAACTGAGCCCCATTGGGAGCAGCAGGTAAACATTATCTCTTGGCCATATCCCAACTGAGGTGTAAGTAACTAGGTGAACAAGAATAATGTCTCTGTGGGCTTATGGTAACAGGAGAATATATGATTATGCAATGTCAGACACCCTGAGACTTTTCCAGTGAAATATAAGAGATTAAATAGCAGTTGAGTCAAAGCTCCAAAAGAAATCATTCCCATTTCCATCAGTGTTATAATGAGTTAAATATTATGCTCATTCAGCCTCACAAATTCAAATAAGATGCCAAAAACATCTTGCTGGGTAGTTTTATCTTTGCTCTGCTTTCCAGCTGAATTATTTTTAATCTCTCCAGTTTCCTAAATCTCAAAAATAATCATGTAGACTCAAACCTCTGAGAAGCAACACTTTGTCGTGGAGGAACACCAGCTCAGAAATCAAGAGACCAGGATTCTGATGTGACTCAGAACTCTGATGTCACCCTTTAACTGCTTGCTTTTGGATAAGTGACCTCTAGTATTCTTCTATGTAAAATTCTCCAGTTGGACTACGTCCATTACCTTAGAAAGCCGCTTCTAAAGCCATCTTCCCTTTCACTTCTTTCTCCAGTTTGTAATGTTTTTCTCTCTTCTGGGTTCCCAACAGCTCTATATTAAATGACATGCATTCTTCTCACTATCTAGCTACAATTGATCAGGCTAAGATAAACATGGCCAAATTAAATTAATCATCATCTTTCTCCTGGGACTTCTAGCCCAGAGTATCTCTGAACAGAGTAAGTTTCAAATGTCATGTATGGAGAACAGTCATGATTTCTGCAACATACACTGAGAATGACAAAGAGGTGGTCTGTAGCAAGATGAGCATGCAACAAACACTACCTTGAGGAGCAGAGAGAAGAACTTCTTGGCTTTTTAACATTTTTACTTTGTCCTTTTTTAAAAGATTTTATTTATTCATGAAAGACGAGAGAGAGAGAGAGAGAGAGAGGCAGAGGGAGAAGCAGGCTCCATGCAGGGAACCCGACATGGGACTCAATCCTGGGTCTCCAGGATCACGCCCTGGGCTGAAGGCAGCACTAAACCGCTGAGCCACCTGGGCTGCCCTATTTTGCCCTTCTTAAAGCTCTGCTGCATTTTGCCATGAATTCTAAGAGATTCCCCTATATGCTTCACAATCTCTTACTATTTTGCTTATATCTTGAGTAGATTGTGTTACATAAAGTAAAAGAGTCCTACTAATACAAGATTAAAAATGCAAAGACTACTAGGAATTAACACCTCTGTGTTCATATGTATTAAAGGTTTGCAGCCTGATTTTGCTTGACGTGCTCATTGATTGATGACCAAATGGAACACTAGATAACAGAGCCCTCCATTTATTTATGTATGATAAAGTAAACAAAGTCAATGGCAATGATTAATAAATTAATACTGGACATGCAATAGGCCATTATTAATTCATAAGTTTGTCATGAAGACAGTCTCAAACGACCAGAATTTAAATGAATTTGCTTGTTCTGATTAGAATTAATATGATATTTCAAATGACACTGAAAACATTTTTGCTTCTTTTATGATAATCATCCAGGACTTATTTTCCCTTTTTATGCTGATGGGTCATATAGTAACCATGAGCTAATTAATATTCATTTGGATCTTTGATTATTTCTTTAAAGCTCCTAGCCAACCACCAGCTAACATTGCCTGGAAGCTGACAAACTCTAAATTATGCCTGAATTGGGAGCACGTAAAAACCATGGAAAATGAATCTGAAGTGTTGGGCTACAAGGTGAGTATTTTATTTTTCCTTAAATAATATCATTTGGGTTACTAAGGAACTGAGTATCACAACCAAATAAGAAACAAATCTATGCATATGTAAATACAGGAATCTTTTTAAAAAATATTTGAAAAATACTTAGCATTGCTGCTTTCAAATTCTTCATTGACAATTTTTATATTCTAAGGACAGTAATGTGTCATGGAACAAGAATAAAACTCTATACCATGCAACAGTTTTCTTCAAGTGACCCCCCTTGCCATTAAAAGATGATGGTGTGTGTGAGGTCAGTAAGGTCAGATAAGAATGCAGTCCAACAATATTCTACTTGAATAGTAGAATTTCTAGAACTTAGGCTGCAGTAGCATGTGAGCTTTTAACAGCATGAAAATAATCTACCCAGAGTATAGCCAAATACCCAGAGCAACTTATTTCCATTACTGATAATGGACAACATCTCCTGGCAAATGCACATATCCACACATTTGAAAGGGGTCCAAAATAAGCAGTGACTTTTCACAGCAAGCTCCAAATAATAGCCCCAAGCTATTTAATTAATAGAGATAAATATATTCTTATTTCAGAAGCATTGGCCAAAGACAAAATCTTTTGTTGTTGTTGTTGTTGTTTTATGACTAAATTTAAGGAAAAGGCATAGACTGAATATTCCCACTCAAGGAGTACAGAATTTACAATGATATGTCTTACTGTGTTCCATAAGACTGTCTGGACTTTTAAAAAAATGGCATGTCCATTTAACTTGATTCACCATTTTATTTAGATTCTGTACCGGCAAAACAGGCAGAGTAAAACACATATTTTGGAAACAAACAATACATCGGCTGAGCTTCTTGTTCCATTTGAAGAAGACTACTTGATTGAAATAAGAACAGTTAGCGATGGTGGAGATGGAAGCAGCAGTGAGGAAATTAGAATTCCAAAAATGTCAAGTAAGTTGAATCACCATTGCTGTTGTAGATTTTTGAATCTAGACAGCTGCAGCATGAAATCTAGGCTCTCCGAATGTTGGGTGAAAAAATAAAAGGTCTGTGTTTCCATTTTCAGTTGTGAACAAGAGGTGATGAGTCAATTTTTCTTTAAATAATCCTTCAAATTTGCAACATGCTTACATATTACAAACAGGTTTATGTTTCCTTATTTGAATCTCAAAAAGAAAGAAAAAAGTATAAGAAAACACACACAACTGTGTGTCATTGGTGCAGAATTAATTCTATTGGCACAAAAATTAATAAGACTTTCTGTGGGTACTCACAGGCTTCTGGGAGCAGGGATAGAAAATATGAAACACACGTACTTGCACCCCTATTCCCATATCTGTGGCAGGCATCACTAATCAATTATGACATGCATACCAAGCTTACTCACAAATCTCAAATCCTCTCAATACAGTGTTCTAAGCAGGTAATACTAATCAGTCAGATTTAGCATGTAATAATAGTTTATTATTTCTGCTTCAGAAGAATTGCTTCTGCTTGAAGTTGTAGCTGAGTGAAATCATCAGCTACCACACATTGGCAAACTCTAATCTGCCCTTCAGTCACACTTGGCCAGTTTAGGCATTTTTCTTGTTCATTTTTACATTTAAAACAGTTATCCTAGAGACAAAGGGCTAACGACATTTCCTTAAAAAATTTTTTGTTGTTGTCAAAGATTTTATTTATTTATTCATGAGAGACACACAGAGAGAGAGAGAGAGAGAGAGAGAGAGAGAGGCAGAGACACAGGCAGAAGGAGAAACGGGCTCCCTGAGGGGAGCCCGATGTGAGACTGTAGCCTGAATCCCGGGATCGCACCCTGAACTGAAGGCAGATGCTCAACTGCTGAGCCACTCAGGCCTCCCAACACTTCCTAAAATTAAATATACTATAAATGCAACAAATGTGCTAATACGTTATTAGAAGAGAAATGATAGTATGCATGAAAACTTAATCTAACAAGCAATCTTATTTTTTCTCAAGATATTTTGTTTTATTTTTTTTGTTGTTTTGCAGGTTTGAGTTCCAGAGGAATTCCAGTCTTAAAACCTAGCATCTACTTCCTGTCAGCTGTCATCGTTTTTTACTATTTTACAATTCAGCCACTTACACGATGAATAAAATCGAAAATCCTTGAGAGATTTTTGAAACAAATCATCCTGTAAATAAGCTCTCTACCCCCATCACAAAATACAATTAAAACAGACTCGTTTGGAAAGGAAAACAGTGTATATTATTAAGATCCTGTAAATATCTATAGTACATTAATAAAACAATTTTAAACACTTTTGAATTTTAAAGTTCACACATGATTACATACATTCAGAAAGTGCCAAATAATCTGTGGAGTTGTAACTACTGTGGCTTTTAAGTGACTTATATGGAAAATATAAATAACTTCCCTTGATGATGATGATAAATATGGAATAGGTTGCAGTTATCATAGAGAAAATGTATATTTTTTACTTGCTCCAAGCAATTTCCTTCAATATTAAAAATTTTCACTCTACTTGGAAATAAAATGTAAGTATTTATTTATAGTTGGGATTCTTTAAAAAATGTTAGCTATTCCAAAGGGTGATATTCCTTTACTCCTAAATGTGGTGAGGCCAGGAAATATTTGTACCCAATAATATATATATAATGTTCATCATATATATACATATGATGTTCTTTTCAACTCGCTTTCTAAGAGGTCCAGTAATAATAACAGGAATAAGTGCTTTATGGCAAAGAAGGAGAAAGGAAGGGAAATAAGCACCCATCTAAAACAATCTAACAACTCTGGTATAAGGCAATTTCTCATAGCAAAATTTAATTTTTTAATCAATTTTGAATTCCCGTAAGGAAAAGTTGCATGAACAAATCTCAGGTAATTATTACAAATTGTTAGCAATGCATGTGGCCTTGTTTTCATACAATAAATAAATCTGGTAACAGAATTATTTAACCAAGTTTTTGACATTTTGGTATATATATATATATATATATATATATATATATATATATAGTCTATCTTCCTTGCAAGTATAAAAAAAATCCTATACTGTCCAAGACTTAAAAAGATGTTTGTGGATCAACTCCTCTTTAAGGTGAACCTATTTTAGTCAGTGGTCCTATTTCTTAGAACTGCATTCTGGAGAAAGTAGTCCAAGAGAAGGTAAGGTTAATGAGTGGGCTAATGCCATTCTATGTGGCCATCCATTTCCTTCACAAACAACCTTGAGGGGTTTGGCCTCTTGGCAGTCCTCCCTTGCTCCCAGCCAATCAGACTTGATGTCCTGGGGAGCTAGGATTGAGAAATGGTCACACTAGTTTTGCCTTCTTCACATGGTGCGACTTCTTAATTATGCTGAAAATATTTGAATTATCCTCACAACCCTCAATTCACACAGTCCTCAAAATTGGATTTTATCCTTTTCATTTCTAATGTATTTTAGAGCTGTATAAAATATCGAGTGTAGTCAGCAGCAGATGGACAATGACTTTTCATAGTTCAGAATTTCTCCCTGCCTGAATAGTTGTGTCAAACATACAGTACAAATTAATGAGCCTTATTCTCCTCCATGCCCTAAGATATGGTTGTGCTTTGATGGAGCAAAATAAATAAGCAATAGCAAATGCTGTTTGGCACAGTCGTGTTAACAGCTTCCTGTCCAAGACACATCTGTATTGGCCAGAAATACCAGTGGCACATGGTCTCAATGGTTTTCTCAACTTGGTGAGAGACAAGATTTTTTTAAAAAGATTTATTTATTTATTCATGAGAGACACACAGAGAGAGGCAGAGACACAGGCAGAGGGAGAAGCAGGCTCCTCCCAGGGAGCCCGATGTGGGACTCAATACCGGATCCCAGGATCAGGCCCTGAGCCAAAGGGAGACACTCAACCCCTGAGCCACTCAGGCGTCCCGAGACAAGATTTGTATCTTCTTCCTCAAAACAGGTATTGAGAGTTCAATGTACTATGAGATTTTTGTTTCCATTGATTAAGTGAATAAGATACATAGTCATATGTGTACAAGTCTGAAAGCTAAGGCAATTCTTACCATTAACTCTTAAAAGTTTGTGGTTGTGCTTTAATTCATAATAGTTGGAGTATTAAAAGTATGCATTATTCAATGTCCAATATTTATTTTTTATCAACCCATACTAAATTTTTTGGAATACAATTTGACATTAATATTAAATAGCATCTGCTTTGGCTCTTGATTGATTTGAATCTCTACTCTTAGTGAGGCCTTGCACACATATTTTAACATCCCCATATTACTATTATCAGGATTAGAGGACATAATGTGTACAATTATTTAGTGTAATGCATGCAACATTGTACGTTGTTTACAAGTGGAGCTGCTGTCATCTGCTGCTATGAACTAAATCCCTGATGAAATTAGTTACTATATTTCCATAAGTGATCAATTGATTATGAAAACAGATTCAGCCTATGTTTATGTCAAAATCCAGTAAAGTTTCAGGAAAAATGAGTAGTCCACTACTCTGGACACTAATGACACTAAAGAATGTAACCAATGATGATTTCATCAATCCATTTCAAGAGGATATTCTGTATCTACTTGTATGTACTTACCTGGTATTTAGGAGAGATTTCTAGAGGATCCCTTTATTGACCACATATATTGCTGTTAAAAACTATTATAAATATGACAACTTATTTCCATACTTCTTACAAGAAGGAGAAAAAAATGTGATCACACCTAGGAACAGTTTAAGAAGGAAAAGGGAATAAATATTAGGAGACTCGACACAGCCGACTTATGACCCTATAAAGCTATGGGTTGCCAAATAAGGTTAAATGTTCAAATCAGCTCCATGTCCTCTCTTCTATTCTTCACACTGAAATCCTCCCAGGTCAATGTTCCTTTTCTAACTGTACAACAGAAGGTGGCCCATAAGAGAACATGCCTGCTATCTTTAACAGCAAATACAAATAGAAAGAGATGATCTGGAATCTCTTTGGATTTTGAATGCAGTAAAATAATCATTCTCTCCCATAAGTGAATCTACTATTTTTAAGCCTCTATATCTTATCAGTCTACACTCCTTCTTGAGTTGTTAACTTTCAAACACTCCCCATATGCCATAATTATTACTTTATTTGCTATGGAATTACATACTTAATTCAATAGAATTCAAGAACTTGGTAATCACATCACTGTTGAACTCAAGTACTTGAATTAGTCAGGTTTTTCCTGAGAAGCAGAACCAATAAGATGTATGTTTGTGTGTGTGTGTGTGTGTGTGTGTGTGTGTGTGTATTCAGTTGCATACATGTATAAACAGAGAGAGAAAAAGAGGGAGATTGTAAGGAATTTGATATACAGTTATGGAGACAAAGAATTCCCGACCCAGAAGGGCCAATGACATAGTTCCAGTCTGGTCTGGGAGTCAGGAGAATCTACGGTGTTATTTTGTTCTGAGTCTGCATACAAAGTCAGGAGAGGATGAATGTTCTAGCGCAAAGACTGTCAGGCAGAAATAATTCTTTCTTCCATAGTCTTATTTTACTCAGGCCTTCGGTGGATTGGATGAGGCCCTGCCACCTTGGAAATGGCAATTTTCTTCACTCCATATACTGATTCAGAAACTTCCTCACAGACACATCTACAATATTAACTAAATACCTGGCCCCCTGCAGCCCAGTCAAGTTAACAGAGAAAATTAACCATCACGGTGCTATTTTTAATTATTTTAAATAATCCAATTCTAACCTCATCAACTTTTGAAATGGAATTATTGAAGTATTCCTCTGTTTCTTCATCTGTAACTTGAGATGTTGGGTTGCAAGATCTCTGAGATCCTTTAAAACCTTGCAATTCTCTATCAAACTGCAGAGTTGACTACTTTTAATATGAGGTAGTGTTTCATTACCTTTCAAGACATACACACACTCTGTATAGCTTTTCCAATTTATTTCTATATATTCACTAGCTTAAATGATTGTGTTCAGCTTTCTTTAACTCTGAGTTAATTGAGTTTTCATTACTAAAACCATGGGTAAATGGAGTATACTTTTTCAAGACACAAAGAACCCTTGGAAATTCTGACCCATCTCTCCTCTCCACTAAGAATTACTGGTGTGTTTCAGAGGTTTCCAGGTGAAAGCTGTGGTAAAATTTTCATTGTTCAGTGAAAAAGGAGAAAAATTCATACACTGTGATGAGATTTTAATAATGAATAATTTGTGAACTATTTAAGAGATTACAACTTTCTTCTACTTTTTTGTGATGAAATGTCCACTCTTTGATGACATGAAGTTGAGTATGAATACTGGTTTGTTTTATATGTTCAATTTTAAAATACTCTTACTTAGCAAAAAAGAGTAGATAACTTTATATAAATCAATTCAATTATTATTATTTCAAGTTTTTATCTTTGGAGAAAAATCAAAACTTTGAAAATAACAGGTGGTTAGTTTAACTATCTTTAATTTACTTCTTTATCACATTACCATCAAATTAATAGATTTGACTTTGTTTAATGACTTCAAGTTTGTATGTCAGAGTTTTATCCTGGATCCCTTGAACAGCAAGGTTCTGTGTTCTATAGACTTGCTGTTTATATACATAAACCACAGGTCTAGGAAGTCTGGTAAACCTTTTATAACAAGCTATTAATATAATTAAGATAATAATGAAAAAATATCAAAATATTTAATTTCTTTATTATTTTATTATGTTATTTTATTTCATTTTATTTTATTTTTAGAGAGAGAGAGAATGCCCATGCTCTCAAGCTGCACAGGGCTGGGGGTGAGGGAGACAGAGAATCTCAAGCGGGCTCCAAGTCTAGCACAGAGCCCTATGTGGGGCTCAGTCTCACAACCCTGAGATCATGAATGGAGCCAAAATCCAGAGTTGGACTCTTTACCAACTGAGCCACCCAGATGTCCCTCTTCATTATTATTTGCCACCCAGATGTCCCTCTTCATTATTATTTGCTTTCTACTTTTCCATTTGAACATATCTTTTCTTTTGTGAAATTATATATAATAGCTTATAGTTTTTTAATCCTTTACAATAGCAAAATAATTTTGATAAAAAGGTAAATTTTTTGCTCCATTATTTTTAATATTATTCTGCTTGACAGCATTCAGTATAGTCCTAGGCAGAGAGAATGAAGCTTACAACACATTTTGCTTTCTGGGCAGATTTATGCAGCCAACTGTTAGGGCAATTTGTTTTCTCCCAGTTTCCTTAGGAAAATAAGTTATTTTTTATAGCCTGACTAAAATAATAAGTTGACCTAAACTCCAGATTTTGGTAGGTAAATAATATATTCTTGAAAGAAGTAATAAATAAAAATAAAATTCTTGGAACATAGTAGTTTTGAGAAAGCCCCAGAATTATTTTCCTGTTTTGAAAAACATATACTTTACAATCTGGTTAGGCATACCTTAGAAGATACTTACCTTGTCCAGAGCAAAGCTCAGGAGATAAGCAAATTTGATGACTTGAAATAAAGGCAGTAAGTTGCAGTTCAATGAGAAAGAAAAGAAATCATGATGTAATAATATGTTTTGCTTCTCATTTCCATCAAAGACTAGGAAGTATACTGGATAAAATCTTGGCAGATTTGTCATTTATTCCTAGAATTGAATGGTGTGTTGGGTAGGTACCTGTCCTTGGATGGTGATTAATTAATGTTTGTAAATCACTGAAGATGGAAAGCCCTTCAGAAATTCTAATAACTTTTATTACAATGTTTTTTTTCCCAGAAGTATATTGACTTTTTGCAATGGCACTTTGAAAAAGCATACTTTAGTGACTGAGAACAGGTATCATGCCTAGAGGAAAACAGTAATTGGAAAGTTTGAAAGGTAATAATTTTGAGATACTGAAATTTTAGTCAAATTCATAATAGCCTGCATGGACTAAATAATTTTCATTCAAACAAAATATATCTACATCCATCCATTATGGAATTTTCAGAATGTGAAGTAAATGTCATAGCAACAGAATTTGTTTCTCAAATGATATTTACTCATAACAAAACTCGAGTATTCTCAAGGGCTTCAGATACTAATAATAATGAGTGTAGGCAACTTTTATTACCTTTAAGTGCAGTAGTTATAAAATCTCCCAACTTTGAGCAGATTAATTTCAGCCTATTTTCTGTTGACAGCAAAGCATAATTGAATATATTATAGGCCTTCTAAATTTGATCTTTTTCCTTATTTGTTTAAAAGTGAAAGCATTGTCAGCCTAAATTATTGTTATGTTTAGACTTGCAAACTCATATGGGGCTATTTTCATCCTTCTGAATTCTTAAGAGAGTACAAAAGTTTCTAAAGAGTCTCTTAAAAGAAAAACAGGGAAGTAGCTTAAATTATTTAGAGCAAAGTTTGGAATCCTTTAGTATTTCAAGTTGAATGATTGCTGAAGAATGCATTGCAATGAGTTAAAGACAATTTGAATTGCCTACAACTTGTTGCTGTTAATCAATAAGGAGAGAAATTAATATTCATTTCATGCCATTGATAAAAATTAGGGTCCTGGATGTGTCTACCTGAAATTAATATTCTGTACCAGAAAACTTCCTATACTTTCTAATATTTTACATTGCCTTATGTCATATTATATATCATATATATTACTTTTATTATTATGTGTTATGTTATATATTATATTATTTATCTCTTATCTCATTTTTCTATAAGATGAGTTCCAGAAGAGCTGGACCCTGTCTTTGTATTCCCTCTTGCATCCACCACACGAGTGGAATGTCTTATATCTAATAGTTGCTCAAAAAATGACGTTTAATGAATAAACAACCAAAAGGAAGCATATATTGCTGTGCATACATTGTTTGTATAAAACGATGGAATCTCATTACTACTCCTACAAAAGCAGCAAAGCTTACATTAATGATGTTGTCTTTTAAGCTTCCATATTACAATATTACAACTTGATGTGATGTTTAATTGATGTGGTTCTGACTGCATATAAATTTTTTTTCAAATATTCTATAATTAAAACAATTTTAAGGGCAATATTTTTCAATAGAATGAACTGCAGAATTATGCAAAACCTTCTCCTTCCACTATAAGATTTTTACTGAGCATAACACTCAATGGTTTGTCTGTAGAAACATGACTCTGAGAGTTGCATAGACAAGTTAGAGAGCAACACCCATACTGGTAGGAAGCCCTTTGAGTCATTCCAAGGTCTATGTTGTAATTATTCTCCCTATGGCCAAATTAACTAAAGACTATACACTTGACCGTACAACTATAATGAAATGTAATAAATAGTCTTGTCATTCTGCAATATTAAATCCATATATTTAGTCAGGAGAGTATATTTAGTTGGCAAATATAACACAAAGTTATCATATTCTTTTCTTAGATGCTATCCCTCTGGCCATATTAAGATTTAGTCAGCTTTGTTGCCAAAAGCTCTAAATATCTGTTGGATTTATTGGAAAATCAAAAGAAAAAATAGTTTTTGCTATTAAAGATATTGCAAACTTTCAACACAAGACACAAGCCAACCCCATACAGATTAGATAGTTCATTTATTTGATAATTGAAACAGTTGTCATTATTCAGAAATCAGTTTTCATGTGAAGCCAGCTTCACTTGGGCACTTCTGTATCTGCCTTCCTGCATGACACTAACCTAGTGAGCTACTTACCATTTTGATGAAATGTAGTTAGCCCAGAAGAACACCAATTGTGGCTCTCAAATTAGGTAGTAGGGATAACTTCTTTCTATTATCACTTTAATTATGTTAATTCCCAGTTTTATTCTGTTTTTGAAAGCTTAGGAATAAATATTGTCATTGCTTTTTATAACATCTTACCTTATACTTACTTACATGAACACATCATCTTAGCTCTCATGAGCTGTGAGTGTTTAATGTAAGAAAAACTATATTTATATAACATGAAATGTAACTATAATTATAAATCATTTGTTTTTAATAATATATATCTTTCTTTTTATATTGAGGTTAGAAACATCGCAATTACTCATCATATAGGCCTACACATCATCAAATCATTTAAGAAACATTTATTAATTGTGTACCATATTGAATACATTGTACTTGACTCTGCAAAAAGAAAAAAAAAACTAGTGAAAAAGCAATATATTAGGGGGCAAGTGATAAACCAACCAACTCCCCCCATCCCACCACCAAAAAATAATAATCTTCCTCAAATAATCACAAATTGTAAATACTAGGAAGAAATATAGAAGGTGATGTGGTAGAGAACAGAATGGGAAACCAACCTTGGAGTGAGCGATCAGGGACATCTTCTTAGAGAAATTTCCATTTACACTGAGACCCAAAAAAGGAAGAGTAGCTGGACATTTAAAGAATGGAGGGGAAAGGGTGTTCCAGACAGAAAGGAAAAAAAGAAAGAATTTCCAAATGTTTAAGGAGAGAGAAGGAGCTCGGTGTGTTCTAATTATTCAAGGAAGACCTGTGCAGATGGAGAATGGTACCAGAGTTTGCAGAGTTAAGCTGGAATCCAGTCCTCTTGGACTGGAGGTCATGAGGAGGAATTTGGATTTAAGTTTTAAATATGTATGTTTTAATAAGATTGCTTTTGCTACTGTGGGGTAAATGTTTTTTTTTTTTTTTTTTCAGGAATTCAAGAGTGGAATTAGTTTTTCATAGAAGTCTATGTGATAGATAATGGTGGCTGAGATTAGATTGGTAGCAGGGGATGGATACCTGTAGACTTGTCAAGAATTATCATTTGGTAATTAATGGATAAAGAATAAATTACATATATATAATATATACATATATAAATATATATAATTATATATATATAATTGGTATGGAGCTAGAAAGTGTAATACTAAGTGAAATAAGTCAGTCAGGGAAAGACAAATACCATATGATCTCACTCATGTGGGGAATTTAAGAAATAAAACAAAAAAAGTAAAAGAAAAAATAAAGAGAAATCAAGAAACAGACTTTCAATCATAAAGAGAAAACCAATGGTTACTAGAAGGAAGAGGTGAAACAGGTGATGGGGATTAAGGAATGCACTTGTACTTGTCATGATAAGCAAAGGATGATGTATGGAAGTGTGGAATTACTATATGGTACACCTGAAACTAATGTAACACTGTATGTTACTAACTGGAATTAAAATAAAACTTTAAGGGATCCCTGGGTGGCGCAGCGGTTTGGCGCCTGCCTTTGGCCCAGGGCGCGATCCTGGAGACCCGGGATCGAATCCCACGTCGGGCTCCCAGTGCATGGAGCCTGCTTCTCTCCCTCTGCCTGTGTCTCTGCCTCTCTCTCTCTCTCTGTGACTATCATAAATAAATTAAAATTAAAAAAAAATCCAGATTTATAAAAAATAAAATAAAACTTTAAAAAAAGTATCAATTGGCTATAATAAAGATAAGGGAAGTCTTTAATTTTTTATTGTATTATCAGAGAGGACTAAAGAAGGAGCACACCTAGGAATACAGAAGATAGGGAGATAACAAAGATTTGGGGAGGCATGATAAGTTAGAAATGCCTATGAAAAATCTGGGTAAAGATGTCAAAGGACCACATTACTGGAATTAGGGTCAAGAGATCTGGGTTTTCCTGAGGGTTCCAGCTCCTTCGTTAACAGGTAATAGTGACCCTTAAGCTCTGAGGTAACTTTTCAAAGTGACCTACTTCATTTTTTATGTCTTTATTTTTTATTCCTTATAATGTACTCCTTTTTAAAAAGATTTTATTTATTTATTCATGAGAGACACACAGAGAGAGGCAGAGACATAGGCAGAGAGAGAAGCAGGCTCCCTGCAGGGAACCCGATGTGGGACTCCATCCCAGGACCCTGAGATCACGACCTGAGCCAATGGCAGATGCTCATCCACTGAGCCACCCAGGTGCCATTAAAAAGTACTCTTATGTGTAGAATAATTCTGAGTACTTTCGTGGTACTAAAATAATATAAATGATGCAAAGTTGCTGTTTTATAACAAGAACCCTAAACACTGCAAGATCCTGAGTCAGCCATCAAATCAGGTAGATTCAGATTACCACTTTGACTTTACTAAGTGAAATCTTTTTCACCCCTAAGATACTCAGAAGAAAAAGTTAACTACAATTCAAAATAATTGGAAATTACTTTGGCAATTAAGATTTATTGCTGGTTGATTCAGAACAAAAAGATTCTTCAGGTTTAATGAAATTTCAAAATGGGAAATCAACAGAATGTCTACAGTGTTTTTTATTATGATTATTCTTACTTTGTCTTCATTTCAGAAAAAGAGTTATCAAACTCTGAATTAGTAAGTTTTGGGTAACCAAATGATTTGCAGTTCCCTGGCATTTGATTTTGTTCCTGTAGACCTTTGCTTATGTTCTTCTTTTCTTCATGGAGTGCCCTCCGTACTTTTCTAAGGGAATGCCTTCCTTCCCTTTGACAGTGTCTTCATTCAGTAACCAGACTGACACAGAGTTCCCACTCTGACCAACAGACTCCTTCTGAGACTTTGTGCACTTTTCTTCACTTACCCTTTGAGCTCCTGGCATACATTGCTGTCACAGCCTTTGACACTTGATCTTTAGATTGTTGGTTTAGTTTCCATCTTCTTTCACATAATGGTGAACTAATTGAACACGGAATTTTCCAGCACTCAATGATCATGCTGAGCACATATTAGGCTTTTGAGAAATGTAAAAAAAGACAAGAAGTGGGATCCCTGGGTGGCGCAGCGGTTTGGCGCCTGCCTTTGGCCCAGGGCGCGATCCTGGAGATCCGGGATCGAATCCCACGTCAGGCTCCCGGTGCATGGAGCCTGCTTCTCCCTCTGCCTGTGTCTCTGCCTCTCTCTCTCTCTCACTGTGTTCCTATCATAAATAAATAAAAATTAAAAAAAAAAAAAGACAAGAAGTCAGGGAAGAAATGAGAAAAAAGTTTTATTTATTTGTTAACAGGTCTGAGAGTATTTTGCCAGCTATATATTTCCGAACAAGAGTAATCTAAACACAAGAACATGAAATTATAATATTAAAGACTCTGGTTTGCATGCAAAGCATTTTTTAGTAATATTTATAAAAAGAGTTTCTTGAAATAGGATGAAAAAAGTCTATTATCAACATGAATCTTTTATTAGTTTATCTCAAACAAGCTGATGAACAAACATTTTAAGATATCATGACAAGTGACTATACATGAATTGTTTTTTTTTGAAATTTGTATTTAAAACAACTGTTAGCTTTGTGACAATTAAAGAGGCAGTTCTTTTCTGTGAACTTATATTTCAAGGCAAGAAAAAAATTGCAGCACTATTTCTTCCATTGTCCAGAAGACAATATCCAAAGGTAAAATGATTTAGACATCTTTATAACCAAAGATCAATGTTTAATTTATTCTCTTAAATGGATTCTTCTTTCTCCTTTTGACCTGCCTATATAGTCTTGGCATTCAGCATGCCCAGAGAGTTAGGTGAGTTCTAGCTATTTCCAAATGGTAGTCTCCAGACGGGATAAAATATGACTCTTTCAAGGTATAGATAGTCACTAGTGTATGAGTAAATTGTATTGTTCTTGGAAATCTGTCATTTGGTTGTTAAGACATAATGTTAACTTTTTTTCACAGAAATATTGCTAGAAGTGGTCCCTTCTGTAGCTCACTAAAGCCTTTTTACTTCATAATGAGTCAATGGTATAACATTGGTGGTCCTCAAGAACAAAATATTCCTTAAAAAAAAGAACAAAATATTAAGATGAAACCATGATTCTCTGAGAAAGTGCTTTGAGGATTCTTACTTGGCTTATGGGAAACACATCTTCCTCCACCCATATCTACAACTTCACAGTGGGAACAGGGACTCACACTTGGCATAGTATTTTTCATGCTGTGAGACAGGAGCTCCAGTAAAACAGGAGAGGAGAAGTAGAAATGTAAGATGCAGGTTTCAGGAATTAAAGAACTATAGGGAAAGAGGTTCTTATGAGTGAAATCTCCTGTGTCAGAGAAACACCTTCTGCTATATATTGTTTTTTCTCCACTCTTCTCCAGAATTGTCCTGCCTTATCTCTCTGCTATTTACCTTCTCTTTTAGTAATCTCTTTAAACTCATCTGTTAGCACTGTAGTCTTGGCCTTTGAGGTGCCAGCACAACAGAATTTCATTCTGCTCCAACCATGTTGAGCCCCATTTCACCACAGGACTTTTCCACATCCTATTATCTCTCTCTGGAATTTCCTATTGCCCTCACTCATCTACTGCTTCTTTCACCAAATTAAATGCTATTCATTCTGATTAAATAAAACCCTCCTCTTATATTCCCTCATGACACCAATACATTCTCCCCTAACATTTATCAAACCTATAGTTTTAAAAAAATCTATTTGTCTTAATTAATTCCCATAATTTCTAATAAACTGTAAACTCCATGAAGATAGAGGCCATGTGGGGTTTGTTTGATTTTTATATCTCCAGAACCTAACACAGTTCCTGGCACATAGGAAGCTCTCAATGAATGGGATTTATTTAGAAACAAATGGGTAGCAATTAATAAATTCTAGTATCTAGTAAAATAAACACAAGTTATTCAATTACAAAAGGTTAAATTAATAAATTAGTGATTATTATTTATATCTTTTCTAAAAGATTTTTTTTTTCTAAAAGATTTTTTATTTGTAGAATTCATCTTGGGGTTTTTGCTGTGCTACTTATTCCTCAAAACTAGTAGGTAGTTCTAATAGAACAGAAATGAGAAATTCAAATTTTTTTCATCAAGTTCTATTTGTACCCTCCTGCTCTTTTTTCCCATCAAACCAGTGAAATAAAGGCAGCAATATGTGGCATGGATAACCCAACTTCCTACACCCAAGATGATCCTTCCTACTGAACATCAGAATCCTTCTTACTACAATGCCATGGACAACTATCACTACTAACTTTGTTGGCATCGTGAGATGAAATTGATTTGTAATTCCTAAAAGAAGTAAATAAAAACCAGCTTCACTTTTTTTCTGTTATCAGGAAGATAAAATTTTCTGGGCAACTATAATGAGGAAAACATACTTTCTTTTTTTTTTTTCTTTTTATTTAAATTCAATTTGCCAACATATATAATATAGTATAACACACAGTGCTCATCCCATCAAGTACCCTCCTTAGAAAACATACTTTCAAATTACCATGTCACTTTGGTTTCAACTATACCTTAAGAATAGTTTTGTAGCCCGGGTGGCTCAGCGGTTTAGCGCAGGGTGTGATCTTGGAGACCCGGGATCGAGTCCCATGTCAGGCTCCCAGCATGCAGCCTCCTTCTTCCTCTGTCTGTGTCTCTGCCTCTCTCTCTCTCTCTCTCTGTGTGCCTTTCATGAATAAATAAAATATTTTTTAAAAATTTGTAGTTTTGTTGTGAAAAGTTTTTCACTCAAAAAATTTATGTTTCTTTCTTCTCATAATATATATCAGATGCTGTCTCAGTTATTCCAGTTATCATAAATGCAAATCCTGAAATGTGGACCCCATTATTTATATAATAGAATATCTTAGAATAATCAATATGGCAAGCAGAATAAAGCTTTCCCATTCCCCCACGCCTATCTCAGTCCATATCTTAAACATCAGAACTGGTAAATACATTACTTTATATGGCAAAAAATTACTTTAAAGATGTGATTGAATTAGAATCTTGCGGTGAGGAGATTATCTTGAATTATCCAGATGGGCCCAGTGTAAGCACAAGGGTCTTTAAAGGTGGAAGGAAGAGGTAGAAGAAGAGGAAGAGTCAGAGTCATCTGATGTGAGAAAAACTGGATTAGGCTTTGAAGATACATTTACACTTTGAAGATACAAGGGACCACAATCCACAGAATACAGGCAGCCTCTAGAAGCTGAGAAAGCAAGAAAACAGATTTTCCTTCAGAGCATCCAGAAGGAATGCAGGCCTGCCAAAAATTTGATTTTAGCCCATGGAGATCCATTTTGTGTTTTTGTAAGCCACTAAGTTTGTGGTAAAGCAGTAATAGGAAGCAAATATAATGAGTCTTAAAACCTTGCCAAGTTCAAACAGTGAATGGAGGGTTAGAAATAAAACCCAGATAGTCTGACAAGAAAACCCATTTTATGTAATTGGCAATGTAAAAACAACCTCGAAACTGTGTACATATACACGTGCACATACACACAGATGAATATATAAACATATCACAAACATATATATAGTATACAATTGCATATATACATGCATATATGTAAAATGTGTGTACACACACACATACATGTCATTACCAATGCTGCAATGCTCCATTTACTTTGATTATTTGGAAATAGCACAGCTTTATGATAATGACAGTGCAAAGATAAACTTAGTTTCAAAGTGCTACTAAATAGTGTTTATATAGCCTGTTTTATGAGATGCTGAAGATGTACTGCACACATAACACTTAAAAGAAATTACAATTCTACCAGCATTATCCTCAGATTGTCAATTGATTGTGGATCGTGGATTTCTTTTACTCTGAGCGTGTGTGTGTCTGGGTATGTATCTACCTTCTTTCAAAGTACTGAGAATGTTTATGACTGTAATTGTTACTAATGATTGTTCATAAATTATTCATAATTTAGATATGAGGAATCTTAAAATCAAAACTAATAGCACCAGACAAAAAGTGACAACCAGGAACTGAGAAATGTATGAAGAAATTAGAGAAGGCTGTGTCGGTACGAGAATGAGCTTAGATAGCAAATGTAATTGGAAAGGTGGGGAAGCTCTCCTGAAAACTAGACTTTGAAGTAATTTACAGGAAATTTTTAGGATGTTTGGAGAGAAGCAGAGTGAATGTCCACTTCCTAGAGCCAGGAAGAAGAGAGATCAATTTGCAATGCCATCACATTTTACAGTTGGATGATGCTGAATCATACACTTAACCTCTCTGAACTTGATTCTCCTCTCATAAAAAAAGCACATTAGTATTTACCACATGAGACCGTTGTGGTAATTAAATGAGCCAGTGCATGTAAATCACCTGAGACAGTGTCAATGTCCAACAAATATTATTTCCTTCTTTGTCCCTGCTGTACATTGATACTTTGTATGCTTTAGAGCAATATATCCTTAAATCTGCTTTGTCAAATAAGCTACTTTTAAGTGATATACCACGTAAGATTTCTGTCCATTTTTAAATAAATTCTGTTAAACGAATTCAATTATATTTCTTTACTATAGGACTTCTGAGAGGCTTCAGTATGGTTCTCTGTATTGTGGTTCTCTGAGGGATATACATTATATAAAAAGGAGCATTTCTAAATTTTATCAGACAACATAATTTTTTCATAGACAATCATATGAAACAAATTTAATAAAACATACTATAAGGAGTGCACATTTAGGGACCCCTGGGTGGCTCAGCGGTTGAGTGTCTGCCTTTGGCCCAGGGAGTGATCCTGGAGTCCTAGGATCGAGTCCCACATCAGGCTCCTGCATGGAGCCTGCTTCTCCTTCTGCCTATGTCTCTGCCTCTCTCTCTCTCTCTCTCTGTGTCTCTCATGAATAAATAAAAATCTTTAAAAAAGAAAAAAGAAGTGCACATTTAGACCAAAAAACAAACAAACAAACAGAATAAGGCGTCAAAATATAAGAATTAGAGCTATATCTTTATTGTTTCAGGGTTCTGTTGACTTTCATATAAATATTTAGTATTTAAAGAACTTTGTTTTACGTGCATTGTTCCTTTTACAGAGAGTTGTGAGAATAAAGTTGCACACAGTATGCAGAAGTACTATGTAGAGTTAAAAGCTCCACACAAGCATGAGGTTAGTATTATACTATCACACCATCTGACCTGCCATCTTTTCTACCATGTGAAAGAAATGTTGCTGATGGTTCCTAAAAGCCTTGGCAGATCAGAGAAAAAGTACACAACATTGGCCCCAGAGGCTGCAAGGTGAGAGACTGGCAATGAAGAAGCACAACCCAATTATCTCTGTGAGAGAATAGTTCAGTTCAGAACAAATGTCCTACATTTAAAAAGCCAGTAGAGTTTGGTTCATGAGGGACACAGGCCCTTTTAAAACTTTCACTGAATTTTAATCCTTGAGATAGGCTAGCACAAACTTAGTCATAAAACCATCTGTGCCAAACTCCCAACATTTTGTTAAGAAACCTCACATAGGTCCTTTCTTCTCTGTGGGATTCCATATTAGAAATGGATAATGAGACAGAGACAGACAGAGACAGAGAACAGAGAGAAATTAATTGATTTTATTTATTGAAACCCTGTCCCCTCCTAACATTTCAACTGTGAAATATTGAGCCCGGGAGATCCTTCCCCAAAGGGCATCTCCCATGATAAACTACATTTAGGGTGTACTGTTCTCTCCCCTTTCTGGGAGTTTCACAAGGCATTTTATCAATCTAAAAGATCCTAGAAGTCCTGCAATAAAGAAACATTAATTTGGTCTAATACAGTATTTCCAAAATTCTTTGATCACAATAACCACTATATATATGAAATTTACAATAATTTAAATGAATTGTCCCAATAATGTCCCCGAACCCCTGAGAGAAATGCTTCATTAGATATTCCAATTCCCCAAGACCTCTGTCAATCCCAGACCATACATGTTTCCCTTGGAGGATGCAGGAATGGCTTCGTGCCTCTGTGTCCTCAATGCTGAGATCTTGTTTTCTGAGAGCATTGTCTAGCCTCCACTGAAAATTATGGTTTAGACCATTAATGTACAGAACCAGAGTACAGGATGAGTATGCTAGAGGGAAGAGGCTGCTTCTGGGGGACCAATTTTCACAAAGTGCTTTCCCTTTCTCTCTTTCACTATACACCAATTATTCTTGCCAGCTGGAGTCCCTGTATTTGCCACTGCAGGGGGATTGATTATGCACTCCCTTCATGTGGAGCAAGGGGCTGAGAAGAGAAATTGCTGGTAAATGAGACACCTATAACATTTGTGTAAATCCCTGGCCCACCAGCTTCTCTCACCAGTCCAGGTAAAGCACTTGCCTCTGCTGAAGGATGTGAGCCTTGGCAATGAGCAGCAGCAGAAAGCTCTGTGGGTTGTTAGGCTTGAAAGAACTCTGGAGTCTTCCAGTCAGGATTTGCCTACTCAGACAAAGTTCAAAAGAGAAAGGAAACAATTCATCAGAAAATTAAGACCCAACTTCTGAGCAACACTGTGAAAATCATAAGAAGTATACGTTGGCTTTTTCTAACAATTATTGACTCTCAAATCTTTAATTGCTAACCATGCATTGTCATTACTGTGCTAAGTAACATATGTATAATCTAATTTATTCTTCACAATCATCTTACAAGGATGATATTCTTTTATATTGATTTTATAAATGAAAATCTAAAGTTGATAGAGAAGAAATGGCTCCATAGGTACCATGTAGGAAAATATCAGACCAGGAATTCAATTCAAATTGGTCCAGTCAACTACAAAATCTACACTCTATATCCATCATGGTATACTGCCTCCTTTCTCTTGCTAGATATCTTCCATTTTGTTCCTCCAGATTCATTCTCCACACCCTTCTGCTCTTTTCTTTGTTCTATGAGGATGATCTGTAAAGACTATGTATTAATTAGTTGCTTTGTCTCTGGCTTCCTTTTAAATATGGCCAATAAGGGACACCATAAGGGAATTGGAAGGAGGTCCTTCTACCATCATGACCTTTCTCAAGGCACCTGATGTGATTTTCTCTCTATGGCTCCTTCCTCTCTATGGCTTCCCTTTGACCCAAAGGTTTGCTGTGTAGAATTGCTTCAGGAATTGTCTGTAATATTCCTCCTGTCCTTGTATGAATATTCTCCTTTACAATGTGACTTTTCTCTCCTCCAATACAGAGGTGGAGTCCACCCCCCCCATCTTGTCAATCAAGTCTCAACTTGTCCCTTGCTTTAACCAAGTCAATGTGGTAAGAGTGACATTTTTAAAGTCCCAGAGCATCAACCTCAAGAGGACTTGTAACTTCTGTATGTCTATTCCTGGAAACCTGACAATATCATATGTGGAATGGTTAGACTCCTTGAACATGAATGGCCACAAGAAGAGGTTTACCCAGCCAACAACTAAGCACTGACCATCAGAAACATGAATGAGGTTGTCAGGACCATCTAATCTTATTCAATTTCCCAGATCTCTGCACTTAAATGTGTTACCCAGGCAAGAGCAGAAGAGGGACTTCCTAGCTGATTCCAGTTTAAATAGCTACACAGAAATATGAGAAAATAAATAGTTGCTTTGAAACACTACATTTTAAGGTATTTTTGTTATATAGCAATAGCTAACTGATCAATAACTGGCCTATCCCATGTCTTTATCAATAGTCCAGTTTTCATAAACTGTCATCAAATTATCTGACTTTGATTATGCCATCTGGACCCTGGTTGACACCCCTACTGTCTCGGTTCAAGAAATAATTAGAGACTTCTTTGGAAGAAGATTGGCCTAGGCTAATCTGAATACTCATACTCCTGAATCAACAGAAGTAATTCTCATACTCCTGAATCAACAGAAGTAATTCTCTAGGAAATTCTAACTATAATGGTTAATAGTTATATATAACAATTAGTTGACATCAAACATATTGCTTACATCACTTCTAATAACTGTCACTGTGAACTGGAATTACATATTATTATTAGCCCAATTTTGCAGATGAGAAAGCAGAAGTTCAAAGAGGTAAGGCAATTAATTCACTATAGTGCTAGTAAGTAGCAGGTTCAAAATTCAAACGTCAGTCTGAGTTTGCTCCGACACTCATGTCTTTCCACTCATCAAACTAACTCAGAAATCAAAACTTTAGTGCTAAGAGCCAACCAACAATATTCTTGAGCAAAAACTCTGTCACCTTGGGAATCTCTGGATTTCCATTCCTTTCTTAAATTTTTTTTTTTGGATTTCCATTCTATGAAAATTTTTCTGAAGCTGTAATGTCTTCTATCAGAGATAAAAGGATTATGTTCACAATAGTAGAATATTTGGGCACTATCAGGTTGATTGATATAGCTTATTTGACCTTCAAGAGTAGCAATTTCAGGGGTACCTGACTAGCTCAGTTGGTGGAGAATGCAACTCTCGAT
The DNA here is from genome assembly GCF_018345385.1 of Vulpes lagopus. NCBI lineage: Eukaryota > Metazoa > Chordata > Mammalia > Carnivora > Canidae > Vulpes > Vulpes lagopus. Next base: position 42,370,099 of record NC_054830.1, read on the forward strand.
CTCAGCATTGTGACCTTGAGCTGCAGGTTGGGCATGGGAGCTACTTACAAAAAAAGAAGTAGCAATTTCAAGTCATTGGTACAGCTGGATAATGAGCCATGGCCTTGTGTTCGTGCAGTTTTCCAGTAAATCTGCTTTAGAAAATTCATCTTGTTAGACTTCCCAGAGGTAAAAATAGATGTATACAGATAGAGTGGGGAGTAATCTGTGGTTCTTGTTTACTTTATATATTTAACACTAGATTCTTTGCAAAAGTCTCCTGAGATGGAGAATTTATGTCACATAGGTCCCTGAGGAAATACACCACCAAAAGTGGCTCTAGCAGATTCCTGAAGTGTGATAGGAATGGTACCATCTAAAGGATTTGTGCTGAAGTGGCAGGCAGCCCAGATGAGATAAAATTATATTTTTGTGTCAAAGAATGGACCACATCTTTAAAGGCCAGGTAATAGAGGATAGAATAATAATAGCAGCGCATCCTTAGGGAAAGCAGCATGGATATAGCATACGACATGAGTGTGTGGGCTCAGGAGTGAGACTGGCTTAGATCTGAGCACTAGTTTCGAGCTAGTGTCATCTGTGACATTGGGCAGGTGACTGAAAACCTTTAACTCTTGCTTTAATTCACTATGAAAAAAATAGCAATAACCTACCTCATGAGGCATTATGAAGATTAAATGAGATAATGTATGTAAAGAACTTACTAGAGGGTGCCTGAGTGGCTCAGTCAGTTAAGCGTCTGCCTTTGGCTAAGTCATGATCTCAGGGTTCTAGGATTAAGCCTTTAGTGTTAGGATCCCTGCTCAGCAAGAAATCTGCTTCTCCCTTTCTCTCTGCTTCTCCCCACTGTTTGTTCTTTCTTTCTTCCCCAAATAAATAAATAAGTTTTTTTTAAAGAACTTACTAGAATATGTGGTTTATACTAACAGTAAAATAAGGTTTTTAAAATCATTGGTGTGTCTAATACAAGTGCCATATATGTATTACATCTTTTAATACTTCCTCATCCCTCCAAAGTAAATATATCACCCATTTTGTGATTTTGAAAACTGAGGCAAGTTATCTATCCAAAGCTTTGCTGCCAGTATATGTCAAAGCTGAGACGTGATCTGAATTTCCTTTGACTGCGCAAAGTGGATGTTTTTTTCCTCCTCTGTATCACCCTGCCTCTTCCAGGGTGGGGTGTGTGTGTGCTCAGTCTCTTGCATAGGAAAAAGATAGACATTGTGCCACATACTTGGGAGTGCTCATCCAACAGTGGGGATGTATTTGTCATGATCCAGTAATGCTCTCTTAGCTTCAATGACCCCCTGCACGTTATAGCAAGGCAGCTATTGCAGGAATCTGGTTCCATTCGTAGTTGAACAGAGGGGACTAGAGGAGAGATAATTGGGCTATGTAGGGAGCTAGCCCATGACCTTGGCCTCATTAGCAACATGCTTTAATCATCAAAGCCAAGCAACCACAGGTGGCTATGCCTCGTGCAAATGTTTTGCATCTCATTTCCTGAAAATGTCAATGTTTGAGAATATAAATATTACTTATAATCCTGGGATGATTGTACAGGTACTAATGGAATGGTTTTATGGTATTGATTTTCAATAGCTCATTTGGTATAATCAGCTTAACTTCATCTGCTAGAAAACGAACTTCTAATTCCAGTCTGAAACATATTACAAGAAAATGATTTTGCCCAGTCTGTGACTACCTTGAATCCTTTATGGAAGTAGACCGGGCATAAATCTTAAATAAATAAATCAACTTTGGACTCTTCCAGATTTTCATGATCTTACAAGATTGATTTCCTTTCCTTTAATCCTTTTCTAATAAAAGGTATATCTTCCTTTGAGACACGGTCCATAATCTTTTCCATTTTTATTATCATTCTCATAGACATCCTCTTTTCCATTTTAAGAGGAGCACATTTCCTCAGAGGAAGGTAGCTTTAATGAACAATCAAATCAGTGCAGAAGTAGAGGAATGCTGGGGAGAAGTAATGGTTTTTTGGGTGGGCTGGGAAGAACAGTGCATAAAAGAAACCAGCCTCCTCCTCCCTGAGAGGTATGATAGCATGATTTTCTTCCTTACTACAAGAGTATTAATTTAAGGAATTGAAAAGCCATTTGTCTATGAGAAAGAAAATGAACAAGAAATGGGGATTGTCAACTGACATAGCAAAGATAAAATAATAATAAAAGGTGTTATTCAGATTGCAATATGCACTTTATTAAATTACGAATTACTAAGCACTATTAAATTACTAATTACTAAACACTATTAAATTACTAATTACTAAACATGTATTATTGTGTTGAATTATTCCAAAATCCTGAGATTGAGACTGTTACAATATCACTATCTTATAGATGTTTACAAAATTGGATGAACTTGGGTAGCCTGGGTGTCTCAGTGGCTTAGTGCTGCCTTCAGCCCAGGGTGTGATCTTGGAGACCCAGGATGGAGTCCCATGTCGGGGTCCCTGCATGGAGCCTGCTTCTCCCTCTGCCTGTGTCTCTGCACCCCTCCCCGCCCCCCGCCCCGTGTCTCTCGTGAATAAATAAATAATATTTTTTTAAACATTGGATGAACTTTCCCACAGTCATACAGCTTGTATGATGGGGGTCAGGACGCAAACCACAGCAGCCACACACCCAGCCACATGCAGAAGCCCACAGGTCTATCGGACATTTTTGCCTGTGAGAATGTTTGATGGTGCATAAGTTTGGGATCAGTTCTTGTTTCTAATCGTGTCTCTGGGCCCTCATTACAAGTGTCAGCCTCGTTGCTCTACCTTTAAAATGGAAACAATACCTATCTCCTACTATTGAGACAAAACATTTAAAACACCAATTATGCTGGCCTGCGTACAGCAAAAACTCAATAAATGATCATTGAGGTTGCTGGTTTGCTATGATTTTGTTACTGGTTCTGTGACCCTAGGAAAATTTCTAAAGTATTTCAACTCTGGATACTTTATTATTTAAATGAACATAAATAAGAGTATTGTCTTTTCTACTTCACCTTGCTGGTGGTTGTGAGGCTCAAAAGAAAAAACACACACCTTGCAGGGAATATAAATTTCTAAGGTCTTGAAGGCTAAAAGTAAGGTGCATCTCTACTTACAAGGAGGGGAAGAACTGATTCCTGTTAATCAAACATCTCTGTTTAGCAAACATCTCTGTTTAGCAGGCCTGGATAATGGGAGCTAATTAGATCACCATAGCAGGAGACAAACATTGAGAGAAGTGATACAGTGCTACCTTTGCAGGTACCCTGTACCCATACACTCAAAGATAAATTCCTGAAATGTAATGATATTATTACTGTTTTGTAGCATAGAAGGTGTGTGTGTGTGTGTGTGTGTGTTTATCAGACACACATACATAGAAGCTGAAATTTATCCAAAGTCAGCTGATTATTGGGGGTGTCAGTTTTATCTCATAATTGTCAAACTTGAAAGCCCACAATGATAGTATTTCACATTTATAAAATAACTATTATGTATTGAGCCCACTGCAAAGATATACATATCTTTCAACACACTGGTATCCTTATGCCAGTTTTATAGGTCTGGAAATAGGAACTCAAGGTGGTTAAATTGTTCAAGGTTTTACAAAAACATATGTCAGAGTTAAGGTTCAAGTCTAAGACCATCTGACCAGAAAAGGTGTGCTCTTACCTATGGCAGCCCATATGAGCCTCATTGTTGCCTAGGGAATAAGAGAATTTGGTGACAAATCATGGAGAGGGATTGATGGAATTTCCAGGAGATCTTTCAGCAGCACAAGGCTTGGAAGCTAGGTAAGTGGGGGAGTGGGAGAATTTCTGCATAATATTTGCATAATTTTGTGATTATATGGGTGTGCACTTATTTCAGGGAAGAGTGAGAATGAGATTCAAATTCAAATTCAAATGTATGTTCCTGAAGGTAAGTGTAGTGGTTAGTACTATAAGCCCTTGTAACATTAGGTGTATTTGAGGGGGACATGACTTGATTGATGTGATGCATTCAGTAGAGTAAAAGAAACAGATATTTAAATGTATGATTTGAACTCTAGCAGGGTGACTATTTGGCCAGAGATGAGATCACAGACTGAGGAAATAATCATCTCAGTCTTGGAAACTTAATTAAGGATTCTCAGAGGAGGGAATGCTTGACTAAAACTTGAAAATTGTGTAAGAGTTTTGCAGGTAGAAGGTGTGGAATACACGACAGGAAAGAAAGAAAAGGAGTATGGTGCTGATTAATCAACATAAAGAAACATCTTAAAAGCTATAAGGAAATTTAAAAATAAAAGCCACAGTAAAAAAAAAAAGTGCTTTCTATTTATAAAACTTCATCTATATGGAGGGCAGGGGGAGACAATGCTTTACTTTCAAAGTGCTTTCTTTTGCATTATCTGATTCAAAAAATTCTGTGAATAGAAGCATTGTTGTTTGGTAAATGTTTTAGTCCATTTGGGCTGCTATTAAAAAAAAAGCCTTAGACTAGGTAGCTTATAAATGATAGGATTTTATTTCTCAAAATTCTGGAGGCTGGGAAATTCAAAGTCAAGGCATCAGCAGATTTGGTAATCTGGTAAGAGCTTGCTTCCAGATGGCAGCTTCTCACTGTGTCCTCACATGGAGGAAAGAGAAAAGGAGTTCTCTGAGTATCTATTACAAAGCTGAACTAGAATTCAGGACCTTTAAGCCTTAAACCTCGATTTATTGCTCTCAGTAGATAAAGTATAAAGAGCCTACTTATACTTTTAATACTAGGAAAGAAGTCATTGTCCTACTTTAGAGAAGGAAACAATGCAGTTGCAGTAAGGAAAAGAGTTTCTTATCATATTGGTTGAGTACCTTTAAAAGCAAAAGGGTTAAAAATGAGAAGTCTCTATTTCAGAAGCATCACATACTGATGATCATAGTCAAGAGATGAATAAATTATTCATTATTCTCTTGGATAGAATATTAAAGAACTGATTTTGAAATATTAGACATTTCACAGCAGTAGACATTTGTTTTTTTTTTTTTTTTTTTAGCAGTAGACATTTGTATCTAATGTCCACTATAATAATTTACCTAATTTATCTGTAGCACTACACTTAGAGATATACTCTTGATTATTCCTAATATCAAGCTTTCTTCAGTTCCTGGAGAATTCATGTGTTGCATTTCTTTGGCTTTTAGTTTTCTAAGTCAAACTGAAGTTTCTTCTAAGAAATATGAATTGCATTTTAAGTATTGTCCTATAAAAGGATTTATTATTTATTTATTATTATTATTATTTATTATTATTTATTTATTGGACTAAAGTTAGATGTAATCACTTCCATAGATTTTAGTGATTTAATTGCTTTATTCCTTTACTGTTCATTTAGCTCTAATAATATTAATACTAAGAGCTAATGTTAAGTGAGCACTTACTGTGTAATACATTTTGTGGTAAGCATTGATTCAGACATTATCTAATATATTCATTATAGTACTTTGTTATTTTGTTATGTTTTATATCTCTCTCCCAAGAAAGAATGCCAAGAAAGAGTCAGCTGTTTAGAAGCAAGAAAATCTGTGCCCCTTAATTGTGGAAACACAAGTTCAAATCCCAGCTCTCCTGCTTGCCAGGTATATGGCCTTAGGAAAAACATACACTATAAATACAATATTATGAAAATACATACCAGGAATACAATAAAATTAGTTTTGTTAACTATAAAATGCATATTCAGTCTCTAATGAGTATATGAAATAGCATGTAAGTACCTCAACTAATATGGCAAAGCAGATAGCTCTGTGTCTGGTAATGCTTCAGGGACCCAATATTTTCAGTTGGGTTTATTTACCAGTACTTTAATCCACATGAATACTTGGTTTACATAATCCTGAGAATATAAATGAGGATTTCATTCTCTGCCTAATTAACAGGGTTGATGTTGTAGATCTAATGAAATAATGCATGTGAAATGGATTGTATATTGCAAAGTACTGGACAAATTTAGCTGTTATTCTTTTCCCTGGAGCTTCATGTAAGATAGAGTGAAGCTATTTTTCCTATTTCAAAAATTCATGGTCAGGGAAAAAGGAATTCCAAAGGACCCAGGAATATATCCTATATGTTCAAAGCATGAGAGAATGGTTATAATTTAGCCTAGAGAAGATACTGTTAAAAGGCAACAACTTGGCTATGTGAGCAATGTTTCTGAGAAAGACACAGAACACTTTCTGTTTTATGTCCACCAAAAAACCACCTATAGAAAACAGGCTCCAGGAAAGATTTCTGTGGAATATAAAGAAGAACTTCTAGACTGTCAAAGTGATAAAACCCTGGCAAAGGTTATTGAATTAAGTTGTCGAGACTCCCTCCCTGGAGAACGTCAGGTAGGGAACAGGCATCTATCTGTTCTAGAAGGCTTAGATATTTAACTGCTGGAGTGCAAATTAAAGACTTCCAGCTGTATCAGGTGATTTTTCAAGGTCCTTTCCAACTCATTTTTTTACTAATCAATTATATTCCATCTGACAACTTTTCAGTCTTCAAAAGGGACTCATTATATTTCTTAAGGTGTAGTGTATTTCTAAACTTTAAAATCATTGCCATTTATTAAATTTTATATAATCTGAATACAAAATAGATGTAATACACTATAGCTGGATTTAACCTACACTTTGCATTTAGCACTAATTGCTATTTAATAAGCATGGAGAGTTGGACAGGGGGACTCCATCTGATGATTCATTACACAGAAGAATTCTATGATCTAACACCTGAAATGACAGAAATCACCGCAGTCCCCCAATAATGCTTTTCTTAGGATATACTTAGTGGTTCAATTTCCAAGTCATACATGATTGCATTTTAGCAGGAATTTATGCTTCTTTGGGATATTTTGAATGTTCGTTTTTCTTACTTGAAGAACTTGAGCCTGACTTGTTCTGAATTTTACTCCATAATGAATCATAAGAGATTCTTCTGTGTCTCTGACAGCATTTCCTCTAAAAGACACCTCAACATATGAATCAATGAACCAAAATGCCACAACCCCGAGAAGAAATTAACTCACAGTTGTTCATCTTCATAATCCATGTCTTTGGTGGTTTCCATGGTGATTCCCTGGCTAGCAGCATCTTTGCTTACCAGATGTCTTATTGTTCAACTGCTCATCTGTCTTAGGAGTTTAAAGCTTGAGAACTAAAGTCCAAGCAGAACATTTTTGCTCTAAAGATCACAGAGAAAGAAAGGAAAAAAAAGACAGTATTTTTTTTAATGTGTTAAGATGGAAGTGGGGATAGAATAGGGGTATTGTCCTGTCACACTCCAAGTCACTTTATGAGGAATAATTCAGATTTGCATTGTATTCTGATGCGTTGTAATAATGAAGGAAGTTTCAATTATACTTAAAACAGAATTCCTACCTGGTCAGTGGATTTTCATCTTGCCATTGGCTTCATGATGTATTAGCTGACATGGTAAAACACTTACTCCTACCAAGTGCTGATGGTCACAAGGTGATGTGAAAGTTGATATTTCAAAGAAGCTTCAATTCAGAGAAGCCCTTTTTGAATAAATGAGAGTTAGTGGATGCCAAATAGATTCTACTTAAATATTGGCTTTCTTGGCTGAAGTTCAGATAACATTCTGGACCATAATCACTCACCCTGTTAAATTTCAACTCTGTGCCAATTACCACAGATCATGCCTCAACTTTTTGCTGCAGAATGAGAAACAAGCAGCAGTGGTGCCAGCCAGTGAAGTTGGAAGCAGTGTAGGACCAGGTGTGAAGGTGTGGAGAAAGGTTTAAAAGCCTAGTATGATCTGAGTTCTCCCATTCAATGCGGTGCCTGCTTTCATTTGTAGCTACAAGCTCAAGGGAGCCATACCGGGCTGGATTCACTTGTTCACATTTCTAATCTAACAGCAGAGGAAACTAGGACCCAGTTAGGTAAATTAATCCTTCAAGGTGACAAAAAGTTAGTGTTGAGACTAAAACTAGACATAGAAGAGATTATTTCCCAGTCCATGGAGGCAGAACTAGGTAATAGATGTTTGATGATTTGTACTATAGTACCCAGCTCTCCACAATGTGTTTTTAAAACTGTGCCCTTAAACAGGACTTTAAAAAATTTTTGGTAATAATCACTGATATTGACCAGAAAGCCTTTTCCTCATCCCACCCCATTTCCCCAGTAATCTGTTCCTTATCCTCGGAGTAGATGCTGGGGAATAAAGGAAGTTGAGCTTGGAAATCAACCATCTCCTGCTGAGCCACATGGCAAATGTACAAAAGGTAACAAACTTCTGTGTCTAGAGAAAAACTTTATTGGCTTTCTTGTCAGTGCTACTTTTTAAACCAGTCACACACACACACACACAAAATAAATAAATAAATAAATAAATAAATAAATAAATAAACCAGTCACACAAGAGGAATTGTCAGTCACCTACCGCATGCATGGAAACACTGTGCAGAACACTAATAAGTTACAGAAACAATCACTGTTACTCTCAAGGAAGATTACACTCTAGCTGGTGGGAAAAGGACCCCTGTAAAAAGATGGAGTTGCATGCTATTCTCGTATGATAACATCGTATGAAAAGACAACAAAATTTGTTAAGAGTCATTCATAGCAGGTCAGAATCTTTAAAAAGATAAATTTCAGCTAGTATGACAAAAGGGGGAAATGAATGGCACTTGGCCATAGAAGGGGAATCACATTTGAGAGGAAGAGGAGGGCACAGAATACACGTATCTGTAACCTGGCTTTCCCACATCCTAGGGTTATTATGAGGACTAATTTAGAGATTCAGATAAACCACTTAGCATATTACCTGCCATGTTAAAATCATTTTATAGATGTAATTCTTATTATTTATGATCCATACAAAGCCCAAGGGGAAAGAATACTGAAGAGAGAATCTTAAGTTCTTGGTTCTTAGACTAGTAGCTAACTGGGTAAAACGGAAAAATCATTTTATATTTCAGGAACTATTTTCTCATTGATGATATGAGAAGTTTAACTTGGAATGATCACTAAGATCCATTTTTACTCACAAATTCCATCAACCCGGGACACAGAACATATCTTTTTCATCTGTGCTTGCTCACAATAAGCATTTTATTTCACCTAGAAAGAATTTTTTCTGAATCTTGGACTGGAAAAGTCGGTAACTTCTGTAACATATGAACTTCAAACAATTACATTCAAACATCAGAACACTCTTTGTTGCCATCACCAACTGTCTTTCTCATTATCATTAAGGTTTTTAATTCATCACACAAGGACAATTAATTCATACTTCATATAAAGCTGAACAATCCAAATTGCTTAAGAAAATAAATAATTAAGAGAATAAGTTCCATTTCCTGATGGAAAAGTTAATTTTCAATCCCAGAGAGAAAGAACTAAGAAAGAGAGTTAAAATTCCATTTAGTGTATGAGATTTTTTAAAGATTAGCATCCATGTATGTTGCGAAAATTAAGTATCTTAAATAATGTGTGGGGTTCTCTTAGCTATAAGGTTTTTAATTGCATGACATTTTTTCCTTTTTAAAATTCTATTGAGCAACAATCTTTATGCTTTCCTTGTACTTCTTACTGCAAATTAGAAGATTAGTGTTTAGTGTCGTTGCATTAATGAAGATTATTATTTACAACAATGGCTAGAAAGTGATTGGAGGATTAACTCCAGCAACTCTAGCAATTAAAATGCTTGTAGGTTACTTTGAGGTTTAAAAAAATACATATTGTTAAAAGGAACTCATCTCAAGATGTATAGCTATTGCCAGTGTACTTTCTTTGGGAACAAAAAACTATTTCTCAGCAGAACTGCTTTGGGGAAAAACTGTAATATACCTTAAATTTAAGAAAATGAATCCCCTCTCCTAACAACACATGGATTTCAACCCTCTTTTCAGATCCTATAGTAATGAAAACCAAGCAATTTTGATATATTATGAACTTCTCTTTTTGTTCATTCACTGCTTTCTCTCTCTTTCATTTCTGTAACAGCACTTACTTTTTGGAGGAACAGCCTTCCATCTTTCAAAGTATTCTTTTTGGGTATACCAATCTCAGTCACTTTCCTCCCCCTCCTAAACTTTGGCCAAAAGATGCCATTTGACTTAAACATGGGTGATAACACTTTGATAACGTTAGACCACAAGCAAAGAGACACATAATTTTAAAATGGGAAGAGAGTTGAGATTTGAGATTCCTTATGTATTTCTGCAACCAGGATCTTCATTCATACTGACCTCTTGAGTTCCTTTTTGTTTAGTGTCCTTCCTATCATTCTGGTTGCTTATTTTCCTCTTCTTCTTCTTCTTTTTTTTTTTTTTTTTTTTTCTGTTAGTCCAGATGACTACATTGGTGAATTCACCAAGTACTTAAGAAAGACATAATACTAATTGTAACTTTATTCAAATAATAAAGTAAAAGTGATAATTTCCCACCTAATTTGATAAAGATATCATACCTAATAATAAAAATTAAAGGAAATATGTATATTTATATATGAGATTCATCATATCATATATAATAAATAATACATGTTTGTAAATACATTATAAATAATAAAAATATTATGTGTACTATAATAAAATATAACAGCATTTATTTTTTTTATTTTTTTTTAAATTTTTTATTTATTTATGATAGTCACAGAGAGAGAGAGAGAGGGGCAAAGACACAGGCAGAGGGAGAAGCAGGCTCCATGCACCGGGAGCCCGATGTGGGATTCGATCCCGGGTCTCCAGGATCGCGCCCTGGGCCAAAGGCAGGCGCCAAACCGCTGCGCCACCCAGGGATCCCTATAACAGCATTTAAAAGAAAAACTACAAACCGGGCAGCCTGGGTGGCTTGGCAGTTTAGCGCCACCTTTGGCCCAGGGTCTGATCCTGGAGACCCGGGATTGAGTCCCACATTGGGCTCCCTGCATGGAGCCTGCTTCTCCCTCTGCCTGTCTCTCTGCATCTCTCTCTCCCTCTGTGTGTCTCTCATGAATAAATAAATAAAATCTTAAAAAAAAAAGAAAAACTACAAACCAATCAACTTATGACTATAGATACAAAATTCCTTTAAAAATATAGACATACATAGGCCCCTGTGTGGCTCTGTTGGTTTAGTGTCTGACTCTTGATTTCAGCTCAGGTCATGGTCTCAGAGTCCTGAGACCAAGCCCCTCATTAGGTCCTGTGCTCAGCAAGGAGTCTGCTTGAGGATTCTCTCTCTCTCCTTCTGTCCCTCTCCCTGCTTTTGTGCTTTCTCTCTAAAATAAATAAATATATCTTTAAAAAACATAATAATATATATATATATATTAGTATATATAGAGAGAGACAATATAAAATCTAGTGATACATACATCAGGTAATATACTCTAACCAAGTAAGGAATATAATGTTGAATTTAATATTTGAAAATTTGTCAGTGTAATTCACCTCATTAACAGAATAAAGAAGAAAAACCATATTATTTCAATAGATGCTGAGAAAGCATTTGACGAATTCAACACCAGTTCATACTAAATAATAATGCTCAGTAGACAAAAAAATAGAACATCTTTAAAATGTAGTGCATCTCCAAATATCCTAAAGCATACATCGTACCTAATTTTGAGAAATCAAATCTTTTTCCTTAAAAACATCAGGAATAATACAAAGATGTTTTCTCAAACTACTTTTATTCAACATTGTGCTGGTGGTCCTGGTTAATGTAATAGAAAGAAAAAGACGTAGAAAACATAAATAATGTTAAAAGACAATAACATGATTATGCACTTTAAAAAATCCACAGGAATTTATAAAGAAACTAATAGAGCTAATAAGTGAATTTGGCATAGGCACAGAATGCAAGTCAATGAAATACACACACACACACACACACACACACACACACACACACACACACATACACAGAGTCAGTGAACAACTAGGAACGATTAGGAAATGAAAATTTCAAAATACCATTTAAAATAACATCAAAAAATAAACAAAAATACCAGAATAAATGTAATGAAACATATACAAGAAAATATTTTACAGAAAACTATAAAATATTACTGATAGACAAAATGATTACAGGATTGAGAATCTCCCTGGATATGAGTTAGAAGATAAAATATTAAGATACTGATTCTCCTCAGGTTGATTTACAGAATCAATATAACCCAACACAAATGTTGTTTTGTTTTGTTTGGCAATGAACAGGTTTATGCCAGCAATTATGTAAAGGCCTGAAGAACCTGGAATATCTGACACAATGTTGAAGAAATAGTACAAACCTGAAGGACTTATGATTTCAGGACTCATTTGAATCTGCAATTATTACAGATTGGTGTTCACATAAGGTTACACAAAGAAATCAAAGATGCCTAATTTAATGTGTGCTGAAATTGACACATACATATGGTAAACTGATTTTTGACACGTCAATGCAATTAAATAAAAACTTTAAATGAAAAGTTTTTTCAAAAGTTGATGCCAAAGCAACTTTTATGGGACGTGGGAGGGAGAGAATCTTAAATCTTACTTCACACCATGCAGAAAAATAAATTATAAACTATAAACCTAAACAGTAAAGCTAAACCTATAAAGTTTCTAGAAGAAAATGTGGAAGTATATTTTCATAATTGTAGTGTATGCTGAGACTAAGGATTTCTGTAAACAATAGCAATGCAAATATTTGATAGGTCAAACTTCATCAAAATGAGAATCTTTGCTCAGATCACAGTTAAGAAAAGGGATAAGAGTCTCATTCATAAAAGACCAACGTTTAAAACATCCCAAATTACTATCAATATAATAGATAAATTATTGTATATTAATTAAATAGGAAACTATTCAGGAAAATAAGGAAAATGTTTCTCAGCCATGCAATATGGAACATTTTTTTTAAAATATTATGTTAAGGGGATCCCTGGGTGGCTCAGCAGTTTGGCGCCTGCCTTTGGCCCAGGGCCCAATCCTGGAGTCCCAGATTGAGTCCCGCATCGGGCTCCCGGCATGGAGCTTGCTTCTCCCTCCTGTGTCTCTGCCTCTCTCTCTCTCTCTCTCTCTCTCTCTCTCTGTGTCTATCATAAATAATAAATAAATAAATCTTTTAAATAAATAAATATTATATTAAGCAAAAGTAACCAGGCACAAATTAGCAATACAATAATACACATGAACATACTGACCAAAACTCAATGAAATATATTCTTAACTTGTTTTTCTGTATGTCAAATAAACACAACAGACTATACACACACACACACACACACAGATATGAAAGTATATTTGTATATTGTCAATTTTAGTTAATGTAGTAAACAATTGGAAAACTCTTTCTTGATAAATGTCTTTATTGAAGAAATATAGTAAAGGATAGAAAGTTTTCATTAGGAGGCCCTACCTGATTAAGAGCTGGTATTTCTATATACAGCTTTTCAGGAGCTGACTTATCTGGACTGTATGACATGTTTGCAAATGTTCTCAGAATGGATTTTCAAAAAAATGTTTCCATTTTTGCAGACTCTAAGATTCAGTTCTCTGGGTAACTAAGATGATATATTAGAATTAAAACGAGTAGTTCATTTATAGAAGTCAGTACCAGTTATTATTAACATAATTGTGTTATTTATTACTAAAAGAATCATTTCTTGAAAATAATGATGAATATGCTGCATACATGTAGTTTTGTAAGTGGAAAACTTAAAACACTTTATCAATGCAACATTAAGTCCATTCACTAGAAAATCAAGATATAGCAGTAAGATTTGGATCAAAATATTTTCCCCCAGTATCTGAAATATTAATAAATAACAGTAAGATCCAGTTTAATTTTTTCTCCTCTCTCAATATCCTGGTAACTCAAGCAAAGCAAATTGTGGATAATTTGTTTTTGAAATCCAAGTTTATATACTCTGAGTGTAAAGATGGAAATCTCTTGAGTTTCGTTTTGGTTTTTTTTAAAGATGAAATACATTTCTCCTTCAACTTGTCAGACAATTTCCTCCACTGTCCCACTTAGAATGAAAAGGCTTAGTATTTACAATTTGAGAAAGAGTTGCACTCAGAACACAAACACACACATATGTGTTATGTGTCCATACACATAAATGCACATGTGTACATCCATACCTAGATTGCTTTGGGTTAGCACTGAAATTATAATGAAAATAGAATTTTGAAACTCGGAATCCCAAAAGTCTTTTATATTTATGATTCCGTTACTAGTCTCTACATATTCATGTAATAGTTTTTCTCTTTTTCAAAAGTCTGAAAAGATTTCTTTGAAATCCAACGCTCGGACATTACCTCATGTATCATTACACTGTGTATCCCTAGAAGTATTTTCCCTATATTAAATAAGTAGAACTCTCTTTAAGTTGGTGTATCTTTTTATATAAAATTTGATAAGTTGAGCTTGTGATAAGTTTATTTTTTTAAAGATTAGTTATTTATTTATTCATGAGAGACAGAGAGAGAGAGAGAGAGAGAGAGAAAGAGAGGCAGAGAGAGAAGCAGGCTCCATGTAGGGAGCCCAGTGTGGGACTCGATCTGGAGACCCCAGGACCATGCCCTAGGCCAAAGGCAGGCACTAAACCTCTGAGCCATCCAGGGATCCCTAAGTTGGTGTATTTTAATGAATAGTTATAACTACAGTAAAAATCCATACAAGTATAGAAAAATTGTTGTATATCCAGTGATCCTTTTCAATTAGTGACCCGAGGAGAAGTATATTTTGAAAAAAACCAGAGGGTAGCAAGTATCCTTCTACCAAAGTTAAATTGTCAAAGTTTGATCAAAGAAAATGAGAGACCGAACACTTCAGGAATTAGATAAAATTCCCTATTGGGTGGGATATAAGGATTTCATTTCGTGCTGAAAATACGCCATGTGATCTGCACCCACTGCGAATGTTTTGTTAGTCCACTGGTGAGTCTGCCTCTTTCCCTCTGGCTTGATTTCACAGCTTTGGTCACTGCTGTCCACAATCAGACAAACACAAAAGGAATCATTTAGCTGTTCTCCAGCACTGGAAATTTTTCTTTAGACTGAAAAAGGCAGCAGGGAATGCCATTTGTTCTTCGGTTTATTCTGAACTATGGTAACTAAGGCAGAAGTTCTGGTTTCCATTGATCTGTCCAATAGAGAGGAGCAAAATTGGCTACTAACAGCCAGTTGGGGCAATCAACACTAAGACATTGAGAGGGCTTCAATTTTCTTCCATTGTTACTTGGCCCAGAAGCTACCTGCATTGCAATAGCATGAGGGTGGGAGGCAAGACTTCTTTGCTCATCATTGTGATCCTCCAACAGTTAGCATCGTTTCTATCCCCAAGCAGGCATGCAGTATGACTCTACGAATGATCGGGTAAAAATAGCCCACTTTATTATTTCATGGTTGTTAATCTTTACAATTAGGATTCTGAGTCCAGAGTTGGTTGCTGAAGGGTCGAGATTATTTTCATTTCCCGGCTTAAAATGAAATACATTTGGGGTATCCCTGGGTGGCGCAGCGGTTTAGCCCCTGCCTTTGGCCCAGGGCGCAATCCTGGAGACCCAGGATCAAATCCCACGTCGGGCTCCCGCTGCATGGAGCCTGCTTCTCCCTCTGCCTATGTCTCTGCCTCTCTCTCTCTCTCTCTCTCTCTCTCTCTCTCTCTCTCTCTCTGTGACGATCATAAATAAATAAAAATTTAAAAAAAAGAAATACATTTGGTATTGGCCTCAAATAAAGCCATATGACACCCTATCCCAATTTTTTCTCACCTCCCAACCAACCAATATCCAAGGTCAAGGTATAATGAACAATTCATCTTATGAAAGTGTGATGCTCTCTCTTGACTATGAATCATGCATAGTCTTTTTCTCTCACTTGTAATTGTCCCACTCTATTCAACCAGGAAGCTCTCAGACTTCAGATCTCAGACTCAGTTGGCATCCCTTTCTTTCTTTGATACCCCAAATCTGGGTTGGCCTTCCTAAGTGCTCCCAGCAAGCCCTGTGCACCCCTTATCATCATTCTCAATACAGCATCTAACTGCATGTCTCAACCACAGTGCCATGTGTGGAAAGATGACAGCACCCTTTCTTGTCCTTATCACTGTTGCGTTCTCAGCACTTCTCTGCTGAAACGAAGACTAAATGAGTGAGTGGAGAGAGCTGGTGCTCTTACAGGTAAGTTAGTGGTAATTAAGCACTGGAATTTGCTGAAGGAGTCCCTCAGATGTGGAGAATGGCCAAAAAATTCTGCAGTTTCCAACTTTGAGGTTTCCAGCAGATCTTTATAAATGAAGAAATGACAAATTTGGGTCACAGCAAATAAGCTGTTTTTAAGTGTTTGTGTTAAACATATTAACATAGCCATAATTGACAAAATGTTTGGGAAAAAAATATCAAAAGTCTAAATATAGGTCTCTTGAAGATTTTCTGACCAGATCCTCTTCCATCCCCAACTCCTCAACACCTTGTTCCATGAGAAAGATCTCCTGGGGATTCAAAAAAACACACCCCATCTGGGCAACAATGAGCCCATATTGCATCTGAAAGCCCATAATTCCTCAACAGCCCCCTAACCTTTTTTGTTCCATATCCCAAGCCTAAATAAGCCCTAAGAAATGGTGACCCTTTCTTTTTAACTGTCCTCCTCCACAGTCAGCAACTCTTAGGGGAAACAGGAAGCTGTCAGTAGTCATTCCCTTGTTAATAAGTCGAAGGACTTCCCTGCCCTACCTGGGACACCTCACCTGGAGACAATCTATTGAGTTTCATATAAGAAGAGAGCCTGGGGCACCAAACAGTAGGAGATGCTGAGGGGCTGGGGCTCCTGGGGCCCAGAGAAGACTGAAGAAATTTTGCAGCCTTCAGGGAACTTGGGGTAGACAGTGGGGAGCTGAGCAGCTATGAAGGAGGCTACAGGAGCCTGGAGGGTCCTGAGTGAGCCTTAGAGAGCCTGAGGGAGCCTGTGGGGGAAGAGGATGAATCTAGAGGTTCTCTAAGTACTCCAGAGCATTGGGTCAATGGAAGGAGGGTCTGGGGAGTTTGAGGGCTCTGGGGGACCCCAGTGGGAAGCTGAAAGGGTCTAGGGGTAATAGGAAAAAAACTAGGGAAGCCTGAGGGTCATCACTCCTTTTGGCAAAAGATACCCAATTCGATGATATTCAGTTTCTAAATTGAGACTGACATGACCTCAAGACTGACACATTTGCAGTGTTGTGCACAATAATACCACCTCCGACCTTCAGAACCCGAATGTGAACATAGGCATCAGATAGGTCAGTGGTAGCAAGGATGTATTTGTTTCTGTTTTTATTTTTTTCTACCTCCTGTGCCATCTGTTCCACTCACTCTTATAAGGACTAACAGTGTTGAAACCTGAGTGAACTGGCACTGTATCTGTGAATTATTCCAGAGATAGTTTAGCGCTCTTTGTACTCAGTTATATGATTTTGGGACCCGTGCAAAGTGAAAATGTAGGGCCCCTTGCTCAAAAGTTATTAAGAATTTCAAGATGGCTGCAGTAGGACATTAAGCTTGTGAGGATCCTGCGCAACTGCACATGTCACACATTTGTGAAGCCTTTCGGTTGATGTTCTCACCCAGGGTCCAGGACTGTAGGAAAATGCAGTCAGGTGGACCTACTGGTTGACTTCTGTACCTTCTGAAACTTTTTTTCTTTTTTCCTTAGGAAATGTACCAGGGTTTCAGTTATTCATCCGTGCTTGATAATGGGGTTTTCCCATTACCTTTCTCTCCTTCAGTCACTAGTCAGCCACAGAGAAAAAGGTTCAGGGATGCTCAGCAGAACCCTATGGCAGAAGGTGTATAATGTAGTGGTGAAAAATCCCTATTTTCAACACAGGTGTATTTCAACTCTTAGCAAATGGGGTTTTGTTTAAGGTAGCTTAAAAACAACTTTGATACATGTCTTGGCCATTATTTCTCACAACTGAACCCTTTGGCCAAGGCAGATCAAGGCCAGGGCCAAATGTTAAGTGAATACCTGCTAAGTCGTTGGGCTTGGAATCCAGGTTGATGATGAAGTAGCTAACAGCAGGAAAGAAAAAAACAGGTGAGGAAGCCAAAAGGGAAAATTCACTCCTGGCACACTTCTAGTCACCATCCCGTTTCCCCCCCTACATGGCCGTGGAGTTTGTAAATAAACAGGTGCATAAACTAAAATCAGGCAATTAGCTGCCACGCTGACTACTGCTGCTGCCCTAGGGCTAAGGTAATGTTAACACTAGTTTAAACAACAGGAGCTGCTATCACTGGCTAAATGTGTTCACTTCAGGAGTATCTTCCTTTTTCCTTAAGTCTTTAAATAGATGGATGGCAGAGGTTCGCTCTGAGTTTTATAACAAAGTCAGTTAACAACTTGAACAACAAATTGACTGCAAAACAAAACACTAGAGGATACTAGAGGGGATAGCCGAAAGCTAATATTGCTAATATTGCTTGGGTTTTTAGAAGAGACCATTTACATTTTAAAACCCTGGTAAAATAGAATGAATTTTCTTTAATCACAGAAATTGCACAGAGACTGGATATTTCAGGGTATTTCAAATATGCTAACACTTCAGGATAAATACTGATATTCTTCTCTGGTGCTCATTTTCAAACGATTAAAATTAGAGATGAAGTTTTGTGGTTTGATATCAATTTTTTAAAATTCCTTTCAGTTCATCACTAGGCTAAAGAAATGTCTTTGACAATGTACAAAATTTATATTTTAGCCACTATTTTTCTGTAAAGTTTAAAGAAAGTATTTATTTAATGAATAAGGTTGGGGAGAAGGAATATAGGAAAATAGTCAGTGATGAACTAACATTAAGATCATACAAACTTGGGGGACACCTGGATGGCTCAGTGATTGAGCATCTGCCTTCAGCTCAGGGCATGATCCCAGGTTTCTGGGATTGAATCCCACATCAGAATCCCCCTGCAGGGAGCCTGCCTATGTCTCTTTCTCTCTTCCTGTGTCTCTCGTGAATAGGAAATTTTTAAAAATTAAGATCATACAAACTTGGTATCATTTAAGTATTAAAATGACACTTTAGCTAATTTAATTTTCCATATAGAATCTCTGGTTATGGGATCAATGTCACAGTAATAGCTGAAGACTTTTCATAAGACACACCCTTATTGGCTAAGTGTGTAAACTTAGAAACATGATTTAACTCTTTTCAGCCTCTGTAATTTCTAAAATGAAGATTGTGGAGGCCGAGAAAATTAAGGCCATTCCACTTTAAGTTCAGCGGTAGCACAGTACAGCCATCCCAGGCCCCTGTGAAGAAGAGCTGAACTTGACCTTACTTCAGTTACAGGAAGAAAACAGCTTACAGCTTAACGTCCTAGAAAGCCCCATATTAGAATAAAAACAGAGTCCAAGCCAGTGGCAGGAAGCCCCTAGTAGAATAAGAACAGAGCTCAAAGCCCTTGAAGGCCCCATATCAGAATGTAAACAGAACATGAGGAATTGCTCCACCCCTTCTGGAGGTCCCCGAGACCAGCCCTTAAAACTAAGCTGAAACCCACCTCGGGGTCCAAATCCCTGCTCCTCTGTGTCGGGTACACTTGGACCCAAGCTCGAGCTTGCAAATAAACCCTCGTGTGTTTGCATCGGTGTCGGCTCCTTGGTGGTTTCTCGGATTCGCGATCTTCAGCACAACAAAGATAAGTATCTTATAAGCTACTTTTGAGGAATCCAGCAAAATAATTTATGTAAAGTCCTTGCAATGATGGTTAACACTATTATTATATGCTTTATATACATAGCTGATACAATTATGTTATCTCTTTCCCAGTTGTTCTCCTTGATTATGCAATAATATTGGGACAGGAAGGCTTAAAAAAACACTGATGCCTGGGGTCCGCACTCAGAGATTCTGATTTAATAAGTCATGTGTGGCCTGAGCATCATGAATTTAAACACTTTCCAGGTGATTCTATTCTGCACCCAGAGTTGAGAATCCGTGCTTTGGACAGTAGATTTTTCATAAGTAATCACATTTATTTGCCTTCTGCAAAAAACTCATCAACAGAGTCTAAGAATGGCTACTTGATCACTTCTTTCTAATGCTCATCCCACCCACCCCACCCCCGTTTTTTTTGGCATTAAAAGTACAAATGAAGAGTCAGTGAGGCCAAGGGATTTCAGCTTAGAACCTAAGGGTCTTTACAAAGACTCTACTTAATAGTAGAGTAGTAGTAGTGCTCTACTTAATAGTAAAGAGCAGAGGGATTCTTTGAAAAAATATATCTAATGTAGATGCTAAAACCATAAAATACAGAAGAGAATACCCATCATTAACAAGGCCAAATATATAATCCTCTTCTCCCACCTTTTATTAATGTTTTTTTTTAAGTCTTTCTGAGACAACCTAAGATAATCCTTTATCTTTAATTCTGGAGAATCAGGAAGCTGTACACATTCCCTAAGGAAAATGACAATCATACTATACTTTCTCTCTTTCAATCTCTCTTCCTTCCTCTCCTTTGCCCTTTCTTTTTTCCACACACTCTCTCTCTCACTCCCTTTTTATTTCCTTTTTCCTTTAAAAAAAAAAAGTTTTGTCTCTCTTTTTTTAAGATCTGACTTCTTTTCCAGGTGAAGAGAAAAGAATTTCCAAGTGAGGCCAATTAAAGTTGCCCAGATGAAGCAAAGTCCCCAGGGATCAATCAGAATGCCTACATAGATGAGAAAGTAGGAGCATGTCCTTTCTTTCTCCTTGTTAGAGTTTAGTTTCTGCCCTGAGGAATACTAGTTATTTATTTTCCATCAGAGAAAAGAATGAGCCCTCAACAGAGCTTAACTCTTTCCTATTTGATAAAAAATAAAATACCTACTTAAAATATAAAATATAAAATTTTCACTCTAACCTTGTAATGTTTCTTGTTGACCTGTCTTTAGTTAACTATACAGAACACCTCATTCATCCAGATTCTACTAACTGGAAATTAAAATATGTTCTCCAGAATTAGACCCAAACTTACAACCTCACCAGACATGGTGTAAAAGAGATTTACTAGGTTCTGCTTTAACCAGGAGATTAGATTTACGGATATTTTCCAGATTGCATTCTAGGGAACCTTACTGTTCACAAAAATAATTATAAGGAGTTTTGTGATGAACTTAATTTGGGAAATGGTGATTAATAGATAACCGTTGCATTCAATACCCTCTGAGCTTTGGTGCTCAGAATGTAGCTCCCAGACACTGGATCAGCATAACCTGGTCATTTGTTAGAAATGCATGATCCCAGGCTCCACCCTATATGAGTTCACTTTTACAAAATCTTCAGGTGATTCTTGTGTACGTTACAGTTTAATAATCAGTACTTTGGAGGATCTCAATTCATAGTAGCATGTTAGTAAAAAAAATTTTTAATTAATAATTTAAGAATGCCTTTTAGCTTTGTTTATCCACAGTTTAATGGAATTATTTGATTACAGAAATGTAACTATTTTGTTTTTTGAAACAGTTACTACATCTTGTAATCCAAAACCTTTACATGTAAGGCATTCAGGAAAAAGCGAAGTCAAATTATTTCTAAGCTTCCTGGTAGTTCTCATATTTTGTTATCTTAAAAAGATGGTTAAAGATATGTTATCTTCTTAGACAAGAAATAGTATGTAGGAGCATGGAGTGTCCCCTGTTAATGATATTGTTAATTTACATGGAGACTCTGGTCAGTGGTAAAGAGGCTTTTCTCTAGTTCTGTTTCCATCTAAAGTGGTAGCATCTGCAAGTGTGTGTGTGTGTGTGTGTGTGTGTGTGTGTGTGTGTGTGTTCACACACAGTCTTTAGCTTCTCCTGGTTTTATCCACCACACAGGGTGTTCTGAAATGGGCAGGCATGTCTCCCTTTAGCCTCAACATTAGTACTTTCTCTCCACCCTTCCCATTATGCCTGGGTCTTCCTCATCACTTAACTTTCATGGAATCGCTGGAGCCACCTAAGATATTCCTCCCATACCTTCCAAATGCCTACGAAATTTGGGACGTGATGGGTTTCATTCCCTTTCCAGTCCTAGGCACACAGGGCCTTTTCATATCCCTGCTGGAACAAATTACTCCAGTATTTTGTTTTGCTTTCTGGAATCTTTTGACCAAGAGCAGATGTCAATCTGTTTCCATTTGTTGGTCTCAAATTCAAGGACCTGTGTCAAGCTGTATTGAGAACTCTTTCTCAATTACTTGTTCCAGCAAAAGCACATGGTCTTCATGTTAGTGTGTATCCAGTGGGGGAACAAAATGGCATTGTCCCTTTTTGAAAAATGGGAACAAGATTTCGTTGTTTTCTTTTGAAAGAACTATTTCTTATATTCATATACTGTCATATAAAACCAAAGCAAGGTCTGCTTTTCAATCACCTATGTTTTGATAAGTTAATCAATAATTGTATACTTGTATGAATAAATACAACAGATTTTCAGTCTCATTTTATTTTACTGCCTTACAAAGGAACACAAAAATTATATATTTCAGAAAAAATAGATTTGACAATGTAGGATGTTTTCTTTAAATTATTCCTTGAAAATAATCTATTTTGAATTTCTTTTGAAGACAAGAGGACATTTGGCTTTTACAACTCTTAGAATTTTAAAGTTAGTCTCTCTAGCAACAAAGCACAATACTGTATTTCTGAAAAACAAATGTATTCTTCCAGGAGTTAAGAAACTTACAAAGAATCTGTAATCAATCTTAGTCTTTAGATTCGCTGAGGTCATACTATCTCCACCATGGTTTTAAATGCAGATTTCATTTCAAACCAACATT
This sequence comes from Vulpes lagopus, assembly GCF_018345385.1. Taxonomy (NCBI): domain Eukaryota; kingdom Metazoa; phylum Chordata; class Mammalia; order Carnivora; family Canidae; genus Vulpes; species Vulpes lagopus. Next base: position 42,392,849 of record NC_054830.1, read on the forward strand.
TTATAATATGTCTGATCTCTATTTGTGCTTATCAGTTTTGAGAGAATTTAGATTAGGTCAATCAGAGCAGACAAAATAATAACTACCTCCTGGCTCCCTCTCAAAAATATCCAGTGTTCAGATAAAAAACAACATTTTTCTCAGAAATTCTAATTTTTTAAGAGGTGGAAGTTAGACATGTTTATTTATGGCTTATTCATTCCAAAGAGTATTCTTAAGAATGCCCTTGCTGGAAAGATGTTAGGTCTGAGAAATGAAGAAGGGCTTGAAATCTCACAAGAAAGCATTTTTTAAGCTAGCAATGAAAGCTTTCTATGTTTCAAGGTCATTTCACTGTGGGAGGAAATTGATAGAGTCTAATTAGAGTAGAAATGCTATAAAGTCTGCTCAGTAGAGATGCACTTGGCTAGCAGTGAGAGCAGGAAGGAGTCAGAGGAAGTATATAAAATTTTCTCTTATTGATTTACATTTTGTATGGCCCAATGAATTAGATGTATGTTAATATCATCTATAATGTTTTACCGTAGTCAAGTTATTAAAATACAAACTTTGGGAGTTTTCTTCTGTTTAGTTACTCATTATGAGTAACCAAACACTGAATTGTGGACTTAATTCCATATGAACTGCCTCTTAACAAAACTCCAAAACAGACATCCCCTCAGAACTTGTTATGCAAAACACAATTGGCCCTAAAGACATATAGGAAATGCACCACTGACTTGAAGTGCTTATAATTATAATTGCAAATAATTTATCTATCAATATATATTTTTTCCTTAGGAAAATTTTAAATTTAGTGTTTGTAGCTTTTTTTCTTTTTTTTAAAATTTAAACTCAATTAATTAACCTGTAGTGTATTATTGGTTTCAGAGGTAGAGTTCAGTGGTTCATCAGTCTTCTCTAAGACCCAGTGTTCATGGCGTCCTGTGCCCTCCTTAATATCCATCATCTAGTTATCTCATCTTCCCCGTTTCTCCCCCTAGCAACCTTCAGTTTGTTTCCTATGATTAAGAGTCTCCTATGGTTCGTCTCCCTCTCTGATTTCAGCTTGTTTTATTTTTCCCTCACTTCCCCCATGCTCCTAATGTTTTGTTTCTTAAATTCCACATATGAGTGAAACCATATGATAATTATCTTTCTCTGAGTTATTTCACTTAGCATAATACCCTCTAGTTCCATCCACATCATTGCAAATGGCAATATTTCATTTTTTTGATGGCTGAATAATATTCCAGTGTGTGTATACATATAAACACCACATCATCTTTACCCATTCATCTGTCTATGGACATCTGGGCTCCTATGATTTGGCTATTGTGAACATTGCTGTTATAAACACTGGGGTGCAGGTGCCTCTTTAGATCACCAGATTTGTATCTTTGAGGTGAATACCTGATATGCACCTATTTCCTAAGTGGGATGGTATAATTCATGTTAGTGTTTATAAGTAATATGCTTATAAATATATAGATTTTTTTCTTCCAATTCCATAAACTGATGGGAAATGGGGAAAATGAATATAATTTTGATGCCTCTGCAGTGTTCTTCTGTGTCACAAATAGTGAGAACTTTCTCTCTCTGTGTGTCTCATGAATAAATAAATAAAATCTTAAAAAAACTTTACAAATAGTGAGAACCTGAGAAGATGCCTATTATTTAATAAAGCATCTTAATATATGTTTTTGGACATCCAGAAGTATAGTATGAGTAAGGAATGACATATTTCCAAATATATTCATGATAAACTATTAAGATGTTGATTGTATGGATTTTGCTAATAAACATTGTTTTCTTAGAAGAATACAGGGTTGAGTTTCCTGCCTTGACTTTGTATGTGTGTGTAGCACCTGCCTCATATCTCTAATTCCATGTAATGACTCGGCCTTCTTTAACTGGGGATATCTATAAGGGAATTTATGTGAGGTCTTTAAGATGCTCTGTCTCTACCCCTAAAAGAACACCAGTGAATCTGTTCCTTTGTAAAACCAGAGGATTTCCATTGCCATTAACTATTTAGGGTCAGTTAGCCTAAAGATGGAACAACGAATTCGTTCTGTTTTTCTCTCATCTTGTTTGCTTTCTCTTTCTCCTAACAAAAACAAAAACACACAGTTGCCTACAGAGCACTCTGTCTGTCCCTTTCCTAGAAAGAGGGAGAGTAAACTTCACTTAACATTGCTATAATTTATCAGAGGGATTCTGTTTCTATGTAGGCAAATTCTAAATGACATTAAATCCAAATTCTCTTCATTCAAGATCTGTCAGATTTACTGCCCATCCATTAATCCCACTAGATTTCATAGTGCTGTTTTATCTGCTAATAATGTTTTTATGAAATTGCCATTGCATACTAGCTTTTTCTGCGATATCTCTGCACAGGAGGCAGATTTATTGTTCTTTACACATTTCTGCTAATATAGGTTTAGACTCTGATTCCATGACCCTTTAAAGTGAAAGGCAGCCTTCCAGGAAGAGGAAGGTTACTTTGTAAAATGATCTGAAATTTTGTCATGTCAGGAGCCTACAATGTGTTAAGATACTTCATGAGGCATTTGTAGCCTACAGTAGCATTTCACTTCAAAAGCACATTCTGTTAATACCATTTCCCAGTTCAAATGGACTTCAAGCAATATAGCATACAAGCTGTGGCAAAAGCTTTAGAAATAAAATGCAGTGATTAAGAAGAAGGTTCTAACAACAGAGCACATAGCTTCAAAACCTGTAGTTACATGCTGTGTGATCTTTGGTGAGTTATCATAACTACTGTTTCCTATGTTTAACGTGGAGACAGTGATACCACCAAGCTTGTAATGTGTATTATTCAAGCTTATGCATGCCTTCCATGTTAAATAGTGTCTGGTACACACTGAGCGGTCAATAAATTCATTTGCTATTGTAGATCTGGAAGAGATCATATGACCAAACTTCACCGTTCTGCAAATGAGTAAGCTGAGGCCCAAACATAAAATAACTAACTCACGTGTTTTGGCTGTCAGAATCCACTTTTACTTTCCCCTTGACTGAAGAAGTTTGAGTATAGGGACAATTTTGGCAGACCCGAGTTCAAGTTCCAGCTCTACCTTTCATTTCTTTTATGATGCTGTGCAAGTTCCTAAATCTTTTGGAGAGACTTAAAATGGTTGAGTAATTTATCGAAGGTCACACAACTAGTAAGCAGAAAACTTGGATTCCACTCAAGTAGGTCTGATTCTAAAATGAGTGTTTTGTCCTCCTACAATGTCAGGAAGTTGCTTTATGTAGCATGTCTGTACATATTACTTTTGGTCAATGAAGAAACAAGTTAAATGTCTCATGCCCTGTTATAGCAAATTTGGGCAGGGCCAGGGCTCGAACTGGAGTTGCTAAGCAAGCAGTTAATCTTCTTCCTACTAGTGGTTCTCAACCATAGCTGCATGATAGATTTACCTGGGGAGTGCATCTTAAGAATACATTTGCCTGGGGCCCCACCTCAGACTAATTATTTCTTCCTCAATCAAAGGTGTCAATATGAAGAAACACTAACCTTGACCCAAATGGTACAAAGAGGGTCATTTCGCAAAAAATAAAAAAAATAAAAATAAAAATAAAATTAAAAAAATAAAAAATAAAAAACAGCCACACTACCAGGTTGCTTCTAAATTAATTACACTCAGGTCTGTCCTGACACATAGGTGGCATTAGGTACCCAACACTCTTTAATATTTTTGGCATACTCTGCCTCAAAATATACACTAGTATCTATGAAAAAAAGCAGAAACAATCCTCTCAAGCCTTCATTAATTCTTCATTGATTTCTTATTTCTTATCTGGCTTGTCTCCTCCTCTAAGCTATTACATTCCACTTTTGGGTTAGTGTTACTAACAGCTCTGATCATGCTATTCTTGTGTTGAAGAGCTTCAGTGATCCTTGTTGTCTATAGACTACAGTTAAGTACCCCTTATCCAGAGCTACCAAGATCTCTATAACTTGGTTCTAAGCAACTTTTCTAAACTTACCTGTGACAAACCCACCCTCGTTTTACATGCTTTAAAGAGACGTAAAACTCCATAGTTTTCTGAAAGTTGATTGCTTTCACCGTTTGTGGTTTTCCTTATGCCTTACACCTCTCTACTTGGTTCTTCCATTTACTTTGTGATTAAGCCCAAGCCATGTTCTGTTTTTCCTATCTTTGCTATTTATTCCTGAATGTAGAAATCCTAGTAAGGCCATTGAAACAGCACTCCCCCGAAGCTTTCACTGATACCTTTCTCCTCTCAATAGTCCTCCCATAGCACATTTCCATAGCACATTTTCCAATCTCTCTGATGGAGTTTTTCTCTTTGTAACTTACATTATACTTAAGGGTAGGGACTATTTTGGATTCATCTCTATATCCCACACATCTCAAAACATAGTAAGTAATGGTATGGATATTTGAATTTTTCCTTCTCTCATAAGAAAATCTGCCACTCAGACTCAGTCCACATTGGCTTGGGGGGAGGGGAGGAGTAAGCCCTAAGGATGGAGCATGTGACTCCTTCTAAGCCATCCTGTGTATCCCATTCTCTAAGCCATGGTGATTGGTTCTAGATTGGGTACATGATATAAGCTGTTCATAGGCTAAATTTTAGGGATTTTCTTAGAATTGAAACCCATAAGTGTGTGGATGCAGCAATCTTCTGGTATCCATTCTGCAGCAGTGAGTGAAAAATTGTTTCAAGTAACACTAAGAGATGAAGAAATGTTATATACTAGGGTCATATCTCAATCTCCTTCTCCAGATTAGCCTAAAGCTAGACCTACCTCTGGACCCTGAAGTTATATAGTATAAGGTGATTTGAGTTAAGTCTTCTGCACCTTGAAATCTATTCTGCACCTTGAAATCTATTAAAATAACTAATATGAGACATTTACTCAATAACAGCTAACTAATCAATCATCAGAATATACTGTTCATTCAACTGTATCAAGATGGAAAAGGGGGGAGATTATGTAGTACATATAACTACCTCCTTTGATCTAATTGCCTAAATTTTAATTTTCCAAGTTTTGCTTCTTATTTTGGCCTAAAAGCTATAGTCCGCTAAAATTTATCCAACATGAGGTTACAGAATACACACGAGGATAGAAAAGGCACTCGTGTCCCTCTGTTTCTCTATTAACCCCACACAGGAGGAGTCTGTGTCCATTATCTATTTTGACTTTGCAATGTAGAAAATAGTGACACTCTCCTCCAATCCACTTAATTGTAAATCAGGATATTCGGTAAGGCTCTGAAAGATCAAAGATTTAAAAAAAGGAGAAAGAGAAACCTTCATGTCCAGATCATGTTCCTTATCTTCAAGACAACTTTCAGCCTTTTGTAAAAGTAAGAGAAAAATCAATGATAATTAAGGTCAGAGGAGAGGACCAATCAGATGAGTGCCAGTTTATCACATTTTGGGTACAAAGTGGCTATTGTTTACTCTGAGTCCATCATCTGTCTAGGGATGACAGCAAGTATTGTTTCCTCATTTTCACACACAGAACTGAAGTGAAGATACTGCTGCTAACACCAATGCATTTTGAGGAGCTCAAGGGCACAAAGATCATAGGTACCCCTCGGGAAATCTTGGAGAGTAGAAAGAATGCTTGGATGGAGTGTTGCTGCAGGATCTGGGATAGAGGATGAGGAGTCCTACAGAACCACCAAGGAGGCACCACACTCTAAACATATTTATCACACAGCAGAAAAAAAAGGCAAAGGAAAAGGAGAAGAGGAAGGTAGTAAAAAGTAAAGAAATCTGGGATGCCCCCAAATAGTGTCTTTTCTGACTTGAATAGGTGACCTCAGGTCAATCTGTGATAGAACAAACTACATCTAGCTTTACAAAGGTCTTGTTGAAACTATTGTGCACACACATTTATCCACTCAGGAAGCATGTATTTCTGCTGTACTATCCTTGTGTTGATGGTGGAGACAGATATTTGGGACATGTTAAAAAGGAAGCTTCTATTGTATATATAGAATGATAAAGGTGGAAACCTTGAAATGTCACTTCAATTACTGTGCAAATTCTAAGGGTGCCAAGAAACCCACACTTAGCTAATGGGTCTGATGTGTGACTGAGCTGAAATATGGTCTTTTGAAGTTGTCAGTGAAGGAACAAATAAATTGTTGTCCATGCATAGGGTCTTGTGTACCACTCACTAGCACCTTCCAAGGGAAATATTTGCAGGCTCAGAAAAATGTCACAGAACTGACAAAAGGATATACAATTATACAAATGTTGAAGTGTTACTCATTATTGTACTTGCTCTTTGTCTGTTAGAAATTTACTCAATTTTCAGGGCACTTGGATGGTACAGTTGTTTAAGCAACTGATTCTTGATTTTAGCTCAGGTCATGATTTCAGGGTCGTGAAATGGAGCCCTACGTTAGGCTCCTGCTCATGAGGGTGTCTGATTGAGATTCCCTCCCTCTCCCTCTGCCCTTCCCCACTGTACTCTTCTCTCTTTCTATAAAATAAAGAAGTCTTATTTTTTTTAATTTACTCAATTTTCATCCCCATAGAAAATTAAAAATCTGTGAGTGACATCTTCTACCAAGTTAATCCTCAAGCATGTCCAAAAGAAATATGTGTCCTTTAAACAATTTAGACCATCACAAGTACAAGGAAATAGGAAGTCTCTTATGGTTAACAGAAAAAAAAAATGTAGAAGGAAGTAAGCCAGGTAAGGTGTCAATGAAATGCACTAAGGTTTTGATCTGGGAGAGTAATTATATTAGGAAACTCAGAGCATGAATGACTGTGATTTATCCCAGCACTTGATAAGTATTGTAGGAGCAGCACTCATAACTGCAATTACTTTGTTGCATGTGAGCTCTTTGCATTTTTAATTTTCTCTCTTGGCCAGGCAGTTTTGGCATTGGCTTTTCTACCTTGCAAGACTTAGCTCTTCTTTGAACTAGAATGAGCCTTCCAATTCTAATACCTGTTAAAATACTTAATTTCTAAGTAAACAGAAGGGTAGTGGCTATATGATGTTCACTGAGAAATTCAATGTCACTGAATTTTAAACTTTTTAAAAATAAAACATTGGGAGCAAATTACCAAGTCCTATCTTCTTTTTTTTCCTTCTTCTCCTTTTTACTAATTTTTACATCATTCTTTCTCTATCTGAAACAGGGAAAGGAAAACAGCAAACTGAGCCATGTCATCAAGAAAAGGAGATTATACAATTCCTGACGAATAAAAATACTTAATAATCATTTTATATAACTGTGTTTGTGATTTATTATGATGATAATAATTATTATTACCTCCCATTTATTAAGCCATACTATGTGCCAGTCATCTATATGTCTTATCTAATTTAATTCTACAGTGACTCTAGAAAGTAGGTATTGCAGTTTTGATTTGTTTGCAAATGCTCAGGCTAACCGGAGGAGCCAGGTGTCAAGCCCTTGTTCTGAGCCCGACTACTTAGGAATTTCATTGTTTAAAAAATGATTTTAAAATGATGCAGTAAGTCTACATATTCTGTATATAACATGTGAATAGGGGCACCCAGTAATAGGGGAGCCTGCCAAGTAATGACTGAGAGAGACAGTAGCAATTATTTTAATCAATGATTGTATTTGAAATTTGCCAACTACAAAATATACATCAAAGGCAGCTGTAGCAGCCAGATGTGTTCTGTTTCTTCACCTGCGAGCCTGTTCCTGCCCGGGGAAGAATGGAGCAACGTCTGGACTAAAAGGCTATCTCCGTGGTCCATTCACTCGTTGGCCTTTGTACAAACATTGCCAGCAGTACATCACTTAGGATGGAGTGCAGCGGAGTTTTCTATAACGGGAACATCAATCAATTAAAACCGGAGTAAGCCAGCAAACACATTTCACTGAGATCACCAGCGAGTAATCATCACATAGATCATCAGATACTAATGCTTCTTGACAAAAAAGAAACAGAAAACTAGACCTGCTGAGTTGATGACTGAAGGGGCAAGGCCTTGTTTTGTCCACCCGTTACCTACTGGTATACTAGAGGCTCCTCTTCCTTTTGCTTTTATTAGTCATATTATAACCATAACTCATAGAATATATTTTTTAAATTAAATGCTAAATGGTGAGATTTTTATCCTTTTAGCTTCTTTTAATTTAAGGCAGGACTTTTTCCCTATATTTTTAACTCAATAGACACATTATTTGAACTGAAATGATTTGCCCTACACTTGTTATCTTCCAAAGTAGTCAAATCAGTAATACCTATATTCTTCCAACTTGCATATTTAATTGGCAACCTCTGTAACATACCTAGTGTAAGAACTAGTATGTCTTGAGTACTTTCTGTCAGGCACTGTTCTAAATTATTCATTTAACATATAGGATACAGAGTGGTTAAGTAACCTGCCCAATATCACACAGTAACTAGTGGATCTGAAGTGTGAATCTAGGCAATAGGACTCCATACCCTCTGAACCTAGTAATGAGTGATTACCTGACAGTTATACATTTGAAATATCACCAAATGTCAAGTGTTCATTTGGCCATATAAAAACTTTCTTAAAATTAAGAGATTTTATTTATTTATTCATGAGAGACACAGAGAGAGAAGCAAAGACATAGGTAGAGGGACAAGCAGGCTCCCTGCAGGGAGCCAGATGCAGGACTTGATCCCGGGACCTCGGGATCATGACCTGAGCCAAAGGCAGATGCTCAACCACTGAGCCACCCAGGCATCCCCATTTAATATCTTTTAAAAACTGTTAACAGTTTTGAAAGCATGAGTAGAATCCATCTTATATTAAGACAATATGAATGCTGCTGTTTAAAATAAATTGTTTATTCAAGTCTAAATTTTGTGTTTGAAAAACATCACCCTAAGACCCTATGAATCTTTTTGAAAGTAGAGGAAGAGAAGAAAGAAGAAAGAGATTTCATTGTAGCTATGCTCTTCCTTAGTATGACAGAAAAACTTGAATTTCTTTACAATGAAGAATTACCTGTTTCCAGTTGCAAAGGTTATTTCAATTACTGAGCAATTGTTGGTGAAATAGACTTGCTTGGAAGTTTCTGCATGGGCATTGAATCCTGGTCAAAAATAATAATATCACAGGGATCCCTGGGTGGCTCAGTGGTTTGGCGCCTGCCTTTGGTCCAGGGCGTGATCCTGGAGTCCTGGGATCGAATCCCACGTTGGGATTCCAGCGTGGAGCCTGCTTCTCCCTCTGCCTGTGTCTCTGCCCCTCCCCCTTCTGTCTATCATGAATGAATAAATAAAATCTTTAAAAAAAATAATATCGCTAATTTCTCCAACAATGCCTTACACCAAAGAGAAACAGAGAAAATATTGGGCAACACCTTCCAGTGTCCAATGCATTATTTCCTGCATTAATGGGAGTGGGAGAAACAAAATAGTCACTGTCAATTGACTACGGTTCAGAATTTAGACAGGATTATTTCATTTATGAGTGTCACAAACCCAACACAGATTATCTAACCAAAAATGTACACCAAGAAACAAACAAAAAAAAGGAAATTTATTAAGTCATATAACTAAAAATTCTCTAAGCATCTGATTTTAGGCAACACTAGATCCAGATATTTAAAAAAATTATCATTAGAAATCTCCCTCAACCCTACTTATTGCCTATGTTAGCTTTATTTTCAAAACTTTCTACATGGAATCAAGGAGTAACATGACCCCTAGTAAATAATATCTTGACCAAAAGAAGGCAGGATGGAACAACAGATACCAGTGTGCCATGATTTCTTGAATGATGACAGTTTTATTTTGGAGGATCCTTGGTTATCAGTGCTGGAGCCCTCCTCTTCTCAGCAAACTCATCATATAAATGCCTTTATCATCTTAACCACCATCACCATGGAGTTCTTTCATGCCTTTGGCACTAGGATAAACATGGTCACCCAACCCGGAATCTTAGTGTCATCCCTCCTTCCCACCGATCCCTTTATTTCTTAAATATTTTTCACATTAATCCATTTATCCCTGTTACTGGCCTCTCATTTAGAGAAAAACAATGGTGTCATAATTATTCTCTCTGACTCATGACTTCTCCCTTTAAATCCATTCTCTATGCTCTTGTCCATGTAATCAGTTTAAAACACAAATTCTGTCACACTACCTCCTTGTTTTAAAATCATCAAGGGTTCCTTAAATGTTGTCAGAGTAATAGCTGAGGGCCTTTGCCTGCTATACATGGATAGCATGCCCTTCTCTAATTTTGCCACATGAAATGGTAGCTATTGGCTACACATGATGATTTAAATTGAAATTAATTAAAATTAAATAAAATTAAAAATTCATTTCTCCAGCTTGCTAACCACATTTCAAGTGCTCAATAGCCACATGTGGCTAGTGGTTATGTGTCAGATGGTACAAATATAGAATATTTTCATCATTGTAGAGAATTCTGATAGAACATAAAACATTGCTGTTCTGCAGTTTCATATCTGTTTACTATCCAACTGTCTCCTCATAATAATGCTGAATCACTTGTAGTATCTGACTGAATCATGCATATTCATGTCTCTATAGCTTTGCTCATTGTAGTTCTTCTGCCTAGAAAGCTCTTCATGGCTGCCTAGATAATAACCACTACACATTCTTTAAGACCCAACTAAGATGTTACCTTCCTGAGGAAGGCAACACTGAACTCTGGTGTTCAGCTAAGTGTTTGTAAGACATTCCGTGCCTATTTGTACTGAGCACACAATGACACTACTACCTGTTTTGTGCCTGACTTCTTATGTGACAGTAAACTTTTTAATTAATTAATTTATTTATTTATTTATTTTTAATCTCTCTTTTTTTTTATTGGAGTTCAATTTGCCAACATATAGGATAGCACCCAGTGCTCATCCCATCAAGGGTCCCCCTCAGTGCCCATCACCCAGTCACCCCCACCCACCGCCCACCTCCCTTTCCACCACCCCTTGTTTGTTTCCCAGAGATAGGAGTCTTTCATGTTCTGTCTCCCTCTTTGATATTTCCCACTCATTTTTTCTCCTTTCCCCTTTATTCCCTTTCACTATTTTTTATATTCACCAAATGAATGAGACCATATAATGTTTGTCCTTCTCCGATTGACTTACTTCACTTAGCATAATACCCTCCAGTTCCATCCACGTCGAAGCAAATGGTGGGTATTTGTCGTTTCTAATGGCTGAGTAATATTCCATTGTATACATAAACCACATCTTCTTTATCCATTCATCTTTCGATGGACACCGAGGCTCCTTCCACAGTTTGGCTATTGTGGACATTGCTGCTAGAAACATCGGGGTGCAGGTGTCCCAGCATTTCACTGCATCTGTACCTTTGGGGTAAATCCCCAGCAGTGCAATTGCTGGTTCGAAGGGCAGGTCTATTTTTAACTTCTTGAGGAACCTCCACACAGTTTTCCAGAGTGACTGCACCAGTTCACTTTCCCACCAACAGTGCAAGAGGGTTCCCCTTTCTCCACATCCTCTCCAACATTTGTTGTTTCCTGCCTTGTTAATTTTCCCCATTCTCACTGGTGTAAGGTGGTATCTCATTGTGGTTTTGATTTGTATTTCCCTGATGGCAAGTGATGTGGAGCATTTTCCCATGTGCTTGTTGGCCATGTCTATGCCTTCCTCTGTGAGATTTCTGTTCATGTCTTTTGCCCATTTCATGATTGGATTGTTTGTTTCTTTGCTGTTGAGTTGAATAAGTTCTTTATAGATCTTGGATACTAGTCCTTTATCTGATATGTCATTTGCAAATATCTTCTCCCATTCTGTAGGTTGTTTCTTAGTTTTGTTGACTGTATCCTTTGCTGTGCAAAAGCTTCTTATCTTGATGAAGTCCCAATAGTTCATTTTTGCATTTGTTTCTCTTGCCTTCATGGATGTATCTTGTAAGAAGTTACTGTGGCCGCGTTCAAACGGTGTTGCCTGTGTTCTCCTCTAGCATTTTGATGGAATCTTGTCTCACATTTAGATCTTTCATCCATTTTATGTTTATCTTTGTGTATGATGCAAGAGAATGGTCGAGTTTCATTCTACTGCATGTGGATGTCCAATTTTCCCAGCACCATTTATTGAAGAGACTGTCTTTTTTCCAGGGGTTAGTCTTTCCTCCTTTGTCAAATATTAGTTGACCATAAAGTTGAGGGTCCACTTCTGTTCCATTGATCTATGTGTCTGTTTTTGTGCCAGTACCACACTGTCTTGATGACCACGGCTTTGTAGTACAACCTGAAATCTGGCATTGTGATGCCCCCAGCTATGGTTTTCTTTTTTAAAATTCCCCTGGCTATTCAGGGTCTTTTCTGATTCTACACAAATCTTAAGATGATTTGTTCCAACTCACTGACGAAAGTCCATGGTATTGTCTATATAAGAAAGTCCATTAAATGTGTAAATTGCCCTGGGTAGCATTGACATTTTCACAACATTAATTCTTCCAATCCATGAGCATGGAATATTTTCCATCTCTTTGAGTCTTCCTCATTTCTTTCTGAAGTGTTCTGTGGTTTTTAGGGTATAGATCCTTTACCTCTTTGTTTAGGTTTATTCCTAGGTTATCTTATGTTTTTGGGTGCAATTGCAAATGGGATTGATTCCTTAATTTCTCTTTTGTCAATTCATTGTTAGTGTATAGAAATTCCACTGATTTCTATGCATTGACTTTGTATCCTGTCACATTGGTAAATTGCTGTATGAGTTCTAGCAATCTTGGGGTGGAGTCTTTTGGGTTTTCTATGTACAGTATCATGTCATCTGCAAAGAGGAGAGTTGGACTTCTTCCTTGCCAATTTGAATGTCTTTTATTTCTTTTTGTTGCCTGATTGCTGAGGCTAGGACTTCCAGTACTATGTTGAATAGCAGTGGTGAGAGTGGACATCCCTGTCTTGTTCCTGATCTTAGGGGAAAAGCTCCCAGTGTTTCCCCACTGAGAATGATATTTGCTGTGAGCTTTTTGTAGATGGCTTTTAAGATGCTGAGGAATGTTCCCTCTATCCCTACACTCTGAAGAGTTTTGATCAGGAATGGATGCTGTATTTTGTCAATGCTTTCTCTGCATCTATTGAGAGGATCATATGGTTCTTGTTTTTTCTCTTTCTGATATGATCAATCACATTGATTGCTTTATGAGTGTTGAACCAGCCTTGCATCCCGGGGATAAATCCCACTTAGTCATGGTGATAATCTTCTTTATGTATTGCTGGATCCGATAGGCTAGTATCTTGTTTAGAATTTTTGCATCCATGTTCATCAGGGATATTGGTCTATAATTCTTTTTGGTGGGGTCTTTGTCTGGTTTTGGAATTCAGGTGATGCTGGCCTCATAGAACAAGATTGGAAGTAGTCCATCTTTTTCTATCTTTCTGAACAGCTTTAGTAGATTAGGTATGGTTTCTTCTTTAAATGTTTGACAGAATTCCCCTAGGAAGCTATCTGGCCCTTGACTTTTGTGTCTTGGGAGGTTTTTGATGACTGCTTCAATTTTCTCCCTGGTTATTGGCCTGTTCAGGTTTTCTATTTCTTCCTGTTCCAGTTTTGGTAGTTTGTGGTTTTCCAGAAATGTGTCCATTTCTTCTAGATTGCTTAATTTTTTGGCGTATAGCAGCTCATAATATGTTTTTAAAATCGTTTGTATTTCCTTGGTATTGGTTGTGATCCCTCCTCTTTCATTCATGATTTTGTTAATTTGTGTCTTTTCTCTCTTTTTTTAATAAGGCTGGCTAATGGTTTATCTATCTTATTAATTCTTTCAAAGAACCAACTCTTGGTTTTGTTAATCTGTTCCACAGCTCTTCTGGTCTCTATTTCATTGAGTTCTGCTCGAATCTTTATTAAATCTCTTCTTCTGCTGGGTGTAGGATCTATTTGCTGTTTTTTTTCTCCAGTTCCTGTAGGTGCAAGGTTAGCTTTTGTATTTGAGTTCTTTCCAGTTTTTGGATGGATGCTTATATTGAGATGTATTTCCAACTCAGGACTGCTTTTACTGTATCCCAAAGATTTTGAATGGTTTTATCTTCATTCTCATTAGTTTCCATGAATCTTTTTAATTCTTCCTATTTTCCTGGTTGACCCTTTCATGTTTTAACAGGATGGTCCTTAAACTCCAAGTGTTTGAAATCCTTCCAAACTTCTTCCTGTGATTTAGTTCCAATTTCAAAGCATTATGGTCTAAAACTATGCAGGGGACGATCCCAATCTTTTGGTGTCAGTTAAGACCTGATCTGTGACCCAGTATGTGGTCTATTCTGTAGAAAGTTCCATGTGCACTTGAGAAGAGTGTGTATTCATTCAGTTGCATTTAGATGTAAAGTTCTGTAAATATCTGTGAAATCTATCTGGTCCAGTGCATCATTTAAAGCTCTTGTTTCTTTGGAGATGTTGTGCTTAGAAGATCTGTTGATTGTAGAAAGCACTACATTCAAGTCAGCAAGTGTATTATTATCTAAGTATGTCTTATCTTTGGTTATTAATTGATTGATATACTTGGCAGCCCCCACATTTGGGGCATAAATATTGATGATTGTTAGGTCCTCTTGTTGGTTAGATCCTTTAAGTATGATATAGTGTCCCTCTTCATCTCTTACTACAGTCTTTAGGATAAACTTTAGTTTATCTGATATAAGGATGGCTACCCTGCTTTCTTTTGAGGACCATTTGAATAGTAAATGGTTCTCCAACCTTTTATTTTCAGGCTGGAGGTGTCCTAGGTCTAAAATGAGTCTCTTGTAGACAGCAAATAGATGGGTCGTGCTTTTTTATCCGGTTTGAAACTCTGCGGCTTTTGATAGGGTCATTAAGCTCATTCACATTTAGAGTTGCTATTGAAAGAAATAAATTTAGTGTCATCATGATACCTATTCAGTCCCAATTTTTGTGGATTGTTCCCTTGGACTTCCTTTTGCTATTACTGAGTCCCCCTTAGAGTTTCTTGCAGAGCTGCCTTGGTGGTCACATATTATTTCAGTTTCTGCCTATCTTGGTAGTTCTTTATCTCTCCTTCTATTCTGAATGAGAGTTTTGCTGGATAAAGTATTCTTGGCTGCATGTTCTTCTCATTTAGGACCCTGAATATATCCTACCAGCCCTTTCTGGCCTGCCAGGTCTCTGTGGAGAGGTCTGCTGTTAATCTAATATTTCTCGCCATAAAAGTTAGAGATTTCTTGTCTCTTGCTGCTTTAAAGATCTTTTCTTTATCTTTGGAATTTGCAAGTTTCACTATTAAATGTGAGGTGTTGAACAGTTTTTATTGATTTTAGAGGGGGATCTCTCTATTTCCTGGATCTGAATGCCTGTTTCCCTTCCCAGGTTAGGAAAGCTCTCAGCTATAATTTGTTCAAATACATATTCTGGACCTCTGTCCCTTTCGGCACTCTCAGGAAACCCAATTAAACATACATTGTTTTTCCTTCTGAGGCTGTCATTTATTTCCCTTAACCTATCCTCATGATCTTTTAATTATTTTTCTCTTTTTTCCTCAGTTTCCCTCCTTGCCATCAACTTCTTTGTTACTCATTCTTTTACCTCGTTAACCCTCGTCGTTAGGACCTCTAGTTTGGATTGCATCTCATTTAATTGATTTTTAATTTCTGCCTGATTGGATCTAAATGCTGCAGTCATGAAGTCTCTTGAATCCTTTATGCCTTTTTCTAGAGCCATCAGTAGCTTTATAATTGTGCTTCGGAATTGGCTTTCTGACATTGAATTTTAACCCAAATTTTGTAACTCTGGGAGAGAGGACTGTTTCTGATTATTTCTTTTGAGGTGAGTTTTTCCTTCTAGTCATTTTGCTCAGTGCAGTGGCCAAAAACAAGTTGTACTGGGAAAAGGAGAAAAAGAGGGAAGAGAAAAAAGAGAAGAAAAAAAAAATGAAGAAGAAGAAAAAAAAGAGAGAGAGAAAGGGGGGGGAGCAAACAGAAAACAAAAAACAAGGGGGAGTATCCTCTGATTCTATATACTGTAAATCCCTCGACTTCCCCTGGAACTTTCCAGTGCTGCTTGGTCAATTACTTGCTTTTCCTCTGTCCGTCTATCTGGTCTTCTGGGGGAGGGGCCTGCTGTGCTGATTCTCAGATGTGAGCACTTGGGGGGGCTGCTCAGCCCCCTGCCTGGTGCACGGCTCAGTGGGAGCTGTTTATCCTGTGAGGCCACTGTGAGGCTCAGTGAGGGTTGTTTACCCGGTGGGGCCGCAGGAGGAACAGCAACAGTGGCGGCGGCCAGCTCCCCAGCCCTGGAGTCAGCTCCCGCAGTAACTACGGAGCTCTCAGTCCACAGGGGCCTGGATGCTCCATGGGGCGGGGTTGCTGATCTGCTCAGCTAGGGGCTGCCCAGCAGCAGGAGTGTCTTTCTTGTCCTGGGCCCTCCCGGCCTCTGCGTATGGGGTGGGGGGTACTTCACCCAATCGTGCTCCCCAGCCACGCAGCCCCCTCCACGCAGAGCCTCCACCTGAGCCCCTCCGAGCTGCTCCCGGGTGCAGCCCAATGCGTGCTGCAGCCCTTTAGGGAGCTCGCCACGGGGTGTGGCGCTCTGCCCGGGGTGTAGGTGTCTGTTAGTGCCCCAGGGAGCCTGAGGGCACCCCTGGCCCTTCTGGGATCCTGCCGGAGGCCCCTGTGAGCGCCTTTCCATCCAGGAAGATTGGTGAAGCTCCTGCTCCTTCAGGGAAGGTGAGGGCCTTCCCTGTCCTGGGGACACTTGCCGCGCGGCCTTAGCCTGGCATCTCACAAAGCCCCTCCCCTTGGATGCTTTTTTATTTCTTTTTTTTTTTCTTCCATCTTCCTACCTTGATAGAAGCGTGAACTCTTCTCACTGTAGCATTCCAGCTGTTCTCTCTTTAAATCTCAGGCCAAATTTGTAGGTTTTCAGGATGATTTGAAAGTTATCTAGGTAATTTGGTGGGGACAGGTGACTTGGGGACCCTACTCTTCTGCCATCTTGCCCCCTCCCCGACAGTAAACTTTGAATTCAAATGTCTAGTTCTTTGTTTTTCTCTCAGCACCAAGCACAGCACGTGGCATGAAGAATGGACATTAATATATATATTTGAAAAAATGTAATAAATCATGTGAAGAGTCAAAGCAATCCTTTCGACTTTGTTAAACAAAATACCCATTTCAAATTTTAAATATTTTTAATAAATTTATTTATTCATGAGATTCACAGAGAGAGAGAGCCAGAAACGTAGGCAGAGGGAGAAGCAGGCTCCCTGGGGGGGGGGGGGCTGAAGTGGGAATTGATCCCAGGACCCCAGGATCATGACCTAACCAAAGGCAGATGCTCAACCACTGAGTCACACAGGTGCCTCCCCCTTTTAAATTTTAAGATTAATGTAAGTAGTAGATACATCTGACTTTTGGCTTGTCTGCTATAGTATCAACATAACATTAATTCACATCCAACATTATCCTTCAGTCTCAGTCCATTTTCACTTTGGTTCTCCAATATCCTTACCTGCTCGACATGGGGCAAGTTTACAAAATGGATCAATGTTCAAGAATGATCCAAGTTGAACACCTTTTCCAGGAATCATAAAGAAAACTTCATGAATTGCTGAAGATTTCTTCAAAGTGTCATAAATTGTACACAATAATATTGCCCAATTAGAGATATTATGTCTCCTTTACATGAATCTTTGATGGGTATAGTATCCACAAAAAGAAGAAAACAATGATGATGACCTCACTCCTCCAGAGAAAGGACAGTTTTTCATTTAAAACTTGATGACAGAATGGAAAGCCCAGAATTTGAACTTGGAATTGTTTTTTCCTATTTGTGTTGAGATTTCTTACCTGTTTTAAGATAGGTTGGTGCTCCTTCCATAAAATGGTACCTGGTTATTTCTCTTTCCTCTCCCTCTTCCGAAGAAACTGGGAAGGAAGTGGTATTTCAGAGTGACTCCACAAAGCTGTTTCATGAGCTTTGCCAGTTTTACATGATTTGGAACCTAATATCCCAGCAATACAGTTGAACATTTTGCATGTCACTCTTTAAATTGCATCTAAATCTTTTATTCTTGACATTTAGCATCATTCTGTTCCAGTAAAGGTTGTTGCGGTTTTTTTGCAATGACTTTCTGACCTGTCTTTAAAGTCAGCACTCCAATCAGTCTCCACTGACATACAGAGAATAGTGACATATTGACTTTTACAAGAGATGAATCAAAAGGTGACACAACATGAATAGATGGAAGCTTAGCCCTGAATTTTCCATATAAATGCAAGTGTCAACTAAACAAAGAAAGTGCCTGCTTTTTTACATGGTCAATGCAAGTGCACTATTCACATAATATATATTTGAGTTATAACTCTGCATAGGCCTGGTGTTCTGGTGGAATTGTGAGTATTCACTTTTTTAAAATAAAGTTGAATTTTACTCCTAACATTGGCTTACCTCAAATAACCATGTAGTTGGAAAACTTCATCTTTTAAATCAAGTCTCCCCATCTTCTAATTTTAGCTGTGAAATGATTAAATTTCTGATGAAAATTTTTGATGAAACTTCAAAAATTTCTAACAAATTGCAAAATATGGATAATTTAAATTACTTTGTCTTTAGGGATTTCTTTCTTCTTGAATTTTCGTTGGTGTCCTGACATTCCTATTATATATCTAGTATTTCTTTAGCCCACATTTCTCTAAATTAGACACTCATTCCATTGTCAAATTCTATTTCACATTTTACTCTGCAGAACCACTTGACTGTTTTAAGCTTTCTCTGGATCTTCTTTTCAAGACCCTGGGGTCATACACTAATCAATGGCTCATTAATATTAATTACAACAACTTTAATGTTAGAAAAATTCATTGGGCATTCATTTGATGTCAGTCACTATGCTTCAAGATTAAACTGAATTATCTCAGATAAGTCCTAATATAATTCTATGAAGAAAACATTTTACTGTATTTATCCCCATTTTAGACATAAGAAAACTGAGGCAAAGAAAGGGTATTTAAGTATCACATTGAAGGTCACTCATCTTGCAAAGCACTCAAGCCCAGGACTGCCAAATTCCAAAATTCACTTTCCTAATCATTCTCCCTACTGATGTGCTCAAGCTTAATTTACTTCAAAATACATGAAAATATATTTCCAGATTATAATAATTAAGAACATATCAACAATGTATCTGATATCTAACTTATCCTGAAAATTAGGTAGTAAAATATCACTCAAATATTAGCAAATACAAAATATCTTTACTATTGATTCTCTTAATATATTTAATTATAAATTTTTCTATCTGTGAAAACAATGTAATAACTAAGAGATATTAAGAGCCAAACATATGGAAGTAGGTAACTATTTTTTTAAGATTGTTAATTGCTCGCTGAAAAGGAAGGGACAGGTGTAGTACTGAGAAGTCATATTACTCAACAGATAGAGGACTGCTTTATGATAGGTGCTTTATGACCATTGAAATAATTATTTCTAACAGTACATTTTCAGGTAATACACACAATGAACATATCTTCATTTATCGTCACTGAAGAAAACTCTTCCAAACGCTGCAATCTATATGAGTACTTTGTGAAAAACTTACAAAAAGGATGGAAAAAAGAGAAAACAATGGATAAGAAATGTAAACAAATTTGTGAAAGAAAAAAAAATAAATGGGAGGGCATTAAGTGAAATTAGTAAGGTGAAGTAAGTAATAACCCAAAGCCTACAGGATATGGAAGTAATACCTGGAGGTAAAAACAGAAGAGAACTAGGCTAATGAGAATTACACCAGTGTTGGACCATGCAATCCTCTCCACACTCTGTGTGCCACATGATTATAATGATCCATCTTACCTCTCCCCAGCAGGAAGCAGGATGTATAGTTTGTGAAAAAACAGAGATTCTCGGTCTGAAGCCACCATGTCCAATGGAAGTCCAGAGTGAAGTAGGGGATCTAAGAAGTGAGGATAGTGGGATACTGAGGAGTCTCAATGCCAAACAGTAAGACCCTACTCCCAGGACACTGGAAAAAGGCTAACGGTCCTCCTCTTAATATAAGCATTAAGATGATTGAAAATTAGAAAATGTTTCTCTGGAAGAACTGCATAGTCCTATGAAAACAACCTTCTTATACTGTCATTGAGGGTGAGCTGGTCATGTAATAAGTCATTTGTGAAGTTCACCAAACCATAAACCCATTATTTTGCTATTTCATTCTTAAACACTCACGTCTATAAGAATGTCCAGATAATTAATAAAAATCTCCAGTGTGAAAAAGAATAGAGTTAAGGACAAACTACTGGGGGAAAGGGAGGACAAAAAAAAACATAATTACGTGAGACAAGATGTTTCCCAAAGCTAAAATTAACATCCTCACATAAGTAAGTAAAAGTCAGAATGAAAGAAAGTGAGGCAGAGAGAGGGAGAGTAAAAGGTAGCTTTTGTGACATAAAAATTAAATAATCAAATAAAAATTGAAAAGTTGAATAATAGTTTAGGAATATTCTAGAAAACAGAATGAAAAAGACAAAAAAGATAATGGGACAACAAGAGAAATAGGAATTTAAGAGATACAGTATTTGTTGTTTTTTTTTTTTGAGATACAGTATTTGAAGGCTAGAAATTATAGTAGAGGAAATGAAAGAAAAGAAAGTATACATTTATATATATAAATATTTAAGTGGAGGGATGCCTACGTGGCTCAGTGGGCTAAGTGTCTGCCTTCAGCTCAGGTCATGATCTCAAGGTCCCAGTATCAAACCCTGTATTGGGCTCCCTGCTTAGCAGGGAGTCTGCTTCTCCCTCTGCTTCTTGTATGCATACACGCACTTTCTCTCTCTTTCGCGCATACACGTGCATGCAAATAAAAATAAATAAAGTAAGTAAGTGGAAATGCTCTAGAGCTAAACGACTGATTGAATTAGCCAAAAGTAAGCCCACATCATGAAATTTTCAGAATTCCATGGATAAACGAAAGATTCTAAGCATTTCCTGCTAGGGACTGAATCATGTATCCTCAAAATTTATATGTTAAAGCCCTAATCCCCAGTGAGGCTGTCCTTAGATTAGAGAGATAATTAAGATTAAATGAGGTTAAGAGTGTGGAGTTCTGACCTCACAGGATTAGTATCCTTACCCTAAGAGTCACCAGAAAGCTCACCCTTTCTCTCTTTGCTACGTGAAGACAGCCAAAAGGCAGCTGTCTACAAGCCAAGAAGAGAGCTTTCACCAGAAACTGCAGCGGTTGGGACCTTGATCTTAGACTTTGCAGGCTCTAAAACAGTGAGAAATAAATTTCTGTTGTTTAAGCCACTCAGCCTACAGTATATTGTTTAGCAGCCTGAACATTCCTTTTTTTTTTTTTTTTTTTAATTTATTTACGATAGTCACACAGAGAGAGAGAGAGAGGCAGAGACATAGGCAGAGGGAGAAGCAGGTCTCCCATGCACTGGGAGCCCGACGTGGGATTCGATCCCTGGTCTCCAGGATCGCGCCCTGGGCCAAAGGCAGGCGCTAAACCGCGGCACCACCCAGGGATCCCCAGCCTGAACATTCTAATACACTTTCATAGAGGGAAAAATCATAAATACATAGGTTCAGAATTGCATTGGACTTTTCAAGAGTAACAGTGGGTGCCAGAAGACAATAGATCAAAATCCTCAAATAACTTTGTTTTTTTTTTTTTTTCAAATATTTATTTATTCAGAGAGAGAGAGAGGCAGAGACACAAGCAGAGGGAGAAGCAGGCTCCATGCAGGGAGCCTGATGTGGGACTCAATCCCGGGTCTCCACGATCACACCCCAGGCTGCAGGCGGTGCTAAACTCCTGCGCCACAGGGGCTGCCCCCTCAAATGACTTAGAACCTAGAATCATATAACCAGCTAAATTATTAACCAATTGTTTAGACATTTTATATAAATATTGCAGACATGCATGAAGAGAAACCAGGAAAATCTCATGTGCCCATTTCCCCTTTTAGGAAACAACTGAAAGGTTAGGGTCAGAAAAACAAAAGAATAAATCAAGAGTGAGAAGGACATGGGATACAGGAAACATGCAATCCATCATAAGAGAGCAACAAAGACAAGTCCCAAAGTAACAATTCAAGAATAGCCCCAGTGTGGAAAACTATTCAAACTGAAGCATCTATAAGTGGATATGCAGAAAGACAGTCTCCAGAAAGGAAATAAAAAGAATGAAAACATTATGTGATTGTTTTGAATATTTGAAAAGAATTTTTATAATCATGTTAACATATCTGCTGGAGAATTTAGGGGCAGAAGAGTCATCAATTAATACATAGTACACTAAGAAAATTTTTTAAAAGGCTAAAGTTACCAAGTAAAAAAAAAAACATAATAGAGTGCTTATTTGCCCAACAGTGACTGGTAATTCTATAGATGCAGAAATACGGACAGTTTAGTAAATATTTGTGATGTATCTTAAATTGGGGAAGACTGAGGAGAGAAAGTGGGCAGGCAGGTTTAAAAATGATAAATCAAAAATAAAAAATAAAAAAATAAAAATAAAAATGATAAATCTTGGGATCACTGGGTGGCTCAGCAGTTTAGCGCCTGCCTTCAGCCCAGGGCGTGATCCTGGAGTTTCCGGATCGAGTCCCACGTCAGGCTCCCTGCGTGGAGCCTGCTTCTGCCTCTGTCTGTGTCTTCTGCCTCTCTCTCTCTTTCTGTGTCTCTCATGAATAAATAAATAAAATCTTTTTAAAAAATGATAAATATTTGCCTGTGAAACAGAAGGCAAATACACTGCCTTTACTATAAATAAATCAATTAAAAATGAACATATTATTAAGACTTCATTATTTAGAAATGTGGAGATATATACTGATACAGATATAGACGTAGACACAGATTAGAACAAATGAGTAGAAAGCACAAGATATTTGCCTCTGAGAAATGGCTCAGTGAAGGGAAGTTTGGGCAGGAAACCAACATGTAGTTGCCATTCTTCTCTTCTGTCATGACATGTAGCAATGTTCCAGCCTGAGGATGCTCCAGTAGCCTGGGTCACAGACTACATGGATATGAAGCAAGTAATGGACCTCTATCATTTTAGGTTGTGATAGCAAAAATGAATTGATTCTGACCAATGCAAGGGTGAAATAGGAATTTATCACGTATTAACTAAAACAATGACTGAGGTATATCATGAAGGTAAGCAAGCCATTAACTAATATTTGAGGATTTTGGTCATGTAAGTTTATATTATTTGTAGACATTGTAATATTTTCATTTTTAGTATAGGTGATACTGTCTCTCTTCCTATTTCTAACACATTCACGTCACAGTCCACACAAAGAAATGATTTTAAGAGGTAAGTTTTATTTTTTTTTTAATATTTTTTTAAATTTTTTATTTATTTATGATAGTCACAGAGAGAGAGAGAGAGCGCGAGGTAGAGACATAGGCAGATGGAGAAGCAGGCTCCATGCACTGGGAGCTGGACTTGGGATTCAATCCCAGGTCTCCAGGATTGCGCGCTGGGCCAAAGGCAGGCACCAAACCGCTGCGCCACCCAGGGATCCCAAGAGGTAAGTTTTAAATTTTATCAGGCACTTTGATTCTATACCTTATAAGAGATCTGTCATCCTAATATCTGAATATCCTCAACCATTTCAAGTTTCCCCAGATTTTCAGTTAATTGCTTATTTTTTCATTGTATTACAAGATGTTTCCTTTTGGATAGTAATAGGATGACTCCTACTTCCTCTTGTGTATTTGTTTTATACATTCATTAAGAAACATGAGCTTACTGTCCAGATTATCAATTTAACTTTTGCTTAATTAACTGTGGTGTATAGTTTGAATAATGTGGTGTATTGACATTTGGAGTGTTCTCGACTAATTTGTAAATGTGCTTAAGGCAAGGACTGTAAGTTTTAATTTCTGTTTTGGGTCTCACAGTTTCAAACACAATTGGTAGAAACAAAATAGGCACTTAATAAATGTTTGCTTTATAGATTGCATCTTAGTATCTACTTTGTACATGGGAATTCACATTCTTTACCCATAAAATGCCATCTCTAAATTATGTTATTACCTGCCGTGTGAATTATTCCAAGATTGGCTCACCCTTTTTCCCCAGCATAAAGCTGAGTCATCTGACTTCATCATATGATGTGACTTGGGAATGGAAACTAGTTTTAACACTAACCTAAGCAGAATATAAACATGAAAGTAATTTCCAGTAAGTGCTACATCCTAAGGCTAAATGTCAATGACTTATTATTTTCCAGGCATGTGCATTATCTCAGCCACGTTCCCTTTTATTAATTTATAGATTATAAAATTTTAGTGTGAAAAGGAGCAATAGAGAGCAATTTAGTCCAGTACCTCATTTTGTGAGTGAGGTGACAGGGCTTGTTCAGAGATACATGATGCCATAATGGTAGCAGACGGACTGGAGTAGGTATCATTGGCTTCCAGGACATGACTATCCCATCATACATACAGTCTACTGAGTGGCGGATATATTTTTGTCTGTCATGGCCCACCCTAACGGTAATCATGAAATACAGCAAATAGGAGGAATTCATTGTGTTATAACTAAAGCAATGACTGGGGTATATTTTGAAGGTAAGCAAATCATTAATCGATATTTGAGAATGTATGTCATGTTTGCTGGCCTTACCTTATACAGTGTTTCTTTTAGGAAAATATGTGTGTAGTGATTTAGTCAGGTTGCTGAATGCTCCTGTGTGCTGGATGCTGGGCAGCAACATCAAGGAATTTCTAAATCTAGAACTACCAAATTTCCTTTCTATTTTCCTTTCCCAGTTTTTATAAGAATAGAATAAAGCAAACAAATGTAAAATACACTGATCACAATCACCTGTTCAGGAAGATGGGGGGACCCCCAAAATTATTCAAACCAACAACTGCAATGAGGTAGTACATATTACTAAATTAATTTTAAGAGTCATTAATTAAAGTCTTTGAATATTTAAATTTGATGAAGGTTATAAAGTAATGAACTTCATTAGCTAATTGACTTAGTATTTATGGAACGCTGTTACTTCTACAGAAATTCAGTATTTATCACATTTATTTTTCCTTACTTACTGTCAAATTTAATGAATTTCACATCCTATTGTTAGACTTGCTCACATTTGAAAAGGATGGAGGTGGGTGCTATCTTTTATTCCTTTAATTAATCTCTTTCCTGAGGTTCATTAGCTGGGAATTCTTTCCTGTTAGATCAATGGCAAAATAATAATCTGTAGTCGTTTTGCCTTGAGCAATAATCTGAACATCCCTCCTGGAAATGATCCATTGTGCCCACTGCAAACTTTGAACAGTAGTTTTAATTGCATGTTCATTAGATTTTGTTGTTGCTGAGTGTTGTTTTGATGCCAAAGACAGTATAGAAACAATTTAGCATATGTGACATTGCAGTCTGTGGAACTGGCAACGCTGACTGCACATTAGCGCCAATGCTCTTTCTATACAGGTTTAATAATCAGGAAAAGAATGTTAACTCTTTAATAATTGAACGTGTGTTTAATATTTAAACAGCCAGATCCTTCCAGTTGTTAAACTAATATTAAAGTAGGATGGAAGCAGGCTACATACTGGCAAGTGTCCATCTTACAGATGACTTTTGAAGTTCAGTATAGTGGTGGTATAGACTGCCAAGCTCAGGCTGGAGGGCGTTACTTCTAACAACCAGAACCAAAGGCAATGCAGATACTTCCTTTTTGTAAGAAACTTATATGTGAAGAGCAATAGATAATTAATGATTTTTGTAATCTCACATTTTATTTATATTGTCTTTCTTTGCAGCTCTTGCATACAGGAATAATTTTCCTAAAAATGAAAAAGACTGTTTACATCAGATTACGTGTTAAGAATCATTTCACTTCTAACTACTGTTCAAAATGCAAAGCGGATAATCATCTACTTAGATATTTGTTATCCCAAAGTCTTGATTTGTTCACAGTGACTTAAGAATTATTTTGAGGGGTG
The DNA here is from genome assembly GCF_018345385.1 of Vulpes lagopus. Taxonomy (NCBI): domain Eukaryota; kingdom Metazoa; phylum Chordata; class Mammalia; order Carnivora; family Canidae; genus Vulpes; species Vulpes lagopus. The sequence continues at coordinate 42,418,747 of NC_054830.1, forward strand.
CCGGGGGGAAGTAGTTATACTCTGGTGGACAGTGATCAGAGCCTGAGACTTTGCATTAATGGCCGTGCTCCGCCTTCCAACTGACCTTGTCAATTCTTGTTAGTACATTAGAGATCTTTGATTTACTCCATCACGAGGTATTTTGTAACATTTCATTTCACCTATTTCATGAAGAAATTTGACTACTTCTGCTGAAACCTACTCCTAATTGAATATAAATCACAGTGTTAAAAACATCTTATATTTCTTCCTAAGATATCTGTTCTTGACATTTCTGTCAAGTTTTTTTTATAGTTTTTGTTGTTGTTGTTGTTGTTTTACAAAGACCAAGGTGACTTTTAAATTCACTTTATTTGATTCAGGCCTTAACTCTTCCACTAAAGATTTTAGGTGACCATCACGCAACTTAAAAGCTCCAGATGGCCTTGAATTTTCATAGTATAGTTTCTCTTTAATTTTGCATAAGGGAATTTAAAATGACTGTTTTGTTCTTGATAGGAATTTCAAGTCAATCTTCAGGGGAAAAAAAACCCCAGAATTTTTACCTTTAAAAACATGTAAAGATAGAGGCATGGGCTCAAACCCAGAAAATCTGATTTATTAAGAATTGAGTAAGGCCCCATCATATATATATACATATGTGTATATATATATATATGTATATACACATATGTACATATATATATATGATGAAAAATATATATACATATTCTTTTCCTTCAAGTGATTCTACTGGCTACCATTGTTTCAGAGCCACTGTTACAGATTAACTGTTGGAGATTAATTTCATCTTTAATTTTTCTCTTCTTAATCATATGGATAAGAAAACATAAAATCATGAAACAAATATTTCATGAACAGAATGAGACAGCAGAGGTCTTGAAAACGTTAACCTATCATTAAAGTCGGATAAGATAGGTAAGATTTATTGGATGCCAGGGCCATGTGAGCCATGACCATTCTCTTTTCCTTTCATCTTCATTTAGGACACATGGCTCTAAAGACTATAATGTCTGACTTTGTTTCTTGGTAATCCTTTTCAATATTATAGTATTTCAGGACTGCCTCATCAAGAAAGGCTTCCTTATATTTTCTCCAAATCCCTCATGTCATGATATATGCCCCTTATTTCTCTTGTCATCACTGGAGCAGGAGAAAAGCTATTTTTCACTACTAGATTTTCCTTTAATGAAGTTGCACCTTCGACTTCTCTCCTAGAGATGACATACAATTTATCTGAGGATATAAGAATCTATATATGACATTTATTTTTTTCTGCAATCCTGAAAATATATTTATGTTTTGATACTTCTCTTAGGTAATCAAAATGAAAATTTCTAGAGAAAGATCGTCTTTTAAGTGGCTGGAGGAGAAAATACTTTGCATCTTTGAAGATGTAGTGAGGAACATTTGATAAAATACATTTTCACTTTTCTGAGTTTTTTTGTCCTCCTCCTGTTCTTTGCTTAAAACAGAAGACTATTGGTATTCACTTGTGTCAACTCACCAAGTGATCCTTATTCCATAACCTGTACATATTCTCCCCTTCTGTTATGTGAATTTCTTTCCTATGAGCTTGAGAGTTTGTAAGGGTGAAATAGCAACCAGTCAACATCAGCAATAAAATTACATAAAGGCATATCTTTAAATATATTTACTTGCTTCTTTCTTGTACTATTAATGCCAGCCTTTCCTGAATTCAGTTAGATTATCCATTGCCTGTGTGGAAAGAAGATTGCTAGAGCACAAATGAGAGAAAAAAATTCAGCGTTCAGCTTTTGAATTCCAAAATAGGCCCTCAAGCTCATTTGGGGGGCAATCTTAGCAAAACAAAGCTTTTAATGTGCCAAACCCTGTCTGTCTCTCTAAAATGAATGAACAAACATCTATCTATCTTGATACACACTAGATATATAATGTGGGAAAACCTGTGTTCTACGGAATCATACAACAAGATAGTCTTATTGGGAAATAAGAAAAGGCAAAATACTAAAATATATCTAAACTTTGTAACCAAAGTATCAATTAAAACAATAAAAATCCTAATATAAATATTAACATAGTTAAATCTCGACTAGCTTTGGCACCTAAAATGATAATCAATTTTTCCCAAGGCTCATGCCTCTTCTACAGTAAACTTCCTTAGAGGGTTACACTCCCAGTTGAGACCAGTTTGATCAAAATTTAAAATGTGATGCATAGCATAGACTGGGTCAATTGGATTTTTTTTTTCTAAACACACAGGAAATGTCTTTGCAGATTCATTTGTGTTTGCAGTTTCAAGAGAGGAATTGTGGAAACCTTAATGGTTCTTGAAGCCATTCAACCAGCCACCATTGGTACTAACAGAGAGCACTTATGTAGCATTTCCTATTTCCTGGTTCCTTTTTTAATTCTGGGAAAGCAAGTCCCAGATGGCTTCAAAATATTCACATGCTGGGAAAACCAAATATACACAAAAGCAATTTCTACATTTACTGTTATTTTCCTGCTATATGCCATTTGTATGTGATCTAGTTTATGTTATAGAAACATACATTGTAACAGAAAAGACACACGTACACATACATAAACACATACCTACATATACAGTATACACATATGTCGGTCACATATGTCCTACAAGAAGCAGATGCCTCATTCAAGATATTTACTGGAGGAGGGGAGAAGTAGGCAGAGAGAGTCGTTCCACCACAGTGCAGGTCTGACTTCACTTGTATGAAGCAGAAAGTGGTGGAAGCATTGAGTAGAAAGAGCTTCAGACCACAGCTGAGCTCTGGGAAATTATTTTCCAAAACAATGGGGAGTCCTTAGCAAATTGCCTGGTAGCAGAATCTTCTACTGAGCAGGAGTAGGCTAGCACTTGAACCCCCACCCTCCTTAGTCACTGCCTGGCAACTGCCTGCCCACAGAAAACTAGGTGTCTACCCTCTCTGAAGTGAGCCTCAAATTCACAGCCAACTGTGCTCCCCACAGTGGTTCTCTTCAAAGAGATCAGAGTGGATGGATGAACTCTCCCTCCACCCCCACAACCTACCTGTCTAAATCAGAACACTCTGAGGTAGCAGGGCACAAAGATTACTTTTAACCACTACATTGAAAGGCAGATTGAAGAGAATCTTGCTTCTCTTCTTGCTGGATGAATTAAGAGAAGGAGGGAATAGAAATATTGTGCTTGTAGGACCACTTAGATCTGGAGAAACCAAGTTGAAACCATTCAAATTTTGCTTGAGAAAGCAACTGATGTCAAAACTGGGGTCAGAGATGACAATGGGACCGGAACCTACTGCAAAAATCCACCTGTCACAGTTTTGGTGAATTCTATACATTGTTACAGCAAAGGAACTCTGTTAACTCTATTAGCCACATTTGACCTTGGTTTCTGAGAAGGGAATCCCAATAATAGCAGCTTGTTACTTGATTTTTTAGTGAAAACACTGCCCCTGTAATATGTTTACAGAATCTACAACACCAAAATATTAGGCAACTTTCCTACTTAATCATCCGGGACACTTATAAAAAGGGACTTTTTACATTTTTTTAATGACTTTATTTTTTTAAAGATATACTTATTTATTTGAATTGAGGGAGGGCCAGAGGGAGAGAGAGAATCCCAAGCAGACTCCCCACTGAGCACAGATTCTGACATGGAGCTCAGTCTCACAACCCAAAAGATCATAGCCTGAGCCAAAATCTTAAGTCAGACACTTAACTGACTAAGCAACCCAAGCACCCTGCAAAAAAGGACTTTAGATTCATGGGTTTGGTAGGGGGTGGGAGGAGCATTGGAATGAAAGGAAAATATATCCTCCCTCAAATAAACTCTTTACTTTGATGGAATTGAATGAGGAATGCCTTGAGATTCCTCTTTCCATTACTCTCTTTCACGGGTGAGTCCCTTAGAAAGGGTAAGTCAAACCCCCTATTTCTGAATATCTGTTATACACATGATGCCATCAGTGACCACTTACTATCACATAAAGACATAAGCAGCACTGTTATGAAAGAACAAAATTATTTTTATGGCTAATAGCCCCCCAAAGAACACTGTGCTATGGTCATATTCATAGAACAATAGTTTTCTACAGACTCTCTGAGTCTATTTTTCACTAAAATCAGGCATCTGCCCATGGTTACTCTCACAATCTCTGCCAGAAGTAATAAATGAATGGGCCCTGGGCTACATTCAGTCTTCAGATAACTTTGGTTTGGCCCTCCCGGTATGTTTTTAAGGAATGAGTCACATCAGGGATACTAGTAATGCTGGTCTAACACTCTCATTAGGTGACCCTGAATTGAAGTGACCAAGGGGGCCACCAGTCCCACTGAACACACACCTGAGCTGGCCTGTTGGATCGAGTGTCACGTCAGACTCCCTGCATGGAGCCCGCTTCTCCCTCTGCCTGTGTCTCTGTCTCTCTCTTGCTGTGTATCTCTCATGAATAAATAAATAAAATATTTTTTTAAAGTTTGTAATACAAAAGAGGCTGCATTTTTCCTTCACTTTCCCAGAAGTTTGTCATTCATAATTATATTTGGATTGAATTAGATATGAAAGATTATATTCCTTGAGCACACATCCTTGCAAAAACTGGTCACAGATGCTTTGCATAGTGTGAATAGACTAATATTTAAATCTGTCTACACACTGGAGATAATTTACACATATTTGATTATTTATGGTATTAGACATCCTTTACCAAGTTCTTGGTTTCGTGGAAGAATAGGAACCAAATATTCTATTAACAAATACATTTAAAAGAGTTTTCAACCTTATTCTTGTACAGAAAGAAGCAAACCCCAAAATGACTTTGTTTTTAGAGAGAAGGTTGATACTTGTTGTGTATTTATTGTTGGTTTTGTCATCAATAACCAACGAAAAATATGCTGGAAATTTTAAGACAGTGAGGTACCCAAAAGTCAGTTAATACGCAGCTGTCATTCCAATCCCCAATTTAATTTTACCTTCATCCCCATTTAGCATCAAATCCCGGGAATCTTCAGTTCAGACACCTTTGCAGGTGCTACACATAACTAACCTTTCAATAAGATTAACTGCCAGACTGTGACATTTGATGTGTGATAAAGCAAGGCTTTGTGAATTTTAAATGATTCTGCAGATGAAGTTGAGATACAATAAAGCATTCTTAAAATATAATTTAGGGACCAGTTACTAGAAAACATTAATTGCAAGAAAAAGATATAAACATGAAAGAGTTAATCTGTAAGAATCAAACTTTTGGATATATTTCGTGGGGCATCTTAAATAAAAGGCCATCTGTAATAAAAGTTACAGATGGGGTAACTTTGACTGCCATTATTACTATGGCATACTGCATACCAAACACCTAGTGGGAAAGAGAAAATGGTATGATAATCTTCCTTTGCACACTACAAAAGTAATAATAACAATAATTGATGTATATTAATTCCAACCTCATAATTACCTAAACTTCTCGATTCTTTTGAGTTTTCATTTTAGAAATGAACCATCTAAGACCCAAAGAGATAGAGATGGTAGAGGAAGTCTCTTCCAGTCTGTTCCTCTGACTCCTGTGTCAATCTCTTTAAGTCTCTGGATAAATTGTTTCCTAAATTTTCCTGATACAAACAAAACAAAACAAAACAAAAACCTTCCCCCACAGATTCCAATTCAGTCATGGTGGAGTAGGCTTGGAAATCCAAATTAGATCAGTCAACCTGGAAAGCATTGGCCACCCAGCTAACAAGTTTAGTCCTAGAAAGTTGATTCTGACACTCACTGCCACATTCAACCCAGATTTTATGGGCATCCATATTATCGGGACAGAAGAGAAACATTTCAGTTTATAAATACACAAATCACTTCTGACTGAGGTTTAAGGAATGTTTACTCCATTAAAGACTAGCCAAGTTTTTCACAGAGAGTATTTAAGAGTGTCTTTTCAAATTTAGATAATATTTATTTTAGATTTCCATTATATATGCTGAAAACTTGTAGATGTGTCTCATGTATACATTATTTTATAAAATCTTTACATCAGTCCTGTGTTGATATTAGTTAATTCTCATTTTGTAGATGATGAAGAAGGTGTATTTGATTAATTTCAAGCAGGAATAAGAAATAATTCACCCTACTGCCCTTTGTTTCAATTTGTCCAACGGAAAGGGAAAGCCAAACAGTACACCTATGCCTGAAAACTTTGAAAATGCATTGTTACACTTTATGAGAATCCACATTTGGCGCTGACCATATCCACCCACAACCATACCTCCCACCTCCATGCACCACATTAAGCAGAGCCTCAACCAACTAGCCAATTAAGAGTACACTAATAAAAATAAGCATGTGTTGCCCATTATTTTATGCAAATCAGGAGAAATCTGGTTAAAATAAATAATAACCATAGCTAAGAACTCTTACTGTCAATTAGCACACTAGGGATAAAGATTGGCAGTTATGTAAAAACTAGAATTTTTTAGATTATACTTTATATTTTAAAAGCAAGGCAACACTTAAGGTAGAAAAATTGGAAGGCACATTTAAGTGGAAATATAAAAAAATCACTCATGGATGAAAGTACAAAAAGGTAGTCAATGTCATTATTGAGTGTATTTCATTATTTTATGGATAGCATATGTTCCTTGCACAGAATGTGTGAGAAAACTGGTGTTCAGTTTTAATGCTTTCATAATATTCCTTTGACTGTATTTCAATACTTTAGTTAATTCTATCTTCTAATACATTTGTTATTTATCATGATTTGCTATATTTTACAATATTTGGATGAAAATCTGTGTATCATTATCTTTATTATTTATTATTATCTCTTCATTATACATTCTTATGTATGGAATCACCGTCTAAAATCATATACCTTTAAACTAAGGGGAAAATGTTAAATCCTTAGATTTCATTTTCAAAATCACTGAGGCTTCTGGGAAAAACAAGAGAATGCAAAAAATATAAAATAGGTGAAGATGAATCAATGTTAGAGATGAGAATTTACATTGGTAACTTTATAATCTATCCAGAGTAGTACCTTGTATGTCCAACAATACTGCAGAGCTCAATATTTAATAGTAAGGAATATGAGTGATGCTAAGAAGGTCTGGATAAATGTGAATTTTGGCTCTGTCACTAACTAGTCGGCTGATCTTGAACAAGGTACTTATCTAAGTTCCAGTTTTCTCATGTATAATATGAATAGCAAACAAAGCTGTTCCTGAAACATAATAAGCACTATAAAAGTGGTAATTTGTGAGGGTTAAGTTTTAGGAATAATAATCATCAGCATATTATTCATAATATTATTGAAATATATGCTTTCCAAATACAGACTATATTCTATAAATCTTTTTATGTTTAGCAGTAAGGATTTCTTGGAACAAATCCAAACTCTTTTTTTACACTCTTTTTTCATGGGCCAGTCCTTCAAGTGATGAACTTTTGCGAGTGAACTATTAAGAGTTGATATAGGAAATAAAAGAAAAATCTTAAGGAGGGCTTAATAACTTTAATAAGATTCAAAAGACATGATTTCTAATAATACAGGAGCAGAAAGCCAACAGGAGAAACTGATTGATATGAGACTAGTACTGCATGAGTTAAAAAGGAAGAAATGCTTTCAAGGAAGCCAAAAACATACTAGCATACTCAAAACACCATTGGAGGCGGGATGGAGCAGAATTATTAGTGCTGCAAAGTGTATCAATGATATAGAGACATATGTTGGCCAGTATTGTATTTAACTTTTAAAAAATCTGTTTATAATGAATCAGCTTTTAATTCAATTATTTTGGACTGTCTTTATCTGTTTGGTATTAGAGCTATATGACATCATTAAATGAATTGATAAGGGTTCCATCTTCTAAATTATGAACTCACAGAAGATAGGCTTTTTGAGATTTTGGTAGAGATCACTTTGAAGTCATCTGAGCTTGACAATTTTTCAAGATGGAAATTTTAAACCAGCACTTCCATGTCTTTTATAGCTTTTTGTTTGTTCAAGATTTTATTTTGGAGGGGGTAGTTAAATATGGTATTTTATGATTTCCAAGAAAGTTGTTCATTTCTTCTAGATGTTGAAGTATATTGGTGTGCAAAAATTCATAATATTTTTCTTAAATATTTTATTTATTTATTTGAAAGAGAGAGAGTAAGTGAGAGCATGAGCGGGGTGAGAGGAGCTGATGTGGGACTCAACCCCAAAACCCTGAGATCATGACCTGAGCCAAAGATAGACAACTTATTGAGCCACCCAGGTGCCCCTATTCATATTTAAAATTTTAAATGTATACCTTGTTTTCTTTTTCTCATTCCATTCTCTACAATATTTGCATCTTTTTTCTCTTTTTCCTTGCTAAGTCATGTCCAAAGTTTGTCTATACTATAGTACTCATAATCATTTCTATTGTTTTTTGTTATTGCAAGTGAAGACATTTAATTTTTGCTTTTATTGTTTTTAATACTTTGTATAGCTTTAAATTTTTCTTTTTAAAATATGCCTATTCTTTTGGGCACCTGGGTGGATCAGTGGTTGAGCATCTGCCTTCAGCTCAGTTCATGATCCTGTGGTCCTGGGATCAAGTCCCACATCAGGCTTCCCACAAGGACCCTGCTTCTCCCTCTGCCTATGTCTCTGCCTCTCTCTGTGTATCTCTCATGAATAAATAAATTAAATATTTGAAAAAAAAAACTATTCTTTCTGTCCTTCCCTGTTTTTTTTCCCTAGGTTTAAAAATTGAAATTTTAATACATTTCATATTGAAAATTAAAAGTTTCAGACTTTTATCTGTGAAGTGTATTTAAATTGTATTTTTCTATAAAGTGTATTTTCTCTTATACAAGAATTATTTAAAATATAATTTTTAAAAGTTCCATATCTAATTTTAGCTACTATTTTGTTGTTTCTAATTTTATTGCAATGTAGTGAAAGAACACAATCAGTGTAGAGCTTTTTGTTGTTGTTTTGTTTTGTTTTTTTTGAGTTTTTGGAATTTACTGAGACTTTCTATGTGGCCTAGTTAAAATGCCTGCTTTTTTTGTGAATGAGCCATCGTCTTAGAAGCATACGTTTTCTCTGTTGTAGGTAATGATCTCTCTCTATATATATCTTTCTACTTACCAAGAATAGTATGCACATATTAGATGACATCATTAGTCAGGTTAGTTATACCTTCTATCTTTGCATATTTCAGTCTATTTGGTTATATCAGGTTCCATGCAAGATGCATTAAACCCAACATTTCTTTTCCCTTCCTTTATATTCCCTTTCACCATTATTCATATTCCCCAAATGAATGAGAACATACACTGTTTGTCCCTCTCCGATTGACTTATTTCACTCAGCATAATACCCTCCAGTTCCATCCACGTTGAAGCAAATGGTGGGTATTTGTCGTTTCTAATTGCTAAGAAATGTTGGGAAATATCAGGAAGGGAGACAGAACATAAAGACTCCTAACACGGGGAAACGAACTAGGGGTGGTGGAAGGGGAGGAGGGCGGGTGTTGGAGGGGAATGGGTGACGGGCACTGAGGTGGACACTTGACGGGATGAGCACTGGGTGTTTTTCTGTATGTTGGTAAATTAAACACCAATAAAAGTTAATTAAAAAAAAAAAAAAAAAAAAAAAAAAAGATGCATTAAACCATTGAACTATAATTATTGATTTTGCCTTTCTCAATGTTCTTATATAATTCACTAATTTATCTGTTTGGGACAATATTGTGATAGTCATAGTAGTGCTGGAGCCAGTACACACTACTCATGAGAGCCAATTGTTTATTACCAGGAATTTCGCGAGAGGTTGAACATGATCATTACTATATATTAAATTATATGATTTATGAATAAATACATTATAGTAAAAATGAAAGTAATACTCAAAACATATACTTTCTAAATATTCCACTACATTTACAAAGGAAGAAAGATACTTTTACAATGCATACCTCTGGCAGACACCAAGTTATTCAAATGAGCAAAGGTCATTTCACCAACAACAGAACAAACTAACACTAGGTACCTCTGGAGTGATGCAAGGGAAAGTTATCAACACCAAGGTGCATACATTTATATATTTGAGCTGAATCTAACCATTTGCCCTGGAAGGAGATTTCTACCATTATAGATTAATTTGCCTCTTCTTGGATATCATATAAATGGAATCATACAGCATGCACTTATTTGTGTCTGGTTCTTTTACTTAACATAGTGGTTTCTGAGATGTATCCATGTCAGTTACATGAAGCAATATATTGTTCCTTTTTATTGTTGTGTAGCATTCTATTATGTCAACATAGCATAATTTTTAATCTATTATCCTATTGTTAGACATTTATTTGCTCTCATTTTTAATTACTCTAAATAAGTTGTCAAGAACATTCCTCTACATATCTTTTTATTGACAAATATTTTCATTTCTCTTGGGTGAGTACCTTAGAGCTGAATTTCTGTGTCACAGGATAGGACAAATAGACGCTTAGCTTATTAAGCTATTAACCAGTGGTTTCATCCCTGCAGTGCATGAGAGCCAAGTTCCTCATCACCTTCCCCAAATATAATATTATCAGGAATTTTTTTGTTTTCTGTTATTTTTTATTTTTTATTTTTTAGTTATTCCAGTAGATATGAAGCAGTAACTTTTTGTGGTTTTATTTTGCATGTCCCTAATAACTAGTGATATTGAACGTTTTTTTTAGCTTATTGACTATTACTATATTTTCTCTTTTGAACTGTTTGTTCTTTTCTCATTTTTTAAAATTGAGCTGTCCTTATTCCTCTTTTTATTGTTAATTAGAAGGAGGTTCTTAGGTATATAAATATTCCTTTGCCAGATAGATGGATTGGATGGAGTCCTTTGTCAAATATATGTACTAGAATTTTTTTCCCCATCTGTAGCTTTCCTCTTCATTTTGTAATGATAACTTTTCATGAGATCTTATGTCCTCAGAATATGTCCCAGTGGGTCCTAGATTCAGACTCAGTGTGTAATTTCTGTGTCCCTGACATAAAAACATCACTTTCCCTAAAAGGTTTGGTTCATGCCTTCCATTCTACCCCTCCATCTTCCACCACCACCATCTTCCCAACCCTCTCCTCCCACCACAGGGAACAACATCAGAAATCAAGTTTGGGAAACTAGGTTTCCTTATTGTTATTGTTATTGAATTTCATTTTGACTAGACCTCTCAGTGTAAAGATTACAAAGTATTCCTATTTTAAAAAACACGAATTTAAATATCCTGGCAAATTCAATTCTAACAACATACTTTTCTCTCCTCTTTCCTAATTTTGAAAAAAAAAATTCCAAAACAAAATGTATTTATTCATTTTCTCTATCACTTAATTCATACAAAATATTTTCAAAACTAATATATTCATTCTCTCTACTGACATCAAACCTCCCATATAAAGTTCAAAATTTCTTTGTAAAGAACCTAAGGCTGTACTCTGATGAAATGTAACTTAAAATATTCTTTTTTCCTGTGTGTTTTTACTATACATAAATATGTACATATATATGTGTATATATACACATGTATAATACATATGTCTGTATATAATATAAACAAATACATATATATATCTGTTTGTATTCAATTTTAGGAGTACCGTTTTTTGCATTTGTCTTGATTTTATTTTGTTTTTGAATAATGTAAAACATTTACTTGATCCTAATTTCAATAAAATATAAAAAGGTAAACTCTTTAAAGCTTCATTTCCATTTCTATTCCTTCTACATTGTTCCCACTGACTTGTCTACAGGTAGAAATTTGAACTACACTTTGTGTTATCATTTCTGTGTTTCTTTATAAAATATATAATAGACGTGTAGAGCTAAACAAAAATGTACAAACACATAATAAATCTGATGGTATATGTGTAAAATATATATGTATTTATTATATCACACACAATATAAATGTATATATGTGTATATGTATCTATATATAGTCATCTTCTCTCATTTTCTACAGAAGGTAGCTTACTTGATTTTTTCATTTGTTTTAATTGAAGTTCAATTTGCCAACATATAGTATAACACCCTATGCTCATCTCATCAAGTGCCCTCCTCAGTGCCCATCACCCAGTTACCCCAAACTCCTCCCCACCTCCCGTTCTGCAACCCTTTGTTCGTTTCCCAGAGTTAGGAGTCTCTCATGGTTTATCTCCCTCTCTAATTTTTCCCCACTCAGCTTCCCTTCTCTCCTTTATAATCGCTTATAATCCTTTTCATTATTTTATATATTCCATGTATGAGTGAAAATATGATTCTCCTTCTCCGATTGACTTATTTCACTCAGCATAATACTCTCCAGGTCCATTCACATTGAAGCAAGTGGTGGGTATTCGTCTCTTCTGATGGCTAAGTAATATTCCATTGTATATATACCACACCTTCTTTATCCATTCATCTGTCAGAGGAAATCATGCCTCCTTCCACAGTTTGGCAGTTGTGGACATTGCTGCTATGAACATTAGGGTGCAGGTGTCCTAGCATTTCACTACATCTGTATCTTTGGGATAAATACTGCAATTGCTGTGTTGTAGGGTAGTGCACTTGCTGAGTTGTAGGGTAGCTCCATTTTTAACTTCTTGAGGAACCTCTACACTGTTTTCCAGAGTGGCTGTACCTGTTTGCATTCCCACCAACAGTGCAAGAGGGTTCCCCTTTCACCACATCCTCTCCAACATTTGTTTGTTTCCTGTCTTGTTAATTTTTACTATTCTCACTGGTGTGAGGTGGTATCTCATTGTGGTTTTGATTTGTATTTCCCTGATGGCAAGTGATGTGCAGCATTTTCTCATGTGCTTGTTGGCCATGTGTATGTCTTCTTTGGAGAAATTTATGTTCATGTCTTCTGCCCATTTTATGATTGGATTTTTTGTTTCTTTGAGTGTTGAATTTGATAAGTCAGTCTAGACATAGGACACCAGCCCATTGGACACTATTTCCAGTTCATTTTTGCTTTGTTTCCTTTGACTTCTAGATGTATATTGAAAGCAGTTGCTATGGCCAAGTTCAAAAAGGATGCTGCCTGTGTTCTCCTCTAGAGACTTTGAAGTATTCTTGTCTCAGATTTAGATCTTTCAACCATTTTGAGATTATCTTTGTGTGTGGTATAAGAGAATAATAGTCTAGTCTCATTCTTTTGCACGTGGCTATCCAATTTTCCCAACACTATTTATTGAAGAGATTGTCCTTCTTCCAGTGGATAGTCTTTCTTGCTTTGTTGAATATTAGTTGACCATAGAATTGAGTGGCCATTTCTGGGTTCTCTATTCTGTTCCATTGATCTATGTGTCTGTTGCCAGTGTGCTAGTACCACACTGTCTTAATGATCACAGCTTTGTAATACAGCTTGAAATCCGGAATTGTGATGTCCCCAACACTGGTTTTCTTTTTCAATATTCCTCTGGCTATTCAGGGTCTTTTCTGATTCCATACAAATCTTGAGAGTATTTGTTCCAACTCTCTGAAGAAAGCCCATGGTATTTTGATAGGAATTACACTGAACTTGTAAATTGCCCTGGGTATCATTGACATTTTCACAATATTTATTCTTCCAATCAATGAGCATGAGATGTTTTTCCACCTCATGGTTGTTCTGTAGTTTTTAGGGTATAGATCCTTTACCTCTTTGTTTACGTTTATTCCCATGTTATCTTATGTTTTTGGGTGCAATTGCAAATGGAATTGATTCCTTAATTTCTCTTTTTTCAATCTCATTGTTAGTGTATAGAAATTCCACTGATTTCTGTGCATTGACTTTGTATCCTGTCACATTGGTAAATTGCTGTATGAGTTCTATCAATCTTGGGGTGGAATACTTTGGGTTTTCTATATACAGTATCATGTCATCCGTGAACGGGGGAGGGGGGGGGTTGATTTCTTTGCCAATTTGAACATCTTTTACTTCTTTTTCTTGTCTGATTGCTGATCCTAGGACTTCTAGTACTAGAAGTATTCACCATTGTATGCTGAATAACAGTGGTGAGAGTGGACATCCCTGTCGTGTTCCTGATCTTAGGGGAAAGGTTCTAAGTTTTTCCTCATTGAGAATGATATTTGCTGTGGGCTTTTCATAAATGGCTTTAAGATATTGAGGAATGTTCCCTCTATCCCTACACTTTGAAGAGTTTTAATCAGGAATGGATGCTGTATTTTATCAAATTGCTTTCTCTGCATCCATTGAGAGGATTATATTGTTCTTGTATTCTCGCTTGTTGTTGTGATCTATCATGTCTATCGTGTCTATCATTGTTTAACAAGTGATGAACCACCCTTGGATCCCAGTGATAAATCCCACTTGGTCATGGTGAATAATATTAATGTACTGTTGGATCCTATTGGCTAGTATCTTTTTGATAATTTTTCTCTCCATGTTCATCAGGAATATCGGTCTATAGTTCTCCTTTTAGTGGGGTCTTTATCTGGTTTTGAAATCAAGGTAATGGTGGCCTCATAAGACAAGTTTGGAAGTATTCTATTCAGTCCCTTTCTATCCTTCAAAACAGCTTTTGTAGAATAGGTATTATTTCTTTTTTAAATGTTTGATAGAATTCCCCTGAGAAGCCATCTGGCCCTGGACTTTTTGTGTCTTGGGAGGTTTCTGATGACTGCTTCAATTTCCTCCCTGGTTATTGGCCTCTTCAAGTTTTCTATTTCTTCCTGTTCCAGTTTTGGTAATGTGTGGTTTTCCAGAAATGCATACATTTCTTCTAGAGTGCCTAACTTGTTGGCATATAGCTGCTCATTATAATGTTTCTTTTTTTTTAAGATTTTATTTATTTATTCATGAGAGAGAGAGAGAGAGAGAGAGAGAGAGAGAGAGAGAGGCAGAGACACAGGCAGAGGAAGAAGCAGGCTCCATGCAGGGAGCCCGATATGGGACTCTATCCCAGGTCTCCAGGATCACACCCTGGGCCACAGGCAGGTGCTAAACCACTGAGCCACTGGGCTGCCCTCATAATAACGTTTTTAAAACCATCTTTATTTCGTTGGTATTGGTTGTGATCTCTCTTTTTTCAATCATGATTTTTATAATTTGAGTCTTTTTTCTTTTTAATAAGCCTGGCTAGGGGTTTATTTATCTTATCAATTCTTTCAAAGCACTAACTCCTGGTTTTGTTGATCTGTTCTACAGTTCTTCTGGTCTCTATTTCATTGAGTTCTGCTCGAATCTTTATTATCTCTCTTCTTCTTCTTGGCGTAGGTTTTACTTGCTGTTCTTTCTCCAATTCCTTTTGATGCCAGGTTAGTCTGTGGATTTGTGTTTTTTTTTTTTTTTTTCAATTATTTGAGGGAGGCTTGTATTGTGATGTATTTCCCTCTTTGGACCACTTTTTGCTATATCCCAAAGATGTTGAATGGTTCTATCTTCATTTTCCTTAGTTTCCATGAATCTTTTTAATTTTTCTCTAATTTTCTGGTTGATCCACTCATCGTTTAGTAGGATGCTCTTTAACCTCCATGTGTTTTAATTTCTTCCAAATTTCTTCTTGTGATTGTGTGTGGTCAATTCTGGAAAAAGTTCCATGTGCACTTTCTTTCCATGGAAGAAAGTTCCATTCTTCTTGAGAAGAATGTGTATTCAGCTGCATTCAGATGGAAAGTACTTTATATATCTATGAAATCTATTTGCCCCAGTGTATCATTTAAAGCCCTTGTTTCTTTGGTTATGGTCTCCTTAGAAGATCTGTCATTTGCAGAAAGTGCCGTGTTGAAGTCTCCTACTATTAGTGTATTACTAAGTATCTCTTTACTTTGGTTATTAATTGATTGAAATACTTGCAGCTCCCACATTAGGGGCATAAATATTCGTGATTGTTAAGTCTTCTTGTTGGATAAACCCTTTAAGTATGATATAGTTTCCCTCTTTATCTCTTACTACAGTCTTTGCTATAAACTCTAATATATCTGATATGAGGATTGCTACCCCAGATTTCTTTTGAGGACCATTTGAATGCTAAATGGTTCTCCACCCCTTCATTTTCAGGCTGGAGGTGTCCTTAGGTCTAAAATGAGTCTCTTGTAGATAGTAAATAGATGGGTCATGCTTTTTTATCTAGTCTGGTACCCAGCATCTTTTGATGGGATCATTTAGCCCATTCACGTTCAGAGTAACTATTGAAAGATATGAATTTAGTGTCATCCTATTACTCATTCAGTATCTATTTTTTTGTGGATTATTTCTTTGGGCATCCTCTTTCTTTTACAGAGTCCCCCTTAATATTTCTTGCAGAGCTGGTTGGGTGGTCACATACTCTTTCAGTTTCTGCCTATTATGGAAGCTCTTTATCTCTCCTTCTATTCTGAATGACAGCCTTGCTGGATAGAATATTCTTGGCTGTATGCTCTTCTCATTTAGGACCCTGAATATATCCTACCAGCCCTTTCTGGCCTGCCAGGTCTCTGTGGCGAGGTCTGCTGTTAATATGCTATTTCTCCCCATATAAGTTAAGAGTTTTTTGTCTCAAGCTGCTTCAAGAATTTTCTCTTAGAAATTTGCAAGTTTCACTATTAAATGTCGAGGTGTTGAGTGGTTTTTATTGATTTTTTGGGGGGGTCCTCTCTATCTCTTGCATCTGAATGCCTTTTTCCTTCCCCAGATTAAGGAAGTTCTCAGCTATGATTTGATCGTATATACTTTGTGGTCCTCGCTCTCTCAGTCTCTTCTGGAATCCCAATTAGACGTATATTCTTCCTTCTCAAGCTATCATTTATTTCTCTAAGCTTTTCCTTGTGGGCTCTTAATTGTTTTTCTCTTTTTTTTTCCTCAGCTTCCTTCCTTTCCATTAACTTGTCTTTTATGTCACTTACTCTTTCTTCCCTCTCATTAACCCCAGCAGTTAGAGCATCCAGTCTGGATTGCATCCCATTTAATCTATTTTTAATCTTGGCCTGATTTGATCTCAATTCTGCAGTAACAAAGTCTCTAGAGTCCTTTATGCTTTTCTCCAGATCCACCAGTAGTTTTATGGTGGTACTTCTGAATTGAATTTCTGACATCGTATTGAAATCCCCATTCTGTAATTCTGTGGCAGAGAGTACTGTTTCCAGTTCTTTTTTTGTTGTGAATTCTTCCTTCTAGTCTTTTTGTCCAGTGCAGAGTGGCTGTATGAATGAGCTTAGTCAAAAATATCAACCACAACCTAAGTAAATACACCTTAGATGATTCCAAAGAAGTCAGAGACCAGAAAATAAAAGAAAAAGAACAGAACAAAATTTATAAAAAGGACCACTAAAGTGAAAAACAAAGTAGTAATAATAAAAAGACAAAAACCAAAGACAAAGAAGAAGAAAAAAGAAAAGAGGAGGAAGGGGGAGGGATGGTGTTGTTAAGAAAGTGGTCATGGAGAGAGAAATTAGTCTACCTGAGGGGTTCTAGAGGGTAATCCTCTTGGTTCTGAGTGTATTTTGTTCTGTATGTTAGAATATTCTCAATCCCAAATTTATATAAACCAGCAGTACTTATAGAAAGCCCCAACATTGATCACAAAAACATAAATAAGATAAAAGAAGGAGGCAGAATGGGAAGGAAGAGAGAACATAATTTCACAGAATGAACCAACACTGTGTTCCACTTGGTTCTGGGTATATGTTGGTCATGTTTTAGAATGTAGTAATTTCCACCATTGTAAAACAAAACAAGGCAGAAACAAACAAACAAACAAACAAAATCATATCTCATATATCTACCAAAGTTAAATTGAATGTGTTGAAGGGAATCCAGAAATGAAAATCTAAGGCATATAATCGTGGAAATACGAAATTCAAAAAGGAAAAGAAACTTAAAAATGAAGAGCTGGTAAAATACTGTAGTTAAGGTGGGAAAAGAGAAACAATATGGGAAATTTTTAGTCTGATATAAAAATGAGATGTAATGGAAAAAAAAAAAAAGGACCCTCTAGTCCTATCCCACTGAGATACATGCAGTCAATATCACATGTTAGAAAGAATTAATTGGTATGCTCCTTTGAAATAAAATTAAAATTAAATAAATATATAATGTGGGTAAAATTAGTCATAGTACCTGAGGCCAGTTTTGCTGTTTAGGATGTTTCTCATAAACAGACAAACATATTCAACTATCCAACAAGTGAGCGTATTTCTTACCTATTTCACTAGGAAATTTTAAACCATGCCACTCAATTGTGCTAAATCTTTAGCAAGATTAAACTTGATCTCATATCTGGTTCTTCAGAAAATAATTAAAATGACATGAACTATTCCAAAGTAGTAAATAACCATGCTGTGAGCAGCTGGGGTCACTAAGTAGAGAGAGGGGAATAGAGGAAAGAATATGTAAAAGGAATTCAGGGAAGAAGTAGGAATAATAGATGCAATTGACATAGACTTTATCCTGGAGAATAAAACAACCTGGATGTGTGTGTGTGTGTGTGTGTGTGTCTTTGATTTTTTTTTAAGATTGATTAAAGACACAGGAATAATTGCTATTAGATATAGCACATAATTATACTGCAATATTTGTTATTAATATTGGACAAATTCACATGACAATAAAACTATTTTAAATGAGTTGAATGATCATTTTATAAGTAAAACAGATTCACTTCATTTTGGTAAGACAATACAAAGATTGTCAATATAGTAACCTCTCCTTTGATATGTATTCCATACTAGTTTTTTTTTTCTATAAATGCATACCTATGATAAAATTTAATTTATAAATTTGGTACATTAAGAGATTAATAATAATAACTAATAATATGATAGAATGGCTTTAATAATATACTGTAATAATAGTTATTTAAATGTGGTTTATCAAAATATCTTACTGTACTATATTCATTCTTCTTCTTGTGATGACGTATGAGGATAAAATGCCTATGTGAGGAGATGAAGTGAGGCAAAAGATGTAGGCACTGTGATGTAGCATTAGACTACTACTGATCTTCCGATGATACGTCCAGAGGAGGATCATCTAATTCCAGGCCACCATTGACCATGGGTAACTGTATCTGCAGGAAGTGAAACCGCAGATAAGAAGAGACTGCTGTAGGGAACCTGGTGGCGCAGCAGTTTGGCGCCTGCCTTTGGCCTCGGGCACGATCCTGGAGACCCGGGATCGAATCCCACGTCGGGCTCCCGGTGCATGGAGCCTGCTTCTCCCTCTGCCTGTGTCTCTGCCTCTCTCTCTCTCTCTCTCTCTCTCTCTCTCTCTCTCTGTGTGTGTGTGTGTGACTATCATAAATAAATAAAAAAATTTTTAAAAAAAGAGGAGACTGCTGTAATAAGAATTGTATGTTGAATAGAATTTTACAGTACATCTGAGTGTAAATCTTGCTTTAAAATTTTTTTGCATACTTGTGAGGAATTACATTTCAATGAGACAGTACACACTGCAAGTCATGAGAAACATCAGTTTCTCATTGCTAACATGCTAGAATGGAAACTAAGTAGAAAGTATTGAGTGGTAATAATAGAACCAAAGGATAAAAAAGTGAGAAAACATTCATGTATCTAGCCTGACACAATTACATTTAATGATTGAATGAATATCCTTATTAAAGAAGATTCTTACCTTAAAATAAGTTATTTTACAAATTTCCTATCATGAAATGTTTCTGTGCCTTGGGACACTCATGTCACATTTTCTTCTTCCTCTTGATAAAAATAAGAATTCTCATAGTCTAGTTCATATGTTAGAGGGCTACTAGAAAGCTAATGTATTCTTTAATGTCTAGAATGAGATATTTGAATCTCATAACTCTTCATTCATTGAGGGGTACAAATTAGTACTCAATAATTATTGGCTTGAATTCTAATTTTATTCATTCAATAATTGTTAATGGGTACCTATTATGTAGCAACTCCCATACGAGGTTTTAATATGGAAACTAAACTAAAAAATGTTTGAAAAGACAGCAGTTAAATGTATTGAATTATAAAAATATGAATAAGACACACTCTCCATTTCCAGTTCCTGTAACCTGGGAAAAGAAATTAATACTCAAAAAGATACTTGTGATTTTTTTGTAACATTGGAGGAGATTATGGAAACCTGTGATGCTGGGTGACCTCTGAGTTGAACCCAGTCAGAGGCTCCTCACCCACTCCCCTGTCCCAAGCTTGCTCTGCAATAGAAGCTGCCCCAGGATGCAGCTTTGAGATAATAATGCATTGCTGAGAACGTTTGATGTATATGTGAGTAAACCCATTCAAAGTCTCCGTAAAACTTAAAATTCCAGCAGGTAGGTATAGAGATCTACTCTTCTTGCAGACACAGAGACAAACCTCCTATGTTCAGTGCTCTTGCTTATTAAACCTGCCACCTACAATCCAGAGTGGTGTCCTTTTTTCTTCAGTCTCTCCCTGCCCTTTGTGTCTGGGAGCCAGTTTCAGTTTTTACCCAGAAAGCCCCCAAGGTCTCAAGCCAATAAACCAGTTATTCTGATAGGAATAACAATTATACTTCTGCTAATTATACTTTATTTTTTAAAGATTTTATTTATTTATTCATGAGAGACAGAGAGAGAGGCAGAGACATAGGCAGAAGGAGAAACAGGAACTTCTTATGGGGAGTCCAATGTAGGACTTGATTCCAGAACCCCAGGATCATGCCCTGAGCTGAGGGCAGATGCTCAACCACTGAGCCAGCCAGGCATCTCTGCTAATTATACTTTAATCTCTATTGTTGGCTCCAGTTTAAGATGATGACAAAGAAGATCTTGACCTCATGTGTCCTCCAGACACATAGAATCTACAGCTATCTATGGAAAAACTTTCTCTGAAAGATAACAACAACAAACTAAAAACTGTCAGAGTGACCCTTTTACATCAATCAAATGAGGAGACCACAGTAAAGTGGGCAAGAGTGGGGCTGGGACACAATCTCACCATAAACATCACTCCGGCACAGCAACCCACAAATGAAGGAGAAGTCAAAACCAGGGCTTATTTCCCTGAAGACCGAAGGCTTTGAACCAGACATTGAGCATCACCAACTTTTAAAATCTGCACCTGAGAGAAGCTTACAAAACATCTGAGTTTAAAAAACCATGGGGCTGCACCACAAGACCTACAAGACTGTGGCAAATTGAGAACCAGCTTATAAGGACTAGTGTGCAGACTCTCATCCACCTTAGCACCCAGGGCAGAAACCACTGTTTGAAAAGTGCCTGACTTTATCTGAAAGAGACTCCCCATTTGCTAATTTTAAAGCAGTGGCCTGGGATATTCTTCAGGATAAAGGCTGGTGGGTGCCATCTTCCTGCTATTGCTCCACATTGCTAAAGCTGATGAGTTCATTTTTCTTTTCTCCTTTTCTTCTTTCTTTTTTTTTTCTTTTTTTCTTTTTCATAGGGTGCCATATTTGCACTCCCTGCTCTGCTGTGTTCCAGAGCTCCAGTGTCTCTTGGGGTGTGGGTCAGAAGGAAATTCTGCATATGTCTGGTGTCCTGGTTTTTATATCTGATGACCCTGTTTTTGTCCCTGTCCCCAGGGGATGTACCTTGATTGATTGGCTCTAGTGGTCAGGGGGCCTTGCGTTCCTGGGTTCCATGGGACTAGAACAATAGGACAGATGGTTCTTGACAGGCTGCCACCCTCATGTCACCATACAGACAATAGATTGAACAAATCTCCCAACTTTTCTGAGAAAGAGGCTTATTTGTGTGTCCTAGAGTTCTGGCCAAAAGGGCAGGCTTCAAGTTTTGCACACATCTAGAAGCTACAGAAGTGCTCTCAAATAATACAGGCCAAGGGCCTCCAACTTTGTGCCCTCCCCCTATCTCACTATAACTCACCAATATCTCCCAAAGGAAATTTATACACTCCTCTGGAGTCCCAATCTTTGTGACTGCTGTCAAGGGGGCACCACCAGATAGCTGTCTCTTGTAACCCACAGGGCTTAAACCTGTTGTCCTACTGAACTCTTACATGTTTTGAAAGCTGCTGTCTGAAAGCCTGGCTTTTAATCTGCTTGAATTTAGGTGCTGACTGAGATCCTCCCCTGTCGGACCGACTGGTCTTGGCACAGTCTCCACCTACTGGGAGTCACATAAAGCCTCTTGGCTATTCCTCAAGCCTTGAGAAATAACCAAGAACTAGGGAAGGATTGAAAAACAAGATTCATCTCCTACAGGTGACCACTCCTTCAAGAGTAGGGGAGGTGGCTACTTCATCTAATGCAGAGAAACCAAGAAAGGCAAGCAAAATGGAGAAACAGAGGAATATGTTCCAAATGCAAAAAAAAAAAAAAAAAACAAGACCTCAAGGGGAAATAATTCTAA
The DNA here is from genome assembly GCF_018345385.1 of Vulpes lagopus. Classification (NCBI taxonomy): domain Eukaryota; kingdom Metazoa; phylum Chordata; class Mammalia; order Carnivora; family Canidae; genus Vulpes; species Vulpes lagopus. The sequence continues at coordinate 42,440,993 of NC_054830.1, forward strand.
TGAAACAGAGATAAATAATTTACCTGATTAAAATTTCAAAACTAATCTATATTCTTAGATGAGAAAGAGGCTAAGGCAAATTAAAATGAAGAGCCACTCTCTTCTGTAGTCCTGAAATTTTTATTACTAAAAATTAAACGTTTGTTTTCAAAACTTGTTTTTTTCCTATTGTGGTCTTAACTAGTTCACATATCAAATATCACCATATTTGGTTCCTAAATGCACATGCAGAGTCAAACTTTGTCACAGCATATTTTACACAATATCTGGAAGTATTTGAAGGTTAAGAGAGCTCAAGGTTGAGCTCAAGAGCTCAACAATTAAATCTCAGGGACCTTTAAATAACAACAGATGTCTAAGAAATTAAACTTTTATCCCATGAACTGTTTGTTCACTTGTCCATACATCTCCAGTTGGCTTTTGTAAAGCATGTAATTAATTAGGTCAAAGGAACTTGAAGAGTTTCCTTATTCATTTTGAACATAAATTACAAAAAAGATCTGGAAAGGCACTGATTTACATTATCACCATAGTAACTACAGTTGATATTTTTATATTTAGGTTTGTTATTGTATTGCCTACAATAAATTTAAAACTAAAATATTTTTAATAGAAAAACAGATAAAATATGCATATGCAAAACCACAAGTTAGTCACTGGTATGAAGCTTTTGGAACAGATCTAGAAAAAGGATGTTTTTTATGATCTTTTTAACTAGGAAAAAATAGCCAGAAATATGGATTTTAAATTAATAATTCTTAAAAATGGTACAAATTGCTGTTCCTGAACAGGAGAAATATGTGGTTGACCTGAAATCTAGATCAGCATTATTCTACTCAGTTTGGCCCTTTTCCACTCCATTTTAGTGGGTCAAAAATGAAGAGAATTCCTCTAATGAGGTGATGTTAAGAATGTTCATTCTTAGTTTCTGTGTGCTTGCTCTCCTATGTCAAGGAGGTATCCTTCCATTCCTAATTGGCTAAAAGATGTTTTAAAGTAGAAAAAGAGGGATCCCTGGGTGGCGCAGCGGTTTAGCGCCTGCCTTTGGCCCAGGGCGCGATTCTGGAGACCCAAGATCGAATCCCACGTCGGGCTCCCGGTGCATGGAGCCTGCTTCTTTCTCTGCCTATGTCTCTGCCTCTCTCTCTCTCTCTCTCTGTGACTATCATAAATAATAAAAAATAAAAAATAAAGTAGAAAAAGGTGTTGAAGTTAATCAAATGTTTTTCAATATATGTCAAGATAATCTTTTGATTCTAATCTATTCATGTAAAATAATAAATTAATTTTTCTAAACTTTAATTTTAAATATTAAATTAGTTGACTCAACAAATTGAGTCATGGGGTATTTTTAAAAACATGCTGCTATTTTTATTCATGTTTTATTTCTCTTATAAATGTAATATACCTCTGGCTTTCTTTTTTCTGCTGCCTTGTTAGTTTTGGGGTGTGGTTATGCTAATTTAGTAGATTGAGTACAAGGACTTTCTCTCTTTTCTATGCTATTCACCAATTTAAATGGCACAAGAATTACCCATTCCTCACAAATTGATAAATTTTACCTGTAAAACTACCAGGTAACAATTTTTCCCCACTCCATGTAGAAGAGAGAGATACTTCTTGTGACTACCAACTTTGCTTTCAACAGGCTCTTTAGACTAGTTTGTGGGAATTAATATCCTTCTCATTCATTTTTCCTTTTAGCAAATTAGATCTACATCAACCATCTTAGTATCTATTACTTCACAAAGCGGCCAACTGGAATGACCAAAATCCTTTTGTGTTGTAAATCAGTTCCCAAGAACCTTGATTGTATAAACAACTAATTGAAATTAACACATTGATGACTGGTTACATTTTTAATTTAAAAAACAAACTACACTGCCTTCACACGAAAAAGTAACTGCAAAGTGAGATTTGAGGATTTATAAGAAGCTTTAGGTGAAATGAAAGGTATAAAGAAAGTGGTCAGGAAATGACCAATCAGACATATAGCTCTAGGGGAAGATAGTCTTTCTTTCTACTATATAAAGGTTGTTGAAAAGTTCTCAGTTTTATTTTTACAGCACATTACCAATATTTTCTACCTTGCTCCTCTTGCCAAATCTGAATTGTTTCTCCTTTTCTCTCATTGTAAAGTGAAAAATGGAATGAATATGGTGGTGGTGGTGAGAGGGGTGTAATGAAAGTCAAAGCAGAGGAAAAGGCAACATAGCCACCCAAACTCCCAAAGGAAAAATTGCAACAAGCAAGTTAAAACAGATAAGAAAGGTTGTTCAGGTCCATTGCAATAGGAAAGGGAGATTGAATACAACTCTTATTAAAATGAAAGATGGGAAAACTTGTAAGCACTGGAAACAAAGGAGGTTGGTAACTGTGATTAGGCCATCTGTGTTTGCTAAATGGTGCTTACAGAAGTTAGGCTTCCATCCTCCCATAGACTGGTAAATAGAGGAGGCACTATCTTTCTTGATGATTACAGTTCAAAGGGATGATCTTCAGGTCCTGGAGAAAGGCAATTATGGGGTTGAGAAACTGGCAATAAGCTGAGAAAGGACTGATATCTCAAAAGAGGAGAGAAAGAACTTACAACTGTAAGTTCTCTAAAATTAATGCTTTAAGAAAAAGGAGATCAGGAGTCCAGTGTCAGGAAGAAAAATGTCTAAATTTTAGTTAAGCTGAGGGAAATATTAAGGCTGTCTTGGTCAAAACCACTTTATAGTTTCTATGACCTATTCACTAAATGCTGCTGACCAGGGCGCCTGAGTGACGCAGTTGATAAAATGTCTGACTCTTGATTTTGGCTCAGGTAATGATCTCAGGGCCATAAGATGAAGCCCCATGTTGGCCTTCATGCTGAGTAGTGAGTCTGCTTAAGATTCTCTCTCTCCCTCAGTCCCACCCCCTAATCATGCACTCTCTTGCTCTCTCTCAAAAATAAAATAATAAATAAAAATAAATACTGCTGGCCTTCTTTGACAGAACTAGGATTTGAGGGATATTTGCTTGTTTTATTTAATTTATTTCCTCATTTCCAGGAGGCACTTTCAAATAAGGCAACATTTAGCAGACCTATAAAGATCTGTAATTTTCACAAGCTCTTAATTCTGAATACATTCAAAGCTGCAGATTCAATTGTGTTAAATGACATTAGCTTAATATCTGCTTTGGAAATTGAATTTATCCTTCTTTTCTCAACTAAAAATTTTTTAATCACTGCATTCCTACATTATATTCTTTAGTTCACCCTCTTACAATAAATTAGAAGTAAAATATTCAAGTAGTAGAGCAGGAATATGGTGATGGAATAGGAGGACCCTAGTTTCAGCTCATCTGAGGAACACAAATAAATATCAAATCATACTAAATACCCTGGAAATCAACCTGAAGACTGACAGGTCTAAAGGGAAAGGAAGAGTCCACATCAAAGAAGGTAAGAAGTGCAGAGACATTGCTTCTGAGAGAGACAAATTGCAGCTGCTGTGGTGGGGGATGAAGCTGCAGTTGCAGAAAAGGCTGAGAGAGGGGAACACATAGAGGAATACCTAAGCAGAATGTTTCCCTGGAGCCACTGGCTTGGAAAAAGAAAGGGTTTGAATTTCATGAGCTCTTGCAACCAGAAAGGCTTAAAGCCTTGAGTTTTAAAGATCAGTAGGTGGAACTGGGTGACTCAGTGGTTGAGTGCCTGCTTTCAACTCAGGGCTTGATCCCAGGGTCCCGGGATCGAGTCCCACACTGGGGTCCCTTCGTGGAGTCTGCTTCTCCCTCTGCCTGTGTCTCTGTCTCTGTCTCTTTCATGAATAAATAAAATCTTAAAAAAAAAAAAAGATTAGTAGGTTTGGCTAGGATAGAACCCACAGGGTACTGCATTGCTTCTGGAAAGAAGTCAGGCAACCCAAGGGCAGACAGAATGGAAACAGTGATCCAAAGAGGCCCTAAGGCGCACTGTGGGGAGATTATTTGCTCTTCTCAGAGTGTGTTTCTGAGAGGAAGTATTCATAGAGACACCTCTCTGGGAACAAAGTATTGCCCTATGCCATTTCCCTCCCCTACCCCTCAGCATAAACACAGAACCACCTGTAGGAAGCATCACTGTGCCTACACTGGCTTTCTAACTTGCTTATACCAAGCCCCACCACCTGTGGCTGGTGGAAATGTCCCTCTCAGTTACACATGCCTCAGTCCCAGCATGGCAGGCCCCTCCCTCAGAAGACTAGTACACACCCCAGCCCAGCACATGTCTCCAGACCAGATTGTTTTACAGCACCTTACTTCTGGTGGAGGTGATGACAGATCTCATTTCATAAGATCAGAGCACACTTAGCTAAAACTTGTCATATTCAGACCAAGGACCATACACTGCACACAGCAGTGAGCCTCTGCAGATGAGTGGCCTAAAATACAAATAGCCAAAACACAAGAGCAGAGCACATGTATCACACACTGGAGATACTGCCTGAAGCACCAGGCTCTGTGCACTGCATCATAGCTTCTTCATAAGGCCATAGCTTTCAGGAGCAGGAAACATAACTGGTTTTCTAACACAGAGAAGAAGGCAGAAACTCAGATAAAATGCCAAGGTGGGGGAATTTATCACTAATGAAAGAACAAGATAAGGCCACAACCAGAGATCTAAGCAGAACAGATTTATTTTTATTATTTATTATTATTTTATTTTACTTATGTAAAATGCCTGATGGAGAACTTAAAGCAAAAATAATAAGGATACTCATTGGGTTTGAGAAAGGAAGATATCAATGAAATCCTTACCATAGAGATAAAATAGTTAAAAAGAATCAGAGATGAAGAGTGCAATAAACGAGACTAGAAACACTCTTGATGCAATGAACAGTAGGCTAGAGGCAGAGGAATAAATTAATGACCTAGAAGACAAAGTAATGGAAAACAATGAAGCTGAATGAAAGAGAGAAAGAAGAATTTTGCAACATGAGAACAGACTTAGGTAACTCTGTGGCTCCATCAAACATAATAACATTCATATCAAAGGAGTCCCTGAAAAAGAAGAGAAAGAAAATTTATTTCAAGAAACAATAGCAGAAAATGTTCCTAACCTGGGGAAGGAAACAGACAGCCAGGTCAATGAGACACAGAGAACTCCCATCAAAATCAACAAAAGCAGGCCAACACAAAGACATATTGTAATTAAATTTGCAAAATGCAGGGGGAAATAAAAAACCTTAAAAGTAACAGGACAAAAGAAGTCCTTAACTTACAAGGGAAAACCCAGAAGGCCAGCTAGAGATTTCTTAACAGAAATTTGGAAAGCCAGAAGACTGTGGCATGATATATTCACCATGCTGAATGGGAAAAATCTGCAGCCCAAAATATTCTCTCCAGCAAAGTTATTCAGAATAGAAGGAGAGCTAAAGAGTTTCCAAGACAAAAACTAAAGGAGTTCATGACAACTAAGCCAGCCATTCGAGAAATATTAAAGGGGACAAAAGGAGACAGTTTGGGTGGAAAGGAAATACCAAAAGTGGTAGCATAAAGGCAGGAAACACAAAAGTGGTAAAAATGAATATTTCTGTAAAAATTAACTGAGGAACTCACAAAAAAGAATATAAAGTATAATAACATATACCTAAAGCATGGGGAGGAGAGGAGAAAATAATATATTCAAACTTGAATGATCATCAATTTAATATAGACTACTATTTGCAGAAAATGTAATATACAAATGTGATGGTAACCATATAGCAAAAACCACGAATAAAACTTCAAAGAATAGTGACAAATAAATCCAAATATATCACTAAAGAACATCAGCAAAACATGAAATAGAGAAAGACAAGAAAGGATCAGAAAAAAATCTCCAGAAACAACCACAAAACAAGTAAAAAAAATGGCATATATATCAATATTTACTTTGAATGTATATTGACTAAAAGGTCCAATAAAAAGACAAAGGGTTTCAGAATGGATAAAAAAAATAAGATACTTCTATATTTGCTTCCTATAAGAGATTCATTTTAGACCTAAAAACACCTACAGTTTAAAAGTGAGGAGTTGGAGAAACATTTATCATGTAAATGGATGTCAAAGAAAGCCAGAGAGCAATACTTATAGTGAATAAGCTAGGCTTTAAAAACAAGTCTCATAAGAGACAAAGAAGGGCACTATATGATAACAAAGGAGACAATTTAATAAGATCTAACAATTATAAATATTTATGCACCAACATGGGATTCCCAAATATGTTAAACAATAATAAATAAAGTAACTAATTGATAGTAATACAATAATAATAGGGACTTTTTAACACCACTCACATCAGTGGACAGATCATTTAAGCAGAACATAAACAAGGAAACAGTGGCTTTGAATGCTACGTGGGACCAGATGGACATAACAGAAACATTCAGGACATTGCTTCCTAAAACAGCAGAATACACATTCTTTTCAAATGCACATGGAACATTCTCCAGAATAGATCACACATTAAGTCAAAAGCAGGCCTCAACAAATACAAAAATATTGAAGTCATACCATGCACCTTTTCTGACCACAAAACTATGAAACTAGAAGTCAACCACAAGAAAAAACTTGGAAAGACCACAAATATATGGAGGTTAAAGAACATGCTATAAGAACATGTCAGCCAAGAAACCTAAGATAAATTTTAAAAATACATGGAAACAAATGAAAAAAAATACATGGAAACAAATGAAAAAGAAAACACCATGGTCCAAAACCCTTAGGACCAGCAAAAAGTGGTCCCAAGAGGGAAATATACAGCAATACCATCCTACCTCAAGAAGGAAGAAAAATCTCAAATACACAACCTAGCCTTTCACCTACATGAGCTAGAAAAGAACAAGCAAACCAGCAGAAATAAGGAAATAATAAAGATTAGAGCAGAAATAAATGATATAGAAACTAAAAAGAAAAAAAAAGAACAGATCAATGAAACTAGGAGCTGGTTCTTTGAAAAAATTCATAGAATTAAAGATGACACAAAGAAGTGGAAAGACATTCTATGTTCATGGATTTGAAGAACAAATATTGTTAAAATGTCTATACAACCCAAAGCAATCTACACATTTAATGCATTCCTTATCAAAATGCCAACAGCATTTTTCACAGAGCTAGAACAAACAATCCTAAAATCTGTATGGAACCTAAAATTTGTATGGAACCCCAAATAACCAAAACAATCTTGAAAAAAAAGAGCAAAGCTGGAAGCATCACAATTCCAGGCTTCAGGTTATATTACAAAACCATAATAATCAAAACAGTGTGGTACTGGCACAAAAACAGACACATAGAACAATGGAACAGAATAGAAAACTCAGAAAAGAACCCACAACTATATGGTCAATTCATCTTTGACAAAGCAGGGAAGAATATCCACTAGGGAAAAGGCAGTCTCTTTAACAAATGGTGTTGGGGAAACTAGATCACTTTATTAAACCGTACACAAAAAATAAATTCAAAATGGATCAAAGACCTATATGTAAGATCCAAAAACATAAAAATCCTTAGAAAAGAACACAGGCAGTAACATCTTTGACATTGGCTATAGCAACTGTTTTCTAGATTTGTGTCCAGAGGCAAGGGAAACAAAAGCAAAACATTGGGACTACATCAAAATAAAAGGCTTTTGCACAGTGAGGGTAATAATCAACACAAATTAAAGGCAACCATGGAATGGGAGTAGATACTTTCAAGTGACATATCTGATAAAAGATTAGTATCAAAATGTATAAGGAACCTCTAAAACCCAACATCCAAAAAACAAATAATCCAATTAAAAAATAGGCAAAAGTCATGCATAGACATTTTTTCAAAGAAGACAGAGATATGGCCAATAGACACATAAAAATGTTTAACATCACTTATGATCAGGGAAATGAAAATCAAAACCACGAGATATCATTTCACATCTGTCAAAATGGCTAAAATCAACAATACAAGAAACAGCAGGTGTTAGTGAGGATGTAGGAAAATGGGAGCTCTTTTGGACTGTTGGTGGAATTGCAAACTGATGCAGCCACTGTGGAAAACAGTATGGAGTTCCCTCAAGAAGTTAAAAATAGTATTTTCTTGTGTTCCAGCAATATTGTATTATCTACAATAGCCAAATTATGGAAACAACCAAGTGTTCACTGATTGCTGAATAGGTGAAGAAGATGTGCTAATATATATGTTATGCATACTAATATATATAATATTAATATATGTTAATACTACTAAGCCATATAAATAATGAAATCTTGCCATTTGCAAGAACACGGATGGAGCTAGAGAGTATAATGCTAAGCAAACTAAATGAGTCAGAGAAAGACAAATACCATTTCACTCATATGTGGAATTTAAGAAACAAAACAAATGAGTGGCAAACCAAGAAACAGACTTTTAATGGTAGAGGACAAACTGATGCTTACCAGAAGGGAGATGGGTGAAACAGGTGATGCGGATTAAGGACTGTACTCGTACGGAAGTATGGAATCACTATATTGTACACCTGATACTAATATTATACTGTATGTTAACTAACTGGAATTTAAATAAAAACTTTAAATAAAAAAGAAATAAAAGATATAACTAATAAAAAAGTATTCAAGTAGTAAAAGAAAATATTTTGTTCCTGGAAATAGTAACTTAATGAACAGAAGTTGGGATGCCTGGGTGGCTCAGTGGTTGAGCTTCTGCCTTCAGCTCAGGACAGGATCCTGTGTCCTGGAATCTAGTCCTGCATCAGGCTCCCCATAGGGAGCCTGCTTCTCCCTCTGCCAGTGTCTTGGCCTCTCTCTGTGTGTCTCTCATGAATAAATAAATAAAATCTTTTTCAAAAAAATGAACAGAAGGTTGATTTTTTTAAAAAAAAATACCACCTTATAGATGGTTTTCTCAAAGAGGCCACTGAGAAGAGAATAAGTAAGAAGCTGTGAATGTTGGGATTTTAGATACTGAGATTCAACTATGGGGAAAGATTCTAGAAACTTTTTGACTTGTAGTAGCATATAATAAGAAAAATTGAACCAGAGGTAGAAACTATAATCAATTGAAAGAACTATGAAAGAAATTGCCTTTTTAAAACTGTTTACTGATATGCTGTTTGCAAAAGTTTTTATTTGATGTTGTCAAGTAAAAGGTTAACAGGAAGGAAAGAAAATGGGAAGGGAAGCAACTTGCTGGCAACTCCTGAAATCTGTCACATTTGTTTCTGTTTCTTTTACATCCCACATGTTTTTGTCCCAGGCATCTCCCATTACTCTAAAATGAAAAAGAAAAGATATACAGAATCCAATGAAACTCATGCGGATAACAAGACTCTAATGTTGTTAAATTTGAAGTTTTTTACCTCACACTGGTGTGGATGCAGTTGACATTTCATTAATACAGTTCAGGATTTCGTTGGTAAAACTGTGTAAGTGGAATGTCGACGTGGTTACATTTTTTGACTGAAATGAACAACAATTTAGGAGAAAAGCTGTGGTAAATGTCATATCCTTAGATCACCCTGTATAAACTTTGGCCTACATGTTCTGTTTTTGCCAGTGTTTAATTATAATGATATTACACAAGGTGGTTGACGGGAATCTTTTCGTGGTGGCTTTGACAGTCCCTCAGCCAGCAGAGCATTATGTGGTGGTTGAACTTTAGCAAAATTAATCGCTCAATATGATTAGCATTGGATCTCTTGGGATACAGGCAAGGTCTTTATTTCATAATTCAAGGTGGATGTTAATAAGGAATGTTATTTTTGTACTGTTTATGATAATTATGACTCTAGATACATATAAGAAAAGTTCTGTTATATGGAAAACAAAGACAATTCATTAGGATCCTTCTGTTCTGTATTAATCTATTTTAAAAACAATGTATCTTTCCTAAGCATGACAAAATGTCTACATAAGAATCATATCAAGTCAACCTATGGTTATAAATGCTCATAAATAATTCCATAGATCACTCAAAAACTCTTTTCAAAAGTCATTGTTATATTATTTAGCAGGATGAATTCTTTGCCTAAGGTTATATTTAAACATGAGATGTTATGCCCTGGTATTTATCAATCGATTCCAGTGAGGCTAGGGAAAAGGCAAGTCTGAGTTTAAACACTGTTAAAGGATAATCTAAATATGGCCAATAAAGACATGATTGTTCTTCTACATCATAAGTATTGAGAAAAACAATGTGATAAAGTGGGAGGAGATTTTTCTTATATGGATTTCTCAAGTTTTTATAGAGAAAACAACACAGTCTGTGACAGCACATGTTTGATATCGTACACTCCAATCCTGGGATGGTAAATCTGTGAGGGCTTTTGGAGATCATCCAGTCTAAATCTTACATTAAGAATAAAAAAATTGGGGGCACCTAGGTGGCTCAGTCGGTTAAGCATCTGACTCTTGATTTCAGCTTGGGTCATGATCTCAGGGTCCTCAGCTTAAGCCCTATGTTGGGCTCACTGCTCAGCAGGGAGTCTGCTTCTTCCTCTCTTTCTACCCCTTCCCTGCTTGTGCTCTTTCTCACATTCTCTCTCTCTCTCTCTCTCTCTCTCTCTCTCTCTCTCTCTCAAATAAATAAATAAAATCTTTAAAAAAATAAAATAAAAATACTTTTGACATTAATTATCACTATAGATGAGAGTTGGCATATTTAAGATGAGAAGATTAGAACTCAAATCTCCAGGCTCTAATTGCAATCTACTTTCCATTATACCATACTATCTGTCTTAATTTAGATTCAAAACACATATTTGGATGAAATAATGGATACCTAGACAGGACTGAAGACATTCGTCCGTTTTATCATCATCCCTTTGACATCCCCAGATGAGATTAGGCCAACACATAATGAGTGCTCTACAAATGCCCTTGATGATGTCATGATCACAACTTACTTGTCAATGAGCTTCCCCTGTAAGACTAAGGAAGTTTCTAAACTAGTCATAAGGGGTCAGAAAACCTCAGCATCTCCAAAAAGTAGGGATTGGAATTATATGCTATGGGTTTCTGCCTTGGTTCTCTATCTAGCACTATGTTTTGCAAGCAGGATACCTCTCTCTTTGAAATCACTCTACCCTAATCCATAAACTTGTTGCATTTCAATATTGTATTTGAGCAATTTAATAGCCTTTTATTTTCATGGATGCTTGTCTTACCAATGCAGTGTATTAAACCATTACTTCTTTTCTCCTCAAATCCCTCAAATCACAGGATTAACTCGTTGAACTAGAAATGCTTCACTTCCCCTCTGAGTTGCAAAGTAGCTGCCTTGATTACATTTAGTAAACAAAATGAGTAAATTGGCATGTCGGTGTTGTTTTTTAATTTCATTCTAGTAAAATAGATCACAATTTGGGAATATATTGTATATAGCATATATCTGCCGATGGGGTGTGCGATATAATGTGAAATAAAATAATAAATAAAATAAATAAAATAGTAACAGGAAAGATGGTTGAAGACAAAGTTTGATTCTAACCGATGATTGAAATCACTGTTCAATGTCTTACGAAATCAAGCTTAGAGCACTTTTTATTAGTCTAATAAAAGAGGCCGTAATTAGGAACAAAGCCCACTTACCTGGGATCTTACTTATGTTAAGTCTTGTTAGTACCAAGTGAAAGTAGCACATAATCTGAATTTCTGGATATCATAGTGAGCTACTTGTTCTCCTACTTTTCAGTGAAGGATCTCATTCCTTTTTTCTTTTTTTTTTTTTAAGATTTTATTCATTTATGAGAGACACAGAGAGAGAGAGAAAGAGAGAAAGAGGCAGAGACACAGGCAGAGGGAGAAGCAGGCTCCATGCAGGGAGCCCGACAAAAGGATCTCATTCTTATCCAATAAAGTTGAACCACAGTTTGCTCTTCAAAAAAAGTTACCAACTTATGGTTGAAGGCAGCACAGCATAGTAGTCCAGAAAAATGTGACCTCTGCAATTAGAGCACCTGAATATATCTCTTGGGTCTAATACATTCTACCCTTGTCTCAGATATAGTAATAAAACTTCTCTTTGTGCCTTACACATTGGGTTGTTGATAGGATTAAATGAGATAATGAATGTCAGTTTCTTAGAACAGCGTCTGACCCCTGGAAAACCTTCAATAATTTTATTTATGTATTTTTTGTTTGCATTTTAATTCCAATTAGTTAACATACAGTGTTATGTTAGTTTCAGATGTACAATATAGTGATTTGAATTGTAAAAATCAATTTTTTACAAAATTGTAAAAAAGAAAAAAAATTATTATTCTTTTTTAACAAACAGCAGATCAAAAGTAGTAGGCAAAAAGAGAATTACAATCCTTTCAGGGCTTTGATTCCTCATGTTCTAAATTCTAGGACATAATTTACTGCAACTTCAGATTTTATTAGAAGTTCAGAGGTTACTTAGCCTATAGCATCTATAAACTGAATACAGCTCACAGAACAAATCCTGCCCACTGCTTGTTCTCATAAATAAAGTTTTATTGGAACACAGTGACACTCATTCATTTACATATTATCTGTGGCTGTGTTTGCTCTGTAAAGCAGAGTTGAATGGTTTCATCACAGACAGTCTGGCCTGTAAACTCTAAAATATTTATTATCTATCCCTGTACAGAATGAGTTTGGATAAGCCTAGTTATAGCAGTTAGATAACTGAAATTGTAAGATAGGTTAGATAATTATAACTGAATTGTAAGAAAGGTTTTGCTGGGAAGAAGACCTTCTGCAAATCCAATGCTGAAAATAAAGACAGATTTATTTTGAAAATAGCTCATAAAGAGTAAATTATCCAAGAGTCCACACTTATTTCTGTTAAAGCTTTACTGATGTGTAATTTTCATACCACAAAGTTCATTATTTTAAGAATGAGTCAATAATACATTCACACAATTATATATAGAGTTGCACAGCCATCTCCACAATTAAATTTTCAAGCATTTTTATTACTCTGAAAAATTCCCTTGTATCTATTTGCATTCAAACCCTAGTCCTATCTTCTTGCTTCAAGCAACTACTTATTTCCTTTCTAGCTCTATAAATTTGCCTTTTATGGACATTTCCTATAAATGGAATCATATAATATATCATCCTTTGTTTCTGACTTCTTTCACTTAGGATATTACTTTTAAGGCCCATTCATGTAGAAGCATTATTAATATTTTGTTTTCTTTGATTACTAAGTAGTAATTCATCATACAGGTATACAAAGTTTTATCTATTTACCAGTGATGGACATTTACATTGTTTGGAGTTTGGGGGTTTTTTTGTTTTTTTGGTTTTTTTTCCCTTTATTTATTTTTTATTTATTTTTTATTTTTATTTTTTTTAATTAACTTTTATTGGTGTTCAATTTACCAACATACAGAAAAACACCCAGTGCTCATCCCGTCAAGTGTCCACCTCAGTGCCCGTCACCCATTCCCCCTGACCCCCCGCCCTCCTCCCCTTCCACCACCCCTAGTTCATTTCCCCTAGTTAGGAGTCTTTATGTTCTGTCTCCCTTCCTGATATTTCCCAACATTTCTTTTCCCTTCCTTTATATTCCCTTTCACTATTATTCATATTCCCCAAATGAATGAGAACATACACTGTTTGTCCTTCTCCGATTGACTTATTTCACTCAGCATGAGTTTGGGGTTTTTATGAATAATGCTGCTGCTACTAACATTCACTAACAAGTTCTTATGTTAGCAAGATATATTTTCACCTGGGGATGGAAATACTTATCATCTGATAAATTGATGCTTAAATTGTTAAGAAATCGCCTGTTTTCCAAAGTGGCTATACCATGTTGCATTCTCATGAGTGAGATGTAGTGGTTTCAGTTTTGACATTTCTACCACTATTTGTTGTTATCTGTCTTTCTATTTTAACCATTATAGTAAATGTAAAATGGATATCTCCTTTTAATTTGTTTTCTTCTAATAACAAGGAATGATGTTTCATATGCTTAATATCCATTTAGTTGTCTTTGGTGATATTCAATGGTATATTCAAATCCTTTACCCATTTTTTGTCTTTTTAAAAAGATTTTATTTATTTATTTATTTATTTATTTATTTATTTATTTATTTATTTATAGCATGTGCCGGCACAAGTGTGGGGAGGGGCAAAGGGAGAGGAAAAGAGAGAATATCAAGCTGACTTCATGCTGAGGTCACAGAGCCTGTGATGGGGCTCAATCTCAGGACCCCGAGATCATGACCTCAGCTGAAATCATAAGTGGAGTGCATAACCGACTGAGCCATCCAGGCATCCCTCAATTTTTGTCTTTTTATTATACAATTATTAGTTTTATAAATTATAAGTACAAACAACTTATCTGATGTGGGCTTATTTTTTTTTAACAACTGTGTCTTCAAATCACAGGCAGACCAAAGTAGCATTAATCCTTCTGACCCTGGATAACTGTAATGCCTTATAGGAGATAAGGTATAGACTTTGTAGTCAGGCAGTCCTGGATTCAGTGTTGTGTACTGAATTTTGGATCAAAATTTTAACTTATTTTTCTGTAAAACAGCACAAACTTCATGTGAGAAATGAATGAGCAAGTCCATGTCAGCAATTTTCTTTGAAGTGGATAAATAAAACCCACTTCCTACCCTTACTACTTCATTCTCTTTGGGAGAGAGAGATATTTAAAGAGAAAATGTCATCCTATGACAGGGGCCATTTTAAAGGTATTGACAGTATCCTGCTGATACTAAGAAGCAAAAGAGTTGATCCAGACAAGGTGGAGTAGTCAGGAAGTGCTTGCTTCTTGAGGGATCTGATGCTAAGCAGTGTTAAATGCTGGAGGAGAGTGTATTTAAAGCTGACTCCAGTGCATGTGTGGTTTCATGGATTTTTTAAATTAGTATTCTCTTTGTGTTTCAGTCCTAAATAAATCTTTTAGAAGAGATTTATAAGGGAATTTTCTTAGAGAATATTTGTTTTCTATCCATTGACAAAGGAGTGCCATTTATGTTGAGGCCATCATAGCAAATGAGGGCTAAATTCATGAGGATTGTTTGTTGGTCAGTTGTAGTAAGACTGCTGAATGATTTGATAATCAGACTCAGAATCATTTCTGAAGGATTTGGAAATACTTATCTGAAGGGTTAGATTGTAATTATGTATAAAAGATGATCCAGAGTAATCCAATTCCCACTCTTTTCTGTTTCATTACAATGATGTAGTGCTATTAAAAATAACTGGCTTCCTTGTGCAATGAGCAAAGAGGGGAAAACATGTTACTTTTGTTGATTTGAAAGCTGAGAGACTGTGAAAGGCATATTAACTTTTTTGAGGCCACCTGACAACCACCAAATATTGTTAATGAAGCTTCAGAACAGTCTAGTTGTGCATGAATTTCATATTAAATTGATAGCAAAATGAAACTGTGATATTCAAGTTACGGTAGGAAACGCCTGATGTCATTCAGTGCCCTTTTCTTATTCTGAGCCTTTATTAGGAGTCTGTCTTCAAAGTATCTTTCAGTTGGGCTTAATGTCAAGAAGATGAAGATGAATATTACACAAAAGAAGGATAAAAGGGTGGAGGGAATTAAGGCCTTGGAGAGGCTGAAAAAAGGAGAGTAGCAAAAAGTCATAAAACAGACAGAGATCATGGAGGGTATGGGGTGTCTGCACTGTTATCCTCCAAGTTGTGAACTTCCAGGAAGTTCCAGAAGCAATTCATGTTTTGATATACCTTACTCTCTCTCATGACAATCTGAAATGTATGTATAGAAATAGTGTCACCCATGGGAGCCCAAGGCAACGTGAAATGTGCAGTGATGTTCAAGGGGGATTTATTATCAATCACTAATGCATGCAGAAACAAAACAAAAATCACTGATAATGTTAATGCTTGAAAAACGGTTGTGGAATAGAACGAATTCCAAATAAGTTTCATTCATGAGCCCTTTACTCCCTCCTTAGTACCAAGTAATAGTATACAAGAGCAGAAGCAGTGCTATCTACCTGAAGCAATTTCCAAATAAGCCAAGAGTGTTAGCATAAGCTGGGAACAGAGTTTAAATAGAGAATAATCTGAAATAAGGCAAAAAAATGTATCTAGTGGGAAATGAAAAAAAAAGGAATTGGCTAGGGGAAAACCACTAAAGAGGTCTATAGGCCACTGAGATTTCATCTTACAATATAACATAAAGCACAGCTTTGACAAGTATCAGTATAATTTGTTCTTGAATCAAAGTATGTTTTCTTGTCACTTATTGGATAAAGTTTCAATTTGGGGCATATAGACACAGCATTTAGATTCAGGCATGTAAGCCATATTAGAAAAAAATAATTGGTAGGAAAACTTGTATTTGAACCATGAACGATGGATGAGTATGTGCGATAAAGCAGCTACATACTAGGTAATTTGCATAGACAGAGGAGGCATAATAAATGGACTGTTTGTCTTTCAAGGTCCAGTTCAAAGACCTTCTCCTGTTACCCTGATCAGAATTAATCATCTTTCCTCTTCACTTTCATTGTCCCTCTATTGGAGTGATTATTTTGTGTTCATTTTATTATTTACATGCTATGTTTATGACATTTTAATTATAATGTCCTTGAGGACAGGCCATAGGTCTGACTGAGTTTTGTTGCTTCTGTCCTCTGATCCCTGCACACACACACACACACACACACACACACACACAAATATCCGCCTTTTACCTAGGATACAGGGCGTAATACCATACAAATTATCAGTAATACAGACTTTAAGCAGAGAAAGACCCAAAATTCAGAACTTAGATTACCATGTGAAAGCTAGGCTCATCGTAGACAATGATTTAGGCTTTTTAATTCTGCTTCTTTTGAGAAACGGGACAATAATAACAATATAACTGGTTCTATAGGGTATCTTGCCTCTGTTGGTTGGGACAGGAGTGTAACTTGAACTCTCTTAAGCAAAAATATATGGAGGTGGTGAGGGTAAGCTTTGCAAGGGGACTGGAACTAGGGCAGCTCATACTTCACAGGACTTTAGAGTCCAGGGAACCTCGTGAGTCTTCAGGTATTTCTGAACTCCTCTCCAACAGACTTGTGTCTCTGGGCCCCTAATTTCTACATCTTTTTAAAAATGACAACTTTATTTCTTCAGGGAACCCTTCCCCTGACTCCCCAAAGAAGAATCTATCTTCCCTTCAAGTTCTAGCAGAAAAATCCCAGGGGAGGACTTTACTTGTATTTCTTTCTGTGTAATATACCCACTTCTGACTATAATTAGGAAGTTACCAGAAAGAGAAAGGGGAGATTTTTGTCAAGCAAAAAAAACAATAACTATCAGATGCACCCCATACAAAATTCTTAGTACAATGCTTACATGTAACAGATGCTTAATAAGCAATATATTTTTAAAAAGATAATTTAAATTAAATTTGCCAAAATATAGTATAATACCCAGTGCTCATCCCATCAAGTGCCCTCCTCAGTGCCCATCACCCAGTTACCCAACTCCCTACCCACCTCCCCTTCTGCAACCCTTTGTTTGTTTCCCAGAGTCAGGAGTCTCTCATGGTTTGTCTCCCTCTCTAATTTTTCCCCACTCAATTTCCCTCCTTTCCCTTACAATCCCTTTCACTATTTTTTATATCCATGTATGAGTGAAACCATATGATGATTCTCCCTCTCTGATTGATTTATTTCACTCAGCATAATACACTCCAGCTTCATCCATGTCAAAGCAAATGGTGGGTAATCATCTCTTCTTGGCTGAATAATATCCCATTGTATATAGACCACATCTTCTTTATCCATTCATCTGTTGAAGGACATTGTGGCTCCTTCCACAGTTTGGCTATTGTGGACATTACTGCTATGAGCATTGGGGTGCAGGTGTCCTGGCGTTTCACTACATCTGTATCTTTGGGGTAAATCCCCAGCAGTGCAATTGCTGGGTCGTAGGATGGTTCTATCTTTAACTTCTTGAGGAACCTCCACATTGTTTTCCAGAGTTGCTGTACCAGTTCACATTCCCACCAACAGTGCAAAAGGGTTCCCCTTTCTCCACATCCTCTCCAACATTTGTTGTTTCCTGTCTTGTTAATTTTCACCATTCTCACTGGTGTGAGGTGGTATCTCATTGTGGTTTTGATTTGTATTTCCCTGATGGCAAGTGATGTGGAGAATTACAAAAATAATTTTTATAAACAACCAGTGATTCAATGTAAAGAATAATTCCCTTCTCTATAGTGGCTTGTTCAGTAAGAAATTGTTACATGAATAAGTAGCTGGCCATAAGGTGAAAAAAATAATCATCTAGATTATTATAATGCCCATCTTCCCTACATCAGTAAATTGCACAAGCCATCCCAAACGGGAGTTGTTTTCTCTTCAGACTAGATAATAGGTCCTGTCCAAGTATCTTCATTTCTGAGGATATAATCCTAGACAAAACCACTGTCATCCCTCAATGGATTGCTGAAATAAACCATCTAAATAAATTCTCTGCTTCTGTTCTTGTCCTCTTAGATGCTGTTTCCTCAACAATAACTGAAGTTCTCTCTTAAAAGAGTAAATCTAGGGATCCCTGGGTGGCGCAGCGGTTTAGCGCCTGCCTTTGGCCCAGGGCGCGATCCTGGAGACCCGGGATCGAATCCCACGTCGGCCTCCCGGTGCATGGAGCCTGCTTCTCCCTCTGCCTGTGTCTCTGCCTCTCTCTCTCTCTCTCTGTGACTATCATAAATAAATAAAAATTAAAAAAAAAGAGTAAATCTACTCAACAATTATTCTTCTGATTCAAGAGAGTCTTCTCACATCAATTAGAGTATAGTCTAAACTCCGAACCCTACTCAACATCCCTTCTCTATCTGGCCTATCCTCTCACTGCACCCCATCACTTCTTATGCTTATGTCCTTGCATCCTGACTTCACTATGTCAGTCAGGAACTCAACATCCTCCCAGCTCAAGATGTTGACTATTTTCCTCTCCAGAATGTTCTTCCAGAATTTTGTATGTCTACCTCCCTTGCCTTTCTTTAGATGTATAATGAAATGCATCACCATAACCAACTGTCTTCTCTAATATCCTCGGCTAATGTAGCATACTCCCACCTCACTTCCCAATTCTTCCTACTAAAATATAAACAGGTAAGATTTATAGCTGTCTCGTTCATTACTTTATCCTTAGGGTTTAATCTATGGAAGGAACTTAATAATTACATGCTGGTGATAGACAAAGTATGATTTGAGTACAAAACAGGAGAATTAAGAGCTCAAAATCCCCAGGGTGATGTTAATACTTGATTAAGGCACAGTCTCTGTAAGGGCTTTGTTAAAAAGCCGGATGCTTGCTTAGAGATGATATAGTATATTGTCATTTGCACTCTACTGAGATATTAGTGGTATTGTGGACCAGGAGTATGTGGTCACCTAACAAGATCCTGAGGGAATGGAACCCAAATTAGACATTTTTTTAAGAGAAGCAGAGAAATAAATGTCAGACAGATATAGGAACCTGCTTGGATTCCTTATCTGGGAATTTGTACAAGGCATGAATATAGTATAGAAAATCAGTAGGGCTTTGAGAAAAGGTAGGAAAGTATTTTAAACTTCCTTTTAAATTTGCAAAGATGCTACCATAGGACTGGCAGCATAATACCATGCTTTAAGTCAGTAAACAAAAAAGAGGCAGTCCTCAATTTGTTGGATTACCTTAGGCAGATCTGTCGCATCTCTGAGCTCTGGTTTTCACCTCTGAAATGAGGGCTGGCTTAATGACTTGTAGAGGCTTTCCTGCTTTAACATTATATGAGCCTATAGACTTCCTCACATGAGCATTCCTCAAATGTAAATGAAGGGTTTACAGAGCCTTGGAGGCCTTTCTTAAAGTCTGCAGGGAGAAGATACCAAGAAAAATGTATCAATTGCCAAGGCAGCCTCTCCAAGATACAAACCAGATGTATGTCACAGTAACCACTGTGGGACTTTCCTACTTAACTTTGTCAACTCTGGAGGGGATGAATGAGGGCCATTAAGATGAAGCCAGTGTGTATGTGTATACTTGTGGGGGTTTTGCCCACATATTTTTTCATTTCTTATTATATCAATATAATCTCTTTGAAAATTAACAAAAATGAAAGCCTATTTTATCTTTTAATATTTTTATAATGATAATAGCATCATTGACATAGCTAGCTCCTAAAGATCTAAAGATCTATTAGAATAGGGCTGCAGAATCTTTGTCTTGTTTATTGCAGGCATTACACCTTCATGTAGGTTATAGCTTCTACCTCAGGCCTAACAAGAGAAAACAAGTAAAAGAAGTTACATGCTTGATCCTTATTTCTTTGTTCTGATACACTTTGGGGGCACCAAAGCAGTAACTGATTTACCAGAGTGAACTCTGATATGCCCCAGCATTTAGGAGAACAGGATCTACCCACAGGATTTTAGGTTAGACTCTAATAGCCAGGGGCTGAGTCTCAAAAGCAAAATGAAAAATTGTCTCTTTAAGGGATAATTCCACAAAAGGAATAATTCTGTTTTATCTACTATGGAATAAGATGTAAGCTTGCTATTGGAAACAGGTCCTCATGAAGACTACTGCCCACAAAAATTTTAGTGATATTAGAAATGGACATTGTAAAGTTCCATCTTTATTGGAAATGTTTCTTCTTCACCATCTGCCAAATGGAACTGAACTAGGAAAAGGCAGGTGGTGGCCTTATCCTAACAGAATTTGCCAATCTCCTTGTGCTTTTACTCCTGTGTAGCCATTTTCCAAAACAGGCTCAAAACAGTAGGTATGTAATGTTTCTGTGTGCACAGGTTAGAAAGGGAAAAGCTGGATTTGCTTATTATCTAAAGAGATTCCCATTATTTTTCCTGCACACGTAGAATGTATTATTTTGCAGAAATGTGTGAAATTTTCAATCTTATAATAACAATAGAAACACAAACACTCACAAAATTTATCTGGTCAAAGGAAAACAGTACCAAAGGAATGTTCTGCCAAGTGAAATGTAAGAAAGTTTACAGGACTATTATCAAGTGTGATGAGCATAAGGAGAGAAGAAATTCACTCAGATTCAAATGATCTGGAAAGAGTTCTTTAAAAATTCGAGTTTGGGAAGAGATATAAAAAGTAGGAATAAACAATGTCTGGACTTTGGGTTGTGAACAAATGCAAAGGCAGGTAACCACAAGATTCTGGAAAAAAGCAAACAGTTTAAAGTGATAGAGATACTTGTACATGAAAATGTGGTTAAGTTTGAAAATTGAATAGGTCAGAATAGAATAGAATAGACTTAAAATTATTAATTTGGCTTTAAGAGTACATACCCTTTATTTGAAAATTCACTGTTTTGCCAATGCAAAGATGAATTCAAATGTCATATCTTTGATAAAGCCTTTCCTGCTATTGTAGCCCATGATGATGTCTCCTTATTATGACACCCTTATAATCTAACATATATTTTTGCCTTAATTGCAATTCATCTTGTCTCAATTTTTGACTGTTGGATCTGGGTTCATTGTGTATTTCTCAAGAAACTCAGAACACCTTGAGACCTAATATTATGCTAAAAAATAGAATCTGTTACAGTTTTAGATACAAAGATAGCATTTAATTAACACATTACTAATTATATACCATGAAAGAAAAAAAATCATACTCCCAAATTGAAACAATGACAGTCACAACCTCATGTGTTATACTTAACCTATAGGACAGATATTGATCCTGTCTGACCACAAGAACAGAACTTGCATAAAGGGTTTACTTTCTGAACACTTCAGTCATATTCACTTTGCTGTGTGGTCAAAAATCTATATTAGTGGAGTGCCAGCAATGCATCAAATGTGCTGTTAATTTCACTCACAGCGGAGGTTCTGCACTTTGATGAGGACCACTTAAATTTAATAGAGAAGCAAGCTGCCCCGTGCCTGTTCAAAAACCAGAAAGTGACCCAGAAGGCAGAAGACAGATTTATGTGACATGCCCAGAATGTAATGTGTGCCTCATGGCCCACAGAGCAGATTTTTGGCTAGAACTCTAGGAGGTGAAATGGCAATCTGGGGACAGGACCTCTAGGGTAATGAGCAAGATCAAGCAGGCTTGCTTTTTTCATACATAGTTCAGAAAAAAAGGATGACCCTCGTATTATAAAGCCCATAAAGGTATAAAAAAAATTCATCCAAGAAAGCAGCCCTACACAAACACCAAGACTATGAGGGAACCTGGAGGGGAATATACAGCCCACCGAGACAATGTCAGAAATAGCTGCCAGAGAGGCAGATGCTATGGTTGCAGAGATATTATCTATGGCTTGGCATTTGGAGCCTACCTTAGAAGTTCAAAGAGGAACAGCAATGACAGAACTAACTCTCTGGGGGAACACAAGAGCTATATTATCTATAATTTATAGGACTTTAAAGACAACCTTTGATTTTTGAGGGGATACACAAGGAATGATGTTTCCTCTGTAAGAGAAAATGCCTTAGAGCATGTGTGCTGTGGATTTCTCTGAAGATGAGCATTAAGATTGAAATGACAGAGGGAGCTAATCATGAACTGTCTTGGCTAGGAAAATTCTGATCATATTTGAGTCAAGCCATGGCATTACAGCATAACTCTAAAGGTAAAAAAGCTTAATCAGTTCAGTGGAACTATAACAACTATAGCAGGATTCCCAATCACCATATCAAACTACTTCAGCAATAGACTGCCCAATAGATAGTAGGGAGTCTTAGAAAATATTCTGTCAGAGTCTACAGAGCAGCTGTTAAAATGCTTGATCCCGTATTGCAGTCAGAGTAAAGATAAATGATGATGACTGGAGCTTTCTCTCAAATCAAAACTTATGGGATCCCTGGGTGGCGCAGCTGTTTAGCGCCTGCCTTTGGCCCAGGGCGCGATCCTGGAGACCCGGGATCGAATCCCACATCAGGCTCCCGGTGCATGGAGCCTGCTTCTCCCTCTGCCTGTGTCTCTGCCTCTCTCTCTCTCTGTGACTATCATAAATAAATAAAAAATTTAAAAAAAAATTTTTCAAATCAAAACTTATGAGTAGATTCCCTCAGCATTGTATTAGGGTTTGTATATGTATAAAAAATATGGAATATACATATAAATCATGTGTGTATATCTGTGTCTGTGTATTTAATATATATTTATATTCATATTGTAGACTGACTCATTTATTTATTCAGTAAATATTGAGTGCATACTATGTATCCGGTCTTGATAAGAATGTTGAAAATATAGAAATAGGCAAGTTTCTGCCCTCATTGAATTTACATTCTAGCGGAGGGAAGGAAAAAAACTAAATAAGGAAACAATCCAAGAGTCTTTTAAATGAAAAAAGTAGGTAAAAAGGAAGGCAATAGTGGAAGTACAGTTTCAAATGTGGTGTCCATGGAATGTCTCAATAAGATGGCAACATTTGAGGAAAGATATGAAGGAGGTGAAGGAGTGAGTCATGTGGTTCCTGGGAAGAAAGAATATTCAAAGTATAGAAAACAGGAGGTATAGGTGTCCTGATAATACTATGTGCCTGCGAGTTTCAGGGAGTAGTAAAAAGACTAGCATCTCTTGCTGGAATAAGAGTGAGGATAAGAAATAGGAGAAGGGTGCAGAGACCTCATTAGAGGCTATGAAGGTGAGAGTCTTGACTGGTACTCCAAGTAGATGAGAAATCAGTGGAGGGTTTTGTGAAAAAGAGGCACATGATCAGTCTTAGGATTGTAAACATCACTCGGGTGCTGTAATTAAAACTGAATGGGACAAGGACAGAATAAGGAGTCTAGTTATGAGGCACTTGATATAATTTGGATAGAGGATGGTAATGGCTTGAACCAGCATTGGAGTGGTAGACCTGTTGATATATTAGCACAGTTCAATCAACTAGCTCTTATTGGGGTTAAATCCATAGGGGTTATATTAAATGAAATAAACTAGTAATATTATAAGACTGACTTTTTAAAATGTGATAGTAGAGCTAATAGTGTAATAAAGCTTGTCACTTTAAAGAGTGACTTAAAACATCAGCTCTTTGAGTAGATAAACTAATCAATATACTGAACAAATTGACTTTGCTAGAAGCAGTCATTAACCTATAAATTACACATGTCCCTCACTTTAAGATGAAGTATTTGAAAGCTAATATGGAATCCTGATGGTGATATATAATAATGTATATTATATATATATACACTGAAACACATGTATCTAAATGGTTAAGAAAGTCTTTCAAAAGCGATTGCATTCAAAATTCTTATAAAATGAATAAACCACTTAATTTTATTTGATCCCTAAATCTAGATTTTCACAATTTTTAAAGAAATATACATGATATTTTATACACTATTTATATATATTTATATTTATATAAATTATATTTATATATATATTATATATATTATATATATTATATATATTATATTTATATATATATTATATATATTATATATATTATAATCTTGAGGATTTTTCAAAAGCTCTAGTAACATGCTGCAATAAAAAATAAAATGATAAATCCTTTATTTCCTATATATCTTGCTCCATTACTCACCAGTTATGTGATGTAAGCAAATTACTTAATACCTCAGGGACATTTATTTCTTCATCTATAAAATAGAGCTGTTTTAAAAACAATCAGATTATTGATGTGAAAACAATTTTAATGAGTTTTAATCTTTATTCATATCTTTCAAAATATGTATGTATGTGTGTACAAGGAATGTAATTATAGTAATATAGCACCCAAACATCTCAATGTTTAGTGGATATGTAGAACCTATTGGCCTTTAGATAAATAGCAATTGAAGAGTCTAGCTCCCAACCAACTAGTCTGTAGGAGATGAGGTTGGAACGGTTACAAGCACAGCCTGCCTCTCATCACATTAGTTGCTATGATCAAGTCTATCTTTTAAAAAATGAGGTCATACAAAAAATCAATCCTGACATCTGTTATACTATGAATCTAAACATTAGATCATTAATGTATTTTAACAGTGATCAGTAATCAGCAAGAATTTGACACAAAATTATGATAACTAACAATTATTTGGGGGGCGTCACTCTGTAATCATAGCATATTATTTCAGTCTGTTCAAATCACAAATCATTTTTTCTCATGATTTATATACAAGGAAATTGAGATGTATAGAGGTTAAATACTTAACCCAATAAGATGCTGTTGTTAAAGAGTATCTCTGTGTAGCACACAATGCTTTATGAGATGCTAAAATGTCGTCCTCCTTTGCTTCCCATTGATCTCCTACTGACTTGAGGAGAGTGGGTTCTGCAGAAGAAACGACATGCATGCAAATGGGGAATGTGACAAAGACACCAAGATGAGATGTTTCTATGTCAAGATTCTGTATAATAATATAAGTAAATGATTTTCCTTATATATATGTTTTATGGTTTGCAATGGGTTTCGTATATATTTCCTTACACAATGACCCTGTGAATTGCTATTTGTGCATTTCACAAATGTTGAATTGTAGAGCTCAGAGAGGTGGAGTCACTTGCCTAAAGTCAAACAATATAGTATATAGCAGAGCTGGGTCATAGCTTGGGGTGTCTGAGTCAAAATCTAGTACTTTTTATCACAGCACTCTTATCAATTCTCTGGATATAGCTGTCCCTTTAGTGCTGTCTTTGAATATTTAGTGTCAAACCATTTCAGATGCCCCATTTAGATTGTTAAAAAACCGTTACCTGTATCAATGTGAATAGTTTATCAATTATCTTATTACTTACTGTTATTGGCATAAATGACATTGGATATATAGGTATTCAAAAATATTGATAACTTCCTTCTGAAAAAATTGTAATCGATTCTTTCCTGTGTCTTGTTATCAATGAATGGTTAATAATGTCCTCCAACGTAACATCTAAATTTACTGAGCTCAGTCAAATGTTCCTGTATCATCAAACTGAAATACTGGTATTGCAGGATGAAGAATCCTGAATTACATGCAAATGCAATACTTTATAAAGTTCTTGCTTACATATCTGTAGGAAGTTTATTAGTTCCAAACTATGATTGACATGTCCTTTACTATATTAGGACAATCTTGTCATCTTTTCCAAAGCAAAACGCACTTTAACAATAATTTAGGCCTAGTAACAGTGTAGAGGGAAATTTTTTGACTATATGGTGGTATAAACACTTAATAGGGATAAATTATGAATGTATTTATTTATGTTCAGAATCCATTATCATTAATGGAAAGATTTGCTTGTGATTCCCATTGTGGAGTCTGTAAAGGATACAAATTTAATTGCAAACAATGGCATTGGTCCATGTTTAACCAATAAGCTACTGAGAAGCAAGGGCAAGAATGTTAGGTTTTACATTCCAAAGTGCCTATAGCCAGCATCTAAGACACAGATAATAATTGCCTATGAGAATTTATATGTGTAAACTCTAAGTCTGTTGTTATTTGATCTGATATATTCCATAATCTGGGATATGTCACTTTTTCCCCTTTTTGGTGTCATCTTATCCCTTTATGGAGTGCCTGCCAATTTTCAAGACAGCAGTTCTAACTTAAGTGAATTATGAAATATTCAGGGTTGATCAATATAATACATATTTCTAGTGCCAACTTTTTTTCATAATGTAGAAATGCGAAAACTTCATTTATACTAAAAAAAAAAAACCTAAGGCAAATACTATCATTTTTCTCAATCTTAAAATTGCTTTAAATAGGAGGATGAACAGAGCTCTTCCATTCAAATTGACTGTACAACTGGGGAGGGATTATGACATTACATAAGAAAAGAAGAAAAGATATTAATTTTGTTTATGAATTTTTAGTTTGAATAGTTTATACTTTAGCCATGCCAGAGGTATTGGGAAACCTGAAAGTTATTTAAAAGATCATACCACCATGTACAATCAAAGCATTATCACCAAATAAAAAGATGCCATTTATTTCCCTTTCCTAAAAAAAAAAAACTTTCAAAAGAAAAAAAGCCGATAAATTGAAAGAAAACAACAATCTACAGTGAAAGTCATCACAGAGCTACTTTAATGATATACAATCTGTTAGCTATCTGAAGACTGTAAACAGACTAATATTTCCAGAAGTATAGGATGAATCACCCATTTAGAAGCATTGAAGAGAAAATGAAGGAGCTATGAGTGAGTTGTGAAGCAATGAATAAGAATGTATTACACCACAGGAAGCCATCAATATTTGTTTATTATGTCAAGATGAGGAATAAATCTGTTAGCTAATTTGTATTCTCCACAGTTAATTCCAGTGTTCCTGCTTGAGCATTTTTGTTTCAGAATGAGTGTTGCACAGCTGTTTAATGGTGCCATCAAGAATTCAGAAAGTCATGGTCCCTTGGAGATGGAAAGGCATCACAAAGTATGATATCAAATCACAAATGATGAAACACCATTTCCTCCAGACACACCATACTTCTCTTTGGCATTCTCCTGCACTGTCTCTCTGTCTCTCTCCTCCTCCCTCCCCCACTCCTGCATCTTTCTCACATAAAGTTTGACCTGTTAACATTTTCCCCAGTTGTAAAAATAAGTCTCCTGAGACAAAAAAGCAAAATAACTACTAGTGTAAATGACTGGAGTACAACATTTTTCTTTTGCAATTGCAAGCTTCTTTAAAATGTTTTTAAGTTTAGCAATGACTTTGTCAGTACAATTCAAAACAGAGATTAAACAATTCCATGTGCAGAAAGCCCTCTAGTTACAAAATGCTCTTAGGTGACAGTATTGATATTAGAGCTTATATATACATATGCTTGGTAGTTTTTTTTAAATGATATTTATTCCTTTAAAATAGTGTTTTAAATAATAGTGATTACTTTCTAGATATTAGAAAGTAATACTGCTCATCTTTTTGTGTTCTGTAATGCCACATTCCTTCCCTTCTTTTTTTTTTTTCATTCCTTCCCTTCTTTTCAGATTTTGCTTTCTTACAAACATGGTCTAAACTTGTTACCTTCTTTAGCTCAAAGGAAAATTGAGTTTTTAAGTCAGCTTGTAATTATGACAGGAAAGTCACAAACTTGACTTGTACCTCTGAATTCTCCATAAATAAGGTTGAGATTTATTCAGCTTAGTGTCACAGAAGGTTCCAGATGAGAATCCTACTCTAAAGATTACAATCTCCTACATGCATTCATTATTGGTTTAAAGTCTAAGCTACTAAAACCTTACTTGTGTGAATTCTTTCTTTTCTGATAAACTAATGAATAAATTCATGTCCTTCTATCCATGGTTTCAAAGTCTTTGAAAGTTGGGGAATAAATAATATAGGAGATGATAGAATGCAAAATCATATATTTTCTTTCCCCTCCAAAAAAAAATTAAGTCAACTCTATGCAACTTCAAAATTTAAATGGTCATATTCCTAACTTTGCAAACCAGTTGTTAAAAGTTTGTCTTGTCTTTAAACATATAAAGTTCAGTGTATAATAATTTTTTCTTCTTCTCCCAAATACATATGATGACAAAGTTTCTTCTGGCTATTAGTGATTGTTTTTATTATCTTGTTATATTACTGTCAATATTTGTAAAAAAAAATTCTCTTTGTAAAATAATTATTTTTTCCAAATTAAATTGACCTCCATATAAGGACTTATGTCTTTACACATATATGTATATAGTATACATATAATAAGGATAGGAACACATATAGTTGCATTTATAAAGTATTAAACTGATTAAAAATCTAAATTTAATCAGTCATGTTGATATTTGGTCATTTCACAGGATCCAGTGATGAATGGGATATATTTTTAACATTTTTGTGGATATATACCTGACTAGTTCCATTTGTGAAATAAGGGATATATAACAATAATAGTTTGTATTCTCTAGATGTTAAGTATTGCTATTCCAGGACAGAGATCATTTTTCCCAATTATAATTGACTAAAAATATGAAGCTCATCTCTCTAGAGGTTTGTTTTTTTTTTGAGGTGAGATAATAAAAGGAACATTTTTATGAATTGCTCAGTTGAGAAAACAGACAATACACTTCATTCCATAAGTCTCTAAAATGTGCCAGCAACCAAATAAAAATCCCCATTGTTTGTTCACTAGAGATTTATAAAGGTCTTCAGAGTAGAACTCATTTCAGAAGCATTCCTATGGATGTAAGGAAGGTCATAAGGGTTTTGTATTGATGCTCACTACTTGTTTTTCATTAATCATCTGTTTCTATAATTTCTAGTTTTCAGCACTATAAAGTTAATCCTTGATTTACTTTGAGGGACTGATATTAAATGTCTTAGAAAACTGCACATCTGAGTCAAATGATGAAATGTGTAATTAAAAATGAAATAACATTTTTGCTTTTGTTTCTTTTGCCTTCGTGGATGTATCTTGCAAGAAGTTACTGTGGCCAAGTTCAAAAAGGGTGTTGCCTGTGTTCTCCTCTAGGATTTTGATGGAATCTTGTCTCACATTTAGATCTCTCATCCATTTTGAGTTTATCTTTGTGTATGGTGAAAGAGAGTGGTCCAGTTTCATTCTTCTGCATGTGGATGTCCAATTTTCCCAGCACCATCTATTGAAGAGACTGTCTTTCTTCCAATGGATAGTCTTTCCTCCTTTATCGAATATTAGATGGCCGTACATTTCAGGGTCCACTTCTGGGTTCTCTATTCTGTTCCATTGATCTATGTGTCTGTTTTTGTGCCAGTACCACACTGTCTTGATGACCACAGCTTTGTAATACAACCTGAAATCTGGCATTGTGATGCCCCCAGCTAAGGTTTTCTTTTTTAAAATTCCCCTGGCTATTCGGGGTCTTTTCTGATTCCACACAAATCTTAAAATAATTTGTTCTAACTCTCTGAAGAAAGTCCATGGTATTTTGATAGGGATTGCATTAAACGTATAAATTGCCCTGGGTAACATTGACATTTTTACAATATTAATTCTGCCAATCCATGAGCATGGAATATTTTTCCATCTCTTTGTGTCTTCCTCAATTTCTTTCAGAAGTGTTCTATAGTTTTTAGGGTACCCCAAAGATTCAGATGCAATGAAACGTCGGGACACCTGCACCCCGATGTTTCTATCAGCAATGGCCACAATAGCCAAACTGTGGAAGGAGCCTCGGTGTCCATCGAAAGATGAATGGATAAAGAAGATGTGGTTTATGTATACAATGGAATATTACTCAGCAATTAGAAACGACAAATACCCACCATTTGCTTCAACGTGGATGGAACTGGAGGGTATTATGCTGAGTGAAATAAGTCAATCGGAGAAGGACAAACAGTGTATGTTCTCATTCATTTGGGGAATATGAATAATAGTGAAAGGGAATATAAAGGAAGGGAAAAGAAATGTTGGGAAATATCAGGAAGGGAGACAGAACATAAAGACTCCTAACTCGGGGAAACGAACTAGGGGTGGTGGAAGGGGAGGAGGGCGGGTGTTGGAGGGGAATGGGTGACGGGCACTGAGGTGGACACTTGACGGGATGAGCACTGGGTGTTTTTCTGTATGTTGGTAAATTAAACACCAATAAAAGTTAATTAAAAAAAATAAAAATAAAAAAAAAATAAAAATGAAATAACATACTTTGAAGGAAATTGTTACATGCTATAAATTTGTTTGTCATAAAGGGACTTAAGCAAGTTTCTTTTCTCTAAAAACATTAGTGTTAGGATTTTCCATTCTAATCACACAGGCTTAAAGAAAGGTTTATGCACTGTCTTTGGTTCTGAAAAAAAATCAGTATCTTCTGTCAACCAATTGGACACATGTTGATGTGTCCAACCAACTATACCTCAAGGTTGACTAATTTGTCTATGCAGTGGCATTAGTAATGATACAGTTGCATTATTTGCTTTCCTAGAGCTCCTCAGGCATGTTTTCTTTGCAAGCTTCAGGTATATACTGGGCAGAAGATATAGAAGAACTCAGAGTATAGAGTCAAATGCATTATGAAGACACACTCTTGTGTGTGTGTGTGTGTGTGTGTGTGTGTGTGTGTGTGTGTAGTGGCAACTCTCAGGAAGCAATTTTCTTTTTTTTTTTTTTTTAATTAACTTTTATTGGTGTTTAATTTACCAACATACAGAAAAACACCCAGTGCTCATCCCGTCAAGTGTCCACCTCAGTGCCCGTCACCCATTCCCCTCCAACACCCGCCCTCCTCCCCTTCCACCACCCCTAGTTCGTTTCCCCGAGTTAGGAGTCTTTATGTTCTGTCTCCCTTCCTGATATTTCCCAACATTTCTTTTCCCTTCCTTTATATTCCCTTTCACTATTATTCATATTCCCCAAATGAATGAGAACATACACTGTTTGTCCTTCTCCGATTGACTTATTTCACTCAGCATAATACCCTCCAGTTCCATCCACGTTGAAGCAAATGGTGGGTATTTGTCGTTTCTAATTGCTGAGTAATATTCCATTGTATACATAAACCACATCTTCTTTATCCATTCATCTTTCGATGGACACCGAGGTTCCTTCCACAGTTTGGCTATTGTGGCCATTGCTGATAGAAACATTGGGGTGCAGGTGTCCGGACGTTTCATTGCATCTGAATCTTTGGGGTAAATCCCCAACAGTGCAATTGCTGGGTCATAGGGCAGGTCTATTTTTAACTCTTTGAGGAACCTCCACACAGTTTTCCAGAGTGGCTGCACCAGTTCACATTCCCACCAACAGTGTAAGAGGGTTCCCTTTTCTCCGCATCCTCTCCAACATTTGTTGTTTCCTGCCTTGTTAATTTTCCCCATTCTCACTGGTGTGAGGTGATATCTCATTGTGGTTTTGATTTGTATTTCCCTGATGGCAAGTGATGCAGAGCATTTTCTCATGTGCTTGTAGGCCATGTCCATGTAGGAAGCAATTTTCTAAGAGTCAACATACTTCTTTGTTCTTTGAACTCTGGCACCTGTTTAAGATCCAGGAAGCTGAGGGATAGTTGCTCATTTGTAACTTTGGAGAGAAAAAGTCTGCACTTTTCTTAGCACTGATTTTGCCAATGCAGCTCCATAGTGCATATTTGCTTAGATAAGAGGTAGAAAAAAAGAAAGGAAAACATGAGAAAACATTTAGTTTTATCAAGAGAAGTATAGAGAACCACTTAAATCTTGATTCTTAGTAAAGATATATTGTGAAAGCTAATACAGTGGTTGTGAAGTCAAAGAAAGTGAGAACCAGAGGGAAAAGTAGTGGACAAGAATTTTAAGAACCATTTATAATGGTTCTTAACATATTTACACTCACTGACAATTCTGAGGATTATGAATAATCTTAATCAGCAAAGTGACTTCCATCTGTATTACTTAATGAGAGAATGAAAAGTTTTGAGGTACCTTTACTAGAATGTCAATTAATATTTATAATATTATACTGTTGATATTTCAAAATCGGTGATTGATTCATTGAGACTTTTCTTCATAGTTCCAGATACTATGCTAGGGATTTGAGATACAAAACACAAATAGTCCTGCAAAAGAGGCAGATTAAATATGATTCCATGTGGCATGATAAAAAAGAGAAAAATCAGTATTGTTTAATTTTTTATTACAAATCTTTCAAATAAACACAAAAATAGAAGGAATTGAGAAATAAATCCCAATATATCCAACATCCAATTCCATCAATTATCAGTGTATATCCAACTCTTATTTTATCTTTTACCTCTGTTTTCTCCTCAGTCTTAGCCTAGACACAATAGCACTTCATCCATTAGAGATTTCAATATTGGGGCACCTGGATAAGCTTTGGACTCCTGATTTTGGCTCAGGTCATGATCTCAGAGTGGTGGGATTGAGCCCTTCATCAGACTTCATGCTCAGTAGGGAGTCTCCTTCTTTCCCTCTCTCTCTTCCTCTCCTTCTGCCCCTCCCCTGGCAAAGACACACACACACACACACACACACACACACACTCTCTCTCTCTCTCTCTCTCTCATTCTCTCTCTGTCTTTCTCATGAATAAATAAATAAAACCTTTTAAAAATGCCACTATACTTGTCTAAAAGATGGGCTCATTAAAAAAAAAAAAAAAATCTAGTGGAGCCTGGGAGGATCAGTCCATTGAACGTCTGCCTCTTGATCTGACTCAGGTCATGATCTCAGGATCATGGGATTGGGCTCTGGCATAGGTCTCCACTGTCAGCATGGAGCCTCCTTGTCCCTTCTCCCTTTGCTCTTTCCCCACTCCTGCTCTCTCTCTCACTCTCTCAAATACATAAATAAAAATTTTAAAAATAAATAAATAAATAAATAAAAATCACAAGAACTATTAACTGATCATGCTTTCAAAAGCTAATAGCATTATTTCCTTCTTAATGGCTAATATCCCATCAATGTTCATATTTTCCTGATAGACTAAAACAATATTGCTATAGTTAGTTTATTCCAGTCAGGTCAATATGAGTTCTTTACATGACATTTCTTTAATGGGATTTTTCTCCAACATTTTACGTGAAAATTTTCAAAGCTACAAAGTTGATGGTAAAAAAAAAAAAATGAACATACTTACAACTAGATTCAGCAATTAATAACAATATTATATGTATTTTACAAAATATCTATACATTGATTCTTCTATTCAGCCCTTCTTGGGTGTTTTGTTTGTTTGTTTGTTTGCTTTTTAGGATTTCCAAAAATATGTGACTGGAATGGAGAATGTAAGAAGGGTTTTAGAGATAGGTGCATCTGGAAAAGTAGGCCAAGATAAAATCATGAAAGACCCTGTTTTCCTGACAAAAAAGTAGAGACTTTATCTCATATTCTCATGTGGAAGACCAAAAAGAAACCAGATAAACGAATGAAAGAGGTAATAAGCTGCACAGTGATAAACGTTAAGTAGAAACTTCAAAAAGGAAAGTGGAAGAACATTTAGCAGGTAGCAAGATTTGCCATTTTAAACAGGGTGACCTGGGCAGTCCTCACTAAGAAGGTGACATTCATATAAAGGCCTGAAGAAGGTGAGTAAAAAAGCCACGTGGATATCCAGAGGATAAGGATTCTGAGAAAGGGAATAGTGAGCACAGGCCCCGAAGATAGAATAAATTGGCATTTGTTTATCATTTTAATAAAGTATAATTATTAAATATTCTGAGGATATAGCAACAGGAATAACAGGCAAGAATAGAATGAGAAACCATCCAGAGTTATGTTCTGTTGAAGTTCAATATTTTCATGTGTCTACCCTTTAGTTTTTATGCATCATGTTCACCTAAAATTTATGTGTGAACATGTAAATATGTATATGTGCATACATACATATATAGTTAATTTTGGTTGTAATTTATTATAAAAATTTTCCATGTTACTCTGTATTCTACAAGTTATTATTTAAATAGCTGCCTATTATTCCTTTGAATAAAATACCATGAAATTTTTTACTTAGCCATTCTCTTGTTAAATATTTAAATTGTATATCTTTTTCTTCTTACAAACACAGCAGTGTCTTTATACTTTTAAATGCTTTTTATTTTTCCTTTTGAAATACTTATTTTTTAAAAAATATTTTATTTATTTATTTATTCATGAGAGACAGAGAGAGAGAGAGGCAGAGACACAGGCAGAGGGAGAAGCAGGCTCCATTGAGGGAGTCTGACATGGGACTCGATCCTGAGACTCCAGGATTAACACCCTGAGCTGAAGGCAGATGCACTTAACTGCTAAGCCACATAGGAGTCCTGAAATACTTATTTTAGAAAAAAAATGAAAATAGATTTATAATATCAAAGGAATAAACATTTGAATGATTTTGCTTTCTTGAAGTGTTATGTTAAACTACACATCTAATTACTAATATGTGGTTTTAATAACTTCACAAATTGGAACAGTCAAGTTAAAAAATTAAAGGATGTATTTTGATTTTTTAAGATATACAGTGCATTTTGTTTTATTTTGTAATTTTTTATTAGCAAGGCTTCAATATTGTACCATGCATTTATTTAATAGTTGCATCTGTTAACATACAATTGAATAATCTTACATTTTTACATAGCTTTAATTTTTTTATTTGAAATATTTTACAAATGTTATTTGTCAGGAAAACTGGTAGGAGAACATACTCACTGCTTGTCCTTTGCATTGCTTCTGGAAATAAAAGCAAATGTCTATGAAATGTACTTGAAATTTAAAATAATAATTATTAAAGTATTCAGTAGAAGATGACAGAGAGTAGGGTCCTCGACTCATTTGGCCCCACAACTTACCTAGATAACTTTCAAAACATCCTAAACACCTATGAATTCGACTGGGATTTAAAGAGACAAGAGCTGGGGGACACCTGAATGGCTCAGCAGTTAGCATCTGCCTCTGCCTTAAGTTCAGGGCATCATCCCAGAGTCTGGGGATGGAGTCCTGCATCTGGTTCCCTGCATGGAGTCTGCTTCTCCCTCTGCCCATGTCTCTGCCTCTCTCTCTCTCTCTCTCTGTCTCTCATGAATAAATAAATAAAATCGTTAAAAGGAGAGAGAACAGCTGGAGTGCTACAGAGAGAAAAGTTTTCACTTCTAACAAGGTAGGAAGGTGAAAAAAAAACAAAAAATAAATCAAGTTGGGGAGGGGAACGGTGACTACCCAGGAGAAAGCAGAGCCTCAAAAGCCTCCAGAGTAAGAAAGTCCAGCTCTGGACAAGGCAGAACTTTAAAAATCCACGCCTGAGTTTTCCCTGATGGAAAAGTGCTTGCAGGAAAATTGGGCAGAATCACAGGAGGGGCAGTGAAGCATCAAGATTCCTGGAGACTCTATAAGATTGGAGCACCCGGGAGAAAACAACACAGACCATGGTCTGATCTCTGTAAAGGGCTGGAATGCGGCAGCCCCCACGGCATTTGAGAGAAGCCAGCCGGCTATGTGGTGGCTCTGGAGCTCCCTTTACCCTAGAGCCTGGCAACAGACAGAGGTGGCTGTCCTACATTCCCTTTGGGAGACGCAGTTCCCGGCAGCGCGGGTCCAGCAGCATTGCCCCTAGATCCAAGGGTGATGAAGCAGACAAAGCTGGCGATCCTTTGTTCCCCCTGGGACAGGCGGGAGCAGGGAAGGCACAGGAAAGCAAGAGCTTTCCTACCACTGGGCGCCCCGCAAGCTGTGCAGTTCAGTGCATCCGCACCTGCCCATGTGGACTAGAGCATCTAGGCCAATGTGGACTGGGAGACTGCTATTAGTTACTCATGGGGAGCTGACTCCAGACCTGGAGATCTGGCCTCCATCATTTTTTTTTTTTTTTTCCTCTTCTCTTCACCTTGCACCTGGGAGAGGTGGGGCCTCTAGGCAACAAAGGCCTCACAGGATAAACAGCTCATACTGAGACCAGCACCTGGAAAGGGGCAGGGCATCAATGTACAGACAGGCACAGACACCTGATATCAGCACAGCAGACCCCTCCCCCTGAAGAAATGCTGGAAGAACAGGGGAAAAGCAAGTTTACTGAAAAAGGAGTGCTTGAAAGCTCCAGGACTGAGAGACAATAGTATATAGAAGTAGAGGGTCCTATTTTTTTTTCTTTTCCCATTACGACTCATTTTTATATCAGACTAAAAATTTCCAATATTTTTCTCTTTTCCCACCTTAACTACAATATCTTGTCAACTCTTTGTTTTTAAGTTTTTTTCCTTTTTTGACTTTCATATTTCTTTTTTTGTGTAAAGAAAAGATTTATTCCTTTTTTTAGGATTTTATTTATTTATTCATGAGAGACACAGAGAGAGAGGCACAGAGATAGGCAGAGGGAGAAGTAGGCACCATGCAAAGAGCCTGATGTGGGACTCAATCCCAGGACCCCGGGATCATGTCCTGAGCCAAGTGCAGATGCTGAAAAACTGAGTCACCCAGGCATCCCAGCTCTCATATTTCTACAATTACATGTCTTAGATGTATTTTTCACTTCTGGACCCCCTTTAATATGTTCAATTTAATTTTGGTAGATATATGAGATATGGGTTTTTGTTTTTTTGTTTTTTTTCTGTCTCATTTTGTTTTACAGTGGTGGAAGTTACTAACTTCTAATACACAACCAAAATATACCCAGAACCAAGTGGAACACTATGTTGGTTCATTTTGTGAGACTATATTTTCTCTTCCTTTCCACTCTGCCCCCCTCTTTTATCTTGTTTATGTTATTGTGGTTGATGTTGGATTGTTATATGTATTGTTGATTTATATAAATTTGGAATTGAGCATCTTCTAACATACAAAACAAAATACACTCAA
Organism: Vulpes lagopus; assembly: GCF_018345385.1. Lineage (NCBI taxonomy): Eukaryota > Metazoa > Chordata > Mammalia > Carnivora > Canidae > Vulpes > Vulpes lagopus. The sequence continues at coordinate 42,478,086 of NC_054830.1, forward strand.
AACCAAGAGGATCACCTTCTAAGTCCCCTCAGCGAGACTACATTCTCTTTCCACAACCACTTCCTTATACCATCATCCCCCCCTTTTTTTCCCCTTTATCTTCTTCTTTGTTTTTGCATTCTGGATTTCTATCTATACTATTTTGTTTTATTTTTATTTTTTAAAGATTTATTTATTTATTCATTCAGAGAGAGCGAGAGAGAGGCAGAGACACAGGCAAAGGGAGAAGCAGGCTCCATGCAGGGAGCCTGATGTGGGACTTGATCCCGAGTCTCCAGGATCACACCCCAGGCTGCAGGCACTGCTAAACTGCTGCACCACCAGGGCTGCCCTACTATTTTGTTTTAAAATTTGTTTTTCACTTTAGTGGTCCATTTGTTTTATTGTATTTATTTATTTTGGGATTTTGTTTGTTTTTGTTTGGTTTTCTGTTTTGTTTTATTTTGTTTTGTTTTGTTTTACCCTGAACTTTCTCTTTTACTTTCTGGTCTCTGACCTCTTCCAAATCATCAAGACTATATTTCACTGAGGTCGTGGTTGATATTTTTGACTCAGCCCACTCAAACAACTACTCTGCCCTGGACAAAATGGCTAAAAGGAAGAATTCACCACAAAAGAAAGAATGAGAAGCAATACTCTCTGCCACAGAGTTACAAAATATGGATTTAAATACAATGTCAGAAATTCAATTCAGAAGTACAATTATAAAGTTACTGGTGGCTCTGAGAATAAAGCACAAAGGACTCTGGAGATTCTGTTATGGCAGTATTGAGATTAAAAATACTTTAACTAGGCCAAAATTTAAAAAATGCTTTAACTGAGATGCAATCCAAACTGGATGGTCTAACTGCTCAGGATAATGAGAGGAAAGAACGAGTGAGTGACATAGCAGACAAGTAGATGGAAAGGAAGGAAGCTGAGGAAAAAAGAGAAAAACAATCAAAAGCCCATAAGGAAAAGCTTAGAGAAATAAATGGTAGCTTGAGAAGGAAGAATATATGTCTAATTGGGATTCCAGAATAGCTGAGAGAGGACACAAAGTATATTTGAACAAATCATAGCTGAGGACTTCCTTAATCTGGAGAAGGAAACAGGCATTCAGATCCAGGACATAGAGAGGTTCCCCCCCCCACACACACACACACACACACAAAAAAAACCAATAAAAACCATTCAACAACGTCGACTTTTAATGGTGAAACTTGCAAATTTCTAAGAGAAAATTCTTAAAGCAGCTCGAGACAAGAGATTCTTAACTTATATGGGGAGAAGTATCAGATTAACAGCAGACCTCTCCAGAGACCTGGCAGGCCAGAAAGGGCTGACGGGATATATTCAGGGTCCTAAATGAGAAGAACACGCGGCCAAGAATACTTTATCCAGCAAAGCTCTCATTCAGAATAGAAGGAGAGATAAAGAGCTTCCAGAATAGGCAGAAATTGAAAGAATATGTGACCACCTAACCAGCTCTGCAAGAAATATTAAGGGGACCCTGTAAAAGAAAGAGGAAGCCCAAAGAAATAATCCACAAAAGCAAGGACTAAATAGATAATAGGATGACACTAAATTCATATCTTGCAATAGTTATTCTGAACATGAATGGGCTAAATGATCCCATCAAAAGACTCAGGGTACCAGACTGGATAAAAAAGCAAGACTCATCTATTTGCTGTCTACAAGAGACTCATTTTAGACCTAAGGACACCTCCAGCCTGAAAATGAAGGGGTGGAGAACTATTTACCATTCAAATGGTCCTCAAAATAAAGCTGGGGTAGCAATCCTCATATCAGATAAATTAAAGTTTATCCCAAAGACTGTAGTAAGAGATGAAGAGGGACACTATATCATACTTAATGGATCTATCCAACAAGAAGGCCTAATGATCATAAATATTTATGCCCCTAATGTGGAACCCCCCAAGTATATCAATCAATTAATAACCAAAGTAAAGAGATACTTAGGTAATAGACTAATAATAGGATTAATAGACTAATAGTAGGAGACTTCAGCACACACATTCACCAAATGACAGATCCTCTAAGCAGAATATCACCAAAGAAAATGGGGCCTTAAATGATATACTAGATCAGATGGATTTCACAGATATATACAGAACTTTGCATCTGAACACAACTGAATACACATTCTTCTCAAGAGCACATGGAACTTTCTTCAGAATAAACCACAAAGTGGGTCACAAATCAGGTCTCAACCAATACTAAAAGGTTGGGATTGTCCCCTGCATATTTTCAGACCATAATGCTTTGAAACTAGAACTCAATCACAAGAAGTAATTTGGAAGAAACTCAAACACGTGGAGGTTAAAGAACATCCTACTAAATGATGAATGGATCAACAAGGAAATTAGAGAAGAATTTTAAAAAACGGAAACTAATGAAAATGAACATACAAACATTTAAAATATTTGGGATACAGCAAAAGTGGTCCAAAGAGGGAAATACATCACAATACAAGCCTCTCTCAAAAAATTGGAAAAAACCTCCAATTCAGAAGCTAACCTGGCATCTAAAGGAACTGGAGAAAGAACGGCAAATAACCTACACAAAGCAGAACAGAGATAATAAAGATGTGAGCAAAACTCAATGAAATAGAGACAAGAAGAACTGTAGAACAGATCAACAAAACCAGGATTGGTTCTTTGAAAGAATTAATAAGATAGATAAACCATTAGCCATCTTTATTAAAAAGAAAAGAGAAAAGACTCAAATTAACAAAATCATGAATGAAAAAGGAGGGATCACAACCAATACCAAGGAAATACAAACGATTTTTAAAATGTACTATGAGCAGATATATATGCCAATAAATTAGTCAATCTAGGAGAAATGGATGCATTTCTGGAAAACCACACATTACCAAAGCTGGAATAAGAAAAAATAAGTGTGAACAGACCAATACCCAGGGAGGAAATTGAAGGAGTCATCAAAAACTTCCCAAGACAAAAAATTCCAGGGCCAGATGGCTTTCCAGGAGAATTCTACCAAACATTTAAAGAAGAAATGATAATAATAATACCTATTCTACTAAAGCTGTTTTGACGGATGGAAAGGGACAGAATACTTCCAAACTCATTTTATGAGGCCACCATTACCTTGATTCCAAAACCAGACAGGACCCCACCAAGAGGAGAATACAGACCAATATCCCTGATGAACACGGATGCAAAAATTCTCAACAAGATACTAGCCAGTAGGATCCAACAGTACATTAAGAAGATTGTTCACTATGACCAAGTGGGATTTACCCCCGGATGCAAGGTTGGCTCAACACTTGTTAAATAATCAACATGATAGATCACATTAACAAGAGAAAATACAAGAATATAATCCTCTCAATAGATGCAGAGAAAGCAATTTGACAAAATATAACACCCATTCCTGTTTAAAACTCTTCAAAGTGTAGGGATAGAGGGGATATTCCTCAATATCTTAAAGCCATTTATGAAAAGCCCACAAAAAATATAATTCTCAATGAGGAAAAACTTAGAGCCTTTCCCCTAAGATCAGGAACATGACAAGGATGTCCACTCTCACCACTGTTATTCAGCATACAATGGTGAATACTTCTAGTACTAGAAGTCCTAGGATCAGCAATCAGACAAGAAAAAGAAGTAAAAGATGTTCAAATTGGCAAAGAAATCAACCCCCCCCCCTGTTCACAGATGACATGATACAGTATATAGAAAAACCAGAGAATTCCACCCCAAGATTGCTAGAACTCATACAGCAATTCACCAATGTGACAGGATACAAATTCAATGCACAGAAATCAGTGGAATTTCTATACACTAACAATGAGATTGAAGAAAGAGAAATTAAGGAATCAATCCCATTTTCAATTGTACCCAAAAGCATAAGATACCTAGGAATATACTTAAACAAAGAGGTAAAGCATCTATACCCTAAGAACTATAGAACATTTCTGAAATAAATTGAGGAAGACACAAAGAGATGGAAAAACACACCATTCTCATGGATTAGAAGAAAAAATATTGTGAAAATGTCTATGCTACCCAGGGCAATTTACACATTCAGTGTAATCCCTATTAAAATACCATGGACTCTTCACAGAGTTGGAACAAATAATCTCAAGATTTGTATGGAATCAGAAAAGACCCTGAATAGTCAGAGGAATATTGAAAAAGAAACCCAATGTTGGGGGCATCACAATGACGAATTTCAAGCTGTATTACATAGCTGTGATCATTAAGACAGTGTGGTACTGGCACAAAGACAGATCAACGGAACAGAACAGAAAACCAAGAAATGGCCACTCAACTCTATGGTCAACTAATATTTGACAAAGCAGGAAAGACTATCCACTGGAAAAAGTACAATCTCTTCAATAAATAGTGTTGGGAAAATTGGACAGCCATGTGCAGAAGAATGAAACAAACTAGACTATTCTCTTATACAGCTGGGGGCATCACAATGCCAGATTTCAGGTTGTACTACAAAGCTGTGGTCATCAAGACAGTGTGGTACTGGCCCAAAAACAGACACATAGATCAATGGAACAGAATAGAGAACCCAGAAATGGACCCTCAACTTTATGGTCAACTAATATTCAACAAAGGAGGAAAGACTATCCACTGGAAAAAAAGTCTCTTATACCATACACAAAGATAAACTCAAAATGGTTGAAATATCTAAATGTGAGACAAGAATACATCAAAGTCTCTAGAAGAGAACACAGGCAACATCCTTTTTGACCTTGGCCACAGTAACTTCTTGCAAGATACATCTATGAAGGCAATGGAAACAAAAGCAAAAATGAACTATTGGGACTTCTTCAAGATAAAAAGCTTCTGCACAGCAAAAGAAATAGTCAACAAAACTAAGAGCCAACCTACAGAATGGGAAAAGATATTTGCAAATGACTATCACATAAAAGGCTAGTGTCCAAGATCTAGAAAGACTTATCAAATTCACCACCAAAGAAACAAAAAATCCAATCATGAAATGGGCAGAAGACATGAACAGAAATTTCTCCAAAGAAGACATAGACATGGCCAGCAGGCACATGGGAAAATGCTCCACATCACTTGCTATCAGGGAAATACAAATCAAAACCACAATGAGATACCACTTCACACAGTGAGAATGGGGAAAATTAACAAGACAGGAAACAACAAATGTTGGAGAGGATGTGGAGAAAGGGGAACCCTCTTGCACTGTTGGTGGGAATGTGAACTGGTGCAGCCCCTCTGGAAAACTGTGTGGAGGTTCCTCAAGAAGTTAAAAATAGACCTGCCCTACGACCCAGCAATTGCACTGCTGGGGATTTACCCCAAAGACACAAATGTCGTGAAACACTGGACACCTGCACCCCAATGCTCATAGCAGCAATGTCCACATTAGCCAAATTGTGGAAGGAGCCACAACGTCCTTTGACAGATGAATGGATAAAGCAGGTGTGGTATATATATAATGGAATATTACTCAACCATCGGGAGAGACAAATACCCACCATTTGCTTCGACTGGATTGAAGTGGAGAGTATTATGCTGAGTAAAATAAGTCAATCAAAGAAGGCAATCATCATATGGTTTCACTAATACATGGAATATAAGAAATAATGAAAGGGATATTAAGGAAAAGGAGGGGAACTGAGTGGGGAAAAATTAGAGAGGGAGGCAAAGCATGAGAGACTCCTAACTCTGGGAAATAAGCAAAGGATTGCAGAAGAGGAGGTGGGGCAGGGGGAATTGAGGAGAGCACTTGATTGGATGAGCAGTGGCTGTTGTATGTTGGCAAATTGAATTTAAATAAAAATGTAAATAAAAAATAAAGCATTTGATAAGTTTACTTTTTTCTGATTATAAAAGAAATACATTTTAGGGTTTCTTTTTAAACTTTGTAATTGAGACTTAAGAAGTGAGACAGTAAGTATCAGCTCTCTTTGTGTATCAGAGGGTATATGAGATGCACAAGCTTGTCCCCTTCTCTCCCCTATCTTCTCCCTCCCCACTCTCCATTAAAAGAGTATGCATATGCTGACTGGACATTGGCATTAGTAGACATGCAGTTTTTATTAGTAACTAGAAAACAAATGTAATTTAAAACGGAAAAAAAAAAAAAGGATTTTGCTTAACAAAAGACTATCCCTGCATGGCAGACTCAGGAGTAGACTGCCATCCAAATAGGAACAATGTGACATTGATAAACACTAAAAAGAAGTTCTCAAGTTGAACATCAGTGACCACTGAGTAAAGTGAGTTCTGGGACAATATTTAGGGTATTACATTAAATGACTATCTTTAGAACAGCTGTATCTGGTTTATTTTGTTTTATGTTTGCTCAAGGAACTGACAGGAGATCAATTTACTTATTTTTGGTCACCCTTCACCAGAATGCAGACCCTCAGAACCAGGACATTATCTGTTCTGTTCCACTGCTTAGGAAGTGCCTGGCACATTATAGGTTTTCAATATGTGTTGTGTGAAAGAACTAAATCCACAAATCTTCCCCACAGCTTTCAAATGATCAAGGTTGCCCTGGTCTGGATAAGTATTCCAGAGGTCTCACCTTTGTATTTATTTTTTTTTTTTTTTTTTTTTTGCTTCTTATTAAATTCCATAGGCCCTGAGTTCTTTCTGGAAATTTTTCTGGGAAGGCTATCACACTATTTCCATGATGTTTTTATGTGCTCATCTTTTCTAGAAACTTTGAAGATATTTTAGTGTGAACTAAGAAGAAGGTTTATTGAGACTGTTAACCAAGTGTAATTTTGATCTGAATATGCTTTGTCTTAATATTTTAAAGCTGTATCCTTAGCCTTTATGACTCTAGTACAAGGTGTCATGTTTAATTGCTTATGCCTTTTGCTTCTGTAGAGTGTGGCCTAAAGGACCTATATAAAATTCTTCATTTAGAAAAATTTCCCAACTACGTTAATGGGATGTACCTTTGTGGCCTTCTGCACTTTTTTTTTTTTTTTTGAACAACAACAAAGTGGCAGTTTTGCTTCTGGCCACACTCTAACCATTCCTGAACACTGATCTGACTTCAAAAGCATTAAAAAGTATGCTGTGCTTTTGAAGTTTGGCAGAAAATGCACATAAACAGATCCTAAGAGAGTACAATTTCTAAAAAGCCATTTGCTATTAAGCACTTTCAAATTTTCTTTTATTTCTGTTTTCTTTTTCTTCTTTTTTTAAAAATTTGATTTCATATTCTCTTTCTGTTTTGCTTGTACCTAGTTTATCACAAGGGGGACTTTTGATCTTAAAATTTTGTTTTCTACTTTTATTCTAACATTGTTTTTGTTTTAAATCATGTTGCCAAAGCATTTCTGCTACTGTGTTTCTAAGAGTGGTTTCAAATGTGTAGCTCTTAGTAATGTTTATTTAACTGTTCAATCTTCATTTAGACTCTGGATAGCAGCCCTAGTGAAGGGGAAGTATAGAAAAGGAATCTTGCATCTGATTTAAGATTTTTAATAAAAAATGAAAGTCAAAAGTAATTGCTGATAACGGAGAGTGGCAAAAGAAGAAAAGCAACCTGATGAATGTCCTATGTAAGGTGAATGCAGAATCATTAGAATAAAAAGGCATGAGGTGGAGAGTATATCTGATGCTACATTAAGTCCAGTACAAATACCCAAAAGAAGGATAAGGGAATACAGCACACTGAAGCTCCAAAAGAGACACTAGGATCACAATACGGAAATCTTTCCAGCACCTTGATAAATGGAAAGTGCTAAATTTTAATTCAAACAATTAAAATTCAGTATCATTTATAAATATTTAGTTTGGATTTGGATCAGTGGATAATCATTCAATATCATCTGTCAGAAAAAAAATTCTTTTAAATTTCTACATACTTCATCTTAGAGAAGCCTAACAATAATGCTAAGATGCAGAAAGTACTGTCATTTTATATAAGAGGAGGTGAAGCTCTGATATTTTAAATAACTTGAAAAATCGCACAGCTAGTAATTGTTCCAGTTGGAGTTTCATTTCCAGATGGTCTAATTCTAAATCCAGTGTCCTTTCCATTATATTCAACTTTCCTTGTTGGACCTATAGTGGCCAAAATAAATAAAATAGAGGTAGATAGCCATTGTGTGTTTCATTGAAATATTCCTGTAGATAAGAATCAGGATAAGCAGTGGTCATGAAACACATAACGAAAATCAACAAAATACTTTCTGATTTCAGAAAAGTGTATCTGAAAACAATTTATAAATGCCATGTATATTTCTAATCTACACAATCCTTTTAGGATGATCCTGACTTATACTTATTGCCTATCTTCCTGGTCTTAGTTAAGACAAATAGAATCAACATTAAATGGGGATAGGCTCTTTTTATTAGAATAGGATCATATTATATATATTATATTATATATATAATATATTTGATGTATACATGCATATAGGTACACATTAAATACATGATATATATTTCTGAGTATAACTATGGGCACAGATTTTTTTATTTATTTTATTTTATTTTTTATTTTATTTTTTTTATGGGCACAGATTTTTAAAGGAATTTTGCTATTTAAACTCATATTTTATAAATATATTATCAAAAGCAGAAGGTGGAAATATACCAGAAAACAGTATGCTGGATAGGTATCTGTTTTTTACCATTCCATTTGTCAGTTACATTGTGATGATACTTTTTAAGTATATGAATAGGATAGGATACTTTTTAAGTATTTGTATATTAAGTATAAATCATGGAAATATATCTTTAAAAATCTTATATATGATATCCTTTAAATAAATATTTTAAATTTTATTTTCCTAATATGTTTGCACTTAGATCAAGCCAGCACAATGAAGTATAAATATTTTCTTTACTAAATACTGATTTGGTGTTATGTTTATTCTATAATCTCCTCAGCTTGCATTCTTTTTCTTCCTTCATCTCCATCCCTTTCTCCTTATTTTTGAAAAGGCCATTATAAGCCAAGAAGAGAAAAAAAAAATTTTTTTTGTTCTCTGCTTTACTTTTCATGTGCTTTGTGGTTACCTTGTATCATTGCCTGCATCAAGAGAGAAGGACGACTTCCTTTTTTTGCTGTAATTGCTTACATCCAAAACATATTTAAACTAAAACTTTTCCCTTCCTAATGGAGTTTAATTCCCCTTCACTGTTTCAAATAAATAGGTTTCTATCCATGACCTCAAAATCCAGTGTATACTGAAAAATGCATCCTTGATTCTAATTTTTCATTTTACAGCTTCTCTCTGTTTTGTGTCGTTATTAATGTTCTCAATGATTATTTGTACAGCTATTCAAATATGTCATAGATTATGAATAACTATGGGCATATGCTCTTTGCCATATTTGAGGATGTAACCAGCACCGAAATCACTGAAATAGTAGGATGCATAGTGTGTAGAAAGGAAATGTTAAAGTGAATGAGAATACAAATTTGAGTCAGACTATTTGGATCTGAATCCTGGTTTTATCACTTATTAGCTCTAGGAAAATCAGTGAAGCTCTCTGTCCTTGATTTCATCAACTGTGGGGTGGGCATGTGAATTGTACCTACCTACCCCTTGGGTCAATTTAGGGATTAAATGAGTAAATATGAGTATATATAAAGCACAGAGAAAAATACTGACATAAAAGTGTTCAATAATAATAAAATTACTATTATTTTATTCATATACGTTTTATTGTTTTTTACCTGATATACTGATGATTTTCCTTGGGTTTATGCAGTCTCAGATATTATGCTACATTTTACCAAGTTCATGGGTTTGGGAGTGATTTGCCTGAGTTAAACTATTAATCTGTTGCTTTTTGGAAATCTTTTTATAAGAGAGTGGTCTTAATCTAATTGATAAAATATACTGAATTCAAGTCTATTGGTAACTTGTCTTATAAGAGTAATCATACTATATGATTCTGAGTTTATCTTTGGTCTAAGAAGATAAAATGAGGGGACACCTGGGTACCTCAATAGCTGAGCATCTGCCTTTGGTTCAGGGCGTGCTCTCAGGTCCTGGGATCCAGTCCCACATCAGGCTCCCTGCGAGGAACCTATTTCTGCCTCTGCCTGTGTCTCTACCTCTCTCTGTGTGTCTCTCATGAATAAAAAATACAATCTTAAAAAAAAAAGACAAAATGAGGGCGTTTGTATAAGATCAACACAGTTTGAATTTAAAGATACCAATTGATTGCAATTATTCTTTGAAACAACTAATAAATTTAATTTCTTTCATACCTCTTATATCATTAATCAGGCAATATGTGACACTCTTTGTGTAACTTGGAAAAGCAACTGCATTTTTTAAAAATGGCAAGGTGAAAGAATATCAAAGATGACTCCATCAGTGTTCAAACCATATAGGAGATCATTTGTTTCCTGTGTGTATTGTTTACTAGACACCTTTTTGTTAGTGTTTTTAGTAACTGGGTGTAAAGGATGTACTAATTCACTTACACAATTGAAGAAAGTCCCCTAAATATCCAACTGTGAGCCGTTGATAAGTCATGGTATTGGCATAAAGAAGTAGGTATGACTGCACATGTGTGATTTATACATCTATTTCTGTGTTTTCTCCTGCCATCTGTACAGTAGCAGGGAAGCTGTACCACATGCTTCAATTTATTTAACGACCATATTTAATTCCCACATTGTTCCCAGGATGCAATAAAAGTATATTAATGATTACAAGGAAAACATTAATAAAGAAGCAAATCAGAGAGCTTGTGTGTTCAGCCAAAATGAACTTCCTATACCATGCTTCCCCATGTGAATATGGATCTTATTTAGGCTAAGTTTTCATTACCTTTTTTCTCCATTTGCAAGGCTGCTTGAATACTAATGAAAGCAAGGGGGTGTCAAGATGGGTAAACATGCAGTATCTAATACTGAAAGGTTTTCAGTAGTCCCACATGGAATTATAATAATTCCAATAAACACAGTGATTGGATATTAATAATAAGTATGTAAATGACTTACTCTTGAAAATGGCTATTCTTCAAAGGTGAGTGGCATTTTTAAAATTTTTTTCATTGAGTGAATGGTTTGGAGAAATGCTGATTTCAGTGCTTATGTGCTCCTCGGGAATGAGGCCACTGGTTAAAATAAAAACAAAACAAATAATACAACAGTACAACTATGTAGGTTATTGAAAGTATTTTGTTTGCTAGCATGCTGATTTACACACCCAAGCAAAATGGAAAAAGCTGAGAGTTCAGATAGATTAGAACAGAGACTTCCTTTTGCAAATAAGCCATGATCATAATATATAGTGATGTAGTGTCAGATATAGATTCTCTGAAATAAAATTCTCTTTGGGCTCATTCTCACTACTGAATTTTATGGAAGGAAGTGAATTCTCTAGTTGGACTGTTAGGCTTGAATTATAAGGAAATAAATGAATATTTAATGAGTTCCAACCACGCATGAGGCCTCATGTTAGGCCCTTTGGAAAATACAAAATAAAAGACATAGTACCTACACTCAAGGTATTGGAACAGTTAGAGATATAAACCCATACCACAAAGTTTTAGAAACAATGTTGTCTTTGAAATCGGGGTTACGTTTGAATCTAGGATCACCTATCACCTCAGTGAATTAGACAATTTACTAAATTCTTTGAATTTAACTTTCTTCTTATACAATAGGAATAATGAGACCTAATTTGTAGAACTCATATAAATGTAAATAATTAGTTACATGGTGCCATAAGCTAAAAAAATTCACACAACTATAAATTTCTCCAAGTATGTAAGTTCATTATATCATAACTGAACCCTTGAAATTTTAACTGAACACTAGACTAATATGACTGAAAGAACCAAAATTGCAGAGGATCCAAGGATAAAAGTTAATTTCTCTAAAGTAGTGGTGGTATCAGGCAGGTAAGCAGGCTGTGCTCCAGAAAGTCATTCAGGGATCTCAGCAATGTGATGATGGGTCAACTCTATTACTCTCTGTACCTATTTTTATCCACTTGAATGAGAAGGATAAATAAGTTTAGGACAAGTATTTTTATGAAGAAAAGCTAAACAAACAGACAAACAAATGACCTGGAGTTTGGCCCCATTGATTCTGTCACATTCTGTTTGTGAGGATTTATTCACATGGTTACAGTTAGATACAAGAGGGTCTGTAATGCATAACACTAACTACATGACCATATGTCCAAGCATAAGGAAACATAGATTTAGGGACTGCGTTCATTTGCCATATTTGTTCACTGTTTCACAATAATAATGCAGCTGAATTTTGAAATTTTGTTTCTGCCTGTAGTTAACTTCTAAATTTATATATCCAGGCTCTTTCCCTCTTCTAAGCTTCATAGTAATCATTTTTTCTGCCTTACTTAAAATCCCTTGTTGTAGATCTTAAAGGCATCTCCTACTTAACAAGCACACATCTTATTCCTTGATCTTCTTTGTAACTCTGATAATTTTTTTGGTTGGTTCTCTACATCAGTGGAACATTCAGTCAGGCAAACCAGACCTATTGCCCCCATGAATCTTGCTCCTCCAACTCCCATAGCCAACTGAACACCAACAATTGGAGCTTTTGCCTTCTAAATATAACATAAATTTGCCTGCCTCCCTCCTTTTCCACTACCTCCACTCATAAGCCATGATACCATCATCTCTTACCAGATACAAAGTAATAGTTTACTCAGGTTCATCTTTGCACACCATCAATATTATCTACACCAGAACCAGAAATGATGTGAATGGAGTTTGTTTCATTTTCATTATATCCTGAAAACCTGCTACTATACTCCTACTTAAAATTTCCCAATGGCTTCCTAGTGGTCTTTGTTTAAGACCAAACAAAAACCTTTGGTGTATTGCACAAAGTGTTCCATGTACTGGGTCCTGCCTATGTATGCAGACTCATTTCATATGTTAGATTTCTTGTTCTTCCACTTCTACCAACCTTTTGTGTATTCCTCCTAAATTCTATACTATCACCCATTACAGTATCTTTTCATATGTGATTTTCTCTACCCTTGTTCTTTGCTACCTTTTTCAACTAATTCACTCCTATTTATTATACAGATTTCAGTTCAATAGCTAATTCCTAAAGGAAACTTTCTCTGGTCATCTTGATATTGTCAAATTTCCTTCTTATGTACATTCAGAGTACTAAAAGCAGAAGATATAACAAACTTATAAGGTATATTTTGGAGATGTTCCCCTCAGCTCCTCCTCAAAGGAAGGTATCTTGTGGGGAGGCAGTCAGAAGACATCCTCCAGCTGTCAACTTCCTCAAGATGCACCTGAGCTTCAGAGAGCTGCTCCACCGAAGGTCACAACATGTCAAAAAATAGCCCAAACAAAGTCACTGAACAAGGCAAAGGAGCAGACATCTTCCATCTTGGCCATACAGAAGATATTTGCAATAGATAATACTCATTCTAGAGTCCCCTCTACTTCATACTGTTGGCCAAGACTAGGTCAGGCAGGCCTACATTACAATTTAGGTTCTTCTGCACAACCCTGCTTCCACCTCCTTCCCTTCACAGATATTAATTCATAAAAAAAAAATTATTGAATTCCACACTCCACTCAGCGTGTGCTTCCTAAGAACCCAATCTGTGATCAGAGCTGAGAGAAAGAGGAAATGTAGCTTCAAGGAAGTATTTCATAATAATCACATAGCTCTAAATAGAATTTCACAATATTCAGATGACATCTGCATGTTCTTTTTGATACCTGGTGCAACTTTGTAAAGTTATCAAGTCACAGAGGAAATTGAGGCTCTGGAAATTAGTTTCTTTCCTGAAGTTATCCAGCTCATTAGAATTATGAATCTGGAGCTCAGAAGAGGAGTCATAGATTGGGAGTTTTCCAGGTAAATTTCCTGAAAGTTATACTGCTAGGATAGGAGAAATGGGACCGCATGTGAAACCTTCTGTCTCTAACTAAGCAAAGGTTCTTTACATTTCACCATAATGCCAAGAAAAGGAAAATTAAAGCCATCCACTGTGTCAGATGTTTGTGTGGTTAAAGAAAATGAAAGAGAATAATATAAATGATAAATGGCAGAAACTTCCTAGAGTATGCCTAGAATTTTTAATCTAAAGGTTGTGAAAGTACTGGTATACTTCAAGACTCCTGCAATGAGCCTATCCTGAAATTTATTTCCCTTTTATTTGGGGGGGGGGGGAAGCTTAAAAAATATATTGGCGGTACATGCCATTTTTTCCAAGAATTCTACTTGTGAGGAATGTATATATCCCTCAGCAGAAAAGGTGGAAGAATGTGAAATACAAGAATATTTATTGAGGACACCTACGATGATAACTAATATTATACTGTATGCTTAATTACCTAGAAATTAAGTAAAAAAAAACTTTTAAAAGGATATTTATGGAAGTATTACTAGAAATAAGAAAAAATGAAAATGTAAACGTCCAAGAAAAGAACCAGTTAATAAATTTCTACATAATGGAAAACTATGTAGAAATTATAGTAATTTTTAACAGAAAGATATTCATGATATATATATTTAATTGAAATACAGCTGACAATGTTACATTAGTTTCAGATGTACAACATAGTAATTTGACAAATCTATGTATTATGCTATGCTCACCAGTGTAGCTACCATCTGTCACCACACAATGCTATTACAATACCATGAACTATGTTGCCTATGCTGTATTTTTCATCCCTATGACTTACTCATTGAATAGCTAGCTAGAAATGTGTGTCTTCCATTCTCCTTCACCCACTTTGCCCATTCTCCCCACTGCCTCCCCTCTGGCAACCAAATTATTTTGTTTTTTGTATTTATGGGTCTGTTTCTATTTTTTGTTTATTCATTTTGTTTAATTTTTTAGATTCCACATATGCATGAAATCGTATAGTACTTGTCTTGCTCCTTCTGACTTATTTCACCTAACATAAAATTGTCTAGGTCCTTTCATGCTGCAAATGGCAAGGTCTTATTCTTTTTATCACTGAGTAATATTCCATTGTGTATATATACCACATCTTCTTTATCCATTCATTTGCTTCTGGACACTTGGATTTCTTCCATATCTTGGCTATTGTAAATAATGATGCTCTAAACATAGGGGTGCATGTGTCTTACTTAATGTTTCATTTTCTTTGTATTCATACCCAGTAGTGGAAGTACTGGATCATATAGTTTTCTATTTTTAATTTTTTGAGGAACCCTGTACTATTTTCCACAGTGACTGCACCAGTTTACATTCCCACCAACAGTGCTTGGGTGTTCCTTTTTCTCTACATCCTTACCATTCTAACTGGTGTGAGGGGATATTTCATTGCTGTTTTGGTTTGCATTTGGCTGGTAATTAGTATTGTTGAGCATCTTTCCATGCATCTATTGGCCATTTTATGTCTTCTTTGAAAAAATTTCTATTCAAGTCCTCTGCCCACTTTTAAAAAATATTTTATTTATTCACACAGAGAGAGTCAGAGACACAGGCAGATGGAGAAGCTGGCTCCTCCTAGGGAGCCCGATGTGGGACTCGATCTCTGGACCCCAGGATCACATCCCAAGCCAAAGGCAGATGCTCAACCACTGAGCCACCCAGGCATCCCTCTCTGCCCATTTTTAATCAGAGTATTTTTTTATGTTGAGTTGTATGAATTCTTCATATACTTCACATATTAACTCCTTATCATATATGCCTTTGCAAATACTTTCTCCCATTCATTCAGTTACCTTTTCATTGTGTTGCTAGTTTTCTTGACTGAAAAGCTTTTTCATTTTGGTGTAGTCCCATTGGTTTTTTTTTGCTTTTGTTTTTCTTGCCCGAGGAGACATATCTAAAATATGTTGCTTTGGCCAATGTCATAGAAAGTACTGCCTATGTTTTCTTCTAGGATTTTTATGGTCTCATGCCTCACAGTTAGGTCTTTTATCCATTTTTAGATGTGTGTGTGTATATGGTATTAGGAAGTGCAACAGTTTCATTCTTTTGCATACAGCTGTCCAGTTTTCCTAGTACCACTTAGTAAAGAAAATGTCTTTTTCTCCAATGTATATTCTTGCCTCCTTTGTCATATATTAATTGACCATATAAGTATGGGTTTGTTTTCAGATTCTGTATTTTGTTTTGTTGATTTATATGTCTATTTTTGTACAAGTGCCATGCTGTTTTGATTACTATATCTTTGTAGTATATCTTGAAATCTGGGATTGTGATACCCTCAGCTTTGTTCTGCTTTCTCAAAATTGCTTTGGCTTGAGATTTGTTTCTGTTTATGAATAGATATTTTTTTATTTTTATTTTTTTAAGATTTTATTTATTTATTCATAAGAGACCCAGAGAGAGAGGGCGGGGGTAGAGACATAGGAAGAGAGAGAAGCAGGGTCCATGCAGGGAGCCTGATGTGGGACTCGCCTTGGGGCAAAGGCAGGCACTCAACCACTGAGCCACCCAGGCATCTCTGTTTGTGGATAGATAGTTCAACATATGGCATACAGACAAATAAAATCCTGAAGACTTTTTTTTTCAGAAATCACTTTCTCTATATAACTTTGTTCAAGTATATTAGATAAACATTCAAATAAAGTCTCACTCAATCAAAAACTTGAAAGAGAGTGGGGATGGTTAGTTCCTAGTAGATGTAACGGTATGGTCTTCTAGTGTGTAGGATATCCTAGACCACATTCATCAGAAATTGGTTATTTCTAAATAATTTTCTTGTCTGTCTCAAAACATCTGAGTCATTATACTGGTGTGCTTTAAAGAATCAGACCAAATTAAGAGGCTAAATGTTAAGCAATTGAAATAATGTTAAGCAATTGAAATAAGCAATGTTAAGCAATTGTAAAAATTTGTTTTTCAAATAGAGGTGGTTTTTCACCAAAATGTGTGTATGTGTATATGTGTGTGTATTTTGGAGGATGACAGTAGTTGGTATTTTTTTACTTCAGGAGAGAGACATATCATTTAGAATTCTTTCTTTTGTAATAAAAACAAAAAATTCACAAACCCAGACTGCCTTAAATGATAAGAAAGATACAAGACTGGAAATTAAAAGGCTAGGAAAGACTCGGGGTTGGTTAATTCAGAGCTAATTATGCTTTTTGTGTAAATACTCTGCCTTAGTTACTATTGCTTCATCTTAAAGCTATTATCTTTTGAATTTTGAGATAACTGCCCATAGCTACTAGAGTAATACACTTCCTCGTTTCTATCCAGTGGGAGACATGTACACTCTACAGAAATTAATTTGAGCAAACAGTTTCTCAATTTTCCCAGAGATGATATAGCTGGTACAATTTTTTATGAATAGGAAATATTAATTAATCACATATTACATATGTCTTTGGAACTTAGGTCTTCTGTTGTCTAGCCTGGCTAAGAAGGATTGGCTGGAAGTGGAAAAGCTAACTGAACCAGATTGAAGCTATGTTAGGAAGGAGAATAGAGGATACATTTTGGGTAGGCAGTCAATAAAAGATATAGCTTTTGTAATTGCATCTTTTGAAATTCTACCACAGGACACTCCCTTTTTTATTTATTTTACATCTGGAAACATTGATCCTCATTTGTCACTACTTCATTTATAGATTGGTATTTTAAACCATCTGACTTAGTTCACCCTGCTGGTTTCAGTAACAGTCCTTAAACATTATTTATCTTGGTTTGATTCACATTTGCTCAGCAGTTGTCTTCTGACATGACTCTTTCTCATTCACTTTTCATTTATTAAGCAGCAGATGTATGACATTGTTTGGTTTAGCTCTTTCCAATTCAATTCAACAGTGTTTGCTTCAAATCATCCTTCTTCATTGAGCCGTCTTCATCCTATAATATTCTCTTCCTCCCACTTGTGTACATTAGCAATAATCGTATAATGGGATTCAATTTCTTTTATCTCCCATGCATTCAGAAGTCATCTGACATCATTTGCCTCCATCTTTTTTAGGTCTATTCAGAGATTATTTATCTTTATTTTTTTTTCTCACGGAAAAATTATGAACTTAATGCCACATGTTAGTCTTTTTGGTAGGCCACTATTTCTTAACAAGTTGGGCATTTATTCACGAACATTTTTGAGACTTCTCAGCTTCAATTGAGCTAGCAATACATTTTCATCACATCAGACAAATTCTACAAAAAATACTTTAATGTTGAAAATGGAAATGAAATGAAGTGACCAAGGACATCCTTGGGGTAGATTACTTAAGCTATATTTCTAAAATATTGTTTCTGGATAACTCTCTACATAAGACTGCAGTGATATTTTCAGACTCTACTTTTTAATCCTCTACCTCTGAAAAGAAACAGTATTAAATATTTTATGAGGTTCTACAAGTTGTTTATACCTCAGTGATGGCTTTTGCCTTCAATTCAAAGCACCCACAAGTACAAGGTATAGATTTGCTCTATACATAAGCATTGAAACTTGCCTGTCCACAAAATACCCTACAAGATATCCTTTCCAATTTCAGGTAAAGTTTAATGTTGAAAGGTGTGTAGGTAAAGTGGGTTATAGCTTTATTATTACATGATGGAAAAATTATATTAATTTAATAGCTAATGTACATTGTCCTTTTTCAGTTATATACCAAAACCAGTCACCCTTAGAGTTTATCACTGCATTCAGGGATTTATGTTTTAAAGAGTCTGTTTGGTACTATTTCAAAAGGTTTATGTATTTTTGACAAAAAGAAACCATTTGCTTAAATCTTTTTCTCTCCTGGTGTTCTACTTAAAATTCAGTTAAGTATTTAAATCACTTTTATAACTGAGTGTTATCCAGTAGTAACTTCCAATTAAAACTTCTTAGAATGTTGCAGGAGAGTCTACTAAGAAACCTAGGTTTTCTGAAATAGATATATTCACACATATAAACTCTAAGATTAGGGTTCCAGATTATGTAAACCATTTGGTTTTAGATATAAGACTTTTAGCAATTCTACTTCAGACTGTTACTGATGCCATAAAGACCCATCTCTTTTAGTGATTTAGTAACATGTTATGATGCTTACCTGGCTAGATATGTAAACAATGGTCATAGTATTACTAGATAATTTCTACAAGCTGTCATCAGTTTTTAGACCACTGGCATGATACTGAGGTGATAAAACCTTTTCTGGTTCACAGAATCTTTGAGAATTCCCCTGATTTAGCGACACCTGTGAGTACATCATGAACACAGAATATGTCCCTTTCATTGGCTGATACAAAGAATACTATAATAGAAATGTTTCAATATTGCCTTTCAAAATACAGTTGACTCTTGAATAACAGGGGAGTTAGAAGCACCAACCCCCCCTCCTGTGTGTACCTTTTGACTTTCCCAGAAGTTAGTTACTAATAGCCTGTTGTTGACTGTCAGCCTTACTAATAACACATATTTTGTATGTTCTATGTATTACACACTATATTATTATAATAAAATAATCTAGGGAAAATAATTTTTTAAGAGAATGTTACTCAGAAATCAAAAGGAAGAGAAAATACATTTACAGTACATTACAGTATTTTTTGAAAAGAAGAATCCACATGTAAATGAACCCATGTAGTTCAAACTTGTGTTGTTCAAGGGTCAACTGTATCTTCTATAATCTCTCCCCAGCTGTCATTCTTTTGTTTCTCCATCGCCATGTGTCCCATTGTGTTCTTAAAGAAAAAGAAAAGAGGGAGGGAAATGTAATATAAGGATTTCTGTTGCCTTTGAGGAAATGCATTATTTTTTTAATAATCCAAATCTACCAGTTAGTTGATGTTGTCCACATATCAGAGTGCCCTATATTTCAAGCTGAGGGTGGGTTCAGTGTTGCTCAGATTCAGAGCTATCATTGACATTGTATACTCTCCATGCTCTTGGAGTGGGGAAGCATTCACATAGAACACAATACGAAAGTGATTCCTAGAGTTGTGCCCTTTGTGCCTGGGTTGTTAAAGCCCAGGTGCATTTTCACATTGCCTAATATTTATAAATTCCTGGTTAATTGTTCATCATAAATCAGAGAGCAAAAAGCCTGGTCCTCATCAAGAAGGAAGATAATATGTAGATTATGAGAGAAAGAGCTCTTAAGCAGTAGAATCCCTAAATCCAGTCCCAGTTGGGTCAGAGGTTTATGGCAAAAAGAAAAATAAGGACCCTTCAGTGAAAGTTTTCCCATGGAGTTAAATTTGTTTTATTTAAAGAAGTCCCTTCAATTTTCAGATTATGTTTTTACTTGATGACTTTTTTTAATGAGTAAAACTATGACAACAACCCTGTCTTAGTTCTGGCTGCTAAAAGAAAATACCACAGGAACCACTAGGGAGTTATTTGGAACCTTTTTAATAAAGACATTAATCTCATTTGCGAGGGCTTCATTCTTTTGACCTAATCACATCCTGAAGGCCCCATTTCCCAATATTATCACATGAGAATTTAGTTTCAGTATATGCATTTTGAGAGGATGCAACAGTCTGTAGAAGACCCAATTAAAAATACTACTGAAATACTTATGAAATACAATTTTTGAAACTGCTGTGGTAAGACATTAAGATTTCTAAAAATTGACTATCATTCTTCATATAATATCAACCACTCAACTTCATGTCAATTCCAAGTCTGGCCATGAAAAGGAGACAAGTAGGGAGAGATGCAATATATTCTAGTGGTCACTGTGGTTCATTACAATTCTATTTTTATTTTAGACCCTCACATATTTGCTCCTAGACTTTTTAAAATGGCAAATAGTAACTATGGTTATTAGTGATGGCGATTTAATGCACTTCATTCAAATACCTTAAAACACATTATAGTCATAGTCTACTGCTAGTATTAAGTCAGTTTTAATGGCTTCATAAAACAATTTTTTGTGGAGGTGAATGGCTATTATTCTAATTAATAATTTTAATCTTGAAACTCAATAATTATATTCTTTCTTGTTTTTTTAATTGAGTAATTTATGAAATTATCATAAAATGTAATCAAAACGCCCTTTTCAGTATTAGGTTAATAATGCTCAGTTATGTGTTTTATTGTTTATATGTGTATGTAAAGACTTCTTAGAAAAATTTTGATTTCCTGAAAGACAGAATTGGTTATTTTTCTTTTATGTCAAGCAGTGAATCCATTTTAGGTCTAGTGGTAATATTGGAGCTCAGGAAACACTTTTTGTATTGTGTAATAATAAGCTTATCTTTGAGAGCTTCTCTTATTTTCAAAAGATCTGGAAGCTTTAATCTAGATATCATAGAAAAATAAAAATAAAGATTTTCTAAGTGTCCATTTCTTTTTTAAAAAAGATGTATTTATTTATTTATTTATTTATTTATTTGAGAGAGAGAGAGAGAGACAGAGTGCCTGAGCAGGGGGCAGAGGCAGGGCTGAAGGAGAGGGAGAGAATCTCAAGCAGACTCCCCACTGAGCACAGAGCCCCAGCCGGGGCTCTATCTCATCAGATCATGACCTAAGCTCAAATCAAGAGTCAGACACTTAAAGTGAGCCACTCAGATGCCCCAGTCAATGTGCACTTCTGTTTCAAAGACTGAAATAGAGTGGAAGAGATTCATGAATAGAGAAATTAGTTTCAGTACAATTTTCTAATTGTCTATGGTGTGTTGAGAATATATATCACAGTTTTACTGCTAAATTTTAGGATCATATAAACTGTGCTATTCTTATTAATGTCTTTCAACACTGGGTCAATGATATTATGAACACTTTATAGTTTAATAAATAAAAGAAAACTCTATTTCCACAGTATCTAAGAAACTAACAGAGTATCTTAAAACGAGTTTTGACCATATGTAGTATCTTAAACTATAATATAATTAAGAAAACTTATTTTTCACTGTCTTCATTTCTTTTCATTTCAAAATTTTTCACACAAGCCAGCCTATCCACAGGATGGCATTTAATTTTTTTCCATATTATGAGACTTTTACTCTTAAACCACTACAGAATTTGCTCTTCAACCATCTGGATACCTTAAGATCCAAGCATTGAAAAGAACTCTATGCTAGTGATGGGACTTTTCTAGAGATTTATTTCTTCACTGCTTTTCTTTCTATGCTGTCTCCTTTAAATTACTTTAAAAACTTTTTAAAGTATTCATTATACTATATTTTCATACTTGACTTTGAAAAAAACATGTATTTTAATAAGCATAATGATATTATTCCTTTGAATAAACTCCCCACATTTGGTAATAATTTCCAAAATAATCTCAGTAGCTATTTTTAGTGTTCTGTGGGTTTGTGTAGTCAAATGGTAAATGGTATATGCTTAATCCATTGTGACCAATTTTATCTGTGTAAGTGCAAAAAGTATTAACACACAAAACCCCCTTAATTCTATGATCAATAAATCTACAGTGTTATAGAATATTCATATGGTGAGTCTGAGTATCATAACAGTCTTTCCTTTCTCTTTATAAAATTTTATAAAATCGACTTCTTTGAGAACAGAAAGCCATTTATCTCCACCAATTTTTGTTTTCAGTATTTACTGAAGGATTTTTCCCCTTTCTGCCAAGGCCTTCCAAATTTGCCAATGACCCTGATCTGCCAGAAGGTAATACTTACTGCCTCAGAGTTTCCTGAGAGGCTTTTTAAGCATTGTTTCCTCATATGAAGTACAACCCAGGTCCCTTAATGGTGAGCTTGTCACAGCAGATTAGCTGAGTCTTATATTAAAATGTGACATTTCTGGTTGTGTTCACAGTTACAAATTCAGTTTGTCCAATTATATCCTAGTAAAAGAATGTGTTTTTGTAGAACCTAAGAAATAACTGCATTGCCATAAAAAGTAAAGGAACCCAGTGAAGGCACCTTGTATAAATTCTTACCAACATATCAAGGTAAGATAGAATCAAAATCTGCCATTTTATGCATATAAATACTTTCAATGCTAATTTACTTTTATCAACAAAGAAACTGTTTTTCAAAAGCAAAAGTCATAGAAACTTTTTTAATTTACTTTAGTGCCTTTAACACTCCTAAGTCAGCACTTTTCATTCTATGATTTATTAAATCTTGAAAATTTACAAGCTTTTACTAATGAAACAAATTTTCTAAAGACTTTTTAATTTTTAATTTTTTCTTTTCTGTTGTTGTGAATTATATTTCATTAAAAATTACTATTGTCGGGATCCCTGGGTGGCGCAGCGGTTTGGCGCCTGCCTTTGGCCCAGGGCGCGATCCTGGAGACCCGGGATCGGATCCCACATCGGGCTCCCGGTGCATGGAGCCTGCTTCTCCCTCCGCCTGTGTCTCTGCCTCTCTCTCTCTCTCTGTGACTATCATAAATAAATAAAAAATTAAAAAAAAAATTTTAAAAATTACTATTGTCTTCATTTATAGATTTTGGTTCACTGATAATTTGAATTATTTCTTATTTGACATCAATTTACTTCTTAAAACATAAATATTCTATCTTTCTTCTTATTTAACTAGAATGTGATAGTCCATTTCAGGTAGTTTTTAAGCCTTTTACCTAAAAAGATTTGTTTCCCTAGGTGGCAAGCTATCCATCTTCCTTCATTATTTTTTTAAACACTTCCAGCTTTAGCAAGTGTATTGTTGTATCTTACATTAGGAAATCCACTGGGGGAAAAATGAATATATAAAATAAGAAAGAAAATTGGAAATAAAGCATAATTTTATTAGTACAAAAATATGCATATCTTTATAAATGTACCAATACATAATGGAATTTCTTAGGTGATTTACTATTTACAAGTCATAAATTCACTGGAATAGATATCAGGCAATCAAGAAATTGCAAGCTAAAATGACAAACTCTCTAACAGCTGAAATGAATACAAAGTAGACACAAAACCCCCCGAAAGACATAAAATTAAAACAAAATACATTATGAATTAAAACTTTTAAATGATAATATTCTTAAGGAAATTGTCAAACTTAGTGCACTCTTCCTTCACTCTGTGAAATCAGTGAAATTGTAGTGACCTTGAATAATTACTTTTTCTTAGGAACTAATTCCTCTAACCTTGAGAAAAAATTTTAGCATTTCATTTTTTTTAAGATTTTATTTTTTCATGAGAGACATAGAGAGGCAGCAACATAGGCAAAAGGAGAAGCAGGTTCCTCACAGGGAACTCAATGTGGGACCCCATCTGGGGACTCTGGGATCACACCCTAAACTGAAGGCAGACGCCCAACCACTGAGCCACCCAGGCATCCCTATTTTATTTTTTAAAGATCGTATTTATTTGAGAAAGAGAGAGTATGAGTAGGAGGGGAGGTGCAGAGGGAGAGGGAGAAGCAGACTCCCTACTGAACAGCGAACCCAAAGCCAAGCAGGGTTCCATTCCAGACAGGACCCTGGGGTCATGACCTGAGCCACTTAACCCCCTGAGTCACCCAGGTGCCCCTAATAACTAATTTTAGTATTTTAGATATATTTTTAAAATACTAATTTATTAAATTTGCGGGATTGTCTTAAATTAGAATTAGACCTGCTTTTTAAAGAGTTTCGTAAAATGTTTTTTTCAAGTCAGTGTGTGCTGATGTATTTTAATTTTTGTAAGAGGATTAGGGATTCTTAGAATTTTTACTTTTTAGAAGAGGCATTAGAGAGCATTTAACTGAGTGATCTTTTTACAGCTACTCTAGCCACAGTAGCTATAGGCCACACAGTTTAAATAACTTCAGTGACACAATCAGTAGTAACAGTCTGAAACTCTAGTTGTTTTTAAGTACTGATTTATTACCAAAGTTGTGGCCAAAATGGTAATCTCTTAAAGATATATATATGAATAGAAGTTAAAAATGATAGAAAATTAAGGAGAGGGAAAAGGGGCTTGTTTAAATATATAAACATCTCAGCCAAATCTCATATATGTATTTAGGTTCATTTATCCTTATTTGTGCATCAAGAATATGTCTCATATATTATGCTTAGATGGTTACTTCCAGACTCCTCTTCTATCCATTAATGTGTCACCTAACCATTCTCTCAATTATACTATCGTTGTTTCACATGACTTTCACCTCCCCTTATACTTCTCAATCTTCATTTTATATCTCATTTACAGATACTCTGGCCATAATTGAATTTGGCCAGTGGTTCATTAATCTTTTCAAAAATAATTATTGGTAACCTTAATCTACCATATACTATATAGGAATACATTGATGAGCTAGACAGATTAGATTCCTTCCCTCACAAAGCTTATTATCTAGAGGAGAGTTAGGATGTTCTGTGAACTGATGTTACTCCTTGAACTGTATAACTACTTAATGGGTTACCTCCAAAAGGTACCAGAGTAAAACTGCACATATTTATTATCAGTTTATACTGGTCTGGAATCTGGGCACTGGTGAGCTAGGGCTACTGTTTCAGAGACTTTCACCAGGCTGCAATCAAAATTTCAGGCAGGGCTCCAATCTCATCTGAAGGCTCAACTAGAGGAGCTCTGCTTCCATTCTTACTCACATAACTCAGTTCCTAATGGGTTTTTGGACTGAGGACTTCAGTGCATCACTGGCTATATTATAGAGATTATCATCAGTTCCTTGCTATGTGGATCTCTTTATAGGAAAAATCATATACTGGCATCTAGATTTCACTCTTCTAAGTAAACAAGAGAGAAAGAGAAAGGTATTCAAGGTAGAAGCCAGAATCTGTTTGTAACATAATCTTGGAAGTCACATCCTATCCCTTCATTATGTTCCAGTCATTAGAAAAAAAATCACAATACCTGGCCTACCATTTGGGAAGATTACACAGGAGTCCGGGATATTGGGAGTTATCTTAGGAGCGACCTACTATGGGCTTATATTTCATGAATATACCAAGTATGTGAACAATGGGAATTTTTAAATGGAAAATAATATCGTAATAAGAATTGTGAAGGGATTGAGATTTTATTCTGTGTCTACATGTCATTTAACAGGTTAGCCTGCTACAATTTCATGGCTGTGATAGGGAGACAAGAGAATATGGGCTCAGAGACTAAAGACAGTTCATTACCTAGAGCAATAAAAGTAGCCAGAGCATTTTTTTTTAATTGTTTCATTGATTCAGTTCTTGCCAGATGATATGGAGAGTGTCAGTTACACTTTCACATGCTGCGGATTGCCTTACAAGAATTCTGAATTTAGTGAACCTAAATCTTTTATAATGAACCATAAGCATACCTTTGTTCCAAAGGGAGATGCTATCTCTGTATTCCAGATTGTAAGCAAATTAGCGCTTTATTCCAAAAGGAGACACTATCTTTATCCAACAAGGCTATTTGCTATACAAACATCCTTGAAAAGATTAGGTGAGAATAAAGGGCTGTCTTGTTCAACCGTAAGGCATGCAGGAACATGACAATCTCATAGATATTATTTCTCAACATCCTGATTCTTCAGCACAGTAGTTTAAGAACCACTGATCCAGAGGTTTTGTTGGGGTTTTTCTTGAAACGCTTTTGCTCACACAAAAGATAATCTAGAGATTTTCAGCCTCTTTTCATATGGTTCCAGGAATCTATTGTGGTATTCTGAAATCATTGTAAGTATTGATAATCTTAGTAGAGAGAGCTAGGGAAGAATCTGTTGCTTCAAGTATGTCTTATTTATTTATTTATTTATTTATTTATTTATTTATTTAATTCATTCATGGTAGACATAGAGAGAGAGAGAGAGAGAGAGGCAGAGACATAGGCAGAGGGAGAAGCAGGCTCCATGCAGGGAGCTCGACGTGGGACTTGATCCCAGGACTCCAGGATCGCGCCCTGGGCCAAACGCAGGCGCCAAACCACTGAGCCACCCAGAGATCCCCTCATTCTTTTTTTTATATGCTGGAGTTTAAGGATATATATATATATATATATATATATATATATATATATATATATATATTATATATATATAATTTTAGTTATATTTTTAAAACATTGATTTATTAAATTTGTGAGACTGTCATAAATTACAATTAGGGGAGTACATATATAGGAGTTTGAGGTAAGATTGTGTAATAGAGATCCTGCTGGAAGGTTGAAAAGAACTAGAATGTAGCCCAAGTTGAGTGGGGTAAAGATAAGCCCCCCTATTAGGATTAACCCCAACCAAACATTCTTGAAATTTCTTCAAGAGAACCATAGTTGACAACAAGAACAAAAGCCCTTGGACACATGCTCTGGAAAGATCTGCACCATGTTATATGTTAGCACCTTGGAAGAACCATGAAATAACTACCTCTCAACTTTATAGCTTATTTCATAGGAGAGACTATGCAATGTTAGGTGTGAAATATGGTTTAGAATGGAAAGACAATGGAAAAATCTGCATAAGAGAAGGAGAAGGCATTATGGAAATAGGAGAAATCAAGCTAGTTAATTCCAGAGAAAACCTATAGGCCAAAAGAAATTTATAGAAGAGTGAAAAATACAATAAGGAAACAAGCAAAACTGTCAAGTAGTTTGCATCTTTTTAATCACAAAAGTGAAAAAGACTCAGATTATAGTAGAAATCTGACCAAGCTGAGTTGAATCTAAGTTAAGGCTGCATGATGGTGCAGATGCTAACTCATGAGCCTAGAAATACATTGAAAATACCATCTTACAGATCAGAGAAGCAGTAATTAGAAGTACTGATGCATGTAGTCTATCTAGCTCCATACTGAGTGAAAGTTTGGAAAGGATTTCGAAAGGGAGTTATAGAAACAGGAATATCTTGAGGGAGAAGGAATTGTGTTACATTTCCAGGGGGTCAATTTAAGTCTTTGCCCTCAGGAGAGATTTTGTCAATTCCCGACTTGTTGCTTTCCTCCTTGACACTATCAAATCAGAGTAGGTAATGAAGGATGAAGTTGAATCTTCACATTTTCCTCTCTGCTCTTTGATGCTATAGGAGGCCCCATATATGAGGACAAACTGAAAAGTTAAGTTTAATACTCTACATAAACTGCCCTGAGACTGGTGCAGTAGCCAGACAGCTTGGTACTTAGAGTGTTCTTATTTCTATCATCTCCCAAGAATGTTGAATGTTGATCTGTGTGTGTGTGTGTGTGTGTGTGTTGTGTAAAATAACAAAGACAAAGTAGTATCCACTCAACTACCACATTCCCATCCCAATATCATTTCTGCCCCCAGATACACATGCTATCAGTTTGGTGTATATTTTTCCAGACTAGTACATAGACATTTATGTGTCATTTATGTAGATACAGAAATGAGATCGTATAGAATAGGGATCAGACAACTAAATCTTCTGGGTCAAATCTTGTCAGCCTTCTGTTCGTTTATAGTCTGTGAGCTAAGGGTGGTTTTACACTTTTTAATTGTTACATTTTAAATAGTTATATAGGAACCCACTCGAAAACCTCAATTTTGTCTTTGTTCTGCAAAGCCTTAACTATTTACTATCTGGCCCTTTAAGATGTAGTTTGCCAATCTTTGATATAGAATGAACTATTTTCCAAAATAACTTAATTTATATGTAAAATTTGTTTTAGAGATCTTTCTGTGACTCTCATTCTTTTTTAGCTGAGAGATAATATTATCTAGTATGTATTATTGTTGTGTAAACCATGTGTGTTTTGATAGATATTAGGGTTTGTCTCATTTTTTAACATCAAAAACACTGCTGAAGTGCCCACATTTCAGGTGTACAAGGGCAAGTATTTCAACGTGAATATTTTCCATTGATTTCACAAACTATGTACTGATAATATCTCCATAGGTCTGAGTTCATTTCCTACTTCTAAGATTTTTAGCAAACCAGATGCTCCTGGTTTATCACTTTATGAGAATTGTTAAATGCCAGTAAGAAATGTAACTACCAAGTGCACCACAGCCTTACATCAGCAAATACATTTTCCCCATAGGCAATGCTATAAAATATGACAGATTATAACCAGAAAAGTATTTGGCGAACACAGAAATAAAACAGGGGGCATCAATTATATGAATTTAATGCTTAAAAAAACATCATACTAATTCAGCCTAATGTATCTATCTCAAAACTAAGAGATACTATTGTTAATAGATCAGGTCATAGGCTACTCGATTTTTTCAACAGACTCTATGATTCTCATTTCAAATATAAGCCCTACCTCCATATGCTAGCACATAATAGGAATACACATAGTCATTGCCAAATGTTTGAAGATACTGCTGTATTTTGTTTTTGAGATTTATATTTCTGGATGTATGATTATAAGAACATAGATTATGCAATGTGTGAAATTTAATTCGAATAATGTATTTACTTTGGAAAAATAATAAAGTCACAGTATCATGAATTCTTAGAAACACATATTTTAACCAATTTTAAAATACTATAGGTAATATGTAGGGAGCACAGAGTGAATCAGAGAACATATGTGAAAAATAGTATATTTTTTTAAAACTCTGTGCTTTTGAAACAACACGACAAAATGTTGTATTTGTTGACTAGCTTAGAAAGCTTTTACATACAGAATGTCAAAGCACATATTTTAAGAACATATACTAACCATGTTGAAATCATTTAATGGCTGTTATAGAAAATAAGAACCTAACATTGCTATGTTGCTCTAAAGCAAATTCTCAAATTTCATCCTGTATCAGCATCACCTGGAGAGCTTGTTAAGGGTGTGCTAAGCCCCAAGATCAGAATTTCTGAATCACTAGACAGGCTTTGGGTGCCAGCTTGACTACTAAACTGCCTCCCCTAAAATCCTTTTTGTGTATATTTCTGGTTACGGTGGGCTACAAGGGATAGCATGGGAGAGTAGGGAAGGAATGGGAGCAGTGGCTTATTTGTGCCAAACACAAATACCTTACCCAGTGACTCAGTCCAACACTAATATGGGTGCTGCTGTGAAGGGGCTTTGCTGATGCAATTAAAACCCTAATTAGATGACTAAATTTGGGAGATTATTTTGGGTGGGCCTGACCTACACAGCTGGAAGATCTCAAAAGAGCACTTAGACCTGAGCTGGAGAAAGAGAGAGAGGAAAAGAAGGGGAAAGACAAAGACACAGACACAGAATGATAGTCCCACTGTGGACAACTTTAGCCCATGCCTGTGAGTTATCATCTCATTTGTGATCTTCCATTACTAACTACCTGCCCTAAGGATGTTGCATTTGCTTAGCCAACCCCCACAATGGTGTAAGCCAACTTCTTATAATAAATGTATCTCTCTATATAGTATATGTAACATATATATAAATATTAATATATATGTATATATACACATAAACAAATACATTCTTCTCTGATTAAAATCAGGACTGATAGCAATCATTTGGGGTGGGACCTGAGAATTTCTATCTTTACCAAGCCTTCCGGTGATACTAAGGCTGCTGGTCTGGTCATCACTGTGAGAACTGCTTTACTGAAGGACAGAACACGGGTCAATGTGTATAAACTAACAGGATAAAACATTAAATACACCATGAGGCAGAGATGTCTAACAACTCTGAATTTTTGTCCATGGATAATTTGCCTTGTGCAGAAATGAAGCTCTCTACTGCAAATGTTCGAGAAGAGTTTGGGTGACGATAGTAAACACTGAGTACTTTCCATGTGCCAGTCAATCTTTTTACATTTACTTGTATTAACTAACCTAATCTTTTGATTATGGGAAAAAAAAGAGTAGACATAATTTGCCCAATATCATGACAAGGTGGCAGAACTTGGATGGGAACTGAGATAGTCTGACTGAAAGCCCATGTCTCTGAATAATCAGCAATAGCACCTGCTCCCCCTCCCACTCTTTCCCTCCCACACCCCATCTATATATACTCACAAACATACATACGTATATCTCAAAGATGCTGTTAGAGAAATTGTTTTATTGGGAATTATTTGGATTAGATAACCTGGAAAATATTTTTGAACTCTGATTCTATGATACTGATAAATAACTGGCTTGACTAGTGACTAATTATTTCATTTTAGTCTTTCTTCTCCCATTCTCAGAATTTACTCTTTTGATTGTTTTCTTTTGTAAACAGTCTTAGTTTTATAGACATGAATTCTTGGCCCCTCAGTGACTTGAATAAATGTTAAGACTTTAATTCTTTTTAATAATATACATTCTAATTTTTCCTATCATGGGACAATTCAAGGGGAGAATTGATAATGAAACAATTTAGATCCCAGTTCCATCTTTTATATTAATATACGTGTTTTTGCAAAAACTGCTATCAGGGTAACTTTCTGCCTACTCTCGACTGTATGATACATGTTT
Source organism: Vulpes lagopus (assembly GCF_018345385.1). NCBI lineage: Eukaryota > Metazoa > Chordata > Mammalia > Carnivora > Canidae > Vulpes > Vulpes lagopus. Next base: position 42,509,179 of record NC_054830.1, read on the forward strand.
ACAAACTTAATGAGGAGAGAGAAGAGAAAGGATTTCCAGGACCTAAAATGTTATTAGTGAATTATATTATCCTTATCATTAATCATCATCTGCTATGTCATGTTTGCTCTCCATCTGGTTGGGTATCAGGTGTGATGCTGAATAGTTTCAGTACATTAATTCCCAACTAGTGACTACTGGTGGCGGGCAGCTTAGGTTACTCTGTGACTATTTATTAACTTCGTTAATTGTTTGACAAATCATTATTGACTACCATTCACAGAATGACAGATGGCCAATAAGATGTTAAATAGCATTTGCTGTACTTTTGTAATCTCTTGATAGATCATACAGCTAAAAAATTTAAAAATAAAATACATTTTTCCTTTAAGGGGCTGAATGAGTTTTATTATAAAATCAAGGTATAAATAATCTTAGCATGAAAATGAAGCCTAATTTGAAATGGAGTAATGAAGACCAAATTAACCTTAAATGCTCACACAATTAAGGGTTGTTTTCAGAATCTTTTGCACTTCTCTGATAATGAGTATATTAGGACAGTGTTCTAGTAATCAATATTATAACAGTAGGAGAGCAAACCTGGGAAGGAATCCAAAGTTAGTGGAATAGTTCATGGTATAAATGCTTTCTGAATGAAATAATGAAAGGGAGACAGGTGTGAATTCATGTTCTTTTCTGGTGCTTTTATGCATGTGAAATTTCAATAGGGCCTGAGCAAGACAAATTAAATAATGGAACATGTTTAATTATTTTCACCTTTAAAGCTTCAAAAAAGGAGCTTAAACTTTAAAAATTTGCTGATTTGACAATTTTTTAAAAAGAAAATATAATATGCAATGACCTGAATACTGGGAAATTCATCCTAAGAAATGATGACCAATATTGAGTAAGAAATCTACAAGACTTAGAACTTTTTTGCCAGTCTTGCTCATCTCAGCTTTTATCTGTCTTATTTACCAGGACCTTCCTATATTAACTAGAGTAATGCAAGCTGATGTGGCAAATAAACATAAAAATTTCATTGACATAACACAATTGAAGCTTATTTCTTGCTTGAGTAACAGTTCAGATGCAGGTGTTTCTAGTCAGAATATGGCTTTACTCTATATAAAGATTTAGGAACTCAGATTTTTCCCTTCTTGGTATTCTCTTATTCTCTACTGTTCTGGAGTCTGCTATCCTCAAGCAAAATAAAGGGGGAAGAAGAGGGTGGAGAAGACATTGACATGTTTAACCATGTCATAACATAAGTGATCAATGCCACTTTCACTCACATTCCATTGGTAAGAAGTAGTCATATGACTTGGTTTAAATACAAGGGAGGCTGGGAAATGTATTTTCTGCCTAGACAGCCAGTTCCCAGTCATTACTCTAGTTTGTGCAGGAATAACATAAATTTTAGTGGGCTAGCTGCCAGTGACAGAATTGTCTCAAAAAAGGTGTTACACTTGTATTTGTGGAGTAAATGGATGAGGATGACATTTGTTTGAACTACCTTCTGGGAAGGAAGAAGATCACCAAGTTGAGGTACCATCCATGAGAATCAAGGAGTTTTCTGTCTTGTGTAAATGGCAACAGGTAGAAACAAGGTGGCGGCAACCTTCCAGCTTCATCACACCTGAAGATCCTTTCAGTTTGTCACCTAGGTCTGACAAATTTTGTCTGAAGTCTAGCAATAGGATTGCAAAGTTCATAAGAATGACAGGGAACTGCATGGTATATTTTCTGTTTCAAATATCCCAAAATACTTATACATGCCATGAAGTTTTCCTAGACTAAGTGAAACCATTACTCTTATACCGTTACCTTATATTTTTAAATGTTCAGAATGAGATCTCCTTAATTTTTTATGTATTTATAGTTAACAGTGGCTTTTTCTAAATTGTACTTTAGATTTTTATTTCCCTTCTAATTCCTTTCCTTACCACAATCTCTTAATTAAATATATGTATAAGCATATAAATAGTTATCTACATGTTGCAGGAAAATGGCTCCTTAAAGAGATCCTCCAATGAATCCAACTCATATTTTTAAAAATTCATTAATTATTTCCAGTATAATCAATGTACACTGTTATGTTAGTGTTAGGTGTACAATATAGTGATTCAATAATTCTATGTTATTCAGTGCTCATCATGACAAGTGTACTCTTAATCTCCTTCACCTGATTACCCATCCCCATCCACCTCTCCTCTGAAAACCACCAGTTTGTTTTGTATAGTTAAGAGTCTCTTTCGAATTTGTCCATTTCGGATGCCTGGGTGGCTCAGTGGTTGAGCGTCTGCGTTTGGCTTGGGTATGATCCTGTAGTCCCAGGATCGAGTCCTACATCTGGCTCCCTGCATGGAGCCTGCTTCTCTCTCTCCCTATGTCTCTGCCTCTCTCTTTGTGAGTAAATAAATAAAATCTTAAAAAAAGAATTTGTCCATTTGTTTCGTTTCCTAAATGCCACACATGAATGAAATCATATGGTATTTGTCTTTCTCTGACTTATTTCAGTTAGAGTTATAACCTGTAAATCTATGTTGCTGCAGATGGCAACATTTCATTCTTTTCATAGCTGAATAATATTCCTGTATGCATGTTTTTATCCATTCATCTATGGATAGACACTTGGGTTATCAAGCCTATATTGAAAGGTTGGTTATGTTAAAATATATCAAATAATTATCCATCCAAATGATGAATATCAAAAGTAATATGGATGAAAGCCTCTTTTAAATTGTAATACTTTGTTCAAATGTGTTACTAATACCTATTAAAACTGTCTCTTTGTGGAACAAGCCAGTTAACCAACTAAAAAGTTATCTTCAACTTGAGCCACGATGGTTATCCACAGTTGATCTTCTACATTAGCTGCAAGTTGGGCTGAGTGGTCTTAGGGTTTCCTCAAACTGTTTTCCACATGTACATAACCTAGTTTTATTCATTTGAATTTCCTTATTTTGCTGGTAAGGAAACAAGAGAGGTAAAGTCACTTACTCAAGTATAAGTGCTTGAGTCATGAAGCTCTTGCCTTTAAGGGCAACATACATTTTCAGCAATCATGTGGGATTTGGCCTTACCTATATCTGGGCTACCTTTAGCACTTCAACTTATTTATTGTTTTCTTGTATGCCATGGCCAGCAAATGCTCTCAATTTCATATACAGTAATTCCCCTACACTAAGATAGAGGTCTAAGTAATATATCTGTCAGTATCCTGATCGTTCAATATTCAAATGATTGAGTACTTACTTGGTACTCAAGTTCAGTATATTTTCTAAGGATAAGTTGGACTGGAAATGGCCACCTAAGAATTGAGCAAGCAAAAAAAAAAAAAAAAAAAAAAAAACAGAATTGAGCCAGCATTGTTACACTGGGACTTAATACCAAAACTAGTTATGAAAAAGGAAAATATTAGAGAATGATTTCATAATAATTCACAATGTCTGACTATGTAATTTGAAATCAGGAAAAACCTATCCTTACCATTGCAGCATCTATAATATAATATTAATATATTTAGAATTCTAAAGACAGATTTTTTTTTGTTTCTAAGGAAATATTTTCCAATTAAATAAGCTTTCAGCAGATATTTTTTACTCTCTGGCTGTTTTATACTGTGTGAAATAATTCAAGATAAGACAGCTTTCCTGCTCAAATTAAGCAGTCTAAAATGATGATCACAGAATGAGTAAGTGTAGATCCAATCAATTACTGATGACTTAGTCCCTCAGTTTGTCTTTATCAGTATATACCTTAGAATGAGTCCAGTTAGTTTGTTTAAAAAAATCTGCATTGGAAACATACCTGACTTTCTCTGGTACTTTTTGGTTGTCTTCACTGGGATCACCAAGTCTATTAAATTGTAAATATCCCCCTCTCTTTATGGTCTCACCACTAAAATACTCTAGTCATAAAATTCCCAATTTAGAGAAATTAATTGTGTCATATTCTAAGTATAGAAAGGAATACATTATGTGATTAAATAGGACAGAAATATCAGAGCAGAGATATACAGTGAAATTATAAGGTATTGATCTGTTTTACCTCCAAACCATAATTACTAAACCATATTACTAAAATAATATAATTACAAAATGCTATAGCTTGCATATTCGAAAAAATAAATTTCATTTCCACAGGCTTTTTGACATTCGGTTTAATATTCCACAGAAAACTTAATCTGGTCCTTGGAAAACACAGGAAAGGTATTTCTTGATAGAATCTTATGATATATAAAAATGAGACAATATTTTTAGCTAGTTTATTACATCTCTTACATATATGATTTACAGGTGTACAAAAAATAGAACTGTGTAGATGGAAAATGTTTCTTAAAGTTACATTTGCATATAATCATGTGCTTGCAAATAGCTTTAGGAAATCTGAGCATTTTCTCCATCCATTGAAAGTGCTCAGCATGCTCCCTGGCATGTAGAATGGCCCTTAAATGTTAGTTATTATCACTGTCTATGAAATAAGAGAACTGAATTAGATCCACATAACATATCACAATAAGCTAAGTTTATTTTCCTTTTCTGAACTCTTTGCTCAATAGATCTGATTCTAGATAAGATATATGATGTTCTCACAGGGAAATTTTAATTTTTTTAAGGATTCTCTTCTTTTTTTTTTATTCTTGAAAAGTGCAAGTGGTGATTGTCACAAAACAAACCTGTTTGTCACTTTCCCTCAGAGCAGGCATTTCTGTGCATGTGCATAGCTTTGGGTTTAATAACCAGAACTTTTGAGTTTGGGCTGTTTGAACTCCCTCAAGCCAATAGCAGCTAAAATGCTTTGATTCATCCAGCCAATGTGTAGACAATTCCAGGCCCACTCTAAGATATCAAGAGTGGAATTTTATTCTGACTGTGAATTGAAAGAACTTTTGCTTCTCTGGTTTCCCATGCAAAATATATTTTTTTAAGATTTAATTTAAAATATCTTAAAATTATGATTTAAAATCATTTCCTAATGGGATGCTAGGCTTTAGAGATACAAATAAAACATAATCCTTAACTTTAAGGCAACTAAAGTTGAGAACTATTTATTTATAATACATCATTGAGTATACTATTGTACTATATCATATAATTGGATTAGTCTGATGGGAGGTATATGTGGTGATACAAATGTAGGGCAACATATCATAAAATAAGTGAAGAGGAAATCAGTTGGGGTTTTACAAGTTTAAACTTGAGGAATGAGTTTGAATTTGAAGATGAAGAAAATCGAGAAAAAGAAGAGATGAGAGGAGATGGAAAAGGACATCTTAATCTAAAAGGGCAGGAGCAAAGGCAGAGAAATAAAATTACAACAGCACTTGTGGGACCCTGGCTAACAAACTAAACAGGTCAGTATAGCCGCAGCATTAATCACTGGACAGCTGGATAATTTTTTTTTTGGATAATTTTTTTTAACATAGATTTTAGACTTCCATAGCCAAAGCTTGTAACCTACTTGAGAGCATTTGAACATCTCACCACCCAATCAACAGGCTATTTCTCCTTTTCAGAAGTCTGGTAGCCATTGCTGTATATTTAATTAGTCTAGTATACATAAACTTCCCTGTCCCATTTTTAAAAATTCTTTTGTCTTAAAGTAAAATTTAAGTCTTATTGCTTTACTTTTCATACACATAAACTCTTTGGGGGCAGATGGTCAGCATAATAGTATATATATGTCCTACATTATCTACATGTTTCACATGGAGTTGATATTTAATAGTATTTTTCATTGGACTACATACTTTGTGTGGATATTTGTTTTACTTTATTTGTTTTGATTTTGATTTATTAAATTCCTCTGTCATAAGTTGAATTGTGTCCCTCCAAATAAGATATATTGGGGTCCCAAACTCTAATACTTCCAAATGTGATCTTATTTGGAAATTGTTAAAGAAACAATCACATTAAAATGAGATTAGGATAGGACCTAATCTAATATGACTGGTGTCCCTATAAAAAGAGGAAATTTGGAGGCAGCCCAGGTGGCTCAGCAGTTTAGTGCCACCTTCAGTCCAGGGTGTGATCCTAGAGACCTGGGATCAAGTCCCACGTCGGGCTCTCTGCATGAAGCCTGCTTCTCCCTCTGCCTAGTGTCTCTGCCTCTCTCTCTCTCTGTGTGTGTCTCTCATGAATAAATAAATAAAATCTTTAAATTAAAAAAAGATAGAACATTTGGAAATATAGGGAGAAATATGTAAAGGGAAGATGATAGGAGACACAAGGAGAAGAAGGCAATCTGCAAGCCAAGGAGAGAGTCACAGGACAAATTTTCTCACAGTGCTCAGAAGAGACTATACCTGCCGACACCTTAATTTCGGGATGTCTGCCCTCCAGAACTGCAAAACTGTATGTTTCAATTGTTTAAGTCACCTAGATTCTGCTATTTTGTTATGGCAGCCCTAGTAAACTAATAGAATCTCTAAAGTGATTTTACAATCCTATTTAAATACTTTCCCTACATAAAACAAAACCAACTCACATAAGGCTTAAAGTTTGTTGAATGCCCTTGCACACACCAGCAAATTATTCACCTCTGTTTTAATTGGTGTTTCAAGACCAGGGCCATAGGTGTGATGGTTAATTTTATATGTCAACTTGATTGACTATGGGATGCCCAGATTAAACATTAATTCTGGGTGTGCCTTGAGGGTGTTTCCAGATGAGATTAACATTTAACTCAGTGAAGTAGATTGTCCTCTCCAATGTGTGTGGGCATCTTCTAAACCACTGAGGGCCTGAATAGAACAAAAGGCAGAAGAAAGAAGAATATAATTCCATGCCTCACTACATGAGCTAGGGCATCTCATCTTATCTTCTCTCACCCTAAGACTGAGATTACACCATGGGCTACCCTGGTTCTCAGACCTTCAGACTTGGACTAAATTACACCAATTGTCTTCCTGGGTCTTTGTTTCACAGATGGCAGATTATGGGACTTCCAAGCCTCCATAGTCACACAAGACAATTTCTCATAACAAACCTCTCTCTCTGACTCTACATCTGTTTTTAAATATTTAGAGACAGACAGACAGAGATGAGAGAGACACAGAGAGACAGAGACAGAGAGAGAGAGAGAGACAGAGAGATCTTATCTGTCAGTTATCTTTCTCTGAAGAACCCTGAGAAATATAATAGGTGACAAATGGGGAAAATGTCACCATGTACTTCACAATTTCAAATATATCTCATACTCATAACAGAAGTTTTATAAATACCTGTAAAGGTTATTTGTCAGTCAATTGCCTGTTGTCAATCATCTCTCAATTACCCATGTATGAATTATTCAGAAGTGGGTAATCTCAGACTGATTCCTTTTTGCCTCCCAGCATACATCTGATCTCACTTTCTGTTCCAGCAATTGATATGTACTTAGGGAATGCAGACTAATTTTAATACTAGCCTGAACAAACACTTAGAAGGCTAAACCTGTTTTCTAAAAAAAAAAAAAAATTATGCATTCCCCAACACAAATACGTATCATCTCTGTATTATCAGATATTTTGGATTATTTAATGCCATGGCTCATTTACTTTATAATCAAGAGTATAACAATCTCTGTGCTTACACTGTTGTAACTTTAGGTTATAAATTCTTAATTGTCAGATATTCTTCCTTCCAGTTTTCTGTGATGCTCAGGACAGCATTACAGGGCCAGCTGATACAGGTTGGACAAAAGAAGTCTCACCTGCAGACTCAGCTACTTAGATTAGGAGACCTTAGAGCAGTCCAGTATTAGCTTATAACAACCCTGCCTCCTTGGTGACTATGCATACCTAAAGCACAAGTGGAGTCCAATCTGCCATTTCATGCAAGATAGTGTCCATCTTCCAAGCCCTCATTTTTGATGCTCATATGGATAATTAATTCAAGTTAGATGTGACTATAATCTCTTTCCTAAATATTTTCTGAATTTCAGCTCAGTGAGTAAATCCATCTTAGTAGGCGCTTGCATCTTTTATATTTAGAATCTGTGAGTGACCAGGCTTTCTGGCCTATGAACTAGGAAGCAGATAGGGTGGATCAACACATACAAGAGAAAGGAAACAAATCTTCAAAAAAGAGAGAATGCTAAATTTCCCAAACCTTGGTTTAGTTGCTTTCAGAAACTGCTGAAATCTGCCCTTGAGTGTTAGGAGATTTATGTCCTTATAAATTTTATCTGTTTGATGAAATTAAGCAAATATATAAATCATTGGTCAAATTTCCTTATTTTATTGTTGAGGATTTTGAGGTCCAGGAATGTTGTTGTAGGTCCAAGTTCACAAAGAATTAGTTTTAGAACTAAGAAAAGGACACAAACTTGCAAATTCCTAGGCAATGGCTCAACTGAGATAATTGTTCAGTGGAGTTCTCTATCCTTTAAAATACCAGCGTTGGAAACTAACAACTAGTAAATAGATCTCTTAGTAAAATATTTATCATTCACTGGCTGACTTCCTACTATGTGCTAATTGCCTTCTAGGCCCTAGAGATACAGCAGGACTCAAGACAAATGAGGTGTCTGAACTCACAACATTTATATTGTTAAAACTATATTCTATCATCAGTGTAGTCAAGATCCTTTGAATCTTTCTGGTAGTCTGGATAGATTTGCACAAATTTATCTCTTTTGTTGGTCTCCCTGAATCAAAGTTCATGAATATACAAAATGGTGTGCTGCAGCCACATATAGTTTGGTCCCTGTGGAATGCAGAAAAGCCAGCTGTCTCCCAGAAAACAACAGGAAAGGGAAATACAGCATAAGGCATTGGAGAGCATATTTACACAATGTATGCCCCACAGCTCAGTCCTGTCTAATATGTCAATACACTGAGAAAGTATAGGGAATTTTATCTCTTCAGAGAAAATAATGGTTATAAATACAGACTAGCCTTCTTGCCCCTTTTTTTTCTGATTCTTGTCATGAATCTGTCACTGATTGCTGTACACATCTTGGCATCAATCAGCTGACATTTATGTTCTAGTATTTAGGATTCTTCATATTTTAAAAATTTAAATGCTACAACTACATCACAGTCATTTCAACTTTTTCACTTTGCATATAAGGTCTTCCATGATCTGATCATAGGTACAATTATACGTCCTATGTATAAAAAGAATTAACAACTGATAACTGAAAGGAAAAACAAAAATTTCATTCTGTTATTTCCCTTCAAGTTACACACACTTCAATTAGACCAATATGTTTATCTTCCTGTGTACTACTACCCCCATCCTGCCTCTGTGGATCCTTTCCATCTGTGCCTTTGCCTCTGCAATTCAATGATTCAAGAGTATCTCCTTCCTGTCTCTGAGCTTTGATAGCATCGCCAAGAGCTTTTTTAACAATGTTATATTTTCATAGGTTCCTCTTTAACAAATGGCCTACCTACCAGTAAGTTATGTTTATGTGAATATTTGTTGATTGGTAACTTATGATTTATTTTATACCTATGCTTCCTCATGGCATCCTTAAGGGGGTGGTATGGTGATCCAATAAATGTTTCACAGTCAAGAGTATTCTTCAGAATGTGAGGAGCAGGATAACTTAGTAGTTAGGTGCATGGGTTGAGTCATAATGTAGGCTTTATATCCTGACTCCACATTAGGTAGCTGTATACCCAATACAAGGTAACAGTACAAAATTATGTTAGAAATCATCTGTTTCTCTAAAGCTTACTCTGGTGTCTTATATCTGCTTTTATTATGGGATGCCACCTAAGCATTGGTGTCTTTGTAAACCCTAAATAAAGCATAGAAAGTCCAGGATCTTAAGCACATCAGGTGCTCAGAACGTGTTTAAAGGAGTGAAATGTGATAGATAAAAATCACCTAAGCTTTCTTTCATTGCGATTGGTATTTAGTAATACAAAGTTCCTGGAAAGAATATACAGAGGCAAATAACCAGAAACTGGGTTATGATGGGTCTAATCCAGCAATTTCTATCAATTCTCACCTGTATCTCCCAATATCACAGGAATTCTGGTTAAGGCAAAATACCTTTCTTAGCCTCAAAAATGTTATGGTGCTAAAGCTTTGGTAGGGTGTCCAATTATTTTAAAATGCATAATTGCCCACAGCATGATTTATTTTAGTTCTCAGTCCTGGGGGCTCAGTCTAAGTGTTCTTGCCATGTTAACCACTTATAGCTCTCCCTGACAGGTTTATCTCTTTTTTTCTTTATCTCTTAATAAGCATTTTTGTGTGTGCGGCCACATGTCCTTTCAGAGTCGTCTTTGCTCAATGAGACAAGAATCCAGTTCTTTGGAGAAAAAAAGCAAATTAAAAAGTTATTAAAGCATGTATTGCCTCTTGACAAGCCCCTCTGGATCCATTTGAGCTTATGACCATGGTGAGTCTTCAGGAAGGTTTTTATTCTGCAAACCACTGAGCCCTTCCAAGCCACATGCTGTTTGATAATTAGGGGCTATATTATCTGCGATAGAAACCAGTACTGAAGAAAACAGTGAAAGAGACTAATATAGACAACCAGCTGTTGTTTTTCTGCCACTGTACTGGTTGACTTAAACTATATTGCCATCCAAATTTATTTTGAGCCAGAACCTTTCCTCACAGTAATGCGATGGCAAACAGAACACTGTGCCATCCTGGCTGTATTACCATAGCAATCACTAACATCTGTGTGGGCTTTACAATTTTCAATGTCCTTTTATATTATTTATCTTATTTAATCCTCACAATATAATAGTAAAGTAGGAAAATGTAGCCTCCTTTTAAATGTGAAACAGGTATGTGTGATTTGGTGTGACTTGTCCAAGGTTCAGAGATGGATCCAGAATGATCTGGCTTCTGTATGGTTCTCCCCATCTACACTTATTTTAATAACTGTGGGAAACTCCAACTGGTTCTTCTTTATTTTTTGGTGTGTGCTGTACTGGAGGTTCTACTTTGCTATAGTAGAATCATACCAGCCAGCAGTCTCCATTTGTCCACTTCTGATTGAGGAGCATTAGCCTGTTGACCCATTGAGTAATGGGTCAGTACAAATGAACTGGTTAATTTCAAATTGCTGTTCCTGCTGAGGTAACAGGAACAAAGGATCTCATAGCACTTACCCTTAAAAGAAGCTTCAAAACAAGGCAACTTGGATGGTTGTTTTAGAGGTTTCTCCCTCAATAACTGCCTTCTCACCACAGTTCACTAGCATTGGATTTGTACAATATTTAGAACAGAGTTTTACCAAGTGAAAGGACATCTATGAACTTTTTAGAAATTACTCATCTTGTAGTTTCATTCCTCTACAGGAATGTTTCTCAGTTTTATTAATCTTTGTGTTGCTCTGGAAGCCAATCCTGCTGGTCTTGCAGATCCTGCTTCCTGGCAGCTGGGACATATATTTATAATCATTACTTTGTTCCTTGAAGGTAACCTTTGTACTTTATTGATTGCTTTACATCAGTTAATACCCACCTGGCATCCTTGAGTTGTACCTTACAATATTGGCAAACGATTTGAACATCCTTACCTTTCATAGAACACATTCACAAATGAAGAATATATGATAATTCTAGTTTGAACACAAGTACTGATATCTTTAGTATTCCTGATGCTTCCTTCCAGTTGATAAGGAGTATAGACTACTCTTTTTACATTATTGTCACCTACTAGCATTTCTTGAAAAGGTAATGGTGAGGTACTCTGGGCAATATCGAAAGATGTATTTAAAAGTAAATGTATTCCTTTAATCCTATTCTTTCCTTTCCTTTCCTTTCCTTTCCTTTCCTTTCCTTTCCTTTCCTTTCCTTTCCTTTCCTTTCCCTTCCTTTCCTTTCCTTTCCTTTCCTTTCCTTTCCTTTCCTTTCCTTTCCTTTCCTTTCCTTTCCTTTCTCTTTCTTTCTTTCTTTCTTTCTTTCTTTCTTTCTTTCTTTCTTTCTCCCTCCCTCCCTTCCTTCCTTCCTTCCTTCCTTCCTTCCTTCCTTCCTTCCTTCCTTCCATCTTCTCTAGTATTGGCTCTAAAGCCCTAAAGAAATTTAAGAAGGGTGTCATTAATTCCAGAGGAACTTTGGCTTAATTAAATTATCTTTGTTCTCATTTTATATTAAGATTAGAAGTGAGGAATAGCAAAAACTATATAAAAACAAGTTTTTTTCTCTTCCAACATATGTGGCTTTATTAATATTTCAAAGACCTAGGATCCTTTTTTTTTTCCAGTTTTTCAGTGACTTTTTCTTAAGCTTGGAATGTACATCTTGGACAACATCATAAATGGTTGTCAAAGATACTTAGGACGGTTCTGAGAAGAGGGTCCAGTCTTCAAAATTGCAGTGAAATGATTAGCATAAAATCAGTATCTTGTAGGTGTTGCTGCTAGAGATAGAGTCACAAAGACCTTTCATTTTATGGGAAAAAAGCCTAGCTTATTCTTCTTGCAAGCCTTAATACCTTTTTTTTTAAGATTTTATTTATTCATTCATGAGACACACACACACACACACACACAGAGAGAGAGAGAGAGAGAGAGAGAGAGAGAGGCAGGGGCACAGGCAGAAGGAGAAGCAGGATCCATGCAGGGAGCTTGATGTAGGACTCGATCCCAGGACTCCAGGATCACGCCCTGGGCCAAAGGCAGGTGCTAAACCGCTGAGCCACCCAGGGATCCCTTAAGCCTTAATACTTTCTAGCCTGATACCTGGGCTTTTCTTTTCCATTATCTTTGTGTGTATGACTCCTCAAATACCAGAGCTCCTCAAATGTCATCTATTCAGAGAAGTAAAAGACTCATAGAAGTCTCCTCCTGGTCATTCTAATGTAACTCTCTCTTATTCTCTATTATTATACTCTATATGTCATTTATTTCAAGTATTTTTATTTTGACTGGCTTTTGTCTTTCTTTCTCAACAAAATGTAATCTTCATGAGTCTAGAGACCTTGTAATGGGGGCTGGTACATTGCAGGAACCAATAAATATTTGTTGAGTAAGTAAGTGTTTCCTCACAATGATTCTGAATTATTAGCATTTCTGATATGGAGCTAAGACGGTGTGGGCAGTGATACACAGAAGTGTGACATTCTGAAGCTATTCACATATCTGTTTTAAATTTTTGGTCAGGTTTACTAAGTTGTGATTGATAATGAACAATAAGTGGTTCCATATGTAAAGTGTACAATTTGGCATGTTTTGATATATGTATGCAGACATAAATTATCACTGCAATTAAGATAATGAACATAACAGTTATGCTACCCCCACTGCCACTTTGTTACTTCCTCTCTTTTGCCATCCCCACACATTATCAGGCAAACACTGGTATGTTTTCTGTCACTAAAGATTAGTTCTTATTTCTAGAATTTCCCGTAAATGGGATCATAGAATGTGTAGAGTTTATTGACCTGGCTTTTAACATTCAACATAATTATTTTGAAACCCATTCATGCTGTTGCTTGTATCAATAGTTCATTCATATTTGCTGCTGAGCAATTTCCCATACCATAATTTGTTTACCTTTTGCTGTTAGAGATTTTGGTTGTTTACCACCCAAATTAATAAATATTTGGATTGTTAATCATTGTATTGAGTTGATTTTTCATCATAATCTAATAACCCTCTTTATCTCAGGTAACATTTTTTTCTGAAATCTATTTTGTCTCATATCAATATAAGCCCTCCAGTTCTGTATTGATTAAAGTAGGAATATTATCTGATTTTCTATCCTTATACTGTTAACCAATTTGTGTATTTTAAATGGGTTTAAAATAATATTTCTACTTCCAGCTGAAGTATGAAGTATTTACTATATATATATATATATATATATATATATATATATATATATTTCTTTATCCATTCACCAAACAATGGACAACACTTGCGCTGCTTCCATATCTTGGCTATCCTAAATAAAGCTGCCGTAAACAGTGAGATGCATGTAGCCCCTTGAAGTAGTGTTTTTTCATTCTTTGAGTAAATACCCAGTAGTGTGATTACCAGATCATAGGGTAATTCTGTTTTTATCTTTTTGAGGAACGTCCATACTGTTTACCAGAGTGGCTACACCAGTTTGCATTCCCATTAACAATGTACAGGGTTCTTTTTTCTCCACATCCTCACCAATACCTGTTGTTACTTGTTTTGTTGAGTTTAGCTATTTTGACATGTGTGAAGTGATACCTCATGAGAGCTTTGATTTGCATTTCCCTGCTCATAAGTAATGCTGAGCACCTTTTCATTTATCTGTTGATAGTCTGTATATCTTCTTTGGAAAAATGTCTATTCATACCTTCTGCCATTTTTGGGGGTGTTGAGTTTTATAAGTTCTTTAATATATCCATTGTATTTTTAAAATAACATACTGAAGTGGTGTAATATTACTTAAACATAGGCTTATTGTAATAAAAACACATGCTGTAAACTCCAAAGCAAGGTATTGTTAATCTATCAAAATAAAATGGAATTATAACAATTATACTTAATATAAAAGAAAGCAATAAAAGAGAAAAAATGACTTAAAAGCAGATATCACATAGAAAACAAAAAAGCAAGATACAGTATATTGAAACCAAAGTTCATCAGTAATCACAGTAAATATTAGTGAATGAAACATCCAAATTAAAAGGCAATGATTGCCAGATTGGATTTAAAGAGAAGAAAGCAAGATCCAACTGTATGCTACCTACAGCTACTTTACTACAGCATTCCTTTTACATCTTTAAATTATACCAAACAAAAGTACTAGTCGTAGAACAAACATACACACACACAAATTACCAGATTGGAATTACAGATAACTCAATGTAAAAGTAATTAATTAAAAAGAGAATAACATTTGAACACAATTTGTAAAAACAGCCTGAAAAAGTAGGCTTGATCTAGATGAGGCAACATTCTGACTTTCTACTTATCTGACATCTAACTCCCTCGTTTCTTCTGAATATACCTTCCAGTCTAATTCTCACTCAGCTGTTTAAATTTTTCCTTTGCCCATCCTTATGACTCCTTTGTGCTTTTGCATAGACTGTTCTATCTACCTGGAATCCCCTTTCACACTTCTACATCTACATAAATTGTGTTCTTCCATCAAGATCTGATTCAGATGGCATCTCCTGTTTGAAGACTTTCTTTTTCCAGGTGTTGACTTATATTTACTTAATAATACATGGATATTTTTTAATCAAAGCATCTTCTTTAACCATTGATACAAACTTTGAGTCAGGCAAAGCCTTTTTTTAATAAACATGAAAGAAACTAGGCATGAGAAATGAGATGAATTTGGCAAATTCACATGAATAACATACTGGAATCAGGACTTTATCACTCATCCTAGCCAGTAATAATTATTAAAATTTCTTAATAATAGACAAGGATGTATACTGTCACAACATTCTTTCTCACTGAAGTAGTTATACATTAAATAAGCTAATGGAAATTCTCTCTGAGCTTCTTACAAGGCTTATCATAGATACGTAATCCATGCCAACTCCAAGCAGTTTTTATTAAATCAGACTAAATGGAATACTATACATGTGTATACAAACAGTATAATGCTATTCAAATGCTTTTATGAAAAAAAGAGACTCATCTATCACCTTTTCCATATATCTAGAAAAAAAAATAATAGGCAATTTTAAGAATGGAGTTACAATGGACTGGGTTAGCCAATAGCATTGTAGAGGAACTGACTTAAGACAACTCAGCTTTTCATGACAAATGATATAGCTAAACTCCCAACTTGTACAGAATGATATCAAAGTGGACTAATCCCTTTCATTTTTCTTCTTATCAGGAGTAACACTTATACAGTAGAGAATTTGCTATCTGGTGTCTATTGTCTTATATGAGATCATCAACTCTGATCTTGATTTTTCCCACATTATAGTAGGGTAGATATAGCTTGCAGGGTAGATTTAGGGTAGATTTAACTAAGGTTAAATGCAAGATATTCCAAGAACCTCAGAAAATAGCCAGTGAGGAAAGAGAGTGAAAGCCAGAAGTGAGAGACATAATTTGATTATAGAATTGGTCATTCCAATGATATTGACAAGCAGGCTCAGTCACAATTTCTGATTGGCAAACTTCTGTCCCATTTGAACTAATAGAGTAGATTGCCAAGGCATAATGATGACATTGGTATGACATGTCAACAGAAGATTCCAGATATTGATGATACTATTCAGGTCAGTGGCAACATCTTCACTTGTTTCAGGTTTCCATTAGCCACTCTGTGATAGACCAGTTTATCAGCCATGTATTTGGGTTTTATGGAAAGTAGGATCCTAGCCAACGATCAGAAATATGAAGAGAGGCTATAGATATGACAAGTTGTTCATCTCTAGGCATATCATAGACTTTGATTTAAGAGCTTAATTTCTTGTTAGTTTGAATTCCCAATTTTTTTTTTCTGTCTTCATTTTAATTGGATTCAATGGCACAGAAATTGCTAGTTAAAGAACCTAATTGACTACTAGTGAGTAAGTATAGTAAAGACAGGAAGGAGTCAACAGTTGGTTATGTTAATTATTTCTATTTTATGTTTAAAAATAACATGAGCTTGAGTCAGAATTTCTAAGTAAAGAGTCTCTGTCTAATTTTTATCTTTTAAACCAGCTAATAATTTAAAAAGGAAAGAAAAAAGAAAGTGAGATTTTTTGTTCATAAAATAGAAAATAGAAATAATGCTGAAGCACAATCAATAAAGGGCTAAAAATCCTTTGAAAATTAGAAACTAGACAAGGGAAAACACCATGATTTGATTTATGCATATTTTAGATAAACTATTTAGAGTTCTCCAAAACTATCTTTCCTATTTCAAGAGGAAAAGCAATTCCTTTTATTGAACATCAAACAACTAGTTGTATTGATAGAGCCTTCCTCTAATACCTACCAACACCATAGTATGTGAGTATCAGGGGCCAAGTGAGAAAGCATACAAGCATAGAGATAAGGTGTTAAGGCACGAATCAGGATGTCAATGTGACAGAGTATCATTACTCTGTGGACAGCAATTGGGGCACCTGGCTCAGTCAGTAGAGCATGCAACTCTTGACCTCGGAGTCATGAGTTCAAGCCCCATGTTGGGCATAGAGGGTACTTTAAAAGAAAGTAAAAGGTTGAAAAAAATAATGAAGAAAACTGGTTAGCAGTTAATCTAAATCACAAGAGGGACCTTTAACAAATGAGTTTTTACTCTGAGCCAAGCCAGAATAGAGATATATCATTGAGCAGATTTTTTTTTTCTGAAAATGTGTTCTAAACCAACAGACTAAATTCCAAGATGCTGATCCACCTCACACTCCCACCTACTCCCTGACACTATTTTCCAAAAATTATCTGGTCCAGAACAAAAAGTACTCCTTTAAAAATGAGTAACCACAACAACAACTGCAAAGAACCTATGTAAATTTCTACACAAGCAATAAGAGACATGGAAAATAGCAGGAAGAAAAACTGTTTGAATTATGAAAGCTATGTAGTAAAGTAGATTTAAGTTGGGAGTAATGAGGGGTACCTGGGTGACTCAGGCAGTTAAGCATTTACTCAGGTCATGATCCAGAGTCCTGGGATCCAGCCCTGAGTCCTGCTCCCTGCTCAGCAGGGAGTCTGCTTCTCCCTCTCCCTCAAGCCCACTCCTTCCTCTCATGCTTTCTTCCTCAAATTAATTAATTAATTAATTATTTTTAAAAATAAAAAATAATCGGGAGTTATGAATAAATGCAACTTACGGTATCTGAAAAGTAATGAAAATTAGAATTTCGGCGTTTCAAATAATTTAAAGAAGAGAAAAAATACAACAGAATTAGAACGAACATAAAAAATAAACTGAAATGGATTAGTGAAGAAATGGCAGAGATAGACAATGAAAGCACAAATCACATTGAAAGAACCAAAATAGAAGGCACTCTCCAAACCATAGCAAGGGTCAATAAGGTCAGCTTCAGAAAATTGATATGAAGTTGAAGAGAAGACATGCTTACAATGTTAGGGGGAAAATAACAGAAATAGAAGAAAGAAAAGATATAAAAATTTTGAATTCCCTGAGAGAAAGAAACTAAACAGAAAAAAAATATGTTACATGTATAGAAGAAACAAAATAGTGATAAAAATCAAGCAAAGCATGGGTGGAGGTGAGGATGAGGAAAGGCAGTGGTATCAATTAGTGAACAGAGAAGTGGAACCACTATGGGACAGCTCATTCTCTCTTGTAAGTATGCTTTTGTGCTCATGCTCTCTCTTCCCTTTCTGCCCAACCTTGTAAGAGGTAAGAGATATGTTGTATTTGGATACAACAATGTATCCAAATACCAAATGGTCAATGTTGGATTTGACCTTATGCTATGCATGTGAGAGCTGGTTAACATTATATGCAAAACTGCTGCCTCTGTCTGGTGCTAGAAGTCTGAAATCCACAGGCCAGGCAGTTAGAGGGGACAGATGGACATGATGTAGGAAAGGCATGGACAGACAGGAACCTGTGAGGAATTACTAGAATAAGCATCAGGTTCTCACCACCTCCAAGCTTCCAGATATCATGAGGAGCATGTGTGGCAAGAGAAACTTGGTGCCCTTCCCCTCAGATCTAAATACACACCTATCCCAAGAGTCGGAAAAGCTAAAGGAGGCAATAATGCACACACTGAAGGAACTTGGATTCTGCTTCTGTCCAATGCCAAAGAAGTAAGATAGAAGAGATAACAACAGTTCCAAATGCCCTGCACCAAACTTCTGTGTAGGAAAAAATATATGGCAACAATTATGGAGACAATGGAGAGATCAGCGGTTGTCAAGTGTTAGTGGGAGGCGAAGGATGAATAGATAAAAAACATAGAGGATTTTTAGGGCCATGAAACTTTCTGTATGATGCTAATATGGTGTACATATGTCATTGGACATTTATCCAAACCCATAGAATATACAACTCTAAGAGTGAACCCTGATGTGAACTGTGAACTATGGGTGATAATGAAGAATCCAGGTAGAAATATCAATTTTAACAAATATAACACTTTGGTGCAGGATGTTGATCATAGGGGTGGAGGCTCACACATGCATGTGTAATACAGGGAGTGTTAGCCAATCTCCGTACCTCCCACTCAGTTTCACTTTGAACGTAAAACTGTTCTAAAAAATAAAGTCTGGTAATAAATACACGTACACACACACACACACACACACACACGACTCAACTTTTGCCTTTCAAATCTTATGTAAAATGTCTTCTTTGTTCCATACTTATCAGATACTATACATATAAGGGACAGAAATCTGGAAAACATTGTCCCATATTGACTAAACTGACAAAAATAAATCCACCACAACATGTTAGAGTACTAACTGCCATATCTAAATAGTTGTATATCTTTAAAAACTAATTATTCAGGGATTCTAGGTATAAACACATTTTCCAAAAGTTAAATTCCATAAGTTATAAAGATATCCAGATGTAGTTATAAAAAGTAAAGAAAATCCAAATATTAGGAAAAGGAAAATTTTTTCCTCTTTCTCTGTCCTTCACCCTCTCTGTCATATGCCCACACATATACATATAACATGAAAAATATTGGGGCAGCCTGGGTGGCTCAGTGGTTTAGCGCTGCCTTCAGCCTAGGGTGTGATCCTGGAGACCCGGGATCGAGTCCCATGTTGGGCTCCCTGCACGGAGCCTGCTTCTCCCTCTGCCTGTGTCTCTGTCTCTGTCTCTCTCTTTCTCTCTGTCTCTCATGAATAAATAAATAAAATCTTTAAAAAGAAAAAAAATTTAATTGTGGCAATAAAATATACTGGCACAAGTATAGGTATTAAAATAAGACTGACCAGGGTTAGATTCCAGGCTCTCCTGATTATTACTTATGGGCTTTTAGGTATGTGACTTAACCTCTTTAAACTCAATTTGCACATACCTACAATGATAATAACAGCATCTTCCTCAGAATAAGAGGTGAGCGAGCAGATATATGATGCCAAATAACTCTTTGGATCATTTTCTCCACTAAATTATTGGATTTTCTTAGCAAAATACTGAGTTGTGCAATTTAGGGAGTGACACAAATACAGACCCAAAGCAATTGGAGGGAGGGCTCAGCCACTGTTTCAGAGACCATAATGTTAACGAAGCCCTTGCACTACATACACTTTGTGACTGGCAGCTTAAATCCTAACACCAGTTTCAGACCAGAAAGAAGATTTTTTTTTTTTTAAGATGTGCCAAGACAGCTCACAGTCAGGAATCAGAAAATTGTGCTCTAGCCAATGTCATGAATCTTACTCAGAAGTAGAAAAGCAGAGAGAAACAATGGTTCCCTCCAGGACCACAGGATGATCTCTACTTCCTCCTTGGAAAATTGTCCTCCTCAAACTGTATTTTAGTGCTGAGTTTTTGTTCTGATTTTGAAGCTGTAAATTAATCCCTCCAGTTCTGGCAGTGAATAAGCCTCTGCTATGCTAGTTGCAACAATGAACTTAAATGTAACAAGTCCAGGAGCTGCTCTCCATAGAAGCTTTAGATTCTGGAAAGAAACTTCTCATCTGGGGAGGAGAAAATAGGTACTTAGGTGGATTTAAATTCAGCTATTCCCTCAAAGACTTTCTGCAATTTTGGCAGCTTGTGTGAAACCGGTTTATTTATTTATTTTTAGAGTAATTTTTTTTCCCCTCATAGAAACAACTATATATAATGTGAGAGCAATCGTAACTTACCATGGAAAGCCACATGACGCTGTAAACCATCTAAGCACTCTTTTGACTTATGTTATAATTTATTTTATTCAAAGCTTTTGGTTAATCGTGTAGATAGAAGTATTATGAGTTTCTCAATATCTCACTAAATATATTTAGAATGCTTAATTGAGGTTTAACCTTTATTTTGTTGAATACATGTTATCTCTAGCTAATAGTTTTTTGGGGAAAAATCCCTTAGGTCAAGGTCTTATATTTAGCTGTTTGTTTTCCTTTAAAGCTAGAAAAATGAAGATTTTGAAATGAATTGATATAACAGAAAATCAACAGGGTTAAGAATAATTTTGATGATTTCTTCTTGGCATTGCAATTATATCCAGTACACTTGATGATGAAATAAACAAATAGTTCAAACAAAGCCATTAATTTCTTTCCTATCTACACAATTTTAATTAGAAACATTTAATTAAACTTAGCTAAAATTTCTCAAGATGATTGCAGAATGCATATTTAAGCTATTTGTGTATAAGAAAATGTATTTTTCATCACTTAGTACAATAGATAGCTGCTGTTGTAGGTGGTTCATGGAGAACATGCTTGTCAAAATTATCTTTATCACAAAATTTATTAGAAGACAAAGTTCTCTCAGGGTTTATTAGTTATTAAGCTTTTGCTGTTTTAATTGTTATAATAAATAAGATGCCTTTTAATATATTCACTGCATTTTATATGATATCATATTTTTATGGCAAGCAATAAATGTGTTTGATGTTCCGGAGACTATTTCACCACTGGATTTTTTTTTTAACTTTCATTATCATGAGTATTTCTGACATGAATTAAAATGACATGCAAATCTCAAGCTCATTTAATTGAAGCAAAATTGCTAAATTGATGAATTCATAAGCCTTTAATCTTTGGGGGCAAACTGATCATTTTCAAATAAATTTGATAGAACTCAGACAATTGTTGTTAGTAGGTCTCTATTTTTTTGTTACTCCATAACCATTAGTGTGTAGGAAATATGCAAATATCATAGCTTCTCAACTTAATGTTTAAAATAGTATTATTTGCACTAGTTACTTGAATTATCTTTATTTGAAGCCATTATACCATGCAGTCTAGCTAAAGAAACTTTATACACTAAT
Organism: Vulpes lagopus; assembly: GCF_018345385.1. Taxonomy (NCBI): domain Eukaryota; kingdom Metazoa; phylum Chordata; class Mammalia; order Carnivora; family Canidae; genus Vulpes; species Vulpes lagopus. The sequence goes on from NC_054830.1 coordinate 42,530,925, forward strand.
TATTCCTAAGAGGTAGGTCCTCATATAACTCACAAAATGTTTATTAATGTATTTTTAAATAGAGTTGTTTTAGGGTTTCTATGTTTCCAATTGCATATAATAATAAAGATGACATTTTAAATTTCATCTTTAATAATCACGCATTAACACAATGTTTTTACTCTCAAAATGTTGAAAAAGACATTTTTATTTAACCAGAGAAAAGTTATTTGGACATTTGGAGGGTGCAGCTAGCTAATATTTGAATTCATGCAATTGGGCTTTAAATTTTTCTTAAATTGTTATTTGAACAAATTCCAATTTTTAAAATAAATGTTTTCTGAACTTAAAAAAATTATCTACCTATTTAAAGTATAAACAGTTTAGAAATTTTAGCAAAGGTAATTTCATGCAATTCTCCCCAAAGATACAGAACTTTGAATAGTTTGATCCATATTTCTCCACATTTTTACTATATGTATCTTTTATTTTCTAATAAAAATAGTATCATGTACATATTAGTTTACAGCTGACCTATTTCATTTAGAAATATATTTTAGATGTGAATAAATTCGACATTTATTGGATTTTTAAAACTACTTGGTTGGTTTGAGCATAGTCTGAAACTTACATGGCTATTCTAAATGTGAAAAAAGTCATTTCTGTTTTCTAATTTCAAGTCTTCAATTTATTCTTATAAACACACACAGTAAGCAACTCTTGTTTTATGAAATGTATCTTGAAATGGGGGATGCCATTGAGGAAATTAATTTGCCTTTCTCTCTGTATGCTTGTTGAAATCTGCGTTAAAAATTGTCCTTGGGAATCCCTTGGGTGGCTCGGCGGTTCGGCACATGCCTTTGGCTCAGGGGGTGATCCTGGAGTTCCGGGATCGAGTCCTGCATTCGGCTCCTTGGCTCCTGGCATGGAGCCTGCTTCTCCCTCTGCCTGTCTCTTTCTCTCTCTCTCTCTCTCTCTCTCTCATAAATGGATAAATAAATCTTAAAAAAAAAAATTGTGCTGGCTTTAGTTTATTAACTTTACTGTGTCCAGTTAATTCTGTTGTAAACACAATAGACTGTTGTTAGACTTTTGAATGCCCCAAATTTGTAATCACCACTGTCATATAAACTTAATGATTACCAACAGTGTGCCCAGAGTATTATAGGCATTTCTGCTTTTCATCTTAAAATGTTCTATGAAGTGAGTATTATTTTTACCTCCATAATACACTGAGGAATATGAGGCAGAAGTTTAAATAATGTGCCTAATGCTACTACTTCTAATCAGAGAAGCCAGAATTTGAAAAGTGGCAGTTATCCTCTTATTAGTCTATATACCTAAGTGTTATGCTCCCAGTCACCCATATAACGCAATCCCTTTCCACAATATTTAAACTCTGCTAAGCCTACTTATTAGGTAAATGAATAATATGTACATAAACACTACCTTCTCCACCTCCTTGTTTAAAACACAAAATTCATCTTTACACCTAGAAATGTAACAATTTTAAGTCTTAAAACTTCAGAGATGTTTGCTGAGTGTTCCCCTTAAAGCTAATTCAGTAATATTAAGAATAGTCATCTACTGAGTCTTTCCTAATGTGTTCCATGAATTTTTCATAAGAATATAATAGATGTTATTTACACAATAGTTATGTTGTGAAAAGGACCGTCAATGAAAATAGACATTGTGAACCTCTAAAATGGAGTTCAACTAGGCTGATTTTTAGTTCTGTTTTTGAATTATTTCATTACATAAACTTTTTCTTTTTCAGAAAAATTTCAAGTATTGTGTCTTGCAAAAAAATTTTTGGAAAAATGCTTCTCAATTCTGTAATGACTATAGAACACAGATTTCGAGTTAGAAAAACGTAATATGGATTTGAATCACTATTTCATACTTTTTATATGTTTTAACTTATTTTCATTTAAGCTTTTATGACGTGGTAACAATATATATATAATAAAATATATAATCCATAAAATTTTGTAGATTGTAAAAATATATAATCCATAAAATTTTGTAGATTTAAAACTGGCAATGTTTATGGGGCAAATTTGCAGAGTACCACCTATTATTTGCTACTCTTTCCATTCATTTCCATTAGAATCTCATGGATCTGGGCTAGTCTGTAACTGCATCAACCAATAAGGTATGGTAGAAATTGTATTTCCTTCAAAAAGGCTAGTAGCTTTTGACTTGGTGTTGTGAAAGCAAGTCATCAGTCATGGTATAAAAGTACTGTGACAACTTATAGTGTAAGCCCTCACTGTTGGCTTTTTGTTTTGTAATGCAAGTGCCTCACTTCAGCTTTCATGGCTGAGGCATCCACTTCAAAGAGACATCCATTTCAAAGAGGTGTGCACTTCAATGAAAGCTATCTGGAATGAACACATTGTCAGCCAAGAAACTAGATAAAGAGCCAGGCCGCCTTCCCTCACTGAGGCTCCTTTGTTTTAGAGATCTTGGTTGATTTCCATAACTGACCATTGGGCCACTTGTTTTTTTCTCTTTCCACAGCTTCAAATTCAGTCACTCTCTCTCACACTCCTTCACCCTCTCTTTGTTCCTCCCCCTCCTCACTGTCCCCTTTGGTTGCAACCCCCCACATACACACGCGTAGGCCCCCTGGCATGCCCTTTACACTACAAGGTTTATAATAAATAAGCTACTTTTTTCTTCAGAGTTTCCTAGTGGTTACTGCTGAAGGTCATCTTTCAATCATAATAAGAATGCCAAAGGTATATCCAATCATAGGGTTGGTTTGGAAGCTCACCAGGGCTCAGGTGAGTGCCCTCATATATTTCTTGCTGATAGTGTCACAGTGCTGTGAGGAGGCCTAAAACCATGTGGAGAGCTCTAGAGCATGAAGAAGTATGTGAAGGAACAGATACTCATGGTACATTGAAGTGCCAGGCCAGTTATGTCAAGAAGCCATCTTGGAAGTGGATACCCCAAGCCCAACCACTCTAAATGAAGCTATGTGGATTAAAACTGAACCATGCAGAGAAGTGATATCAACAGGAAAGGCAAAGTACAGATCTCCAAAACCTACTCATCTATAAAAGCAATGAGCATTAGTAAAAATTATCAAAATCTACTCTGGAAATGAACTAAAGGGAGCAATCTGAGGAACACTGATTCAAGAAAAATTGATAAATAATAATAGCTGGGGCACCTGGGTGGCTCAGTCAGCTAAGTGTCTGCCTTCCCCTCAGGTCATGATCTCAGCGTCCTGGGATTGAGCACAGCATCAGGCTCCCTGCTCCGTAGGGAGTCTGCTGCTCCCTCTGCCTCCCCCCCCTTCTCTCTCCCTCTCCCCCTCATGATCTCTCTCTCTAGTAAATAAATAAAAGGAAACAAAAATCTTAGTAGTAGCAGTGAAGTTTAGGGCATCTTACCTCATCCTATTCTTATCCACCATTCCCCTGCTCTGTAGTACCCTTGAATATGAGCAACCTTTCAATTATTGAAAAAAAACAAAAAAACAAAAAAACAGCAGCATAACAGCCATTAGAAAGAGTAAATGGTTTTGACTTTCACCAAAGCCCCATCCCCAGAAAATTGTCATGATTTGACCTATCTGGCAGTTCCCTAGAAACCACTGCTTACAGAGTTTGTCATTATGTGACCTAACAACTCACTGACTGCAAATGCCTTTTATCTAGGGCATTTGAGCATTTTTTTCTAAAACAATCAGTACCGTAGCTGTTAAAGGTGGTGATAACAGTTGGAGCAAATATGAAGCTGACCACAAACTTACAAGGAAGAGATGGGAAGTAATATATCCATAAAGGTCTTTGAAAAACTCCAAGATATTTGGGGATCTAGTAGGTTAAACAAATGAGGAGGACTGTATACATGCCCAGAAAAGACCTAAGAATACTTAATCTCTCACTTCTGACTGACCTTGAGGCTTTGTGAAAGCAGGAAGTGATAGCTAATGCAGAATTGTAAACTCCCTGACTACAGGCATGTTCTCAACAAATACTAAGACTACCTAGCAAAAAATGGTAGACTTATCAGTTCCAGGCATTTAAGAAAAACTCTGTCTAATCACTAGTTGACTGCTAGGATATCTGAGCAGAGGTTTCAGAGACCTTTTATGGTGAAGATTATAGACTTTATGAAATTAGTTCAAGAAAGTCACTAAATAAACCAATAGCAACAGCAAAGAGCAATAACATCACACCCCAGGGAGGGGGCAGATTCTGATTTCCAGAGTTGCCAAATATTATTTAAAATGTCCAGGTTTCAACTAAAACTTATGAGGCATGCAAAGAAGTAAGAGTAGAAATGAAATACGACAAAAGAAGTAATCATTGTAAAGTGCCCCTGAAGATCCCATCTACTAGACTTACTACAAAGACTTTAAATTTGCTATTTTAAGAACTAAGGGAAATTATGTCTACGGAGCCAAAGAAATCATGAGAATGATTCCCCACCAAACAGAGAGTAACAATGAAGAGAGAAACCATATATATACTGTCCCCAAACAGAAATTCTGGGCTTGAAAAATATTTTAACTGAGATAAAAATTTAGTAGAGTGATTCAACAGCAGACTTTGTTTTTTCTAGCAAAAGAAAAAACAAATTTGAATATAGGTTAGAAGGTGTAGTCTACAGAACAGGAAAAAAAAAAAAGAACAAGACTTTGGGGACATCTGGGTCACAGTCTAGAATAGCAACATATGCGTAATGTGAATCCCAGAAGGAGATGAGAAGGAGAAAGATGCAGAAAGAATATATGAAGGAATAATATCTAAAACATTCCCAAAAGAATATTTTTCATTTAGTCTGCACATCCAGGAGCACATTAAATTCCAAATACTATAATTCAAAAAGCCACACCTAACTACAACCTAATCAAATTGTTAAAGCCATAGGCAAAGAGAAACTTTGAAAGCAGCAAGAGAGAAATGGCAACAAAACTAATAACTGACACCTTCTCCCATACCACAGAGGCCAGAAGAGAGTGGGATGATATAGTCAAGTACTGAAGAAAAAGATTGTAAACAAAGAATTTAATATTGGGGCGAAAAAGACTTTCAGAAGATAAAGGAGGAATTATATAGCATCTCAAACAAGCAAAAACAGAGATAATTTATTGATAGTAGACCTGCTCTACAATAAGTAATAAAAGGAATACTTCAAGATGAATTGAAAATACCCTCGACAGTAATATGAATCCAAATGAAAAAATGAAAGCAATAGTAGTCATACAGATAAAAGACAGGAAAATGTATGCTTGTTTATAATCTTTCCATCCTATATTACTTGGAAGATAACTTCATAAAGCAATAAAAATAAAACTGTTGATCAGCTTAAAATGTATTTAATGTAATTTCATGAAAAAAAGAGTGAAGGAGGAAGAGTGGAATGAAGCTATATAGGAATAAGGTTTTATATACTATTGAAATCAAGTAGGTATTAATCCAAACAAGACAGTTATGAATCAAGATGTTAATTTTAATTTTCAGGGAAGCCACTAGAAAAATAATGCAAGGAAATTCAGTAAAAGAAACAGAATATTTGAATAAAAACAATGAAGTGTCTTCTTAAAATCAGGCAGCTGTTAGAGTAGCAACAAAGGAGAAAATTGTGAGCTGAATCTGGGATGACATCAGTGGAGATAGAATAATGGGGATGAATTTGAAATATGTTTGGAGGTTGAAGAGCAGAAACATTAATACCTGTTTATTTTCACAGATTATTTTTTCTCTGTTTTTGTAGCTGCATGAGATTATCCACAAGTTTAATTGTTGCTTGATAACAACTGAAGACCTATAAGTTGTCTAGTTGTATATAAAGCACAAACTTCCTAACTTATGACAAAAACATGCATTTGAAGTATCATGTGCCAAGTGTGTGCTCAATTCAAGCTACACTCTAGCTTTCTCTCCACTTCTATGATATCAAGCAAGTTCTGCTATATGTTTTGACTAACTTATGAAAGTTAAGTGTCACATTTTAGGCAAATAAAAATTACTAAAATTTGACAGCTGGCAAATTATGCTAACATCTGGGAACAAATCATTCTTGACAGTTCAATAGTATCCTTCTTATTGCATAGCTATTAATATTATAAAGAGCAAAATGCAAAAATTACAGCACTTGACTAACATATTCCCTGAAGTGATAGAAGGAATGCACTGTTTATCTTAATGTGTAAGAAATGTCATCTTTTCACGTCTGAGGTTTGAAGTAGATTGGAACTGAATAACTATAAACATGGATGGCATCACTCAGAGCCACAAGCCAAAAAGAGAATTGAAAATTTCTGAATTTGAGATAACAGGAGAATGTATTTATGGTATGTGGGAGGAATAGATAAAATAGTGAGAAGAGATCAGAAGCAATAATAATAACCATAAGATAACATTACATGTGTAACTGTCCTTCATCTAGTATAGTATCACTTTCCTGCTTAAGTTGAATAATAATTATAAAGAATACATATTTAGCTGGCATTTCAACAAATTAGCTCTAGAATATGGATAGTTAATATCCGAATCAAATGCCTGGTGTTGGGATATGGATGCTACTTTGATCTTTTTAAAGGAGGAAGGGAATTTAGCTTCCAGTTTTCATTTCTACAGTGATACTTTAAGTTACTTTTATTCATTTATAAGTGTTAACCAAAAAAATTGTTGAATATGTAAAAGTAAAATCTTAACCAAAACATAAACTGTATCCATAAAGATAAAAGCTGAATCGGGACATGGACATCTGGATTGTAGTTCTGACTCAGTGTTGTGTAAATTGCTGTCCCTCCGTGGGCAAAATTTCCATACTGTAAAATGAGAAAGTTGGAGAGTCTAATTGTTTAAGTCATTTCTACCTCTGAAAATGCATCTGTTCTTGACTCAAACTAACTAATTAAAAAAATTTAGTCAACCATGAATTAATTGATTTAACTGGCTACATGATTAAATAGGTATGTAGAGAAACCTTTACTCATTTATATTTGTGGGTGTGTATATGTCAGTCATCAAGATCACATAATTAAGAAAAAAACCTTGACATCTCTATATTTTAATATAGGTGACATTTTTAAGAAATTAACAGTACCAAAGTTAACATAGATTAAGATAAGAGTTTTCTATCTTGATAAGAAATACCAGATATAAAATAACGTTTCTAAAATGATATCTGAAAAACAACATTATACATAGATATATTTCAGGAAGCTCCTGTGTTTTGTTTCATGGTTACATGTTAGACTGGTAGAGTTGAAGACTCTAAAAATAATCGAAGGCTGAGAATTCGTTTGCTTTACCACATTCATAGATAATTTATGGATGGTTTTGCACTTCTGTAGCACCCAAGCCTCAATTCACTTTCAAATACATGAAGTGTCATTTGAAGTATACAGTCGGCTCTTAATGAAATACCCTTGGTCTTATCTTTTAAATGTTTCAGATTCATATTTTATACTTGGTAAAAATACCAGAGTAACCTTCATACATTTTCATAGTATACGAGCTGAACTAAAACTACATGATTTAAAAAAAAAAAAAAAGAATTTAAGTTCAGACCATATTGCTTTATTACAACAGATACTTGTGTCCTATATCAAATGCCATATGAAAAATATTATATTTTCACTTTTTGCAATTTTAGCAAGAGATGTTCATTTGAGAGCAAATGTCATTTCGTTAGTGGTAGCTTTTCATTGTTTATGCTTGTAATTCTTTTTTCTCTTTTTTGAAAAACTTAAGATCTGCAGAAACTGGGTCAAAAGGAAGTATAGTTGACCCTTGAGTACACACAAGTTTGAACTGTGCAGGTCCACTTATACATGGATTTTTTACAATATAATGCTGTAAAAATATTTTCCTTAGTATCTTCTCAGTAACATTTTCTTTTCACTAGCTACTTTATTATATAAATACAGAATATAATGTATATAACATACAAAATATGGGTTAATCGGCTGTTTGTTATTGTTAAAGCTTCTGGTCAATAGTAGTTTATTAGTAAACAAGTTTTGGGGGACTCAAAAATTATACAGGGATTTTTGACTGAAAAGGGGTCAGAACCCTTTTGTTGTTCAATGGTCAATGGTATACTATTTGTTTAAAAATCAGGTTAATAAAATAATAGATATTCAAAATTGACTACCATATATTGAAAATAAACATCACCCTATGGGTCAGTGAACTTAGTTTTATGTAATAAGAAAATACATTTTGATTGACTGATTGTTAATGTAGAATAATAGCATCCTACTCTCTATGAAAGTTTTCATCTTTGGGTTAGGAGGTCGCTAAAGGAAAATAAATGCTCACTGTTGGGAAGCCCTGATGCCTCCAACAGAGGTGTAGTGGGCAAAGATCACTGAAATACAGAAACCTCATCATTTGCTTTAGAGAAGTTAGCAAGCCTGTTGGAAACATGGTTATTGCCATCCTCACACAGGCTTGGGATTTTCTCTTGCTTCACTCTGCTTTCAGCTTTGCTTCTGACCTGATACGTGAAGAGCAGGAGTTCTATTGCCACTACGACTTCAACAGTGAGTTGGTGTGCTATGGACACGTAGGGAATGGACTGTGTTATTGGTCCAAATCTTCATCCTTTCCTATGCTCAAACGCATTACCATATAACTTTTTAGTTGGTTTAAATTAAAGATATATATTATTCCTTGGCGCCTGCCCCTTGGCATTGGGCTTTGCGATGTGACTTGCTTGGAAAAAAGAGACATGATAGTGAACCAGCTTTGTATCAACACCTTAAACGACCTCTTGTGTAACCACTTGCTTGGCTTCAGCTCTATCATCTCCGTGAGAAAAACATACCCAGGACTGCCTGCTGGTTGAGAAAAGGAGTGAACATGTGGTATAGACCCCTTCCCCCAACTAAGCTGCTGTATCCCAAACCAGCCTATATATAAAAGAAAATGCTTATTTCTGCTTGCTGCTGAGATTTTGTCCTCATGAAATGTCCCTTTTTTATCTTTAGTAACAGTTCTGGGTTTATTTTTAAACTTTTCCTCCAAATTTTTATTTAAATTCTAGTCAACATACAGTGTAATATTGGTTTCAGGAGTGGAATTCAGTGGTTCATCACTTACATACAACACCTAGTGCTCATAATAAAAAGTGCCCTTCTTCATCCCCATCACCCATCTAGCCCTACCCCCACCCACTTCCCTTCATCAACCCTCAGTTTGTTCTTCTCTATCGTTGAGTCTCATATTTCCCTCTCTCTCCTCCCCCCTTATGTTCTTCTGTTTTGTCCTTAAATTCTACATATGAGTGAAATCATATGGTATTTGTCTTTCTCTGACTGACTTTACTTAGTGTAATACATTCTAGCTCCATCCACATCATTGCATATGGCAAGATTCCATTCTTTTTGATGACTGAGTAATATTCTATTATATATATAGAGAGAGAGAGAGACAACACATCTTTATCCATTCATCAGTTGATGAACATTTGAGCTCCTTCCATAGTTTGGCTATTGTTGATAATGCTGCTATAAATATTGGTGTGCATGTACCCCTTATAATCTACATTTTTGTATCCTTTGGGTAAATACCTAGTAGTGCAAGTGCTGGAATTTAGATTAGTTCTATTTTTATCCTTTTTTTTAATATTTATCCATTTATTTGTTTGAGAGAGAGTGAAAAAACACAAGCTTGGGAGGCAGCAGAGGGAGAGTGAGAAGCAGCCCCCCCTCCCCGCCAAGCAGGGAGCACTATTAGAGGCTCAATCCCAGGACCCTGGGATCATGACCAGAGCCAATGGCAGATGCTTAATCAACTGAGCCACCCAGGTGCCTCCTATTCTTAACTTTTTGAGGAAACTCAATAATATTTTCCAGAGTGGCTGCACCAGTTTGTATTCCCACCAACAGTGCAAGATGGTTCCCCTTCCTCTGCATTCTTGCCAACACCTGTTGCTACACGTGTTATTTATTTTAGCCATTCTGAAAGGTATGAGGTGGTTATCTCATGACAGCTTTGATTTGTATTTTCCTGATGATGAGTGACGTTGAACATCTTTTCATGTGTCTGTTAACCATCTGGATGTCTTCTTTGGAAAAATGTCTGTTCATGTCTTCTGCCCATTTCTTAGCTAGATTATTTGGTTTTATATGAGTGTTGAATTTGAAAGTTTTTTATAGATTTTGGATCCCAACTCTTTATCAGATATGTTATTTGAAAATATCTTCTCCCATTCCAAAGATTGCTTTTTAGTTTTGTTGTTTCCTTCTCTGTACAGGAGCTTTTTATCTTGATTAAGTCTCAGTAGTTCATCTTTGCTTTTGTTTCCCTTGCCCAGTGATGTATGTATTAAGAAGTTACTATGCCCAAGGTCCAAGAGGTTGCTGCCTGTGTTCTTTTCTAAGATTTTGATGGTTTCCTGTCTCATATTTAGATCTTTCATTCATTTTCAATTTATTTCTGTGTATGGTGTAAGAAAGTGGTCCAGTTTCATTCTGCAAGTAGCTGTCCAGTTTTCCAAACATAATTTGCTGAAGAGACTGTCTTTTTTCCATTGGATATATTTTCTTGCTTTGTTGAAGATTAGTTTGACCATTTCTGGGTTTTCTTTTATGTTCCATTGATCTATCCGTTTTTGTGCCAGTGCCATACTATTTTGATGACTACAGCTTTGTTTTATAGCTTGGAGTCCAGAATCGTGATGCCTCCAGGTTTTGTTTTCTTTTTCAGGATTACTTTGGCTATTCAGGATCTTTCGTAGTTCCTCACAAACTTTAGGATTATTTGTTCTAGCTCTGTGAGAAATGCTGTAAGTATTTTGATACAGATTGCACTAAATGTGTAGATTGCTTTAGGTAGTATAGACATTTTAACAATTTTTGTTCTTCCAGTCCCTGAGCATGGAATGTTTTCTGTTTCTTTGGGTCCTCTTTAATTTCTTTCATAAGTCTTCTAAAGCTTTCAGAATACATATCTTTTACCTCTTTGGTTAGGTTTAGTCCTTGGTATCTTATGGGTTTTGGTGCAGTTGTAAATGGGATCAATTCCTTGATTTCTTTTTCTGCTTCTTGATTATTGGTGTATAGAAATATAGCAGGTTTCTTTACATTGATTTTATATCCTGCAACTTTGCTGAATTCATGAGTCAGTTCTAGCAATTTTTTGGTGGAGTCTTTCAGATTTTCTACATAGAGTACCATGTCATCTGCAGATACTGAAAGTTTGACTTCTTCCTTGCTGATTTGAATGTCTTGTATTTCTTTTTCTTGTCAGATTGCTGAAGCTAAGACTTCCAGTACTATGTTAAATAGTAATGGTGAGAGTGAATATCTCTGTCTTATTTATAACCATGTAGGAACTTTTCCCCATCGAGGATGATATAAGCTGTGAATCTTTCATATATAACCTTTATGATGTTGAGGTATGTTGCATCTATCCCTACTTTGTTGAGGGTTTTTATTGAGAATAGATGCTATATTTTGTCAAATGTTTTTTCTGCATCAATTTAGAGGATCATATAGTTCTTATTCTTTCTTTTATTAAAGTGATATATAAAATTAATTGATTTATGAATATTGAACCATCCCTGCAGCCCAGGAATAAATCCCACATGATCACAGTGAATAATTTTTTAGTAGTATTGCATTCGATTTGCTAGCATCTTGTTGAGAATTTTTGCATCCATGTTCATCAAGGATATTGGCCTGTAATTCTCCTTTGTAGTAGGGACTTTGCTTTTGCAGGCAAGGTAATGCTGGCCTCAGAGAAAGAGTTTGGAAGTTTTCCTTCCATTTCTATTTTTTGGAATGGTTTGAGAAAGTAGGTATTAACTCTTCTCCAAATGTTTGGCAAAGCACAGCAGAAAGCCTATAGCAAGGCTCATTGCCTTCAGCCAGTGCCCCATGCCTTATGCTAGTGAATGGAGCAGTTTGGTGGTGCCTGCTGGGTCCCTGTCTCTAGAGAGGTTGCACCCCATCTCCCAAATGCACTCCAAGCAAGGTAAATGCTTCTCCCCATGCAACTCAGGGGATCCTCAGACAACAGTGTTTGCTCCTGGGTCTCTGACCTCCTTTCCCATTGGAGCACTGCTAAGTTAGCCAGACATGATACTGGTGATTTCACAGACCTCTAAAACTTCAGACTCTGCCCTCTGCTGTTTATAAAGACTTGCAATAGTCCTCCCCTCTCTTTTTTCCCATCAATGTTTTGGGGGAAGAGTTCTTGTGCAATTCCCTGAGTGCACTTCCACTCTTTCCTTCTCTCTCTTTCCTTCTCCCTGGCTCCTCTCTCTGTGATCAGGGATCCTTTCCTATTGCAGCATCTGGAACTCTTCTCTCCCCTCTATCAGCTCTCTTCAGTTCCTACCTTCTACAAGGTAGTGTTTTGTTTGGTTTTGTTTTCAGCTCTTGTGCATTTTTATTCTCTCAGTCCTCAAATCAATTTGTTGGGTGTCCAAAATGTTTTGATATTTATCTAACTGTGTTCAAGGGATGAGGCAAGTCTAGTTAGTGTCTCTCTTTTCCTCCACCATTTTAACTGCTGTCCAGCATTTCTGGTTTTAGAGTATATTTTGTCTACTATGAGTATCAGTGCCATTCTATTTAACTGTGATGATATGTCTTTTCCATGTTTTTACTTTCATTCTATTTGTATCATTGAGTCTAAAGTATATTTTCTTTAGATAGCATTCAGTTGGATCATTTTTTATCCAATCTGACAATCTTTGCTTTTTGATTGGAATGTTTAATTATATTTAGTGTCATTAATGATATAGTTGAATTTGTGTTCATTTTTACTTTTTGTGTTTTACCATTCTGTCTTTCTCCTTTATTTCTTTCTTTTGCATTAACTGAATATTTTCCAACATAGCATTTTTATTTTGGGGTAATTTTTCACCGTATTTAAAAAATTTTAATGGTGGCTTTATGGTTTACCATATACATTTTAACTTATCAGAATCAACTTCATTTATAATAGTTTACTTCCAGTGGCATATAGAAGCATGATCTCTATATACATCTATTCCCTTTCCCCTTTTTTGTGTGTGTCATGGTTAAATACATTATATCTATTGATGTTTCAAACCAAACAATATATTCTTACATTAATGCACTATCTGCAATCACTTCTTTAGCACAATGGAGCCTTGGTCCTGCCCTCCTATTTTGTACTGTTCTTTGAAAATATATTACATATTGCATTTCTGTATTTTATATGCCCAACAATATGTTATATACTTATTATTTTCCACAAGAATTTTTTAAATCAGTTAAGAGAAGATATGTTTTTATACTGTTTAATTTTATAATTACATAATTACTTAAGTAGTGCTCTTTTTTTAATGTGGATTTAGTTTCTTATTTGGAGTCACTTTCAGTCTTATCAGCTTTCTTTAGAGGGCACCTGGGTGGCTCAGATGATTAAGTGTCTGCCTTCAGCTCAGATCATGATTTCAGGGTCTTGGGATTAAGCCGCATGTCAGGTTCCCTGCTCAGTGGGGAGCCTGCTGATCCTTCTACCCACTGTTCATGTTTTCTCTAAGTATCTCTCTCTCTCTCTTTGCCTCTCACGTAAATAAATGTTTTTCTTTTTAAAAGAGCAATAAATACTTGTTGTTTCCTACATAGGTTATCAGAATTATTGAGTGTCAAGATAATTAGTGTTTCTGGGTTGGAAACACTGGTTTCTGGTTTTGTTTTTGTTTTTGTTTTTGTTTTTCGTATTTTTTATTAGTTGTTTGCATAGGTCGTAAGAACATGCTTTCTGGGTTAGACGGAGGCCACGCAAAATTGTTTTCATTACTTGGGGGAAAAAAATGACTGGTCATGCTCAAATTGCGGCTGCAAAACAAACACTATGAAAGTTGATTAAAAGGCAGTGTGAAATACTAAGTGTTCATTTAAAGAAAGCATAGGATTTCCCTCCCAAAAATGTAGTGAAGTTTAACAATAATGTACCCTTTATGAAAGTAAAGATGACCAGTCTGCACAGCAACAGCTACTTTATGTTTATGATATAGGCACTGATTTGTCAGCTCTTCTTACTTTTGCTCTTCTTACTTCCATTTTTGCTCTTCTTCCAAATAATACAAGTTCAACACACCTCACAGAATATGTTTTATTGAAACTGTGCTTATGATTTCTGTAACTATCTCAAAAATCCAACCCAGAAACACTAATTATCTTGACACTCAATAATTCTGGGTTAGTATTTATTGTAGGGTAGTTCTGGTAGCAACACATTCTTGAAGTTTCTATCTGGTAAAGTCTTTATATTTCACCTTCAGGTTTTAAAGATAGTTTTGCTGGAAAAAGGATTCCTGATGGACAGTTTTTATCTTTAAGCCCTTTAAACAAGTTATTCCACTGCCTGATGGCCCCCATTGTTTCTGCTGAGAAGTTAGCTGTTATAAGAATAACTTATTGGGGTCCCTTGTAAGTGATAAATTATTTTTCTCTTGCTTGTTTCAACATTTTCTGCTTGTCTCTGGCAGGCAGAACTTTTACTATGATGTATTTGTTTGTTAATCTTTTTTACTTATTCTACTTAGAGTCTGTTGTGTTATCCCTGATGTGTAGCTGACTTTTTCAACACATTTCAGAAGCTTTAATCATTATTTTTTATTACTATTTTCTGCCTACTTCTCTTTCTTCTCTACCTCTGTTTCTGTTATGCATTTGTTTGTGTGCTTAATAGAGTCCCATATCCCTCTGCAATTCTGTTCACTTTTCTTTATTATTTCTCCCTCTGTTCTTTAGCTTCCCTAATCGTGCATAATCTCTATTGACCTATTTTTGAGCTCACTAAAACTTTCTTCTATCTCTTCCAATCTATTGTTGAGCTTCTCTAGTGACCTTTTTAAATTTGAGTTATTGAACTTTTCAACTTCACAATTTCCATTTGAATCTTTTTTGTAATTTCTATCTTCATTGATATAAATTGTCAACTATATCTTCCTTTTATATTTTCTTTTTCTTAGTTCTATCATCATATATATAATGATTGTATTGAAGGCTTCTGTTAAAACCTGTATCTAGTCACTCTCACAGACAGTTTGCATTGTCTGCTTTCCCCCCAATGTAAAGATCATAATTCCCTGTTTCTGTGCATGTCTCACAGACTTTTGTTGGAAACTGGATTTTTTTAGACAATATATTGTAGCAACTTGTTGTTTGTTCCCTCCTCCCTTCTCATATCCATTCTCAATGCTAAGGTCCTTGGTTTGTTATTATTTGCTTATTTATTTTTAATGTCTGCTGGAATGACTTTAGTGAAATCTAAGTCCTCCACACAAACATACACAATTGTAAGTCTCTAATGTATTACTCTGGGTGTGCCTACAGTCATTTTAGAATAATAGTAGTTTGGGTAGTGCTTTATTTCCCTGACCACACCCAACTCTTAATGTCCACTAATTGGGCAGCCATTTACTTTATTATTGCAACAATTCTATGGAATATACATTGCTCTACAAACTAATCTTTTTTTTAAAGATTTATTTTTATTTATTTATGATAGACATAGAGAGAGAAAGGCAGAGACACAAGGAGAGAGAGAAGCAGGCTCCATGCCCAGAGCCCAACACGGGACCCGATCCCAGGACTCCAGGATCGTGCCCTGGGCCAAAGGCAGGCACAAAACCGCTGAGCCACCCAGGGATCCCCTCTACAAACTAATCTAATTAAATCGTGTCTCCTTTGAAGGAATGGTTTCTGAAATCAGTGTATTATAATTTTTCCAACCATAGGGGGGCCTCTTTCAACTGTCTTATTCACTGTTTATCCTGAAAATTGGCCAAACTGTACTCTAGGCTGTATCTTCATTAAATCTATAAATTTCTTCCCAATTTCCTTTCACCACAACCTCTAGTATTCTTGATAATGCCCCCATTCTTTAATTTTTACACATTCTATTGCAAACAAAATCTGTTTTTTTGAGAAGAGAGGAGCTGACTGTTTGAAAGTCTGCTTCTTTACCAAGACCAAATCTGAGCTGGGGCTCTGAAGCTGGGAATGGGAACAATGGCAAATTTCTTCCTAGAGACACCCACAGTCTAGTCACTGAGTACCAGATTGAATGCTGAGAAGCAGAAGTTGAGGTCCTTTTGGCTTGCTTCTCCTTGCCCGGAATCTCTGTCTCAAGAGCCAGGACAAAGAGGATTGGGGCACCAGTATTCTCAGTGAAACATATCCAAGATAGAGCCTTCATTCCTTGAGCGAGGGTTGGCAAAATAAGGGAACAGCTGCCTCTTTTTTGTAATCCCTAAGACTTAACCTCAGCAACAAGCATCTGGGGCAGAATGAGAAATGCTAAAGTTTTGCTGAAGGTAGCTAGTTGGTGATGGAATCCTGTGTTTGTGGCTACAGATAGAGTGGCATCCCTGTGTTGCTGAGCTGCTAAGACACAAGTAACATTCTTGGTCCAAACACTCCAGACTCAACTTTCTTAGTAAATTTTAATAGTTTTTCTTAAATAGATGTTTCTTCATTTGCTATTTACCCTTAGGACTATTTCAACAGGCTTTTTTATTTTCTGCCTCTAGTTTCACTGTGAAATAGGTAAGTAATTCTTCTCTTGCTCAGGCCAGAAGTTAATCTATCCTATTATAGATATAGAAGTTATATTTACAAATCTGTGTATATACACAATTTAAAATACAGACATGTGTTTCTTTCCTCTATCAGCCAAAAAAGTATAGAAGTAATGACTCTTGTTGGTAATGGCGAGTACACCTATCACCCATTTCTTGGTTTCTATATGATTTTATAACCAGGGCTCATTGGAAGAATGGCTGATTCTGGAATTGAGGCAGAAAATATACAAGATGAGCCTGGGGCATCTTGTACCAAAAAGTAAAGAATTACTCAAAATGCATGTATACACAAACACAAATGGGGGTTTATAAAATGGATATAGGAGCCAACTGAAAGACCTCCAATGGACAAAGCTGGAGCAATTTGTTTAACAAACTAAATAAAGTAGTATTGAATTATAATCCAAAACAGAAAGTAAATAACCATGAGTCCATACTGTTATAAATAAATGATTGAATAAATAGATAAATTATGAAGAAGAGGCTAATACCCTGTACAGAAGAACCTCCCATGCAAAGGATAGGATTTGTGTAAACAATTGACCCTTAAAGAGGTAGAGTATAATTCCCCACTTATTAAGTGTGTACTACATAGTGACTTCCATCTAGAAAGCACAGTACCAAGTATGGGATAAAAAAGAGTAACTTCACAATGGGGAAATCTGAAAATTATCATGTGATCAAAGTGAACATTAATTATATCAGTTGCGTTGAGGCTATGTGCCCTTGATGTGATATGAAGAAAATGGCATTTACCTCTATGGTCTTCCTCTCAAAAATCCATAACACAAAGCAAATTATAATGATAGCATCAGACAAATCCCAGTAGAGGGACACCCTACAAATATAAAATTCCTAAGACTATCAAGGTCATCAAAAACAAGTCATGTATGAGGAACTGTCACAAACAAGAGGAGCCTAAGTGGACATTAAAACTAAATGTATGTGATATTATAAATGAAATCCTGGAAAAGAAAATGGTCATTAGGTAAAAACTAAGGAAATCTGGATAAAGTATGGGCTTAAGTTAATTATACTGTATCATTAATGGTTCGTTAATTGTGTCAAATATATCATACTAATGTAAGATGTTAATAAAAAGAGAAAATGAGTGTAGGGTATATGGGAACTCTCTGGACTATATTCACAATTTGTCTGTAAATCTTAAACTGTTCTAAGATATAAATTTTATTTTTTTAAAAGTGAGGAAATGAGCCTCCAATACTGTTGATATCTGTGGGGGGATATTCCAGTGTGATGGTATAGTAATCCTCTATGCTATGATAGAAATATGTATTATGTGCCTGAGACACAAAGAAGAGAAAAATGTGGTTGGAGTGGAATGAACATGGGGAAAGTAATATAAGAGGTTAGAGAGGTAACAGAGGTTAGGGAGGAAACAGATTATTTTATGATTTAGAGGCCACTTCAAGGACTTGGGTGACTGAAAAAAGGAGTCATGGGTGTTTATGAAAGGATTACTGGCAGTTGTGTTTGGAAAAAAACTGAAAAAGCTGAAAAAATAGAAGCAGAAATAGTGGTTACAATAGTCTAATGGAGAGTTGATATTGGTAACAGTGGGGAAAAATATTTTTCTTTAGATATGTAGAACCAGTAGAATAATGATGGACTATATGGTATAAGAAAAAGAGATGTATCAAGAATGACTCAATTCAGGGGGTGACTACAAAGATAGACTTGTCATTGACTATGATATAGTTGAAAAAGGGAAAGGGAAAGATTGGAGACTCAGATTTGAGCATGTTTGGTTTGAGATATATATTAGCATCCAAGTAAGAAGTATCAAGTAATCAGAGGAACAAAGAAATTTGGAATTTACCAATGAAATCTAGGCTGTAGATGTAAATTTTCTAATAGTTAACAGGCAAATAGTGTTTATTTAATGCCTTCAGACTGTATGAGGTCACAAAGGGAATAGATAGAGAAGTCCAAGAAATGATTCTTGGAGTAATCCACCCCTAAGAGGTCAGGAAAAAGAGAAAAATATTTAGAAAGAGCTGCTAATGATGAGGTGCCTGGATAATTAAGTCAGTAAAGCATATTACACTTGATCTCAGGACTGTGAGTTCAAGGCGCATGGTGGACATGGAGCCTACTTAAACAAACAAACAAACAAAAAATAGAAACGAGCTACGAATGAGGGAGAAGGAGAAGAGGAGGAGACAGAAGAGGAAGGGGTGGAAAACAAGAGGAAGAAAGAGACTTAGTATGTCAAAAGAATAAAGTATTTCTGGGAAGAAGGATCTCTGCTGTAGCACATGTTGCTGCTGGATCAATAAGATGGCTGAGAGTTGACTTTGGGTTCATAAATAGGAAATCACAGCTACCATAACCAGCCAACTTTGGGTAGGGGAGAGGGTGGTAAGGATAAACATCTCATTGAGCCAGAGTATATAAACTATTTCTTTTTTTTTAAATTTTATTTATGTATTTGAGATAGAGAACATGAATGGGGGAGGGGCAGAGAGAGAGGGAGAAGCAGGCTCACCACTGTGCAGGGAGCCTGATCCTGTGCTGGATCCCAGGACCCTGAGATCATGACCTGAGTGGAAGGCAGACGTTTAACCGACTGAGCCACTCAGCACCACTGAACTATTTCAAAAAGCTGTATGACAGCAAACAAAATGGTAGTAACTAGTACAGGGTAAGTTTATTCAGATACAACACAGTATTTATACATTTATTGACATGATTCAGTAGAGAGAGGACAGCAGTGATAATTAGAGAGGAAGAGGATTTGCTGCAGTGTTGGTTCTGAGTTGATGAAAAAGATTAGCATCTTGTACACACGTTGATGATTAATCTTAGATAGGAGTATAGACAATGTACTTTCAGTAAGAAGAATAGAAGCAGAGAAGGTAGATACAGTTGCTCCTGGGGGTGGAGAAACTGTGGGGATGAAAGTTTGTGCAAATTCTCTTCCTATTGTTTCCATTTTCTATCCCTAATACCATTATTATTGCCATTGATGATAGCTTTCTTCCTTAGTTTAAAAGATTGTTTCAATACCCAGAAAAGATTATCATGTAAATTGAAAAAAGATCACTAAACTTCATACCACATTTTGCTTGTGTTAAAGTCAGACAATGAATAAAGATCCTATCCGCTCTAAGCTGAACACTTCCTAATGGCAGGGTTCTTTTTAAATTAGCATTTATTAGGGTTTTTTTTTTCTTTCAGCAAAACATTGTAATAAGATGACAGACTGAAACTATTCCTTCAGTTGGAACACTGATCATTAGACTTAATGGCAAGACTAACCCCTCTTTGAATATAGTATCTTGATAAAATGATACCAGGGCTCTCTAGAATGTAAATAAATGATTGATTGCTTCTGGAACACATAAGTGAAAATAAGCCCAAAAATAAATTTCAGTTAAGAAAGTCATTGTCAGAAATGCTTGTTTGAGAATCATAATTCAATCCCCAACAATTGCTCAGAATACAGTAGGTAATTAATCAATGGTTCCAGGGACACATGAATGGTTGGAACTAAGTCTCCATGGTATCCTGAATAGTAACCTATACTCAAGATTCTCTGTTGTAGTTCACTGAAAGGGAGTAGGGAAATATGTTTATAAGATAAAGGTTATAAAGACATTCCTAAATGAACTTTTTTCAGTAAGCGACAGAGGTGAAGGAGACAGAAACTTCCTAATCAGTGTTAGCTCAAAAAAGAAGAAAAGAAGAAAGAAGGGAAAAGGGAGAAAAAATAACAAAAAAGAAGAAATCATGAAGTTCCTTGCATCTGTCACATTTTTAGCCTTCCCCTTGCCAATATTTGTCTTTGTCTATGCAGACCTGGGACAGTGCTTTATTACTATCATAATCTGTGATACTTCCTTGGGATCTCAGTCAGGTTTCCATCTGTAAAGGTTCTTAGGTTAGGAAGAATTATAATAAATTCTCCTCTGTGGTATCTATATACCCAGCTACAAACATGCACATCCATGAGTACTTGATTATACTAGCAGTGTTTCTTTATTTACATGCCCAGAATGTGTCAACACATGTCTATAATAGATGCCAAAATATTTTTAAATCCTGGAAAATCCAGTGGAGGGAAAATGTATTTGAATCTTCTCCCTGGATAGAAACATGTTTAGTCAGAAGTTTTATGTTGACCTGTTCCATTTGGCTGAATTATTTCTGGAAGAGCATGGGACATAGTATTTTAATTTAGGCAACCTAAGTGAAATCACCAAAAAGAAATCAGAAATTTGGAGACGGTTAATAGAGCTGTCCCTGGTTAATATGCAATCCCCAGGGTCCCCAGGACTGTGCTGTGATTCTGCTTCTGTGACATGTGGTGCAGCTTGCTTCTGTGGTTATTAGAGTGACAGTAGCAACTGGGTGAATGTTACTGCATTCACAGCTGCTTCCACTAATATCTAAAACCCCAAACCACAGAGAAGTGCCTCCCAGGGATTATAGGATGAAGAGCAACCATCCTGGTGGGTATAATTGAGAGCTAACTGTCCTTTGCATTCTGTAAAATTAGAAGCTATAACAGATCCATCTCAGAATGACCTGAAAAATTAAATGCATAGACTCAGATGAGTGTGGGAAGAGAGTGGGAAAAGGACTTAAGTGAAGGGATTGGAAGAGACAAAAGAGGTAGCCTTGGGCCCAGGCTGCATCATCCTCTCTTGTTGGAAGGAAAGAATGACACAGAGATGAACATGTGCCTTCCTAGAGGAAGGAAGGCACATAGAGGTCTCATAAATGAGGACCTTTCCTCTAACATTTAGTGCCGAAGTCTTGGCCTGAGGATTGTGTGGGAGGTATGTAATGCACTGCACATCCTGGAACATTGGCTTCTGAGAAAGAAAAGATGAATTGTGACCTGATTTTGTGATTTGATAGCTGCGTAACTCAGGCAAGTTACTTACGTCTTCAAACCTCTGTCTGCAAAATGGAGCTCACAGAGCCAGTTCAGCCTAACTGAAGAAACAGAGCAGTTCACTTGAGGCAATGCACAGAAAGCACTTTGCATGATGTACTACAATATGATCAAATGGGAAGACCATGGCATTGAATCAGGTTTTTTTAAAAAACTCCTCCCCCCCCCGCCCAGTTATTGACAATATACCCCTGGACACATTACCTTTACCTCTCTAAGCCCCATGTTTCCAAATTGAAAAATGGGGAAGCTCATCAAGCTCCCCTCACAGGATTATTGTCAGAATTAAATAAAATAATTTATGTAGAGTGTTTAGAAAAATGCCTGGCTTAACACCTCAAAAAGTAATAGTTATTATTACTAAATGAGAGGCATTGTTTCAGTAACACTAGTAACATTTCACTTGTTGCTTAATCTGGGTGAAAAAAGAATTCTAGAACATGACTTGTTTGTAAAAAGGGAATGGCCCCCCTTCAGTAGCACTACCTGCTAGAGCTTCATCAGAATTCTGGGAACAGGGATCCCTGGGTGGCGCAGCAGTTTGGCGCCTGCCTTTGGCCCAGGGCGCGATCCTGGAGACCCGGGATCGAATCCCACATCGGGCTCCCGGTGCATGGAGCCTGCTTCTCCCTCCGCCTGTGTCTCTGCCTCTCTCCCTCTCTCTCTGTGACTATCATAAATAAAAAAAAAAAAAAAAAAAAAAAAGAATTCTGGGAACAGTTTCAGGGGTAAGCTACTACTCTGTATGTGCTTTTATTCTCTATGGCTCCCAGTGTTTATTTTTGAACCAATAGAATCCTGCTTTCACTGTAATCTGCCTAGTGTGGGGAAAACATCTTTTTAATGTTAAAATCCCCAAGAATTTCAGTTTTCTTTTCTTTTTTTAATTTCAGTTTTCTTGCCCTCAATTGAGCAATGGTATATTCCCGAGCATAGGTATTACTTTACTTTTTTTTAATAAAAAGTGTAAGTAAATGGATTGAACCAATAGCTAACTGAGCACCTACTATGCTCCAGTGACTGTGTTGAAACAAGTATCATAGGGCCTTAAGGCCCTAAAATGTATGACATCATCCCCATACAGGCTAGGAAGTAAAATGTAGAGAATATGGCTGGATTAAAATAATGAATTATTGTATTGAAATAGATGATTTTATTGAATAAATGATGTTGGACATGTTCATAAAAGACTGAATTATGAAGAAAACAGCTATTTACATTTTACATCAAGAATTGCCTCAAATCTTTATTTGAGCTCTCTTAACTTTCCCTAGGCTGAGAGAGCAATAGACAATAATCAGGAAGAAACATTTCCTGATGCTAGCTGCCTTTTATGAACAACATCCTACCTTGCAAATGTTCAGTCTTCTTGCTCTGTGGACTAGCTACCCAGTGGGGCTGCTTGGTTGGCCCATTAACTCTGCTCGGTGCATGCTTTATCATTGCTAAACAGCCTCAATTCCCAATTACGGGATAATGGCATCATTAGTTTTGCCATCGTTACTTAGTCATAATGATAAGAAACAGAAAATATTGTAAAAAATTGGGGAGAATCTGCACACTTTAGAGCACTGATTCATATGAACACATTATATGCACCTGCACATCTCAGTTCATTAACAGAAACAGAAACTCTTTTTCTGATGCTCATGGTTACTAATAGAAATCAATTGCAGTTGAAGGAGATAGGAATATGGAATAGTCATGTGACCTTTTTTCCATTTCTTGTGACCCTAAACAGAAGCCACATCAAGGAAAGTTCAAATTTAAAATATTCCTTTTTCCTGACAGACTTTCTCACATCCAAGAAGCACATTCTTAAGGGGGAAAAAAGTATCATTTTTCCAACACATTTATTTCTTAGAAAAAACACTCCCTGTCATCTTGCATTTCCTGGAATAATATTTTCTAAATTTGAATTACAAAAAACCACATTTTTTGACGTATGGTCTTGACTATGACTAACTTTAACACCCAGTCAAGAAAGAAAACTGTTAAATTTATTTCCCCCTGCTTTGTAATATATTTCATTTCTAATAAGAATGTGTTTGGGTATTTATGGCTGATAAATACATAAATAAAATCACCAACTTGGCTTTACATTTATTCTACCAGCATAACTCAACTTCCCAGAGAATGTTTTATTCTATGAGGAGCCCTGTCCATCAGTGTGGCATATTTTCATCATCATCATCATCATCATCATCATCATCATCATCAACATCATCACATTTTTGTAACATTTTGCAAATTTCAAAGCACTTTCAGATGTCTTCTTATGATTTTGCCAACCATTCTGTAGTGTAGACAGAGTAGATACAATTTCCATTTTCAGATGAAGAAATGAAGCTAGTCTTCTTGTATCAGAGCCAGTCCTTGAACTTGCTCATTTAAATATGACTATCTGAGCTCTCCCCACTCATCTCTTTGCATTTGCAGTGACAATTGTTTTAATGTTTAGAAAGTTTATTTTGAATTAATTTTGTCCTTGTTGCTATTACTTAACAGGTTGGCTTTCTGTTCACCTACTGAGTGCTTTTGCCAAATTCAGGTGTTACAGTTCTGAGAGGTTTCTTTGTGCTATACTTAGACATCCATTGGCCTCGCTTTTTTGCTCCAGTTGTTATCTTTTGCTTTCTACAGCTCAATTTTGTGATATGTTTGTTCTGAGAGTTCTTCTTGTTCATCCTCTCTCTGGCTGTGAGGGGCTACTTTAGACATGGTGGATTTTTTTTTCTCACTACTTATTCGTGTACTGGCCAGTGTACAGACAACTTTCACAGTGCCAAAAAGCAGCGTTACTGAAGCGAATCAACAACCTGTCTTCCAGCTCCAGGATGGAGAAGGCTTAATTTGAAACATTGTCTTGAGCCTCTCTCTGCTATGGGGAGGTGGGAAGACCAAG
Source organism: Vulpes lagopus (assembly GCF_018345385.1). NCBI lineage: Eukaryota > Metazoa > Chordata > Mammalia > Carnivora > Canidae > Vulpes > Vulpes lagopus. Next base: position 42,555,281 of record NC_054830.1, read on the forward strand.
GAAAATCACATTAGCCAATAGGGATTTATAGTTCCAAAAATGTTATTTCAAAATGAATATTTTAACTTGTTGAGAACAGTTGTATGATATTTTTCTCTTCTCTCTTGTTTTTAGACTATTGGTTCGACTGCCTATAGTAATCATTTTCTGTCTTACAAATTTCTTTGCAGTACTGAAGGCATAAAGAGATAAGGTGGACCTGATAAGTTTACTTAGGGTTATAGTGACTCAGCCATGGTGTGTAGATTTTGAGCTCACATTTTGCTATTGTTTTTGTTGTTGTTGATGTTATTCTGACTTTCTCAGTTATATATTTGACACGTTAGATTATTAATTACTTTTGGCATACATGAAAAATTGCTATAATTGAAGCATTACTGAGTGGTTGTGTTATGTTCAGTCTACATGTTTTTGTCATTTCTATATTTAATCTTTTAGTTAGGGTTTAAATCAAAGAATAAACTACTTAAACACGATCACTGCCCTTATACCTTACTAAAAGAATTTCTTTTAAGAAGTAAAAAATTGCTAAAGTATTGCTCTTTCTCTAAAGAGAAAGAATAAGTCCCTTATTCTCTAAAGTTTCACAAAGATATTTTTATTGCATGACCAGCTTCATTCCCAAGGATGCAGAGAAACAACTAGTTTTGTCTAAAAGATGTAGAAACCTTTCTATATTTATGAATTATAAGGAACTAGTTCACCTCATTAAGGAATTGTAATAAATTATTCCTGATTTTTCATAGGAGCATTGATAGCATTAAGCTTAGAAGGTAATATCTCAGGAATTGACTTTCATATCTTAAAATGCCCATTTGGTTCACCTGTGAAGCTTATTTAAAGACAGGTGTCCACACTGTTACTGAGTGCCTTTTGAAAATTTATGAATTGCAGGTCTATACCTGGGGATATCTGGGTAGTATAACAAGTTCTCTTCTTTATAATATTGGCTTCCATGCTCCATTTATTCATGTTTCATTTAAAGGAGCATTACAGAACAGGGAATAACAATAGTATAATAGTTAGCTGTAGTGATTAAATTTGGACAAACCTGAATTGAAATTCTAGCTCTGCTGCTTACCAGCCTTGTGCCTTGTCAAATTCATTAATCCCATCATACCTACCTGACAGGTTGTGGGGGTTAAATGAAGGAAACAAATGTAAAGTACTTAGTGCCTGATGTATATTTATTGAGAACTCCATGTATAATAAATTTGGTTATTATTTTTGTGGCTATGGTTACATTTTCAGTTATGATGTGTTTAGATGTCTATGGCATCAAATAGATGGATACGTTTATCTCATGGAGATGAAATTTAAGATTTTGAGGTCTTTGAAAAATGCACATACATTTGGGAGAGATTTTGTTTAAAATAGAGAACACTTTAGTCTATTTGATCATCTTAGTGTGCTTAATCTAAAATTCTCAAGAATAGAGGGGATTGTTAGTCTTTTGATTTTTACCTCCTCCAACCTTGTTTCTCTTAATTTTGACTAAACATTTTTACTAAGTGTTCAGGTACTCAGTGCTCCCTTATGCACATCTTTCCTTCTTAGAGTATCTGGTAATAGAAAATGTCTCCTCCATTTGAATCGTGCTCTCTCTTTAATTGACTCTAGTTCTATATCATGAAAGCCATACAAAATAAATTTATTCTGAGTCCCATCTGATGAAACTTTAGATATGATTTTTGAAAACAGCTATTAAATCTCTCCTTCCTGTCTTCTCTTTTTATATGGCATGCTTTCCAATTTATCATTGTTTCTAGTCAATTCAGCACCTCAGTACCTCTTACTGAGTGTGCTCATGTTTTCACAGAAGTGGGCACAATTTCTAAGCAGTTAGTGATAGAGGATCCCATCTGGCAGCCCTCTCTCCTTCCTTTCTTTCTACTTTTCCTGGTCACAGTTTACTGCTAATGACATCCTCCCATTGGCCAATAAAAAAGAGTTACATTTTCTTATCCATTTAAATTACCTTACTCAAATTGTATTCCCACCACAGATTCAATGGTTTAATTCTTGATCTCATGCACCAAACTGTATAGTTATCCATTATATTTTTTTCATTATTGCATTTGGTCAGTTGAAATCTTTTTCTGGAATTTGATTCATTCATGTAAAGTATTTGCTATACTGGAACAAATTAGCAAATCTATAAGTGACATTGCAATCTTCCCTTACATGCTCTTTGAGATCTACTACCACTTCTTTTGCATAATAATTCAAGCATCTACAAACCCACTTGACAGAAGAGGAATAATTGACTAATGAATAAGAGTATTCCCTATCCCTTGACTTCAGCCCCTATCCTCTTCTTATCTACACCTTGAGGGTTTTATCTTTGCTGATAATCTCTTGTCTTTTGAAATGCAAAATCAGGAAAGCAGATATTGAAAAGGTGAGAGAAAAAGAAGGACTGGAACAGGTCTGAGTATAAAGTGATTCATAAAAAGAAGATTGAGGGAGGTATATATTAGAAATACTTTTTAACTATGTTAGTTACACTAAGATGCTTTCTTGTGATTCCTGCAAACACTAATATATGTTGATTCCAAGTTGTATGATTGTTCTGCACATATTATTCCATTTTACTTTTAGAAAACAATTTTTAAAATATTTTCAAATGTGTTTTGAAATCAACACAGTCTATATCTGCTGGGATTTTTTTTTCCCAGTCAATATGTCCATGAACTTATACCAAGAAATAAGATGTCAACGTAAATAAAAAATTAAATTGAGGCAAGCGTGAATTACCAGAAACTGAATTTATTCAGGAATAGCAAAGGAACTGCAATTTGAAAAGTACAGGCTGGGAGCAAGCTACAGTGAATCTATTGAGGGTTTGAGGTGATCTATAATTAAGGGCAAGGTGTACCAAACCAAGGAAGTCCAGTCAGAGTCCAAGCAGTAAGTTCATTGGCTTGAGGATGGACGAAGATTCTTGGTGGATGTTCATTGATCAGGAGACAAGTTTCCATCTGCTATAAATCAGGCATTTCAGAAAAATCATTCTCTCAGTCCTTAGGTTCTATTCTTCTTAGGGTGCATGTGTGAGATTTTTCATTTCATTATCTTTTATTTCCATTTTAGATTGAAATCCTTCCACAAAGGACATTATCCTGCCTGAAGAATCATGGATCATTTTGTCTGTCCTTTGATCCTCAAACAAAAGTATATCCAAATTTGTATATAAGCTAAATTTAAGGTATCTTATATCTTTGTGTTGTCATTTTGAAATGCAAATGTGTTTCAATAAAATTGCAAACAGAGTTTATAGGTGTATGCACTAAAAACTAAAACTTGAGACTGGAGACCACTTGAATTATATAAAAGTGCATTATAAATGAATAGATTTAAATAAACATTTTTTTACTGACTTATACTCAACAGTTCCAACAGCTGTAAAAAGACTTGACAAAATTATAAAAATAAACCTATTTTCCCTTTATGAAATACTTAAATTTAAATGTTAACACAGTTAAACAAATTTTACCCATGAAACCTCCTTCATGCAGATCAACACACACATGATGCAGAATGTGTCCAAAGGGCACAGTTAACAGTGACTTGGGATTTAGTCACAATGAATGGCTTATTAAATATTGATCAGCCTTCTCCTTTTCATTTGCCTATGTAGGTATAGCACTAGTATTACTGTTTTCTACCACATAAGTGCACATAGTAATATATGTATATAGTAATGAAAACATTCAATGACTATACCTTTATACATAAAATATGTATATATACATAGTATTTCCAATTAAGGTGACCTAGTTCTTTTAAGTTTTTATTTTATTTTTATTAGCAATATCCACACCCAACCTGGGGCTTGAACTCACAACCCTGACATCAGGAGTCACATGTTCTTCTGACTGAGACAGGCAGTCACCCCCGATTCTTATCTGAAAACACTGAGCAACTAATTCCCTAAAAGATGCCATATCTGCTATCATATCTAAAGCTACCCTTTTCTCCTCTTTTTTCTGTTAATGACTCTGACAAGTTCAAATCTCAGTGTCTTTCTAGCTTAAATGAGAGGATTAGTCTAAACTATCTCTTCTCATTCAATCAGTTTATGATAGAAGATAATCATAGTGATTATCTAGTTCTTGGCAGGTGGAACTTAACCAAAAGAATTCAGGTATTTTCTTTTTGTGACAAAAAAAATAAAATATTATGGTTTCCCTGCCACTTTTTCAAAGTGACATCTTGCTCTCAAGAATAAGAATTGATGATGTCAATCTGTATATGAAAAAAAAAAATCAAATCAATGGAATTCTCTGAAACTAATTGACCCCTTGGCTATACTTGCATCATAATTTTGTTATGGGCATTTTGGAAGAATGTCAGCATAACCTGCAAAGAGAAGGGGCCTAGGGCAGGATATGACAGGGAAAAGAAACTGCTTTAATTGTGAAAGAATCAGCAGGTAGAGAGGAAGAAAACCAAATTATTCCTAGCATAAGCAAGATACAGTAGAAATAAATGAGCCATAGGAAAATAAGAGGTACTTAGAGTAAATTGCTCAAAGACCTTAGAGCCATCATAACCAGCCTAACGTAATACAGAAGAAGGGGTTTGGTAATAAATCTCCTCTATTAATTTTATTGCAAGCCAATTGTAAATCTTCAGTTAAGTTTTTTAGGATGGAAATCATGTTTTGGAAATATTTCTATTCATCATCCACAGTAGTATAAAGAAATAATTTTGGTGAATAAAAATTAAGAAAAGAAGATGGGGCAGCATGCTTGCCATCACATATGATCATGGATATGCTAGACTTATTTATGAGAACAGCTAGAGCTAAAGTTGGGCACAATTTCAAATAAGCAATGCCTTTTTAATTTCCATTATATTTGTACCTCTATTATTTTCTATTCTCACTGAACCAGTATTATCATGACACCTAAACTCTATATGGATTCCTTTGCCTGACTGAAGCTTCACATGCCTTGTATGACCTTCCCTCTGCTTCCAAACAATACTATTCAAATAATTTCATGTTATACCTTTATGCCTATAATGGTAAGATTTATTCAGACACTTTTTTTTTCCCCAGAAACTATTGTTAGCTGGGCAAAGGTCCAGGACCTGGATACAGCAGAGAATGGAACAGCCCATGTCTTGAAGGACCTTATAGGATTAATAAGACCTTATAGGTTATAGGGCTACTGACAATGTACAAATAACTATACCTATATACCAGGAGGCAATAGGTCTATCTGGAAACATGAAACAGGATAAAGGGCATAGAGAATAAGGAAATACAGGTAATGTTCTCTAATGTAGAATGTTACACATTTCAGAGGGACTTGAATGAAAACAAGATATATTGGACAAACAGTAATTAAATCCAAAGGGATGATAATTTCCAAGGTTTTTAATGTCATGAAACAGCAAAGAGACCATAAAGATTAAAGCAGAGTGGGTAAAAGGAGTAGGGTGGGAAATGAGATTGGAGACCTAAACAAGGCTAGAGCACATAGGACCTTGTATGGTGAGGAATTTCAGTTTTTGAGTGAAGCCCCACAAGGTTTTGGATGGAATATTGACATTGTTTGGTCCTATAAAGATCTCTCCTGCCAGTGTGAAGGGGACAGAGTGCCAAGGAACTAGGGGTAGAAGCAGAGAGACCAATTAGGAGGCTATTTCAGTGATCCAAGCAAGAGTTGATTGTGCCTTGGATCAAAGTATTAACAGTGAAGTGACTAAGTGATGGTGGATTTTGCATACATTTTAAAGCAAGAACCAATGCTGTGGTTTTCTTGTTTATTTGGTTTGTTTGTTTGTTTTGAAGACAAGAGTAAGAGAGAAATTGGGAACTCAAAGATATCTCCAAACATTTGCCCTGAGCAGATGGAAATCTGACTGTACCATTTCTTGAATTTGGCAATACTATGCAGTCATCAAGCAGATTTAAGCAGGAATGGGATAAGGAGAGAAAAATCATGCCTCTGTGTCACTCTCAGACTTTTTCTATCAGTCTCTTTGCTTACTTTACTCCAAAAAAAACTGGCTTTCTTGCTGCTGCTTGAATGTAATGAACATTTTCCCTCCTTAGAGGCTTTACATTTGTTCAGTTTGGGGAAATTTTTGCTCAGGATGCCTATTAGGCATCTACATGGAGATGTTGTGTGGGCATTTGTATATCCTAGATGAGGGTTTAGGGGAGAGGTCTGGGCTGCAGGCAAACATTTAAGAGGAAACAGATAATGAGACCCCTAAGGAGCAAACAGTTATATAAGAGGAGAATAAAGGAAGAACAGTGACCAGGAAGCCAACAAAGGGTTTCAAAAGGGAAGGGCTGATAAACAGTGTCAAATTCTTTTAAGGGGTCCACAAGATAAGAGAATGGACTGTGAATTTGATAGCTGTTTCATTCACCTGGTATGTTCTTTACCCTGATGCCACCTGACAATTCTGTCATTTTCTAAAATGAAGGCAAAATGTCACCTCTATCTGTAATTTTTGTTTTACTTCTCAGCCTCAAAAAAAAAAAATTCTTGGAAATCAATGACTTGGATGTGCTCTTCCTTTAAAAAAAATTAATAGCAAATGGCTGGTACATTTTAGAGCTCAGTAAGAAAAATTTAGGTAAAAGAGGAAGTAAAGGAAGAGAGTAGGGATGGAGAGAAGGAAGGAAATTTCTATACTGAAATGTTTTTCTAAATCTTGTTCTTTTTGCTTGGCTATTACTGACTGATTAATATAGAAATTGATTTCAAGTAAGACATTAGTGCCTAATAATGGTTCATGGTATTATCTTTTTCTTTCCAAGAAAATTTGGCTTTTAGTAGGAAATTCCTAGAGATAAGGTTTTGGTTTTTTTTTAAGATTTTATTTATTTATCCACAAGACACACACACACAAAGGCAGAGACACAGGCAGAGGGAGAAGCAGGCTCCACGCCGGGAGCCCGACGCGGGACTCGATCCTGGGACTTTAGGACCGCGCCCTGGGCCAAAGGCAGGCGCCAAACCGCTGAGCCACCCAGGGATCCCCCAAGGTTTTTTTGTTTGTTTGTTTGTTTGTTTGTTTGTTTGTTTGTTTGTTTTTAACATAAGATACTACACTATGATCTTGCAACATTTAGTAAGCTAGAAAAATCTGCCCTTATACCTTTATAACCTTGATGAAAATGGCCACTCACCTTTGGTTGGTAGTGATTACTTGATAATTGTTATTGAGAATATCTATACTAGCTTACAGAGTAAAAATTGTTGTTATTAATTAGCAAAATTTGTCATTGGCTTTATATCTGCTTGCACTTGCAAACTCATCATAAATGATAGCAGCCATTAAACTGAAATATCAAGGGTCTGCTCTTTGAAAATAAAAGTGCTTACTGTGAATAGGGGGAATGGAGGAAGTATAGATTAGCAGTGGAAAAGGAGTATTGGGTTTTGTAGTAATTCAGTTTAGAGACAAAAATGAAGTCACTTGCAGGTGGAATGAATTTTAAGAATTGAATAAATTATAACAGATCTCTATTCAAGGGATACTTAACTAGGTCACATTGTGATGATTCTCCTCGAGAAAAAGTTGAATGTTTACTGAAAATCCATTGACTCCCTTAGGTCTTTAGAATAGTGGTTCTTCATGAGAGACTCCTAACCCTGGGTAATGAACAAAGGGTTGCAGAAGGGGAGGTGGGCCGGGGGGTGAGGTGGGGGTTGGTGTAACTGGGTGACAGGCAATGAGGAGGGCACTTGATGGGATGAGCACTGGGTGTTATACTATATGTTGGCAAATAGAACTTCAATAAAAACAAAAACAAAAAAACAAAGCAAAACACACACACACACACACACACACACACACAAACAGAAAAAAGCATAGTGTTTCTTAATTTTTTTCTAACTTCCACCATTTAGGAAGAGCAAAACTCCTAAGACAAACATAAGTGACAGAGTAAACTATAGAGATCACCTATCCCACAATTTTCTTTTTCTAGTGGGAATAAAAAGTGAGTTATAATAAAGAATAAAGAGAGTTGCAATGACAATTCAGGTAATAATACCACAAAAATTAAAAGCAAATGATGACTAAAAGTTATAACATGTCTAATAGCAATTGATCTGTTCAACACCACAATGATCATAAAGTTACTAAAAATTGTGAACATTTCAATCCCTATGTAAGTGTGTTGGCAATACCTCTAAAAACGTGTGGCAACATGACTTCCTAGAAGGAAAGAAGTCTTCCCTAAACGCTAATGGCGCTTTAATTTTAAATAGTAAATATATTTAATAATTCTGAAATTCACTCAGAGCTTACTGGGAGGTAAAGCTCTTTTCATAGGTAATCATACAATAATAGCAATAGCAACAACCATCAGTTATTAATTATCATGTTTTGAGCACTGGACTATACTATGTATTTCTTATCTCATTTAATCCTCATAAAATCTCTCAGAGGTATGTACTGTTTATTTTTCTTCCCATTTTGCAGAAGAGAAAACAGAGATATGGAGGAATCAAATACCTTTCCAGTCACCTGTAGAGTAAGTGTGGTGGTGCCAGTATTACAACCTGAGTTATGAAAGCCTTTTCTTTTAATCAGTTCTCTGTTTTGCATCCTTCTCTAATTGAATCAAGTTTTTGTTTTCAATTGGTTTGTATGCCAATTTAGAATCCACCAGGAGGAGCCTTACAGCTTTCTGTCCATCCTTTGGGAAACACTGCTTTAATGTCTCCTTTACTATCCTGTCATGGACAGCTCATAAGCAGTATTCAGTGGCCTTGAGTTCTTGCCAAAATTCTGAACTTTGCTATTGAGGGAATCCTCATTGAACTTTCCTTGACAAATAGTGATCTCTGCTTCATTTTAGTCTGAAATACATTGAGATTATTGATGATGTATATTAAACATTTTAAAAGGCTTGGTTTTGAGATTATTTGCTAGTGTGTGGAACCAGACTAAAAAAATATATTTTTAATCACCATTTTACTGTCATTTCTTCAACTTCCTGCAGCTGATCTAGTAGAACCCATTTAGAGGAATAAATACAGCCATTTTTATATCTGCATGATGATTACTTTTATAATTTCCAGTAGGAAACAGAGAAGCTATTTATTGGTCTCTAGAACTTAAACATTTAAAAGGAACCTACTGCTATATTTATCATCCTTTACAGGAAATGCAAAGCTCTTCAAGACAGACAATGAACATACCAGTTCGTAAAAGACATTGCAAATTTAATAAGCTACACTATCTTTTGCTGATTCATATTTACTATGCATGCAAATGGGATTTGGTTGGCTTCTCTTTTTACATTTTGTAACTGAAATTTTGAGAGAAAGCATGAAGAAAAAGCAGTGTGAAATCCATGGCTCAAAAAATAATATTTTACTTAATTTTTTAGTCCCTTTTAGCATCATCTTAATAAGAATCAAACTCTTTTAGGTGTTTTAGAGAATTACCACCTTTGTAGATGAGTCAGAGAATCACATGTGTATGTGGCTATACAATAGTGAAAACAATAGTTATATCTTGAATGTATATTTATTTTTATATATACATACCTCTATATATGCCTTAACTTATATATGTATCTATTGATTATATCTTTTTCCAACAAAGAGATAAAAACCACTCCAATTACATGTAAACCTCTAATTTCTGATTCAATTTTATGTACATGGAGTTGGTCTTTGTGTACTTATACAGCTCTCTGGTTTTTATTCACCTTTGGAACTAGGAAATTTCAAGAGAGAAATTTGAATATAGTATGTCAGTAAACAATTGATGCCAGTGCACATTCCTTTTCTAAATATTTTATCACACAGCAGTTTATTTTGTTTAATGTTTCTTTTTGCATAGATTCTGACAGTTTTACCAGCAAGATCCCAGGGCCTCTCCAACTTGCATTCTTTTTTGTCTTGTTCATATCATGCATTCTTTATTATTTATGCATAAACCCTGACAGATACTTATGATATAACATTTTCTTTAAATTTATTTTCTTGGGCAGCCCAGGTGGCTCAGCGGTTTAGTGCTGCCTTCAGCCCAGGGCCTGATCCTGGAGACCCGGGACTGAGTTCCACATCAGGCTCCCTGCATGGAGCCTGCTTCTCCCTCTGCCTGTGTCTCTGCCTCTCTCTCTCTCTCTCTCTCTGTGTGTGTCTTATGGATAAATAAATAAAATCTGAAAATAAATAAAATAAATAAATTTATTTTCTTAGCAGTTCTTTTCATTTTAAACAGTTAAAATTATTAGAATCATCTTTTGTTGACTGCGACTATCAAAGTTACATATATTATAAATTAATGTTGTAAAAAGAAGATAACAATTGTCACTTCAAATTTTCCTAAAATTGATTGATTAAATTATTAGCATTAAAAATGAGGGTCATGATAAAAGTTATAAAATTTTACGATCTTATCTGCCGATCATCTTTAGCATTGCTTCTGGGTTATAAATTATTCTAATATACTTTCTTTAAATACTAAAATAATATCTTAAATGTTACTGTTTACATATGGATTTTATATGTGTGTGCATAGACTGTTTGAGGTAAAAATCTGAAAATAAATGAGGATAATATTAATCAATATGGCCAAAATGATATTTGTAGGTGTGCATACACATACAACTTAGAATATACATTAGTATTATTAAAAGTTTGATGAAAAGGAAATCACTCAACCAGCCTTCTAAGTAAATTTCAGAAATAAAGTTCAATGTAATGGACAGGATTGATTGTGATTTCAATTAACTTTAATGGGTGACACATGGCTGAATCCCCAGTACATAGTCTGAAAATTTACCCCTTCCTGGCTTAACAAAAGAGGCAGTATGTAATTACCATAATTACCAGCTCTTTAAACTGATTATTTCCATTTTGTTTATATGGCACTTTTATTGACTGGACTGCTTTAGGAAAACAAGTCTACAAATGGATTTAAAAGCCATAGAAATTGTCAGTAAATGGGGGGTATTTAGCAGGTGGCAAAAAATTACTTATTTTCACTCATGTGAAAAATACTTATTTTGCTTGCTCCAGTGTGTTTTTTATTTTATTTCCATTCAAAGGGAAAGACTACTTTAACATATTGAATTGAGGGTTTGTTAGTTTCTTTTATCTTCCCTATGTAATGCAGATAAAACTTGAGTACATGAGTATACTTTTCAATGGCAGGAACCAGTAAGTTGAATCTGAGAGTCATGGAATTGGAGACCTCCACATAAGCTTAGAGATCTTTTACTCAAGCTGTAGGAATACTCCAAAAAATTCTCAAGGCACACACCTGCCAAGTAGCCCGACATTTTGACCCATTTTTCTTGATTCTCAGTGTTTATTCCACAACAAAATGTCCATCGCTTATCATATTTGCAATGACTCATTCAAGAAATAATGATTTTTGAAAATGAACATAAATCTTGAAATGGCAGCCCCTAGCTTCCCTGGAATAGCAAACATGACAAAGAGCAGATTTTCCGCGTCTATAATTTCTGAGCCTTCTGCAATTATTGACAATGACTACATTCACAGTAGATTGTTTGGGTTTGAGTGAGAATGAGTTTGGAGGCATCCACTTTTACAAATAAGCCTCCTGTTTAAAATCAGTGGTTATCAGGAGGTCTTTGCTATAATGCAACACTGAAACAAAGCTCTTAAGCAATGAGTAATAACACTCTTCCATAACACAAATTTCTTGTTATCACCAGCGATGATGGTGCACAAATCATACCGTTTAGGTACAATGAGTTATTTTATGGCCAGCATTTCAAAGCTCCACCATTTTTTTTTTTTTTTTTTTTGCCCTGAGAAATGTTTCATCCCTCTGACAAAAATGCTTCAAGGATCAATGATAAATCAATGATAAAGAAGATCAATGTAAAGTATTTCCTGTAGCATAAAAAAAATTATTCTTACAGATAGGAATCATTATTAATGAGGCTAACTCTGCACTAATGTTAACTCACTCTTCATAAGGTAGTTAGGACTTTCCAAGACAGGCTGAGGTCATTCAGATATTTCCATATTGGATAACCCTTTTTCCTTTTTTGATGATGGAGAATGGATGCAAGAAAGCTTACCTGATACTAAAGAAAATAGGAAATCAGTGCAATGGAGAAAGTAATATTTGCAGTAGAGCAATAGTGGTTGTATTTTCTCTCATTCCATTGATAACTAGAGTCAACTTTGCTGACATATCTATTATAACTTCAAGCATCCTTTCTGTGGGATAATGCATTCCAGGGTTGATGGAAACCCTACTGAGAGGAATCCCCAACTCTATGTGCTGCTTCCTCAGAATTCCTCCCAACTGTGAAGAGGTGTGAATTGTCTTCCCTCCCTGGGGATGTAAAGGTCTAGTAGAGTTTGTCATCACTCTTGACATGGTAAAGAAAGCTTACATAGAGGAATATAGAGAGGTGTTTGAGAGCAAGTTGCTTTTCTCTTTTCTTTCAAGAGCTGATAGTGTTGAGTAAATTCTATCTCTCATTTATTTTATATTGTAATCTAAAGTAATTCTGCTTTGAAGAAAAAAAGTGGAAATCTTTTAATATTCCCAAAGGAAGTGTTTATATTTCTAAAGGACTGTATTACTTCACAGAGCTTATTTAGTTTCTGTTTAATTTGTACAGGGATAAAACAAATTTCAAGAGTGTTGCTGAGACAATTATATGAACATATAGAAAACAAAGCTAGATTCTAAGCTATCTCAGAGGGGAACAGAGATTGTGTATTAAACTTGTATAAAGAAATCCCCTTTCATAACTAGTACTGCCACATAATTCTCAAACTAAGAAACTAAAGGAAATGGCATAAAGATGGAAAGAGAAGCCATTTGGTTCCAAAGCCTAACTTTGAAAGTGTGCGACATATTTCCCAATCCTTTTGAATGGACTTACTAAAGCCTAATAATTAGAGTTTGATGCAAGATGGCTTGGTGATGTTGAGGTCTGTTAACCTTGGGATAGGGTATGGAAGATAAATTTATTTTTTTTAAATCTTTTTTTTTTAATTTTTATTTATTTATGATAGTCGCAGAGAGAGAGTGAGAGAGAGAGAGAGGCAGAGACACAGGCAGAGGGAGAAGCAGGCTCCATGCACCGGGAGCCCGATGTGGGATTCGATCCCGGGTCTCCAGGATCGCGCCCTGGGCCAAAGGCAGGCGCCAAACCGCTGCGCCACCCAGGGATCCCTGGAAGATAAATTTAGACTCTCCTTTTCCAACAAAGTTCAAAAACAGCTCAGGTGATGGTGGTAGTGGTTCTGTTAAAAGCAAGCACTAATTAGAAAACCTTTTGGGTCCTTCCTTGATGTGTGTCAAGGAAGATGTTCTTATTGTTAGATCATTGTTAGATGTTATTATTCTAGAGATCCAGAAACACCAGGGGTGAAGAGGAATGCAAAGTAACTTTTAACTCTGTCCAGACATGATTGAAGATATAAATTCTTTTTTTTTAAGATATAAATTCTTTATAAGGAAATACAAATACAAAATTAGCTATTATTGGTTATAATACTTTTAATATAATGATGTTATGTTTTATATACACTTTATATACAACTTTAGGGTTGTTGCTCACAACCACCCAATGAAGGACAGATGTAAGGTGTCCCTATTACCAGTGAGACTCTAGAGTACATTGCTATCAGAACGAAGATATTGAAACATTGAAACCTGGTCTTCCAATTCTTAGCTCACTGTTCTTTCACTTACAACATACTATTGACTGCATTTGTGTTTTATTTTTGAATCTCTAGGAGTATTTTTGTGATCTAGGTTCTTAGTGAGGTCAGTTTTAGGAATATTGAACAATTTAAGGATGTGTTTTGTGATAGTTCTGAGTCCCTTGTGTTCTCACGGTTGCCTCCAGCTTTGAGTTTCTGATTCTTCTGAGCTGCGGTCTTGTTGGATTTCACATCCTCTTTCTGCTTTCTCTCATTGTTCTATTACAGATATGCCTATATCTGGAGACCGTTCTGAAGATTTTAGGCATTTGAAATTTATTTTTTTAAAGATTTTATTTATTTATTCATGATAGACAGAGAGAGAGAGAGAGAGAGAGAGAGAGAGAGAGGCAGAGACACAGGCAGAGGGAGAAGCAGGCTCTGTGCCAGAAGCCTGAGGCGGGACCGATCCTGGGACTCCAGGATCGTGCCCTGGGCCAAAGGCAGGTGTCAAACCGATGAGCCACCCAGGGATCCCCAGCATTTGAAATTTAAATTGGATTTTAGACATTAGTTCTTAACATCTTATAGTCACTCCTCTAGTGGCAATTCTTGACTGATCATTTTCTTCTACAGACTCTAGACTCTCTATTGCTTGGCTCCTTCTCTCAAGATTGAACCCTTATATATCTCTTATTCATATCTCTGTTCCTCTTCTTTCCAGGAAACTCGACTTCTTTATCTCTTTATTTTACTATCTGCTTTCATTTGATGGCATTAAAGCCTTACCCTCCATTCCATCTCATCAACCATTTTCCTAAGGAAAAGCAGTTCCTTATCTTAGAAGGAACTAAGACTCCATGTTGAATGTAAAGCCTGCTTAAGTTAGAATAGTTCTTTCTATTCACTTCACACTTATGTCTATTACCTGTCTTCTCTGCCCATTCTTTATTTTGTTAGGTACTCTTTGAAGTCTCTTTCACTCACTGGCAGAAACCTTCCCTATGTTAGCAGCTAAGTGCTTGTCACATGAACCTGCAATTGAAGAGTCTGTAGTTTCTTTTCCTCTTTCTTTAGTTTTAGCCTCACCCTTCAAGTCCCACCTCATGTAGACTATTACATTAGAGGAGGGACTGACTATTTATCTTTTATTTTCTCATAAGTTTCAAATAATAGCTTCCTACTGTTACTTTCTGGCTAGCATTTCTGCAGTGTCTCTGGAAAGCATCATGCCTTCCTATTCAAATTTATTATTTGTGGATTGGTTTGTTTCCTTTCCAACTTCTCCAGAAGTCCTGGGACTCACCATCTTCATTTCTCATTGATCTTCTTTCTCAAATAGCTTTAATAATCACCAGGGATCTTAAGACAGCCATTTGATGAACTATGTAAAGACATACCAAAAACAACAGCAAAACAGATGACCCTCTATTTAAAATATATCTGTAATTCATTATGAGTGCAAAAATACCCTTTAGAGGAAAAAAATGGCAATTTTTACAACATTTAAATTTATATAACTTATGAAACAGTAATTCTACTTCTAGGATTTAGCATATTAACTCTCATTTTAAAACAAAACACTCACTTGCAATTGCAAGGTAAACTTATGTGTCCATCTCCCCTAATGTTGAAAGATCAGATGTGGTATGACTTTAAAAAAACTCAGTATCAATATGTAGTAGAGTAAATAGTGTATAATATGTGAAGTAGAGGATAAAGTTGCAAAATAATTCCTCTTAGTCTCTACATGGAAGAGAGTCAGGATGTGTTGTTACATAGAAAAATATGATTTCAAGCATTATTTTCATTGATCTAAATCTAGGAAAACATATAATAAACCTAGAAAATGCACACTCAAATATGCATAAACACACATGTACACCTAATCCTGGAAAATATTTGCCAAACTATTCCACTAGTTATTACCAGATCAAGAATGAAATGAGATGTTTTCACTTTTTATACTGTCTATAAGATATAAATTCTTTAGGGAATGGGAAGGTGAAATATTTAAAATAGAATAGAGGGAGGCGTTCGATTTTTTTGTGAAAAATAGTAGGTATTACACAGAAGATTGTCCTCTCTTCTCTGTCCATCTACCTCCCATCTGTGTTTTTCTAGATCGTGAAGAAAATATATTTCTTTTTAAATGTAATGGCACAGCATAGTCTTAGTAAGGATTATTTAATTTCTCTAAGCATTTTGTGGCTTTTGTATACTTAAAGCTGTGGCATACAAATAGAAGATTTTGCTTTTGAATAAACTCATTCAACTTACATGCAAAATTTTGTTCAAATATAACCTTATTTATTTCCATGGAAGTATTACTTTCAAACTATTGAAATAGTTGAAAACATGTAAAATATTACAAGATTTTTCTTCTTCAAATTCAAGCTTAATTTTGCTACCTGGTTTATAAAATGTAGATTAATAAATATGTGGGAAGAGCTATCCATTCAGCTGAGACCAAACAAGTCTTCTCCAGCTGAGACCCAAACAAGTCTCAGTTATTAAAAACAAAATGCAAAACCTAAATCCAGACTCTTAGCTATACTTGGTCTTATTCATCACTTCACTCTGCCTATATAATCACACATTAATATTGCTTTTAACATTGCTATTAATAATTTATAGAAGTGAAGTCAGTCCCATTTGCCTGAAAATCATGGTTAAATGGTGAATTAGAATCATGATAGCATTTGGTATAGAACAAAAATGGGCTTTGGTGTATAAATAGAGTTGTGTCTATTCTACATTGAGTATCTCTTATCTGAAGTGTCACATTGATTTCTAAGAGAAGTTGAGATCCATGATCAAACATTTTGGTATTATACAAAGTGACAAAATGAGTCTTCACAGCTAAGTACAAAATAGTCTTTTATTGTCAGATTTCATGAAAATTACATGTAAGGGTAGAAAAACACGTGATTATGTAGTAAATCTAAAAGTAAATATTTCTATTTGTTTCTCTAATAAACCTTACAGACAGTTAATGAATACTCCAAGCATAGAATAACTATCTACAAATTATCATGAGCAGAAGCAATAGTTTTTGAAAACAAATACTAGAATATCTGATTTCTGAAAACCTATGGCAAGCATGTAGGAATTTAGGAATAAAGAATTTTTTTTTTCTAGGAAAGCCCTGGAGTTGTCTCCTTAATGAGATCACAGGGGTATCCAAGAGTTGCCCTTGAATCTTGCCCCTCTTTCCACATGTTCTCTATATTGTCCCTTTGGAACCAGAACTCACTGTACAGATAAGATTGCCTCCTGGCAAGCAGACATGCAACCAACATACCCTTACATTATATGTGAGCCTAGACCATTTAATATCTTGAAAGATTTTTTTTCCCCCTTTCTTGGAACAATACTTTTTTTGTTGACTTTGAAGGGTAAGTTGAGACTTGAACACAACACTATTTTTTACCATGTAATAAGTTATTCCCTAGACCTTATCTTCAAGGATATTGTTACAGGTTGTACTGTCTCTTCTAAAAAACCTTATACTGGGGTGCCTGGGTGGCTTAGTCAGTTAAGTGTCTGTTTTCAGCTCAAGTCATGATCCTGGAGTCCTGGGATGAATGCCCCAAGTGGGACTCTCTGCTCAACAGAGAGCCTGCTTCTCCCTCTGCTCCTCACCCTACTCATGCTCTCTCTCAAATAAATAAATAAACAAACAAAATCTTTAAAAAAATTAAGAACCTTATGCTGAATCCTAATCTCTAATGCCACTGAATGTTAATCTTACTTAGAAATTTACTTTGCAGATGTAATTAGTTAAGTAAAGACTAGATTAGAGAGGGATGGGACCCTAATCAGGTGTGACTGGTGTCCTTATAATATAGACAAACACACAGGGAACACTTTACGGCTACAAAGGCATAGGTTGGCATATGAAGCTGCAAGCCAAGGGTCATTAAAGATTGTCATCAAAAATTAGAAGCTAGGAAGAGGATTTCCTTAGAAGTTTTAGAGGGGGCATGGCCTTGCTGACATCTTGATTTCAGACTTCCAGGCTCCAGAACTCTGAGACAATAAATTTCTGTTATTTTAAGCCACCCAGTTTGCGATACTTTGATATGGCAGCTCTAGGAAATAAATGCAGAATTGTAGCAGAAGTGAGTCGTTACTAGATTTAGCTCTGGTTATTACATCACAAAGTTGAATTGTCTGATTCTCTTCTTGTGAACAAGATCTATATAAGCTATAAAACCAAACCAACTTCACTGATCTTTTTAAACTCTATATTATAAAAAATTACTAGTGTCCATTAGCCCTATTTTCTATTCCTTCATTTTAATCAGTATGGCATCAGCTCTGTGCCAAGTACCAGAGTATGCAATCCTGAACAAGATTTCTGCCACTGCTTCCATAGAGCTTCGATTCTCCAGAGATGTAGTAGCCAATGCCTTCATTTTACAACCATATTCTCTCCACACTCATTATTCTCAAGCACACTGACTCAAACACTACAATTATTTGCTTCAGAAATTTCTCTGGCTGTTGAAAACTACTGGAGCTGATTTCTATCCTGTACCATCAGGGATCAGCTATCAACCAGTGAAATGAGATTGAATACATAACATCCCAGCTGCCTCACCCCACTCTGAGGCATATCTACACTATCCCCAAACTTCCTTTGCAGGACTAAGAATCACTCACTCCTAATAGTAGCCTGTCCAATGAGGCACATGAACTAGTTTTTATTCTTCACTTCTACATTTTCTTACTGGTGCTTTCTGGAATAATACCCAAATCAAGCTACTTGAATTCAATATCCTTAACTCAGAATCCACTTCTGGGAATGCCCAAACTAAGGTAAGTGGCAAATAATTTTTAAAGAACCAAAAGTGGGATCCCTGGGTGGCTCAGCGGTTTAGTCCCTGCCTTCGGTCCAGGGTGTGATCCTGGGGTCCCGGGATCAAGTCCCACATCAGGCTCCCTGCATGGAGCCTACTTCTCCCTCTGCCTTTGTCTCTTCCTTTCTGTCTCTCTGTGTCTCTCATGAATAAGTAAAATCTTAAAAAAGAAAAAAAAAAGAACCAAAATGAATGGATTAAATATTTTCTGACTGTGTGGAGTTCTATAAGGTAACAAATAAAAGCCTTCAGTAGAAAATGATTGTGAGAGTTTCCTTTCTTTGGGTAGGATAATCAGGGAAGCTCTTTCTAAGTTGGTGACATGGTGACATGGAGACATGGAGATAAGACCTACAGGAAGAAAAGAAGTAGTCATTTGAAGAGAAGCCTGAAAGTTATTACAGGACAACTACAGTAACAGCAAGTGCAAAGGCTCTTAAACTACTGATGAGTTCAGCATCTTTGAGGAATTGAAAGAAGTTGAGAGTGGCATGACTTAGGAGAAGGAGCACAATATAAGGAAATATGGCCAGGCAGAAACCATAAAAGGCAGAGATTTGTAGACTCTTTTGTTGTGTTTTTGTTTTCCAAATGGAATAGGGAGTCATAGACTAGTTTTCAGCAATGAAGAAACATAATCTAATTTATATTTCAAATCACTTTTATCACTGGATGGGAAACTGATTGCATATTAGACAAAGCAGAAGTAGGTAGATAGAAATCAGTTACAAGAAGTGATCCTTGTTCATATGCATGAAGATGGTAGCAATCAAGATGAAAAAAAAAGATTTACTCATGCATTCTCTCAGATTTGGATACTAGACATAACATTTTGAAATTAAAAGATATTTTCTTAATCATATCTCTTATACTGGTGTTTATGTCAGTCTGTGAGGATCTATGTCATTCTTTTTAACAGCTTTTATCAGATGCCTTCTGGAATCTGAAGTGAAGATCTGAAATGTAATTATTAAGAAGCCCCAAGCCTTTCTGGTGGATTTAAAGGGATGCAGAGAAAAATTAAGAAATGAGGAATTATTACAAAATTTCTACCTTCTGTGGCAACTGGCCTTTGTTGAGCTGTCAGCATTAATATGAGAATAAAAAAGAAAAAGAACAGATAATAGAATGTAGACACCTCACTGAAGGTGATTACATAGATTTATCCATGTCACCTACAATTATAGTGTCTTATGTATAGTAGATAACTTTGAGTGTGTGACTGTAGAAGGGAACTGCAATCATGATGAGCTTAGACATATTAATAGGTAAAATAGATACATATACAGTTATCATTTATTGAGAATTTACAACATGCCAAGTGCTTTACAAGGCATTATCTTTTTTAACCATAAAACTATGAAATACTATTAAAATTCTTGAGTAAATTGAAGAATGCTAAGAAATCTACCTAAGGAATTAAAATGTTCAATAATTACTACAATAAAGGCTTTAATAAGTATTATCTTTGAGGACACAAAGGGGAGAACTATGAATCTTGACAGGGAAGTGACAGACGATTGTACATTTGAGTATTTAAAGATGACACTTTTTTTTTTTTAAAGTAGAGTAAAGGGAAGGGTATTTGAGGGAAAGGAAATGACTTCTTCAATGGCAGAGATATAAATGCTGTGATCAGACTTAAATGCCAAGGATCATATTCTGGCTTAGCATTTATTGTCATTACATGATTATTTGCGTAATTTTGGCTTAATGTTTGCGTCTTAATTGATGGTATGCTTCACAAGTGTCTAGATTTCACCTGCATTGTGCATTATGTAAAATAGATAAAAGTGAGTAATCATTCATTAAATGTATGTGTAAGTGAATGGGTGAAAAAATAGATCATGGATAGATGAATGAGTGAGTGAAGGAATAAACTAATCAGTGAATCAACCCTGGTGAATCTGCTGCATTTGCAATAAACTATGAGTGGGAGGAGAAGAGCAGAGTAGCTAAAACATGAGCAATAGGCAAAACTGATTATATGAATAGCTGCCCTATTTCTTAATCATTGGCCAAACCTGGAAAAGTTACTTAAACTCTCTAAACCTTAATTGCCTAAAAAATAAATAGAAATAATAGTACCCTCCTCACTGGATTCTGCTGAGGATTAAAGGAGATAATACATTTAAGGCCTTAAATGTGTATGGCACATACTTGGAATCCCATAAATTTCAGTTTCGAAGTACAGGGGAAGGGTTATCTAGATTTGAGTTGCTAAGTAGAATTGTGAAGTCTATAGCAAAGGTCATGAGATGGCAAAGACAAGTGAGATTAAGGAGGCTTCCCTTAGATATAAACTAAATGTATGGTGTAACTAGGTATGGGCTATAAGGGTTGCAGGGGAAATAGGTGTTCTAACTTGGAGTCCCGAGCTGGTGTGTGCCATCCATTGAGATAGGGAATATATAGGCGCACAAGCAAATTTAATTTGAAAATTAAATTCACTTGGAATGTGCTAAAGCTGAGATCATCATGTAATCCATATACCAAATCTATTGCATGTTTATTGTAGGCTAGATACTCTGCTGCCTACTTGGAGGGAGTATATAAGAGCTTGTTTAAAAGGAGCAGGTAAGTGATGGATGAAACAACCATGTTTCACATGCTGTCTTAATTTGGGCTGCTATTACAATTTACCATAGACTGGGTGGCTTCAGCCAAAAGCATTTATTTCTTACATTTCTGGAGGATGGGAAGTCCAAGATAAAGGTACAGGCAAACACTTCCTATTTGCAAATGGCTGTCTTTTCCTTGTGTCCTCACATGGCAGAGAACAGAAAGAGGAAGTCCGCTCTCCCCTCTCTTCTCAGAAGGGCTAATACCACCATCAGGGCTCTACCTTCATGACCTAATTCTCTACCAAAGGCCACATTTCCAGATACCATCACTTTGAAAATTAGAATTTGGACATATGGAGTTTCCTTTATTCTCTCTCTCTCTTTTTCTAGGAGCAGGGGCACATTCAGTCTATAGCACATGGCTTTCATTCTGGAAAGAGATAGAAAATGCATACAAATTCATTTTAAAAAGACACATTTAGAATCCACTATAAAGCTTTCCTTTTTGTCTTCTCTAACATATTTCTAGTTTTCATTGTAGTCATCTGATATTTTCTGCCAGATAGTCAGTTGTGTATTTCCTGACTTAGATCCTTTCCATTGCTTTAGTTGGCTATTAAACTTCAAATACTTGACTTGGCCCAATGGGCCCTGTGTGGATGATCTCCAGGATCATCCAGTGTAGTTTCCTGTTTTACTTCCCCATCAGTACCAACTCCTGAGTTTACTCATCGTGTTCCTTTTGCAGTTGCTTAAACCAGTGGTTCTCAAACATTTTTTTACTCTACATGCCTATCAATAAATATTTTGAACATGAAATACTAATAGGTGTTCATTTATATGCTAACACAGTACATATCTTATAAAAAACATAAAAAGAAACACTTTAGAGGTTGAAATAAGTAAATATAAATAGAAGTTCTAACATTTCCTTTGCACACCCAGTGAATATGCCATTTTAGAGACCACAATTTTAACTATACTTAACTGCTCCCTTCCTCTCTCAAGATTATACATGCTGTTCCATGCTGCCTGGAATACTCCTAACCTGGGAGTGGGGTTGTTAATTCCTTCTCATCTTTTATCTTAAATGTGACTTCCTTAGTGTGTCCCATCCTTCCCAGATTAGGTTAAATGCCCAATTGTATGAATGCACTCCTTCCCACCAGCATTCATCATTATTATAATTAAATATATGGGTGATCTTTGGTCAATGCCTGCTTCCTACCAGACTTCAAGAGCCATTAGCTCAAGGTAACTTTCACACTATTAGATCTTGTATTTTTAAGTCTAACTTGCTTTTTAATGAGTGTTGATTATTGGAAATAATCTCATTTTCTTCATAACTTCATTACTCTTTAGTCAATATTATCTTCTGTTCTCCCATGAGAAGACATCAAGCTTCTGTAATGCAAGGAAATTATACATAAGGAATTCTTACAGCTCTTTCTCTGGTCATGACTCAGAATTAGAAATTAGTTAAATAATAATACTGCTCTATCCAAAGAATACAAAAACAAGTCAAAGGGATACATGCACCCCATGTTTATAGTAGCATTATTTACAATAGCCAGGGTATGGAAGCAGCCCAAGTGTCCAATGATTGATAAATAGATAAAGAAGATATAGTACATATACACAATGGAATATTATTCCACCATAAAAAGGAGTGAAATTTTGCCATTTGCAACAACATGTATGGGGCCAGAGAGTATAATGCTAAGTGAAATAAGTCAAAGACAAATACAATATGATTTCACTCCTGTGTGGAATTTAAGAAACAAAACAAGCAAGCAAAGGGGAAGAAAAAGAGTGAAAGGGAAACAAACCAAGAAACAGATTCTTAACCATAGACAACAAACTGATGGTTACCAGAGGGGAGGATGATTGGGGGGAATAGGTGAAATAGATAGTGGACATTAAGAAGTGTACTTGTGATGAGTACTGGGTGATGTATGGAAATGTTGAGTCACTATATTGTACATCTGAAACTAATACTACACTGTATGTTAACTAACTGGAATTAACAAAAACCTTAAAAAATAATAGTAATCCTTTCCAAACATTCTAATATAATAATTGCTTTTATAGTAGCATTGAATCCAAGGCAGTATACCACAGTAGATAAGAGCAAGGACTTTGGAGTCTTGTTGCCTGGATCAGAATCCCAGTTCCAGGTCTTACTTGCTGGGTGACTTTGTGCAAGTCATTTAACTTCTCTCTGTTCAGTTTCTTTATTTCTATAATTTGGTATTATTGAGTTATTGTTAGTCATGGATAAATTAATATGTCCAAAATATTCAGGGATGTGTTTAACAATAGAAAATACTTAATAAATGTTAACTGTTTTTCTTAACACCAAAAGGACATTTCCATAAACATATGGAGGTTTGATTTACTTATATACCAATAGTCCAATCACTTCACTTTTTTTTAAAGATTTTATTTATTTATTCATGAGAGACACAGAGAGACAGACAGAGACAAAGGCAGAGGGAGAAGCAGGCTCCCCTGCTGGGAGCCTGATGCTGGACTTGATCTCAGGATCCCGGGATCACAACCTGAGCAAAAGGCAGACACTCAACCACTGAGCCACCCAGATGCCCTCACTTTGTGTATATAAATTTTCTGATCATGGATATGTAATGTGCTTTAAAGCCATTCCAAAAATTAATTTAAAGAAGTTACACAATATTTACATTTCAAGAATTGGGTAGAGTATGTTTGAGCTCATTGTGATTACAAGACATTCCCTAGGCTGCAACATGGGGACATTTTATTAAAAGAAGCAGGGACCTTTATTTATTGCTCATTTCTCTTCATGGTTCACAGCTTGTAATGATTTGAACCAACAAAGTATCTATTATCAGTGTGTATGCATAAGCATATAGTAAGTATGAAAGATATATATTCTAGTATTAAATTCCCCCTTTTCTTTTTTGCTTGTAATTGATGCACTCTTTCTGAAGAGGAGTTTGCAGTGGTCTGAACAAAGATCATGATATAAAAATAAATTATGGTATGTATCCCTTGGTGTCTCACTCATAAATTATTTCTCTCTAGCGATGCTCTTTTATATTCAGGGGTGGATTTAAAATTTCCTTCTTGGATATTATTCACACAGGATATTGTAGTTAAGGAGCTTGCCTTTTATAGCTGGCATACTAGTACATTTCAGGCTTCAGGTGACTGAGGGGAGAATAAAAAGAAGCTCTCTTTTCTTTTTCCTTTCCCAGGGTACTGTCACTCATTACTTCTTTTTTGACGTGACTTCTATAAACAGTGTCAATGTATGATCTAGAGAGAAAACAAAATGTGAAGAAAATGAAGAGGAAGTGTGAGGAAGATAGGAGGCTTTCACAGGGTTGTATTCTTGTTCCTATAAACAGAGGGAATACAAACATGCTCCCTGACTCTGCCTGTTTCATTTTTATCTCTGAAGCAGTGGTCTTCAACAGAGGTTGCACGTTATATTCAGCCAGTGACTTTTTGAAATGCCCATGATTGAGATGTTGATTGATTGATTGATTGATTGACTGATTTTAATTTTTAAAATCTCCCCCATAATTCTAACTTATGGCCAGGGTTGAAAGTCAAAGCTCTAAATCATTAGTTCCACTCAGGAAACTCAAGCAATTTCATCCAACCAGGCTGTGGAATGAAGCCAGGTATAGAGATGCAGATGCCTTGTAGAGCCCAAGTACACTCATGTGGGGCTGCGGAACTATAGTGTTGGCATAGAACCAGCCTGATTACAGCCAATGCACAAGATGGAGTTGTGAAGCTAGGAAAAAGGGGTGTGCAGGTGGTCTGGAAAGTGCATCCTACTATCTAATTTGAACAAAAGTTACAAAATCGAATCAGGCAAGTAGAAGCATAAAAATGAAAATTGAAATATAATAATAAGCCAAAAACTAGGATCACAGACAGAAACCCCAAAATTCAATGGAACTGAGAAATAAGACAGGAAAGTAAGCTTTAACTAATCAGGCAGAAAGCTTTCTGAACCAGGTAAAGACATTTTGAAGCAGAAACTGTGCTGCTGAATTACTTATTCTCAGAGTTTGAGCAACGCAGAATTTGTAGGTTGAAGAAGACTTGAGGGAGAATTCTCTATAAAACTGTTTTCTTAAATAATTTTACAGCCAAAACTTTCACATAACTGATTATATTTTAGCCTAAATACACTACCTACAAGTGTTTGGCATTTAAATAAATAATAAACCTGACAGGGCACTTGGTTAATTCTTAGTTGAATGATTTGAGAGCCTAATTGGCAACTGTTCCTCTGGTGTTGCCGCATCAGATTCTTGAAGAATGGACACTATCACTTAAGAATTGGTGAATGAGAAGTGAAGTAGGATATTTTTCCTTGATTTTGTCAATAGCAAGCAGGATATAAAGAATTTATTCTATGGTTTGAGGCTGTAAATGAATGGCTACTTTGAACTATAGAAAGCCACCAATGGTATTGCAGACATTATAACAATGCAGAGCCCCAAACAAAAGGGCAGTGTAAAGGAAGCAAAAATATTTTAGGAGAAAAAGCTTACCTTTGACAATTTTTCAGATCAGCATTATTAAATAGAGATCACAGTAAGAATAATTGAATCAGTAATAAAAAAGATTACTATGTAATGCTACCCCTCTAATGCAAGGCAAAAATAAAGTCCTTTTTCGTATCCTATGAGTTTTAATTAAATTGTATTAAATTATTACAACAGATTATAATAGCAGACCTCTCTTCCCTCCCTTCCTGAAAATACAACCACTACACTCCATCCCTACCACCATGTCTCCACTATCTATTCGTTCTTAGAAAAACAAAATCAAGATTCTTCTAGGACCACCATGATGATCATGACTGTATGTCACACTTAATCTCATGCAGGCATATGGCTACCGGTCTACAGATGAAGGCAACAGATGGGATGACTGCAGAGCAAGAGAACCATGGAGCATGTGAGGTACAGCCCTGGCTTAATAATAATCCTGAAGCTGCCACATATGTAAGGTATTTGACACTTAAGCAAATGAATGTTTCCTTACAAAAATGTGATATAAGGAATGGGATATTACAAAGAAAATCATCTAAAACATGAAATTATCTGTGTCAAGGTAATTGAAGACACATTATTTAAAGCTGGCATTTTTAAGGATGATTGTAGATGGTTGCAAAATATTTGGTTGAATTGTCACATGTTTTGTACATTGGACACCAATGATATACTCACTAAGGCTATGTAATTAGGGAAAAATAGTAGAAAAAAATTACATTGTTGAGGTATGTTGGCTCCTTACTGGAGTTATCCTGCGTCCTCTTCGTCAAAAAAACTGTCTGAGAATATAATAATTTGGATTCCCACAGAATTAAAAAGGCTGAATTTAATTGCCTACTCTAAGATAAGATCAGTTTAAACATAGATGGGTAATTAGGAGAATATGATCAAACTAAGTAAAGAGTATCAACAAACCGAAGGCCTGTTACTTGATATGATTTATAAGATATGCACAAACTTAACAAATCTTTCAAGGTAAAAGAAAACAAGGTGCAAAAAGTTATATGAAAAAGTAGGCAGGACGCCTGGGTGGCTCAGTGGTTTAGCGCCTGCCTTCAGCCCAGGGAGTGATCCTGGAGGCTCAGGATTGAGTCCCACATCGCGCTCCCTGCATAGAGCCTGCTTCTCTCTCTGCCTATGTCTCTGCCTCTCTCTCTGTGTCTCTCATGAATAAATAAATAAAATCTTAAAAAAAAAAAGAAAAAGTAGGCATACATAATTACAAGAGGAATCCAAAAATCTCTGACAAAGATAAATAATATAGTCTATTATTTATAACAAATTTGTAAACTTAGCTGAAATGTTTGATATATATAAAAATGATTAAAAATCATAGAGCTAATATAAATTAATTAATTGAGAATTTTAAAAAGTTAAGAAACAAAGTAACATCTCCTGAAGATAATGTGAGATCTAAATAATTTGTAATCATCTGTTAAAAAGCAGATTAAAATCTCCATGTTATATAAGCTGTTTAGGTTAGAGATGAAGGTGTAATTCTCCTAAATTCATGTTACAGAAGCGAAAGAGAAAAAAGTTCACCAGTAGATGAAACTAAGCAAGGATAGCAGAGCAAATAAAAGCACAGGCCAATATCACTAATGAACACGAATGTAAATATACTAATTAAAATATTAGCAAATAAAGCAGAGCCTAAAAATAATAATATATTATCACCAAATTTATATTTTCCAAGAAATGGCAAGGCTTGTTCAGCAGAAAGAATGAACCAAGTTCATTTACTATATTAAATAATTACAGTGGATGAAAAACCATATTTAATGCTGTTTTATAAAATGTTCCACCAAATTCTGATTTAAATTTGATTTTAATTAATAAATAAAACTCTTAGCAAGGTATAAATAAGAAATTCCTTGAATTAATAAATTTTATCTATCAAGTAACTGTAAAGCAAGCATCATATGTACTGGAAAGTATTGGAAGCATTCTCTTTAAAATCAGTGACAAAAAAAGAAAGTTTACTATCATATTGTTAGCTAACGTTTATACTAGGGCCCCTAGTCAATCCACCAAACCAAGAAATAAAAAATAAAATGCATAAGTATTGAAAGAAGGAGAAATAAATTGTATAAATATTCAAAAGGAGGAAGAAACATGCCATTATATACAGCATATGGCAGAGATGCAATTTTCTATAGCTTCCCTGTATGCTAGCAATGATAGCACATATAATAGATGATAAGATCTGCTTCACAATAGCCACAAAACTATAAAATGCATAAAGATAGCCCTAATAAAAATAAGTATAAGCCCTATATGAAGAAAACTATAAAATTTTACTGAAGCACATAAAAGAAGATTTGAATAAAAGGTGAGCTAAGCCATATTCTGAATGGGATGACTCAATATTGTAAAGATAAGAATACTCCTCCAAATTAACCTGTAAATACTCTGCAATGTAATAAAAAATCCTATTAGTGTTATTCATGAAACTCAAAATCCTCCTTATAAACTTCATTTAGAAGCGAAATATGCCAGCATAACCAAGAGAACATTTGCAAGAGATCAATAGGATAGGAAGAGAGAGATTTGCTTACCATATTTCAGAATTATAAAAATTGAGTAATTAAGATACTCTAACAGTGGTTCGAATGATGAAAGAGATGATGATCTAGAGACAGATCTGTGAGAATTTAGTGCATGAAAAGATGGTATTTTGATTTGGTGGGAAAAAGACGCATTGGTAATAAACAGTGCTTTGTAAATTGTCTATCAATAGAAAGAAAAATAAATCCTAAACACCTATGACTCACACAAAATAAATTCAGGTATATAAATTTCAGTATGTAAAAAACAATAGTGTGAATATATTAGAAGAAAATATGTCATTATTACTTAACATTACAATAGGAATAAGACAGAAACACAAACAACACATATGGATTTCATTAATAAATTTAACTATATGATATTTAAACCATTCTGTAGTAAAAGACATTAAACAATGTTAAGGGCAAGAGTAGAGGAGGTATTTGCGATATATATATATATATATATATATATATACATATATACATACACACATGAATTATTGCATTTGTGTGTGGTTATATGTTCATATAGATATATCAATGTGAATATAAATATATATAATCACACAAGAGTGTATGTATGTATGCAGTGTGTTTATTTGTGTATAGTGTGCATTCAAACTGTATGTATATACATGCATGCACACACAGATAAGCAAAAAATACGTAAGAATCCAAGAGCAATGGGTAAAAGATTTGAACAGACAACTCAAAGTGTCACAGAAGATGAAATAAAATGGTGCTTAAAGCAAATAAAATGATGCTTAACATCAGGAACAGCCACAAGAATGTTAATTAAAATAGCAAAGAGGTGAGCCTGGGTGGCTCAGTTGATTAAGCACATCTGTCCTCTGCTCAGATCGTGATCCCAAGACCCGGTGGGATCCAGCCTCAAGTCAGGTTCCCTGCTCACTGGGGAGTCTGCATCTCCTCTCCCTCTGCCCCTCCCCCAGCTTGTGCTCTCTAGTTCTTTCTCCCTCTCTCTCAAATAAATAAATTAAATTAATTAAAATAAATAAAATAAGGGGATCCTTGGGTGGCTCAGCGGTTTAGAGCCTGCCTTCAGCCCAGGGTGTGATCCTGGAGTTCCAGGATCGAGTCCCACATTGGACTCCCTGCATGGAGCCTGCTTCTCCCTCTGCCTGTGTCTCTGCTTCTCTCTCTGTGTGTCTCTCATAAATAAATAAACAAAAATAAAATAAAATAACAAAGGGATGCTATGTCCATTTTTTTACCTACCAAATAGGAAAAGATGAAAATTTTGGTATATTCTGACAAAGATACAGGGAAATGATTCTGTTATGAGAACAAATTGGCTTTAATATTTATTAAAATTTTAGGTGTGCATCCTTTTGACACTGCAATTCCATTTCTTATATAGCACTACAGAGAAACAGTTACCCATGTGAACAAAGAAAGTATGTGTATGTTCATGACAACACTGTTGGCAAGAGAAAAATACTGATCACATAGATATTGGAAAAATTTTCAGCAATGAATATTTTCAAAAACAGAAAAATTTAAGGGTCGAACAATATGTGCAGTATATTTTGTTTTATAAAGACATTTGTGGGGGATCCCTGGGTGGCGCAGAGGTTTGGCGCCTGCCTTTGGCCCAGGGCGCAATCCTGGAGACCCGGGATAGAATCCCACGTCGGGCTCCCGGTGCGTGGAGCCTGCTTCCCCCTCTGCCTATGTCTCTGCCTCTCTCTCTCTCTCTCTCTGTGTGTGTGACTATCATAAATAAATAAAAATTTAAAAATAAATAAATAAATAAATACATGTGTGTATATGTGTATACATATATTTACATTTATCTAAATACTCATTCATCTTAGCAGCACCCCTTCTTTCTCACTCTTATCATTTTAGACCGAAATATATTCTCTGTTGCGTTTTCTTGAGATTTGGTGTCTTTATTTGGTATCTTATTCACTATCTCTTTTGACCAGAATATATATCCAAGAGATGAGAGCAAGATATCTATTTTACCACTGGTGTGCCCTCAGTACCTGGAATAGTAGTTGACTCATAATAGGTCAACTATTTTTCTAGCAAATAGAAATGTTATATGACATTTATTGATTAATTGATTGCATGGTGGCAGGTATTATGTTTGGCAATACTGGAATGAGATATTTGTAGTATGCTCAGGATAATAAATGCCAGATATTAACAAGTGTCTATATTCTTTATATATGTTTATAGATCAGGATACATAAATACATATCTCTCTATGCATCTCTCTATTCTATGCTTATAAGTGCCTCTTTTTCCTCATAATAACCTTTTGAGAAAGAACACATAACTGAAACAAATGTTTAGAATTATCAAAAAGTGAAAAGGTGATTATTTCTCTTTAATAAAACAGAAATTCTGGAAATACATAAGGTGACAAAATCACTCTATTCTATGTACTATTAAAATTATACTTTTTTGAAAGTTTTCAGGCACAAGAAAGACAATACCAAATTTAGATCAAATGTATCAGTGGTTCTTACAGAAGAAATGAAGTATGTATTGATGACAACTACATTATAATTTTGGACAGATTGGGGGCAAAAAAAATATTTCTAAAAAGGATTCAAAGAATTAACACATTTCATATGATTCCAAGATAAAACTTTGCACATTTCTTGTTCACTCCTATATCTGTGGATTTTGCTGATCTAAAATAAACCACACACATATTTTGTCTGGAATGTTTTCTATTTCTCTCTGTATTTGTTCTTGATGTCCAGAATAAATGCTTATACCATACTTTTTCAGTTTTTGTTTAACCTCCAAAAAAGACCTATCTCTTAATGTCAAAAGTATTCTAGAATATTACTTCAGGAAATAGTGTTACATTCTATATTTCAGTTTCTAGGAAATCTGTTGAATACATAGTATTTACCCAGGTTATAAATAGGCCATTAAAATTATTTAAGGTAAAACATTTAGAATAGAGTAACATATGCAACCTACACTATTTCTTAGAAGCCTCTTAATACTCTTCAATTTTTGAAATTTTAACTACTTAGTAGAGTTCCTTTGTTGTATCTCTAGAATTTGTCCTAAGACTACTGAAACATGCTGATGTCATCTACTCAGATGAAATAATTAACAAGATGGCAAATCTTACTTGATGACGGCTCTTCTCATTTATTCTACAAATAACTTCTCCTTACTAGTTTACCACTTTTAAGGGATAACATTGGATTGTGTCCTTCAATAAACAATGCTTTTATTCTTGCTTTCTAAAATAAATAAATAAATAAATAAATAAATGTATTTTGTTTTGATTTCTCTATCATGCCCCAGTGAAACAATTATTTGGAGAGTGAGAAATAATCAGAGAGAAAATGTGATTATATTTTCCAAGGCTTCGTAACTCTTGTGTTGACGTCAATAATTTTAGCTGTCAATTATTGTACAGTTACTATATACTAAGCATTGTGATTAAAAGCATTGTATTTATTGTTTTATGTTTATAGCATTCTTACCAAGCAAGCATAGCCAATTATTATTTTGTAGATGAGAAAAATTAGGTACAGAGAGGTTAATGGACTCTCCCATGGAATTATAGTTAGCAAGGGTTGGAATGAAGATATTATCCAAGTGCTGATTTTATTTTATTTTTAAGAGTTTATTTATTTATTCATGAGAGACTGTGAGAGAGAGGCAGAGGCATAGGCAGACATAGTCTCTCCCCAGGGAGCCTGTTATGGAACTCGATCCCAGGACCCTGGATCACGACCTGAGCCGAAGGCAGATACTCAACCACTGAGCTACCCAGGTGCCCCTGTAAGTTCTGATTTTAAAGCTTAAGACAAGCTTTTAAAGTCTCTGTTATGTAAGTTAAGTATATCTTTCTATTATAAGATTGTGATAGTATCCCTCAAAAGAAGAGAGATTCATGGCATGCTAGTTCTAAGAACATGTATTTGGAATTCTATGGTTGGATGGGGTTTGAGGGGAATATGAACTTTCAAAACTAGTGAGGAGCTTGGCTATTATCTCTGCCAACAGCTTTGTACAATGAGCTGCAAATCTTACCTTGTCTAACTTGGAAGTACACAAAATTTCCCCAAGACTGGTTAATTTTTTGTAATTAGAGGTAATTTCCCTCACCAATTCACCGTCTGGTATACACAAGAACCACAGGAAATCTTGTCATTTCTTACAACTCATTAAGAGCCAGTGATAGGTTTTTATTTTATTTTATGTATGTTTATTTAGAGGGCACAAAGTGCATGCAGTGTACACAATGCAGAGGATGCTGAAGCAAAAGCTATCCTATCCTCTAAGTAGTTTACAGTCAAGTGGAGGGGGAGATAGACTGGTGCACAAACATGCAGGAGAATCAATAAAGTGAAGGTGAATTTCAGTGGTGTAGTGTGTGTGTGTGTGTGTGTGTGTGTGTGCATGTGTGTGCATGCACATGTGTATATGTGCTTAAGTAACAGGAACAGCAAATAGCTGACTAATATGGGGGTCAGTATTGATTTATCATCATCTGTCTTTCAAATAGGGACACTCATGATGTGTGTGGAAGAAAAGGGGGTATTTTAACCCTTTGTTCAAAGTCCTGGACCAAAGGTGAAAGCAGAGGATGACTGGATTAGGCTTCATTCTGTCAATTCATATCTTTTGGTTTAGAATGTTCTCTACCTATGAATACATAACAGTTACAAGAAGGGGTCATTTATAAATCACATTCTATTATCAGAATAATCTCATAAAGCCAAAATGTTGAGGTAATTTTCTTAATATTCTTGTGGTGATATTGTTTAGTGGACTGATGCCTTCAAAGTGCAATGAAAGCTCGAGGCAGGAGTATGTGAGTCTCAGGCAGGAAAATATTTGGAGATGAATGTAATGTTTATTGGTTTTGATGTTTGAAATCCATTTACCACTATGCATCTGAAATTTAATAAAACTTCCACCCAAACCACATCTCACTAGAATGTGATAGAAGATTTAAAATGGAAGAACTTATTCTTTAGAAGTAGAAGACCATAAAATCTGTAATGCATTTTTAAATGTTGAGGAAATATTTTATTGTTAAAAAATCACGCAGTGATGATAGTGATATTTGAAGGGGTATCTGAAATTTTGACTGAGTAGGCCATTCATCTTTGTCCCAGCTATTTGTTTGATATATATTTTGCTCATTGAAATAACAGGTCCACTAAACCAACCACAACGGCTGATGATTTGGGCCTTCTGTCTATATATATCTTCTCACAAGTACCCACTTACTACTAAAGGTATAGTCATCTAAAAAAATGGCCATAGAATGTACATAAAACTTTAGGTAGTAGATATTCCTGATATATGTGCAAAAATACGACATTTAAAACTATGTTGGTGGATTAAATCACCAGTTTTGTAAAAAATCAATGCCAAATGATAGGGAAAACAGCAGCAGGTTTGGCAGGCAGATGGAGACTGGATTGTTAGGTCTCAAACATCTCCAATTCCTATGATTATATGATTAAATATTAGTGTCCAGAAACAAGCAAGGAAAATGCCAGCTTTTGAAATACCAAGTATAGACCAGAAAACACTATGAATAAATACTTCATTGAGATGTATCCAGGAGATTAATAAGGTGGCCCAAAAACGGGAGGGGGGGAAATAGTTAATTAGAAATTTTTCCAGAACTGGAATTGAATGAACAAGAGGAAAAAAAATTAATTTGGAAAAAACTTTTCTTGAAATATAATTCAACAGCTAAAATTAATTTTTGTAAACAAATATTATATCCTATCATTTTATTTACTTCTATACTGAGATAATGTAAACCAAAGACTTATGAATGCATTAACAACAACAAAAATTCCTTCTAATGAAGAGTATTACAAAATCATAGTCTTCATTTTACTCTCTGGTGAAGTACTATTTATACCAGCAATGTACAAGTGAGAGAACAGAAGAGGATAGAAGGATCATTTGCAAGCTTTGTCAGGTATCTCCCATCCACGTTGGTGTCAAGGACGGTCTCCCCTTCTCGCCTTCCTTTCAAGAACTTGTATTCTAATGATATTAGCATGCAGTATCCCTTACCACCTGCAATATGTGTTAAGCATTTACCCTGACAGGCCTTGTGCATGGCAC
The DNA here is from genome assembly GCF_018345385.1 of Vulpes lagopus. Classification (NCBI taxonomy): domain Eukaryota; kingdom Metazoa; phylum Chordata; class Mammalia; order Carnivora; family Canidae; genus Vulpes; species Vulpes lagopus. The sequence goes on from NC_054830.1 coordinate 42,589,557, forward strand.
CTTATATGTCAGCTAATTCCAGTACAACATTATGATAAAGATGATCTTATTACCCAAATTTACAAATGAGAGTAACTGAGGCTTTTAGAGTTTACATAACCTGATTGAGGTCACAGATTAAGGAAGTTTTGGAGAAACCAGAACTATTAACGTTATGACCTCAAACTCCATACTTTTGTCTATTGTCTATTAAACTATATTAAGCATGTTGTATTTCACTCTGCTTTTATATATATCACACACTCACACATAAAAACAGATACAAATATACCATACACACCAGTTTCATTTCTAAGTCAGAAAATCCTGTTTTACAAATGTGTGTGACTTTATATATTTGTGAATAAATGTTGCATTTATAATCATATCATTTATATGTATAACTAAATCATATTTTATATAACATGGATATTAAATATTATATATGTTATATGTGTAATATTATATATTATTTTATATATTGTATGTCTAAATATAAACATAATTTTTGTTTAGGTTTGTGAAGAATGTAGCCTCTTTATAATTATTTTTTAGTTGTTGATATTGATACTTACTGATATGTGCCTCTGAAATGAGGCTCCTGACCCTACTTTTTTTTTTAAAGATTTATTTATTTATTTATTCATAATAGAACGGGGGCGGGGGGCAAAGACACAGGCAGAGGGAGAAGCAGGCTCCATGCAGGGAGCCCGACGCAGGACTCGATCCCGGGTCTCCAGGATCCCGCCCTGGGCCAAAGGCAGGCGCTCAACTGCTGAGCCACCCAGGGATCCCCTTCACTCTACTTTAAGACTAGACTTAGGGGCACCTGGGTGGCTCAATGGTTGAGCGTCTGCCTTTGGCTCAAGTTGTGATCCCAGAATCCGGGATCGAGTCCCACATCAGGCTCCTGAGAAGAGCCTGCGTCTCCCTCTGCCTATGTCTCTGCTTCTCTCTGTGTGTCTCTCATGAATAAATAAATAATTCTTTTTTAAACAAAAGACTAGCCTTAAATAAAAGGAAGTCAGTTACATTTAAGACAAAATTTTAACTATCCTAAACTTTTAAACTATCCTAAACTTTAAAAATAAATTTTTAGAAATTTAAAATCATTGAAAAGTTAGCAATAAGCACTAACAAAACTAGCAATGCTTAAAATCCTAGAATATTTTGCTTAATATTCCATTGTAATGGGTGAAAGAATTATTTTGTTTCCTTATTTGTCAAGTGTCTGTCATCTCTTATCTCCAAGATTAATAAAATATGAACACTATCATACTTTTTCACATTTCCCTGCACTCTAATTGCACATTTTTGGGATTTTCTTTGCAGTGTTAACTGGAAGTCAGCTTGCCATGTCGTCTTTGATGCTGAGTTTTGGTTCCAGCAGGAATGAAATGATTGAATTTATTGTCTAGTTGTCTAATAGGTTTCTCTTCTTTTTTTCAGGAAGTTCTCTTAGAACACTATTCCCTGAGGGTTTTGTTTTTGTTTTTGTTTTTGTTTTTTCCTATTCTATGATCTGTATCTCTGAATGACATTTAGGCAGATAGAATATTCGCAGTTAAAGCATTTCTGTTGTCACTATTTGGTTGACATTGGCCTTTCTTCAGATGTGGCATGAGGCTGTGGCACAATGAGAAGCAAGCCTAATTTTTCCTTTCTAGGTGATTTTCTATTTTCTGCTTAGATAAATTTCAAACATCTCTCTCTTTTTTTAAGCTGGAAATTGATAATTTTGCCTGTCTGCCTATGCCTTTCATTTTATTGTCTTATTTTTCTTACTGTAGTTTATTATTACAAGGAATGTAAATATTTTTGTATATACATACTTTTTGCATAATTGATTATAAATTAAATTTTAGAAGTTGTTAATTATAGACTATGTGCATTATAAATATTAACAAATATTGCAAATTACTCTCCCCTAGGTTAACCATTTTCAACTTTCACATCAAGGTCCATGTTGCACCACACTGCATCAATATAGTATATTGATTTTTTTAACTTGACAGATCTGATGAGTAAAAAGCAGCATCTTACTTAATTTCCATTTTTATTATGACTGAAGCTTAGCCCCTGTTTATATTTAAGGGCATTTTTTCAAAAATATTTTATTTATTTATTTGGGATAGAGAGAAAGCATATACAGGCTCACTGAGCAGGGGCAGGGGCAGGCTGAGAGAAAAAGTGGGGGAGGGGCAAAGGGAGAAGGAGAGGGAGGGGCCGGGAGAGAGGAAGAGGAAGGGGGCAGGAGAGGAAGAGGAAGAGGGGCAGAGGGAGCAGCAGGTTCTCCACTGAGCAGGGAGCCCAATCGAGGCTACATCCCAGGACCCGGGTATCATGACCTGAGCCAAAGGCAGCCACTTAATGGACTGAGCCACCCAGGCACCCTTATTTAAGGGCATTTTACATTCCTTTTCCAGGAATGAGGTTCATATCCTTTGCTTATTTTTATTGAATGTTTCTTTTTGATATGTAGCCATTCTTTATGGATTAAGAAAATTAGTTGTCACTATGCTTATCATTTTTTACAAAAATATTTTCCCCAATTCTCAATTGTCTATTAGCTTCCCACTTAATGTTTTGTCATATAGATATTTTTTTTTATATTCAATTTTGTCAGTAATTTTTAGGGCATCTGAAATTTCTGTCATGACTAAGAAACATGTATCCATTCAGATATAACATTTCTTATTTTTTCTTTTAAGTATTTTTATGATTTCGTGTGAAGCCTTGGACAAGTTACCTAATATTTCTGTGCTTCAAAGTCCTTATCTATAAAGGGGAAAATACTATACTCTGTACTCTCACAAGGCAAAATAGACAGTGTGTTTCTTCAGGCTCCCAAGATATGCCTGTAGTGTAACCCTGAATACACCCTTGTGTGGCTATCTTTATTTGTCTAGATGACGTATTGAATTATGAGTTCTTTGAAAGGAAGGATTTTATTCTGTTCTTTATTACCCACTACCTATAAACTCACCTTGTACATTCAGAACAAGTATTTCTTTTTTGATTCATATTTATCAAGGTATGATTTATATATAATAGAAATTTAATTTTGACACATCCCAATTTATCACATTTTAGGTTAAGGTTGTGTTTTTTGTGTCCTAAGATATCTTTGCCTAATCAAAGGTCACAGAGATTTTCTCCTTTGTTTTCTTCTAGATGTTTTGTTATTTTATCTCTTATGTTTAGATCTGCAATGCTTTTCAAATTAATTTTAATGTGTGGTTATACATAAGGACTGAGGTTAATTTTATTTTTTGTGTATTGTTATCTGTTACAGCACCATTTTCCAAAAAAGAACCTTTTCCCTAATGAATTGCCAGAGTTATTATAAGTAAACTAGACATCTCTTGAATTTCTTCTTTTAGCCCTTTGTACTTGTTTGCAACACATTTTAAAACATTCAAATCAAATGATTTCAAAAATCAGATAAAATGTTTCTTTACTAAAGTCAATGTCTTCAAAATTTTCTCATTGTCTTTTCGTTATTTTAGTTTAACTAGTTTCACATTTGGGAATGATTCATAGGCTGTCAGTGAGATGTAATGGGAAGAGTACGCACATTGAAATTGCAAAGACTTATGTTCAAATTCCCACTCTGCCATTGATTACCTGTCTTGGTTATTTATATAATAACTTTTAACTTCAACTTCTTTAATTATAAAATGCAGATAACTCCTATTTCCTAGAATTATATGGAAGATTACTTAAAATGGCTAATGTGGAGGCTGGGGTTCCTCATTAAGAATGCATCCTCCACTAGAGTTATGGAATTATGGGCCCTCATGAAAAGGGCTCTGACATGGCTATCTATATTTTTCACCAAAATTAGGCAATAATCCAGCTCACAATTTCCTTACCTATTTAAAGAGAATATCAATGGGAATTTACATTTTCCTTCTCCATAAGTGGTTTAGCTTTTGCCTTGACCATAACTGATATGTATATAGTTTTAGTGTTCATGTACTCTAATCTATTACTGCTGGACATGGACAAAAGATAATAGAGATATCCCCAAACATAAGATAATTAGATAGTCCATATCTAGTTGCAAAATTTTTAGTGTATAAACATATGATCATGTAAAAAAAAAAACAAGAATAGAGTTACAAGGAAAAAGAAAGTTTATGTTCTATTATCAAGATTCTATTAGTGTTGCTTAGGAGCTCAGGTTTCCATATTGTTGGGAATAGAATTAGAAATCTTGTAACTGGTACTGGGAACTATCTTGAAGCCATCTAGCTGACCTGGAGATGCAAGTGCTGCAGGGTGAAGTGGATTTAAATTGATCTGCCGGGTGAATTAAAAAGCTGTAAGATTCTGGGGCCCAGGCTCATTTGCTCTGGGCTTTCTCCTATCATAACACAGAGAGAAGTTCTCTTTCTCATTTCAAAATGTAATGAAGACTATAAAAGCGCCTGGAAAATCAGAATAGTGAGGACTATAAAAATAAGGAGCCTAAAGCCAGTGATTGTGAAATCAGAGACTAGTGGACCTATATGAATTTCTTTTTCCCTGGCAAGGAAGGAAGGCCATCAGGACTGATTAGCACAGAGGAAGATGATTCATAAACTCATAACCATGGGAACTGCAATAAATTTTGAGGGAAGCAAAATATTGGATTGCTACTTGGTTCTCAGTGGAAATATCTTATCCAAGCCATCTCAAGTGTTAGGGTTCATCAGAAGAGAAAATGCCTTATAATTAATAATCAACACTCCTAAATAAAACTTTAGCCAAACTTTAGCCAAGGTTTGGAGGAATCTGGCATAAATATTTAATGCGAAGAACCCATGTTGGTTTTAAGAGAGAGAAAATATTCTTATGATTAATCCATACTAACATCCATAAGAGAAAATGTATAGGGAGGAGACATTTGAACGTTACTTAAAATAATTACTATTTTAACTGAAAAATTTTGAAGATAGTTATAAATTAATATGAAATAGTAGGAAATAATGCAAAGTGATCCTATGTGCCTACCCCTATGACAACACTCCACAAAATAAAAATAGAAAGGAACTTCCTTAACATAATAAAAGTCATCTCAAACACCAGCCAACAATATACTTAATGATAAAAGATCAAATGTTTACCCCTTAGACTGGGGTCAAGGCAAGGGTGTGTGCTCTCACCATTGTTATTCTGGATAGGACTGGAAGTTTTAACTACTAAAATAAGACAATAAAAATAAAACGCATCCAGATAGAAAAAAAGAAGAAATACTGTTTCTATTAGCAGATTACATGATTTTGCATATAGGAAAGCCTTAGGAATACAATACAAACACATAGAACTACTAAATGAATATAGCAAGGTTGTAGGATTCAAGATCATTATGTAAAAATAAATTGTAATTCTAGACTAGCAATGAAAAATCTCACAACAAAATTAAACAAATTTATAACAGTATTAAAAAGAAATAAATTTGCCAAAAGGACTGCAAAACTTTTGCTTTGAAAACTACAAAACATTGTTGAAAGAAATTAAAGATCTAAATAATTGGAAAAGTATCCCATGTTCATGAATTACAAGACTCAGTATTGTTAAGATGTTAATACTCCCCAAATGGATCTACAGACTCAGTATGATTCCCATCAGAATCCCACATGACTTCTTCTTTTTTAAAAAAATATTTAATTTATTTATTCATGAGAGACACAGAGAGCGAAAGAGAACCAGGCTCCATGCAGGGAGCCCAATGGGGGACTCAATCCTGGGATCCCAGGATCACACCATGGGCCAAAGGCAAGCGCTCAACCACTGAACCACCCAGGTGTCCCCCAGCTGACTTCTTTATAGAAATTAACAAGCTGATTCTAAATTACTGTAGAATTACAAGAGACTCAGAATAGCCATAACAATCTTGAAAACAAAGAGCAAAATAGAAAGACTCAAACTTTTTAATTTCAAAACTAACTACAATGCAACATTAATTAAGACAATGTGGTACTGGCACCAGGACAGATATTTAAATCATTGGAATTGAATTGAAAATACAGAAATAAATCCACACATCCATAGTCAATTGATTTTCAACATGGGTGCTGAGACCATCTGATGGGGGAAAGAATAAACTTTTCAGCCAATGACGCTAGGACAATGTGAAAAAAAAAAATGAAGCCACATGCAAAAAAAAATGAAGTTGAATGTTTATCTCCTACTATATACGAAATTAACTTGAAATTGGATCAAAGAGTTAAATGTTAGAGTTAAAAGTATAAAACACTTTTAAATTTAGGCATAAATCTTTGTGACATTGGATTAATCACTAGCTTATCAGCTATGACAAAAAAGCACAAATAACAAATGAAAAACTAAATTGGACTCCATCAAAATTTAGGAATTTTTTTCTGCAAAGGACACCATCACAAAAGTGAAAAGAAAACCCACAAGATGGAAGAAAACATTTGCAAATCATATATTTGATAAAGGACTTATGTCTCAAATATATAAAGAACCTTTCCAACTCAACAATAAATGACAAATTATCTAATTTTAAAATGGGGAATTTGAACAAGTATTTCTTCAAGGAAGGGATATGAACAAGTACAGAAAACGATTATGAATATTATTAGTCATTAGAGAAATGTAAATCAAAACAACAGAGATTTTATTTCACTGTGACAACTATAAAAAATAGAAAATAATGAGGGTTGATGAAGATGTAAAGAATTTAGAATTCTATTGCATGACAGTGAAAATGTAAAATAGTGCAACCAGTTTGGAAAAGAGTTTGGCAGTTCCTCAGAAGTTAAACATGTAGTCACCATATGACCCAGCAATTCCATTCCCAGATGTATACCAAAGACAACTGATAACAAATGCCCACACAAATCTTCTATATGTATGTTCACAGCAACATTTTTCTGAATAGTCAAAAAAGTAAAAACAACCCAAATGTTCTTCAACTGATTGGTAGATAAACAAAGTAGGGTATATCATGTAAATCATTACAGTCACAAAAAGAAATCAAGTGCTGATACATTCTTCAACATGGATAAAATATATAAATATGCTAAGTGAGAGAATTCAGACACAAAAAAACACATTTGTATGACTCCATCCAGAAATGGTAATATTCTAAAGTTGATTGTAACATATGCACAACACTGAATTTATTAAAGAAAACTGAGTTGCATACTTTGTGCATTTTTTGTTATATGAATTATATGAATTATACTTTGATAAAGCTTTATTAAAGAAATGAAATAATAAGGAATAGTTCAGTTGAACATATTGCTGCAGAAAAATACACTTTCGTTTTTCATTGAAGTACAATTGACATACAATGTTATATGTGGAACAATATATTTTCAGTAAATGTGGTTTTAATTTGTTCTATGATTTTCAGTTTTCTTCATTATCTATGGTATTTATATGTACAACAAGCATCTTAATATTTCTCATATTCTACTGGTTGGAAAACATTGATTTAGCTTGCTATATAACATAAACCAAGCTAGGAAATTATCTAGCAATCATCTTAATAGTATTATGCAGAAATAGCTTTTACTACTAATGGCTAGATAATGGAAGCATATTTTTGTCTATAAATATAAGTATAATAATTTCATTTTTCTACTTGATTTAACATCTGTATTTAATGCATTTTTGGTAAAACTACATAAATTGAGGGATTAAGGAAGATGGCAAAACAATTTTGTAGAAAGAAAAGAACTCTTTTACTCAGATTTAACATTTTAATACATTCAGAGATATGTATTCATCATACACAAATAGAAATTCCTCTATGGACATATAGGTTCCCAAAGTGTGTGGGTATGTGTTATCCCTATGCCCATTAAGATACTATATAAGTTTCAGACATATGTATATCTATGAGAAGTTAAATTTCATAAAAGTTGTGTGTATTTTGATGACATTAGATTTGTCTGTTTTCTTTTCTGTTTTATTTTTATTTAAAGATTTTATTTATTTATTTGGTAGAGAGAGAGAGAGAGAAAGCATAAGCAGGGGGAGCAGCAGGCAGAGGGAAAGGGTAAAACACACTCCCTGGGTCCAGGGAGCCTGATGCAGGGGTCCACTAAGGGCTCAATCCCAGAACACCCAAGACCACCACCAGAGCAAAAGGCAGAGGCTCAACCTCTGAGCAGGAAGCCCAAAGTGGGGCTCAATTCCAGGACCTCACAGGATCATGACCTGAGCCAAAGGTAGATGCTTAACCATCTGAGACATGAAGGCATCCCTTTTTTTTGTTTCAATTGTAGTTATAAACCTTGGCTTATCAGCAGCTTGACACTTTCACTGCTCTTGTACTTATTAGGCAAGATAGGATTTGCAAGCATAAAATTTGTAGGTATAAGTGCAACAAACAAATGCTACAGTTGGGTAAAGAGGGGGAGGGCTAAGATTAGGATGACCATACACAACTAACACCATCTATGGAAAGTGTCCACTTCCTTCACCTTTGACACTTACCGTGTCCTACTTCAATGGTAGTTCAAAGTATGAAAAATTCTGGAAAGACTCACTCCTCATTTAAATATTGTGCTAATAATGTTTTAGTGGGCAAAAAAATAAACTTTCTAACTGAATCACATTTTGAATTTCCCTTTGTCGATTAATGTTTATGTTATAAAATATAGATTTATCTAGGATTGAAGATTGGCTATGTTTTTTATTTTTGTGTATGTATTTGCTGCAAAAGCCAAAGCTTAGTGCATCTGCATGCAGTTAATGGCTGCCATTGTAACGGCTTGTCTTTCTTTCTTTCTTTTTTTTTTTTTTTAAACATTTAGCCACTTATTGTACATCAGCTGATTTTGTTAGCCTGACCTGCTTAAAAAGTGTATATAACTCCTTAGTCTAAATGTATTCTATACCATGGACCCTCATTTGGCACCATAAATTTAATTAATAACTGTCATTAAAACCAGCTATAAACTCAATTATAAAAGCATTTTTATTTTTTTCTACCTGGGGCCCAGAAAATTTGACAAATTCTGGATCAGTATTAAACTACATATTTTGAGCATGCCTGCCCACTAAATGTCATTGCCAAAGGAGTGGACTTATAAAACCAGTTGAAATCCTTGGCTCCACCTCCCTGGTCACTTGTAGCCAATTGGATTGTGGTATTCCTCTGATTCAAGTTAAGTCAAACAGATTCATCTGAGATACTTAAGGACAAAGGGTAGCTGATCTAATCACACAAGAGATTAAGGGGCTTAGGCTACCATTTTATGGTAAGCCATAATGGACCATATCCAAATGGATGAGGGAAGCAATTTGCAGAGATAAATATGAAACAGGAGGTATTAATGGCATGGAAAAGAGATACACAGTTTTGAGAATTGAGAAATAGAACTGTGTAGTCTTGGTGCCTTTTTCCAATGAAGTGATCTGTATTTGATGTCCTCCATACATTTCTAGAAGATTCTTCCATATTTTTAATTTAAGGTAGCTCCAAGTGGCTTTCTAGTCCTTGCAACTTGAATCTATTTATTTGTCCAGAATGGTTAATGGATTAGTATATTAATTAAAAATTCCAAAAAGCTCTGCTATTCAAAAAATGTATATAAATTTCTATTTTATTTTTTTCCCCTGAAGCCTGCAATGGAACTTTTTATTTCAGTAGGGAAATATCTTCTCTCTCTTTAGAATTCAAGCAATAACAATTCTATGGGGTAATGATTATTCTAAACGCATTGTACCGTGTAAATTAATCTATTGCTTTGGTAGCACTGTTCCAAAAACTAGTGCTGAGGCTGAGGGCACAGAATGAACAAATTAATTAGCCAAACTACAAAATCAAATAAATCTCACAGTGGTGACCTCTGTGTAGTAGAATAAAGAAAGGCATTAAGTTCATGTAGTAACTTTGGTGGAAGCAAAACCAAGCTTAAATGGAGCTAAGTGTTCTCATTATTTATACTGGACAGCCTAGTTCAGGCCCACAAGAAACTCCTGGCAGGGAGAGGTTGATTTTAAGGATCTGGTCAATAGCAAACTGCTATCTCTGACCAAAGGCAATCTGCTTCATTAATGATCTGAGAAAAATAAATAAATAAAGGCTAAGAAAATAAATATTCTAATTCCTTCCACTGTACAAATTATCTCTTGGTATTGAGTTAGCCTCAGAACAAGAAGCAGTCATCATATTCACTTTTTATCACAAAGAAATCAAGTTAAATAAATGTAAGCAGGAAAGAATTGTATCATAAAGACCCAGGTATACTTTGTGGTATCAAGGACAAAGGTCGAGCCAAACTCTGGAAGGACCAAAAAATCAACCTAGGCTTTGATGCTTTGCCAGGAAATGACACTTCATTCAATCTCATCTTTATAGCCCTAAACTAGTCATATTCCACTTAATGGCAGGAGTTTGGGAAGCACCATCTCCAATATGTTCTATTTCTTTGTTCAGATCCCTAAAAATAATTTGTAAGATAGAGATTTGTGCACAGGCCACATATTGAGTTCACTCAGCAGCAACACCTATAAGTAAATGAGGGAAGCAGGGTCAGGCAGAGGGACAAGTTGAACAGCAATTCATTGACAAGGGAGGTTTCAGGTGATCCCACAGGGACATCTGGAGATACGGTGGCCTTTCAGAATTATTTTGGCAATGGTATCAGGTCTCTGTAACCCCATACTAGGTAGATATTGGATGTGGACTAATCTTGGAGAGAGGGCATAAAATTTTGGCAAGCAGTTTCTTTTGGCTGAGGGTGATACTTGCAGAGTAACACATCTGTGAGTCATCAACAGTCAGCACTCCTGATAGTTGGGCAAATGAATGCCTCAATTCTCAGGAGGAATCTGGTTGACACACCAGGACATCTACTACAATCTACCCTTTGTGCTACTAGGATGAATTTGCTTTTTATAGGAAGTTCACTCTCCTTGGGAGCTGTTTTTCTAGTATTCAGTATGGTTTCCTTTCCTATGAAAACATACTATAAGTGCAGTGAAGTACAGCTCTTGCTGCTTCGTTGTTCTAAATCTTCCTCCTCTATTTCTCATTCTCTATTTCCCTCATACTCTGTTAATGCCGTTCAAGCCATTTTATTTAGTGATGTGACATACAACTTCTTTTCACTGTGGGATATGAGACAATGGTCAACACGTACTTCTCAGGCTGTGGCCACTGCCCTTATCCATTGACCATTAAAATCAGTCAACAGTGTGCCAAGAGACACTCAATGGATCACCTAAGTGCCAAACTTACTCTTCCTTGCCCCACATTATGTGATAGGAACTTTACACCTTTTTGGTGATTGGAGTCAAATACCCCTACCATTGCGATGATTGCTTTATTTCCCTGTTGATCTCCTGGCATGAGGAGCATAAAATGAACATATACAGACAAAACCTAAACCTATACAGAATTCTAACCTCCTCTGTTATGAAGAAAGAGGACCTCCAGAGCTCCAGAGACTAAAGTTGTGGAGAAGAAAGCACTTCTGTCTCCCTGTGAGTTCTCAGACTTATATATCCTGCAACATGGTTACTTGGTGATAGAATCCATGGACCCCCATGGTATGTAACCCATTGCCAGAGCTCCTTTGTTGTAAAATGGACCTAATGATCTGAGAAAATGTTACACAAGATCCCATGTTGATGGATCAAATGCTTTGTAAGTTCTCAGATAATAGTGCTGCTCCCATTCCTGCAGGCAGAAAAGGCAAATCGCCTTCAAAATATGTCAGTCAATATGAATGAATTGCTGCCCCTTGAGGATAGATTTTTTTTAAAGATTAATTAATTAATTAATTTTAATGAGACAGAGAGCATGAGCAGGGGGAGGGGCAGAGGCAGAGTGAGAGAGAAAATCTCAAACAGACTTTCCACTGAGCATGAACCCCAACTTGAGGCTCCATTCCACCATCCTGAGATCTTGACAGTAGTCAAAATAAAGAGTTGTACACTTAACTGACTAAGCCAACCAAGCACCCCAGGATAGAGAGTTTTAATGTAATCAGCTTGCCACCAGAAGATTTGTTAGTCTCCTTTAGAGATGGCTTCATACCAGAGTGGCTCATAATTAGTCTCTGTTGCTGGAAGATTGGGTATTTAGTCAAGAGTGACTAAATCAGCTTTATTGTGGGGAAGCTCATGATGTTGGATTCATATATCTATGGATGGATGCTTAGCTACCAGGACCAGTTCTTTCAGAGCCCATTGTACCAGCACTGAGGTGGTCTATGACCGAGGTTTGACAATGTCATTTGGCATAATTATCTGTCTCTTTGGTTGTATACTGTCTCTTACATAGTGTGTTGTTTTGAATGGGTATTGAAATGGGATAAAATAATATTTATAGTTTCTGCTTACTCCATAAATTCATTCACAGGTTTTTCCCCTCAGATTTCCTTATTTTTGGTCTTTTTATCTTTCTCATTCCAAGTTCTAAACAGGTAAGGCACTTGCCACTGTCCATGAATCTATGTGCTTTTCTTACTCTAGGCTGCTTCTTTCTCCACATGAAATGGTTGATCAGAATATAATGAATAACCAGTCCAGAGTTCAGTAGGCTGGGAGCATTTCTCACTGCTATCTTTCTGCCAGCTGGGACCATATGGGTGCAGCAGTTAAGTTTTGACTTCTCTCATATACCAAGCTAACTCATCCAGGAGTCAAATTTCACCTTGTTCCTCCTCCATCCACTTGACACAGGGACTCCCCATGAGAATATGGGGGTGTGCTGAAGGACAGGCATGAGTACAATAGTGAAAAATGACATAATGTTCTTGATAATCCACTCAGGCCCTGATTTTCTAGAAGTTGTAGAGTTTTAGCATTTTGAGTCTATTTTTTTTGTTCACTTCATGATAAAAGTGTTGAAGTTCATTTTTTCTGTATCATATCCAGTTGTCCTCCGTCCTTTCTTCTTGAATTATGATGGCTACTTTTTAGGAAATGAGTTGAACATATTTGTGTTGTCTAGTTTTAGACATTATTCTGTTCCCTTTCGACACTATTCTGTTCCCTTAATCTGCATGTTTTACATTTATATCTGGATTTTTTTTTAATTTTTTTTAATTTATTTATGATAGTCACACAGAGAGAATGAGAGAGGCAGAGACACAGGCAGAGGGAGAAGCAGGCTCCATGCACCGGGAGCCCGACGTGGGATTTGATCCCAGGTCTCCAGGATCGCACCCTGGGCCAAAGGCAGGCGCTAAACCAACTGCGCCCAGGGATCCCTATATCTGGATTTTTTAGCATAATAGAGAATGTTGAAATCAAGTCATGATTTCATATTTCATTCTTTTTTTAAAAAATTAAGTTGCTATAGATCCTTTGCATGCTTCATTAATTTTAGAATTAGCTTCTCAATTTCTTAAAAAAAAAAAAAAAAGTAAAATCTGATACAATACGGTATTGAAGTACAGTTTTGGGCAGCCCCGGTGGCTTAGCGGTTTAGCGCTGCCTTCAGCCCAGGGTGTGATCCTGGAGACTGGGGATCGAGTCCCTCCCTGCATGGAGCCTGCTTCTCCTTCTGCCTGTCTCTCTCTCTCTCTCTTTCTCTGTGTGTGTGTGTGTGTGTCTCCAATAAATAAATAAAATTAAATTAAAAAGTACAGTTTTGTTTGTGGATAATTGATACCTTAACAATATTGCACCTTCTCATCTGTGATCATAGTTTGTCTCTCCATTTATTTGTAGGTTTCTTTTCATTTCTCTTGGCCACATTTCTTCTTTCCGGTGTATAGGTCTTCTATATGGTATTGAACTTGTCCCTAGCATTTCATATTTTTGGTACTGTTGTAAGTGGCATTGCTTTTTAAATTTAATTTCCTAAATATGTATTGCTAATACACAAAAATGTAGTTATTTATATATGGACCACATATCCTGAAACTTTTCTAAATTCACTTACTAGTTTTAATGGCTTCTTATGTGGATTCCTTTTGTTCACATTCAATCTTTTTGTCTTTGAAAAAGTTTTTTCCTTTCCAATTTGTCTGCCTGTGACACTCATCCTCTGCTTTTTTCTTTAGGCACCAAGTCATCCAGTACAATGTTGTATAAAAATGGTAGGAATAGACATATTTTTCTTATTCCCTATGTTAGTCTCTCACTGGTAAGTATGATATTTCTGCTGGGTGAACTGGGGAGACCTTGGGTCTTGAGGTGTCCACCTAGCCCATCCAAAAGATATTGCCAGACGCTGTTGGTCTTGTCAAGAGAAAATTCAAAGACAGACATAATACAGCAGATGAGCGGTACAAGCAGGAAAGTTTATTAAACTGAAAGTATACTCCAAAGATGTGAGAGTGGGTGAACTCAAAGGAGAACTGTGCCCTGTGGGGTTTGGATTTCTGTCTTTTATGGACAGTTGTTAACCAAGGGATGGAATATTCATTATTTGAAATGAGGATTTCTTAGGAGGAGTATTACCTGATTTTCCTTCTTTACTTGGTCAGGGGTTTCCTATCATGAAAATGGAGGAGATTTTAGTATGTTAATGTAATATAAAGAAGGAATATTGTGAACTTTGGCCCACTTTATCAGCCACGTTGGGTCTGTCTGGTTTGATCCAGTCTCAAGCGGTTTTGTTGTGGAGTACTGTCAGGACAGGCCTCTGACTTCATTACATTTGGCCTTGATTGTCAGGCATCCTGTTAGAAACTAACTACTTACTCTAACTATATTAGCCTTTATCAAGTTGTAAACGTTTCTTCCACCTCTACTTTATTGAAGATTTCTATCGCGAATGGACATGGAATTCTGTCAAATAATTAGTCTCTGCTTGTTGAGATGATCATATGATTTTATATTTTATTCTATAAACATAATGTATTATACTGATGATTTTTTTCAAACATTAAGCCCACTTTGCAGTCCTAGGAAAAATCTCATTGGGTATCATATAGTGTTTTATTTTCTACATAATGCTAGATCTTGCTTCCTAACATTATGTTGAAGATTTTTGCACGTTTATTCTTAAGGGCTATTTGTCTATAGCTCTCTTGTCCTTTTATTTCTTGCTTTCATATTTAAAAAAGTAATTCCTCAAAGATCTCTCCGTCATTCAATTCAAACAATTTTTTTAGAAGAAAACCTCATTTTTCACGTAAGAGAGCAAATCCAAAAGAAATCATTTCACATAATTATTAGCTCTAAATGTTTTGTTCCAAGAAATTTAGAATTTAAAATTTACCTGTACTTTATGTTTGTAATTTAGTGGTGAGAAATTAATACTAGGTGTGGGGGGGAATACTGACCCTTTTCTAATTTGAATGATTTTTTAATCTGAGTATTTTTTCAAAGATTTTATTTATTTATTTATTTATTTATTTATTTATTTATTTAAGAGAGAGAGAGCAGGGGAGAGGCAGAGGGAGAGGGAGAGAGAAAGAATCTCAAGCAGACTTCATGCTGAGCACAGAGCCCCACAGTGGCTTTGATCTCACAACCCTGAGTTCATGACCTGGGTGGAAACCAAGAGTCAGTTGCTCAACCAACTGAGTCACCCAGATGCCACTTTAACAAGTATTTAAGATATTTTTCCCTATTTTCACATATATATATATAATATATATAATATATATTCTTGAAGATATATATAATATATATAATATATATTCTTGAAGATATATAATTATATATATTAATATATAATATATTATTAATATATTACATAATATATGATATATATATATATTCTTCAATCTCTTCCAGTTAAGACTGACATCTGAAAGAAAATAATCCTAGCTTGTGTGCCCCAGAGGACGTGAGAGAGTGTTCTTTCCTAGACACTTGTGACTTGTATGAAGGATAGAGAAGCATCTAAATTGCTTACTCTCCCAAACAGACCCCTGTACCTTTTATCCATCATTGATTTCTTCTTCTGTGTTACTGCAGCTCCAAGTGGGAAACATATTGGCCTACCAGGGCTGGGCAGCACAGCTGTGACAGCATTTTGGATATGGAATACTATGACAGGCCCTCCTTTTAAATGTATGAAGCGGAGGTCTGAACAGCAGGGACACAGTTTAAACAGAGTCTTCCTGGTGCAACACCTTTCCAACTCTCAAAAAGGCCCTTTTTAGGTAGGCGTGCCACTCATATTAGATAAGGCTATCATAACTGTAAACAGTATATACTCTAGAGGACTGACGGTGCTTTTAAAAAATCCAATTACATGCTTTTATTTGCCGTTAGTACAAATAGAAAAATAACAAGCCAACTTGTTTCATCCCCACTGTGATTTCCTCAGGGCTAATTAAAGTGCACTCTGCTGATGCCTAAATCGTTCAACTCTAGGCAATCCTAAGATTTAAAGGGACACATACCCAATCAATTCCCGGCTGTCAGTAAAGGGTATTGTGTTTGGAAATGGGCACAATCAAGTTCTTCATTAACTTGAATGCTGCAAAGTTCCTATGAAAAAATGGGACTAACAAATTTACTGCCATAGATTTATAGACTGGACTTCATCACTCTGCATAAAGAATTGATAAGTTAAGTGATCAATGCTTCTCTACAATATATGGCATAATCAATATGAATTTTGGGAAGAGATAGAAAGACATTAATAATGCACATTTTATGTATGGGTCTGTTTCTAAAGATTCAGAGCTCTCTAAATCATGTAGGAGCCAGATAATAGCTAGAACACAAATAAAGAATTGCTTTAGTAAATGTAGTATTTAAATTTTAAAAATTGAAAAAAGTGAACATCATTTTAGATGGCTCTAAAAACCTGTAAAAATATTTGTGAGGTTTTTATTTTAGGGTATAATTGTAGGGGATGTTGTTTGCTGTTTCATTCCTGGGTCATTTTGCTTGCCACTTTATTAATAATTCCAAATAATTACACAATAATATATTTCTGTGTCTAAGTTACCTAGAACTATTTTGAGGAAAAATAAATCCACACCCTGGGCAAACTGTCAAGGTATCATGTTTCCATTATGGACTAGTTCTGCTTAGCCCTCTCTATTCTCAGTACTGAGGGTCAGAATTTATAGAGATGCCCTTATTTGTCAAGATAAAATATGTGCAATTTGTGTTTTTTGCCAGAGATTGTAAACTTAATCTCACAATTCTTCTCCAAAACTTGGACATGAGAAATAAAAGAGCCTAAATAGGATATGCTGTCTAGAAGTTACTATATATGTTAAATGTCATCCCTATATTAGAGATATCTTTATAAAGAGGCAAATCCTCAATGTGGTTTTTATTTCTTACAGATCTGCTTTTACTGAAACAAGTTTGATATTGTGACTTTTTTTTGCAGTTAGGGATAATGTGTAATGATGATGTTCACTACATGATCTTCTCTATGAAGGTCCATGAGAATTATTTCATTTTTCCAGTAGCAAGAAAATGGCTGAGAAAATGGCTTATATTTGTTATGAAGACACTATGATTCCCACAACAGATTATATTCATAACTTATCAATAATAATGTATGAGATATTATAAAGTGAATTTCTGTGCAATTTTTATCCTTTCTTTGATACTCTTTTTCTATGTAATAATTATTCACCATTTTTTAAAAATTCCACTGAATTTGTAAATATTTTGTAAGATGCCTCATATTTTATTCCTAGGATGAGGCATATAACTGAGTAAAAATATAACTAAATAAAAATGAGAATTTAACTGACTTCTAGATATAAGCTATAAGTTTTTAGAAGTGTATTTTTTAAGAGTTTAGAAGTTTCTAAAAAAGATTTGTTGTTCCAATATAGGGTTCATTGACAAGGTGAATTGCCAAAATCCCTCATTCAGTCTTCAATGAGCTCTCAGACTTTCTTAGAAAAATAGTCTAAACTTACTAACTCACAGCTTTTGGTTTAAAACAGCATCTGGTTAGCAATTATGAATTCAACCGCTTTATACATTTTGTTAAAATATTTATAATGATATAGGAAAATATAAAAATTTAAATGCACATAAAACACATGATAATAATATAATATTATGGGAAAATATCCAATTTTTGAAAGTTTCTAGTGCTTAATTCAAAATTATAGTTGTCATTTCACTTGAGCTGTTGTTATCTGAAAGCTAAACTACTATCTGATTGCACCTACTACATAACGGCCATTAAAAAAAGTTTATCTGTATGGACTAAAATACATGGACATTTCACCCTGGTAGGTGGGCACTGGTTTTTGAGGAAAGCCAAAATTTTCTTTCTACATACCTAAAAAAATAAAAACAAAAACAAAAGAAATAAAACAACAACAAAAAATGTTGGGAAAAGGCTGAGGGCTGTGGCTTAACGTGGCTGTCAAGGTATAATTCCCACAAGTAAAACTATGTATGCAGGAGTGGATACAGAAGACCCTTGGTATTCATATTTTAAATACTCTGTACAGAGAGTACTGTACAGAGATCAGGGCTTCTAAGATCAGGGCTTGCAGTGAACTCAAGAGTTGGATGCTTAACTCCCTGAGCCACCTAGGTGCCCCTTATTTAATACTTTTATGCCCCGGCTCACAGTTTTGAATAGCAAGATTAACAATGAATACTTCATAATTTTTATTAGAATTTAAGTAAGTTATTAAGGTAAAATTCCTTACATAGAGCCTAAATGTTTGATAAATGATCATTACTATTTTGTTTAAAAATTTTTATAAAACTCTCTTGCATCTTTATAACTTGCAGAAAACATTGCCTCTTTGAAATAGAAATAGGAGGCACCTAGTTAAAAAGAGGTTGAGAGGGATGCCTGGGTGGCTCAGTGGTTGAGCATCTACCTTTGGCTCAGGGCATGATCCCAGGATCCGGGATCAAGTCCCACATTGGCTCCCTGCGAAGAGCCTACTTCTCCCTCTACCTGTATCTCTTCCTCTCTCTCTACATCTCTTATGAATAAATAAATAAAACTTAAAGAAAAAGAGGTTGAGATTATAAAAAGCAAAGAGTAAAAGAAATAAATTAGGTGAGATACGAAAAGCTTAAACTAAAAATATAATTTTAGAGTAAGCCATATTAGACTGCTTCTCCTGATTAGAAAGCAGAAAATTACAAGTGACCAGACTCTATCATAACAATGACAACAAGCCATATAAACTACAAAGTCATAGTTCTTTTAATTTAAAAAACACAACTGAAATTTAAGAATATAAAGGAGTTTAAGTAAGTCCAATTCTAGAAAGTGGCAAAACTGCCAAGAAGAAACACATTGCTTCTTTTTTTTTTTTTTTTTTAATCTCTGCCAGAGTGGTGAAAAATGAGATAGCCATCCCAGACCAAAGGTGAGTAAAAGAGGGAAATTAAGAAATCAGACAATCTTTTAACAAACTTATTTTTACAGTAACATATGGCTGGTATGAAGGAAGTATCTTGAGGAGTCCTTACCATTGAGAAAATGTCTACTGCCCTGCCAATTCTCCCCAGTGACCTCAGGCATGTACCAAGGACTAGTTTGCCAAGGGTGGAGTCAAGGAAAAAGAGCTGAGATAGACCTAAACGGTGTCTTCACCAAGGACAGGGTAGCAAGAGAAATGTTGTCAGAGCATACTGGACTTTAAGGAATACACAACCAAAAAAGAAGAAGAAGAGGAAGAAGGAGGAGAAGAAGAAACTGCAAACTATGAAAGGCCGAAGGTAGGGCAGCAGAGGAGAGAGATAGCCCTTTATTCTGGAGAAGTCCTGGATCTTCTGCAGATCAATCTGGGCCTTCATCTTGTGCACTACAGCCACCCTGCAATGACAGGTCAGAGCGTAATAGCTGAGAAAAGTTCCTTCATGGTTCTTTGGGTGTTTACTGGGAATACTGCAGAGACTTATCAAAGGTTGGGAGCAGAACAGCTCCAAAGGACAGAAATGTGGTAGAAGGACTGAAGAGCAAAAATAAAATTCCCAATGATACAAATCTGGGATCCACCTGGAAAGAACAGAGATACATCCCACAGTTCAGAAAGGTATCAGCTCAACGGGAAAGCATAGAGTTCTGGAGTTTTGTCAATGCTTATATCCCAAGCTCCATTGAAGGAAAGTTTACCTTCTTATCTCAGAATATTTGAAACAAGTGATGAAATGAAAATAATTAAAACAACAACAAAGAATGGGTCAAGTTCCCCATAGGCTAGATTAAGTCCCCCATATTGATATCCCAAGAAAAGATAGTATTGCCATTTTGGTGGGATAAATATGATTTATTCAGTCTCTCTATTTTTTTAACACAGAATGTCTAGGAGACATTAAAAATTATATGACACATGGGAAAGTAAAAAAATACATAACACATGGTTAAAATAGAAATGATCTATTGATTGGATTATTTGTTCTTTGGGTGTTGAGTTAGATAAGTTCTTGATAGATCTTGAATACCTTTATCTCATATGTCATTTGCAAATATCTTCTTCTACTCCTTTGGTTGCCTTTTAGTTTTGTTGACTGTTTCCTTTGCTGTGCAGAAGCTTTTTATATTGAAGAAGTTCCAGTAGTTCATTTTTTCTTTGATTTCCCTTGTCTTTAGAGAGTTATCTAGCAGGAAGTTGCTGCAGCCACGGTTGAAGACGTTGCTGCCTGTGTTCTTCTCTAGGATTTTGATGGATTTCTGTCTTACATCCATTTTGAGTCTATTTTTGTGTGCAGTGTAAGAAAATGGTCCAGTTTCATTCTTCTGCACGTGGCTGTCCAATTTTCCCAGCACCATTTATTGAAGAGACTGTCATTTAACCAATAGATAGTCTTTCCTGCTTTGTCAAAGATGAGTTGACCATAGAGTTCAGGGCCCATTTCTGGGTTCTTTATTCTGTTCCAATGATCTGTGTATCTGTATTTGAGCCAGGACCATACTGTCTTGATAATTACAGCTTGTAATTGAGCTTAAAGTCCAAAATTGTGATGCCACCAGTTTGGTTTTCTTTTTCAACCTTCCTCTTGCTATTTGGGGTCTTTTCTGGTTCCATACAAATTTTAGGACTATTTGTTCCAACTCTGCAAAATAAATTGATGGTATTTTGATGGGGATTGCATTGAATGTGTAGATTGCTTTAGGTAGCATAGACATTTTAACAATATTAATTCTTCTAAGCCACGATCATGGAACATTTTTCCATTTCTTTGTGTCTTTCTCAATTTCTTTCATGTGTGTTCAATAATTTTCTGAGTACAGATCTTTTGTCTCTTTGGTTAGGTTTATTCCATATATCTTATGGTTTTGGATGCAATTGTAAATGGATTTGACTCCTTAATTTCTCTTTCTTCTGTTTCATTGTTAGTGTATAGAAATGCAACTGATTTCTGTGGATTGATTTCATATCCTGCCAGTTTGCTGAATCCTGTATGAGTTCTAGGAATTTTGGGGTGGAGTCTTTTGGGTTTTCTATATAAAGTATATTGTCATCTGCAAAAAGTGCGAGTTTGACTTCTCTGCTAATTTGAATGACTTTTATTTCTTTCTGTTGTCTGATCACTGAAGCTAAGACTTCTAGTACTATGTTGAACAGCCATGGTGAGAGTGGACATCCCTGTCATGTTCCTGACCTTAGGGGGAAGACCCTCAGTTTTTCCCTATTGAGAATGATATTTGCTGTGGGCTTTTTGTAGACAGCTTTTAAGATATTGAGATTTGTCGCCTCTATGTCTACACTGTAGAGTTTTAAGAAAGGATGCTGTACTTTGTCAAATGCTTTTTCTGCATCAATCAAGAGAATCAAACGGTTCTTGTCCTCTCCTTTATTAATGTAATGTATCACGCTGATTGATTTGTGAATGTTGAACCAACTTTACAGCCCAGGAATAAATCCCACTTGGTCATGATGAATAATCTTTTAATGTACTGTTAGAACCTATTGGTTAGTACTTGGTGAGAATTTTGGTAGCCATGTTCATCAGGGATATTGGTCTGTAATTCTCCTTTATAGTGGGGTCTTTGTCTGGTACTGGGATCAAGGTAATGCTGGCCTCATAGAACAAGTTTGGAAGTTTTCCTTCCATTTCTATTTTTTTTTTAATTTTTATTTATTATAGTTACAGAGAGAGAGAGAGACAGGCAGAGACACAGGCAGAGGGAGAAGCAGGCTCCATGCACCGGAAGCCCGATGTGGGATTCGATCCCGGGTCTCCAGGATCACGCCCCGGGCCAAAGGCAGGCGCCAATCCGCTGCACCACCCAGGGATCCCCATGTTGATTATTTTCAAGGCAATTCAGTGGGAAAGGCAACCTCTATTAACAAATGATTCTGAAACAAAGTGAATATTCATATGACTTTTAAAAAAGGAGTCTCAACTCCTATCTAATTCTATTAGAATTAGTTTCAGAGTTTATTCTGTTAGAGTTTGATCGTAGTTGCAGATGTAAAACCTAGAAACACTGCTTTCTGAAAGAAAACAGAAGAATCTCTTTGTGACCTTGGGATAGGCGAATATTTCCTGGATGGGACACAAAGTAGAAGAAAAGTTGATAAATTGGACTCCATAAAAATGAAAATATTAAAATAGAAAGTACACGGGAAATATGGCAAACGATGGACTGAGAGAAAATATTTTCAACACATTTTTGCGACAAGGGATTCAGAGACAGTAAGAGGAAAAGAAAACAAAGAGGAAGGAACTAGTCCCTTCTTCTGCCTCAGATGTACACTCTGCCTCCAGCAATTCTTGAAGGGAGATAGGAAAGTGAGCCAGCTGGCAAAAGCGAGCGTGGTCTCAGAGTCCCAGCATCAACAGCACAGCAGAGCATCAAAGGATGGGTCTGAAGACACAATAGCTTAACAGCCAGCACAGATATACATAAAATAATGGTGCATCCTCTATGTGCTGAGATGTTAGTCAGTGAAAAAAACTGTGTATAATTATATACTGTATTGTTATAATTACATTATAAACTTGAAATAATTATATTACCATTTTTTCAGATTATACATGTAATCTTTTTGAAACATAATTTTAAATAAGGAAAACACTCTTGTGGTTTTTTTTTTAATTCAATATGATATAAAATGATATAATTCTGCCCTCCACTTCAGAAACTGAGTATAATTTCCTCAGCTAGCTGGAACCAATGTAGTACAAGACAGTAAACTCATGAGTTGATTATCTTTTTTATTAACCCAAGGAGCAAGGCACATATTGTCACTTTTGGCCAAACAACAACAATTAATTTTCCAGCCATCCCTCATTCTTCACTTTCCATTTACGTTCCCCTCTTCATGTACTTGTACTTTCTCCTTAGAAATAGAATTGGGGTGAACCAAGAGGATTTATGTGGTTCCCATAGGCTGTGGGTCATTCTTGTATCAAACTGTCTAAATGTCTTCCTTTTCCCCATAAAAACAGTGAGCAGAATTCTAACAGATAGGCCCCATGCAAATATAATTGTGAAACATCAAAACCAGTCATGAGGAAAGGTATAAACTTTGTTGGCTGAACATTTAAAACTATCAATAAAAACAAAGAATTTTTAAGACTATTGGGGAAAAGCAAAGATATGATAATCCCTCTTTCTATCCTCTTTTGTCAGTCTAGTCTCTGTATACCCATGTGCTTTACCCTAGTTTTGGCAGCTGATAAATGGAACTGTAGAAATTTTGGAAGTAATCCAGAAACTAATGATGAAAGCATTTATTAGAGATACAGGGTAAAGATGCTTAAAAATACTGATTGGAAAGATTATCTGGGATGAAAACAGACAACCCAAGACACAAGGCAGGGAATGCCATGAATGTTATTATCAGGGTAGTAAAGTATTAAAAGATCTAGCTGACTAAACTTCATAGTTTCCTCTTTGCTACCAGTAGCAATGTGAACATATCTATGTGAGCTGAAAATATATATGTAAATGCCATCTATTCTCATGTGGCAAACCTGACTAATTTCTAATTTATTTTATGCCTAATAATTAAGATGGTATTATAAATTGTGATTTTTAATGTATTTTAATAATAAGACTGCAATCAAGATAGAGAATTGATTTGACATGAAAAACCTCCACTCCCACTACAAATATAAAATTGATAAATAAAGTATATGTCTTACAAAATATGTAAATATAAGATTAAATTCAAAAACCATAATATGAAATATCTAGGTTCCAGAAAAGAAAGGGGTTCCTTCCATAGCAAGGGAAATTGCATCTGATGGATGCCACTGTGCCCAGTCGTTAAGGTCTGCCTATGGAAGCCTGGAAATTGAGGCCATGTACCTTATGGTGAGAGGAAAACACAAAATTGTGTTTTCTGCCTAAATGATCTTCAGCATATGAATGGAAATAGGTATCCATGAGAATGCAGAACCCCTAACCTGTACCCTTTCACATGAGGAAGGTCACATTCTTCCACTACCTATATGATCAATATCTAATTTAAAAACCTTAGGGACGCCTGGCTGGCTCAGTCTGTTAAGCAGCTGACTCTTGGTTTTAGCTCAAGTCATGGTCTCGGGGTCCTGGGATCAAGCCCCACATTAGGCTTTCCGCTCAGCATGGAGTCTGCTAAAGTTTCTCTTTCCTCCTCCCCCTGCCTTCCCTCCTCTCACACACCCTCCCACTCTTTCTCTCTCTCTCTTAAATAAATAAATGAATCTTTAAAAAAAAAAAACTTTTAAGAGACTCACAGTTCTTAAAAAGGGATATAAAATTCTTATTTTTATTTCTGATCCCTCCATAAAAATGCACTAAGTCACACCACTCAGAATGGATAGTATTAAAAAGTTAAGAAATAACGAGTGTTGGTGAGGATGTGGAAAAAGAGAACACTTGTGAACAGTTGATGGGCATGTAAATTCATGTGACCACTGTGGAAAACAGTTTGGAAATTCCTCAAAAAAGTAAAAATATAAATATATACAATCCAGTAATTCAACTATCTATTCAAAGAAAATGAAAATTAATTTTAAAAGATATATGTACCCCTATGCTCATTCAGCATTATTTATAGTAGCCAATATATAGAAGCAACCCAGTGTCCACTGATATATGAATGGATAAAGAGGATGTGGTCTGTGTATGTATGTATATATATGTGGATATATAATGTGGATATATAATAAAATATAAAATGTGGATATATAATAAAATATTGGATATACTATATATGATATATAATTGGATATAAAATATTATAAAATTTTGGATATATTACAAATGGATTAAATATAAAACAATATTCAGTCACGAGAAAAGAATGAGATCTTGCCATTTGCAATGACATGGATGGATCTACAGGATATTAGGCAAAGTTAAAGAAGTTAGATACAAGCAAATAATATAAGATTTCACTTATGTGCGGAGTCTAAAAAACAAAACAAATGAACAAACAAAAACCAAACAGACTCATAAATACAGAGAACAAAATTGTACTTACTAGAGGAGAGCGGGTGGGAGGATGGATGAAACAGGTGAAGGAGATTAAGAGGTACAAACTTCCAGTCAGAAAATAAATATGAAAGATGAAAATTACAGCACAGGAAATTTTAAAAATACACTAAACCGACTGGAAATGCTTGTGTGCATGTGTGTATCCTTCATTGTCACTATGTCATAAGGCATATAATCACAAAACAAAGAAAATAGGAAAGGGGATAATAGATGAGAGATAGATAAATAAATAAGGAAGAAGGGAGGGAGGGAGAGCAGAAAATTATAATTTGGAAAGCAGAGGGAGAAAGGTAAATGAATTTCAAGCTGGTTGTAGGGATAGGCTGACAATCTCATTTGTACCACAAATCCTCAAAAACACTTAGGAATTTGCTTACTTCCTCTGTACCTAGGCAAAACATTGGAGGTCTCTAAAAGTATGTCTACATTATGCTTAGAATCACACCACCCTCAATTCCTGGAATACTGTGAATCAGGCAGGAGACTGGAATATTGTCTTTTGGGGCACCTGACCAACCCAAAGAATAAACCTAAGATAATATACATTTAAAGGTCCCCAACAAAATGATTTAGCCAAAGTGATCTTCCCATCCTATATAGATAACCAAAATGGGCAAGTTTAAATTCCTTGCAGAGTTTCCACAGAACTTGTATATACCTCATTTTGAATATGAGCAAAGAAGAATTTCCAGGTGCTTGAGGAATCCTGCAAAAACTGAAATAGAAAATAGACCAACAGGACTCTAAAATTATGAGGATAAAAATATATAATGAAAAAATAGGAAAAAAATTGTAAATATTATTTAACACTTACGAAGATAAAATGATACACCCATGAATCAGGAAGAGGATGTTTCAATGTTTCATATTTAAGTAGAACAGAGAACATGAGTGAGCAGATTAGAAGACACAATGGACTGTAAAGAGACTATGACATCATTGAGGAAATCCACCCCCCCCCCCCACATAAGGCTACTGACATATTTAAGATTGTGTGTCCTTGTAGGTAAACAAGAGTTGTGGCCGTAGACAGTTATTTTCAAAATTTACATTGTTGAGATACTACCAGGAATAGTCTAAAAACTGTGGATGTTCATACAGAATCTATGAAACCACCACAAAAAAATGTTGTTTTGTATATTTTATTAATTTCACACGACTGATATTAATTTGAATATCTGAAAGTGTGTCCCAAACACAACACTTGTGAGAACTTCTATTATAAATTGAGATTTCTCTTTATCTTCCAAACAGTATCCTAACTCCATAATTGCTATTCATAGTGCTCTATATCTTGTTCCCATAATAAATTGTGTATAATAATCCTAACTCTTATCCTACCTTCTTTTTGGCAAAACTCACTGAGTTGCTCACTGCTCGTTACTTTGTCTTAGCTCCATATTATGAAGGAAAATATTTTTATGTAAGAAAAATATTTATTTTGTATACATGAGTAAATGAATGTGTTGTATCAATTTAACCCAAGGTCAGTCCCTGAGTTTTTACTATCCCCTGTGGAAGGTTTGATTAAAGACAATCCTTACAGAGTAGCCATTAAGTCTCTGACCATTAAATTGCTATTCTATGCAACACATTATCTATGTTACCCATGTCACATCAGTTTGTTTGCTGTTCAGAGTAATGCTTTGAATGAAGAAGAGCAATAGAGAATTTATCACCCAGTATCAATGCCATAAAAATGTGTTTCTAAGGAGGAGTGTCACCAAAGAAATGTAAAATATAAGCTTAGTACTCAAAACTCTTCCCTGATTCTGGAAAAGAAAATAAATCTGTTTTAAGCTTAAAATATTGACTTACACATCAAAGAAAACAGAAGTGAAAAGCTAAGGATTATACTAAAACATGAAATCTGAGTATCTTAGCACTATTTTTGTGTAAATGAATATGATAAATATCATTAAAGATATTTTACTTCAAAACAATTTAAAACCTCATCTATATCATGGAATAATCATTTTTGAACTATGAACAGTGGAAGTCATTTGGAATAAAGTTCTTTGTTAAAATTGATTTCACTCAACTATGGGACTGGGGGACAAGCTGCTATCTAAAATGATTCCTATCAAAATTCAACCTATGGAGATTAGATATATTCAGTTGTCTGTAAAGTGAGGCTATTCATAAAAATGGAAATTCTAAGTATCTTACACCCTTAGGATTTTTGATGCTATCAAATTTTGTTGAAATAAACACAGATTTATTCCAAGTATTTAAATATATTCATTAAAGTGCTCAGTAGGATAAAAAAAAATACTGGGACTCTCCTGTGGTTTCTGTTTTCTCTAAATGTTAATACTTATCACAGTTTATATCCTGCCTACCATAAATATTAAGGTTTTCAATCATTCTCGGGAATATCACATACCAGTGGGTCCAAGCATCTTATTGTTTTTAGCAGAATGTAGTTCAGTCTACATATCTTTTGACCATCTTTATGAGTACAACAATAATAATAATAATGATAATGATAATAATGTATTAATATTTATTAAAATAATCAGGTTAATCGCAGATACCATTCAGTGACTTCTTGCCCTGTGTCAAGCATTGGACTAATCATTTCACACATATCACACTGTTTAGTACTCACAACAGCTATACTCTCAATATCTTGAATGAGTTGATATATCAGTTCCCTATTGCTGCTCTAACAAGTTACCACAAACTTAGTGATTTAGAACATCACAAGTTTATCCATGATTGTGAAGGCCAGGGGTTTAAAATGAGTCCTTACTGGGCTAAAATCAAGATGTCAGCAGAGCTGTATTTCTTTCTAGAGGATCTAGAGAGGAGTCCATTTCTTTTTTTTTATATATAAATTTATTTTTTATCTGTGTTCAATTTGCCAACATATAGAATAACACCCAGTGCTCATCCCGCCAAGTGCCCACCTCAGTGCCTGTCACCCAGTCACCCCCCACCCCCCACCCACCTCCCCTTCCACCACCCCTAGTTCATTTCCTGGATTTAGGAGTCTTTCATTTTCTGTCTTCCTTTCTGATATTTCCCACTCATTTTTTTTGCCCTTTTTGGCTTCCAGGAATTGCCTGTATTCCTTGGCTCATGGCCTTCCCTTCTGTCTTCAAAGCCAGTAACAATAAGCTGGGCACTTCTCAAGCTGCTATCTCTTTGGTTCTCCACAGTCATATCTTTCTACAGCTCTTTAAAGGGTCCTGTGATTATAGTGGGTCTGCACAGTTAATCCATGACAGTC
Organism: Vulpes lagopus; assembly: GCF_018345385.1. Lineage (NCBI taxonomy): Eukaryota > Metazoa > Chordata > Mammalia > Carnivora > Canidae > Vulpes > Vulpes lagopus. The sequence continues at coordinate 42,618,044 of NC_054830.1, forward strand.
TCACCATCTCATGGCCAGCAGGTTTGCAATATTAATTCCATTTGCAACTTATTTCACCTTGCCTAACTTAGGTTCTGGGGACTAAGCTGTAGACATTTTAGGAGGAGTCATAAAATCCTGCTATCACAGAAGATGGGAAAAAGACATCCTAAGAAGTGACCATAATTAGCACCAAGTTCAGTAGCAAGTCAGGGGTCATGCCAGGAATCAAAACCAGAAACATTAAGTAATCTAACATGTGCCTGAATGACCAACTAAAAGGAAAGGGGAGGAACATAATCACTCTTTGGACAGTTAGTGTTTGGAAAAACTAACTTACTTGACTTTAATATTTTTCATGTTTCATCCAGGCATATGATACAAATAGATCATTTTTCCTTCTCTTCTCTATTTTCAAATATTTAATCACAAGAGTAGAGGATGTGCTTCTACTGAGAAAATACATGGAATAAGTATTTAATAAAAGTTACTTGCCATTAGTGATGTACTTAGCTAATACAAGCTTTCTGGAATAATACTTTTTTGTAATCTATAGGTTTTCAATCTCAATATATTTTATATAACAGCAACCCTACCATGCCTTTTGAAAAAATATTTTATTTATTTATTCATGAGAGACACACACACAGAGAGAGAGAGAGAGGCAGAGACACAGGCAGAGGGAGAAGCAGGCTCCATGCAGGGAGCCCGATGGGGGACTCGATCCCAAGTCTCCAGGATCACACCCTGGGCCAAAGGTGGCACTAAACCGCTGAGCCACCCAGGCTGCTCCAAGCCTTTTGGTCATTGTATTAAATAGCAGTGTGTTCTGTTGTGGCTCTACCACTTCTAGTCATAAGATTTGGGTGAATGACTTTTCTAAACTTCATATTAATAATTTTGAAAGATTTTTATTTATTTATTTGAGAGAGAGACAATGAGTGAGAAAGGCAGACAGAGATCACAAGTGGGGGAGAAGGAGCAAAGGGTGAGGGAGAAGCAGACTCCCCACTGAGCAGGGTTCTTGAAGCAGGGCTCCATCCCAGTACCGTAGAATCATGACCTGAGCCAAAGGCAGATGCTTAACTGTCTGAGCCACTCAGGTGCCCCTAAACTTCATTTTTAAACAAGGATAAAACAAAGATCATAATAGTAACTATGTCATAGGCATTATACATACATTGTATAGTTTTCACTGCATGTTCCCTGACAAAATATAAATACCCAACAAATGTTACTCATATTATTTTCATAAATCCTTAGCAACCTATTTAGACATATAATAAATCAGACTATTATTTTTTCAGCAGCAATATTTACTCACCCAAACCTCACATTCTTGAATGACTTTAGCTTTCGATACTAATTCTTGCATTATTTCCAAACTTCATACATAGTTTGTAAAGGAAGAGGAATACATAAACGGAATATAGGATAGTGTAATTACTTTTTCCGGTTTGTTATTCGGCATCTATTGATTTTACAAATTTATTTAGAGGCATCAATCTAAATGAGTGGCATTTTTAGATATTACATGATGAAGGCTTATTTCCCCTAATGACTTGTGGTCATTGTTTTCTGGCAATGGCCCATAGCCATACCTAAGCTGATGGCAAATTCATCAAAGACCATAAAAGTTATTACTATGATGATTCAATGCATTTACTTCCTGAATGATGGAACTCCAAATTCTGGGAGGGATTGTTTTTCATTTTGTGTCGGTGAAGTTCTGGGAATTTCTACAGCCTTCACTGATGTAAATTAATTATAGTTGATTCTGATGTTCCAAGTGGCATGGAGGCAAGTACTCTCTAATCCAAAATATTGTTATTTAGATAAGAAATGCCCTTTTTGTAGCTTTATTTTGGAGGCTAACTTCCTTTTCCACGGGCTTATGACACTGTACGGATGGACATTGGCAAGAGTAATAGACCTGGCTTGGCCTCTCATTGCATTTCTCTATTACAGGACAAGAAAAGACAAATGAGTGGCTGGGTTTAGAAGTATTGGTTATATCTGGCTCTGCTCCTTCTAGATTCCTTCCTTAAAAATCTGCCTAGTGGCGGAGTGGGTGTATTCTGATCTCTTCTCAAATATGTGATAAGCTCATTAGGACAGGCCCTGCTCTTGTGAGGGAAGCTAGAAGTTTTTGAGAGCTGCTTGTATTTGGGTACATCCACTTGCTTGATTGAGAGATAGAGTAATAGCATGTGAATATTGTTGTGCATCTGCATCTAAGAAAGCTAATGGTGGTGTCCTTTTTTTTCTATTTCCTGTGTACTATCTTCAGTTGCCCCCAGATTTGGAAGTACAGCGTGATCTCATTAAATGCATCCCTCTCCATTCACCCCTCAAAATAATTTTTTTAAATTCCTGATATTAGTCTTCTAAATTACATGTAGAATTTAGCTCTGTTTCAACTCTATGGTCTATTTTTAATTCTTAAGGAAAAAATATATCTACATTACTGATTACAACCATTGCAATAGTTTTGTCTCCATTAGGGAAATCCCAATTGTCCTTGAGAAAAGATATGTGTATAAATTATCACTGATAATAAATTAGAAATAATTACTAATTCATGTTCAAAAGGTTTAAATATATATACATATATATATGTATATATATATATCTGTAGCTATATGTCTTAATATAATGTAAAATGCTATTTAAAATCTAAACACCAAGAGAAGGTATAAAACTTCATTGATTTCATTTTTTACAGCCTGTCAACTATTTTCTCTATTTTTCCCAAAAGTATTATTTCAGAAACAGAAGTTGTCTTACCTGAAATATTGTCACTTTCATATTTTTCACACATTGATGCACAACATGGCAGCATTGCATATAATAATAAAATGTACATATTAGCGACAATGCCTTTTTTAATACCTCCTGAAATAGCCAGTGCCAGAAAGGAACCAACAATTCATTGCCACTATTTGGTAACTAATTATTTTTCCAATAAGGCAAGAATATATTGACATAATGTTCTGTCAGCTGATCCTGACCAATAAAAAAGCCAATTATGTATATATCTAAAGGACTCTTAAATATTAGAGGTAGGGAAAACTGCAGGTAGAGGGTCATTTTTGGAATGTCACTGGGCCGAACGTAAAATATGCAGTTGCTTTTGTTCTCTACTATACAAGATTAGATATATTTCCTTTATTCTTTATTCCTATTACTTTTCCAAAGACACGTGATGTAATCAAATAAAACTTTAAAAAACAATATATTGCATTTCACATCTAACTTGGGCTCATCTTTCTCCTTTCTCTGCATTGTCTTTGGACATTAGATATAAAACCATTCAAGCTGTCTTCTCCTTGCTGTTGTTGAGGTATTTGACACAACTCTCCTTTTTGTGTGTTACTTTTCAACCTCGATGAAACCTTAGAGATAAGGCCAAGCAGCTTACAAATGAGGAAACTGAGTTGTAGCCCAAGTTAGTTGGCAACATGTTAGCCAAAGGCTCTGCAGAGTCAGATTTCTTGACATTGAATCTTGGTTCTACCCATTACAGAAAGTATGGACTTTGGAAAGTACTTAACTTCACTAAGCTTCAGTTTTGTCAATCATATATTAGGAGTAATAATCAACATACCATCTTCCTTTGATTTTTATTAAGATTCAATGAAAGAACCTATTTTACACATATTTTTAGATTTATGTTTATTCTCATCTTTATTCCTTTCTAAAATTCTACTCAAAAGATAGAGAAGTCCTTTTTTAAATGCATAAATGCACAAGAGCAAAGATTAACACATAACAATATTAATTAAACATATACCTCTTTTCTTGACAAGATGGAAAGTGCATAGAAGAACCAAAAATGACTTAACAATGAGGAGTAAACCAAGTTTCAGTACTTGGTATGGAGGTTGTAACCCCCCCAGAAAAGCTCCAAAAGACACAAACCTTGGAATGATTAGCTATCCCAGAGGAGAGGATGAGACTGCAGCCACAATGGTGGCCAACTGTCTCAAATACACAGAGAACACCAGGAGAAAAAGGCATAGGGTTTTCAAACTCAACATGCTGAATTGAATGGAAATGTATATAAGAAAATAGAACCAGAGATATCCACTTCTACCTATAGGTATCAATTTCCCATAGAAATGGAGGTTGATTTTCTGGAGAAATTGAAGCAAAGAGCTATCACCTTGGGGTATCAGTGTTCAAGGAGGGTGAAAAATGAGGCAGTGAACTACAAAGTGTGGAATTAGGCAAAAATTTTAATACCGAATATTGAGAGCCTCTTCCACTTCACTAGCAGGTTCTTAGAAAGTAGTTTTTTCAGGCTTATACATACCCAGTTCTTCTCTTTACCTGCCAAGAAACTTATTGAAGAATTCCTCTCTGTAGAAGATGAAGTACTTCAGGGAAAAAAAAAAAGACCTAATAAACTTTTGAAGGTCTTCTAAAGGAAAAATAAAGCTGATTTATTAGATCACACAGTAGAGAAACCCACCAGAGTGTAAATGCCACCTGCCCCGTATACGTGGAACTCCCAGTTAGCTTTCAAGTGGCTCATTTAGATAAGATTAAATATGAAAGAACAACTAAAGATCACCAGGAATAGTCTTTAACATGTAAGAATGTGATGTAAAGAAGTAGAAAAAAATACTAACAAAACTCTGTAAAAGGATGAAAGAAAACCTAAAACAACAACGACAAACAACAGAAAAAGAAAAAGAAGAAACTTTACTATAAATAGAAAGGGAGTATTGTGCTCATGAAATAACAGGAGAAAGAGAATGGGGTAAGAGAAGGTGAGAAAGAAGTTAGAAGGAAGAAAAAGCTGTAAATTTCAGATATAACATCAAAAATAGAACTTTTAATAGATTAGAAGATTAATTGATGAAATCCTTCAAAATTTAGAACAAACTCCTGTAGATGAGCTATAGAAGGAAAATAATTTTGTCCCATCAGTTACTTTTTCAGTATTTATCTTAAGGAATTAATGAAAGTACATTAACATATCCCCGAAGTATTTACATGAGTAAATTGCTAGAAATGATATAAAGTACATGCCCATCAAGGGGAGTTTTGCTTCTGGGTATTATACATGAATCAGTACCACACTACTCCCCTCATTAGAAACAACTTCAAAATTAGACAGAATATATGAGAGAACTGTAGACATAAGAACACCTAACTGCAATCTTGGAGAGAAGGTAAACTCTCAATATAAGTTCTTTGATCTTCTAGTGCTCAGCTTCAGCTAAATTTCCCAATCAAAGTGCAGAGATGGACAGTGACCAGAGCATGGTGGCTAGCTAAGCTACGGAGTCAGAGATTGGGGCTACAAGACAACTAGAATTTGTGAAGTGAGGCATCTTTGGAGGAAGGATCTATGTGGAGAGAGATTTCCAAATGTGTCTGGGCAGGTCCTCTCATGTCTACGGCTGAGGGCCAGGTGCCTGTGAAGGTGGGGTAAGACTACCAGAGGGTTACTGGGGAATTGCTGCTCTGTGTTTGAGAGTAGAACAGAAATATTGGAGAAAAACTGGTACCATGCCAAAGTTAAACCACTTTATTCACATCTCATCAACACCTTTCACATCCAGCTGAAACAGCAAACTCCAAGTCTTTTGGATAAAGTACTATGCTCTGGAGTATCAGTCAGAAAACTTGTTCTGTAAAATGTCCAGTAAATATTTTAGGCTCTGTAAGTCATATATAGTATCTATTATATGTGTATGTACAGGTGCAATCTGAATCTGAAAAGTTAAGATTTCATTGTGTTAGCCATGGAGAAACCACAGTAAAAAAAAAATTTTAGGAGCTAATTAACTATTCTGTTTTACAATAAAAGCATCTAAAGCTATCTATTTTTTTTTCAAAGAATAGCTTTTTCTGCCCCCATGGATCTTGATAAAAGTATCCTGTTTCTGAGTCTGGAAGGAGCACTATTTACATTTTTATTGGCTCCTTGAAATTGGGTTCTAAAACTCTGTTTTAGATTGTTAATTTAGTAGAAGGCATATGAACAGCAGTTTTCTTTAAAAATTTCTACTTTAAGGAGTAGAGCATATGACTTCCAAACATGTGACTTCTTTTCATTATTGACACCTTTTTTAATTGTTTGATGGGCATAAAGGAGAAATATATTCTATAGGAAAAAACATTTATATATTTTTGTGTGTGTACATGTGTATAAAACATCAAGATTGTTGATTATAATATTCAAAGCATTATATAATTGTATATATAACTACATATATATGTGTCATATGTATACAATCATATATGTGTATATGTATATTCTTGCATTTTTTATCTACTTGATATTTCACTTTCTAAAAGGCATGGATTAAAAAATTGCTCTATAATTGTATTTTATAAAGTAAAAAAATGATCACTGGGTGATTGCTTAAATAAACCATGATAAAATAATTATAGATCATAATAGATAACATATGTAATTATAAAATAATATTTTATATAATATAGTCATATATGTCTGTAATGGAATATGAAGCAGCTCATTGAAAATTTGATATAGGTTTTTTTTTTATATAGATTATACCAAAAATATAAAGGTCAAAAATAGTTACAAAAGCCATAGCTATTATAACATCCCATCCTTAAGTAAATATGTGCTATATGTATGTATATGCTGGTGTAGTTATGGATAGAAGTAAGTTTTGATGCTTATGTCCCATAATATTAATAACAGTGATCCCTAAATTGTGGAGTATATATGATCATCAGTTTTTCCTTTCTACCTCTTTGAGTTGCTAAGCATATTATATTCCATAATAAAACAAAAACAATAAAACTACTTTTGTTTTGAAAATTAATTACTAGGTAAAATGGCTTTCATTAATCCTGAACCAAGGAAACAACTATTCTATAAATATACTCATGTATCTAAAGTTTCATAAAATAAAACTAGAAACAACTCATATTCATGTGCTCTTGAAGATTGGTCAATAGCCAAATGCAAAGGTTACTACTTCTAAGACTCTATGAAGTACTATGGCAAATTCTGTGTTTATTGAAAAGTACTTGTTTTATTTAGTTAAATAATCCAATATGCATAAATATTCTCTGGCTGTAGTTTTGTTTTATTTTCTCTAAAGATATACTCTCAAGCAATAAAATATATTTACAGTTATATTTGCTAACTTGATCTTTAGAAATAGTTTTTTCTTACCCAAAATACATTAGAGAATATAGATATTTAAAGGTACTTTTTATTCAGCTTATGTGGGTATTACATGATGCAATAAATTACTTTTTTCACAGAGGAGTTTTAATTCTATAAGTTGTTTACTTTGGGGTAAAGATTTATTAAATGCAAGTGTATATAAGTTTTACTACAGTATTTTTGATGACAAATCATATAATAAATTGTATTGTTTCTATGACTTTTATTTTCATACAATGAGGGATTTAATTAGAAATCTGTTCATGGACTTTATTTCACTACTGAGGATATATTACCTACTGGAACAGGGGTAAGATATATGATTTTAATTTAATTCTCTGAGCTTTTGATGGAGAATGCTTTGTAACTTTTACACATATATCAGATCAAAATTTACTATTCCTATTCCATTTAGTAAAGGACCCCAAGCATGTGGTCTTTCTGGTCTAGTCTGACTGCCCATGATATGCTCTTTTTTTTTTCTTTCTTTCTTTTTTTGTCTTCTTTAGTACTCCAAACAAGTACATAGAAATTGTAGACTCTAGGCATCTCCAATTTTGTATGACAAAAGGCTCGCTCCTATTTTTTTAAATGGTAAATCAGTATTAGAAAACAGGTTTCCAAACAATAGATAAATCAAAAAAATAATCATATCACATATAAAAAATGTCAATATTCATGTTTCCTCAAGAAGTAAGACTAGAGGACCACTGTAGTCAATTTATTGGTTTACAAATGACTTGTACTGACTCATGTATAAGACATCTTAATAAAAGTAAGGGTTTTATTGTTAAAACTGTGCCAAAGTCCTAAGTCCAATATCTATCATAAGGGGATTAAAGTCTTAAGCATTACACTGTCTTCTAAATTAAGGAAGTTGTCTAGGCTCCATTTCCAGCAGTTTCTGAATGTGATTTAACTGGATATGCAGTGATTAAATATCTTGTTGCTATCCATTTCTGGGAGGATTAACTCCATTTAAATGAATTCTCTTTCTCAATATTTATTTCAAATAATTCCCTCCTTAGACTGTCTTAGCTTATACTTAGATAACTTGGGAAATTATTTCATGTGGAAAATCGAGAAACTTCAGTTTATTAAGCTTTTCTTCTTGAAATATCTAATGATAGGGTGTCAGTACTAAGGTATTACCAACAATGGGGAGAATACTTAGTGAATATATGAATATGCAACATAGTACAGAAAGCACTGACATAGAAACCCTTTGACTCTCTCTAATCTGCTTTCCTTTTATTTCCTTCCGCAACAATTTCTGAAACATATATTTGTTAAACAACCTCGTCAAAGAGTTTAAAACACCTCAAGGTATTGGATACATTTTATTAATAAATTGAGCATTTCATCATCATCCATTATGTTATTAAGCAGAGAATCCAACCACATTAAGGTACTAGGGAGGTTACCTGCAGGTAACTTCCGTCAAACAGCAGAATCAATAGAGAGACCTGAAATTTTGGTGACATTCTTTTCATTATTATTATTATTCAATGATGTAAAAAAATTCTTTAATGGTGGTAAAATACACATGAAATGAAATTTACCATTTTAACCATTTTTAAGTGTATACTTCAGTGGCATTAAGTACATTCACATCATTGTGCAACTATCACTGAAGCATTCAACTTCAGAGATTTTTCATTTTCCCAAACTAAAACCCTGTTCCCATTATTTTTTATAAGTTATTTATCACTGTTATTATTTATAAGTTATTGTTTAAGTTATTCTTATTTCCCCTTCCTTCTCACCCATTCAACTACCATTTTAATTTCTGTCCTTATGGATCTGACTGTTCTAGATACTTCATATAAATGGAATCATGCAATACTTTCCTGTTTGTGATATGTAATTTTATTTAACATAATGTTCTTGAGTTTCATCTGTATTATAGAATGGGTCAGAATTTCTATCATTTTTAAGGCTGAATAATATTATATTGTATTATATACATCATATTTTGTTTATCCACTAACCCATCAATGGACACTTGGGTAGCTCTCATCCTTTAGCTCTTGTGAATAATGCTACTATGAACGTGGGTATACAAATATCTGTTCAAGTCCCTGCTTTCAGTCCTTTTGAGTATATACCCAAAAGTGAAGTTGCTAGGTTGTATGGTAACTTTATTTTTAATTTTTTGAGAAACCACCATACATTTTTTTTTACAGAGAATGTACCATTTTATATTCCTACCAAAAATGCACGAATTTTTCAGTTTCCCCATATTCTTGCCAATACTTTTTTCCCATTCAGTGTTTTTGTTTGTTTGTTTGTTTGTTTGTTTATTTGTTTTATGGCTGTTGCTGTTATTTTTATAATAGCCATCCTAGTGGATGTGGAGTGTTACCACCCTTTTAAGGATAGACATCTGGAGAAGCTCTTGTCAAAAAAGTGTGCAATGGCACTATACATATGAGATGAGTTATCCAGTTTTTATTATATGTAGCATAAAAAAATAGCACATAGACCTATTTACAGAAAGCCAAAGGCATTCTTCCATTATTCTGAACCTCAGATCAGTTCATTTCTCCTTTCAACAGGTTGTATTTAGTGCTTACCATTTTCCTGACATTATAGAGAAGAGGAAAGGTGCTTACAGTCTGGTAGAAGAGATGGGCAATTAACAAAAGCAATTAAAAGTTTCTTATGGGAAGAGTATTTAGGCTAGAGAGGAGTGAAAGCAGGGTAAGTAGCCCAGTCTCAGGATGTCAGGGACAACTTTTTCCCAGAAGTATTGACTATGTCCACACTTGAGTAAATACAAGTCAGCCAGAAGGTACAGAAAACTAGAAAATATTTCAAATGTTGGAAGGCAACTCTAAAACCACACATGGCCTTTCTTGGTGGATTATAGTTGCTCAGTGTTTATTTGCCATTGGGAACAAACAACAACAACAAAAAAAAAAAAAAAAAAAAAAAAAAACAAGGAATAAGCAGGAAAAATACCTCACTGCTTTCTCAAAAACTCATTTGTACTAATAAAGGTGATTCATAGAAATGTCCTTGATTCCACTGAGTTGAGCATCCAACCACTATTCTAGAATTGTACAGCCCATGTGTCATATGTCTATGTATATAGTATTACCTGTTCTCTCTCCCGACACTTGCTTGGCTAGAGTTTTCATATGTAGTACCAGAAAAGTTACCCTGTATTTCCCCTCTTCTTTCAGCCTAGTAATGCAGGGATCATGAAACTTCTGAGTGGAAACATGGAGACAACATGACAGGGGTGGAACCACGTATGTCTTCACAGTCATGATAAATGTTCTTTACTAAGTGCCCCTGAAAGATTAATGCCCACCATCACACAAGACACAGAATAAGCACATGGTATCACAAAGCATTCCCATACAAGTACCAGACACTGAGAAAAGAGGCTGTGTAAAACCCCTTAAATGAGAGCCTAACTCTTGAAGAGACACACTATCCTTTTGTGTTACTTTCCTAGAGCTGCTGTAACAAAGTACCACAACGTCTCAGCTGAAAACAATGTACATTATTCTCTCACAGTTTTGGAAGTTAGAAGTCCAAACTCAATGTGTCAGCAGGGCCATGCTCTCTCTGAAGGCTTTAGGGAAAAATCCTTCCTTGCCTCTTCCTAATTTTTGGTGATTTTCAGGAATCCTTGGTGATACCTCATTTATGGCAGTGTAACTCCAGCCTTTGCCTCCTCAGTCACACATCCTTCTTCCCTGTGTCCGTGTTTCTCCACATGGCCTTCTTATAGGGACACCATTAATACTGGATTTAGGGGCCACCCTGATCCAATATTACCTCATCTTAACAAATTTTACCTGTAAATACTATGATTCCAAATAAAATTAGATTCTGAGGTTCCAGGTAGACAGGAATTTTGGGAAGATGCCGTTCAACTTAGTACAAATATAAATATGGAATTTAGAGTGGAGAGTTGTGGAGGGGTGGAAATTGCCTAAAAATATAAAGATCGAGAGAGAACAGATTGTGACAGATTTTTTTTAGTTTATTGAAAAGAAACTAGAGAAGTCATTGAGTGGGTTATTATTTTGTGGTCTGTTATAAAATGATTTTATTTTTTTCAGCCCAAGAAGGTTTTTGTTTTTTTTTTTTTTCCCAGATTTGTCCAGTCTAAGAAGAGATTTAAATGGGGAATCTGTTGTGATGCCATGTGCCTGATGCTACATGAAAAGTTAGTGGAAAATCTTATTTATCCCCCTTTCCATTTGAGGCATTTTTAACAAAATGCAAACAGAAATCACCTGTAGTAACTTTGTAGTTCACTGAAAATTTTTTATTGCTAAAAATAAGGAAGGATTTAGGTTCAAGCTGGTGATATAGGAGGATCTGAAACCACCTTCTCCTCCCATAGACACAAACAACAGCTACAACAGTCCTCTGCAAAGAATCTAAAAATTTGCTGAGCAATTCCTGCCCACTTGGGGCAGTAAGGAAACCACCTGGAAGCAGGTAGGAGAGCGGGAGACCTAATCTGGCCATGAGCCCTGCCCCCACACCTGGGCGGGGACACGCTAGTCTGACCCCAAAATTGGGAACTTCTTCCTGAGGTGCAAAGTATTTGAACCCCACTTGGGCACCAGACTTTTAAAAACTGCACGAGAGAAACAAGCCTGTAAAATATGCAGCTTTGAAAACCCACAGGGGCTTCTTGTGCCCAGAAGAACCAGCTCCTAAAAGGCTCTGGCACAGGCTCAGTCACTCACAGGCCCACAGAAGGAGGTGCCCTTTCAAAAGCACCCAGGCTCTAGGTGAAAAGGCTTATTTGTTAAAGCGTAGGACTGAGGGGGCAGGAGATGCTCTCCAGGGACTAGCACTGGCAGGAGCCATTGTAGCAACTCTCCCTCGGCTCTGCTAGAGCTGGTGGGCTTCCTCCGTGTTCACTCCTCCTCCACCCCAGAGGCTTCCCTTACTTTCTGAACACTTTGCTTCTCACCCTCCCACCCCACACGCTGGAGGCCAACTTTGCCCTCTCTTTCTGCTCCACTGAAGTCATCAAGCCAAAAAGGACTTTTCTATCTAGCTATAGTCACAGAAATTTTCTTTCTTTCTTCTCTCTTTGAAGAAATGTGTATTAAACACCTTTCATAGCTCAATCAGGATACTAGGTGATAAAGTTTTGGAATATAAGTGAGATTTGGTGGGGTGAGGTCCAGAGCCCACCACCTAGAAAGAACTCTTGAGACAAATTCTTTAGTGCAAAATGGTGGTTTTATTTAAAGCAGGGGGACAGGGCCTGAGGGCAGGAAGAGCTGCTGCCCTAGGCTTGTGAAGAGTGACTGATTATATACTTTTAAGTTGGAGATATTGTGTGAGTTGTGAAGAGTGACTGATTATATACTTTTAAGTTTGGGATGGCATACTCTGTAAGGAATTTTGGAAACAAGGTTTCCAGGACCTGGAGGCAGCCAGCTATTGTTGGGAAAAGGTCACTTATATACCATCTAATTAAACCTTAGTCTTGAGACCCTTCAGATGTACATCAGTGGGCCGTGTGCTTGGGGGATGATTGCCAACATGTATCTTGGGTTTAGAGATAAAGGAAATTTCTAAAGGAATTTTTACATGTTAAAATAGACGTACAGAATCCTGAAGGGTCAGGCTAATATTGTCTTTTGCCCTTAGCAAAGTATTAACATTGAGACAGTTGAGTCTGTAGAGGAATGTCCCTCTACTGTGTTTCAAGGACTTGTCTATGTGCTGCCCCGGGCTTGTGCTTTGTCCTCTGCTCCCCATTACTAAGTGTTGTGAATACAATGGTGAGAAGAAAAAAACTGTCTTACAGTAATTTGAACACAAAAACTAAATGCCTAATTATGAAAAGGGACAAGTGTTAGAAAGAATAGCTATGAGGTACTTATAAGCACATATAAAATATAAAAAGGTTACTATGTGTAGTTGATGGTATTGTCTTATGATGGGATATTGGACAAAAAGCTTGATCTGGGTTTGGGCAGATGTGGTAGGCAAAATTCTAGAGATGGCCTTCCAAGATCCCTATTCCTGGTTGTTCAGACAAACACTAATGTGGTATTGCTATGCAGGGATTTTCCATATATAATTAAAGTCTGGAGTCCATTGATCTTAGTATATACAGATTATCTGAATTGTCTTGACCTAAGCAGGTAAGCCTGTTAGAAGCAGAGTTTTTTTCTGGCTACCCCCAGAAGAGGAAACCAGAGAAATCAGAAGCACCAGAAGGATTTGACACACTGTTGTTGGCTTTGAAGATGGAAGGGGATGTGTGAGAAATGCAGACAGTTTCTAGAAGGTGAAAGCAGCCCCAGGCCAAGACCCAGCAAACAGGGTCTTTGGTCTTACAACCACTGGTTGCTGAATCCTGCTGACAGCCTGAATGAGCCTGAAAGTGGATTCTTCCACAGAGCCTCCAGATAAAAACCCAGCCCGGTGATATTTTGATTTTAACCTTATTAGACTCTAAGCAGAGAACTTAGCTAGACCAAACTGGACTTCCAACTATGGAAACGGTGAGATAATAAATGTGTTTTGTTTTAAGCCACTGAATTTATAATCATGTTATGTGACCATACAAAAGTAATACAACAGTGATTGAGGAAGGAAGTGGATCGTGGGTAACAAATTTAAAGAATTAATATGTTGAAATGTCTTAGGAATTGATTTACAGCAATAGCTCCTAATAAGATCCCCAACAACAGGTCTGAAAGTCTCTGCTTCATTCTTGGAAAAATCGATTTTAAGATGACACAACTACAGATTTCTTCCTTAGAGTGAATTGACACCTACCTCCCTGTAGTTTTCAGCTCTGGATCTTTGATCTAAGCTGGAAGATACTGAAGGATATAACACTCAAAGAAGCTATGGGGCTGACGTGACCTACTTCTAGCAAGAAATAAGTTTAATTCTATATCTAAACCATGGAAGGGATGGTTATGAAACCAGCATTTGCTAAACTACTTTATGCAAGTCTTGTTCCATAAAACAAGCTATTTGGTCCTCTTAAGGTAAGATTGTCCATTTTATATACCAGGAAAGCAGATGTAACACTGAGAAGAGTTAAGTAAGCCACACAATATCAAATTGCTTTTAAGTGGTAAAAGGAGAATATAGAAATTCCTTTGAATTGCCTTTTGCTATACTTGTCCTTCTAGAAAAGGTTAGAGTTTCCTGCTTGAGTAGTCCTCAGGGAACTAGATAAAGTGGTCCATTTAATCATTGATCAGAACTCTTACATAGAGGGATCAATGTTTAAAAAAGAGTTTTGTTATTTTTATTAGTATTTTTATTCAGTTAAAATTTTTATTGTTATCTTAAGATGTTATGTATATTTCAGCAAAGGTTAGGTCATGTTATTGAACATTCCCCAGTCATATGATGTCAGCAACTCCAAAATAGACATCTGGGAGCCATTTAATAAATTGATTTTTTTTCAAGTGGAGAATATAATAATGGTTTCAATTTTATCCAGAGTGCTAATCCCCTAATTACTCTTTAAATTGCTCAAGCATCAGGAGCACAAACCTGACTGAACCTTATTAGGGGACCATACTTTTGGCAGGTTCATTTTTCTCCTTCATAATTATTATTATTTTCGTTTTCACATTGTTTAAATTGTGTATCACACTTATAATGGAGGGCACACCTTGCTTTGTCAGTTCCATCTCACATAGGCATTGATCCATGTTTTCTTTTTTTTTTTAATTCTATACCTGCAATAGTTTTGCCATTTTTTAACCAACTTTAAGAATCGTTATTTACCTAGGGATTGTGCATTTTGAAAAACTAATATGGAAGGATTTTAGTCAGCTTCTCAAAGTATTTAAGCAAGTATAAAATTCATATCATTTGCTTTGAAAATGTTCAGAAGATGTATGTATGTGACATGTTAATGTTTAGTGGAGCTAAAAGGAAAGGATGTATTAGTTTTGTTGAAATTAAAGGATCATTTTCTTTCTTCTTTAAAAATAAAGCTTATGTGTATTTGGAGCTTCCAGTGATGGTTAAGTCTACAATAAAAACAAAAGTCTACAATAAGGGGCAGAATCATGCATTTAATATTTAGTGTACCTTTGGAATGAAACTTATTACATGTTTAAACATATGTTTCTTTGTAAATGTTTCTCCTCTCCATTTCTCTGGCCAAGAGACAGAAAACAGTTTTTATTTTGCATGCTCCCCTCAACCTATTGATTAATAGTGGCTCCTTGAATATAAATCTGAGACTAAGTTCGAGATTGAGGATCTGTTCGGGGGTAAACAATCTTAGTTCATTATCAGGAGTTACATGGACATAGAGGGATGCGTTGGTACACATGGTGTATAACCTTGAGCTCATCTTTTTCATCTCACTTTCTGGAAGGAGAAAGTTAAGTATGGATGTTGTGAAAAATCTCAGCTCATCTCATGTTCAAAGTGTCATAGGCTAAGTTGGGGAGACCCTACCACATTAAAATCTTCACATTAGGGACCCAGGCGTCTTTTGCACTTTTGGTGAGGACATCATATATGCTGTTGCCTTATTTCAAAATAATACTAAAAATTTCATAGAACATTCAGTTCAATATAGCCATAGGGGTCAAGTCCTTGCATAGCTTCCTTCTGCGTATTAACATCAGCATTACACTATGGTTGATCTTGAAGAGTTAACCTAATAATATGCTGTTATATAGTTAACTCTCTGCCCACAACTGCAGTATCTTTCTTATAAGAGCTATCACTTTGCTTTGGTTTATAGTATTTCTATGCTTCGGTTTTATGATCATCATCAAATATTGCCTATTAAGGGCCTCTTATTCTTGACATCTTTCTAAAATGAGCAGGGTTAACAGACCCAGTTCTTATCTTTGAACCATGGATGTTTTGGTATATTTAATTTTGCCCTGAAATTCTATAAAATTCTATTTGAAAACTTTATATATTAAAATATAATGAAGGAGTTTTTCTCCTTAATTTAGAACTCTGTACAAACATAGTGGCAGCTATGTGTTCCATTGGACCATTGGACTAGGGTTTACAGTTTGCTATACCTACTATTGTTTAGCTTTTTCTTTTCTTTTCTTTTCTTTTCTTTTCTTTTCTTTTCTTTTCTTTTCTTTCATTCTTTTTTCTTTCTTTTTTTTTTTTTTTTGAAAGGATCAGAGAGAGGGACAGGAAGGTCAGAGGGAGAGAATCTTAAACAGGCTCCACACCCAGTGTGGAGCCCAACATAGGGCTTGATCTCATGATTCTGAGATCATGATCTGAGCTGAAATCAAGAGCCAGAAGCTTAACCAACTGAGTCACCCAAGTCTTCCCTATTTGCTTAGCATTTTACTATTCCTCAGACCTCTACGCAAAGATGCTACTAAAGCTTTATTACAGTCCAAGTAAAAGTGATGACACTGGGCTCTCCACCTTTTTAATTTGTTAATACTGATGCTGGATTATTCCTACACTGTAATACCTTTTAGCTAAAAAAGACCCAGAGGTCTGCCTTAAACTTCTCTCAACTCCACCTTCTATTGACTGAATGACATATGCAGACAGTTATATCTCTGAAGAATAATACTATTCAGACTCTGAATGGATAAACACAAATTTTATTCTTATTTTCTTCTTTCTCTATGTTGCCAGTGAAGGAATAGGGGAAGATTCCAGGCTTTGGAACATTTGTAAAGCTAAGCATGTCAGACCTTATTGGATTAAGGCATTAGATACCCGTTCTTGAAAAAGCAGTGTGGGGATCCCTGGGTGGCTCAGCAGTTTAGTGCCTGCCTTTCACCCAGGGCATGATCCTAGAGTCCTGGGATCAAGTTTCACATCAGGCTCCTTGCCTGGAGCCTGCTTCTCCCTCTTCCTGTGTCTCAGCCTCTCTCTCCCTCTCTGTGTCTCCCATGAATAAATAAATAAAATCTTTTTTAAAAATTTTTAAAAAAGAAAAAGAAAAATCAGTGTGAGCAATCACTTCCAAGGTAGGAAGCCCATTATAGCAAATGCTGGAAATGGGGAGAGGTTTTAGCAAAATCAAATATCTTGCTTTAGAATGTTCAGAAAATGAAATATGTTACTCCTAAGTAAAAAGAGTTGGTTTGTGTAAGTTTCCATTTTTATTTAATATATGGTAACTATTTCCAACACTATTTTAGTCCTGCATTTCTAAAGCAGATGGCAGCCCTATGGAAATATAGGTAGAAATAAATAATGGAGAAAATCAATCTATTTGAAAGTTGATAAATATTAATAATGACCCTGTGGAGAATGCATGCCTATCATCTTCTCAATCCAAGAGAGCTTTGTAGATGTTGTTGGACAATTTTGGGAACATATATTCCTTGGAGGAATCAAGGAGTTCATCTTGGAATGTAATTATGGTAGCTACTACTGCCACCATTAATAATAATAACACCAATACTGATGTATTGAGTAGCTCTAGTATACCAAGAATTTTACAATAATCACCTCATCCTGTCACTCAAGGAATATAAAACAGATAATATTATTTTCTCTGTTTGACAGGGTTGAAGAACTTGAGTCACAGAGGCATCAAAAACCAGCCCAGAATCAAATAGCTGTTGATATTGGAGCCAAGCTTCAGATATACTGTTATTCAAAAGTTCAGACTCAAAGCCTCTCTCTTCACCTCCATACTTTATTCGTCTGCTTCCAACAGGATGTTTAGGCAGAAGTGTTTAAATATCTCAAAATGGGAACATATAACACAAGGACTGATAACAAAGTTGGACAGAGCAAAGGAAGTCTGTAAGTGGTGAGGAGAAATTGACTATCTAGAAAAATGTCAAGGGAATCAACCTGAGATGAAATGGGAAGTGACTGCATGTTTTGACGGGGCCATTTATATATGGAACTTTAAGTACAAAATAATAGGGACAGGAGCATATAGCATATGCATAGAATGGACAGGAAATTATTGTGTTACTAAAGTAGAAGTTGATCTTGGCGACCAGTTTGTTTTAAAGGGATTACTTAGACAAGTAATGCTGGAGGGGAAAAAAATCTGAATAGGCAGGAGCCTCCATGGAGAACATAAAGAACTATGAAAAATTCAGTTGAGATCAAAATTTGTTTCTAGAGCATTGATAAGAATGTGGAATCAGCCATAAAATGAGAAAGCTGTGGGGAAAAATTCAAAAGCTCTCTTTGATCTCTGAGTAGATTTTTTCAACCATGGCTAGCTGATGAGAAAATGTTAGGAAAAAAATTACCCACAGTGTACAGCCATAGTTTCAGAATGGAAAATAGACCTTATTCTGCTTATCTTTCTAATCAACATACTACCCTCTCAAGAGGAGTTTCTCAATCAAGCTTCTTAACTATCTGTTGTTTTATCGGATTCTTAGTCTGTTTTTTATTTTCACTGGGCTTTCTAGAAAAGCAAACTTAAAACTAGAAAAATATATATGTACAGTAATACAAAAATACCTTTAAATGTTTGTTGAAATGGTTCCTTTCATGTCATATTATATAAAATTTGAAAAATTCATTTGGAATATAATAGCTTTTATTACAAATGCTAACATTTTACATGTAATATTTTATGTATACTAGCCACTGTTTTAGCATTGTACAAAATATATCTGACTCATTATTTGTGTTAGAAATCAGGACAAAGACCTAATTTTCAATAGGTTTTGTTAACATATTTTGGACTATTTTTAAGGAAAAAGAAATCATTCTGAAATCTATTATCTTTACTTTCCCACACATTTATCTTTGTGCTGTTTTTAATTGCTGTTTTTATGTGGACTTATAAAGTGTTGAGCATTCTATAAACAGTATTTGACTAGTTTATGGTCATACACTCAAGATAAATGTATCTTTGAACTCTTTGAGGGAAGGTTCCTATTAATATAATTAATATAATTGTCAATAGCCTAGCATAAAGTTGAAAAAAAAATTCAGTGCTGTGGTAAAAGAGATGATAGATAGATAGATAGATAGATAGATAGATAGATAGATAGATAGATAGATAATAGATAGATGATAGAGAAGAACAGCATTATATATCTTTTTCTAAAATGCAGTTGATTAATATAAGCAGTTTACTCAAGTCTTTCTCTTATTTTTAAAAAACAAGTTGGTAACAAACATTCTTGTTCATTTAAAAATTAAATTCAAAAGAGAGAAATGAGCAATAAAGATGTCACAAGGGAAAGAAAATGGAAAAGTCATTTATTAGGAAGATAATAATGCTTAAAACTTTTATGGTGCTTTACACCTGGGAATTTCAAAGCTCTTCATTAAATGTTAGCTCAAAGGACTTCACACATGTTTCATTTAGTCCTTTTCTTCTGGGGAAATTATATAGAGGCATAAAATGCAATAGAAATTACCACTACAATGGATAAAAGCAGTTAGAGTATATTATGTGCCAGGCCATATTCCCCAAAAGAAGGATTTAATTGTGGGATACATATAGCAGATTGACTCTCCCCTGAGATTAGCCAAATGGTGATGATCACCCTACTAAATATGAAGTTGAAAATGGGAAGAAACTCGATGATGAAGAAAAAAAAATACAGCCAAGCACCTAAAGATAATAGATGGATGGGTCTGTTGAGCATCACTTCCTACTGTACATCAATTAAATGTGTTTGAGTGAGGTGCTTTAGACTGGGCCTTTTTAAATTCCTTCTCTGAATACAGATATTAAAGAGGAGCTGAGGAAAAGAGAGAGAGAAAAAAAAAAGAGGAGCTGAGGGAGAAGTACTTCTTTTTGAGATCATTAACTCCCAATTCAGAGGCTGGAAGAAAAGATTTAGATTTGGACTCCAAAGAGAACTAAAAAGTACATGCAATTTCCAATCCCTCCTGGGGTCATTTTGAGTGATGAAAAACTGTGGAATTTTATAATGCCAATATGTATGAACAAACTTAAATGCTCACTAAACTTAAAAAAAAAAAAATCAGGCCCAGTGTGCTTGAAGTACCTACCACAATTCACTTAGGAAGTTGCCTTACTGATCAAAAAAATCACAAGGCTGACAAACAAATATCATCTGCTAACCAAAATAACCTAGGAAAAGGTGTAGGATGCCCTACTGATAAAAACATTTCTGGGACCTTTTTTTTAAGATTTTATTTATTTATTCATGAGAGACACACAGAGAGAGGCAGAGACACAGGCAGAGGGAGAAGCAGGCTCCCCATGGGAAGCCTGATGCAAGACTCGATCCTGGGACCCCAGGATCACAACCTGAGCTGAAGGCAGGTGCTCAACCACTGAGCCATCCAGGAGTCCCCCTAGGACAGCTCTTAGAAAAAACTTACACCTTTAATGCTTCAACTCCTAACTTTTGGTCAAGAGAATCAACCATAAAAGAGAAGGAAATCCTGCCATTCATTTGTAACAATGTGGATAGACCTTGTGAGGGCATTATGCTAAGTAGACTAAGACAGAGAAAGGGGGATACTGTATGATCTCACTTATATGTGGAATCTAAAGAAGAAACATAAAAACAATCACAGAGACAGCGAACAGGTTGGTGGTTATTAACAGATGTTGGGGGTAGGAAAAATGAGTGAAACTGGTCAAAAGTTACAAACGATAGTGACTATCGTTAACACTATTGTGTTTTTGAAAGTTGCTGAGAGAGTAGATCTTAAAAGTTTTCATTACAAGAAAAAAAATTATAACCGTATATGATGATGGATGTTAACAAGACTTACTGTGGTAATCATTTTACAATAAATACACGTATCAAATAATTATGTGTCCCTTAAATGAATAGAATATTATATGTCAATTATATTTCAACAGAACTGGGAAGAAGACATTTTGAAACCTTAAAATTGACTGATTTTATAATCATTTTCCACTTAGCTCCTCCCCGAAGCCACAACATCTTCCATGCCATTTATTTATATGAATGGAATCTCCTCTGAATTTAGAAGAGGGGCAGGGTCTTCTGCGTCATTGGTAGTTGTATATAATCTTTTCTTTTTTAAAAATAATTTGGCAGAATGTAAATCATTTTATACTTTAATGGTGAGAATTTGTTTAAAGGCAGGACTAAGTATATTGCAATCACCTCAGGTTACTTACTCTCCTTTTATCCTTGTTCTGCTACAGTTCATTCTCAGTCTAGCAGCCAATGTCATCTTCTTTCTTTTTTTTTTTTTTAAGATTTTATTTATTCATGAGAGACACAGAGAGAGAGAGGCAGAGACATAGGCAGAGAGAGAAGCCAGCTCCCTGAGGGAAGCCTGATACAAGACTCGATCCCAGGACCCTGGGATCACGACCTGAGCCAAAGGCAGACATTCAACCACTGAGCCATCCAGGCACCCCTGGTGTTATCTTTCTGAAGGATGTATAATATCCCTCTGCTCAGATCATGAACAGCCCATCATGCCCATCATTTCATTCAGAGTCAAAGTCTAGATCTACAAAGAGTCTTTCAAATGTCTACAAAGTGCTATTTGATCAGGAGCCCAGATACCTTTCTAAGCTCCTCTTGTTCTGTTCTCTTCTCTCACTTAGCTGTAACCACACTGACTTCCTTATTGTTCCTTGAATGCTTAGGAGTGTGCTGCCTTGGATTTTTAGCTCCAACTCCTCTTTTCAGGAGAGTTCTTTTTTCCAGATACTGGCTTGACTAACTTCTTTTCTCTGTTTCATCTTGGCTCAAGTATTTTGTCCTCAAAGAAGCTTATAATGGCCACCCTATTTAATATTTGGAATCTGTATACCAGCACTCCTAATCCTCTTATTCTACTCTGCTCTTTTTTCCCCATAGTATTTATCACCTTCGAACAGATAATTTACTTAGTATTATGTTTACTTTATATTTTCTGCCTCTCTATTACAATGTAAGGTCTTCAAAGGCAAAATCTTGTCTCTTTTGTTCACTGATACATCCTAAGCTCCTAGAGCAGTTCCAGGAACATAAATACATACTAATCCACACTTGATAAATAGTTACTGAGGGAATAAGTGAATGAGAAAATACAACAATGACTATATCAGAGTTTAACTCCTGTCCATCCTTTAATCACAGAAGTCCCAGGAAGGATCTCACTACTAAATGGCTTTGGGATTGATCATCTGATGGTTTGAATCTTCTAGGTTTCCATTTTTTGCATGCCAATAAGCAATAACAGAACACATTCCATGTAAGTGGTTGAAGCAGTTTGGATTTGTGAGAGATAACTATATTACAGAATTCATTGTTTTTGATAGCCATCTAATTTATGCGATGATGCTTGTCTGTCTACTTGTTGGTGTTAATGTTTATTTTATTCTTTCTTATGCTTAAGTTGTTATTTAAAACAAAAGTAGTAGGCTAAGAGAAGCCATCAGATAGCAAAGGCATAATTAATTAATTTGAAAGACTCAGAAGACATAGTTCAGATGATGATGTGCCTAAAGACTTGTTGCTTACATAATTTTAGTTAACCTGTAATTGTGCTTACTTTTTCTGTAAATCTACAAAATAAAAAAGCATGTACCCAAGACTCCCCACTGGGGATTCCTATTGGATACTTATTTGAAACCATTGATATCACGTGATCAATAGATTTTCTTTTTTGGTATATCCCGTCATAGGTTACCCCCACATACCTGCTTTGGGTATCTGGGCAGCTATAGATCTAGAAATCAATAAAGGAGCTGACATTTTTCTGTGAATTGGAAAAACAGTAAGTCTTGTACATATAAGCATATAAGTTCCTATTTTTCAAGTATATTTATCCATACTATTTTTCTCTACTGACATATATACATCCTATTGTGTCTAATAGAACAAAAATATTTTTTACATTGAAAAGTTGATTTTATAACTTGTAACTCATAGTGATGAGAATTATGGAAAACTTTTCATATAGAAAATTTTATATCAAAATGACATTTATTAAGTATCTTTTCATTGTTTCTACTTCAGATAATATAGGAACCATGGACTGAGGGATTAAAAAATTATGCCAAGCAAAATTTTCTTTACTTTCACTAATGAAATACTTTACTTGGCTGTCTCATTGTTAGTTACATCTAGGCATATAGAAAACTAGTCTTATGCCTTTTCCTAGTAAAACTGCCCAAGGTTCTGTTACAGATATTAAAGGTAAAAACCAAATCTGATTAGCCCCTAATTGGTTTTTCTTCCCACTTGATAATACTTAATGTGTCCTCAAATCCTTTGGATTTGAAATCTTTGCCTACTTCCCTACTCATATTCTTAGTTCAGCTTCATACCTCTTGTTTTTACGAGTTCATCCCATCTGGAATTCCTAGCCCATTGTCTGTTGATTTAGTCATCACATAATCATGGAAGTTATCTTTCCAAAGCTCACATCTGAGCATGCCCTATTCTATACATTGTACTCATTGTTGTGACTTTAAATATATTTTCAGAGCCCAACTTACCTTTCCTCTCCTACTCAGTCACCATTACCATTTTCCTTTTCCACAGTCTGTTGTTCTCACAATTGTTTGTGATATCTCATGTCTGGGATTTTGCATAAGCTTTTCCTTTGTTTTAGAAGGCCTATCTCTCATTCATCTCCAAGGGTACTTCAAATAAGCTGTCTTAAGTCTTATTTTGCATGCCACACATGGGGCTTTCTTTCTTTTACTGTCCTCTCATTCTCTGTACTTCTCATATATCTTACATCTCACATTTCTTTACTAAAAACAAATCATACACTGAAATTACAGTTGACCTTTGAATAGCACAGGTTTGAACTGTGCAGTTTCACTTCTATGCAGATTTTTTTGGACAAATACCATATAGTGCTATAAATATATTTTCTCTCCTTTATGATTTTCTTAATAACATTTTTTCTAGCTTACTTTACTGTAAGAACACAGAATATGATACATATACAAAGTATGTGTTAATCAAACATACTTCCAGTCAACAATAGGCTATTAGTAGTTAAGTTTTGGGGGATTTATGTGGATTTTTGACTGTGCATGGGGTCAGCTCCCCTAACCCCTGTGCTGTTCAAGGGTCAACTGTATTTACACACACACACACACACACACACACACATGCACACATGTGTATCTATATACCTGTATCTGTCTTTGCCTAATCCATATATAGTCAATCTTCATTATTAACATATTTTTTGTGTGTGAATTCATCTATGTGCTAAAGTTTATTTTATTCCCCAAATCAATACTCGCTGGGCTTTCATGATCATTCACAAATCTGCACAGATGGGTGAAAAATCTGAGTCACCCAATATGCACATGCCCAGCTGAGAGAAAATAAGGAACTACTATACTTCCTTGTTTCAGTTCTCATATTGTAAACAAGTGTCCCTCTCAGAATATATTTAGTGCCCGTTTTTCACATTTTTGTGATTTTCCTTGATGATTTCACTGTTTAAAATGGCCCTCAAGTGTAGAGCTGAAGTGTTACCTAGTATCACTAAGCACAGGAATGATATATATTGTGCTTTACACAGAAAATGTAGAGGTTACATAAGCTGTGTTCAGGCATGAGTTATAGAGGCATTGGCCGTGATTCAAATTTTACTGAATAAATAATATTTATTAGATGAATTTTAATAATAATGTGTATTTAAATAGAAATACACATAAAACAATGTTATATATTGATTACTTACTAAAAATGTTATGGTCAGAGGCTCATTAGAACCTAACTCTATATTAAACCCTAGGAGCCGGGCTCAGTTTTCACTAACTTAGTTCTCTCATTCTTGTGCCAGTTTCTACCTAGGCCAAAATCTTCTTAGAATTGATGGCAGAAGCACAAGATAAACACTGCAAGTGCACTTAAAGCCTTAGCAGCATGCAAAGCCGCCATTTGTAGGAGGCAGGACATATTCTTTGCCTGCTCTGATGGAGATACTAGAAATTCACAAGGTCTTGAATGCTTAATTCTATTTTAGGGAGGAAATTAATTGGAAAGGCTAAGCCAATCTACCACTGTAGTAAGAGAAGAGTTACAATTTAGTGTAAAACAATTAGACATTATTATTGTTAATATTATTGATATTATTTTAGCTTATAACATTGTTAATATTAGCATCTCTTTTCCCAAATGGCATCCTTTTCCATCCTAATTTTAACATATTTTTAATGACTCTCCTGTTTGCTAGAAGTCAAATCCAATATTAAGGACAAGGAGATTGTGTACTTTGTAATTTGTAATGGCCTAATTCTGAGTGCTTTTTCTAAAGAGTACATGAGATATAAAAAGAACTTAGCCATACAGGCTCCAAGTAGGAGTTACAAGCAGGACTGCATGTTAAAATCATTTGGGAGAGATTTTTTAAAATGTTAATACTATGGAAGGCTGCCCCATACCAATTCTATCAGGCTCTCAGAGGCAAAGTTCAGGCATTTTAACAAAATCCTCAAGGATTTGTATGTACATTAAAGTTTGAAAAGCACTGCTCTAAAGTCAAATGGCTTAAGGCTGATTTGATCACTTCTGTGGGTCGCACACAATGTTGCTTAACATTTCTAAGCTATTTTGTCATTTAAAAAACTAGAATAATCATAACACATAACTCACATACTTGCTCAGTGATTATCAAATGCAATCATGATTGTAAATCACAGTAGGAGATACATAAGTACGCAATAAATGATACGTCTTACTAGTGCTATTATCTCAATTTTGACATTGTCTATGACCTTGGCAAATTTGAGTTTCCCCCAGGGGGAATTTTCTCATGTAAAATGATGAGTAATTCTCTCATTTTCCTTTCAACTATAACATTCAAAGATTTTCTGGTGTCACTTCAAAATTATTATTTCATCATTACAGAAATAGGTTATCTCTGTATGCATGTGCTATCATAAGAATTTAAAAGAGTAAAGGAAATATATGACATCTCTTTCATTTGAGTTAGCTTTTGTGGTTGTTTTGGTTTGTTTTGGAATATGTGTTTATGGATTTGCAATGTCTAAATGTGGTTTGACAGAATGTCAAAGAGAAAGGAGCTGTTTCTATATTCTGGGTGGATTAGTATGGGTTGTCTAGAAAAACAGAATCAATAAGATGTATGTGTATGTGTATGTATGTATATATACATACATACACACGTACATGTATGTATACACACATATATGCATATGTATATACACATGTATGTGTTTGTATATATGTGTAAAAATATATAAAAATATATATGTATAAATAGAAAAAGGATATTTATGATAAGGATGTAAAAAAATAAGGGCATAATAATTGTCTCATGCAGTTGTAGAAGCTGAGAAGTTCCATGATATTCAGTCAGCAAGAAAGGAGAGCCAGTCATGTCATGTTCAGTTCTAGTCCAAGTCCAAAGACTAGAAAATATCTGTGTCCCAGCTTTATGGTAGTAAGGCAGAGAAAAGAAATTCACCCTCACCCTCAACCTTTTTGTTCTATTCAGGCCTTGAACACATAGTGATCACCCATAATGGTGAGGACAATCTGCCTTAATCAGCCTACTGATTAAAATGTTAATCTGATCAGAAACATCCCCCACAGACACACCCAGAATACTGATTAACTATATACCTGTGGCCAGTTGATACATAAAACTAGCCATCACACTATGTCAATAAATCAAACTTATTTCCCCTCAAGTTTCTCAGTCTTCAAAAACCTATAGAATAAGATTGCTAATTTCAGTACCTATATGTTGTCTTATGTTGCAGGTCTTTTTCACTTATTATCCATTTCTGAACAAATTGCTTATTGAAAATTTTGTACAAGAAGGTGGTTGTTACACATTCTATTTTCATGCTGTATTATGGTTTCTATTTTAAGTTTGTAATTCTCCATTACATCAACCTGGAACAGAATTACTAATATTAATTGGTAATATATTTTTACATCATTATCATCTAGTATTTATTACTATGCTTACTATGTTATGAATATATGTTAAGAATACCCTGTTATGAATAATCAAATATACCCATTACATCTAGAATGCAATCTTCCTGATGGCAGGGACCTTATCTCTCTAATCCCCCAACTTTCTACCAAAGGATCTTGTGAATAGTAAGCATTTATTATTTCTTAAATGAATGGATGCTCTTTTTAGTTTTTCCAAAAATTATATGACTAAGAGGCCATCTCAATTTTCATTTTATCAGTAAGAAATTGTATCAATTCCCTCTTATTACAGTACTGCTGTATAATACAATATCAGTATACAGTAATGCTGTAAAACACTTAAAATAAAATATGTGTTTATTTTTCATATGCTTGCCAGTCAACTGGGACAGTTCATCTAGGCTAGATGGAGTAGGGACAGCTCCACTCCTCACATGTTGATCATGGAACTCAGGATCAAAGAGAAGAAGCTGCTCAGGATAATATTTTCTCTTGGTGAGGACAATATGCAAGAAAGTAAGCATAAACAGACAAGGCCTTTTCAGAACTACATTCAGAAGTGGCACCTTGACCTCAACCCACATTTATTTGGCCAGAACAAATTACATGGTCAAACTCAAAGTCAAGGGCAGGAGTGATACCCTCCATCCACAATTAGGCCATGATAGTGATGTGGATATAGGGAGAACTGGAGGGAGAAGTAGAACCAGTGATTTAATTTGCCTAAGAAACTGAGGCTAAGAAAATTCATTTGATTTGTTCAAGGTCATAGAGTTAGTAGACCCTGGAGTGAAGATTTGACTCCAAATTGTTGGCTCCAATGTTTTAAAACACTTTACTATGCTTTGATTAATAAGTTGTAATGAATCCATTCTTGGTTAACATGGTAAATATCATTCATTCGTTCTCTCTCTCTCTCTCTCTCTCTCTGTCTCTTGCATTGAGTTTAGTACAAAAAATAACTAAATTAAAATACAATGCATTTATCACCTTGTTGAGTATGGGGATCTTACAGCTGCAAAGGATTTAATTAAAAGTTGATGATTTAATAGGCAGCTTCCATCTATTGTTTACTCTGGAGGGTGAGATTCAATTTAAAATTGGGCTCCAAATTTCATTTTGGAACAGCATTCTTGTCTTCGGCAGGCAGAAAATGTCCCAAAGGAAGCAGACTTGTCCCTGAATAGGGAGCACTGAATCAGACAGCCAAGAGCAGCTCAGAAGTTAAAATACAAGGATTTTTATGTAGTTTGGTTCTATGAAGGGCTAAGTATTCAGTTGTAGATATATAATTGCATATTTTTCACATATTTGTCCCATCCCACTGGTTCTCACTATGTATGTACCCACATACGTGTGTGTATATGTACACACAGTGTATATATCAATAGGACAAAATTTATATTCATAATATAAAATGACTTATTTCTATTTAATGCAATAAAACACTGGTTAATAAATATCGTAAATACTGTAAAGCTAAAATCCTTTGTAGTTTTTTTTTTTGTGCACTACAGATTGAGAATGAGAAGGAAGACTGGACCATTATTTAGGGTTAAAATCTCAGAATAGCATGAGGTTAGAACATTGAGTTGATGTGGGAAATGTTCTTGCCTTTGCAGATGCTGTTAGTATTTCACTTAGCATTGCCTATACTTAATAGCAAATGCCCTCCAATTGATTTTCTACATAACATTGGTACACATTCATGAAATTGTTATTCTAGCTGCCTGGTCTGACTGAATCTAGAGACCGCTAACAACTCCTAGTAGGCGATTCTGGACCTCCTTTCTCATTATGAATGTCCTTAAATAATAGAGGGTTTGAGGATTTGAGTAGAAAAGTGTTTTTTTTTTAATATTTTATTTATTTGACAGAGAGAGAAGGGGTACAGCAGGGGGAGCAGCAGAGGGAGAGGGAGAAGCAGACTCCACTCAGTAAGAAGCCCGATGTGGGGCTGGATCCCAGGACTATGGGATCATGACCCGAGCTGACCACAGACAGCTTAATCAACTGAGCCACCCAGGTGCTCCTGGATAGAAATTTATCAATATATGCTTCTTCTCAAAAACCAAAAATCTCGTCAAATGTACGAAACTTGTATCAGTATTTTATTTGTAGACATTTATTTATATACACAGCTACATTTTCAGGTATATTGGCAGAATATTATCACTACTTTAAAATCAGGACTTTATTTTATCTGTAATTTAGTTTTAGCATGTGTTAAAATCAATAAAGAAAAGGTTGATTTTCTACAAACCTGAAACCTATTTGTTTTATTGCCAGAGAAATGTAATATATATAATATTATATTAGATGCAAGAGATGAAGACTGTGCCTTTTAAAATCAAGCCAACCAGATTGTTGTACCAGGGTATGTTCATTTCTGAAGGTTGCACAACCACTCATGATTGCCATGATTTGCCTCTGCTGACTGCCATCTATCATAATGAAAATTATTCTGTGGGCCGGATCATTGCTGGCAATGCTGAAAATCAAATTTTTTTTCTTTCTATTAAGACTTCAAATCTCTAAATTTCCATCATTAGAGTGAACACTTTTAAATCTCTCCAAATAAAGTGTCTCTGAGTATATAAAATCAGAGAATCAGAAAGAGCTCTGGTTGTCATTATTGAACTAGGTTTAAATTGGCGTGGCCCTCTCTTAAACTTCTCTAATTGCTTCAAGTGTTGGAGTCTACAACTTGAGTTTGACACATGATCCTCAAGGCCTCCTATTGTGACCACATTGCAAAGTAACTGAGGCAGCCTTTTAAAGCAGCCAGTTTTGCTTTCTCATAAAAATTATAAAAAGGCTTTTACTCACAAAAAGAGTACTAATTAAGCCAATAGCTGTAAAAATGTCCAGAAAGAGCATAGACATAGGAATGCAGAATGATCAGTTAGGCCAGATAATCCTGGATTCCAAACTTGACTCTGCCCCTTACAAGCTGTGGACCCTTGGGCCCTGTCAGTGTTTAGTTCTTCTATTAAATGCATTGTGAATCCTGTAAGTTCACATTTATTGCACACTTCCTGTCCTGGGCTGTGTACAGAGGAATTGCAGGCATTTTCTTATTTATTCCATGCAATAATCTGATAGGGTAGGCATTATTACTTTCCTCATTGTTTAGCTGAAGAAACTGACTTACAGAAGTTAAATAAACTACGGTATAGCAGAACAGTATAACATGAGAGTGCCTAGTATAATAATTGGTTCATTGTAGCACAATACATACTAATTTCAGAGACTGACTTCTAGTTTTCCACTCCTTAAAATTCTTCCTAATCTGTTCATATGAATGTCACTCCAGTTTGGATCTTGTAAAACTTAATTCTTCCACCGTTAACTCACTTGTGCTTGTGGACCTTACTATTCCAGCTACTTCCAGTTCTAAAGTATCAGATAAAAATTGCTACACGAGCCTCCCTACATATTCAAATATTTATTGATTACTTAAGTATGCTATGTAAAGAAAACTGAGTGGTGCAAAAGTCAGTTGAGATCTTTGCTTCTATAGAAATTAATTCTACCAGGGAAAATAAAAAATAAAGAAAAGTGGATAATGAATAAATTAAGCAAGACCAACTGAAGTAACGAGAGGAATGCTACTATAGATATGTAGTCAAGGGAGACTCTCTTAGATGGTATATTAATTTGCTGGAATGGCATAAAAAGCACAAATGAGTGATACAGATTCACATAATCAGAATTTGTTTTCTCATGGTTCTGGAGGCTAGATGTTGAAGACAAAGGTATCAGAAGGTTGGTTTCTTTTCAGGATTGTGAGAGAAAACCTTTTCCATGCATCTCACCTAGTTTAGCTTCAGGCATTCCTTGGCTTATAGATAGCATTCTCCCTGTATCTTCATATTGTCTTCCCTCTAAGTGCATGTCTGGTTCAAATTTCCCCCTTTTTATAAAGACATAGTCTTATTATGTTAGAACCCACCCTAATGACCTCATCATAACTTGATCATCCATCCACAAAGACCCAATTTTCAAATAAGGTCACATTCACAGCTACTGGAGGTTAGAACATCAAAGTACTTTGGGGGAGGGATACAATCTGACCCATGACAGGGGGTGAGATTTAAAGTATGCGCTAAGGGGTAAGTACCTTAATAGTGAATGAGGAACATGCCAGGTATTGGAAACATAAGAAGAAAATCACAAATATTCACCAAAAATATGTACTAAATCATTCCCAAACCATTAATAATAACTCAAACTAGAAATTTTCTAGATAGCCATCAATAGTAGAATGAATAGACTGGGATTTAGTCACACGGTAGAAAATGAAACAACAAGAATTAGCAAACTACAGACCATGGACCAAATATGGCCCACTGCCTGTTTTTGTAAATACAGTTTCATTAAAACACAGCTACTATGTTCATGCATTTACACTTTGACTATGGTTATTTTGACTCCACAATGGCAGAGTTAAGTAGTTGTGAAATAGACTATGTGGCCCACAAAGCTGAAAATACTTGCTATCTGTCTCTCTTGTGTGTGTGTGTGTGTGTGTGTGTGTGTGTGTGTGTGTTGCTGGCTCCCGCTATATAGCAATGAAAATTGGCCATTTACAAATACACACAATAATATAAATGAACCTCACTTATATAATCTTATGCAGAAAAAGTCAAACACAGAAGACTAGATAATATATGATCTCTTTTATATGAAATAAGTAATCAAGGTTGTTGTAATGACAGAAGGAAGGTGTTGATAAGGGGGGAAGGAATGGGGGGATTGCTGGGATGCCAGTAATGAATTCTATTTCTTTATCCAGGTGCTGGTTACAGGAGGAGGGCTCAGTTTCAGTTTGTGAAAAATCATGTAGATTGACAGAGAATACTCAATTTTCAGTATATATATATATACACACACATATATACACACATATATATACACATATACATATACATATATATTAAAAATGAATCCATGTTAAAATAAAGATTGCAAACTTTGCATATTCATATCTAAAACTTAAAAGAGTCAGGTTGCCCACATTATTTGAAGCTTCAGCTATGTTAAATTGAGACACTAATTTGTGATTGCTTCATTCTACCCAGGGCTGATTTAAAGGACTTTCTGCAGTGATCAATGTGGTCTATTCTGTGCTATCCAATTCAGTAGCCAGTAGCCATGTGTGTCTATTAAATAACTGGAAGATCATTAAAGCTACTGAGCAAATGAACTTTTTACTTTGTTTTAATTAGTTAATTCTTTAATTAGTTTAATTTTACTTAGCTTATATTCAATTGGTTTAATTTTGCTGTGTGTGAACAGTGGCTATAATGTGGAAGGGCACAGCTCTCTCTACCGTATGACACAACTCTATCATCATCATTCTTTCTCTCCGCCCTGATCTGTCCCATATCCTTACTCAGGCTCATGCTGTGTAGCATTTAGAAAAATAAAAACCTCAATTTCCATCCTAGTCCAAATATGTGTTCATCTAATGTTTGAAGTCTAAAATTGCTTTTCTTATTTGAACTTTCATTTTGGTAGGGTAGAAACTGAATCGCTGGTAAAGAGCGTAGATTTAATGGCTCTGCAGGTTTATTAGCTGACACACTTGACTTTGAGATTGTTTTGCCTATTATGACTTTATGAAGCTTTTTAATAGGATGTTGTTTTAATGTTGTGTGCCTGAAAAGATATAGGAAATAGAAAAAAAAATTACTTTCCAAATCAGTTGTGCCCCCAATTGCTATAGTGTTAATTTGAGGCATCTTCTCCTGATACTAAGAAAATAATAGACAGCGTATATTGAAAATAAAGTTATGGTGCTCAGAAAAGCAAAAGCAATTGAAAATTCTAAGCTTTAAGTGGGTAATATACTCAAACTCACCTTTTGGGGACATACTTTAAGTATTTTAATGACATTTTTAGATTTTTCATATTTTCAAAACACATGCAGTAATCATAAAAATAGTTCACTCAAACATCATTTCTAACATAGACACAAACACATTTATAAAAGCAAGGAAATGGAGCTATTCAAATTTGGAAGAGCTATGACAATCATGTTATTGTGAGGGTTTACTACTTACTTTGAAGTTGTTGGTGTAAAGATACACTACTGATTTGGTAGTTTGTTTTTTTTTTTAAATTTTTTTATTATTATTTATTTATGATAGTTACAGAGAGAGAGAGAGAGAGGCAGAGACACAGGCAGAGGGAGAAGCAGGCTCCATGCACCGGGAGCCCGACGTGGGATTCGATCCCGGGTCTCCAGGACCGCGCTCTGGGCCAAAGGCAGGCGCCGAACCGCTGCACCACCCAGGGATCCCTGATTTGGTAGTTTTTAATCAGTATATAAAATTTAGAGTAATCTAATAAATTATTATTTGCCTGGGACCAAACAAACAATATTCAAATGATATCACCTTTGGAACATTGTCTTGTTTGTCAAATTAAAAACGAATGACAAGAAATAAGAAAAGCTAAAAATCACCATGAGTATATTGAAATAATTAGCTCTTTGCAAAATTATGGTACTATATAAACCTACATAATATACAGTGAAATATAGCAATCCGTTTGGCAATTTTTTTCTGGTTCTCTAAATTTTTTAAATTCCCTATAAGGAAGGAAGATTAAAATGTTGATCTGTAAAGTTTCAGTTACAGATATATTTCATTAAGTTTTTAAAAATCAGCCATTTCTTTTAGTGATGCTCATCATCCCTAAGAACTGTGTGTTTTGTTGAATTAATTGCCACCTCTTGAACACCATGTCCCAAAGAAATGTGGTGGGGAGTGTGCCTGCATTCACTTGAAAATCACATGTGTATCTACAGTTTTATGTGCATGGTGAATACTCTGTATTTTTAGGTATGGTGGGAGAAAATGTTGAATGGTCTGTCTCCAGAAATTCTGATATCTTTCTAGTCTGTAGATGGAGAAGGGCTTCCCAGATGAGTGGAAGCATTTTCGAGTATCAGATTCTAATTCTCCATACACTTAGGTGTAAGAGATTAGATACAGTTGGACACCATTATGTAACCCACTATTGATGACAAATGGGTTAGTGGTATACTTCATTTTATCTTATGTGACCAATAAACTACTATAAACTTTTTAAAGGATGGTGGTGAATTTCATAGAGCAAACATATATTTCAAATATGTATATCAGAGTTCAGGAATGGTAAGAGTGTGGAAAATTGGTAAGCTAATTGCAACATTGATTTTTTTAAACACATAAATCCCTATATTTTCCTAGTGCCATCAAAGAACACACACAGTAATTCTATATAACATATGATTCCTAGTTTATTACCTTAATCGGAAGTGTCAAAATAAAATGGCAGTGATCTCACCTTTGTTATATAATCCAATATTTTTTCTTGTTTTGGCAATCTGTTTCATTCAAGCATTCAGACATAAGTTAAGACCTTTAGCCCAAATAAGTCATTCAACTAGAACTTTAGGAAGATTCATTTGGGATGAGATCATTAAGGATGGGGAATTAAAATGTTCCATAAGGCAACATATTGAGAACATGCCATCTTCTATAGAGAGCCATGTCTACTTTGTCTTCTTTATAAGCTTGTCAAAAGCAGTGATTTTTTTCAGAACTATCTCTTTCAGAAAGCAGAATTCCAAGCTTTCCTCTCTGATAGTGTCTTCACTTGGACTTCTTCATGCATTCCTTCTCCCTGGAATGATTTACCCTCTTCCCCTCACTTCTTCAAATTTTATCCACACCTGCATCTCAAGTGAATTCTACTGAAAATATTTTGATGTTCTTTACCTTCTTTTTTTCTTTTAGATTTTTAAAAATTTAAATTCATTAGCCAACATATAGTGCATCATTAATTTCATATGTAGAGTTCAATAATTCATCAGTCATGTATAACACCCAGTGCTCATCACATCACAGGTTCTCCTTAATGCCATCACCAAATTACCCCTCTCTCCACCACCTTCCATCCAGGAACCCATAATTTATTTCCTATAGTTAAGAGTCTCTCATGTTTTTTCTCCTTCTCTGATGACTTCCCATTCAGTTTTCCCTCCCTTACCCTATTATCCTCTGTGCTGTTTCTTATATTCCACATATGAGTGAAACCACATAATAATTGTTTTTCTCTGATTGACTTATTTCACTCAGCATAATACCCGCCAGTTCTATCCACATTTATGTAAATGTTAAGTATTCGCCCTTACTGTTGGCTGAGTAATATTCCATTGTGTGTGTGTGTGTGTATATTACACACACACCACATCTTTATCTATCTATCATCTATCTATCTATCATCTATCTATCTATCTATCTATCTATCTATCTATCTATCTATCTACAACACATCTTTATCCACTCATCTGTCAATGGACATCTTGGCTCTTTCATAATTTGGCCATTGTGGATGTTGCTGCTATGAACATTGGGGTGCAGGTGCCCCTTTGGATCACTATATTGTATCTTTGGGGTAAATACCTAGTAGTGACAATTGCTGGGTCATAGGGTTGCTCTATTCTTAACTTCTTGAGGAACCTCCATACTATTTTCCATGGTAGCTATACCAGCTTGCATTCCCACCAACAGTGTAAGAGGATTTCCCTTTCTCCACATCCTCCCCAATATTTGTTGTTTCCTGTCTTGTTAATTTTACCCATTCTGACTGGTGTGAGGTGGTATCTCACTGTTGTTTTGATTTGTATTTCCCTGATGCTGAGTAATGTGGAGCATTTTTTCATGTGTCTGTTGGCCATTTGTATGTCGTCTTTGGAGAAATGTCTGTTTATTGTCTTCTGCCCACTTCTTGACTGGATTGTTGGTTTTTTGGGTGCGGAGTTTGATAAGTTATTTATAGATCTTGAATACTACCCCTTTATCTGATATGTCATTTGCAAATATCTTCTCCTATTCCTTAGGTTGCCTTTCAGTTTTGTTGACTGTTTCTTTTGCTGTGCAGAAACTTTTTATATTGAAGAAGTTCCAGTAGGGATCCCTGGGTGGCGCAGCGGTTTGGCGCCTGCCTTTGGCCCAGGGCGCGATCCTGGAGACCGGGGATTGAATCCCACGTCGGGCTCCCGGTGCATGGAGCCTGCTTCTCCCTCTGCCTGTGTCTCTGTCTCTCTCTCTCTCTCTCTCTCTCTCTCTCTCTCTCTCTCTGTGACTATCATAAATAAATAAAAATTTTAAAAAAAAATGAAGAAGTTCCAGTAGTTCATTTTTGCTTTGGTTTTTCTTGCCTTTGGATATTTATCTAGCAAGAAGTTGCTGCAGCCAAGGTTGAAGGTTGATCATATGGTTCTTGTCCTTTATTTTATTAATGTAATGTATCACACTGATTGATTTGTGAATATTGAACCACTCTTACAACCCAGGAATAAATCCCACTTGGTCATGGTGAATAATCTTTTAATGTACTATTGGATCCCATTGGTTGGTATCTTGGTGAGAATTTTGGCAGCCATGTTTATCAGGGATATGTTTTGTAATTCTCCTTTATAGTGGAGTCTTGTCTGGTATTGGGATCAAGGTAATGCTAGCCTCATAGAACAAATTTGGAAGTTTTCCTTCCATTTCTAATTTTTGAAGCAGCTTCAGAAGAATAGGTATTATTTATTCTTTAAATGTTCAATAGAATTCCCCTGGGAAGCCATCTGGCCCTGGACTCTTGTTTGTTCAGAGATTTTTATTACAGCTTCAATTTCCTTGCTGATTATGGATCTATTCAGGTTTTCTATTTCTTCCTGTTTCATTTTTGCTAGTTTATACATCTCTAGGAATACATCCACTTCTTGCAGACTGCCTAATTTGTTGGCATATAGTTGCTCATAATATGTTCTTAAAATTGTTCATATTTCTTCAGTGTTGGTTGTGACCTCTCCTTTTTCCTTCATGATTTTATTTATTTGGGTCCTTTCTCTTTTCTTTTTGATAAGTCTGGATAGGGGTTTATCAATCTTATTAATTATTTCAAAGAACCAGCTCCTAATTTTGTTGATCTGTTCTACTGTTCTTTTGGTTTCTATTTCATTTATTTCTGTTCTAATCTCTACCATTTCTCTTCTCCTGCTGGATTGAGGCTTTATTTGCTGTTCTTTCTCCAGTTCCTTTAGGTGTAAGGTTAGCTTGTATATTTGAGATTTTTCTAGTTTTTGGAGAAAGGCTTGTATTGCCATGTACTTCCTTCTTATGAGTGCCTTTGCTGTATCCCAAAGGTTTTGAACAATTGTGTTTTCATTTTCACTTGTCTCCATGAATTTTAAAGATTCTTTTTTAAAGATTTTTTTATATAAATTTATTTTTATTGGTGTTCAATTTGCCAACCTATAGAATAACACCCAGTGCTCATCCCATCAAGTGCCCCCCTCAGTGCCCGTGACCCGATCACCCCCACCCCCAGCCCACCTCCCCTTGCACCGCCCCCCAGTTCATTTCCCACAGTTACGAGTCTCTCATGTTCTGTCTCCCTTTCTGATATTTCCCACTCATTTTTTTCCTTTCCCCTTTATTCCCTTTCACTATTTTTTATATTCCCCAAATGAATGAGACCATATAATGTTTGTCCTTCTCCAATTGACTTATTTCACTCAGCATAATACCCTCCAGTTCCATCCACGTCGAAGCAAATGGTGGGTATTTGTCGTTTCTAATGGCTGAGTAATATTCCATTGTATACATAAACCACATCTTCTTTATCCATTCATCGTTTGATGGACACTGAGGCTCCTTCCACAGTTTGGCTATTGTGGACATTGCTGCTAGAAACATCAGGGTGCAGGTGTCCCGACGTTTCATTGCATCTGAATCTTTGGGGTAAATCCCCAGCAGTGCAATTGCTGGGTCGTAGGGCAGATCTATTTTTAACTCTTTGAGGAACCTCCACACAGTTTTCCAGAGTGGCTGTGCCAGTTCACATTCCCACCAAAGGTACAGGAGGGTTCCCCTTTATCCACATCCTCTCCAACATTTGTTGTTTCCTGCCTTGTTAATTCTCCCCATTCTCACTGGTGTGAGGTGGTATCTCATTCTGGTTTTGATTTGTATTGCCCTGATGGCAAGCGATGCGGAGCATTTTCTCTGGGCTTGTTGGTCATGTCGATGTCTTCCTCTGTGAGATTTCTGTTCATGTGTTTTACCCATGTCATGATTGGATTGTTTGTTTCTTTGGTGTTGAGTTTAATAAGTTCTTTATAGATCTTGGATACTAGCTGTTTATCTGATATGTCATTTGCAAATATCTTTTCCCATTCTGTAGGTTGTCTTTTAGTTTTGTTGACTATATCTTGCTGTGCAAAAGCTTCTTATCTCGATGAAGTCCCAATAGTTCATTTTTGCTTTTGTTTCTCTTGCCTTCATGGATGTATCTTGCAAGAAGTTGCTGTGGCCAAGTTCAAGAAGGCTGTTGCCTGTGTTAGCCTCTAGGATTTTGATGGAATCTTGCCTCACATTTAGATCTTTCATCCATTTTGAGTTTATCTTTGTGTATGGTGCAAGAGAGTGGTCTAGTTTCATTCTTCTGCATGTGGATATCCAATTTTCCCAGAACCATTTATTGAAGAGACTGTCTTTTTTCCAGTGGATAGTCTTTCCTCCTTTGTCGAATATTAGTTGACCATACAGTTGAGGGTCCCCTTCTGGATTCTCTATTCCGTTCTTTAAAGATTTTATTTATTTATTTATGAGAGACACAAAGACAAAGGCAGAGACATAAGTAGAGGGAGAAGCAGGCTCCTTGCAGAACCCTGAATCACACCCTGAGTCCAAGGCAGATGCTCAACTGCTGAGCCACCCAGTCATTACTTAAATTCTTCTTCAATTTCTTGACTGACCCATTCATTGTTTAGTAGGATGTTTTTTAGCCTCCAAGAGTTTTCGTTCCTTCGAACTTTCCTCTTGTGATTGAGTTCAAGTTTCAGAGCACTGTGGCCTGAAAATATGCAGGGAATAATCCCAGTCTTTTGGTACCAGTTGAGATCTGATTTTTGACCCAATATATAATCTCTTCTGGAGATTATCAGTACATTTCTTTAATTTAGTTACTAATTGGTTCATATAATTGGCTGCTCCCAAGTTAGGAGCATAAATATTTATAATTGCTAGATCTTCTTGTTTAAAGGACCCTTGAAGTATAATATAGTGTCCCTCTTCATCCCTTACTATATATAGTCTTTAGCTTAAAATATAATTTGTCTGATATGAGGCTTGCTACTCCAACTTTCTTTTGAGGTCCATTACTATGATAAATGATTGTCCATCCCCTCTCTTTCAATCTGAATGTGTCTTTAGATCTAAAATGAGTCTCTTAAGATCTAAAGATGAGTCTTAGATCTAAAATGAGTCTTAAGAAGCATATGGATGGGTATTGCTTTTTTATCCAGTCTGACACTTTATGTCTTTTGACTGGAGCATTTAGCCCATTTACATTCAGAGTAAAGATTGAAAGGTATGAGTTTAGTCCCACTGTATTACCTTTAAAGCCCTGTTTCTATAGATTGTCTCTGTTTCTTTTGGTCTATATTACTTTTGGGCTTTCTATTTCCTTACAGGATCCTCCTTAATATGTCTTGCAGGGATGGTCTGGTGGTCACATATTCTTTCAGTTTCTGTCTGTTCTAGAAGATCTTTATCTCTTCTTCCATCCCAAATGACCGCGTTGCTGGATAAAGTATTCTTGGCTAAAGGTTTTTCCCATTTAGTACCCAGGCTTCCCAAGTTTCTGTGGACAGGTCTGTTGCCAGTCTAATGTTCTTACCCCTGTAGGTTAAGAGCCTCTTGTCTCAAGATGCTTTCAGGATTTTCTCTTTATCTCTGAAATTTGTAAGCTTCATTGTTATATGTTGGGATGTTGATCTATTTTTATTGATCTTGAGAGGAGTCAGATCTACCTCTTGGATTTGAATGCCTGTTTCCTTCCCCAGATTAGGGAAGTTCTCAGCTGTGATTCATTCAAGTATACCTCTGTCCCTCTCTTTCTTCTCTTTTAGAGGCCCCAATCATTCTAATATTGTTTCACTTTATGGCATTGCTGATTTCTCACAGCCTCCCTCATGTTCCATTAGTTGTTTTTCTCTCTTTTTCTAGCTTTCTTCCTTTCCATCAACTTGTCTTCTATGTCACTGACTCTCTCTTCTGCCTCATTTATCCTAGCTATTAGAACATCCAATTTAAATTGCACTCAGAGTATTTTTAATTTTGGCCTGATTAGATTTCATTTCTGCATTAAGAGGTTCTCTAGTGTTTTTTATGCTTTTCTCAAGCCCAACTAGTAATCTTATAATTGTTATCCTGAATTCCAACTCTAACATCTTACTTATATCCATATAAATTAAATCTGTGACAGAGAGTATTACCTTTATTTCTTTTTTTGTTGTGAATTCCTCCTTTTAGTCATTTTGCCCAGAAAGAAATGGATGAGGGAAAGAGAGAATATAATCTCACAGGACAGACAAAACAGGGTGATTCACTTGGCCCTGAGTGTCTTTTGGTCTGTGTTAGAAGGCATTATGTCCCAAAAATGTAAAGAAGGCAAAACTTATGTATATAAATATATATATATACAAAAATAAAATTGAATACAGTGAAATGAAGACAAAAATGAAGAATATATTCATAAAATTAAATCCAAAAAATGAAAGCTTAGAAAAGACTTAAAAACAAAGAGTTGATAAAATAAGAAACTAGTGGGCAGCCCTGGTGGTGCAGCAGTTTGGCACTGCCTGCAGCCTGGGGTGTGATCCTGGAGACCCAGGATCAACTCCCACATCGGGCTCCCTGCATGGAGCCTGCTTCTCCCTCTGTCTGTGTCTCTGCCTCTCTCTCTCTCTCTGTGTCTATGAATAAATAAATAAAATCTTTAAAAAAAAAGAAACTAGTCAAAAAGGAAAAAAAGAAAAAAAAAGGAACTGAAAATTTTAAACTGAAAGATATATGAATCCTAAGAGAAAACCTGGAGTTCTAAATACTAAATACTATTTAGTTTTACAGTCTTGTTTGGTTTGTAAATTTGGTGTTCACCTGTTTTTTCAGCTGATCTTCCAGGGGAGGGGTCTGTTGTGCTGATTCTCAGATGTCTTTGCTTGGGCAGAGTTGCACTGCTCCTTGCCAGGGGGCTGGACTTGGTGTAAGCTGGTTGTTCTCTGGCTTTTGTCCCTGAAGGCTTTTCATGCCTCTTTAGAGGATGAGAATAAAAATGGCCACTCAGGACCTCCAGCATCAAAATTGAAGGATCACTGTATCTGTGAAACTCTGAAGACTCCTACGGTGTGTGCCCACAGCGATCCTCCCAGAAGAAGGAAGAGGGTCCCCTCATTTCTGTCCTTTACAGACCCCTGCACAGAGAGTGTTTGCTCAGTCTTGTGCACACCTGCTCCAACCCTCCCCAGGGAAAGGCAGAGGGTTGCCATGTTCCAGTTCTTTGCAGGGCCCCAACAAGGACAGTGGTCACCCAATGGGACCATGGTCTGAGTTTTATGGCCAACTGAGCTGAGAAACCTCTCCCGGACTTACTGACCTAAACCAGTTGTCCTATTCCAATGCTTGGGAACTCTGCTGGCTCAGGCACTTCTGCTTTCTGTGATTCCAGGAATCTTGAGACCCTACTTTCTCATCTGCCCCACTTTACCACTGAGCACCTTTCAGGCAGGGAAGTCTCTCATTGGAGTAGATTTCTAAAGGTTCCAATTTTGCACTCTAGAGTTGTATTACTTTCCCTTAGCTGGCTTACGCAGGTTCCCTCCTGCTACCATTTATTTTCTGATATATCCCCTTAGTTTTGGCTTTCCACACTCCTATCTTACAAAAAGTGGTCACTTTTCCATTTGTAGAATTCAAGCCACTCTTTTCTTACATCTCAGGTTGAATTCATAGTTGTTCAGGATGATTTGATAGTTATCTAGCTAAGTTCAGGGGACTAGATGAAACTAGGTCACAACTCTTCTGCCATCTTGCCTCAGCCCCAAAATTTATAGCTGTCCTTTACCTCCTTGATCTCTTACTTGTATCACACATTTGGGGCACATAATCTATTATGTGAATTATATTGGGTCAAATTATTCTAGAAAACTAAGATTTCTCTTGCATACGAAATCATGAAGTCTACTGAAATTTTAATATTGAAAGTGAATTTTATCTGATATACATATAAGTTATTTGTTAATTTTTTCTTTGTTTTTGCTAAACTCTATTTTATATAAGCCCTATTTTATTTTTGCTAATCTCTATTTTATTTTTGCTTGAGACTAAGTGTGATCACGGAGCATTTACTTGTCCCTTTGGATAGCACCTGAGTAGAGCTCAGATCATAGTAGCAGTAAGTAAAAGTTCAGCTAATAATATTTATAATAATAGTAATATATCCATGGAGAGAAATGTAAGTAGAATATTAGCATAAAAATGTCTCCAGGCTTCATCTGTGAGAAGCCATCGAAGATAGCTTGACCCAGTGGAGAAAGCTATAGCATATTTAAGTATTTGCACTGTGCAGAAAAGTCTTTGTCCTCTTCTGCTGAATGGAGTTGTGAATTATTTACATAACTATCATATAACAACTTATTGACTTCAAGATTGTAAAGTACCCTATTAATGTTTTAAGCATTTCCCTTTATTCTAACACAAGTAAATTATTGAGGCAATGTTAAAATGTTTTATGCTTTGACTAATGAGTAGAGAAAGTGTATATCATATCTTATTTTAATTGGCTGTTTACCTTATCCTATGAAAAATCATACATTTATTATTTCAGACGTAATTAACTATGCATATACTCCCTGATATATCTGTATGCCATTTTCACATGCAATTTAGTCATTAAGACACATAGCTGTGCAGATAATTGTTACTTAGAAAATGTCACTCTTTTTTCAACAAGGAGCTGCATTTCTACCTAGAGGCAAAGCCAAATTTTTACCATATCTCTTTCCTTCATGTCATCCTCTTGGTGCTATCTATACAAGCTCTATTATTGGTTTCTTAACATCTTACACTCTCAGTCAACAGATCCTGCCAGTATAAAATAGACTACCACCACAACAAGTTCGTAGCAATAAATAAGAATTCTTTCAAAGTGGCATGGCATCTCCAGGAACGGAGTGACTCCAAAGCAATATCTCCAGTAACATCCTCATAATTTATTAGTCTAGTCCATCCTATCATCTAAAGGAATGCCCTTTGATAAACTGGACCTTGACTATTTTAGAAGTTAGGACTATTTTTCAGAGTTATATTAGTATAGTATAGAATGAAAAAACTCAGATCTTCCTTTAATATCTGTAGCAGGTGAAGGTTTTATTTAGTTTATATATTCCTTATGCCTTATATTCCTTTAGTTTATATATTCCTCACAAAATCATGAAATAGACAGGAAATTTCTGTTTTCTGCAACACTCAGGCCAAAACCAGGTCTAAAGCCACTGTCTCACTCTTATGAAAATATGACCAGAAAATGAATCAATTTCACCATTAAAGAGCCCTAAAGAAAAATATTCTGCAGTCTCCTGAAGACTCCTAATGAATGTCAGAGGTTTCTTTCCCAGGGATCCTCAGACTAGTTTCCCAAAATCAGAAGTGAGTTAAAATAAGTATATTTTATATATTTTTCTTTCTTAGATGAAAAATGCCTCTCTCTTGCCTAAGATATATAAAATTCCATTAGGCTACTGTAGTTAAATTTCAAATGCCCAAAGTAAGCAATGTAAATGTAAGATGGTTGGGCATAATATAATTGAGAGCCCTGGTATTTATAGTAAACTAGAGAAATCAAGTATTATCAAAAAATTTTCACAGTTAAATTCTTTTTAAAAAAAAAATAACCATTCATACATTTTATTTTTTTTAATTCAGTTCATTAACATATCATGTATTATTAATCTCAAGGTAGAGTTCAGTGACTTAGCATTTGTATATAACACCCAGTACTCATTACAT
This sequence comes from Vulpes lagopus, assembly GCF_018345385.1. Taxonomy (NCBI): domain Eukaryota; kingdom Metazoa; phylum Chordata; class Mammalia; order Carnivora; family Canidae; genus Vulpes; species Vulpes lagopus. The sequence goes on from NC_054830.1 coordinate 42,661,873, forward strand.
CATATGCCCTCCTTAATACCCATTACCCTGTTACCATTAAATTTCTTTAAAAAATACTGCACAATAGTACTCTTTTTTATTTTTCCAAATAAGTTGAAAATTTGTGTCTACATAAACCTGCCCTCTGATATTTATAACAGCTTTATTAGTAATTGTTAGAATTTAGAAGGAACCAAGATGTCCAATTCATAGGTATATGAATTCATAAATAAAATGTACACCTAGACAATGGAATATTATGCAAAGACATTAAGGGATCCTAAATGCATATTTGTGAGTGAAAGAAGCCAATCTGAAAAGGCCAGTTACTATATTTCTAATTATATGACATTCTAAGTAAGGTAAAGCTATGTAGACAGAAAAAGTCAATAATTGTCATGGATTAGGGGAGAAATAAGGAAAAATAGGGAGAGCACAAAAGATTTTTAGGGTAGGGAAACTATTTTGTATGATACTATTGTTAAAACCCATAGAGTTAAACCTAAAGTAAACTATAGGCTTTGAATGATTCTGATCTGTCAGTGTAGCTTTGTAATTTGGAAAAAAAATGTTCCACTCTGGTCAAGGATATTGGGGGTGGGGGAAGCTATGCATGTGGGGAGGGGGGTATATGAGAACCCCCTCTAATTTCTGATTTCTGTCTCTGTGGACCTAAAAATCCTCTAAAACGTGAAGTCTATTTAAGAGTTTAAAAGAGAGAAACAAAACAAAATAGAAAAACACTAGCCACCGAAGAGATTCTACAAGCTCTCTGGCTTTCAACTGCTAGCTAAAATCTAAATGAAGATTGCTTTCTACTTTATCTCAGGATAGAAGAATCTTTCTCTTCCTGTTAATATGTATAACATTATTTTTAAAATATTTTAAAGAATTTTAAAGACAATTTGTAGGTAAAGTTACCAGTTCGGGGTATAACTGAGTGGCTTTGAAAACTATAGTAATATAGCCTTTTGAAATGAAGTTACCATAGAGCAACATGTATTTGCATAGTCTCACTTATAATTTATTTTTAACTGCTTTCTATGTATTCTTAGATCCTTTTTACCATCTTTTGTTTATTTTTCTCTTTTTAATTGATTCATTTGGTCTGGAGATCATCTTCTATTATTTATACTGTTTATATTCATGTTATGTTGAGTCCCTCATCCCTCAAAATCCAACACTTAGATTTAACAAACAATACTATTTTTAATTTAAAAAAAAAAACAGTAGTTTTTAGCTTTTTCTTTGTTTTTTTTATTTCCTTTTTTCTTTTTTTTTTAAATATTTATTTGAGAAAGAGTGTGTGTGCTTGTGTGCACATGAGTAGCAGGAGGGGGAGAGGAACAGAATTTCAAGCAGACTCCCTGCTGAGAGCAGAGCCCACTGAGGGCTAGATTTCAGGACCCATGAGATCATGACCTGAGCCTAAACCAAGAGCCAGATGACCAACCTAGTGAGCCATGCAAGCACCCCTGTTTTCTTCCTTATTTTAATTTTGTTTTCTTATTGTTTTTCTTCTTGAGCTGAATTCTTTATGTTTCATTCCGCTAAGAATGACAAAATTTATTTTTTTAAAGATTTTATTTATTTATGAGTGACACAGAGAGAGAAGCAGAGACATAGGCAAGCTGCCTGCAGAGTCTGATGCAGGATTCAATTCCAGGACTCCAGGATCATGACCTGAGCCAAAGGCAGATGCTCAACCACTGAGCCACCCAGGCTTCCCAAGAATGACAAAATTTAAATCCAGAAGTAGTTCTCTGAATATAATTTTGCCTGCTGCCCCTATATTTTGATAATTATTGTTGTCAATATTACTATTTTTAGTGATTATATTATTTAAATTTTGAATTATTTTTGTATCCTCAGTCACTTGCAGAAAGTAACTTTGTAACTTTTGAGTAAATGTTTGATAAATGAAAAAATTTCTAGTTTAGTTATTGTGTAAGTTCATATATAGACTTCTCAGACATAGATGTTTCAAATAAAAATAAATACATGATTAAGTGTGATGCCAGTGGGGAAGAGGATTTTTTTCTCTTTTAAACTACAAAAATATTTTAAAACAGCTCATTTAATATCCATTAATTCCCCATATGTATTAAATAATATACTATGCAATAGGGTTTTTAAAAAATATTTTATTATGTATTCATTAGAGACACAGAGAGAGACAGAGACATAAGCAGAGAGAGGAGAAGCAGGATCCATGCAGGGAGCCTGATGTGGGACTTGATCTTAAGACACTGGGATCACGACCTGAGTCGAAGGCAGAACCTCAACCACTGAGCCACGTGGGCGTCCCTATGCAATAGGTTTTAATAAAGTATTTACCATATAACAAGAATATAAATCAACAGGAACTCATTTATTTTTATAATAGGTTATATTGAAACTAGCACCTAAGTAGAAACTTCCTCTAAATACCTATTTTACCTTACAAGAAATTCTACTTTTAATAATAAATCTAAAGATATATATATATATTTTTAATGTTTCTGAACCATAAAATACATGAATCTTGTATTGGTAATAGTTAATTAATGATAAGAAAATTGACGAGAGCTTTTCCACTGAGTACCTGGGCAGCAAAAACGAGCAAAGAAAGAGACAAAGTAAGGGCCGGGGTGGGGGTGGGGGTGGGGGGCTGGGGAGAGAAGAGCCAACAGAAACTCACAAGAAGAGACCTGGTCTTTAATGGTCTCTGTTTTAGATGCATTCCCAGTTCTTATCACATTTTATGGACCCTGAAATTCTAATGTGAGGACATCTGTTTAACAGCCAATGAATCAAATAAATGATTCCCAGAGGGCTCTAAAAACTCAAAGTTTGCCTTGCAATTTCTGTTAAATGATTTTAAGTAGATTTGTTACCTAAATGTAAGCACCTGGTAAGAAGGCATGACTACTTGTATTTCGGGTGGAATATTTTGCTTTCATGACTCCATGACCAAATTCTGTCTTCATCTCAAAGGTAACTGGACAACTATAGAAAGAAAGCAGAACACTTTTTTACAATAATATTTTTCAATGACTTTCTTCTAAGCGTTGGTCAGCAAACTTTTTTCTATAAAGGGCTAAATAAAAAATATTGTCAGTTTTTCAGGTCATATATGGTCTTTACCATAACTCCTCAACTTTGCCTCCTACCGTGAAAGCAGACATAGACAATATGTAAACAAATAATTGTAGCTATGTTCCAATAAAAACTATTATAAAAAACAGGTAACAGGCTAGGTATGACCCATGTTTCCCTTTTTTAATACTGAAGACATTCAAGCACTTTAAAGTGTTCTTTCTAAGATGTTTCAAGTAATTTATACAGCCCATCAGTGTTTATTTGGTCATTTTTGATACCAATTATTTCCACAAAAATTTGCCTAATTATGTCTGTGAATTTAGGTGAGATGTTTATCTCTCTATACCTCATTTTTCTTGAATGAAAACTGGTAATCATGATAATGCTTCACAGTGTTGTCACAGACTTAACTGTGATAATACCTAAAGTTCTTGGAGCAGTACCAGGGCACATAGTAAGTGTTTGATAAATATTAGATATTACTCTTATTAATTAAAACGTTTAGTTTGTATAGGGTACAACAAATATTGCACATATGTTAGTTTCTTTCTCCAGTTAAAAAATTCTTATAGGAAAGGAAGTAAAAGACATCAATCCATGGAACAAACCTTTATTTTCTCCCTTTCACTTTTTTCCTATGATAGAAGTCATTAGGCATTTTGAAGAGAACAGTGACATGATTTCCCTTGGCAGGATCTGGATGTGGCCTGCTTTATGGACAAAACACCAAAGCTCAGCAAGCCTAAAGGTGCAGAGATCTGTTGGGAGGCTATTGCCATAAATCTGGGAATAGGTTGATCTTGGCTTGAACCATATTTCCTAGTGGTGGTAGGAATTGGTCATATTATGGATATAGAAGACAGAACTGGGCAGCCTAGGTGGCTCAGTGGTTAGCACCGCCTTCAGCCCAGGGTGTGATCCTGGAGTCCCTGGATCAAGTCCCACATCCAGCTCCCTGCATGGAAACTGCTTCTCCCTCTGCCTATGTCTCTGCCTCTCTCTCTCCTTGTGTCTCTCATGAATAAATGAATAAAATCTTTAAAAGAAAAAAAAAAAGAAGATAGAACTAACAAGTTTTGCCAGTGTACTGGATGCAAAGTATAAGAAATCAAAATGACTGACAGGCATTCTACTGTTTCTGATGGAAAGATTATGCTTCTTGACATAAACTGGGATGGGGTAAAATCTGTGAGGAGAAGGCTTAGGGTGAGGAGGACAAAGGAATTAAGAGTTTGCTTTGAGAAATGCTTTGGTTATATGTATGTTTGGTTGTATGTATATGTATATATGGTGGTTATATGTATCAATTTGACTAGGCTAGAGTCACTGGTTAATCAATCAAACACAAAACCTATGTATTGCTGTGGAAGCTATTTTGTAAATGCAATTAGAATCCATAATCAGTTGAATTCAAATAACAGAGATTATCTTACCTAGTCTGAGTAGGCCTCATTTAGTCAATTGAAAGGTGAAGCTGAGGCTTCCATAAAAAAGAAATTGCTCCTATGGTTAATAATTTGAGCCCTTGGCTGAGAGTTCTAGCTTGCCATTTCTGACAGCCTGCCCTACAGATTTCTTACCTTCTTGGTCAGGGTCCAGCATCCTACAAGCCAGTTGACTGCAGCAATGTATCTCCTCCTGGCTCTGCTTCTCCAGTAGAACCTCTGTCTGATTTGTGATTCACTGAGGATGTGCCAGTCTGGAATTAGAGGAAGGGTTTGGTTAGAGACAGAATTTGAGACTCATGAGCATGTAACGTTAATCATAACCTTGAGAATGGATGCAATTTACTGTGCAATGAGTAGAGATAGGAAAAAAATAAAAGAACTGAGGATGGAGCTGTGGGGATGCTGAGAGGTAGAATTGAAAAAAAAAAAAAAAGAATAAAGGAAGGAGTCTGAAGATTAACCAGAGACATGGTTAAAATGAGTCTAAAGGAAGTCAATTCCTGGAAGCCAAATGAAAAACTTGTTTTAAACAGGAAGGACTGGGGCATCTGAGTGGCTCAGTGGTTGAGCATCTGCCTTTGACTCAGGTCGTGATCTCTGGGGGTCCTAGGGTGGAGTCCCTTATCAGGCTTCCCAGAGGGAGCCTGCCTCTCTCTCTCTGCCTATGTCTCTGCCTCTCTGGTCTCTCATGAATAAATAAATAAAATCTTGAAGAAGAGGAAAGAAGAAGAAGAAGAAGAAGAAGAAGAAGAAGAAGAAGAAGAAGAAGAAGAAAAGAAGAAGAAGAAAGAAGAAGAAGGAGGAAGAAGGACCAAGAAGAGTGTGGCATGAACAGAAGGAAGCAAAAGAAAGTATGAAACCATGAACTGAACACTTAGTCTGAGATCAGAGGCTTAAAGAGAAGGATAGATTAAAACCTAAAAATAAAGAAAAGAAAGATCTCAATGCACCCAAGGAAAAAGAAGTCCTCCCAACATCCTTCCTGCTTATTCTCCCAAAGCATTACACAGCTGACCCACCTTACCACATCCTGGTTGATAGCAACTTTTCCATTAAACACAAACATGACTCAGTAGTCAGTGATAAGCCATCCGTATGCTAAGTGTTTCCCTTGTATAACTGACTGTGTAATGGCTGAAACTGAGAGATTGGAACAGAAGTTATCAAGTGACTCTAAGGATTGCCAAGTATCCAAGATTGGAACAATTACCACGGACATACAAAGGAACATATGTAGATGACTGCTTAGTACAGAGAATAATTCAGTACAAATGTTATCCTGTAGCCACCAAGACCTTAAAGGAAGGATCTGAAAGATCCCTGGAGTTCTCATCATGTACGTTTCTAACCATAGGTACAACATTGAGCAAATGCCAGATGATTCTGGAGCCCCATAGTTCTAATTCTTTAAAGATCCAGTTCCTCTGCCTTATCAACTTGTTCTGCTGTGAGTTCATTTAGCAATACACTATATAGCATGAATTATTCCCCTTCCCCATTTGCTTTGTTATGAGCTGAGTATGGTTAAATACACTCACCTTTTAATATTATTTTGATATTTGTATTTTGTATCATTTTAAATTTTGTTGTACCTTTTTATAAATCAAATGATTGCTCACATAAAAATAAATGTATAAATACATACATACATAAGACTGATAACCTGAAGAAAGAAGAAAATAATAAGTAATAAATAATAAGGGAAATATTTATGGATTAGGTCAGATCAAAATTATGGATTTATTTCTTACATAGGACATCATGGACAAAATTAGCAGTCTGGAAGGATATATTTTCAGTATCTAAATTGAAACAAGATATTACTATGTGGAATACATAAACCTTGCCTTCAAATCACCAACAATAACAACAAAAGACATTAAACTTGATAAAAGGAATAGAAATGTAATTTAATAAAAAGGAAAGTGCATATGAAGAGAAAGTCCATGTTTTTAGTAGTTAGAAAAAATGGTTATTAAAATAATTGTGTGAAATAATTTTATACCATCACATTGACAAAAATTAGAAAGTGAGAGAATTTTAGCTGCTGGTGATGGGTGAAAAATGGAACCATTTGGGGCTCTGCTGGTGAGATGTAAACTGGCACAGACTTTCTGGAGAGCAATCCATCAGATTTAATGAAATTAAGTGTGCATTAATCTAATATCACTGCTGGTTTTACTCCCCATCCCACAACCTGACAGCCCAAAGGAAAACTCATGCATAGAACCATATGGTGGCAAATACAGGAAGCTCTTTTTAGCATTGTTTTACACAAACAGAGAATTGAAAGCAGCCAAATGTCCTACAAAGGTGATAAATAAAATAAATACAGTGGGTTCTTTCGGTGGAATATAATGCAATAGAAATAGTGAGTGAGTTATACACAGCTAAATGAATAAATAAAAAAGAAAAGGTTTAATGGAGAAGAAATTAAAAATGCTAGGTCAATGTTCTCATTGTGAATTAAATCTGCATAAGAAGAACTATATTAAACTATACTATGTTATTTTAAGGAAACATATAGGTCTCAGGCCATGTATTAAGCACTTTATAGTGCCTACTTGTATGTGGATAAGGAACATGGGTAAAGAGACAATAATCTTATACCATAATAGGAAGAATATTACAGAGATGATGGTTATGGTTTCCCAGCTTTTTAATTTTGAGAGTATTTGAAGTTAAAAAAAGTTTAAAAAAAGCTTAAAGAGCATACCCTCATAATCACCATTCCAAAGCTTCAGTCAGCATTATTTCTTTGATTACTCAGTGTTCCCTTGTTGAAAATTGGAAGCAAAATGAACTTTCATTTCTTCATCCATGTTAGTAAAACATTTCTCTGTTCAGCTAAGTAAGAAAAACAGACTTCTCAGAACCACCATGCTGATCTGTTGTTGACTCTCTGATTGTTAAACGGTGTCTTACTCTTTCTAATTAAAGTTTTCCTTAATGGAGTTGCATTAGAGTAGGTCAACTTAAGTTCCTTTAACCTGATGAAGTAGGGATAAGCAAAGAAGTCTTTATATTTTTCTTTTTAAGTTACTATTGTTCACAACTTCAAAGCTTCAAAAGATGAGTTTATGCATCTGTTTTCTTACTAAATAATTTATGATTTCAAGTATTATACGACATTAATAAGTGAATAAGCAGCACTATGGAGCTGCAATCTCATAGAAAAATAGTGGTAATGGAGGTTCCTTATATATTTCCAGTGTACAATAGCTTAAGCACATTATGTTAAACTTGGCACAAGAAGAAATGTAGTTTTTCAAAATACTGAACAAATCAGAGAACTATCATGTAACATTCCTTTCCTAGTGACCTCTAAAAGTTGTTGTTGTTTTTCTTCTAAACCCATTTGATTTGTGTTATTTGATGTGCTGCTTCCTTTCTCTGGCCTTCTCTCTTAACTTTGTGACTGCCAAGGGGGATTTACTTTGAATGTCTCTACAAGTTGATTGATTAATACAATGATATAGTCTCCATCAGAAACTGCCACATAGTCTGATGTATTGATTGCACTATCAATTGAAATACTGAAATAGCATTATGTAGAAAAACCCAGGTAGATTTTTTTTTTTTTTAATCTGGACCCATAGTATTGTGAAAGCGATGAAGGTGGAGGGGATATTTCTCTTGAACTAGAATGCTTTACTTAAAATGTAACAAAAGCAATGATACAGCTAAAAAAAAAATTATTTGATCAAGAAATACAGCCATCTGTAGGAAATTTCATAAGGCGCGGCCTGGGCAGGAAATGTCTTCAGGCTCACATAAAATTAGGTCATTTTCTGATGTGTCTTCCAAAAATTAGGATGTTAAAAACTAAATGTCCACTTTGGGAATCTAATTTTGGCTCTCTGATTATCCTGAAATGCTGGAAGAGGGAGAATTTGACTAGAAGAAGAAGAATGGAACTTTCATTTGAGGGAAAAGAGAGTTATCAAGATGTCCACATTGACATACCAATGATAGTAAGCAAAATAAGCCTTTGTTTCTGTTAGGGCTAACCTCCATTTTTGTGGTCAAAAGTTAATACTACCCTGATTTCAAAATTTGACGGAAAGCTTCTGTAAGATGCAAGAAAGTTAAACAACGTTCCTCCACAGTCAAGAACATTTTAACCAGAAATTATAGTGTCTGTATCTACCAATCTTTCTCCTCAATTTTGACAGGAACCAGAGAAACAAACTTACTGAGTGGGGAAAAAAAAATGTTTCCCTCTACTACTTATTTCATAAAAGAAAACATATGGTTTGAACTCTACTCATTTCACAATGATTTAAAACTCCGAATTGGAAAGATGGCTCAGCTCCACACCATTCAGTTTTTGCTTTAGCAGATGAACACTTAGAGCCAAGTAAATATATCTATTTTTTTTTCAGATATAGTATAGAGATGGAGTCCTATGGCACAAAAGAAATATAAGACAGAAGCCAATATATGTAAAATAGAAAATCATAGAAGTGCTGTGAATAAAGCAGGAAGAGATAGAGTCTGTGAGCTGCTCTGTTCATTCACTCTTGTCCCTCACCCAACTTGTGCCACCCTCCCCCGCGCAAATGATACCTCAAGGCTTTTCTTTACATAATAAAGTTTGCAAACCACTGGTCTACACTGTGCCCCAAAATATTCACTCCTATTTTCTCAAATGCTATGCATATTTTCCTAACTTAAGTCTAAAATGATATAGAATCAAGATTCTTAGATTACAGAGAAATTCAAGGACATATATGGTATTTTATTCTGCTAATCACCCCACAATCATTTTTTGATAGGTCTGTGGCTATACTAATAATGACATAGTTTTTTCTAGTAAGTTTTTTCCCCCATGACACAGCAACCTATTTTGTCATGAATCATATTCAAGGCAGCCTCCTGCACACTGTAGTTCTTCTCACAAAAGGTATCTTAATACTCCCTTAAGACTTGGTGCCTGCAGAGGGGCAATCCCTCAGTCCCACAGCAGTTGGCTTATTATCTCTCATTCCCAGTATTCAGCAGATTTCATGCTATATTCTTTGAATTCAACAAACATTTTAGGAATGAATAGAACAAATGGGTAAACTGAAAACAAGTAAACGGATGTTTGGTTGGCTGGAAGAAATAAGTTCTACACAGAAACAAAGCTAGGGAAGAGAGATACAGGAAGATTGCCCTTTGGCTTTCTTGACTAGTGGCTTGAGTTGTAACTGGACAGGTCAAGAGATTGGGAAGGGTATAGGAGATTATGTAGCTGAGGAAGTCTTAGTAAATTTTATTATGCTCAGGTGAGTTTGCATACCACATTTCTACTATGTCTTCTGTTGTGTGCGTTAGGCAAAATAAAAATAGTTTCTCGTCCTTTTTTAATTCTAAAAAACAGTGATCTCTTCATCTCTAAGATTCTCTGGGACCAAAAGTAACCACAGCTACATGAGGAAGGACTGCAGTTACTACCAATATGGAGTGAAATGAGAGACTGTAAGATATGTTAAAATCTTGTGTCTGTCCACAAAATGATTGACACGTATGATTGAAGTCATTAGGTTCACAAAGCTTTGAATTTTTTATCATGCTTGATTGTGAAGAACCATGTATAGAATGAATCTTCCCATTTTTCTGTTGAGGATTCTAAAGCTAAGGGAGTTAGTGCACAGAACACATATATGTTAAATCTGGAACTTAAATTTACATACAGGGCTCTCAATCTATGTGCTCTTCAAGTATTACATGCCTCATCCACCTTGTTTCCATGTATCTTGTTCTATGATATAATTGGTTGAACTGTGTAAAGTTACCATTTTTGTGGGTCAAAAAATGGCCAAATTTGAGCAATTACATATGGTTCAGCTAATAAGGAATGGGCCTATATTAACTCAAGTATACCTCTCATATTCATGCATAATAATTTGAAAAATTCCACAATGTTTTTATTTTAGTAAAAAGAATAACAAGGAGAAAGCAAATATATCATGAAGGCTAGGAAATGAGATGTATTTTATAATAATCAAGACTCATTATATAATCAGTTAGGCTTGATACCTCCCTTAACATTGTGCTTATTGGGATCCCTGGGTGACTGTGGTTTAGCACCTGCCTTCAGCCCAGGGTGTGATCCTGGAGTCCTGGGATCAAGTCCCACATTGGGCTCCCTGCATGGAGCCTACTTCTCCCTCTGCCTGTGTCTCTGCCTCTCTCTCTCTCTCTCTATCTCTCATGAATATATAAATAAAATCTTTTTTAAAAATGTGCTTATTTGTTGCTCCTTTGAAACTACCTGGACCTATGCTAGTTGATATTTGAAATATAAATATGTTATTTATAACCTGGTATACTTAGGGTATATATGAAATGATGCTCAAAGCTGACTATTAGAAGATCTGAAATAAATCCACAGAAAATATATAAAATTTCATAAACGAGTTCAAAAATTAAAAATACCCAGAAAAAGGCAGTCCCCTGGTGCAGCGGTTTAGCGCCGCCTGCAGCCCAGTGTGCGATCCTGGAGTCCCGGAATCGGGTCCCACGTTCCCACATCAGGCTCCCTACATGGAGCCTGCTTCTCCCTCTGCCTGTGTCTCTGCCTTTCTCTCTCTCTCTCTCTCTCTGTCTCTCTCTCTGTGTGTGTGTGTCTCTCATGAATAAATAAATAGAGTCTTTAAATAAAATACCCAGAAAAGAGTATTTTTTGGAGAAGATTAATATGGAAGACTCCTATATATGAATTCAATAACATGAATATTTACATCTAAGTGTGTTTTGTCCCTGATTTCATTATCAAAATATATCAGTCCATTGATACCCAGAGATATGATATGACTTTCTTAGATTAGTAATTCAGGTTTATAGACTCTGAATAAAAACAGAGTCCTCCAAAATACAAAAATAAATACAGGAGTCAAAACAAAACAAAACAAAAACAAAAAAAATGATAGTGTTGAAAGGCAATACAATCAATAAAGTTAGTTCAAATGAAATGAAAACCAGTCTAATTATTTCACAGGGCATTATATTAACCTATTTTCATATATTTATCAAGGTGCTGAAACTAATATATGACTAGAGGGAGCTTGTATATTCACTATTGTATTACCTAAAATGTGTATAGCCCTGTTGCATAAATACAAAGAATGATTTTCCTCCTCCAATTAATATCATAAAATACAAAACATGCCTTCACTTTTCTGATTGACAGCCCCAATTTTGGTTATATATTCTAACTAATGGAATGAAAATTGCAATACATGAATCAATTACAGTTGTTCAATTGTGTATTTTGTAAAGTGAGGACAGTTTAAATTATATATGATTTCATTGTGTATGTGTCATGGTATCTTAACTGACAACACTACCATTGGTAAACTTGGTTTTAATGAAGAGCTTATCTGGATGCACACAGCCCTATCCAATTGCTCATTTCCTATCTATTGTTATTTATGGAAGAAATAGATCTTTATTAATATTTAGATATCTTCATATTTGCATTTGACACAGGAGTTTACTCTGATTTGGATAGGGCTTTCAAACAATACCATACAGGTGGTATCTATGTGGTATTAAACAAATCAATTACAGCTCTATTCCTAATATGATCTCTCCCAACCCCCAAAAATATTTAAAAAGATAAAAAAGTAAAGCAGTTTTGTTGATTCAGTGAGCAATAAGATGCCTCAAATATTCAACTTCAGCCTTATCTAAGTTAATGGACACTAGCATATTTTATACAGCAATTTTAAGGAAACTAAAGTGAATTGACAGCTTTTAGTTTATCCATATGTCTAGTTGCTAAAGCCAACTGATATGAATTGGATAACCCCCTGAATAAATGCTGTACTAATGCTACCAGCCAGTTTTCAATTAATGGAACAGTGATGTAAAGGCAGGATGCTTGGTCTTTATCCAAAGAGTCTTACAATACTGTGTTGATGGAAGTTTTCCCATAGTCAGAGAAGCAAGGCTTGAATATTTTCACCATGATAACATCCTTTGCAATTTTTGCTTTTGCATTTTGAAATGTCAATTTTATGACTAATAAAGGACAGTTCTAATTATCCATAATGAAAGAGGCCCCTTATAGAAAATGATCAAATCTTTCTGAATGATAATATTATGGAAAACTTTTTCTTGATACTCTAGATTTCTAAATTTACCACTATGTGTGTTTATTTAGTAAAAGCATAAAAACAGAGAGTCATCTAACAACAAGAGAATGGAAATGTTAAAAAGAAGAAGAAGAAGAAGAAGAAGAAGAAGAAGAAGAAGAAGAAGAAGAAGAAGAAGAAGAAGAAGTTGTTGAGGGAATGGAGGGGTCCCCCCCACCCCGCCATTAAAGAAAAAAAGGATTAGGAAAGTTGTTACTTGAAGTATTGTAAGTTTTTAATCCATTAATTAGTATTTTCTTACTACTTTGCTGTATAAATTTCTGCCACTTCACCCTTTCAGAATAGCGCCTGCCTTTGGCCCAGGGCACGATCCTGGAGACCCGGGATCGAATCCCACGTCAGGCTCCCGGTGCATGGAGCCTGCTTCTCCCTCTGCCTGTGTCTCTGCCTCTCTTTCTCTCTGTGACTATCATAAATTAAAAAAAAAAAAATTCCAAAAATATTACTTTTTATATAGTACAAAATGTTGAGCTACATTGCCACTTTAAAAATGATATAAAAATAAATAAATAAAAATGATATAAAATATTTGGGACCTACTGATTTATACTTAGTCTTTAAGCATATAATCACAAAATCCCTCCTAAAATTGTTTTGCAATCCATTTCTGTATGCATAGTTTGCTGATGTCCATAGGAAAATTTATTTTTTATATTCACATTGACATTTGCTACTTTCTAAGTAAGCTGCATTGTTGAATTGATATAAACAATAATCAGAAAACTCCACCATATTTGGTTTTCTAGTGCAGTACCTAAAATAAATAACTGGATAGATCATAACTTGCAAAAAATATTTGTCATCTGTATAGAAAACAGTATTTAAAAAAAAAGAAAACAGTATTTATTTTTGAAAATTAGTATTCAACACTAAATACTCAGATGGAACTATAAAACATGATGGGTCAACAGTCAGGAAGATATAATAAAGATCACAGTTATTTTAAAATGTCAATGGGCACACATATTTCATATATTACAAAATCCCCAATGCATAGCAATGCATCAGAACAATGTCTTTTCCTCAGCATCTCTATCCTCTGCAGTGGTCATGTAGCATGAATTCATATAGAGAAATGGAATGTTTTTGAGAATTAACCATTGTAGAAATTACTTACAAAATTCTCTCTCATTAAATTTAATCTGGGTCTTAGTGACTTGAGCTGGAACTTTCAATTTCACTGGAACGCCAGGAAATTTAGACAGTTTTTGAATGTTTTTTTATTTTAAGTTAGTCTCATTTATTTTTCTAAGACATGATAGAAGATGAAAATTCTAATGGGTGGGGCTTAAAACTCTTAAAAATATTTATTTTTGTTCCCTTAGTCATTTTCAGTTTACTTCTGTCAGTGTAAATTGACATTTAAATGTAAACTTAAAAAAAGCTTTATTTTATATTGACTACTTTATTTATGATATTAAAATAATGTCTGTTTGCAATCAAAACTCACTCATGTTATGCAAAGTAATTTATTAATTCAGGCAGTTACATTCACTTATTCATTCATCCGTTTATTTGCTCAATCATTTAACATATGTTTTTGAGCATCAACTATGTGCCAGATATTATCATAGCAATAGGAAGATAAGAGTGAACAAAACAGTCTGAATCCCTATTCTCAGGGAATTTACAATCTAATGGATAGAGACAGGAAATAAACAACAGTATCATGAGGTGATATATTTTGTCAATAAAAATAAAGCAGTATTAGAGTAAAGAATGATTGAGTGAGAATGCCATTTTTCATAGGGAGGCAAAAGAAAGATTTTCCAATATGATGACATTTGAAAAGGGCCTTGTATGAAGCGAAGGAACAAGGAATGACAAAACTATGAATAAATTCTGTAAAACTAATCAGCATAATATATTATCTATATGAAACCGAAGAATTAGTAAAAAATTGTTTTTTTGTAGATCAATTAAATGATAGATTGGTTGTTCTAAGATTCTGTACATTGAAAAATGAAATTGAGGGACACCTGGGTGGCTCAGCAGTTGAGTGTCTGCCTTCAGCTCAGGGCGTGATCCTGGGGTCCTGGGATTAAGTCCCACATCAGGCTCTCTGCGATGAGCCTGCTTCTCCTTCTACCTGTGTCTCTGTCTCTCTCCATGTGTCTCCCATGAATAAATAAATAAAATCTTTTTTTAAAAAAAATAGAAAAGAAAAATGAAATTGAATGCTTCTTTTTATTTCACTTCCTTAATTCTTTCAGATTTTCACAATATCTATTTAATTCAAATGAATAATACAATAAAAACAGAAAGGAGGTCATTTTGTGCCAATATCAGAGAATCAAGTTTTGTTGGAGGATTGAATGAATGAACGAATGAGTGACTAGAATTATAGAGATGGAAGGACCCATCATAGATCATCTGAAAACCATGCTAACTCCTTCAGTAACAGTCGTCATGCAGTTTTTTTTAACATATCCAGAAACCACAAATTCATATCATAGAGCAGCACACTCAGTTTTTTGACAGCTTCGTTAATTAGAAAGATAGTACTTATATTAAACTGACATTTACTTCTATAAAAGTAGAGTGACTCTCTGCCCTTTGGATTCATAAAGATATAATTCTCATGACCTGGCCTGAGAGTACTCATCCTTAGGTTGGTGAGATTCCTAAATCTAACTGCTGTCATCAGTGTTCCAGGTCTCCTTGGGAAGCAATATGGGTAGTTTGAGAAGTAGGCTATTTGCCAAGTTGAGCTGAAGCTCTGATTTGCCTCTGGTTTACATTCCATTTCCTCCTCAATAGGTCAATCCCAACTGTCCTCTTTATGTGTCAAGTAGCTTTAGATGCCAACAACATCAGGGCTAAAATGTTGATAGTTCAACCTAGATCATGACAGTACACTTAAAAAGGACATTTTTTACCTTGTTTTTTTCTTAACCTTTTGATCCCAATCCTGGAAGGCCTAATGCATTTTGCTCACTCATAAACATAATGTCTCTTTCATTCACCTTACAGTAACCAAGCAGATGCTTTGCAGTGAGGAGCCCTGGTTTAGATTTTTAAATTAATGTCATTAGGCTTCATTTTTATTCCATCAACAAGTAAGGAGTTGATATATATGGTAAAATCTTCTAGACCACTAATGCTTTGTTCCCTAAAATATGATTATAAATGTCAACAATTTTTTTATAGACACCATTTTAAATTGTAGCTCATAAATAATTCCCTTCTATCTTAAAGTGTGATGGTTTCTTTGTGAAATACCTATTGGGGACATTTTTGGAACTACTCTACCCATGAACTCCTATACTGTTTAACCCAGTTCTACCATCTTTTTCTGTTTTGGAGTGCCTGGGAAGATACTGAGTTCCCCAACTCTGGGGGTATTTTACAATACTTGGCAAAATCACAGTAGAAGAAACACAAGAATCAGATAGATAGTGACATTTAATATCACTCATCACCTTAAGATGACTCTAATGTCAATATGCCATAATGTTTTGTTGGGGTAGGTAGGAAATAAATGTTGCCAGGCTTTGTGACAACTCTTGAACTCCTAAAAGACCTGTCTATATTTGACCCTATTTTGCTTTTGTGTTTCTAAGTCTGTTGCATTAGTTTGAGATATCATGTATCTAGAACCAAATCTGTCTGCAGGTAAACAAACTGCGAGACTCTCAGAGTTCACTCTTTATGCTAGCCTGAATCTTCGTAATCATGTTTTTCATTCATGAAGGACACATTTATTAGAAGTTATATTCATCGATTTCACTGGCAAATAATCATTCATGTTATTGATTTTGTGGCTCATGTGTTCCAACCATTATCTTTGGGAAAATGAACAGCATTGATAGCTATCTGTCAACCCAAAACCATGGAGATTTTGATCTGTGAAATACCAGCTAACACATCCTAAAATAATTACCAGTGTTAGTACTCCTTCAGGTAGAAACTCTTAGAAACTAATTTGAAAGAGAAATGAATAATGGGATCTTTTTGCATAAATACAGATTGCACTGTGTGTTGCCATCTCCATGAAATGTGGCATTTTATAGCTTTGTTTTTAAGAAAAATCACAGAAGGCAATGAACAAGAAATTGTTTCCAAAAATGGTCAGTAAGCATTGTTCCCACTTTGATTTTCCATGGTAATGAGTAACATAACTTTTAATCATAGATTTTCTAGCCAGTCATATTGACAAGCATATCCTCTTTGTGCTCAGTCCTGCAAAACAGAATATAAGCTGTTCTATATGCTAACAAGGGAGCAAAAGCAATATGAACAAGATCAAAATACAAAAAGAGAGATACAGCCAAATTCTGGAATAAAAGTGATAAATTTGTGTGTAAACCTCCTTGACTTGAGGACCTGTGAGGCAGGGAGCAAGATGATGTGGGAAAACAGAAGTGATGGTCTATGCAGTATATGCTTTAGAATATGTTAAGAGACATGTAGGAACATTCATCTAGTCAGTAACCCAGTCACCTCTGCCCTCCTTGAAATTATAATTCTCTTTGCCATGTGATTTAGACTTTCAATAATGTCTCTCTATATGTAATGGGATAATGCAACACGGAAGTCAATTTATCCCTAGCGAGCCACTGGAAGACTGTTAATGATACCATATTCCAATGTCAATGCTTTAATAATTGAATGAGGCTGAGGTCTGCTGATATGCTCTATCCACCTGAAAAAAAATAAAAAGGTCCACTTGAAAGTGATCAAATAAAAACTGCTGGGGTTAAAGAGAAGAGACCTCTCTGTTCTATATCATGTTGAAAACCATAAAAGGAAGTTACTGGGAGAAGTTTACCAGAGATAACACTTCCATTAGGGTCCTGAGATGTGGCTTTGATAGTGAATGTTAAAAGAGATAAGGAAGATGGGAGGTATGACATAGGTTGAACATGTAGACTGGGAGACACTCTCACCATTTTAGGGCAAATTGTTTAGTGATGATATGACTGGAAAGAGTTGGAAAACAGAACTCTCCAGTGATATTTTCCTCTTTCCATGAGTCTTGGATTGCTTTTTCTTTTTAACTGTATCCTTATCTTGTGTCTATTGATCTAGTCATTTGAGTATCAAAACCGGCCTAAAACAGAAGCTTCTCTTGGCTTTCAGTTACGGAAGTCTTCTTTCCCCCTAAGAAAGGAGAGAGATGTGGGAAGAGGATATATGAGAGTTCAATAATGAATAGAAATAATATATCATGATGTCACTGATTATATTAATTTCTTCTAAAACTTTCTCAGAGATACCTCATTTTGTTCTGGAAAAATAATTTATTGAAAGCAGTAGGTGTTACCAGTAGACCCAGAATTGAAGGTACAGAAAAACAGAATAACTTTGGATTACAGTGCTTTGGAGTCACCCAGTCCTAGGCTGAATACTGGATATCATTACATATATGTGTGTGGTTGGAGGCAAATGATCAAAATTCTCTGTATCTCAACTTTCTCATCTCTAAAATGGAGATAACTATCATGTTTTGCACAAATTAAATGAGATATGTAAAGAATTTCATAAAATGCTTGTTATCTCTTAAATTCTTCATCAGTGGTAGCTGCCTGTAGTTGTAGTAGTAGTAGTAGTAGTAGTAGCTGCTAGTAGTAACTATAGTTGAAGGAGAAGGAGGAAGAAGGAGGATTTTTGTTTTGTTTTGTTTTGTTTTTGTTTTCTTTTGTTTTTGTTTTAGGAGATAATAGAATTCTTCAGTGTATTTTTAGGATACAATATTAAAGATGGAATGATCAGCTAGAAATACATAAGAAGGTGACAAATTATGAGGTTTGGCCAATTGCTTCCAAATTGCCCTGATTCAGGGAAAGGAGAGCCACATAAGACTGTCATAGAGCAGCCAATACACTAGGAAAGCCAGAGTAGTCAATGTGTTCCACCAAAGGTGAACCAACTCACTGGGTACCAGACACTTTCCTCTGACACCACCATGTTGTAAATAGTAGGACAAGGAGTATAATTTTCATGACAAATTGGACCACAAGTGCACATAATATATGAAAATTAAAGATGCTAATGTAATACTTTTAATCTGTTATCCAATAAAATAAATAAAAATGCTAAATTGTTTTTCTATAACCCACTGGTTGGTTTTCAAATATCATTAGTCTGTTTTAAATTAACTACAGAGGAATTGATTTTGCTGACTTTTTTTTTCAGACCTCACAATCATTCGTATTTTTCTTTTTTTTCTAAAAATTGTGCATACCACTTTTGACAATAACTGCCATATTGAGTGACAATTTTTTTTCACTTCTGCAATGAACCAACAATCTACTCATCAGCAAAATATACTTAGCTTTACCTTCATATATCGTCTTATGACAATGAATGTAGAAGATGTGGTTGGTTAACTGGGTTAGATACTTCCACACTAAGGCAAAACTTATCTGCTTCCCCTTTAAAGAAATAAGTATGACATACATCACTTGGAGGAAAGGGCTTGGTAAAGCAGCAAGGCAAGATAAAACTGTACTTGCTTAGTTACTTATTCAGGAAACATATGGAGATAGAGTCAAATAGACAAGCACCTTTATGATTTATATTGTTGCCTAAGAGATAGACTCAAAATTCAAGGTAGTAGAAGAAAAATAAGAGAAAATAAGAGAGAGGGTAGGGGCATTTTAACCTGTCACTGAATGATAAGTTCTCTGTCTTGACAGTCATGCATTTAACCCCATTTAAAAGGCTGAAGATGGAGATAAATTTTTGGGAGACATGCTGACTGAATAATTTTATGTCCAGGACACATTTTATATCAATAGTAATTGTTTAATTTTATTTTCTAAGAAAAAAAATTACAGCTGAATCCATATATCAAAAATCACTATGATTTTCTTATTATACTTCTTTTAAACAAAACTCAGCTTCCTATAATTAAACTCTCTATACCATGTGTGTATCCCTTTTTAGACTACTTCTTCCCCAAAACTATATCCCTTCTCTGAACATCCAGTTTTGGGGGAATCATTATCTTCTATTTTATATAGTTGATGTTTCTAATGTACTCTTTTTATCAGTTCCCTGTGGCTGTGGCACCACAGCACCACAAACTTGGCGACTTAAAATAGCACAGGTTTATTATCCTATAGTTCTGGAACTCAAAAGTCTGTATTGGGTATCACTGGGTTAATATCAAGGTGTTGGTTAGGAGGTTCTAGAGTAAAATCTATTTCTTTACATTTCCAGCTTCTGGAAGCTTCTGGAAGCCACCAGCATTGCTTGGCTTGTGATCCTCTTCCAGCTCAGCAATAACTGGTCAAGACTGTTTCATGTCACATAGTTCTCACACTGATCTTTCTACCCCCTTCTTCCACACATAAAGACTATTACCATTACATCCAGTTGCTCTGGAAAATTCAGGATACTCAACCCATCTTAAGGTCAGCTGATTAGCAACCTTAATTGCAACCTAAATCCTACCCATGTAACAGTGTATTCACAGATGTCAGAGATTGGGCATGGACACGTAGTCATTTTTCTACTTAAGGCAATTCCAGATGTTAAGTTCCATATTTCTCCCAATTAAATGTCACCCAGTACTGTTTACTGTACGCCATGGAACTACACAGAATAAGTCTAATTCATCTCATACAAGACAGCCTCTGAAATGTGTGAAGACAGCTATCATGGCTCCCCTGATTCTACAAGCATATATTTACTTTAATCACTTCATGGTGTAGCTTTACATCTACTCACTGTCCTGAAAAAAAAAAAAAATAACAACAGTGAGTAACATTTATCAAGCAATGTGCCTGGTTATGTGTACACGTTTACTGATTTACATATATTTTCTTGCTTAATTACTACAATAACCTAATAAATTAGTTTCTCTTTTTGCCTACATTTTATAAATTTAAGCCTTCTGAGACTGAGAGGGTTTATATCACTAACCCCAGAATTGCAAATAGAGCAAAAATTGGAAGTACAGCTTGAGTCAGGTCAGTCTGAATATAGTAGAAGCTGTTCATTTAACTATATGCTATACTGAAAGACATATTCTATTTTGACAATGTTTCTGGTTAAATTATGGTTCCCAGCATTGAATGTCATGTCTTAGATGTTTTCTCTCCAACATATAAAATTATTTTGTCCTACCAATAGGTCCCCAAATCATTCAATGTTGAACAGCAGAAATACAGAAATGAATACTTCATCTGACCTAAAATATTTCTGCTAGGAGAAATAATGTAAGAATTTCCTGTACTACCAAGATTGTTCACAGAATGGGCAAAGAGGAAAGGAAATATATCTAAAAACAAGTTCTACATTTGCTTTGAGTATGTTGAAATATAATTATCTTTCTGACAACAATCTTATGCAAATTATTTTCATTACATCTTTTTAAAATGTGGGATTTGTTTAACATATACCAGACTACAGAACCTTATTGAGGAGTCAAATTTAATATAAATATTAGATTTTAAAATGTTACAGTACAATTAATTTTTGTCAAAACTCATTTGCACTTAGGAGCAATTCATCCTGACTAGCTCTGCTCAGTTTCTCAATAGAAAAAATAAAACATTTATGTTCTATTCTTATCGCTGATATGTCTTGAGTATAGGTTCTTAGGCTGTCACAGACTTGGAAATTGGAAGGGAGGTTTGCCTTCTTGTCTTTCTTTAGCAGGAAGAGAATTATGGGAATTATATTCTTTTCTTTGAGGTTTGCTGGGAAAATTTAATGGAAGCAGTAAAGGGATGATAATAACAGTGTGATTTAGATCTGGACATACAGGAATTAAAAGGAAACAAAAATAGATATTTGAAATAGAAGCCCTACAGAATGTAAAGACTTGTATTGAAGCTAGTAATGACATAATTCAAGGAAAAGAAGCAAATGACTCTCTAACGTTCATTTCAAGTCTTTGTCCCTAATGACATCTGGATAAACACTCTGCTTCTCATTCAATCATACATTTAAACACCTGTATTTAGTACCTACTGTGCTCCAGTCACTATGCTCACTCTGGGAATTCAGGGGATTTTCTTAAAACATCAAAGATTTCTACCCTAGTCAGTTGACAGAGAAAATAAGATAAATATGTAAAATCTATTTTATAATATATTGGATGGTAGTAAATGTTAAGGAGGAAAATGAAGCCAGGAAAAAGGAAAAGGGACTGTCAAGTTTAACCTAGAAAGGCCTTCCTGAGAAGATGGCATTTGAGCAAAGACCTGAAGGGAATGAGGGAGCAAGTCATGTGAATAAGTGGGCAGAAAAAACAGAAGTACAGATGCCATTGTGTGGGTGGGTGCTGGAGGACCTTATGGAAGATTCATGGTTTATATTCAAAGTTGGAGATTTTCTTTGGAGGAAAGAAGGAAAATCAGTGAAGAATAAGAAGCACATCCATTCTTCTTTTAGGCTCAAGAATAAGGAGTGTAGAAAGAAAAGAAAAAAAAAAGACACTACTTGATAAGGCTCAGGACGAGTAGGACCCTGGGGGCATAGGTAGCTGGGCTCACTTTGAGTAAGGAAGTAAAAAAGCAAATATTCTGAAAAGCATTGGAGATACAGGAGATTTTGTTAATGATTGATCTTAAGGTTTCAGAAGTGAGGAGTGGGTGGAAGATGTGGTCAGAAAGTGGGATGCACAAAGCAGCACTGGGATTATGGGAAAAGAGATAAACACTGTGTGAGTGTTGGGCTTCTATTTGGGAGTGACATATATGAAGAGAATGGCAGAATGTTGTGATTATCTCAAAGCAGAAAATGAAGTGGAAAGAGGTAGGGAAAGGTGGGAAAATGGTCAAGATTTTGCAGTCTTGAGCTCCCTCTTGACTATGCTACTGGAAACACCCCACAGAGTCTCATCACTGCCACTTTCTGTGCTCTTGACAAAGCCCCTTGTCAGAAAATGTTGATTTTCTGAAGTAAGAAATAACTCACTGTAGTGATGTTTACTCTTTTAGCCAGAGGGAATTTGTAAGTTATAATGGGTTGAACAGGGTTGAACATCAACGGTAAAGTGGCTTAGTTACTGAGAAAGATCTTTCTTCTTCAAACAAGTTGAATCCTTTATAAAGAGTTTCTAAAGCATTTCAGGGCTCACTGTATCTAAGAGAAAGCTGAAACTAGAAATGGAGAGTAGTGTATAGCAAGCAAACAGCAAGGTCGAGATTCAGCAAAGGTATATGGCAAATTAACAGTGCAAGCTATCTGTAGAAGAAAAATTAGAAAAGCATCAACATGAAGGTAAAATAGAATCCTATATAAGTTCAGGAGTTAATTTTAAAGTATTTGGTTTAGATTTTTATTGAGAATCATGCTGAATGTTGTTAAGGTAACCACTAAGGAATAGGCATAGAACATGTAATTTCTGGGATCCCTGGGTGGTGCAGTGGTTTAGCACCTGCCTTTGGCCCAGGGCGCAATTCTGGAGACCCGGGATCGAATCCCACGTCGGGCTCCCAGTGCATGGAGCCTGCTTCTCCCTCTGCCTGTGTCTCTGCCTCTCTCTCTCTCTCTCTGACTATCATAAATAAAAATAAAAAATAAAAAAAGAACATGTAATTTCTAAATCATTGGGGGGAATGGGCAAATTGAATAATGAAAAAAGCAAAAAATTATTCTAAAAAAGAGAAAACCAAAAGAGGGATAGATAGATGATAGATGATAGATAGATGTAGATAGATAGATAGATGATAGATAGATAGATAGATAGATAGATAGATAGATAATAGATAGATTTTAAAGATTTATTTATTTAGTCATGAGATAGAGAGAGAGGCAGAGACACAGGCAGAGGGAGAAGCAAGCTCCTCATAGGGAGCCTGAGGCAGGACTTGACCCCGGATCCTGGGATCACAACCTGAGCTGAAGGCAGGTGCCCAACTGCTGAGCTACCCAGGCATCCCCCAAAAGAGGTATATTAACTATGTTTTGGTTTTCAATATTTCTGATACTTTGATATTTGAGGCCTTACTGCCTCTGGAGGAACTGCCTCTCCTAGGATTAGCTAATTTCTAGGAAGAGTAAATAATTAACCTGTAAACACACTTTTCATGTGCAAACCAATCAACCAATCCAGAGGCCATACTCCAACCACTTACTTTAACTGGTTCTCACAATCTGGGCCACTATCATCTGCTCTGTCATCCCAGAATCAGGTTCCAGACAAAAAATGACAGCCTCCATGCACCGAGCCTGCTGAAATTATTCAAATTCATCAGTCCTAAACCTACAGAAATCAAGATTGAGAAAAAAACTTATGAGAAGTCAGAGAAATTAGATTGCCTATAGAGAAGCAAAAATAAAAATCAAATATGACTTCTCCTCAGAAACCATGCAAGAGTGAAGTGAAACATTTCAAGTGTTAGGTAGGGGGAAAAAAAACCTACAAATCTAGAACTATATATCCAGGGAAATGATCCTACAAAAATGAAAGAGAAATAGACTTTCTCAGATAAGCAAAAATTGAGGGAATTTATGGCAAATAGACCTGCCTTGCAAGAACTATTAAAAGAAGTTTTTCAGAGAGGAGGAAAGTGATATAGGTCAAAAAGTTTGATCTATATAAAGAAAGAAAGAGCACTAGAGAAGAAATAGGACACATAAAATAAAAATTCTTGTTTTTCTTACTCTTTTTTTATGTATGTATGTATTTATTTTTTTTTAAGTTTTTATTATAAACAGCTGGAGTTCATCGTGACAAGTGCCTTACTTAATCCTCATTACCTATTTCACCCATCCCTCCACCCCCCTCCCCTCTGGTAACTATCAGTCTGTTCTCTGTAGTTAAGGGTCTGATTCTTGGTTTTCCTCTCTTTAAAGTAATTATTGATAGATATGTATTTATTGTCATTTTATTACTTGTTTTGTGATTGTTTCTGAAGATTTTCTCTGATCATTTCTTTCTCACTTTCATAGTTTGCTTATTTTCTCTAGTAATATGTTTGGATTTCTTTCTCTTTATTCTTTGCATATATTTATTAGTGGTTTTTGATTTGTGGTTACCATTAGGTTTGTGTATAACATCTTTTGCAGATAGCAATCTATATTAAGCTGATGGTCATTTAAGTTTGAACCCATTCTTTATTCCTCTCCTCTCCATGTTTAAAGGCGTATGGTATCACATTTCACATCCTTTTATTTTGTGAGTTCTTTGACTTATTTTTTATGGAAATATTTGTTTTTACTGCTTTTGTTTTTCCTATCTTCATACTATCACTTTTGGACTTTGTTTTCCACTCAAAAATCTCCTTTAATATTTTTTGCAGGGACGATTGAGTTATCATGAACTCCTTGAATTTTTGTTTGTAGGAGAATCTCTCCTTCTGTTCTGAATGATTACCTTGCTGAGTAGAGTATTCTTGGCTGAGATTTTTCACATTTAACACTTTGAATATATCATTCCACTCCTATCTGGCTTGGAAAGTTTCTGCTAAAAAATCCATTGATCGCTTTATGGGATTTCCTTTGTATGTAACTATCTTTTGTCTTGCTGCTTTTAATATTTTTTATCACTGTATTTTGTAAATCTAATTACAATATTTCTTGCTGTGTATCTTCTTTTGTTGATTTTGTTGGGATTTCTCTGTGCCTCCTGGATCTGGATGTTTGTTTCCTTCTCCAGATTAGAGAAGTTTTCAGCTACTACTTCTTCAACTAAATTCTCTGCCCCCTTTTATCTTTCTTCTTCTTATGAGACTCCTATAACACAAATATCATTACATTTGATGGAGTCACTGAGTTCCCTAAGTCTAGTTTCATTTTTCATAACTCTTTTTTCTCTTCTGTTCAGCTTGATTACTTTCTGTTACTCTGTCTTCTAGGCCTTTAATGCATGGCTCTGTTTCTTCCAGGCTGCTGTTCATTCCATCAAGTCTGTTTCTTATTTCATTTATTGAGCCCTTTATCTCTGCTATGTAATTCCTTACCTCTGTGTTAATGGTTTCACTGATGTCATCCACTCTTTTCTCAAGTCCAGTGAGTGTTCTTAAAATCATTGCTCTTAATTCTCTATCAGGCATGTTACTTATATCTGTTTTGCTTAGATATCCAGCTATGGCCTTTCCTATTCTTTCATTTGTGGCAAATTCCTCTGTCTTCTCATTTTGTCTAGGTCTCTATACCTGTCTCTCTGTGTTAGGAAAGTCAGTCATGTCTCCTGTTCTTGAGGGTAATGGCTTTATGAAAAAGAGTCTCTGTAGTGCCATGCAGTGTAGTATCCCCTGTTCTTCAGGGTCTAGTGCTTTCAGGAATGTCTCCAGTGTGTGCTGCATGTGCTCTGGTGTTGTGTCCTGGCCACTTTATCCTTCAGGCCAGTCATCTGTAAAGATTCTTTGCCTGTTGTGGGCAGTATTTGATTCCTGGCCTGAATGTAGCACATTTTAACTAGTGGTACTCTCATCTGCTTGTGAAATGAGACCTGTCACTTTTGCCACCAGAACCAAGGCCTCACAAGACTCCTAGTCAGAAGACATGCTTTTGTAAGGGATTGGAGCCAGTCTTCTGGGAGAGAGGGCCTACTGCACTGGGACTGAAGCAAGTTTGCCAGGAAATGGCGAATTTTTGAACCATGGAATGGGCAGGGCTTGGGTAAGCAAATTAGTTAGCGAATATCTGTGTTGTTCTAGTTCATGCAGGTGGCCCTGTGCTTATGCTAAGAAGCAGGGGAGGGAAATGGTGCCAACCAGTTCCTTTGTTCCTGGAGCAGTATCTCTGTGAATGGTGCCTCTCTTGGATGCACACAGAGATGAGCGAATAACATCCCACTATGTGCTCCAGTCACTCTTCATACCGCTGTTTCTATACTGTCTGTTTGCAGGCTCTTTGCCTAGACTTTTTTCCAAGAGCTGTCCCAATGCCCTCGAGTTCTCCCAGGGCCAAACATACTGACCTTTAAAATTCTTGGTTTTAAGCTTTACTGGTTACAAGAACTCACAAAATTCAAGCTCTCTTGTTTTCCAAGTCAATTTATATGAAGATTTTTTCCTCCATATGCTCCCCTTGTGTGAGACTGGTCTTGCCCTTCTTCATGACCCCTAGCTTCCTCCCCAACACAGCCACCATGATTTGTTTCTCCCCAAGCTGTGTCTCTGAACATCCTACCTTCTTCATTGTGGTCTCTTCTGTATCTTGAGTTGTAGAATTTGTTCTGTCAGTTCTCAATCGATTTCTGGAATATTTAGAATAATTTGATAGTTATTTAGTTATGTTATCGAGTTACCTAGTTGTGTTTGTGGGATGAGGTTAGCCTAAGCTCCTCCTACTCTGCTTCCTCTGCTCTTCTTATTCTTTATTGAACTAACAGATCAGTTTGTTCATGATACTAATGGCAAAACAATATATTTTATTATTATTGTTTGTGTATAAATAAAATGAGTGATACCAGTGATACAAGAAATGGGAAGGAGGAATTAGGAAACTTTTATTACAAAGTACTTGTACTATCTGTGAAACAATATAGTTTATTTTAAAGTGGACTTGGGTTACTTGTAAATATATAATGCAAACTATAGGACAATCACTAACTTTTTTTAAAGAAGTAAAATTGATATGCTAAGAAAAGACAGAAAATTGAATCATAAAATGATCAGTTAAATTCACAAAAAGTAGAAGACAAAGTAAAGACAAAAATAGGAATAAAGAACAAAGACAACAAATAGAAAACAGGAAACAATATGATAGTAGTCCAAGTTTATCAGTAATCACATTAAATTTCTATAGTCTAAATACACAAATTTAAAGAGATTTTCATACTGAATTAAACAAAAGGACTCGAATATACGTCAACCTACAAGAAACCCACTTTGGGAAGCCTGGGTGGCTCAGTCAGTGAAGCAACTGCCTTTGGCTCAGGTCATGATTGCAGGGCTCTGGGATGGAGCCCTACATTGGTCTCCCTGCTCAGGGGGGAGCATGCTTCTCCTGCTGCCACTGCCTGTTGTTCCCCCTGCTTGTGTTCTCTCTCTCTCTGTCAAATAAATAAATAAATAAATAAATAAATAAATAAATCTTTTAAAAAAGAAAGAAACCCACTCTAAATAAAAAACATATAAACTAAAAGAAAAGGAATGGAAAAAGCTATACTCTCCAAACATTTATTAGCCAAAAGAAAGAGTAGCTGACTTAAATTCAGACAGAGGAAACTTCAGAGCAAGGAAAGGCATTACATGTAATGGGTGCATCTATCCATGGTGGACTCACAGCTGCCTGTCGTGAATTTTGCCTCCCTGTCATCAGCAGTACCTCCTGCCCCACCACCCCTCTTCTTTGTTACCTGTGGGCCAAGATCTGAAGCTTCCAACCAGGCTGGGTCCTACTTGCTCCTGCACTTGGGTGCTACCTTCACCTGCCAGACCCTTCCCCTCTAGCTGGAGGCAAGCAGATCTGCACTAGTGGAACTAAAGCCATTCTAGAATCATCATAAACTGAGCAGAGGGACCTGAGTCATCACATACTCTCCTAGCTGGAAGGTCTTTGTCTGGCCTCAATTCTTGTCTCGGGGCTCCACCTTCTACCTACAGTGGAGTCTTCTACACCTAGCACATCAACTTCTACCAACAGTCCTCTGCATCAGATCCCCTGTGCTGGATGCTAAGGCCTTAGGAGTAGACAGGGCCAGCTTAGTGATTTGGGTCTTCTCCATGGGCAGAGGAGCCTGGTTCCTAAAGGGACAATGACCCTCAGTTGCTCTCACCCAGCTGAGGGAGTTCCCTTTACCTCTCACCACCTCCCAGGGCTTGTATATAGATTATAAATATATAAGGGGGTAAGAGGTGGGTAGGGAGGAGTTGTGGGGCTGGGGCCTCACTTCGACTCTACTCCCCTCCCCTGGTCCTCTATCCCTGGGGCCATTTGGCCACTAAAAGAGATTAGTGGAAGGATTTTTAAAAATAAATAAAGTGCATTACATAGTGATAAATGGATTGTTTTTTTTTAAGAAAACAGAAGAATCCTTAATGTATATGTGCCTAACAAAAGGGTACCAAATTATGTGAAGTAAAAACTGATAGAACTACAAGGAAAAAGAAGTGCATCCACTATTATAGTTGGAGACTTCAACACCCCCCTATCAGAACTGAATAGATCTAGTAGGCAGAAAATAAGTAAAGACACAGCTGAATTTAATAATACCATCAATCAACTGGTTAAAATGGACATCTATAGGTGACTTTATCCAACAATAGCAGAATACACATTCTCCTCAACCTCACATGGAACATATGCCAAGATAAACTACATTCTGTCCCAGAAAAAAAAAATGTAAAAGAGTGAAAATCATGGAATACACACTCTTAGATCACAGTGGAATTAAATCATAAATCAGAATTTTAAAAATTCCAAAGTCCTTGGAGATTAAATAATGTATCAGTCAAAGAAGAGATCTCTAGAGAAAATTTTTAGAATATTTTTAACTAAATAAAAATGAAAATACAAATTACAAAATCTGTGGCATACACAAATTTATAGCACTGAATGCACAGAAACAAAAGAAAACAAAAATCAATCTAGGCTTCTACTTTAGGAAATTAGAAAAAAAAATACCAAATGAAATCCAAAGTAAGCAGAAGAAAAGAAATAAAAATCAGGGGAGAAATCAATGAAATTGAAAAGAGAAAATCAAAAGAGAAAATTAATGAAACAAAAAGCTGGTTCTTTGAAAGGATCAACAAAGTGATAACTCACTAGTCAGAGCAACTAAGCAAAAAAGGTGAAAAAACAAATTACTAGTATTAGAAATGAAAGAGAGGCCATCCCTATAGATTTTATAGAAAATATATAATAGAGGAATACCATGAAAACTCGATGCCCACAGATTTGGTAATTTCGATGAAGTGGAATGATTCATTGAAATATACAAACTGCCAAAACTCACAGAGGAAGAAATAGACAACACGAATAGGCTTATAAATATTAAATACATTGAATCAGTAATTAATGATATCCAAAACAAAGTGCCAGGCCCAAACATTTAAGAAATTGATTATACTAATATTCTAGAATCTTTTCCAGAAGATAGAATACCTTCTAACTCATTCTTTGAAGCCAATATTATTACCCTAATACTCAAAGTGGACAACGTTACAGGAAATGCAAACTATAGACCAGTATCAAACATAGATTCAGAAATCTTCAAGAAAATATTAAAAAAAGCAAATCCAACAAAGTAGAAAGGCAGTTATTCACCAAACCAAGTGAAATTTATCCCAGGTTTGTATGTTTGATTCAACATTTGAAATAATACATGTATCAACTTTTGATAATAAATGAAATTCATCATAGTAATAGGCTAAAAGAGAATAATCATATGATCTTCTCAATAGATGCAGAAAAAGTGTTGATAAAATCCAATGCTCATTCATCATAAGAACTTTCAGTAAAGTAGGAATAGAGAAAAACTTCAACTTGATAAGGAATATTTACCAGAATATCTATAGCTAATATAATACTGAATGGTGAGAAACATGCTTTCCCAGTAATTTCAGATACAAGGCAAAAATGTCCCTTTCATCATTAAACTGATAAGCTAAAAATAATAATAAAAAAAAATAAACTGATAAGCTAGACTTCATTAAAATTAAAAGCTTCAGTGTGAAAGACAATGACAACAGAATAAAAAGACAAGCTACACATTGGGAGAAAATATTTGTAGAAGATACATCTGAAAAAGTACTGGTAACCAAAATATACAAGGAATTCTTAAAATTCAATAAGAAGACAAACAATCCAATTAAAAAATGACACAAAGACCTTAACAGATTCCTCACCAGAGAAGATATGCACATGACAAATTAGCATATTTTGCTCCACATCACATGTCATCAATTAAACCACAATGCCACTACACACCTATAGAATGGTCAAAAGCCACATACTTAAAACAAGGATGATGGTGAGGATGTAGAGTAATAAGAAATCATTGCTGGTGGGAATTCAAAATGTTATAGCCACTTTGGGAAAGTTTGGCGTTTTTTTGCTTTTTTTTTTTTTAAATAAAACAAGTTATATTCTTACCATAAAATCCAGCAATCTTACTCCTTGGTTATTTATTTAAAACTGTTGAAAACTTAGATACACACACAGCATAAACACATGTGTTAATAGCAGCTTTATTCATAATTGCCAAAACTTGTATGCAACCAACATGTCCTTCAATAAGGAAATGGATAAATTGTGGTACATCCTGACAATGAGATATTAGTCAATGGTAAAAAGAAATGAGCTATCAAGACATGAAAAGACAAAGAGAAACCCTCAAATGTATATTATCAAGTGAAAGGAGGCAGTGTAAAGGGGGCACATAATGTATCAACTATATGGTACTTCATAGAGCTAAAATAATGGAAACAGAATAAGATCAGTGGTTGTCATGGGTTAGGGACAAGGGAGCACAGAGATTTTTAAGGCAGTGAAACTATTCTGTATGATACTTGAATGATGGGTACATGCTGCTACATATTAATCAAAACCCATAGATTGTACATCAGTAATGAGCTTTAATATAAATTATGGTCTTTGAATGATAATAACATATCAACATAGATTCATTGATTATAATAAATGTACCGTTCCGTTGGGGAATATTGAGAGTAGGGCAGCCTGTGCATGTGTGAGGACAGGGGATATGAAAACTCCCTGTACTTTCTACTCAACTTGTTTGTGAGCCTAAAAATGCTCTAAAAATAGTATTTTTTTATTTTATTTTTTTAATTTTTATTTATTTATGATAGTTACACACACAGAGAGAGAGAGGGGCAGAGACACAGGCAGAGGGAGAAGCAGGCTCCATGCACTGGGAGCCCGACCGTGGGATTCAATCCCAGGTCTCCAGGATTGCGCCCTGGGCCAAAGGCAGGCGCTAAACCACTGCGCCACCCAGGGATCCCTAAAAATAGTCTTTTTTTAAAAGAAATTTTGTTTAAGGTTTAATCAACTGCTATCAACTTTTTCATATGTTTATATATGTCAGGGTATATTAGTTTTAGTTTTTCAAATACCAAAAGTAAGAAATAGGAAAAGAAATAGAAGAATAGAGCTATAAAGACATTGAATTTTGGGTCTTAGCAAAAATATTTTAATAATATGATGACATTAACTTAATATAAGTCTGATGTCTGATGTTTGTAGTTTATAAAGATTGTCTCACTTACTTTACCTTATTTTATTAATACTATATGTGAAGTTCATAACGTAAAAATGTTTTTATTATTTCATAGTAAGAAAATTGAGGTTTAATGATTTGCCCAAAATTGCAAAAATAGTAAGTAGTAGATTTTTTTTAAAGAAAATCTATTATATGTTTATTACTCCTTTACTTACAAGATAGTGGATAAAGGACCTGCTCTAAAAGTAGAAGACTGTAGAGTGCCTCAGTGGCTGAAAGCATCCACCTTTAGCTCAGGTCATGACTCCTGGGTCCTGGGATCAAGCCCCACATTGGGCTCCCTTCTCAGTGGGGAACCTGCTTCCCCTTCTCCCTCTGCCATTCCCCCTGCTTTTGATCTCTGACTCTCTCTATCAAATAAATAAATAAAATCTTTAAAAAAATAAAAGTAGAAAATCACAATTATTCCTGAGGTGTTTCTGAAACTACAAAAATGATTTGTATAAATAATCCATAATTTATTTTATTTTTTTAAAATATTTTATTTATTTATTTATTTATTCATGAGAGACACAGAGAGAGAGAGGCAGAGACATAGGCAAAGAGAGACAGAGGCTCTCTCCGGGGAGCCTGATGTAGGACTCCATCCCAGGACCCTGGGATTACGACTGAGCCAAAGACAGACACCCAACCACTGAGCCACCCAGGTGTTCCAATAATCCATAATTTAAATAAAATGTTTCACTTAAACTATTGCCAGTGAAACTATTTAGTTACCATGTATAATTTGTAGTGCAGAATGGTTATTTGAAAGTTCTTTGTATGAAAAGAATAATCATGTTATAAAATCAAGCTTGCATTTAATTTTGAAATCATAGAACAGGAGCAAAATGGTAGCACAAAGAGAATTTAACAGTGAGCTAAGAACTGACAATTCACAGTCTGATTCATTAATTTGCCATCTGGCATTCATTATATGCCTCAGTTTCTACTCTCTGAAATGACAAAGTTGATGGAAAATGATCTCAAGCACTAAAATTCTCTGATTCTCTGCCCATGTGGCACTATATCTTAAAGCACATATGCCTCCTATAAACTGAAATTAAAGTGAATAAGCACACATAAATGGTACAATGATTAAATTTACTGAGAGTTAAAAGTCATAGCATATTAGCCTTACATATGAAAAGTTCGCCTAATGAATCAAACTTGAACAATCTGTCAGTGTGTAGTTGTTTGACAGAGAACAAGAACTGTGAAATTGCTGATTTTATCCTAATGATTTCTTGTTCCATGGGTCACACACAGGAAAAAGGGGGGTCAGTAAGTTTCTCATTAATACGTATCAGCTTGTAAAAGAAAAAAAATATCTTTTGACATTGTAATGAACTAGAATAGTCTTAATGAATATTACTGCTAAAGCACCCATATAAATTAGCATTTCCTCGTATGCGTTAGCTTGAAAGAAATTAATTTTGGTCCAAATGAATTAAACCAGTGGACCTAAGAGACATCTGATCATTTTTGTGTCTCAATTATTTTACCTTTGGTCACATTTTCTTGGAAATAATTATTTGCTTAGAAACTCTGCTATTCTGGTTGTGTCTGTCTTTACAATGTATTATGCAGCTCAAGAAGCTTTGAAACTCTGCTATTCTGGTTGTGTCTGTCTTTACAATGTATTATGCAGCTCAAGAAGCTGTGGACTGTGGATTCCAAGTGTGATGCCCACTATGAAACACTAAACGTTCATAGGGATAATTTTAAAATCAAATTTATTCTGAATGTAGATATCTATACCATTACTAAAAAGTGTTGCAATTCTTTTTGTTATCTACATCACTATAAGCAAATCAAATTTTTAGTATTCTGAATAAAAATTAGAGTTGCTTGTGTTTGTTTAGGTATTATGAGCAGTGCTTTAGGGGAACCCAGGAGTCAGTGCGAGTTGTCCAAAGAGAATATGCTATAAGACAATACCTATTTAAGTACAATAATAGATCAAAATTAAGATAAAAATGAAACCATATATTTCATATAGATACGTTATAAAAATGTGTTCTATATATGTTATGAAAACATATGCACAGCAGAATACTTATCAAAACAAATGTCAGGGTTCATGATTATGGTGAATGTTCATTATGTATGGTGAACTAAATAGAGGTTACCAACCAAATGAGTGAACATATGTAAAAGAAGATAAAACCAGTGTTTCTCAATCTTAGTAGTATTGACATTTTGGGCCATATACTTTGTTGTAAGGAGCTGACCTGTGCAATGCAGGATGCCTAGTAGCTTCCCTGACCCTGATCAAATAGATAACTAGCACCACCACACAGAAGTTGTGAAAACCAAAAATGTCTCTAGATATTGCCAAATGTCCCAAGGTGGGCAAATTCTCTCCTAGGTGAAAACCACTGGCATAAACAAAGATTCCAGAGAAAGGAGATAATCACTGTAAGAGGAAGTTTCTTGCATCTTATGTTTTATTTAGCCAATGGGATATGGCTAGTTTGACACTGGTGATGTCACTATCACTAATGGCTAAGAAAGAGTATATTAGATTGTATTGGTGTATTTGTGCTTGTTGTTGCTTGTCCTAAGCCCTAACATTATAAATGAAAGTGGTGATTTTATTTATTTTGAATTTGCTTTTGTTTTGACACCACCTATAAAAAGCACCATGGAAAGATTTAAAATTGCAGACCAGTAACTCACTTGCATGCCTAACTGATTGGTGCAATATATAAAGCAGAGTGGTTCATTGCACACTTAAGGAAGCATAACCTACATGGCAGGGGGTGGGGGTGAGTGGAAAACAAGTCAAATTGTTACTCTAAGGATAAATAGTATAAATCCTTCCTCACTAGGGTTCTCCAATAGGAGAAATAAATGTATAGACCAAAGAAAAAGACAGCTGTCAACGGCTGAATTTTGTAAGCCCTTGATAATGTATTAAAGTCTCTTATACCTTCACAAAACACTGTTTCCCCTCCACTCTGACACTAAATGCTAGAAGGTAGGCATTTTCATGGATACACACCTATGTAATAGAGAATAAAAAACAAGCAAACAAAGAAAAGAGAGCTTATTAATTTTGTGGATAGAGAATTGTTTGCAGTAGGGCACCTGGGAATATACACTGTGTCTAGACTTGTTTCACATTTTAATAAAGTAGTTCATCTTCTCACATAATAATTGATCTAAAAGAGTATGGCAAAATGGAATATGCAAGTTTGCAGATGATACTCAGCTCATCTGAAGTAGTTACAAGCTGATGAGGAGAAGCTGTGGAAAAATTCACAAGTATATCACAGAGAGCTCAGAAATAGGCTATATGCCTCCATTAGTGTAGTTGTTGCATGTTATAATTAAGAGGGAATCTAAATAGTTTTTGTGAAATAGTAGATGTTAAATTATTATTGTGAAATAATGGATGTTAAATTATTAGTTTTAACACTGGAGAAGAGCTAGAAGTAACTTATTTGAATTGAAATTATTGAATTAATGATTCTGAAGACACAACAATAAAAAGGATATTGTAAAAGAATAAAATATGGATAATAATAGCAATACCAAAACAACAAAGACAATGTTCTCCTAACTTCCAAATAAATTATAGTAAATCAAAACATTTAGCTTATAGTTATAAGTGCCCCTCAGAGAAGACATAATGATAGTTTCAGTGGTTTTGCATCTCACAATAATTATGATCAATAAATTTAAGAGTCACATATAAGAATAGACTACAGGTAAGAATTATTTCCATCTTCACAGAGGATATATTCTTAATTTATAAACTCATGGAAAATGTGGTTAAGATAGTCATAGACTTTTTCAACAAAGCCTACCATAAAAGAACTAAGCAGATCCCATTAGAGCTTGAGAGAGAGAACAAAGAATAAAAACATCAGGTCTTACATTGTACCTAGTGTTTCATAGAACCTGGAAGATGCCCTAATATAATGTATATCAAACTTTTATTTATTCTTGTGTTTGTTCAACTGTCAACATGTTAGTTATATTTGGACTAGACCATAAACACTGAATTTTATATCGAGGACAATTATGACTTCCCCATAGCAAGCATGAGATATTTATGAGAAACAAATAAGCTAATAGACATGATAGGCATTATAAATTGTGAAAGTAATGCAAATAGGAGCTTACTTGTCAGTTGATTGCATACCAGTCAGAACTTGATTGTCGTTGATTGTTCAGTAGCCATTAATTCTTCCTTTCCCTACATCTACACCCTTTAGGAATTACCTCTTAGACTGACTTTCAGCTTGGTTTTGTGACTTGTTTTGACCAATGGGGCAATATCAAACATAAGGCAAACAGAAACTTGAAAAATACTTTGCATTGGGGCTGGCCTTCTCTTGTTCCACTTCCATGGAAGAAAGACTGAGCTAACCTGCTGAAAGAAGGTATGTGACCTTATCATCTCCATCATACTAACAAACAACCAAGAACTGTAAGACATCGTTCTCGATCTTCTAAACCTAAAGAAGATCCAGAGAGGCCATTCTGGATCTTCTAAACCTAAACAGTGACAACAGACACATTATCAGGTACAGTAGAGAACAGCCAAGGTGCCTCAATTCAGAATGGCTCAGTTTACTCACACACTCATGAGCTGGATAGATTTTGTTTTTAAGTTCTTAATTTTGGGACTGTTTTGTTTTATAGTAGGAGCTTGTTCCTTAATAGTTTGCTTCCTAGAAGTTAAATATATTTACAGTAGATCTGGCCCTTTTGAATTTTACCTTATGAAGAGAGTTATATCTTCCCAAGAGCAGACCCCATCGGGCTTTGGTAAGAAATGACTAAGAAAATAGGCAGGAGAGTGTTTTACAAATTATAAGAAGTATTTCAGAAGTTAAGATATCATAGATTCAATTTTTCCTGTTCCACCTCTCTAAAATACAGCTAAATACTCTAGAAATAATTTTATAAACAGTCATAAAAGGATCAAAGCATGGAAAGAAGTTGCCCTGACAAGGAACCTCAAGATTAGAAGAACAACACCACAGATATTTTTTTGTATTTTCTTTTCATATATCATGCATCTTAGAGTGGACACTGGAGAGGACTGTGACCTGAAACTGCTGAAAGAAAACTGAAACTGAAGAAAGAAAGAAAGAAAGAAAGAAAGAAAGAAAGAAAGAAAGAAAGCTAGCCAAGCCTCCTCTATTTGGGCAAAGGATTGGGAAAGGGAATGCCTAACTTTCTTGCCCAGTGGCACCAGCAGAGACAGAATAGGATACCCACTGGAAGTAGAAGGCTAAAGAATAGGCCAGGGAAAGTGCTCACTCTATTGTGGTCCAGCCTCCCTCACCCAATGGCCCATGTAAACACCTTTCATTCCCCAGGTGATTATAGCAGAATTTAGTGAGAATTCAAACAGAGTTGGAAGAATGAAGCAAGAGATCAGAAAACTAAATTCCCTTTGGAATGCAGCCCAGAAAAGTAGGCAATAAGCTGCATGTTGGACCTAAGCAGAGCTTCCTACTAAAATAAAAGATGTAAATAAGATCCAGGGTTTCTTAGCATATATCAAAAATCTCCAAAATACAACCAAAAATTACTTCTTGTACTAGGAATCAGGAAAAGCATAGCTTGAATGAGAAAAGTCTCTCACCTGATGCCAATGCTGAGATGAATCAGATGTTGAAACTATCTAACATAACATAAACTTTAAAGCTCCATGTTTTCAACAAATGAAAAATTCCCAACACAAATGAAGTAAACTAGAAAATTTTAGCAATATGATTTACTAATATCTAATCTGGGAATGATTAAAAGGAACAAGCCAGGAATTATAGAACTGAAAAGTAAGGCTGAAATAAAAAGCTCACTGGATAGATGCAGTAGTAAAGTGGAGTTCAAGGAGGATGGAATCAAACTTGAGAACAGAACAGTGGAGTTTATTCTACTTGAACAAGAGAGAAAATAAACAGTCCCTCCACCCCCAAGAAACAAAGAATGAAAGATCTTGGTACTGAAAAGGTATTTGAAAAAATATGGCCAAAAGCTTCCCAAATTTGGTGGAATATCTCAGCTTATAGATTCCAAAGCTTAGCAAATCCAAGTAGGTTAAACACAAAGGAATCCATGCTAAAACACATCATAATTAAACTTCTAAAAAGGAAAGACAATGAAAAAAAATTTTAAAGCAGCCAAAGAGATATCAAATCAAATGACAGCCAATTTTTCATCTGAAACTATGGAGGCTAAAAGAAATGAGCATAGCATTTTTCATGAGCAGAAAGAAAAGAACTGTCAGATGTGAATTCTATATCTAGAAGAAACTGTCTATCAGGAATGAATGAAAAATAAAGACATTCTCAGATGAAGGGAAACAAAATTTGTTGGAAGCAGACCTACCTTTAAAGAATGTCTAAAGAAAACTCTCCAACAGAAAAGAAATGATAACTGAAGGCATAGAACTTCAGAAAGAAATGAAGAATAAAGAAATGGTAAAAATAGGGGCACCTGGAGGGCTCAGTGGTTGAGCGTCTGCCTTTGGCCCAGGGCGTGATCCTGGAGACCTGGGATCGAGTCCACATCGGGCTCCCTGCATGGGGCCTGCTTCTCCCTCTGCCTGTGTCTCTGCCTGTGTGTGTGTGTGTGTGTGTGTGTGTGTGTGTGTGTGTGTGTGTCTCATGAATGAATAAATAAAATTTTTAAAAAAGAAATGGTGAAAATAAAGGTACATATAATATACTATCTTGATGAGTCTCTTAAGTTATATTTTAGAGTAGAAATAAAAATATAATAATCTGGGATCCCTGGGTGGCGCAGCGGTTTGGCGCCTGCCTTTGGCCCAGGGCGCGGTCCTGGAGACCCGGGATCAGATCCCACGTCAGGCTCTCGGTGCATGGAGCCTGCTTCTCCCTCTGCCTGTGTCTCTGGCTCTGTCTCTGCCTGTGTCTCTGGCTCTGTCTCTCCTTCTATCTCTCAAGAATAAATAAAAATCTTTAAAAAAATATATATATAATAATCTCTTATGTCATTCAATGAAGAGGAAATAATGAAAACAATCGGATATATATAATGAGATAGATAATATTATCTATGATAATGGGAGAGTTAACAGGCTTAAAAGAAAAGAAGTTTTTAATACTCCACTTAAAGTGGTTAAATGAGGATACCAATAGACCATATTTTAATATCCAGAGCAACCACTAAAAAATAAATTGAATGAAGCAATACACTGAAAATTGCTATAAATAAATCAAGATAGAGTCCTAAAAATTGTTCAAATAACACACTTGAAGGAAAGAAATGAGAAGCAGAGGAAAGAAAGAAGAAATAAACAAAATAAATCATATAGTGTCAGCATTGCAAACATAATACAGATATAATCTGGAATGCAGTTGATTATGGAACAGAACCTGAAGGCGGTTCCATATTTCTGAAGCTCAAGGATCAAACTTTTTTTTTTTTTTAATTTTTTTTTTAATTTTTTATTTATTTATGATAGTCACAGAGAGATAGAGAGAGAGGCAGAGACACAGGCAGAGGGAGAAGCAGGCTCCATGCACCGGGAGCCCGATGTGGGATTCGATCCCGGGTCTCCAGGATCGCGCCCTGGGCCAAAGGCAGGCGCCAAACCGCTGCGCCACCCAGGGATCCCAAGGATCAAACTTTTGAATTAGTTTCAGTGGTGTTTAACTTTGGCTTTGTGATTTAAATGTTTTGTTCTGTTTTGCTTTGTTTGTTTTTGGTGACTATCCATGGTGTTACACATTTGGGGAAGAATACTTCCTTATTTAGCTGTGGGTGAGAGATTCTTGATGGAAAACTTCATTAAGAAGACTTAGGTTACTTCTACATAATTTGTGGCTTTCAGGGTTCAGGGGACTTACAGATGTAAGACTACATACTTTGGTGATTCAGGTTTAATCTTATGAAAAATTATAAGGACACAAGAAAATATGATAAAATGGTGAATGGAGATTGACAATGACATTTCATTTTTACCCAGTTGACAAGCATTTAAACAGTTGATAACCAGTGTCTAAGAAAGTACTCTCTTTAACTATGAATGAGAAAGTCAATCTATACAGTAATCCCATAGGAGAATTTAGCACTATCTATTCAAATCTCAAATCTTCAGGTCCTGTGATCTAACCTTGCTACTGTTCATCTACCCTAGAATAACAAACACTCAGTGTTCACTGATGTACACTGTAGAATTGTACAAACAATTCTTGTAAAAACAAACATTTTGAAACAATAAATGTTCATGAGTAAGATGATCACTATAGGGGCTGCCATGGGCAGAGTTCCTAAGGCCAATCCAGAAAAGTAATATTAGTAAATAGTAAGTTTTTGCATGAAGAATCTTTTTGGAAGGACATAAGACAGAAAATAGAGTACTGAGTCAAAGAACAGAACAGACCAACTGAAGCTTAAGAATGAGTGAAAGTGACAGGTTGCCAGAAAGATGGAACCTAATGGTTAGAACAGAGTGACCATGAGACACAGAAGCAGAGCAGAGCCCTTTCAGGGTGACTTACAAATATGCCATCCTAGATAGCACATTATGGGGCAGCCTTCCAACAAATAATTGTATAAATTAATTGTAGTCAGTAGTTCTTGTTTTTACAATTAATTTCTCTGGAGACATTAGGATTTTCCTTCTTAATGTTCTGAAATTTCAGATATATACATATACATTTGGAATCAGTTGGTTTGGGTTTGTTTATTTTTATTTTAGTTTTGTTTTCTTTTGCTTTGCTTTGGTTTTATAAACTCTTCACAACAACAAAGAGTATGTTTTTTTGTCTCTCATATATTTCTTTCCTTGTAGAAGAATTCCCTTTTTATCTCTTTAAATATTGCCTACTCTCCATTCAGATTATTTTTTCTAAAGCTCCATTTAGATTATTTTTCTGGGACTTCTGGACATATTGTCAAAATCTCTTAAATTTTCTTTTATGATTTCTGGGTTTTTCTATTTTCTCTATTTTCCAGCTTCATCATTTACTAGCAATGTCCATTTTATGCATTAACCTATGTCAACAGTTTGTTTCTATTTAAAAAAAAATTTTTTTAGGGATGCCTGGTGGCTCAGTGGTTAAGCATCTGCCTTTGGCTCAGGGCATGATCCCAGAGTCCAGGGATCAAGTCCCTCATTGGGCTTCCTGCATAGAGTCTGCTTCTCCCTCTATCTATATTTCTGCCTTTTTTTCTGTGTCTCTCATGAATAAATAAATAAAATCTTTTTAAACAAACAAACAAACAAACAAACAAATATTTCAGAGGAGGGAATAGAGGGAGAGGGAGAGAGAATCTTAAGCATTCTCCATATACAGCATGGAGTCCAACATGGGGCTGGATCTCACAACACTGAGATCATGACCTGAGCAAAAATCAAGAGTGGTACACTTAACTGACTGAACTACACAGGTGCTCCTAGTTTGTTTAAATTTTATAGTTTTTGTTAGTTCTTCCTTATATTCACCTAATCTTATTATTGAATAAAATGCAGTATCCTTTAAAAACTTTATTTTTAATCTTTCAAAATATTGTTCTCTTATTCTGTTTCCATATGTGTAAGTTTGTCCCAATGCTGTTTGTTGTCTCTTTAATGGCATTTACTTACTGCAAGTGCTGAGAAGAAATTGTATATTCATCTTCATAGCTGAGCTTTCCTATTAGACTGTATCTTTTATCCTGCACACAACGCACCAGCTCCAGCCATGGTCTTTACTTCTGCCACTCATCAGTGAGAATGAATAAGATACAGAACTAGACCCTGACTGAACAGCTAGTTATCTGCACTGTTCCTCATTCCTCTCAGGCATCCATTGCCAGATAACAAGGTACTACTGCCCTGAGTCTCTAATGTA
The DNA here is from genome assembly GCF_018345385.1 of Vulpes lagopus. Lineage (NCBI taxonomy): Eukaryota > Metazoa > Chordata > Mammalia > Carnivora > Canidae > Vulpes > Vulpes lagopus. The sequence continues at coordinate 42,703,427 of NC_054830.1, forward strand.
AACTCACTTACTCATTGTTTATTCTTAGAAACAGATACTTGGATCTTCCCTGTCTGTCCTAAGAAGTGTTTGACAGAGGCTAAACTGTCAGGTTGCTCCAATGACCTGGGACATTGTCCCTGGGCTTCCTCTTACTTGTTCATACAACCATACAACCACAAAACTCCTTCTGTAATAAGAGATATCCCTTGATCTTTTGGGTTGCAATTTCCCTCTTCAATTTCTGTCAGTAGTTGTTCAAATTCCTTTGTTCCATTTATTTTTTATGAGTGTGACTTTTAGGAATGGGGTGCTATGGACTTGGCAGGTGTGCTTAGTTTGCTACCCTGAACTGAAAATCTATCATCTAATTTCTATTGATGTCTAGAGATCAAGAGCTAAGGCATTAGGAGTCTCAGCTTTTAACAGTGATGGCTGTTTTAGGGACTTTGTTAAAAGCCCTTAAAATGATGCATTTGTATGTATTAAAATTTCAAATAAACATAACCTTTGACTTGGCAATTTAAATTCTGGGAATTTGACCAATATTGTTAATGATACCATTAAGTTAAGATGCTTAGTAAAGGGCATTTATTACAGCATTTTTTGTAATAGCAAAATACTGAAAGCCATCTGGATGTCCTTCAGAACAGTTGACTACAAATTTTGGTCTATTTTACTACGGGACATTATACAGCTTCTCCAAAAAAAAAAAAAAAAAGGAAAACACTCATGTGTTGACTTCCAGATCTGACAATGATTTACCTTTAAGTGAAAATATCAAGTTATTGAGTAGTCTATAAGAAGCAATAAACAAATGGACAATGGATAGACTATATATACAGAGTTGAGCAGGAGTTGAAGGTGCTGAAAATTCCTATATAACTTCTGACTCCCCAGAAACTTAACTATAATAGCTTACTGTTTTTTTGTTTCATCTTGTTTGTTTGTTTGTTTGTTTGTTTAAATAGCCTGCTGTTGACTGGAAGCCTTACTGATAACATTAGCAGTCAAATAACATATTTTATAGCAAATTCTGAATAAATATTCTTTGCTTGTTCTCATTTGGTTAGTCTTTAATTATTCCCATATATATAAAGCACAATATTGTTTGTAAAAATAAATTATATAGCACATAAACAGTTGTGTAAGTTTAAACAATGACAAAAAATGCTACACATGATTTTAAGAATGATTTTATCAAGGATATGGGATAACATGTATTAGTTTTTTTTAATTCAAATGGCCTAAAAATAGATACCATGATACATTAACACACCCATTTATCCACATCACTTATTTCATATAGCAAGTAAATTCTGATAGTCATATTAAATGTTATATTTTTTATCTATAAATATTGGGTACTCCATGTGAATTCTGATAGTTGCTCTTCTATGTGACTGGGATTTCAAAACTAAAGTGTCCTTAAAATAACTAGAAAATAATTAATTTTTGTACTACAAATATTCAGCTTCATGAAAACAAAAATTTTAAATGCTTTCCTGCTTTTTCTTTTCATTATTCACTCCATATTTTATTTCCATCCAAGTTAGACTTGGACACACTCTAAAATGTACTTGAATTTTATCTTAGTATTGCTATATCCAAAGGAACAAAGACTTTTCCTTATCAGTCCCTTCCTGCTGGACTTCCTAATTCATTTGACTCTCTGCTATTAACCCAGGGGACCTATGTTCGCAATTACTTTGTGCTCAAGACCCTACAAGTTTAGTTGTGTATAGACACTCTTAAAAGATGATTACTTTTTTTTAATATACTAAACAAATGTTTGCCAATATCTCTATGGCTTGTAGTTAAAAGATGACTAGGAGATCAACCAGTCAAAACACTGGAGAATCTCAACTGTTCTATGGAAGCATTATTTGCTTGAGGGGGAAACCGCTATGGACTTTCAACAGTATCTTGTAGCATTTTGTTAGGAGAGCAGAAAAGACCCATAGTTTAGTCAACCTTTAAACACTAGGTTCCTTCAAAAGATTTTCAAAGCTCTTGATAAATGAAAAATGTGTAATTGTAATAAAATAGTCACAGTCAAATAAAATATAGTTCTATTCTTAGCCATATATTTAAGGAAACTCATAAGTTCATCAGCTTTCTCAAGTCTTTTACTATCTACATGGGTAACAAAAAATAGTTTATGTTGAAAGAATGAAAAAGGAAGAAATTGTTCTGTTTTAGCTCAAAGTTGTATGATTTTTTCTCCCAAGAAAATTTAATGTATGTATAAATTTTATATATTCCATTATTGAGAAAATATAATTTCTAATTACATTAAATATTTGTTCCTCTGAATTTAATTCAATATATAATTACTCAAGTATCACTTTTTTATCAGAAAAGACTAAGGATTAGTTGTCTTTTGCCACAGAATTCTGGTAACTATTTATCCTCCTGTCAAAAACCCATGATTAAGTGATCTACATAAAAACTTTTTGCAGTGACTGTGTTGGACTCCAATCACCAGAAATGCATATTTTAGGATCATATTTTTTTTTAGGACAGATTGTTTGGATTGACTACCATTTATGAAGATGGTGGGGATAGAAAAAGTACTTGTCTGAAATGAAGGTGTTGCATGCATTCTGAATTTATCTGGTGTTTGATTCCATTCCAATTTAATCTATGCATTCCTATGTCATTTATTGCCATGGTAACTGGATACTCATTTAAAACATCACATCAAAATGTGAGTGAGGAAAGATGCAATATTTAACTTACTATAAGCTTTTAACATGATGGAAAATATTTTAGTGATAAGTGAATATTTAAGCAAATATCCCTGTCTGATATAAAAACTAATATAGTTAAATCAGTAATTGCTATTTTGTCCCCCATTCATAGAATTAAACATTGCTCTAGTTTTTTATATAACACTATTTGTTTTATTTTTATTTTAAAAAGTAATATATGCCACTTTTGAAAAAAAAAACTTGGAACTTTACCCAGAGAGGGGGTCCATATGGCGTTGTTCTGTGTTCCTATCATAACTTAAAGGGAAATTTTCAGTGTCTAGAGCCCTTGATATCAGACAAATGAGGGAGGAGAATGTCCTCAAATTCCTTGCAACAGGATATTGATTTTCAAATGACACAGTACATCTACAAAAGCAAAGGTGATGGTATCTATATCTTAAATCTCAAGAGAACCTGGGAGAAGCTTCTGCTGGCAGCTCATACTATTACTGCCATCAAAAACTTGGCTGATGTCAGTGTCATATCATCCAGTAATACTTGTCAGCAACCAAATCTAAAGTGTGTTGCTTCCACCAAAGACCCTCTGATTGTTGGCCACTTCACTCCTGGAAACTTCACTAATCAAATCTAGACAGCCTTCTAGGAGCCACAACTCCCTGCTGATCCCTGGGCTAACTACCAGCCTGTCACAAAGGCAGCTTATATTAACCTGCCTACTATTGCTCTGTGGGATGTGGACATTGCCATTTGGTACCACAACCAGAGCTCTCAGCAAGTCTAATGTGGTGGGTGCTGACCTGGAAATTTCTGGGCACATATGACACCATCTGCGGTGAATACTAGTGGATGGTCATGTCTCATCTCTGCTTTTGTAGAGATTTTAAGAAGATTGAAAAGGAACAGCAGGCCAGGGTTGAAAAGCCATAACTAAGGAGGGATTGCAGGCTAAATGGACTACACCAGATCTTGATTTTATTGCTATCCAATCTGTCTGAAGATGTGTAGGTACCATTGATGCCTATCCAGCAGTTCCCTACTGAGGACTGGTCTACAGATCTCACTTCTCAGACCACTAAATGGATAGGAACAACAACTGAGTGGTCTTAAACTGTACTTCTGCAGACTCTCAAATAGAAAATAGAAATAAGGTAGATGGAAAATAAAGATTCTTTTAAAAAACTTGAAAAATACAGAATATATAAGAAATAAAAAAGTACCCATACTTCCCATATTGAAGAAAACTATTGCCATGATCTTGAGGCATTTTCTTCCAGCTTTAATAAACAAATAGCTTTATTCATTTAGATTTACTTATTAGATATAAAGAGCCTTTTAAGTAATAACAGTGATGAAAGAAAGCATGGTTGAATAAAAAGAGGATAAAGGATGATCTATATTCATTTATTTCATTAGGGGAAGGTTTTAAGTGTATGTATCAGGAAAACTGTTGACTACAGCTAACTAATGCTTAACTAAGTGATTTTTATTTTATGAGTTAATTTTTGTCTGTATCAAGGATACTGAGGTAGTCAGTAAAGTATTCATGCAACTGCGTACTGAGATTATCATCCAGGACATTTATGTATTACCAGTCCAATATCCTTGATGTGCCAACTTCTTACCTCATGCTGCCAAGGTAGCTGCTAAGGCCCCTGACTGCCTGTCTGGTTCGGCAAGAAGAAAATAGAAAGTACAGAGACCTATGACATATGTTTCTTTTATGAGGAAAGCTCAAGTTTTCCATAAAGTTCTCCCCAGTAATGACTTCTTTTATCTTGCTGAATCAAGTTAAATTTATATCTTCTTAGTAGAAACAAGTTGTTATTGAGCAGTGTTCTAACTTCTCTACCGTAATGAAGGCAAAGAAATATTAAGTTTAAGGTTAATTTTTTTCCAGTCCTTCTAGAAAAATGGCCAAGTGAGAAAGGGGTTATGAATACTAATAGGCTGCTAGAGCTGCCATAACAAAGTACCAATAACTGGGTAGCTTAAACAATAGAAATTGAACCTAAAACTCCAAAATCAAAGTGCCTACAAGGTTGATTGCTTCTGAGGCTATGTGGGAAGGATCTGTTCCAGGCCTCTTTCCCTCACTTGCATGTGGCCATCTTTTATCTATATCTTTTCACATAATCTTTCCTCTATCTCTGTCCAAATTTTCCCTTTTTATAAGGGTATCGGTCATGTTAGATCTGGGCCTACCTTAATGACCTCTTTGTTATCTCTGCAGACTATATCTAAACAAGGTCACATTATGAAGTACTGGGAGTTAGGACTTCAATGTATGAATTTGAGGAGGAGACAGTCCAACTATTTAACCCATAATAGAAATGGTTTATGTGGAATACATGGGGTTCATTATAGCTGTCTCATGGAGACCACAGACAGAGAAGTGACTGAGTCATCCATGCTCTTCACTTATTCTCCTATTGAGGGGCAATTTGGGTCAAAGGGCTGATATGGCCAAGGCCCATCAATTCAAAGCTGAATTGGCCTCCAGGGCTATTATACCTTAGTGTGACATCCAATCTCAGTTTGTACTGGTTCCTGTGGGGTCTCCTTGAGGATACCTTGGTACAGCTGATGGGATTGCTTCTTTAATGATCCAAAAAATACCTAGTGAGAAGGATTCAAAAATTAATTGTAAATGGCTCATTTGAATACTTACTGATCAAGAAAATCATGTTGAATATCCTAATGTGCCTATTACGAGTTTTGAATATTGTCCACAAGGGAATGCTGTGGTTACTGGAGGTTGAGATAAGAAATTAAATAGGCAAATCTCTTTGTAGTACAGGAAATCTTCTCTCAGCCTTAAAAGAAAAGAACATTCTTATTCTCTAAATACAACTAAACTTGTACTGAGTGGTATTATAGATTTAAGTAATATGTATTTTTATATAATTATTCATATATTACAAATTTTGTATCCTACATAAGAAATGTATTTAATGTCTTTATCAAATAAATTAAATATTGCTGTCGAAAAGAATCAGAACCTTAAGTTCTGAAAATAATTTATTGAGTGAAATTCACATAACATATAGACTATTTTAAAGTTAACAATTCAGTAAGATTGAGTATATTCACATTATTAACCACCACCATTGTCTAGTTCCAAAATATTTTCAACACTCCTACGTAAAATCCTTTATCCATTGAAAAGATTTTCCCAGTCCCTTTCTCCACCCTGATCAACCACCAAACTGTGTTCTTTCTTTCTTTCCTTTTTTTTTTTTGCTATTTATTTATTTATTTATCTACTTATTTTTGGAGAAAGCAAGTGAGCACATGAGGGGATGATGGCAGAGGGAGAGGGAGAAAGAGAATCTCAAGCATTTTTCACAGCCAACACAGAACAGACGTGGGGCTCATCTCATGACCCTGAGGTCATGACTTGAGTCAAAATCAAAAGCTGGATGCTTAACTGCTTGAGCCACCCAGTCACCCCATATCTTTTTTGATTTATCTGCTCTGGATATTTCATATAAATGGAATTATATGATATGTGACCTTTGGTATCTGGTTTCTATCACTTAGCATAATATTTTTGAGGTTTACCCATAAATGGCATTTGGGCTGTTTCCATGTTTGTTTGTTTTTTATAAGTAGGATAAGTGCTTTTAAAAGCATATATATAAATGTATGTGTTTGAATAAATTTCTTCAGTTCTTTTGAGTATATACTTAAGAATAGAATTTTGAGGTCATATGATAATTTAATATTTAACTTTTTGAGGTAACAGCAAACTGTTTCCATAGTGGCAAAAACATTTTACTTTCCCACCAGCAAGGTATAAGGCTTACAATTTCTTGACATCTTGCCAGTATTTGTTCTTACTTATAATTATTATTATCACCCTCGTAGATATGATCTGGAACATTATTGTGGTTTTGATTTGCATTTCCTTGAAGACTGAAGATGTTGATCATCTTTTCACATGTTTGTCAGCTATTTGTTTATCTTCTTTGAGAAATGTCTGTTCAAGTCCTTTGCCTATTTTTTAATAGAACTGTCTTTTTGTTGTTGAGTTGTAAGGGTTCTTTATTATTCTAGAAATTAGATCCTTATTGGATATATAATTGCAAATATTTTCTCCCATCTTACAAGTTTTATTTTACTTTTTTTGGTAATGTGCTTTGATGCATGAAAGTTTCAAATTTTGATGAAGTCCATTTTATTTTTTCTTCTGTTGCTTTTGCTTTTTGTGTGTATTTTTTAATCACATGCATACACACACACATATACACACACACACACACAGTATTGGTAAGCATGCAGGTATTCCATATCCGTAGGGTAATTTTTCAGAGTATTGGGATGCACATTCTTGAGAATATTATCAGTTTTTATTTTGCTTCAATGTACCTTGTCTTCATTAATTGAACAAAATATTTACCATTGTTACTTCAGTAACATATTTTTCATCACAATGAAATAAAGACAGAAGAATATATAACATCTTTTCTGAGGTACATATTCACATGAAGTGTAAACTTCTCATTTATTCTTTCATCAGACATTTTTCAAGCACCTATAAAGTTCTGTTTTAGGCAGTGGAGACATACTAATGAAAAGATAGACAGTGCCCTGTCCTCATTGTGTGTACATTTTAGTGAATAAATCCAAATAAATAAATAAACTCAGGTAGTCATCAATCCTATGAAAAAACAAAACTGACTAATGACTTAACAGGCAAACTGTTTTAACTATGAGGATCAAGGAAAGGGTATTGAAGATCTGACAACTGAACTCAGACCTGCATTAAAATTAGGGAGGAAATGCTAGAAGGAAAGCATTCCAGGTTGAGGAAATCACAAATGCAAATGTCATGAGTTTTCCAATGACAGAAAAGAAAATCACTATGGCCCATGAATAATATGATATTTATCTTGGAGTAAAGCAATACTAGACATACTATGTATACAGCAAATATCTAAATATCTGTTGTTGGTCACATGATTTACTCAGTAACCATAGAGTGGGCATGAAGTTGAGCATTAAATACTATACTACATACCAAGGGTTAAGGAGGAAAATTGGGAAAGGGGGACGGATCAGAGAAGAAAGATGTACAAATAAAAAAGACATAACCTTTATCTCCATGGAATTACAGTCTAGTAAGGATATTACATAAAAGCATAGCTAACTATTGCATAAGGCAGAGGAAAGGTCAACTAATTATGAAGGGTTGAATCAGGGAAGCTTATTAATCTTGCATTTAAAGCATATGTAGGATTTCTACAGTAGTGGAAAAACTTTTAAATCAAAGGGAAACAAATACCCAGAGACATGAATGAGCAAAGCGTGTTCGGGAAATGGAGTTGTGCATTAAAAATCAGAAAGTAGACAGAGAAATATGTAGGATATAAAGTTAAGGGTGCTAAAGCAGAAACCTACACACCTGTCCCCTCTACACTAGAACCAAGTGTTTCAAAGACGATGGAGCATATTTTACCATCTGTCTAATTTCAATCAGAACGTTAGTAGAAACCATATGCTGTCAGTACAATGGAGAAAACAATCCAGATAGCTTTGTTATGATCACTCCTTTTGAAATCTGATGTAAAATATTCTTCGGCAACAGTAAGAAAATAAATATATATGCTAAGCACTATTGGCAGAATTGTTTTCTCTCCCAAATTCCTAAATTAAAATCCTAACTCCTAGTACTTCAGAATGTGACTGTTTTTGGAGATGGGGGTCTTTAGAGAGGAGATGAAGATACAATGAGGTCCTGTGGGTGGGCTCGAGGCAAGGTAAATGGTGTCTGAATCAGAAGAACTGATTAGACCACACACAAACACACACACACACACACACACACAAAGACCAAGTGAAGGCACTGAGGGAAGATGGTGAACAACAAGCCAAGGATCGGGGCCTCAGAAGAAACCAACCCTGCTGACACCTTGATGTCAGATTTCTAACTTCCGGAATTGTGAGAAAATTAAGTTCAATAATATAAGCCACCCAGTCTGTGGCACTTTGTTATGACAGTCCTAGCAAACTAATACATAGAGAAAAAAATTTTAAATGACGGTTACTCTCTGTATCATTAATATTAGATATGAGGAGTTTGGAGTGTCAAAAAGTTATGCAACTTGGCTGTCACATAAATCTTGCCATAAAAAAGGAAAACACTTAATTTTGAAATAGAGTGAGCCTATAATCTATTTTCCTAACTGGGACATTTTTGAGAATATTTTTGTGCTATTAATAATTATGGTGAGACAATAGGTATAAACCAGGTCAGACATCTAAAAAATAGTATCTAAGGCTCCCTGAAAAAGCAAGCAGTTCTCTCTTCAATGGATCTTCCTTTGACGTATTCTAGCTGGAAATGTAGACATTTCATAAGCTATTAACAGGATGTTGCCAAGTCATACCTTGCTTCCTTTTTAAGTATCCAGAGTAGAAATTTATAATTTTAGTACCAAGAATAATTGTACTTCTCATAAGCAGTTAATTGGTTTAGTTTACCTTTCTGAGACTACGAACTATATGACTGTGTCTTCCTCTTCAAGTTAGGCTACTAGAAAGCTTAGCCCAAATGTACGTGCTGACACAGGTGTTAAAGACCAACATGATAGGCCATTTTCCCAGTCTCATTTCATTTTCTGTTCTCTCTTGTTTTTTTTTCCCTTTTTCTTTCCCTTCCATCTTTGTCTTTATTATATCTTATTATACCCTATGTATCCTTGTGAGCCATCTTAAATCCTCTTCTGGAATAAAGTTATTAGTTAGGGACCCAAAAAATCACCTCCTCAGGAAGCCTGGGTGGCTCAGCGGTTGAGCGTCTGCCTTTGGCTCAGGGCGTGATCCTGGAATCCCGGGATTGAGTCCCACATCAGGCTCCCTGCATAGAGCCTGCTTCTCTCTCTGCCTATGTCTCTGTCTCTCTCTGTATCTCTCATGAATAAATAAATACAACCTTTAAAAAAAATCACCTCCTCTGCTACTGTTGAGACTTGGTTTTGCTACTCAGTGCCAGTTACAAAATCTCCATCTAGATTCTTTCTTATTAGATCATTCTGTTTGTGCCCTAGATGTTTATAACTTCAGGGTTTCTGAGCCTGTGTGCAGTCATGTGGAGATTCCAAGGTTAGATAAAAATGTGAAAATATAGGGACCATCTGGAAGAAGCCCACATTAGTCTATAATACCTGCATATGGTCTTCAGTTGAAGTAGAATGAAAGTAATTTTCTTTCTCCAAAATAAAAACTAAACAATTATATGATTTTAAAAAAAGGAACATTTTCTAAACTACAACGACACTATAGGTTGTCTATAATTATAATGTGCCACTTTACTGAAATTACCCTAGATCAAAAGGAATAATTTTAGGTTTATTACATTGTACTTTGTGTACCATTACTAAATATAGAATCTCATATTGGTCTACTCCAAATATACAACTGTTGAAACATGGGGAAAAGGAGAGCAGTTTATTGGCATGGTTTCATGGTTTCAGCAGAATTCTTACTGTGCTATTCTTCCTGGGTACATTTTTTTTAGACATTTAATTGTAACACACCTGCCTTATTTCTCAAAGATATAAAGAAATAGTGTGTCCTAGTGTGTTTGGCTCTGAACAGGACTAAATAAGCAGCTGTATCTCCATTGCAAGTCTACCATGGATAGTTATCTAATTCTTACTTCTGATAGACAAAGGAAGAGAAATAAACTGTGTTATACTCCTGCTTTCATTCAGCAGTGCACAAGTTTTGAGACTTTTTTTATAAGTGCATGAGGGAAAATATGTGATGGTTGTCTGCCTGAATATAAAGTATCCACGAATAGCAAAGAGGGTGTTATTTATGGACTGAATTTGGCCCCCTCCCATTCATATGTGGAAGCTCTCTCCCCATGTGACTGTTTCAGAGATGGAGCTTTTAAATAGGCAATTAAGGTTAAATGAGATCAGAAATATGGGGCCATAACTCAATATTGCTTGTGTCCATTTAATAAGGGGAAGAGACACCAGGAAGGCATACACAAAGGAAAGGTCACGTGATGACACAAAAATTTGCCATCTGTGAACCAAGGAGAATAGCCTCAAGAGAAACTAACACTGCCAGTATCTTGATCTTGGGCTTCCAGCCTCCAGAACTGAGAAATAAATTTCCATTGTTTAAGCCACACAGTTTGTGGTATTTTCTTATGGCAACCTGACAGAGGAGGATGAGCACTCATAAAATTTACATTTATTATGTTTTTGTCTAATCCTATGCAAATTATATTATTTTGAACTGTACTGCAGACCAATAGTACGCACACTACATGTTCTTATATACATTCTATAAATGAGACTATAGGAGTAGAGGACTTGAAATTCTAGTTATTTCCTGGGAGCTACAAGTGCAAGAGCCATTCCATTCCCTTATGGAATCTCTTGTGTATGTTTCTCATTTTCCAACATTTAACTCTTCTATTCATATATGTTGAAGCATATATTCAAATACACATTCTTTTTCTACATAGAACATGATGGCTTTTATTTGGCCCTGTGTAATTTACCAGGTCACTTTTATACCCAAATGCAACAGAGAAGCTTTGGCATTGGGAAAATACATTTTCTCCTACACAGCTCTGATAAATTAGATTTCAAATAATGCTAGCTAATGGAGTGCCTACCCAGTGAAAGGCACTGGGCTTTAAGGACTTTAAGGACTTACTTACTTTAAGGACTTCAGAGTATTCTAACTAAAAATTATACAGCAATTTTTTTTAATTCGCACAGGATATATTATAAGTAAACATTAAATTTTCATGGTAGGATCAAGACAGTAAAGTAAAAGTTAAAGACAGTCAGGGCAACAGAGCAAATCAAAATGCCATAAGATATATGCGATCCTACCAATCACTATAAATGAGCACTAATTTACTAACAGCATTCTGATATGTTTGTATTAATTTATTCAAAACCAGTATATAAACAGTTTTGTAATTTAAATGCTGTTTTGGATGACCAGCCACTTGCCAACGATTTGATAAGTTTTGACAATTTTCATTTTTTATAAAGATGTTCATGGAGTAATTTTTAGTTGTACTGTAAAAGAGATAATTTGGCCCAGACAGCAATGGAAATACCACTTTCTGAGTAAGGAAGAGCTTTCCTGCCCCATTTGCATATTGTATGTACTTTTGACAGGAGCTTGCCAATTGAGGAAACCTAAGTATATGAAATTCAACATTTGAGGTAACTGCCTATATGTGGGCAGGTGCAATTGTGTTACTTTATGTGAAGGAGGAGATCTTCATTATTTTTAACTAAGAAGCATATTTTTCTTTAATAATTTGGGGGAAGAGACTATCTGTATTTGAAAATCACTTGCATTTTCTTTCAATATTAATAGAAAAACTGGATCAATTTTGAACATGTTTCCAAAAAAAAAGTTTATAAGCTGGAGGTTAATATTAGAATAGAAAGATGTTAAAAGCAGATTAATCTTTTTTAAACGCTATCTTTTTATTTAAATTAAAATGTAATTAACATAGTGTTACATTAACTTCAGATGTACAGTATAATGATTCAACAATCTGTACATTACTCCGTGTTCATCACTATAAGTTTACTCTTCATAACCTTCCCCTATTTTACTGTTGCCACCCATCCACCTCCCCTCTGGCAATCACCAGTTTGTTCTCTGTATTTAAGGGTCTCTTTTTTTGTTTGTCTCTTTTTTTCTTTTTTCATTTGTTTTGTTTCTTAAATTTCACATGAGTAAAATCATATGATATTTGTGTTTCTCTGACTGACTTATTTCTCTTAACATTACACCCTCTAGATCCATCTTATTACAAATGGCAAGATTTCATTCTATTTTTATGAGTAATATTTCATTGTATGTGTATGTATATATATCTGTATGTATACACACACACACACACACACACACACACACATACACACACCATAAATGCATGCCACATCTTCTTTATCCATTCCTCTATAGATGAATACTTGGGTTTCTTCCATAGCTCAGCTATTGTAAATAATATTTCATAGGGCTATGAATATCTTTTCAAATTAGTGTTTTTTTATTCTGTGGGTAATTCTATTTTTAATTCTTTGAAAAATCTCCATATTGCTTTCTACAGTGGCTGCACCAGCTTGCATTCTCACCAGCAGTGTAAGAGGATTCCTTTTTCTCCACATTATAGCCAACACTTGCTGTTTCTTGTTTTTGATTTTAGACATTCTGATAGGTGTTACGTCATATCTCCTTATGGTTTTGATTTGCATTCCCCTGGTGATTAGTGATGTAGAACTACTTTTCACATGTCTGTTAGCTATCTGTGTGTCTTCTTTGGAAAAATGTCTATTCATGTCTTCTGCTCATTTTTTAAATTGGATTTATTTGGATTTTTTTGGTGTTGAGTTGCACAAATTCTTTATATATTCTGGATATTAACCCCTTATTGGATATATCATTTGCAAATATCTTTTCCCATTTGGTGGATTGTCGTTTTGTTTTGTTGATGGTTTCCTTTGCTGTGTAAAAGCTTTTTATTTTGATGTAGTCCCAGTAGTTTAATTTTGCTTTTGTTTCCCTTGCCAAAGGAGACATATCTAGAAAAATGTTTGTACAGCTGATCTCATAGATATTACTGTCTATCTTTTCTTTTAGGAATTTTATGATTTCAGGTCTCACATTTAGATCTTTAATCCATTTTGAGTTTATTTTTGTGTTGGATGTAAGAAAGTGGTTCTGTTTTATTCTTTGGGATGTGGCTGTCCAAAAAGCAGATTAATCTTTTTTCAAAGCTTTTATTTATTTATTTTAGAGACAGATAGAGAGTACAAGTAGGGGGAGGGGAAGAAGGAGAGAGAGAGAGAGAGAGATGGAGGGAGACAATCTCAAGCAGACTCTGTGCTAAGCATGGAGCTGGACACAGGGCTTAATCCCACATAACTAAGATTATGACATGAGCCCAAATCGAGAGTCAGACACTTAACTGAGCCACCCAGACACCCAAAAGCTGATTAATCTTTAATGACGATAAAAGTCTACTTACAGGAACCAGATTTTTATCCCCTTTGACTCTAGACGTTGTTAGAATCAAGTGAAAACATGTTTTCCGTCGAAGAGTGGAATTAGAAAACTAGAATATGGGAAGCCATTTCTGACACCTCCTTCTCCTCTATCCCTACATCTAATCCACAAACAAATCTGGGTGGTTTCCATTTACTTTGCCAAGATATTATTTTTTACTTAGATTACTATAGTAACCATGTCTTGGTTTCCCTACTTCCTCTCTTGTGTTTACCTCAATTTATCACCAGATTAGTTCCAGATTAAAAAGCAAATATGACCACTCCCTATCAAAACCTTTAAAGGGATTCCCAGTGGTCACATGACAAACTGAAATCCTTAACATGACCTACTTGACTTTGTATGGCCTGGTGCTCACCTTCCTTCATAGAGAACTCTTTCTCCTTCTCTGCGATACAATCACAATCTTCTTTCATATTTTCTAATTAACCTTGCTTCCTTCTGCTGTGAACCTTTTCACATTCAGTTCCTGCTCTTAAAATACCATTCACCAGCCCCCTTCACCTAATTCACTTGAACTCTTAATTCACATCTCTGTTCAATTATCATTTCCTTAGGAAAGTCTTCTATAATCTAAGTAGGTCAATTTCTTCCCATTATGTGCTTTCAAAGAACCTTGCACTTCTCTCTCATACTGCTTTTCACAGCTGTGATTTGCTTTTATATGTATATTATGTGTGTTCATCCGCACCATTATAAATTTGGTAGTGGCCTAAACAGTATTTGTTTTTGTATGCTGTCCTATTACAGGATCTAACACAGTAACTAGAGCATAGTTGGTTCTCAGTCCTTTCATTAAAAGTTAATAAACTTTACCTTTGTATATCTAATGACTCATTAAAGATTTGTAACTTTTATTTTTGTTCCTTCTCATGGGAATACAACTTAGTACATACAGTAGACACGACACATACAATTTTTTTTTGGTGAAAATTTCAAATGTACCAGAGAAACATGGTAAGTTCTTAATTTATGCCTTAGAAAATGTCAGTGGTATAATGCACTATTGTACTTAGAAATGTCTTATGGTATTCATATCTAGGTATATTTCTTTAAAGTATTATTTTATTTGTCTTAAGGAGTCCCCACTTCAGTGGAGTTTAAATATTGTCGCAGCAATATTAATTAAAATATCATCTTGTCAGAAAAAGATCAAAGCTTGAATTTTGTCAACAGTCTCTTATGTCTTAATAACACGTGAAGTTCCAAGGAACATATATATGCTTTAAGAGAAATGTTGGCCAGGGATCCCTGGGTGGCTCAGTGGTTTGGCGCCTGCTTTTGGCCCAGGGCGCGGTCCTGGAGTCCCAGATCGAGTCCCGCATTGGGCTTCCCAGCATGGAGCCTGCTTCTCCCTCCTCCTGTGTCTCTGCCTCTCTCTCTCTCTCTCTCTCTCTGTGTGTGTGTGTGTGTGTCTATCATAAATAATAAATAAATAAATCTTTAAAAAAAAAAAGAAATGTTGACCAATATAGCCCAATTTTAATGTTAGCAAATTTTATAGAGAAGACTTTTTTAAGGCCTTATCTGTTTGGAAATGTATACTCTCATAGAGGACAAAAGGCCAGAAGAATATCTTTTATAATATAGATAATTTAAAAATAGATGGTCATGAGTTTGCAGTGCTCTCAAGTTATATTCAAGTTATATTTATTTGAACATGCTTAATCTATCTAGATTAGAACACAATGTAGTCATTTAGATTGGCTAAGAGTAAGCAACACTGATAAGGCTTTGAACAGATTTTAGGTTTGCAGAAAGTAAGTCAAATGGAATAATTTTATGAATTCCACATTCATGTTGCATAAGCTAGGTTGACCTGCATAGCTGTTTTGTTTGTTTTATTATGGCCTATATTGGCTAACTTCCTCTTATTATGCCTTCAGCCTTACTTTCTCCTTATGTGTTATTTATATGGTCCATTTGTCATAATCATTTCTATATCAACTCATAAATTGTATACTCATTTTGATTATTTGACATTTGTGATGGTTTATTTTTCACCCCACTTATTTCATAAAATGAGTGTTTTATTCATACACTGTGGCAAATAGAATAAATTATGGTGGTACACCTTCCTAGAATTTCACAAGATAGTTAAAATTTACATACAAAACTTCACAATAACCCAACATTGTGATTTGTATTTGAAATCAAGGCCAGAATTTCCCTGGTTTTCATTAGTGAAATATTCATTTCTCCATGTCCAGGGGAAAAATACATTTTCTCTTGAATGTAGAGCTCATGCTACCAAATTTAGCAATTCCAGATAAGTCAGAGAGTTCATTATTTCTGCCCCACCTTGGGCTGAGTTGGGTTAACTTAATTGTGGCTATCTTTCCCCATGTTAACAGCAACACTGAAAATAATTTAATGCACTCTGGGGCACTTTACCCATTCTGTGAACTCCAGATAAGTCCCAGATGAGCTACAGAAAGGAAGCAATATACGATGAGGCAGGAAGTCTACATTTATTAGCAGCAAGTTCTAGGTTGCCAGTGGGCATCAGAACCCCTTTCTCATCCACTTCCAGGCTGACTTAAGATACCTGTAGTTCCAATGCATATGAAATAGACTCCTGTGTGACCAGAAAGCCCATTATTATTAATTCCTAAAGTTAACAATGTTTATATCTTTCCCCTTATAAGCATTTGTCTATCTAAGAGATAAACATTATTATTATCATTTTATAAATAGCCCAAATTGATTAAATTTGACATACTAGATGTCAGGTGTATGATTCTTAACCATGGAACCATAAACATCAAAGTGGTATAGAGATAACCAACCTGATAATCCAGAGACTTGGATTCTTCCTGCCTGGTTTCTAAGGAGAGCAGGTCTTTCAAAACTCGGGGTGTATTCCCATTTTCTAGTCATCCCTAAGTGGTCTCCATCTCTAACACTCTCTTTCTATAAGGCAAGTTGAGATTTATGAAAACATCACACATACTTATGTATAATATGTTTTTAAGTCTATAGGCTATTTCTGTACTATCTAAGCCTTTGCTAACACATCCTTTAATTCAAACTTTTTTTCAGGAAACAGTCATGCCCTATATCTCTTCTAATTGCTCCATTTGCTTTTCTTAATGTTACAGGTAAACCAACATTAAAGGAGCCATAGCTTTCTCTTCATTTTTTTTCCCATTGCTACTGGAAACAGTTATCTTAAAGGTTAAGTTGACTTCTAAATTAGTTTGGCGAACATTGTATCTATAGGCCATCTAAACGAAGCACCAATATCTCTACCTGAAGAGCAGAATTGGGTCACTAGGTACATTAGAGCATCATAGGCAATTTTTCTTTCACATGCTGGGAAAGGAGAAGAGAACAAGAAGCACTGGAAATGCAAAATCTGGCATGATAAGAATGTTCAGGAAAGGAAAATGTACATCTCTGAAGTGATTAGTTTGTGAAACATCAGCTTTAAAAGCTCTGTAAATCATGGTAAATTTTGCACATGCTCCTTAGTTCCATCACTTAAAAGTCGTCCTAGAAGTTATAGATTTTACAATATCTGGGCATTCAAGTGGAAACAATTCTCAAAGCTCACTACTGAGTGTCTCCCACACTGGCACCTGTTTCTCAGAGCCTTGAATATCTTCCCCACCCATGAAATAAGAACAAGGAATTCCCAGATCCCATCACTGATTCACACTTGATTCAACCTGCTCAAAACTCCAGTGCTAATGAGTTCAAGGCAAACAAAAATCTTATAACCTTATTAGGGCAACTTAGGGTAGCTTCCAGTTTGGGGAGTTGTAAAATATTTTTGGATATTTGATTTCTTTTCTGCCTAATAAATGTTATGGGTTCATTGTCCATTACCACTGAGAAGGATAAAGCCTGCTAAGGAATGCACCATCCTTCTTTGTGCTCAGAGAGGAGGGAATGACCAATTTAAAAACCTGTTTGATTTTAATCTATCAAAAAGACAATTAAAAAGAAATAAGAGTGAGATAAAGTGGGAGCAGTTTAAGAAGAACTGAATTTCTTCTAACAGAAAGGAAAGACCTAAATTTCTCTGAAAAACAAAACAGAATCCAGTGGTACTCCCTACTTACTGCAAAAAGTAGCTAAAAGCTGTAAAAGAGAATATTTATGTAACATATATACATATATATGTAGTAATATACATGTTATAATAATGATATGACATATAATTTCCAATTCCCAAATAATAATAGCATTTAAAAAAATAATAAATAGAAAACAGAATCAAAACTAACCATTCTGAAATAAGTACCAAAATAAAACTTTTAGAGAGTCATTCATTTTAATATTCCCAGTGACTAGCTCAGCATATGACACAGTAAAGATTCAATTAACACATGAATTAAAAAATAATTGAATAAATGTGATGGAAGCAAAAGAGATACTTTATTTAGAATCTTTGGAAGTTAGGGATGTCTGACTGGCTCATGAGTTCAAGCTCCATGTTGGGCATAGAGTTTACTTAAAAAAAAAAAAGAATAAAAAAAGATTAAAGAGGTGCCTGGGTGACACAGACAGTTAAACATCTGACTCTTGATTTCAGCTCAGGTCATGATCTCAGGTTTATGAGATGTAGCCCTGCATCACATGGAATCTGCTTGAGGTTCTCTCTCCCTCTCCCTCTGCCCTTCCCCTTATGGACTATCTCTCTAGCTCTCTCTCTCTCTCTCTCTCAAATAAATAAATATCTTAAAATATTAAAAATTAAATAAATCTTAATGAGTTCTATGCCTTAAGATCAAAAAAGAAATACCTGATTTTAATTTTGCTTTTTTTAAAGAGAGAGAATGTGTTTGCATATACACACAAGCAAGAGAGGGGCAGAGGGAGAGAGGGAGAGTAAATCCCAAGCAGACTGTTTGCTCAGCACAGAGCCTTGATCTCATGACCTGAGCTGAGATCAAGACTAAGCCACTCAGGTGCTGCTATAATTTTTTTAATGTATGCTGTTGTTCCTGAAGTTTTCTGCAATATTCAAACAATGGATTGCGATATTTGTAGTGGAAGGTCTGTGTTTTATTTATTGACTAAGAAGGGGGAAGAAGAGGGGTTGTGGAAAGGAGTCAAGAGCACAGTGAGATCATGAGAGTAGACATTGTTTGTCCTTAAGCTCCTCGGTTTCTATGTTTAGAAAGGTGGGCACATGGGAGGAAACACTCCGCTGATTATATCCTCTGAGATGTGCAATATTTTCCCTTCATGAAATCTGTGCCAATTGGTGTTCAGAGGTAGTTGAATCAAATGTAAGGAACCAAAAGTGTAAGGAACTTAACTTGTTTTTTTTCTTTTAATTTTTATTTATTTACTTATGATAGTCACAGAGAGAGAGGCAGAGACACAGGCACAGGGAGAAGAAGCAGGCCCCATGCACCTGACGTGGGATTCCATCCCAGGTCTCCAGGATCGCGCCCTGGGCCAAAGGCAGGCGCCAAACCGCTGCACCACCCAGGGATCCCAGAACTTAACTTGTTATGACAAGAGTATTCTCTCCCATGAAAAAGTGGCTACACACTCCAGCCCTTCCTTTTATAAGACACAAACCCACTCTGGAAACTAAATTTCTCAAAACAGTTGATCTCAGCCATTGCAAAAACGCTCATTGTCATTTGCATCATCTTCACACACAGGTGAGGCGGCCTGACGGCTGGTTGGAAGTTCTGAATCTAAAGCCAAATTGCCTGCAGTCAAGTTCCTGTAAGGATTAAATGAGTGAATAATTGGAAGCATGTAGAGCAGTCATGGCACATAGGGAGCATACTATAAATGCTAGGATTTATTAATATTGTACTAATTCAGTCTTCAGTGCAGTATCTTCTGATTAGGTATATCACTTTATATGTTGGTAGTACTTTTACTGGAAAGACCACTTAAACGTGTATTCTTGCATTGGAAAAACAGTTAGTAGTCTTGCCTCAATCAGCCCTGATTTGAAACCTAATTCAATTTATCTGCATCGTCTTGGGTAAGTCAGGATCTCTGAAAGTCAGTTATCTCATAAAATTGAGGTTATAATCATTCTTCTCTTATAGTAATTGCAAAGTAAAAGAAAATACTTAGTAAACACTTGTATATATTGTGGTGTGTGCTGAATAAACTATTATTGTATTTTTGTATCAAACCTTAGAATCTCCATAGTCTTCACTCCCAAAATGATGCCTCTGCATGAATACATCAATACCTCTGTAACTCAACAAATCTATATTGGTTTTTTTTTTTTTTTTTTTTTTTTTTTATTTATGATAGTCACAGAGAGAGAGAGAGAGGCAGAGACACAGGCAGAGGGAGAAGCGGGCTCCATGCACCGGGAGCCCGATGTGGGACTCGATCCCGGGTCTCCAGGATCGCGCCCTGGGCCAAAGGCAGGCGCCAAACCGCTGCGCCACCCAGGGATCCCTCTATATTGGTTTTATCAGCTTTTTTTCGTAAGGTAAACTTCTTCCTAAATTTTTATTTACATTACTTTTCCAAATACCTAGATTTGATAGAACTCATTGCTATGACTCTGCCATATTGGCTTTTTACGTAGATGAGCAAACAGAAATCAAAGAGGTTATATGGCTTGCCTGTGGACATGTAATGGGTGAGAGACAGGTGAACTTTCACAGGTCTGAATTCAGAGCTTTTTTTCTCCTCTGCTGAAGTTTCCTGCTACTTTTTGAAGTTACATAATTGCAGTAAGTCATCTACCAAACACATCCTCTAACTGTGAGTGAGTATCTGTGAAATTTACACTTATTTTTCATCTCTTTTGCACTGCCGAAGCATCCAATCTAACAAATTCTATCCTATGGTCTTATAATAAAATATGCTTTAAAATAAGTATCGCATAACCATTCATTTTAGGTATGAAGTAAACATACTGCTGGTACCTGCAGAGTAAATTGATGTTTTTCTTAATGTTAAGCTTTTGTGACTT
This sequence comes from Vulpes lagopus, assembly GCF_018345385.1. Taxonomy (NCBI): domain Eukaryota; kingdom Metazoa; phylum Chordata; class Mammalia; order Carnivora; family Canidae; genus Vulpes; species Vulpes lagopus. The sequence continues at coordinate 42,724,097 of NC_054830.1, forward strand.
TTCTCTGGTGAACTCAAAGGTTGCACTTAATGCAGTGATGCTAACCGAAATGTGTGAGTAAACAACAAAAGCAAAGCACACTCCTAAGTGGTACACATAGAATCTCTCAAACAGAATGCAATTACTTTCCCCCCAAATCTAAGCATTTCTCACATGAATTTCTCTTCTATTCAAAGACATTAGTTGCACTGATGTCTGAATTTCCTCAGTCATCTGGCACATAGACAAAAACCTGTGACATATACAAACATCACCTTCCAGATATACACAAACATAACAGAGACTCACAATTTAATGCTTGGAAAACTAACTGAAAATAATTAACTCTCTGTATCACTCGTGGTGGTCATTTATTGTTCCTTGCAAAATCGATGTTTAAGCGTTTAGGACAAAGCCCACTTTATCCAAGGACTGAATTAGTATTTTGAATTGTATGTTGAACTGACATTGTGTTTCTCGGATTTAATTAATTCACAGTTGGTTTTGTTTTGGGGGGCTTTTTTGTTTTGTTTTTCAGTAAAGCATAAAGCTCCAAGGGTAATAGCCTCCTAAGACAAAAAGAAAGAAAACAAAATGCTGTCATACATATCTCAGATCTTGGATGCCATCTTTGGTTTGAAAAAATAGAATACCTACTCAGAATATGAGAGTGGGACCAAAAGGGTGATTTACCAAAGGGTGTGATTTCTACTTTTTCTCATTTCTTCTGAATCTGGTCTTTCAGAGATCAGTGTTGACCTCCTAAACACAAAATACCTCATTTTCTTTCCCTTCTAGTCAGTATTCCACACTGTTCACAAACATCTGTGTGGGGAAACTACCTCTTTCATATAATAATTCACTCAATAGTATTTATCAAGGTATTCTCTATGTCAGGCATAATTTTAGGTATTGGGAATTCAAGAGTGAACAAAACAAGCAAAAATCTCTCCTATCACTATTTGCCTCCTCAAATCTATTTAATGTACTTACCTTCCAATCTACTACCCCTGGTCTTTTTGCTCAGAGCTATCGACCAATTTTACTACATCTGTTCATTTTCTCATGCCTCAACATTACCTGTTTGCTGAAGTCACCCAGAATGTATCTATATACCCATCATCTCTCCATAACCCACCCCCCACTAAAAATGATACCATTTCTGGGATACATCAGCACCTCTGTAAACAAATACAACTGAACTTTTTTCCCCCTTAGGTAAGCTTCCCCCAAAGTTTCCATTTCCATTATATTTCCGAACACTCATTATTAAGACGACTCTGACTCTTGTCTGCTATTTCTAATCATCTGTCATTGTTTTGATTCTACATCTGCCTTAACTCTAGAACCCAGTCTCATCTCTAGCCACAACTTCATCTTTACTAATGTGGTAATTTCCTGAGTGGCTGTCCTGTCTATAAATGTTCATTTTCCCACTCTAATCCATGCTCTTTTACACAGTACATTACAACTGTGATCATTTCTGCAGGCTTTCTCAAAAAGTTAAGTTGTTTCTTGTAACCTGTCAATAAGCGACCTTCCAATTACAACCTTCTATAATGGATTCCTTTTAGTCTTTCTTCACAAATTCCATAGCCCACAGTCTAGCGATGTGACTCCTTTGCTCTAACCCATGTAGAAGCCATGTGTTCTCCCTCCAACTCTAATACAGCCTTTTTGTTTCCAGCTGGAGTACTATTTTTTCTACTGTCCTTATTGAAATTATCCTTCCATTTTTCTGGATAAAATCATATTCTCCCACAAAGACATTCATTATTTCCCTCATTCACAAATGATATCTTTCTCCTTAAGCCAGTAACACCAATGGAATCTTTACATTGAAAATTTTGATAATCTTTGTCTACTTAACTGGAGTAGAAACATATACTTACACTTAAAATATGATACATCTAGTGGACTTGGAAGAATAAATGAGAAAAGGGTGCAAGAACAAGAGAGGAGTACTGTTGCTAAGATTACACCAACTATTTATTACTTTTGACTCACCATCAGCATCTGATGCCACCACTCTAATGTATCAGAAATAGTGGCAAGATGTCCCAATATCTCTGGAACCAAATGAATTTGGGTTTCCTATTAAATGTCCTATGCTGAAATTATCAGGACTCATGACCTGCTCTTAGTTTTTCAATAAATATACTTTCAACCATATGTCACTGATATGTATGTATTATTGAGGAAAAGGCTGTCCAAAGAGCAACTGAAGATTGATATTACTACTTTTTAAAAATACGGAAATGGTCTTACTTTTTCACATCATAAAGATATTTCCTGTTTATTATAAACAAATCTGAAAATACCTAAGATATGAAAGAAAAAATTATCTTTAATCCTATAGGTTGCTGAAATTTCCATGAATATTTGGTATATTTTCCAGGATTCTTGTGATACATGTATCTATGTAAAGGTTTGAAGTGGTAAATGAATATGATCCAAATTATAAGTAAATTATTGCAAGAATAATTAATTTTATATAAATACAGAAAAAAATTAACGCAGGTTATTGAAAAGGACATCCAAAAATTCATTAGAGAAAAGCAAACATTGATTGACTTTGTGATTCCTTTATCTTGCTGATGTGTATCATGAAAATTATTTTATTCCTTTTCCTTCTTGAATGATATGCCATGCATTTGCATTACCTATAGAGATTCCTAAAATAATTTAGAAATGCACCATTCAGGGATCCCTGGGTGGCGCAGCGGTTTGGCGCCTGCCTTTGGCCCAGGGCGCGATCCTGGAGACCCGGGATCGAATCCCACGTCAGGCTCCTGGTGCATGGAGCCTGCTTCTCCCTCTGCCTGTGTCTCTGCCTCTCTCTCTCTCTGTGTGACTATCATAAATAAATAAAAATTAAAAAAAAAATTTTTAGAAATGCACCATTCTTAGACTATGTGCACTTTCTGAAATAATGGCCTAAAAATCTTGTGGAAGAATAGAGGGAAAGGTTTTTTTTGTTTTTTGTTTTTTTAATCCTATAATTCCAACCTTGAATCTTAAGGAAAAGTCATGGAACAATGAAGACTACATAAGAGAGAAAGCAGAAAGGCCCTAGGATGTCACAATTTAAGTATGAAGAAATAAAGATATTCTCTTCTTTTCCTTTTTCCCTTCAATCAGATGTCCCCTGATTCCACATTTTCTACAATAGTAGAATATAGAAAACCAATTAAACATAAAAAAGTTTCATCCAAAATAAATAAATGGTATATGAGTTTTCACAATGCATGCTAATATAGACTCTATCTTTTTCACTTAAAATATAGGAAGAACACATTCTTATATCAATATATATGTAAATATACATCTTTTTAAAATCTATATCTTTATAATGATACCTTGACCATGTGTGAAAATCTACAATTTAGTTACTTATGCATTGTTTTTATTCTATGTCAATTTTTTTCCAAATTCACCCATTACTGATATTTTAAACATTCTTGAACACATACTAGAAGTGGAGCTGCTGCATAAACACTTTTACGTATTTGTAAAATATTTGGTAGGTATGTCTTCACAAATCAACTAATAATAATCTTGTTATCTGACAATGAATGCATTTATGTGTTTACTGGCCATTTCAGGGTTGTTGTTTTCCCTTGCATTTGAGAATTGCTTATTCTTGTGCCTAGGTCATCTTCTTCCTGGGTGATTCTCTTTTTCTACTTGATTTATAAAAGCTTTTTATAGAATCATTACTAATTCACTTTAATGCATTTATATTTATCATTTGACTCATAATTTGATTATAGCAGAAGCATGGGTAAAAATGTTGCCACATAAGCCCTTTAATTTTAAAGGGGTTATTTCTCTTAATCTCATTCTTAATGGTTTTACCCTTGATGCCATCTTTAGAAAGACCTTCCTAGTAACCAATATAATTAAAGTGTTTACCTGTACCTCCTTCTATTACTTTCATGATTTTCTAGTTCAACCCACAGAGTATTCATTTTAGAAGAAAGGGTAAGAGGAGTACTTAAACTCATTTCTTTCCAGATGATTTGCCAGGTGTCCCACATTACTATATTCATTCAGTCTTTCTCTGGTTTAAAATGCCATACTTTATGGTGTTTTTCGGGTTTTTTTTTTTTTGTTTTTTTTTTTACAATTTTTCCCCCATTGAGCTACATTGCATATAATGACATAAATACTGAAATATTTACTTATCGTATCTTTATAATAATAAATTTTAGTATCTGAAAGGGCAGATTTCTTCACCTTACCCTTATCTGTCCTAACACTATTTTTCTCTATATTTTATAGTCATTTTGGTCTAGGATCAATCATGAGCTTTTCACACTGAAAACTGCTTATTTGGTACCTTCAAGTTTATCCATTTCACACAATTACACATCAACCATGACTATGATATTGACCAAAGTTTCATTTTGTTAATTTTCAATAAAACAGGCAAAAATACTGTAATATCCAGCATTCTTTGATCAGCAGATTCTCTTGCCATAAATAATTTATTTTCAACAAGAAACTCAGCCTAATCACTCGCACTCCATTAGATTCATTCTCTCTTTTTAAGTAGTACTACATGAAAAGGTAAATTGTAATTTTAAAAGTTCCCAGTGAACAGAGAATCAGAAGATGAGGATGTGAATAAATAAAATTTCTAATTGCATCAGTTTCTGTGCTGTATCCATTACACAATATAATCTTGGAAGTGGGACCCAAGAACTTCTGGTTTGTGGTACAGTTTCCACTGGGCAGTAGACAGAGCATGAATGGCCACTAGTGATGTTCGCTCAATAACTTGTTCTTTTAAATCTATGCTTCTTTACCTAACAAGTCTCATTCTGATGGGCTTATCACTAGAGAGTCCAGTCTTACTATTCCAGGGATTTTTTTTCTTTTTGTATGGCTTTGCTCAGATAAAATCTAGTCCCTTGTTACTCAAGGATAATGTATAGACCGGTAGTATCAACATTACATAGGGGCTTATTTTGAACACAAGCTCCCAGACCCCACTTCAGACATGCTGATACCAAATCTACCTACCCCCAGGTGTCTACATGAAAGTCTGAAAAACACTGATTCATCCTTAGTGAATTCATCTTATAGTTTGGCATAAAAACCAATAACCGTAAAGCCCTAGTTGCAGCTTCATATGGGCACCTTACTATGGTTTCCATGTTACAACAGTACTAAGTGCCACATGATGTGGATTGTTAATGAACTATAGGTATCAGTGCCTCTTATTAGAGGGTCAAAATGCAAACCAGCCATCTGTATCCAGTAATGAATCACACACTCTCTTACCTTTTCAAGTTTAAAGATACTGTGTCAAGAAAATGATAAAAACACATTCACACTTGTTCAGTGTTTGTAAATATCTTTTTAATTTCTTTTAAAGATAGTTTAGGAAGGATATTTTGCATTTATTGTCAAGCTCCTGAAGTTGTCATATTTCATCATAAACCTGTCCTATGCTTGGTGTGACTAATCCAACATGTGCAATAACTCTGGTTTCAGTTTTAATAAATTCTGAAGTTCTATAAAACAAAAAAAGAAAAGAATAGCTAAAGAAAGCAAATCTTCAAGAGGCAGAAAATGACATGATTCTTGAACAATGTCTTGCTATGGGAAACTGTTATTTAGTGGATCAGGGACTTTGAAAGTCTGCCAAAGAATTCTTCCTATCTCTAATTTGTTCGATTGGCTTTTAGAAATGCTAACAACTATTGACTAGACTTTCACAGTACGTCAATCTTTCCAAATGAGGAAAGTGGAGGGAAAGTGGGCTGAACATGTTCTTTGCCTAGATATGACTGTGGGATGTTTATTGACCATTTATGTTGTTAATCACATTTTTATTTCAAGTGAATAAGTTCTTCTATGGTATACGAACTAAAAGCCCAAGTTGCTGAAAGTGTTTAGGGAGCAAAAAAGGGAAAAATACCTAGAAGTAGTCTACAGATGAAGCTATTTCTATCCTTGCAAAGTAAACCATATTATTTCAAAATGTTCTGCAAATAGAGGCACCATAGATTTTTTTTTTTTTTTTGCAAAAACCACAGGTCCAGAAATCGGAGACTTTTGCAAACCCTACGTTTTGAACTGCCAAAGCAAAAATAACCACATGGAAACATACCTCCTCTTTTATTATTGCCAGGGAATCTGGCCTTGAAAAAATGTTAGGTAATTCCAGGGGCTATCTTTGACATCACAAGAGAGCTTTGAAGTAGAAAGATAGACAATGTCCTGGAGAAATAAGACCTTACTTAAGTTCCTTTATGTCAAAGACTATATCAAATCTGTTTTTCTTAAATTGCATCATACCTACCACAGTAATTAGTACAGAGTAAATGTTTAAGTAATAATTTGTTGCAGAAAGGGAATAAGAGGAAAAAGGAAAGGTAGAAAGTAATGAGGAAGGAAAGGGCTTACAAGGTTTTATTAAATAAATGGGACTTTCTAAGTGAATGTGTATTTCTGCTTCCCACATGCACTCCCTGTTACAGACATCATGGACATTCTCAGTTGTTTACATTTAATGCAGAGACTATCTGCGGAGACCAGACTGGCTTGCAAAATTATAGGAAAACTTACCAATATCATGAGGCTAACTCACCTCATTTTGGAGAACAACAAATGAAATATCCACTCAAAGAAGAAATCTTACAAAAAGATTTATGTAGAAATGAAGATCAAATCATAGGAGGCAAAATGAGGCTGGCTACAAATGTGATCTAGGTTTGAATTCAGGGATGTTTGTTCTGAAGTATCCAACTGATAATCTCATCTTTTGATGTGTTCTTGGCATGTATGTGTCTCAGAGAACCTTGCTATGAAGGCTGCAAAAGTCCCCATAAAGACTTGACACTTTCATTTCCTTAGAATTTAGAAGAGTTATGCCATGTTCTTCTTCATAGCCAGGATGAATAGTTGGATATGTTTTTTAAAATATGCAAATTAATCCCACATATAAAATAACTGGAAAGTAAAAGGATATAGCTCTATGGAAGTCTAATCCTGAAAGAATACAGTTCAAATATTGTAAGGCTGAAGGAATTTATCACTGGCAAGTAAATTAACCAAGAAAAGACACTAAACCAAGATCGATACAAAGAAGAAGAAAAGGCATATATTAAGTGCATATTTGTGTCCCATGGGTCTTCAATATATCTAACAGCCTTTTTGCAGCAGTGATCATAATCAACATATTACATGTAACTAGTCAGTGGCTTAGTGTTTCCTCACCAGTGTCCTAATGGCCGAAGTTGTTACAGCTCCATTTGTCCTACTTCATCTCACCAAAATTAGAAAGACTCACAGTGTACGTAAATGAACATCTACACTAGTGGAAGTTGGTGAAACATGTTTCAACTCTTAGTACCTAGCATATGAAATTCTCACCACATCCTAATGTAATGTCCTTCACAAACTAATAGTCAATACATATACTGTGGCCTTCATAACCTCCAGATGTTTTCCTGCCTGTGAATGATAGACAAAATACCAATTTTCCCCAATAATTTCAGCTCTACTATATTGAAAGTACATCTCCCTGCTGCCTTGCAGTCCCTCCACAGGAAAAGTGAGAGCCTCAAACAGAATGGAGATATCATAAACCTAGAATTCTGAGTACTACATGGAAGAGAGTTGCCCCAGAGAGTCACGTAGATCCACAGCAGACATTGAAAGAGATTTGAGCAATATTAAACCACTGGGATTTTGGTATTTCTTACCTCAGTGCAACCTAGATCTTCCTGACCGAACATAGTGGTACTAATCTTTCCTTTACTATCCTGTGTTCTGTTATTTAGACCTATACTTTACAGACTTCTGAAAGTAACTGGCCAGAATTTTGAGAATCATCTGTTTGATAGAGCACATTTTTCCTCTTATATTAAGCAAACTCTTTCACCCTTGATCTCTTTTTTTAGGCTCTTAGCAATTGTGTTAACCCACCTAAATTGGAAGAATATTACTTTGGAGGGAGTGGGGGACATATCTGGTCCTGACCTATTGCATGGGAATGTGCTGGCAATATTAAGGTTTTTCAATTAACATGAGTTTGTTTTTCCTTTGTCCAAATAGGATTTTTGAATTCAACATTTTGTGGATATTGTTCTAATATAATTTGCACTGCCTACTTGTACTCTGCTGTAAAAATGGGTCACTCCCTAGGAACTCTAAGTTGGACCATTTTTATAGCTTTTGATATTAGCAATTGGCTATTCCCTGCTCCTGTGACACTATGACAGGTTTATTCGAGGATGATAAATTGAATGGGTTCATTCGTATTTCGCACACAAATACCCTAAATGTAAAGGTTAGCAATTCACTTTTTGAATAAAGGGTGGCTTGGGGAAAATGTGTTTGCATGTTTTTAAGGGCATCTGGTATTTTAGATTCCCTCAGAGGACTTTTTGAACTAGATATCAGTGTTTACTAGGTGAACTCTTTGGATATTTTTTGTTGTTATTTTTAAACATAGCTTCAAAAAAGTAGGGTTCAAGTAGACCCTATTAGCAATTTCTAGTGACAATCCCCTCTCTCCTTTTTTTCCCTAAGGCTAAATTGATATATACGGTATGTGTATGCAGAGGTGAATGCTGGAAAAGGTGTTCTTTGAAGAAGAATATGATGCTTATTATTGATCTCAACTAGGTAGCATTGTCCTTAAAATCTTACTCCCTCCAAACTCTGAAAGGCCATTTATTCCCAAGCAAGATCAGTTGACAAGGATATTTATCCCTCCAGGACACCCTGTCTTCACAGCCTAAAGAAGAACTGTGCAGGTTGGGACAGTTGGTGGGAAAGGTGGGACCTATGGTGTCTTTGTGCTTCTGTTCCAACTTCTAACATTGTTGGCACCCCACAGGGAATATCAGGAAAAAAAGATTTGATCAAGCCTTAGGTAAGGGGAATATTTTTATAGTTTTAAGATGAGAGAGGTTGGACAGAATTGAAAACACATCTCTTTAATGTTTAGCAAATTATCTTACTCTAAGGTTGGCCTTCGCAGTGTTTCCTGTATTTATCATCTAGTCTTGCCTTTGATCTCAGTCTTGGTGTTCACCAGGTTCTAAGCTTTAATACATTGGGTAGACTGAATAATGGCTCCCCAAAGATTGTCCATAATCCTAATGCTGGAGGAGTGAATATGTCCCGCTACATGACAAAAAAAAAAAAAAAAAAAAACAAAAAAAAACTTTGCAGGTGTGATTAAATTAAGGACCTTAACATGGGGAGACTATCTAGGGTCATTCATTAGGGCCTAATATAATCATACAGGTTCTTAAAATCACAGAATCTTTCTTGGCTGTGGGCAGAGGAAGTATGACTTGAAAAATAGAAAAATGTTCAGAAACATGCAACATGCTAGCTTTGAATATGGAAGCTTGGGACCACAAAGCAAGGAACTTGCAAAAGGTAGATTTTCTTCTCAAAGCTCCTGAAAGGAACCAACCCTGTGATATCTTGATTTTAAAGCAGTGAGATCTGTATCAGACCTCTAACCTACAGAGCTAGAAGATCATGAAAGTGTGCTCTTTTCAGCCTGACTGTGTGGTAATTTGTTATATGAGCAATAGAAAATTAATACATACAACAGAGTGTCCAGCTTAAGAATTCTGTTTGTTCTACCCCAAGTCTGGTCCTTTGGATTTTTTTTTGTTGTTGTTGTTGCAATTTTCTCATTCTAAAGCTCATGTTTGTCTATTTCTTTGTTTTTGTTTCTGCTTTATTTTCTCTATTTGAACATGCTATGTCCAACAGGGTACATGAATTAAGTATGAATGGGTTCTGAAAAAATTATGCATCATTATTGAGATATTGTGTATTTGTTCAGAGTGGAGTAATGCAAGTGCACTAAGAATAGGAGTTTTTTAATGTGGCAGACCTCTCTGGAATCCTGCATCTGCCAGTTAGTGTCTGCCATTTAGCCAGTTACTCAACTTCTCCAAACTTCATTTTCCTTGTCTATAAACTGAAAATAATATTAATAGTCACTTCACAGGGTTACTATGAGAATTAATGCATTAATAAATATTTTTTAAATTTGTTGCACGCAGCCCTCAATAACAGTAACTGTTGTTATGATGGTGGTTATTGGCATATAATTCATGTTATAGATGATTATCTCCCACCATTCTGATGAGTCACAGCTCTATGGCCTACACAGGGGTGCTCCGTCTTAAGGAGCCTTACATATATGCCTGTCCTTATATATCGTCTGATTTCCAGATGATTCCCTTTACCTGTTCATAACATATTTTATGTTCATTATTGTCTTTTCCCATCACATGCTCCAGATTCTACTTCTGAAAAATAGTTCATGCTTCATTCTAAGTATATGTTAAATATTTGGCCAAGAATTGCTATGCTTTGTGAATCTCCACCCACACAGGCAAATCCAGAATCCTCCATTAACACAAAGCTTCTGATGTCTTTCTTCTAGTTTTTACAATTATCTAGACTATACCAAATCATCATGGTCCTTGCAACATTACAGCAAAAAGACTTATCCTGCAACCCATAGGCAAAATGCCTGGTTTCTCTCAAGGCAGACAAATCTCAGACTCTGAACAGGCATGCTTACTTTGATCAGGATTGTGCATGGGTAATAGTAGAAAAGTAAAACATCATTTCTGTGAGGAGTTAAGATTCCCTAGACCTGGCTTCTGTTTTAAAATCATATCAGCAGACTCTTTTGACAGTCTCAGGATGTGATCCATATATTATAAATCTGTGTTCACTGTAAAGTGCAATGATTAGCAAAGTTCTTTGTAGCTAACTGGAGATAAAGACATCAGTGTGATGGCAAATGCAGGGAACTGAGAACTCATTCTCCTTTTCCTTGTAGCAGGGCCCAGAAGCTCTCCTTTTTCTCCCTTGCTATTTAACTATATCCATCTAATACCAGTTTTGCAATTTGGACTGCAGAATAGTTATATTTTTGCTGCTTAGGCCAAGTTGTGTTTAAAAAGGAAGTTAAAAATATAATCATATGATTTATATCTACAGTAGAAAACTGAACTTTAGTAAGCACAGCAAAAGGAAGAAAGGAAGGTCTATGAGCAAACTATTTTTTTGAGAGAGAGAGAGAAAGAGAGAAAGAGTGAGCAGGGGAGGGGCAAAACAGAGGGAGGCAGAGAGAGAGAAACTTAACTAGGCTCCACAGTCAGTGCAGAGCCCAACGTGGGACTGGATCTCATGACCTTGAGATCATGACTCGAGCCAAAATTAAGAGTTGGAGACTTAACCAACTGAGTCACAAAGGAGCCCCCCATTTTTAAAAGAATAAAATCTAGATGCTGGGAACTTTTCTTCCAATTTGACTTCTATATATGAAACAAGTTTTAAGCAAGGATAGGAATGGTCTTTGGAAGAATAAGTTGGGAGAGCTAATTTGTTTATTAAGGCAATAAATCCATGCTCTTGTAAAAAGGAAAATACTTGACATGCTAGTCTGAAGATCTTGACTAGCCTACTAACACCACTTAGAAACTGTGTGATCTTAGAAAATGTAAATAACTGTTAGGAACTTCAGGAGCTCCATCTATGAATAGTAAAAATACTACCTCTTTTACTCAACTACAGGGAATGGTTTGGAGGATAAAATAATACATAGACCAATAATACATAGACCATACATAGACCTTTACAAAACATAAAACAGTCATTTCCTTTGAGTTTCGTTACTATATGTAAAAATGGGGTCTTTTTTTCTGGGTCTGAAAGAGAAATCTAAATGTGATCTTTAATTGTACAGTTGAAGAAGTAGATCTAGAGGTTATATAAATCAACCAGATTTGGATAGCGAGTCACTAGCAGAAATATACAAGGACATTTACATTTGTGGCAAAAGCACAGTCTCTACCTGGACTAAAAAACATATGATCATACTAATATATGTAGTAAAAGAATTTGATGAAATTCAAGCCCATTCATGACAAAAGTGCTAAAAAACAAACAAGCAAACAACCCCAACTAGTAATAGAAGATGTGATCATTATTTTTGTGTCAACTTGGTTGAGCCACGGTGGCCAGATATTTGGTCAAACATTCTTTTGGATGTTTCTGTGATGGTGCTGCTTAGAGAAGATCAGTTAATGTTTAAATATATATATAGGGTTAGAGGTCTCCTGGATGGAATGCAAAGACCAGAAAACCCTAACAATATTAAAAATGTATGGAATAACCTCACTGAAGAGGGTAAGAGAAAATATGTTGACCTAGGTAAGCATATAGGTAAGTGGAAACTGTAAGACTAAACTTAAAAAGCTAATAAAGATAGTATATAAGCACTGTACTCTAGTTAGTAAAATTGTTTTCCATGGGGTACAGTTGATAATTCTCAAACTACTATACATGCATACTAGAATTGAAAATTAAGCAAATTGATGGTAGATGGTGAGAGACGTTTTTTTCATTGCTGGAGTGGATTAAAGGATCATTCTAGCCTTCCCACCTTACTTATCTGTAACCTCCCACTGCAACAATGAGAAACTTGTTTCCCACTACTGAGGATTTGGAACATCAGAGTGAAATTATATTAACTTACTATAAGTACATTTGGAAATATATAGAAATATTTATAGTTATGTACATATGTAGACACAGCTATGTGGAAACACGCTTATGACTGTATAGAAATACAGATTATATAATAATGTATAGTAAATATATACATTTATATTATATTATATATCACATATATAATATATATGTAAAGACAGAGAAGGAGCACCTGTCTGGCTCAGTTGAAAGAGTACACAACTCTTGATCTTGGGGGTTGTGAGTTCAAGCCCCACATTGGGTGTAGAGATTACTTAAATAAATATTTTGTAAAAAGAGAGAAAGAGATTAGTGTATGTATATATACATATATATGTATATACATGTATATATACATGTATTTCCTTGCTCTTGTTATCTGAGCAGGCCTAGAAGACCGGACTCTAAGAACTACAAGGAGCCTACCTGGTGTCCAGATCATGGTTTCCAATACTATTTTCCAATAAAAGATAACTAGCATTATTTGGAGAAATTCTGATTCCAGGGCTGGAACAGGAAATATACCATCCTCCTCAAAACTGTAAAGGTCATCAAAAGCAAGGAAAATCTGATAAACTGTCATAGCCAAGAGGAGCCTAACGATACGCGACACTCCATGTAATGTGATATCTTCTAAAGGATTCTGAAACGGTAAAAGGATATTAGGTAAAATCTAAGAAAATACGAACTTTAGATAATAATGATGATGACATATCAATATTAGTTCACTAGTTGTGACAAAGGTACCACACTAATTTAAGATGCGAAGAGTAGGGGAACCTGCATGTGGGATATATGGCAACTCTCTATACTATCTTCATAACTTTTTTTTAAACCCAATACCATTCTAAAATTGAAAGCTTATTTGAACAGTTGTATACACTAGCTATGTGGTATCAAACATGTTACTTAAGTTGTATGAGAATTACCTTCTTATTTTATAAAATATAATAATAATCCCAGATATGCTGCTAAGAATTATGTACATAAATTCCTTATCACATTGGCTGGCAGATCATAGATGTTAACAAATATTAATTATTTTCCCTTCTTCCCGCATGTAACACAATACAATTCAAAAGACATGTTTCATCTTTTTTAAAAATGGTTTTTGTTTATTTTAAATAAAATCAGTTTTCTCAACAAGAATATTTAATATTATGTACTAATGAAAAATATCTTTTGAAGACTTCTTGGATATCAATACAGCAGCAATAATTGCAGAGATTAATTGCAGTCTGTCCCTATCTTATGACAAGATTTCTATGGTATAGTATAGACTGCTCATTGAATAACTGTTACAATTTATCAAATTAGACCATCAGCATTAAGCCTGTGATCAATTCCCTTGTTTGCAGGTTGGAGCGGTAACATTCAGGGACCAATTTGTAGTTGACTGAAGCAAAGAAAGATAAGTAGAAATTATATAGGGACTGAACACTTACAGAGAAAAATTTAATTGGAGAAAGATAGAAAGTATGCAAAGATACAATTTTAAGCATTACTTAGAGAATTCTAGGGTACATGACCACAGAATATTCTTTCAGTAAAGGGAACAGTAACCAATATAGTTAAATAATAGAATACTTTAATTATCTAGAAATAATTTCAAACAGCCTAAGGTAATACTGCCAGAAGTTCATAATAAAGTAGATTTAATTCCATTAAAAAAACACACACCAAATTTGCACAAGGAAAATCCAAGGTAAAAAAAAAAAATCACCTGGTTTTAAAGTTAATTTTTTCTAACATCTACTGTAACTAATCCTCTCTGAGTGAAGAAAGTCTGTAATTTATACATGGCTACCATAAATAGTAAAAAAGTAAAAATACTTATAAAGTAACAAATATAAGAGTAGCTTTAATTTTTAAAGACACATCAACATATATTACCTTATTTTCTTTTCAACAGCCACATTTTGAGTCATATTTGATCCGATTTCCATTTTATAGATCAATAAATGGAGCCTGAGAAAAGTTAAGATTCACTAAATCTCATTCAAAAATATTTATTGTGAAACTGTATGTCATGCACTGTGCTAGGACCTATGTGTGCATTGCTAAATAATCCTAATATGGTCCCCACCACTGTACAGCTTATGGGCCACTGGAGTTCAAGATGAAGATGATACAGGGGGCTTGTCTGACAAGAGCTGAACTCTACGTTTCTTCAGTTTTATCATTTCGTAGACCACCCTGGCAGATTATTACCTTCCAAGTTAGTGCAGCTATACATCTGATGTCATCCCCATGAGAAGAATCTGCTATAAAGACTTGGACATGCCAGGATTTACCTACCTTTCTGGAGGGTGACTGGCAAACTAGTGACTCTTTCCCAGAAAATGCTATCTTAAGCTTTATCCTCACTTTATCATTCTTCCCGCTACTCATGGCATCCAGGCAGTGAGGTTAATGGTTTAGGTTTATTACTTATATGAGGACTAATTTGGCTATTTTTACAAAAAAACAGCAGTGCAGTTGAATGTGGTTACTGCAGTCATTCCCTTAAATCAGAAAATAAGAAAGAATAAATGCATTTATAAGAACACAGTTTTTAATAATAGTGTTTTGAAGCTCATTTTTGTTTTCATTTTAAAGCAGATATTGAAATTGTAGCAATTCATTTGATCTTTAAGATAAACATTTCAGGACAAAAGATTTGCACTTGATAAAGAGTTGACCTTTGTAACGCATGTCTACATTTATAAAAGAATGGAAAGATATTGACAGACTGCATGTATTTTAAGCAGTTATTTAGCTTGTCCATTATTCCAAATAACTGGTTTGATTTATTTCATTTATATTTGGCTGGTCAACTCAATCAGAATGGTTGAACTATTCCTGACATGCAAGTCAGAAATGGTGTCATTGACTTATTCAGGTTCACAAGTGTATGGTAAACAACTAAAAATGGGCTTCATGAACCTTTCACAAGCCAGAGAATTAAGTGTCCACATGGGAGAAGTGGTTTGAAAATCAAAGCACAACCAAGCAAAAAATGTGTTTTGATTTTTAAGTGCAAAGTCCAAATTTGTTTTTAGTTTGCCTCTAAACCTCTGTCAGAGTTTTCCTCCTAAAAACTTCCTTCCCCTGTGGGATCATATAGAACGATGTTTTGACATTTTAGTCATTTCCATAACAACAGATTACAGAAACAAGACAAGCAGTCAAACAAGTAAAATAGTTTGAATTTAGAAACTGTTCTGGGTCACTATAAAAAATGACATGGAATCTTATCCTTCTTGTGGAGAGAAAAACTGTGTATCCTTTTTGTTGTTTTGATTATCTTTTGAAGAAAAAAAAACATTAAGACTTCTACATGTAATCTTAACACACTTTTTAAAAATGTTATGTTGTTTCTTTTATCTTGATACAGTTCATTTTTCCCCCACCTATCCCTTCTTCCTGCCATTCCATCCCCTTGTGGTTCCTGCTAAATTTGTCAGTTGGGATGTGAATGCTAAATTATCAGGATTGACGTGTCAGTATCACTAAGAGGAAAAGGTGCCGGTACTTCATCCCAGCAGTTATCACCCCCATTAAAAAAAATCCTGTATTGAAAACATCTGTTTATTTATGCAAAAACTATTCTAAGATAACTGGATATTTGCATTTTGTTTTGTTTTGCTTTCTGGGGGGGGGGTGTTTATTTTTTAAAATTTTATTTTTTTCTTTTCCTTTTTTTCTTTAATTGGAGTTCAATTTGCCAACACATAGCAAAACACCCACATAGCTCATCCCATCAAGTGCCCCCTCAGTGCCCGTCACACAGTCACCCCCACCCCCTGCCCACCTCCCCTTCCACCACCCCTTGTTCGTTTCCCAGAGTTAGGAGTCTCATGTTCTGTCACCCTCACTGATATTTCCCACTCATTTTCTCTCCTTTCCCCTTTATTCCCTTTCACTATTTTTTACATTCCCCAAATGAATGAGATCATATAATGTTTGTCCTTCTCTGATTGACTTATATCACTTAGCATATAAATTCCAGTTAATTCCAGTTAATTAACATACAGTATAATATTAGTTTCAGGAGTACCATATAGTGATTCAACAATTCCATACATCATCAAGTGCTCATCACAGAAAGAGCACTCCTTAATTCTCATCCCCTATTTCCCCAACTCCCCATCCACCTCCTCTCTGGTAACTATCAGATTGTCCTCTATAGTATTTTTTTTTTTAATTCAACATAACCAAAGCATTAGGGAAAGTAAATGTTTGGTTGCACTTATTGAAGAATGGTCAGTTTATTCACAATGGCCCACCCTTCTTGAGTCAGTAAGCAGCCTCAATTATTTCCCCATATGGGGAAGAGCCTGAGTTCTGGTAGGTAATGGACTGGGATTCAACCCCCAGGTGGAAATTTACCCACTAACAATACAATTACAAGGAGCATATCACTTCTTTGAGGCTTAATTACTTCACTGATAAACTAAAAATAATAATCTCCACTTCCAAAGATTACAGCGATGTGCTTTTAAACCAAAAACTTGAAAAACTCTAATTTGTAGATAATTTTTATTATCTTCTGTGGTGAGAGTATTACACCAACCCACCATTGTAACTTCAATGATTGGGGACTTGGGAAGAGATGAGCATACTCGAGGGCCAGTATGAACCAGTTTGAACACATAAGGTTCTTAGAACTAATGAAATAATACACTGAATCTTAAACACTTGGCACAGTAACAGGTATTCAATAAATAGCTCTTATTCTTAACATAATTATTAGCCAAATGCATAAAGATAGGTAGTCTATCTAGGCATCCCTGATCAAAAAAAAAAAAAAAAAAAAACAGAACAGAGGGTCTCAACAGTGACTAAAGTTCTATACCATGCCAGCATATAAAATATTACTAACTTTGGGTAATTTAGTCAACCCTAAGCCCAAAGTTATATTTCTTTTTCCTTTCTCCTTTGAGTTAAGTTAGGTGGGTTTCTGATTCTTTTAGCTGATATTTCCAAAGTAATGGTCCGGGATTATCAAAACCTATTGAGTTGAATAATTGCAAGTGGTGAAGCCAGAGCCATCAGAAAATTGAAGATATGATTCAGTGGTTGATAGCTTGCTTACTTACATAACTTCTAGCCAGGCAGGCAATTCTTGCATATAGAATTGGCGTGGTGTCAAAGTATATTGGCTAACCCAGGTTTATATACAGGTTATCACAAAGCAGAGCTTTATTTTGTGAACAAATTAATACCCAAACAACTGTATATAGCTAGAGTTCTTTTTCCCCTCTGTAGTGTACTTGATAAATCATTTATCATGCCAGTGAAGATAAAGTAAAATTTACGTGTCCCACAAGTGTTGTTTTCTGTAGTAAATAATGCTGATTGAACTATGTATCAAAAAAAATCAAAGTTTATAACCTCTTGGAATACATGCAACTTTCTCTGAATGAAAAATGGAAGGTTATAAATCATAGATAACCACATTGTACAATAAAATATGCAAGACCTCCCCTACACTGGATAGAATTCTGTCCTATTTATTTGCTTGATTGTATTTTGGCAACTGTAATCTTTATGGAGTAGCTGGTAAGGCCTTTCATGAGGGACTCAGCTCCAAAAGTACATTAAGGATTTATTTTAGTCACCTCTAATTCTCTTCTTCTTGGAGTGGAGGACTCATAAATATGGATCCCCTATATTTTGAATTGCTCAGTGATTTAAGCTGAGAAAAGGAAAGCCAGCTCATATACCATGAAATTCCATAAAGTCTAGTAAATCAGACTAAGAAAGATAACATTAGGAAATAAGTTGATGATAGCACCAATTTTTTTTCTTTTGATTTCAACTGAGAAAAAATTGAATGTAAAAGCTAGTTTTCCTGGAAAAGACTCCATGTTCCATAAATATATGGAAGAAAATGTATATTCCAAGGAAATAATGAATTTTTATCTTTTAATCCTATTTCTTGGTTTTGATAGGCCTGCTCAGAATACTTAGACAATTAGGCCCTCATTAGGAGATTTTTGCCAGATGCTCAACATTGCACCCCCAAAAAACCCAAACCTCTGCTGAGTCTATATGGGGACAAGATGGTAGATAAGACATAATCCCACATCTTATGGAGTTCACAATTGGATAAGGAAAGAGGGGAGTATATCTAAAACCAGGCAGAAGGTGAGATTTGCAAGAAAGTTGACAGTGCTATATAACTATTAAATATGTTTGTGCAATCTGGTTAGGCTTTTCAAAGAGTTGACTGTTGCTGGGCCATGAAAAATGAGCTAGAAGTTTAACAAATGACAGTAGGGCAAGAGAAGATCATTAAAGTTGAAGAAAATTCCTCAATGGAGAACATGAAGAGAATTTTTTTTAAGTAACAATTTTAATATTCTTTTTCCTTTGGCCCTCTCTTGTTTCAGCCTTTTTATCTATGACTTAATTCTCTATAGCAGGAGAGTTGTCAACTGTGCACATGATATATAGCACAGAAGGATACCCAACCCTAGATTAGTAGATAAAGAATAGGAAAAAATCTTTGCAGGTTACATGAATGGCCTCAATATTCAAAATTGAAATCCAACAGGATAACGGGAGAATCCCAAGCTTTGATTTAAAAATTCTTTCCTGGGGTGCCTGGGTGGCTAAATTGGTTAAGCATCTGACTGCACTCTTGATTTCAGCTCAGGTCATGATCTCAGGGTTGTGGGATCAAGCCCCCATCAGGCTTCACGTCAGGCTCCTCTCTCTCTCAATTTCTCTCTCTCTTTCTCTCTCTCTCTCTCTCTCAAAAAAAAAAAAAATTCTATTCCTGGGCTACTGATTCCTGGGCTACTGAACAAGAGAGTGTGGTTTAGTCAATCCTGTGGCTGCCTCTCATGGCTCAGCTCCAGAGTTCTCTTGTGACTCCTGTGTCTCTTGACTTTCTTGCAGCTGGTCCCAGACCCATAGCTCCCTCTATTTACTGCATTACTTAGGGTGCTCACCTTCTCACAGTATCCCTAGTGTCTTGCTCACTGACACTATTCTGAAAACAAGCAGTCTGGACCATGTGTTTTTATAACTGTAACATACGTACTTCATGAAAAGAATGGTTGCAGAATAAAAAAAATGCCCAATGAGAGTAAATTTAAAACTAGATCAGACCTAAAGGCTGGAACAAGGTCTTGAATGCCAGGTTAATGAATCAATAAATTGAGAGTTGGAAACAGCTGACACATGGTGTGAATAGTATGGCTGAAAACAAAACCTGCCTAAAATTTGTTTCTTTTACTACCCCTCTCAGGCTTCCAGAAAGGTTTTTTTTTTCCCTTGATCCTAGCTCTCTAATATGTGGGTCAAGAGATTCAGATGCCATAAAGAATGTAAGCAGGTTCATTGTTCACTTGAGTGAAACTCTGGCACACAGTATCTGTGGGAAGTAATGAGAACCTCCTTCCCCAATTATCATTATTCTCCCTGTGTGAAAAAGCTTTCTTCCTCCTTGCCTGGAGCCTATACTTCTGATAGAGTTTCCAACAGTGTCAAACAGCAAGGCATAATTCCATTACTCCTGGAACTACTCTTACATATTTATCCCTGCTGATATTTGTGATCTGGAAAAGGTAGTTTGAATACAGATGAGGCTCTAGGATATGAATATAGGTTTTCTTTGTTTTATATTGTTTGATCAAATTAAATTCAAACTAAAACAACAAAAACTCTATGATAAAGTATCATACTTTTGACCATGGTTTTGGTCTGGTTATAATGTAGGGTGGATCATGTTGCCCATAAATACATATAAACTGCTAATTATCTTATGACTTCCTCCTACGTGCCTGACTTGTCAGGATAATCTAATGAGATAAGATATAGGAGAATTTTATAAAATGTAAAATTTTTCACCAGCATTGAGCTCTATTGAGCAAAAGTTTTCCTAGGTTTTGAAATTCAGTGGTAAGTCTATTATTTGTATTAGTAGGATATATTCCATGTGAAAATCCCAGATGAAGAGAAATGAACATTTTTATCATCCATTGTGCATATGACTTCAGAGTTTGCCTATTAATAGGTTCACACAACTTATTAGGTATAGAACTGTACTTTGACTTGTCTTTTCATGAGATTGTAGGGCCTTTTCTTCCTATCATAAAAATTTCACCTGATAATGCAAAGGACTATTTTCCTTCATCTGAGTTCAGATTCCATTGTGCTGGGTAGCAAAATATCATATTAATGAGGTCATCTAGAAAACGGCCATTATTTAAGACTTCATATTTTCACAGTTCATTTCAAACACTGGGTACAGATTTAATCTTGCAATTATCATGTACCCCTCTGTTTGTAGTTCATACATTTCATTTTCCTCTGAGTATTTTATAGAGCTTTATGATACTTCCAAATTCTAGGGTATTTGTAAGAAAAAAAATATTATTAATGAAGTTAAATTGTCTACATTTTAATATGATGTTACCAAGATACTGACCTCATATTCAGAAATATTCTAAATCTTGCTATTTTTAACATTATTCAGAGGAAAATTGCATTGTCTGTTTTTAGCAGATGTTCTTTTAAAAGTAAAAGTAACCAAATTCCATTTGGACTAGACTTCAATTGATTATTTTCTTAGTTTAATTGACTATTTGTACTCTGCTTGTGTACAACTTCCAAACTTTTATCCTTAAGATTTAAATGTTTTTACCTTAACAGTGAATAAATCAGCAGGAAAGATGAACATTTTTCTTTAACTATTAAAATACAAAATATATAATGTCATCAGATAATCTAATTAGATTGAAAAGTCATCATGCATAAACATATGGCAATGATTTTCTAATATGGTGGTATTTCATAAAGAAAAATATATGTTGGGGTGACTAGAAATGTGTAAATAAATAGAAATAAATGTTTGCTTATAATATAAATAATTACAGAAGAATGAAATATTATGAAACTCTTTCTTATGGAAAAATATATGTACAATATACAGCAACAAACTTAAGTAATAGATAAAAATAAATATTAAAATAAATAATATAAAACTATTTCCCAGGAAAAGGTAATCATATAAACATTTTGCTATTTTTGAGAAGTAAAGGCTAAAATCATACTTTAACATAAAAAATACATATACAAAAAAAGAAAAAAATTACGTAGGAGTCCACTATTTCCTCATTTTTCTATTGATCTTTTTCTTAGTAATCTGTGAAAGCCCTTGATAAATTCTAAATATAATTATTTTGCATTGGGAATCTCTCCAACTCTGGTTTGCACTTTCACTCTCTTAATGTAGTGATTTGCTTAATGAACTCTTCTCTGTTTGATTAAGCCCAATTTATCACTGTTGTTTTGGATGCTTTTAGACCCCTGTTTAAGAAAAATTTCCTTGCGCTAGCCAATGTATTTTTCTAGAATGGTGCTGTCCACTAGTCACATGGGAGTACTGAGCCCTTGAAACATGGCTAGTCCAAACTGAGACATGTACTAAGTGTAAAATATGCCCTGGATGTTGAGGACTTAGCACGAAAATAAGTTAATATTTCAAAATAAGTTAAATATCTCAAATAATTTTTGTATTAACCCTTACCTGTTAAGCTAATATTTTGATTACTTTGGATTAAATATATTGCTAAAACTCATTTTACCTGTTTATTTTAATTAATTTTTAATGGTACTACTGGAAAATTTTAACTTACATATGAGGCTCAATTGGGGGTTCACATTGTATCTCTATTGAACAATCCTATTCTAGATGATATTTCATTTTAGTTTTTACATTTAGGTCTGCTCATATTTAGAATTTACTTTTGTATATGGTATGAGATAGGTTTCAAGATACATTAGTATTCATACACATCTCCAAATACGCCAGCACTATTTATTGTAGGATCCATAGTTTCATTCAGTGAATTGCAGTGAGACCTCTGACATGAATTAAGCAATCACATACGGGTATGTTTCTGGACTCTGTTCTGCTGGTCTTTTCATCTATTCATACTAATAAGCATTGTTTTGATTATTGTAAATTTATGTTGTATTTTAAAATCTGGTAGATTAAGCCCTCCAATTTTGTTCTTATTAAAAACTGGCTTGGATATGGCAAATCATTTACATTTCTATATAAATTATAGAATTGTGTTGTTAATTTCCAAAAGAAATGCTGCTCGCATTTTAATTGGAATTACATTGAAGCTATAAATCAAGTTTATCATGGCATTTGCATAATGTTGAATCTTACAACACGTGTAATATGTGTACTTTAATTTCACTCAGTAATTAACTGTATTTTCCAACACACGTGTTTTACACATATTTTTCAGATTCTTTTCTTTGGTATTCAGTACATTTAGTTGCTATTGTGGATGATATCTTAAATTTTCTTTTTTTAATTGAAGTATATTTAATGTGTAACATTATATTAGTATCAGATACACATCAAAATGAGTCAATAATTATATACATTGTTAAGTAATCACCACAATAGGTCTAGTTAACACCCATTACCTTACATAATCACAAAAAAAATTTTCTTGTAATGATTACTTTGAAGATCAACTCTCTTAGCAACCTTCAAGTATGCAATATGGTAGTATTAACCATAGTTACCATGTTGTACATTACATCCACATGATTTATTTATTTATCATTGGAAGTTTGTACCTTTTTACCCATTTTATACATTTCTCCCTCTCTCTGTCCCTGGCAACCACCAGTCTGTTCTCAGTATGTATGAGCTGGGTTTTTTGTTTGTTTTTATTTTTGCTCTTATTTTTGTTTTATAGCTTCCACATAGAAGTGAGAGCATACAGGATTTATCTTTCTCTAACTTATTTTCCCAGCATAATTCCTTTGACATTCATCTATGTTGTCACAAATGGAAGATGTCATTCTTTTTTATTGCTAAATCATACTCCAGTGTATGTATGTGTGTGTGTGTACATTTTCTTTATCCATTTATCCATTCACCCATTGATGGACACTTAGTTTGCTTCCATATCTTGACTATTGTAAACAATGCAGCAATGAATATGGGAATGCATATACCTTTATGAGTTAGTGTTTTCATTTTCTTTGAATAAATACCCAGAAGTGGAATTGCTAGATTATAAGGTAATTATATTTTTAAAATTTTTAAGGAACCTCCATACTGTGTTTTACAGTGGCTGCACAAATTTACATTTCAACCAACAGTGTAAAAAAATTCTCCACATCCTTGCCAACACTTGCTATTTCATGTCTTTTTAGCATCTGCCATTCTAACACATGTAAAATGATATATCATATTTGATTTGAATTTCTCTGATGATTAGTGATGATGTACATTTTTTCATGTTTCTGTTAGACATCTGTATTTCTTCTTTGGAAAAATGTCTATTCAGGGATCCCTGGGTGGTGCAGCGGTTTGGCGCCTGCCTTTGGCCCAGGGCGCGATCCTGGAGATCCGGGATCGAATCCCACGTCGGGCTCCTGGTGCATGGAGCCTGCTTCTTCCTCTGCCTGTGTCTCTGCCTCTCTCTCTCTCTCTCTCTCTCTCTCTCTGTGGCTATCATAAAATAAAAAATAAATAAAAATTTTAAAAAAAGTCTTTAAAAAAAGGAAAAATGTCTATTCAGATATGCTGCTCCTTTATAAATTGAATTATTATTGATTTTATTTTGTTTTCTGGTGCTATTGAGTTATCTGAGTTCTTCATATATTTTGGATAGTGGCCCCTTATCAGATGTATGAATTGAAAGTATTTTCACCCTTTCAGTAGGTTTCCTTTTCATTTTGTTGATGGCTTCTTTTGCTGTATAGAAGCTTTTTAGTTTGATGTAATCTTATTTGTTTTTGCTTTTGTTGCTTTTGCTTTTGGTGTCAGATTTAAATTTTCATTTTCTATTTGTTCTCAATTGTTTCTGTTGGTATATAGATTAACAATTGATTTTTCAATTATTTCATAGACTTTACATCCAACAAATAGCAGAATTCTAACATTAAATTTAATTATATGTGGAATAAATATAATTATTTCATCTCTGAAAAATGGCAATCTTGTTTCCGTTCCAGTATTTTGCATCATGTAGGAACTTCGATGCAATGTTGAATAGAAGTGATGAAAGTGGACATCCTTGTCTTGCTCCTTAATCTCAGGGGGAAATCATTCATTATTTTGCTATTATGTGTAATGTTACATGTAGCATTATTATAGTTACTATTCAGCAGAGAAAAATGTTCCCCTATCTCTTTGTTTCCTTTTTTATGTTGATGTGGTGAATTATGCTAGTGGATTTTTAATCAGTATTACATTATTCAGCTGTATATTCTTAAACTTCAATATGCTTGTTATATAATATTGGATAAAATTTGATCATGTCCTACTTAGGATTTTTCCATCTATATTCCTGAGAGATAGTGGCTTGTAATTTTCCTTTGTTGTGAAGTATTTCTTAGATTTCTCTATATTATATTGGCTTCAAAATATAAGTTGGAAAGTTTTCCCTTTTCCTCATTTTTTAAGGAATATATTTAAGATTAATATTATTTCCTCCCTAATATGTGAAAGAAAAAGGTAAGATTTTGACTTTTTCTTTCTGATATGATTTTAGGGAATTAATGGACTCTGTAGAATTGCCCAGTCCTTCTTTTTCTTTATATGCCAGTTTTGCAGTTTTGATTTTCAAGAATCTATCTCCTTCAGTTTGATTTGTGAAATGAGTTAACATAAAGCTATTTGTAATATACTCTTATTATTTTTTGTATTATTTGTAGAATCTATAGTGATGCTATCTTTTCATTCTTGATGTTTGTAATTTATTTCGCTAAAAGTTTATCAACTTTTTTCTCAAAGAACAGTTTTTAGCTTTGTTGATTTTCTTCACTCTACATATACATTCTATTTAATAGATTTCTGCATTTATCATTGGTATGTGTTTTCTTCCATTCTCTATATGTTTAATATCATATTTGTTCCTAGCTTTTTTATTTTAGAAGTTTAAGTCATATGTTTCCAACTTTTTGCAAATTCTAAACAGTGATTTAGTTGCACCCTTTAATTTTATGTTACATTTTTTTTTTACCACTTATCTCAAAATATTTTGAAATTTCTGTTGTGGTTTATTCTCTGATCTATGGGGTATTTAGAATTGTGCTAAAGAGATGTTATCTCTTTAAATACTTCTGTTCTAGTCTCTCTCCTTACATCTGGAACTCCAAAGACACATATATCAGACTTTTTTGTCTTCTACTTATTTCTCCTTTACTTTTTAAAATTTTCTCTATGTGCAATAATTTGGATAATTTCTACTAGCATGTTTCAGTTTATTAATCCATTCTTTTATTATGCCCAGTGTCCTATTCAGGTCAATTAATGAGACTTTACTTTCAGACACTTTATTTCTAACTTCTAGAATTTTATTTTGATTATTTTTATAGATTATAGCTTTGTGTTAAAATTCCTCATCTTTTCATTTTGTCCATATTTTCTGTTCTTTTGGTGTTAACTTAAATAGTTATTGTAAATTTCTTGGCTCCTGACTCCAATATCAGTTTTCTTTGTTGGCATATTTTTGTGATTCATGTTATTTCTTGACTATCAGTTACATTACTTCACTCTTTTCATGTCTAGCAATTTTTTTTTAAAAAGTTCTATGCTACATGCTACATGCTACAAATAAATGAATCATTGAAGCTTCTTATGTTATCTTCCACCAGCTAATATTAACCCTTTCCTTTCTTAAGCAGATAAAAGGGGGGGGGTGATCACTTTAACCCAATCAAGGATCCAGTTTGGTCAGAGCTGGGTCTCATTTTATTGAGATCTAGTCCACGACTACTGTCTCAGTTCCTCAGATATAACCATGCTTCTGATTTAGAATCTTGCTTATCTCTGTCTCGACAACTCTCAAAAGGTAAGATTGCCTTTAGAGATTACAGCTTGGCTTTTTATTTCCTAACCCATGCACCATCAAAATATGTGAGCCCTTCATTTGTGCGAAAGTCTATGTTTCCATAGGAACTTTGTCTCCTAAGCACCATGACATAGCAGAAGATACTACTCTTCCTTTCTTTTTGTAGCTCCACCCTCCCAGAGCTCACCAAATGTCTTACAGAGATAACTGGCCTGATATTTGGGGTTCCTTTAGTTTTTTGTCTATTGCTAGTCTTTTGCTGGTTTCTCCTTTCCATGGTAAATACCTTTTCATGGACCAAGACTCATCCTTAGCACAAGCTCAGAATCAGCAAATACCCACAAGTAAGAGTAGCTAGTGATTCTCAATTTACGTATGAATATCTTCTCTCATTGAGAGTTGTGGTAGGTAGAATATTACAATGGCTTCCAAGATTATCCATCCATGGTATATCTACTCTGCATGGTCCTTGGCTCATGAATATGATGGAGTGTACTATTGGAAGTAGCATATGTTATATGACATGATTTACTTTGAGAAAGGGAAATTATTCAGGTGGACCCAATCTAATCACTGGAGCCATTTAAAGGCACAGAGATTTTTCTGGCTGGTTGCAGAAAGGGAATTCATATATAAGTACTCTGCATGACTTGAAGAAGGCAAGCATCCATGTTTGAAGTGCCAATGGAGCCTGTAGGAGCTGAGAGTATTCTTCAACCAAGGGGTAGAGCCAAACCGAGACTTCATTTATACAACCACAATAAAATAAATTCTTCCAACAACCATGGAAGTAGAGAAAGTATTCTGAACCTCAACTGACCTCCCATTTCAGTCTTGTAAGATCTCAAGCAAAGAGCTTTGCCATGCTGGACACAGACTTCTGAAGTATAGAAGTTGAGCTCATAAGCATGTGCTGTTTCAAACCACTAAGTTTAAGATCATATTCATTAAACAACAATAGTAAATTAATAAAGAAGTTTATTTAGCCTTCCTTATTATTCAATTCCTTGATACGTTTGAATATATATAATTCAGAAAAAAATGCCCCACATCACTTGCCACCTGGGAAATACAAATCAAAACCACAATGAGATAACACTCTACACTGATGTGAATGGCTAAAATTAACAAGACAGGGAACAACAAATGTTGGAGAGGATGTGGAGAAAGGGGTACCCTCTCGCACTGTTGGTGGGAATGCAAGCTGGTGCAGCCCCTCTGGAAAACAGTGTGGAGATTCCTCAAGAAGTTAAAAACAGAGCTATCCTATGTCCCACCAATTGCCAACTGAATACTTACCCCAAAGATACTGATGTAGTGAAACGCTAGGACACCGGCACCCCAATGTTAATAGCAGCAATTCTATAATAACCAAACTGTGGAAGGAGCCACGATGTCCTTCGATAGATGAATGGATAAAGAAGATATATATATATCATACTGTATGTTGGCAGATTGAATTTAAATAAAATATTTTTAAAAGAATATATATATATATTTCAGCATAATCTGGCTTTTGTCTAGTTATTACAACCATTGGTCTGAAATGTTGACTTGCTCATTGCTTAATACATTTCATCCGGGATCCCTGGGTGGCGCAGTGGTTTGGCGCCTGCCTTTGGCCCGGGGCGCGATCCTGGAGACCCGGGATCGAATCCCACATCAGGCTCCCAGTGCATGGAGCCTGCTTCTCCCTCTGCCTGTGTCTCTGCCTCTCTCTCTCTCTCTCTCTGTGACTATCATAAAAAAAAAAAAATACATTTCATCCAATAGCATGTCTCACTGCTTGCTTTAAAGCATGTAAATGAGAACTTGCAGATGATCACTCCTGCATACTCAACCCACCACATATCCCACCTCTAAACTAAACTACAAAAAAATGGAGAATTATGCAAAATGCTTAGCATATTACTTAAAGGTTTTCCCATATTTATATAAATGTAAATTGGTACATGGATAAATGATTGAAAAAATGGTTGATAGAAAATCTAATAGAATGAAAGTGAAAATTTGGGGAAATGATCAGGTGAATCAAGATGTTTCAATTACAGATTGTTGTGATAGATACAAGCTGAGCATTGAAGTAATAACCTAAATTGACCATGCCATGGTAAGTCTATGTGTTATGTAGAAATGTAAAGTCATGAGTAGAAATCTTTGCCCATCCAATGAGTAGATATGAAACTAGCATATATAAATATTTTTTCAATAGATGTTTAAGAGAAATAAAATAAGGTTTCTAAGGTTCTCTTGAGATTATGTAGGTAGCAGTGTTATCACAAAATTGAGCCTTGTGGATTCTTACCATAAATACCACAATTGGTGTAAGATAGATATCAAGTGGCACTAAAAGTCATTGCCACAATATATTGCTCTGTCAAGAAAATTTCGACAGCTTGGGTGAAAATGACATAAAATCCTTAACAAATTGATTTTTTTAAAGTTGTACTTCAATGAATACTTGTCATGACTATATTAAAAATAACTATGCCTATAATATATTATTCACTGCATGAACTTCAGCAAATTTTGTTTTGTCATTGACATGCTAAAAATAACACACTTAACCTATGTCCAAGACTTCTTAGTGGGAGAGGAGGCAGGTATTAGTTTTTATTAAAAAGAATTGTTTTGTGGAATAAACTCTTAGACCTGCCTATCATAGAAACTCTGTTGAGTTTTTACTATGTGGCAAACACTTGCTAGTGCTGGGCTTCAGAACTTGAAAGACATTTACATAGATCTTGACTTTGAGGAGGTTTTAATAAGTGGTTGGTAATATCAACAAATAATTGCAAATAAGAACTATAGGTATGGATATTGTTAGGAAGGAAAAATCCATGCTATGATGAGAACTTGTATCCTAACATAACTGAGTCTGAGGATTCAAGAAAGGATTCCCTGAAGAAGTAAAATTTAATCTGGAATTTAAAGGATAAGATGATAATATCAAGGCAAAGAGCAGTGGCAAGATCATGACAGACAGAGGGAGCATCATGCCAAGGTCTTGGTGGTCTTGATGTGGGGAGTAAGGGTGAGACTTTCAAAAAACAGTAAGGCGAGGAGCATTGAGCATAAACAGGGACCATATCTTACAGAGGTTGTAATTTTGTTAAGTATCATATTATATTGTGTGGTCCCCTAGTCCAGTGCTACTCAAAGTGTGATACACATAACTGTGTTGGTTTCTGAAATGTTAATAACTCATCTACAGTGAAATAAATACAATAATGAGGAGGAGGAATTTAGAAACTTTTAAAGCAATGTGACACATTAATTTTATGTTTCTTTAATGAGAAATAATTGGAATTTCTATTCACATGTCATTTTTGTACTATATAATTTCTCAACTTCTCTAGTCAATTTTTTTATATTTATGAAAGTAATCCACAATGGATTTTTAAAAATGATCTTTTATCACAAACCATTTGAGAAATATTGCCCTAAAGTAATTCTAATTGTTCCTAGGTGATGCTGACAATTGAATTAAGCTGGTCAATGAATTGTAGCAAGCGAAATAAAAATTCTTATCTTCAAAGTACTTTGCAATTTACAAGACCCTCCATTTTATAAAATACAAGAACCTTTTTATGTTCATACACACCTTGTGAGTTTGGCAGGTTATATATGTGATACAAGTTCATCCAACTGGTAAATGATAGACTCTGTCATCTTGGTTTTGTTGATGGCTAACCATAGGGATTTATGTAGGAGATCTGTGTAATCTAGTCATAATCACATGGTTCTTATTAGTTTTCATCAATCCAAACTCTTCAAGAGCTGCTAACAAGTTGAAGAATTAAGTGACTGGAGGTATACCTTTCCTTTCTCAAGTTATTCACTTCAGATTACTAAAGTTCTCAAATGTGCTTTGGGGCTTCACACTAGGAAAAAAGGGAGAAAAATCAATAATCAGCAGCCAGATGATTGAAAAGTGACAGTACAAGTTTGTCTTCTGCTCCCTTTAGATCAAAAATCCTATAGTCTTTTATTTATAAACAAAAAGCATGTCCTTGATCAGCAACCAATAAATTTAATCAGTACCTACTTTAATACACTGCACCAATTATGTTTTGCATCTACAAGGATGTGAAATTAGGGAATTTTCATTGTTTGTAAGTGTATAAACCTTGATGTAAATCCTTTACATATTGCTTGATTAGCAAACAGAGAAATAAGTTTTATTTAGGGAATCCCAATAACACTTAAATTTTATCTCACAGTTAATACTGCATTGCCCTGGCATCTTATTCAAAAGAATGAAAGAAAACAAGACAGGTTAGTAAACACAGAAAAGTAATAAGCCATGAGTATGAAGAAACAAGTAGGATATGACCCTCCCAAGGTTTCATTCCAATTCACCAATGCTTAGGATACAAACCTAGACTCAACCCAATCCTATCTCCAAGTAGAAGTGCCTACTTTGGAAAGAGCTACACAACACCTAGATTGCAATACACTTGCTAAGAGGTCACTTTTTAGAGTCAGATAGAGATGGGTTTATCTTCTGGATCTATCACTAGTTAGGCATGCAGTCTTGGAAAATCGTTGTTTTTCCTAAACCTTCATTTTATGTTCACAAAATAGAAATAATAGCACCAACCTCATGGTCCAATTGAAGTCATGCAAGTAAGACACTTATTGTAACACCTAACACACAGAAAGAGTTATTCTAATACTAATATTGTTGATGTGGATATTTTTATTACTAATATTTTTATTAATATTTTATTAGTAATTTTTCAATTATAAGACACATGTTTTTCACATTTTTTTTATATTTCTGAAATCAGGATACATCTTATAGTCACTGACATGTCATGGATTAATTGACAGCTTTTACTTCTCTTAGCACTATGTAAAATGACCTATTATAATTCAAACTATTACTACTTTTAATTTTATTATTATAGTTGTCATTGTTACTAGAAGTAGTATTTTAAGAAACTACATGAATCCTTTTAGGCCATAGAGGTATTAGCTAGAACACTATGTATTGTAATCAGTATACTATTAAATAGCACTTTAGTTGCTTAAAACTTCAAAGCAATGTGTCTTTGAATTTACAGCTCACATTGTGCTAACTTTTGCTATGTATCAGGAAGACTGATGTCTATTTTCTTACCATGAATTAAGTAGTTTGACAATTATATAATGAGTCTTATTGCTCAATGCTATAAGGAATACAAAATATAGGATGGTTTCTATCCTTAAGGAACACCTGAAAAGAGAGGTACAAGTCTACATATGTCATATAAGCTAAAATAGTTTTACAATAGGCACTAAATAAAAAAATTGTCAAAAATATCCAACACGGGAAATGAAATTACATACATGGGTAAACAACTTTGAAAAAGTTTAAACAGAGGTTCTGTATGATTATTACAATCACACAATTTTAGGGACACATGGATGGCTCAGTCAGTTAAGCATCTGCCTTCATCTTAGGTCATGATCCCAGGGTACTAGGATTGAGCCTCACATTGTTGGGCTCCCTGATTAGCAGGGAGTCTGCTTTCCCCTTTGCCCCTGATTGTGCTCTCTCTCCCCCTTGCTCTTTATCAAATAAGTAAATAAAATCTTAATAAAAAAAAGAATCACACAATTCTAAACCTGGAATAGACACAAGAATCCATCCAGGGCATGAAAGTAATGTGTTGGACATCTGGTCTAGTCAAGACACTTTAAAATGAAGACCAAGAAGCCAAGAGAACTGAATAAGGTTCACAATGCCATCTGACTTGGAATTGACATATCCAGAGAGCAAATCTCATCTTCTGACTCTGGACCCAGAATAAATATATAATATCATGAACATTAGAGCAGAGCACAAAGGACATTAATTTGCAAGATGTGCTAGATGCCATGCTACAGGAGGTAGGAAAAAAGGTAGTCTCTAGCTGTGTAGAATATCTAACTAAAATTAAAGGGAATTTTATTACTGAAATGAATAATAAAAAGAGAATGGATAAAGGAAGAATGCTAGAAGTCACCCACAGGGCCTTTGGGGCTGCCTCAAATCAGAGAAAGGAAGTGTCATAGGCTAAAGCATGTGAAATTGCTGATTTTTGTATATTTAAAAAAAAAAGGCTCAAGAGAGGAAGATGACAGCAGAGTAGGAGAGCCCAAGGCTCGTCTTGTCCCAGGAACACAGCTAGATAATTATCAAATTAACCTAAATACCCCAGAAACCAACCTGAAAGCTGACAGAACAAACTACACAACTAAAGAAGAGGCCATATGGAAGAAGCTGGGAGGTACAGAGATGTGGTTAAGGGGAGAAACAGATTACAGGTTTCCCCTGTAGAGGGGAAGGAGCCATGGTCATGGAGAAAGGCAAGAAAGAGAAACACACATGGTAATGGACAAAGAGAATGTTTCCTTAAAGAAATTGGATTGGAAAATAAAAGGGGCTGAATTTCATGAGTTCTTGCAACCAAGGGGTCTTAAAGCCTGGAGTTTTAAAGGGCAATAGTCTTAGCTGGGTTAGAGCCCAGAGGACACTTTGCTGCTCCTACAGAGAAAGCAGGCAAACAAGAGAGGGGCAGCAGCATAGAAACAGTGGTCATTTTTGGTATATTTTTTATTAGAGTTTGATTTTCCGACATATAAACCCAGTTCATACCCCCTCAGTGCCCGTCACCCAGTCACCCCATCCCCCTGCCCACGTCCTCTTCCACTACTCCTATTTGTTTCCCAGAGTTAGGATTCTCTCATGTTCTGTCTCCATCTCTGATTTTTCCTACTCACTTTCTCTCTTTCCCCCTATAATCCCTTTCATATTTTTTATACATCCCATGTGAGTGAAACCATATGATTGTCCTTCTCCAAGTAAGTGTGACTTACTTCACTCAGCATAATACCCTCCAGTTCCAGCCACATCAAAGCAAATGATGGGTATTCCTCATTTCTAATGGCTGAGTAATATTCCATTGTATACATAGACCACATCTTTATCCATTTATCCCCAGCAGTGCAATTTCTGGGTCGTAGGGTAGCTCTATTTTTAACTCTTTGAAGAAACTCCATACAGTTTTCCAGAGTGGCTGCACCAGGTCACATTCCCACCGACAGTGCAAGGGGGTTTCCCTTCCTCCACATCCTCTCCAACATTTGTTTCCTCTCCTGTTAATTTTCCCCATTCTCACTGGTGTGAGGTGGTATCTCATTCTGGCTTTGATTTGTATTTCCCTGATGGCAAGTGATGTGGGGCATTTTCTCATGTGCTTGTTGGCCATGTCTATGTCTTCTTTGGTGAAATTTCTATTCGTGTCTTTTGCCCATTGCATGATTGGATTGTTTGTTTCTTTGCTGTTGAGTTGAATAAGTTCTTTATAGATCTTGGATACTAGCCCTTTATCTGATATGTCATTTGCCAATATCTTCTCCCATTCTGTAGGTTGTCTCTCAGTTTTATTGACTGTTTCTTTTGTTGTGCAGAAGCTTTTTATCTTGATTAAGTTCCAATAGTTCATTTTTGCTTTTGTTTCCCTTGCCTTCATAGATGTATCTTGCAAGAAGCTGCTGTGGCCAAGTTCAAAAGGGTGTTGCCTGTGTTCTCCTCTAGGATTTTGATGGATTCGCGTCTCACATTTAGTTCTTTAATCCATTTTGAGTTTATCTTTGGGTGTGGTGTAAGAGAATGGTCTAGTTTCATTCTTCTGCACGTGGCTGCCCAATTTTATCAGCATCATTTATTGAAGAGACTGTCCTTTTTCCAGTGGATAGTCTTTTCTGCTTTGTCAAATACTAGTTGACCATAGAGTTGAGGGCCCATTTCTGGGTTCTCTGTTCTGTTCCACTGATCTATGTGTCTGTTTTTGTGCCAGTACCACATTGTCTTGATGATCACAGCTTTGTAGTACAACCTGAAATCTGGTGTTGTGATGCCCACAGCAATGGTTTTCTTTTTCAATATTCCCCTGGCTATTCGGGGTCTTTTCTTATTCCACACAAATCTTAAGATTATTTGTTCCAACTCTCTGAAGAAAGTCCATGGTATTTTCATAAGGATTGCATTGAAAATGTAAATTGCCCTGGGTAGCATTGATATTTTCACAATATTAATTCTTCCAATCCATGAGCATGGAATATTTTTCCATCTCTTTGTGTCTTCCTCAATTCCTTTCAGAAGTGTTCTGTAGTTTTCAGGGTATAGATCCTTTACCTCTTTGGTTAGGTTTATTCCTAGGTATCTTATGCTTTTGGGTGCAATTGTAAATGGGATTCACTCCTGAATTTCTCTTTCTTCAGTCTCATTGTTAGTGTATAGAAATGCCATTGATTTCTGGGCATTGATTTTGTACCCTGCCATACTGCCGAATTGCAGTATGAGTTCTAACAAATTGGGGGTGGAGGCTTTTGGGTTTTCTATCCACAGTATTATGTCATCTGCGAAGAGGGAGAGTTTTGACTTCTTCTTTGCCAATTAGAATGCCTTTTATTTCTTTTTGTTGCCTGATCGCTGAGGCTAGGACTTCTAGAAGTATGTTGAATAGCAGTGGTGAGAGTGGACATCCCTGTCATGTTCCTGATCTTAGGGGAAAGGCTCCCAGTGCTTCCCCATTGAGAATATTTGCTGTGGGCTTTTCATAGATGACTTTAAGATGTTGAGGAATGTTCCCTCTATCTCTCCACTCTGACGAGTTTTTATCAGGAATGGATGCTGTATTTTGTCAAATGTTTTCTCTGTATCTATTGAGAGGATCATATGGTTCTTGTTTTTTCTCTTGTTGATATGATCTATCACATTGATTGCTTTATGAGTGTTGAACCAGCCTTGCATCTCGGGGATAAATCCCACTTGGTCATAGTGAACAATCTTCTTAATGTACTGTTGGATTCTATTGGTTAGGATCTTGAGAATTTTTGCATCCATGTTAATCAGGGATATTGGTCTATAATTCTCCTTATTGGTGAGGTCTTTGGTTTTGGAATTAAGGTGATGCTGGCCTCATAGAATAAATTTGCAAGTACTCCATCTCTTCTATTTTTCCGAGCAGCTTTAGTAGAATAGGTATGGTTTCTTCTTTAAAGGTTTGATAGAATTCCCCTGGGAAGCCATCTGGCCCTGGACTTTTGTGTCTTGGGAGGTTTTTGATGACTGTTTCAATTTCCTCCCTAGTTATTGGCCTGTTCAGGTTTTCTATTTCTTCCTGTTCCAGTTTTGGTAGTTTGTGGTTTTCCAGAAATGCGTCCATTTCTTCTAGATTGCCTAATTTATTGGCATATAGCTGCTCATAATACATTTTTTTAAATCATTTGCATTTCCTTGGTTGGTTGTGATCCCTCTGCTCTCATTCATGATTTTGTTAATTTGGGTCTTTTCTCTTTTCTTTTTAATAAAGCTGGCTAATGGTTTATCTATCTTATTAATTCTTTCAAAGAACCAACTCCAGGTATTGTTGATCTGTTCTACAGTTCTTCTGGTCTCTATTTCGTTGAGTTGTGATTGAATCTTTATTATCTCTCTTTTGCTTGTGTAGGTTTTATTTCCTGTTCTTCTCCAGTTCCTTTAGGTGTGAGATTATGTGTATTTAGTTTTTTCCAATATTTTTAGGGATGCTTGTATTGCAATATATTTACCTCTCAGGACTGCTTTTGCTGTATCCCAAAGATTTTGAATGGTTGCATCTTCATTTTCATTAGTTTCTATGAATCTTTTTAATTCTTCTCTAATTTCCTGATTGATCTATTCATTGTTTGGTAGGATTGTTTTTAACCTACACGTGTTTGAGTTTCTTCCAAATCTCTTCTTGTGTTTGAGTTTTAGTTTCAAAGCATTATGGTCTGAAAATATACAGGGTACAATCCCAGTTTTCGTATTGGTTGAGACCTGATTTGTGACCCAGTATGTGGTCTATTCTGGAGAAAGTTCCATGTGCACTTGAGAAGAATGTATTCAGTTGTGTTCAGATGCAAAGTTCTGTATATATCTGTGAAATCCATCTGATCTAGTATATAATTTAAGGCCCTTTTTTCTTTGGTGATGTTCTGCTTAGAGGATCTGTCATTTGGTGAATGTGTGTGTGAAGTTTCCTACTATTAGTCTATGAGTGTATTATTATCTAAGTACCTTTTTACTTTGGCTATTAATTGATTGATATACTTGGTGGGTTCCACATTAGGGGCATAAGCATCTATGATTATTAGGTCCTCTTGTTGGATAGATCCTTTCAGTATGATATAGTGTCCCTCTTCATCTCTTACTACAGTCTTTGGGATAAACTTTAATTTATCTGATATGAGGATTGCTACCCCAGCTTTCTTTTGAGGACCATTTGAATGGCAAATGGTTCTCCACCCTTCATTTTCAGGCTGTAGGTGTCCTTAGGTCTAAAATGAGTCTCTTGTAGACAGAAAATAGATGGGTCTTGCATTTTTTATACAGTCTGGTACCCTGCATCTTTTGATGGGATCATTTAGCCTATTCACGTTCAGAGTTACTATTGACAGATATGAATTTAGTGTTATCCTATTACCTATTCAGTCCCTGTTTTTTGGATTGTTTCTTTAGGCTTCCTCTTTTACAGGGTCCCCCTTAATATTTTTGCAGAGGTGGTTTGGTGGTCACATATTCTTTCAGTTTCTGCCTATCTTGGAAGCTCTTTATCTCTCCTATTCTGAATGACAGCCTTGCTGGGTAAAATATTCTTGGCTGCATGTTCTTCTCATTTAGGACCCTGAATATATCCTGCCAGGCCTTTCTGGCCTGCCAGGTCTCTGTGGAGAGGTCTGCTGTAATCTAATATTTCTCCCCATATAAGTTAAGAATCTCTTGTCTCTTGCTGCTTTACGGATTTTATCTTTATCTTTAGAATTTGCAAGTTTCACCATTAAATGTTGAATGGTTTTTATTGATTTTTGGTAGGGGGACTTCTCTATGTCCTGGATCTGAATGTCTGTTTGCCTCCCCAAATTAGAGAAGTTCTCAGCTATGATTTGTTCAAATATGCTTTCTGGTCCTCTGTCCCTCTCAGCATTTTCTGGAACCCCAATTATACATAGATTCTTCCTTCTAAGGGTGTCATTTATTTCCCTTAACCTTTCCTCGTGGTCTTTTCATTGTTTTTCTTTTTTCCTCAGCTTCTTTCCTTGCCATCAACTTGTTTTCTATGTCACTCACCCTTTCTTCCACTTCATTAACCCTCCAGTTTGGATTGCATCTCAATTAATTGATTTTTAATTTCGGCCTGATTAGGTCTCAATTCTGCAGTCATGAAGTCTCCTGAATCCTTTATGCTTTTTTCCAGAGCCATGAGTAACTTTATAATTGTGATTCTGAATTGGTTTTCTGACATCGAATTGTAATCCAAATTCCATAACTCTGTGGCAGAGAGTACTGTTTCTGATTCTTTCTTTGGGGTGAGTTATTTCTAGTCATTTTGCTCAGTGCAGAGTGGCTAAAATGGGTTGCACTGTAAAAAGGAAGAAAAAAAAAGAGAAAAGAAAAAATAAACAGGACGTAAATCCTCTGGTTCTATATACTGTAAACTCCTCGACTTCCCCTGGATCTTTCCAGTACTGCTCAGCCAAGAACTTGCTCTTGCCCTGTCCTTCCAGCTGGTGTTCTGGGGGAGGGGCTGCCGTGCTGATTCTCAGGTGTCTGCTCCCATTGAGCTGCCCACCCCCTGCTTGTTGCTGAGCTCAGTGGGAGCTGTTGACCCCATGAGGCCTCTGTTCCCTGGTGGCTCTGCCTCTCCCAGGCACAGGGTGACACCAGGAGGAACAACAATGGTGGCGGTGGCCAGCTCTCCAGCCCCAGAGTCAGCTCCCGAGTAACGACTGTAGTCTCCCAGTCTGCACAGGCCTGGAAGCTCTGCGGGCAGGGGGTGCTGATCTGCACAGCTTGGGGGCACCCAGCGGCAGGAGCATCCTCGCTGTCCTGGGCCCTCTGCCTGACCCAGGGGGAGTGCCGGATCCTGGGCTATGTCCTTAGGTGCCCTGGCAGCCCCCTCTGCCGGGAACACCGCCTGAGCTGCTCCCAGGTGCGTCAGGTGCGCTCCAGCCCTTTACTGCGCTTGGCCCGTGGTGTGTGGCATGCTCTCCCCCAGGCACACCTCCTCTGTTAGTGACTCTGGGAGACTGGGTCTCCACTGCCCCTTCTGGGATCCTGCCCGAGTTCCCTGCAAGCGCCTTTCCATCCAGGAGAATCCAGTGTGGATTTTTAAAGTTCCCACTTCTCCGGAGCAGGGCTTTCCTGTCCCCAAGGCTCTCCCTGCCCACCTTAACCCAGCTCCTCATGAGGCCCCTCCCCCACTGGATGCTTTTTTTTTTGTTTTTTCCTGCCTTCCTACCTTTTTAGAAGTGCAAATCCCTCTCTCTGTAGCATTCCAGCTGTTCTCTCTTTAAGTCTCAGATCAAATTCTGGTGTGTTCGGGATGGTTTGAAAGTTATCTAGGTAAGTTGGTGGGGACAGGTGACTTGGGGACTCTGCTCCTCCGCCATCTTGCTGTGTCTCATAGAAACAGCGATCTGAAGAATACTTGAGGCACACAAGGGGGAGGTTATTCACTCTTCTCTGATCACAATTCAGGCAGGCAGTGTTCCCAGAGATAGCTCTCCAGGAACAAAGCCAGCACCATTCCCTCCTCATCCCTCAGTATAAACACAGAGCCACCTGCAAGAAGCAGCACAGTGCCAATACTGGCTGCCTAAGTTGCTTACATCAAGCCCCACCTGCCTGCACGCTGGTAGGAGTACCCTTCTCAGTCAAGCTTACCTTAGTCCCAACATGGCAGGCTCAAAACCCTTGTCCATACCACAGTCTACTGACCAGAGAGTTCTGTGGGACTTAAATCTGGTGGAAGTGGTATTAGGCCTCTTTTCAAAGCAGACCAGAGCACACCTAGTTAAAACTTGCCACACTCAAGCCAGGGAGAAAACCTTGCCCACAACAGACAAGGAGAGCTTCTGCAGATGACTAGCCTTAAAGAGACTAAAATGCACCAGCAGCAGAGTGCATGTAGCACACACTAGAGACACTCCCTGAAGTGCCAAGCCCTGTGCACTACATGACCTCTTCATAAGGCAATTACTTTCAGGAACAACAGACATGACTGGCTTTTATAACACAGAGAAGAAGGCAAGGCTTCAAAGACAAAGACAAAAATAAAAAACAAAGACAACAAAAAGAAGTAAAAAGCATCCCAATCAGCAAGGAAGAAGTGAAGCTTGCCTTATTTGCAGATGACATGATATATAAAAACTAGAAGACTCCACCAAAAAACTGCTAGTACTGATACATGAATTCAGTAAACTCACAGGATACACTATCAATATACAGAAATCTGTTGCATTTCTATATACCAATAATGAAGCAGCAGAAGGAGAAATTAAGGAAACAATCCCATTTACAATTGTACCAAAAAACAATAAGATACCTAGGAATAAACCTAACTAAAGAGGTAAAAGACCTGTACCTTGAAAAGCATAAAACATTGATGAAAGAAATTAAAGAGGACACAAAGAAATAGAAAGACATCGCATGATCTTGGATTGGAAGAGCAAATGTTGTTAAAAAGTCTATACTACCCAAAGCAATCTACACATTTAGTGCAATCCTTATCAAAATACCAACAGCATTTTTCACAGAGCTAGAACAATCCTGGCATTTGTATGGAACCACGAAATACCCCAAATAGCCAAAGCAATCTTCCAAAAGAAAAGGAGAAAAAAAGAAGAGAAGAGTAAAGCAGAAGACATCACAATTCCAGATTTCAAGTTGTATTACAAACCTGTGGTAATCTACGCAATATGGTAGTATGATACTGGCACTAAAATAGACACATAGATAGATAGAAAACCCAGAATAGAAAACCCAGAAATAAACCCACAACGATATGGTCAATTAATCTTTGACAAAGCTGGAAAGAATATCCAGTGTGAAAAAATCTTTTCAGCAAATGGTGTTGAAAGACTAGACAGCAACATGCAAAAAAATGAAACTGGACGACTTTCTTAAACCATACACAAAAGTAAATCAGTATCCAAAATGTATAAAGAACATATAAAATTCAACACCTGAAAAAATGAATAATCTAATTAAAAATAAGCAGAAAACATGAATTGACATTTTTCCAAAGAAGATATACAGATGGCCAACAGACACATGAAAAGATGCTCAACATCACTATCATTAGGGATAGACAAATCAAAACTACAAAGAGATGTCACCTCACACCCTTAGAATAGCTAGAATCAACAAGAGAAACAAGTGTTGGCAAGGATGTGGAGAAAGGGGAATCCTTTTCACTGTTGGTGGGCATGAAAACTGGTGCATCCACTCTGGAAAACAGTATGGAGGTTTCCCAAAAAGTTAAATATAGAACTACCCTGTGATCCAGCAACTGTACTACTAAGTATTTACTTAAAGAATACAAAAATAATAATTCAAAGGGATACACGTACCCCAATGTTTATAGCAGCCTTGTTTAAAATAGCCAAATTATGGAAACAGCTAAATTTCCATCAATTGATGAATGGATAAAGAAATGATGGTCTAGACATGCAATGGAATATTATTAAGCCATGAAAATGAATGAAGTTTTGCCATTTGCAATGACATGGATGGAGCTAAAGAGTACAATGCTAAGCAAATTAAATTAATCAGAGAAAGACAAATGCCATATGATTTCACTCATGTATGGAATTTACGAAACAAAGCAAATGAACAAAAGGGAGAAAAGAGAGAGAGAGAGAGCAAACCAAGACATAGACTCTTAAGTATAGAGAAAAAACGATGGTACCAGGGGGAAGGTGGGTGGGGAGATGGGTTAAACAGGTGATGGGGATTAAGGAGTGCAATTGTGATGAGCACTGGGTGTTGTATGAAAGTGTTGAATCGCTATATTGTACACATGAAACTAATATTGCGCTGTATGCTAACTGGAATTTAAATAAAAACTTTTTAAAAGATTTTATTTATTTATTTATTCATGAGAGACACACAGAGAGAGAGGAAGAGACATAGGCAGAGAGAAGCAGGCTCCATGCAGGGACCCCAATGTGGGACTTGATCAGCCAGGATCTAGCCCTGGGCTGAAGGCAGGTGCTCAATCGCTGAACCACCCAGGCGTCCCTAAATAAAACCTTTTAAAAATGGCTAGATATTGATTATTTCATGTGGTGCATCCCAGTACAAGGTTCCAGACAGAAAAAAAAGTCAAGAAAACAAAGTGGATTTATTAGCACCTGTCCCCTCAAATGATCTCATTTTGTTTTTGTACTTAAAGGCAGAACATTAAGGAGATTTCTCCATAAATGACTCTGTGACTCACAGAAGGGAATAGAGCCCAGATTCTCAGCCCTAGATACAACATGGGCTACAGAATAGGGGAAAGGAGTATTCTTTCTAATTCTGTATGGAACATCAGGAGAGAGTTCTCGGCACAGACATGGATATTCTCATGTAAAGCTGTAGCAGTAGTAGTAGCAACACCAAGTGGATTTGAACAAAGAGTATTTAAAAATGTGAAACTGAAACAGAAGAATCAAAGCAAATACTAAGAGTTCCAAAAATATGTAGAGGGACTCCAAAACAGGTGGAGTATCCTTAAAGAGTATGAGGGAGCAGGAGACATTGCATTTGAATGTAGATTGTTACTATCATTGCCAAAATATCCTCATCTACATATTGGAATATACTCAAATTCTCTCTCTCAATCACACACACACACACACACACACACACACACACACACACACCCCTACACAAGACAGCAAGACAAGAAGGATACACTCAAATGTTTTCAGTGGTTATTTTCTCATGGTGAGGATTACAGGTTTCCATTCTTTTGCTTGCCAGTATTTTCTATATCTTATGTAGTGAATATATGGTACTTTCCCTCTTAAGCTACATATATCAACATTTCAAAAGATATTGTACCTATCATTACAGGGGGTTTTTTTAATTCTGTTTTTAAAGATACAGAGGTTGTATCAAAAAGACTATTCTAACATCTAAATTTCTGTTCAGATTAGAATGCCACTATATCCTGATTGCGTTGAACATAGTTAGGGAATTATACCTGCCTAGTACATTTACAATTTTATTGCTGATATACATTCTCCATGCTAATCTGCAGGAAGCATTATTGCCACCATATTTTGTAACTAATGCTCCTATTTGTGGCAATATTGAGCTGAAATGTAAGAACTTGGAAAGTATTTTAGTTTTTTAATTTTTCTCCTTCTAGGAAAATGCTGTCTTTTGTGCTTTATAAATATCTTAATAACATTTTATTTTAGCATTTGCTACACACACAAACATGGGAAAGTTCAAGAAAGCCAATTAGACAGTCTCTTATATTTATAGGCTGCTTGCAACTACAGTATGCATGTTATATCAACACCTTGGTCAGGTAAATAATGAAGGCTTATGCATTCATTCAACAAATATATATAGTGAGTACCTACTATAAGTATGCAATAATGACCTTTATTGAAAAGGAAGATATATATTAAAATAGAATTCTAACTGTCTAGAACAATGAAAAAGACCATAGCGTGGTTAAGAGAACAGAACCCAAGAATCAACCTACTTTCCAGTATTGATTTCATCATTTATACGTGGTGTGTGAATTTGGGCATACTACTTAACCTCTCTGTCCCTCACTTTGCTTCTCTGTAAAATGGAGATAATGTTATTAAGAAACTAATAAATTGTGGGTCTTGCGTATAGTGAAAGCTATATTGTTATAGTTTTATTTCCTTGAAAGGCATAAATTTTGTTGAATTTCTGTACAAACCTGCCTTACTATCCATGAGAAATACTGGTGATTGGAGAAATTAATTTAAAGAGTCATGACATTTCAGAGCTACAATAAAACTATGTGACTTA
This sequence comes from Vulpes lagopus, assembly GCF_018345385.1. Classification (NCBI taxonomy): domain Eukaryota; kingdom Metazoa; phylum Chordata; class Mammalia; order Carnivora; family Canidae; genus Vulpes; species Vulpes lagopus. The sequence continues at coordinate 42,767,276 of NC_054830.1, forward strand.
ACAAAATCCCATCAAATTACAAGTGAGGACACAAGTCCTCACAGCAATACAAAGTCATATAATTAGTAAATTTCCAAGCATGATTAAATATCAGTTTTATGACTTTCTTTTTTTAAAGATTTTTATTTATTTATTTATTTATTCATGAGAGACACAGAGAGAGAGGCAGAGACATAAACAGAGGGAGAAGCAGGATCCTTGCAGGGAGCCTGATGTGGGTCTTGATCCCTGAACCCGGAATCACACCCTGAGCTGAAGGCAGACACTCAACCGCTGAGCCACCCAGGCATCCCACTTTTATGACTTTCTGATCAATGTTCTTCCAACAAATGCCAATTACAGATCCATTCATTCATTCTACATACTTTTATTAAATGCACCACTTCCTGTACGCCAAGCACTGTGCTAAATGCAGGTGACAGAACAAATCAGATAATTTACTTACTTTCTAAATGTCTACTGTCTGACAGGTATAACAGGTGAATGCTATAGAGTATTAGTATATGTGCTCTACTAAAACACATGTTGGTACTAGTGGTACTTAGTATAATGGAGACAGTGAATGAACAATTCTATATAGGAATTGTAGAAGGCTTGACAAGATAAGATTCTTGATTTTGAATGCTGTATAAGAATTCAGAAAGCAGGTCTATGTGTCTAAAGCATTAAGTATGAAGAGGAAAGGATTCCGTAAAAGATAAATATAAGAGACATTTAGTGACCAAATGGTGAAAAACCTTGTACTCCATTATGTACAGTTTTGGCTTTTTTATAGAATGATAAGAAAGGAATAAATTAAATGTAAAGGAATTGAATATTCAACTGCAGAAGTAATATCATGTAAAGAAGAAAAAGCTAGAGTTCGGATTAAAAGGACTACTTATAAGACAAAAAGAATGGAGCTGGAGATCAGAAACAACCTTCATAAAATTACTTCATTTCAAGGATTTAAGAAATGTTCTAAAGGCATCAAGCAGAATAAAAAAATGTTACAGTCACTAACAAAAGAAAAAAAAAGAATGGGTTATCATAATCCTACACTTCTGCAATAATAATGCTACAAAACAAGAGGCAAGGTCTGTAGATGGTTAAGTGTGAAAGGCGGTGATCCACAAATACTCTACTCAAACACATCATCACTAAAGCCTGAAGGCAGAATAAAATGAAAGCTCTTGGATATATAAAATGCAGGAAATAGACTATGTGCAGTCCTGAAAAGAATTTACCCAAGAGCACATTTCAAGTAACCCAAAAATGAATAAAATAAAGACACACAAATAAAGAAGTAATAGTAAAATAAAGGAGAAAAGACCAAAGAGGAGCATGAAAGCAACTTAAGTACAAAATGAATGCAAACAACTTCTGTCATTAAGGATATACAATAGATCTTGTCTTAATGAAATAAGGAAAACATAATATATGAATATAATCAGATAATAAAATAAATATATAAAATAAACTCTAAATCATATCCAGAAAGCCTGGTATTTGAACAATACTAGAATGGAGAGAGGGAAGATGGAGAAATTCATTCTGACATTATTTGAGATGTATAATGGTAACAATTAGTAGAATGAAGAACAGAGTTTTGCTAATGGATGGTCTGACCATCAGTGAGTAGTTAAACATTTTTTTAAGCTGAATTTATTGCTTGTTATACTAAAGAAGAATGTTGATGCCCATCCACAGTATCTCTAAAGTAGACTGCTGATCATATGCTGGGGTTCTTAGAAAGCACGGAGTTCAGAGACTAGTGGATTTTCAGAGGTATAGGTGGGCTGACATCATCACTAAACACATGGTTACTTGGGTTAGATTGCTTTTGATTGTTTGGCAGTCAGTGGCATGTGAATTGGAGTGAATCTGTTTCTGATTGGCTGACTTTTGGTAGCAAGAGGCTGACTTTGATAGTTTAGTTTGTGATATGTCACTGATTGAACTGTCATTTATTGAACAACTTTAAAATTGATGATAATGCTACTTGTGCTATGAGTGTCAAACAATATCTCTTTTCCTAAGTTTGTGGGAATTTTTTATTCTCCTATTTACCAATTTCTTAGTGGGAAAAAAATCGGATTGAAAATCTCAAACATATCAAGACAGTATATAAAACAAAACGTGAAATAAGATGACAGATCATATATTTGTGTTATTTTCTTTTGTAATGAGATAAATATTCTTATTAACAGAAAAATTATTCTCATAAAGAAGCTCCAGCTCTGGAAATAACAGATAAGGTTGTGTTGTATTAATCCTGTGATCATTAACATGTATAAATTCTGCACTTTTAAAATAAACTGCCAATAAGCGAACAAATTCAGCTAAAATAAAATAAGCTCCAATAAGCAAACAAAACCAGACAGAAACCTTAGAGGACACAATCTCTGAGAGAAAGAATGCTATATTTAAGCACGTTTTTCCTAAAAGCATTTTCTGCTTTTCTACCACAGAATGAAATTAGAATTCAAACAAAAAAGGGGTGAAGAGACAGAGCTTGGTACTACCAGAACAGCTAGAAATTGAAGGAAACTCCTGGAAAGGAGGAAGCCACAGAGGGGACACCCCAGACTATACACATAGCTCCTTCCGATTCTTGGACAATATTTAAATGTGTGTATACAGAGGGAGAATTCAAGAAGTGAAGAAAGCAGTACACAGGAGGCAGAGATTTCAGCAGTTGTTCTGGGAAGACAGTTTCCAAATCCAGTTCCATCAATAGTATAGCTTATTGAGCACTGCAGGATTTTTCTTAATGCCTTGGTCAGGTTATGTCTTACAAGTTAGCCCAAGACTAAGAATTATATACCTTAAAATTATGTCATAATTAAAGCTAAAACCAAACCCCTACAGGATCAAGATGATCTACCAGTAATTTAACTGCTTGAAAGTATGAAACTCTATATTCTTTAGAGGTAGGCAAGATCCAGAGGCTTGAATTAGGGATGCCTGGGTGGCTCAGTGGTTGAGCATCTGCCTTTGGCTCAGGATGTGATCCTGGAGTCCTGGGATCGAGTCCCACATTGGGCTCCCTACCTGAAGCCTGCTTCTCTCTTTGCCTATGTCTCTTCCTCTCTCTTTCTGTCTCTCATGAATAGATAAATAAAATCTTAAAAAAAAAAAAAAAGATCCAGAGACTCTACAATGTATCATTCACAGTGTCAAGTGTACAGTAAAACATTCCTACACATACAAAATATGAGGAAAAATACAGCAAATGATCTGGATAAAGAAAGCAGTCAATAGAACCAGATCAACAGATGTCCCAGATGTAGAATTTGGTAACTATCATACATATGTTTAAAAATTTGTAACAGAAGCAAATAGAATTAATAAAATGATGAGAAACCACATCAGAAAAATTATGCTATTGAAAAGCCAAATTAATATTTTGAATTTTAGAAATTACAGTATTTGAAAAATACTTACGAGATGGACTTAACCATAAATTGTCCACATTAGAAAAAAGGGTCATTGTACTTATAGAAAGGTCTTTAGAAATTATACAGAAGAAATAAATATTGAAAGAAAAAAAAACAGAACCTTAGGGACAGATGGGACAATATATCAAGCAGTCTAACTTATGTGTAATTAAAATCACAGAAGGATAGAAAAAATGGGGCAGAAAAAATATTTGAAGACACAATGTCTGAACATTTTCCAAATTTACTGAAAAATATGAATTTCAGAAGTTCAGAAAGAAGTTCAGAAAATTTCAACTAGTGGAAATACAAACAAAAGCACATCAAAAGCAAAAATGCCAAAACGCAAAGATAAAGAGAAAATGTTAAAAGCCACCAGCAATAAAAGAAACATATCTCTTTTGTTCATAATGGGAGAGGGTACAGATAATTGTTGACTTTTCATCAGAAACAAAAGAATCCAGAAGACAGTACAATATAACATTCTTAAAGTGCTGACAGAAAGAAAAAAAAGGGAAATCTATCAACGTAGAATTCTATATGCAGCAAAAATAACTTTCAAGAAGAGATGAAATTAATATATTGTAAGATAAAAGAAAGCTGGGGAAATCTTCACCAGCATAAAATAAGTGCAGTAAAATAAATGCTAAATAATATTTCAAGCTGTAAAATTAATGCTACCAGATGAAAAATCATATTTATAGAAAGAAACGAATAGCACCCAAAATAGCCACATACACAAATTTAAATGACTATTTCTTTTCCAATTTTGAAATATGTATATAATAATTCGGGGGGGGGTTATAGCCTATAGAAGTAAAATATATGACAATAATAGCACAAAGGAAGAGGAAGGGACAAATGGAGTAACAACCCAATTGTATGTGAAGTCATGAAACCTGTATTCATGGTAGTCTGTTAAAAGTATAATTTAAACCATATCCAACAACAAAAAGGACAAAGAAGGGGAGTATCTTAATGGATCAGTTTGTTAGGCATCTGCTTTCTGCTCAAGTCATGATCCCTGGGTCCTAGGATGGAATCCCGCATTGGCTTGGGTTCTCTGCTCAGTGGGGAATCTGCTTCTCCCTCTCCCTCCTCCTGCTGCTCCCCTTTCTTGTGCTCATTCTCTGTCAAATAAATAAATAAAATCTTTAAAAAAAAAGAACAAAGGGGACAAAGAGAAAAACTATTCTTCATAACTGCATTTAATGTAAGTAGGCAAAACATTCTTTTAAAAATTTATTATCAAACTCAGCAGAAATATTGGAAACTACTTCTAAGCTATCTACAAGATACATGATTTAAAATATATAGACACAAAAAAAGTTGGAAGTAAAAGAATGAAAAGTATATACCATGAAAAGAAGGTTGGGATGTTTTTATTTATAGCAGACAGAAGTCCACTTGAGGACAAGAAATAGGAAGTTAAGGGAATCTTTTCATAATGATAAATAGATTCTGTTCAGTATGAATGCATAACAATTAAAATTTGCATGCAATTCAGAACAGAAATTCTAAATACATGAAACAACCTGACAGAACTAGAGGGAGACATAAACAATCCACAATTATATACAAAGGTTTTCACACTTTTTTTTTCATTACTCATGAAACAAGTAGAAAAAAATAAAATTAGAGGACATAGTGAAGATTTAAACAGCAATCATCACCAAATTAATCTAATTAATAGGTATGTAAGTCATAGATAAGATGTAACATTTTAAAGTCTTGGATGTGAGACTTAGAAGGAGTCTGAGAAAGAAAGGGTACTCAGAAGTGCATGGAGCTGTTTTGAAGAGGTATAGAGAAGTGTGTATGAAATGGCATGTTCAAGGAACACCTCAAGGGCACAGTTAAAATTAGGAATAAATCTGGAAAAAATAGGTGAGGATCTCTGTAAAATCTAGCATTAGAGAACCATGGGCAGTTTTTAAAGAAGGGTGAGCCATGATCAGACATTTTTAGGAAAATGTGGAGGAATAATGGAAGGATAGAGAGTTGGGACCAGAGAAGTATATATACCAGGAAGTATTCCTATTCTATCACTGTTTACCAGATTAGAAACTAAAACAGAAAATTTTAAAACTATTCATTAATGCATTTAAAATTACAGTAATGAACCCAGTCTATGTTAAATAACACATTTAAAAAAATTACTGTCTTCCAAAATAAAAAATATTGGTGATAAACGTAGTTTTATATTTTTGTAAATCTTTTAACATATGGCTTAATAGCTAACAATAGCTGCATTGTCATATTTGTTTCTTTACTCAATCTATTGTGGCAATTTTTGTTGGCTGATATAAGGAAGGAAAATCTAGCCTTATAAAGAAATGCAGTTGAAGAGGTGCCTGGCTGGGTTGGTCCACGGAACATAAGACTCTTGATCTTAGGGTCATAGGTTAGCCCCATATCAGGTATAGACATTGCAAAAAAATAATACATACATACATACATACTTTGAAAACCCACAAATTTATTTTAAAAATAAATAAAAAAAGAAATTTAGTTAGAAAAAGAAAGAGTATTTTTAAATGTCTTTTAAGCTAATTGGATATTCTTTTATTCTCTACCAAAACTTGAAAAGCAGTAATATCTTTAATGTTAGTACAATATGAAATATGAAACCATATAGTATTGACTGAATGATGGCCCCCTAAAGGATACTTTATGTCCTAATCTCTGGAACCTATAATAACTATTACTTTCTATGGTTAATATGTGATTAAATTAAGGAACATGAGATCCTTGAATAATCTTAGATTATCCAGTGCAATCACTTGTATACTTATAAGAGAGGGGCAGGGGGAGTTTTGAGACAGAAGAGAAGTTGATGTGACTATAAAGGTAAAGGTAGGAGACATTTGGCCACTAGCCAAAGAACCACCTGGAGGTACCAAGAGCTGGAAAAGACAAGGAATGGGCTCTCCCATAAAATCTTCAGAGGGAGATTGACCCTGCCAACACCTTGGTTTTGGATTTCTGAGAGAGAATAACATTTTGTTGTTTTAAGCCACAAAGTTTTGGGTAATTCTTTAATGCAGCCCTAGGAGACTGAAATGCTTATCATAAACTTTTCATACTCTGTTACATTAAAATCCATTCTCTAGAGGTGCCTGGGTGGCTAAGATGGTTAAACATCTGCCTTCTGCTCAGGTCATGATCTCAGGGTCCTGGGATTGAACCCTGTGTAAGGCTTCTGGCTCAGCCGGGAGTCTGCTTCTCCCTCTGCCGCTCCCCCTGCTGATGCTCTCTCTCTCTGTATCTCTCAGTCTCAAGCGAATAAATAAAATCTTTTTAAAAATTAAAAATAATCCATTCTCTATCTTGAATTTTGAATTGATCTTCCCTTAAAGTGTGATTTAGTAACATCATATATTATTTAGAAAATACTGGTTTGTTAAGTTATACAAATCTTCCAAATGTTGACATATTTCATTATGCAATACCAAAAGCCATGTACATTAATATCATCACCAATCTTACCAGATTTCATCTTTAAATATTAGGAAGCTGGTGCACACACATTTTTAAAAGTCAAATTTTTGCTTAAATGCTCAACTTTTATCTCTGATAACACATACAGTCAGTGTTTTCCTTGAAGTTAACTTTTGAAAACTGTCTAACAAATATCCAACTTGAATAATAATAGAATGTCAGTTATTTTTAAAATAAAAAAGAGTATTCTATAGAAAAAGTGGCCAGATTCCTTAACAGTTGAAGTATTTTTTTTTGTCAAAATAGCCATTGAGCTTCAAAATGCAATAGTGGTGGTTTGTATGTTCTTATTTTGTCACTAAGAATATTAAAATGAAGTAGACTAAAGGGTCACTGTTCAGTAAAATTAGAAAATTTTACTGCTTCATCAACATTCTTATGTGATATTAGCAAATTTATTTTTTTGTTTTTGGTTTTTGTTTTTGTTTTACTGCAAATATATGACAGTGAAGGAAATAATTATTACCTATACAGTTTGGTGTCATTGCTCTGATTATGCTTAAAAGAACAACAGATTTATTTCCTGTGCCACCCTCCCATAGTATTTCTTCCAAAAGTATAAATATCAGTACAATGGAAATGACAGATTACATCCTAGTATTATTATGAAAGTATTTTTTACCTTTCAGACCTTATAAAAGGTTTTCAGGTATACTTCCAGGAGTAGAAATACTCCAATCCAATAACAGCTGATGCAAAACAACTGGTTCCATTATAGGTAGAATTAAAAATGGTATAACCATTTGGGAAAATTATGTGGTAGTTACATAAGCTTTAAAATATGTACTCAGCCTATAACTGAGCCATACCACTCTGTGTAATATACCCAAAAGAAATGAATGCCTATGTCCACAAAAGACTTGTCTAAGAATATTCATAGTAACTTCTTATTCATAATAGCTGAACCCTGGAAATAGCCTAAATGTCCATCAAAAGGAAAATTGATTTAAAAATTATGATGTACGGGGATCCCTGGGTGGCGCAGCGGTTCGGCGCCTGCCTTTGGCCCAGGGCGCGATCCTGGAGACCCGGGATCGAATCCCACATCGGGCTCCCGGTGCATGGAGCCTGCTTCTCCCTCTGCCTGTGTCTCTGCCTCTCTCTCTCTCTGTGACTATCATAAATAAATAATAAAAAAAAAAAATTAAAAAAATAAAAAATAAAAAAAAAATAAAAATTATGATGTACGTACACAATGCACTCCTTCTCAAAAATGACTAAAATGGTTTACTGATACAAGAAAAAATAGATGAATCTTGAAAACATTATTTGGAGTGAATAAGCTAGACTACATATGTGTATGTTGAGTATGGATAAATTTATATAAATCTTGATGACAGGAAAAATTAATCTGTGACTAAATCAAAATAATGGTTCTTCTGTATAGTAAGTTGGAGTGGAAAAGCATATGAGGGGAAAGTTTCTGTAATAATGAAAATAGTTTTCTTCTTGAATGTTGTTCATTACACATCTAATTCACCAAGTTATATATTTAAGAAATGCATGTTGCACTGTAGGAAAATTATACTTCAGTAAGTGCTTAATTTTAAAATTTTTTCTTGGATATATTCTAAAATAAGTAGGCATAGAAACAAAAATATATAAAGAAAAAAACTGTACTTTCAACAAGATACATCAATAAAACAAAGTAATCTATAAAGACAAAAAGGAAAAAGATGAGCAATTACACATGTAATAAAATTAAAGCAGGGATCTCAATAACAATATGAAAGTGGAGAAAGTGGAGTTCAAGGTAAGCTTCTAAGTAGTAAATATGTTCTTTTTAGAAAACATAAAATCCACAAGTAAAATAAAACTTTGATGAGAATTTAAGAATGACCTGTTATCTAAGTATATAAAACAAATGCTTAGACATATAAGGAGAAATAGAAATATTATCATAGAATTTTTAAATATAACCTTCCAGCTTTTGATAAAATAAACAAAAAAAGGGAGAATTAATATATGCCTGTATGTATACTAAAAACACAAGCCACAATATACAGAAAGTAGAAATAGTAGTAAACCTTTAAGCATTTAACCCAAAATTTAGATAGTTAAAGCATACACTCAGAAATAGAAACAGCCAGAAACACAAATTTAATTGAAAAAATTTACATAGTTTTTAATAGAGTGGGTAAACAAAACACTGGTCTAAGTAATATATTAACAGGATATGTTTTATGTGTAACTGTATTTCACATCCTAAATCTTCTATAAGTATTGTTCCTTCTCTTCAAGAGCCAATGGAACATTTAAAATGATTGCTCATATATCAAGCTATAAAGAAAACACCAATAAATCCCTAAAAGTAGAAATAAATCCGGCCACATTCACTGCAATTTACTACTATACAACTACAAACTAATAACAAAAGTTATATCTTAACTTGATTTATTTTAAGATATATACCTTTAAAGCAATTTTCAAAATAAAGAACATGCTCCTGCTCCTGTATATTGCAGTTATTGCACAACACAAAATATGAATTTTGAAAATAAACCTCAGAAACAAAAGGACTCAAATCAAAAGGAAAAACAGATATTCATCATTGGTTTTAAAATGACATCTCTTCCTTTCTCTAAGTTGACTCTTTGCCTTGCCCAAAAGTTGATACTACTAATAATGCAAATTTATTTTTTAAAGATAAAAATAATGAGGGAAACTACCTGAAATGATTAGACTACCTGATTCTGGTGATTCTTCTACCAATTTTTGATTTTGAAGTCATTGAAAAAAAATAATACTAAAAATTTAAAATTCTAAGACAGGAAGTCATTTCAATACAAAGACCTGAGAGTTTTGTTTAGATCTACATTCTAGTTCCAAAAGTTTGATAGGTCTAGGATGGGGAATAAAATTATAAATGAATATAAATAAAATTATAATCATTTATGACCCACTACAACGGTCTAAGAGTAATGGAGAGACTCTTTTGCCTTTCTTTATTGCCTGGACTCTTTAGTTAAAAAAAAAAATAAGTATACCAACAAACAGGACTTAGTTGTCTTTCTAATGCATACATGTTGATCTGGATCATCTACTGACTAAGCATTCACTGACTAAACACCAAAAATAAATAACTGTGCAAATTAAGGGCATCTGTGAAGCCATCTCATCTGTGAAGCCATTTTGGATATTGGGAAGTGCAATCTTATGAACACAGTACTGGGCATCCTAGAGGAAAGCTAGAAATTCTTCCATACATAAAAAGTGTGGCAGGGAGCCAGACTGGGGAGCAAAATGAAGATCTCATCTCAGTCTAACACAGAAGTGGCAGGATAATTGGAAACACTGTACTGAGACAAGTCTTCTATGAGCAAATGGCAGACTGTTTACTCTCCAATCCTTTTTGGATGAGTCAGCTGTAAAAAAAGGCCAACGTGATTTCTGCAAAAACAAGATGCCACAGTACACAAGAAAAGAAGCATTATCTGAAAAATCACAGAAAGAAAGACCCCTCAGAATGATTTACTAGGAGTGTTAGATATAACTGGCATCCTCTGTTGGCTACAGGTAAAAACACTAAGAAAGAGGAGCAGTAAGGATTTTCAGACTATAGGTTCAGCTGAAATGGAAAGAGATAGGGGAAAGTTTTTAGGAAATGAACCTATGCAATAATAGAGTTTGAACTCCTGGCTGAACAAAATAAAATTAACAGCGTGGAAATAAAATCAGTGACTTGGAGAACCATCTTTAAAAGAGACACTGGAATGCAGAGTTAGGGCAAAAAGTTTTAAAATAAATATTCACTAAAAATAACAAAGTTCACTAACAATAAATCTATGCAGTGTGTACTCTAAAATATACTATATAAATGAAAACAATGAGGCTTAAGGAATCTAAATCACTACCTTATAAGAGGTAGGTCTGGGATTTTTATACCAACTCCATGAATGAATGAATGAATGAATGAATGAATGAATGAATGGCTATATAATAGAAAGATATTAACTATATATAATATTAATAATATAATTCTTAGATATTAAAAATCTAAGAAATATTCTTCCTAAAGTGGAAAAAAGAACAAAAACACTAGTAAAAGGAGTATTAATAAATGTTATTATTAAAGAAAATCTACCTGTGCTGGGGAAAACCATATTTAGATGAATCCATTTATAAAGAAGATCGCTCCTAAGTAAGCAGCAGAAAAAAATTTGAATTTTGTTTTTGATCTTTTCATTTTGTAAAAAAAAAACCTAACCCATAAAGGTTACATTAATAATTATTAGTAATTAGGGATGCCTGGGTGGCTCAAGTGGTTAAGTGTGTCTGCCTTCAGCCCAGGGCGTGATCCTGGAGCACTGGGATTGAGTCCCGCATCAGGCTCCCTACATGGAGCCTGCTTCTCCTTCTGCCTGTGTCTCTGCCTCTCTCTTTCTATGTCTCTCATGAATAAATAAAATCTTTTTTAAAAATAGTTATTATTAATAATACCCATATACCCATAATTCAGCAATTATTTTACCACTTTAGCCACATGCTATTCTCTCTCTCTCTCTCTCTCTCAGTCTTTGTCTATTTCTACAAAACAGTCATTCATTCCCTTACATAAAGTGAAATAAATGATCAAATTCAGGAAATTCAACAGTAATAATACTGGTAATAAAGTCCTTATTCAATTTCACAAATTATCCCTTATGGGACTTTTTCATCCATTTATGAACTAATCTAGAATCACACATGGCATTTAGGTGTCACGGTTCTTTAGCGTACAACATGGAAAAGTTTCTCATCCTTTTTTGTTTTTCATGGCATTGAGATTTCAAGAGTGTAGTTCATGTGTTTTATAGAGTGTTCCTCAGTTTGGGCTTTTTGAGGGAGTACTATGAAAGGAATGCTGTATCCTTTTGGGTGAATCACATGAAGAAGTGAATGGTATCAGTTTGTTTTATTATTAGTGATTGACTTTGATCTCTTGGTTAAAGATGGAGTCTGCCGGACTCTTTCACTTTAAAGTTACTATCGTCCCTTTGTAATTCATAAGTAAACTGGGCATAGATATTTGAGACTGTATAAATGTCCTCATTTATTGGTTATCATCCTACTTTGTAAGAAACAACTTGTCATCTCAATTCATCTATTTATTTTTTAATTTATCCGTAGTTTCATGGATTGTTTTTATTTAAAGAATTTTACTCCATTACTCTTATTAATTTTGTGGTTTTCATTGTCCCACATTGGGCCAGTGGGATCCCAGTCAGCTACCTCTTTGCTAGTTTACTATTTATCTACTTACTCTTTAAGAATTTTATCTATGCCCACATTTCAAAGTTGTGGGATTTTTTAATGAATTTTGAGGAAATCTAATTTATAATTTTCTGTGGTTTTGATATTTGTGCCCTAAGAAAACTTTGCCAACACCCAAGTTCCAAAGATTTTCTCCTACATTTGTTTCTAAAAGCTTTATAGCTTTTGTTTTTGCATTCAAGTCTATAATACATTTCAGTATTTGTATTTAGTGTGAGGTAAGGGTCTAGGTGTATTGCTTTCCTGAGGGATATCCAGATTTTCCAGTCCCATTTGTTAAGATTATTCTTTTTCCCACTGGATTTCTTTTCATATATTTTTCAAAAATATCAAATGGATATATAAGTGCATATCGTGCATATCCATTTCTTAGCTCTCTATTAATTTAATCCATTTATTAATCACTGTATCAGTAAAACAATTATTAAATTATTAAATGCTAAGTTATGTAGTGTAAGTCTAAGCTTCATTCATCTTTCTCAAGATTGCTTGGATAATGTAGGTCCTTAACATTTCCATAGGAACTTTTAAATCCAGTTTTTTGGGATTCTGATAGGGAGTACCTGGGATATATACATCAATTGATATCTTAAAAATATCTGGGTCCTTTAAACCATTACCATGGTTATATTTCTCCTTTTTTTAAGTTTTTCTCAATTCCTTTTAGTAGATGACTAAACCAGGTACTACAAGTGTTTTGTTAAAGTTGGTCTCCTATGTGTGGCATCTAAAATTTCCTTCATTCTCAGTCAAGCTGTTGGTAGTGTGCTTGCTCTACACATGCACATTTCTGGGTGCAGACTGGGATGTCAGTGGAGCTAATACACAGACTAGAGGGCTCCTCTTTCTGAATATCTCCTTTGTAGAACTATCTTCTGAAGTTGGGGGAGTGATGGCCCCAAATTCTAACTACCAGTGCTTCCTGCAGAAACTATGGGTTTTCTTTTGGAGTTTTTTGTTTTTGTTTTTGTTTTAAGATTTTATTTATTTAAGAGAGAGAGCAAACATGAGTAGGGATAGGGGCAGACAGAGAGGGACAAGTAGATTCTGAGTGCAGAGCCAGACGCGGGGTTCAGTCACCAGATCCTGAGATTATGTCCTCAGCTGAAGTCAGGTGCTTAATTATCTGAGCCAACAGAGGCGCTCTTCTTTTTTTTTTTTTATAGATTTTTTTTAATCTATTCATGAAAGACACAGAGACAGAGCAGAGACAGAGGCAGAGGGAGAAGCAAGCTCCCCGCAGGGAGCCCGATGTGGGACTTGATCCCTGGACGGCAGGATCACGCCCTGAGCTGAAGGCAGATGCTCAACCACTGAGCCACCCAGGCCTTCCACGCACCCTTCTTTTGGAATTTTAACTGCCTGTATGATGCTAACAATGACTTACCTTCAGACTAAAAACTGTAACCCCAGAAACCCACGTTGTGCTCTTATTTTTTTCCAAACATCAGTTTCCCTCCGTAATATCATTGCTTTTGTTCACTGCTCAGTGTCTTCACGTTATTGTTTGTATTTTGTCTAGAGTTTATGGTCAGTGTCTGCAAGAGCATTAGTTCTACACAATTGACTTGGTCCTGCCACTTGAAGGTCAATTTTGAATCATGACCCTATAAACAAACAGGGGAAATGTAAGAGAGTATCTAATTACAGATGAAAGCAAAGATCAGTGTCCTCAGGCTTCTCTTCTACAAAACAGAAGTGCCACAATAAGAATGGATTTTCCTCAGAATTTTTAGTGAATATCACATACACCTAAATATGCATATCCAGTGTTAATGTCTTTCCTGGATGGCAGCATTATTGAGTGTTCTCTGATATATATGGACTTTGAAATATATCTACCACTGACACGTTTAGGAAAAAATCACTAGCATCTTGCTACCAGCGTGTGGGGCAGGTCTCAGCAGCATCAACAGACTTGCAAGGTTGTTAGAATGCAGAATCCCAGACTCTATTCCAGACCTAGTTAATCAGAAATTCAATTTTAAAACTATCTTCAAATACTTCATGCACACTTTAAATTTGATGAGAACTATTCTAGCCATATGATATTTTAAATTTTAGGATATGAATGTCATTTTTTAAATATTACCATTTATTTACCCAGTTTAGAAGTCAGCTCAAAACAATCTGAAATGCAAAAATTATGCACAAAGATACAATGTTTATCAGAAAAATTGAGAAAAATGAATCTAGCATTAGGAGAAATGATATACAGTCAGTCACTGAAATTTTACTTATAAGATTGTGATGATATGGTAAAATATTTGTTATGTTGTATCAAACTATAGAGCAGGAAACAGAAAAGTGCTTACAATAAAATCTTAACCCTAGAACAAATAATAATCACAGAAAAAATATCAGATGTAAATATTCTTCATATAGCTTTGTACTTTCCAAATATTTGTGCATGTTGAAATAAAAAATACATTTTGAGTAACTAAGGAAATTATCAATGGAAAGTTGCAGAGGGTAGATAGTATGCATATACTTCTTTAAGTTTTACTTCATGCAGATTATATCATTATTCCTTAGGTGCTACTTTCTGCCTTTCTAGCTGAAGGACATAGTACACACATGACTCAGTTTTAGATGAGAGCTAGCGACTAGAGCATTCTTTGCATTTCTCAATTGCTTTGTGATAAAAGGGTGAATTCCGCAACTACTCTGTATGCCATTTCTCATGTTTGGGTAATAATAAAGTTTGATATGTACAACGGAGCCACATTATAAAAATGAATGAGCCCAGGACCCATGAAACCCTCAAAGCCTGAAAATGGAAAAGAACTGTGTGAATATATGCAGTGAAACTGTAGTAGAAGTCCCAGTGTTGTAGAAATTTCCTGCTTAAAATTATTTCTAAAACCTCTCCAAACCAAGGGTAAATTTGTACTGCCACATAAGGATCATCCTTCAGCGTATTCCTTATCCTTGGGACTTTATAGTCTTAGGTAACAAGGATTATACTTACAAGGTTTGTGGCTTATGCCTAGTTTTCTAACTCTATTTTCCATTTTTAAAAATATTTATTTATTTACTTGTTTGTTTGTTTGTTTGTTTTAGAAAGAGAGAGAGTGCGCGTGTGCATGCACACACCCAGTGGGGAGAGCGGCAGAGGAAGTAGGAGAGGGAGACTTAAGCAGGTTCTGTGCTGAGTGCAGAGGCTGATGCAAGGCTCCATCTCTCGACCCTGAGATCATGACATGAGCTGAAACCAAGAGTCAGACACTTAACCAACGGAGCCACTCAAGTGCCCCTAATCCTGTTTTCTATGTTAATATATTGTTACTAATTTTTATGTTCACAAACACAGTCTAAGCCTATTTCCTGTCTTCTGCTCTCTTCTCCTTCAGAATCATGGACCTCAATTACAGCCTACCCCACTGTCAATTACTATTACTGCTTGCTGCTATGCAAGTACAAAAGATCTAATTGTTGCCAATTTGCAGTTCCAATTACCTGGCTATGTCCTTGCCTTAAGGTACCTCATCTTAGTGCCAACTATGCAGTTGGCAAGAAAAGGGGATTTTACAAGAGTTTTCTTAATATAAATATGAAAGGGTGAATCATTGCTACTGGATCATACTGTTGTGATATTCCCAAATGTACAGCAGTTCAAGTCACTAAATGTCTTCATAATCAAAACTATACAGCTTTTTTTTAAGATTTTATTTATTTATTCATGTGAGACACAAAGAGAGAGAGAGGCAGAGACACAGGCAGAGGGAGAAGCAGGCTCCATGCAGAGAGCCTAACGTGGGACTCGATCCAAGGCCTCCAGGATCACACCCTGGGCTGCAGGGGCACTAAACTGCTGGGCCACTGGGGCTGCCCACCATATAGCTTTTTATCCTGGGAAGCTCTCTGGTCTGTTTTATGGATATTAGTCCTGACAAGTCCATCTCTAGGGAAGCCATACTGCTTAGTGTTTAAGAGAACCAATTTTGCAATCAGGGAAACCTGGCTAACATACTGCCGGTGTGGTGTGAGAAGAATTAGCTAAACCTTTTGTGACTCAGTTTCTTCATTCTTCCTGTTCGACCAAAATGTCATGTTCCTTCATGCCCCAGGGACTTTCAGTTGTTCTCTCTAGGATGGATCCCTCTCATTATCTTGCAGAGGGATCTCAGCTCAAGTGTTCTCTCCTCAGATCTTCCCAAACAATTCCCTCAAATGTAGCTTCTCCTCTCACCCACTCTAACCCCATCATCTCTGTTCCATTTTCCCTTTTATATTTTCTTCAGACATATCTGAAAATCTTTTGTAAGAGTGATGAGACACATTACAATCTTAAACTGTGTTATGAATTTCTTTATCTTTTATTTTCTGTCCCCACCTTCTCATGTTAGTATCATGAAAGCGAGGAACTTATCTGTCTTCACTTTGATATCCACTGCTCATTCCATTGAATATTATAAGAAAAAAACAATGCTCAATAGATACTTTGAAGAAAATAAAACAAACGGCAATTTTATCTACCTCATAATGTTGCTGTATCTTCTTAGTTTTTTTTAAACTTCTTAATGAAAACTTAGTACATGTTAAGTACTTGCAAAAATGCCAACATCACACATACACCAAATACTTAGGAGAATATTTTTTTTTCTGATTAGTAGAATATATACATGAAGTTTCCACATATCGAACAACAGAGGACCAGTTTTCTATTGCAGTTCCTCAGATATAACTCTTTTCCTGCCAATTCTTGGCTAAACAATTTAGATTCTTAACAGTGCTTATAGGCTTCTAATCACTTACTACAAAGTTAAGATGAAGGGAAACACTGTATAATCTTTCTGGTTATTGGCTGGTGTGTCTATCCCAGGAAGATGTAAGGAAGTTTGGAGATATTCTAATTGTGTGTGTGTGTGTGTGTGTGTGTGTGTGTGTAAGCCACAAAGACACTTTTTATGTGTGTTTCTAAGCCACGGAGACACTTTTCAAAGGTTTAGCCTAATATTTAAAATAAATTAATCATGTCCTTATTGGGTTAGAAATGAGAGGTACCAAGCATACCCACTGCACATTTTCTCCAACCCTATCTAGTTCTCAAAAATATCCCCAGAGCAAGAACAGTTTATAAATCACTGATTTAATCTAATCTTTCCATTTTGCAGAAGCACCTAAAACCCTGAAAAGGTTATCACTTATCAGGGTCACAAATGATTAGTACATAGGTCAAGATTGTTCCCAGAATCCCTAATTCCTACACGAGGGCTCTTCCTATTATGACTAGGTCTGACCCTTATATTTGTGTGTATATTATTTATTTATTTGCTCATTCAGCAATTACTTATTGAATGTTCACCATGTGCCAGACACCCCACTTGGCTTAGGGTAGAGTGGTGTGAACTGGTAGCCATAATTCTTTTTTCTGAAGTGCTTTCAATCTTTCGGGGAATGAGTCACTAAGAAAATAATTTAATTAAATTCATGAGAAGGAAAGTGGCAGAAGATTCAAGGTTAGTAGCAGCCTGAAGTTAATTTCTGAATTCATCCCCCTCAATAACAATAACAACAAAAAAATAACCATGGAACCTCGAGGCAATCCCAATGCATGTTATATGTAGGATTCTCTTGTTTAAAGTGCAGAGGTGAGCACTGGGTAGTTTAAAACCCCCCAAAAAACTTCATTTTGTTTTTCTTTTGGCTTTAAGTTTTGTTTTGTTTTGTTTTGTTGAGCAAAGGTCCATGCAGGTTGTTGCTGAAGGAACTTGTAGCTACCAAAGGAAAAGAATCCTGCAGTTCCAGTGCTCCAAAGAGGCTGTGGGAAAATCAGTTGGGGTTTCTAAGTCCTTTATTAATTTCCATGCTTTTCCTGGGCTCCTGTTCTCCCTCAATTCTGCAAATTTGGGATACTCTGTGAAGAGTCCAGGGCCCATTGTCCTAGAGACATAGCACAGTTATTTCTGTTCTACTGCTCCAATGATACACTGGGGAGTGAGAAAAATTTAGGATATCATGCTACCCAGCATCTGCTTGCAGACTCAAAATCTATCTGATTTTCTTTTCATCTCTTACTGTCACCACCCCTTCCCAGAAGAGAGCTAAGAGAAGTTAGGGTGCTAAGAGAATTGGGGTACATTGGCCCTTTTGGGGGACCCACCACTAAACAACCTTCATTTCATATCTCATTTTCTCATTCTAGCTCCTGGAATATACATAAGGAAATGAGTGTCCTACTAAGAACTTATTTTCAAACTTTCTTCTTATGCTTTCTCTTCCCTCTGAGTCTAGACTAAATCTTTGGTTGTGCTGTTTGTAGAATCTGCTTGTTTATCCATTCTCTGGGTTATTCCTTCTCTCAGGCAACAAATGTGAAATACATCAGCTACCTTGATAGGGAAGAACAAGTGGGTGAGAAATTCTTAGGGTTATATACAGAACATTTTTTCCCAACACATAGTATTTGATAAACAAAGAGACAAAAAGTGTGATTCTATAAAAGTTGCTCTCACTAGTAGACATACTAGAAACAAAAAACAAAAGCATACTTTAATAGGAAAGGCTTATTATCATGTAATCTAACTAATGATTCTTAAAATAACATCTAGTAATTAAAATATTATGGTGATAGTGGAGAAAAGTAAAATAGAAAGGAGGGAGAGAAAAACAGACCAGATGAATCCAATAGGGAGCCAAGAAAAATGTGCTGAACATATGGGAATTTGGGATAGCACAAATCTGACATTAAAAAAAAAAGCTGTGAAAGAATAAATGATGCTGGGACAATTGGCTATTCATATGGAAAAAGGAAAAAATGGTATCCTTCTGTTACATAATACACAGATATAAATTCTTGACAGATTAAAGCCCTAAAACCAAAAAGTGAAGTTTTTAAAGCTTTCCTAAGAGAATATAAAAAACATATTCACAACAGGTAAAAGAAGAGAAAACATGAAGATGAGAAATTTGACTACATTAAAATTAAAGATACCATAAACAGAGTAATAAGATAAGCTACATACTAGATGAGATATTTATAATGTAAATAACCAAGAAAGAACTTAAATCAAGAATAGTGAACAAAACAATAAAAAAATTAATGACTCAACAGAAAAATAGGCAAAGGCTATTTCATGAAAAAGTAAAGCCAAGTCACCCATCCATATATTAAAAGATATATATCTTCAATAACGTTCATGGAAGCCAAACTAAAATTATAATGAGATGCCATTTCATACCCAGATTGCAAAAATTCCAATTTCTATTTGTGCCAGTTTTTAGTATGCAGGAAGAAGGGAACCTCTTAAACTTTGTCAGTGAGAGTGTCAACAGACATGGATAATTTATAAAATAAATTTATTATACCTAGTAAATGTGAAAATACATTTCTGCTACAACTGAAATAGTGTATACTTAGATCTTCACCCTAAAGCCATTCTTGTAAGAGCTTAAGGCAACAAGTACAAGGATATTCCTTTTAGCTTCCTTTTTAATATCAGAGTCAATTACCCAGCCTGAAAATCTTTCAACAAAAGATGAGTAAATAAAATACCATTTAATCATAAAATTGAAAAACATACATAAATTAAAATGAATGAGCAAGAATTACATGAATTATAATGGATAGATTTCAAAAACATAATGAAAGTTGCAAAATATGCTCATCATGATGCCAGTTTGTATATTCAAAAAATATTATTACAAAACAATAGCATATATTGATTATGGACATGTACATATGTAATAAAGTGCCAAAATTTATATGTGTGCTATACACTAAGCTTCTGATTCTAAGATTTCTGCCAATCCTCATTTTCCAGGAACATGTCAGTTCTATGAAGGTCTCCACCAAAAGGAGAGACTTTGCAGAGAGGGAGTGGGGAGGGATCACAATGGGGGAGAGTAGGAAGAGATGAGGGGAGAGCTCTGGGCCTCCTGAAGTGTCAGTGAACCTACAATGTTTCACCTCTATAAGCACAAAGCAATCTGATGCAACACACACATGTCACATTAACACATTAACACATGTCAAACCTGGACAATGGTTAAATTGACTCATTTTCATTTTAACAAAAGATTGATAGCAGTTACTATATGCCAGGTACTGATTTGGGCAGTTAGCATATTAACTCAATGAATGATTATTAATTTTTTTATGTTTAAAATATTCCCTATTTAAAATTTTTTATTATCTTTTTCAAATCTTGAAGTATATGCTTAGCATGATTTCCAAAAATGGGAAGGAATTTGAGGATATGAAGAAGAGATTAGTATTTTTATTTACTATGTCTCTATACCATTTGATCTGCTATTACCAGTATACATTTCTTTGGAGTTAAAAAATAGCAAAAATAATGTAATTACATTTATGATAAATATTATTGCATATTTGAGCATTAAAACATTGATAAGAAACACATTCTTACAAAGAAAACCAGAAAGAAAGAGAACATGACCAGACCCTGTTGTCTGAAAGACAGTTTGGAATTGTGAGACTAGTGAAAAAAAAAAAAAAAAGCTAGATGACCCCGTGACATCATAAGTGGATGTGAAATATGGATAGCTCCACATTTCATAAAAAGTTTATTTGTCATTTGAGTTTATTCATGATCAAAAAGGAAGAAAAGAAGGGTAGTCAACCAGGATGTCTGCTTGACAAGAAATGGAGTGTAGAAATTTCTAGAGGGTAAGTAGGGTAGAAGTAAGTTAATGGAACAGTCTTTTATATTTTGCCAAGCAAGGTAAAAAAAGGTCCAATGGGACCGTGGCATGGGATTCCAGTCACACTGGAAACCTATATTATCTTGCCCGCTGGAATTCCTCCTAAATGACATGTTCATCAAGGAAAATAGTTGACAAAATCTTTATTCCCAGCCCTGCCGTGTTGAAACTTGGACTCCCACTGAGCCAACGTGAAGTGAAAACTCTGAGAAGGAAATCTGTTAGCATCAATTAAGTGATAAAGCAGTCAAACTTACTGATAATGTGTGTGAGCATGTCTAACACATTCCTTCTTAATGAGGTGATCTTAGTTAATGCATTAATTATTCCTTTTAGGTCTTGTGTTGTAATGATAACAATATCCCCCAGAGAAATGCTTCTTTTTGGTCCATGTATGGTGTTTCCACAGTAAAAGCAAAAATAATCAAAGCCATCTTCTCAGTCTATCAAGAAACATACCTTTAAAGTGATTTTAATTCGAGTGATATTTTCCAACGTTTCTTCACAAATTTGGATTAGTCACTGAAAATGAATTTTAGGCTTACTTGTCAGCAGCTGTTGTATACACTGTTGTTAGTCTGCTAGGTATGCAATCTCTTTCCCTCCATGCAAACAAAGCCCACTTTTATTAAGGTATTTATTTCTCATGGACTTAGTTTACGTGCTTCAGTGCAGCTGACACCTGCTGTAGCTCTACCCTAACTCACCACCTCCTCAGCTCCACATGCAGTCCTGATGGTCTGAGAGCATGCTAATCATTTGTCTTAGACACACAGCCCCACAGTCATTCTTTCATATGCTCCAGCAGGGAACCTGTAAATGACATTTCTTAGGCCATCGTCTTGGGTGAGAGTATTGCCAGTGAGAGCCACTAGATGGGAAATGAGTTCTCTGGTTCTGGCAAAGGAATCAGTGGCAAAGGGAACCTCCAGGGGACTATGTATTTCAGCAGGGTAAGTGGGACCAAGATCTCCTGGGTCTTTTTTGCCCAGTGACAGTGTGGCAGTTCTTTCAAGAGCAGGACTGTGTCATGTTGACCTTCCCCTTTTAGTTCTCCAAGTATGGGGGGGGGGGTAGTGGCTTCTTGCAGTTACTGGCCTCCAGGTCACTTACCTGACCTCACTACTCATTCTGTCCTCATAAAGGTTTCATTGCCAGATTACCTGTATTTCTTTTTCTATCCAGGGTACGGATTGATTCTCAGAGTGATCCCACCCCACTGTCAGCAATAGGCTCAAGCATGGTTTCTTATATAATTTGTAACAATGAGAATACAGGACACATTTTCTGATGAAGCTTAGAATAGCTTTAGGATGGAACAATTTCTTTCCTATAGCTTCTCTCTTGTTTTTTCTCTAAATACTGTCATGTGTTCCATTCCTATAGTGATTTCATCATGCTCCTGAGGATTGGGTCTACACATAGAAGAAAGTAATGTCCGAAGTACTTTCGAGAAAGGGCACATGACCAAATTAATTTTGTCATTCTTGATAGGTAAACTGCTTGTGGATTCCCAGTGATGGGAAGCCATAAATGTTCTTATTTTAAGTCACTACGAGATGGGATTTCTGTTATTTTCTGCTGGCTGACACAGCTGTAATCTACTACATGGATGTCTATGAAAACAGGATCTAGATGGGTCAGGATGTTGGCAGGTTAACTTGCTCCACATGTCTCACAGAAAGGACCCAAGAATTGCTGTGTGCTCCATCTCTGGGGATTTAGAGTCTTTATGTGGATTTGAGGGCTTCTTTTGGAGTTTGCTTGAATTCTAAAGATCTTTCTTGTAGAATATACCTTGAGAAAACCTAATTGACTATATTTGAAGATTTGGGATAGCCAATGCCTGGTAGTCTATCTTTTAGGTAAAGAAGACTGCTCTAGAATTTCAGACTCAGTGGCTCAGGAAGTCTCGGATATGTATTAGAATACCTAAGAAAGTTAGGGACAAACTTTTTTCTTATTCTATTCTGGAGGACTTTTGAGAATTTAAAACCCAGGTTTTTCTGCTTTCCCTTGAAATACTTTTTTTAATATAATTTTATTTTTTAAAGATTTTATTTATTTATTCATGAGAGACACATAGAGAGAGAGAGACAGAGACACAGGCAGAGGGAGAAGCAGGCTCCATGCAGGGAGCCCGACTTGGGACTCGATCCCGGGTCTCCAGGATCACACCATAGCCTGAAGGCATGCTAAACCGCCAAGCCCTCCCCTAAAATACTTATTGCCTTAATAACTAGACTTTCTTTGCAGGCACCGTTCAAAGTCCATGGTCACACTTCTAGTCTGTATCTCTCTCTGAAGCATCTGCTTCATCCTATCAGTCCCTAATACTCTTGATTTCACTTCCTAATTTTTTTTTTATTTAGTCACCTCCATGCTAGCCATTGGCCTTGTGCTAGCATACTTTATCTCACCCTGGGACTAGCTTTATTCCTAAAATAATCTTTGGCTTGATAGTTATCTTCCTACCAACATAACTCATGTCTTAATTTTCATCTTATACCCCCACTGACTTTGAGTCAAAGTCAAGTCCAGATTGTTTGGAATCAGGCTCCAACTTGCCTTTCCACTCTTATATCTTCCTTTTCCTGACCTCTCTTCCAGTTTTAATCATCACACCCTATATTTAACTGTGGGGATGCTTATTTATCCACATTTACATTCATACCTCTGTGCCATATTTCATGCTGTTCTGTTTCTCAGGAAAGTTCACTTTACTACATCTAATGAAATGATGTTCATATATTCATTCAAACTCGATTTATTGGAATTTATTGAAAACTTTCAATGTGCTGAATACAGCTCAAGGTACTGGGCATTTAAAATAGTACCTACTCGGAGCAACTGGGTGGCTCAGTTGGTTAAGTGTCTGACTCTTGATATCGACTCATGATCTCAAGGTTGTAAGATTGAGCCCCATGTGGGGCTCCACACTGGGTGTGGAACCTGCTTAGGATTCTCTCTCTTTTTCTCCTTTTGCCTCTCT
The DNA here is from genome assembly GCF_018345385.1 of Vulpes lagopus. Taxonomy (NCBI): domain Eukaryota; kingdom Metazoa; phylum Chordata; class Mammalia; order Carnivora; family Canidae; genus Vulpes; species Vulpes lagopus. Next base: position 42,791,108 of record NC_054830.1, read on the forward strand.
CTCCCCCTCTTTCTCCCTCTATAAAACAAAATGAAATGAAATAAAATACATAGTACCTGCTCATGTGTAACTCCATGGAGAATGAACAAATACTATAATAGAGCTGTGTTTTAATCTCTATGGGAGCAGGCATCATATATCAATTTGTCTTTCAAAATTAAATCTAAACACTACCACATCCTTTGAACTATGCAGTCCAAACTTCAGACACATTTCTCACATTTCTATATTCCCAGATAATTTGACCCACTGTGCTCAATACCACACTCTAAGCATCAGTTTCTTTATCTGAAACTGAAGGTTAGAATGGTACACACCTGATAGAAGTGTTAGGATGAAATAAAACAATCTATCAAAAATGTTTTAAATAGCATAGTACTAAGTATGTGTTTAATACACCCTGAAGAGTATTATCTATCAGTCTACATTATAAACTTCTCAAGTGTAGAGAGTATATCATACTCATTTTGTTCCCCATTTTTGTCCTAGAGCCCACACAGAGTAGTGTAAAGAAGAAAAATGAATGAATGAATGAATGAATGAATGATTCACTCTGTAATGTATACAGAGTAAGCCTTTTAGAATTGGTTTACGCTGCTCTGTGTCTGACTATTGACATTTTATTTTAGTATGAGAGTTCTTTTCCCATTAATCAACTCTTACAGTAGAAAATGACTCTGACTTCAGGGACTGCTAGCAGGGGAGAATGTTAACAGACCTTTCAGTAGCTGCAGTTTCCTTGTTGCCCATTGATGGATCAAGAGCTAATTCCCAAACTATTTTCAAGCCAACCTGGTAAGTACATAATATTTACTCAAGCGACACTAAGCCATTTGGCATGATTTCAGTAAGGGAAAAAAAAGCACTTTTTGAGGAAGAGCTTATGGTATAAATAGGGTTTACTCATAATTGCATGGGTAATGCTTCTGTTCATCTCCTGATAGAGAAGCCAGGAATTAGTTCTTTAGAACCAACTCTGTTTAATATTTTGCTTATTCTTTCTGCCGTTCTCAATGCAGATCTGAATGACAGTACAATCAGACAGAACTAAAGTATAATCCCTGCCGAGAAGGGGCAGAGTGATTAGGTTGTATAGATAAAGCAAATCAATTCTAGTTCATCCAAGGAAAACTTGTTTGGGCTGCAAGACAATAGCCACTGTTTTTGTCAAGCGAGCGGAAGGTTTATCAGTGACAAATGCTTGCTTAGGTTTATTTCTTGAATCCATTTTCCTGCATTCATAAAGGGGAAGTGCTGAGAAATGGAATTCCTATATTCTGTTCATAATGGAGTTCAAAGATGTTTCCATCTTTTAATATCCATCCCTCTGGTGGGTGAAAAACTTTCCCCTCCCTTAGGCACCTGAGTAAGACAGCAGTTCCTTTTTAATGTTATGAAAGCAGAGAAATAGTTTTAAATTATAGCTTGCTTCATTTCAAAAAGCCCCCTAGAGAATTTGTTTTGAAATGTGGTAATTTGTTGTTTTTGTGTCCCATCATATTGCTTCCACTAGTGCAGGTGACTAGTAAAAGGGTATCTGGCCAGAAACTGGCATTAAAACTGGCATTAAAACTCAGAGTAAGGGTGGGGGTCTGAACATGGGAAATGACATGATCTGACCCCAACTCAAAGAAAAGGCTATGAGATACCAAAGAGCCCGGAGCAGGCTGAACAAGGGATTATGGGGAGGATTATGTTATGTGATTACTCCAATCACATCATAAATGTTTATAACAGACTGATATAAATGATGGTTAATTGCTATGGCTTTCAAACCAGAACAAGCCTTACAGTAATCACTGTATTATTTGAAAGCTGCCTAACCATGAACAAAATTCTTACTTTTAAACTTTATTTTTTGTTGTTATTCTATTTATACATATCTCACAATATGCCTCTAAAAGATTAGGATACTTAATATAACTTAGCCATAATATTATTAACAAACTTAAATGAAATGACGGTACTTTATCAATAGCTTCAAATAGCTAATTGGTGTTCAAATGTTTCCAAACGTTTAATAATTTTCTATAAATGTGTTTGAATTAGGATCCAAATTATGACTGGTTAATCTATCTCTGTTGTATCTTTTAATCTATAAATTCCTTAAGTTCATTTGCTTCCTTGCAAAAGATCCTCATTGTTGTTCCTTAAATGAAGCACAGGGTCCTCCCCATAGTAAGGATTGACAAATATTTGGAGAATAAAGATAGCCTCCAACTGCCCTGGCTTGTGCTTGGAATATAATTCTTTTAGAACGATTTTCACTTTGTCTTTCACTTTTCTGTGGCCTTTCATTCACCTTTTACTCTGTTCGCTATGCTGAAGAGGCAAAGGAGGCCCCTCCATGTATGTTCACCAACCTGATGGATGGTGGATCTCTTCTCCACTCTCCTTTCAAGCCTCTCACTCTCTCATAATTCACTGAATCAACCATTTTGTGTTTCCTTCTGCAGGTTAGGTTACTGTGAACCACTCAAAGGAAGTGACCCCTCTTAACCTCCCTGTGTTCAGCCTAAAACACTTTCCATCACAGGGTACACAAGCAATGAACATTCATTGTTATTAATTAAAATCATAACTAATCCTTGTCTAATCCTTTTGAACAGATTTGAAGGTTAAGGAGAAAAGGCCATAGAAAAGTTGGTGTTTTTCCTCGTGTGTAGATTCTAGTTTTCACCAAATTGGCATTGCCTGTTTAAATGACATGTGCTTATAGTTAAGAATGGCTGGAAGTCTTTTTGAGTCTATGTGCATGCAGCCATTTTCTAGCACTTTTTAATTAATTAACTCTAATTTTATCTTGTGCAAAAAAAAGATGGTATTATGCAAAGTAGAGTGCAATATGTTCCCAGAGTGAGAATGAGCACCAGGGCCTCAGAGGGCAGAGCAGAACTATGACTGCAGTTCGAAATTGGAGTTTGCTATAGGCTGGGCGGGAGTAAAAATATATTTGCAATCTGAGAAGAAAGACTACAATTCCATTTCTCATCAATACTGAAGAGCCCTGAGACACCTGGGTGGCTCAGTCAGTTAAGTGTCCACCTCTTGGTTTTGGCTCAGGTCAGGATCCCAGGGTCCTGAGATCAAGTCCCAATTCGGGCTCCCTGTTCAGCAGGGAGACTGCATCTCTCTCTCTCCTTCTGTTCTCCCCTAGTGCTTGTGCTCTCTCGCTCACTCTCTCTCTGTCTCTCAAATAAATAAATAAATCCTTAAAAAGTAATGAAGAGCCCTGCCAAAGCATGGTTAAGGAGTCAAGTTACTGTTTTCAAACATAACCCTCTCTCCATTTACTGCCCTTAGTAAGAGTCTAGTGCCAGAGACACAGTAGTAACAGGTCAATCTTCTGCGGATCTCCCTTACTCCAGCTGTAAGCTCCCATCCCAATTAAAGTCAGATATATTTAAAAACTCCATATAGGGGATCCCTGGGTGGCGCAGCGGTTTGGCGCCTGCCTTTGGCCCAGGGCGCGATCCTGGAGACCCAGGATCGAATCCCACGTCGGGCTCCCAGTGCATGGAGCCTGCTTCTCCCTCTGCCTGTGTCTCTGCCTCTTTCTCTATCTCTCTGTGACTATCATAAATAAATAAAAATTAAAAAAAAAACTCCATATAGTACTTTTATTTTAACTTTCTAAATGCAGCATCTGAGATAGGCACTTATATCCCAATTAATACTGAGATTTTTTGAGAAATGTAAGTATTTCTAAAAAACTAAAGCTTTAAGGCCTTAACTTTTATTTATTGTCAGCTGGCCTGAAGGGTAAATGTAGAGGTAGATTACCTTCTAGATGACAAAATTGGGATGATGGTGCAGATTCTAAAAGTGCAGAGCTAAAAACAAAAAAAAAAAAAAAGAAAGGTGCTTTTTTTAGCTACTCAGAGATAGCTGACATAAAATGAATTGGGATTCAGCCTAGGAAAGTAAATGCACTAATGCACTTAAACAAGAATTGGGAAAAAAATAAATATTCAGTAGTAAGAGAGTAACTGAAAAAGGGATGAACTAAAACCCTTTTAGATTCTAATGGAGTTATGAATCATTTGTTGATCTTCTCTTTTCCTTCCAAATATCTGCTTTGTTTCTTGTCCCTGATTTTCAGAATTAAATTTTAGCCTATGATGTGGAAATATTCATAGTCATATTGAATATATGAGTATTAACTCATCACCTACCAATTCCTCAAACATCATTTATAAATATAATCCCTCAAACAAAACGTGAAGTGAAAAGAATTGGCTTCTTATTGATCCAATCTAGTTGTAGAATAGATAGTTTGGTTAATAAATTTCCTTCTATTTTACTAGGTTGGGATGAATAATTTTTCCTGAATTAGAATGCAATAATATTTTTTTTTAACTCTGGAAGACAAATCATGTATCGCTGACCATTTAAAAATCACTTAAAATCAATTCTATAGCATTTAGAGCAATGTTTGCAGCAAATACTATCAGGGCATCTCTCATCTTTTTGCCTAACCTGGAGGTCAATGTCAAGGTCAAGATCAAATTCCTGCCTCTTTGCCTGAGTCATTTAGTCCCCTCGGGGCAGGACAAATTTCTGGGAGACTAATTTCCTCAGGAGCGACCATCAACCAGTGATAGATGGGAAATTGTGTATAAATACCTCAGCTTCCTTGCCTATTATGGGATAGTTCTGTCCTGTGTTCTATTCCATCTATCAGAGTATCCCCCAGTGTGTCTAACATGGAATTATAAGCTCAATGCCCCTGATTGCCTTTCCCTCTTCCATGTCTCTCTTCCCCACTCCCCACACTCTGGAATCACCTCCAGATAAACCACCAGTATCTAAATCCTCTTCTGAAGACCTGATTTGGTGAGAACTCATACTTGGAATATGGTTCTCCACTATTTTTGGAGTCTCATCAGAAATGGTAATTCACGAAGGTTAAAATAGTGCTTTTCTGACTTCATTTATTCATATAAAAACATCATAATTTTGCCATACTAGCGTTAGCATCTGCACTATGATTTACTCAATAGCCATTCTAAGTCAGTTTAAAATTGACTCACTTTTTAATTTAGTCCCTACTGTGGTAAAATTATGCATGAAATACATTGTTATATGATAGAAATACATATTTTTAAATGTTTGCTCATGTATCATCTAAAATGATACCAAGTTTGCAAAACCCTGGTCTACAGTACAGATAAGAAGCATACATGTTTTCTCTATCACTGGCTCATGACACCACAGTTGAGAATTCTTAAGGTAGAAAAGAAATTTTTGACTAGATGCTTCTCTTGCAGTGTTTGAGAATTCTGCATTTCTTGTTGGATGATTTTTTCTAGATTGAAAATGTCCATTTTAAGTTATGAACTCCTACTACTCAGGAACTCTATCTAACATTCTTTCATATTAGTATCCAGTGTAATAGCATAAAGGGAGAGAAAAATGGGGTGATAATAGCAATTGGCGCTCATTTTAGGTCTATGGAATTTTCTTAAGAATATATAAGATACAGAAAGACAGAAAATGCTGATATTGGGGTTTAGGGTCAAAGGACAAAACTTTTCTTTTTGCTGTCATCTAGCAAAAGTCTTTATTTTTTGGAAGGAGGGTTTTACATTTAAAAAGACATTGATGCAGGAGGTGCGGTAGATGGCAGAGGAGTGGGTCCCCAAGTCACCTGTCCCCACCAACTTACCTAGATAACTTTCGAATCATCCTGAGAACCTACGAATTCGACCTAAGATTTAAAGAGAGAAGAGCTGGAATGCTACAGAGAGAAGGATTTTTGCTTCTAAGAAGGTAGGAAGGAGGAAAAAAAAACCAAAAGCATCCAGTGGGGGAGGGGCCCCCCGAGGAGGAGCCGGGCTAAGGGGGGTAGCAAGAGCCTCGGGGACAGGAAATCCCTGCCCCAAAGAAGTGGGAACTTTAAAAATCCGCAGTAACAACTGCAGCTCAGAGGCGGCTCCGCCCAGAGGGGGCTGCACGGCCTGGGAGCGATTCCAGCAGCGCAGGCCTGGGAGCCCAAGGTGTGGGGAGACACAGCCCAGGATCCTGCACTCCCCTGGGACCTGTGGAGGTCCGGAGGACACAGGACAGCGAGGACGCTCCTGCCGCCTGGCGGCCCCGAGCTGTGCAGAGCAGCTCACCCGCCCCGGAGCATCCAGGCCCCTGAGGACTGGGAGCTGCGGTAGTTACTGCAGGAGCTGACTCCAGAGCTGAAGAGCTGGTCGCTACCACTGTTGTTCCTTCTGGTGTCACCCTGTGCCTGGGATGGAGCAGGGCTGCCAAGAAACAGGGGCCTCATGGAGTCAACAGCCCCCATGAGCCCTGCACCTGGCAGGGGGCTGGGCAGCTCCCCAAGGTGCACACACCTGAGAATCAGCACAGCGGCCCCTCCCCCAGAAGACCAGCTGGAAGGACAGAAGGAGGACAAGTTTTTGACCTAGCAGTGCTGGAAAGCTCCAGGGGAAGTTGAAGGATTTACAGTATATAGAACCAGAGGATACCCTTCCTGTTTTTTTGTTTGCTTTTTTCTTTCTCTTTTTTTTTCTTCCTTTTTCCAGTACAACTTGTTTTTAGTCACTCTGAACTGAGCAAAATGACTAGAAAGAAGAACTCACCACAAAAGACAGAATCAGAAACAGTACTCTGCCACAGAGTTAATAATTTGAATTACAATTCGATGTCAGAAAACAAATTCAGATGTGGTATATGTATACAATGGAATATTACTCAGCCATTAGAAACAACAAATACCCACCAATTGCTTCGACGTGGATGGAACTGGAGGGTATTATGCTGAGTGAAATAAGTCAATCAGAGAAGGGCAAACATTATATGGTCTCATTCATTTGGGGAATATAAAAAATAGTGAAAGGGAATAAAGGGGAAAGGAGAAAAAAATAAGTGGGAAATATCAGAAAGGGAGACAGAACATGAAAGACTCCTAACTCTGGGAAATGATCAAGGGGTGGTGGAAAGGGAGGTGGGCGGGGTGGGGGTGACTGGGTGACAGGCACTGAGGTGGGCACTTGATGGGATGAGCACTGGGTGTTATTCTATATGTTGGCAAATTGAACACCAATAAAAAATAAATTTATTAAAAAAAAGAAAACAAATTCAGAAGCACAATTATAAAGCTACTCGTGGCTCTGGAAGAAAGCATAAAGGATTCAAGAGACTTCATGACTGCAGAATTGAGACTAATCAGGCTGAAAGTAAAAATCAATTAATTGAGATGCAATCCAAACTGGAGGTCCTAACAATGAGGATTAATGAAGTGGAAGAAAGAGTGAGTGACATAGAAGACAAGTTGATGGCAAGGAAGGAAGCTGAGAAAAAAAAGAGAAAAACAATGAAAAGACCATGAGGAAAGGTTAAGGGAAATAAATCAGTGCCTCAGAATGAAAAATTTACATTTAATTGGGGTTCCAGAGGGCGCCGAGAGGGACAGAGGACCAGAAAGCATATTTGAACAAATCATAGCTGAGAACTTCCCTAATTTGGGGAGGGGAACGGCATTCAGATCCAGGACATAGAGAGGTCCCCCTACCAAAAATCAATAAAAACCATTCAACGTTTAATGGTGAAACTTGCAAATTCCAAAGATAAAGATAAAATCCGTAAAGCAGCAAGAGACAAGAGATTCTTAACTTATATGGGGAGAAATATTATATTAACAGCAGACCTCTCCACAGAGACCTGGCAGGCCAGAGAGGTTGGTAGTATATATTCAGGATCCTAAATGAGAAGAACATGCAGCCAAGAATACTTTATCCAGCAAGGCTGTCATTCAGAATAGGAGAGATAAAGAGCTTCCAAGATAGGCAGAAACTGAAAGAATATGTGACTACCAAGCCACCTCGACAAGAAATATTAAGGGGGACCCTGTAAAAGAGGAAGCCTAAAGAAACAATCCACAAAATCAGGGACTGAATAGCTAATAGGATGACACTAAATTCATATCTTTCAATAGTAACTCTGAACGTGAATAGGCTAAATGATCCCATCAAAAGATACAGGGTACCAGATTGGATAAAAAAGCAAGACCCATCTATTTGCTGTCTACAAGACACATTTTAGACCTAAGGACACCTACAGCCAGAAAATGAAAGGTTGGAGAACTATTTGTCATTCAAATGATCCTCAAAAGAAAGCAGGGGTAGCCGCCCTTATATCAGATAAAGTTTATACCAAAGACTGTAGTAAGAGATGAAGAGGGACACTATATCACCCTTAAAGGATCTATCGAACAAGAGGACCTAACAATCATGAATTTTTATGCCCTAATGTGAGAGCATCTAAGTATATTAGTCAATTAATAACCAAAGTAAAGACATACTTAATAATAATACACTTATACTGGAAGACTTCAACACAGCACTTTCTGCAAATGACAGATATTCTAAGCACACCATCTCCAAAGAAACAAGAGCTTTAAATGATACACTGGACTAGATAGATTTCACAGGTATTCACAGACCTTTATATCCAAATGCAACTGAATACACATTCTTCTCAAGTGCATATGGAACTTTCTCCAGGATAGACCACATAGAGTCACAGATCAGGTTTTAACTGATACCTAAAGATTGGGATTCTACCCTGCATATTATCAGACCATAATGCTTTGAAACTTGAACTCAATCACAAGAAGAAATTTGGAAGAAATTCAAACAAGTGGAGGTTAAAGAGCTTCCTGCTAAAAGATGAAAAGGTCAACCAGAAAATTAGAGAAGAATTAAAAAGATCCATGGAAACTAATAAGGATGAATATACAACCACTCAAAATCTTTGGGATACAGAAAACAGTTCTGAAAGGGAAATATATTGCAATACAAGCATCCCTCAAAAAATTGGAAAAAAAACTCAAATACACAAGCTAACCTTGCACCTAAAGGAACTAGAGAAAGAACAGCAAATAAAACCTACACCGAGCAGAAGAAGAGAGTTAATAAAGATTTGAGAAGAACTCAAGGAAATAGAGACCAGAAGAACTGTAGAACAGATCAACAAAACCAGGAGTCAGTTCTTTGAAAGAATTAATAAGATAGGTAAAACATTAGCCAGCCTTATTAAAAACAAAAGAGAAAGACTCAAATTAATAAAATTGTGAATGAAAACAGAGAGATCACAACCAATACCAACGAAATACAAACTATTTTAAAAATATATTATGAGCAGCTACATGCCAATAAATTAGGCAATCTAGAAGAATGGACGCATTTCTGGAAAACCACAAACTACCAAAACTGGGACAGGAAGAAATAGAAAACCTGACCAGGCCAATAACCAGGGAGGAAATTGAAGCAGTCATCAAAAACCTCCCAAGACACAAAAGTCAAGGGCCAGATGGCTTCCCAGGGGAATTCTACGAAACATTTAAAGAAGAAACAATACCTATTCTACTAAAGCTGGTCGGAAAGATAGAACCAGATGAAATACTTCCAAACTTGTTCTATGAGGCCAGCATCACCTTAATTCCAAAACCAGACAAAGACCCCACCAAAAAGGAGAATTATAGACCAATATCCCTGTTGAACACAGATGCAAAAATTCTCAACAAGATACTAGCCAATAGAATCCACAATACATTAAGATAATTATTCAGCCAGCATCACCTTAATTCCGAAACCAGACAAAGACCCCACCAAAAAGGAGAATTACAGACCAATATCCCTGATGAACATGGATGCAAAAATTCTCAACAAGATACTAGCCAATAGGATCCAACAACACATTAAGAAAATTATTCACCATGACCAAGTAGGATTTATCCCCGGGACACAAGGCTGGTTCAACACTCGTAAAACAATCAATGTGATTCATCATATCAGCAAGAGAAAAACCAAGAACCATATGATCCTCTCATTGGATGCAGAGAAAGCATTTGACAAAATACAGCATCCATTCCTGATCAAAACCCTTCAGAGTGTTGGGATAGAGGGAACTTTCCTCGACATCTTAAAAGCCATTTACGAAAAGCCCACAGCAAATATCATTCTCAATGGGGAAGCACTGGGAGCCTTTCCCCTAAGATCAGGAACAAGACAGGGATGTCCACTCTCACCACTGCTATTCAACATAGTACTGGATGTCCTCGCCTCAGCAATCAGACAACAAAAAGACATTAAAGGCATTCAAATTGGCAAAGAAGAAGTCAAACTCTCCCTCTTCGCCGATGACATGATACTCTACATAGAAAACCCAAAAGCCTCCACCCCAAGATTGCTAGAACTCATACAGCAATTTGGTAGCGTGGCAGTATACAAAATCAATGCCCAGAAATCAATGGCATTTCTATACACTAACAATGAGACTGAAGAAAGAGAAATTAAGGAGTCAATCCCATTTACAATTGCACCCAAAAGCATAAGATACCTAGGAATAAACCTAACCAAAGAGGTGAAGGATCTATACCCTAAAAACTATAGAACACTTCTGAAAGAAATTGAGGAAGACACAAAGAGATGGAAAAATATTCCATGCTCATGGATTGGCAGAATTAATATTGTGAAAATGTCAATGTTACCCAGGGCAATTTACACGTTTAATGCAATCCCTATCAAAATACCATGGACTTTCTTCAGAGAGTTAGAACAAATTATTTTAAGATTTGTGTGGAATCAGAAAAGACCCCGAGAAGCCAGGGGAATTTTAAAAAAGAAAACCATAGCTGGGGGCATCACAATGCCAGATTTCAGGTTGTACTACAAAGCTGTGGTCATCAAGACAGTGTGGTACTGGCACAAAAACAGACACATAGATCAATGGAACAGAATAGAGAACCCAGAAGTGGACCCTGAAATGTATGGTCATCTAATATTCGATAAAGGAGGAAAGACTATCCATTGGAAGAAAGACAGTCTCTTCAATAAATGGTGTTGGGAAAATTGGACATCCACATGCAGAAGAATGAAACTGGACCACTCTCTTTCACCATACACAAAGATAAACTCAAAATGGATGAGAGATCTAAATGTGAGACAAGAGTCCATCAAAATCCTAGAGGAGAACACAGGCAACACCCTTTTTGAACTCGGCCACAGTAACTTCTTGCAAGATACATCCACAAAGGCAAAAGAAACAAAAGCAAAAATGAACTATTGGGACTTCATCAAGATAAGAAGCTTTTGCACAGCCAAGGATACAGTCAACAAAACTAAAAGACAACCTACAGAATGGGAGAAGATATTTGCAAACGACATATCAGATAAAGGGCTAGTTTCCAAAATCTATAAAGAACTTATTAAACTCAACACCAAAGAAACAAACAATCCAATCATGAAATGGGCAAAAGACATGAAGAGAAATCTCACAGAGGAAGACATGGACATGGCCAACACGCACATGAGAAAATGCTCTGCATCACTTGCCATCAGGGAAATACAAATCAAAACCACAATGAGATACCACCTCACCCCAGTGAGAATGGGGAAAATTAACAAGGCAGGAAACAACAAATGTTGGAGAGGATGTGGAGAAAAGGGAACCCTCTTACACTGTTGGTGGGAATGTGAACTGGTGCAGCCACTCTGGAAAACTGTGTGGAGGTTCCTCAAAGAGTTAAAAATAGACCTGCCCTACGACCCAGCAATTGCACTGTTGGGGATTTACCCCAAAGATTCAGATGCAATGAAACGTCGGGACACCTGCACCCCGATGTTTCTATCAGCAATGGCCACAATAGCCAAACTGTGGAAGGAGCCTCGGTGTCCATCGAAAGATGAATGGATAAAGAAGATGTGGTTTATGTATACAATGGAATATTACTCAGCAATTAGAAACGACAAATACCCACCATGTGCTTCGACGTGGATGGAACTGGAGGGTATTATGCTGAGTGAAATAAGTCAATCGGAGAAGGACAAGCAGTGTATGTTCTCATTCATTTGGGGAATATAAATAATAGTGAAAGGGAATATAAAGGAAGGGAGAAGAAATGTTGGGAAATATCAGGAAGGGAGACAGAACATAAAGACTCCTAACTCGGGGAAACGAACTAGGGGTGGTGGAAGGGGGGAGGAGGGCGGGTGTTGGAGGGGAATGGGTGACGGGCACTGAGGTGGACAGTTGACGGGATGAGCACTGGGTGTTTTTCTGTATGTTGGTAAATTGAACACCAATAAAAATTAATTAAAAAAAAATAAGATAATTATTCACCATGACCAAGTGGGATTTATCCCTGGGATACAAGGCTGGTTCAACACTCATAAAACAATCAACATGATAGATCATATCAACAAGAGAACACAAGAACCATATGATCTTCTCAATAGATACAGAGAAAGCATTTGACAAAATACAGCATCCATTCCTGATCAAAACTCTTCAGAGTATAGGGATAGAGGGAACATTCCTCAGCGTCTTAAAAGCCATCTATGAAAAGCCCACAGCAAGTATCATTCTCAATGGGGAAGCACTGGGAGCCTTTCCCCTAAGATCAAGAACATGACAGGGATGTCCACTCTCACCACTGCTATTCACCACAGTACTAGAAGACCTAGCCTCAGCAATCAGGCAACAAAAAGAAATAAAAGGTGGTCTAATTGGCAAAGAAGAAGTCAAAACTCTCCCTCTTCGCAGATGACATGATGCTCTACATAGAAAATCCAAAAGACTCCACCTGAAGATTGCTAGAATTCATACAGCAATTCGGTAATGTGGCAGGATACAAAATCAATGCCCAGAAATCAGTGGCATTTCTATACACTAACAATGAAACTAAAGGAAGAGAAATTAAGGAGTCAATCCCATTTACAATTGAATCCAAAAACATAAGATACCTAGCAATAAACCTAACCAAAGAGGTAAAGATCTATACCCTGAAAACTACACAACACTTCTGAAAGAAACTGAGGAAGACACAGAGAGATGGAAAAATATTCCATGCTCATGAATTGGAAGAATTAATATTGTGAAAATGTCAATGCTACCCAGGGCAATATACATGTTCAGTGCAATCCCTATCAAAATACCATGGAGTTTCTTCAGAGAGTTGGAACATCATCTTAAGATTTGTGTGGAATCAGAAAAGACCCTGAATAAACCCTCTTACACTGTTGGTGGGAATGTGAACTGGTGCAGCCACTCTGGAAAACTGTGTGGAGGTTCCTCAAAGAGTTAAAAATAGACCTGCCCTACGACCCAGCAATTGCACTGTTGGGGATTTACCCCAAAGATTCAGATGCAATGAAACGTCGGGACACCTGCACCCCGATGTTTCTATCAGCAATGGCCACAATAGCCAAACTGTGGAAGGAACCTCGGTGTCCATCGAAAGATGAATGGATAAAGAAGATGTGGTTTATGTATACAATGGAATATTACTCAGCAATTAGAAACGACAAATACCCACCATTTGCTTCAACGTGGATGGAACTGGAGGGTATTATGCTGAGTGAAATAAGTCAATCGGAGAAGGACAAACAGTGTATGTTCTCATTCATTTGGGGAATATGAATAATAGTGAAAGGGAATATAAAGGAAGGGAAAAGAAATGTTGGGAAATATCAGGAAGGGAGACAGAACATAAAGACTCCTAACTCTGGGAAATGATCAAGGGGTGGTGGAAAGGGAGGTGGGCGGGGTGGGGGTGACTGGGTGACAGGCACTGAGGTGGGCACTTGATGGGATGAGCACTGGGTGTTATTCTATATGTTGGCAAATTGAACACCAATAAAAAATAAATTTATTAAAAAAAAGAAAACAAATTCAGAAGCACAATTATAAAGCTACTCGTGGCTCTGGAAGAAAGCATAAAGGATTCAAGAGACTTCATGACTGCAGAATTGAGACTAATCAGGCTGAAAGTAAAAATCAATTAATTGAGATGCAATCCAAACTGGAGGTCCTAACAATGAGGATTAATGAAGTGGAAGAAAGAGTGAGTGACATAGAAGACAAGTTGATGGCAAGGAAGGAAGCTGAGAAAAAAAAGAGAAAAACAATGAAAAGACCATGAGGAAAGGTTAAGGGAAATAAATCAGTGCCTCAGAATGAAAAATTTACATTTAATTGGGGTTCCAGAGGGCGCCGAGAGGGACAGAGGACCAGAAAGCATATTTGAACAAATCATAGCTGAGAACTTCCCTAATTTGGGGAGGGGAACGGCATTCAGATCCAGGACATAGAGAGGTCCCCCTACCAAAAATCAATAAAAACCATTCAACGTTTAATGGTGAAACTTGCAAATTCCAAAGATAAAGATAAAATCCGTAAAGCAGCAAGAGACAAGAGATTCTTAACTTATATGGGGAGAAATATTATATTAACAGCAGACCTCTCCACAGAGACCTGGCAGGCCAGAGAGGTTGGTAGTATATATTCAGGATCCTAAATGAGAAGAACATGCAGCCAAGAATACTTTATCCAGCAAGGCTGTCATTCAGAATAGGAGAGATAAAGAGCTTCCAAGATAGGCAGAAACTGAAAGAATATGTGACTACCAAGCCACCTCGACAAGAAATATTAAGGGGGACCCTGTAAAAGAGGAAGCCTAAAGAAACAATCCACAAAATCAGGGACTGAATAGCTAATAGGATGACACTAAATTCATATCTTTCAATAGTAACTCTGAACGTGAATAGGCTAAATGATCCCATCAAAAGATACAGGGTACCAGATTGGATAAAAAAGCAAGACCCATCTATTTGCTGTCTACAAGACACATTTTAGACCTAAGGACACCTACAGCCAGAAAATGAAAGGTTGGAGAACTATTTGTCATTCAAATGATCCTCAAAAGAAAGCAGGGGTAGCCGCCCTTATATCAGATAAAGTTTATACCAAAGACTGTAGTAAGAGATGAAGAGGGACACTATATCACCCTTAAAGGATCTATCGAACAAGAGGACCTAACAATCATGAATTTTTATGCCCTAATGTGAGAGCATCTAAGTATATTAGTCAATTAATAACCAAAGTAAAGACATACTTAATAATAATACACTTATACTGGAAGACTTCAACACAGCACTTTCTGCAAATGACAGATATTCTAAGCACACCATCTCCAAAGAAACAAGAGCTTTAAATGATACACTGGACTAGATAGATTTCACAGGTATTCACAGACCTTTATATCCAAATGCAACTGAATACACATTCTTCTCAAGTGCATATGGAACTTTCTCCAGGATAGACCACATAGAGTCACAGATCAGGTTTTAACTGATACCTAAAGATTGGGATTCTACCCTGCATATTATCAGACCATAATGCTTTGAAACTTGAACTCAATCACAAGAAGAAATTTGGAAGAAATTCAAACAAGTGGAGGTTAAAGAGCTTCCTGCTAAAAGATGAAAAGGTCAACCAGAAAATTAGAGAAGAATTAAAAAGATCCATGGAAACTAATAAGGATGAATATACAACCACTCAAAATCTTTGGGATACAGAAAACAGTTCTGAAAGGGAAATATATTGCAATACAAGCATCCCTCAAAAAATTGGAAAAAAAACTCAAATACACAAGCTAACCTTGCACCTAAAGGAACTAGAGAAAGAACAGCAAATAAAACCTACACCGAGCAGAAGAAGAGAGTTAATAAAGATTTGAGAAGAACTCAAGGAAATAGAGACCAGAAGAACTGTAGAACAGATCAACAAAACCAGGAGTCAGTTCTTTGAAAGAATTAATAAGATAGGTAAAACATTAGCCAGCCTTATTAAAAACAAAAGAGAAAGACTCAAATTAATAAAATTGTGAATGAAAACAGAGAGATCACAACCAATACCAACGAAATACAAACTATTTTAAAAATATATTATGAGCAGCTACATGCCAATAAATTAGGCAATCTAGAAGAATGGACGCATTTCTGGAAAACCACAAACTACCAAAACTGGGACAGGAAGAAATAGAAAACCTGACCAGGCCAATAACCAGGGAGGAAATTGAAGCAGTCATCAAAAACCTCCCAAGACACAAAAGTCAAGGGCCAGATGGCTTCCCAGGGGAATTCTACGAAACATTTAAAGAAGAAACAATACCTATTCTACTAAAGCTGGTCGGAAAGATAGAACCAGATGAAATACTTCCAACTTGTTCTATGAGGCCAGCATCACCTTAATTCCAAAACCAGACAAAGACCCCACCAAAAAGGAGAATTATAGACCAATATCCCTGTTGAACACAGATGCAAAAATTCTCAACAAGATACTAGCCAATAGAATCCAACAATACATTAAGATAATTATTCAGCCAGCATCACCTTAATTCCGAAACCAGACAAAGACCCCACCAAAAAGGAGAATTACAGACCAATATCCCTGATGAACATGGATGCAAAAATTCTCAACAAGATACTAGCCAATAGGATCCAACAACACATTAAGAAAATTATTCACCATGACCAAGTAGGATTTATCCCCGGGACACAAGGCTGGTTCAACACTCGTAAAACAATCAATGTGATTCATCATATCAGCAAGAGAAAAACCAAGAACCATATGATCCTCTCATTGGATGCAGAGAAAGCATTTGACAAAATACAGCATCCATTCCTGATCAAAACCCTTCAGAGTGTTGGGATAGAGGGAACTTTCCTCGACATCTTAAAAGCCATTTACGAAAAGCCCACAGCAAATATCATTCTCAATGGGGAAGCACTGGGAGCCTTTCCCCTAAGATCAGGAACAAGACAGGGATGTCCACTCTCACCACTGCTATTCAACATAGTACTAGATGTCCTCGCCTCAGCAATCAGACAACAAAAAGACATTAAAGGCATTCAAATTGGCAAAGAAGAAGTCAAACTCTCCCTCTTCGCCGATGACATGATACTCTACATAGAAAACCCAAAAGCCTCCACCCCAAGATTGCTAGAACTCATACAGCAATTTGGTAGCGTGGCAGTATACAAAATCAATGCCCAGAAATCAATGGCATTTCTATACACTAACAATGAGACTGAAGAAAGAGAAATTAAGGAGTCAATCCCATTTACAATTGCACCCAAAAGCATAAGATACCTAGGAATAAACCTAACCAAAGAGGTGAAGGATCTATACCCTAAAAACTATAGAACACTTCTGAAAGAAATTGAGGAAGACACAAAGAGATGGAAAAATATTCCATGCTCATGGATTGGCAGAATTAATATTGTGAAAATGTCAATGTTACCCAGGGCAATTTACACGTTTAATGCAATCCCTATCAAAATACCATGGACTTTCTTCAGAGAGTTAGAACAAATTATTTTAAGATTTGTGTGGAATCAGAAAAGACCCCGAGAAGCCAGGGGAATTTTAAAAAAGAAAACCATAGCTGGGGGCATCACAATGCCAGATTTCAGGTTGTACTACAAAGCTGTGGTCATCAAGACAGTGTGGTACTGGCACAAAAACAGACACATAGATCAATGGAACAGAATAGAGAACCCAGAAGTGGACCCTGAAATGTATGGTCATCTAATATTCGATAAAGGAGGAAAGACTATCCATTGGAAGAAAGACAGTCTCTTCAATAAATGGTGTTGGGAAAATTGGACATCCACATGCAGAAGAATGAAACTGGACCACTCTCTTTCACCATACACAAAGATAAACTCAAAATGGATGAGAGATCTAAATGTGAGACAAGAGTCCATCAAAATCCTAGAGGAGAACACAGGCAACACCCTTTTTGAACTCGGCCACAGTAACTTCTTGCAAGATACATCCACAAAGGCAAAAGAAACAAAAGCAAAAATGAACTATTGGGACTTCATCAAGATAAGAAGCTTTTGCACAGCCAAGGATACAGTCAACAAAACTAAAAGACAACCTACAGAATGGGAGAAGATATTTGCAAACGACATATCAGATAAAGGGCTAGTTTCCAAAATCTATAAAGAACTTATTAAACTCAACACCAAAGAAACAAACAATCCAATCATGAAATGGGCAAAAGACATGAAGAGAAATCTCACAGAGGAAGACATGGACATGGCCAACACGCACATGAGAAAATGCTCTGCATCACTTGCCATCAGGGAAATACAAATCAAAACCACAATGAGATACCACCTCACCCCAGTGAGAATGGGGAAAATTAACAAGGCAGGAAACAACAAATGTTGGAGAGGATGTGGAGAAAAGGGAACCCTCTTACACTGTTGGTGGGAATGTGAACTGGTGCAGCCACTCTGGAAAACTGTGTGGAGGTTCCTCAAAGAGTTAAAAATAGACCTGCCCTACGACCCAGCAATTGCACTGTTGGGGATTTACCCCAAAGATTCAGATGCAATGAAACGTCGGGACACCTGCACCCCGATGTTTCTATCAGCAATGGCCACAATAGCCAAACTGTGGAAGGAGCCTCGGTGTCCATCGAAAGATGAATGGATAAAGAAGATGTGGTTTATGTATACAATGGAATATTACTCAGCAATTAGAAACGACAAATACCCACCATGTGCTTCGACGTGGATGGAACTGGAGGGTATTATGCTGAGTGAAATAAGTCAATCGGAGAAGGACAAGCAGTGTATGTTCTCATTCATTTGGGGAATATAAATAATAGTGAAAGGGAATATAAAGGAAGGGAGAAGAAATGTTGGGAAATATCAGGAAGGGAGACAGAACATAAAGACTCCTAACTCGGGGAAACGAACTAGGGGTGGTGGAAGGGGGGAGGAGGGCGGGTGTTGGAGGGGAATGGGTGACGGGCACTGAGGTGGACAGTTGACGGGATGAGCACTGGGTGTTTTTCTGTATGTTGGTAAATTGAACACCAATAAAAATTAATTAAAAAAAATAAGATAATTATTCACCATGACCAAGTGGGATTTATCCCTGGGATACAAGGCTGGTTCAACACTCATAAAACAATCAACATGATAGATCATATCAACAAGAGAACACAAGAACCATATGATCTTCTCAATAGATACAGAGAAAGCATTTGACAAAATACAGCATCCATTCCTGATCAAAACTCTTCAGAGTATAGGGATAGAGGGAACATTCCTCAGCGTCTTAAAAGCCATCTATGAAAAGCCCACAGCAAGTATCATTCTCAATGGGGAAGCACTGGGAGCCTTTCCCCTAAGATCAAGAACATGACAGGGATGTCCACTCTCACCACTGCTATTCACCACAGTACTAGAAGACCTAGCCTCAGCAATCAGGCAACAAAAAGAAATAAAAGGTGGTCTAATTGGCAAAGAAGAAGTCAAAACTCTCCCTCTTCGCAGATGACATGATGCTCTACATAGAAAATCCAAAAGACTCCACCTGAAGATTGCTAGAATTCATACAGCAATTCGGTAATGTGGCAGGATACAAAATCAATGCCCAGAAATCAGTGGCATTTCTATACACTAACAATGAAACTAAAGGAAGAGAAATTAAGGAGTCAATCCCATTTACAATTGAATCCAAAAACATAAGATACCTAGCAATAAACCTAACCAAAGAGGTAAAGATCTATACCCTGAAAACTACACAACACTTCTGAAAGAAACTGAGGAAGACACAGAGAGATGGAAAAATATTCCATGCTCATGAATTGGAAGAATTAATATTGTGAAAATGTCAATGCTACCCAGGGCAATATACATGTTCAGTGCAATCCCTATCAAAATACCATGGAGTTTCTTCAGAGAGTTGGAACATCATCTTAAGATTTGTGTGGAATCAGAAAAGACCCTGAATAAACCCTCTTACACTGTTGGTGGGAATGTGAACTGGTGCAGCCACTCTGGAAAACTGTGTGGAGGTTCCTCAAAGAGTTAAAAATAGACCTGCCCTACGACCCAGCAATTGCACTGTTGGGGATTTACCCCAAAGATTCAGATGCAATGAAACGTCGGGACACCTGCACCCCGATGTTTCTATCAGCAATGGCCACAATAGCCAAACTGTGGAAGGAACCTCGGTGTCCATCGAAAGATGAATGGATAAAGAAGATGTGGTTTATGTATACAATGGAATATTACTCAGCAATTAGAAACGACAAATACCCACCATTTGCTTCAACGTGGATGGAACTGGAGGGTATTATGCTGAGTGAAATAAGTCAATCGGAGAAGGACAAACAGTGTATGTTCTCATTCATTTGGGGAATATGAATAATAGTGAAAGGGAATATAAAGGAAGGGAAAAGAAATGTTGGGAAATATCAGGAAGGGAGACAGAACATAAAGACTCCTAACTCGGGGAAACGAACTAGGGGTGGTGGAAGGGGAGGAGGGCGGGTGTTGGAGGGGAATGGGTGACGGGCACTGAGGTGGACACTTGACGGGATGAGCACTGGGTGTTTTTCTGTATGTTGGTAAATTAAACACCAATAAAAGTTAATTAAAAAAAAAAAAAAAGAAAAGACCCTGAATAACCAGGGGAATATTGAAAAAGAAAACTATTGTTGTGGGCATCACAATGCCAGATTTCAGGTTGTACTACAAAGCTGTGATCATCAAGACAATGTGGTACTGGCACTAAAACAGACACATAGATCAATGGAACAGAACAGAGAACCCAGAAATGGGTCCTCAACTCTATGGTCAACTAGTATTCAACAAAACGGGAAAGACTATCCACTGGAAAAAGGACAGTCTCTTCAATAAATGATGCTGATAAAATTGGGCAGCCACGTGCAGAAGAATGAAACTAGACCGTTCTGTTACACCACACCCAAAGATAAACTCAAAATGGATGAAAGAACTAAATGTGAGGCAAGATTCCATCAAAATCCTAGAGGAGAACACAGGCAACACCCTTTTTGAACTTGGCCACAGCAACTTCTTGCAAGATACATCTGAAGCTAAGGGAAACAAAAGCAAAAATGAACCATTGGGGATTAATCATGATAAAAAGCTTCTGCACAGCAAAAAAAAAAAATAGTCAACAAAACTAAAAGACAACCTACAGAATGGGAAAAGATATTGGCAAATGACCTATCAGATAAAGGGCTAGTATCCAAGATCTATAAAGAACTTAAACTCAACAGCAAAGGAACAAACAATCTAATCATGAAATGGCAAAAGACATGAACAGAAATTTCATAAAAGAAGACAGAGACATGGCCCACAAGCACGTAGAAAATGCTCTGCATCACTTGCCATCAGGGAAATACAAAGAAAAACCACAATGAGATACCACCTCACACCAGTGAGAATGGGGAAAATTAACAAGACAGAAAACAACAAATGTTGGAGAGGATGTGGAGAAAGGGGAACCCTCTTGCACTGTTAGTGGGAATGTGAATTGGTGCAGCCACTCTGGAAAACTGTGTGGAGGTTCCTCAAAGAGTTAAAAATAGACCTGCCCTATGACCCAGCAATTGCACTGTTGGAGATTTACCCCAAAGATACAGATGCAGTGAAACAGCTGGATACCTGCACCCCAATATTTATAGCAGCAATGTCCACAGTAGCCCAACTGTGGAAGGAGACTCGTTGTCCAAAGATAGATGAATGGATAAAGAAGATGTGTTCTATGCATACAATGGAATATTACTCAGCCATCAGAAAAGACAAATACCACAATTTGCTTCGACGTGGAAGGAACTGGAGGGTATTATGCTGAGTGAAATAAGTCCATCGGAGAATGGCAAACATTATATGGTCTCATTCATTTGGGGAATATAAAAAATAGTGAAAGGGAATAAAGGGGAAGGAATGAAAATGAGTGGGAAATATCAGTGAGGGTGACAGATCATGAGAGACTTGTAACTCTGGGAAATGAACAAGGGGTAGTGGAAAGGGAGGTGGGCAGGGGGTTGGGGTGACTGGGTGATATGCACTGAGGGGAACACTTGACGGGATGAGCACTAGGTGTTATGCTATATGTTGGCATATCGAATTTCAATAAAAATATGTACAATACATACATACATACATACATACATACATAGACATTGATCTTCATAACACAACTCATGACCCAAAGCTCATAATGCCACTTTTCAAAAGAGAATTAGTATCTCATTTTTTTTTCCTAAAGAAGCACTCCAAATTTCTTTTAAGTGGCAAAATTTGTTTCTCAGTGACTTAATTGTCATTACTAATTTGTGAATCACATGTTGCCTGTTACCAAGAAATGGAATCTGTTCAATTCATGAAAGATTTTATGGCTCTATTCTGGAGGGGTGTGCA
This sequence comes from Vulpes lagopus, assembly GCF_018345385.1. NCBI lineage: Eukaryota > Metazoa > Chordata > Mammalia > Carnivora > Canidae > Vulpes > Vulpes lagopus. The sequence continues at coordinate 42,813,160 of NC_054830.1, forward strand.
TGTGTCTGTGTATATGTGTGTAAGAGAGAGACAGAAATAGGCATGCAGACAGACAGAGAGACACAAGGATGGGAGAAGGGAGGAAGAGATGGAAATATCTAATCAAATTACCAGACAGTATTCACTGAAGTCACTGTGTATGAGAAAGAAAGTGAGACAGAGAGACAGAGGGAGACAGAGAAAGACAGTGGGGAGGGGAGGGACAGGAAGGAGAGAGGGAGATATCTAAGGGAATCTTCAGACATAAACCACTGAAGTCACTGTGTGTGCAGATCTACGGAGTTATGTGCAGACAGGATATGAAATTGTATAGATTATGAACATCTCTGGTTGATTAAATGGAATTGAAATACATTTTCTCTCTCATATTCGAAGAGGCTTAACATTAAAAAACTAATCTTTTCTGAGATAAAGTTCATTAACACAATGATTATTCATTTGGCTTTTATAATGATATTGCTGCTTAATCACCAGAACATTGCTTCCTGTGCTCAGTGGAAACCAGCAGGAAGCACTTGAAGAGCAAGTCTTGCTGCTAATGTGAAGGGAGAGGGAATGGTATTCTCCTCGCTCTTTATTTCAAAAGTACAACTCATTGCTGCTCAGAAGTCTAAAAACTCGTGTCCAACAGCATGAGCTTTAAACTCCACATTAAACATGGAATAAAGTTATATAACCCTGAATGCTAAATCTTTGCCTCAGGTCTGCTGTTTCTCTTTGGGTTGCACATTAAGTTTCTCCAGGGGGATATGTTTATTATAAACCAAGATTTGAGGAGGTTTTATCTTGGTAGTTGCAAATACCGTGGCACCAAATTTGATATCTCATCTGACTGTTTATTTTTTTAAGTTTTTTTTTAAGAGATCTTATTTATTTATTCATGAGAGAGAGAGAGAGAGAGAGAGAGAGCGGCAGAGACACAGGCAGAGGGAGAGGCAGGCTCCATACCAGGAGCCCGATGTGGGACTCAATCCTGGGACTTCAGGATCACGCCCTGGGCCGAAGGCAGGCACTAAACCACTGAGCCACCCAGGGATCCCCATCATCTGACTGTTTAGCTCAGTAAACAAAGACATGAAGATAGGACCAAACTATAAATCTTTAAAACTACATCTTCCTTGATGCAAGATGAACCCATAGTGCACCACTAAATCTAAAGACTGGTATCTTTGCAGTGGAATCTAAATGAAAATATAATCATAAGATGTCATAAAGAAAGACAACTGTTATAATTTTTGTATTTATTCACTAAAGATTCTTTTGAATGTAGGAATTGACAAACTCCCTGTAGGGAACTAGATTATCAACAAGGAGTAAAATACATAATTATCCACTAATACGCATTACACAGTGTAGCAATAGTAGTCAGTGCTGTAAATTGCAAGCAATAGAAACCAACTCTGGATAATTTAAGCAGATAACAAATGTATTGGAAGGATATTAGCTAATTCACAAAATTGTCCAGTGAATCAACTTCAAAAGCTGGGCATAAACAAAGTATGTTGGTTAGGGCTAACACCGACATCACACTACGGAACCGTTTAAAGAATGCAAAACACTGGACTTCCCACCTTACACTGGATGCCCACATAGAACCACCCTGGGAATGCAATGTGATAGCCAGGAAGGCTGCCACTGGCCACAAAACTGGACTCTCTACTCCCTCTGCTTCTTCAAAAGCAGGAGAGTCCAGTTCTAGAGTAGGCGCACCAGCCAGGCTGGACTATATAATGTACTCAGATCTTTGTAGCAAAGAGATCAAATGATCTCTGGCCTCGCCAAAATTCCCAAGACAGTGAATTTCCCCAAGATATAAAGTTAGTTCAGGCTTGGTCAGCTAAAATGAAACATTATCTACCATCAAATAAATCTGATAAAATTACACATTCATAACAAAGGGATGCTTAACCTATTAAGCAACCTAATTTGATCAGATTATTCAAAGCCTGGTTTACAATTTTTCAGGAAGCATAACTTGCAGGCCCAGAACTGCCCATATGCTCCTGCCAGACACTATATAATGTTCTTTAACTAACAACATTACTCTTTTGGCCTCCTTCAATCTGTCCACAGGCTTTCAGATAAGTAGAGTTGTACAAAGAAAGAAAACAGGTAAACAGGTGTAGGTAGCATAGGAGATTGTTAAAGGTCATTTCTGAGGACTTAGGTGTGCCTTTACAATGTTAATTCACATTTAAACAGAGGCAGAGGATATATCCTCACCAAAATGGTGATACAGGTTGCTCCTTACTTCACTACTTCCTCACAGGAAGCACAAAGAACTTTTCAAGGACAAGACACCAGTGAGAGAATTCTAGAACATGGAGGTAAGACTGAAGCACCTCTCTGCACCACAGAGACCAAACAGACTGCATTAGAAAGTTTGCTCTTTCCCCTCCACCACCACCTCCAGCCAGCGCAGCATCACATGGAGAAGTCTCTCCCAAAACCTTTAGTTCCTCCAGCAGGAAAAGAGAATCCAGAGAGGACAACCAGTCCCCACTAACATTGGGGGTGGTTTTGTGGGAGCCCCTGCTATGATCCAGTTCCATGGGGATTGCAAGAGAATCTACAGGACTCAACCACTGGAATCAAACTATGAGAAGGGTGATGGGCTTGCAACAACTAGCACATGGATCTTGGCAGATCAAGTTCATATCTACATCCCAAGAAGTCCTACCAACCAGCAGTTTTGCTCATCTACAGAATCAAGTCTAGGGTGACCAGGGGACTGGGGAAGGTGGGAAACAGCCTGTTTTGGATCCTCAAAGAGTTTTGCCAGGCCTAGACTCTGGTTTGCTTATGCCCATGTAAGGAGCTGAATCATAGCCCTACCTACTGTTGAGAGTGTCTTCTGGCTCCAGTGACCAGAAGGGCTGGTGACAACTCTTGGAAATAGTGCAGCCCATGTTCAACCTGAGGGGTGATGGTAAAGCCAATACCAGGTATAGGGTGTTTCTGTACTATACAGAAGCAGGGGGTTAATTCATAGGCAAAGCTGAGGGTCATTCCCAGCCTTGGGACTGGAGAACCTGTTTCAGGAATTGAGAGTAGCTTAGAGTGCCCCCCCTCCCATCTGGACAAGAGAAATGAGACAGCCCCTCCTGCTTTGGAGACCATCTTCTGGCCCCATCTAATAAGAAGGGCTGGAGACAACTCATGGAAGCTCTGCAACCCAGCAGGACTCAAGTCAAGAAACAGGTGGGCAGAGCCAATAGTTGGCACAGCAAAGCCAGTGGCCCTATTCAGTCAGGAAAATGGGGTGTGTGTTGGCTTGAATTAAGACAATAAACAAGGAGCTTTACCTTCTTTAGAGCTGCTTCTCTGGCTGTGCCTGGGCAGGGACTCTATTGCATAACACCACACATTGCTGAATACAGCGTTAAGTTTAACCTATCTGACCAGGGAACCTAACCAGAGCACATGGTAAGCTGTGTAGCCCTTGATACACAGTAGCACTTGAATAGTAGCACTTAAATAGAGAACACAGCCTGTGGCTTCCCTCAACAGCAGAGCAAAACTGGAGAACTTGACTAATGAAAGAATTCAGTGCACACTCTAAGAATTAGGAAGCTAATTCATAGCCCCATCTATTACTGAGTATAGTACCCAGTCTCCACCATCTAGTAAGCCTGACCAGAGAATGCAGGCAACCATGGAACCCATCCTCACCTGGGTAGGGAATCAATCCAGCAGTCCTATCCAAATGTTCTCAGCCAGGGGCGCAGCCTCCTCCATTCCTACCCTCAGAGCTCACACTCTTGCCTTGCCCCAAAATAGACTGCAATGATAGGTCCCATCTGCCCAAGGGCATTACCAGCAGAGATACTCAAAACTCATACTGAATGACCTGCTAAATAAATATCTCTGCCAAAGCAAAGTTTTGAAGTCTGAAAGAGGACCCTGATTACTCAAATGTGCAGATACCAATGTAAGGAATAGTCATGAAAAATTAGGTAAATATGATACCACCAAAGGAAACTTATAAACTTCGAATAACTGACCCTAAGGAAATGGAAATCTATAATTTGTCAAACAAAGAATCCACAATAATCCTTGTGAGGATACCAGGCAACATACCAGTTACAACGTAACTCTACACTTTAAGAAATTAGAAAAAGGAGAACAAATTGAGTCCAACGTTTGCAGAAGAAGGGAAATAATGAAAATTAGATTAGAAATCAATGACATAGAGAACAAAAACAATAGAAAATATTAAAGTTAAAAGTTAATATCAAGTTAAAAGTTGGTTCTTTTTAAAAAACAAACCAAACGGACAAAACCTTAGCTACATTAACCAAAGAAGAAAAGGACCCAAATCAACAAAATTATAAGTAAAAAAGAAGACATTACAATGGATATCACAAAAAATAAAGAATCATAAGCTATCATATAAAAAAATAACTGGGGATCCCTGGGTGGCGCAGCGGTTTGGCGCCTGCCTTTGGCCCAAGGCGCGATCCTGGAGACCCGGGATCGAATCCCACATCAGGCTCCCGGTGCATGGAGCCTGCTTCTCCCTCTGCCTGTGTCTCTGCCTCTCTCTCTCTCTCTCTCTCTGTGACTATCATAAATAAATAAAAATTAAAAAAAATAATAATAACTGGACACCAAGAAACTGGACAACATCGAAGAATAGGAGAAATTCTTAGAAACATATAAGTTACCAAAACTGAATCAGGAAGAAACAGAAAATCTGAATATATGAATTATTAATAAGGAGATTAAATCACTAATCAAAAATCACCCAAGAAAGGCAGGCTCAGGACCAAATGGCTTTACTGATGAATTTTACCAAACATTTAAAGAAAAATTAATACCAGTCCTTCTCAAAAAATTGAAGAGGAGGGAATATTCCCAAAATCAATTTATGAGGCCAACATTATCTATTTTAAAGATTTTATTTATCTATTTATCCGAGAGAGAGAGAGCAAGAGTAAAGAGAGGGGCAGAAGAAGAGGGAGAAGTAGACTCCCCACTGAGGAGGAAGCCTGACACGGGGCTCAACCCCTGGACCCCAGGATCATGACCCAAGCCAAAGGCAGATGCTTAACCAACTGAGCCACCCAGATGTCCTGAGGCCAGCGTTATCTTGATACTAAAAACAAAAAAAGGACACATTAGAAAAGAAAACAACAGGCCAATATTGAATATACATGGAAAAATTCTCAACAAAATACTAGCAAACCAAATTCAGCACCACTTTAAAAGGATCATTCACCATGATCAAGTAGGATTTCTCCCTGGGTTGCAAGAATGGTTAAACATGTAATGAATTCGATATGTGCATTGATAAAATGAACAAAAAGAACAATCTAATCATCAACAATTTTAGAAAAAGCATTTGATAAGATTATAATTCATTCATGATAAAAACTCCTAAAAAATTAGGAAGTAGAATATTTCAACCTAATGAAGGCCAGATATGACAAACCCAAGTTAACATGATACTCATTGGTGAAAGATTAAAAGCTTTTCCTCTAAGATCAGAAACAGGACATTCCTATTCAATATAGTACTAGAAATCCTAGCTAGAGTAATCAGGCAATAAAAAGAAATGCGAGGTATCAGAATTAGAAAGGAAGAAGAAAATTTGTCTCTAGGTGCAGATGACATGATTTTATGTATAGAAAATCCTAAAGACTCCATCGAAAAACTGTCATATCTAGTCAATGATATCAAAAGTTGAAGGATACAAAATTAACATTAAAAATCAGTAGCATTTCTATGCACTAACAATGAAAGTTCTGAAAAAGAAATTTAAAAGATCAATACCATTGATAATAACATCAAAAACTAAATACTTAGGAATAAATTTAACTAAGGAAGTGAAAGATCTTTACTCTGAAAACTACAAGACATTGGTGAAAGAAATAGAAAAAGATACAAATAAATGGAAAGGTATCCTATGTTCATTCATTGGAAAAATTAATACTGTTAAAATGTCAATAGTACCAAGCCAGCTATAGTTTCAGTACAATCCCTATCAAGATTCTGATGGCATTTTTACAGAAGTACAAAAAAAATCACTAAAATTTACATGGAACCACAAAAGATGTCAAATAGCCCAAGAAATCCCAAGAAATTAAAAAAAAGGAGGAGGCATCACAAGCTAACATCCTCAACATAGAATGGTAGTGGCATAAAAAGAAATATATCAGTGTAACAGAATTGAGAGCCTAGAAATAAACCCAAATACATATGACCAAATAATATTTGACAAGACTGCCAAGAATATTCAATGGAGAAAAGACAGTCTCTTTAATAAATGGTGCTCAAATAGTTGGATATTCACATGTGAGGCACTGGACCCAAATTGTTCACTACGCCTAAAAATTAACTTAAAATGCATTAAAAACTGGGATACCTGGGTAGCTCTGTATTTGAACATCTGGCTCAGGGCATGATCCTGGAGTCCCAGGATCAAGTCCTGCCTTGGGCTCCCTGCAGGAAGCCTGCTTCTCCCTGTGCCTGTGTCTCTGCCTATCTCTCTCTGCTTTCATGAATAAATAAATAAAATATTTTTTAAAATGCATTAAAAACTAAAATGCAGGAAACTTCTGGAAGAAAATGATAGGACTAAAGCTCCTTGACATGGGTCTTTGTAATGATTTCTTGGATATGACACCTAAAGAACAAATAACAATCAAAAATAAACCAGTGGAACCACATCTAACTAAAAATCTTCTGCAAAGAAAGGAAATGATCAACAAAGTGAAGAGACAACCTATGGAATGGGAAAAAATATTTGCAAACCACAGAGTTGATAAGGGGTTAATATCCAAAAAATATGAAGAACTCATACTATTCAATAACAAAAAAAAAACCCTAATACTCCAATTTTAAAAATTGGCAAAGGATCTGAATATACATTTCTCCGAAGAAGGTATACAAAGGGCCAACAGGTACATAAAAGGATGCTCAACATCACTAGTCATTAAAGAAATTCAAATTAAAACCACAGTGAGATATTACCTCCTGCCCATTAGTATAGGCATCATCAAAAAGACAAGAGATAACAAATGCTGGCATGGATGTGGGGAAAAGGGAACCTTGTGCACTGCTAGTTGGACTGTATGATGATACAGCCACTATAAAAAAACAGTATGGAGGATCCTCAAAATATTAAAAATAGAACTACCATATGATCCAGTAATTTCACTTCTGGGAATATATCCAAAGGTAACAAAATACTAACTCAAAAAGATGTCTGTACTTCTAAGTTCATAGCAGCATTATTTGTAATCATCAAAACATAGAAACAATCTGAGTGTCCATCAATGAATAATAAATAAATTGAAAGAGAAGTTGTGGTATATACACACAGACCCCACACACACATGTGCATACATATACACAATAGAGTATTATTCAGCCATAAAAATGAGGAAATCCTACCATTTGTGACAATATGGAGGGACCTTGAAGGCATTATACTAAATGGAATAAGTCAGAGAAAAACAAATATTATATGATCTCACTTCTATGTGGAAACTTAAGAAAACGCAAGCTAATAGGAAAAAGAGATCAGATTTGTACTTAGACCAGAGGCAGAGGGTAGAGCAAGGGGAATTGGAGGAATGTGGTCAAAATGTACAAACTTCTAGTAATAAGATTACTAGGATTACTAGATTACTAGGATGTAATGTACAGCATAGGGTCTGTGGCTAACACTGTTGTGTGATATACTGGAACATTAAGAGAGTAGATCCTACATTCTCATCACAAGGAGGAAAATTTTTTTTGTTTCTTTTTTCTCTTTTCTTTTTCTTTTATTCATAGGAGAATAGAGATACCTGAACCTGTAGCGGTAATCATTTCACAGCATATTTAAGTCAGGCTATCATGCTTTTATGCATTAAACATATAGGGATATATGTGAATTATTTCTCAGTAAAATTGGAAAAATATTTCATCATAAAGAGGGACATTTTAGAGAGTTCATTTAGAAAGGAGTCAGTACCTGTGAGTATGCTGATCTTCATTTGATAATATTTAAGGCACTTAAAAGTCTCAGTCACTGAATCTAAATGATTTTGGAATTCATAAAGAAACCTGACACCAGGGGCATGCACTTTCATTATGGTGTTACATTTCATTATTTTGCAAAACTCTGGTGAATGCATTTGACTCCCACAGAGATCAGATCTGAAAAAGCCACATAGAGATGACAGTGTGTAAGCTGAAAATCAGAGAGAGGTCACTGGTGGGATATGAGAAGCCATGTTTTGACATTTGTCAAATGTTAACAAAACAATCCACATTAATCTGACATCTATGGATAGTAAAAGGTAACAGCAGGAGCAAATGGAGCATGGATAATCCAAAGCATGAGCTAATGTAAAATTAATTTATATTTGATTAGTGGTGACATTATGTAATTTCTGTAATATCTATTTGCTTTATATTTTCTTCTGCTTATGTTGTAATTGGGTTCAACTCCCTGAGTACACCCTAGCTGGGTGATGTGCAGTTAAACATTTTCAGTGAATAGTGATTAAAAATTTTTTCTAAGTAGTGTAAATTTTATTCGGGTACAAATATGTCAGAGTATATACTGTGAGAAATCATAGAAAGTCTCTTGACTAAGAAAATCTTTGAGCAGGGACAGATCCAAAATAGGCAACCAGTAGTGTTGGAAAAACATGTGGATTACAAGACTTGGGAACATGGTGTTTGGTGATAAGAAATCACTAAATTTAAAAGGAATTTTGATGAGAATTTTAGCTGGGAAACAGGATGTTATTTGGTTGGAACACACTCCTTAAGCTAGTCTGAGACAAGCACTCCTGGCAGAAATTGCTGCCCGGGCACTGGGTGCCAGATTGTGAAGGAGGCTGTAACGCAGAGTGCTTACTTCAGCCCCACATGTACCATGGATGCTCAATAACTTGTGGAAGATGATGAGGTTCCATATTGATTTTTCAGTCATATTCAGACCCCGAGATAATAAGGAATGGAGTAGGGCCATCGCCTGAGTTTAAAGGACAAATTAGAACTGATGGCTGCCGGATTTGCATGTTAACATTTGTTTTTCCATTTACATAGAATCTCCCTTTGCAAATATTATCCATAGTAAATTTTCTGCCCATAATTTCAGATTAGCTGAATTTCAACATGACTTAGACCTGCATTTTGAAAAAGGAACACAGACACAAATTCTTCTCCTGACTCTATAGAATTCTTGTATGACCGCAGTCAAATCACTTAATCTTTCTTGGACTCAATTACTTTATTTGCTTAATGAATGGTGGGTGGGAGACAATTTCATGTAAGATCCCCTTTGGCCATATGAATTCCCTGTTTAGAGTGTGATATATTAGACTTAACATATCACAAGAGTTTTAGATCAGACTAAAGGAAGTGCTTTATTTTTAAGAAGCATCTGGAAGTATTTAGGTAAAGGTAAGAGTTCCAAGCCAAATGATAGAATCACCCTATCTTACATGAATATAACGTTCTATCTTGAAAAGCAGGTAACTAAACTAAACCTCTGAGATCTCGAGATCTTGTTATCTCAATGTTTCTTCTCTTTATAGGAAAGGAGATATTTATTTGCTGTGATTCATGCATTTAAAATTGTTTGAAGCTAATATCTTTCCATTGCTACTTTGAAGAATTAGAAACTAAAATTTTTCATTTTAAATTATACACATGGAATAATTCAATGAAAAGTACTGACATTGTAGAAAGATTGACAACAGATATGGACAGGCTCATCTATTTAATGGATTGACTACTCAATGCATTAACAGAGTCATCCAAACTCTGCATATATAAAGCCATCATTGAGCCCCTTGACACTTTTGCACCATCTTGGTGAAGAAGGAGAAAAGCAATATGACAAATCTTATGCCCTGGGAATGCCAGGTGTTTCTGGTAATAACACAAAAGTTAAAGTTGCTTCATTCTCAGCCAATTGATGAAAGTATCCTGAAGAAGGTAAAGACCATAATTATGTACATTTTCTAAGATCATGTAGGAAACACAGCTTTCATCCTTTTTACAAACCAACAAATGATAGCATATATACACTATGGGATACCGGGGAAGCAGTGCATAAATAGGAGATGCATTAGGCCACAGTTGCATACAAAATTTATTCTTCAGAGCAGCACTCAATCTGAGGGTAAAATCTCTGATGTCAGATGATAAACCTACCCTGTGCAAAATACTATGATAGGAAGGATATTGGGTTGGTATCAAAGAAACACAGTTTTGAAGAAGCTTAAAGTCTAATAGAAAAGAATAATAGAAATTCAAGTCAAGATTTCCTAAGGTGTTTTCCATCTAATCCTGTCTCCATAGGATTCCTAACACACCAGGCTGTCACCTAGGTTTTTGTTGCTGGTTTACTCTTTCTAAATTATCAAATCATTGCAGTGGGAGGATCAGTCTCTTCAGGCCTCTACACACAATCATCTGATTACAGAGGCCCTCCCTGACCACGCTGTGTAGACTAGCAACACTCATCATTGCCTAGCCTGCTTTTTCTCCAAGGTTCTTATCATCATCTGTCAAACCATGAATTTGCTTGCTGATTTTTTTTTTCCTCACTCTAGGATACAAATCCTATGGGTCCATGGGCTTTTCTGTTTTGTTCACTATCCTCAATAACTAGAATAATGATCGATACTCAGAAATTGCATTATCAGTATTTGCTGAAGGAATAAATGTAAGTATACATGAATAAATGGAATTAGTTAATATATTTATTGGCATGAATGTAAAGTATTAAAATATTCAAAGTGGTACTCATACAGGATTCCAAGTTCATCTTATTTTCAATATTTTTGTACTTTTATGATAAGCACACTTTATTTCTACAATCGAAAAATTCAAAAATATTTCTATTAGAAAAAGGTCAATGCCCTGCCTTGAAATAGAATGACACAGATGACTCTCAGAAAGATTCATACATATATTTCTAATCATTTTCAGGGAAAATAAATTTGACTTCTCTACCAAAGTAACCTATCCAGCATTCAACATCTCCCATCAAAAGGAAATCTTTTACCTCATGTGCATTTTCTCTGTTTTTTTTTCCCCCCATATGGTCTGTCTTTTTGGCCTTTGATAACAGAGATAATTCTATTAAAATACTCCAACAGTTTACTCCAAAAAATGTTGATAAAATATAAGCTATATATATATTGAAACTATGTAATAGTAGGGAAAGGTGTGTTTCATGGGGAAAGAAAAAGTTTTAATTCAAATGAAACTATCATGTGTGTGCCAGGCAAGATCTTTCTTTTAATTTCAGTGAGCCAATAGCATGTAGTTGTCAGATTTTCTTAGAAGTCTAAGAACAAGTTCATATTTTAATAGGTAAAATTTTTCAAGGAAATATTTAACAATACAGATGTGTATATGTTTATAAAATAAAAAAGATACTGTCTGTATCCTTGCCTTTACCTTCAAGGAAGATAATGGAGATTTTTTGTGATACTATTTTACTTTAAGCAGAACAGGGATATTACTTAACTATGTAATTACCTTGTTTTCACTACTTACTTTTTTAAGGTAGCGACAGCTTAAAGATTGAATTATACATATTCATATCAAAACAAAATATTTCTTAAAGAAATTACAACCTTTTTTCCTTCTTTAATGCATGAATTTCATTTTTACTGATATATTTCCTTTTGGAATGCTAAACCATTATGATAAGAAGGATGACTAGGTAGATGATAGATAGATGATAGATAGATGATAGATAGATAGATAGATAGATAGATGATAGAAAGTGAGTTGATTTTCATATCTTTCAAGAAAAAATAACCTAATGGATAAGATTTTGAGTAGTTAAGTAGGTACATAGATAAGGAGCTAGATAGATAGATAAATAGAGATATATATAGCTAGAGATTTGTAACCAAGTAGATACATGAAATCTTTGTTAGATTTCTAAAAAGACGAATTTTGAGTAATAAAAGACTTTATAGTATTATCTTCAGTATCTTAATCAAATGGAGAAAAATATTTCAAGTTCAGTCATTAGGATAGTAGATTAATGCTAGAAAGAAAATATAGGGAAATTATATGATTATTTGTAAATGGTTGATATAGCTAAATTTGAAAATAAATGATTTCACACTGTGCTACGCCTAGCTCTCTAAGTAAATAACTGAAACTCTACAGCAGAGATTCAAATGCAAATTATCCACAATGCTTTTTGATTTTGTATTAAAAAGTGAGAACTGCATGAGTCCAACTTTTAAATTAGAAAGATTTTTCTCATCAAACATTCAGATATAATAGCCAAAATTATTCAACTACCTTGTAAATTATTTACATATGAAGAAATTATTTCAAAAACCTATTCCCATCAAATGGGTGCTTATTATTTTTTTTATCTTTTCTTATGCTGCCAGAGTTTACAAATCAGAACTGATTGGATGACAAATAAACATTTCCTGCTAAATGGTTAGAATTAAGATTTGCAAATGATTCTCAAAAACTTTTACTAACCAAAACTTACAACACAGTCCTCTTCCCAAAGACAGTATTTCACATCTCTCTTACTACGACGTGCTACAGCAAAGGTAAATTTTTCTCCAAGGTTCTTATATGGTGAACAAAATATACATATGAATATGGAGTCATTATTTCAATTGTTCATTGCATTGTCAGAAATGTTGAGTTGGCCTTCTCACTCACTCCCTATTAAATAGCTGTGTTACCCCTGGCAAGTGGTTCTTTTTTTTTTTTTTTTTTTTTAAGATTTTATTTATTAATTCATGAGAGACACAGAGAGAGGGAGAGAGAGAGAGAAACAGGCAGAGAGAGAAGCAGGCTCCATGCAGGGAGCCCGATGTGGGATCACACCCTGGGCCGAAGGCAGGCGCTAAACCACTGAGCCTCCCAGGGATTCCCCCCAAATGGTCTTTAAAGCTGAATCCATATCCTGTAGGCAGGGGCAGCCAGTAAGATCTGCCTTAACCATTGCTGTGGGAATTAAATAAAATACCATATGTAGACCATCTAACATAGTGCTTACACACAGCAGTCACTTAAAAAATTTTAATCCTTTTCAAAGTTCTGTTTTCTAATCATACTTGTGAGTAATCTACATACAAATGGATCTTAGCCAAACTACTCAAAATTTCTTTTTGGTCTCAATTTGTTAATTGGTAAAATGAGGATAATTTTACATCCCGTTCTTTGTAGTAAGGGTCAAATGAGAAAAAAATATATGCATATACACTTGTGTTTGTATGTATCTACATACACAAAAATATTCCAAACCATACAAACTTTGGATCACTGAGTGAGAAGTTCCTTTAAAATTTAGATTCAATAATTCTATAATACTTATACTATTATAAAGCTTGCTGTTCTAAGAAATTTATCTTTAAATAGATTAACTTTTTCTGTAACTTTAAATATTTACAAAATTATTCAGGGCCATCATTTTGTGCTTTATAAATGATTCCACCTCACTATGGCATTTCAATATCTTTCCATTGTATTAGGACCTCATGACCCATGGTTAATACTAATATCTTGGTAGATCTTTCTTTCTTTGGCTCCTCCCATACTCTCAATGCATCTGTATTACTCTAATCAGATGATCTGAAAAGGCACATACCACATGGATGCATCAGCACAAATCTGTTTTAACTTCTAAGAATGCAATGCACTTCTGTAAATACATGAGCATTTATGTGTTCATGTAAGTGTAGGAACATGAGGTATATGTCTGTGTGGTCCTGTGTGTCCATACATTATTTCACTGATGTATTCAGTCCACATTTATACCTGACCCTATGGGTTCAAATCCTTGTTCTATTACTAGTTGTGTAACTTTAGGCAAAAGCTTAACCTCTGTTACCCAGTTTTCTCATCTGCAAAAATGAAGATAATAAAATGAAGATAATAACAATATTTGTTTTAGTCCATCTGTGTTGTTGAAAACTAATTTCCATGCTTTGGACCCAAAATATAATACAAAGATAGAGTTTGGGATAAAAAGAAACCACAGCTTTATTTCTTTGCTGGGCAAAGGAGGCTTCAGCAGGCTGAGGACTTCAAAAATCCACAAGCCCCCCGGAAGAAGGGGATGGGGGGTTTGATAGTAAATACAAGATCCAGTCGGTTTTGACAGGAATTGTATAAATGCTGCCTGCTTCCTTTGTAATATTTTCCGGTAGCAGGTTCCTGAAAGAAGAGGCTAAGAAGGAAGAGGAGGGGAGACTTGTGAAAGAGGAAAAAAGGTTACTTAGTTTAAAACCAAGGTTTTCTGAAACATTAGTGCAGCCATTTTGTTTTTTGTTCAACTTTATGCTTTTCAGTGGTTTCATTTGTGCTGTTCTAACAAACTACCATAGACTGGGTGGCTTATAAACAACAAAAATTTATTCCTCACAATTCTGGAGACTGGAAGGTCCAAGATCATGGTGCCAAACAGATTTGGTATCTGGCTGGTGAGGACCCACGTCTTCATAGATAGCTGTCTTGTCAACGTGTCCTTACATGGAGAGGGGTCAAGCTAGCTCTCTGGGGTCTCTTTTATAAAGGCACAAATCTCATTCATTAAATTCCACCCATGTGACCTAATCACCTCCCAAAGGCCCTAATAACAGCCCCTTAAGGGGTACGATTTCAACATATGAATTTGGGGGTGACATGGACATTCAGTCCATAGCAATACCTAACTCACAGGGTTGTTGTGAGGAATAAATACATTAATACCAATGAGTGCCTAAGGACAGTGTTTGCCTGGCTCATCAATCCAGTCAATATTAGTTTTTATGATTATCAAGCACCTAATTTTTCCAGGAGCTCTCTTCCACAAGGTGAGCAAAGCACAGATAACCTCTGCTCTTAGCTTACAGTCCAGTGCCAACATGGAAGGATACATAAAAACTAAATATGTAAATAAGATAATTTCAAATGGTAATACGTGCTACAAAGGAGAAGCAAAACAGTCACACAATAGTCATAAAGGTCTTATTAGCTAGTGTGGTCAACAAAGGCTTCTCTGAGGACGTGACACTTTAATTGAATTCTGCTTGACAAGAAGGAGCCACTCATGCAATATGGTAGAGAAGTAATGTAGAGAATATGAAAAGCACATTCAAAAGTCCTAAATGTAGGGAATCTGAAAAGCACATTCAAAAGTCCTAAATTAAAAAAAAAAAAAAAAAAAAAAGTCCTAAATTAAGCACAAGTCTTGGATTTAAGAATGAAAAAGAGGCTATTGTGGCTGAATCAGGTAATCAACAGACAAACTAACAGGAAAAGACTGGTCATACTATCTTAGAAGCCAGGGCTAGAAGTTTAAATTATTCTAACTGGAATCATATATGTGTTTGCAACTGAATATTTGTAAATATTTTTCCTTGTGGTGAAAACACTTATATTAAGTGTATCCAGTGTCGATCTGTTGTATATCTACATGTGACTGTGAGCCTGTTACAAGAATTTTCTGGTATAGTATAATTTTTTTGTTGTTTCTGTGCTATGACATGTGTTGTAATGAGCCATCTGAGGAAGCTGGGAATCATTCTTCACATATAAAGCCTGAATATCCTGCAGAAAATTCCCCCAACATCTTCAGACACTATAGTCTGAATATGATTTAAACTATTTTTTAAGACCTATAGATCGACAGTCATCACTTTCAGCTCCTCAGGGTTCAGGCCATTTGCCAAAATGACAATAGCACTAAACCTATTGCTATTATTAGTATTAATAGCTCTAATAATATCCACCTGATGACTGAATTACCTCAGGGGTAGGGAGAAGTAATGAGCTAAAATGATCATAAAGCCCTTTTCAAATATTTCAGGTAATGCTAAATTATTACAAATGGAAGAGTGGATGTTACACATCCTCTATGAGACACCTGGTGTCAGCCAGATAAGAAGAAAGCAACATTAGCTTTGAAAATGGCATTTGAGGTCCAAGGGCTCAGATTATCCCTAAAGTTTATTTTCAAAATCACTGTTACTGGCTCGAGTTGCAAAAATGAAATGGGAATCATTTATCTGGGGATAAGAGAGCAAGAAGATGTTGCCATTCCAAACCTGAACAATGCCTTATTGGTTTTTGCTGGCTGCTTTTACTATCTTCAGTAACTCTTCTTACCTGCCAAACAGCATGGTCAAGATGTCATCACCAAATGCTTTCAAATAAGCCCATTGCTAACACCTCAGTAGCCAGTTATCTACTAAAGGTAAAGTGTAATAGCTCCTGGTTTAAGTGCAGGAACTGAAAGCTCTTTGCCTGCTAGATTGGGTAATGAAACAAATAAGCTGCCAGAGATTGAGACACTAGAAATCTGGAGAGTTGGTCTTAGCAAAACCAATTCGTGGATGTGGAAGCACTCTAAAGCTTTCTGTAAGACGGAATTAATAATACCTTCCTGGTGCTTTCAGTTCTGATGAAAATCAGTTGAATTAATGTATGTAAAAACCCATCTAAAGAAAAACTCACTATTTCTTTTAAACTCTCACACTGCTAACTACTACACTGACAGCACTTCTGACCTGAGATGAATGGGTTTTCCACAGCAAGCAATTCTGAAAATAACTGCCTGGAGTTAGTGTAGACCCCACGGGTGAAAGGCTCATTTCCACCGGACTGCCCTCCTACTTCAGGCACCAGCAGGTAGTGGGTCTTCAGGTTACCCTCACTTCTGTCTGACATGGCTACAAAGAAGGGTTCCCAAAACTCCCTCCAGTTTCATTAATTTGCTAGAATAGCTCACAGACATCAAGGACACAGTTATATACATTTATCAGTTTAGTATGTAATAAAGGAGATGATAAATGATGCAAATGAACAGCTAGATGAAGAGAGATAAAGGCAAGGTCTGGAAGGGTCAGTAGCAGAAGAACTTCTGGCCCCGTATTAGGGTGCTCTACCCTCTGACCTATAGATGTTTTCCCCAACCTGGCCACTGTCCATATCTCCTAGTTTAACTGTTTTATGGAGGCTTTATCATGTAGGCATGAAACATTATTGTCATATTCCAGGCCCTCTCTCCTCTCTGTGTGAGAGGTTAACTGGACACTTAGGTAAAGTCCCCAGGGTCAAGGTCAGGGTTCCCAACAAGAAAACAGGGAACCAGGACAGCTAAGACAAACCCGCACTAGCATCGTTTTTTACAGCCTAGACAAGATCATAATAGCATCCCTACCCTGACTTTTGTAAAACATCCTGAAATGAAACAGTTAACCAAAGAGTATATATATATATATATATGTATATATATGTATATATATGTATATATACATATATATATAATCCTAGATTTAAATGCCAAAACAGCAACCCTCTTGGCAACCCTCTGGGGTCCCCTCCTACTGTAGAAACTTTGTACTATTGCTCAATAAATTTTGCTCTGCTGCCCACCACTCTGGTCTCCCTCTTCATTCTTCAAAGACCAAGAACCGCAGGCACTAAAGGAACACAAATCCTGTAATATCTGGAGGAGGAAAGGGGACAGTACTGATAAAAGTTCCAGGCTTCTAAATACAACTTGGTCTTTCTGGTGTCCTCATCCAGCGGCCCATCAAGAGTCACCTCATTAGAACAAAAAATGTTCCTTTCACCCAGGAAATTCCAAGGGATCTAAGAGCTCTGTGTTAGACACTCCTAACACCCAGAAAATGACACCAGTTTTGGAACTCTGGATCCAAAATGCATCAAAACCCAAATATTAGCAAGAATTAGGTATGTGTGCATTTGTGTGTGTGTGTGTGTTTCTTATTATTTGCAGAATCCTTTATATTATATGTATATTATATGTACATACATGCCAAGGGTTTTTAACTATGAATTATTTACATGGAATATATAACATTTGGGAGTATGTATGGTCTTAGGAGTCATGCAGTCCTAGATTCCAAAGTTAACTGTCCTAGAGATTGGTTCTGAGACACTCAACAGTTTATATACCTTCTCTCAGTGTCAGTTTTCTACCTACACATGCAGAAAAAAAATTAGTACATGGTCCATAATATTTTAAGAATCCAGTGAAATACATAGCACCTAGCGCTTATGCATCTGAACTTTGGTATGCAGACATGTCGCAACTTGTTGTTTTGGTTATGGTTGTTATAGAGTCTTAAAGCAGAGAGGCATGACATCCTGATTACTGCCTTCAGCTGCTCACAAAAAGCATTACTAATAATATGCATCAACTATTAGTGCTGGAGGCTCAAATTTGAGTATGCATTTAAAAATGCAAAAATTCCTAGAAATCGTGATTTGTTTGTGTGGAGGAGCTTAAGAATCTTCACTTTTAACATATACTACAGGTGATTCTGGTGTTTAAGGAACCATGTCTCAGAGCAAATGCCATGCCAAACTTCCCTTTCTACATCCTTTCTAAGACTTTCCAAGCAGACTCCTTACCATCAGGATATATTTTAGAAAAAGGGCTTGGCAACTAGGTTTCAGTGTGAATGGCATCCTCACTATTAACTCCAGAAACTGCATCTCGAGCTTCTTTCTGCAATTCGTACACATTTTTAGCTTGTGGCTATCGTGACTGAAGTACAAAACCGGCCAACTTAAAAGCTTCTTGAATTTCTCTGAAGACAAGACCTCTGATTCATTAGAAGCTAAAAATGATGGCTCTTTGACAAAAGTGAACTGGGAGAGAGGCCAAGAGGGATGTATATTTACGTGGAGTTTTGTGTAAAGAAGCAGAGAAAGACACCAAAAATAATGAATTTCAGTATCAAGTGTTCTTCACCCATCCAGCTTTGGGCTATACTTTGTTTACTGGTAAAAGGGATGCCTGAGATGGGAAAGAACTGCATATAGAAAGCTGGTTGGCATGAATGCTATCAGGTTTTCTCATGGCATAAAGCAGTCAACACTGCAATTTGACTTTGTGTAGACTGTGCCTAGGGCTGGCGGACCCTCAATTTCTTGCAGTCTTTCTCTTTTTTTTTTTTTTTTTTTTTTTTTAATTTTTTATTTATTTATGATAGTCACAGAGAGATAGAGAGAGAGGCAGAGACACAGGCAGAGGGAGAAGCAGGCTCCATGCACCGGGAGCCCGACGTGGGATTCGATCCCGGGTCTCCAGGATCGCGCCCTGGGCCAAAGGCAGGCGCCAAACCGCTGCGCCACCCAGGGATCCCGCAGTCTTTCTCTTTATCCCACACCAGACTAACATGAACATTTTATGAGTGTTTACATGTATAGGGTTAAAATATATTAGTCATATATAGTATTCAGAAAAACGTTTTTATTTTCCTTCTCTTTTTTTTTTTTTTTTGTTTTATTGCAGGCAACATTTATTTGTCATTTTTTTAATTTGTCATTTAATAATCTTTTCCTGGTACATTTATTTTTGGGGTTTTTTTTTAATTTTTTTTTATTTATTTATGATAGTCACAGAGAGAGAGAGAGAGAGAGAGAGAGAGGCAGAGACACAGGCAGAGGGAGAAGCAGGCTCCATGCACCAGGAGCCCGACGTGGGATTCCATCCCGGGTCTCCAGGGTGGCGCCCTGGGCCAAAGGCAGGCGCCAAACCGCTGCATCACCCAGGGATCCCTATTTTTGGGTTTTCATCAGTAACTTTTATGTGTTCATGCACCTCAACTGAGCATGCTCACTCACTAGGATTCCGTGGGCACTGTACCCTAGAACTAAAGATAGGCACTGAGCCTCTGCCACTCTGAGGCTGTCCCCTGAGCCAGCTCTCACTGCACTACCTGCTACACAGCATGCCAACCTCCATGGCTCTGCTTTCTGAAATTGGGGAGGCAGGAGGCTAGCATAGAGCTGGCTTTAGCCTTGAACAAAACTGGGGTCAAGTCCTGAATTGGCCTCATGCTAGGTATGTAATCAAGAGCAAGACACACATTTCTTTCTCAGGTTGCTCATCCATGAACCATGATAGCAGCACCTAATTCATATGATTGTTGTAAGGATTAAATGAGATAATGGTAAATACATTTTCAATATTACTTATAATGTCTAATAGTGATTATTAGAAGTGCTAATAGTGCTGAGCATCTATAAGTGCTTATTAAATGTGTAACTTCCTAAGCCCCATCTAGACAAAAGGATCAGGACCTCTTTGAGTGATTTCTACGTGCACTATAATATAAGGTCATGGTTACTATGCACACTATAGTTTTTTTTTTTTAAGATTTTGTTTATGTATTTATTCATGGAAGACACAGAGAGAGAAAGAGAGAGAGAGAGAGAGAGAGAGGCAGAGACACAGGCAGAGGGAGAAGCAGGCTCCCTGCAGGGAGCCGGACGTGGGACTCGATCCGGGGACTCCAGGATCACAGACCCGGCAGAAGGCAGCTCCAAACCGCTGAGCCACCCGGGCTGCCCCTGCACACTATAGTTTAAGGCCAACTGAAGTTAGCATTTTGTTCTAACGTAACACTGACATATCTCCCACATCCAGAACAGTGCTTGGCACATAGTAGTCACTCAACAAATAGTGGATAAAAAATTAAGAAATAAATTAATGAATACACGTTAGTATTAGTATTTCTCTTCCCACTTTATTTGTGATTGCCTCATTGCAAGTTAGACCCAA
Source organism: Vulpes lagopus (assembly GCF_018345385.1). Taxonomy (NCBI): domain Eukaryota; kingdom Metazoa; phylum Chordata; class Mammalia; order Carnivora; family Canidae; genus Vulpes; species Vulpes lagopus. Next base: position 42,833,684 of record NC_054830.1, read on the forward strand.
GAATTTAGATATTCTCTGTGTGTGTTGTGTGTGTGACAGAGAGAAACAGACACAGAGACAGAGACAGAGCTATATTACATAATTTTAAAACCAGCAAAGGTGAATTCTGTGTTCTTCTTACTCCTTCATATTTATTGTATTTGTCTCCCTTACAACCACCCAGAACACTAAAGGGTTATTACTCTCATCATCCCATTTCACATATTCCAAGGCTTGGAAATAAAATTGTCTTGCCTGGGCTTTCACATTACTGAAATTCACAACAAGGAATCTGACCCAGGCAGCCTCCACTCTGGGTCTGTGTCCTAACACCATGCAAAGTAGAATGCAGTATTTCTCCTCCCGTGAGGGCAGCCATAGTATTGGGACAGCTTCTTACTATCAAAATGAGAACAAAAATATCCTAAGTACAGATTCTACCTACTATCAAATCATTTGTTCATTGAGCATCTCATGAGGACGTACCATTTATCTAGCTATTTATCACAGATCTATTAAGTTTGACAGATATTCATTGAGCTCAGCTAGAAATATACAAAATATGCAGGGCTTCTGTCTTCACAGAATTTATACTCTATTAGGCAGTATGGTGGTATTGATTAGTACCCATTTTTAGTAGTCTTTTAAATATCAGATATAGAGTCATAATGATGACACTCTGCTAATATTTTTTACCTTCATTTTTTTTTAATTTTTATTTATTTATGATAGTCACAGAGAGAGAGAGAGGCAGAGACACAGGCAGAGGGAGAAGCAGGCTCCATGCACCGGGAGCCCGACATGGGATTCGATCCCGGGTCTCCAGGATCGCGCCCTGGGCCAAAGGCAGGCGCCAAACCTCTGCGCCACCCAGGGATCCCTTTACCTTCATTTTGAAAAAAATATCAAAATGTCAGAAAATTTCCAAGAATCATGCAAATAACTTCCACATAACCTGCACTCAAAGAATTCATTTATGTTTCATCAGTTTTCCTAGTGATGCCCTTTATCTTAAGAGTCCCATCCCAGATCACAGGTTGCACCCATTTGTCATGTCTTTATAGCCTCTTTCAATCTGGAATATTCCTCAGTTTTTTACCTATTTTGACTGGCATTTCTGAAGATTAAAAGCCAGTCATTTTGGAGAATGTCTCTCAGTTTGGGTTTGTCCAATGATTCCATATCATTAGACTCAGGTTACACATACTGACTGGAATATCACACAAGCGATGCCAATTTATCAGTGAATCTTGGGTGGTGGGGAGATACAGATCTATCCCATTAGTGATAGTATTAACTCTAATAACTTGATTAAGATGGTGTTTTCAGGCTTCCTTGCTGAAACATTATCCTTTGTAGAGAATAAGTATTTTTGTGAGTAGAAATTTTGAGATTAGGTAAAATCCCATTCCTTATACCACTTTCACCTACTGATTATAGCACATAGTGACAGTTCTTTCCTGAATTATTTTTTATTATGATAGCTGTCATATGGTGACTTTCTAATTATGTCATTTCTTCTACATTCATTAACTTGGTATTCTACTCAAAGGAAAAATTTTCCCTCTACTCCATTCATTCATTCATTTATATTTTGTAGGACCAGTTATTCAGTAGATTATAGTCCATTGCTATAGTTATTTTTATTTATTGTTGTTGGTTAGGTTGGCCCAGAGTTAGCTATCACAGAACTTTAAATCTAATTTTATGTCATTTTGACATGTCCCCATTATCTTTGGACATATCCCAACTTTCTAGCACAACAAAATGCTTCAGGTCATTTTATTCTTTTTTCTACTACAGCCTGTAATCAGCCATTTTCCAAGAATCTCTGATTTTTTTTTTTTTTAGTGGATAATTGTGTTTGTTGGTTTTTTTTTTTAGGAACTGTGATATAGGTGCTAAGTATGCTCATTGCCAGTGAGATATTGCTGTACCTAGGCAATACCAGTGGACACATACTTTTATATCTTAGATTTCTTTTTATATTTATCTACATGTACTGAATCAGGAATTCATACCAATATTTCTCATTCCAATCCAACAATGAGTGTTTATCCTAGCTTATTCCATTTCCATATTTGTATCTCCCTTTTCCAATAGTGAGAAAACCACCAACCCTATTATCTTTCAATATATATGTTTATTTGATCAATCCCCTGCATACAGAATAAAACTACCAGTTATTTAACCAGAAAGAGTGTTTTTATTTGGGAATAGCATAAAATTGAAATCTGGGAAAAGTAAGCTATGGCAAAACCATACGCAAGTCCAACAAAGGAGAGAAACATTATTTTATGGAGAAGGAGGAAGTTGGGAGGGATTGTTTTGTTTTGTTTTGTTTTGGGAGGGATTGTTTTGAATGGAAGAATATTAAAGAAAAGGAATAATTCAGGGTGATGATGATTTCTCATTGGCTGAATTGTAGGGGTAGTCAATTTCTTGTAGGACTTGCTTATCTTTCCCTCTTGAAGCCTGTAACTGACCATTCTTTCCTATTGTAGATTATTCTGTAGATGTAATTGACAGTGCTTCTTGTAATTCACAATGAATAGTATGCCTCGCCCTTCTAGGCTCCCCTTCCAGCATCCCAAATTTACTTTACTGAGGTTTCCCTTTATTAGTTTTCACACAATCAGCCTTCTGAACCCACTTGGCTGCTGCACAGCTGAGTCCCTCTCTTCACTTGGGCCTTGACACCATCTGGCTGCTACCGGTATCTGATACTCAGCTCACCTGGGCTCAAGCCTGGCTGCCTTCCAGGAAGAGAAGAAAAAGAGAGAAGAGAGCAATGGAACCATATCATTGCTTATAAAAACAAATTAACACTATTCTTTCCATTTATGCATACAAAAAAAAGAATCTAAGAGGTAAAACTTTCATGACTGCTAATCTGGCCCATCACAGCTGTTATTCCAGTAAAGGATTAGAAATTAGTCATCTCTTCTTTGGCTCTGTAAGGAGCTTTATGTGGGATGACTAATACAAAAACAAAGCATAGTATTATCTCAATAGTCCCAAAAATGCTTAAAAGCACAAATGGTATGGGAGGGTAAGTTGTAAATCAAATTCATTACGATCTCATAAGTCATCTGATTTGAATCTACTAATTACATGACAATCAATTTGTTGTAATAGTTTTCAGCAATGTCTCTAAACAAGAATACAAGGATTTAGAAGTATAATTTGGCAGCTGTAATTAACTACACACCACATAAATGGCCCCTTCATTACACAATTATATTTGCAATTATTCCCTTTATTCTTTAATTTTAAGTGAGAACATACAAATGTTGGAAAGCAAAATGGTAAACATCAAAATTAAGCTTGGACAATGAGTTTGAGGACTAGGTAGATAATTTTTTTTTAACCAAACAGGAATGTTAGACCCCAGTGGTCAAATAATTGGCACAAATTAAAAGAAAACCTGCTTAAATTGTTTGTCCACTTACAAACCATTTTGTTTTCCCTCTTTCTTATTTTTTAAATGAAACAAGTGGCTTTTGCTTAAAGTGAAGCAGAAGGCTCCCAGGTGCAATCGTCTCCTGAGAGAAGAGAAATGAGAATCTTCAGGAAAATAAAAATGTTTCATGCCTCCCTTTCATCTTCTGAAAGGTTACTTTTAAAAGTTAACTCCTGAAGAGAAACAGATGTGTCCAGAAATTAAGTATTCAAAGCCAGACCCAGAGAAATTCTTTTTGCCTCATATAGAAATGGAAGTGGAGACTTTAGTTCCAGGAACAATTCCTAAGAATTATTTGAAAGTGGGGAGCAGGGGAGATGGGACTGGGAGGGTTGGGGTTAGGGTGAGGCTCTTCGGTGTTGTTTGTTTTCAATCACAATTTCCCTGACAGACTTTTAGGTGTGTTAGGACAAAATATATGTTTTCTCTAGATATTCCCATTATGACATATCCTGATGAATGTCTAGAATAAATGTGGTTTCTTTCTGTTTGTTCTATTTTCTTTATTTTCTTGAGCATATGAGGTTTACTGCAAATATAGTTTCTTTTTACTATGGAAATATTTCCCCTCTTTAACCAATGTACCCTGGAAATCAGACCATAGTTTTCAATCAAAAATTGGATCTTTTTAAGATAAGTTACTTTGAAAGCTAATTTAGAAGTGTACAAGTATGAAAATATCAGAAAAATACAGAAATCAAGAATCTTGATGCATGACGCTTTTTCTGTCTTAACAAAAACAGCCATATTTAATCTACTTCATCATACATAGTATGTCATAGAAGAAGGAAAGCAATAATTCACCCACTGACGTTTTCAAAGATCTCCTTTCACCTATCCATTTCCAAAGGTTCCAGGTTCTATTTCTTTGTTGTTTCCTCCATTTTGTATCTCTTGTTCCACTTGAGCTCACACCTATCCTTTCAACCTGCACACTGGTTATTTCTGCATTGTGGTGAAATTTCACCCTAGTCCAAATATACCCAATGGAAGCTTTCTGCAGAAAAATACATCTCCTATTTTCGCCAGGAATCTAAACTTCCAGGTCAGATTGGATTTTCTTTGCATGTTCTATCAATTCCTATAAAATTCTCCAAAACTTTCTTCAACTTTTTTAGACTATGTCTACTGACAACCACTAATTATAACACTGATCATCTCAAAGATACTTAGTATCTTTCTCTTCCATCTTATTTCTACTTATTACCTATGAGATTCAGGGCAAGTTATTCAAATTCTCTAGACCACAATTTTTCCATCAATAAAAGTAGACTTTATACTAGCCCTCTATATTATTTAGGAGCACACCCAGCCACAATAAAACCATTTGCCTAAACAAGTAGGGAGGTGATTGTTTCTACCACTAGTCTTTCAATTGCCAAATCCCTCACGTTTGCTACCAGAGGTATATCTTTTTTCTAAAAGATTAATGTGGTTATTTTTTACAACTACCAAAAAAATACTAATTTTATGCTAAATACCATACTTCTTAATTTTCCTAGAGAATCACTAGTACTCCTTCCCATATATTCTGTAATACAGCATCAAAAACAACATTTGCTCAGCATTCTCCCATACTTTGTTCAATCTAGAATGCATTTCATTCTCATTCCTACTGTAACATCTTTGTGCATGATGCATCCTTCCACCTCTAGCTCAAAAGGCAATAACTCAGAACTGTTCCTACCTCTGAGCATAGCTGATCACTCACTTGTCTACATTCCATGCATCTTTATCTTTTTAAATCTCTCTGATATTAAAATCAAATACAATCTCATGTTATATGAGAAGAAAATACATGATGAAATAAAATAACCTACCTGTTAGTCACATGATTTCACACATATTGGCACTTAGTAACATTTGTTGAATCATTAATGCCTTAGATTCTACTGTAGTAATAATATGTATCTTCAGATATGGCATTATGTTTATAACTTTCTTGTGTTTCCAAGAGTAAGTAAAATTTGAAATGCAGGTACTTTAAAATTAATTCATTTCTTAAATTTGGATAAATCTGGTCAGTTTACAGAGAGCAAATAACTGATATTATGTGTGTGTGTGGATGTGGGTGTGTGCATGTGCATATTGAGGGTTGTTGTTTCTATCTGAAGCTTGGCACTACATAGACATACCCTAGAAGTGTATCCATTATAAGTCAGTGAAAGAGTTTCTCACAAAAGAACCGTAGCAGAGGACTTTGTTTAACTCACAGATTGGTTTTCTTGAAGGCTGCACAAGTTTCATGATTGTCATTGTTATACTTATACAACAACTAATATTCTTTGAATGCTTTAAATGTGCCAGACATGCACTGAATGCTTTTCATGTATTTTATCATTAATGTATGAATGATAGTTCATTCAACCATAGTTCAACAACCATTAAGTAAATAAAATCTATCTAAATTGTTAACCACAGTTCTCTCTAAAAGAAATACCAAAGGGAAAGTATATTTACAATACAAAGCACAACGTCTTAAAATTTTTATTTTCCCACAGTATCACTCAATATCTCACATCATCCCCAGGGATGCTTTCCAAACACTTTCCTCCCCCCAGTGCAAGCTCTAAAATTCATCCCTCCGTGTCAACCCAAACAAGCACCCTCATCACTCTTCTCTCCACTTTCTACCTGTGTGATGTTGGACAAGTTGTTTAAACTCATTGTGACACAATTTTCTCATCTGTGTAGTGAAGATGCCTACCAATTGTAATGAGGAAAGAAGTCAGCTGCAAGAAATGGTAATCCAGGGCAGCCCAGGTGGCTCAGCGGTTTAGCACTGCATACAGCCCAGGGCGTGATCCTGGAGACCCAGAATCGAGTCCCACGTTGAGTCCCACGTCTGGCTCCCTGCATGGAGCCTGCTTCTCCCTCTGCCTGTGTCTCTGCCTCTCTCTCGCTCTGTGTGTCTCTCATGAATAAATAAATAAAATCTTAAAAAAAAATGGTAATCCATTGTTCATACAATCTGATTATCTACTTTTTATACAACAGGAAGTCTGATAAGAAGTGGTCGTTGGCCTTGGTTTGGGAACTCAACATCTGGGTCTATGCTCTAATTTTCTGGGCTCCTCTCATTTTTACAAGATAGTTGCTGCCTCTTCAGCCACCACGTCCATCTTTCAGGCAAGGGAAGGGAAGAAGAAGGGAAGAATTGCACTGGTAAAAAAAAAAAAAAAAAAAGCTTTGCCCCAAATCCCCAACTGAAGTCCATTTATACCTCATTGTCCAGAACTGCTGCAGGGGAAGCTTGTAAGGTCAGTAATTTTCTTTGGAGCATTGCCATCAAACAAAATTGAGGTGTTTTTAATGAAAAAGAAGTGGGGAATATGATATTGAATACATAACTGCTAATGTCTCCTACACTACCTTCAAGATTGTCTTGGAGGTAAATGAACGAATTTAATACCAGTACAATATTTATAAGAGCGTCCAGCAATTAGTAGCTGTTTTTAATAATATACCCTCTCTTCCTCATCTTTTCCCTTATATCAATTTTCTGCTACAAGTAATCTTCTGCTGTTTTAAATGGAGATCCCACCCTGATGAGTTTCCCTTCTTCTCCCCTTATTCTTTACCCATGTGCACAATATGGCCTAGGATGGATAGGATACTGTACAGAGAATCTTACAAGTAATTATTTTCTAGTAAGGGCAAAGGAGCTTTTGAAAACTCTTTGGGTTTTTTTGTTTGTTTCTTTCTTTCACACACTCAAAGAAAAAAAGTGACCTAGGAAACATCAATTTAAAATGCTCATTTATTTAATACCTTGAGCTAGCAGATCAGAGTTAAAATTTGTTCTTCCCCAGTGGCAAGGTGAGGTAAAGATATGCATAATAAGACATATTAAGGTCATCAGTAGTGCTTCTAAACTTTGAAAATAAGAGCTTTTTGAAGTCTATAATTAATAAGCATTATGTTAATTAGGGCACTTCAATCTTAGAGGTTCCCTTCTTGAGTGAATCTTTGATGTGGAGGATCAGGGGAGTTCTTGACTATTTTTTATTGTAAATTTCAGTTAAGCAAAACGGTTGTCTATCACTACACGATCAGCTTTTTATTCAAATCTATCTCTTTTAATAAAAAAATCAGACTACCTGGTGTCATCAACTAAAAACAAATCTCCAATATTCCATGGCCGTGCCTTCTTGATCATTCAGAACTGATGCCACTTGATCCTTACTTGTGGAAACAATGTCATGCTAGCTCATAGGATCATCCTTGTGCTTACAGGGAATTTAAGAGCTACTATCTAAATACATGAATGACCCATAATGCATTTTTACATGTTGATAACACAGCGTATTCACATTCAGATAATTGGGTTTCAGTCTTATTACTGAGGCCAAAGCCCTGCCCCATAACAGGGTTCCAAAAATTGGGTCGTTTTTATGTTTTTTCCATTTACAGGTCATAGTTTTGCTAACCCGACTAGAAATAAATATGTTTGTTTGTTTTTTATGAGACTGTATTCAGTCCTTTTACTTACCAATTTAGCTATAGGAATAGAGGTATTCCATTCAACCCCAGTACTGTGACCTGCTGGTGAACATCTTAGAGGCCAAGATCTAGCTTATAGACTTTCTGTCATCTGGCTTTGACAGAGTAACAAATTCAAACTCATCACTAAATTGTAAACAAAACTAAAAACTAGAAATGGATAGAATGCCTATTTGTAGGCATCATATAGCAAGTAATGCAGTTATAAATTCTTGTTTAAAAAAAAGAACTGGGGCACCTGGGTGGCTCAGTTGATTGACTGTCAATCACAGTTCAGGTCTTCATCTCAGGGTTGTGAGTTCAAAGCACTGTGTTATGCTCCACTTAAGAAAATAAATAAATAAAAGAGCTAGTTTATCTGACTAGAATTCATATTTCCTTATACCACAGTTACTGCAGTTATATTATGATAGTTTGTGAAACCTGTTCTGTTGGCTTCCTGGTATTGTAGGCCTAATTGCCTTGATTATCTGTGCTCTATGTGCTTATGCCCTTCACCAATTTTTTTTAAAGATTTTATTTATTTATTCATAAGAGACACAGAGAGAGAGAGAGAGAGAGAGAGAGGCAGAGACACAGGCAGAGGGAGAAGCAGGCTCCATGCAGGGAGCCCGATGTGGGACTCGATCCCAGGTCTCCAGGATCATGCCCAGCTGAGCCACCTGGGCTGCCTGCCTTTCACCAATTTTTTAAAAAAGATTTATCCACCTACTTGACAGAGAGAGAGAGAAAGAGGGAGTGAGAGAGATCCACACATGAGTGGGGGAGGGGCAGACAGCAAGGGAGAGAATCCCAAGTAAACTCCATGCTCAGCACAGAACCCAGTCCTGGGCTGGATCCCACCCCCAGAGATCACGACCCAAGCTAAAACCAGGAGTCAATCAACTAACTGAGCCACCCAAGGTGTGCCTATGCCCTTCATTATTTATTGAACAATTGCCTACCACCCGTACCTGGGTTTACCCCCAAGCCTGGACTACCTTGAACAATCCATCCTAGGTTGGCTGTGTTAAGAATCCTTAAGGGGTGCATATTAAATATATAATTTACCCCTAGAATTCACATTCAGTACGTCTCAGTTGCAGCCAGTAATCTTTCTTTTTCTTTTCTCTATCAAATGCTCCAGGTGATTCTTATCTTTAGCCAAATATGGAAGCAGTGCCCTAGGTGGTATGATTAATTACTGGTATGATTAATTACCATATTCTGACTTGTCCCACTTCTTTACCTCTCTTTCTGACTAGGTCTACCAGCTTTCCTACTTATTTTCAAGGCTGAAAGTTTAAAAAGGAGGTCAGAGAAAACATTCAAGAAAATTTCAATGATAATAAAAGTTTTATTGAAGAACTGATGCATTTTTTCACCTTTGATGGAGCAAAAGCCATGATATAAGGAAGTAGACCTCTCCAGTGATCTTTGTTAAGAAGACTAATACATGGCCACTTTGTAGACTTAGCATATTATCAAGCATTTAATGGGTAGTTTTCTCAGATTTGAAAAATCAGTGTTATCACCATTATATCTACATCTATGCAGTGTTGTTGTTATGTGTTAGCACAGGATCTTATAACATCTGTGATGATAATCTCAAGACTTTGCAGATGCCTGATTTTTCATCTCTCCATTTTCATGTAGAAATAAGGGTATAACAGGGAGAATATAAGTTCTCATAAAAGTGAACCATGCCGGTAATATTTGGTTAAGGGCATACATTATTCTTTCATTTGACAAACATTTACTGAATGCATGTTATATGCCAGGCACTGTACAAAGGTATGATTTCTCATCAGTAGATAAGAGAAAACATACCCTTCTTTACTAGAATCCCCATACGAATTTATACTTTCAGATGGAAGAGATGGAAGAGACTTTTTAAAAATTTTTACTTAATTTTTTGACATCAATGTGCTAAGATATTAAGGAGAAGGTGAAGATATAATGATGAGATATTTAATGCAAGAAAATAAGGTAGTTTAGGAATCAGTGAAAGTTTCTAAGTGATAGTTGCAACATGTATTTTACCTCTGATTTTTTTTCTTCAAATAAATGAGAGGGTTCTATTTTGTTATGAAATTGAATTTAAAAAACAACAGAGGATTCTATTAACATGTTATGATTTGAGTCTCTCAGGAAAAGACCAGTTAATGCACAAGGACAACCACCAAAGCTAAAATGCTCTAAGCATCACTGACTGCTAGAACAACTGTGGCAAAGCCAGATCTTTTCTTCCTTCTGTTTTGAAACAAGTGGCCAACTGCAGTTAGCTTCTTTGCAGATAGTCAATAGAAATAGATATGAAAACTTTAAAAAAAGAGAATGAGAATATCTAGGTAGGCGTATGTGAGATTTTTTTTTCATTTTTATTGGCTCTGTTCTAGATACGTGACTCTAGAGAACATCAGAAATAGCATGGTTGATCAAACAGTACCATTTCTGTTTCTACATGAATCCTGGGAGATAAGTTACATTTTTTTTTACATTTCCAACTAGATTCAGTGACTCTATAAAAGCATATGTCTATAAATAATATTCAGGAAAGTAAAGAAGTAAAGGTTTGCTAATATTTTCTCATGTGCAGTAGTCACTGGTTCCACTTTATCAGGCTGTCTTGGACAAGGTTGTATACTAAAACCAAGACATACACATATGCAGTTTGATAGCTATTAAGATTGGTTAGGATTTTATTTTTATTTTTTCTAAAGATTATTTATTTGTCTATTTGAGATAGAGAGCGAGAGAGAGAAAGCAGTGAGGAGGAGCAGAGGGAGAGGAGAAGCAGACTCCCCACTGAGCAGGGAGCCCAAAACAGGGCTTGATCCCATGACCTTGAGATCATGACCTGAGCCAAAGGCAGATGCTTAATTGACTGAGCTATCCAGGTGCCCCAGGATTTATCTATTAATTACCATCTCCATCAAAAGAAATTTATAACAAACACAATACTTTTGGCGGAGGAAGACATGTATACTCTTTTGACTGAATTTAATTTCGAAAGTCAGAACTCTAACATGGGGCACCTGAGTGGCTCAGTCAGTTAAGTGTCTGCCTTTGGCTAAGGTCATGATCTCAGGGTCCTGGGATCAAGCCCTGTGTCAAGCTCCCTGCTCAACGGGGAGTCTGCTTCTCGAGCTCCCCCTGCCCCTCCCCTCTGCTTGTGCACACAAGCACGAGCTCTCTCGCTCTCTCTCTCTCTCTCTCTCTCAAATAAATAAATAAATAAATAAATAAATAACCTTTTCAAAAAAACCAACAACTCTAACATGATTTAGAATGTGAGCATGATGGGACGCCTGGGTAGCTCAGTGGTTTAGCACCTGCCCTCCGCCCAGGGTATGATCCTGGAGTCCCGGGATCAAGTCCTGCATTGGGCTCTCAGCATGGAGGCTGCTTCTCCCTCTGCCTCTCTCTCTTTGTGTTTCTCATGAATAAATAAATAAAATTAAAAAAAAAAAGAAACCAAATACTTAAAAAAAAAAAAAAGAATGTGAGCATGAACCTGGAAGCTTGTGATAGCTCTCCTGACCAGTTCAAGTTTACTCACATAACTATTACTTATCAACAACAGAGAACAATGACTCCTGTCCTGTCCTGTAAGGGATAGGGTGACAGCAAATGCATACATACCTGTGCTGATACATTAATGTATTAATTTAGCTACTAAATTTATTTATTCATAAATAAAGGAGGCTGCTGTGCTTCAGAGACTATGTTAGGAAATGTGAACACAAATGAGAATAAAACTCAAGTATCTGCTGTGATAACAATTGTATTTTTGGTTAGTGAAATGGATAATAAAACACTAAACAAAGATATTCATACATTATAAAAATTTGAGTGCATGTTATAGAGGAAACAGAGGCAATTCAATAGAGACACCTTTGGAAAGGTTTGGAGGGGTCACATAGGAAGGGAAGGGAAGAGAAGTTTTTTTATGTGTGGTGATCTTTAAATATTTGAAAAGTGAGAAGAGAAGCCAGCCATGAACTAGCAAGAGTAAAAGTGTCACAGCCATTTGCCAGACATTGAGACAGAAGAGTGCCTTTAGTTTGAAGCTCATTGAGGAGATCAGTATGTTTGGAGTTTAGAATCAAAGTAGAAGAGGGTCGAAGGTCAACTGGAGAAGTACCCAGGTGCCTCTTGATTTTATATAATTCACTGAAAACAAACTGTATAAAATCTTCTTAGCAGTTGGGGATTTACAGAAGATACAATAAGAAAAGATTATAGATGTATGGGTTTATTTAAAAACTAAGAAACGTGATAGTAGGTATGATTGTTGGGCTTCAGTCAAAGAAGTAAACTGTTCTGATGCTGTGGAGTGAGGGAGTTACTATGGAGATTGGACCTTAGGCAAATATGGGAAAGGGTTAAGAGAGTGATGCAAGGTTGTCACCTACATATCCTGTGTTGAGTTGAAGGTGAAGGAGGGTGAGGACAAACTGGAACCTCTTGCACTGGTCTTTCACAGCCTCCGCTTTTGATGATATAGGTAATCTGTTCGGTGAGGTGCATTCCTATCTGTCCCAGAGCTCAGGAAAACCAAAAGAGAAGAGGCGGAAGGATCTTCAAGGAGCCTCTGGTTTAGATGCTGCCCCCACACCAGCAAGGTGAGTTGGAGAGTGAGTCAACAAGGCTACCTAGGAGCAACCCTAGTGGCTAGCATCCTACACTGACCTTCAGAGTGTAAAAACTGCCTGCTGCTCCACTTCCACTTCCTAAATCTCCCATAAAATGTCTTCTTTTAATCTGGAACCAGATAAGGAAGGGAACTGGGGAAATGTAGCTATAGTGTAGCTAAAGGTTAAAAAAAAACTGGTATGGAAATCATTTTTAGTGAAAATGGCTAAACTTTGTAGTAGCAGTGACAGTGGTGGTGGCCGTTATATACAAGTGTGTTCCAGGGAGCTTGTTCTTATAAAAAGAGATTTGATTCTTACATGCTCTTTGTTCTCTTATTTTATTAGACAATAATCTTTCCTATTCATATAAACTTTTGTTTTGATCATGTATTATACTGTTAATAATGTAAAAAAATGACTTTTTACCCACTTTACTTTGAGCTACATGTAGCTCCAGGGTATTAAAGTTAAAATTTTAAATGTAAATGATGGAAGATTATGTGTATGATCACAGTTGCATGATATTCAAGAACACACAGAATTAGATCTCAGAAAGTCTCAAAGCTAGAGGAATCTATAGACCCCGTGGTTTTCAAATAATATTTTCATCATAGATGATAGGACTTCTTTATGCAGAACCAAAAAATAAGGAGAGAAAAAGCCTAACCATAGCTTTGATTGAGGCAAAGGTAGGAAATTGAGTGGCACCTGTCCTTTCCCCTCTGTAGCCCCTGAAAGGGCTGGTAGGGAATCAACAGTTTAAATATGTGATTTCCCAAGCCTACTTCTGTCTCATTTTTTCTCCATTTGAAGCAAAACTCTGCACCTCTATTGCAGCCTCAAGATATATGCAACCACACAGCACATAAATGGGAAACAGTAGTTTCATTGAAAATTTTAAGTGGAGATGGGGGAAGATGCTTACTCTTGAACACCCACTGGCCACACTGCATTAAAATACTCTCTAGGGGCACTTGGGTGGCTCAGTTGGTTGAGTGTCAGACTCTTGATTTCAGCTCAGCTCTCAGGTCATGATCTCAGGGTTCTGAGATGGAGACCTCTGTGGGCTCAAGCTCAGGGGGAGTCTGCCTCTCTCCCTCTGCCCCTTCCCATGCTCGTGCACCTGTGTACCCACATGCACTCTCTCTCTCTCTACATATATATACATATGCACATATATGTAATAAATCTTTTTTAAAAATGCTCTTTAAACATTTTCCTCCAGAGTTTCCTTCTGCCATAAACCCCTTTCATGATTCCCAACATAATACTCTCAAAATTATAAATAATATAATAATAATAACAGCAGTCTTTTATTGAGTGCTTGGTGTATTCTAAGCATGGTGCTAATTACCCCCTTTTTATTCTCAAAACAACTCTACTAAGAGTTATTATTATTATATCCTGTTTTATAGGTAGGGAAACTGAGGCAAAGAAAGATTAAGTCATTTGTCCAAGGATATGCAGGTAATAAATGGTAGGGGGAGGATAAAATCCTAGCAAATCTCAGGGTGATTTCTCCCTAAGCAAGACAATTACCAAGAGATGTATTTGGAGGCCTTACACTCCACCAACTGAAGAAGCTACTCAAAGTATTCACCAAACAAAACCAGTCACCTCCTGGGGGTTGGGGAAGAAGAGACTCATAGTGTCTTTTGAAGAAAATACAGCATTCCCTATGATATTACAGCTGCTAGAAAACCACTAGATCCTTTGACCTTGCTGTTTGGAAATCAGAACTTTTCTTTAGCAAGTCATCAGCATCCATCTGTTGAACAGAAGTATGGAGGACTGAATTTTCCAGTGCTGCTGCCAACAACATCTACCATCCCAGAAGCTGCTATTATAATGTGACTTTGACATCCCTCTATCGAGAGATGGGGTTCATGTTCCCACCTCTTGAATCCCAGTGGGCTTGTGTGGCTTCGGTGAAAGTAATCCCAAAAATCTTTCAACGCTAGCTTCCCCCTAGCTCTTTTGGGACACTTGCTCTTAGAACTCAGCTGTGATTCTGTGAAGAAACCCAAACTAGCCCACACAAAGAGGCCAAGTAGAGAGGCAATATGTAGGTGTTGTGGCCAACAGCCCAGCTCACAGCCCAGTCAGCAGCTGATCAACAACCAGACATATGAGTAAAGACACCTCCAGATAATTCCTATCCTGAGTGTTCAAGCCATCCCAGCCTTTCAGGCTACCCAGCTGAGGCCCTAGTCATTACTGTACAGAAACAAGTAATACGGGCTATGTCCTGTTCAATCTCCTACCTATATCTATGAGCAGGATACCAGAGTAATTTATGTCAGTAAGTTTGGAGGTGGCTTGATACACAGCACTAGTAACTGAAACCTACAGTGAGGAAACAGGTTCAAGGAAGAAGTGAGCCCTCATAATTCCTAGAACACATACTCAATATGCTCTCAAAATGTTCACTGAATCTAACTGCAGCATAGCAACAAAACCAGTATATCTTGGTACCACCCTGTCGGTTGCACCACAGTACTTTCTCCAATTAGGCTTAAAAGTCATAAAAAAATAAAAAAGGAGATTTTGCTATACCAGTTATTAAAATCCATGGCAACCAGGACTTTTAAAAATATATACTATATGCTGAAGTTCTTGAAAATTGTTTGTTTCATGAATAAGTTAAATACTCTTCCAAATATTTAATTTATATTTTTAAAGTATTTCTTGGCTTTTTGTTCCCACTCTACATGCCTCCTACATTGATTTCTCACTCCATATTCTATATATTCCCCCTCTCCCAGTCAAGAAGTTTTATCCAGCTTTCCTTTCAGGCTTATGTAAGAAATAGGTATAGTGAATATACTTTTTCAAACCTGGCATGCTTCTTGGTAACAGATTCTGCTATAGCTCCCTATCCCCACTGAGAATCATTGCCTTATGGCACTGCTTCAGAAATCATTTTTATACTTGTAAAAAGATGAATACTAGCTTACTCCCTATCCAAATTATGATGATTTTCTAATTAGTTGGGTCCAAATTACCCATCCATTATTCTCTCCCAGATTCCCTGCCATCCTCTACTATTTCTGAACAAACATCAATTGTGCCAATGTCTTGAGTAGTGTCGATCTAAACTGAAATGGGTCCAGCTTCCTTAGTATCATCACCAACTGTCTTATTAATTAATTAATGATGCTGTGAATAATAAAGTACTAGTGTTGTTAAACCAGGAAAAAAGCAGTAGGCGGCAACAGCAGCAATTGCTCTGCCACCAGGGTATGTATCAGCTGCCTAGAGGGATAAGGTGAAAATTCTCGTTTAGGTGTTAGGACAAAGCAAGCAGGGAATATAATACTAATTAATCTCCGTTGGGGGCAGCACCCTTGACTGAATTCTTTGGAGGTGAGATGTTTCCTCAAGTTGCTGAAGTGGACTTTTTTCATATGAAACCCAAGGTTTTCACTATTTGGTGATGTAATGAGAGAAATGCTGACTCTACCTGTGTTTGTTCAGAAGCCCTTTCAAAATTTGGGAATAAACGTAATTCATTGGACAGGTCACACGATGAATAGGTTTCACGGTCTACTCTGTCAGCTTTATGATGCTGAAAAGTGAAGGTAGAACAAAAAGAGTGAATACTGGGGATAAAATACAGTGAGTAATAAGAGAACAATGAAGCCATCCCTGTTGAAAAGAGCTTTTACTCTAGAGTATTGAACGGCAGACTTATTTTTTCTCTTCTCTAGTCCATGTGAACACAGTCTGAGAAGACAGTCATCGCCTGAAATGATTGATGTTATTTCTGAGAGTTTGTCACCATTACCACAAGTATGATCTAGATTACTTTGTTTGCTCAGCTGTTCCTGGCCCTGTTCCTCTTGCCTCAAACCAAGCAAAATGAGAGGTGTAGGAATCATAGGATCCATCAAGTGCCTGATGGAGCCCCACATTCAGGCCTCCCTCCTCCTCTACTCATCAATCTTCATTGTCCTGGCAAGAGGGTTATGTCTGCAGAGTACATGCCACCCTGAAGCTGTGCAATACAGCAGTGCTTTCTGAGGATGCTAGCTTAGTGTGATTAAAGGTCTCTGTTCATTCAAGGAATAGGGTGAGCAAGGGTTAGGGCATGTATCTGGCAGTTTTTAGTATCTCTTTTGTGAAAGGCACTAAGCTATATCTTGACATATATCATTATCCTCTTTAAACCTTGCAATAATTCTTTGAAGTATATACCATTTTTGCAGTTTACAGATAAAGAAACTGAGGCTTAGAGATGGTAAATAATTTGACAAAGGCTAATCAATTCCTAGTAATCGAACTCTAAACTCCAGAAGTATGAGGATCTTGCCAATTTTTGCTCACCGTTTTGTCCTCATAGTGTCTAGCTTGGTACCTGGCACACAATAGGCATTCAATATTTGTCAGGTGATTAACGAATGGATAAATAAATGAACAAATGAATTGTCAGAACAAGCATTTGTGCCCAAGGCTCTGATTTCATGATAGATCCCTGTGATTGACAAAGTAAAGCAAAGAAACAACACAAACTACATAATCAACATACATTGTGAGAGAAAAAGAGAAATAGAATTCATTATGAGTTGACCCCATTTGTTGAACTTTTTGAGTTTGACATCTTTTTGATGTGCAGAACAAGTACAAGACTTGTCAGTTTTTTATTTTATCTTTTGAATTGTTTTTCTGTATGAGGTGCTGTGGCTTGATGTTAGTTATCTGGCCAGAAGAGTTGAGAATATAAGGGAAGGGAGAAGAAATGTGTGGGAAATATCAGAAAGGGAGACAGAACATAAAGACTCCTAACTCTGGGAAACGAACTAGGGGTGGTGGAAGGGGAGAAGGGCGGGGGGTGGGGGTGAATGGGTGACGGGTACTGAGGCGGCACTTGATGGGATGAGCATTGGGTGTTATTCTGTATGTTGGTAAATTGAACACCAATAAAAAATAAATTTATTTTAAAAAAAGAGTTGAGCTAATGTTGTAAGTAAAACATTTAAATTAAAACTTCAAATATCTCCTCAACTTATAATTAAATGTACCATATGGTTCTATTTTACTGAAAGTCGGGGCCTAATTTAATGTTTTCCATTTTCAGCAACAAATTTTATTGGCTTGTTTTCAATCATTTTTATGTCAAGAAGACAATTACAACCAAGGCAATATTTTGAGATTATTAGACAGAAACAATCACTTACCTGGGGATAAAAATATTGGTTTTGGTGTGGATATATCATTGTTTAAGCTCATTCAAGAATAAAAAACAGTCGCTTGGCTTAACAATTGTTATGTCATTGTAGGAAAGGCTCAAACTTTTCCCCAGTTCACATCATCATACTTTTCTATTTAATTTGAATGCAATTTGAGACAAAATGCTGATTTTCACAAAATTTAACAGATATGGGTGAGCATTATTTGGGATGTCTTAAAAATGCCCAGTAAGCAATTTATAAATACAAGGCCAACATTTATCATCTGAGACACTTCATATCAACATTCCAACGTGAGAAAAGCAGTATGCGGACAGGATTAATTAATATTTTAAAAAATAGTGTTAAAGACAATTCCAGTTATCTGCCCACTTTGTTCTAGGTCTGCAGATATGTTCAATGGCTATTGTTGACTTCATTCTAAGCCATTTGATTAACAATTATAAAAATAAATCATAGTTTGTAATCTTCCCCACCAAATATATGTTAGGTACAACTTTTCCTACAGACATTAGTCAGTGACTATGTAGGTATTTGTCAATATGCTTTATAGCCTTAAGTCTACATTTGTTTGAAACACTGCTGTAGCTGTTCTATCAGAGACGTGAATGGCAAAATCTCTGCCCTTTAGAAACACATAATATAAGGCAGAAACTCTCAAGGATCTAATAATGCCAAAAGAGAGAATGTGAATGAGGGGCAAAATGACTATTACCAGATCCAATGAGAAGTCATTGTGCATAGACAGGGATTCATGTAAAAGAGATACTTTAACCTCTAAATAAAAACTAGGATTTAGAGTGGTTAAATAATTTACTTATACCTGCATTGTATAATTCTGTGCATATGTATGAAAAAAAATAAGATGGACCCAAATCTAGGTGCTGACTTGGGATAGTTACATAGTTACATGACATATTAAGCTGAAAAGGCATGTTTTATTCACCCAACAAATATTTAAGTGCTTACTAGGTACCAAGAACTTCTCCAACTTCTGGATATATCAAAGAGCCAACAAAGTCCCTGCTCTCATGGAACTTACATTCTACTATAATCCAATTTATGTAACAAAAATAAAAATAAATGAAAAGATCTATGTACATATGAGTAAATCTATTTATGTAACTGAGTAGTAAGCATTCTGAAAGGATACTCGCAATATAGGTAAGTGGTTACTTCTGGAGAACAAAGTAGGAGTGAAGAGGTGATGATGGGAACCTTGACATTGTTTTTACAATGATGTATTATTTAAATATTTTAAAGCAAGACTGTATCCATGCTTTACTTGTGCTTGAAAATAAAACAGAAAAGAAAGAAGAAAAACAAAAGAAATAAACAGAGAGGAAGCATTTTGTACACAGGGAATAATTCTAACAAGAATTGAAGATGCAAATGAGAGTGAGCAGCTTGTCGAAGTTTACAAAGAATATGCCCTGATCCTTTCCATAATCCTGAAATTTGCCAACAGAGGGAAGTTTCTCCCGAATCACGGACCCATAGAGAGTCACATGTGTTTTCCACAGTGTGTAACATCATGTCTCTAGTTTGCTGCCATTTGAGTTTTCAGTGTTTTATATTTCATTGGATGGACCTGAAAAAGAAAGAAAGAGTGTCATCTTGAGAGGCAGTGGGAAAGATAACCAACACTGCTGAAGTGAGACATTGTTTTAAGGCTGTTGACCAGTTTTGGTACTGGATCAATGACTGGCTTTGATCATCAGCCTTGTAAGGAATTATTAGAATGATTCAGACTTGAACCTCAACAAAATAACAGATTGCTACATATCAAGATTCTCTCAGGAATAATTTCAAGTATTAATGTTGAATTTACCAAGTCACATTTGCCTACTCTTAAAAAATAAGAGGAGAAAATAAAAGAAAGAAAAAAGAAAAAGACAGATTGTGCCTAGAAAGTGCATCAATTCTGATCTGCTGGGTTTATGAAAGGCCCTTGTAGGGCCTGGCAGTAGGGTAGAAGTATGCAGATACAATTAATAAATGGCCCAGTGCAAAAGCAAGTTAAAAACTTAAAAAGCGTGTCAATCACCGAGATGGTATTGCTAGACCATGCCCTGTGTGCAAACACCTTCATGTCAGTGTTGGGGAAGAAAAACTTCTATTTCTGGCTTTATGATGTTCCATTTTGACCTTTTATTTTGGCATTACTGAAGAGAAGCATAAGATGAAAGATCAGATGGCATTGAATAGCTTCTTATGTACCTGATTAATGCAGAATTCTTTCTAGCAAGCCTGTGGTCTATATATAGAACTTGCTGCCATGGTGTGCAGAATGAAATAGTCTCTCCATAGTCAGGAAGGTCTGTGTCAGGGCTCATGCCAAAGTGCTTTGCTTGTGGGAGAATTGAGCAGCTCTAGTAGAAAGTGATCTAGTTTATGAGGCCAACCCAGGACACACTGATCTACTCAGTGCGTCAAACGACAATTCACTATTACTCAGTGTATGGCAAGTGCCTTATAGAAGTTTCCAGAATCCATGTTTCTAGTTGTCTTGTCTCAAAATAAAGGTAACCATACTATTTCTGAAAACTTCAAGTTGCCATTTAGCCACCGGGCAAATTTGCCTTTACAGGGGTCAAGAATTTATGTTCATTTCCTCACTTAAACAGTTACAATAAACACATTTTAAATTTTGATCATTTTTGAGGAGAGGCTTTTAAACTGTGAAATAAAATTAATAGCATTTTTATTTTTTTATTTTTTTACGATTTTATTTATTTATGACACAGAGAGAGAGAGAAAGAGAAAGAGAGAGAGAGAGGCAGAGACACAAGCAGAGGGAGAAGCAGGCTCCATGCAGGGAGCCTGACATGGGACTTGATCCCAGGTCCCCAGGATCAGGCCCTGGGCTGAAGGCAACGCTAAACCACTGAGCCACCCAGCCTGCCCATTAATAGCATTTTTAAAATTTTGATTTTATAATAGTATCCCACGTATAGTATATAAACAATTGGAAAACTGAAAAGAAAGCATTTGAAAGGCATTTGGGATGTTGGAAAAATGACAATAAATGGCATTTTAAATGCCCATTCAGTGTATCATCAAAACTGGCGTTTTATGGAAGGAACGCCAAATTTTAAAACATTGTTTTTTCATTTGGTCCTCTCACTTATACAGCACTGTTCCCAGAATCTAAGGTAATTCTTTCCGAGCAATGTGTTATTGAATATCTAACAATCTCCTAATATTTTTGTTTACATTATCAGCACCAGCAATTTGACTCATCAACCAATATAACTAAAGGAGATAAGAGAATTGGAAGAATTATTGTGTGCTTTGTTAGTATGGGAAGTGCAGATGCATGGGCTCATGATCAAAATAAACTGGGAAGACACAGTAGTGCACCATTGTGAAAGGCTCAAATGTTCCATTAAAATACTTCTGATGGCTCAACCAGCCTTCTCCTTCCAGATCAGATTTCAGATCATTTCTATACAAACACCTTCACCCAGCACACTTTCTTCTAGCCATGGAAAACAATACTCGTCTTATACCTTTTCTTATTTTTTTAACAAAAAATTTATTTTTTATTGGTGTTAAATTTGCCAACATACAGAATAACACTCAGTGCTCATCCCGTCAAGTGCCCCCCTCAGTGCCCGTCACCCATTCACCCCCACCCCCCGCTCTCCTCCCCTTCCACCACCCCTAGTTCGTTTCCCAGAGTTAGGAGTCTTCATGTTCTGTCTCCCTTTCTGATATTTCCTACCCGTTTCTTCTCCCTTCCCTTCTATTCCCTTTCACTATTATTTATATTCCTCAAATGAATGAGACCATATAATGTAACAATACTTTTCTCACACAAATCTCCCCAGTAATTTTTCAAATACTTTGAATCTTTTTTGTTATTGTCCTGGTAAATAAAAAGTTTTATAGCATGTGAAAAATAGAAAGTTAATGGAATTATTAAAAGGCCTTTAAATTTTGATGGTATAAGAGTTCAAGAAAAATAAAACATTTCCTTAATATGATATTATAAGTCATCAAGACCATTTCAAAATCATTTTGCTACTGGTGAAAAAAATGATAGTAAATCTCATTAAATACTCCTTTCTAAGGAAATTTCATTTTTTTAAAAAAATCAGAATATAGATTTTCCTCTTCAACTATTAAAATGTTTCAGCTGCAGGTATGATATTATTTTCTTAATGTAAAGTAGAATTTGAAAGCACTTTATCTTTGCATTTATACAGGACAGTATGCCCACTAATGAATGAAGTGAGACAGAAAATGAAACCCATGACATTTTCTTGATTTCAGTAGGTTAATGAGAGCAGTAATAAATATTTGTTGCAAATTATAAAACAGATGGTCTTTGTTAGAAATACCTCATCAAGTAGTAGTGAACTGAACTGAGTATCTGCATGTTTGATCAAGAGGAGAGATCAACACTTCTTCAATCTTTGGATCCCTTCTAAAAATGAGAATATTCACTTGGGACATTCATTGATTAAAAGTGACAGACAGAGAATCTTTCACAATGGTTATTTCTGTTTACTCATAAAAAGAGATATAAGTATACAAAATAAAATAGAGCAAGTATGTCAGGAGCCTTGACAGATGACTTGTGTTGAGCTATTTTTTTTTCCATAAGGTCTCCTGATTTAACTTAATGGTGGAAAATAATTTTGTTTGTCAAGGGAAGTTTGTGCATAATTATGTCTAAGTCTCAGATAGTTTCCCCTTTAGAGACACATGAAGATTATTTAATAATACATTTCCATACTTAAAATGGATTAGCATGTCAAAAGGGCAGGCTTGGTGTACAACGGCTTTCAGAAACATTGTGTAATGCCCCTTTTTTCAATTAAACAGGCATGTATCATAAGCACTTATTGTGTGTAACAAATGAAGGAAGGAATAGCTAGCTGTAAAGATGAATGAGATTTTGCACTGGTCCCAACTTAAAGGTGTTTTAAAAAATGGTATAGTTCTAAGAAGAACCACAATTGTTACTGAGTTAGTTCTTCTCATGAAATAGAATTCAAAACGTTAACTCAATTTCCTTTAAGCTGTATGTATGCTTAACAAATTGTGAAGAACTCTGCTAATTCTGTAGCTTGTTAGCTAACTTTTTTGAAACGAAGACTTTGTGGAAAAACACATCTGTGCTCTCTTTAGTCTCTGCTATGTTTCCCATGATATATGAACAGAAAGTCTTAATACAGTAGCAGTGATGATTGATCGATGCACCATATTTATTGGGCACCTACTGTGTTCCAGGAACATGGTGTTCAGTTTTCAATTAACTCATTCGCAACCTATAAACTTTCTACCACTAATTAACTGTTTGAAATTAAAAATAAATTAGCACACACAGGATATCCTATAGTTGCTAGTTTCATTCTTTTCAAATTAATGAATATTTGAATATAGCTAGATAGCACCAAAATAATAAATTCCAGTTTTTATGCTATTGCAAGTACATCATTTGATAAAGCAATCTTTGGGGGAGATGTGAATTAGATTAAGTTGAGGAATGCATCTGTTTGTAGTAGGAA
The DNA here is from genome assembly GCF_018345385.1 of Vulpes lagopus. Taxonomy (NCBI): domain Eukaryota; kingdom Metazoa; phylum Chordata; class Mammalia; order Carnivora; family Canidae; genus Vulpes; species Vulpes lagopus. Next base: position 42,856,956 of record NC_054830.1, read on the forward strand.
ACTGAAGATTATTTGACTACGTTATTGATATTGTTGCCGATCAAATAGTCATTATGATTACATCGGGCAGTTGGAATTGTTCCAATGCTGTTATCTTATAAACTTACTGCGTCCAAATCTAGTTACTCTGCAGTATTTTCTTTAATATACTATAACATGTCTTTTCCTCCTTTTAACAGCTATGTTTTGTCCCAGTGTGAATATGATCTAAAGATCAATTTTATTAATCCAGCCCCTTTCCCATTTTAAATGCTTAATTAAATCATCACAAAGTGTACTGTTTTCCTGTGAGAATAAGATTCATTTCCTTAGCCTTTCTTTTCAACCTACTAAATCTCTGAAATAGTCACCTTCATAGTATTTCCTAAACTGTATATTTTCCAAATCTATTTTCTTTTCCTTAAGGAATTCTATAATGTCTAATGACCAATCCTATACTTCCTCTAAGTCAGGTCAAATTGGTAATGATGTCCTGAATTTGATTTATTTCCTATTTTTCTAGAAACACAACCAAGAATCTTTCCTTTACTCACTGCCACCTCATACTGCATTGCAGGCTTTAGAAATTTCCCCACAATTAGGTTTTTTTTTTTTTTTCACAATTAGGTTTTAGATTACGTTTTTTATTTTTTGTCCTTTTCTGACTATCCAGTTGAGTATCTTGCTGTAAGATTGTTTACTCAGTGTTATAAATATGTTGGTTGATTTGTGGTCCAGTAACCAAGTGATACATATCTTGCGTCCCCTGAAGTCACCATGTCTAAGGAAAAAGAATGACTTAAGCAAAACTAGAGGGCAGTATAGAAACCACAGCTTAGTTTTATTTCTGAAGGAATGACAGGTGTTTTATTTATTTTTTCAGGCTCTTTATTTTTTATGCTTTCTTTTTGTAAGCCCAATCACTGAGTTCCTTTAACAACAAACAAATAACAACAACAATAATAATAATAATAACAACAACAAAACAAATTAGTCATTTCAGGGAGAAAATTGGAAAACAGTAATTAAATTGTATTTAAATATAGCTGCCTTTTTGTGTCCTATATTTGTCAACTTAATATTTTTATATATGGTCTAGAACATATTCATCTGACAGAACTTTCCTCAATGATGAAAACCTTCTAATCATTATTCACTGGCCATATGTGGCTATTCGGTACTTGAGATGTGGCTAGTGTGCATGAGAAATTCAATTTTTAATTTAATCTTTAAAATTAAATTTAAATGGCCACATGTGGCTCATGGATGCTGTATGGGACAACACAGTTCTAGAATATGAATATAATGGGTAATTCTGAAATCATTATTCAAATTATAATTTTGAGGAGGATTTTCATTTGTCTTTTAAGGAAGAATGATCTTAATTATTCTTTAATATAATCACAATAGTTCTTTATTGTAAGCTTTACTATGTGTCTTAAAAAAGATAAATGTTTAAACATTAGTAATATTAGAGCCTGACTATATCACTAAATTCTTAAAACTGACCTCTAAGGTAAGTATTCCTTTAAATGTATTTAACAGAAAAACTGAAAAACCAAACTAAGGCTTAGAAAAGTATTTTTCCTAAAGCCACACAGCTTTAACATAGCAGGACTTATCTGGAATCCATGTATTTCTGATTCCAAGTTACAAGATCTTAACAACTCTGAAAAGGTATTTTTAACTGCCTGCTGTTTTCCAGACTTTTCTCTGTGGACAATCAAAAGAATAGAAATCAAATTTTAAAATTTCTACTGACACCAATGTGAAGTCATATATAAATACTTGTGACAGTTTTTTTATAGTAAACCCATCCAAAGGTCTAAACCAAATACACAAACTCAAAGTCTACACACCTATATCTATATGCAAAGTCTAAAACAATAAGCATGTTTTCAAACTTCATTCTTTAAAAATCTTTCTTAGAAAACCCTTACTCCTGCTTGATTTAAAAAAAAAAAAAACTGAAACATCTTTTAAGTGCATACATGAACTGGCAGGAAAGTAAGGAAAATCTTCTCCCGCTCAAAAACACAAAAGGACCAGAGGCTGACAAGCATGGATGGGGCAGCTGTGCTAGTCATACATGCTAATCCCTAGTGGCCCAGAGTTTTGCTACTCAAAGTGTAGTCTACATAACAGCACCAACCACATCAATTGGTTAGGGGGAAATAAAAAATCTCAAGGGCACCTGACTGGCTCAGTTAAGCGTCTGCCTCCAGCTCAGGCTCAAGTCTTGATCTCAGGGTCTTGAGATCGAGTCATGTTGGGCTCCCTGTTCAGTGGGGAGTTTGCTTCTTCCTCTCTCTCTGCTCCTCCCCTTGTTTGTTCTTTCTCTCAAATAAACAAAATCTTAAAAAAAAAAAAAAGGAAGGTGCAAAAAAAAAAAACAAAAACAAAAACTCAGACCCTATTGGAGACCTACCAGAGAATCAGAATCTGCATTTTTCACATAATCTCCAGAGCATTTGATAGGAATTCACTTATAAGATAGTGGTTAGTAGTTATCTCTGAAGCTTTTGGAAAAGAGAGTGATAGAAGTCTAATGTTTAGGATACATACACTCATACATACATATATAGAGAGGAAGGAAGGAAAGGAAGGAGGGAGTTATCATAAAGGAAATAAAACAGAAATTATAAGATATCTACTACAAGAAAACAAAAGTTCAGTTGAAGGCTGAGGGATATTTTATAGTGACCTAACTTAGAAATCTTTACTGTTTTCAGTTTGGTTATGTTTCTTGGTTTCCTAGTAATTAATACCAGTGAGCCTTCAGTGAGTTTTTGTAATCAATGTAATATAAAGATTAATGAAAGGCAGTATCATCTGGAGGACTGAATAGCATAAACATTTACCCATTCCTTCTCCAAGATTCCCCCAATATCATTCTCCCCTAATTAATCTGACAATATTGGCTCATTTTTCACTGTATGGAGTTTATTGCCTTTGTCAACTCAGTAATGTTCTCCACTATTAAAAACATAATGAAATACCCAAACTAGACAATCTTAAGAATGCTTCGCCACTATCATACAAGCATAGAATTTTTCAATGGTAGTAGGATACAAAATCATTGAAAATATTTTGCTTGGTTTTAGAAAAAATACCATGTAACTTTGTGATTTGTGGTTTACCCCAGTAAACATGGTATTTATAATATATCTTCATATTTTGCAATTTTGAAGATGAACAAATTGTTCAAATGTAGTAATTGGATATTCCTTGAACTTTACCCATTGAACATAATATTTACCCATCGAGATTCTTTCTTCCTTTTTTATTTTCCAGTTTAATGAAATTCAAGGCCTATTTTAAACACACACATCTTAGGTTGAATTCTTATTAATATGCATTATATCTATTATCATTTGATCTTACACACATACTACATAGAGACATCCTTTCTACTGTCATCCTTACTATGTAATTCTGGTGAGTTTTGGTGGTAGTGTTTATATCTCATCTCCTTCAATAGATCTATTCTAAAATACACAGTTCTCTTATGGGGCTTTGAAATGATGTAAAAGATGTAAGTCTTTCCCTCAGTTCTTATGGTTAAATTATGTATAGTTCCATTGATTTTTCACTTTTATGCAATAGAACTAGGGAGTTCTTACCATTGACCTAATAATAAATGTGCTATTAAATGTAACCAAGATTTGGTATTCTTTTTTTTTTTAAGATTTTATTTATTTATTCATGAGAGACACAGAGAGACAGACAGAAAGACAGACAGAGACACAGGCAGAGGGAGAAGCAGGCTCCACGCAGGGAGCCTGACATAGGCCTCCATCTGGGTCTTCACGATCAAGCCCTGGGCTGAAGGCAGGCGCTAAACCGCTGAGCCACCTGGGCTGCCTGAGAGTTGGTATTCTTAAACTAAAATTGATGTATTACTAGCGCTTATTGAAGACTTTCATTCAGTATTCTGCAACACGATGCTTGGGAACATTTTGAATAAGGAAAGCTGGAATTCTAGCAATTCGGACTTTGCTTTTTTATCATTATACTATTGTCTTGAATTAGTTGATGTTTCTAGTCTTGCTTCTTCACTAATGTATTATTATGTATCAAGTTATAAATGCATCATTATCAATTTAGTTTACGATATTTTATATTAATCTCATAGCAAGTAGTGTTACATGTTATCACTAACAGGACTTTCAGCACACCATTCCCCACAATCAAACTTTAAAACATTATAATGCATTGCAGTCCAAAACAGAAGTTATTAAATCCTGTTTCTTAACCAAGTATATGTGCAATGTCCCAGATTTTACTGGATGGACATTGTATGTCCTATGAATTTCTGCTATTTCAGCACCTCCCAATATACTATCAAGGTAAGCATAATAAAAATACCTGGGTATGTTTACCTTTATAGATTTAATTTATATTCAAAACACACAGAACCACAGACTCTTATTTCATTGGGGTATGAAGGAAGATTCCTATATGTTGCTAGCAACAAATTTACGGCAGTTTTTTTTTTTTTTTTAATTCTCTGGTTCTGGGCTACCCATGAGCCTCTTTTTCACTGGAAAGCTCCCGTGATCTTTTGCTCTATTGAAGGTGGAAATGAACAAATACCTTTGAGAGCCCTGTATATAAATTATAAGAAAGGATTATCCAATAGGACAAGAACTAAGCTCAAAGTGCCTTCTTCATAATATCTAAAACCATACTATGACCTAGTAGGTGCTCCATAAATTTGTACTGATGATTCCATCTGATCGCAAGTATAGGAAAAAATCTGCTCATATATTATCACTGCTTCTAAACTAATTCTGTATTTGAAGGACTTAGAATCAAACAAGATTTTTTATAGTTATCCAATGCACTATTGTTCAGTAAAATTATAAACTTTGGTGGACTTGTTTAGTTAGATCAGATGTGGCAAATGGAAAAAAATTTTCTCCACAGAAATTAGAAATAATAATTGTTTAAATAATCTTCATTTATTTTGTGTAGATTATATGCTCTAAATTTAGAACAAAAGAAGAGAAGGGAAAGGAGGGAAGTAAGGAAGAAAGCTTTATATACAAAATGCAAGATCCTTTGGTTTATGAGTATCACAGTCACATATCTACTTAAGAGTATACTAAAAAGGAAGTGACTCTTAGTTTCATTCACTCACAACATGGATATCAGGAACATTTTATGTTTGGTACTTTAATCCCAATCTTTAGGTGAAACTAAGACAAAGTATAAAGTAAAGGTGTGGGCAGCATCCTACAGAGAAATGTGTCTTTACTCTGGTGTGTCTCACCAATTAATGCTAATTGGCTTCATTAAATCATTGCAGCGCTTCTCAAACTCTGGCATGCTTGAGAATCACCTGGGTAGCTTGTTAATGTAAATTCCTGATTCTATTCCTAGAAATTCAGGAGGAGTTGGTGGGGCCTCAAATTTGCTCACATATTATCTTCCAAACAGTGCTGCTGCTGGTGGTCAAAGGCCACACATAAGTAATATTTAAACTCCACCAATATGCAAGATGTTATAAATTATAAGTCTTATATAAGAAATGCTTGACTTGGCCATGCAGAACACAATGATTAGATTATCATTAATTAATAGTGACTGCTGTTACCAAAGATATTATTCTTATGTAACTCAAAAACAAGATGACCATTTATGGATGTATAAAATAGCAAGGAACAGAAAGAAAATAATCCAATTTTCATACTAGAATTTGATGTTACTGAAATTGTTTTGTTACTCACAAGCTTTCAACATATTATTATATATTTAATAACTGCATCAGATATTTGGAAGTGAAACACGTCTTATATATTCTATAATGTTATAACTAGAAAAACAGAGTCAGATGAATTGGTTGGATTTTAGAGACAATGTGGTAAACGTGCTACTTTTTAGAATTTAGTAATGCTATTTCTTAAGGGAAAAGAAAAAAAAAATCTGAGTATGAAACAGTTGTCCCTGGCATCTATTTCACATTGTTTTCAGAAAAATGGCCCCAATAACAGTTTCCCCAAGATTATATTAGGGCTTTGTTTTATGTTTGTAGATAGAAGGAAAGAGTGCCATCTACTGAATAAACCGAATGCTTACGCCAACATAATGTGCACATCTTGGCTGCTCTGATTTGCCTTTAACACCTTAAAAAAAAAATGGTTCCAATCTGTCCATAATGCATTAAGAACAAAATACTCAGAAATAATAACCATTTGGACTTAGACCTCTAAACGAAAGTACTCTTGTTAATTTGTTTAAACCATTGTGGAGTAATTGTGTTATCATTACACAAGATTATTGGGATGCCCCATCTGCTGAATCCAAGTCCAGAAGAGAGATGAAAATTATGGCCATATTCTCCTGAATCTGCAGAAGGAAGGTAGGAGAAAGCATCCAAACCAGAATAAGTCCTGTTTATTTTTTAATGGAAACATAGAATCACTTCATCTCCTCATCCAGGTGAGAGTGTATAATATTCTATCCAATTTTAAACTCATTTAATCTCAAAAACCCTCCAAACCTACTTACTTCAGCTAATTAATCAGATTCAGTAAAAACAAGGTCTTCATCTAAAAATCTGAGTCAACATATAACAAAGGCAATATAAAATAGCTTTTAAGAGCATAGATTCTGGAACAATTGCATGGATTCAAATACAGATCTGCCATGTACTAGCTATGTGGTTTTGTGTGTTTATTTGTATCTCAATTCACTAATCTGTAAAATTCAGATTATAATCTCATAGCATTATTATTAGAGAAATCAAATAATAAAATACGTGCAAGTACCTTGAGTAAGCTGGTTGTCAACAATCCAGGTGCTTTTCAAAAATAGCAAGCAAGGAGAAAGCTATGACAGTGACTAAGATACTTACAAGATTTCAGGCTATTTGTAATAATGGATACTGTAGTCTTATATGAATCACCATGGCTTCGGATTGATTTATTTGTTATCTATAACTTACTTTAACATACTTTAGCATAAACTCTGTGTGTGTGTGCATGTGTGTGTGTATCTAGCTACAGATACCCAAATGACAAATAACAGCTTCAGGGAGCTAGTTCACATTCAAAAGTCTCCCTCTAATGAGTGAGCTACCCCAGAGATAGCTACAGTAGGATTTTTGTCCATTATTGTGTAATTAGCATTCAGAGTGTTAATGGTGGCCTTTTTACTTGTTTGGATTAATGGAGTTCAACAAAAGTGGTGTGTCTGGAAAATTGTAGAGATGTTCCCATTCTGGCACAAACATAGTGTAAGAACCTATTTCACAAACATAGTGTAAGAACTTCTGAGCGGTGTCCTAAACTTGAGGTAGAGCTGCTGATTATGACAGTTTTTGTTACCTTGGTCTTACCAGATGTTTAAATTTCTCTTACCATTAAAAGATTGCTATGAACATGATGTCATGCAAGGCATAGTTGGAATACCTCAATGGAGAGAACTAGGATTTAATTGACATTACAGTAAAAGTGAGATGGCTACTTTTGTGTCTGTTTGCTATAAACATTTAAACGTGTTCACTCTGAGACCTGGGAAGGAAGTTGAGGGGGGTGGGATCTTTTAGCTCTTGCACTCTCTCTCTCACAGTTGGACTTTTACCAATCAGAACCTAGTATTTATGAATTGCTATACTTGATTATGTCAATTAGCAACAGTTTGTTATACATTACATGTGCAACTATTTGAGATTTAGGATCTTGGGTGAATTTCAAAAATATGAACTTTTTCATAACTGCTTACTTATTAAATAGAACTGTCAATCTGAAAGGCAGTTTTTATATTGAAAGCTGTAAGTCAAATTTGAGGTTTTAATTTGGTGAGAAGAAAGTCTGTTTTTATCATGTGTTATCTGAACTAGTTATACTTAATATTTTAATATCTTCAAATTTTAATCTATTACTTATTTTTTGATTATAAGAGTTTTACTTTCTAAAAAATGAAATGCTTCAATATCATCTTTGTTCTTCAATAAGAACATTATGTTTCCAAAGTATCTTAACTGCTGGTTCTTTCAGCCATGTATATAGTTATTTGGTTGGAGAGAGAGAGAGGTGGGGGTGTGGTTAAGGGAAATAGGTTAAGGAGGGGAAATAAAGATTCAGAGAAAGGTTAGATATAAATAAACATGTCTAGGTCAAGGTGATTAGGGATCATAGGGATCATTTTGGAGTGGATGTTCATGAAAGAAATAAACTGAATACAAGACCTCCACCATATCAGGTCTATGTAGACTTTGTTAGAAGCTACAAGTGCGGGATCCCTGGGTGGCGCAGCGGTTTGGTGCCTTCCGTTGGCCCAGGGCGTGATCCTGGAGACCCGGGATCGAATCCCACATCGGGCCCCCGGTGCATGGAGCCTGCTTCTCCCTCTGCCTGTGTCTCTGCCTCTCTCTCTCTCTCTGTGACTATCATAAATAAAATAAAAATAAAATTCTTTAAAAAAAAAAAAAAAGCTACAGGTGCTGGTCCTGTTCCTTTTTGTATTTACATAATAATGAAATATCTATTTTATAATTTGCAAAGTAGTTTTTCTGCACGATACTGCTTGTTTCTCATGGTCTCTGTAATGAGGACAGTAAAAAAAATTGTTTCTATCTTAATTTCTAGAAGAGGAAACTAAGTGTGTAACTTGACTGTATACTAGAACTGGATCTTATATTGAAGTTTTCTGAATCTATCTCAGGGGTCTTGATCCAATAGGAGCAAAGTGGTGTTGAACCATCTTTAGGATTTTTATGCTTCTGTTGCTCTTGAGCTTGCCATATTTCCAGGTTTGTATTTATATATTCATTAAAGAAATAAATGATCATGCCTTATTTCAATTCAGGATTCTATTCTAAATGAATACTACTGATAAAATCTATATCACTCTTCGGATGCCTTTCCCTGTCAGATTAATCTTTGTTAAACCTAGAACTGTTTGTTTTTAATTAGGGTATTCTGTATGTCTTCTGGTGTGCAGCTTTTTTCTTAAGGTAATGAAGAATAAGATAAAGAAATGTCTAAAACACTATTAAGTGTGTTAATTCCATTCATAGCTCATGGATGTCTTCATTATAATGTATCAAATCTTGTTTTTCTTCTCTTAAGAAATTAATACATCTAGTATTTCATTTCCAGAGGTTCTTCACCCTTTCCATATGATTAGGAAGTATCTTAAAAGGTCGAGTACACAGAACAAGTGTCCCTGAACTCCACTGTTTAATCAAAACTTTTTTGTTGTTGTTGCAAAATTGTGGTAGGAACCTGAGTAATTCCTCATCTTATCCTTTTTCCACATTTCCTGGCTGCCTTTCATTCAGAAACAGGAAAGTGCTTTATTTAAAAATTTTAAAAGACAGTTAATATTCAGTTTTCTGGTAACTTGAAGCATTCTGTTATATATAGCACATTACTTCATCTATCAGAACTGAGTTTCCTTTACCTGATGTTAGTTGGATCGGAATCTCATTCATCTTTATAATTGGATTTTTTTCTCTCTTTTCTCTTGGGCAAGCTCTTATTGGGGCAAAAAAGGAATACAGTTGCTAATCAAGGCCGTAGAAGAGCAGCCTTCTGTGTCCCTACACAGGCATCTTGTCCCAAATTGAGGATGGCTGACAAAGAAAGTCCAGCCTAATGGATGTGGATGGCCTGGGTTTCAGTTCCTGTTCCACCATTTGCCACTTGACTGACCTTGGACCAGTTATTTTAAACTTTCTGTGCTTCTATTTTCTGATCTAGAATAAAAGTGCAATAATAATATTAACTTCATAGAAATGTTTCTAGGGGCACCCGGGTGGTTCAGTCAGTTAAGCATCCAACTCTTGGTTTCCACCCAGGTCATGATCTCAAGGTCACACACTACTTCCTCCCCTTCTGCCTTCCCCCTGCTCACACTCACTCTCTCTTTTTCTCTAAAATAAATAAATAAATAAATAAAATCTAAAAACACGTTTCTAGAATAACATTTTTAAAACTAGCCATATAAAGTTCTTAGAACAAATATCTGCACATAGTGTTTTAATTAATGTTAGCTAGTATACCTACTACTGTCACTTTGCCACTGCTGAATTCTCTGTATCTAATCGACTTTATTTTCTATCCATTCATGATATGGCTTATTTTGGCACCATTGGGAGTGATGCCATCTTCTCAAATAGAAAGCAATTGAGAACAATTCAGAATAAATTAGGCCTCTGAAGATATGTCAACACCTTCACTGGAAACTCATTTTCAAAAAGCCTGCTACCTCTAGGGTGCTGCTGCCATGGAAAGAGGAATTCTTTGGAAATCTATTTGTTTTCACATTTCTTATGTTCTTTTTAACCTCTCTATTAAAATATTAAGAAGAATTTTATTCTAACCATTAAATTGACCATTGATTTAATGTGTCAAGTCCATTGCAGGGTGGAAAGTACTTCAACTGCTGGAGTAGCATTAATTCAATTCCTCTACCTGGCTTTTGACAAAGCAGTTTGGCCTAACGATTGAGTTGAGGGTGAAAGCTTTGGAATTGTGCTGTGTGAGTTCAAACTTTTGTTTTGCTACTTTCTGAGTCACTTCATGTTTCCTCATCTGAAAAATAGAGATAATGAGAGCAGTTACCTGTCTTCAGGATTATTGTAAAGAGGTGATGCAGGGAGCTCCGGTCACTCAGTCAGTTAGGTATCAGACTGTTGGTTTTGGTTCAGATTATGATCTCAGGGTCATGGGATTGAGCCCTGAGTTGGGTTCCGTACTCAGTGAGGAGTCTACTTGAGACTCTCTGTCCCTCCCCTCCCCCACTACCCCACTCCCTCTCTCTCCCTCTCTCTCTCGCACACACACACACAAATACATAAATCTTAAAGGGGAAAAGGAGATGATGCAGGAAAAATACTTATAAGAGGGTCTGGAACACAGTGAGTTGTCAACATATGGTAACCACATTTAGATTAAGTATGATTTATACTTATAGTCCTCAGTGAGGACTAATGATTCAGAATTAGTCGACTATGCCAATCAGGCCACTGTACTTAGGAAAGAGAGAACCTTAAGACTTTCTATCATCAAATTCACTTACAGATTAAAAAACAGAAAGAAGTCCCAAGAACTGAGAAGAATGGCCCAGGGATTCTAGTAATTTTAGTTTGATCACAAATAAAGGTTTCTCACCTATTCCACTGCACTGTTATCTGTATGTGTGATGCAACCCTGTCTGATTTATGTCAGGCTGCTTTAGACTGCCACGCAAGGCCTAGATTATAAAGAACAACAGATGTTAGACAAAACCAACTTGAGGACAAAAGAGGAGAGGTACTAGAACTGCCAATGTAACTGTTCTTCCAATTTAAAAATCAGGTAACTTGTCCCCAAACTTTCTATACGTTTTTTTCTATGATGATTTTTCAGAAATTTAAGAATTAAAATAGAGTTATCATACATGGTTTCCAAGATATAGTAACTAAACTTAAATGAAATGAAAATGTGAATTATCTACACTGCCTTTCATCTTTAAAAAGCATCGGATAAAAGAATTCTCTAGATCAGTGCCATCCATTATAATAGTCACTAACCACATGCACTTATTTATATTTTACTTTAAATCAATTAAAAGTTTAAAAGTTTTAAAATTCCCCATTTGCACTGGCCACATTTCAAGTGCTCAGGGGCTGCAAGGGAATAGTGGCTACCATACTGGACAGTTCAGATGGACATACCCACCATCAGAGAAAGGTCTATTGGATGGTGCTACTCTAGAGCATCTGAGAAATGCTTATAATTAGTTACTAGAATAGGTTGAACAGTCAGAAGTACCATAGGGAAGTATTTTCACAAAATATGAAATGGGCTTGCATGATAATAAATAAAGTAATAGCCCAAACTCTTTAGAGAATTTAGTCAAATCCAATTGTTTGCTATGCAATGAAGGATCCACAATTTATGATATGAGAAATATCTCCTAGAAGAGGAAGGAAGGAAGGAAGGAAGGAAGGAAGGAAGGAAGGAAGGAAGGAAGGAAGGAAAGAAGGAAGGAAGGAAGGAAGGAAGGAAGGAAGGAAGGAAGGAAGGAAGGAAGGAAGGAAGGAACTGCAGGCTCTAAGGGAGAAAAAAAAGAAGGCAAACATTAGACTAATTCTGATGTAGGCTCACCTGATTTTCTAATTTATTTACAAGCATCTTTGAAGTGTTTTCAACTTTCAGAGTCACAACAGGGGCTTTTCCAAATCAATATTTATGTTACTTAACATTACACTTGGAAAACAGCTAACACTTTCAAATGCTGATATATGTAGAAGATCATGTTCGCTCAAGACTGAGCCTATCCATGGAAAATGGCCCTGTTGATATAATTCTACAGTTCACCATGATGAATTTTAAACAGAAGGGACATTTTTATCTGCTTAGATATTATTTTGGCAGTAAAATATCTAATGATTATTCAATTTGGTCTGAAGTATAAAATGTCATTAGAAGTTCTGTGTAAGTGCTTAGGAATTCAATCTTAACTCTGCCTATTGCTCTTTACTGTGGATCTAATTAATAACAGTAGTTTCCATCCTTGAAGTCAGGAGAAAAGATTGGGCACTTTGCCCTCACAATTCTGACTTTTGACATTAACGATAATCCTTGTATTGGAATTGTTCTTTAGAGTTTGCAAAAAATGCTTTCAGACAGTGTTTTTACATGAAGTAGTCTGCTTACTTCTGAAACAGTCTCATGAAAGAGACAGGAGTTTTAGCATTCTTAACTTAGAAACATAGAAACTGATGTGTACAGAATTAAATTATCTGTCCAGAAAACTCACGGATATGAGCACAACTCAAGTGTTATTTCTGCTATGCCATGTTGCCTTCCTAAGCATCTTGTAACTTGCACCAGTTGCTACCACCAGATTTTGGCCCAGACATGGAAAAGAAAAGGAAGAGAGGAAACAGGCAAAAATGAGAGAGAAGATGTAACAGTTTCTGCTCTTAAAAATAATTAGCACAAGGAGACCTGTATATAAAATGCAATGTGATAACTCTGAATGAGACCCTGAAACAAAGAAAGGCCATTAGATAAAAACTAAGGGAATATGAAAAAAAGTATGGACTTCAGTTAATGATGATATATAAACATTGGTTCATTAATTATAACAAACCAATATAAGATATTAATAATGGGGAAAATTGGATGTAGGATATACTAAAATTTTCTGTACTATTATTGCAATTTTACGTCAATCAAAACTTTTCTAAAACAAGAAAGTATTTTAAAAAGTCATTGGTAGGGGCACCTGAGTGGCTCAGTAGTTGAGCGTCTGACTTTGGCTCAAGGTGTGCTCCCAGGATCCTGGGATCCAGTCCTTCGTGGGCTCCCCGAGGAGTCTGTTTCTGCTCTGCCTATGTCTCTGCCTCTCTCTCTGTGTCTCTACTAAAACAGTAAAGTGAACGTAGTTGATAAAGAGTGTTGCTGGGGATTAAACAGCTAATTTTAAGATTTTATTTACTCATGAGAGACACACAGAGAGAGGCAGAGATACAGGCAGGGGGAGATGCTCCATGCAGGGAGCCCAAAGTGCGACTCAATCCGGGTCTCCAGAACCACACCCTTGACTGAAGGCAGCGCTAAGCTGCTGAGCCACTCGGGCTGCCCTTAAACAGCTAATTTAGTTTGGGTATTCATGTAAGTGCTCTAAGATAGATCCTGAATAATGAGAAGGAACCAACTATGGAAAGATAAAGGGAATAGCAGTCCAAGTAGAATGACTAGAGTTTCAAAAGTCATAACACAATATAAATAATAGTGAAAGGGAATATAAAGGAAGGGAAAAGAAATGTTGGGAAATATCAGGAAGGGAGACAGAACATAAAGACTCCTAACTCGGGGAAACGAACTAGGGGTGGTGGAAGGGGGGGAGGGCGGGTGTTGGAGGGGAATGGGTGACGGGCACTGAGGTGGACACTTGACGGGATGAGCACTGGGTGTTTTTCTGTATGTTGGTAAATTGAACACCAATAAAAATTAATTTAAAAAAATAATAATAATAAAAAAATAAAAAATAAAAAATAAAAAAATAAAAAAAGTCATAACACAGAAACAAGCTTAAAGTTTACAGCAAAAAAAAATTTTAAGACTTGTTTAGATTTTAACTACTTCCAAAATTAAGTACAATAAAATTTAAATGAATACACATCCCATATTTCTTTTCTTTTTTTGCTGTACATTTTTTGAAAGAATTATTCAACATGAATAACTAATATTTTCATATCCCATGAGAATTTTGCTAATGAAATTAATGATTATTTTGAAAATACTCCCTACCGGAAAAGAACAGTAATAAATATTACTTATCATAAAATATTTGGCATGTTATAATTTTCCATTATGCCTTAAAAATATTTTCCCTCCTCATCCATGCCAAAGAAAGGAAGCTTCAGAAGTTTGACTACTATAATACCAACTTGGACATGAAGAGGAAAGAGCTAGAATATGTCACAAAACGTGATTCATGGAACAGCAGCTCAGAAAGATTTTTTAGGTAAATATCCAATTACCTGATAATACTGGGTATTTCCTGATACCTGGAAAAGCTAAACAATCTTGGTAAAATAAGGTTTATTTACTAAACCTATTAGCATCCTTAGTAAGCTAGCATGTGTTGTGAATCCACAAGCTAAAGCTTTAAGGGCATAGAAAATACTTAATTGTCTAGAACTCTGGAGAACATTGTTCTAAAAATGATGCTTCTTTAGAGAATCCAATGAAATGTGATATTACTTTGGATATATATATAGCACCATTAATATATATATATATATATATATATATATATATATATATATATATAAAACAGATATATGTCTGTTTTTTATTTCTGGTCTGAAATTCCAGAAGCTTATTGGTTGAAAATAAGTCTGTCCCTTTAGTGTGAAAAAAAATCACCAGGATTTTTTATAACTGGAAGTCTGCATCCTTTGACCAACATCTCCTAACTTTCCCCACCCCCTGACCCCTGGTAACCACCATTCTGCTCTCTGTTTCTATGAGTTTGACTTTTTAGATTCTACACATAAGTAATATCATATAGTATCTGTCTTTCTGTGTCTGATATATTTCAATTACCATAATGCCCTAAGGTCTATCCATGTTGTTGCAAATGGCCGTATTTCCTTCTCTCTCTGGCTAAATAGTATTTCATATTATCACACACATACCCTACATCTTCTCTATCCATTCATCCACTAACAGATACTTAGGTTATCTCCATACCTTGACTATTGTGAGTAATCCTGCACTGAACATGGAAGTGCAGGTATCTTTTCAAGATTCTTTTTTCACTTCCACTGGACATATGTCCAGAAATGGGATTGCTGGATCATGTAACAATGCTATTTCTAATTTTTTTAGGAATCTCTATAATGTTTCTCATAGCAGCTACACCAGTTTGCATTCCTATCAACAGTGTACATGGGTTCCATTTCCTCATCCTTTCCATATTTATCTTTTGGTTTTTGATGATAGCCATTCTAACATGTCTAAGATGACTTTTAAAAATATATTTTATTTATTTATTCATAAAAGACACACAGACATGATGCAAAGACATAGGTGGAGGGAGAAATAGGCTCCTCCGGGAGTCTGATGCAGGACTGGATCCCAGGATCCCAGGAGCATGACCTGAGCCAAAGGCAGACATTCAACCACTGAGCCACCCAGGTGCCCCTGTGAGGTGATTTTTTATTGTGGTTTTGATTTGCATTTCCCTGATAAATAGGAATAGGGGATTTTTTCATGTACCTGTTGGTCATCTGTACGTCTTCTTTGGGGAAATGTATATTAATCTCCACCCATTATTCAATTGGGTTGTTTGTTCTTTTGCCAGAAAGGATTTTTAAAACACTGATTGCTGAACCCCACTCCCAGAGTTTCTGATGCAGTAGGTATTAGTAAGGTTTGAGAATTTGCATTTCTAACAGATTCCCATTCAGTGCTGCTGCTAGTCTGGGAACCACATTTTAAGAACTAGTGATCTAGTTACTTTTCCTCCCTCTAGGGTCATATCAATATCTGCAGTTTGGGGGACCAGAATCATTAGGAATTGTGGTGGATCAGTAATTTTAGCATCCCCTTTAATATAAGTTTCATTTTCCCCACGTAAGAAGTTAATTATCAAAATATGACACTTGCTTTAAATCATCCATATAAGAGGTACTGTGAAGGATGAAGAAAAAATTAAGATGGCCTATGACACTAAGAGGTCAGAGTTCTCATTTTAGGTGTACAATCTTGCTCATCTGTCTTCCTTAGATATCTTTAGCTATGGGCTGCTGAGGCCTTCAGTGTTACACTAAGTTGAAGGTGCTATCAAGTCCCTCTCAGGCACACTTGTCTCTAAAATACACACTGTGCTGTCAAAGTGTAGCCCTCAGAGAGGCAGGTGACTGTCCTTCCAATCCAACCTCAGCCAACAAAAACATTCTGCATTCAGCCTCCTGTCTTCATTTGCTCTCTTCTCTCTGCTGGGTACCATCTGCTCTATCCCAATCACTATATGTATTTATATATGTTCCTGATGCTAATGAACAACTCATGCTCATTTGAGAATATTTTCAAAATACAGAAAAGCATAAGCAAAATAAAACGATACCCAAAATCCACAAATTAAAATCATCCATAATGTCAACATGCAGAGAGAACCATAACACTTTGTATGTTCCCTTTTAATTACTTTTTATCTAAAATATATGTTAAGTTGAAGTGTTTTTATAGTTATTGGCCATTTCTGTTTCTTCTAGAAATTGACTACTATTGTCCTTCATCTATTTTTCTACTAGTGTGTTACTGTATTTATCTTAATTTGTAGATATTTTTAATCAACCAAGGATATTAAACTTGTAATTTTTATGTTGTTTAAACTTATTCCCAATTTATTTATAGGTTGCCAATACTTAGCTATGTTAACCCACAAAAATAGTGATACCATATGGTTCAACCTAATTTTTAGCTTTTAGTTTTATGCTTCTGATGTTGAGAAATCTTTTTTTTTTTTAAGATTTTACTTATTTCTTTGAGAAAGAGAGAGAGGCCGAGATCATGAGGGAGGGAGAGAGGCTGAGAAACAGACTCCCTATTGAGCAGATAGCCAGACAAGGCACTCCATTCCGGGACCCCAAGATCATGACCTGAGGTGAAGGCAGATGTTTAACAGACTGAGCCACCCAGGAGCCCCCAGATGTTTAGAAATCTTACCTTCTCACACAATTAATTTGTGATTTTTCCCCATTGTTTATTAAAACAAGAGTTTATTAGTCCTAACTATCCAAGGTCATTTAAATATTCACTTTTATTTTCTTTGGTCTTTGTTACATCATTTTTTTAAAGATTTTATTTATTTATTCATAGAGACACACAGAGACAGAGAGAGGCAGAGACACAGGCAGAGGTAGAAGCAGGCACGACGCAGAGAGCCTGATGTGGGACTTGATCCAGGGTCTCCAGGATCATGCCCTGGGCTGCAGGCAATGCTAAACCGCTGCACCACGGGGGCTGCCCTGTTATATCATTTTTAAACCTAAACAAATATATACATTCAGTGAACAAGTAACTTGACAGTTTTAGCAAAGACATATTTTTCCTTCATACTATTTATTGAATATTCTATATCTTTCTAGTAAGTTTGTTAGGTTTCTGTTAGGAGATCATATTATGAATTGAAGTTTTCGTGTAGATTACTAAGGTATTCCTACAAACATTTATTTTAAGGTTCTTTGGGCTGTCACATTTCTATTTTTGTATTTTGTGTCTGGTATAATGCTATTTCAATTATGGAGGTTTTATAATAGTGCAGTTCTTCAGTTTTAATTAGCACAATTTTTCATTTGTAAACATTTCTGAACTGGAGATGATTCTTACAGGATGACATAGAAAATCACTTTTTTTTTTTTAGTGGTACATAAAACAATGGTGTATATTACAATCAATGATTTTTATATATGTTTAATACAGAATATTTTCATATATGGCCAGACAAGTTTTTTCATTCCTCCTTGTCAAATTGCATTTGTGTTCATTTCTATTTTTATTGATTTTCCTATGCTGTAGATTCATTTGAAATTTACATTACTGTGAAAGATCTTTTTAATCATATATAATGCTTTGGCTTCCCACTTTATTAAAATAGTTTCCCACTGCCTTTAGTGTGTGTTTACTACATAAGTTATCATTTTTATTTTTTAATATTTGACTATAATTTTATCTTTATTATTTTCTCTTATGTGTGACTTACATAGTTATATATTGGATTGTCAGCCAAATACAATTGTCTTTATTTTCCTTTTCTTTTTTCTTTTTCTTTCTTTTTTTTTTAAGATACATTTATTCAGGGTTGTGATCAGAATATTACATTTAGCAATCAACAGCATGGGTGCAAAAAACAAAATCTACATTAAAACCCTTTGTTGGAATGCTTTACACTTTCCACAGAACAGAAACTAAAATAACCTGTTATACAATTAGTCACAAACCCAGTTCTTGAGTTTTTTGCCCATACACATGAGTATTGTCTAAAACATGTCTTCTTTGTAGCAGCTAGGCCCTGCCACCACTGTGCTTGGCTGAGTTCACAAATCTGTTGTAACCTGTAGCTTCCCTTTCACTTCTCTGGCTCTCCTCTCCTGCTAAGCTTTGTTTCCTGGCAGTAATTAAACACTTCTGCCACTGCCATAGCTGCTGCTGCTGGAACAGCCATAGCCACCTTGGTTTCGTGGTTTGGCAAAGTACTGACCTCCACCACCATAGGGGCCAGAGCTTCTGCCTCCAAAATTTCCTGTTTTCATGGGTCCAACATTTGAGGATTGATTGTTATAATTGCCAAAATCATTATGGCATCCACCACTTTGGAACCAAAGTTGCTTCCATCATTACCAAATCCGTTATAGCCATCCCCACGGCCACCGTATCCACCACCACCTCCACTGCCACTGAAACCACCTCGACCCCTGAAGTTCCCTCCATGACCAAAATTGTCATTCCCACCAAAACCACCTCCACAACCACCACCAAAGTTTCCAGAACCACTTCAGCCTCTTTAGCTAGATGAAGCACTAGCCATCTCTTGCTTCGATAGGGCTTTCCTTACTTCCCAGTTGTGGCCATTCACAGTATGGTATTTTTGATTGATAATCTTGTCTACAGAGTCATGGTCATCAAAGGTCACAAAAGCAAAACCTCTCTTTTTGCCATTGCCTCGGTCAGTCATGATCTCAATCACTTCAATTTTCCCATACTGTTCAAAATAATCTCTTAGATGATGTTCTTCTGTCTTCTTTAATGCCACCAACAAAAATATTTTTCACAGTTAAGTGGGCACCAAGTCTTTGAGAATCTTCTCAGGAGACAGCCTTCTTTGGTTCCATAACTCTTCCATCCACCTTGTGTGGCCTTGCATTCATGGTTGTATCCACCTCCTCCACAATGGTGTATGTGACAAACCCAAAGCCTCTGGAGTGCTTGGTATTGGGGTCTCTCATTACCACACAGTCTGTAAGCCTCCCCCATTGCTTAAAATGGCTCCTCAGACTCTCATCGGTTGTTTCAAAGCTCACACCTGCAATGAAGAGCTTCTGCAGCTGCTCAGGCCCTTTGGGAGACTCTGACTTAAACATGAGGGTGGTGGCAGGGGAGACTTTAACGATGCTTATTCGGCGGTGTCCAGGGGCAGAAAGGAGTAATCTAACGAACGTACCTTGTCTTTATTTTCTAATAGAAGAGTTTAATCCTCTCATTCTTATTTTCATAAGTAAGTCTTGTTTTATGCTTTCTAGAATTTGCCTCTGTTTTCTACCTTTTTCTATAGGAAAGTATTTTTTATTCATCATCTTCAGGGATTCTGAAATAATTCCTCCAGTTCTGAATTCCTTAAGTAATTGTTTTTTGTTTTATGATAACCTCCATTAATCAGTCTCTGTTGTTTCATGAAATTATTCCCTTTTACCTCCTTGTTATCTCTCTATTCACAAAAGATAAGAATTTTGGCAAGCTTGTACTTCTGTACCTTTTTAAAATTTACTCTTGTTCATGTCACAAAATTTGGTTTTAGACCCAAATTACAATATTAAATTATTTTGAACACCTCCCTTCATCAAAAATTTGTGACTTTATAACATTTGATACAATTACAGATCTTCCTTTACTTATGATGGGGTTATGTCCTGATAAACCCATTTTAAGTTGAAAATATAAGCTGACAATGTGTTTATTAGGCATTGAACAAGCTCAGAACACTTCCATTAGCCTATTATTGGACAGAATCACCTGACACAAAGCCTATTTTATAATAAAGAGTTGCATAGCTCATGTAATTTATTGAATCCTATATTGGGAATGAAAAACAGAATGATTGGATAGTCCTAAAGGTTTTTATAGGTTTATAGGTTGTGTACCCTTGTGATGGGGGACTGACCAAGAGCTGCAACTTGCTGCCACTGCCCAGCATCATGAGAGTATCATACTTTATATTGCTGGCCAAGAAAAGATAAAAATTCAAAGTAGAGTTTTTACCAAATGTATATGTCTTTTGCAGCATTATAAAGCAAAAAATTGTTAAGTCAAATCATTATAAGTCAGAGAGTATCTTTATTTAAATGTTTTCAAAATTTATTAAATCTTTAAGCTTATAATTTTCTTCATTCTTGAGTTTTAAAATTTTAGTCCTGTCTAATAAACTGTAATATGTGCTTAAATCTATTTTGATGAAATATGTGTGTGTGCATACAGTTTTAAGCACTTCCATTATCAGAGAAGTTCCTTTTGTTGCCTTAACATATGGAAGAATATTTCTCTTACATTTCTAGATCTTAAATTTACCACATGAAAATTCTGAGGCCTTTATGCAATATAAATATTGCCTTCATGAAATAACTCTTGCAGGGGAAAAGTCTGAGACCAATTCAAGTTGTTCCTCTATGGGTAACCCACTTCACTGTCTGGGTACTAGTATGAATTTTAACTTTAATTATTAGAACTTTTGGTTTGGTGTAGGTTCTTTTTATTTCCCTTTCCTAGAATATTATGAGGCATTTTTATTAGAATATTCATAGTTTTTTCAGTTATAGAAGTTTTTCATCACTTTTTCTTCCTTTAATGATTATTTCCATTCTAATTGCTCTGGTTTCCTTTTTAAGAAAACCTCTAATACTCAGATCTAATACTTAGATTTCCATTCTCTAACTTCAATCTGTTTCACTTTTTCTTTAAAAAAATTTTTTAATCACTTGGTCTTTCTCCTTTGTTTCCAAGAGTGAATCTCAACTGTGTGCTTTACATGAATGGTTTTATTTGCTGCAATAGTATCTCTTATATTTACTGCCTCTGATGCAAATTTTAATTATGCTTTCCTGATTTAATTTATGATACCTTATTTAGATGCTTCTTCTCAGCTTTTGGTCTATGTGTTTCTTTTTTTTAAGATTTTATTTATTTATTTATTTATTTATTTATTTATTTATTTATTCATGAGAGACAGAGAGAGAGAGAGAGAGAGAGAGACAAGCAGAGGAAGAAGAAGGCTCCATGCAGGGAGCACTCATATGGGACTCAATCCCGGAATTCCAGGATCATGCCCCAGGCCCAAGGCAGGTGCTAAACCACTGAGCCACCCAGGGATCCCTATGTGTTTCATCTTGTTTGGTTTTCTGCCTATCCCCCTTTTGCTTCTTATCTGGCTGCATTCACTCTCAATACTTTCTGTTCATGTATGCATAGGCACCATTATTTTTTGCATATTGGAGTTTAGTTCTAGCTAAAATATCTTACATTTTCTCCTTTTTCTTTGATGAATCATTTTTTAAAAGTATTCTTTAAATGAGCCTTCATAATGATATTCTGTTTTCCCCTTCCCTATGTGGCAATTAGATTTTAATAGAACACATGTTGTTTTGTTTTCCTTCTTGTATGAGTGGAGATCTATCCTATTTACAGTGTTTACCAATTAGTAGGTGCCCTTGGCCCCAGCTACTGTCCATTTGATTATAAATTTAATCATCTTTTCAGATCTATATATGAAAAGTAAATTGATGTGCACAGTTCTTGGCCCAGTTCCCAGGGTCTTTTCTGTTGAAATTAAGAAGGGTGTCTTTCATCCCACACACAAGAGTTCTTATTAAATTAAAAGTGTATATGAAAATCTACTGCTTATATTTCTCACACAGCTTCCATCCTCTGCCTCAAACTACATTTTTTCTTTCTGAGAACTACACTTCTCAGTATGCAAGGGCTCACATACTTCCACTTTTTAATTCATTATGTTCTTGCTATAGGAAAGAAGACACAAACATTATTGAGATTGCCTGTAAAAGCAACATTATAGAAAAAGGAAGAATGGATATCTAAAGTCCTACAAATTAGATACAGAAAGCAGATTGTGTAGGAATGAGAGAAAGAAAAGGAGACAAAGAAAGAGACAAGGATGTTTAAGGAAAATAAAGTATCGTTTGATCTTTTTCGATAGTATGAAGGTATTCTCTTTCATGAAACCACCATTGTTTTTCTCAATCCAATTCCATCGACTTTATAGTTAGTGGAAATTCCTCCCATTTTCTAGCAATAGGTTGTCTGTCAGTCTTAATTTGTTGTGATGTTGTGAGTTTTCCTGTGTCTTAATAGGTATTTTAGAGAGAAGTTGAGAGGCACTGCCTCTGGGACGACTAGCCAAATGCCATTTTAAATGGAAGCCTGTGGTTTAGTTATAAATACAGAGAAGACAATTGTCCATGCCAAAGATTACATCCTTGTTCATTTTTCCCATTCTGTGTTGATATGAGTCAGATAGTGCTGTTTGTTCTCAGGGTCAAATGTTGAATACAAGTAATTATGCTAACTCCTTGATAAATTCCTAAATATCAAGTTTACATTGATTTAAGCTGACTTTATATGTTACAAGCTTTGCCTAATACCGGCTCTAACTTGATATTTTTGTGTGCTTAATTATGATGCTAAAAGTTTATGTGACTATTATTATACTTTGAATTTTTTCCTTATCCCAATAAGATGTGAAAAACCTTGATTTCATTCTAATTTTAAATCACCTTCCACATGTTTAAACATTCACCCACAGCAGAGATTCTATAACTACATTGTACATAATTTTCACAAGAGGCTCTTATAAAAATATTCAGATTTCCAGGCACCTCTATGGTTGTAGATTGTGTAGGACCTCAAAGTCTTCATTTGTAATGAGCACCCTCAAATGGTAGGAATGTTTGGTCCATTTATATTTTATGGCTGTGGATGAGGATCAGGAAAGGGAATTAAGGTATGATGTTTTTTCTTACTCTCCTTGATATGTTTTAGCCTCACAAATGCCTAATTGGACATTTCCTCCAGTGAAGACTGTTTGCCCTAAGACTAGATATTACATATAAAAACAATATTATGTTCACTTTAAGAATTTGTGAAGCATACACTCAGATATCTCCTAGTTGCCTGGAAGATATGACAGTTTGTTCTTACAGAAAAAAAATTATAATATTCCTCAAGTGAGTATTATTAACTGCTTCTAAAGATACTACTTATCTGACAAACAGAAAAAGCATACTGTAGTAGGAAGTTTAGTGGACTTAGAGTCAGAAGAACTAAATTAAGATCCATCTATGTGACTATGAAGTCATTCTAACTCTAGTTCTTCATCTATCAGATAGGGCTAATTCTACTGCTTTATTCCCTCAACATGTTTTAGAAAAGTCAAATGATACACATATATGAAAATACAAAGTGCTTTGTGAACTGTAAATGCTGAAGATATGAAGAATATTGTGTTAAATGAAAAGTATCTTATTACCATACCTACATAGCATCAATAGAAGTTTCAGAAATTCTCTTATTTCATTCAAAATGAAATAAATATGAATTTACTGAGGATTATAACAGGAATAAAAAATTAGCTATCTAGCATATAATAAGGAAATATCTTATTTGCTTTTCTACTTTTCAATTAATATGTTGGTATTTCAAAGTCCAAATATATATTACAAGTTTTTCTAAAACTATTAAAATTGCAAGCTGTTCTTTCCTCGATAGGCTAAGTTCATTAGTCTAATAGAATGCGACAGGTAACAGTTACCCCTTGGTAATTTTGTTCCATTAATATCCATGCACCAACTTCACTCTTTCAACACTACTTTAATGACTTGTAGACTTTTACTCAGGTACTTCCTAATTAAATGTATTTGCAATAGCTATAGTTTTTGTTATCAAATCATTCTTGATTCAGACTTTAGGCTGATGGTTGTTTTTTAATTGCTCAGATTTTTTTTATTTAATTAGCTTTAGATAGCAGAACAGATGGTCTCTGAATTCGTTGATGCTATATCTATGTGATAACATATTTTGGTTCTGTCTAATGGGGTGACACTTCTTTTCTAAATTTTCTCATTAAATGCACTTTTAGCTTCTCATTTTCTTTTTTTATTCAATTTATGTCAAAGTTAATGTGAAATAAACATAAATTTTTCAAATTATAATCTTGGCCAAACTCAAAATCAAATATGACAGCTTTAGATTGAATACATTTACATTCATATATATAAGGTTATACACATCCAATAATATTAAATCAATACAAGTGGAATCTTCTCTCAACCAATATGATAAAATCAAAAAATTTCTTAATAAATATTGGTAAGTACTTAAGGAGTGCTGGATTCTAGGGATAAATCATGAATCAAAGTAAACAATGCTCTTCTCTGCTCTCAAGGGGCATACAGTCTATTGGAAAGGGAGTGAAGGCTGTATATTAAACTAATTACACATTACTGATCATAAAATTATAAATAGTGACAAAGGATCTTACTAAATAAGCCTACACAGAGTCAGAGAATTCTTCTTCAAGGAAGGAGTATCTAAACTAAGTTCTGGATGATGAGTATCAATAAATTTGGTTATTGAAGTGGGTATAGAAAAATGTTCCAGACACAGAAGGCACAGCATATGTAAAGAATATAATACAAGAGCATATGGTGCACTTAGAGAAATGAAAGAAGGCCAGAGTTAGAGAAATGAAAGAAGGCCAGAGTGGCTGAAACAGACAAAGCAAGGGGAAGAATTTTATGAGATAATGTTTGAAAAATTGAAATAGCAAGACATTTCAGGTTAGAGTGAAACTCAGAGCCAATATCCTAAGAGTATAGCAAAGTTATTAAAGTATTTTAAAAGAAGGGCAATGTTATCATAATTGCTTATGAAATGATTAACTGGCTAATTTCAACATATAAATTAAGCTAAGCTGATACATCTGCCACTATAGACATATAAAAATGTTGGGTAAATATACTACAAACTTCTAAAAAAGAAAATAAAAGAATATATCCAAGAGCCAGTAAAGAAGAAAAATTTCTTCATGAAATCATAAGAGGAATAGTAGCCTGGAAAGAATATCAAAGAACCATGGTTATTAAAGAGGGTATTGAAGAAACAGGAGATTGTCTTTAAAGCTATGTGAGTCAAGGAGCTGGAATTTGTATATTTGTATAAAGTAGGGGCATTGGAAGCCCTGCCTTCCCTATAAAAGGGCCTAGAAAAATGTCTAATTCCTGGCTAAAGAAGCAACATAAAAAATTAATGTGAAACTACTGATCAAATATGATAAATACCATAGTATATAGGACTTCCATCATAAAAGATACAAGCTCAACTTAAAAGGAACTTAAGAAAACAGGGATCCCTGAGTGGCGCAGTGGTTTGGTGCCTGCCTTTGGCCCGGGGCGTGATTCTGGAGACCCAGGATCGAATCCCACGTCGGACTCTCTGCATGGAGCCTGCTTCTCCCTCTGCCTATGTCTCCTCTGCCTCTCTCTCTCTCTCTCTCTCTCTCTCTCTCTCTCTCTATCATGAATAAATAAATAATTTTTTTTAAAAAAAAAAGAACTTAAAAAAACAAATGAAGAAGTAAAAAACCTCTATTGAGGGACCAATCCAACAAACTGGATAAGAACTTAAATAATAGAATTATTTGGAAAAGATAACAAAATGAGAATATTTAAAATTAAAAATGTTAGATGGAATTGAAATTATGACAGAATAGAATGCAATGGGAAAATAACACATGTACTTGCAAATGAATAGAATATAATTTCTAAAAAGAAAAAAAAAAGATTTGGGATGCCTGGGTGGCTCAGCGGTTGAGCACCTGCCTTAGGCTCAGGTCATGATCCTAGAATCTGGATGGAGTCTGACATCAGGCTCCCTGTGAAAAGTCTGCTTCTTCCTCTGCCTATGTACTGCCTCTCTCTCTCAGTCTGTGTCTCTAATGAATAAATAAATAAATCTTTAAAAAAAGAGAGAGAAAAGAGCATTAAATTTAAAACTTAAAAATCTTTAAACAGCAGATATTGTAGAAGAAAGGATTTTCAATTACAAGATAGATCAGAAGATCCATGTAGATGAAAGATAGAATATAAAAATGTGACAGACAAGGAAAATTGAATAAGTAGAGATCCCAAATAGAAAACAAGGAGAGAATGCAGAAGAAAATACTTGAAGAGAATTTTATAGAAAATTCACAGAGTTAGTATATAACTTTAAAAAAACCATCAAAGCCAATTAAAGAAGTAAAAAAAAAAAAACAAACAATCGTATATCCAGAATATGAGTGTGAATATGGAGAACACTACAGACCAAAAAAATAATCACTTGGTGTTTGGCTTGCCCAATATGATAGACAATGGGACCATTCACTCTCACAATGAGAGCAGTGCAAGTAGAGGAGATTAATGCTGGTAAGGTCAGTCTTGAACTCATTCAATTTTATATGCCTTAATGCCACTCATGTGGTGAAGCCTAGTAGGCAATTGAATACACAAGTATGAATCACAAAAGAGAGGTCTGGGATAGATATATTTAGTTCTTATATGAGTACATGTTAAATGAAGTTGTTGGTATGAGTCTGGCTGCCTAGGAGAAAGGACTGAAGTCCTTGACTTTTCGGAACTGCATACAATGACTGATGGAAGTAGATACACCTACAAAGGAAACATGGAAAGTGCCAGAATAGAAGAAAATAAAGAAAGGAAATATATTTCCCTAAAAGCCAAAACAAAGTACTAAGAGAAGATACTCTTTCATTTTCCTATGTTTGCAATGTTTAAGACAATCTCTATATACCATAACATCACATTAGTCTGATATTCTTCTCTAGACATTAAATGTTAAAAGGAACACACATTCTTAAATATTTTACCATATGTGGACATCAGGGGTTCTTCAGAAATATTGGGTACTGCACATGTTCACTTTATTTCTCTGAAGGTTTTAACAGTTGTAATCTTCTAAAGCAAAGATATTCAAACTTTTCTGTTTCTTTTCTTTTTAAAGATTTTTTAAAATGTATTTATTCATGAGAGACACACAGAGAGAGAGAGAGAGAGAGAGGCAGAGACAGAGGCGGAGAGAGAAGCAGGCTCCATGCAGGGAACCCAATGTGGGACTTGATCCTGGGACTCCCGGATCATGCCCTGAGCTGAAGGCAGATGCTCAACTGCTGAGCCACCCAGGCGTCCCATCAAACTTTTTCTGTAAAGGAGAAGATAGTATCTTGGGTATTGCACGTGCTGAAACTATTGAAACTACTCAATTTTGCTATTGTAGTATGAAAATAGCCATAGATGGATCCCACAAATGTGAGTATAACTACATTCCAATGAAACTATTTATAAAGACAGAATCAATCTAGAGACACTAGCATATGAGAGCATTAAGGTTTGCTATGGGACAAATACTGAGTTTTGTTTGTTTGTTTGTTTGTTTGTTTTACCATGTGTAAGTAACATTGGTATGCACAGCATCTTTTATTTCCCATATTTCTGTTAGGTCAAAAATGTTTTTATTTTAGACAGAAAAAATTAAACAAGATATTATTAGATGCAAATAATGTGATAGGAAAGGACAGATTTAATTAGAAAATAACCACAAACCATATAAAAACTAACAAGAGCATCTAAATAGTAATTTTTCGATTAAGGAATATGCCTTATATATGGCAAACAGGAAATGATATAGACAATCTGATAAGAGAAACTATAAAATAATTCATGATCCATGAAATAAAGCTAAAGTGTCTTTTTTTTTTTGAAGTATCAAGACATTCACACGAAAGCTTATGAACAGTTATATAGAGGAAAAATAATCATGACGGAGACATTCCCCCAAAGAAAAAATGTATGTGCCGTGTGTACACAGGTACACACACACACACACACACACATGCACTCATAACTGTAGTTTGGAGTTATAGAGAGGCTTAAGATATCTCTACAGGACAATACAGTTACAAGTTTAAAATTGATGGTTATATCATTATTTTGAAGACATACTTTCAAATATACATGTAAGAAAAGGCTAAACACATTAATATCCTGTTTTATCTCCTGCAGCTAGAGGACTGGAGTAAAGTCAGTTTTTTTTTTTTAAACAAACTCATTTCCAGGAAGAAGAAATAGACATACTATTTTCTATTCTTCCCCCTATATATAATTAATATGCTACTAATTATATGTTGAACATATAAAAGGAGACTTTCAAGGGTAGAAAGAAAGACAGACTAGCAAGGGACCTCAGGACTCAAAGGCAACATGATAGTGAGTTTTCTAGGTGTCCTTTTCACATTATATAGCTCAGACTATTTCAGGCTGTAGAATCTAGCACCTAGACATGACAAACAAATAAAAACAAACAAACAAAAAATAAAACCTGCTCAAAAGCTTTGAAGGACCAGGAAAGAGGCAGCTTGGAAAAAAACAGAAAACATTTAGACAATATCTGCTCTGCTCCACCCAAATGCCACAGAAAACTGACTCCACACACACACACACCTACCCCAGCAAAGATGGAGTGGATGTTCCATGCTCACCAGACAGTAACATAGCACCCCAGAACCCTTCGCCCAATACCACCTGGTGTCAGGAAAAATGGAATAAGAAACCTGGAATTTCACCTCCATCAAATGGTAAGGAGGTTCACTGCTTCCCAAACACTTCAGTGTCAATAGAGGTCATGTGGGCAGTATAGAATTTCATCCTGACCCAGAAATAATGAGGCAACCCTCCTTCCTGGACTTGAGTGGCATCAGAACAGTCCTACTACAGAATTAGTGTTAAGAAGCCTTCTCCCTATGCTTGCAATGGAGGCTACATGGGGAGTATTAATATAGGACTCCTATCCCTCCCGGCCAGGAAGATACCAATGGAAATCTAGAGGGGAAATGATACTCCCCTCCACTCCTCCACCCAACAGTAAAGATGCTACCACTACCACACATATCAACAAGACCAAGGAGGAACCTAGACTTCCTGAAATAAGGAAGTACTACTCCTTCTCCTGTAAATATAGTAGTATCAGAGGAAACCAGCTGAAATAGATTTAAATAACCTAATATAAATATGTCAAGGTTTCAGTTGAATATTACACACCAAACCAGAAAGATCTCAAACTGAATGAAGACAGATAATCAACAGGTGCCAGTACTTAGATGACAGATTTGTGAGAATTACCTGACAAAGATTTTAAGAAACCATAATAAAAATGTCCCGCTGAGTAATTAAATCTCACTTAAAACAAATGAAAAAAAATATAAAGTCTCAATAAAGAAATAAAAACCTCTAGTAAAGATAGAGAAGATACAAAGAACCAAATGGAAACTTTTGAAGAGGAAAATACAATAACTGAAATAAAACTTTAGCAAATAGTTTCAACAGCAAAATTGAAAGATCAGAGAAAATGACCAGTAAACTAAAAGATGGGACAATAGATATTAGTCCATCTGAAAACAGAGAAAATATAGACTGAAAAAAATTGAACAGAGCTGCAGGAAAAATGATAATCCCAAAAGGTTATACACTTTGTGATTCCATTTATACAACCAAAAGATGACAAAACTACAGAAATGAAGAAAAAAATTACTGATTTCCAGATGTTATGTATGGGGTTAGAGGAAAAGAGAATAGGCAGATATTACTATAAAAAAGTGACAGTGGAGATCCTTGTGGTTGGAAATATACCTGGGCTATACCAATGTCAATAACTTGGTAAGAATACAACACTGAGGTTCTGGGATCCCTGGGTGGCGCAGCGGTTTGGCGCCTGCCTTTGGCCCAGGGCGCGATCCTGGAGACCCGGGATCGAATCCCATGTCGGGCTCCCGGTGCATGGAGCCTGCTTCTCCCTCTGCCTGTGTCTCTGCCTCTCTCTGTCTCTCTGTGACTATCATAAATAAATAAAAATTTAAAAAAAAAAAAAACAACAACACTGAGGTTCTATAAAATGTTACCATTGGGGGAAACAGTGAATGGTACACAGGATCTATTATTTTTTAACAACTACATGTGAACTTAAAATTATCTCAAAATAAATTTTTTCATAAAAAATAATTGAACTGGAAGCAATATAGAAATTTGATGCAATCTCTATCAAAATCCCAATGGCTCTTTTTTTTCCAGAATGGGAAAATATATCTTAAAGTGTATATGGAATTTCAAGAGATGTAGAATAGCCAAAGCTTTTTTGAAAGAGAACAAAGCTAAAAGACTAACACAGATTTTTAAGACTTACTCTAAATCTATAGAATTCAAAATAGGGTGATACTTATATATAGAGAGAAATATATATCCATGGTATTAATTTATTAATTTGAGAGCTCAAAAATAAACCCTTACATCTATGGTAGACTGATATTTGAAAGGGTGCCAAGACCACTTCCTAGGGAAAGAACATCTTTTCAATAAATGGTGATGGGAAAACTGGATATCTACATGCAAATGAATGAAATTGGATCCTTAACTTACACTCTATACAAAAATTAACTCAAAATAGATCAATGATCTCAATTTAAGAAATAAAACTATAGAACCCTCAGAAGAAAATATAGTAACAAATCTATTTAACTTTGGATTTCACGATGATTTCTTAAATATGACATCAAAGGCACAGGCAAGAAAAGAAAAATTAGGCAAACTGGACTTCATTAAAAAAAAAAAAAACTGGACTTCATTAAAATTTTTTAAATACTTTATCAAAGGACACTATCAAGGAAACAGAAGATAATCCACACAATAGGATAAATATTTTAAAATCATATATCTGGAGGGGAGGAGCAAGATGGCGAAAGAGTAGGGCCCCCAAGTCACCTGTCCCCACCAAATTACCTAGACAACCTTCAAATCATCCAGAAAATCTACGAATTCGGCCTGAGATTTAAAGAGAGAAGCAGCTGGAACCCTACAGTGAGAAGAGTTCAGCTTCTATCAGGTAGGAAGACGGGGAAAAAGAAATAAAGAAACAAAAGGCCTCCAAGGCGGAGGGGCCCGCGAGGAGCCGGGCTGAGGCCGGGGCGAGTGTCCCCAGGACAGGAGAGCCCCGTCCCGGAGGAGCAGGAGCTGCACCAACCTTCCCGGGGGAAAGGCCTCCCGGGGAGTTGGAGCAGGACCCAGGAGGGCGGGGATGCCCTCGGGCTCCCTGGGACAGTAACAGAGGAACTGCGCCCCGGGAGATGCGCCGAGCTCCCTAAGGGCTGCAGCGCTCGGCGGGACCGGAGCAGCTCGGAGGGGCTCGGGCGGCGGCTCCGCGGAGGGGGCTGCGGGGCGGGAGCCCGAATCCAACAGCGCAGGCCCCGGAGCACAGGGCGCCGGGACACAGCCCAGGATCCGGCCTCCCCGGGACAGGCAGAGGCCGGGAGGGCCCAGGACAGCCAGGACGCTCCTGCCCGGGGCTGAGCAGATCAGCGGCCCCGTCCGGGAGCCTCCAAGCCCTGCAGATGGAGAGCCCCGGAGCTACTGCGGGAGCTGACTCCAGGGTCCCAGAGCTGCCCCCGCCACTGCGGTTGTTCCTCCTGGAGCCTCACGGGGTAAACAACCCCCACTGAGCCCTGCACCAGGCAGGGGGCAGAGCAGCTCCCCAGTGCTAACACCTGAAAATCAGCACAACAGGCCCCTCCCCCAGAAGACCAAGGAGACGGACCAGTTCCAGGGGAAGTCAAGGGACTTAAAGTATACAGAATCAGAAGATACTCCCCCATGTTTTATTTTGTTTTGTTTGCTTTTTGATTTCTGTTTGCTTCCCCCAACCTTTTTTCTTTCTCTTTTTCTTCTCTTTTTTCTTTTTTTCTTCCTTTTTTCTTTTTTCTTTTTCACTTTTCTTTCCTTCTTTCTCTCCTCTCTTTTTCTCCTTCTCCCAATACAACTTGTTTTTGGCCACTCTGCACTGAGCAAAATGACTAGAAGGAAAACCTCACCTCAAAAGAAAGAATCAGAAACAGTCCTCTCTCCCACAGAGTTACAAAATCTGGATTACAATTCAATGTCAGAAAGCCAATTCAGAAGCACTATTATACAGCTACTGGTGGCTCTAGAAAAAACCATAAAGGACTCAAGAGACTTCATGACTGCAGAATTTAGATCCAATCAGGCAGAAATTAAAAATCAATTGAATGAGATGCAATCCAAACTAGAAGTCTTAACGACGATGGTTAACGAGGTGGAAGAACGAGTGAGTGACATAGAAGACAAGTTGATGGCAAAGGGAAACTGAGGAAAAAAGAGACAAACAATTAAAAGACCATGAAGATAGATTAAGGGAAATAAACGACAGCCTGAGGAAGAAAAACCTACGTTTAATTGGGGTTCCCGAGGGCGCCGAAAGGGACAGAGGGCCAGAATATGTATTTGAACAAATCCTAGCTGAAAACTTTCCTAATCTGGGAAGGGAAACAGGCATTCAGATCCAGGAAATAGAGAGATCCGCCCTAAAATCAATAAAAACCGTTCAACACCTTGATATTTAAGAGTTAAGCTTGCAAATTCCAAAGATAAGGAGAAGATCCTTAAAGCGGCAAGAGACAAGAAATCCCTGACTTTCATGGGGAGGAGTATTAGGGTAACAGCAGACCAATCCACAGAGACCTGGCAGGCCAGAAAGGGCTGGCAGGATATATTCAGGGACCTAAATGAGAAGAACATGCAACCAAGAATACTTTATCCAGCAAGGCTCTCATTCAAAATGGAAGGAGAGATAAAGAGCTTCCAAGACAGGCAGGAACTGAAAGAATATGTGACCTCCAAACCAGCTCTGCAAGAAATTTTAAGGGGGACTCTTAAAATTCCCCTTTAAGAAGAAGTCCAGTAGAACAATCCACAAAAACAAGGACTGAATAGATATCATGATGACACTAAACTCATATCTTTCAATAGTGACTCTGAACGTGAACAGACTTAATGACCCCATCAAAAGGCGCAGGGTGTCAGACTGCATAAAAAAGCAGGACCCATCTATTTGCTGTCTACAAGAGACTCATTTTAGACAGAAGGACACCTACAACCTGAAAATAAAAGGTTGGAGAACCATTTACCATTCAAATCGTCCTCAAAAGAAAGCAGGGGTAGCCATCCTTAATCAGATAAACTAAAATTTACCCTGAAGACTGTAGTGAGAGATGAAGAGGGACACTATCTCATACTCAAAGGATCTATCCAACAAGAGGACTTAACACTCCTCAATATATATGCCCCAAATGTGGGAGCTGCCAAATATATCAAACAATTAATAACCAAAGTGAAGAATTACTTAGATAATAATACACTTATACTTGGTGACTTCAATCTAGCACTTTCTACACTCGATAGGTCTTCTAAACACAACATCTCCAAAGAAATGAGAGCTTTAAATGATACACTGGACCAGATGGATTTCACAGATATCTACAGAACTTTACACCCAAACTCAACTTAATACACATTCTTCTCAAGTGCACATGGAACTTTCTCCAGAATAGACCACATACTGGGTCACAAATCAGGTCTGAACGGATACCAAAAGATTGGGATCGTCCCCTGCATATTTTCAGACCATAATGCCTTGAAATTAGAACTAAAGCACAACAAGAAGTTTGGAAGGACTTCAAACACATGGAGGTTAAGGACCATCCTGCTAAAAGATGAAAGGCTCAACCAGGAAATTAAGGAAGAATTAAAAAGATTCATGGAAACTAAAGAGAATGAAGATAAAACCATTCAAAATCTTTGGGATGCAGCAAAAGCACTCCTAAGGGGGAAATACATCGCAATACAAGCATCCATTCAAAAACTGGAAAGAACTCAAATACAAAAGCTAACCTTACACATATAGGAGCTAGAGAAAAAACAGCAAATAGATCCTACACCCAGCAGAAGAGAGTTAATAAAGATTCGAGCAGAACTCAATGAAATCGAGACCAGAAGAACTGTGGAACAGATCAACAAAACCAGGAGTTGGTTCTTTCAAAGAATTAATAAGATAGGTAAAACATTAGCCAGCCTTATTAAAAAGAAGAGAGAGAAGACTCAAATTAATAAAATCATGAATGAGAAAGGAGAGATCACTACCAACACCAAGGAAATACAAACGATTTTAAAAACATATTATGAACAGCTATACGCCAATAAATTAGGCAATCTAGAAGAAATGGATGTATTTCTGGAAAGCCAAAAACTACCAAAACTGGAACAGGAAGAAATAGAAAACCTGACCAGGCCAATAACCAGGGAGGAAATTGAAGCAGTCATCAAAAACCTCCCAAGACACAAAAGTCCAGGGCCAGATGGCTTCCCAGGAGAATTCTATCAAACGTTTAAAGAAGAAACCATACCTATTCTACTAAAGCTGTTTGGAAAGATAGAGATGGAGTACTTCCAAATTTGTTCTATGAGGCCAGCATCACCTTAATTCCAAAACCAGACAAAGACCCCACCAAAAAGGAGAATTACATGTTCCCTGATGAACATGGATGCAAAAATTCTCAACAAGATACTAGCCAATAGGATCCAACAGTACATTAAGAAAATTATTCACTATGACCAAGTAGGATTTATTCCCAGGACACAAGGCTGGTTCAACACTCGTAAAACAATCAATGTGATTCATCATATCAGCAAGAGAAAAACCAAGAACCATATGATCCTCTCATTAGATGCAGAGAAAGCATTTGACAAAATACAGCATCCATTCCTGATCAAAACTCTTCAGAGTGTAGAGATAGAGGGAACATTCCTCAACATCTTAAAGCCATCTACGAAAAGCCCACAGCAAATATCATTCTCAATGGGGAAGCACTGGGAGCCTTTCCCCTAAGATCAGGAACAAGACAGGGATGTCCACTCTCACCACTGCTATTCCACATAGTACTGGAAGTCCTAGCCTCAGCAATCAGACAACAAAAAGACATTAAGGGCATTCAAATTGGCAAAGAAGAAGTCAAACTCTCCCTCTTTGCCGATGGCATGATACTCTACATAGAAAACCCAAAAGCCTCCACCCCAAGATTGCTAGAACTCATATAGCAATTTGGCAGCGTGGCAGGATATGAAATCAATGCCCAGAAATCAGTGGCATTTCTATACACTAACAATGAGACTGAAGAAGGAGAAATTAAGGAGTCAATCCCATTTACAATGCACCCAAAAGCATAAGATACCTAGGAATAAACCTAACCAAAGAGGTAAAGGATCTATACCCTAAAAAGTATAGAACACTTCTGAAAGAAATTGAGGAAGACACAAAGCGATGGAAAAATATTCCATGCTCATGGACTGGCAGAATTAATATTGTGAAAATGTCAATGTTACCCAGGGCAATATACACGTTTAATGCAATCCCTATCAAAATACCATGGACTTTCTTCAGAGAGTTAGAACTAATTATTTTAAGATTTGTGTGGAATCAGAAAACACCCCGAATAGCCAGGGAAATTTTAAAAAAGAAAACCATAGCTGGGGGCATCACAATGCCAGATTTCAGGTTGTACTACAAAGCTGTGGTCATCAAGACAGTGTGGTACTGGCACAAAAACAGATGCGTAGATCAATGGAACAGAATAGAGAACCCAGAAGTGGACCCTCAACTTTACGTTCAACTAATATTCCATAAAGGAGGAAAGACTGTCCACTGGAGGAAAGACAGTCTCTTCAATAAATGGTGCTGGGAAAATTGGACGTCCACATGCAGAAGAATGAAACTAGACCACTTTCTTGCACCATACACAAAGGTAAACTCAAAATGGATGAAATATCTAAATGTGAGACAAGATTCCATCAAAATCCTAGAGGAGAACACAGGCAACACCCATTTTCGAACTTGGCCACAGTAACTTCTTGTAAGATACATCCACGAAGGCAAAAGAAACAAAAGCAAAAATGAACTATTGGGACTTCATCAAGATAAGAAGCTTTTGCACAGCAAAGGATACAGTCAACAAAACTAAAAGACAACCTACAGAATGGGAGAAGATATTTGCAAATGACATATCAGATAAAGGGCTAGTTTCCAAGATCTATAAAGAACTTATTCAACTCAACAGCAAAGAAACAAACAATCCAATCATGAAATGGGCAAAAGACATGAAGAGAAATCTCACAGAGGAAGACATGGACATGGCCAACATGCACATGAGAAAATGCTCCACATCACTTGCCGTCAGGGAAATACAAATCAAAACCACAATGAGATACCACCTCACACCAGTGAGAATGGGGAAAATTAACAAGGCAGGAAACAACAAATGTTGGAGAGGATGCGGAGAAAAGGGAACCCTCTTACACTGTTGGTGGGAATGTGAAATGGTGCAGCCACTCTGGAAAACTGTGTGGAGGTTCCTCAGAGTTAAAAATAGATCTGCCCTGGGTAGCCCTGGTGGCGCAGCCGTTTAGCGCCGCCTGCAGCCCGGGGTGTGATCCTGGAGACCGAGGATCCAGTCCCACATCAGGCTTCCTGCATGGAGCCTGCTTCTCCCTCTGCCTGTGTCTCTGCCTCTCTCTCGCTCTTTCTGAATGAATAAATAAATAAATCTTTGAAAAAAAAAAATAGACCTGCCCTACAACCCAGCAATTGCACTGTTGGGGATTTACCCCAAAGATACAGATGCAATGAAACGCCAGGACACCTGCACCCCGATGTTTCTAGCAGCAATGTCCACAATAGCCAAACTGTGGAAGGAGCCTCGGTGTCCATCGAAAGATGAATGGATAAAGAAGATGTGGTTTATGTATACAATGGAATATTACTCAGCCATTAGAAATGGCAAATACCCACCATTTGCTTCAACATAGATGGAACTGGCGGGTATTATGCTGAGTGAAGTAAGTCAATCGGAGAAGGACAAACATTGTATGTTCTCATTTATTTGGGGAATATAAATAATAGTGAAAGGGAATATAAGGGAAGGGAGAAGAAAGGGGTAGGAAATATCAGAAAGGGAGACAGAATATAAAGACTCCTAACTCTGGAAAACGAACTAGGGGTGGTGGAAGGGGAGGAGGGCAGGGGTGGGGGTGGCTGAGGGGGACACTTGACGGGATGAGCACTGGGTGTTATTCTGTATGTTGGCAAATTGAACACTAATAAAAAATAAATTTATTATTAAAAAAATAAAAATAAAAATCACATATCTGAGAAGGGACTAATATCCAAAATATATAACAAACTGCCACAACTCAACAACAAGGGACAAATAACCCAATTTTTAAATGGGGAAAGGATTTGAATAGTCAATTACCTTTTTTTTTTTTTTTTAAGATTTTATTTATTTATTCATGACAGACAGAGAGAGAGAGAGAGGCAGAGACACAAGGCAGAGGGAGAAGCAGGCTCCATGCAGGGAGCCCAACGCAGGACTCTATCCGGGGTCTCCAGGACCACACTCTGGGCCAAAAGCAGCGCTAAACTGCTGAGCCACTAGGCTGCCCAATAGTCATTTTTCAATGTAGATATCCAAATAGCCAGTAAACAAATAAAAAAGGTGTTCAACATCATTAATAATTAAGGAGTTGAAAATCAAAAACTATAATGAAATACTACTTCATACTGCTTCAGACCTACTAGAATGGCTATTACCCTCCCCCTACCCAAACAAAAACAAGCAAACAAATATTAGTAAGTGAAGATGCAAGAAAGTGGATCTCCTATACATTTCTGGTAGGAATGTAAAATGATGCTATGGAAAAATTTTGGGGATTCCTCAAAATATTAAACATAGAATTACCCTATGACCCAGTAGTTCCACTCTGAGTACATATGCAAAGGAACTGAAAACAAGGACTCAACAGATACTTGTACACCAATGTTCATAGCAGCATAGTTCAGAGTAGACAAGAGGTAAAAATTATGCAAATGTCTGTCAACAAAATGAAGGGATAAAACATGTGGTATATACATGCAACAGAATATTATCCAGCCATAAAGAGACATGACATTCTTAAATGTGATACAATATGAATGAACTTTGAAAACATCATGCTAAATGACATAAGCCAAGCACAAAAGGACGAATATTGTACAATTCCACTTACACGAAATACCTAGAATAGACAAATGAACAAAGACACAAAATAGACTGAGCTTACCAGGAGATAAGAGAAGGGGAAAATAGAGAACTATTGCTTAGTGACTACAGAGTTCTTGTTTAGGGTAATAAAAATTTTGAAAATTGGGGTCCCTGGGTGGCTCAGTTGGTTAAGCATATGCCTTCAGCTCAGGTCATGATCCCAGAATCCTGCGATTGAGCCCAACATTGGGCTCTCTGCTCAGCAGGAAGCCTGCTTCTCCCTTTCCTCCCTAGGCTCTCTCTCACTATCTCTGTCTCTCTCAAATAAATAACATCTTCAAAAAAAAAATTTTGGAAATAGTGGTGATGGTTGCACGACATTGTGAATGTAATTAATGCTACTGAATTGTACACTTACAAATGGTTAAAATGGCAAATTTTATGTTGTATATATTTTATACCACAATAAAAAATAGAAAAAATTAGAAAAAAAATAATTATGTCATTCATTAATTACAACTCTTCCATGGCTTCTCAATGCTATTTGAATTTAAAAAAATGGTATTCATTTTGACCAAAGGCTCTACATGTTCTGGACTTTTCTTGCATCATGCTCCCCCTCCTTTCTACCAGATGATTCAAGTAGCACTCATATTCCTACTCACTCATTCCTACTACTGGACTTCTGCTTCTGTTATTCTCTATGCTTGGAATAAGATTGCTTCCCTCATTACCTCTTTTTCTTCCAATCTCAATCAAGATTCATTTATTTTCCTTCATATGTGCCTTGAGGAATTTTATAACTCTAAGATTAACTGAAACAGTAATTCTTGTTTTAGTGGCTTGGGTATTTCACTAGTAACACTTGTCACACTTGCAATTTTTGAAATATGTTTGTGAACATGTAATAGATATTTGTCCTCTTTCACAAATATATAAGAGTCATAAAGGCAATCACCATGCCAGGTTATGTTCATTACCAAATCCCAAAACTAGTACCTTGGTGGCATGCAATTGACAATAAATATTAGTGGAGTGAATGAATATAGTTTTTGTTATTATTTTTATATGATGATTTGCCCTGAGAAATCATGTGCCATAACTAAGAATTCTAGGAAGTCAGAAAAGCCATCCTGTGATGCCAAAGTATATAACTTTGAATTACACATTGATGACAGAGCCAGCATTTAACATACCATTAATCCACTATCCAACTGCATTATAGTTCTCACTTTGCAATTTAACAAGTATATTCTAAACATAACATAGATTATACATTTTATATGGATCTTCTCTTTACTAAGTGTACCAAAATAGATTTTTTCATATTACACTAGGTAAAAGTTATATAGGCAGAGACTTGATTCTGAATCCAAAAATGGAGTAGACTGGGAATATTATTTGACAGGAAGTGAGCTAGTGCTATATATATGTATATACATATATATATACTCTGTATGCCATTCTTATTCTCACAGTTTTACCTCTTAACTCTAAAAATATAAAAAAAATAAATATTGCAGACATTGAAGAAATGCATAGTCAAATACTAAGTTTTAGTAAAGGTTTTTCAAACCCTTAAGTTAAGAACTTTATCTCTATTATTCACTCCTTAATCTTCAGAACCTAGAAAAATGCCTGGAACAATGTAGGTGCTTAGCAAATAAATGCCAAAAGAATGAATGCAAAACCAAAACCTCATTCTTAAGTAATCATTATTTTCTTTTTACATCCCACAGTATATCATCAAAATATTTCAAAATAATTCTTTCCAATTTACCAAGACATAAAGCTCTATTTTCTTTCTTATTTATCTCAAAGGGTCCTCAAATTATGGCATCTTCAGGAATTACTTTTCATAACTTAATTCAAGGGGAAGTTTGTTTCCTTCCAAACTCTTCCATTGACTTGCTGAAAAAAGCCTTCAGTATCTGCGCTTTGTTAATAGGAATTTTCAGTCAAACTATTAAGTTAAGGCAGACTGTAGATTAGACTTGAGCTCCATGAAAAACATAAAGATCAACCACCAATAATTAGCAACCTCACATAAGCTTTGTAGCATCTGCTTTGAGTCTCATCTAATTGTATCTAATCCCACATCAGTAGGCTCCCCAAGCCTTTGCTAATGGAAGATTTTATCCTAAATCCAGCAGAATGGACTATCAGAGTTATCTTTTCTTCCTCATCCCTTCACGGTATTATAATCATTTTCTTTTTTAAGAAATGACACTTTGCTTTGTTCTTCTTTGATATTTGTCAAAATGATAACCATTAGCCAAACTAGACAATAGCAGGAGCTAAGAACAAAACTAAGTGCTCAGTAAATATCCCAAGTGATATATTCATTTACTGTAGTCTTAATTATTCCCCACCTAACTCCTGCTTTTCTCTTCCAAGTTGTCCAGAAATTATAGAACCTTTAAAATAATAGTGTTTATGGGAGAAATTATTTCATCTAAATGTGACCTACTGTGAAAATCCAGTAGTGTTATTACGCTTCCTTTTTAATATTTTTTAAATTTTAATAACTTTAATTACATTTTATATTTCTAATAAATACGTAATGAATTCTAACATAGAGTAAATGGACATACTGTGGTCTAAAATGAGGGAAAAACTAATTTAAGAAGACCACATAAGTTAAGAAACTGGTTATAACCCAATTTCTAGATAGCAATCTTTAATCTTATAATTATTTTTCTTTCAATTATTGTTTAAAGATTTGTTCCTATTGTGGGATATTGAGACCATAATGTAATTCAGAAAACAACCTAAACGTTATAGGGAATTCTTCGTTACTCCATAGTGAATATTAAAGGTATGGAGGCAAAACAAAAAATATAACAAAACACAAAGTACCATATTACTTACTTTGTTATACCAGTAAATTAGGATATCAAGAACCAAGCTTTCAGAGGTACAATGATAATATATCTAAATATCCAAAATTTTAAAATTTTATTATATAACAGATGTATCCCATTATTTTTTTAAATTGCAGATAAATTTGTTTTGTTTCTCCCAGTGGAGATTTTTGAGTATTTAATTAAAGGCCTCATTGCCCCATCATTAAATTCAAAGAAGCATATCTAATGTGAACACTTAAATGTAATGTCACTCATTAGTCTTTAATGAAGAGAAACTTATTCTTTCTCTAAAGAACAGCTGTAAAAATAGTATCTGTCACCTACAAAATTATATATTCCCAAGATTATTAATGTGCATTTAATGACTTTGAAATATGTCTTTGCAACAGTTATTATGCATGTTTCTTTCTTTTTGGCTTCATCTGTTAAAGAGGTTAATTGAAGTCAGAAAGCCAGGAATTCTCAAGCACCCCAGGATACCACAGTGAAGCAGAAGCTGAATCTTCCCAGATACTTAAAACAGATTTGGCATAAAGCTGTTTGGCTTTCTGTACCACACATTCTCTTACTGGTCCTGCACCTTGATAGTAGTTTTTAAATGCCTTAGTCATAAAATCTGTCATTAGACAGTTAAAATTCATCTGGAGCTCTTTTTCCTAGGATCTAGTCAACAAGAAAATTGATTTTAATGTCTGTGCCATTACCTGACTCTGCAAGATGGGACTCAGGGTAAGGAAGGTGGATTGCAGTTGATTCTCTAGTGTGATATCATGCTCATTATCACCATTACCATTATCATCAGCAGCAGCATCACAATCACCACTAACTCTGCCATTCTTGAAAAGCATACTTAGATCTATTATATACTGAATTCCTAAAGTCTATGTTTTTGATCACTGGCCCATGTTAGCACTCTAAATCTATTCTTTTTCTTCTTAAAGACAAAGCACTAATTAGTTCTGCTGCTCAGCAAAATATCTAGACAAATTTTTTTAAGGCAATCAGTTATCCATGTGAAACAAATAGCCTTACATCTGGCTTTAATAAACTAAACATCTATATTTTTATAGAACTTGTTAGAATTTATGTAAGAAATTTAGTGTCACATAGGTATAGCTTTGTTATGTTTTCAAGTATTACTGTCTTTTTAAGCAAGTCCATCATGAAGCAAAATTCAATATTAAGGACCTCCATAAAGTCCATCTAACATGTTTTCATTAGAGACAACTAAAATATTTTAGCATAGACACATTTGCATATATACTTGTTCCATGGCACAACTCCAAGAATGACAAAATAGCATTATTCTATTTATTCATTCAACAAATATTTACTTAGCCTTTCTTGTGCCAGACATAATGCTATGTGCTAGAAGCATAATAGTAGAGTCTCACATTTGTGTGTATAAAAATATATATTTCACAAGTACAATTATATATTTTACCCTATGTTTGGAAAATGTTCTCTCTTTTTTTTTTTTTTGGTATATTTTTTATTGGAGTTCGATTTGCCAACATATAGCGTAACACCAAGTGCTCATCCCATCAAGTGCCCCCCTCAGTGCCTATCACCCAGTCACCCCCACACCCTGCCCACCTCCCTTTCCACTACCCCTTGTTCGTTTCCCAGAGTTAGGCGTCTCTCATGTTCTGTCACCCACACTGATATTTTCCACTCATTTTCTCTCATTTCTCTTTTAATCCCTTTCACTATTTTTTATATTCCCCAAATGAATAAGACCATATTTGTCCTTCTCCGATTGATGTTCTCTTTTTTTTAAAGATTTTATCTATCTACATATCTATTTATTTTAGAGAGAGAGCTTGTGTGAGCTGGGGTGTGGGGAGAGAGAAGCAGAAGGAAAGGGAGAGAAAATCTGAAGCAAATTCCATGACGTAGGGCTCAGTCTTACAGCTGTGAGATCATGACCTAAGCCAAAACCAAGGGTCAGTTGCTTAACCAAATGAACCACCCAGGTGCCCCAGGAAAATGTTCTTTATACCCTCAATACTTCATTCATTTTTTTACAACAGGAAGGTGAACTACAATAATATATGCAAATGTGTTGCTTCTGAAACTGTTACCAATGTCAACAAAAGGTTTGATCTTTTGTCTTACGTGGCTTTCATAATCCAGCTACTCTGCCACATTACATAAGATATACATAGTGGGAGTCCACAAACACCTATTGGATATTTGGTTTAATAAAGGGAGCAAAATAGTAAGATGAAGTCTCTTTATTTTTAAAGTAATTTGAACTTTTAAATTTTTCTTAGGTACGCCAGGGTGGCT
The DNA here is from genome assembly GCF_018345385.1 of Vulpes lagopus. Lineage (NCBI taxonomy): Eukaryota > Metazoa > Chordata > Mammalia > Carnivora > Canidae > Vulpes > Vulpes lagopus. The sequence continues at coordinate 42,900,359 of NC_054830.1, forward strand.
CAGTGATTGAGCACCTGCCTTTGGCTCAAGGTGTGATCCCAGGGTCTTGGGATGGAGTCCTGAATCGGGCTCCCTGCAGAGAGCCCGCTTCTCCTTTGGCCTATGTCTCTGCCTCTCTCTGTGTGTCTCCTGAATAAATAAAATCTTTATAAATAAATAAATAAGTAAATAAATAAATAAATAAATTTTTCTTAGAGCCATTTAGACACATAAAATTTTCCAAACCAAGTAAAAGTTTTGTAGCTACCCTGTTGAATTAAAATTAATTTATTAAAGATTCAGATGCAGTGAAACACCAGGACACCTGCACCCCGATGTTTGTAGCAGCAATGGCCACAATAGCCAAACTGTGGAAGGAGCCTCGGTGTCCATCGAAGATGAATGGATAAAGAAGATGTGGTTTATGTATACAATGGAATATTACTCAGCCATTAGAAACGACAAATACCCACCATTTGCTTCAACGTGGATAGACCTGGAAGGTATTATGCTGAGTGAAGTAAGTTAATCGGAGAAGGACAAACATTGTATGTTCTCATTTATTTGGGGAATATAAATAATAGTGAAAGGGAATATAAGGGAAGGGAGAAGAAATGGGTAGGAAATATCAGAAAGGGAGACAGAACATAAAGACTCCTAACTCTGGGAAACGAACTAGGGGTGATGGAATGGGAGGATGGTGGGGGGTGGGGGTGAGTGGGTGACGGGCACTGAGGGGGGCACTTGACGGGATGAGCACTGGGTGTTATTCTGTATGTTGGTAAATTGAACACCAATAAAAAAATAAATTTATTATAAAAAAACAAATTAATTTATTAAATATTTTTGAAATAGCTACTTTTTGAAAGGCTGATCATCCTGAACGCCTTTCTTCTGGCATCCTTCTCTCCCTTCGTCACCTTCCTAGCCCCAATCTATCCACATCAAATAACCTATTATTTAGGAAATATAACTCATCTTTTAAGGCTCTGCTAAAAATTCACATTCCCTATTAAGCTTCCTATGGTACTTTTTCACTAACCTATTGACTACCTCTTATTTTGTTTCCACATTGTATTTTGTTTTCTTTTTATATCATAATAATGCAATCATTTTATTACATATATTTGTTTACAAGTATCACCTATATAAAAAGCCTCATCAAATATAGTTTTATCCAAAATATAATCCTACACATAAAAGATAATTAAAAGTAATTCACTTTTATACTGAAGAAATATCCAAAAATGCTGTACTTCTAAAACATAGAATTTTTAAAAATATATGTTGCTCTGATCTTTGTAGTATTCAGTGTCATACAGGATTGATGTTGTTAAAGAACTCTGCTGGCCAGAAGTCAAATAAGTAAGACAAGATAGGTTGTTAGAGATGATTAGATCATAACTGAAATGACTGACAGTAGGGCTGCAAAATAGGAAGGTGCCCAATAGGAAGAAGACAATAAATTTATGTTGTTTGATAAACAGAATCTATACTGTCACTTATTAGTCAAAAATCAAGAGAAATCGATTCAACCTGACTTGGCTATGTCACTGAATCTAAGGACAGTCTTCAATCATGGCTGGATCCAGATACCCAAACAATGTTATCATGAATTATATAGTGCTCTCAACAGGACTTTTCCCCTACAACTCAAGTTCTATATTCAACCATCTGAACAAACCCAGTAAAAAGAAACCTCATTCCCAATAGTTCCAGTAAAAGTTATACAGGATGAAATCTTATTCCCAAACTTGGGACACCCAAATTAGGACTAGGACTAGCCAAATTGGGCTTCCTGAGTATCTTAGAAGGTTTGGATTTTATCAGCCCCATCTGAACAGCAGGACTGAGAGTAAAGGCAAAAACCAAGGAGCTGTCACCAGAGGGAGAGATGGAGGCTGATCAGGCCAAACAGCAAATGTGCTCTACACATTGCATGAAATAAAATATACCGTAGATGGATATTCTTGTTTTACAAAGGCTTTCATGCTAAAATACCAAATGGAGACCGTAAAAGGATACATCATCAATCATCTACAGAAACTTTTCACATCTCAAATTTTGAGAAATTCACTTTCCTTTCTATTGCATTTTCATATCAACAGTATGAATTATATCTTTTGAAACCTTAGTTGCCTTGCTCTATCGACTAAAAAGAGTGAATAACTCAAGTGAAATAGTCTTTCTTTCTCTGTCTTTCTGTACTCTACATCTCTATATGCATATAGATCATATATATGATGCATTTCAGTTCTTCTCAGAGTGCCCATTAAAGACAGTGAGTATATAGGGTACCACTCCAAAGAGCTCAGTAAATTTATTGAACTTTGCACTTGGCCTAATTTGTTTTCCATCTCTTACTTCCTCATTGCTCTTCCCAGAATGAATGTATGGGCACATAGTCCTTGCATGTGTAAACATTTCCTGCTGACACCTCTTATGTGTGGAAATTGCTTTGCATTTATATGCTTTTCCTCCTCTCTTTCCCTCCCTTTTCATTTATCTCTAAACTCTGTCTCTGCTGGGCTCTCTGCTCTACAATCTCAGAGATATTCCTAAATCTTTGCTGTTGTAAATGGACTCCAATCCCACCCTGTCTCTTCATAAACTTTTTAAATATTTTTTATAAAACATTTTCTCTTACTCTCCTCCTGTCAAAATTCTTCAGAGACAGTCTGCTGTCAATGTCTCTGTTACATCTAATAACCTTATTCATTTTTAAAATCTACATTATGGTCTGATTTCTGAACTATCCATTCTACTGAGGCTGTGGTTAATGCTGATTACAAATAACCTAAGAATTAAAAAAAAAAAGCAAATAACCTAAGAATAATGCCTTCATCTGTGAGAAAATGTTATGTCATAACAACAGTTACAACAACAGCAGCTAACATTAAGGTAATGCAGGTACTGGACACTATGCTAAATTATTTACGAGAATTATCTCAGTATCTCATTTAAGTCTCACAACATCTTTAAGAAGTAGGCTCTATTTTTAATCTCCACAGAAACTGAAGCTCAGACATTTGAAGTCAGCTGAATAAGATTGGCATAGCCAGGCTCAGTCCTGTGTTTCTTCTCCATCCATTCTCTCTTAATACCTACCTCCCAATCACCTCTTGGGTTCTACCCTTCTAAAGAGGTTATAATCTTAGAAATTTTCGATGATAACAAATCACCCATGTATAATGAGTATTCCATCCCAACCTGTCTACTTTTTAAACAATAACAACTGCATCGTAAAATTGTATCTATTAGGGGATATTTATAATCTTTATTACATATTCCTTGTCTTAAGACCATGACATATGGAGTGCATTTCTCTTTTTTTAAATATTTCATTTATTTATTCATGAGAGACACAGAGAGAGAGAGAGAGAGAGAGAGAGAGAGAGAGACATAGGCAGAGAGAGAAACAGGCTCCATGCAGGGAGCCCGATGTGGGACTCGATCCTGAGACTCCAGGATCATGTCCTGGCCTGAAGGCAGGCCATTTCTCAATAGACTTTTGTACATCCAGCCCAAGCACAGTGTCATTTATATGATAGACTCTCGGTACGGAATTGCTAAAGGAATAAAGTGAATGAAGACTTTGTATAGCACATCGTACAGATGGTTGGTTCTCAATACATGAGGGTTAGACCTCTGTATAGGCATCCCAGTCCCGGTGCTAATTCTTGTTCTTCCACTAACCTGATGCTATAGCAATCTGGAAATATATTCATCAGACTCAGGCATGTGACCAGGGCAGTGGTGTATGCTTTACCTATGAGGCAACTTTAAAGAAAAAGTAATGCAGACCATGTGCTATCCTTCCAACACCAGCATTCTGCTAAGATTAAGGTGGCATTTTGGGAAACCCTACAAAGAAAATGATACAGGATTAAGTGAGAAGGGGAAATATTCTCCCTAGCTACTACTGTACTTTAAAAATGATGCTTCATTCTCAATCTCTTGGATAACCAACATCAGTAATCAGGACTCAAGGTAATTTCATTGATGTCAGGGATGTGACTTAATATGCAGGATAAACCTGCTGTATCATTTGTTCTCTCTTACTCACTGATCTACTGTACAAGCTTATCAGTTATACTTAGGAGCCTTATCTTGCTTTCTACTTAAAACACACAGCAAGTCTGAACACTTGGAGGAAAGTACTCTGCAATTTGAGCTGCCACGCTTTCCATCAGTCCAAAGTTACTTGATCTTGCTTAGATTCATAAGCCAAATGGAAGTCAAGAACGGAAGAGGAAGGAAAGGAATCAGAAATAGTTCCACACTGAACTAACTTCTAAGACACTTTGTACTTTCTGTGAACTACTGAAGTCCTTGTAGCACAGCCACATTTCTTTCTACCAAAACCAACAGTCTCATTGGGCTTAACATTCTTAGCAACCTCTGGTTTCGTTTTCGTGGTACTACACTCATAATGTCCCATTATGCTCCAGGTACTTGCTCTATTAAAATTTATGTTAGCTTTTGCTTGAAAGGAAAAAGCCTCAAGGAAAGGAACTTTGAGTTGTGTTACAAAACTATGGCTGAATTTCAAGGATGTGTTATTACTCATGATTAACTCATTTGTGTGCAGTTTAATTGAAGTGTATATCTTCACTCTAAATGTGCAAAGTCCCTTTGGGTGCCAGCCCTTATTTTTTAGGTAAAAACAGAAATCAATTCATGCATGCACTATTGAATAAGCAAACACTTGTTTCTACATTATTCCAAACAGATTCTACTTCTTGTTCTCTCATTCACCTACATTCATTATAAAGCCCATTTACAAAGCACTGACAGGCACGTAGCCTGTAGACAGTATGATAGTGTCTGAAATTCTAATGGATCTGCTAGCCTCTACAATGTTGTAAATGAAGCAAGAGATTTATATTCTCTTTATTTAAGGGTTGCCAAGCACTGTATTTTGTAAATTTCAAGCTTAGAAGTTCTAGGAAACATAATAGCATTCCCTATCTAGCTAACCTAAATTTCTGTTGCTATAACTTTGCTGTGGTGCTCTGGATTCTCAACTGAAGATGGCATAGGACATAGATGTACTGAGTTGGTATGAGTGTCGCAGATATGCAGATATGTCACTTAGAGCACTACAAAGTTCACTTCTCGCAATCTATCAGCAAAATACTGAGCATACTGTACTATGGTAGTTGAGCAGAATGCAAAGATCTTCCCCACCCTATGATAGAATTTTAATTTTCTTGGGAAGATGAGCAATACACACATAAGAAGGAAACTCAGTAACAGTAGGCAATCAATTAAGTGCTGAGAAGAATAGGGAGAGTAACTGTTATTGGACTGCATAAGAGAAAGAACTAGGTTTGAGTATTTAGTGACCAAAACTAAGTCCAAAGTGAGGTTTGCAATACAAGTCAGACCTTGATTAATTAAAAGGAATGAAATGCCATAGGCACATGAAACCGTCTAAAGAAAGGGAAGAGATGAAAATAGCAATTCTAACAACTAACTTTTATTGAGTATTGAGTCCATGCCAGGCACAATAGCAAATGTTTTGTGTGTAGACTCATTCAGGGAGAAATTAAAGATGTAGCTGAAAAGCTTTAAACAGTAAGGTGAACTGGGTTTTATTCCTGATTCTGCCACTATGTGATCTTCTACCTATACTAATATCTTTTCTTCTGTGGGCCTCCATTTTTTCAATTGGCTGTTAATAGTATGCACTAGGCAGTCATTCAGACTTCTCCTGCTCCAAATTCTATATCATAAGGTCAACATAGGAAAAATGATCAATATCAGAAGGAAAACAGACTAAAATTATTATTATTAGGCAGTGAATTTTAATGCAAATATGCTAGGATCATTTAGTTGTTAAATACTGTGTTAAAGGCATTTTGCCATGTCCCCTCATTTTCTTTACACATGTAGTTTGTAAAGACTAAGGTACTGACCAACACTTATTTATAACTTTACATAAGCATAACCCATTCATATACCTATAAAGGAACAGGTAGGTAATGTAAATGAATAAATAATTTTGCATAGTGACCATGGTAATCAGGAGAGCAAATGCTCTTTCTAAACAGTGAAGTCACTACCATTCCCTGAAATTATTTCTGTGGCAATGATTTTGTGTCTTTTGCTTTAGCATGATTAAGGCAAGATTCAGAAGGATGAAAACAATAATCATCCTTAAGCTATTACTAATTTGTAGGTTCCTTTCCAGGTACTTTTTTTTACATCATCATATGACTCATAATGTTGGAGATAATCTCTTATTTCCTATTTCAGGTAAAAAGGATTGGAGGCTCAGAGAAGTAACTTACCCAGATTTTTTACTCACACTGAGAAAAGAAGATAATGACAAGTTTCAAACTCAGGAAAAAAGAAAGGGAGACAGAACATGAAAGACTCCTAACTTTGGGACATGAAATAGGGGTCGTGGAAGGGGAGGTGGGCGGAGGGTGGGGGTGACTGGGTGGCGGGCACTGAGGTGGACACTTGATGGGATGAGCACTGGGTGTTATTCTGTATGTTGACAAATTGAACACCAATAAAAAATAAATTTATTTTTAAAAATAATTAAAAAATTAAAAAACCTCAGGATAATCTAGCTATCAGACTCTTCCCCCACCAATATCCAGGGCTGCCTGGTGAGACTGGAAAGCAGTGAACAGACAAAGAGAAATATAATGTTTGGCCATATTTCTCTTCTTGAATTAAATTAAATTCTTGAATAAAATATGGCCATCTAGTTCACATCAAAGAAATGGAGATATTATAAAAATATATCACATTAAAGCTGAGCGGCAGCAATGGGAAATAATAAACCACAGTTCTGTGTCCCTCAGGTGGGAAAACTGACATTCATGGGCACAATGCAATTCAACCTATAATCAGGATGTAGTTCATCTACTTCCAATAGCTTTTTCTCCTTAGATACAATCACCTATCTGGTCTTTCCTTAGTGTCTTCCAGGGTAGTTCATGCATTTCTATATGAAACATTTGGTTGGATCATCACAGAGTCTGAGTCTCAAGGTTATCTTTTGCTGCTATTCAGTACTTACTTCTCTGCATTATAATAATTGGGTATTCCTTAATCTCTGTTTTATTTATGTGGCTACTTTTCTACTGGCCCTGCCAGTCTCTGACCATGGCAAACCCCTCACCAAACCAGAGCTCCTGATCAATCTCATCCAAATCCACTTACATGATGTCTTCTATCCAAGTACAAAGGGAATTCCACTTCCAGTAGTTTCTCAGATGTCTGTAACTTATATCAAAACCTTTGATGATAAAAAAATTATTTTCAAGTCATATTGGCAGCAGTCTCCAAGGGGTATATGAAATTAATCCATCATTAAAATACTGCACTCTTTTTTCCTCATCAATGTAGTAAAGAGCCTTACAGCATCGAAGCCAGCCCACCTGTTAAACATCTCCAGCAGTCTGCTGCTGGGAGCGGATTTTCATGACTGCAACAACTTCATAATTTGGACAACTTTAATCAGGATTCTTACCTTGGCAGATGCCATCTTTTTTGCTTCAATTTCATACTAGGCCTTCTGACAGGCTGTTTGTTGAAGTTTTTGCTTTTTATTTGATCCCCAATGATTTCTTGTTTCCTGTGTTCCTCTAGATTAATATCTAACAGCTGTTTGTCTAACATGCCAAAACTCCTATATAATTAAGACTTTACCCCTCTACACCATTTATTTTCAAACCTGGACTATGTTAACATGTTCTGTACTTTAGAAAAAGTTTCTTTGTTGTCATCCCTTATGCATGCTCTAAAATAAAGATCTACTTAATGGACAATGGTATTCCATAGCCCATAGATACTAATATGTGTGTCATTAATTAAAAGTGGAATGTATTCAATTTCAAATGTTTTCAAAGAATATGAATGCTAATGTTTATTTACATTAGAGGATTTATTCTTAGCATTTGGAATCATTTTTATTTAATTGGTATCAGCTATTCTCATAAAGAAATGAATAAATAAAACTCAAATTGCTAGCTCCCAGTGACACAAGAGAAGCTGACTTCTAGCGCCTTCCTAGACCTTGTCACTTATTACTACACTCACATCCATCCACTTAATGAGAAGAACCATTTCAGCTGACACAATATGGCTTTGATGTAGAAACTTAGATGAAGTGTATGAAGTTTCCTTCTTTTAGAAAACATCTCATTAGATATAATTAAGATATACAGAAAGAGGATATTGATATTCTATAACTTATTGACAAACAAATATCTCAACCATTCATTAATAAATCCTGATAGCTATGTTAATTCACCAGGCAGTTTGAAACAGAAGGGACCGTATTGGAATTAGCAGCTTAGAGTTAGTATTCTGTCTCCCACTAGAAGCTTCTGAGGGGAAATGAAAGAAAGAAAGAAAGAAGAAAGAAAGAAAGAAAGAAAGAAAGAAAGAAAGAAAGAAAGAAAGAAAGAAAGAGAAAGAAAGAAAGAAAGAAAGAAAGAAAGAAAGAAAGAAAGAAAGAAAGAAAGAAAGAAGGAAGGAAAGAAAGAAAAATAATAATATAACCTCTTTGGAAAACAGTGTATGGAAGAAGCATCTAGTTATTTGGTAGAAAAATAAATTGAATTATCATTCTGTGAAGTTTGATGGTTAATTTTACAACAAAAAGAATATTTAAAGCATTAGCAAGTATATGTTTTGGCTCAGGATTTAATGTGACTATAGCAGAGGGAAATTTGCCTATTTAGCTTAAGTCTCATGGGCTACCTCTCAAACATAGAAGCAGCGTTATCAAAGACATTACCCATATATCATTCATTTATTCAATAATATAATCAAGGAGGCACATGCATGGCTCAGTTGGTTGAGCCTCTGACTCTTGGTTTTGGCACAGGTCATGATCTCAGGGTCACGAGATCAATCTAGCATAGGACTCCATACTCAGCTCCATCTGCTTGAGATTCTTTTCCTCTCCATCTGCACCTCCCCCCTCTCCATCTGCACTTCCCCCCATCCCTGCTCTCCCACTCTCTCTCTAGAATAAAATTTAAAACACAAAATCTTTTAAAAATAATAATATAATTAAATTGGGGGTTTTTTGTTGGTTTTTGGGTTTTGCCAGGCATGAGTTAACTGTTTTGAAGATATAAAGAGATGGTGAGATACAGTCTTTAACTTTGAATCTTCAGGGAATTAATGGATACCTTTGTGGAACCCCTCTCTGATTCCTGATTTATTTCAGTAATATATCTCTTGCTACAAGTGCTTGGGCACAAAACGGTAGATAGTCTTCCATCAATAATTATTGTTAGCTATTTGTCATAACTAGTGAAGGGACACTGATCACAAAATATTCTTAGAAAATGGAATAAAGGGATGTCTGTGTGGCTCAGTGTTCGAGCATCTGCCTTTGGCTCAGAGCATGATCCCAGAGTTCCGGGATCGAGTACCCACATTGGGCTCCTTGAATGGAACCTGCTTCTCCCTCGGCCTGTGTCTCTGCTTCTCTTTCTCTCTCTGGGTCTGTCACGAATAAATAAATAAAACCTTAAAAAAAAAAAGAAAAGGAAATGGAATAAACTAGTGTATTGGATCTTCTTACTGGAAATATCCATGTGCTACTGAGGATATACTATATGTGAAACACCATATTATGCACATATTATTCCATTTACTCTTTATGGTAGCCCAACTAGCTGCCCTATTATTAACATCACTCCTATTTCAGGTGGGGAAACTTGGTCTCAGAGAGATTATACAATTTGCTCATGCAGCACCTGGCAGGTACTAGAGACAGGTTTTGAAGCGAGGCAGTTTGTCTCTTAAGCTCTTAATACTATTCCATTCAAACTCTGGATATTAGTATGAGTAAACAGATTCATTTGAGTCAGACTGCTAAAGTAGATTAATGACTGATTACTCTGCTCAATATACAGAAATAAACTCAATGAATCTCATGTATCCTTTCATTTAAGATTTTACCAGAAGAAAATGGCTTCATGGCTAACCTCAGGTGATATGCAAAACCAGTTTTTTTTCTTTTAATTTTTTTTTCTATTTTAGTATGAAAACCCTGGATTTGTACAACAGGGTGGTTTTGTGGAATATTTAGTACTCAACAAGTATTTTGTATACTCCCCTACATTTCTCAGCCTTCCTTGCAGTTATGCTGGACCCACGTATCCAGTTTGGTCCATGCATGCTGACAGGAAATGGCGTGTTTTATATCTGGGCTAAGACAGTTCATCCATTCCCCTCTTTCTCTGCAGTGTCCTTAGAAACTATGCTTTTCATGTCTTGGCTACAAGGTGCAGAAGGGCTCCCCAATATGCATGGGAATGAATTTATGTGAAACAGTGCATTTAAGTGACTGATATTTGGAGGGTATTCATAGCTAATCTAATCTAAGACTCAAGTTTAATTGCTCATGGGTTAAATGGAGGTATCTGTCCATGTGTTTTCTGTCACCTCAAAGACACTCTTCCTTGGAAGAAAGAGTTTGTTTTATGTGTTAGCCATTAGCCAGATGCCCAGAGCCAGCCATTAGGCAGTGTCTCCTAACAGCATCAACAGCCTCTCAGTACATAGAGATTGGAGACGATGATGCGTGTCTGATTAGGAAGTGAGCTCATTATTACCTGTAGCCTTTACCATGTAGGTGGGCATACTGAAGTCTCACTGCTCACCTATAATGAAAGGGGTGTGTAAATTTTCCATAGTAGTCACCATTGTCCCTCTGTTGAGGCAAGTCATAAAAATCTGTGCTGCTCTTTGGCAGAAGTCCAGGAAAGCCAAAGACATTTATTCAGAATCTTTGGCAAGGATGACTTTGTGTCAAAATTTTGTCATGAAAAAATGTCAAAGAAGGCAAGGCAAGGTAATTTTGCCATCTACCCCCATCCCCATTTTTAAAGAAACGTGTCTCCTTTTAAATATATGGTATTCTACATCTTAACACATTCAACAATCTGGAGTGTAGCTACTATCTAAATAAAATTCTGTACTATTGGACTTCCTAAAAGGTACTGCATCAGAATTAAATGTTTATATTTAAGGAAGAAAGTTTAAAATATATCTCCTGGGGGCAGCCCCGGTGGCGCAGCGGTTTGGCACCGCCTGCAGCCCAGGGCATGATCCTGGAGACCCTGGATCGAGTCCCACGTCGGGCTCTCTGTATGGTGCCTGCTTCTCCCTCTGCCTGTGTCTCTGCCTCTCTCTCTCTGTCTCTATGAATAAATAAATAAAATCTTTAAAAAAAATATATATCTCCTGGGTTTTATGTTATAACCTGGGAATTACTAGAAGAATATGAGAAAGCATCTCCACAGTTTTAAAGATCCAAAATTATGTCTCACAGTTGCAGAAAACACATATTTAGAGATCTCAACTCAGACTATTTCTGAACATTTCACATTTTCTCACCACAAATAAATTCTCCTTCATACAAATAGAACATAAAGGAAACCTTAAATGCCAAATAACAATGGTATTGGCCAATCTTAGATCCTCTATTCTTTCAAATTATCTCCAAACCCCACCTGCTCTCAGATCCTCAGAAGCTAGCTTTCTGCTTTGCTATGATTGCTCAAAAGAAAATAAACAGATGGAGCTGAAAAAAAAATCCAGAAATACAAATGGGGTAGAAACCGCCTCAGGCTTATGAACAGCATCAAAGTAAGGGTTGGTTTTGTCTTTTTTGTCTTTTTTTTTTTTTTTCTGTTTGACAAACAAATCTGGAACACAAACCTTGATATGGTTTCACTTTCAACCACCATCAAATATCTTATTTGGTTTTGTTTCTCATGAAATCCAACACTAATTTGGAGGTTTTCTTTTCTTTTCTTTCTTAATTCTGATGAGTGAATGATCAATGATTGGTATTTGAAAAGTGTATTAAACTATGGTTCGAGGTGAGGGAGAAATTCTTGTAAGACATTAGGATATATGGATTCGCTTATTTCAGCAGTGAGGAACTTCGGGGGCACTAATCTCATTAATTAAATTGCTTTCATATAAAGGCCAGGTCCATTGACACCTGACAAAGATAAATTACACCCAGAATAGATTTCAGTTTTTCTGCACATACTTGCCCTTTATGTGTGACTTCCACATACAGAAATCTAAGTTAAACATTTTTATGTTTCTAATACCCTATTTTCTACCTGCTTTTTTGTTTGTGCAACTTTTCCAGAAAACAAAGTATAGGACTTTGAAGGGAAAACAGAAGGGCAGAAACTTTGAAGGGAAAACTTAAGGGCAGAGATACTAAATGCTGCAGCCCTACAGGGGTACAGGGTACAGCTGCACAAGTTGTATCATGAACAAGGCACCAGTCAGTGGTATAAATCAGGACTTAAATCCAACTTGAGTTCTGCTCTTTAAGCCCCAAAACTCTTGGTGCTATATTAGTAAGCATGAATAAGTTTTCAGTTTAGTTCTATCCCCAGTTGTATTTATTTGGACAATCTGGAAGAAATGTATTTTTCTGTCTCACACAAAGGCACCATAGATCCTTGCAATGCCCCAGTTGCTCTGAATAAAAGAATGGAAAGCTATTTTTTTTATTCTCTCCACTTCTAAGATTATCAATTATGGTACCATTCCAGTTAGTTGGAAATATAAGCTGGATGGCCTCAACAAGTGAGGTTAAATTCGGTGTTTTTGAAATTCCAGATCCAACTTTGACAGTCTCTCAAAAATAGAGGGATGAAGGCTGACATGTTGACAGCTGTGGAAACTGAGGAGCATGGCCCATGTTTCTAATGGCACCTTGAGTATGAAAATGTCAGAGATAGAAAGTTTTCCTCAAACAGATAATCTGAATAAACCCTTGGTTTTAGTAGATGAAGAAACATATCCATATTAGTTTAGTGACTTTCCAAAAGTCACACAGTTAGTTTTCCTCCTCACCATTCTAAGTATCTTCCAGCATTATGTTGGGCTTCATCATTTCAAAGATCATAGTAGCTTTATTCCACCCATCATAGAAAGATGAATCAAAGACTAGCTTAAGTATACTCCAGAGAGATGAAAAAGCTGTTGAATTTTCCTGTTAGAATGCAGCCATGTTGACACTTGCCATCCTCCTACTTACCTCTGCACTCCACCTTAATGCTCTAAATCTAAACTGTGAGCCAGAGACTTGTTATAGGTAGAACTGTGCCTTCCTCAAGGACCTGCTCCTAAATGACACTTATGTACAACAGGCCATGATTGATTAAGTCTGGAAATATATAAGTAAAATTGGTCAGTGACCTCCAACTCTGGTTGTCTTAATGATTGATGTCAGGCTTTCCTAAATCTAAAGAAAAAAGATCACTTTCCCATTGATTGACTAATAGGCCAGGAGGCACTTTGTTGTGAAATTTTGTCAAGCCACATTCTAATGAGCTGTCTAGTATAGAACTGGTATTGAACTATTGCAGATATGGCCCTGAAGATTTGAGATTTATTGGTCAGACTTACAAACAGATCAGGATGAGAACAAACCAAATATTACCCTTCCAGTTCTACCAGTTGGAAAAATAAAGTTTAGAAGCTAGAAGCAGCTTAGAAATCACCTGACAACTTCTTTAATGTTATAGGATAGAAGCAAAGGCCATGCAAAGTCAGATAATACATATAGAGTCACATGGCAATACAGTAGCATATCTGGTACAGGAATAGCAATAATGCCAACTCTAACTCAAACACTAATCTAGGAACTTTTGATTCCATTAACTCATTAAACTTCAACTTTCCATTAACAATGAGCAAAATGCTCAATAAGGTTAAGGGACTTGCCAAAGATCAGATACCTAATACACAGAGAAGCTAAGATATGAACTATTATATCAGACTGCAAACCATGATGCATCAACCCAGTTCTAATGTTTCCTGTACCATCCTTCCCTCACTCCCTGTATTCCCAGTCTACTAGCACCTTCTTCATTCAAACTCTTGAAATTAAATTTATTTTGTATCTGAAATCTGGGTTTGTCAAGGCTTCAAGAAACAGTTTATTGCCAAGCTGTTAGGCGTCAATAAATGAAAATTATAAGATGGGTTTATAAAGCCAGCAGAAGAGAGTTCTGCACTCCCAAATGTCACTACTGTCATTTAGATGATTAGCTGACTTTCAGAGTAACTTGAAGTTAGAACCAACTTGGAGCATTACTTCTCAAAGGAGCAGAAGAAGGAAATGGGACAAGGGTGTCTCCTAAGTGGCTGTTTTTATAGTAAAGGTCTTTACCAGTAAGATAAACACAGACAAGTGGATACATACACACACATATGTATGTATACAGACAGACAGACAAACAGAACTAGCTAAAAGGAAGAAAAGGCCACAAGACCAGTGTAAGAAACCAATGAAGTTGCTAGAAAATCACATATGTGCTTGTGAGGGAGGTTACAAGGGAACTCATGTACTTCTCTGTTAACAGCAAAAGGACAGCTGCAGTGCAGTCTGATGCTTCTAGAGAAGCAATAGCTGTTAGAGAGGATCTGTTGCAAATGCTGTTGGGAAGCAACCATCCTGTGGCTGACACATCTGTACAGAGAAAATGCCACCAGTGAGAGATGCTAAAGAAAGCTACTGGACACCTAAAACTAATATTACACTCTATGGAACTAACTGGATTTAAATAAAAGCTTGAAAAAGGGAGGGGAGAAAGAAAGCTATTGAGGTCCTAGCCTTGTGCATATAGGTCAAGTTTAAACACAAGTCTCCTACTGATTAAAATTATTGTTATTGTTAGTTATCATTGTTATTATTTCACATATTTTAAATATTAAAATCATTTGTTGCCTCAGGACAAATACAAGATTTTCACAGATTTCATTAACTGAATCTAATACTGTATAAACACTATGGTTAAACATCAAAATGTGTATATAAAGACTTTACATTCATGTCAGTAGTCATCTGACAACCATGTAAGGAAGGCTAATAAAGAGAGAATTCCCTTAATTCTCTGGATAGATGAAGTTACAAGAAGTGAAAGAATGAGATGCAAAAAAAAAAAAAATTCTGGAGACAAGAAAACAGAGGGTGCAAGTAAGGAGAGGAGAGAAATTTGGCAGGTGACTCTGACCCCTGGAAGGAGGCTCAAAGCAATCAGACTGTAGATAAAGTAAGGTAAGGATAATGCTGTAGATGGCTCAGGGCAGACTAGTTTCTATTTCCTAAGCAATAGGTAACTTACTAACAGTTTTGAAGTGGTGGATTGGTAGGCATGAAATATCAAAGGAGCCACACCAACTGCTGACCTAAATATTTGAAAAGAGAGAGATACAAAGTTTTAAAAGCACTAAAATCTGACACAAAGCAGAAGTGGTAATAAGGCCATATAGCATAACAAAAAGTTAGGGGATCCAGATTTGTCAAGTCATCTTTTTCAAAATGAGTAACTTGCACCTGCTCCAAAGCTGATCATCACCATTACCTTCCTTTGTTTTCTTTTTTCCTAATTCCCTACATCAATGACTATGTTAGCAGTTATGGGTATTTACTACTCCATCCCTCACCTCAGTACTTCTTTCTACATCTCTTCCATGGCCAGGAATGCAAAGGGGCAGAGGGAGTGGAAGAGGGCAATCGTGGTATGTACTGCATCCTAGGATGAGGAGCTAGTAGTAGGAAGGGAACAAGGTGAAAATGACCAGAGAAGAGTGAATCTGAGGGAGTTTTCATATTTTTTCACCCTTGTAACAAAAGAAAAACTAAGCACTTTTTCAAATTAAAGAAGAATCAAATTACTTCTGCCTTGTCAGGTGGCCAGATAACATTAGACATTTCCTCCTGAAAGCATAGTCAGATTAGGCTAACAGTGGCTCAAGACCTGTCATTTGACTAGAGGTTCTACAAACAGACTAGAGGTTGGATCTGAAGATCTTAGTAGCAGCCACATGGCAGGAAGCAATAAAGAATCTACTGCCCCATTTTTACATAAAACAGAATGAAAGATAAATGGTTTCCTCATAAAAGAGAGAAGTATAGAGAGAAAAAAAGGGGATCTAAGAAAAGATTGTTTGCCATAAGAAGGTCCATTTGCATTTATAATTTAGAGAAAACAGAGTATAAAAGCATTTCATAGAGGAAAAGGAAATAAAAAATCAGCTTTATGCTCTGAATATACTTTAAGGAGGAATGAAAAATCAAAAATAAAAATATAGATGACATGAAATATATGTTGATTGGTGATATGAGAAAAATTTCAGGGAAACTAAAGGTGCAATAGAGCAAGATTGTTGGCAGTAAGAAGTTGAACTGGCATTGCAGAAAATGTTATTGTTAGAAGAAGATTGTGAGATGCCTTCCCAGAATAAACAAAAAAGACAAAGGATGAAGATGACAATAGAAAAATTGTAGATAGCCAGGACTGAAAATGGGAATTCAGCTTCCAGATAATGAGTCTGTCTAAACTATACAAATGGAACAGAAACAAGATTCAATCTAAGCAGAGTGTACTTCTGAGCTTCTCTTTTGAGCTTTCTGATTAAAAAACATCAACAAATATAGCATTTTAATGAAACTAGGTTGATATTGACTCAGTAGTTTAGAGTTAGAGTAAGGAAACAGAAGAGCAAACTGAAAAATGATCCCCCCAAATAAAAAATTAAGTGATAAAGATGATGGTCCAGTTTAGCAGAGAGAAGATGGGTTCTTGGTACAGTGGACCATTTATTAAAAAGTTTCAGTTAAAACCTCATATAATACTGCATATGAAAATATATAACCAATGGAGTTTTAAATTAAAATTTTAAATACACAATCATATTAAACTTGTAAAAAATAAAAGTGAATACTTCTAGTATATGCTGAAGATATATCTAAACACAAAAGCAATAAAAGAATAAAAGCAATTTTTTTTACCAAAAAATTATTAGATTTAACTGTTCTGTAATCAATTTCTTTTTCACCTACACATCCACATTTTTACAAAAATTTGTTTATATTCGCAGGCTTTATTGCCTCAATACTTTCTCATCAAGGCACTAAAAACCTGGCTTCAACACTGATCAATATAACCAAAAAATATTTGTAACCAGTGGAAAATATCACAATCCTTTTTTTTCTTTTTTTTCACAATCCTTGTCTTATTTTGTATTTTGTAATATTTGATACTCTTTGCCATTCCCACTATATTGAAACTTTCACTGGTTTTGGTGACTTTGTATTTACCTTGTTTTCCTTCCACTTAGGAAGCCAGGAAATTAGAAAAGATGATTATGCCATGCTAAGACACAGAGCATAGTACATGGGATTTTAGCCCACACTTACCGCTTTGGTCAGATGCTCTTGAGCAGGATACAACCTGCTTATCTGTATGTGACTGCCTTCTTACTATGTCTCTTTTTGGTTATTTTAATATCCCTTTATAGATTTCAAACTACACTGCTGATTCTACACTGATATAATTTAAGAATAACATTTTAAATGCTGGAGTTTTCCCCAATTTCTAGAACTAAGCTATACACAAAGCCTTGAGGACTAATAGAATAGAATTTAAATTACATAAGCCCTGGAGAAATGAAAAAACAGACAATAATAAAACTAACAAAAATTAAAAGGCAGGTGAAAGGAGTAAGTGCACCAATTTACTCATGTTTCACAATAGGAAGTCAGTATATATTACATTAAATGTTATTACATCTAGAAAAGAAAGTTATAGCTATATTATATCAAATTATAATAGTAACCACCAGGAGAATAAAAAAAACCTCAGAGTGCAAATAGCAATTGCTTCTGGGAAATAACTGAAGATGGAAGAGAGGAGTTAAATTTTTGATTTTTATTTTATACTTTTTAATTTTTTTAACCATGCATTTCTTCTACAATAAAACAAAGTACATATATCTAATTCTGGTATTTATTAAGAAATAAAAAGAAAAGAAAGAAGGTTGGATCAGTTGACCTTTAAGGGTCTCTTTCATCTTGAAAGTCTGATTCTGTGATCAGAGATGCAGTTTAGGAAGATTAATCTTGCAGCTGTGTTAAGATGAATTGGAATGGGGAGACATAGAAGTGGAGAAGCCAATTACTAAGTTATTATAGCACAGAAGGTAGGAAAGTAATGAGGATCTGAACTGAGGTGTAGGCAGCAGGAATAGAAGGAAGGTTAAAGATGTGAAAGCTTTTGTAAAAGTAGATGCATGTAATTTGGAAATTGATTGAATGGATGTTCAGGGTTAGGGAGAAGGAGGTATTAAATTGACTATAAGATTTCAAGTCAGGGTGATTATATGACTAGTGACATCATTAGCTGAAATAAAAGAGTCAAAAGTAGAGGGCATATTCCAATGACTGGGCCAAGCTGAGCGAGGCAAGATTGTAATTATGAGAAGCACCTTAATCATTAGCACATAGGGATTTAGGAGAGCATGGTAGTAGTCAAAAGGAATTTAGGCAGCACCTAAACTTGTTGAAGAGCTTCATTCTTGCTATCCAACCTGGAAAGACTGGAGATCATTCTGAATGGATAGGAGTTTCTTTGTAGTTTGATGTGATCAAGTTTAGGAAACCAAAAAACCAAGCCAAACAAAAGCAAAAACAAAATTCTCTCTATTTAAAGAAACATTAGGATTGACATTATCATGCATAGCTTAAAAAATAAATAAAAATAATAGTATCTCACTTCAAACTGTCAGACACTATATATGTAATAAAAGTAATTGCTTCTAAGTATATCTGGTAGTATCAGAAATATACTCCTTAGGCAAATAGATGATTATCAAAAAAGTACAGGTACATTGGAAAGAGTTACTCTTTCTACTTTTCTTAACTCACCAAAATTGCATGAACTGAATTTCCTGATTTCAGGGAAGTAAATTAGACTATCTCCTGAATTTCACAAATTCATAGCCAACCACTTTCTTTGGATGGTTTACTATATTTATACCTGCCTCTTTTGTACTGAGTAAATTTAAGGTAGCTTACACCAAAGAAATTTTTAAAGACATCATAAAAAAAATTATAGTTGAAATAAGGAATTGGAGTGAGATAATGCCAGCTGCTATTACAAATGAAAACTGAAATCTCAACAGATTAAGGAATTAGAAGTTTATTCTTCTCTCAAGTGAATAAAGTTCATTTGCAATGGTAGTGGGCATTTACTCCAGGCAGTTATTCAAGGCTCTAGGCTGACAGAACTTTACCATCTTCAACACATTTCCTGCAAGGTCTCCCAGAGTGTTAACTTTCTATCAGCAGATAGGGGAGAAGAGAGATGAGATTGCACAATAAGTTTTTATGGGCCAGACTTGGAAATGATATCACCTCTGCTAGCATTCATTTGGCATAAACTCAGTCATATGGTCACAACTAACTACAACAGATGCTGAGGGATGAAGTCTAACACTATGCCCTAGATGAAAAGAAAATGAATTGGTTTGGTAAATAGTCTTTACCACAGTTCACCCTGCTCATCAATATCTGGTTTACTCTTCATCCCATATGTAGAACATATCTCCTTCCCAGTCCCAACCAGTCTCTTCAGGTAGCTAAGTTTCTGAGGTTTCAAGGTGAAACACACATACCTCCATATGAACCCAGTATGGCTCCTCATGGATCACCCACCTATGATTAAAAAGGCAAAGTATCATCAACCACCTCAGTGTGCATGCATACACACAATTTAGCAGAGAAGTAGCAACAGAATCATCTTAATAAAGTCCTTTTAGAAAAGGAAAGAACACATAGTAGTCACTGGTCTGTATTCGTCTATTATAGGTCATATAGAATTATGTATGCCTATGATGCTAGACACTTCTGTCCTAGCAGTGAGTCAGTTTCTTAAATAGATCTTGATTTTTGCTTTCTTGGGACCCAGGTGTATTGTCATGGTTTTCTATATTTTCTGACTCTGCCTCTACTTGGCTTTTCCATATTTACTTTTGCACCTGGCCACATCTGAAATAAGTAATAAGGACACCTTTCTCAAGATTGTTGAACTTCCACAATGTGCTTTCTGCTCCTTTTAAGCCTTAAGAAGTCAAACATATTTTTTTTTTAGTCTAGATTTGTGGTGCTTTTTTAAATACAAAACCTTCAAAATCTTACTTGGCATCGATTTAACTGGCTCTGGTCAATTCCATGTTCTGATAGACTAACAATTTTTTTCTGGGTCTTAGTTTTCAAGTGTGATTTTTTTCTTCTTCGCCTTGATGCTTCTCTTGTAAAATCATATCAGCTATGTTGAGGCCTTCTGGTTTAAGTGGGAAGCTCCATATCAGATGTAATTTTGCTGCATAGTTGAGTAGAAATGAATATTTGTTAGAATATTTTTTTATCTTACTTTCTGTTTGGGTTCTACATTTTTAAACAAGTTTTAAAATCCTGCAGAATCTCAAATTTCTAGACACTATTTTTCTTAATTTCCCTGTGAAACACAGCTAATTATTGTTCAAACTTATTTTCTCTAATACTATGTTTTGCTCAGCCAATGGAAACCAGCCCTCCCCAATGATACCATTTTCAACCCCTTTAATAGCCAAAGGCTTTTAAAACATATTGTCTGTTTACATGTGTCTTCAGGTTATCACAGGCACACAAATGCTTAGCCACTGAATAACTTGCATTTATATCTTTCTTGACTCTGACATCAGTTTTTGTTTTTTTTTCCTTGCTAACCATTAACTAACTGCTAAGCAAAGAACAGCTTTGGAAGGGATGTTTTAAAGATGGCAGAGCCTCTGGGATTCTGAACGTCTGTGTGAAGTAGAATCTACTCTGCTATAACTTTTGTTACACAAAACACCACATCTTACCTCAGTAGAGCTTAAGAAATGGGAGGGGGGGGAAACAATGTTTGTTACCCATTTCTTTAGTAATTAATAAAATAGTAATTAATACCCTCTGAAACCTTAGTAGCTTCAAACATTAGAAGTTTATTTATTGGTATGTAAGGTATAACTGTTGGCAGGGAGGTGGGAGTGTGGGGTTGAGAGGCTCTGCTCTCTTCAATACATACCTTCAAAGATGACCCTTGGCATTGTGAATCAGCAAGCAATTTGGGGAAGGGAGAGAAAATCAGTAGTGGGTGGCCAGGCTGAACATAACACACATAACTTTTACCTACGTTTCATTGATTCACATTAGTTATCTACCTGCAGAGAAGGCTGGAAAATAGTCTAGTTGTGTTCTCAGTAAGAAGGGAAAATAGGAAAAGGTAAAAGTGACCGCCACAGATGTTAAATGATTGCTTTGATAGAGCATTTATATTGGGTTGAGCTTCCCAACCACCAGGGTAAAAATGAAACATGTTATCAAGACAAGCCATACAATTCCTCGGGGGAAAAGAAGCCTTTCTTGAAAATAATTTCCACAAAAGAACTTTCTTTCTAACATGGATACTTAAATAGGGACTGTTAAATGATATAGCAGGCAATGCTTTTGACAGGAGTCTTAAAATCAATTGAATAGTGTTTTTCATATATTTCATATGACATTAAGTAGTAACCTGAGAATAGTTTCCCCTCATTAGCAGAAGCCGAAATCCCCATTTTAAGAAGGATGCATAGCATTTTATAGTGTCTTTGCAGGCATTGGAGAATAGCCTTACCCCTTAATTGTTCTTCTCTAATCTCTTCTGTAAAGAGAATGGAATGCTCTAATGCTTTCTACTTGAGAGCAAAAAAACAAATGAATTTCTTTGAGCTTCATTTGGTCGGATTTATTGTGTCCCCTATCCTGAAATCAACAGTTTCCAATAATGCCATTGACAACTTTATTAGCATGAAGAAACACTCCTTCCTACTGTAACTCAAACCACTGTGCATGGAGACACAGTGACAATTGCTCAGAAGTCACAGCTGAAGAGGCCAAGTGGGCAGAGGGAGCATTGTAGTATAAAGAAAAGAAGTCATACTTTGGAATCACAGAGCCATGAGTTCAAAAGAAAAGAAGTCATACTTTGGAATCACAGAGCCATGAGTTCAAAAGTCCCCTCTCTGTCCCATTTGACTTCTGTGATTTGGGCAACTTGCTTTGCTATTTTAAGCACCAGGTTTCTCAACTGTAAACTGAGGATGTCAATAATAGCTGCTTCCTTATAGGCTGTACGGACCAAGTGATTTCTTGCATGTAAACCACTGAGAACAAATCCTGGTAAAAAGCCAAGGCTGGAAATTTGATAAAGACCAGCTATCATTTTTATTATTAGTTATTTATTACTGTGGGAAATGTGTTAGAGTTTAGAAGAGTGATTGGAACACCGTACATACCAAACAAATGTTAACTGCCTTTGATGCTATTCCTTCCTTCAACTGGCCATAAATGACCACACGTATCTGTTTCTATCCATCTTTATATATAAGTAGTATATCTCCAAGCCATACCAAATGGGTTTTGAATTTACAGTAAGAAAAACAAACAAAAGGGAGAGTGAATTTTATCTAAAGTATCACTTTGAAAGAAGCAATTGAAGTGTTGAAGTTCTTAGGAATAGAAACAAGCATTGTGGTTCTTGAGTACAGTCTACAAAGAAGATACAGAAAAATTGTGGTAATTTTATCAATGATTACAACAAAAGCACTTCCCCAAATTGCTTGACATACTTTTGGGGGTTTTGGGGTTTTTGTTTTGTTTTGTTTTGTTTGTTTTTCAGAATTTCATTCATGCTACATCTGGAGATAACCCATGAGTACAATAAAATTAGCATTCTTGGTCTGGCATACAATTTTATTTGCCCATGCCTATCTGTAAAGCTAAAAGAAGTCTGTTCTTTTCCTATCAGAGTCTTTGGTTTAATCCCACTGTTCTCATAGTTCTTTAAAGAGCCATAAGTAGGGATGCCTGGGTGGCTCAGCATTTGAGTGTCTGCCTTTGGCTCCGGCATGATCCCGAGTCCAGGATGAAGTCCCAAATCAGGCTCCCTGTGAGGAGCCTGCCTCTCCCTCTGCTTGTGTCTCTGCCTCTCTCTGTGTGTCTCTCATGAATAAACAAATAAAATCTTTTTTAAAAAAAACCATAAATGTGAGTACAAATATGACAAGTAAACATTTACCATTTGCAACACCCAAATATTAAGCCATATGATGTATTCTAATAGTACATTCATATTACAGATGATTTATCTATTGTTCCATTTTATAATTTTACTTTATTAGAATATATATTGTTAATTTATTTTGCAATTTTAATAGCATGAGACTTTCTTACTCGTTTTATGATATGCACTTTCCAGAATCACAGTGAAAAAATTATTTTAACCAAGACTGTTGAATTTCTAATTTTCCTAATTGCTCTATAAATGTACCAAAATTAGGTTTTCTTAATTGTTTCAATATTTTTTAACACGCATCCAAATTAGGCACTTAATCCTCCCATTTAAAAGAGTATATAGGGGATCCCTGGGTGGCTCAGCGGTTTAGCGCCTGCCTCTTGGAGTCCCGGGATCGAGTCCCCATCGGGCTCCGTCGGGCTCCCTGCATGGAGCCTGCTTCTCCCTCCTCCTGTGTCTCTGCCTCTCTTTCTCTCTCTCTCTCTCTCTCTCTCTCTCTCTATCGTGAATAAATAAAATATTTTTAAAAATTTTTTAAATAAAACAGTATATAGGGCAGCCCCTGTGGCCCAGCGGTTTAGCGCTGCCTTCAGCCCAGGGTGGGATCCTGGAGACCTGGGATCGAGTCTCATGTCGGGTTCCCTGCGTGGAGCCAGCTTCTCCCTCTGCCTGTGTCTTTGTGTCTCTTTCTCTCTCTCTCTCTCTCTCATGAATAAATAAATAAAATCTTTTTAAAAAATAAAAAATAATAAAACAGTATATATATGTTTATCCAAGATATCCAAGATTTATATTGAAATGTATATCTAAATTGTTTTATTTCCAATAATTTCTATTGTAAAGCTGTCTGAATAATTTGAATCTGAATTTCCCAAACTTATGAAATGAAAAAGTAGAAACTTTTTCTTTATGATGTGAAAGAAGAACCTAAGTGAAATAATTATTTCGTCATATAGAAAGGTCATTAATTAAGGAAGAATCATAAAAACATACCCTTTGTGGACCTGTTATGATTCACTAATACATGGTAATAAATTATCAAAATATTACTAAATATTCTAAATCAAACAAATTAGGGATAAAAATGGAGTCTCCTGCTAAAGGACTGTATGACCTAGGTAATTGACATAATGCCTCTGTTCTGTCCTTTCACTTGTCATACAGGAAAAACCACACTGTCTATGGCAGATACCCTGATTGCTCACCTAGTATCAGCGTGCTTCCACATAATCTCTGCTCCCTGAGCTTGGGCAGGATCATGTGATAATCATGGCCACTGGGATCTCCTGAGTCAGTTCTAAGGCTAAGTTATTTAAAAGCAGATGGCAACTCTCTGGGTCTCTCTTCTCCAGATTTGGGGACTTAAGAGGCATGTGTTGAAATGGTGTCATCGGGCTGCCTGGGTAGCTCAGCAGTTGAGCACTTGCCTTTGGCTCAGGGTGTGATCCCGCAGTGCCACGATCGAATCCCACATCGGGTTCCCTGCATGGAGCCTGCTTCTCCCTCTGCCTAACTCTCTGCCTCTCTCTCTGTGTTTCTCATGAATAAATAAATAAAATCTTAAAAAAAAAAAAAAGAAATGGTGTCATCACTAAATTAAAGCAACATGAATCTCTTGAGTCACAGCCTACCAGAGAGCCTCTCTGAAAATTCACATGACTCTGCATCAGAATTTTTTTGTGTAAAACCACTGAGATTTGCAGGTTTATATGTTGCTTCAGGGTTTCAGGGTAGAAATAAACTACTTTGTAGATTGGTTTGAAGATTAAATGACATGACGGAGAGTATGAATTCAGTAAGTGATGTCAGATAGTAGTAATAGTTGTACAATTGGCCTCCCAATGACCCTTTGAAATAATCAGAAGCAGTGATTATCCCCATCATGATTTATATCAGATGAATTTGAAGTTTCTAAGAGCCTTACATATAAGCCTGTGATAGAGCTGAAGTTCAAACTGGTGACTTTGTTTCCTGAGCACTGTGTTCCCCACCACCACAATGACAGTAGTCAGAGTTTAATGCATCATTAACACAATGCATCAAAAATTGACTTCCAGAATGTTTGGTTCTGTCTTCCAACAAATAATAACACATACTCATGTTGATTATCTCTGCTGACCAAAAAATCTGATTAAATAAAATACTTTATATAGGAAACCCCTTTTGTGATATTTCAGAGATATCTAATAATAATCTAATTAATATTCTTAAATTTCATACGGTATTATTTCAACCATATTTGCCATCCAAAAATTTATTATTTAAAAAAATATATTTTGTGTTGAGTTCCAAAAATTGTGCTGGAGAATAGACAATCTGTTGACTGTTTTTGTCCCCATAGGCAAGTACCTGATCTTTCAGGAAACTTTTTCTTAGAGTGAGAAACTCTAACTAGCTTGGGTCAGAACAATTACAGTGGTTAATTGCAAATGAAGCATCTGAATGGATTTTGAGAAATAAGTATTTGCTAGGTGGATGGGGTTCAAATATGCTGAAACTGCTGTCTGCATTGTTCCAGGCCAGTATTTTTGGTCCACTGAATAACAGCTGCTGCATATGGTAGTTGTTGAGTTTTCTGCTAAAGATCCACTTACTGGCACAAATAGTAAATGTTTGCATGTGCTATTTTGATACATCTCCTGTGAGGCTCTGTTTCCACATTTAAATATGGATCACATATGGTGAATTGAAATATCTTTTTGTATGTAAAGCATATGTCCAAGGAGTAAACCAAAGAGACATAGTCTATGGCACTGTCATGTTCCATATGCCTTCTATGTGAGCTATAATTTAATGAAAAAATAATATAACCAGAACCACATAAGAAAAAATTAAGTTCCTAGTTATAACTCTTGTGATTTGTAACATGGATAGTAGACATTTATAATGTATAATAAACACTTTTGCTCAAAATTTAATTAATATACAGACTATATAAAATTATAGGACAAAACTAATAAGGATAAAATTTATCACTAAAATATTACAGTAAATTCCTATATATTAGAATTCATAACAACTAGAAAATTCAGAAACTTGAGAGGCCTCCTGAATCCACAACTTAATTTATAAGAAACATAGAATAGCTAATATATGGATAACAAGCCAATAGCTGCTTCTGATATGAATTTACAACCTAAAAGGACAAGTATGATTTGTAGAAAAAATATGTATTTTGTAGAAAAACAGCTATACTAAGGAAGAAAGGAAAGTGTGTGCTGTGAGGCAGTCTGATAAAATACTCACAGAGTCTACTGACCAAGAATCAGGACTCTAAGGCCCATCTGAGCTCTGCCAATAATTATATGTCATTGTAGGCTACTAAATTTGTTCCTTCTCTGAACTAAAGTTTTCCCCTTTGTAAAGTTACTGGGTCCTATGGACTGAATTGTGTCCCCCTCCCCCTGCCCAAAATTCATAGTTTCAAGTCCTCACCCCCAATGTAATATTATTTGGAAGTGGGACCTTTGAAAGTTAATTACATTTAGATGAGGGTGTGTGGGACTCCCATTATGAGACTAATGTCCTAATAAGAAGAGGAAGAGAGACCAGAATAGGTTCCCAGTCCTTCTCCCTCCCTCCCTCTCTCTCTTTCTCTGTGTCTCTCTCAGTTTCTGTATCTCAATTCCCATCTCTCCCTCTAACCTTTCTCTTTGCCCTATGAAGACATAGGTGAGAAGGTAGTCATCTGCAAGGAAGAGGGCTCACTGGGAAACTGAACCAAGGCCTGAACTTGGATCTTAGACATCCTAGGCTTGAATACCGTGAGAAATAAATTCCTGCTTTTGAAGGAATTGAAGTACAATTCCTATGGTACTGTGTTATAGTAGCTAGTATAGTACATAGAAGATTCATACAGTACATGAATTAAAGGAAGCTAAAAATTTTCCATTTATGCACCATACTTCTCCAGTTGGTATCTAGCAGTTTTCCCCCATGACTCTGAGAAACTGTAAGATCCTAAAAATAAATGAAAATTATACTATATTCTATTCCAGTGCTTGTTTTTATAGCATTTCATTTTTTAATTTTTCAAATACCTTAAAGCTGAAACCATCTATAGTTTGTGTGATAACTCTCAGTAAAATCAAATATTTAATTAAACTGAACCTCTTATTCCCTAAGCATTAGGGGATTTACTCGTTACTGAGTTATATAAAGTCTACCGATACCTCACAGCAACCTTTTGAGTTAAGAACATCTTAATACTATTCTCTCTAGCTTTCAAAATAATGAAGCAATGACTAGCTCAGGATGTATCTTCCTGGCTCACAAAATTTTCAAGCTGAAGTAGGTATTTCAAATGTGTCAGTGTATTTTAAAAGCAGTACATATTTTAAAGAATCCTTATTTACATAAAACATCCTAAAATAAGAAAAAATTTATATGTGAATACTCTATTCCATTATATGATAACCAACAATTCACCTTATAATGACTACCAAAGGTAAGTTAAATACTATGAGAACTTGTCATCAAACTTTCATGTTCTTGTAGCAACCTGCCAAATCATCTTAATTTATTTATTGTTTTTTAAAGATTTTATTTATTTATTCATAGAGACACAGAGAGAGAGGGACAGAGGCACAGGCAGAGGGAGAAGCAGGCTCCATGCAGGGAGCCTGACGTGGGACTCGATCCAGGGTCCCCAGGATCAAACCCCAGGCTAGGGATCCCTGGGTGGCGCAGCGGTTTGGCGCCTGCCTTTGGCCCGGGGCGCGATCCTGGAGACCCGGGATCGAATCCCACGTCGGGCTCCCGGTGCATGGAGCCTGCTTCTCCCTCTGCCTGTGTCTCTGCCTCTCTCTCTCTGTGTGTGACTATCATAAATAAATAAAAATTAAAAAAAAAAAAAAACCCAGGCTGCAGGTGGCACTAAACCGCTGCACCACCGGGGCTGCCCCTCATCTTAATTTTTTTTAAATGCAAACTCCTGAGCATCTATTTCTGACAGCCAAATATTATTACATTGTATGAATGTACCAGATTCATTTTCATAAATCCCTGTTTCTGACCATTTGGATTTCTTTTAGCTTTTTACCATAAACTAAAAAGCTATAATTAACTTTCTTATATGCAAATATTTGCTTATTTGTGTTAGCACGTATTTTCTTGTGTAAATTCCTAGATGTAGATTTGTTGGATCAAATCCACATGTAGTGATATTGAAATTTATAAAACCAATGCTGGTCAGAAAATATGTAATTTTATTTTTCAGCAACTGAACTCAATATAGTTTATGAGTTTCATTTTAATGACATACTCCAATAATTACACATTAACTCAAAGTGTATTGGTCATTTCTTATTTAAAACTCAATCATTTTTGGAAAGTATTCAGTTAAATATAATATCCACTCTTTTCCCCTCTTCTCTCCTACTCTGCTGTGTAGCCCAAGTCCAACATGTGGGGCAGGTAATATTGCATCATCCTGGCTCCTGCTCCATGCTGCCTTTGATCCTTGTTGCCTCTGTTGAGGTATCTGCTCATACATAGTCTTAGGTTGCCAGCCCCTGTCTTTTCTGCTTCCCATCAGCAAAACCCATGTTCTTTACACTCCTGGTCTAAACTTCAGGCCTCTTGATGTCCAGTGGCCTTAACATTTCTGTCCTGATCCTTGTGTGGCTCAAGGACTCCCACCTGCTTTCTTTACCGCTGACTGAGACTTTGGGTCTCTGGTTACTTTGGAAAATGAGTGTTGCAATGATAAAAGAACTTCCTATTTTGTATTTATTTAAGAGAGTCCTCAGTAATAAAATTATAGATATATAGATATCATAGATGAATAATTTCAGGGTCATTTTATGAAAAGATGATCAATGAAGAAAACTATAGATATAGTTGATTTAACTGCTTTTGTACTAGTTTTATAAGTGATTAATCTACTACTCTTATTATGCTTATATGTACCTGTAAAATCTTTTCCTTTCCTAAGTTTCTTACTCCTTATTATGGTATTTCCTTTCCACTCAGATAATTCCCTTTGATATGTATTCTAAGACTGGTTTATGGTGATGAATTCCTTTAACTTTTGTTTAAGAATGTCTTTGTCTCTCCTTCTAGTCTCAGTGGTAGCCTTTCTGCATAGAGTATTCTTGGTTGCAGGTTATTTTACTTTCAGCACTTTGAATATATCATGACATTTTCTTTTAGCTGACAAAGTTTCTGCTGAAAAATCAACTGATAGCTTTGTGGGTTTCCCTTGTATGTAACTATTTTCTTCCCTCTTGCTGCTTTTAAAATTCTTTTTTTTTTTTTTTTTGTCACTACTTTTTGACATTTCGATTATTTTATGTCTTGGTGTGGACCTCTTTGGGTTGATTTTGTTAGAGGCTTTCTGTGCCTCCTGGACCTGGATTTCCATTTCTTTCCCTATATTAGGGAAGTTTTCAGCTATTATTTAACTAAATAAATTTTCGATGCCCTTTTCTTTCTTTTCTCCTTCCGGGATCCTTATAAGCCAATGTTATTATGCTTAGTGTGTGGCTGAATTCCCTTAGCCTGGTCTCATTTTTTATTATTGTTTTTTTCTTTTTACTGTTCAGTTTGCTTTTTGTTACTCTGTCTTACAAAACTATAGGGTTGTCAGATAGAGCTTAAGACACTCAGTTAAACTGAAATTTCAGATAAATGACCAATTTTTTAGTACAACTTTTTAGTATAAATATGGGTTAAAGAGTATTGCCCTAGACCAGCTAAACAGTCAAGAAAAACTTTATTCAAGACTATTTCAATGGATAAATAGACTATGGCAATACAGGAGAAAGATTAGACTCAACTATGCTAAAACAAAATTCAGGGAAGTTTTTAAGTGCAGAGTAAGCTAGTGAAAAAGAATCAGAGGACATTAAGGGGATGTTGGTCAATATGACTAGGCTATCTATCTGTGTTTACTAATTAGTGCCTGTAAAGTTAGGCTTCTGTCTTTCCACAGAGATGGGAAGTAATAATCTATCTTTTTTGATGACTACATTTTCAAGGGAAGGCTCTCAGGTCCTTGAGAAAGACATTCCTGGGTTGTACTAGATATATACCTCAAAAGGGCAGAGAGATAATTTACAATTGCTAGTTTCCTGAAGTAAATGTTCTAAGGAAGAAGAAGCAAAGGCGTGAGTCAGGAAGAAAACTCTAAAGCTTATTCCACCATTAAGACCATTTTGGTTAAATATCCCAAATATTGCATGGGCCATAATTCTATTAAAAAACTATTTATTGATAATCTGTTTCAAATTTAACTGGGAATGCTATATTTTTATTTACTAAATCTAGCAGCTCTAAACATCTAGCAAGCTGTCCCAGCTACTTCAAGGATTATGCAGGAGGAAAGGTCTTCACTAAGTGTACCTACACACTTTTACTGTGCTACTATAACAGTGATTTCAATCTTTATTTTTTTTTAAGATTTTATTTATTTATTCATGAGAGAGACAGAGGCAGAGACATAGGCAGAGGGAAAAGCAGACTGCTCACAGGGAGCCCTCCCTGCTTCTCCCTCTGCTTCTCTCTCTCTGTCTCTCATGAATAAATAAATGAAATCTTTTTAAAATAAAAAAATAAATAAAATATCAAGTGAAATAATCTCTTTAAGACTAGTTTCATTATACATTCATAGTTTCCCTTCACCATGATCAGGGAATACTGTCTGTATGAATTCTACTTTTATAAATTTATTAAAGTTTACTTTATACCCCAATGCTTGTCTAATTATTTTGAAAGTTTTATGTGCCCTTAAAAAAGGGGTCTTTGCCTCTTTGTAGCACACTGAAGCATATCTATATATTGTTAGTCAGATAAACCTTGTTAATGTCTTTTTGGTCACCAATTCTTATTGTTTGTAAATTTGATTTGCCATGAGCTGATTAAGTTAGTCATCTACTACTAGTGTGTTTCTATTTATCCTTGTATTTTTATTCATTTTATCAAGGGAAACTTTGAACTCTTGAATTTACAGTCAACTTATATTCATAAGGTATATACATTCACATGTTTATGTTATGTGCAACATTTATGACAGGGTGGAAAGTTTTATAAATTTAATTTTTTTCAAATTATACTGTGCAAATAATAATATAGAGAAATTGAATACTGTAAAACCATATCATTTCCACTGCTCTACTATTTCTTTGAGTAAAAACAGTAAAGTTTATCTATTCTATCATATTAGAAAAATCAGGATCTCTTAAATATTTCTGTATGATTTGGAGTTATTTCCACAGGACCTGAACTTTGTTATAGCATTACTTTTCAGAACAGTTGCCATTTTTGTTGTTGTTGTTAATTCGTGAGAGACACAGAGAGAGACAGAGACGTAGGCAGAGGGAGAAGCAGGCCCCCCAGAGGGAGCCCGATGCCTAACTCAATCCCAGAACCCTAGGATCACAACCTGAGCCAAAGGCAAATGCTCAACCACTGAGCCACCCAGGTGCCCCAGAACAATTGGCTTTTACATGAGTAATTTAAATGCTAAGATCAGCTATATTTTAATATTTTCTTGGTGTGTAAAAGTCGGCTAACACTCCTCATGCGATTTCCATAGGGAAGGAAACAGAGAGAAATTAATGTCTTTCCTGATAATGAAAAATTCATCAGTCACTGGACTGTGGACTCAAATTGTTCTGAAAAATTCAATGTCTCCTCACTATACTTTGCCTTGTTCATCTCTGAATAAAATGTGTGTAAGTAGAGTTTTCTCATTTCTTATTATTCTCTAATTGCTACCCATCTCTAAAATCATAGTAACATGCTTCCTAAATCTTTAATGTTTACTTTTTCATAATAGCCTCCAGCCACTCAATCTGTTATTTCCATTTTTCAGTCTTTATTTTTTTAAAATATTTTATTTATTTATTTATTTATTTATTTATTTATTTAACAGAAGGGGAGAGACAATACAAGCAGACGGAGCAGCACGCAGAGGGAGAGGAAGAAATAGGCTCTGCTGAGCAGAGAGCCCAATGTGGGGCTGGATCCCAGGACTCTGGGATCATGACCTGAGCTGAAGGCAGACACTTAACTGACTGAACAACCTAGGCAACCCCCCTTTTCAATACTTTTCTTCTTTTTTTTCCCCTAAGTGAATTTTTTTCCATAAAGGGTATGTCTTCAGATTTTCACTTCAAAACCAAGTCTTCTCAGGAGAAATATCAAAAAGTCTTGTATTCTATTATTTTCTCCATGACTGTGTTTTTTTTCTGGTAACATTTTTCCTCATTTGTAGACATTCACTTATTAATGTTATTAATGTGAAGGA
Source organism: Vulpes lagopus (assembly GCF_018345385.1). Lineage (NCBI taxonomy): Eukaryota > Metazoa > Chordata > Mammalia > Carnivora > Canidae > Vulpes > Vulpes lagopus. The sequence continues at coordinate 42,932,531 of NC_054830.1, forward strand.
AAAGAATATGCATTCTTACATGATGATTGGAACACTTTTTTTTAATCCCAACAGAACTGAAAAGGAAAACATGTGTTGTTATTATAATTACAGTCTTATGTATCAGCTATTATTACCAGATTTTTCAAACTAGAAGAGCTATACTGTTGAGTCCAGGTGATTTTCTTAATACCTAAATCCATGGTGTGATTTTTCAAATATGCGGACTTCATCATAAAAAGAAGGTATTTCTACTAATCATTTATATCATCACCACGGAAGGATACATTTTCAGCTCTGACCTCATTTCTTTAGTCATTTGAGCTGCAGATCCAGAGAGAAATCAGTTTTATTTGTTGAGGACCATTGGGCTTCTCTCTGAATGGGGAGTGGCTTAGGTGGCCTAAGAATGGACTTCCATTTGTATAAATAATGTGCTTTAATGGTGTACATGATACTAAGAAAATGTTGTTGCTTTCAAAGTATGCTGCCTGGAAAGCACAGGTGGGATTTGTGGATTCACTGTTTAAATATTTATGAAGCTATTTAGACATATTTTATTTATTGCAAAAATGTTTATACTATAATTATTTCAAGAATTAAGCTTCCACATGCTATCAGAGGCTAAAACTAAAATCTAATTTTTCTCAATTATATTTTTCTAATGCTAGATCATATCCAAGTGGAGTAGAGCAAGAAAAGTTCTTCAGTGTATATTTGCTGGCACAAACCTATTCATCTATTTATCAATCAATCAACTCATATTTTAAAAAGCATCTTCTCTGTGAAAAATCATTGGATAGATCCATTGCATATTGCAACATAAACTTATAATAATAGTAAACACATTTATCACTTACAAACATGCAGGAGCTGGTATACATTAACTCACTTAAGACCCAAACTAACTTTGCAGTTATGTCCTTTTATAATCCCCGTTTTATAGATGAGGGAACTTAAAGTTATCTTGAAGACATAAGTACAACTAACAAGTTTGGTAAGTAGGATTGAGTATCCATTCAATAAAAATTAATGGGATTTAGAAGAATAAATTACACAATTGAATGATTAAAATACAAAGACATCAGACATCAGTAAAATAGTGACTTGTGAACCATATTCAGCCTTCAAGTAACTATTAGATATCCCATATTTTTATAAAGTCTGTTAACTCTCAACATTATATAATCATTCATGTGATCATAATGTGAAATCTTTCACATTAAATTCCAGATTTTTAGCTTTTCTTGCAAAAGAAAACAAATTTTAAAAAGAGATAAGAAGGTCTAGAAACATTTGCTTCCTGTTTTCGGATGTCCACAATCAGCCTGATCTAAATACTGGCTATCCACTTTAGATGAGTGTTTGTTCTCTATTTTACCAACAACCCCACTGTTCTGTAAATGCCTCTCAGAGCCAACCTGCCTTCTTAAGATATTTAACCCCCTTGCTTATGTAGTCAAATGTGCTAAATGTATCCTGTTTCCTCATCATTTTTTGGTTATGTCAACATTATTCATTGATACAGGGTGGCAATAAGTTCGCTCAGATGATTTTTATTATCAGACGTGTGAAATGGATGGTCTCTCATTTTTCTTGTTGAGAGGTATAGAGTTACATTTAGTGATGAATAACAGGAATTGTTCAGAGCAGGCTTTAGGTTAACTCTCTCTTTTCCTTTTTCTACAAAGACACATTCTGATTTTTTTATTTTAATTTTAAGCACTCTATTTGATTGGATTCATTCTTTCTTTCTTTCTTTCTTTCTTTCTTTCTTTCTTTCTTTCTTTCCTTCCTTCTTTCTTTTATTTCCAGGGCAAGGGGCAGGACACTATCTAGTCAATTTTGAAGCAATAAGTAAAAAAAAAAAATTAAGTTTAAAAATAAGGTTTATCATAAGTAAAAGATCTTCCAGTCTTTAATTATTTATCTTTCTCTGCTTCTAGTCACCAGAATAGAAACATTTCTGGATACTGAAAATAAATATAACCAAACCTTAAACCTAGTAAAATGACACGTTTGTTGCTCAAATTGTGCATGTAAATGAGAGACCACAGGCAGTTTCTCTTGTCTCCATGCAGACCACTAGATGGAAAAGTTTGGGAATTTTAAACTTCAAGCTTCATGATCTCAGGAATCCTATTGTCTATCTCAGTCACATATACCTGTTGCAATACACTTATTTTTCCCCCAATATATTTAGGAAATTCTCTGTGTGCACTGGCCCTCACAATTTCTCATTTTGTGCTGCCAGTATGATGGTTTGTTGAGTGTTCATTGAGTTGAATTATAAAGCAAAAAAGAATACAAGAGCAAGTCCTTTGTCAGGAATTTCTGTGGTCTTATTTATAAGCTTTCAGGCCTTATTTTCCCTTCCTAACTTTTATTTATTTTTCCCTTCAGCATTTATGTTTCACACCATAAAAGGTAGCAAACATGCCTTTAAAAGATACAATTGCAGGTGAAAACTTTTAGGAGGGAAAAAGCACATGAGGAAAGAGTGATATGGCTTATTTTGGAAGTGTGAATCGCATACTGGAACTGTTATGCCACCAAACAAACCATGGAAATACACCTTTGGAGGTGAAAATATGGTTTTCAGGAATGTGATAATAGTTTCTACAGAGTACAAAGAAAATATCATTGAAAATTTCCTATTCCTTTTATTTCTCACTACAAACATTAGAAAATTGAAAATAAAACCTCATCAAAGAAAATAAAACTGATATCAATCTTTGTTTTGTTTTGTTTTGTTTTGTTTTGTTGTCAAAATTAAACTTCAGAATCCTCCTGGAAAGGAACATTCTTCTACTGTAGCCATTTCTTAGTTAAGTACCGTAAGTTGAGTGTCCTTGCAATAAGGAGAAGTTGGCAGAGATCTCTGCCTACATCAGGGAACTGGAGTAATGGTTCTCAAGGTTGGCTTCATACTGAAATCACATGGGGGCTTCAGAAATATTGATGTCTGGGCCCCAATCACAGATATGCTCATGTCTTTGGTCTGGAGGATAGCCTGGACATCAGAGTTTTTGAAGCCCTCCACGTGATTCAAATTTTAGCCAAGGTTGTGAACCACTGAGAAATGGAAATGCAAATTCGTGAAGCATTCCATATTTAAAAAAGAAAGAAAGAAAGAAAGAAAGAAAGAAAGAAAGAAAGAAAGAAAGAAAGAAAGAAATGGAAACTTTTGATTATAAAAGAGAGAGAAAGGATAAAGAAGTAACAGAAAGAAAGAAATCAGGTTCCTTTTTTCTATAATTCATCCACATGTTTAGGAAAGAGTGAAAAAAAAACTTATTCTCCATTGAAAGGGTAAGTATAAAGAGCATTTATATTTTGCACAAATTAAATCCTTGATACAGAACAAAAATGGCAATTTCATATTGTTTAACCCATTCAATAATTGGCCAAAAGATACAAAAATATTCAACATTGGTAAATGTCTAACAATATAAAAAATGCTGTTAAATATAAGGTTTGCTAATGTAAATAAAATATATAATTGCATATCTTAATGTTTTATAGTGCTTTATGGTTTACTAAATGCTTTCATATACAGTGTCCTATTTATTTGTTTGAGCAACACAAGTCGGCAAGTATTAAAGTGAAAGTACACTCTGGAGACATGAGAGGAAGGGGGTGAGAGAGAGAGACAACTGTCCCTCTGGGCTTGGGTTTCTATCTTTTTTTCTTAATTCTTTTTCTTTTAAAGTTTCTATTTTAATCACCTAGTGTTTGTCACAAGTATACTCCTTAATCCCTATCACCTATTTTACCCATCCCCCCACCACCTCCCTTCTGATAACCATTAGTTTATTCTCTATAGTTAGAGACTGTTTCTTGGTCTCTCTTTTTCCTTTTGCCCATTTATTTTGTTTCTTAAATTCTACATATGAGTGAAATCATATGGTATTTGTCTTTCTTTCTCTGACATTTCATTTAGTATTATGTTCTCTAGTTCTGTTCATGTTGTTGCAAATGGTAAGATTTCATTTTTAATAGGTAAATAATATTCCATTGTATACAGATACCACTTCTTCTTTATCCATTCATCAGTCAATGAACACTTGGGCTACTTCCATATCTTGATTATTGTCAAAAATGCTGCTATAACTATCAGGATATATATATCCCTTTGAGTCAGTGTTTTAGTATTCTTTGGATAAAAACACCCGGTAGTGCAATTCCTGGATCATAGGGTAGTTCTACTTTTAACTTTTGAGGAACCTCCATAATGTTTGCTACAGTGACTACACTAGTTTTCACTCCCACCAATAGTGCGCAAGGGTTCCCTTTTCTCCACATCATCACCAACACCTCTTGTTTCTTTGTTTTTGATTTTGGCCATTCTAATATGTGTGAGGTGACATCTCATTATAATTTTGATTTGTACTTCCCTTTGATAAGTGACAATAAGCATCTTTTCATTTGTCTGTTGGCCATCTGTGTGTCTTTTTTGGAGAAATATCTATTCATGTCTTCTGTTAATTTTTTAATTGGATTATTTGTTTTTTGAGTATTGAGTTGTATAAATTCTTTATATATTTTGGGTACTGCCCCTTTGTAGCAGTTGCATCATTTCCAAATATCTTCTCCCATTTCACAGGTTGCCTTTTAGTTTGTTGATTGTTTCCTTCAATTTGCAGTAGCTTTTTATTTTGATGTAGTCCCAACAGTTTATTTTTGCTTTTGTTTCCCTTGTCTTAGGGGACCTATCTAGAAAAAGATTGCTATAGCCAATGTCAGAAAAATTACTGAGTGTAGTCCTTTCTAAAATTTTTATGGTTTCAGGTCTCACATCTAGGTCTTTAATCCATTTTGAATTTATTTTTCTGTGTGGTGTAAGAAGGTGGTCCAGATTTGTTGAAGAGACTTTTCCCCACTGGATATTCTTTCCTGTTTTGTCAAGGATTAATTGACCATATAACTGTATGTTTATTCCTGGGTTTTCTATCCTGTTCTATTGATCTATGCGTCTGATTTTGTGCCAGTACCATACTGTTTTGATCACTACAGCTTTATAATATAAGTTGAAGTCTGGAATTGTGATGCCTTTAGCTTTGCTTTTGTTTTTCAAGATTGCTTTGGCTATTTGGGTCTTTTGTGGTTCCATACAGATTTTAGGATTGTTTGTTCTAGCTCTGTGAAAAATGCTATTGGCATTTTGATAAAGATTGCATTAAATGTGTAGATTGCTTTGGGTAATACAGACATTTTAATAGTATTTGTTCTTCTGATCCATGAGCATAGAAATGTCTTTCCACTTATTTGTGTTATCTTCAGTTCCTTTTATCATTATCTATAGTTTTTAGCATGTAGGTCTTTCACCTCTTTTGTTAGGCTTATTCCTAGGTATCTTATTAATTTTGGTGCAGTTATAACTGGGATTATTTTCTTAATTTCTCTTTCTGCCACTTCATAATTGGTAAACAGAAATACAACAGATTTTTGTAGATTGATTTTATGTAGTGTCTTATTTAATTACCCCAATAACATTATATAAGAAAGCAGAAAGTTATCCTCATTTTACAGATAAAGATACCAAAGCCAAGGATATTAAGTGACATGTCAAAGCTCACACATGCTTAAAGTTGGGCCCATAGCAGAAACATTCCAGTGACCCTATAGATAAACCTTGATTATTTAAACCAGAAAGTTCTTATCCTTGATGGCTCCTTTCTTTTAGATAAAACTTACCTCTAGACTCAGAGGCAATATGTATTCCAGTAATAACTCACTTGAAAGCTCTCTGAGAATATTGAAAATGTTCTGGAAAATGTTGAAGATGTTTAGGCTGAATGTATGAAAAGATGTCTCTGTCCTCCATGAACCAGGATTGTACCATTTGCATGATACTTTAGGTAAAGGAAAAGACATAACTTTGTTAAGTAACAAAATACAGTAAGAGTCATAATAAAATCTCCTTTGTTCCAGATTCTATATTTGGCACTTCAAGGCATTTAATATCTGAATTAATCTCCAAAAAAAAAAAAAGAACCCTTAACTCCATTTAACAGAAGAAACTGACTCAGAGATTTGTCTAGTTGTAGATCCATGCTCTTCCTGTAATTCTGAAGGTATAGCAAAAAAGAACTGCTGAGAGTGAGAAGTCCTGGGTTCTAATCTCTGCTCTGCCACCATCTAGTTATATGCGTCATACTTCCCAGAAGGTCAAGTCTCTGAGTAAGTCTCATCTAATTCTAAAATTGTATAAGAGCTATAATTCAGAATATAACTTTAAATAAATTGCTTAGAATTTGGCTTTTAACAGAATGCAGTAGGCATTTGCTGTCTGTCATTTTACTTCCATTTCAAAATTGCCTGGTATCAAGGTCCCCAACTGTCCCGCAGTGAACTACCCTTTTTGTCAATCTCAGTATAAGATTTTCAAGCAGAATTATCTGTCTATGGCCTTCTAAATGGACCTGTGACTTCAGCCTAGTTGATCATGTATTCTTTACCATAGTAATTGTTCTATAGACAAGAAGTAACCCAATTCTGGTCAAAGAGATCAGAGATAAGACTTATTTTTCCAAATTAGTCCAAAAGAAGCTTGTTTCCTTTTCTGTTGAACTTGGAAGCAGAATGATATAGGTGTGGAGCTGCTGATAGCTCTTTGGCCACTTGGTGGATAGTGGATACTAAGAATTAGACTAATAGATGTGCAAAGCCAAAGGATGGACATAAAGGGTGACATGTCAGTATTACCCAAGTCCCTAAATCAGACTTTTCCTAAAATTTTCAGTGATATGAATAATAAATTTTCCTTTTTTTTTGTAAGTTAATTTGGTCTTATTTTTTGTCATTTGGAAGTGAAAAAGTTATAACCAATACTTATACCCTAACGGCATCTTTTTTGGGAGATGCAGAGATGTTTGGGTGATTATTATGGGTTTAGATCATGGATACGTATGTGACAGAGGATTCAATTTAATCTGAATTGTGGCAGAGCAGATGAATCATTAGGAAGCTATTGGTTATAAATGAAAGAATGTCTCATTCAAATAAGATTAAATAGAGATAGTTAATGACACAAGTAACTATAAGGACTAAAGGAGCATCACGATCAAGCTGGCCAACAATATTCCAAATATAAAATTTAGGGCAGCCCTGGTGGCTCAGCGGTTTAGTGCCACCTTCAGCCCAGGGCCTGATCCTGAAGACCCGGGATCGAGTCCCACGTCAGGTTCCCTGCACCGAGCCTGCTTCTCCCTCAGCCTGTGTCTCTGCCTCTCTCTCTATCTCTCTTTCTCTCTCTCTCTCTCTCTGTCGCTCATGAATAGATAAATAAAATCTTAGAAATATATATATATAATTTATTTCTATATATTTGCTTCACCCTTTGTAATAGCTGTTTTCATATTAATGCTGTTACAAAATAGTCCCCAGAAGCTATAAGAGTTACATATTTCTCGTTCTCTTCCTATAAGTCAAGTTAATATTATTCCCTATAGCTCTCTTAAAAGTGCAAGGAAGCTTCTTTCTCAGAAGCCCTCATTAAATATCTGCTCATAACTAATTGGACCCCCTTGGTTCTTTTGCCCTGAAACTTACCTGTGGCCGTGGGAATTGCTTGTGCTAATTGGTTTAAGTTGAAGTGGGTTCAGCCTTTGTGCTTCAGGTAAAGCTGAACCCACCCCCAACTTAAGCCAATTAGCACAGCCAATTCCTAGCCCACAGGTAAGTTTCAGGGCATGTGAAACAAGCTGTTTCCAGGAATGGTTTCTATGGTACTGAGCATTTTGGTTTAAAAACAAATGTATATAGCCCAATGTCCACATTAACTACAAGACATGGGATTTGCTTTCATAAAGCATGCAAAATTGTATGAGCTTGTACTATAGTTTACCATTTTCAGTTCTTCCTGTAATTATATATCCATTTGGCAAATATTTATTAGTTCTACCGTATTCCAGAAACCATGCTTGTTCACTAGGTTATTGCAGCAGATCCATGGACCAAATTCTGCATTATATATCCTACAAAATTATTTCATTTCATTTTTACCAAAGCTCTTTTAGAGTCGGTATTTGTATTATTCAGCATTCATATTGCACAATCCAACTTTAATAAATCAAACTGAAAGGAATTAATTGAAAAGATAATAGGGAGATAACAAAACTGATAGAATCTAGAGAAAATAAGTTGAAGAAGGAAGCAAAACATCTTCAGTGGGGTAAACTGCAAGAATCCCAACAGTCTCCTAAAATCAATGACTGTTTGGTACACCAAGGTACTGTGCTCCTTCCTAGAAAGCCCTTACAACTTCCCAAATACTTGTATCACTTACTCAAGTGATAAAGCATCTGATTAGCTAAGTCAAAGTTATGTGCTGGGGAAGAAAAAAGAATTTTCAGATTCTATAGTAGGATGGCATGATTTTCTCTGAAAACTTACACAATCAATTATTCCTCCAATGTGATCTAAGGGTACTGATAGCAAGCAGATTTGCATACAGGACAGCCAAAATCTCTTAAATGTCCATGCCACAATTATTTTCTTCATTTAACAGAATGGTTATCTCTATTTTACAGAAGAAAAAACAGAGGTTCACATAAAATAAGTCATAAGTTCCTTTATTCTCATATTCTTTAAGAGTTAACAAATATGCCATTAAATCATATGACCCTAGTCTATAATGTGTCTAAATTCCTGTGGTATAGGACTTATTTCTGTTTGTATCTTGCTTATTTTGATTTAGTTTTAACTTCTATATTTTGAAGTTATAACATAAGAATTTTGTTAGATTCATTCAGCTTCATATTTCTACATAGATTCATAATGTTTTTCTAAAGTCTATAAGTCATTAATCAATTGGATTATCAAATATTTAGCATATTTAAATCTCAGTTGATTCGCAGGCATGAGTTAGAATCAATACAGATACCCCTTCTTGTGAAACAGATAATTTCAGAATTAAATCCAAAAATATTGATTTGTTTCTTAATTTAAGAATTATTTGAGGGATGCCTGGGTGGCTCAGTGGTTGAGCATCTGCCTTTGGCTCAGGGTGTGATCCCATTCCCAGAATTGAATCCCACATCAGGCTCCTTGGAAGGACCCTACTTCTCCCTTTGTCTATGTCTCTGCCTCTCTCTGTGTCTCTCATGAATAAATAAATAAATTCTTTTTAAAAAAAGAATTATTTGAGCACATGCGACATGTGATGCTATAAGCACAGTGAATTATTCGTTAGAAATGTGGTTTCAGGAGAAATTAGCAACTCATTATTATTTAAGCAAAATAAACAAAAAATTAAACATTGAATATTTTGGATTCAATTAGCCATACTGTAGCAGGGGCAGAAATGGAGCCAGCCTTGGGATGTCTTAATCCCAGGACTCCAATACCTAAGACCTCACTATTTCTATCTCTGTGTTTATCTTTATCTCTATCTTTTCAGCTGCTCTATAATTGGATTACATCCTAGCAATCAAAGGAAAAATAGTATCTGCTTTACCATCTAGAGTTTTACCACTCCATTATGACTCATATGCTGCCCCACATCAAATTACACTGGTATGAGGAGTTTGGTTGAGGCTGGGTCATTTATCAAAATCTGTGGCCACAGTTGGCATGGTCTCCAAAAGAAATGTAGCAAAAATAATCAAAACAGATATGTCTCTGCCCTCATTAGAGCTTGCAGGACAGTATGCAAGAAAAACTGCTAAACAAATACAAATTACTGTTGATTATAATCAAATGCATGCTACTCCTAAGGAGAAGGGTGGAAAAAGAGCATTTAATAAACATAGTCAGGAAAGGATTCTCCCAGAAAATGATGCCTAAGATGATATACAAAAAAGCATAGGAATTAACTAGATGAAAGGTATAAGGGGTTCCAGGATGAGGAGAAAAGGAAGAACATGGAAGATATAATTAGAGCCCAAAAATATATCCTGAGAGTCAAAATTACAAGGTTAAGATATTGAAACGGATCTTGCATAACTTTTATTAAGTCCTTTAAACTTAAAAAAAGTTCTTTAAACTTTTATTTATTTTTTTAAAGGTTTTATTTATTTATTTGAAAGAGAGAGAAGGAGAGAGCTGGAGAACACAAGTGTTGGAGAGGAAGAAGTAGGCTGCTCATCCAGCAGGGAGCTCAATGTAGGGCTCAATCCTAGGACCCTGGGATCATGACCTGAGCTGAAGGCAGGTGCTCAACCAACTGAGCTACCCAGGCACCCCATGTTCCTTAAACTTTTAAGGGTATGTGATACCTTATGTCTTATTCCCTTTTTCATTCACACCATTTCTTAATCTAATTACATTATAAAACAAGTACTAACATATGCTCAGAGCTAGTTTTGATAGTACTAATAATGGATGACTTAGATAAACCATTTCCCTTCTTGGGACCTCCACTTACTCATCATTATGAGAAAGGAAATGCATTATACTAAAATATTTTTCCCAATAACTTGTGTCTCCTGCAAATAGTGGAAGCTTTGAGGCCAATAAGTAGATTAATTTGGGGAAAGACCAGAATGAGATTAATGCCAGGATTGAAAAAAGGGCCCCAAAACTTCACCAACATAAAAAAAACAAACAATCTGGAAATAGAATGAGGCATAGAAAAAATACATGAGAGTTCTTGTGAGAAAAAGTTCATTTGAAAAGACTAGTTTGAACACTCACATAGGATGGAGGTGCAACTTCTGAGAAATATGTTCATAGAAGAGGAGCCTCCACGGTATCTTCTAAGGAAAGTCAGTTAACTAGAGAGTATTGTTTTTCTGATTGGGGTTACTAGTTTGTCTCCAAAGGTGAATTAATTGTTCAGGAAAATAAAGTCAAAGCTGAAAACTGCTAATAGCCATGTTTTTACACCTATGTATGTTTCCTATATACACTTCAGACTATTTTCTAGATAGATATCGAAGAATTACTGTATATTGATTTGAAGGGTTGCCAAAGTATTAAGCTCTCTGGAATACATGCGGGTTTGGTACAGCTCTATATGAGGAATTGTGCCTTTCAGGTTACTCAGCATTGGGTTCCTACATTTTACCTAAGGGAGGAGACAGAGGTGGGACAAATATTGATGCTCTTCTAACGTTTGGAAAGTAGTTTAGCATCAGATTACAAAATATGTGCACAAATCTGAGTTATCTGGTAAAATGCAACATCATCCCCCAACAGAGAACCCTGAGAAAGAATGTGATCTTAGCACTATAGCGGAATGTATGTGACTAAGGCCATGGATGACCAAAGGCACTGACTGTGACCCTTGGAATGATTTTGAGAACTCAGTGCAAGAATTCAGAAGGCTGAAGATATGATCATGTGTTTCTGGGACAGTGGTAGACATAGAAGTAAAATGTCAATACTTATCTTTGCTAAAAGAACAGCATTTTAGGGTGTAGCTGGGCTCATCAGGGGCAGTTGCTGTAAATATCATTTATTCTATTATATGCCTTCTGGAAAGGAACACACACAGACTAATTTGGTTGTTCATTGCAATGAAAAGAGTCATAAGAATGCATTTTTAATCCAAATAGATCTCTTGTGAAAATTTTTTTCAGAGATAGTCTAATGACCCAAACTAAAACAGAATCTATAGCTAATTTTGGAATCAGTAGAGAACTCTGAGATTGAAACATCTTTACTTAGTGCCACTTTCCTATATAATAGTCAGAGAAAAGCAAGTTTGTAGTTTGGTGGGTTTTTTTTTATTATTTTGTTCTTAACTTGGAGAAAAGGTTGAAATCTATTTTTTTAGAGATTTTATTTATTTTATTACTTGAGACAGAGAAAGTGAGAACACAAGCGGTGGGGAGAGGGGCAGAGAGAGAGGAAGAGCAAGAAACAGAGTCCCCACTGAGCCGGAAGCCCAACACAGGGCTCAATCCCAGGACCCTGGGATTGTGACCCAAGCCAAAGGTAGATACTTAACTGACTAAGCTACCCAGGATCCCCTGAAATCTATTTTAGATAATATGTATATTCTTATTGTTCCACAAGAGAACTTTGTTTTCCTATGTTTTCAAAATATTGTCTTTTAATTATTAAAATATTTCAACCATTTCCTTCAAAAGAGAATAAATTGATAAGGAAAATTCTAGACCATTAGCAGAACTAACCTGATTCTTTGGTGCCCTTTTTTCCCTAGATAAACTACTTTTGCTTATTTTATTTTATTTTAAATATTTTCTTATTTATTTGAGAGAGTGAGTGCACATGTGGCACGAGGGGGAGGGGCAGATAGAGAGGGAGAGAGAATTTCCAGCAGAGTCTCTGATGAGTGATGAGCTGGACACAGGGCTCCATCCCAAGACCCTGAAATCATGACCTGAGCCAAAAACAAGAGTCAGATGTTTAACTGACTGAGCCAGGCAGTTCTGATGTCAGTACTTATTTTAAGCCCTATTTTCTTTTTGTGGAATGGAGATAATACTCTTCCTAATTCATTGCAATCATATGAAAAATTGAAATAAGAAAGTATAAAGTCATCTCGAAATATACTTGGAAAAAAATACTGTCTTTAAGATCAAAGACTGGATTTTGTACCTATCAATTCCTTATTCAGTGGTTTGTATTACATAAACAATAAGTAAATCCTTGATGAAGATAATGATGAAGGTGATGATGGTAATAATCATAGTGATTATCAAAATCAGAGTGAGTCAATGTATGGATAATCATTTTTTAAACTCTAAGGTTCTACAAAAATGAAAGGTGCAATGTTGAAATGGATCTGAGTTGTCATCAGCAATCATAGATTACTCTATTACTGTTGTTAATATTATTCACATGTATATGCAACAATCGTCTTTCATCACCTTATTTTGCAAGTATTCCATGATAAACGTGTGCCACCCTGAGTTCTTTGGAACAAAAGTTAAGTGGAGGGAGAGTCATCAGCAATTTAGCAACCTCAGTATTATTAAACTTGTTAAGACAATCAAATACAGACTTAAAAGCAACTAAATCTGCTATATTTGCAAGCTCAAAATGTTGCCTTTAAAAACTGCATATATAATGCTGGTTTTATTTTCAAAGGTCAAAAGAGGGACAGATTTTGCCCCTGAACATTATTATTAACAGTTTGGGAAGTAAAATAACTAGAATATGTCACATACATAAGTCAGAGTCATTTGAATGTGTAATATGTATTTTAGCATCATTAGCATATTCACACTGTCTGATGTTTGCCAAAGATTCATAAATTGGGCTCTCAAAAAATTACCCAAGCATGCGCTACAGAAAAGCAGTGCAAAAGGTGGTGAGGAAACCAAAAGGTCAAAGTAAAGTATTTCTACCAAATGGAGCCAGCATGTCTCAAAGCACTAGATTTGTAACAAGATAATCTGAGTTAAATACTCGAAAATGAATGCAGATGGAAGGACTGTGAATGTTGCCAGGGGCAGGAGATTTCCAAATGTAATGCTCTCATATTACTGTTATTGATACTTAAAAAGTGAAAAGTCCTTCAGAGCAGCTCCACACATACTCGATACATTAACGTATGTGACTCCTCAATCCCATAAAGAATGCCTGTTGTTTAGGTAGGGTACCATACAAACACATACTCTAATAAATGCATTGATACCTAGGTGATTGGAAGCTAATGAACCTCTCTAGAATTCTAGCAACTGCAGGAATCTGAGCCACTAGGATACTTCCTTTATGAACAATTGTATGACAAGTCAATGGAGATCTCATGGTTTGGTACTGATTGGTTGCCATTAAGATAAAAGAATGGCACTGAGGTGGGCACTTGACAGGATGAGCACTGGGTGTTATTCTATATGTTGGCAAATTGAACAACAATAAAAATAAATTTATAAAAATAAAAAATAAAAATAAATTTAAAGACTGTCGAGTCTGGAGTCTCAGCAAACAACTGTAATATGTATAAAATTTGTCTATATTTTTAAATATAAGCCTACCATCTATCCTGACAGATAGTAATAGTGAAGCCTGATGACCATTGGACAGATTAACCAATTATTAGAATTGATACTAAACAGATAAAAAATATTGTTAATGAGGAGCACTTGGCTGGCTCAGTCGATAGAGTATACAACTCTGGATCTCAAGGTTGTAAATTTGAACCCCATTTTGGGTAAAGGGATTACTTAAAATCTTTTAAAAATGTATATTGTTAATGAATTTTCTAACACCTCCACAGAGCATATTTGGACAACCCACTTCATTAATATGGTTGTTGTGGAAGCTAACAACTAGTGCCTTTTCTTGTCAGGTTTCTCAAGACTGGTAGATTTTTACACCAGTTTTTGTGTTGGTAACAGACTCTAGTGAAAGTAACCATCATTAACAAATAAATAAGCCACTTATTTGATCACAGAAGTCAACACAGTCACAATCACATGTAAACATGTGATATATATATATATATATATTATTCAGAGATAACCATACAGATTCATTTAGGCTTCTCAGGGTCAAGAGAGACCAGAACATTTTCATTCTCTGACATCCTTGGCATATTAAAAATTAGGAAAAGCCAACACCAGGAAAACAAAAATTATAAGAAGTTTCAAATGTTTCCACGTAACAAACCAATGTCTGATAAAAGTCTTTTTTCAACGCTGTCATTATTTCTAAGAATGCATATTATATCTTATTTGAAGATGACATCAGGAACTAACTTTGAGCCACTGCGATTGTGATTGCCAGGCTTCCCCTATGATATGAGATTTGATTTTCAAATATGTATATAGTAGGAAGAATAATAGACAAATACTTTATGCAAATATAATTATATAGGGAGGAATAATAAACAAATAGAAAATACTGTTTGAAAGTCAAAAAAAAAAAAAAAAGCCAAGGCTGATGAAGAGGAATAAATATTTAAAGTACTGAAAGCATAATATTTGAAAGTGACTTCTCATTTATAATGATTCTCTAACAGTGTATCATGTATTGTCATCATTAGAATACATATCCTGCAACGTGCAGACAAGGACAGTATATGAAGCACACAAAACAAGTAAATGCTGGAGTTACAAAGGCAAAATGGACATCACCCCATATCATATCTTAGCACTGCCTATATTGTGGATGCTCAAATACTGTTGTATAAATGAATGGCTAAGTAAATGAAAGGTAGCCTTATTGCAATTTAGGTGATAAGCTGATTTGGTTGTTGTATTTTGTAGTCTACCACGTCTTCACCTATTCCTGATGAAGTTAGAGAATCTCCAGCGCAGGTTGAATCTCTACTGAGTTTTCTCTTAATAGACTTTGTGGGGTTTTTTTAGATTTATTTTTATTATTATTATTTTTTTATTTATGATAGAGAGAGAGAGAGAGAGGCACAGGCAGAGGAAGAAACAGGCTCCATGCCGGAAGCCCGACGCAGGACTCGATCCCGGGACTCCAGGATCGCGCCCTGGGCCAAAGGCAGGCACGAAACCGCTGAGCCACCCAGGGATCCCCTGGTTTTTTTTTTTTTAAGATTTTATTTATTTATTCATAGAGACACAGAGAGAGAGAGAGACAGGCAGAGGGAGAAGCAGGCTCCATTCAGGGAGCCCGACGTGGGACTCGATCCCTGGTCTCCAGGATCACACCTCAGGCTGCAGGCAGTGCCAAACCGCTGCGCCACTGGGGCTGCCCTAGACTTTGTTTCTGCTGAGGAGACAGCTCTTGTTTTGTTGGCCTAAGAGAAATTTTTCAGTAGGAGTCTGAGGCTGCAGCTTTCGTGAGATATGTAATCAATCTTGCAGTGACTGCATGAACTCTCGCTAAGGGTGTGTACTGCATGAACCCTCCACTTGAATCCAGTGCTTTGTGAACAGTATTCAACTTTCAAGAAGCAGTGAGCCAAGACCCATCTTTGCAGCATTTTGCTGCCTTCAGTGATGAACCAGTTATTATTCAGGGGTGGGCCTAATGGTCCCTGAAGATGTATTTCTCTACTACTTGATGTGTTTAAGAAGACTAGCAGCAGATGCATAAAACCCCAGGGAATTCAGTCAAGATAGTCCGTTTCCTCTGGCATTCCTAAGCCATGACTATCTGGGGGAAGAGCTCTGACATACAACATGCACATACCTAATTTTCTGACATATATGAATAACAAATAACAAACACTATCACATTATTTTATTGAATTAGACTCTGTATTTCCTTCCTCTATGCCAAATAGATACTAATAATTCTAGTCTTTGAGACCTTAGAACCAAGCCATCCAGACACCTGATACTATATATGTATATATATATATTTGTAGTAACAGAATAATCACAAAAAATAAAACTTGTTTTATCATATTTCCTCCATGAAAGGTCCTTATATTTTGATGGAAATGTAATCAATTAAACAGAAGTCTCTGTCACAAGGAGAGACAAATATTAAAAAATTCTGTACATACTGAGAAGTAGTCTTTCAGCAGTTCTTCCAAGACTGATTTCAGTGGGCTGGGATAGTTCTCTTAGAACAGCAGGAAATGAAATTAGTCACACAGGCCATAGTAAAATATGCTTATTTAGCACAAAAGAGTAAGAAAAGGCGTGGCAATGATTCACTGTGACTACAGGGCATGATTTTGGAAAGAACAGGAATCATAAGTAAAGTTTTATTTGAAAATATTTAAGAAGCAATTTTAGGCAATGAAGACTGAAAAAAAAAACCAAACAAGATAAATGATAAAGCAGTAAGTACTTGAAAGCTGACGAATAACAAATAAAGCTTGTTCACGTAATAATAGGTTGCAGCAAAGTTGCTGGAGTAGTCTGTCAATATTAAGGAGAAGGACAAATACGTTTATGCTTAGCTATTTGAAGAATAAATCCATGTGTGTATTTTTATCACTCCTCCAAAAGAATAAAAGGGTGCACTTAGTAAGCAAGTTAGGGTTTTACGGTCCTAATCAGGGTCAAATTTTTAACAATAAGTCAAATGCTAACATACACAAAAGGGCCCTGCACAGCAATAACATTAGTTAAAAATGTGAAATTTCCCTGAGCTGGTACAATTTCCCAACGAACACATTATGCTTAAATTGTATTCAGAACTTAAATTACCAAAACTAAACAGAAAATGCGATGCATCTAGCTAAGGCTGCTTCATGGTATCTTGGGTTATAAATTTCTCAGAAAGAAGTTTTCTAATATGCTAGGTTTTTTTTCTTTTCTTTCTTCCTTCCTTCCTCTCTTTTCTTCCTTTCCTCTTCTTTCTTTTGTTCTTTCTTTTCCTTCCTTCCTTCCTTCCTTCCTTCCTTCCTTCCTCTTTCTCTTTTCTTTCTTCCTTCTTTCCTTCCTTCCTTCCTTCCTTCCTTCCTTCCTTCCTTCCTTCCTTCCCTCCTTCCTTCCTTTTTTTTCTATAGGGAATATACCCTTATCCACTGACCTAAAAAAAGAACAACACTATTAAAACCAGCTCAAAAAATATGCTGTTCTTGACTTGTAGATCTAGAATAACTTTAATATAAGAGATTTCAAGATACTCAATTAAAAACCCAAGAGATGATATTTTTTCAGAACTCAGTGCCATAACATATAACCAGGTGTTACGTGTTGTTACTTCCCTAGTGCTTTAACAATAAAAACATCTTTTATATGAAGAGTCCAGGTTGTATTTGTGTACAGTTTAGTTCACTTCTCATAAAGTTTTAGTAAGATAAGGTGATAAGTAAGAGCGATCTAATGCATGAGACCTGGAGTCCAGAGTTTCAAGTATCTTCTTTAACCACAGCCTAATTTTGGTTTCTTGTTTGTTTTGTTTTGTTGTTGTTTTAATCTCTAAGGCCATGTTACTGAAGAACAAATTGCAAATCACTCAGGAATTATTTCTGTTTACATACTAAACTCTTTCCTAACTTACTTAGCTGCTATTATATATTGCCATTCATGATCCTAACCATGAAAGCTTGCTCTGTCTTACTCAATGTGTAACAACCACGCTATAATTCTGGAAATAAGCTGAGCACAAAATAAATGTTACAAGCTTAAAGAGGCTTGAGAGAACACTGTTTACTGTGTTTTTTTTTTTATTTTTTTTATTTATTTATGATAGTCACAGAGAGAGAGAGAGAGAGAGAGGCAGAGACACAGGCGGAGGGAGAAGCAGGCCCCACGCACCGGGAGCCCGACGTGGTGGGACTCGACCCCGGGTCTCCAGGATCACGCCCTGGGCCAAAGGCAGGCGCCAAACCGCTGCGCCACCCAGGGATCCCTACTGTGGTTTTCAAATTGAAACTTCTTTAACCTCTGCAGAAGGGAGCAGGCTGAAGAAGGAGGCCGTAAGTTGGATTTTAAGACATCTCTCCTTCTAAGATATTATCAAACATGAAAGTGCACCGACATGAGTAAAATATTTGAAATAATTTTGTAAGTTTATTGTTGAAATTGAGTGGCTACAAGAAATTCATTTAATGTATTGTCTATGATACATAGATGGGAATTCTTATAAAGTGAAAATAATCTAATCCACACAATGTTCTCATAAGTGATGAAATTTTTATGGCTAGTTAACAAAATATGTTCACAAATATTCAATCAAATATTTATTAGTTTATCTTTTGAAAGTTTTTCGTTTTTCATTTTTGTTTTGGAGACTATACATGTTTTGATTCTCAAATCTTCTGAAGTCCTAAAAGTTTATAGGCCATAGGCCTATGATGCCTAACAGGTAAAATGGCTCTTCTCTCACCTCCACTTTAACAAGAACAGACTAAATCTGAACTATCTTACACATTAGACATTCAATAAAAAGCAATATTTTGAGTCAGTAAACAACTGATGCACAACTTTTTAGCCTACCAGATACAGAAACAGAGTAACATAAGCTTCCATTTTGAAATGAGAATTCAGGAGATCAGAAAATGGGACATTTTTTTAAAAATGAGCTTATTTTTAGGGAAAATTATAAAGTCATCATTTATTCATATTCAATGCAGTAAACTGCCTTTACTTCAGAATATGTAAGTTATCTTTGGGATTTGAATGCTGGCTAGCTAAATTACTTGGGCTTATTTTTTTAAAAATCCATTTCAGACTTATTCTCCTATACTAAATTCTTTCTCATGAGGTTTCAGGTCCCCAAGTCCCCTGACATCTATAGTCTGAGAAGGTATAAGTTCTCTAAGATGAGCATGAGGCACATTTTTATCTCTTTTAGAGTATAAATTCAAATACTATATTTTATAGATAATAAATTCCATGAAATATATTTTCAATAATTGCAAGAAGTCATAAAACATAGCTTGTGTAGTACATAGTAACAGTTCATAAAATGACCCATTAAGATGCAAGTGATTTCCCAAGGAAATCTTCCTCTTCCTCATCTGTTAAGAACTTTATTTAACACCCCTCCTAAATTCTGTGTGAAAACCTGAAATATGACTTTGGATCATCTCATTCCTGGTTATATTAAAGTAATATGCTGGTGCTTTAAATGTTTCTAAAAGAAAATTCTTCCATTCTAGAGTAAGAGAACTTCATCTAGATCCTCTACAATTTCTTGTGGTCAATGTTCTGCACTCAGAATCACTGAAATTTCAGGAAAGAAAATCAAATTACCAAACATCAAGGGGGAAAAATATACAGATTATAGAACAGATCTAGTATTGTTGAGATATTGGGATTGTCAGACAGGGATTTTATAATTATAATTGGGAAGAGAGGAATTCTGCATCCACTAAGGTTAGATCATGTTATATCAGCTTAATTTCCCTTCAGAGAACATTTATAAGTCTATGAAAGAAGGGAATGACAATAGGTGAACTCTGTATTTACTTGAACTTTCCCTAAATGCACATCCTAGTTCACTATGAGAAACAGGGGAAGAAATCAGGCATAATGAGACAGGGCTAAGAAAATGGAGATTGGAGTTCAGGACTCTCAGAGTGGCTTGAAACTGTGGGGAAAATCCCCAAAAGGATTCAACCACAGATCAGTATGTTCCAAATATAAGTGCAGATTCGTCACATGTCCTTGGCTGAGTCCTAAACTGCATATGTACAGGGTGAAAAAAAATTAAATCATAAAGCAGCAACTGAATAGCTAAATAGCTAACCAGAGATTTCAGGAGTTGTCCAATGTTAGGAAGATACAGTCTTGAGTTAAAATTTTGTCAACTAAAAAGTGCTTGGCAAATACGTTGAACTTTCCACTGAAACACCAGAAAGTCCATTACTTAAGAGTAAGAAACTCATCCAAGGAAAAAACTAGAACTAATGGTAAACTGAAGAAATACATCTTAACAAGTCTGAATTGAGCCTCAGTATGATTAAAGTGAACTACCAATAAATTCACTTTCTCTCACAATAAAACTCACCACTTTTAAGGGAAAATAATGAAATAAAAATTGTCCAAAGTCTACAATGTACAACATAGAATAAAAATAAATAAAATTTTTATTCTGTTGCAAAGAATAGATTTGCAAAAAAGTGAAGAACTATGACCCCGTAATCAGAAGAAGAAAAGAGGTAGTGGAGACATACATACAAATGATACAGATGCTAGAATTAATAGACAAGACAGTCAAAAGAATTATAAGTCAATTAAAGAATACACAGAGATAGATGGACAAAATGAGAGAAAACATGGAGAATTTCAAGAGAAAATGCAAAGTTTTAAAGAATATATAGAAATTCTAGATCTGAAAAATGTAATATCAGAAATGCAAATTCATCAACTATGCTTTATAGAACACTGGACACAGAAAAAGAAAGGATCGGGTAAATCAAATACAGGGCAATAGAAATTATTCAAATTTAGTTACAGATAAAACAAAAAATGTAAAACACTGGAAGAGCTTTTTAATAAATGGTGTTGGAAAACAGACAAAATACAAAAAATCTAAACAGTGATCTTAAATCTTTCACAATAATCAACTAAAAGTAAATCAGAGGACTATATATAAAATGCATATATGTAAGATTCCTAGATTATCATCTAGGAAAAACATGGAAAAACATTTATGGTAGTCACATAACACCAGGAGGGAATCCTAAAACTAGCTATGGGTTTTGGGTGATTATGATATATCAGTTTAAGTTCATCAACTGTAACAGAAATTTCTACATGAAAAAGATTTGATAGAATCTTTTAGTTGGGTTTCCAGGAGACCCACACTAAAAGGAAATTCTTATTTTCGGGCTGAAGTGAAGTAATTTAAGATATCTTCAAGAATATAGCATGTGGCTAAATTAAATCAGACTTTTAAAATAATATTTAGGAGACTATTATCTGTTTAAGAAAATATTTTAAAAATATGTTGTAGGATTAAAAATATATGTAGAAGTAAAATATATGACAAAAAGAGAACAATTAAAAAGACAATAAAGAAGATAAAATTAAATATTAAAAAAATACAGTCAACCCAAAATGAGGAAATGAAAGAACAAAGAAAAGGTGATTCAAATGGAAAATGAATAGCAAGATGATATATTTAAGCTAACTGGGTATACGGTTACATAAAATATAAATGGAATTATAATATATTTATTTTATTTATTTTTTTTTATACTCCAATTTAAAGACAGAAATTGTCCAACTGAACTTAGAAAAAGAGAAAGATTTTCCACTTACATGAGATACAGTTTAAGAATCAAAGACACAAATAGGATGAAAATGTAAGAATAGGTAAGAATGTATTATTATGGAAGAAGGAGGAAGAAGAGTAAAAATGGAAGGTGAGAAGGAGGAAGACTAAAGCAACAAGGACTGTTACCAGAAACGAATGTCATTTTATAATGATAAAAGAATCAAGCAGAAGGAGATAGCAACCCCAAATATATATCTCATAGCAGAGCTTTAAAATACAAAACCAAAAATCCAGAATGGATGAATTTTTAAAATCCACAATCACATTGATAGGTATAGAGAATATTTGTCCAACACTGTTAACCATCTTGACCTTATTTATATTTATATGCAACAGATATAAAATAATGAAATTATTTTCAATGCATATGGACCATTCACCAAGATAAACATATATAGGGATTTCCGTTTGAGTCTTACTCAATAAGTTTAACTTTAAAATCATAGTATATTCTTAGATGCAAATGGAATTAAAATAATAATCAATCATAAAAAGTTATGGAAAAAAAAAAACAAATATATGGTTATCAAGCCACACACTTCTAAATAAACTATGGGTCAAAGAGGAAACAAAAATGGAAATAATTATTTTGAACTAAGTGGTAAAGGAAATACATAAAAATTTGTAGATGTAATCCAAAATACATTTTTCAGGAAAATTTACAAATGTAACTCATATATATTAAAAAGAAGGTTAAAAATCAGCAATTATGCATCCAATCCAAGATGCTAGACACAAAACAAGCAAAATCAAAGAAAGTAGAAAGCATAACATTTTAAGCACGTATAAAAATCAATGAAATAGAAGTAGACCAGTAATGGAAAAAATCATGAAAGAAAGACTTGGATCTTTGAAGGGATTAATAAAATTGATACACATCAATGAAAACTGATCAAAAACAAAAAAGATAAAACACAAATCATCAGGATTAAAAAGAGGGGATATGACAATAGCTTCAACAGACATTAAAAGTATAGTAAGGAAGAAAACACCAAGAAGATGCTACCCCCATCCAAATAATGAGTAAAAACTGGATGAACTACAAAATCGTAAGCTTCTCTGTCCTGTGTTGTCTGTAACTAAATGAACTGAGTTCCTGAACTGGTAAGTCCTCTAAGAAGATATTGGACATAGTCAACTGTTTCACCTTTAGCAGAGCAAGGAAGAGGTGTCTACCTTTGTAGTGGGTTGGAAGAAAACAGCTAAAATATTAGTGAATTCCTAAAGGAAAAGTGCGGGTTTAGCTGAAGAGTTCTGATTAATTTTGGCCCCAATCTTAATGAGAGTCTGCCATCTGAAAGCTCTTCTTCAGGCCTTGCTTGAATGCTCACAAGGATTGTGGGCAAAACAAAGACTAGACAGGGAGCTTTTAATGACACACAGGAAGAAAACCGGACTCACACCTCCAGATCCTTTCTTTCACCAAGTAAAGATGCCTTAATCTGTGGTGACAGGGATATAAAAATTTCCCAGCTTCCTGGAACCTGGCAAAGATGCCCACTATTTCAGGAGAAAGGGTTAGAAGCAAATGCAGAACGGTAGGAAACCCTTTCACACAGATTCTTGTATTGATAGAAAGCAAAGGTATGAAACTGCTGGGGGATGGTAGGAAACACTTCTTTGCATGAGACAACCACAGGTATAAGGTTGAGTTTGGCTACTATAGGGACAGTGGGAATGAACACTGAGAAAGCCTCAATTTTAGCCTGGGCTTCCATGATCTGCCTATTAAATGACTACTCCGTGCCGATGAGATTTCATATCTTTTAATCCACAGCAAAAGTTTTATCCTGAAATTTTTTTTCAAGAAAATTTAGAGTGCTAATGTAGTCTGAGTTTCACAAATCTTCCTGAAACTGCTGTTTTTCCCAAGTTTGAAACTTCTTTTCTGTTTATGCAAGACATTTTGAACAAGTTTTAATAAGGCATTTAAACATCTCTTCCCTTTTCTAAAATATATGTCTCCTTAATAATTGGAAAGAAAGCATTACTTTTTTCCAACCACAATTTCAAGTTCAGAACTACATAATGAAGTTAAACAAATATATTCCTTGAAGATTTCTAGGTAGATGACTTCTTTAAATCTCAATTAAAATTTCTTTGCATTCTTTGATTGGAAAAGCTTTAGGGGCTTCTGATTCAAAGTCTTTTCTTACAACTAAAATGATTGCAAATACATCTGTTACATTGAAAAATCTACAAAGAACATTTTTCCTTTAATAAGAAATATGCACTGATTTTCTTTAGAAGCATTTAGAAATCTTAACCTTGAAATGCTTAAGTAAATGGCTGGTATACTTTTTTTTACAAAAAATATTAACAAGATATGTATTTTACATGAGAGATAACATTAGGTGGTTTATATTATTACCAAATTCTAGTTTATCTAAAAAATTTTCCTAAAATAATCTCTAGTTTTGAGTATATTGGAGAAGCAGCAGCAGCATGGTAAAATGGAGAGTGCTTGATTGGAGGCCACCTGTTCTGGCTTCCTTTCCTGAGTCTGTCACTAACCAGCTGGGTGACCTTGTTTGTCTCAGCTTTTTCTCTGTGTGGTAAAGCATTGTGGTTGTATTATCTCTCTGGTTTCTCTCACATCTGAATTTTTTTTATGTGTTCCGTGGTTTGTCTATTTCTGGCTATTCAATTGCATTATATTTAACCCCTGTAATGTTATCTTTAAGGAAAGTGTCCAGGTCTATAAGAAGAGGCTCTCAAACTTATATTTGCATGATAATTGCCTGGTGATATTTGTTTTTAAAAGATTCCTCCCTCCACTCCCATAACTAAAATTTGATAGATATGAGGTAGGGCCCAAGTGTATTTCTAACTATTATCCCAGGTGAGTCTGATCCAGTGGTCCCAGATTCAAGAACCTTAAAGCTGAGAGAAGTTTTTGTTTGTTTTTGTTAAGTGTTAACTATTATTCTAGCCAAGAGAAATCTGGAATCAGTATCATGTCAGTAGATATGGAAAGAATTGGCTTGATTTGGGACAAATTGATGAAGTCTACTGAAGCAGACTTTTAAGTTCATCAAACTGTTGAATGAAAATGGAGATAGAGGGGAGTCAAGGATAAAGATCATGTTTTGGTCTTGGTCAACATGATGAACAATAAAGCCCATCATTCTGATGACAAGAGAGGAGTATGAATAAATGGCAGACGAGATAGGAGGATAGAAAAAAATGTGTTAAGTTTTGAACATTATTGCCTATGGAGCATGTACATGGATTTCTTCAGAAGGTGAACATTGAGGTTCAGTTCTCAAGAGAAAAGTCTAGATGAAAAATAGAAGTTTCATATTTATCTGAATACAAGCCCTGAGAAAGGGTAAAATGTTCATGAATGAATTAATAAGAGTTCTTTGTAAGAGACTTTAAAAAACACCTATACACTTAAGGTTGCAGATATATCCACATTTAATGTGCATGAAAAACATTGGACACTTCCATGTATTCCAAGGGCCTGATAAAAAAAGAATCGTGTTTTGTTGAACTGAGCTGGATCCAGCGGTCTGATTTTTAACAAAAACCCCCATATGGTTCTTATACAGAGAACCTTAACCACCTTTGGAGAGACACTGAATTATAAGCTTGGGGAGTAGGTACTTTCCATCATTCAGGAAGATAAATGAGTAGATATGTTTGGATTTAAATATATGTTTATTCTGGGATCCCTGGGTGGCGCAGCGGTTTGGCGCCTGCCTTTGGCCCAGGGCGCGATCCTGGAGACCCGGGATCGAATCCCACATTGGGCTCCCGGTGCATGGAGCCTGCTTCTCCCTCTGCCTGTGTCTCTGCCTCTCTGTCTCTCTCTGTGCGACTATCATGAATAAATAAATAAAATCTTAAAAAATATATATATATGTTTATTCTATAGAATTGTCATTTGATCCAAACAACTACTCTTCCATGGCATATGCTAAAGTGAAATACTGACCACCTATGTTTATAAACCATAGTCACTTTCCCCAACCATCAATTCAGATTGATACCATACTGAGAGGGTTGCATTTGTACCATTGGTGTGTAAATCATTGGTTCCCATTGCTATATTGAGCACTTAGCACATAATAAGTGGTTTTTTTTTCATAATAAGTGTTTAATAAATATTAATTGAATTATAAGAATAAGGTTCTTGGCAGATGCTGTTTTTTTCCTTTTTTTTTTTTTATAAATATCTGTAATTGCAAAGTAATCAAGCATTACTGAATTGGAAAGCCTAGTACTGTAAACATATCACTTTCTCTCAGTCTTTCACATATTAGATGTGTGAAAATTATTAAGGGTCTTATTAGTAAAAGAGAATAATAATAGGGACTACTGGAACATACACTTTTGATAAGGGCAAACCATGTCATTCAGACATTGATAACAAATTGAATAAAGTCTTCAAAGAAAAAAAAAACTGCTTGCAGCCATCAGAGAGCTATCAAGGCAGTGAAGATCTTTAAGAAGAAGGAAAGTCAGGAAGGTAAGCCTGGGCTTGAGGTTAATGTTTCTTAAAGGCTATTACTTATCTGGAAGTGGTTCTAAAAGATAGGGAAATTGATCAGCACCTTTAAAGGCCTTTTTTGACAAGGAGAAGCTAGTCTCCCAAAAAAGGTACCTTGGTAAAACATTCATGCTATGGCTTAGGATCATGTAGGGCTATCCTCTAGAAATAGTGATGAGCTGGAATATCTACTATAAGATTATGTTAAACTGAGATTACTATTGACTCTATCACCTGCCAGAATCAAGCATAAGTACTCACTGGAGAAGACCATGCCATCCTAGACCTCAAATTATTTCTGCAACTTTTCATATGAAATGCCTCATAGTGAATCATAAATAACCAGGCACATGATGAGAAAAGACCACATACATGGTAAGCAACAGAGAAGGCCATAGAAACAGAACCTTATTTGTAAGGGTTCTGGATAATGGAACTATTAGAACCAGACTTTAAAATAAGTAAGGTTATTACATTCAAGAAAGGCAAGATTGAGAACTTTGTTAGAGTAGCTTGTGAATTGAAAATACAATTGGAGTTACAAAATTCATTTGATGAGTATAAAAGCAGTTTGGATATATTTGTAGAGAAAAATAGTAAACTAAAATGAAGATTAGAAGAAAATATCCAAACTGAATATAAAGAGACAGAGAGAGAGAATGAGAAAGAGAAAACCAGAGAGGAGTTTAATAAGTATAAGAAATAGAGTAAAAAGGTCTAACATATGGGTAATTGGAGTTCAAAAGGAGTGTATAGAATAAAGAATCATGCAGAAGCAGTATTTGAAAAGGTGATATAAAAAGAGTTTTACAAAACTTAGAAAGATATTAATTGTCAGATTTCAGAGGCTCTACCAATGGTATGGTAGAAAGCAAACAAGTACAGTTATAGCCAGAAATTATTTTCATCCCTGAATGAAAGCCATTTTGAAATGTGACCCTGCTGATCCTTCTATTAAGAAGTGAAGTATATTGCTTCACTGTCTTTAATTTGGACTAATAAGTCCATCTGTTTTGACTATCAGGAATATGGAAAAAAATTTGATGTGGAATTTCTAAGCATAGACCTCAAGAGGCTTTGGAACTTTCATTGCCATTCTCTTGCTGCGTTTGGTCTGCCATGTGAATAAGCTGGGGTTAGCCTCCACAAGGATTAGAGACAATATGCCCAATAAACAGACAACACCAACTATTAGACATGTGACTATCCATTCTCAGTTGAGCAATCAGGTAATTACAGCTGCTTAAGTCATTTCAGGGGCAAGAACACCTACCTAAAACTAGCCCAAATTGCTGAGCCACAGAATCATGAGCACATCAATTGTTGTTTCATGGCACTAAACTTTGGAGGTAGCTTATTAAACAACAACAGATAACTGATATAGAAATTGATACTAAAAGTAAGCAGTTGCTATACTAAAAACATAAAACATGTGTCAATAGATTCTGAATTTGGTATTGAGTGAAAGCTGGGAAAAGGGGAGGAAATGCATAGTGTAAGCCAAAAGGAAAGGAGGAAACATCTATAAGAGACTAGAAAAGGGGTGACTTATATCATTCAGTGGCAGGTCACACTATAATCTGGAGTGACTTGGAAAATGTACCTAAATGAATTTGTGTATCTACCTAAGGCAGTCTGTCACAGAATGTTGAAAGTGTCAGTTTTCAAAAAGAATATAAAGGAAATATAGAGGGCTCAGGACTTTCCAGTTCAGAAAACAAAACTGTTTCTCATCCTCATTCTTCTAGCTAGCAAAATATTCTCAAGGAATTTGCCTCAGAGCAAAGATTGAATCACTAGTGTGGCTCTAAGATACTTTACTAAAGTCTCAGAAAGATTTAAGGTGACTAGTAGACTCTTTCAGTTAGGCAAAAGAATTCCAAGTAAGGCTTTAAAAAGCCATGTACCTTCACTGCACAAGAATGAGTGAAGAAGTCAAGGCTAGCCTCCTCGAGAATGAGAAACCACATGATGGATGTCTAACCAATGTCTCACTTGTAACACTAGACATGAGGAAGAGATCGCCTTAAAACATCCATCCCCAGTCAACCTTCTAGAGAGACTTTGATCACACAGTAATCTTGTCAGGAGCAGTAGAAGAAAAACCTGAATAGCTGGCACTCAGAATCTGAGCTAAATGAAAGTATTATTTGATGCCTATAAGTTTTTGAATGATTGTTTTGTAGAGCAATAGGTAACTGATAGTACTTCAAGTGTAGCCAATATATTATTTACAAGTAAAGAAATAAGGATATTTTCAGACAAGCAATATATGAGAGAACTCATTAAAAGCAAATCTCCGGTATAGGAAATTTCAAATGAATCCAGACAAGAGATAAGAGATACAGGAAAGATGAAAAGAGATTGAAATGATAAATATGTGGATAAATATCAGTGAGCAACAACTACATATAATAGCAGTTATAGTCTCTTAGTATATTAGATAGATATATAGGGAAATACATAAGTAGTGTTTAGATAGATGAGAGAATTAAAAATCATAGTACTAATAGCAGTAAGTTTGGAGGGGAATAAATGGAACTTAATATTCTAAGGTTCATAAATTACTGAAAAAATGATAAATGTTCCAAGAAACATAAGCTTCATAAATCAGGGATGCCCTTGTAATTTTTAGGGTAGCTTCCAAAAGATGGCTAAAAGAGTGGGTAAATATCAAACTAATAAAGGAGGAAATTGATCTGATAAAAACAACTAATCCCACAAAAAAAAAAAAGCAAGATGGGGGAAGGAAAGAATATACAGAAGGCAGAATATATAGGAGGCAGGACAAATAATGTGGTGGATTTAAACACAAATATATCAGTAATTTCATTTAAATGGAAAAATTATGTTACTTAAAAGATTATCAACCTGGAATTTAAAAAATAAAATAAAACCCAACTATATACTAATCGCAAGTAACATACCTTAAAGGTAACATTATATAATGATTGTTAGCAGTCAGCATCATGGTTATCTTTAGGGAAGAGGGAAAAGTAGTAATTGCAAGGGGGTGTTGGGATCTTCTGGGATGCTGGCAATATTGTAGTTCTTGATGTATTTACTGGTTGCATGGACATCCACTTGGTAACAATGTATTGGTCTCTGCATTTATGTTTATGCACTTTTCTCTGTGTATTTATTTCACAATTCAAAAAGTTAAAAAAAAAACACTACCTATCTCAAAGAGGCCTTATAAAGATCAGGGCTATAGGGCATGTAATGATATGCTTATTTTCTAGCACATCTAAAGCATTTAATAAATGTGCATCGGTATTATTATCATTGTTTTTTAATACTTTATACAACCTAAGTAAAAATAACAGTAATAACTTTTAATCTGACAAAATCATTCTAATTTATATTCAGAAGAATCAGCTACGAAAATTAGTCAAAACCTACAGTGAAAAAAAGAATATACATGATTACTTATCCTAACAAATATTAAAATATATACAATAATCAGTAAAAATAATACTGGTATATGTTTCCAAGAATAAAATGAATAAATAATCCATATGTATATTTAATTAAATACATGTCATATTTTATCAAAAAACA
This sequence comes from Vulpes lagopus, assembly GCF_018345385.1. Classification (NCBI taxonomy): domain Eukaryota; kingdom Metazoa; phylum Chordata; class Mammalia; order Carnivora; family Canidae; genus Vulpes; species Vulpes lagopus. The sequence continues at coordinate 42,962,085 of NC_054830.1, forward strand.
AATTAGCATTTCAGATTTGTTGAAGAACAGATTTGTTAGAAAAAAATAGAATATGCATGACTTGGTGTTGTGTTTGTCTCAATAGCAAATGCCTTATTGCCTGAAACCCCACCCTTTCTGCTGCCCCTGCTGCTCTTTCACTAGTTCACTCTCAAAGAAAATTCTTTTTTTTTTTTTCCAAGGGTGAGTCACCCTTTTATTTCATATTTATTCTTCCCCAAAACAGGATCTTTAAGTTAAATGTTTCCAATCAATTGCTGTATCTTGAAGTTATTTTCCTTAGCATCTTAATTGTGCTCTCTTAATTAGCATTTTATTTCACATAATTCAAAAGACAATCTAATTTCTTTGGCAAAAGTAGAATTGATAACATTATGACTGAACTAGCATTTACAGTGATATGGAGGCAACTGGCTAATCATTTAATAAGTAAAAACAATGGCCTAAAAATTAAAAATCACCCATGAACTGCAATTAATGCTAGATGAATTAAAGATACTTATTTTTTATGTATTTTAATGTATTTATTTATTCTTTAAAAGTTCTATTCCCAGTGCAGAGCTTGAACTCAGAACCCTGAGATCAAGACCTAAGTTGAGATCAAGAGTCAGATGCCTAACAAACTGAGCTACTTAGGTACCCCAAAGATAATATTTTAAAAATAAAAGCATAAATATGGTAGGAAGAAATGTAGGTAGGATTTTATGTTCCTTTGAGATGAGAATAGAGAGGTCTTTGTAACGGTTTTATTGAGATATAGTCCACGTACCATATACTTGTTTTTTAATATATTTACAGAACTGTGCAAACATCACCAAAATAAATTTTAGTACACTTTCATCATCCCTCAAATAAACCTTGTAATCTTTAACCACTACCTTCTTTTCCAACCCTATCCTCCTAGCCCCCAACTCCAGCCCTAAGCAACCACTAATTTACTATCTTTATAGGTTTTCCTGTTCTGGATATTTCATATGAATGGAATCATATAGTATTGGTCTTTTGTGACTAGCTTCTTTAACGTGTTTTCAAGGTTAATTTACATTTTATCATGTATCATTACTTCGTTCCTTTATATGACTAAATAATATTTCATTGTATGGATCTACCACATCTTATTTACTTATTCATTATTTGATGGATATTTAGGTTGTTTCACCTTTTTTGGCTATTATAAATAATTCTGCTCTGAACATTCATGTATAGATTTTCAGTTACTATACTTTTCAACTCCAAAAATTTTATTTGGTTCTTTTTTGTAATTTTTCTTTATTTTTTTTTTAAGATTTTATTTATTTGAGACACACCAAGAGAGAGAGAGACAGAAACACAGGCAGAGGGAGAAGCAGGCTCCATGGAGGGAGCCTGATGTGGGACTCGATCCCAGGTCTCCAGGATCACACCCTGGACTGAAGGCAGCACTTAAACTGCTAAGCCACCGGAGCTGCCCTGTAAATTCTCTTTATTGACATTCTCTATTTGTTGCAACATTGTCCTCATGCCTCCCTTTATTTCTTTAATCATGTTTTCCTTTAATCCTTTGAACATGTTCATAATGGCTATCCTGAAGTTCTGTTAAATGTGACATCTGGTCACTCTCACAGGCACTTTCTTTTGCTTGCCTTTTTTTCCTTTCTGTTTTATGGGTCACATATTAGTGATTCAGATTCTTTGTCATAATATTTATTTGAAGCTGGATATTTTAAATATTTTTTTTCATTTTTTTAATTTCTTTTCTTTTTCTTTTTTTTTTATTTATGATAGTCACAGAGAGAGAGAGAGAGAGAGAGGCAGAGACACAGGCAGAGAGAGAAGCAGGCTCCATGCACCGGGAGCCCGATGTGGGACCTGATCCCAGGTCTCCAGGATCGCGTCCCGGGCCAAAGGCAGGCGCCAAACCGCTGAGCCACCCAGGGATCCCTTATTTTTCATTTTTTAAAGTGATCTGTATACCCAACGTGGGGCTCAAACTCACAACCCCTAGATCAAGAGTTGTATGCTCAACCACCTGAGCCAGCCAGGGCCCCTGAAAACTGTATATTTACAATAATATATTGTAATATCTCTGAAGGGTTCCCTTTTGCCTCAGGTGTTTGTGATTATTGTTTTCTTGTTTGTTTAGTCATTCACTGGACTATTATTATGATTAAGTCCCATTTCTTTCACAGTGTGAAGTCTCTATTTTGCTTCTCAGAGGGCACAGGCCTGGCATGTACACAGTTACCCTGGGATGCCACTGGTTTTAGGGGGGCTTTTTGCAGTCTCTCTTTTCCCCTCATCACATCCAGCTGCTAAATTCTACTAATTACCAGCTGATTTTTCTGTTTTTAACAACGCAGTAGAACATAATTGTTTCTTAGATTGAGACTCATCCAATTAAATCTGAGTTCCTTTATGGGGATAAACTTTGAGGTCAATGTTCGATCTTTGTTCGTATCCAAGACTCTCTTTGGTGTCTTTCTCTGGTAAATGTACTGGCTTATGATTTACCTAATACCCCTCATGAGGCAACCAACCTCTTCTTGCTTTCTACCAAAACTTCACTGTTTTTTTTTTTTTGAAGATTTTATTATTATTATTATTATTATTATTTTTTAAGATTTTATTATTTCTTCATGAGAGACACAGAAAGAGACAGAGACACAGGCAGAGGGAGAAGCAGGCTTCATGCCAGGAGCCTGACCGGGACTCGATCCGGGACTCCAGGATCATGCCCTGGGCCGAAGGCAGGCGCAAAACCACTGAGCCACCCAAGGATCCCCAAAACTTCACTGTGAGAGCACCCTTAGAATTAAATTTCCTCACACTCTTTCAGATAAACTCAATGTTGTTTTTGCCTTTTATATGTTTATCTCCCCAGAGAGCATAGAAGCACTCTATTCTTAGGGCTTCCTTCTTCATCTGGGCAAAATCTCTAAGCGGTGGCTTTGGAAATGATTATGGAGACAGTGGTATGATTCTCTCTGAGTGATCTGCTAGATTTAGGAGAGTTCTGGGTGAGGGACATTAGCCTCTGGTATCCTAGACTCAACTGCCTTGACATGGAAACTCCATTCTACAAATGCACTGGGGCAAGAGTGATTGGGCCCCTAGTATTTTTCAACCTATTATGCCAGAGATGGAGCCTCTGCTCTATGAGTGAGGGAAGAGTAAATGAAACTAACCCTGACCTCTTAGCCATACTCACCTGGCATTTAGCTACTGCAATGGGTAGTTGGAAGTAAGATAAATGCTAACGGCCTTCCCTTCCATTAAGATATCATATCTCTATACCAGGATCTAGGGATGGGGAGCAGGGAGTCCTATGTTCTTAACTCCATCTAGAGTGGAGTTTCTATTAATCTGAACCCTGGTGGGTGGGGTTAGGAATATCATGATTCAAATGTAGACTCACTGTTCTCTGAGTTTTACTAGATTTTCTTGAATAAATGTTTCTTTTTTTGATGCCATCCCTTAAAAACTGCTTCTAGAGACTTTAAATGTATGTGTTTTAATTATTTAAAATTACTTAAAAGTAATTTCACTTTTCCATATACCTGTTTTTCTAGGTAGCTTTAAAATATGACATTAAAGATAGATAGATAGATGTCCTATCTATGAATTGGAGAATGGAGTTAGTAAACAGTTCCCCTAGCCTTTGAGGGCACTGTGTGATGGATCCACTTTGGTTTCACCTGCCAAGTTGACTCATGTAAAGATAGCTAGGAACAAGAAAGAAAGACAGTGGTTACCAATATCAGTTACACAAAAGGAATGACCATGGTTCCCTGCTCCCAAGAGGACCCCAGAAGCTTTTGCCCCTGGAGAAACCCTCAGAATAGCCCTCAGAATCACTACCCGCCCCCTGTGGATTTTGCCACTGAGGTTTTTGTCCTACAGGTTTTGCATCCACAGACACTACCTATATAAGTCTCTCTGTGTTCTCTCCTTGACACCCTACAGAACCTCTGTGGCTGCACCTGTAGGATATCAACCTAGACCCTTCCACAGCTGAATCCCAAACCTGTGTGTGTACCCCTAGCTAGCCCCTGCAGTAGTGCCCATGCATGCTGCTGACAAAACTCCTGTCACCAGCCTCCACAGCTCTGCACATGCCTATGGTGTGAGTATGCAGCATAGGAGTACATGCTGACAGCCAGGACCCTTGCAGCTGCCAGTGTTCCCACAATTGGCCCCAGTCCCTGCTGTGAGCCCCAGTCCTTGCCACTAAGTATATGTCTACAGCAGGACCCTTCTGCTACACAGGCTCCTGGAGGTGGCCAGCACAGCCAAGTGCATCACTGGCTCTGGCAATCACAGCTGCCTGCCCTGGTCCTTAGCAGCTAGAAATAGAGGTGCCACTGAGGATCTGATAGCCCTTGCACCTTTGCAGAGCCCAGCAGCTCTTGCTAAGGATCACAGAATTCTCGATGTCATGGACCTTAAGGACTGAGCCAGTGAGATACTATGCCCCACATACCTGCAGCAGCCACATGCTTCTCCTCTTAGCACCCTGCACCACTAGAACCAGGGTTACAACATGCTCCAGTCTGGACCCAGCCATAGGTAAAGGTCTTTCCTTACTGAAATCAGTCCATAAAGTCTGGAAGAGGTGATTGCTTTTTCAAATGTGCAGACATCTATGCAAGACTACAGGGATCATTTAGAATTAGAACACATGATATCACAAAAGGAACACAATAATCTTTCAGTTACTGATCCCAAAGTAATGGACATAAACAAATTACCTAACAAAAAATTTAAAATAATTATTCTCAAGATGCTCAGAAAGCTACAAGAGAACACAAATACACAATTTACATAAATCAAGAAAACAATACAAGAACAAAGTGAGAGATTCAACAAAGATAGAAAACATAAAACAGAACCAAACAGAAATTTTGGAATTGAAGCATAAAGTGGCTGAAGGGAAGAACTCAATAGACAACTTTAATAGCAAATCAATCCAGTCAAAGGAAGAATCAGTGAACTTAGAGACATTATTCAAAATTATCTAGTAACAGGAGCAAAACAAAACAAAGGAAACAAAAAAAAATGAGAAGGAATGAAGAAAGAAAGTAAATTTTAAATGCTCTCACCATATGAACAATAAAAATAACAAAAAAATGGTAATTCTGTGATGTGAAGATTGTGTTAACCTTCCTGTGGTAGAAATTTCACAATAAGTGCATCTACCAAACATCACATTGAATACTTTAAATTTACCCAATGTTATGTGTCAACTATATCTTTTTTTTTCTTAAGATTTTATTCATTCTTCATGAGAGACACAGAGGGAGAGAAACAGAGACACAGGCAGAGGGAGAAGCAGGCTTCTTGGAAGGAGCCTGATGCAGGACTCTATCCCAGGTCCCCGGGATCACAACCTGAGCCAAAGGCAGACACTCCATCACTGAGCCACCCAGGTGGCCCATCTGGGTATCATCTATATCTTAACAAAGCTGGAAAAAGATAGACATATAAAGAAAAAATTAATGTATTTTGACTATTCAAGAATCTAAAATATATGTATATATCTCAAGTTAAAAAGACAACACGGAAATATTTGCAACAGATAAAATCTTATCTTAAATACGTCAAAAAATTTGACAAATCTCTGAGATGAAGATTAACACTCAAATAAGTAAATGAACAAAGAACACACACTGGCATTTCATAAGATGTAGATAACAAATGAACATATGTAAAAAGTTGACCTCGTTAGCAATAAAGAAAAGAAAAATGAGAAACACTTTACGTCCACAAATTTGAAAAGATACAAATAAAATTAAATTACTCAGCAAATATGCAAGGAACTGGGAAAATACACCACTAATGGAAAGTTAAATTGACAAAAACTTTGGCAAAATAAATGTAATATTAGAAATGTGCATTACTTTGCCATGTTGCATTCAATTTATTTAAAAATGTTAGTTTAGAGTGATGTATGGCTAATGGTGGTGTGTGTATGCATGTGTGTGGGTGAGGGTTGGTTTTAACCTACCCTCTTGCCAGGGTTGGTTAACATTTGTAGTTCCCTAATCAAGAATATATATCCCAGAAGCAGGTAGTTAGCATCTAAAAGCCTCTTATCAGAAATCCACATGAGATTCAATTAACTTTATTTAAGATCAATGATAAAAGCTTTGTTAATTGGCATAATTGAAGGTAGCAATGATTATTCACTGGTGAAATGAGTGGTACTCAAGATACGGGTTTGACTAACAATATTGCAGTAAGTGTTCCTCTGCAGAGCATCATATGAGAATCTGGTGTGCCCCAGTAGCTTATATTCCTGGGAATGATGTCCTGTGCTTATGCTTATAGTTAATTCTATGAGCACCTTTTGGTGCATTTTGTTGCCTGACTCCAATTAAAATGCTAACTCAATCCTGCCTTTGCAATACTGTTGCATTTGCCTCTAGTGAATCTTCCATTCAAAGTGCTGTTGAAAAGTCTGTAGGACAGAGTTGGCACTTGGCTGAGCTCACAGTTTGAATGATTTTTTTTTTTTAATGTCTGCTTGGTATGTTCTTATATCTGCAGCATTTAGACTGGAGTTTTCTTTTATTATAATTTACTACATTGTTTTGAGGGTGTTGAGAATAAGATCTAGAGCTCTCACCTACCTTTAATTTTTGGAAATCATGGTTATCTACCTGAAAGAATCTAATAATTAAGAACAACAAAATCACAATCCTTCTTCTCACTTGGTAGTTCAAATTCCAGGAAATTGTTCTGAGGAAATAATTAAGGATGTGTGTAAAATTTAACTTCAATATATTTATCAAAGACTTATTTATCATGGCAAAACACACATGATTTAATGTTCAACAATTGGTTGAAAATTGATTAATTTGCAGTGTATTCTAAAAAGAAATATCAAACAGATTTTAAAAATTAGGGCATGGACATTAGAAACAACAAATACCATTTGCTTCAACGTGGATGGAACTGGAGGTTATTATGCTGAGTGAAATAAGTCAATCCGAGAAGAACAAACATTATATGGTCTCATTTATTTGGGGAATATAAATAATAGTGAAAGGGAATAAAGGGGAAAGGAGGAAAAATAAGTGGGAAATATCAGAAAGGGAGACAGAACATGGAAGACTCCTAACTCTGGGAAACGAACTAGGGATGGTGGAAGGGGAGGAGGGCAGGGGGTGGGGGTGACTGGGTGGCGGGCACTGAGGGGGGCACTTGATGGGATGAGCACTGGGTGTTATTCTGAATGTTGGCAAATTGAACACCAATAAAAAATAAATGTATTATTTAAAAAATTAGGGCATGGAAAACTAGTGATAGGAAAAAAACTGCAGGATAGATTGTAAATGAACGAAAATGATATTAAAACAATATATACAATACAAAAATATTTTAGAAAATATATAATTGTGCTTATATGGATATGGTCTCAGTTGTTTAGGACAAAGTGAAAGATGTATGTTGGGATTAACTCTCTAATTTCTTTGTAACTGTTTCATCTCCAAATACCAGGTTTTTAAAAAAATTTTTTAAAAGATTTTATTTATTTATTCATGAGAGACACAGAGAGAGAGAGAAAGAGAGAGAAAGACAGAAACAGAGACACAGGGAGAAGGAGAAGCAGGCTCCATGCAGGGAGCCTGACATAGGACTTGATCCCAAGTCTTCAGGATCACACCCTGGGCTGAAGGCGGCGCTAAACTGCTATCTGCCCTTGTACGTTCTCAAGTATCTGCGGAGACGGTTCTCCCCGCCCAGCCCAGCTACTCGAAGCTCATGTCGAAGGCGCGCTCTGGCCCAGCGCAGGGCCTCTGCACTCTCCTGGTGGACAGCGATCAAGTCGCGTTTTTATTAACCGCCACCTGCTGATCCTGCAGTAATCGCTAACACGTGCATGGGGTCCCGACGCCTAGTGGACTAGTGGACGGGGAGGTTCCTGGAAGGGGCCCCCGTGAGCCTGCTCGGGCCCCGACGGTTCGGCCTTGAGTGAATGTACGTATGTTAAAGCCGGTGGCTCAGCAAACGAAGTTACAAGTGGGTCACTGTGCAAGCTTCCTATGACTTGAATTTTGTTGTCATGTGATAAAAAGTTTCTGTCCAGTTTTAAAAAAAATACCAGGGTTTAAAAGAGTTGTCAAGGAACCACATGCATTGGAATCACTTGGTTTGTTTGTAAAACTCACATATCCAAGCCCTACCCCAAACTTATTAAATCAGAACATCTTGGGGTGAATTAGCTATTTATGTAACAAACTGCAACAAAACAGAGGGTCTTAAACTAAAAAAACACCAATTGCTCAATTATTTTTATTTTTTGTCTGCAGTCCAGGTACCTCTTAGTGGGAGTGTTTCTGGCTGAGGGACTCTCATGAAGCCAAAGTCATTGCGTTGGCCAGAGATTCAGTTATTTTAACACTTCACTGGGACTGGAGAATCTGCTACCAAGGTCACTTACGTAGCCATTGGTAAGACTCAGTAGGTCCACGTCTCAACTCCTTTCCATGAATTCCAGCAGGTCTTTGTTACTTGCTATGTGGGCCTTTCCATAGGCTGACTGATTCTCTTCACAATGTGGAAGATGGCAATCTGAGAGAGAGAGAGAGAAAGAACTCAAGATAGAAGCCACAGTCTTTGTGTAACCTAATGTTGAAAGTGACATCCATCATTTTAGTAAATCATTAATAGTGAATCGATAAGTCTAGCCAATAGTTGAAAGGAATTAAATAAGGACATGAATACCAGAAAGCATGGATTGGTAGGAGGTATCTTATAAAAATTCCTCACATGGGCTGAGAACTTTAACCTGAGTTGTTAGCAATATTTTGGGTTTTTTTTGAATTGTTAACAATATTTGTAAAGGATTCATATACAAGCCATTTACTTCCTAAATATATATTTTTAAGGTTTTATTTACTTATTCATGAGAGACAGAGAGAGAGAGAGACAGAGACAGAGACACAGGCAGAGGGAGAAGCATGCATGCAGGGAGCCAGACATGGGACTCGATCCTGGGACTCCAGGATCACACCCTGGGCTGAAGGCAGGTGTTAAACCGCTGAGCCACCTGGGCTCCCCATACTTCCTAAGTATTTTTAATGGAACAAAAAAAATTTGATAGGTAGAATCTGACGGATTAATTTCAGTCCATGGATCGGTTTCCTCTGCATCTAGCCTTCTGTATAGATAATTGCCAATCTTATGTTCTGGGTCCAAGATCAGAACTCCAGTTTTGTTTATCCTTAACTTTACCTTAGTTTTTGGAATTATTTTGCTTTGTGAACAATTGTTACAAAACAATTTTATTATTCTTCAAAGAATAACAAAAACACCAAAATTCACTTTGGAAACCAAAACAAAGTGGCTGTTGTCTATAATAAACAGATAAATCCTATGTGATTATAATATATAAGTTATTTGAAGAAACTGGCAGAAGACAGTCTTTGATAGTACAAAATGTACCTTTTTCCTCTGAATAACATGTTTCTAAAACAATTGAGTGTAAATTGAGTATCTGTAAACTGAATTACATATGCCATATGGACTAATGTGGCTAGCATTTGAAGGGGATACTTGGTATAGTCATCTTCATTATTCACAGATTCCATATTTTCATATGTAAAATTTATTTGCAAAATTACCTACTTGCTAAGATTTATTTGTAAACCCAAAGTCAATAGTTGTGGCACTTCTGCGGTCATTTGTGGACATAGGGCAGTGAAAAATTTGGGTTGCCTCCTTTCCCCCTTGAAGTATACAGGTCTACAGGGATAAGATACAAGTGGTGTTTTACACCTGAAGATGACGCTCTGCCTTCCTGTTTTATCTCTCCTATTTTAAAGCAGCCTCTCTTTTGCAGTTCATTTGTGTCACATTTTTCAAATTTTTGTGCTTTTTATTGGTTATCATGCCATTTAAAGTAGCCCAAAGTAAAATGCTGAAGTGCTGTCTCGTGTTCCTAAGGGCAAGAAGGCCACTTTCGCTCTAAGTTCTGTGCCTTAGAGCGAAAATACATGCTTGGTAAGCTTTGTTCCAGCAGGAGTATGCTGCTGGCTGTGAGTTCAAAGTTAAATGAATCAACAATATATATTAAATAAGGTGTTGTTAAGCAGAAGTACACATAAAATGGGGTTTGGTATTGATTGGTTTATGAAAATCTTGTCACCAGAGAGTCCCAGGAACCTATTTCCCCTAGGAGCAGTCATTTTAGTAGTCACTAATTCAGTGTTCACAGAGTTTATAGAACATAACTACTGCAAACAGCAACAATCAACTAAATACTTTTTCAAAGTAAGGACTACCAGAACTTTTATTTTTGCATTTTATGTAAAGAATTTAATAAGATCTGGAAAAAGTGTGGAGGGTAGCACAGGTGATTGATTCCTAATTCCACTTCATTATGCTTAAATTCAGTGGGAGTCTCACAGCCATGTTTATAAAGGAGTCTTGGCTCGGGTGTGAGGCTTCTAGTTTACTTTGTCTGTCAGTCTATGTCACAACCTTCATGGCAATTAACTGTGCTTTTGTGTGCTAATTATCATTATCACACTATGCGGCCATTATTATTCTGATGCCCTTAGTTTGAAGCTCAAGCATCAATCAGTCACCTAAAACAATTGCATAGAAGGAAGCTTAGGAAGGCTGATCCAAAAGTCCTTACCTGAGCTGTTTTATTATACTCTGTTACAACATTGAACACAAAGCTCTTCGTGACACAATTCTTTAAAAAATAATGCTTTATGCATTTGATTAGAGTGAATTTGAAAGTAGTTTTAAAAATGGGGATAGGATAGAAGTGGTGCTTTATACTTGAAGATCTATCCAGGCACCTAATACATTAAAATAAATAAAAATTACAAAATTAAGGTACATTTTTTTTTCTCATTTCTCACCCCTGCCATTGGATGACTTTATTCAAATCATTTAGAACAAAGAGGGTGGTGTTTTTGAGTTTGTTTAAATCCCACCAGAGGCCAGGGGTAAGGAGAAAACTGAATCAAATTAGACATGGTCAGAAGAGACATTTTTTTTTCCTGTGATGCTCTTCCTCTTTCCTCCTCCTATATAAAAGCTATTCCTTACTGCCCCCCCATCACCACACACACACACACACACACACACACACACACTGCCCCAGATGTGGCAGAAAGGAATAACAAGAGCAGACAGAGAGATGCCCTATGTGGAGCTTTCAGTACTGTTGCATGCTGAGTCTAACCTGATGATGAATTCTGCCCATGTCTCCAAAAAAGTCAAAAGCATTTCCAGCGTTGATTTCCCTTAAGAATTATCACACTTTGTTCAGATTGGTTTAATGAGTGTAAGAGGTGACCTTGAGTCCACATAGAGAGTCTTATATTAAAAGATCTGGAAGTAAAACCTCACATATATGTGTAAGTAATTATTTTAGGGAGCATAAGGGGGGGAGGGGATTGCAGCTCTCTGCTTAGATACTACCTAGGCTACCTGGGCAGAAGAAATTTTCTACTGCATTATAACGATGATCTGAAAATTATATGAGCACCAATAATTCATTCATGCACTGATGTAAAGCAGGGGCACTCAGTGCAGTGGTATTGAACTTGTTGCTGGCAGCATTAATTGATTCATTTGGAACACTTCCCCCCACAGAATCCCAATGACAGCTTCCCTGAGCAAGAAACTGACACACAGCCAGGGTCCCGGATATGCAGGGACACACGTGTGAAGATGTTGTCTTCAAAATAAATCATTCTTGTCTCCTGGCAAGGGCTGGTTCTCCTAAGAACACTCTCCAATCCTGGGAGCGTCAGCGAGAGGCTTTCTTTCTTGGCAGAGGTGGCAGTTGAGCTTCATGTCTTTCCTGTGGGATTGAAAAAGGGGACTGAGTTATTTTTTGTATTTTAAACTAGCCACTGTTTTTCTCAGGGAAATATAGGAGATGTGGCTCTTGGAAAACGTTCGGGAGGTGCTGATCAAGTTTAGCATTTGATCTGTGTAGCCCTATTGATGAAAAGAAAAAAAAATGCCTCTCATCAAAATGTTTAACTGACATCCCCTCAACACGACCTAAATCTGTCTTTCCTGATATATAATGCCTGTCTTTCCAACTACATGCTAAACTGTGGAGCAGATACTAAGTTTTGGTCATTTTCAGTTTCCTAGTGCCTAATAGAATTCAATGTCTAGCTTGTAATAGATACAGAAGAAGGGTTAAAGAACAGAATGAAAACAAAAACATTTAAATTTGAAATTTGAAAACACTGTTAAGGGACTTTGCGTTAAACCTTAGTAGAACTTTGAAAATTGCTTCAATTTGTAGTCTTTTTTTGGTAGAATGTGACAGCCTACTTTTATTCTTTTCTCTTTGAAATTTTATTTTGAGTTTAAAATATCACCTTTTTCCCTGAACATGTTAAGAGTATGCATAGTACACATTGGAATATTTTCTGGAGAAGTTCTGGCTAGGCATTTGTTTTTTTATATATGTATATTTTTTACTGAGAATCATATGTATAATTTTAAGTGACTAGGGGCAGAAAAATAATAAATCTGAAGTCATTACATTATGTCATGATTCTGGAAGGACCACAAAAGCCTTTAAAGTGAGTAAAAACAATTCATCTTAACTAGTTATTTACCATGGAAAACTCTTGCATTACCAACATTCCCATTTTGCAGAAGTGCCTGTATTAGAGAAATACAACACATAGGCAAGGGGAGGAGGACTTAAAATCTCTCTGGAGGTTTAAGCCATCAGGAAATCGGGGGGAACAATAGCGAAAACTCCTTTCATTAGCATTAATTTCAGCAACAAGGAAAGCCATGGAATTTCAAGTGCTGAAAATTTTTACCACAATACACATCACCAGTTCTGCATTTGCCCACTGCCTGAATAGGAATCAAGAAAAAAAAAAAAAAAAACAAAGAACACAAAACTGTGTGAACAAGGCAGCTGCATGTATTTGTAGGAGTTGGTTGCTTACTACAGTAGTTTAAAAATAGTTTTCCAGTTAACATCTTTTCCACATAATGGAGATGTCAGTGTAGGTTTGCATGATTGTGGAAATGGTCAGAAGCTGTTTATGTAGCTGCGAACTGCTCAACAACGGACAGGAAGACTGGGGTTCAGCAAAGCCCTTCAAAGCCCTTGGGGCTTTTTCCCTTGAGATGCGCCCGGGCTTCTCTTGGGGTTGCTGGGACTGCATGCCAACGAATTCCACCCGGCTGGCTTTCCTCAGCCTGTCAGACTCACTTTGCACTGGGTTCCTGAGGGGCTGGGGCACTGTTGCCAATCTCTACGGTTACCCCGAGGTTTGGACTTGGGGATGAAGAGAGCCATTTCTGCAAGAAAACAGGAGATTCTTACTGTAGAATAGTCACGGAAACGTCATCTTCCACAGCACATGCTTTTGAATAACAAAGCTTACAGTGCGCGCCCCCCCACCCCAGATTGATCCTTGCACATATTTCATCGCAGCCGTTTCCTTTTCCACACACACACACACACACACACACACACACACACTGGACGAGCGAGTCTCCAGGTCGGTAACACTGCCTGTCTGGCCAATGTCCTTCGCCTAAGGACAAGTAGGTAAAACCTCCCAAAAGCCCCCTCTTCCGGCTTCTCAAGTTCACTGTGGTCCGTCACTTGCACCCCTCGTGCTCGGCAATTCTCAGCCTCAGAGCAGCAGCGTTCGTTTCCCTGGGGAGGGCGCCTTAAAACGCCTCAAATTCCCGGGCTACCGGAGGGCCGGAGGTTTGGGGACCGCGCGGGTCGCGCCCCCTCGCGCCCCACTACCCGGGTCTCAAAGGAAGGGGCCACGGCGCTGTCTGCCCCCCGTCGCGGAGCGGCACGTCCTCTAAACCTCTGCGCGGGGGCCGGGCTGTCGTCGCGAGCTCCGGGTCCAGGTGCGGCGCCCTTTCCCAGGGCGGCGCGCAGGGGCCCGGGGCCTCCTCTCGCGGCCGGGGCCGGCCAGGTGCTGCTCCCGGGCGCGCGCCTCCTCCCGCCGCGCACTGCGCATGCTCAGCCCGGCAGCGCGCCGGCTCCCGCCCTCCCGGCGTCTCTCCTCTCCTGCACGCGTCTCCGCCTCCTCGAGGCTGAGGAACCCGCCGCCTCAACTCCGCCGCGCCGGGTTTTTGGAGCCGCCGCGAGCGCCGGGAGGGAGGGGAGCGCGGCGTCCGACAGAGCACCGGGTTCAACGCGGGGATTGGTCGCAAGTAGGCAGCTTTCGCCACTCCAGCGGGACCCTCCGGCCGTGCCGACGCCGCACCCGGAGGCTGTGGCGGGCGCCGCGGCGCTCAGGTGCTGAGGTGAGTGAGGCGCGGGCGGGCAGGGTCCGCTCCAGCCTGGGCGCGCGCGTGCTGCCCCGGGCGCTCTGCCTCTCGGGTTTTGGGGCCGGACCACGGTGCTCCGAGGCTGCGGAGTGCAAAGGGGGGGCTGCCTGGGGCTCCCACCCCTGCAGGGCTGGACGGGGGCTGAGGGCCGTACTGCCTCGAGCCCGGCAGCCCGGCAGCCCGGCGGGGTCGGCGCAGCCGTAACTGAGCGCCCTGGACCCCGGAGGCGGCAGGGCACCGACGACGCAGCCTTCACCCCCCCGCGACCCTTCTTTTCAGTCGGGAAAGAAGTTTGTTGCCCTGCAAGGCAGCCGCCGAACAAGTAGCCCAGAGCGCGTAATGCTCCAGGAATCGTGAAAATCAGCCGGTTCGGGCTCCTGCCCCCTCTCCGTGCACCCTCACTCCTGGCGCCCGCCCGGGTCTGGGCGACGTTGGTCCCCCCGCCCCCCCGCCCGCCCGCGGGGCGCTCGTTGCCCAGCTGTGGAGCCCGCCGTGGGGAAGGGGGCGAACTTGGGCGGGTGTTTGAAGGGATTTAGGACGTAAGGGAGCAGGAGCCGGTGGCGGTGGTGGAAGGAGCCTTGTGGGAACAGACACTGGTTTTGACGGTGCCGGCTGTGCCCCGGGCTCCGTGCTGAACCCCGGGGGTACGGCGGCGAGGCGCACCGTCCAGGTCCCCGCTTTCCTGACGCGTACCTGGTCTACGCAGGCTCCCTGCCCCGGGGGCTTGTTGGGGTGGCGCGATAACCTCCAGCAACTTCGGTGGTGGTGGTGGTGGTGGTGTGTGTGTGTGTGGATTTGTAGTTTCTTTTGCACGCAAAGACCACCGCCTTGTCTCCTCCTCGGACCCAGACATCCCAGACATCGACGGAGATGTGCGCCACGCACCCCGCAGAACCAACCCGCACTCTCCTGCTGGAAAGGAGGGCTCAAAACCTGCGTGCGGTCTTTTTTTTTTTTTTTTTTGGTCTTTGTGATTCGCGTTATATATTCTATTATTTATGAAAGGTGTGGAGGTGAGGGTAAGAGGACGTAGGCTGCTCAATCTCTCTGAACCAGTCAGGGAGTCTGATGCATGAGAACATTTTGCAGCACAGCGGATTCCCGGCAAGGAGGCTGCTTCGCGCTTCGCGAAGCTAAGGAGGTTGGTTGCTGGCGGGGCGGTCTCCAGATTGGTAGCGAAAAGGTTTGCGGAGGTAGTCGTGTAGGGCAGATTAGTGTGATTGATCACTTTGGGTGAGTGGTCTGCGTGGAGGTGGGGTGGTGGATCTTGGGGTGTGTTGGAGGTTGGTTTGCAAGGAAGAGCTCCTGGGAGGAAAGCACCTGGAACTTTTTCTAGTTTTCCTACTGAAATCAACATAGGGGCGGGGACATGTCTGTCTGAATAACCGTCTTTTAATTGCATGGGAAGCATCTGCAGTTTACTGTGATGGGAGCTGGATATTTCAGAGAATAATTCCATGTAATTGATTTGTTTGGACACTTGCAGCAATAATTTGGAATGTGCTTTTATTTTTGTATTTCAGGGTTTATGCCCTTTAGAGAGTGGGGTAGATTTCCAGCAGGCAGGTCCCTGCAGAAGCATTTAGATCAGGGCGATTAGCAAGTTTGTTCTCCCAGTCTTTATCCAAGTGGGTGAAAAAGAGCATTGTGTCATAGAGACTGACATCTCGAGGTGATTTTTGTGGCATTCATGAGAAAATGTGCGTTTCACTCATAACTTTATTTTTCTGTCATCATCTTGATTCATTCAAGACTTATGTGAATCTCCACAATGGGTGGTGGGAGTGTTTGCTAAGAACCAGAAACAAGTTCCATGGGAATATTATTTTTGCCACATTATAAAATACCATTGATTTTTGTTTGTTTGTTTAAACCAACTTCAGCTGCTCTGGATTGATATGAAGGGATCACGGTGATAAACTTCATTATTTTTCATTGTGGACCCTGTCAGGTTAGAGGTGAGATTGGAAAAACTGATCTTTTTTAAATTAGGGGCTAAGACTCATAAGAGAAAAGACCTATTGTTTAAGCGTGCAGGTCAGAGCTATATGAAAATTTCAGCAGAGGCAGATTTTCTTTTTGGTAGCCTTTCTAAAAACAGTTTCTAGTTCCATTAACTTGGGAGACTTTGTCTCCTTCAGTCAGCTCAGCACCTCTTTCCATAGTCATTTCATAATGGTGAGACATTAACAGTGAATAGAGAGCAAACTTTTTAAATAATGTTAGCTTTTTTCTCCACCTCTCTAGTTCTTTTCCTTATTCAGAAGTAGGTCTTCTAATTATTTTTCCTCTAAGCACTAAATCTTTTGGCTAGAAGTTTTCCTCTGAAAGGTACACAGGACATCTGTTACTTCAATTGATTTCTTAAAAAATAAAGGTAACCTGAATAATTGAGCTTCTCAGCAGAAAACTCCCCTTTATAGTTCCGAATTTTCTGCCATGTTTAATTTGTTGGGTTCTTCTCTGTTATATTCAAAGACAGAGACATAATATAGTTTTAATCTTGGTTTTTATTTAAAAAATTTAATCTTTTGTGAGACATGCTTTTATATGATTTTAACTGAATTAGTCTATTTCTTACGGTGAGCAGGAAGATGCCTGTATAAACAGATGTGGAAAGTTTTGTCGTTTTATTTTTCCATAACACAGTATCTTAAGTCTGGTGAGGGAGACCAGATTTGTTACCCAGACTTACTGATCTTTATTTTTTTATTATATACTATCAGAAGAAAATTTGGCCATACTCAATAAAATTTATTAATAAGTTATACATATATACTACTATGTTGATATACTACTTGTATTATAAAATAGGTACAGAAAAAAGCTAAAGGATTAATAAAGCAAAACTTATGAATCAGAAGTTCTAATATTTTTATGCATTCCAGCGAATTGCTCTGCATAGCCCTTGTGGTATATACCCCACTTTGGAAATCACTGATGATTGGGAGAGTTTTTAACTTTCTTTTCTTACTTCTGGCTTTGCCATTCACCATCTTTGATATGGTAGCCAGTTGGAAAACTGCTAGAAATCTGTGTCTCCTGTAACAGATGGGTTAAGAACACTGTTTCCTGGTCATGAACACATATGTGGACAGAATGAGGCAGAAGAGATGAATGTGATATATGGGTCATCCTGGATCTCCCAAATTGGGTATACAGAAGGAAAAAAATGAAATTTTAACTTAGACTGAAGTTCCAGTTAAAAAGTTAAAAAGTGAGGAAACCAAGAAGAGTGAGGAAAAGAAAGACATTTTCCATGTTGCAGTATTGTGCAGATGGTGGAAAGATTAAAAAAAAAAACCTTGCAGCAGATTAACCTGGATGTGGCCCTACCAATTATTACATTCATGATATTGGACAAGAGAGTGCCATAACTTTTTTGAGTCTCAGTTTCCTTAGCTGTAAAATTGGGACATTTGTTTGAAAGAATCATAGTAGGGATTAAACATGAGAGTATAGGTATAGAGCTTATCTATTTAATTTAGGGCAGGTTAATAGCTATAACAGATGAATCCAAAAAGTGCACTTCTTCAAACATGGAATATTCTCATTCGTGTTAAGTCCCCAACTGGATGATTCTGGCAGCATTCCTTCATGATCTCTGTCTTTCTTCTTCAGCAGGGTCACATGCTCATCTGCATTCATCAAGGCTTTGGAAGGAAAAAGAACTTGGAGAATGTTCATTGTTCAGACCTGCAAATCATGCGTATCACTTTTGCTTTCATTCCAGTGGCCATAACTCCATTGTATGTAGGTGGATCTTACTATAATGGAGCCTGGGGAATATGTATAGTTGTGTGTCCAGGAAGGAGAAGAAACGATTAGGTGAACAGCGAGCATTTCTGACACTCGATTACTATGTGTGATATTACCTCCATGTTCAGTAAATGTTACTTACCCTTCCTTCCCCCAACCCCTGGTTTTCCTGGCAGACAAACCAGGACATTTATAAGGAAAAAGATAATAGAAGCAGTTAAAACATATATAGATAGCCCTTACTATTTTTGAGATACTTTACTAAGCACTTTGCCCTTCTTAGTTGTCTCTGTTGTATAAATAAGGAAAACTTGGTGTAGAGAAATTAAGTCATTTGCTCAACATAGCCAGTAAGTGGCAGAGCTGGGATTTGAACCAGTTCTCTGGCTCTAGAGTTGATTTTCTTAACAGCTTCATTATATTGTTTATTCTTTCCTTAGTACTTTTCTTACTGTAGCCGTTGGACCACTTTTTCTTTCTATGTAAAAAAGTTGGAGGAGAATTAAAAAATCCTTAAGAAGAAAAAAGATTACATCTAATATAAAATATAATGATAATTAGATATGCTATATAGGTTTATCTTGAGTACTTACTTGGATCAGATATTTAAAGTAAGACTCTCCACTACAATGGTTTTTCACTTCTGATAAACAGATGATCAGAATCTGTGCCCTCAATTATAGTCTTTCTCTTTAGCTTTTTTTTTTTTAATTTTATTTTTTCTCTTTAGCTTTTATTGTGGGAATCCCTGGCTATCATTTTTATGCTGCAGTAAATAAAGAGAAATTCCTGTTCATTTCTTTGCCTAAGCAAATATTCTTTCTGGTAAATTCAGAGCTAAAATATCCTCCTCAGATTTTTCTTTTGATGAAAAGCATTGTACTTCATCAGCATTCCCAGCTCCCAAGAAAGAAAACTCTTTTCTTGTCCTTTGAGCTTTGCAAAACTTTTTTGAGTATTTACCACATGACTAAAGGGACTTCAACCAATATCGAGCATCCTGTAAAAGAAAATGATCCCTCTTGGTCTCATCCTGTTATCTTGTCCCACTTATATTAGAAAATCTGCCTTGTCTCACCTTTCCTGTGTATTTGTCCTTTATAAAAATACCTCTTACAGTTTTGATTTCAAATAGACTGGTAGAAAAGTGAGATGGTTAATAGTGAGAGTGTACTTTTTTGCTAAGACCATTCATTTTGCAGTATTATAAGTCATTTTTTTCTTGTTCACTGTGTATTTGTGGCATCTCCCCAAATAATTAATGACACATGTGTTCTCAACATGTAGTTGGCAGATACACTTGTATGCTTATCAGTCACCTCTTTCTCAAAAGACCCTGTTTCATTTCCTAACTTCCCTGAACCTTTTGTTTTAAGAAATGCCCTGTATTTTTCCCCTAAATTTACCTTGCTTCCAAATTTTGTCATACCCATGCCATTTATATGTGTGTCTGTGTGTGTTTAAGTCCCTTTTTATGATTTAATGAGCTAGGAGGATAGAGAGGTTTACATTTGCTTACTATCGTATTTTTAGACTCCTAGTGAGCAGAGTCCCACAGGGTGTACGAAAAGCTAACTCTGGCTGCTGTAACAGGTAAACTCTAAATTTGCAGTGACTTAAAATGCTTTCTCCTTCTTGCTTATGTGGGGTAGTTCAGTAGTCACAGCATTAATTCTGATTGAAGGCTTCCCATGGGGTCACTTCAGGAATCTGGTTTCTTACCCTCTCCTGGCTTTATCATCTTCTAAGTCCCGAGTACCCCTTGTTCAGACAAGGTGTATGGGGTATGAGGAGAGAACTGTACTGACAGGTTTCACAGGAGGATTTTATAGGCTCCTACTGGGGGTAATTATCATGGCTTCTACCCACATTCCATTGGGCAGAACTCCTTTACTTGGCCAGTCCTTTCTGAAAGGGAAGCTAAGAAATGGAGTCACACTGAGTGCGCAGAAAACAGGTATGGTGAATAACTAGCAGATTTCCCAATAAGTGGGAAGCTACAGATTTCTACTAAATGAACGTGAGATTGCCAGCCAATTCTCTATTTTCCTTTTTCTAGGTATAGAGAAAGGAATATGTGTGTATGTAGTGTGTGTGTGTGTGTAGGTTATTTGCCTGGTAAATGGCTATTCCCTTCCTTTTAATTTTGGCCTTTGTTACTATGTCATTCTAGTGTTGGTTTTAAGACTTTATTTATTTATTTTTTAGATTTTATTTATTTTTTTCTTTGGCGGGGGTGTGGGAAAGAGCAGAGGAAGAGCGAGAGAATCTCCAGTGTACTCTGCCCTGAGTGCAGATCCCGAAGTGGGACTTGATCTCACTACCCCTAGATCGTGACCTGAATGGAAACCAAGAGTTGGATGCCTAACCAAGTGAATCACTCAGGTGCCCCTCAAGACTTTTAAGAGCACTTTCAGATTTACATCAAAACTTAGAGGGCAGTACAGAGATTCCTCATATACTCCTGCTCCTAGACATCATCAACACCACTCGCCAGAATGGTACATATTTTACCCAGGATGAACCTACTTTGGCACATCATAATCACCCTAAATTCACAGTTTATCTTAGTATAAACAACCATTGGTGTTGTACTTCTATGGGTTTGGACAAATACATGTTTAATGACATATATCCATCATTATAGTATCATGGAGAGTATTTTCACTGCCCTAACAATTCTCCATAATCTGCCTCTTCATATTTCTCTGTCTCTCATTTCTTTCTAGTGCTTAGGAATGTTCCATCATCTGGTACTATCCCATTCTTAGTGCATTGTGGTCTGAGTGAAACTCTATATCCTACTTATGGATTAAAACATGCTCTTCTACTTAAGAAAGAGCACTGACTCTTACTGTCCACAGTAATTGTTTCCAGAAAGGGCATGAGACACAGTGAGAATGACTAGAGAAGTGAGATCTTTTGCTGCTTGTTGCAAGTCAGACTCCCAGTCAGGAATCACTTGGTATTCCCCTACCAAGGCACATATCTTCATCACTAAATCATAAAGTGAAAGCTCTCATTTCTTGAAAGCCTATCTCTCTAGAGATGTGAAGAGAAGTGGAAGTGAAAACCACATCCTCATGCTTAACTTCCTTTTATAAAACTTATTTTGTCGCTCCTAGATGATGTTTTCCTTTCCATTTGCACTTCCCAGTTGTGTTCCCCTTTCCAGATCTGTGGTGTAGGTGCCCACCCTGGAAACTGGCAAGTGATTTTTTTGCATACCTTTGTTTACATTGCCTTTTTGTTTGGTCTACTCTTGCCATCTTTCTCCACCATGTTTATTATAGTTTGCGTAATGTTCAGCTCAATTGCCACTCTGTTAAGCCTCTTTCAGTATTACTAAGGCATAGTGGTTGCCTTTTCTGTAGGGACTCCTATTTTTTTTTTCTATGCCACTGATAGAACATCTGTCATGAAGGTGATCAACCCAAGACTGAGGGTTTCCTAGGATGTTGGACATTGATTGTTAAAACCATAAAGTCCTGGGTAGATTGGGACATTCATTGCCCTAACCTACTACATTGTAATGTTATTTTGTATGTCACATAGTACCATGAAAGTTCCTTGAGACAGCAGATAAGGGCTTGAAATTTGGAGTCAGACAGATTGCTCACCAGTCCTAGATCCATTTTGCACTATCTGTGTAATTGTGTCACAGCAAGCTGCCTACCTTTTCTAGGTTTCAGTTTCATTAGCTGTATAGTGGGATGATATGCATTTTGGAGGGTTGTTCAGATAATTAAAAGATATAATAAACTAAATCACTTAATTTATTGATGGACAAATCTTAAAAATTGGATAGTACCTAAAGGCATAGGAGTTTTATGAAGATTATTTGGAGTACTGCTTGCAAAAAACTTATTAGTTCAGTGCCTAAATTCTAGTAAGCTTCCAATAAACAGATTTTAATTGATTAATGATATTCATATTTGGATATCTCTTGCCTAAAACATGGTAGACACCAAAGATACAAAGAGCTGAGGAAATACATGTTCATAGAGCATTAATGATATTACCAGGAGTTGGTGATAAGTAGAGTAAACAAGTCAGTGAGAGTAATTAGGAAATATTTGAGAAAGATTTTTGGGGTTTGAAACTTAAAAGAGCAGGAATTGGCTGTGAGATCAGTTCCTTTTAAGATAAGTTTTTATTTTTTCTGGCTTATTTAAAGCCAGAGTCAGCAGTTTTCATGGTTTGGAAAGAGAAAATATTTTCCATGTTTGGACAGGGTCAATTTCAGCTTATAACACTTAAAATATGCATTTATCACTGTTAATTAAATAAAAGTGGTGCATTTCTGGGAAGAAAGTTTGGTTCATGAGAAAATGTGGGTTAGGATAGCAGAAGTACTACTAATTCCATAATGATCTTGAGGTTTAAAAAAAATGCATACAAAAGTCTTTTTTGTTTATACCATAGTAAAATATACTGTCCACCTTTGAGCTGAACTTTTGGGTGTAAAAATTTGTACCTTGTACAACTGTCCTAATAGAAACCTTGATAATTTATGTTGCCTATGCCTTTTAAGTTTGTCATGGAAATTTCCAGTGAGGACAGGTGTTATGAGTGTGCTTATGCTGAGATAGGTCCAGTTTGGAGGAGAAGAAAAATGAAAAAAATAGTGATGTGACTCAAATCCTCAAATATGTTTTATGAGGCTTGATTCTAGGCACACTGCCATCATTTTGAGTTGTACAAATTTGTATTATAATCTGTATTATGATTGCTTTCAATTATGAAATATGAATATTTTTTGTCTTTAGTGACTCATTTGATTAGCTGTTAGCTAGCTATTGATTCTAGACTTCTCACAGATTAGCAAATTAATTACAAGTCCAAGGACTACTTTTACTGCATTTAATTAGGTGAATGACAGCCTTAAAAAGAAAATGTTTACCTAGGTCACATTTATTTTTTATTTTTTAAAAGATTTATGTATTTGAGAGAGAGAGTAAGAAACAGAGAGTATGGGGATAGGGGTAGAGGGAAAGGAAAAGAGAATCTCAAGCAGATTTCCTCCTGAGTGCAGAGCCCAAAGTGGGGCTCCATCTCGCATCCCCAAGATCATGACCTGAGCCGAAATCAAGAGTTGGCCTCTTAAGTGACTGAGCCACCTAGGCACCCAGGTCACATTTTGAATGCATAGTAAAAATTATAATACAAATATGGTTAACTAGAATTCTCAGAACTAAGTGATTATAAATAGAAGTTTGTCTTTAACAATATTATTAAATGGGAATCTGTAAAAATATTACTTTATCCCTTAAACAGGAGGCGGAATATGATTTACTTCCTGATAGCACAGGAGCACCATGATGAATATAGGCTAGAAGTTTAGACAAGAGCCTGGGCCTTTGATTCAGACAGACCTAGATTTGTTCTGCACTTACCAGCTGTGTGATCTTGAACATTTTCTTAAAAACCCTTCCCAAGGCAGTTTTTAAAATCTGTGAAGTTGAATGTGCCTCCCTTATAGAGATGCTATGAACATTAATTGATAATTATTTAAGATGAGTACAGTGTTCATAGCACATTCTAAGCTCTAAAAAATTAGCCTTATACTATGTACTTTGCAGTTTACACAGAACATAGTACACATGGATGCTTTATATGTTTGTTGAAATACTTAATGAGAACATTGGACTGTGTAGCAGGATCTCATCAAGTGCAGCTGAGATGTGGGTACCTACCTTGAATGACCTTTGTCTGCTTTCTAATGCCTTTTAGTGATCATATTTGATTCCTTGCTTTAGTGAACTAGCCATTTCTATTTGCTGTTTCTTACTGTTTGTGAACTAGAATAAAGTTATATACAAACCATTCAAAGTATATATTTAACAGGTTGAGTAGATTCTTAAAGAGGCTCTGAAGTTTTTCTCCTTCCCTCCCCCCACCCCTGCCCCACCTCCCAGGCCCTCTGTACCCCAACAGACTTTTTTTTTTTGGTGAGAGAATAGTATGGGCATTTCACATCTTCTCTGTTCTTAGTTTCACCTTTTCCTACATTCTTGACTGAGGAACTGGGAGGTAAGTGTAATAGAAAATTATCTGCTTTGATAATGTTGTCACATGTGTTGGTGATACGCCTTTCAGCAAAATCACATTTGTGAAGATTCCTGTGTTACAGTTGTGGAATGTTGCCTGTCTTACTTGCAGTACAGTAAATTTCGTCTGTACTCTGAGCACATTGTCTTTACTGTATGAAGACATTCTATTTTCTTTAGCACATTTCCAGGTTTCATTCACCAGTTAGTAGGTTCTTGCTTTAAAATTCCTAGTGTTTCCTTTCCATTTTCTTTTTTTGAACCTAATGGTCAGAATTTGAGACACTGTGACAGTTTTGGATATTTTCAAGGTGGTGGTAACGTCTGTATATGCACTATGTAACATAGAGTTATCATGAATTCATAGTTCCAATAACTCTACTCACTTTTATTAATAGCAGTTTATCAGCATATTGTAGTTTATATTCTGTGCTATAATAAACAGTTTTTAAAATGTTACTGTTATTTAGAGCAGCAGTCGTCTGTTCTTCTTAATTAATAAATTTTGACAAATTTTAGTAGTTTTCCTATAATGTAACTCCTTAAATCAGTATTCTAAAGTTAACTCTTTTTCTTCAAGATTTTACTTTTAAGTGATCCCTACACCCACTGTCGGCTTGAAATTACAACCCTGAAATCAAGAGTTGCATGTTCCACTGACTGAGCCAGCCAGTTGCCCCTATTAAGATTTAACTCTTAAGAAAAGGAACATAATATAATGCACATCCCAAAATGACGAATTCTGTGTTTTAGGTTAGGGTTCCGTCTCTGCAGGTGGAAAACACTATTTTATATCTTCTAAAAAAGAGCCTGCAGGCATACTTGGTGATTCAGAATGATTTGATGACTCAAATTCTGGTTCCACCACTAGTAATATTAGTGTAAGTTATATAACCTCTCTCAGCTTTGTTTTCCCTACCTGTATAATGGAGA
This sequence comes from Vulpes lagopus, assembly GCF_018345385.1. NCBI lineage: Eukaryota > Metazoa > Chordata > Mammalia > Carnivora > Canidae > Vulpes > Vulpes lagopus. The sequence goes on from NC_054830.1 coordinate 42,987,110, forward strand.
AAATTTTGCAGGGTTGTGAAGACTAAAATGAATTAATCATATATACACAGAGCCTAGTGCCAGGCACATAATTAGACCATCCCTTAAAATGCCAGGCTTATTATTATGATCCAATTTTTTTAAGATTTTATTTTTTATTCATGAGAGACAAGGAGAAAGAGGCAGAGACATAGACAGAGGGGGAAGCAGCCTCCTCCGTGGGGAGCCCGACACGGGACTCAATCCCAGGACCCCAGGATCACTACCTGAGCTGAAGGCAGATGTTCAACCATTGAGCCACCCAGGCGCCCCATGATCCTATGCTTTTCACACATTTATTCAGTATGATACCTATGTTGATGAAACATGAAAGTTATAATTTACGAACTTGAAATGTCATTCTTTTAAAATAGTCAATAAAGTGATTTATATTTACGTGTCTTTATACATGGGTAGATATTATGATCTCTCTTGGCTGTGTAGAAACAAAAGAAGGCAACATTTCCATAGTGTGTTGTTTTATGTTGACTATTATAGAGAACCACCATATCAGAACTGAAATGTGATTAGCACTATTTGAAATTTCATTTTGGAGAAATGGTTTTGGCTATGGTTAAGAGTCTTACTTATTAAAAAAGAATGAATTACCGAATAGGCTCTCATCTGTATTCTTTTTACTTCAGCTATAGCCTATCTTGCTATGTTGCAAAAGGAAATGCTGACATGTGACAGAGTAGAAATATAAAAATGTTTCAAGTTGCTTTCAGTCAGATATGATTGAAATTTTTCAAAAGATTTATACATCTTTTTATTTATAATAGTGACATTACTGAGAAATGAATTTCTGTTTCTTCTAGAGAATAGCAGCTTCTTTATGGGTGCTTTGTATTTTAAAACTTAGCAAATGTAACATAATGCTGGTGTATTATTAATATGCCTACAATAAAGGAGTTTTACATATTTGAAAAGAAACAAGTTGTTCATATTTTACTTCCTGTTAATATAACATTTAAAGAAGGAAACATTGTTAGTAAGTTTGTTTTGAATATTTCTCTGCTTCCTCCTTGTATTTATGGTTACTGTGCGGTTTATGGAACTCAAATAATACTTTTATATTGTTTTGTTGATAATTAATCATTTAACCTTATTACTTAGATTTCTTAATTACTTTTATGTTCCTATTTTTCTAACACATACAAATAAGAACTTATCTACTGGATTCCATTGTGATTTACATTTCCCTCTGCTATCTACTAAACTAATTCACATCAGAATCTTAATTCCTTGACAGATTTCTATCCATTACTTACAGCCTGTATAATCTAAGTTGTGGCTCTGTTATGGAAATTAGCCTGACTGCAGGCTTCTAATCATTACTGTCCTAGTATTATCTGTCATTAAGTTATTCCCAAAATGCACTATGTACTACAATTTTTAAGTGATTCTTCAGAGTACCGGACCAAGTATTTGTGAAAGTCCTAAAGGATACACTTTGAATGGAAAGGATGGTAGAAATCCTGCCATTTCTGCCTTCTTAGGCTTTTAGATCTTAGAAAGAACTACAGAAACATATTTTCATTGATAGATTACACCATCTTCAATTACTAGAATTACCTGGCTCAGTAAGTTAAGAGAGTGTAAGGAACTGTTTTCATTTCTTTTCTTTTCTTTTCTTTTCTTTTCTTTTCTTTTCTTTTCTTTTCTTTCCTTTCCTTTCCTTTCCTTTCCTTTCCTTTCCTTTCCTTTCCTTTTCTTTTCTTTTCTTTTCTTTTCTTTTCTTTTCTTTTCTTTTCTTTTTTTTCTTTCCTTTTCTTTTCAAGATTTTATTTATTCATGAGAGGGAGGCAGAGACACAGGCAGAGGGAGAAACAGGCTCCATGTAGGGAGCCTGATGTGGGATTCGATCCCGGGACTCCAGGATTATGCCCTGGGCCGAAGGCAGGCGCTAAACTGCTGAGCCACCCAGGGATCCCAAAGATTTTATTTATTTATTCATGAGAGACACAGAGAGAGAGAGAGAGAGAGAGAGAGAGAGGCAGAGACACAGGCAGAGGGAGAAGCAGGATCCATGCAGGGAGCCCGACGTGGGACTCCATCCCTGGTCTCCAGGATCACGCCCTGGGCTGAAGGTGGTGCTAAACCTCTAAGCCACCTGGGCTGCCCCAAGAACTGTTTTCTTTGTATCAGAAAATAATACAGTGAATTGTCTATCAATTATTTGAGTTTGCTATTGATCCTTGGTGTCATGTACTCTATTTCTCATTGACTAGGAACATCCATTCTAGCAGGGCCTATGTATACAGTATAAATATACAGTCTGTAATTCAGGACAGAATATCATTCAGAGAAGGAAGTTTGCCCAAGACCTTGATACCATTGGCATTTCCTGGGAATTTGTGAGAAATACAAAACTTAGGCTGCCATTCTGACCTGTATCAGGATCTTCATTTGTATTCACATTAAAGATTGATAGGCATTGACTTATATTCTTAACTAACTGAACCAACTGGTTATCTGCTACTAGGCCCAAGTGTCAAGTATATACTCAACATGCTTAATTATATATTAAGGACCTGATACTATAGGATTAATGATAGGTACAGTAATGTTTGCCCAAATGAGAGTCAGAATCTAATATGGTGGATATGACACACACAACAAACACATTTTTAGAAATTCTGGGAGAATATGGTCAATGTGAATGGGATAGACAGTGCTTTAGAAATCATTGTAGGGAAGCTCTTGCCTTTCGTGGGAATATGTTCTGATCATGTTATTTTTTAAGCCCTTAGTGATGGAGTATTTCAAGCCATTCTTGCCTATGCTGGAATTAGGAACTTCAAGTACAATATCTACCATTTTACCTATCAGTGTAATTGATCAGCCTTTGGTGAATTTCTGCATATCCAGTTTTAAGGATAAATTTATTGTGTGTGTGTGTGTGTGTGTGTGTGTGTGTGTGTGAAAAGACATGTTATATATGCTTTTAAGAAGCTTTTATTTAGTATGAAAATTCAAATTACAATGTAAAATGGGATATTATGGTGTCTCCATCTCCAGTTGCATGGAGATTATGAGGAAGAATTGATAATTGAGATGAAGTGGAAAGATGGATAGTATTTGCATACTGAGTTTGGAAAGAGCACTTAAAGAGGATATAGTGTGCACAGTGTTATGGCTCATGAGAGAAAATAGTATCTTCAGAGAATGACAAAGAGCTGGGTATCAGTGGGATGTGGGCCTGTGGCAGCAGAGTCTTTTCATTATACAATTTCATAGACTAGAATAAGAATGATGCCCTAGGATCTGGCAGAGAACAAGTACATTACTTGTGACTGTGATTTGTTGATCACAGAATTGTATGAAGTAGCATCTGTAGCATGTGAGACAACTTGGGGATTAAGAGAAAATTGGGCCATATCCTTTAGACCATAGAAAGTCATTTTAAGATTTTAAAGGGCCAGGATGGTATCAGATTGTCAAATTTTAAAGATCTATCTGAATTCAATGTGAGATCTGAATGATGTGTTTGGGGTGGGATGCAGAGTGGTATCCATAACTTGTCTAGGCTTTTAGATGTATCCTTGACCTATGATTAGTTCTTATTTTCTATTCTGGTTCATGTTAATTATGTAGGATAACAGTAAACTGGGTACAACACCGCATTTTCATTTTATTTGTATGAAATATTTATACTTGTTTAATGCATTTCATATTTAAATTCAGTATGCATAGGGATTAATAAGTGATTTGGGGCTTAAATTAAAAAACTCAGAAAATGAGCAAACAACAAAGGTTCTTATGCATATGATGAAAAAAATGCATCTCACAAAGTAATTAAGGTGATTTTTATATTACTGTATGAAAATAATTGTCTCATGGCTGTAGGTTACCAAATGGACAATTCAATGAAGTATAAGACATTCTTTTTTTTAGTTTAAGTATATTTTATTTGAAATGTCAGAGGTTTACATGGCAAGGTGTCCAGTGCCCACCTGCTATCTACCATATTTTCTAGCTTCATTTCATTTCTCTCTCCTGTGACTGAAGTACCTTCCTTTGCTAATAGCATTTGCTGTCCAAAGATGTTGTTGAAGAGAAATTAATGCTGTTTTTTTTTGAAATTAATGCTGTTTAACAACATTTTAAATAATAACTATTGAGAGTGTAGTGGACATTTCTTTTCTTTTAATTCACAGGAAGGAGTCAGTTCACCTTCTCAACAGCAAAATTGCTTCCACTATTCAAGGTTTTTTTGGTTGATAAATCTGCCCACTCCCAACTAGGAAGTGGGTGAGGAAGTTTTTCTGGTGACTTTCTCAGCCAGGCCCCTCCTTCTGCCTCAGTATACCAATGTGCAACATGTGACCTGCACCTCTGGACATTTGGATTATTAGACTCTCTTCTTATGTGGAATCTTGAGCTCAGTCATGCAGGATGAAGATATAGGAAGGCTTATTTATTTATTTTTAGTTTGTTATTGTCCTGGCTAGACTGTCCAGTGGTATCTGCTACTGGGGATTATTGGAACTGCTAGGTTCCCTCTTTCTCACATCTGTCCCATGATCTGCACAGATTCTTTTTTATAGAGTCCCTTTTTTCTTTCTTAGGTTTCAGTGTTGGTTATTCTTGCTTGCTACCAAAGAAATGTAAAGAGGTTCTCCCAGTTATGTGCACATGTTTAGAGATGCTTCTTATTTGCCACCCGCCTTATAATGTTATCCCTTTATGGGAACTTGTGCAGTACAGACACATGGGTTACCTTTTTAAGGTGCATCACTTAATAGTTTTGGGCCTCTCCAGGAATTAGAAAAGTCATCCCCTTGAATAGCCTATGACATATTCCTCAGTTTATAGTAAGGACTCTCATCCCAGGGTTCTGCAGAATAGGGGAAAGATGGCTGGAAATTTGGCATGTAAATATCTCTACCTTCCTCTTTTTAGATTTGATTTAGATTTCAGTGGCATTATTCAGAAGGAGTTCTAACATCTCATGCAGCCACAGCCCCACCTTGCTGCTTCATAAGCCTGTGTCTTCTCTGAATAGTTCACATAAACCAGTACCTTCTGATATTTCATAAGATCAGTAGCTGAAAGTTCCCACCTTGGTCTAGCTGATACTTAATATCTTTTCTGCAAATGTGTTTCTAGAGGCTCTGTTATTATAGTAATGAGCTAAAGCTTATTAGCGTTTTGGGCAGAGCCTGCAAACTTGTTAACTGTGGATCTGGAAGTCTTTGTATTTGTGCCGTTAGATTTCATCTTCGTCCAGGGTGCCCTTATAGTAGCCTGAACATAAATGTGTCTGAGTTTAACCTGAGTTGAACAGTCTGGCATTGTTCACATATAGTCATTCACCACTAAACTCTTACTGACTTTCTTTTAGAAGGAAGGCATTGCAGAAGGCCTACTGTTCAATATAAAAAACATTCCCTGTCCTTAACTTGGAAGTAGAAGAGGGGGCCATATTTATGGGACTGCATATAAACTTTCTGGGCTAAGTGCTACAAAATATGATCCTGAGAAAAACCTTAGCACTTTGGAAGAAAATAAAGATTTGCAGCCCCACTCTAGAGGTATTGAATCAGAGACTCTGGGGATGAGGGTTAGGAAACTATATTTTGAATACACTCCCCATGTGATTCTGATGTTCAGCCAGGTTTGGGAACTAGAGCATGTTCTGCAGAACACTAATTCTTTGAGATATAAATAGATTACCTTTAAAAATTTTTCTTAGGAGAATGAGCTTAAGAATTTCTGGATTTTTAAACAATATTTTTTAACATTAGTACATCTCAGAATCTTTATGTGCTTTGTGAAATACATGTTTCTGAAATTTATTTGAGTAATGTTGTAGACTATTTGGACTCCTTTAACACAGGACCATGGACTGAGTCCCTTATAAACAAGAGAAGTTACATTCTTTACAGTTCTGAAGACTAGGAAATTCAGGATCAGATTGCTGGCATGTTTAGTGTATGGTGACAACCCACTTTCTGGTTCTTGAACAACCATCACTATAATCTCTGGGGTCTTTTTTTTTTAACCTTTAAAGGCACTAATCTCATTCATGAAAACTCTGCCTTCATGGCTAAACACCTCCCAGAGGCCAACTTCCATTTATCATCACATGGTGGCTAAGGTTTCAATGTTTGAATTTTGGCAAACATTCAATCTATGGGAACTAAGAAACAGTCCCTGCCTCTTAAACATTGGAATCCTGGCTAAGGAAGAGATTTTTATGTTTGATGATCAGTATATGGTTAAAAGACATCAGCATGTACACATTGCTTTCAGAATTATATTTTATTGCAGAGATGATAAATCTTTATAAATTATAGGGGTTTGGGAAAGTTTTTCAAATTTTGAGAACCCTTTCTAAATAGGAAGATTTTCAGACATACTGGCATTTGCATGTAAGCAGAATTTTTGTAGTTATAGTAAATGGGTAATTTTTGTATATAAATTATATGTTATATTAATCTGAATGTATTTGAATGCTCAAAATTCACTGTATAAACATATTTTTCATAAAGATAGGCTTCCAAGTAGTGCTAAGCTTCTAGAAAATAGTAAGTTTGATAGATTTTTGTTATTCTGGCCACAAACTTAAACAAAGGGAAAATAATGATTTTGACTATTGGCAGTAAAACTTAGTGGATTTATGTATGCATTCAAATGAATGCTTATTAGTCGCTCAGAAAATGATGTTTCATTTTAAAAGTACATGCCTTTATATCTTATGATGACATTTATAAAAAGTTTTCAGTTGTATGTCTTTCATTTTGCCAGAGAAGATAAATTGAGTAAATGTAAGTGACAATGTGGGGTCTTCTTAATAAAGTATAATGGCTAATCTTGTGTGTCAACTTTGCTGGACCACAGTACACATATTTGGTCAAATACATCTGGATGATACTGTGAGGGTTTCTTTTTTTTTTTTCTTTTTTAAGGTGAGATTAACATTTAAATCAGGAGATTTTGAATAAAGCAGATCCATAATATGGGTGGGCCTTATGCATTCAGTTAAAGGCCTTAAGAATAACATTGACCCCCCCCCCCCCCCCAAGAAGAGACAGTTCTTCCAGAAGATTGCTTTTGAACTCAGGATGCAACCAACTCTTCCTGTGTCTCCCGCCTATAGGTCTCATGCCTAGTCTACAGATTTTGTATTTGACAGCTTCCACAATCATATAAGCCAGTTTCTTAAAATAAATATATTTCTTTCTGTCTCTTTCTCTCTTTCTCTCTCACACACACACATGCACACACTCCATTAGTCTGTTCCTCTGGAAAATCCTTACTGCTACACCAAGATTATCTCTGTTTCAAGGAGGTTCTCCCATTGTTTTTCAAAGGATTTTACTTGGATGTCCTTGTCCCTAGTGTTGACATCATATTTTTTGCAGAAGGAAGAGCAGTAGATGGCATCTAATTCTACTATCTTCAACACTGATATTTTCCGATGAATTGGGTGATTTCATAAATGCCATTTAGAATCAATGGGAGCATAGAATGGAATTTATTACTTCATACAAATTTATGGTATTACAGGTTTTTAGATGTGGCTTTGGTCTTCTTGTCAAATGGGATAATTTAGAAAAATGTGAGTGGACTATCCTTTTTTTTTTTTTTTTTTTTAATTAATTATTTATTTATTTATTTATGATAGTCACAGAGAGAGAGAGAGAGAGGCAGAGACACAGGCGGAGGGAGAAGCAGGCTCCATGCACCGGGAGCCTGATGTGGGATTCGATCCCGGGTCTCCAGGATCGCGCCCTGAGCCAAAGGCAGGCGCCAAACCGCTGCGCCACCCAGGGATCCCTGGACTATCCTTTTTGACTTCACTTCATTCATCCATGGAACCTATAATAATGAGTAGTGCTAGGGCTACATTAGATCCCGTAGGTAGAAAAAAAATGCCAGAAATGGACCCTGCCTTCATGGAGCTTAGAGTCTGATAGGGGAAATGGGGAAAAAAAAAGGTTAATACTTAAAGTAAAAATATTTTTTTAACTGAAATACATGTTCTGTAGGAGATGAAGGTGCTAAGATGGAGTATAATGTAGGCAGAATCTTAAAGTGTAGTGAATTAAAGGTTTCTTGGTGAATATGAATTTTGAGACTGAAAGTTGAGAACATGCTAGTCCTACAAACCACCAGAGATGAAAGTTCCAAGTGAAGAAAATAGCATGTAAAGAGACAGGAGGGAAGGAAGAGGTTGATTCATAACTTATTATGTATAAATGACAAATTTGTCATTGGTTAAGAAAGCCTTAGACTGAGCTGAGTGAAAGGATGTTTGGAGGGAAGGCTGTGATCAGAATGATGTAGGAAAATGTAACACTGGGAAAATGAAGTTAGTTTAGGTGGACACAAGTTTGAGAGTCTTATAGAAACCTTAATTTCATACTTTACTAGTTTTTAAATCTGTTTAGCTTTCCTATTATTTAAATCATAAATAATTAAATAAAAAATTCTGGTGCTGATGAAGAAGTAGGGTCTGGTACCTTGATTGATTTTTACCAGCTATTAATGTTGTTTAATTTCCCTGGATAATGTCTGAACTTTCCATTTCAGTTTGCCTTATAACCCTTTGTGTTTTTAAATTATTTTTCCATAAAGGTTATGTATCTGTGAGTGTGCATTTTAATAGTATGAAAGGGCATCTGGTCAAAACTAAACTTTCTTTCTATCATCTTCTGATAGTTCTTTCTCTAGAGTAAATGTTACTATTATCTCTTTATCTTTCCAGGGGTGTTTACTCTAGATGAACATGTGTATGTTATTTCTTTAATTAAAAGAAAAATCTGAACATCTATTGTAAAGATGATGACATGGAATACCTTTCTTCACTTAAAGATGAATCTTAGATATCAGTCCCCATAGTCTATACATAACCATCTCTTGCTTGCCAATGACTACTTGGAATATATATTCCCTTGTCCAAGAGCATAATACTAGAACCCTGCTCATCATGATTTTGTTCTTTTACAGGCTTTTGTTACTATAAACATTAGTTTTGTAGACATATGTGAATATATCTGTAGAATAAATTCTGGGAAGAGGAGTTGGAATTTCTCAGTCCAAAAGTAGTACGTTTTGCATTTTTGACATTTATATTTATTTCTAGATTGCCCTCCAAAGAAATGGTCAGAATTTACATTCTCTATACAATGTCTTAACTTTTGAATTGATCTACTAGCCCTCTAGTGATTAGCAAAAGTTCATTTCATAATCTGTCAACATTAGTGATTTTCACAAAGCGTTACAAGTGATCACATGCCCAAGTGATGCAGCTTATATTAGGCATTCTTGTATGAGGTCATGGTTGACTGTTGTGACATAGTTATACCTGCTTTCATGAGTGTTTCCCCTTTTATTTTGCATTATTACACTTGTCCATTCAGAATCACATAGATTTATTCATCTTTATGTATTAAAGAGGTCCATGCTGACCAATATCCAGGCAGTTTTAAGTGGTGCTTTTTCTAAAGCATACCTTTCTTTGGTTGGTCCAACTACTGTGTTATCACTGCTTAGAGGAATGTTCAGATATATTGTCTTATACTAAATCCATCAGTGTTATGTCCCTTCACACCACCCACAACCTGTTTTTGAAATGACATCTCACAAGATTTATTGAGATGCTGTAATTTTCTAGCACTACAATGACTATAATTAGTTGTTGACATATGATGATTTATTACTGGAGGTTTCCTTAGAAATTTACTTTGTGTTTTGGGGCTACGGGATGAGTGTTAGAGTTTCAGATTTACAGCTCTTGTCCTGCATCACTTAACACATCAAAACTACATTTGGGATCACCAAGCAACCTGACATCATCCTGACTGTCCCCAAGTAAAGCTGAAATGAATAGCAATTAGGAGTACCGAAGAAGGTACATGGCCAGATTAATTCTTCTTGATTAGGCCCTGGTGAATTTTTAAATATATAAATAGATGAAAAGACTTTAAGTTGTGGGCTAGTCAAAGCCAGGAGTACTTAAAACAATTCTACAAAGACAAGCCAAAAGATAAAACTCTAGACTATCAAAGCATGAAGAGCAAGAGGAATCTCCCTGTGGCAAGGTTTGCACATAGAATGAAGATTAGAGGGAAGTCACTTTCAATAGGCAACATATTCTGCCTAAGAGTGTGCCAGAAGTCAGGTAAAATGTCCAGCCCAATGAAAGATTTTGGAGAGGTGATGTAGTAAGAGAGAGGAGAAGAGATTATACCAAAAATATGAACAATATAGTAATTAGAACGATATCAGTTTCAATTTGCACTCAAACTTACTTTCTCATCCCCATTAACCATGCCATTAAAGTCACCTTGGAATGTTGTTAAAAATGGGGCCTTTTTCGGGCTTGGTAAACAGGATTCTTTTCTCTTTGAAGTCATGGATTCCTCTCTAAGATTTTTGTTTCGTATGCGTGTATGTGTATGTATGTTTTAATTTTAAAATTCCTATCATGTTTAGGATTTTTTTCTTGGTATATTTGGCATTGATTGTGGCTGTGTTGTATTAGAAGACCTTCCTATAGTGTGATCTTACTATGATTTCTTAAAATAAGACAGTGTAGACTTATATTATTATGATTGATTATGGAGCTGTAAATATAGCTATTGGAATGTCTGAGTGTTAAACAATCCACTGTCTCTATGGACTGCCCATCAATACGTATGGTTGTGTTTTTTGTTTTTTTAGGGAGCTCACTGATTTCTATCTAGTTAGAGCCCTTAGGCTCTTATGAGATAGAATGGAGAATGAATACTGTGTCTCTACTATGTGTTATATTTTCTTGTCCATATCTTCTCTTAGAGTATGAGATAATTGTGCTTCCTTTGTATTCCCAACACATGGCACATTTCATTATGTCACACAGTCGCTAATATTAAAATCCTTAGTAAATCTGAGTGAATTCTACTTTTGGTTTTATCTGACACCTTTTCTTGTACTTTCTGGGCAATAAAAAGTAGAGATCTGGGTTTCTAATAGATTTATGCTTTATAATTAAGAAATATTGATTTAATAATTTTTTTGTTCTGTAGGATTTATTTAGTCATTAATAAGATTTACTGAGCACCTTCCGTTCTATAGCACTATACTTGATGGTGTTAGCTGCTTAAGCACATAATTGTTTTATTTATTTATTTATTTATTTATGATAGAGAGAGCGAGAGAGAGAGAGGCAGAGACACAGGCAGAGGGAGAAGCAGGCTCCATGCACCGGGAGCCTGATGTGGGATTCGATCCCGGGTCTCCAGGATCACGCCCTGGGCCAAAGGCAGGCGCTAAACCGCTGCGCCACCCAGGGATCCCCCACATAATTGTTTTGAATGGAATGATAATTAGGTTAATTAGATATATAAAACTAAGTGCTGTGTATGAAAAGATTGAGAGGAGGAAGGGAGAGTGTGCTTTAAACATAGTTGAAAACTCATCAAGTAACTCCTTTCTTACTTTTAGATGTGTTTTGTCCTCCTTTGGTTACAAGCAGCAGAGACTTATTTAGGTTCTGTTAAATAATAATGGGGGCACATCAGAAAGTGAAATATAGGCATAAAGAAGAGGGAAATGTCTTCCACATGGAATGTTTGGATGGGAATTTTGGGAAGCTACACAACTGTCATACACCTGGACCTCAACCAGGACAGGAAAGTTTAGGACTAGCAGGTTATGTGGGATCTTTTGACATTCACCTCTTTGGGAGCATTAACAGTTTAAGGATTTCTGTTCCACTGTTACATAGTTATTGAGATTTAGCCATTCATTCTTTCTCATCTTGGTGGTCTCTGCGCACACGCTGTTTCTCTCTCTCTATCTTTCCAAGTGAATTACCTCTCTTTTTTCATGAAAAGACTGGATCTTCCCAGTTCTGGGAGCTGTGTTCTTGCTAGGGGCCACCTGGTAGAGTACTGCTCTGGGATCAGCTACCCTTTACCAGGTATCTACCACAGTCCTGATATGGGTGGCTAAGGGAGTGGCTTCATGTTCTGAGATAACAGTTACATTAGAGAAGTCTCAGAAGTATCTTCCTGGGAATCATGCTTCAGAACCTAGTGGATGCCTTTTGCTCTTTTTTTCTTTCTCTCTCTCTCTCTTTCTTTCTTTCTTTCTTTCTTTCTTTCTTTCTTTCTTCTTTCTTTCTTTCTTTCTCTTTCTCAGATTGATTTATTTATTCATGAGAGACACACAGAGAGGCAGAGACATAGGCAGAGGGAAAAGTAGGCTCTTCGCAGGAGCCTAATGCAGGACTTGATCTCGGATCCCAGGATCACTGTCTGAGGCGAAGGCAGCCACCCAACCGCTGAGCCACCCAGGGCTCCCTCTTCCTTCCTCCCTCCCTCCCCCCCCCCCCCCCCCCGTCTTTCCTCTTTCTTCTTTCTTTCTTTCTTTCTTTCTTTCTTTCTTTCTTTCTTTCTTTCTTTCTCTTTCTTTCTTTCACCTCTATCTCTTTCATTTTTTTTTTTCTTAAAGATTTTATTTATTTATTCATGAGAGACAGAAAGAGAGAGACAGAGACACAGGCAGAGGGAGAAGCAGGCTCCATACAGGGAGCCTGATGTGGGACTTGATCCTGGGACTCCAGGATCATGCCCGGGGCTGAAGGCAGCACTAAACCATTGAGCCACCCAGGGATCCCCCTCATTTTTTTTTTAAGAATTCATTTGAATTAAGTGGAGTGAGTGAGACAGGGATTGCATGATCCTAATATAGTGGGAAATTCGGGTTAATTTAACTGTAGTAATAATCCTTTGAGAACAAGTACATGATTGAAACTTATCTCTTTCCTCTATTCACTGTTTTGAATTGATTGCTAGAAATCAAGAACATTCCTAAAATAACAAAGAAATTGCATGACCAATAATTTGAGTCTCTTAACTTTTTATACTCCTGTCAAGAGTTCTGTGCAACTCTACCGGTTGTACAAGGATCAGAATCTATATTGGAAATATGTGCTGAGTTCAGTTCAGCTCCTCAGAGCCAACAGTTCTTCCATCTATGAGATGCTAGAGGTTTGGGCTCAATGGAGCTACATTCATTATTATTCTAGAACCTTGCCAGTGCTTAAAAGGTGCTATAGGGAACTATAACTCATGTACTGAATTAAAAGATTGTAAGCTCCACTGGTATAGGTAAAAGCAAACTCAAAGTTGAGTGGCATCAGATCATGAGTAGAAAATTACTTGACACTGAATTTTGTTCTGCCTCTGAATGCCATTCTTTCAAGCAGAGTACGGAAAAGTTGAAGTCTATGTTGTTACAAGCTGTTTATTTCTACACTCCCTTTCTTGTTCAAATTGAAAGCTTTTGCAGAGTGTGTTTCACTGAAACCCTTAAAAGAAAGTGACATGTTACTACATGGGAAGACAAAGATAGAGTCTGTTTGGTAATGATTATGCAGTCAGGGCTTTATCTACTTGCCGATAATTTGTGGTTTATTTTTAATCCTCTGCCAGTTTCTTTCCTCACTGTTCCATTACCTGCTGATTACAACCCTGAGCCAATCAGTCACTGTTGAGTACTTGGTGAATTCTGTTTTTTTAAGTTGGCTAAAAGAAAATATGTATTTCAAAATGGACATATGGATAGTAGCTAATACTTCTCACGTGGCACATTCAATATATTAAATTTAATGTTCACAGAAACATCACAATGGCAAGAACTATCATTATTACTGTTTTCCTAATGAATGGAGTGAGGCTTAGAGAAAGTTAGCTAACCTGTCAAGGTCTCAAAGACAGTGAGTCTTTGGGTCAATATTCATCCAGTGTTGACAATGATCACACTCTGAGGACTGTGATCTGTATTACTTTTATCTCCTAAACACATATATCATGAGGTCAGTTTGGAAAGTGATAGCATCCAAACCAGCAGAATTTAGGTTATTTAGCTTATGGTGATGGAAATTCAGTGCATGGGATTAGAGTAGACATCCTCACTTATTCAAAAAGCTTTTAAATGGAAGATCTGTTTTGCATTTACAAAGAGGTAAGAACCAAGACATATTAAGGAAACCACAGGGAGGCAAATGAGTGGAATGGTCTAAACATAAATAGGGTGTCTCATCATGTATTGAGCCATTACTAGAAACATTAAAAAATAGGCTAGATTTTGGTTTTATAGTAATATATTTTTTAAAGATTTTATTTATTTATTCATGAGAGACACAGAGAGAGAGAGAGAGGCAGAGACACACACAGGCAGAGGGAGAAGCAGGCTCCATGCAGGGATCCTGATGTGGGACTCCATGCCAAGACTCCAGGAGCTTACCCTGGGCTGAAGGCAGGCACTAAACCGCTGAGCCACCCAGGGATCCCGGTTTTATAGTAATCTTAAATCTGGATTAATTATGATGTATTATAGAGAATTATTTTCCAAAATACAATATTGGAATATGGAAAATTATAGAATATATTATATGTATGGAAAATGAAATAAAAGAATTTTTCAAACTTTATTTAACCCTGAATTTTCAAGATTTTAAATGTACTATTATATTAAAATAGCTCAAAACTCTTCTTGTGGCATTAAGAGCCCATACAACATTGTTTGCAAATACTCTTCTAAAACAACATATGAGAGACCTTCTTTGGTTGCTGGATGAGTTATTTGTAATGAGAAAAAAAGAACCTTTGGCTTCCTTATCCTTAGATTTATGAGAAGAAACGAGTTGTTTTAAACAGTGTGGGGATGGATAAAGAAAGTTATTTTAGATATGCTATTTTGTATTCTCTTGTATTCTTGGAAAAAATCAAGTGTTGATGGCATTAAATTTCCTTTAGCAAACATGTAAAGAAGAGCATGTGTCTGAACGTGGATTTTAATTTCTTATAACGGGTCTTATTTTCCCTGGATATGTTTCTACTTACTTAAAAACAGATGCTCACTGAAAAATTCATGAAAACTGAAAATATACTGAAGACTTTGGAGAGAAGCTCTTCACCGTGTTATTAGATTGTTTTTAATGAATGGTCTTTTGCCCCATCTGCTTGCCAGTTAACTTCATGACCTTGAACAAACTTCCTGGCTTTTATAGAACTCATTTTCTTCATTTACCTACTTAACTGGATTGTACATAAAATGGCATACCAGTATCAGTGTTTATATGAACAGATCCTTTCAAATAAATTTCTTTGGTGATTTCATGAATGAATCTTGCAGTTTTGGCAAATAGACATGTTTTCTGAAATGAAGGCTTTTTTAAAGCTGGCATTATATATAAATTTTACCTATTATCATTTGCCTGCTCCCCAAAACCATTTATACTGTAAATTAAAATATATCTTAAGCTACTTAAAATAGTAGCTTAAGCGAGGGGTGGGTGGGTGGAGAGATGAGTGAAGTAGGAGGTGATGGGGATTAACGAGTACATTTGCCTCTATGAGCACTGAGTACCATACAAAATTGTTTAATCACTATATTGCACACCTATAGTGAATATAACGCTTTGTACCTATACTGGAATTAATATTTTAAAAACTTAATACAAAAATAAATAAGGTATATCTTAAGTTTTTAAAAAATGATCTAAAAAGCTATGGTAGAAAAATGATAGAATGCATCACAACTTTATTCATAATCAGAAGTAATAAGGCTCTCCACCAGCCACTCTGGTTTGAATTGTCAAATGAAAATTTCAGTGTGTAAATTTAAAGATCAAATTGGCTTTATTCAGCAATTCATGATTCAGGCAGTATCCCATGTAGCAATAGAAAGGAGCTCTACAGAGCTGTAGAAAAGGAAAGGTATTTGAAGGTGGAGAAAGGAAATTATCAGCAAAGAATGCACTGTTCAGGCCAGGCTTCCCTCCCAAGGGGAATGGAAGGGTCCTGTACTGTGGAACATCTCACTAGTGCTGACCAGGTAATTCTGTGTTGACTGGTTAAAGGTTACATTCCTGGATGATTGGAACTGCAGTTAGGTTAGAGATTAAGCATTGGTTTGCTGGTATGTCGTTTAACATAAATGACTCCATTTTGGGTCTGCTGTCTCCTTTTTAACAAATTATAATTTTTGTATTTGTCATATGGGGAATTTACATGTTTATCCTCAACTTTACATTTTAATTTCGGAAAGAGAGCCTCAGAATCTTTAGTGTGAAGTTAAAATTTAACCCTAGAGAAAGGATACTACAGTGGTTTAGTCTTTTATTCTGGAGCTCTGAACTACTGAGAGCCATATCTGACAGTATAAACAAAAGCAACAGTCCCAGGGTAGGATTATAATTCAAACCTCTGATTTTTCTAATTCAGTGTGAGTAAGAGGGTATGATATGAGTGAACAGCAGCCCGTGAGAAACCTACAAGTGTGGAACCAATGGTATTTATTCAGGTAATAAAATATAATTCTTAAACACACACTAAATTTAAAAGCCAGAAGATGCAGTTCTAATTACATGCCTTAACTAGAAGTACGGTATTTGTAGAGTAGCTTATCCAATTATATGTAAATTTGTTCCTTTGGCACAATTTGTCTATATAAGCAGTATTAGTTCAGTGTAAAATGTTTGTTTGTTATTGAAATTGGCTTTCATATAACTTCTGGATGTTGATAAATAGTTGCATTTTGGGGGGATCATTCCCAGTTCTCCATAGCCATTCTTCTCAGTATATGCAGTTTTTATTTTAAATTTCATAAATAATAATAATTTACAGGTCTATACTCTTTTATTTGAAAGTTTTGGGGTCAAAAGTGTTTTAGATTTTTATCTTTTAAAAAGGGTGTTATACTGCTGTGGTATGTGCCCTTTGTTATTCCAGTAGGATATTGGGCAACACCACGCATATTGACATTTCTGCAGTGAAAAAAGAATAGCCACTTGAATGGTGTAAAGATCACAGGGAGCCCTATTTCAGGTTTTGCTGACAATGGATTTGATTTTCAGAACTTTTTAGATATTAGAATTGCAGATAAGCAATTATGGACCTGTAATATTAAGTGTAATAGCTAACAATTACTGAGGTGCTTACTACAAGCCAGACCTTGTGCTTAACTTGTATCATCTCATTTAATCTTTGCAATTCTTTGAAGAAAGTTTTGTTCATTTGGTTTTACAGGTGAGGAACAGCTTCATAGAATTTAAGTGATTTGCCTAAGGATGCATACACCTAGTAAGGGAGTAGTGGCTGAATCATATTTAAACTGAGCTGGGTTAGAACCAGATCTGGTATGTACAACACTACAGTGACCTTCCTATTCCATTACCACAGATCCAGTGTATCTCACCTGGGAATTTATGGGAAATGCATCAAGTGGCCTGACTACCAGGCAGAGGATAACAGGGGTAGGGCGGGAATTTCATCCGCAACAATTAGTTGGCATTCTGCCAATACATTGCCACTAAAATAAATGTGCTTCAAACATTGCAGTCCTTTTGCCACTATGTTTAAGAGCTGAAAAAGAGAAAGAATAGGAGAGAGAGAGGAGATAGTTGAGCATGTGCTTTCCTTAGCTAAGGCAGAATAGGACATCTTGAGTCTTGTGTGGGTGGAGCAGTGTTCCTAAAGAAAAATGGATAGCTATTAACAAAAGAAGATGTGACTAATGTGGGATAGTGGGCTGCCCCGAAATGTCCACTCCATGGACAATTAATTAATTGTAGGTGAAATTAACATTTGGGTGAAAACTTCATTCATCTTTTTAAGTGTAATCCATTTTAACATTGTCATCTGACTGGTATGGGCTGAACATTGAACTTAGAATCAGCATACTTGGAATCCTGTCCCATTTTGGATAATTTCTAGGATTTAGATCACAGATCCAAAATTAGAGAGTCTGTTTCTTGTTTGTAATTTCAAACAGTACTTTCCACTGGTTACCCGGTAGGCATCATGTTAGCTAAGATGGCCCAAAGAGCCTCTGGAAGTTTCTACCTGGTGTGGTCATCTCCCACACTGAATCTGGGCTGGCCTTGTGTCATCACTAGATGTAATGGAGGTGATGCTTCATGACTTCTGTGACTACATCACAAGGAGCCTTGCAGCATCCACTTTATTTCATGGTATGATCACTCTGGGGGAAGTCACTGCCATGTTGGAAGTCTGACAAAAATGCTGTGAGGAAGCTCAGGCTGGTCATGTGAAGAAAGAGTGACTGCTGGCCAGAGAAATGCTATTGCAGTTGTCCCACTTGCTGAGCTAGACATGTGAGTTACCATGGATAACCCCGCCTGGCCAAGACATTTTTTTTTTAATTTTTTTTATTTATTTATGATAGTCACAGAGAGAGAGAGAGAGGCAGAGACACAGGCGGAGGAAGAAGCAGGCTCCATGCACCGGGAGCCCGATGTGGGATTCGATCCCGGGTCTCCAGGATCGCGCCCTGGGCCAAAGGCAGGCGCCAAACCGCTGCGCCACCCAGGGATCCCTGGCCAAGACATTTGATAATTTCAGTCTTAAGTGCTTTCTGACTATAATTGCGTGGAAAACTCCAAGGGATAGCTGCCCAGCTGAGCCCATTCACAGAAATAGGAGAACTAATAATTTATGGTAATAAGTCATAGAGTTTCTGGGTGGTTTGTTATCCACACTAGATACTCAAAAACAAGCTTGTTGTGAAGAAGAAGGGAGATAATGTGTTAAATTCCTCATACGAAGGTGAGCAGCTGTTTTATTATAATTGTTTTGACAATCCTGAAACCAAGGCCTTTCTCCCTAATATCCTCAGAGGTTTCATTATAATTTGCCATTGTGATGAGGATAGTGATCATTTTGTATTCCCTGGACAAGTATAGAGAGTGAATATTTGTGATTGGCTGGCAGCCAAGTTGGTCATCCTTTTTCCTTACTGGAGGAGTTTTAAAAATTCTGTCTTTTCTTTACTCATATTTATTTTTTCATATGAGTGGGATTTTCTATAATAATAGACCTTTATTGTTATGGCAATAACAATATATAGAACATACGATGGGTCCTCATTCTGAATGACACAGGGCCCATTTCTCTGTTTATATAGACTCTTTGTCTAGGAAACTATAGGAGAAATAAGATGTATTGGATTTTGAGAAAGGGGCAGTAAGAGTTGAAGAGCAGTTTGCCTGAGCAGCTTCCCAACAATTGGGAAAGGCTGCTAGAGTGAATGTCAGAGAGAAATTGGTTTTTTGGTGGTGTTACAAGCAAGCAGATAATGAAACAAAGGAAGAAGAAAGAAGTAGGAGGTACACAGAGGGGAAGAAATGATGGATTTGATATTGGAACACCAGAGCAATCTGTAGTAGGTTGAATGGGAGGAGTTGGAAGAGAGAAGGAGCAAGTAAGGGTTGGTTGGGACATCATCACCTATTGGGCTTTTCTCCTTCTATCTGCAATTAATTTTAGCTTTATTTAGTTCTTTTATCTCTAGAGAAAAAAGGTGATTGTTTTCTTTCTATTATAGTTGTTGGCAATCAAATGACATTTTCTGCCATCTGTTTTACCATATAATTCTTAAGGTTTCTTAAGTGTCAAAGTCTTATTAAACCTGGAGTCTCAAAAAATAAATAAATAAACCTGGAGTCTCCATACATTCAGTGATTGCTGCTAGCACAGGGAAAGAGAAGAAGATAAGGCTACTTTGTAAAGAGTAAGTTACATATTCCACTGGATCTATTCTCAAAAGAGAATAACTCAGAGTTTCTCCGTAGCTTTTTAAAAAGTCTCTGATTTCTGTATTTTTTCTTAGCTGTACATAGATTTTATTTCAAGGAAAATTTTACATATTGAACTTAGAATATGAGTACTTGGATTTCTGTCCCAGTTTGGACAATTTCTAGGTCTTAGATCACAAACCCAGAATCAAAGAGCCTGTTTCTTATTTGTAATATGAAACAATTATGTTGTTGATATTATCCGTAATATTTACTGGTTCTTTGTAGAGTTAAAATGGACAGATGAAAGCCCTTGAGGATGAGAAATTCATATTCTAATGTAGCAAAGTAAATATATGTGTACGGCAGCATGAATTGTTAGAAAATTTTAGGAAATTACTTGTATGCTTGAGTTCATGAATTATTCAATTTAGGGTTACTTTCCTTTTCAAATTTATCACTGGTCAGATCCTTTAACAATCTTTTGATTTATTAAAAGTCACTTTTCAGAATTAGATTTAAAGCCTTATTATTTTCTTATGATTTTCTTATGAAAATTGAGTATGTGTCCTATAAAGCCTGTATTTTCTTTTCTATGACTTAGTCTGCTCTTCTGTTATAAAAGATACTTCTTTAAGAACTGATGGAATTAAAGAAAAATTGACCTCCTCTGATTAAGAAGCCCACAGAAGTAAAAGGAGGTTTTATGATCTTTCTTCACTTATTGGAAAGACGATTGAATTGGGACATGCCCATCCTGACTTCCATTAGGAGACAGAATATTTGTTTGTGTCTAGAGGAGTTTGGTCTCCTGGTGGTCATTTGCCTCTCAATCCTTCCTGCAATTTTAGAAAAAAATGTGCTTGTACAGGGGCTATGTATCAGAATCAGCTATGAAACTTTTTATTAATAGAGATTCATTCCTTGGCCCCACTACCAAGTTTATGAAATGAAAATCTCCAGGGCCTCACAGGTGATTTGAATTCATACATAGTTTGGGTCTGAGAACTACTTTATAGGCAGGACAGCAGGTTGATGGATGATAGAATCTGGTCTGAATCATAGAAAAGCTTTAAGAGGAGAATATGGAGATACCTTAATTTAAGAAACACTTGGATGTTTTGAACAATGATATAATCATTGCTAAAAGTTTGTGATATCTCTAAAACATAATTTATGTCCCCAGTTGTCCTCTGATGTCTCCAGTTAACCTCTGGTGCAGAAATTCTCAGTTCAGTGGGGCAGTTTTGCCCAGTGGGGCCCAGTGGGGCCCAGTGGGGCAATTTTGTCCCTAGGGGATATTTATTAATATCTAGAGACATTTTGGTTCTCATGACTGGGGGAATGTTACTGGCATCTAATGAGTAGAGGCCAGGGATACTGCTAAATACCCTACCGTTCTTGAGAGAGCTCCTGTATTAGTTCAAAATGCTAATAGTGCCAAGGTTGAGGAACTCTAATCTAGTGAATTTCAGTGAAATCATTAAATAAAAATACTCTGGGCTCCAGAATTGAAAAGGGTATGGCAAACCAGGTAGGAGAACATTTGGTTGGCCTGTGTAGTCCTTGAGGAAGCCAGCTGAGGTAAGGAGGAAGAAAAGGCTTGAATATAGGCTGAAGGCTAGGGACAAGAGTAAGGATTCTATTGCATACTAAGGTCTTGGAAAGAGACATATTCATTGGAATATTATTTTCCCTAAATGTATCATATAAAATACAAAGATCTTACCGTCTGAAAAAAAAGCATATTTAATGTCAGCTTTGAGATAGTAAATCTCCTCTATTCTGTACACCCTAATGGTGGTTCTTAAGCCTTAAAATCTTAAAAACACAAGAGAATGGTAGCATAAGTGAGCCAGAGAGAATATGGTCATAAGTTAGTATTCTGGGATTGTTGTCATCAGAGGAAGCATTTCAGAAAGAATGAGGTAATTGATATTGTCTTTTCAGAGCTAGTAATGGAGTGATGGTGTTGATAGAAATTTTGGGGAGAGGGCAGCCTGGGTGGCTCAGCGGTTTAGTGCCACCTTCAGCCCAAGGCCTGATCCTGGGGACCCGGGATCGAGTCCCACGTTGGGTTCCCTGCGTGGAGCCTGCTTCTTCCTCTGCCTGTCTCTCTCTTTCTCTCTCTCTCTCTCTCATAAATAAATAAAATCTTAAAAAAAAAAAGAAATTTTGGGGAGAATAGGTAGAGCTGGCTGATGCAAATGAAGAGGTAATATGAGAAACTAGTGATTTAATTAATTAATTATTTTATTTATTTATTTTTTTGAGAGAGAGGGAGCATACAATGGGGAGGAGCAGAGGGAATGAGCAAGGGCAAGCAGGCTCTAGCCCAGCATGGAGCCTGATGCAGGACTTCATCTCAAGACCCTGAGATCATGACCTGAGCCAAAATCAAGTATGACATGCTTAACTGACTGAGCCACTCAGGCACCCTGGAACTTTGTGATTTAAAAATGCACTGTTGAGGGCACCTGGATGGCTCAGTGGTTGAGCGTCTACTTTTGGCTCAGGTCATGGTCCCAGGGTCCTGGAATTGAGTCCTGCATCAGGCTCCCCACAGGGAGCCTGCTTCTCCCTCTGCCTATGTCTCTGCCTATCTGTCTATGTCTCTCATGAATAAATGAAATCTTTAAAATGAACTAAAATAAAAATGCGCTGTTTATTGTCTTTATACCTAATTGCCTGATCTGTGTCCAGATTGGTTGTTTAGAACAGAAGAGGTTATCATAAGTATGGGAAATGGTTCCTGGCTTCTTGCAACTTATGTCTAATTGGAGAGAAGAGGCTACTGCCATGAAAGAGCAAAACCCATTGAAGTTCATAGTCCATCTCCATTCTGATAAACACTAATTTTCCCTTGGGGGATATTCTTTTTCCACGTTTATTTTGTTTGATCTGCGAGCCATTGGCTTCATCCCTGGTCTTAGGGTTGAATTTGTGTTGTAGGCAGTGTTCTAGGAGGCATTTGGCTATAATTCTCATTCAGGTATGGATCCATGATCTCAGATGATCCATTTAGGTCTGTTGATACTAATTGTAAGACTTTATTTTCTTTACTTCTGTATTTTGAGGGATGAGGATGTGATCCCAAGTTCTTGGCTATCATTCTGCCATCCTAAAGGGAGGCACTGATTGAAAATGTATTCATTTCAAAGGATGAAAGAGCTAAACGCATGATTCCGTCTTTATTCCTGGATGAAGTTGTACCTGAAGCCAATTTAGTTGTGGAATTCATTTATATCAACCATTAAATTTTCATTTTGATTATACCAGCCTGTGTTGTATTTTCTTTTGTTGATGACTGAAAAAATGACTAAAAATACACTGATGTAGGAGAAACTGTACAAGAGAAGAAAAATGTTATAGCCAGGTAGCAATTCAAGGACAAGTTTTTCATACTCCATTATTTAGTCTTTATGAACAAATTCATAATATTCTCCCATTTTTGTGTTTTTGTTTTGGCAAGTTTAATAAAACACACAGGTTCTCTCTGTTAATGTATTATTTAAGCTACTTTTTTAATATTTTAGAGAGTTGTATTTCAGAAGTGATATGACAGTAATTTGTCAGTGTATAATTCTTAAAAATGAAAGGGTTACATTGCTTCCTTGATGGAAAAAAAAAAAAAAGAAGAAGAAGAAAGAAAGAAAGGAATCCAGTGTTCCAGGTATATAAACAAACACAATGTACTTTATGGTACTTGTAATTATAGATACTACTCAACAGAATTGGCCATGTTTGTTTGCTTTTTTGTTAGTGTACTATGGGGATTAATTGATTGTAAATTCTCTTCTTCTCCAACAACCCCAGATGAGTAAAGATAGAAATATATGGATTATCAGTTTGAAAGACTAGTTACATGTCATCTGGCTTCATGTGATTGAAATACAAAAAAAAAAAAAAAAGGTCTTTAAATAGGACATCTGTGACATAACAAATTAGAATCTGGGAGAGGAAGAATATCTTGACAGTGTCTAAATCCATTGAATCAAAATAATTGTGTAGATCATACTTGAGTTCAGATATAATGTAGATAAATTCTCTAGCCATGGCACCCATCTGTCAAAAAATAAAACTCTGGTTCTCACTTAAAATGGCTCTTTTAGACTAAGGTCATCAAGCTGTATCTAAAATGGACGTGAAATGTCAATTTCATATGTTATAGTGGCACATTTCATATTGCTCTACTTAAGGTTATGTCAGCCTTACCCATAAAAAGCAAGTGATTTAGGTCTTATTCTAAATGAACTAAGCAGAGAAATCAGCAGTGGGACTGCCTTGCCACTACAGACAAAGGGAATGTGTGGAGGGGCAGCATATTTCTCCATTGTCCTAACTCTGGAACTGTGTAGTATTCCAAGACAGGATGTCATCTCTTTACTTTTCCACATTCTAATCCCCTGTGATAATTGTGGGGAGAGTTTGGAATTTTTGGCAAGATGCTTTATTCAAAATGAGTTTTGTTGCCTGGAGTTGATTCACTTTTTTGAGTTTTGTGTTATTTTGTGTAACTTTATCATGTTGGGAGGCTTATGAACCTTCTGTAGAAATAAGATTGTGTTTAGGGAGCTATATACATCATGATTTTACAACTGACAGGAAGTTACTGTGGATGATTAAAGCAGAAAGAAATGAAGTTTTTTGAAATCTATTGGACATTGTAGAATCAGACTTAGAAAATAGTAAGGATTGAAGAGGCCGAATAAGCACCCACATAACTACAACTTCCCAAGGAAGCAGTGTTCTTGACACCCATGACTGCTGGGTCCTGGCTGCTACAGTGACGCTGGATTTTACTGCTGGTACCGCTGCTCCTTTTGTCTTTGAGACTGAATGTTGCTGACTCTGTAGCCACCATGCTCATACCACTCCTTGTTTTTTCCTTTCTGGATCCCATTCGTAGTTCTAGAAGCAGTGTATCTTGTTGGCTAAACATGTATTGGGCATTTGTTCCCAGGCAACAGGAAGCCTGGGCAAGTGAATAGCCTATTTTAGCTTTTATAATAGAATCCAACTGTTTCCCAATGTGTCTTCTGATGGTGGAGACTTCCCAAAAAAGGAAGAGGCTCAAATGCTTGGCAGCCAAAGAACAAGTAATTGCCATGGTATGGTTTCTTAGGGAGAAGAGAGAAGTTTTCTGGAAAGCAGGAGAGAAAGGGAGATTTTCCAGGAGACGTGGAAAATGCACACTTTTTCCTATAACAGATGAAGATGTGGTCTTCTGGGTACTAGGTTTTGTCAGTGAAATAGGAGAGCCAGTATTTGTGAACATCTTAAAGGGAAGAGGATAGATCCAAAGTTCCCAAACTGATTCAAGGTCTCCTTAATATCTTTGTAATGTTTTCATAGCACTCTAGGCCCAACACTTTCATTTATTAAGTAGTTAGATTAAAACAAATTACTAAGTATTAATTTTGCAGAATAACTTGAAAAAATTATGCCATTTGAAAAAATACACATCAGTTCAAAGAAAAATACTTTTATTCCAGTCTTAACCATAATTATTTTCAAGTAAGTTATGTTCCCTTCTTAGGCTCTGAATGAAATCTCAGACATTGGAATTGGATTTGACTATTGACTATTTCCTGTCTACACTTATTATTATGCAGCCCATTTTGTCACAGCATTGGTATAGACCTAGCTTTGCAAAGATAAGACCATCAAAAGGAATGTAGTGCAATATGTTGTTGAAACTGAACTCCCCAGAAGTATCTTGAAAGTGCAGCACAACTTGGGAACCATGACAACCATTAGGTTGTCAATGAAGTGCTCATGGAATGGTGTTAGAAATTGGACTTTAAGGGCACTTTTACAACACTGCTTGATTGGGAGTGTTACAGCAGCTGAATGATTCCAGAACCAAGAGCTGGCAAAAGTTCTGCCGCAGGGAACAGTAGACACTCCTGCTAAACGTAGCCACCCTCCTGTTGTTTCCTTTTCTAAATCAATTGGGCCTTTATCATGGACAAGTATAGCCTTTTCTTTTTAATCCATGAAACTCACCTAACATACTGTAGCTTTTAAAATATTTATTGACACAGAAGTGACACGTTTTCTTACACGATTAGCAAAAAGATGAGTGTCTTTGCTGCCCCAATCAGGTCAATAAAGATTTTAAGATCTAGGTCTATCTGAAAACATAGTTTCCTTTTTTTTTTTTTTTCCTTTTTAAAGATTTATTTGTTTATTTTAGAGAGAGAGGAGGTACATGCGCAGGGACCAGGAGGGGCAGAGGGAGAAGAAGAGAGTCTTAAGCAGACTCTGTCCTAAGTGCAGAGCCTGACTTAGGGCTTGATTTTACTATCCTGAGATTAAGACCTGAGCCAAAATCAAGAGTTGAATGCTTAGCCAAATGTTCCACTCTGGTGCTCCCATGGCTTCCTTTTTTTTTTTGGTAGCACAAAGTTGAAGTCTGTCTGAAGATTTATATTGCATTTGGAAAAAAATAACTTCATTTTCTTTTTTTTCATTTGTCTCTACTTGTATATGCCTGGGTCTATCATATATCATGTCATTGTGATAAGAGTATCCTCTGATTTCCTTATGAATCCCAGTTTCGTTTCTTTTAAAGTTCTTAAGTTTTATAATTTACCAGCCTGAGGAAACTCAGTATACAGTTTACAAGGTAGAGGGTTATATGGAGTCCTCAAATTGGTGTCACTTGATTCTCTTTCAGCTGGAATAATAGTTGCTGGGAAAGTTGGGGAAATATTCCTGAAATGTAGAGCACTTTTGAATTTTAAATGATTTTTCCTCCATTACAAAAGGCAGCTTTCTATAAAATTGTCATGCAGGGTGTTGTGATAGAATAATGGCTCCCACCACAGATGTCCATGTCCTAATCTCTGGAGAGAGAAGTAGAGGAGACAGAAAAAGAGACCTGATGGTGACAGCAGAGGTCAGAGTGATGAGGTAGCTAGCTTTGAAGGTGAAAGAAAGCCACAAAGTAAGGAATGAGAACCCCCTCTAGAAGCTAGAAAAGGCAAGAAAACAGATTCTACAAGACCCCTCAAGAGGAGTGCAGCCTGCCAACACTTACTTTAGCCCTGTAAGACCCATTTTAGACTTCTGACTTCCAGAACTATAGGATAATAAATTCATATTGATGTAAAGCACTATATTTGTGGTAGTTTTTCACATCAGCAATAGGAAAGGAGTTACAGATATGAAGTTGAAGAAATGATAGAAACTCAGGCTCTAGAATGATAAGGCTTTCAGAGTCTCAAACTGATAACTACGTAATCACCTTTACTGTTCTCAGGTTTGCCACAAGCAGAATTAATTATACATGCTTGTGTTCAAGCAGATGTACTCTCACTGTCGTATATTTTTTATGTGGGGTTCTGGTGATTGCCTCCAAAAAGCTTACAGCCTTTGGCAGATGCATCCGTTTTATGAATCTAGCTTTAAATAAAAGTAAAGACTGAAATGCACTAAATCATTGTCTGTTAGTGGCTTAGTCAGGAACCAAGGGTGTACACAAAAATAAACCTCCTGGCCAGTGGAGATTGCTACCATCAGTACTTACTTCTTCATCATGATACACTTATTTTATGACACTTTGTTTCTGTCATAGACCTGTTAATCATTCACACAAAACCTGTAGGACATTGTTTTGCCTTTGCTTGGATCTATGCTGACTGGTCATACAGCCAAGAGTGGAAGCCATGGATGTACAGTGTGGATGCATACATCTTTCCCCCATATTTGTGGAAGCATCTAGCTCTATAATATGATTACTGTGAATAATGTTTTTCGTAAAAATATTTTGTAATCTCTTCAAAATATACTTAAAAAAAAAAAGCTTGGGCCTTTGCATTCCTTTTGGATATTATTTCATTTCTCACTTCAGTTTTCTTAATCATCCCTTCCCTTATCAGTTCAGAAACTAGTATAGCTGCCTTTGCAAATGATCAGAGGAGCGGAAGAAGGGGAAAGAGGGGATGAGGAAAGACGGGTGGGGGTGGGTGGGTTGGGGGGGGTGAGGGGGGGATGAGAAAGGGAAAGAGAGAAGGGAAGCAGCAGTGCTTACTAGAAATTTTCAGGGTTTGATTTCATGCATATAGTGCAAGATCTTAAGAGAGAATCCAGGAGGAAGTTTGCACATGACTTTCAGGTTTTATGAATGAGCTTGCCTCTATTTCTTGTGATTGTGAATTGGTGAAACTGTACTGTACCTCTGCTCTCCCCTGAAGAAACAAACCTTAACCTCTTTACTCTCTTAACTACATTCAAATGTATGCCTTGATTTGTGCTGTCATTAAGTAAGTGGTTAATCTCAAGATCACTTGAAGCATCAGTGCTCATTTCCTTTGGATGGTTCACCATATTGCAATTACAGCCACATATTTTCTGACCATCTCATGACTTGTGGTACATTTTCATTGATGCATTTTACAGACTGCATTTTTTTAAGGTTTCCCATTTTCTTTGTAACTTAGAATGAACCATGACCAAATTGATGAATGAAATAGTTCTGTTTAGATCTATGTTTTCTTCTTCCTTTATTTGTGGATTTGGTTCACAGTTATTTTCACAAATGTTTTGATTGCTAATGAAGTTAAACTGTGTCTTTTATTTGGGGAATTTGATCTGTTTATGTTTAAAGTTATTATTGATAGTAAAGACTTCCTATTACCATTTTGTTAATTGTTTTCTTGTTTTGTAGATCTGTTGTTTCTTGTTTCTTATCCTGCTGCCTTTTTTGTGTGTGTTTTTTTGTCCTTTGGTATCAGTGTGCTTTGACTTCTTTGTTGTGTTCTGTTGTATAATTATTTCATGTTTTCTGCTGTGGTTATCTTGAGGCTTCCATCTTAAACTTATGAACTTATAAATATCTTAAACTTATAACACCTATTTTAAAATAGGTGTTACAACTTCAATAGAATTCATGAACTCTACAGTTTTACTTCTCCATCTCACATTTTTGGTTATTGATGTTACAATATAATGTTTTTTATGTTGTATAACTAATAACAAATTATTGTAGATGTGGTTATTTCTACTATGTTCATTTTTTATTTCTAAATTAGAGTTGTAAGTGAATTATACACACTGTTAGCACATTGTAGTATCTAATGATGACTATATATTTGCCATTACCAGTGATATTTTTTCTACCTTTTAAATATTTTGCTGGGGGCAGTTAGCTTCCTTTTACTTCCATTCAAGGAACTCCCTTCAGCATTTCCTGTAAGGGAGATTTATTCGTAATAAACTCCCTCAGCTTTTTGTTTGTTTGGGAAACATTCATTTTGGAAGGACAGCTTTGCTGGGTCTAAAATTCATGGTTGACACTTACTCTCAGTATTTTGCATATGTCACCGCACTGCCTCCTATCCTGAAAAATTTCTTTTGAGAAATCTGTCAGTAGTCTTATTTTTTTAAAAGTTTTTATTTATTTATTCATGAGACACACACACACACACACACACACACACACACACACACACAGAGGCAGAGACACAGGCAGAGGGAGAAGCAGACTCCCTGCAGGGAGCGCGACGTGGGATTTGATCCCGGGACTCCAGAATCACGCCCCGGGCCGAAGGCAGGTGCTTAACCGCTGAGCCACCCAGGGATCCCAACCATCAGTAGTCTTTTTATAAATTTTTTTTTTTAATTTTTTTATTTATTTATGATAGTCACAGAGAGAGAGAGAGAGGCAGAGACACAAGCGGAGGGAGAAGCAGGCTCCATGCACCGGGAGCCTGATGTGGGATTCGATCCCGGGTCTCCAGGATCGCGCCCTGGGCCAAAGGCAGGCGCCAAACCGCTGCGCCACCCAGGGATCCCCATCAGTAGTCTTATAGAGGTTCCCTTCTGGTAACTTTTTTCTTTTGCTGATTTAAAGTGATTTTTTTTTGTCTTTGACAATTTGATTATAATGTATTTTTGTGAAGCTATATTGAGGTTCAACTTCTTTGGCATCTTTTGGGCCTGATGGATCTGTTTGGTCATTTCTCTGCCCAGATTTGGGAAGTTTTCAGCTATTATGATTGTATTTATTATTTTTTAAAAAGATTTATTAGAGAGAGAGAGAGAGAGAGAGAGAGAGAGAGAGAAGGGGCAGAGGGAGAGAATTCTCAAGCAGACTCCTTGCCAAGCATGGAGCCCAATATGAGGTTCAGTCCCAGGACCCCAAGATCATCACATGAGCTGAGACCAAGAGTCAGATACTTAACCAACTGAAATACCCAGGTGCCTCAGTATTATTACTTTAACTATACTTTCTGTCCATTTTTCTTTCTCTTCTCCTGGAATTCCCATAATGTAAATTTTGTTGTTTTTGGTGATGGTGTATACTATAAATCTTACAGGCTTTCTTTACTTTCTTTCATTCTTTTTATTTTTTGTTCCTCTGACTGGGTAATTTCCAATGTCCTGTTCTCCAGGTAACTGACTCTTTCTTCTACATGGTCAAGCCCATTTTTGAAACTCTCTATTGAGTTCTTTTGTTGACTTACTTTATTTTTTTGGTGGTTTCTATTTCCTGTCAAATTTTTCATTTTGTTTAGCATTGTTTTCCTGATTTCATTTAGTTATTAGTCTGTGTTTTCTTGTACTTCTCTAAATTTCCTTACAAGGATTATTCTGAAATCTTTGAACATTTATGCATCTCCATTTCTTTAGGTCAGTTATTGGAGATTTATTATTTTTTTGCATGGTGTCATGTGTACCTGATTTTTCGTAATCTTTGGTTAATCAGGTTGGCATTTGTGCATTTGAGTGCTTGGGCTCCTCTTTTACACTTTACAGGTTTGCTTTGACAGAATTTATCACCAGTCAGGTCAGTTTGGGTTTTGGGCGTGTCTGCTGATAGTGTCCTTGGGTAGGTGGGGCCTACTATTAGGGTCTATTTTTAAATGAGGCAATTGTTACATCTCTGAGGATGGGGATGGGGACTGTGCTACTGGCTAAGAACAGCGAGTAGGACCACTGGCTTGGTTTCCTGCTCAAGTGAGGCTGTAGGATATGCTCTGATACTGCCTACCTTCAGACTTACTAGATATTTGAGACTGTATTATATTCAGTAGTTGATAGAGCTATGAATTAGCTTTTCTGCTCTTGCAAGGCAACAGGACAAGACCCAGAGCCTGTATAGTTCATTGTTTGGGAACCCCAATCAGGCCAGAATTGTACCCTGCTGTCTTGGTTAGGTGAGGCTACTAGTTTTGCTCTGCAGATGGGAGAAGCCACTCCCTGCACTGTTTAGTGACACCGAAGGTAGAGCTACTGAAAGGCTCTGTGACTTTCCATGTGCCATGGTTGGATTTCCTGTACTCCCAGTTCCTTGACTGAACAGAGCCCCTGGCTTTGTTCTACTTCTTGGCCTGAGCACTGCTGTGCTGCGTAACTTCTAGGCCTTATCACCAGACCTTCGGGTCATATAGGGCCCAAAAACACTCTCCACAGCAGGTGGGGCTGGGATTCAGCTACTTACCTGGACTTGGGCAAACTGGGCTCTAGGGCCAGCAAAACTCCTTGTTTGAAGATCCAGATCACTCATATCTGTATCCTGCCATTTTCCTTGTCAGAGTACATTCCTGACTTGGTTCTGTAGATGAGCAAAAATACTGGTTTAGAATTACTACTTTGCCTGCGGATATAAATTCAGTCTGACAAGATCCATATGCTGTTTTTTTTAGGCTCTACCCCATCTTCTCTATCACATATACCCAGTGATTGAGCCCTGCAGATTCCTCTGTATCTCCAGGGACAAGATGAGAGTATCCCCAGGGACAAGATGAGAGTAGTGGCTTTCACAAAGTGGCCCACAGTTCTGGGGAGAGGCAGGGATGTTTGTCCCCCCTGGTGCTCTCTTCCTACCAGAGGAAGTGGAGGCCCAAGAGGGACCTCTCAGCATGGCGCTGTGCTATAAGTGTGTAGCTGCTTCTCTGACCCTTCTAATGCAGTCATTCTCTATGGTGCAGGATGGAGAGGGATGTTTCAGTCTCATCCTCAGGTACCAGAATTCTCAGTGGTGTCTTGTTCTTTTAGAATTGTTACTTGTTCTTGTAAGGGAGAGTGAAGTCAGGGATGACCTATGTGCCATCTTGGTGATGTCCTTTCTAGACTGTAATTTTGAGCTCAGATATCAGTCTAAAATTTCACTCCTCTATTATACCACTTGACCAATTTTATTAAGTATTTATTAAGTATTAAGTGCATGCTATGTACCAGGTAGGCATTGCTCCTAATCATTTAGTTACATTCACTTAACTGATTCACAAACCTATGAGCTATTATTATCTTTGATTTATAGGAGGGGAAAGTGAGTTTATGGTTGAATGATCACCCAAGGTTCTGTTGTAACTAAGCACAGAATCAGAAACCAAAAGGATGTGCTGTGTCCTTTCGTGTCTGGGCTGTTGCATTGTGATGAACCACTAAAGGTAAAGGTGCTAATTAAAGGCAGCCATGACTAATTTCAATGGGTAATGAAAGCTGACTTATACCATAATATTTTGGTTGCTTTTATGCCTTTTGAGGTATAATACTTGAGCTGCTGTAGTGAATGGTGTAAGTGGGAAGTAGGGTTTCTGAGCCCCGTTTTTTGAGTTACAGTAGTGATTGGGATTAACTAAAATTAGTTGTGAACAAAGTGCAATCTTTTTATTTTTTTTAACCATAGCCCTCATATAAGGCCCTGAGATTCTTTAGGACACAGCAGTTCTTAGCCTCTAGCCTAAAACTGTTCTTCTGCTTCTAGATGAGAAGTCATGAGTTCCTTATACCTGAAAACTTTCATATAAACAGCTTCTGTAATAATTATGATGACTTCTCTTTATCTGCCACTTTATCTGTGGCAACCTTATGGGTTTTCATAGAGATTTTAAAAGAGAAAGGCCCTTTTCTGAAGAATGGTTCCCATTGTAGAAAGTTTATCAGCCTTGGCTGTGCAAACAATTCAAGGGGTTCAGGATAGACAGGGGTAAGGCGGGGAGTTGTGGAGGTATGTGTGACACTTGATTACCTATAATAGTTGATTCTCCTCTTCCTACAAGAAGAAACAAGGATTGTTAAGGATCTGAGTTGTATTTTATTCTTCTTTCTGGTCCCAGTTCCTGGTGTTAATGCTCATTCTTAAAAGTGGAATTCGGGACCTAAAGATAAAGAAGGCAGGGAGTGCCTGGGTGATATGTTATCCTTTGTTCATTTGTTTGTTTTTGTACTTTAATGTTTTTAATTTAATTAATTTATTTTTTAAGTGAGCTCTATAGCCAGAGTGGGCTGAAGTAACAACCCAGAGATCAAGAGTTGCATGCTTTACTGACTGAGCCAGCCAAATGCCACTGGTATCCTCTTGTTAAGAGAGAAAAATCTGCCCGGCCTTTCTTGGGACAAGTTTCTCAATTCTGAAGTCACCCTGTTCATCCTAGATTTATTTTAGTCATATAAACAGGAATACATATGCAAGGAAGATAAGATACAACCGTAAGGCTTTTGCACCATGATCTACATCCCTCTCTCCTCCTTCTCTGCTTCCTTACTAAGCAGGAAAGCACTGCTTAGTAAAACCATTTTGGGAGGTCTCATGAGAGCAGATGTACACATGGAGGTTATCTATGATGCTTTGGGTTTATTTTTCATAATTGTTTCCTCAAACAGAGTAGTTTTCAAACTCATATTTCCTGTGCTCATTGGAACATAACGGTAGCAGAAGGGTGAAGAGAGTCTCTGACCCACAACTAAAATCTGTGTTCTCTTGTCACTTCATCAAATTAGTTCTGGTGTCATTTTGTTTTCCCTCGGAAATAAATCACTGTTAAGCAATTCTTTATAAAGCAGTCCACACATTTATCACACGATGGTGATCTGAACCCATTTAAGGAATTTTAAGGTACAGTTGGTCATGTTGCTGGCCTAGCAACTCTGGCCGTGTCACATTACATCTCTCTTCACTCCCTGTTTCTCCATTAATCCTTCAGAACAGAGACTAGAGGCTTTGCCCCTTAGAGGCATGGAAATAATACTATAAAACACAATAGTGTGGCATGGGGAGATAGAGCTTTTAATTTATGTAAGTTAATGGAGAGTGGGAAGACTGACAGGAAAGAACAGACAAATTGGGGAAAAATCAGGAATAATGATAAAATATCCTTAGAACTTGAGCTTTTGTGACTTGTATGCCTCATGTTTAGTTTAGTTGTTTTGAGATTTACTGAAAGCAGCAATTGGCTTTTTTCATAAATTAATCATACTAACCATTCAATGTGAAATGCAGTTTCAGTAATATTTGTTGAACATTTTCTAAGATCTTGTTATTCTCACTCCACGCTTTACATGCAGTTTATCATTATCCTTCTTACAAGTCTATATGGTCAGTAGTATTATCATTTCCACTATCAATACAAGGATACTTGTGGATTAAAAAGGTTAAATAATTGGACTAAAGACCTACAGCCTATTACAATAGACTGAGACACAAACTGGTGCTTTAATCACTATACTAGAATATTTCTTATTTTTTAAAAAAGGGTGTGTTGGCATTAGTTTTTTTTCTTTAGCACTTTTATTTGAGATTTAATAATTAGGAAAGTATTTATATTATCTAAATATAGAAGTCATCTGACAAATAGGTAAACTTGCTACGTTATTTTATCTGTGATGTCTGTTTTATAAATAAATGGTAATTTTTGTTTACATTTGATGGTATTCTAGAAAGCAAAGACTTTACCATGTGCTAATATTACTAATATTCTTTATTGTGATTTTGAGGAATAATATAATAGACCACTGTATTAATTCAGACATCATATGCAAAACTTAGAATAATTGCTACTAGAATTTTAGATTACACTAAAAATTGCTACTAGAATTTTAGATATACTAAAAATTTATTCCCAAAAGTAAGCTTAGTAATGTCTATCTGTCTGTCTTGTTTGAGGATCTTGTAGTGAGTACAGTAGTTTTCAAACTTACTTTACAATAATGCCAAATTTATTTTTATTTTTATTTATTTTTAATTTTAATTTTTTAAATATTTTATTTTTAAGTAATCTCTACATCCAATGTGAGCATGAACTCACAACCCTGAGATGAAGAGTCTCATGTTCCACTGAGTCAGCCAGGCACCCCTAAATACTATCCCTTTAAATACACACATAAAAATAAATGAATAAATAAATACTTATATATGACTAATATTTCATAAAATAATGGTTACCCTTAGTATAGGGTATCAGTGCTCACTGACATTGTGTGTTTTATCCCATTTCAAAATATGTGATGATCCTAACTCACAATATTTTATAACTCCTTTATAGTCATGACTTGCAGTTTGTATTTTGTTCAGGTTTAAGTGTATATAGAAAATGAGATTGTTTTCATTCAGAAACCTCCATTCAGTCCCTACCAGATATATATTAGTTATGTATCACGTTATCAGTAAATCAAATGGTGATACTCAATACTTCCCTAGGAGGTTACTTGTAACCTGGGTACTTAGTAGGTACTCAATAAATGTCTGATTTCTTTTGCCTTTAGAGCTCACACTTTTGTCTTTAATTACCATTTCAGACTATGACAGAAAATGTCTAGTTCTTTCGGCATTCCAGCATGCTATTGGATTTTTATACCACTTATGATTTTAACTATGTCTGTTTTTCATATCTGGGTTTTAAAAAATAAAAACCAGTGAAATTAAAAAATCAGCAAAAAACCCAAAAAAACAAACAAAACCCCTTGTATTAGTCTTAACAGGCCATTGTTAAATAATCCAGAAATCAGAAGAGACTCTAGTCTGTTAATTTTTATGTGTCATGAATGGAAATGACTGCTTGTATTTGTTAAATATTTTTGTGACCACCTTTTGTAACATCTAAGACATTTTTCCTGGCATCCACTCTTTAACGTACCCTGCCCATTTTTTGTACAGGTGCCAGCAAAGTCTTTCTCAGTCAAATTTTTAAGGATGTGACTATTTCCCACCTCAGCAGCCTTCACTGGATCACTGCTATCTTCATATTTGTCATACGTTTCTTAGCCTGATTTGGAGCCTTCATGAAACAAGACTAGCTTTATTTCCTATGCAAGCTCTACTTTATATATATCGCTCTGATCAAACAAGATGACCTTTCTTTCCTCAAATGGATCTCAAAATTTCTAGTCTTGTGCCTTTCTTATTTTCTGTCTTGAGTATCCTTCTCCTCCTCTGTCTCTACTCATTAATAGCTATGTTCCTGTTTTCAAATTCCATGTCATGGCTGCCTGTTGCATTTTTATTCTTCAAACTGATTCTGTGTTCACTCCCATATTATTCCATTGACATTGATTTTTCTGAAGCTACCTCCTAGGGCCAGCTTTCTTTCTTTCATTTCTTTTTCTTCCCTTCCTCCTTCCCTCCCTCCCTCCCTTCTTTTTCTCCTTTCTTTCTTTTTTACCTTTTAATATCAACTTTATCTGTACATGTGTCCATTATGTTGTTTATAATACCATATCCACAGTATACAAACACATTTGAAATAAATGAGGTGGCCAAACTCATAGAGATATATAATCTACTTTTTAAAATTTTTCATTTTCTTTCCAGCTTTAATGAGATATAATTAACATATATTTAAAATGTACAGTGTGTTTATTTGGTACACATATATTGCAATATAATTACCACTGTAGTGTTAACTAACACCTCCATTTAGAAAAAATGTAAGATTTACTGTCTTAGCAACTTAAAAGTATATAAAACAGTATTGTTAACTAGAATCACAATGCTGTGTATTAGATCCCAAGAGTTTAATCATCTGCTAACTGCAAGCTTGTGCTCTTTGACCAACATATTATGGATTTCCAATCCCAGCAACTGGTAACCACCATTTTAGCTTTTGGTTCTGTGAATTTAGCTTTTTTTTTTTTTTTTTTCCCCACATATATAAGGGATATCCTACAGCATTTGTTTTTCTCTGTCTCATTTATTTCATAAGGCCTAGGATCTTTTTTTTTTTTTCATCAGGGCATATACAGTGTATCTCAAGTTGGAAATATTTTGTGGCTCCCACACAGCTGATCGGTGGAGAGGTTTTATCCCTGAAGATAATTCATAGAAATAGTAGGACTAATAGCAATTCTGCAACTTTGGCTTTAAAAATACACTGTTTCTTTGGCTATGACAGTAGGGTAAAATTAGCCCATTTGTCTAAATCTTATGAGGCTTGATAAATGGACTTAATAATTATCAGATGATGATGGAATTAAATGAGTCAGTGAATGTTAATATCTCTCCTTCCATATAACTATATGCCTTGAGACAGTTCCAATATGAGGCATTTATGTATTATGATATATTAATAATAAGTGGATCCAAGAAGAGCAAAGGTCAAGGACGAATGTAATTTTCTGTGAAATATATATTTAATACCTTTTAGTAGTTAGCCAATTACCTTTAGGTGCCAGTTAATCATTACATCCCCTTCCTTCAGTGATTTTAAAAATTATTTTGGTGGTGTCTCTTCTTTGAGGGTATGAATTTTTTTACTGCAGTCTCGAATACTAAAATAATGTTGATTTTCTTCAATTGCATTGAGTTTCATATATTTTACTGATTCTTCTCTAATTTGAGAAATTTGTTTTTGCAATTTAGAGTAAACTGGGCAGGGGCAGGCGACTGGGTGGCTTGTTTGGTTGGGCGTCTGCCTTCGGCTTGGCTCGTGGTCCCAGGGTCCTGGGGTTGAGCCCCACATCGGGCTTCCTGCTCAGTGGGGAGTTTGCTTCTTTCTCTCTCTCTCTCTTTCTTGCTCTCCCTCTGTCCTCCACCTCATGCATGTTCTCTCTCTTTCTCTCAAATAAACAAAAATAAAAAAAAAGTAAACTGGGAAGATATCATATTGCATCAAGCTTTGAACTATTAGATTAGTATATAATTTTAGAAATGTTTTGTCTGCCTTACAGTGGCCTTAAAGTTTAAAGAGTACTAGCATTGTAAAAATTCCAGGGTAGTATACAGTGGTTTTATTTTTCCAGGGTAGTATACAGTGGTTTTATTTTGCTCTAAGAGGTGTACACTTTGCATTTGATTGTTTAAATGCCTAACATAGAACTTACTTCATGGCAAGTTTAATGACAACTTTTAGTCTATAGAGGGCTATATTGAGAAATGTGTCACTTGACTCTAAGTTATCATTTTTAGGTGAATATATTATATATATAATACTTATATAAGTATTATATAATATATTAATATATATAATGTGTATCTATACACACACACACATACACACACACACACACACACACTTCAGATGCCCCACTAGCTCACAGTTACTGCTGTACTTTAAAAGCACCTTCAGGGGCACCTGGGTGGTTCAGTGGTTGAGTGCCTACCTTTGGTCACATCGTGATCCCAGGGTCCTGGGATTGAGTCCTGGCATCAGGCTTCCCTTAGGGAGCCTGCTTCTCTCTCTGCCTATGTCTCTGCCTCTCTCTCTGTGTCTCTCATGAATAGATAAAAATAAAATCTTAAAAAAAAAAAGCACCTTCAGGTTCATATGATGAAGATAGAGATCTTCCTAATTAGAAAATAGCATTGCTCTAGACCATGAGAAATGTTGCTTGAAATTCTGTAACTCTATGTGATGTCTTCAAAGCAGCATGCAACGTAGATGCTACTATAGATCATGTGTACTTTTAATCTATATTTACAAATAAAATTAGGCTCCCATTTTTTAAAGAACAGTGTAGGGGCCCATGTCAGTCTGCTCCAAGATGGGCCACTTTGCCATAAAGATTATTTACAGTTAAAAGTAATAAAAACCCAGCAGATTCAAGAAAAGTGCTCTGTCTTTTAAAATAAATTTCTTTATAGTAAGGAGATTTTTAACTGAAATTGTAATCAGAAGATTTTCTGTATAAAGCATTTCAGTAAAAGCTTTCTAATTCACTCTTGGCTTCTATTAGTCCTTGATCTTTCACAGATCATTTATGGGAGGGACTTAGAAATTTTGATCCCCTTTTCCTCTGGTGGAAAGGTAGTAAGTCAGTCATTAACCTTTTAAATTTCTCCCTGAATTTTGTAGGCTCTTTTAAAAGTGAAGGTAAAAGGGCTTATTCTTTAAAAGATTTTACTGCTGTCCAGGAGATCAAATTCTTTTGCAGTGAGTGGGTGGTCTGGGATCCACCTGCAAAGGGCATTGCCCATGGATGCCTGAAACTGACAGAGCCTGATTATCAATGTTACAAAGTAGAGGCAAAGCAAGTCTATTGCCATTCTCAGGTGCTTTTGTTAAATTTATTTCCTGGATTCTGGCATTTACATGAGCAGCCTGTACACTTTGAACCTAGAGATTAGGCCTGAATGCTCCTTGTAAAATTTTAATAGGGAAAGGTAAATTAAAACAGACAGATGAGGCTAGATTTTAAGGGAAATTTACCTGGGATGTGGACATTTATTTCTAAGTCTTAAGCCTAACTTCTGTGATTTTATCTTGTCAAGGAAGTCCCTAAGGCCAGCCATTATATTACTGAGACAACTGAGAGCTTTCTATGGGAATATTTTCTTTTAAATATAGCTTAACTTAAAGGATCCATCGTCTGGCCATTGATGATTAGGATCTAATAGTGACTCAAATCAGTAAGCCTTAATGGCTTAACCAAAGACCCAGAGAGGGCATAGGTGATACAGCCTCATGATCCAAAAGTTTACTTCCAAAATTAGTCTAAGAAAGCAAAGACCTTTGTTGCACAGGTGGTAATGGTGTGGTGAAAATGATGTCTCCAGTCTTCCACAAAATTGTGAGATGCCTCCAGTCACAGGCCTGCTAATGTGGGACACTGGGTAGATAATGGAATAGGACTCTCCAGCACTAACAAGCAACAAAGGTTGGGACGACAAAGGTTTCTGTGGGCTGGAACCTCTTGTGACAAATATCCCTGAGAGCTGTCATGGCTGAAGAGAGAGAGAGAGAGAGAGAGAGAGAGAGAGAGTCAGTAAGAGTCCCAGTCTGTTTGGTCACCAAAGTGCACTCTCGATGGTGGAGACCAAAGAGAATATTCTCAAAGCCACAAAGCAGAGCTCTTAAAACATAGAATAAGACAAAGGGAAAATATGCTTATCAACAGTGTTGGCCAAGACTTTGGTCTCTTGGAGTCTTACTAAGACCTATGAAGGATGTGCACAGGATTGGAGACTGTGTTGTTTTATAGTGTACTTCAGTGCATGGAGGTTTTCTTAAGGTTGAAGGGTGACCTACTGTGATCTAACCCATTCTGTGACCAACTTACCCTATCCAGGAGTCTTTTTCAGGTAATGAGAGCTCTGACAGCTCTTAAGTGCTCAAGCCTTGCCTACAAATTTTGTGGCTTTGGCTTCCAGGATGTTCCTTAGCAGCAGCCTGTACCTCATGTGCACATCAAATGACACAGACAAAAAAAAATACAAAGACCATATCTGGGAGGAAATGGACCAGTAACCGAAGAGTACTCTACTAAATTTAACCAAAGAATCACTAGGTCCAAGGAGCTAGTTCCATAAATATTTTCTCCTACTAA
Source organism: Vulpes lagopus (assembly GCF_018345385.1). Lineage (NCBI taxonomy): Eukaryota > Metazoa > Chordata > Mammalia > Carnivora > Canidae > Vulpes > Vulpes lagopus. The sequence goes on from NC_054830.1 coordinate 43,027,155, forward strand.
TCTAAATTTAGAAAGAGCAAAGGACTCTCATCATTCTCACTCCTTAGGACTCTGCAGATAGAGAATCCTGAAGGCTTACATGGTAAGAAATGTCATCTTCTGCCAGCTGCTTGTTAGATGTCCCAAGAATCTCCCAGCTGCAGCAGTGTCAAGGGTGAGCAGTGTCCCTCAAATTAAAGTCTCATGCTGACAATGCCAACTTCCTGGGGAGGAAGATCTTCCTGTGCCCTGTGGTCCCTGTAGCTTGACTTAAAATCAAAATGACATGAGGCAAATTAACAGGAGAAAATCAAATTTAATATATGTACATACAAGGAATGCACACAGACATGAAATTTCCAAAGACAATGAGGCAACATGAAGCTTATATGGGGTAAGCAGAGGGATATTGGAGAAAACTCATTAGCAGTTGGGTGAAAGAAAATATTTGAAAAAACAAGGTTGTCCTGTTATGTAGATAAGCTCCATTGGTAAACAGGGCTTCTGTTAATACTTCTCTTCCTGCTGTAGGCTCTCCGTTCCAGTGTAAATTAAGGTAGTTATGGGAGGGACAGAACACCTTTCCTAAGTCTGATGGGTTTTTATCATTTTAACTGAAAATAATCTTTATGCCAAAATGGCACATTTTGGGGCAGCCTGCCCAGGGCCCCTACAGCAGTAATGCTTAAATTTATATAAATTGATGCAGTGAGCTTTGCCCATACTATAAAATTTATATTAGTGTTTAGTAGAATGGCAAAACCCAGCTGCCTTGTAGGTTACATAGTTGACTTTTCACTTTGATACAGTGTTTTCACTTTGACACAGTGACATCATAACCAGGAGCCTGACCCATGCTAGTCCAATAACTGAAAAGAATTTCCACAAGATTGTCAGGTGAACCTTTGAGTCTCAGTACAAATTGAATATGGAATAAAGTGGTGATAGCCTTTTATTTTTTATGTTATAAAGCAGTAGAACTGAGAAAATAAGGAGTTGGTTGATTCACATACATTTACCAGCTAGTATCTACAAAGTGCTACGACCGTTCTTGACTCATGGTAAGCACCACATAAATTGGCATTACCCTTGAAAAAGCATTTACGCTAAGAATTAGGAGTATACTCTCTGGAGCAATACTCTCTGGGTTTAAGCTAAGTGAGTTCAGATGAATTTCTTAAACTATCTCTACCTCTGTTTCCTCATCTCCAAAATAGAGATAGTAGAGGGAATTACTGCATGGGGTGGCTGTTGGAAATAAAAGTACTAAATGTATGAAAGCATTCATAACCGTGTTTTTACTAAGCAAGAAAATAGTAATAAAAATACCAGCTAAACGTCAGTTGTTATTTGTATTGTATTCTTAACATAGCTGTATTTCTTAACATTCTTAGAAAATTGGGATCTCTTTATTTCCTTAGCTTATTTGGAAATTTGAAATTGCAAGTAGCTACACACAGGTGTAGGACATGTTTTCTGATTCTTCCCCCTTGTTGAAGAAGTCTGTTTCTGAGGGATGGTTTGGTTATTAGGCTAGAGATCTTCCCCTCAGGATTAGGTAGCAGCTACTTCAAGCTATCTCAGCTTGCACTTAATCATTTGAAACATCAAATAACTTGTTTGTTCATTTTATGCATGTTTTCTCATTGAGGAAATTAGTTAACCTAGAATGAGCGCCAGAAGTTGATTTTTCTTGGTTTTCCTCTTAAAGTAGTCCTTAAGCATGTTTATCTTGGACAAGTGGCATACTCTCCTATAGCTTTTAAGGATGATTGAACTTGGAAACATTCTGTTTAACCACAAAACTCATGTTCCCTGTTTAATTTCTTAAAGCTTGCCCTCCCTTCATTGCAGTTATCATATGTCTTCTACATTAGGTGGACAAGATTTGTTTTGCCTCCTCTTTGAGGGAGGACTTTTATTAAGAGTGTGTGTGTGTGTGTGTGTGTGTGTTTTAGTTCTAGTGGGCTAACCCAACTGCTGAGTTGAGGGGGCAGTGATGAGTGAGATAAACCAAGTTTCTGTTCTTATGGGGCTTTCAATCTCATAGGAGAAGACAGAAAATAACAAACAAGTAAATAAATCATTTTTGAAAGTGTTGAAAGTATGAATAAAATGAAACAGGAAAATGGGCTAAAGCAGCAGGGAGAAGGAGTGTACTTTGGATGAAGTGAGCAAGGGTGGCCTCTATGAGGAAGTGGTGTGTAGGCAGAGATTTGAATGATGAGAGGGAAAGAATATTCCTGGGCAAAGAATATTGCAGGGAAAAGGAACAGCAAATGTCAGGGTTCTAAGGCAAAAAAGGAGCTCTGTTTGGGTGAGAATGAGTATCAGTGACAAATTCATTTTTGTAGCTTTCTAGATCCAGGTGCTGTTTAAGATGTTTGGAGATATACACCAGTGAAAAAATAATTTTTTTCCCTCCTATGACATTTACATTGTCAGGCTGGGGAGATGGATGGTGTTTGAGAAGGGTGGGAGGGGCAGACAGTAAGCAAGCCTATTAAATAGGATAATTATGTAGAATATTAGCTAATCAGTGATACAAGAAAAAACCATGTACGGAGGAGTTAGGAGTGTTGGGTGGTGGGCTACAATGTAATATAGTGAGGTCATGGTAGCCCTCATAAAACAAGCAAAATATTGAAGGAGCTAGGGGAGTTAACTACTTAGGTATCTAGGGGAGGAAGTTGCGAGGCATAGGTAAGAGCTAGTGCAAACTCCATAGGTAGCATTAAGCCCTGGCTTTTTCAGAAAGTCTCAGGGAATCCTGGATGAGCAGAACAGAGTGATTGGGGAAGACAAAGAGTAGCAGAAAACATATTTGGATAGGTAATAAGAGGTAAAGATAAAGTCTTTAAACCACTGTGAGTATTTCATTTTGATTAAACAAAATGAGGTACTCAATGTGTGGGGAGTAAATTAAGAGGCATCAGCTGTACTGGGAGGGGGGTTAGAGACAGGATTATTTGCCAGAAGGATAATGAACTAAGTCGAGGGACACATTCTGGCAGCTCATACATGGTGTTAGTAGAGATGGTAAGACAGTCAGATTCTGAATGTATTTTGAGGTCTTCCAGAAGTGGAGTGGGAGAGAAAGAAGAGTCCAGGATGACTCTGAGTGTTTGGTCTGGATAAGTAGGTTAGATGGGAAAGACTGTGGTTGGAGTAGGTTTGGACTGGGTCCTCACCGAGGATATGTAAAGTGAGATACATCTGTTATGCATGGTGATTATTGTTCCTTGTGTTCATGGGCAGTGTATCTCTCCTCCTGACTTAGTCTTTGTAGTATGACTGGCTTTCATGGTCAGTGGATCCTTAGGGGTAAGATGTGAGATGGATTGGGGGATTGGGATGTGCTCACAGGGTTGGACTTCTGTATTCATCATGAGAAGAGCTTCCCCTGAGTAGTTGTTGACTTTTTGACTTGGTTCCCATATAAGTAAGTGGAAGTGAAGCAGATCTGCCCAGGCTAAGTACAACTAGACCTAGAGCTTGAAGTTGCCTGCTGAGCCCACTTTAGATCTTTACACCCTGACTGACCTGCAGATCTATGGGAAGTCACTGAGTTTTGGGGCTTTCTGTTATGCAGAAGTTTTCTGGCACTAACTCACCAATAGAGCATTTAAGCAGTGAAATAGGCAGTTGTATATAAGAGTTTGAAGTTCAGAGGAAATCTGGCCTGGAGATAGAAACTTAGGAGTTATTGGCGTATTGATGGTATTTAAAACCGCAGGATGAAATGAGATCACCATGGGAGTGAATGCAGTAGAGAAGGTAACCACAGATTGCATTACTGCATCATTACAAGATTCTGGAAGAAGAGCAACAAAGCAGAGAAAACTGAAAAGGAGGAACCAGTGAGGTAGAAGGAAAGTAAGTTGCTATAAGACATTAAGTGGATCAAAAAACAATATCGAGGAGAAGGAAGTGGTAAACAGTCAGAGGTGACTACTAAGAATTGGTCATTGTATTTGGTAACCTGGGGGCTATTGTTGACTTTGATACATGTAGTTCACATATGTGGTGGAGGTAGAAGCCTGATAAGCGTGAGTTTAAATGTGAGTTAATAAAGAGAGTAATTGAAGATAGACACATAACTTTCTGGGGAATTTTGTGGAAAAGAGTATAAAAATGAAATTAAATAGTGGCCCCATCACAAAAGGAATGATAAAACAAGGTAAAGGTGTTGGGTTTTATTTTGAGTGAGGTGGGAGGTAGTTGAAGTGTTTAAGTAGTGATCGCTATCTTTTAAATATTGCTCTGGCTGTTGCAGAGGGAAGGATGTGGGGAGAGCAGTCAAGAGGTTATTTCTTTTTCTTAGAAGGGATTGTGTTGGCTTCCACTAGAATTGTAGCACTGGAGTTGTAGAAATTCATGCATAAATTTTACAAAGAGGTAATGCTATTAGAAAGATACTGTAGGATCTTTAGCATAAAGATTTTTAAAAAGTTTTTGTGATTAAATGAAAATCACAAATACACACAAGAATTACTTTTTCTAATATATTTCTAGCTGTACTTTATGAGAATAGTGACTGCTTGAAGTAGTATGTTATGTTGGTTAATTTACCAAAATTCACATTCTACCATTTTTCAAAATGATAATTTCTGTTGTCACTGGAATCATCATTCTCTCTTTCAGATTCCACTCTACTTTGAACTATTCCATTGACACTGGCCTATTTTGTTGGTAACGTTAGTGACGGTTTTTAGTATAATGTCCTTGTGTGAGTTTGTGTGCAAAATATTTTTTTTTGGGATTGGAAAAGTTTCCATGATCTTTATGTAGGATGAGGGTTAAGCAACAATGAAACAGACTCTTCTTTAGATCTTGGAGTTATATTTATATATTTACTAGAGAATTGTTCCTATAGAAGTGGTGAATAAAATATTTTGCCAACTGTGCTTTCAGTAAAGACTCTAATGATTGTCTGTGATCTGTTTTGCTGTTACACCACGTCCAGATGTTCCCATGGGAACCACTCCCAATTCATAGGAAGAGTCAAATTTAACAAACAATACAGAAAAGCCATTTACTCATCCTCTGTGTGATCCCTGAAAGAGCCAGAAATGCAGAGGAAATTAAATCACTGGAATCTCTATCTATATGGGACTATTCAGAGAAAAAACCCTCATGGTAAATAGATTTGGTAGTAGGCAAAAAAATCTCAGTGTCCCAAATCTGACAATATCAAAACCTCTTCCAACATCTGCTTCTTTGTTGGTTCAAGTACCTTCTCAAAATTTAAGTATTTTGGTGTCTTACACTTTGGCATCTTGCCACTCATTTTTATTTAACTGTTTTTGCCCTGAAAGAATTGTTTCCAAAAAAAGATTGGGATTGTAATAAAGTGAGCCTTATACATAATCTTCCCATTATGTTTAGAAAGCTAATTTTAAACCTAAATTCCACCCCTCCTTCTCTCTCTTTCCCAGTGCTTGTACAAGACTCCACTTGATCTGCACCTGACCTTCTTGACCAGGTTCATCTTCTCTCTTTTATTCTGTACTGTGAAACCATATTGGCAGGTGTCCTTGCACTTGTGGTTTATTTTTCCTGAAATACTCTCAGTAATCCCCATTCATCTTTAAGATTTCAGTTTATATGCCACTTTTTCAGAAAGCACCTCTTTGGCCCTCCAGTCTGCATTAGGTTTCCCTGTGTAGTTTCCTAATTGCATCTTGATTTTTCCATCAAAATATTTAACCTAGTTCATAATTCTGTTTTATAGATGAGTTCCTACAAAAGGTGGAGGAGTGTTATAACACTTGGTTTGCCTTTTCTCTTCCTCAGTGACAGATATTCCAAAATCATTCTCCTTAAAAGCATATATGTGAATTTCTCCATGAGGGCAGGCCAGTAGCATGGCTGTGCCAGAAGCGGTACAAATGAGCGTAAAAGCAAAATGCTTGGTATCTTTGAGAGAAAACAGAATTTCAAAGAGGTGATAGATCCTAGAACCCAGTGCTTCCATGACCCACTGGGGTCTTGGGTATTTAAAAACTCTGAGCCATAAGAAACTTTTGGAAGCTCAACTACTGACCATCTGTGATGAGCTAAGCATTCAAAAAGTTAAATTGTCTTCCATATGCCATGTGGGACATGGACAGAGATCAGCGAAAGCCATCACAGCAGTGGCTTAACCTAGGGCAGCATCCTTAAACAGTGCCACCATGTGGCCATAGTAAGCAATGGCAGTCATTGGATATCTACTCCCTGGTTGTGGATGTGCTATGACTTCCTGCCCATTATGCATGTGAGGCATGAAGAAAGAAATCGGAAGAATAAGAAATACAACTGTATATGAACCTGATTTAGAGAATAATTGGTTGCCATAGGACTGTAAGATTCATTGTAGATTTTCAATAAACGTCTTATAGAGAAGGAGATGGAAGCTAAGAGAAATCAAGTACCATATTACTGGATCACAGCATTAAGTGGTGGTAGAGTTACGATAAGAATATGTGAACCTTCTGGCCCCAGTTTTGGTGGGGCCAAATTTGGTGTGGTTGAATGAGATCGTGAGGAAGGCTGGACAAGTTGCTGTGAAGTGTATTAAGAGGTCACGGTCCATTCCCTCCTTCAGAGAGCATGTCATGGATATTCTTGGCTATTTTGGAATAGGTAAGTATATGTCTGGGGAGTACGTATTCTCTAAGTCATTTTGAGAGTCATTCAGTCATTCAGAGTCATTTTGAGAGGTAGAGTATTTCTCTACCTCCTTCTTTTTCTTTCTGCCTGTCTCTTTGAGGCATTTTTCTTCCATTACTTTGTTAGATAGATTTCTACAGAAAGAGAAGTTTTGCTTCCTGACCTGAAATTACTTACATGTGTACACATCGAAGAAAATATTTTAAAAATGAGATAAATGTAACAGCACATATTAATATAAAATGGATTATTTAAGTCTTGGTGAATAATAGAAGAAAGAATGGAGTGGGAATAATGATGGCTTCTTAGAGGAAGAGAGTTTTAAGATAGTAGATGTGAAGATAAAAGATGTCCACCCCAGAGAAAAGTGTGACAGGTTGGGGAGGTACGTGTATTTATTCGGATGAAGAGACTGACTGGGATTAGTCAGAACCAGTTGAGGAAAGGATGGCTTGGGAAGGAATTCTTGAGTCAGTGGAACACGGACTGGTGCGTGAAGATCACTAGAAGAGCTTATAAAAATGCAGACTCCTATGAGTGTAGCTGATGGCAAGGAATCTTCATAGGTGTTGCCTGTATAAACTGGGGGATTACTTCTACAAAATAACCTCAGAAAATCATGGCATAATTTCTGGCTTCACAAACTGACTTTATTGCTTACTACCTGCGTGATGTTGGATAAGCTTTTTAAGATCTAAGGCTCATGTATAAAAATTGGTTTCTCTAATGATAAAGTGAAATATCCAATCAGATATCCGGCAGCAGTGCTGGTTCAGAGGATGTATCATATAAATGCTAGTTTTATATTTTAAAATGTAGTCAATCCAGATTGTGGTAACTGATTAAGCTATCGTTTTGAATGAATGTTTTTTAGTATCTGACTTATTAACTTTTCCCTTTGGATTTTCTCAGAAATTAATAGTCTTTCATAATTAAGTGTAGAATAAATCATTGTTTCCATTTAAGAGTCATGACTGAATAAGTACACATTTACATAAAATCACTCCTAGAAATCTATGAAAATAAATGAAAAGAACCCCAAATTAGGGAGGATGATTTCATTTATACTGAAATTAGAGTCAGCCTCAAATTCATACCGTAAATTACAAGGATTAGTATTTGGATTCAATTTAGTAGAAGTTGCCAGGATTTAATTCACATGTTCTTTAATCTTGGGCATGCTGCACTACATGGGAAATGAAAATGTTTGAAGAGCTTTCTAACAGCCCTGGTAAATAGAACAGAATGGTAAGTTACACATCAAATTTTATCTTCCTGAAAATGCAGCTTAGAATAAAAAGACCAACAAAGGAGGATGTTGTTTTCCAAAAGTATTAATGTAAGAAGTTCAGATATGTTTCCAGAAGTCCGCTGTCCTTCATTATTTGTCCATTAATATTTTAGTATATACATACTCAGTGTTTCTTAAAATACATTTCATAAATAATAAAGAATTAAAAGCTTTTATTTAACAATTTCTTACCATGCAATTGTGGTTGTGGTCTTAATAACTACTAAAAGAATTATGAAGGACAAACTGAGCTGTTGTACCAAAGACAACCATCAGAAATGTTTGCTTCTTAGATGAAAATGGCTGGACAAATCCTCATCTTTTCTATCCCACACATGAAAAGAGCCTAAATTCTTGGTAAAGTGACTTATCATTGATACAGGGAAGTGAAAATGTCTGTGCCAGCAGGGACCACAAAGAGCATCAGATAATCTATATATGAGAATCAGACTAGTTATAGAATCTATCAGTGGTCGAGTCTGCAAAGGCTGGTAATGCTGCAGAGAAGTTATGTGTGGCAGGTCAGTGCCAGTCCATTCTTGCCATTTGGGAACTAGAGGGAGTTGTTTCTAGATGTTAGGTTTTCAACAGAAGCAAGACAGCCATTGGCCTTTGTTCATTTGATTGTTTATGAAGGGGTTAAATCTCCAGATTTAAAAAATATAGGCAACCAGCCAACCATTCTTTTTATTTATTTGTTTTTTTAAAAAATTATTTGAGAGAGAGAGAGAGAGAGAGAGAGAGAATATGCGCACATGAATAAACAGAGGCAGGGGGATGGAGAGACAGAGAGAGAGAGAGAGAGAGAAGCAGGCTCCCTGCTAAGCTGGGAGCCAGACTCTGGGCTCCTTCCCGGAACCCTGCGATCATGGCCTGAGCAGAAGGCAGACACCACTGACTGAGCCACCCAGCAGCCTCCCTATATTCTTTTTAAAACCTAAGTCATTACAGATAGCACTATGTAGGCTAGATAGGACATTTCTGTGAGCTAGATTTGGCCCAAGGGCTTTCAGTTCACAGCCTCTGAAGCCTAACATAGGATGTGGGAATCCCAAGAGGCAGAGGGTAAGGTAGGGATGACTTTTCAGATCACAGTCAGCAATCCTGGATCAAGCCCTACAAAATTTCCTGGAGTGCTGATTGACTATCTTAGCACAAGACAAAATCTGAAAGGGAAATGGTCGTGTAAGATTGATGCACCAGAATTGATATTTTAACAAGGATCTTTCCACTAAGACTTCTGCTCCTCAGTATAAAATCACAGCTTTCATGAGTTGGAACGTTATTTTTTTTTTGTAATTTAAAAGAAAATAGTAATTTTCAGCATGTCCCCAAAGTTTGCCATATCTATGCCTTAACACTTCCTTATGAACTTTCTTAATATTAAGAAAATTAAATATCAAAGCAGAACACAAAATCATTAGGCATACTTTGCCACCTCTTGTCCTGACCTATCTTAGGTTCCTAATGAAGCTTTTCCTATGGTGATACAAGCCAGTTTTACCTGAGATTTGGGAAATTGCAGGGGTCTTGGAGAAGTAGAAACTGATACAAAAGGCATCAGAAAGTTGGTTTTGAGACTGTCCTCATGAAAGGTATCCAATTTCTCTGCCCTGTGGATTTCATATTAAATGGATTATCTATCTGCCAGGAACTTTTCAACCTTCCCCCTTCACTGCCTTTCTCTGAGGACTATTGAAGCATTCTGTTTTGTGATATGAGCCATTTTTTTGCAGGTGATTTGTAGAATATGAGATTAAAGCCATTAAAATACTCTATTTTATTTTTAAAGCAGTGTTTGAATGGATTATGTTTGCCCCACTATGATCTTTTTCTTATCTGAACAATAATAAGGTCAGTTTGACAGCCTTTTTTTTTTTTTTTTAAACATTTAGATTAATCCTTTGACAAACCTTTGCCCACATTTATGTTTAACCTTGGACCACCTGTCTTGACTGAAACATGATTTGCAAATTAGGAAATGTCTATTTCTTTTTCATTGTTATTGAACTTCAAAGCTCACCGAGGCTCTTTTTTTTCTTTGCTTTTTCCTCTATTTTTCTAATTTATTATGCTCATTTTGATAACATTATTGGAAAATAATAGTCTAGCTAAATTCTTAGTTTATGTTTTGTTTATGGAGAAGCTAAAGTATGATGGGAAGGAGATGTTACTAAATTGTAATTTAAAATTTTGATTATTTAGGGGCGCCTGGCTGGCTTAGTGAGTAGAGCATGCAACTCTTGATCTCAGTGCTGTGAGTTGAGCCTCATGTTGGGTGTAGAGATTACTTAAAAATAAAATCGTTAAAAAAAGAAATTTTTATCATTAAAAAATCAGTGTCATGGTGTTCCATCTGTGGCTCTATAGATATAGGTTCTGTTGATTGTTAGAGGCAGAGCACAATTTGGTAGTCAGTTGGTCTAAAACCATTGTTTTACTGAAAAGGTGACTGTGAAGCAAGGAGAGGTATCTTGGCCAAGGCCATATAAATGCTAGTGTTGGAAACAGGAGATAGCATTGTGTAGTGGCTAAGAGCTTAGAATATGAAGATAGGCAAACTCAGTTTGTGTCCTGGTTCGCTGACCAAATATTGATTATCTTGTTATGACTTCAGGCAAGCCAGTAACTTTTCTGAGCCCCAGTTTCAATAATTTTGAAATGGAAATAACAATGGTATTCACTTCAGAGGGTTGTGATAAAGAGTAAGGGGTAGAATCCATGCCAGCTGCTTGACATAGTGCCTAGCCCATAGCAAATCTTCATTGAGATGTTATTATTGTCACTATATCCTCAATATTCTGATCAACAGCCCAGGTTGATTTTATCTCCCAGTTCTAAGAATGCTTCTAAACACAGTAAAGGTTTTCTTGAGGCCTTTTGAACATCCTCAGCAGAAGCTTGATGTGTGTTGTCATTTGTTGAGGGTGTCTTATGTGGTTCAGCAATATATATGGATGTATACTATTAAGTTTGTATCTCCCAATTTCCATTTTTCACATTTAATTAATAAATTCAGTAAGTATGTATTGAGCACCTTCCTCTGAGTATACAATTCTGTGCTAATTCTTGAGTGCTAATACTTGTGAATAATAGGGCACAACAGCTATCCTTGTAGAGCTCTGTTCTGGGGGTGAGAATAGATTATAAAAAGTTCTACTTTTGCTTATTTATGGTTGTGGTAAATAATAAAAATGACTATCCAGTACTATGAGTGAGTAAAAGATCAACATGGAGGCCTATAGAGTGAATAGATCTTAAGTAGGTGTTTGGGCAGAAAGATTTGTATTTTGAAGAGATGATGCAGAGGTGCAGGGAGAGAAAAACATTGTATTTCTAGGAATGGATAGAAATTCACTGTGGCTGAAGCAAGTAGATGCTGGAGGTTGAAACCAGAGTGGAAGGGGCCTGGATTATGAATCTTTAGGCTGCATTAAGTGAATTTGTTATGAGAAAATGGAAGGTTATTGGAAGATTATAAGCATAAAATATCATGACCAGAAATTTTTTAAATACCATTTTGGCACTCATAAAGAATGGGTTGAGGGAAGAAGATGAAGAACAGAGAGCTATTTGGGATAGAGGGTAGCTTGAAAGAGGTGGGGAGAGCGTGGGTGGAGAGAGATATGAGAGATGCACAGAAGGTACAGTGAAGGACCTAGGTGTGTGATTGACGTGTTGGCAGTGGTGGGAAGAGGCACCAAGAATGACTCCATGTCAGTCTTGAGCTCCAGATTAGGAATGTTAATATGTGATCAGAATTTTTCCAGAGCAGCCAAAGCATAAAAGAGTTCTGGGTTTTGGCACAAAAACTGATTGAAATGATGCACTGCACTATAGAGAGTGAGTAGGAAAAATGCAGTCTTCCTGTGTGTTTCTCATCTAATCTTACACTGCTCTCACACTCCTGATACTTCTGATGCTAGATATGTGGGGCTTTTTCCCACACCAGGCAGTTATCTGTGACATCACTGGAATGTCCTCCATTTCAATGCTGACACCAACCAGAGTCAGCACAGACCCCATAGGTCAGCACAGACCCCAGTTCTGCAAGACTGCCCCCAACATTGACACCAAATGCAAGGAGTAGATCCCCAGATACCTACAATTTCTGTCCAATTTGGTATAATTCACAGGTTCCCATGGCTCCCACTTCCTTGGACTTGGTCATTTTTTGGAGTAGCTCACAGAACTCAAGGACATACTTACTTATATTTATCTGTTTGTTATACAGTAAAGGATATGATAAAGGTATAGATGAACAGGTAGATGAAGAAGAACACAGGTCAAAGTCTGGACGGGTCCTGAGTGCAGGAGCTTCTTTCCCCATGGAATTGAGGTGTACCACTCTCCCAGCCCTGGGATGTGTTCACTGACATAGAAGTTCTCCAAAACCCTGTACTTTTGGGTTTTGCATGGGGAGGCTTCATCTTGTAGACATGCTCAAACATTCAGTGAATCTCCAGACCCTCTTCCCATTTCTGATGTTAGGGATTGGGGGTGAAAGTTCCAAGTTTCTAATCATGGTCTTGTCTTTCTGGTGACCCTCACTTAGGAGCTATTCATTAGACTACCAAGAAATGCCTCATTAGTTTAGAAAAAAAAAAAAGACACTCCTATGACCTAGGAAATTCCAAGGGATTTAGGACCGCTGTGTCAGGAACCAGGTTGAAAGACCAAACATTAGAACAAAAAATGCTTCCACTACTCTTATCACTTAGGAAATTATAAAGGTTATAACAGATCTGTGCTAGAAACCAAATGTATATTTGGTCCAAATGTATATTTCTTATAAAAAAGAAGTCCAAATGTATATTTCTTATAAAAAGATCACAGTCTCACAGAGAGGGAAGTGGAAAGAAGACTCTAAGTCATGATTACAATAGAAGACATTCCTATTTCACATATGTTAAGCATAAGACCATCAAATATAAAAGAGTTAATTTGGTAAGGTTGTGTGAATTGTGAAGTGTGTATGTTAATCAGAATTGAGGCATTTTTGTTTCTTGTTGTTTTGATGAGTATGGTATTCTTCATTGACAGTAATCCTGGAAACTACTTAAGTCAAATAAATTAATCACTTTTTAATAGAAACTTGGAATAGTCTGTCTCAGTTCTGTGGTATAAATTGATTTGATGAGAATTTTGCATCTGAAACTAGGCTAAAACCACTGCTGTTTGTACATAAGATATTGATCTTACATCTTTTACCAGTGTCTCAAATACTTTATTTTTTATTTAGTTTTATTCTTTTTCAATGAGAACCTGAGTTTCAGACAAAATGTAGTGTAGATGTGAATGAGGGCAAATAAAATACCACATAATTTAGTGTAGTTTTCTTATATGTATTTTACTCATTTCAGCATATTATAATTGAACTTGGTTTGCCTTGTTCACTGCCTTGAGGTTCTTATCTGATCAAGAATTAAGTATTTTGTGTTCAGAATTCTGTTCATTGTCTTGAAAAATATTCATTTTTAATGTTCACATATTATATACATGTATGTCTGTTGAATTTTTTTTAAGATTTTATTCATTCATGAGAGACAGAGAAAGAGAGAGAGAGAGAGAGAGAGAGAGAGAGGCACAGACACAGGCAGAGGGAGAAGTAGGCTCCTTGCAGGTAGCCTGACGTGGGACTCGATCCCGCGTCTCCAGGATCACACCCTGGGCCGAAGGCAGGTGCTAAACCTGCTGAGCCACCCAGGCTGCCCTGTCTGTTGAATTTTTTAAAAAAATTAAAATCCCTTCACTGTGACGATATTTGGGCATAAGACCATGATGGCACTTAATCAGTTTTTTTTTTGTTTGGTTTTGCTTTGTTTTGTACTTTCTTTCCTCAGCTTTCCCCACTGCATAATATAATAAGGAAAAGTATGCCCCACAACTGGGAAATCATTAAGGGTCCCTTTCTACTTGATATCTTGAGGTCTGCCCCAACTCTACCATTCATGCAAAAAAAGAGGTGTGGGTGAGCTTTTGTGACATGTTTGATGACTCCATAGCATTTGCCAAACTTAGGGAATGGAGAAAGGTTCTCTTGCTATCTACTGGCCATGTGACCTATCACAGTTCATATCACATTTGTTTTTGAGAAAGTTTGAAGCTATGTATAGGAGAGGACTAAAACTATATACCAATTGAAGTTTCCAGTCATACACAAGGACATATTGCATTTATCAAACAAAAGCAGCCATGGAAAAAAAATAGGGATACATTAAAAATTAAGCAGAGAGAGAGAGAGAGAGAGAGAGAAAGAGAGAGACATTGGTAGGGAAAAAACACAAATCATCCACCTTAGTAAAAACAGCAAGGATATTATTAGAAACCAAATTAATTAAGGGGAGTCTGGCAAAATGAGTATAACTACAAGTAAAAGGAATTTATAAAAGAGATGAAACATGCAAGGTAGTTTCTGGGGCTCATCTCATAGCTAATGGTAGGTGTTTTAGAAATAGAGAACATATATGAGGAAGTAAGACAAATTCATAGATTACCATTTCCCCTAAATGGAACTAATTCTTAAATCCTTCACATTAAATGAACTCACCACAGGCTGGTGAAGATTAATGAAGATTAATGAAAATACGTTTAGACATACCATGGTGAAAATTTTGAATTCCAAGGATAAAGAAAAATTGACACACAAAAAATAGGTTATTTACAAAGAAACGAGAATTTGTGACATAATTTCTCATCTGTAATGCAAAATGCTGAAGGACAGTGAAACATAACTCTTAGTAAAAAGAATTACAACCTTAGTATTCTTTAATCAGACACTCTTTGCTCATATCGGAAGGGAAGATACATTTTGATACATGAAAGGACTCAGAGTATTCTACAAATGTATTCCTAAAGTGGGAGCAGGGGGAGAGGGAGGACAAAGGGAAAGAGAAAGAGAAAAAGGAAAAGAAAAAAAGAGGGGAGGGAAAATGTAATGAAGTATTATATTCAAACTAAAAATGAGTCAATATGTCATGAATGAGGAAGACATGATATAATGGTCACAAATGCTGCCCTGGGCTGCTGCATTAAAATCACCTAATCAGACTTGTAATGCTTTCTTAGAGTCCAAAAAGATAGGGATAAAATATGTAAACCTTAGATGGAGCCTGGCAGTCTATATTTTTAATAAATTCCCCCAAGTGATTTAACACCCAGCCAATACTCAACCTGTGAGTATTGAGTTCAGTAAATTACATAGCACAGTTATTGTTGATAACGTAGTCATGAAATGTTAATGTAATGGTTTAGAAAAGATATCTAGGTACAAAGAATATAATGTACTTTTTTCCCTAAAACTAAAATCCTGTTTTATTTCAGAAGTAGACAGTGTGTACAAGTTACAGTGAGAAGAGGCATGTAGCCTGAAGGGATCACCAAAGGAACAGAAGCCTTAAATGCCAATATTGTTCTTGAAGGGGGAACTCTTAGAGATGGTTTAATTATTGAGCATTGATATATTGTATATGCTTATATATTTTAAGACAACTAAATATAGTAGAGATAAGATGAAGGGATCCATATGGTTAGAGAATGGAAAATAATAAGGAGAAAAGGAAATCGTTGACAATATAGTAAAAATTTTGGGAAAGAAAATATAAACACAAAAGCTAAAATAAAGTAATGGAATATATGCAAGTTATATTCCAGTGGTTAAGTTAAATCTTAATTACAAAACAGATATTCTTATATGAGGTAAAAAACATAAAGAAAACATTAAAAATATTAAAAAAAACATGAAAGAAAATGGCACCGAAACAATCAGGTTATTCACAGTTATATTTCTAGCACTTAGCATGATTTAAGTATGTGGTTCAAAAATGGCTGTCAACTCATGGAATGAATGGATGTGCAAAGAGATAAGAGCCTTCTACCACTATCACCACCACCACCACCAAAAATTTGTAGTTAATTATACCAATATCAAAGTCCACTACAAAGTAAAAATATGAGCTGGCACACATGAATATTTTAAATCCAGCCATTAAACAAGATATAGTAGAATTAAATCTTTATGCACTGGAAAACATGCATTAAAGTATGATGAATTTGAAACTTAAAAATCCATGGAAAAATTAACGTAAGTGCTACCAGTCTGGGAAACTGGGGAATTTTAATACATCTCCTAGAAGTGTACTAAAGAAGTTCAAAATAAATAATGTAATGTTTTCTCCAATATTAAGCTCATACTTCTTTGAAAACATAAACTTCTACCTTTTCTAATATCAATCCTATTTTAAAATAAAACCAATTTGGTGACTAAAAATAAACTAAAGCATGTGCATCTGGATGGCTCAATTGGTTGAGCATCTGACTCTTGGTTTTGGCTCACATCATGATCTCAGGGTCTTGGGACTGAGCCCTGTGAAGGAAGGGAGTTGGCTTGAAGATTCTCTCTTTTGCCTCTCCCTCCACTCCTGTGCACTCTTTCTTTCTCTCTTACTCTCAGATAAATAAATAAATCTTTAAAAAATACCGGAAAATAAAGTATTACAGTAAAACACTTATTTACACATCCCTCTTCATCTGTTTGTTATGATTTTTTGGGTTATTGTAGTATGTGCTATTTCTGCTTTCTCATTTGAAGATCCCTGATTTGAATATTACAATTTAATTAAGGTTTATTTGAAAGGTATAACATTTGAAAGTTATATACTAAAATGTAGCCTATACATTCTTTAAAAAGTATTCATGTAATGTTTATGAAAGTTGGTCATATAATAGATTTAAAGGGATTTTAACATTTAGAAATTTTAAAATATTGCTTATTATATTCTCTAATTAGAGGGCAATAGGACTATAAGTTAACAAGTAGTAAAAGTGAAATTGTGGAATTACTTGGAAATTAAAAGAAAAAAGACAACTTCTGAATGGCTCTTGGTTTAAAGACGAATCCTAACTAAAATTTTGATTATCTTAAAAAAGGAAAAAGACTGGGACCCCTGGGTGGCTCAGCAGTTTAGCGCCAGCCTTCAGGGGTCCTGGGATCCTGGGATCAGGTCCCATGTACCGGTCCCGTGCACCGCGTCAGGCTCCCCACAGGGAGCCTGCTTCTCCCTCTGCCTGTGTCTCTGCTTCTCTCTCTCTCTCTCTCTCTGTCTCTCATGAATAAATAAATAAAATCTTAAAAAAAAAGAAAAAGAAAAACCAAAAGTACTGAAAATACTCAGTATTCTGATATGTGGTCAGCTGTTTATACATAGATTTTTAAATGAACATTATTGCATTTTTAAAATATTAAGTATTAAAATTAAGTAAACAAAATATTTAATTTATGAAGTTTTGAGAAAACATTACAAAAAGGAGACATTAGTAATATAAAAAGCAAAAATTAGTGAATTGCTTACCTACAAAATATATAGAATTAAAAATTGCCCATGTTTTGAAAATACTGGTAAAATCAATAAAACTTTGTCATATCAGGTTGAGAAGTCCACAAATATGTAATATTAAAATATAAAGTGGATAGGACCTTAGATGTAGAACACATTTTCAAAATCATCAGTGATTTAAAAAACAAACAAAATCATCAGTGATTTTACGGATGTATATATGTAGACAGAATTGACAATTTTCTTTGAGAAAACTGTACCAATTTTTTTTTCAGGAAAAGAAAAATTTCCAATTAAATGAATTACCAATGTGGGGGTGAGGGAACGAAAAATATTGTCTTAGATTTACCTGTAGTTCCACAAAAATACACAGAATCACATGGCTTTGTAGTTAAGTGCAAGAAACAAAACAGATGAACATAGGCAAGGTGGGGAAAAAGAGAGTGGCAAACCATACCGGACTCTTAACTACAAAGAACAAACTGAGGGCTGATGGAGGGGAGGTAGGCAGGGGGATGGGTTAAAACAATGATATTGGTTTTAGGAATAGAATTTAGTGATTCATAACTTACATTTAACACCCAGTGCTCATCACAGACGCTCTCTTTAATAACTATCACTATATATTAACTTGAATTTAAACAAAATCTTGAAACAGAACAGTTCAGGAAACAAATCATCACTAAGTGATTTTAAATGTTTCAGAACATTTTTCTATCTCATTTAAAGTTCATGTTTTGAGAATCCAATGTAAATATTTAATTTGAGAAAGGCTGCACCGGTTAGCAACAATAAAATGTAGACCATTTTCCTTATGATAAGCAATATTAGTGAATCAAAGTTATTATATTAAAAGAATAATATAAACTTTTCAAGTGTATTCTAAAAATGTATGAAGAGTTCAGAGTTCAGTATTTAGAAGTTTGTTAATATCATTAAAATCCATTAAAAAGACAAATAATAAGTTCCATATTATTATTTTGATAGAGGTTTAAAGACGTTTAATAAAATTGAACAGACATTCCAAATAAAGCTCTTAGTAAACTAGAAAAAATAAAATGTGTTACCAAGATTACAATTGAGGATATTTATGAAAAATAGTAAACATGACAGTTTATTGTAAACGCTAAAAGCATTCCAGTTCAAAATTAAAAAGAGGACAGAAATGCCTTTTATCAGTGCTTAGTCAGTAATGCTGTGAAGGTTGTAGAAAGTCAAATGAAAACAACATTAAGAATAAATAATGGGAAAGGACATGTTACTACTATTTTCAGATGATATATTTGTGTTATACAACAAAAGTTTTACAAGTACTTAAAAACTTGAAGAACTACTGAGTTTAAAAATACAGTTAGATAAAATAAAACTAGTAGCTTATAACAGAAATGCAAAGGAAGCACTATTCAAAGGAAAAACAAATTAAAAAATAGAAATAAAATTAATGGGAAATGTTCAAGACCTACATGAAGAAAAGTATTACCATTCATTAAATAATATAAAATGAATGCATGGTTGACAAAGTATACCATCCTCTTAAAATCAAAAGATCTATCCTTCTAAAGATGTCAGTTGTGTGCAAATTAATACATAAATTTATTGAAGTCCAAATAAAAATCCCAACAGATTTTATTTTTCTACTTGGATGTAGGGTAGGCAGGACTTAAACAATGAATCAAAATTTGATCTGGAGGAAAAATGGCTAGAAATGTATAGGGTATTTTTTTTAAGAAATTTATCTTATTTTTATTTATTTATGATGTCACACAGAGAGAGAGAGAGAGAGAGAGAGAGAGAGAGGCAGAGACACAGGCAGAGGGAGAAGCAGGCTCCATGCACCAGGAGCCCAACGTGGGATTCGATTCCGGGTCTCCAGGATCACGCCCTGGGCCAAAGGTAGGCGCCAAACCGCTGCGCCACCCAGGGATCCCCTGTATAGGGTATTTCAAAACAAAACATTGTAAAAGAGGGGATGGAAGACTTTATTAGGTATAAAAGTGAATAAAAATACCAAATAGTTAAAAAAAAACTGTATAGTAAAAAAATTGTGCAGATATAGATGAATAGAAACAGAGCAAATTATAGTTAGAAATTTAAGAGTTTATTAAATATGTCAAATAAAATGAATAGTAGTATGGATTAAAACAAATATTACTAAATATTATTAAAGTCCATTTGTTTATTGGATCAAGACTCTAGGGCATCTGGGTGGTCCAGTGGTTGAGCTGCCTTGAGCTCAGGGCCTGATTCCAGTGTCCTGGGATCAAGTCTGGTATCAGGTTCCCCCTACAGGGAGCCTGGGTCTTCCTCTGCCTGTGTCTCTGCCTTTTTTTCTCTCTCTCATGAATAGATGGATGGAATCTTAAAAAAAAAAAAAAAAAAAAGACTCCAAACAAAAAAATTTACATTAGCCTGAAATTTAAATATAAAAATAATCACACACTACTACATGAAAGTATAAAATATTTTTCACTTTTGGGGAGAAACCTCCTTAGCATGATCCAAATCTAAGAACTGTAAAAGAGGAAAAAGATGTTAGGTTTTATTAAAAACTTAAATCCTATAAGATAGACATTCCCCAATAGATACAAAATACGGTTCTGATTGCATGTAGGGACCAAAAGAAAAAAATGGCAAAGTTTGAAGTTTTAAGCTGATGTGGCAGGTATCATTGACATTACAGATCCGAATGACTCTCAGTGATCTGTTTATTGGTAGGTTGTGTTTGTGCTGATATGAGTCATCATGAAAATGATTGGTTTGTTTGGATGTCTAAATTGGGGCTTTCAGTTAATCAGAACAGTGGTTAAAATTCTCAATGATTAGCATTAAAACAAAAGAGAACATAAATACAGTTGAGTACTTTGCCAGACTCATCAAATAGGATGGGCTAAGAACTTCTAATGAGGATGCTGTGATCAACTGAGCAAACAGACCATTTGGCTTGAACAGAAATGTCAACATAGGCATACTCTACTAACTTGCTGATTAGGGATAGTTCTAGCTGGTTGATGGATTTTAGCCAAGGCACAGAATGGTGGGAACCTAGTGCAGAAAACCCTTCAGGAATCTGAATGATCAATTATTTTTCATCTCGTAACCTAACCATGGTTTCCTTTATTTTTGCTTTCTAAATTTATTGGGTATTTCTTAAGATATATAGTTTAGGAGATGTGTATTTAAAAGTCAGTTTAAATGTAAAATGAAGAAACTATACTAGCACTAATAATGCAAGAAAAAAACATCATGGCAAGGTCAATAACCTGAAATTGGACCCTTCTCTGAATTTCAAGAATATATTGAGAAATAATTTTTGTGTTAAATAGAAGGCAATAGGAAATCAGCAAAGAGTTACCTGTATAGGTAGCACCCAAGAAACCTGCAGTCATATAGAGATGAATGTAAGAGTATGAATTTTTAAAAATCACTTTCAGGAGTCAGAGGGATTTTTTTTTTCATGAACACCACTACATATCCATTTCCAAGTTGCATGTCAGACAGTCATATAAATATACATAAAAGCATGTCAGCTTTTATACATAAAAGCATGTCATATAAATATAGATAAAAGCAGAATTGTGGTGGTTAGTAATTCTTTATTTTTTAAATTTTAATTAATTTTTTGGTAGTAATTCTAGGGTGTATATCCATTTAGGAATCATGAAAATAGAAAGTTTAAAGCAAAAATGGCCAAAACTGAGTGTTTTTTTTTTTTCAAGAGAGCTCTAAAGTCAGATATACAGGTGGAAGTGTATAGTTTCATCACTGTATCATTTTCATTACAGAAAGGAATTCAGCATTATCAGTGTAGTTTTCACAGACTTTATTGGTTTGGGAAGGATAACTATTAAATGTTATAATAACCTTCTACTTGGTTTCACTTCATCTAGTGTCTTCTGTCCATGATCCATTGGAAATACTGAGATTCATGTATCTCAGTATTTGTCATGTCATGCCTCATATAAATCATGAGGCATTTGTCTCCCTGAAGTACCTCTTGGATGGTTTTGCTCCTCTGATCACACATCTTTAGTGGCCACTTTATGAATTCCTCCTCACATCTGAATTCTTCAGTCTTCCTCTGCTGTCTGTTCCAAATCTACTTTTCAATAGTTCCCATATACTCTTGTGTGTATTTAGTTTTATCTTAATATGCTCAATCAGTCAGGTTTTCCAGAGAAACAAAACCAGTAGGATTGTGTGTGTGTATCTGTGTGTGCAGAACAGATTGACAGGCTAGATAGTCAGGCTGGAGTTGATGTTACAGTTTTGAGTCTGAAATCTGTAGGGCAAAGTAGCTGGGTGGAAACACAGAATTTCTATGTTATAGTCTTGAAGAATTCCTTTTTTCAAACAAAATCTCAGATTTTGCTGTAAGATCTTCAGTTGTTTGGATGAGGCCCACCTATGTTATGGAGGGTAATCATTACTTAAACTGTTTATATATGTTAATCACATCTACAAAATGCTTTCACAGCCATATCAAGACTACTGTTTGGCCAAACAGCTGGTCATCATAGCCCAGCAAGGTTGATACATAAAAGCTTATCATATATGCCATGATTTTTCTTTTTCATATTTTCTGTCTTATATGTCCTTACTTAACATTCCTAAACTTTAATACCCTTAATCCCTAGCTCACTTTCTTCCTCTATTACGAAGCCATTACTGTTTACTTCAGCTAAGAATGATATAACTAAGACCTGTGACATTTCTGTAGGAGGATGTACTACTTTTATAGCATGCATTTCATGTTGCCTGGTATTGAATATATTTGTGTAAGGCTTTTATACTGTAAGAGAGCTTTGAATTTCTCAAGGGCCAAGGTGCTAACACATAGATGTTTGCATTTAATTTACTATATTATACGTTGTTCTACTCAAAGATTCTTATAATTTTTCGCTTTTCTAAAGTGCCAGGGTACTATTCTGAGCCATTCTTAACCTAAAAGAATTTTAGCATACAGTGGGAGTGTGGTATATCATAGTGTTTCACAAAGTTTGGTAGGCATTCTGTAACAGAATATAGTATTTATAATAATACATTCATGTTAACTTTGATGTAGAAGAAATATAATTAGCATCAAACTAATAAATTCTCAGGTATGAATGTTTAGAATGAGGTTAAAACAGAGAACTGTGTTAGGGTTGAGTTAATTGTTAAATAATAGGGGGTCCGTATGTAAGTACAGCAACATTATGAAGTAGTATGTGAAGCAATTAGGTTCGTGAAGTATTAGTGTCATGTAATCCTGGACTGAAAATGAAGAGATCTGACATTATTTAGCTCTCTCACACTGCGTGATCTCTAAGGCATTTTACCTCTCTCATCCTCTGTATTTCTTTTTTGTAGAGGAAGTTCCATCAATTTAACTTTCAACTCTAAAACTATAATTTTTTACTTAGATCCCTTTAAATAAGCAATGCAGATCATAATACAGATGGTGCATGTAGGGAGAAGATCTCTGACTGGAAGATTAACCCCAAATAAGCTGTGTGTATATTGAATGAAATAGGACCAAAAAATTTGCTAACAGCAGGCACAGGGCATCTTTTAGCTTAGAAGTAAAACAAGTAGATTTATGATCTAATCTTACTTATTCTGTGACATTATTCTGTTAAATGAATGTCCCTGATCTTCCTGCCATCCTACTCCTATTTCTAATGTGCTCATAGTATTCGAAGGTAATCATGATCATTTGCAATTATAAATGTCCTGTTATCAATTAATTTGCAGTTCACCAGTAACCATCTGATTATCCCTAACAAAGCTGCAAAGGCATGGTAATTACATTGAAAGTAATTATCATGTAATTGTGCATAATTATTTGTACCTTATTAAGTGATCACATGATTAAAATATTTCTGGTCAAATACAAATTATCTGTGGGACTAAATTTTTTTATTTTTGAAAAGAAGAAGGTTTTCTTACTGGTCTTGTCTTTTGTAGATAAGGTTGAGCCATCAAACTGACATTTCCAAATTACCCCAAATAGGATGAATTGATAAGGAGAGGCAAAAGTTAGATTTCATTAATGGGATTCCTTATACATCCAATGAAATTGAGACAATAAATTTCAACTTTCAGCATGGATAAATGCGTTCCTTCCCATAACTATAACAAAAAATATTACCCTATTAAGAGTATATACTATGAAGATCATTGAGGACAAGGTGTTTTTCATGTTCAACAGCACCATTAGCAATTTTACACTGAACTTTCATTTTTTTCACAATATTTTTTCTTCAGAACTTTTATTATTCACCTACTCATACTCAGTGCTTTTGTTTTAATTTTCAAAAGCTTTATTTAGAGTGAGATGACTACATGTATGATTGTGAAAGCAGTTCCTAAATTGGTGCATTTAGACATCCATAAAGATATAACTATTTATATCAGCATGGTCCTTTAGAAATAGTATGTGAGCCACATATCCAATTCAAATTTTTCTGGTAGCCACATAAAAAAGCAGCAAGAAGCAGGTAAAATTAATTTTAGTCATATATTTTATTTAAAACAATCATTAACTCAAATACGTTCAATGTAAAAATTATTAATGAATTGTTACTTTTTTTGTACTAAGTCTTTGGAATCTGATATGCATTTTACTTAAAGCACATTTCAATTCAGATTAGTCACATTTTGGAAATGATGGAGCATGACTTTTTGACTAGGTCATTAAAGATATTGGAGCTTTTGCTTTGTTCTTTCGTGGATCACTTGCCCTGGGGGAAGCCAAAGGCCATATGGAGCCTTAAGGATGCTCATGCAAGCCCATGGAGATGTCTACATGATAGAGAACTAAAATGCTGCCAAAGCCAGCATCAACTTGTTGGTCATGTGAGTAAATGATCTTGAAGGCAGATCCTCTTATCTAAGCCAAGCCTTAAGGTGCCTCTCTGGATAACCTCTTGACTGTAACCTACAGAACCATGTAGCTAAACTGCTTCCAAATTTCTGACCCACAGAAATTCCGTGACATAATAAATGTTTATTGTTGTTTTAAGCCCCCCTCCATGTTTAGGTACGTTTCAGTTGCTCAATAGCCACATAGAGCTTGTAGCTACTGAAATAATAGTGTAGGTATATTAATTATATCGATCATATATACATGATAGAAATATGAGTCATAATGTATAGTTTATTTTCTTACAGGTTTTCAGACGAGATCGGGTACGGTACGTTCAGGGTGGTATGGCCGTAGACTCTTACAGGTTTTCTTATAGGTTTCTTATAGTTTGTTTTCTTTATAGGTTTTCTATCAATTTATATTTCATACTCTGGTAAAAAATATGTTTAGCCTAAACAAACCTCTACTTTGTTATATTAAAAAGTTTGCGAAGGATAGGGGTATGACCAACATTTATGAACTGCTTTACTAGGTCATATATGATGCTTAATACCTTTACATTTATTACCTGACTTAATCCTCATATAGTCCAAAAAGTTAAATTGTGTATCCTTACATTACAGATTAGTAAAGTTGAGGCTCAGAAAATTTCACCTTATCAAAGTTGTACAGTGAATAGTGAGCTATGATCCAAACTTACCTCTCTTTGACAAGTTTTGTCTCATGCTTTTCAAATAAATACGTATTTTGGGTCCACTTGCTCATTTGGTGGTCCTAGCAAGAAGATTTTGAATGACCCAGACTTCCCTAAATACTGTGTAATAGACTTGATTAGAAGAGACTTTCTTAGAATTATGATTTGATTGTTAGGGTTATTCTTGACCTTCCTTAACCATTGAATTAAGTTCCCAATTCAATTTCTTGAATTGGACTCTCCTGATAGCAAGCCCTGGCAAACTTATCTCCAATACAGCATAAATTGTCTTTTGATGGCATTTTAACTGAAAGTTTGTTGACTATCACACACACTCATAGAAAGCTTACCTTTGGGGATAACTCAGTGATTGACAGCAATGCCTTAGCAACCATCTGATTGTAGTTATAGAGGAAATTTACCTTGGATTGAAGAATCACATGCCATTGTGATTGACAGAGTCTGTAAGACAATCAAGGTCAAACCCAGAGTGAATTGAGTATGTGGCTATAAGCATTGACAGATAAGTCATGTGTCAAATATTGCCTAGCCATCTGGTTACTGCTCATGATTAGGCTGGACTCATTGTGTTAATGTTTTATTGAAGGCAAGTACATGGGAAAGTGTTTGTTTTCAGTTTATCAGTGAAAAATGTTTTATCTGCAACACAAAATGGCTCTGCTTAAAGTGAACCTGAAAATCCATCGGCTGTAATGACTCCAGCATGACCTTCTAAAAGTTTTATTTGGAAAATTGTCATAACTATATTATAAAATATTTTTTCATTATTTTAAAGGGATTGATGCATTATTGAAAAAATATATTAGGTATTGAAAATGGCATTCAAATTTGAATTGGTGCCTAATTTCTTAAATAGTAATAGAAAACAAACTTGGCCACCTCAGGGGTTTTAGAAGACCCCAGATATTTAAAGACTATTAGCTAATCCATATATTAGATGTGTGGGTAGTAAAAGGTGATGGGGTGTCACTACAAAGAGGAAGAAAACACAGGGATGAAGTCGAATGTCCCTTGACATATTTATTTAGAATGGGATTCCCAGTCTACTGACTATTAATCCAGTGTTATTTCCTCCTATATATAACTTTGCTTTGTAAGTTAAGTTTTAAATACAGTGGCTGATTGGTTTAAAATTAATGTTGGAAAAGCCAAAGTTGCTTTTAATCTCTAATGGATTAGTAATTACCTTTCTGTTTTTAACAGTTGTCCTTCTGACTGAACTATCAAAACAAGTGTTCTGTTGTTCACAGCTTGAGTGAACAAATGTGGGCTAACCAAACATAAATTTTAGGAGAAGGTAGCACCAGCACCAATTTTGGTGGTTTGGTAGTTACATTTCCATATACAAATTAGAACACTACATAAGCAAATAATATGAACCAATTTCAATTGGTGTTCCTTGTGTCTTTGCTCGTTCCCCTCCAAGAATAGGTATTGAATGCCTCTAGGCATTTACAGTAACCACAGCAAATCCATTCCAACAATGAATAGAGTCTTGAGATAACAATATAATAGAACCAGTAGGTTCTAGCAAAGTGCAATTTTATCATCAATTACATGATGTTCCACCATGTTAACACTTATGCTCCAGCATGTCTGGGACAGTACTGCTGAGGTTGGCATCTTAGCAAGTACACTATACTAGGTGGTGCCTAGTTCAGAATGCAGTGAATTATAGTTCCCTGTGAGTGCAAAATCAGTTTTATCAACTGTACTTGCCTTTTTTCTTATTCAGCTTCATTTATCTTTTTATCTATCTACCTACCTACTTACTTACTTACCTATTAGTTGTTTCCTACTCAAAGGCAAGACCATAGATTAACAGTAACATTAACTGAATAGAGATGATATAAAGTTGTTAATCATCTTTAATAAAGTCTGGAGATACAACATTTGTTGTTTCTTATTTATCCCTTTGTCACTAGGAGATCCTAAGTTTTCATTAATAAACAGCCAGTATGTAATATCTACCATCTATATGCATTATGAACTATCTGAATTAGTGTTTAAAATATGGGGTAGGCAGCCAAAAAAAAAAAATCTGCTGAATATGCAGCTCATTGTATATGTTATGAATTATCCAAGTTAATGTTTTAAATTATGGGTCAGCCAGCCAAAAGGCTATTGAATATGTAACTCATTATAACATTAATAGAACCAAATATATCTTCCTATAATCCAGTTATTGGTGATTTGGGAGCTATTTTCCAAGCAAAATTTCCCCATTAGTTTGTTTTTGTCTTGGTTGAGAATGGCACTTTCAAGATAAAGCCACTAACCCAGCATGTGTTTTTTTTTTTTTTTCCTCCTGAATAATTTTGTTAAACTTAAAATGACTGTTCCTAACAGCAGGTGCTTTCCTCTTTGTTTTGAATTATACTGAACATGCTTTTGGTGTTCACAAGTACTAAAAAATCAACTGTAAAAATGCTGGATAAAAAAGAAAGCTATTTACATACGGTTGGGAGATAAAATTTTAGTTTGATTCATATATTCTCAAGAAGGGAGTTCAATACACATACTCTGTCTTTCAGGAAGTCTTTGGATCTACTTTCAAAATATACCTAGAAATAGGAAAGAGTTGTAACATCTGACTAGTCTGCTCATTATGAGTAAAATAAAATCTTTAATACCTGTCAATCTTATATCTGTATGAAAATCATGATTTTAACTTTCTAAAAACTGATTTATTTTATGAGTTTTGGAGATCTTCCCCTGAGATATATAGTGGGTTGAATTTTAGAGTCAGGTGAATTTCATCACAAAAGAAGCATACTCTATAGGAATTTAAAGCTACTCATGTCTTTTCTTGACTCCTAGAAGTGAATCCTTCAAGGAAGCAATAGAATTTTGTTTCCCTCGTTTTTCTCTTTTTAATTTTGTTCTCTGCTAATTCCATGGTGTGTGTTTGTGGTTCATTTTTAGCTAGAAAAGTTATTCTTCATTAGTGATAAGAATGACTAGCAATCTCGTCTTATGGTCTGACCATTGGTGGTCCCTGAAAGTGAATTAACAGTTTGTAGAGATTTTTTCTCTGTTGGGTGAAGGATAATAATATGGTTTGTTAGTCTTATCCTGTTTGTGTTCTTGTCAATTTTGAACTTAAATCAATTTTTTTTTTTTTGCCCTCTGGGAAGAAGAACACCTCTTTTATCTATGGGTTATAGATAACTGGAAATAATGACTATGCAACCAAAGCCATGGATGAAATGTCCTATTTGAAAATCTACTCAAGCTACTGACATTATATTTAACCTTGACTGTCAATGTAGCAAAGACACTACTCTCATTAGAAAAAACGATATAATTGGAAAAATATTTTTGGAAGGAGAAACAGAGACCATCCTCTTAAGAGAACAAGCTGATGAAATACATTTTGTCCACATGGACTGGAAATTTTCTTTTCTTTTTTTTTTAATTTTTATTTATTTATGATAGTCACAGAGAGAGAGAGAGAGAGAGAGAGAGAGAGAGAGAGAGAGGCAGAGACACAGGCAGAGGGAGAAGCGGGCTCCATGTACCAGGAGCCCGATGTGGGATTCGATCCCGGGTCTCCAGGATCGCACCCTGGGCCAAAGGCAGGTGCCAAACCGCTGCGCCACCCAGGGATCCCTGGACTGGAAATTTTCATTGAAAGATACTTCCGTTTATAGGAGGAAATGAAGGAGGACTTTCCAGGCATACTAAAATGATAGTCTCAAAGACAGAGCCCAGAACAGGGGCTGGAGTGAGCTGTGGTATCTTCCATCTTGGATAGCAGCTAGTGGGGATAGAATGGGGATACAGGTTTCTTGGGAGGCATGGTAAGAGGATACCTGAATCACATTTGACCTCCTCATTGTTTTTAGAACATTGATCCATGCTTCTGAACTGCCTGTTTCTGCTTTAAAAAATCCAAGCCCTTAGAATCTCCTTGAAGGTTGTAGAACGTGGCACTTGTCACTTTGCTTTGCTTAAAGGAGGAGGAAGGTCTGTAATTACAGGATTGTTCAGCTGTGGCTCTGCCTGAGTCTGGAGTTCTTCGATGTGTTGTCTTTGCTCTCGTGTTGTCTTTGCTCTCTTGCCTGAAGTATATGCCTTAGATGCAATCTCCTCTCCTGGATCAAGCCCATGACTGATGTGTGCTCCAGGACTTTAGTTTCCACACTACCTAAAAGCCAGCTCTGTTTTAAACAGGGCCTGGGCTCTGCTCAAAGGCTGATACTGACTTGGCATTCTGCAGGGAACCTTGCTGACTTTTCCCCTTTTCTTGAATGAACCCAGTGAGACAAATGATTCTTCCTTTTACTGAATTGTTTTTGAAGAGCCTGTACCATTTGGGGACAAGAACTGGGATATCTCACTCTGCAGGTTTCTGTTGGTCCTCTCTTTTTGCAAGGTGATTCTTTCTTTCTGGTGTGGAAGCTCCCCAAATCTGTATCCTCTGTGGATTCTCTAGTTGTTGGGGGGCTGCCAAAGTACTCATTTTCTTGATTTGTGTCTAAACAAGCACTCTAGGTCTATCTTAGGGTCTGAAATATAGATAATCCATGTTCTGCTACCCCAAGGTGCTTGTCCTCCCCTCCATATAGTTATTTTTTTTAAAGATTTTATTTATTTATTTATTTATTTGAGGGAGAGGTTGAGAACACAACACAAGTGGGGAGAGGGGCAGGAGGGCAGAGAGAAGCAGACTCCCCATGGGGCAGGGAGCCTAATGCGGGGCTTGATCCCAGGTCCCTGGGATCATGCCCTGAGCCAAAGGCAGACACTTAATTGAGTAAACCTCCCAGGCACGTCCCCCCACCCCCCCCCAGTAGTTATATAAAATTTGGGAAGGTACCATATCCCTGTTGTGCATGTTACAGTAATAGGGCTTTGAGTTTATAGCATCCAAACTGAATCAAAAGGCATTTCAGTGGCACAATTATAATCTTGGCTCTGAGGCTCTACTAATGTTTTAAACTTTCATTGAGAAGAAAGATGGTATTTAAAGCATGTTTTCCCTATATTTTGTACTACCAGCAATCATGGTTGTATGGGATGTTCCTTAGTTATTAGAACCCTTAGACTACTTAGATTGCCAGTTAGTGTTGAGAACTTTTGAGCTCTGTGGTTCTCAGAATGTATCTTTCTCTCTCTCTCTTTTTTCTTTTCTTTGTTTCTTTCTGTTCTGGTACTATGGACTCTGTAGCCATATTGTACTATCTCCTTAGAACCATTTGCCCTTTAGGGCATCTCCAGCTTCATGCTTCATATTGTCATTCTCTGAGGCATGGCTGTGTGATGGCAGGAGTCTCCTGAGGCACAGTTCTCATTCTTATCCCTGAGTTCATGGTCTGCTGTTGCTCAATTGATAGTCATCTCTGAGACACTTTTCTGCTTCCAGATAACTTACACTCTGCCAGATTTTCTCTTTGTTGCAGTGTGAGGGTTGAAACTGTATTTGCCATCTTCTCTAGCCTGATGAGTCTATGTAAGACCATCCCAAATATGAAAGTGGAACTGTGTCATGCCTTTGGCCTTGTTCTCCCACAAGAGAAGATGGTCTGGGGTAGGTACCACATTTTAAAAAGTTACATGCTTTCTCTAGCTCAGCTGTTGAGTAAGTCTGCTACTGAAACATGGGTGACTAAGTAGAAAAGAGTATGGTAAAAAGGCCAGATTTAGCCTTTTTTTCATCTAATACCATAGTTTTATGAATTAAAAGATCTTAAGAAGTAGGCCCCACTTTTGCTATTCATGAAAACAAATGAAATGGGCTTATAGTACCAGTTGAATGCATGGATCAAGGAAGGAAAGCTCCTAAGAAGAATTCATGTTGATATTTCTGACTTACTGATAGTACCAAGTTTTTAGTTTCCAAGAAGGAATGGGACTTTTTAAGAGGGGGCAGTGTAGAATGGCCAATAATCCAGGAAGGATGCTCACCCCCATGGATCATATCCTCATTGATCTCTCCTTGCTGCTTGCCTACATATATGTTCTATTGTTTTCAGGGTAGTTCTGATGGATCTCTTCCTCGGGCCACTGGATAATCCTGAGTGACTCATCACATTTTTCTTTTCTTTTTCTTTTTCTCTTTTTCTTTTTTTTGTCTCTTTCTCAGCATTGGCCCTGAGAGTGAGTCTTCTTTGGATTGCTTTCTTGGCTGCTGAATAGCTTATCTTTTGGGCCCTTCCCCAAGTTACGGCCCAGTCTCCTCTCCAAGTAATTTTTTAGTGGGAATTGTCTGGATCTTCTATATAGAATCTTTCTGGGTGCTTCAGTTCAATTTCCTTGATATCCTTTGCCCCTTCAACACAGGGGTCTGTAAGTGTCCACATTGACCCCTCAGGCCCGGCGGTTCCTGGTAATTTACATTTAAACTTCGTTGGTGCTGTAGTCTTTTATATGCTCTGGACTGACCCCTCTCCTCTTCTGTGTATCTATTTTGAAGGTTATACACAAGTTGTTTCCATATTTCCTTGTTCAAAATGATCCTTCTGGAAGGACTAGCCTGTAGGTTTGTAAGTTTACTGTGTCCTATGGGATGTTGAAAGCTGGAGGAGTAAATGCTTCCTGAAATCTTTGGATCTCAAAGGGCAAATTAAGCCCATAATTTTATAACTACTTCTGCCACAAATGTCATTTCAGGTGTAGAATTTCAGGTGGAGTGAGAAGCTGCTTGTTTTCCTGTATTTTAGGGAGGGATATTCTATAGGTCCTGATCTGAATGGGAGAGAGGCTTGAGAGTAGGGCTGGGGCTCAAGCTGAGCCACAGGTAAGGGCAGTAATTGAGGCTATATTCCTGATAGGCACTAGATCTGGGCCTTAGGGTAGGGCAGAGGCTGCAGCTGAGAAAGCAGTAGGAATTCTTTAGTCAGCATTAGGCTTTGGATGGTGATAGGTTTTACATTGAATAAGACAAAAGGTGACTCTCCTGGAGAAGCTATGCTTTATGGCAGGACTGTAGACAAAAAACTCCCTGTGCCTAGCCAAGAGACCTGGAAGAGCTGGTTCCATTCATGATGCAAATCATCACCCCAGTTCCTGGGATTTGGGAGGTACTGTTTCTAGGCTTCTGCTCTTGTTTCCCTTCAATTGCTTTAGAAGAGCTGTAGGTACTTGAGTATCATGTTCATCATATAGCCTTCCCTAAGTTGTTTTAGAAATGGCCTTCCTTCTTTTCTTTCTTTGCCCAAATCTGCAAATACATATACTCTTTATTACTCTGTATTCTCATATCTTACTGACATCTAAGCCAAAGAAGTTATTGGTCTTCACATTTAGGGGGCACCCAGAGAGAAAGTCTGTGCTGGATGGGGATAAAGGTGCTCTTGGAGTAGAACACAATGTGAGGAAGTGAAATGGAACAATTCCTTCACAGATGTTCACCACTAGGCAGAAAGTGTGGACCATGCCTGGAAATATCAGAATAGAAGAAGCCAACACCTTCAACACCCCAGAGCTCTCTGGGATGATAATCTAGTAGAATGAAAAGCATATCAGAATGATTTAAGTTTTATGTGGTGGTGCTGGAGTAAGAAGTATTGGTATTGTAGAATAGCAAGTACATAATTAGTTGGGCCCATGGAGGAGGTAGAGGTGTGTGAGAAAATGAGATCCTGACAATGAGGAGTCAGATGAAGCCATTGTCTTCTTGACTCTACATTGCGCCTCAAAAAGCAGGAAAAAATGGAGGGACTGGGACCCATTTTCATTCTTTTCTGTCTAGGCCAGCTGAGGAGGTAAATTATTAATGAAAAATACGATTTTCTACTTTGAATTGATTGAATTCTGTGTTCCTTCTGTGCTTTGAAGTGGATAAAAATTCACTTTTAAAGTGGATTAAAATATTTTCCCATGCTCTTTCTTTGTAAAACTCAAATAAGGTCACTTTCTGTAAGTGACCCTCAGGTGAATGGTGAATATCTCCTGCCAAGGGTGGGTGTAGAATAATCTTAGACCTATAGTGATGAGATCTATGCTCTTATCATGTGATCAGTGGTTTATAGAGGATCAGGATTGCTTTCCAGAACAGCCCTAACACAAAGGCTGGATGAACATCACCTCCAATGGGAAAGTAATGATGAACACATGCTATGGGACTCTGTTGTTCTGGTGGTATCTTACACTTTCTTAGTTGTCTAGTTCAAGAACACTGAATCAGTGTTTGAGATTCTACCCTGGAGTCCTGTGAGTTCATGTGTGAGCTTTGTCTAGAAGCCCTACACTCCACTTTTACCTTTGACCTGCTCAGCCTGTTCCACTAGAGATATAATGGTCTTTTTCTTGAGAAGTCCCAACTCATTGACTTACTAAAATGCAAAACAAAAGAACAGAAAAAAATGAGAATCTAAGCTGGTAAGTGGATCTAGGGTTCTTTTATGTAATTTTTCTCTCTCAATTTTTTTCTTTTTTTTTTAAAATAAATTTATTTTTTATTGGTGTTCAATTTACCAACATACAGAATAACACCCAGTGCTCATCCTGTCAAGTGCCCCCCCAGTGCCCCCCATTCACCCCCACCCCCCCGCCCTCCTCCCCTTCCACCACCCCTAGTTCGTTTCCCAGAGTTAGGAGTCTTTATGTTCTGTCTCCCTTTCTGATATTTCCCACACATTTCTTCTCCCTTCCCTTATATTCCCTTTCACTATTATTTATATTCCCCAAATGAATGAGAACATGCAATGTTTGTCCTTCTCCGATTGACTTACTTCCCTCAGCATAATACCTCCAGTTCCATCCACATTGAAGCAAATGGTGGATATTTGTCATTTCTAATGGCTGAGTAATATTCCATTGTATACATAAACCACATCTTCTTTATCCATTCATCTTTTGATGGACACCAAGGCTCCTTCCACAGTTTGGCTATTGTGGCTCTTGCTGCTATAAACATCGGGGTGCAGGTGTCCCAGCCTTTCATTGCATCTGAATCTTTGGGGTAAATCCCCAACAGTGCAATTGCTGGGTCGTAGGGCAGGTCTATTTTTAACTCTTTGAGGAACCTCCACACAGTTTTCCAGAGTGGCTGCATCAGATCACATTCCCACCAACAGTGTAAGAGGGTTCCCTTTTCTCCACATCCTCTCCAACATTTGTTGTTTCCTGCCTTGTTAATTTTCCCCATTCTCACTGCTGTGAGGTGGTATCTCATTGTGGTTTTGATTTGTATTTCCCTGACGGCAAGTGATGCAGCGCTTTTTCTAATGTGCGTGTTGGCCATGTCTATGTCTTCCTCTGTGAGATTTCTGTTCATGTCTTTTGCCCATTTCATGATTGGATTGTTTGTTTCTTTGCTGTTGAGTTTATTAAGTTCTTTATAGATCTTGGAAACTAGCCCTTTATCTGGTACATCATTTGCAAATATCTTCTCCCATTCTGTAGGTTGTCTTTGAGTTTTGTTGACTGTATCCTTTGCTGTGCAAAAGCTTCTTATCTTTATGAAGTCCCAATAGTTCATTTTTGCTTTTGTTTCTTTTGCCTTCGTGGATGTATCTTGCAAGAAGTTACTGTGGCCGAGTTCAAAAAAGGGTGTTGCCTGTGTTCTCCTCTAGGATTTTGATGGAATCTTGTCTCACATTTAGATCTTTCATCCATTTTGAGTTTATCTTTGTGTATGGTGCAAGAGAATGGTCTAGTTTCATTCTTCTGCATGTGGTGTCCAATTTTCCCAGCACCATTTATTGAAGAGACTGTCTTTCTTCCAGTGGATGGTCTTTCCTCCTTTATCGAATATTAGTTGACCATAAAGTTGAGGGTCCACTTCTGGATTCTCTATTCTGTTCCATTGATCTATGTGTCTGTTTTTGTGCCAGTACCACAGTGTTTTGATGACCACAGCTTTGTAGTACAACCTGAAATCTGGCATTGTGATGCCCCCAGCTATGGTTTTCTTTTTTAAAATTCCCCTGGCTATTCGGGGTCTTTTCTGATTCCACACAAATCTTAAAATAATTAGTTCTAACTCTCTGAAGATAGTCCATGGTATTTTGATAGGGATTGCATTAAATGTGTAAATTGCCATGGGTAACATTGACATTTTCACAATATTAATTCTGCCAGTCCATGAGCATGGAATATTTTTCCATCTCTTTGTGTCTTCCTCAATTTCTCTCAGAAGCGTTCTATAGTTTTTAGGGTATAGATCCTTTACCTCTTTGGTTAGGTTTATTCCTAGGTATCTTATGCTTTTGGGTGCATTGTAAATGGGATTGATCCTTAATTTCTCTTTCTTCAGTCTCATTGTTAGTGTATAGAAATGCCACTGACTTCTGGGCATTGATTTTGTATCCTGCCACACTGCCAAATTGCTGTATGAGTTCTAGCAATCTTGGGGTGGAGGCTTTTGGGTTTTCTATGTAGAGTATCATGTCATCGGCAAAGAGGGCGAGTTTGACTTTCTTTGCCAATTTGAATGCCTTTAATGTCTTTTTGTTGTCTGATTGCTGAGGCTAGGACTTCCAGTACTATGTGGAATAGCAGTGGTGAGAGTGGACATCCCTGTCTTGTTCCTGATCTTAGGGGAAAGGCTCCCAGTGCTTCCCCATTGAGAATGATATTTGCTGTGGGCTTTTCGTAGATGGCTTTTAAGATGTTGAGGAATGTTCCCTCTATCCCTACATTCTGAAGAGTTTTGATCAGGAATGGATGCTGTATTTTGTCAAATGCTTTCTCTGCATCTAATGAGAGGATCATGTGGTTCTTGGTTTTTCTCTTGCTGATATGATGAATCACATTGATTGTTTTACGAGTGTTGAACCAGCCTTGTGTCCTGGGAATAAATCCTACTTGGTCATGGTGAATAATTTTCTTAATGTACTGTTGGATCCTATTGGATAGTATCTTGTTGAGAATTTTTGCATCTGTGTTCATCAGGAATATTGGTCTATAAATCTCCTTTTTGGTGGGGTCTTTGGTTTTGGAATTAAGGTGATGCTGGCCTCATAGAACGAGTTTGGAAATACTCCATCTCTTCTAACTTTAGTAGAATAGGTATGGTTTCTTCTTTAAATTTTTGATAGAATTCTCCTGGGAAGCCATCTGGCCCTGGACTTTTGTGTCTTGGGAGGTTTTTGATGACTGCTTTAATTTCCTCCCTGGTTATTGGCCTGGTCAGGTTTTCTATTTCTTCCTGTTCCAGTTTTGGTAGTTTGTGGCTTTCCAGAAATACGTCCATTTCTTCTAGATTGCCTAATTTATTCGCGTATAGCTGTTCATAATATGTTTTTAAAATCGTTTGTATTTCCTTGGTGTTGGTAGTGATCTCTCCTTTCTCATTCATGATTTTATTAATTTGAGTCTTCTCTCTCTTCTTTTTAATAAGGCTGGCTAATGGTTTATCTATCTTATTAATTCTTTCAAAGATCCAACTCCTGGTTCTGTTGATCTGTTCCACAGTTCTTCAGTTTTTTCTTTTCTTTAATAATTATAATAAGATCCTTCTAGAGGCAGCACAGAAACAAAACATTCTGTGCCTATTACATTACTAAAACCTTCTCTGGGCCTTGTTCTTTTCTAATTCCAGCCTTTGAGCATATTGTATATATTTATATGTATATTATATATATTGGTATGTGGGTTAGGATCAGGATTTTGAAGACTATACACACAACATGAACAAAATATGTACATATATATATGCATTTACCAAAGATACATACATACATACCACACACACACATACACACATCCCTTAGTAAAATTCTCTATATATTCTATATATGTTGGGTATTAGTTGGATTAATCTTTATTCCTTGGAGTCTATGGCTTGAACTTTACCAGTTCAATAGGCTTGAAAATCTGTAGTTTTCCCAGGAATTTTTACTAATCCCTAGCCCCTTTCTAAGACTCTCCTCTATTCTCATCCCAGGCTTCCCATCGTAATGTGGTTCTTTTTTTTGGAGGGAGGTGCATTACCCTATGTGTAGAACTCAACTCCCATACCCCCTTCAAGTTTACCACAAATAATATATTTTTACACGCAAAAAAAATCAGTTAGCAGTGTAGCATCTGCATTAAAGATACTATAAAAGTTATAAAACTGGAGAAAGGTATAAGTATATCCCATAGCAAATAAAAAGAAAACTCTTGGTCATTGTCATTCTTGTCCTTTTGGGCTGCTTTGCCCTGATGTCTCTCAAATCCTCCTCCCCTCTACTCATGTAGTGCCTCACTAGACTGGCCCCTCTCTCCAAAGACCCCTCTACTCACTTAGTATTTTAAATTTTTTCTCACATATTCATACAGAGCAGTTCAGGCCTTTTAAGCCCTAGCTCCATCTTGCATACACAAACACTTCTTGATTTAGGGAGTGGCCTAGGCCATTTCTTGCAAAATTAAATCTTTTAGGAGAGCAGTTGGGAGTTATATAGAGCAACATGTGGGGTTTGTTTGGAATTACAACTGTGGCTACTTTATCTGTGAATGATCTACTGATTTTTCTCTACTGCTTTCTAACTTTTCACCAAAAACACTATTGGCTTACCAATTATTATAAAAATAAGTAAAAGAAAATATTTGGTGTGGTGGTAGCGGTGGATTTGTGTTTTGCTATGTGATGCAGGCATATAACAGAATTTAGATATTTATAGCTTCATTATTTTTTTTATTTTTTTTAAGATTTATTAATTTATTTTAGAGAGAAAGAGAACAAGTAGGAGGGGATAGAGGGAGAGGGAGAAAGAATCTGAAGCACATTTCCTGCCAAGTGCGAAGTCCAGTATGGGACTTAATCTCAAAACCCTGATATCATGACCTGAACCTAAACCGAGAGTCAACAGCTTAACTAAGTAGGCCACCCAGGTGCCCCACATATAGCTTCGTTATTAAAATGACAAACTTCTGAAATCATGCACTGTATAATGTACTTGCTTTGGTTTCTTCATTTTCCTCTATTCTGTTGCGTCAGCCATAGGGGGATATCTAAACATTATCCACTCATGATGAGCCTTTACCACAGCTGACTGTCCCTTTATTTGCCTACTTTCTCCTGAGGGGGAAAAAAATGTCCATGGCTCTCCATCCCCCCAAATACTTAGATTCCAAACTACACCCCCTAATCTATTCTTTCACTGCAGGATTTCTTTTTTCTTTTTCTTTTTTTTTTTAATTTTATTTATTTATGAGAGAGAGAGAGAGAGAGAGAGAGGCAGAGACAGGCAGAGGGAGAAGCAGGCTCCATGCAGGGAACCTGATGTGGGACTAGATCCCGGGACTCCAGGATTATGCCCTGGGCTGAAGGCAGGTGCTAAATCACTGAACCACCCAGGGATCCTGTAGGTTTTCTTTCTTTTTTTTTTTTTTTGGTTTTCTTTCTATATGAAGAGTTCCCTCTCTGTATCCTAGCATCTCTGACATTGTCAATTATAGAATGATCTGGCCCTGACTGGTCCTAATGCTTCAGGACTCACCTCTATAAAAACAATCTTCTAAGTTTGAAGGAATATTAACTCTAGAAAGATAATGTTAAGGTTATATAAGGGACTATAAAAATGGCCCATCCACTTTATTCCTCAAAACTATCAATATCATGAAAGAAAAAGGAAGTCTGGTGGCGCCTGGTGTCTCAGTCAGTAAGTTAAGCCTCTGCCTTTTGCTCAGGTCATGATCTCAGAGTCCTAGAATCAAATCCCAGGTCAAGCTCTCTACTCAATGGGGAGTCTACTTCTCCTCTCTCTCTGCCCCTCCCCTTGCTTGTATGTTCGTGCTCTCTCTCTCTCTCTTGCAAATAAATAATAAAATCTTTAATAAAAAAAAGTCTGGGGAACTTTTTCAGATTAAAAGCTACTAATGATATGTGGTAACTTAAGTAGATGATAGCCTGGATCTTGAAGTGTAAGAAATACAATGCTATAAGGCATATTACTAGGTAAACTAACAAAGATGAAATAAAACCAGTTGATTAAAGTTCTGTATACACATTCAGTTCAATGACGATAGTAATGATACTATGGGTATAAAAGGAAATATCCCTTTTTAAGGAAATACTGAACTAATCTAGGTATAAGGCAATGATACCTATTTTAGATGGTAAAGAAATAAAGGAAAAATAATAGTATGAATCTGTATAAAGAAAGCTAGTAGGATAAAATGTTATAACTCAGTGTTATGAGTTGAATTATGTCTACCAAGAAGAGCTATGTTGAAGTCCTTCAGTACCTCTTCTGAGGTGACTATTTGGAAATAGGGCCATTGCATATGTAAGATATATTAGAGTAGGATGGGCCCCTAATTTAATGAGTGATATTCTGTTAAGAAATGGGCTATGTGAAGACACAGACACACCCAGGGAGAATGCCACATAAGCACAGAGGCAGAAATTGAAATTATACATCTGCAAACCAAAGAATAATAGCCAAGCTTGCCACTAAACCACCAGAAACTAGGAAGAGAGTAGGAAGGATTCCACTATAGGTTTTAGAGAGAGCATGGCCCTACTGACACCTTGATTTCAGACTTCTAGCTTCCCAAACTATGAGACAATAAATTTCTATTGTTTTAAGCCATCCAGTGTGTGTTACTTTGTTACAGCAGCCCTAGGAAACTAATTTAGTAGGTGAATGTACGTAAAGGGTTTAGGGGTGTTTTTTTTTTTTTAGTGTTCTTGCAACTTTCAGTATGGTTGAAATTACTGCAAGATAAAAAAGATTTTTGAGATAGAAAAATATACACACACTCAGAAATGGATAGCGTTTTTACCACCTTCACTTCCATC
The DNA here is from genome assembly GCF_018345385.1 of Vulpes lagopus. Classification (NCBI taxonomy): domain Eukaryota; kingdom Metazoa; phylum Chordata; class Mammalia; order Carnivora; family Canidae; genus Vulpes; species Vulpes lagopus. The sequence continues at coordinate 43,066,656 of NC_054830.1, forward strand.
ATCCTGGTCTGAGTTCCCTTCATCTCTCTCCTAGACTACTATAAAACCCTTTAATAGTTTCCCCTACTTTTATGTTTGCCCCACACCCTGGTCACTGCTCGTTTTACCAAGTGTGGTCTATTTAAATTGTGTGTCAAATTCTGATACTTAACTGCTCAAAGTCCTACAGTGTGACTCCCTTTTCACTGTGAATGTAAGTCAAAGTCCTTAGAATTACCTCAGATTTTTATATGATGTAGCCTTGTGATTTCTTCCTTTATTACTCTTTCACTAGCCCTGGTCCAGCCACAGTGACCTTGGACATTGCCAGACACAGACCTGTGTTTTAACTTTGTACTCTCTGAAGCCTCTGATGGACTTACCCCTTTACCCCTTTACCCCTTTAATTCCTTCAAGTATTTGCTCAAATTGCATAATGCTGAATTCATTATGGACCCCCCTCTCCATTTAGTAGTGCATCCTCTCCTTCCCCAAGAATTCCTCCAATAGTCCCCATCCTCTTTAGCATGCTATGTTGCCTTCTGTCATACTGTTTATGTTGCTTATTTACCTTATGGATTGTCATCTGACTGCCCCCACTATAATATAAGCTCCTTAAGAGTAGGAAATGTTTTTTTGTTTTTGTATTTTGTTATCTCTCAATTGCCTAGCAAATAGTAGGTGCTCAGTATGTGTTGAATGAAAGGCATTTTATGTGATTGACTTAAATCATACTACATACATTGGTAGAAAAATTTTAAGTAAATGCAGTTAGTATAATCTCGTTCATCTCTAGTTACCTGTGAAATAATCTGTCATTTTGTTTAAAAAATACATCGCTGTAAAAAAATAAAAAATACATTGTTGTAATAGTGACTGTTTGCAATCATGGATTAATTGCAAGTAGATATAATTACTTGGAGTAGAATTCTGAAATATACAATAAATACTGAATTCTTATTGTATTCAGTAGAAAGCAGTGTGGGTCTTTCTTTCATCATCCTTCAAATCTTGCATTATCATAAAAATAAAATATTTTTTAAGAAGAGGTGCTTCCTTAGCCCACTCATATCTGTTCCCTTGTTTCTCTGTAGCCAGTTACTTGTTTCTCTGACGTTTCAGAATATGAGAATATTATTAGGATGTTTTGGCTGCAAGTAAGAGAAAGCCCTCATACAGTAGGCTTAACAATGAGCATCTTTATTATTTTACCTAAAAAGAAGCTCTCAGATAGGCAGCTTCAAAGGTTGGTTAATCTGGTGATTCAGTGACTTCATCAAGGGACCACATTTTTTTTCATTGATTTTTCAACATACACTGTATCTCCCATTAAAGAAACAAAGAAATAAAAAACAGGCCTAGATTTTGTTTACTGAATGCAGACATATAAATCTTAAAAAGAAGAAGAGGGTCTATTTCTTTATGTATGTACCTCTTAATCAGCAAGGATGATCTTTCCAGAAGTTCTTTATAGACTTTTCCATATATTTTATTGGCTAGGATTTTGTCATATCCATTTATTCAAATCAGTCTTTGATAGGGACACCTGGGTGATTCAGTGGTTGAGCGTCTGCTTTTGGCTCAGGTTGTGATAATTGGGGTCCTAGGATTGAGTCCTGCATCAGGCTCCCCTGGGGGAGCCTGCTTTTCCCTCTGCCTGTGTCTCTGCCTCTCTCTCTATGTCTCTCAAAAATAAATAAATAAAATATTAAAAAAAAAATCAGTCACTGATAAATGAAATGAGATGATCAGTATTAACTTATACTAAGGGTGGCAAACATTTTCTATAAATGAAATGGCCTGTATTCTTCCAGGCCATAAAGTCTTTGCTACAGATACTCAATTCTGCAATGTGGCATGGAAGCAACTAGAGATACATATATAAAGGAATGACATACTTTGTTCCAGTAAAACTATTTATACAACAGATGGCCTGCTATGCTTTGCTGACCCCTGGAATAGACTAATCTGGTTGATTCCCTCATCATGTCCTCAGGTTGGAGAAGAAAGAGCTGAACCCCAACAAAACTCAGGCTTTTTCTCCAATTAAGAAAAAGATAATGACCATAGATAAACAACTCTGTGTGCTACATAAGGCCCCTTAAGTTAGACATTTTTTAAAATATTAAAATAGAGATATGTAAAAGTATTTTTGAATTATTTATTTATTTATTAAGTAACCTCTACCCCCAACGTGGGACTCAAATTTGTGACCCTGAGATCAAGGGTCACATGCTCCACTGACTGAGCCAAGCAACTATTTTAAAAATAAGTATTTTATAAAGAAGGTAACAAACTTGTGGTTCAGCTGTGAGAACTAGGATATGATAGTTTTCCACCCCACTTAATTCAGTTAGAGATGAATACTCATGGAAGAACTTATCAAATTTAACTTCTTTTAATTTTTCTTTCCAAAATATATATGTGCTTTTAAAATCAACTAAATTTATGACTAAATCAGGAGTCAGTAAATGAAGAGATTCTATTCTATGAACTCTAGTGCTGTTGGTGCTTTTGTTTAGTGGATCAAAAGGTGTAGTAAAAGGATGAGTACAGATTGCTAAGATGAAACCATGTAAAGATTACCACTGGAAACAAGTCATAGAGAACATAAGGAAGTATATATGTTAGGGGATGTTCAATAGATACTCTACATTTGCTTGAGCATCATGTCTTTCACTCATGATGCTACCAGAGTAATGGTATGTGCATTATAATTAGAAAAAAATCTGATTTGTCAGGAATTTGACTTACAAAAAATTAAAGTTTTATTTTCATATAATATTTGGAAACAACTCTTATTCTGATGCCATATATAAATAAGATAGCTTAGAAGAACAAGTATTTATTAAAATATTTAAAAATTACAAAATTAATTTTTGTTCTGTTCTTAAATATTAGTTGTCTATATAGGACAGGAAGTAACTGACACCTTTTAAATGTTTATTTTTTTTCAGTTTTCATTTACCTTTTAAATGTTTAATATAGTTCTGAATCTGTGATATTAGGTAAACCCACCACTGACAGGTATTATCCTGGAAATTACATGGAGAGTTGCCTTCAAAAACAAGGATGGGCAATTTCCATCATTTCAAGGTAGTACTGTAGTGACAGTCGACTTGTTTGGTTTGAAGCATCCTGGTGCTCCTTGTGAACCAACTTATTTTTGGAGGTAAAATGATATACTTAGAGACATGTTCTTTAATTGGCAGGGGAGAAAATAAGTCTGCTTTCTCAGTGAATTACTCATAAGGGTTGTAGTATTTCTTGATACATTGCTAAGCTTTTACTAAGTACTCATATGTTTGTTTTATCCTCTTTTGACTAAAAACTTTTCCCAAAAATCTACAGATAGCATGGAAATAAGGAGGTATTGGGAAGATACTAATCAATAGTATCTGATCTAGCTTCTGAAGGTAGTAATATACACAGAACCATCTATAAGTTATGTCCTATAACTTACAGGCTGAAATTGATATCTCTTTGCTGTTTTTTCAGGTACCTAGCTTTTATGCCTCATTTATAAAGAGATAGTCTGAGGTATGTGTCTGAAGGGCTAGGAGTGTAAACAAAAATGGTGTTAGACTGTTTTTTGTTTTTTTGTTATTTTTAGATTCTGTTTGTTTGAGAGAGACAGAAAGAGCAGGAGCAGAAGTTTGGGGAGGGTCAATAGAGAGGGAGAAGCTGACTCCTTGCTGAGCAGACAGCCCGATGTGGGGCTCAGACCCAGGACTGCAAGATCATGATCTGAGCCTAAAGCAGACACTTAACTTAGCTACCCAGGTGCCTCCAGAAATTTTTTTTTTTTAAAGATCACTAACTTGATATTCCTGATTTCCTCTGACCCCTACCATGGAATCCTAGTTTTCTATCATGGACTTTGAATTCTTTTATTGACAGCGTATTTTGAGAACATACTTGTCCTTTTATTCATTGGTTGCTCCGTAGACTCAAATGAATCCTCATTCATTTGTTCAGTACAGAAAGTATTTATTAAGCATCTGCTCAACCACTTAATCTCTGATTTCTTTTCCACTGTTTTTTTTTTGTTGTTGTTGGTGTCATTCATTCATTATTCAACAAATATTAGTGCTTACCATGTGCAGGGCAAAGAGAAATACAGACAACTGATTTTTATGTGAAGCTCTTGACTTAGTTGACTGTGGTGTCTTCTCTGTGAATTGACTCTATCTTCTCCTGTGCTTTATAAAGTGATCCACCCCTGACCTGTGAAAGATATCTGCTCTCAGACCTCTTCCATAAGTAAGTTGAAGTACAGGCTTTCCTGAAGTTGTACCAGGTTTTAAATCTTCCCAACTTAGCATCATTTTCCTAATTCTTCCTTCTTCACACTGACTCCTAGGCCTCCACTATTCTATGTAGATGTCCCTAGATGCCCTAGTTACCTGGATTCATCCTGTGTATGGAGTGGAGAGTGATGACCCATTTTTAAATTCAAAATACTTTTCATTCCTTCTTAGTTTGCTAGCATGGATTAATTGATCTTTTTAAAATAAAGAATAACCAGGATAGAAGGCATCTGAATTATTCTACATTTAATATTTACTGAATGCATACCATGTGCCATGGCTGTAATTCTGTGCTATAATATACTACATTTCCAGTAATCCTCAAAGTAATACTGCAGGGTAGGAATTACCTTCTTTATTTTATAGATGAAAAGTCTGAGACTCAGAGGTGTTGTCAGTGTTTCTTGTTAGTATATTTTATTAACGGTCAAGTCTAGATTTCTGGCTTTCTGGCATAAATTTCCCATTCTTTTATAGCTATCCTAAGTAAAGTATTTTGGTCTCGTGAAGAGATGAAAGCTGATAGGTACATACTTTTTGAAAAAGAGGACTTTCAGTAATGCATGAATTCTCTTGAAAAAACAGTGTGGCAGACATCTTGGTTTCACCACATGGGGTTCTTGATTAATGACAAATTCATACTGAACTAGAGATCTGTAATACTGTCATATAAGGTGGAAGATCTTCCTAAAAATGCTCTTTTTAGCTTTGGAAATTTTTAGATTTTTTTCTGCTAACTTGCTTGCTCTGAATTTTAATACCATTGAAATATATATTTTCTTATATCACAGCAATAGAATATAATGCTTTGAATGATTTATTTTTAATGTTTGAATACATAGAATTCAAGCTAGTGCCAGTTTTCAAGTTGGTATTTTACTGTTCTTTAGTTAGTACATGGAGGATATTTGTATCATGATGAATTTTACTGTTTATAACTCCATAGTAATTTAACTTATGGTTGTGAAATTATACAGGGATATATCATCAGAATCACAAAATGCTTGTTCTAATTTAAAATCCCCCAAATTTTCTTTTCAAATATTCAAATTTATAAATAACTTTGAACCTCTGATTTTTGCATGGGATCAGTCAAGAAAAAAGAGTGTAGTCAAAGAAAAAAAATACTCTTCCTTCCACCTCCCCACCCCACAATCATCAGGGACTTGTATAAATGTACTTGAGACTTAATTTACTTCATTTTGAGTTTCATTTTCAAAGCTATTTCTTTTCCAGACTTCCCATTACACTTTATTTGAAAACCAGCTCTTATCATTTTAGTCATTATTGTCACAGATTCCAAGTTCTTAAATTATGCTGATCACAAAAGATACTAGTTTTATGTTCTCATCTCATTGAGTGGCTGTTCCAATATCCCAGCCGAGGGCCACACTGGTAACATTCAGCACACATGACAGCTTTTGTTCTGTGCAGGCACACAAAGAAATGGCTGGGGAAGCTGAATCACTGTTTTACTCAGGCAGGAAAGGAGCATCTCTCTGGGTCCTGTTTGCCCATGGCCAAGAGATGTCCGATTACCTACACCAAACATAAAAGCAATGTAATTAGCTCATAGTCTAGCTGGTTGTTCCCTCTCACTTAGCATTATTAATCCAGACCTCCTGAAGGCCAAGGTGTTAACAGGCTGCAGTTTGCTGGAATATGTATTGACCTACGCTCTCTTCAAGATGCAGCTTAGGCTAACCTCTTAAATGCAGACTTCTGTGATTCTCATCCTGTACTTCTTTCTTTCTTTTACACTGTTTCATGTCTATACCAGTGTTTTGGCATTTCTAACATGCTTTTTGAAAAGTCTATCTCTGTGTATGTGTGTGCACACATGACTCCTTCATAGATTCTTTTTCTTTTCTTCTAAAAATTTTATTTATTTACTCATGAGAGACACAGAGAGAGAGAGAGAGAGAGAGAGAGAGAGAGGGGCAGAGACACAGGCAGAGGGAGAAGCAGGTTCCACGCAGGGAGCCTGACGTGGGACTCGATCCCGGGACTCCAGGATCACACCCTGGGCCGAAAGCAGGCGCTAAAACGCTTAAACACTCAGGGATCCCACCTCCATGGATTCTAAGCTTTTCCCCTGCAGAAACTCCATCTTACTCATCTTCTATCCTCCTGTCACTACCATATTTCTGTTATAAGAATTGATAGCTTTGAAATCACTGTTGGTTTTTCTTGTTTTAAATAGCACAACAGAAAGAATTGTCTGGTTTCTGATCCTGACTCCGCAACATATTAGTAATTAATTGATACTTTTATTCAACATACATTAACTGAGTGACTACTATGTGCCAGACTGTTCAAAGTGCTAGAAATATAGTGGTGAACAGAACAGTCAAGCTATAGACAAGACATTCCTACTATCCTGGAGTTTGCATTCTTTGGAGAAGACAGGAGATAAATAATATAGTAAGATAAACATCAAATAAATATTATGTAGATAATTAAAATAGGAAATGTAGAAGTTGTTATTTTAGATTAGTAATTTAGCTGAGATCTGAAGATCATGGAAGGAGGCATTCATGGCGGAGGGAACAGTTTATGCAGAGACTATGAAGCAACAATGAACTTGTCCTATTTTAAGAATGGGAAGAAGATCACTTTGAGCAACGTGCTGGATGAGTGTAAGATACTAGAGAGATAAGCAAGATAAGTGGTTTGGATTTTATTCTTTGTACATTGGGACAACACTGGAGTTTTAAACTGCAGAGTATTATTATTTGATTGGTTTTACAAATATTACTCATGCAGTATCTGGAGAATGGATTTGAGAGGAAGAGAGGTAATGGGGATCCTAGATAGGAAATTATGGCATAGCCCAAACAAGAGGCAGTTCATTGGTCTGAGTGGTGGTAATAAAGATGGAGATGGATAAATAGATTTTGGGATATGCTGAGGTATAGTTAAAGGTTTGCTGAAGAATTTGGAAGTTAATTAAATAAAAGAATCAGTCTTTGTAAACTTAGGTAGGTTGCTTAAATATTTCTAAAGACAGGTACCTCATAAAATCAGAATTATAGGTACATCATTAGTTCCCAGCTGGAGATGGTTTTGTCATCATTCATTCTCAAACTTGGGGACATTTGGCAGTATCTGGAAACAGTTGTAATAATCACAACTGTATATGATGTTGTTGCTACTAACAACTATTGGGTAGAGACCAGAGATGATGCTAACACCCTTCAAGAAAGCCGCCTCAACAAAAAATCACCTGGCCTCACATGTCAATAGTGCCAAAGTTGAGAAATCCTGAAATACATGTATCCACTTTACAGAGAAGTTGTGAGGATTTGCTGAAACAATATGTTGTAAAGCAGGATGGAAGTTTTAAATGCTATACAAAGTATTATTGATGCCTTAATTTTGCAATGTCTCTTGGGGGTAAAGACAATTCTCACAGTTGAGTAATTAAAAGGACATCTTCTCACCTACTCCTGAATGAATGTGGTACATTTTGAATGTAGTACCTTGGGCATTAGCCCCATCATGCTTCAACAAAGTAGCAGAGAAGAGTTGAAAATTTCAGTTTCAAAGTTTCTTTGGACTCTCCTACAGCCGCAATTTTAATTGTTTCAGAAAGGCTGATTATAAGATTCATTGGAAATGAATTTCAAAGTAAACTTATTTTTAAGAGAATGTGGTGGTGGGAGAACATGAGACTTGGGGGGGGGGGTGTTGTGTCACCTTTCCCCCTTGAGAAATGCCAACGGAATTAAAGAAGTGGCATTAATAGAGTAGCCAGTTCTTCATTCCTCTGTCTCCAGCAGGGAACACCTACTTCATACAGTGTTCTGCACCAAGCTTTTGTTGGTAACTTCACACAGGACAGGGGACCTCCTTCCAGAAGTTTATGACTCAAAATGAGGAGAACAAGTAAGCTTTACCTGTAATTAGCTTCAAGAATACAATCAAAGAGGGGTTAAAAAAAAAAACTGCCTCAATGAGTTCTTAATTGAGTACAAGATAATGTTGGTAGAGGTTTAAAATATTTAACCAGCAGTAAATATTCAAGGCAGTCATTTGAAGTAATCAGTGGCTAGGCGAATGCATACATTAGCCGGCAGAGAATCACTTAATCTAGAGTTCAAAAAAACAAGAGGAGAATTAAAAATGCAGAACTGAAAATACAGAGAATTAACAAAGTTACTAATTACATCCAGATACTTTCTTCCTTCCAGTCATTGACTATTTAAGCATTTGTCATAGTATTGCTAAAAATAACCACTTGTCAAAAGATTTATTTCTTTTCAGAAGACCTCCTTACTTAGATTGATGGCCAGGTCCAGCAGGCAGCCAGGAGTACTCAAGAATGAAGTGCTAGAAAGTGACCTCAAAATGTAAGGCCTTGAGAATCTTTCAGCTGCCATGTGCTGCTGCTGGGGAGAAAAGTTTTTTGTTTTTTTGTTTTTTGGGTTTTTTAGTCTTTATCACTTAAAAATTCCAGATTTTTCTCTTTGCATTCAGGCGTTGTATGATGGAATCTATTAGACAGTGAGCCACAATCATAAATACTATGCTAAAACTGACATAATGCTGGGTTTTCTTCATTTAAAATATTTTTAGTTATTTTCTTATCCTAATCCTTGTCAACCTCCTCTCCACTTCTTTAATAAAATATATTAGTGTTTTGAATCTTACAGAGGAGGCTATTTTCAGTATCTCCAACTAAAAGAACAAAGTTTGTAAGCCATATAGTAGAGTCACTTGTTAGAACAAGACATTCCTACAGGCATTTTTCTTTTGCTTTTTGAAGGAAATATGACTTTTTTTCTCCCTTCAAAGAGCAGCTTCTGTTTCTTCCTCTAGCTTCACTAGCCATTAAGCAATTACTCATTTTGAAGGATACATATAGATTCCAAGACATTTTCTGGTTGGAGAAAATCGCATATTTTCAAGGCTCCCTAACTTCAAGTTTCCCAGTTCTTATTTAACATAACAATAATCACCCCAATGTGTTGTTGCTTATGCTTTCCCTAAAAAATCATGGAGATGGGAGATACAAGTGTTCTAATTTTATCATTGTTAAAAACTACTTCTGTGGTCTTGGGCAAGTTGCATACATTGAGTTTCAGCTTAAATGCAGAGATTTAAAGTAGAAAGGATTATTATTTTTTTAAAATTTTTTTAAATTTATGATAGTCACAGAGAGAGAGAGAGAGAGAGGCAGAGACACAGGCAGAGGGAGAAGCAGGCTCCATGCACTGGGAGCCCGATGTGGGATTCGATCCTGGGTCTCCAGGATCGCGCCCTGGGCCAAAGGCAGGCACCAAACTGCTGCGCCACCCAGGGATCCCCAGGATTATTTTGTTAAGTGTATTTGGAAACTTATGGGATGTAAGACCCCTACTCAAGTGGGTTTGAAACCTAATGGGAGTGTTAATACTAAGTTTCAGTTTTCCCAAAGTCTCAGGTGATGGAGTCTTTTACAGCCAGTCTCCCAGTGTTTGTGCATTACTTAAAATTCATTTCCTTCAATTTGCAGACTATGGAAATTTAAAGTTAAGATAAGGTAAGTAATTTACTCAAGGTTACGTAGCTAGTTTGTGGTAGAGCTTGGACTCTAAACATAATCTACTAACCCACAAAACTGCTCAGTCCACAATTATTAGTTATTTATTTAATCTGAGAATAGCTATCCCTTTTTTGGTAACATAATAATTTATTATTAAAATACATACCTATCTTACTATATGTGCATAAATACTTAACAAACTGAGTATGGAAGAAATGTACCTCAATATAGTAAAGGCCATATATAACAAATCCACAGCCAACATCATATACTCAATGTTGAAAAACTGAAAGTTTTTTCTTTAAGGTCAGGAACAAGATAAAGATACACACTTTGACGACTCTTATTCAACATAGTACTGGAAGTCCTAGCCAGGGCAATTAGGGAAGAAAGAGAAATAAAAGGTATCTAAATTGGAAAGGAAGAAGTAAAATTGTCTCTGTTTGCAGATGACATGATATTACATATAGAAAATCTTAAAAGATTCCACCAGAAAACTTTAGAACTAATAGATGAATTCAGTAGAGTTACAAGATACAAACTCAAAATAAAAAAACAGGGGATCCCTGGGTGGCTCAGTGGTTTAGAGCTTGTCTTTGGTCCAGGGCGTGTCCTGGAGTCCTGCAATCAAGTCCCGTGTCAGGCTCCCAGCATGGAGTCTGCTTCTCCCCATGCCTGTGTCTCTGCCTCTCTCTCTCTCTCTCTCTCTCTCTTTGTCTCTCATGAATAAATAAATAAAATCTTAAAAAAAAAAGTTATGTTTCTATTACCTAACAACTACTATTGGAAAGGGAAATTAAGAAAACAATCCCATTTATAATTGCATCAAATAATAAGAAATCTAGGAATAACTTTAAACAAGAAAGTGAAAGATTTGTATACTGAAATTAAGTGTAAGTCATTGCTTAAAGAAATTAAAGAATATACAAATCTAGTGGAGAGATATTACTTATTGATAGATTGGAAGAATTAATATATTGTTAAAATATCCATACTGCCTAAAGATTCATTGCAATCCCTGTAAAAATTCCAGTTGCATTTTTCACGGAAAGAGAACAAAGACATTCTAAAATTCATAGGATGACAAAAGACCCTGAATAGCAAAAGCCATTTTGAGAAAGAGGAGCAAAGGTGGAGATAACACACTTCCTGATTTCAAACTGCATTACAAAGCTATAGTAATCAAAAAAGTATGGTATTGGCATGAAAACAGACGCATAGATGAATGAATCGAATTGAGAGCCCCAAAGTAACCCATGCTTAATTAATCTGCAATAAAGGATTAGAACATACAATGGGGGAAAGGATAATCTCCTCAATAAATTGTGTTGGGTTAACTGGATGGCCATATACAAAAGAATCAGAACAGATCCCTATCTTATACCATATACAAAAATCAACTCAAAATGCAGTAAATACTTGAAAATAAGACCCGAAACCATAAAACTCCTAGAATAACCCTGGGAGTCAAGGAGTCAACTCTTTGGCATTGGTCTTTGAATGATTTTTTTTTTATTTGACACCAAAAGCTGTTAAGATAAACAAAAATAAATAAATGAGACTACACCAAACTAAAAAGCTTCTGTCCAGCAAAGGAAATCATCAACAAAATGAAAAGGGAGCCTACTGAATGGAAAAACAAATTGTAAATTATTTATCCAATAAGGGATTAATAAGAAGCTCACGCAGTTGGGGCACCTGGGTAGCTCAGTTGGTTGAGCTTTCAATTCTTGGTTTGGGCTCAGGTTATGATCTCATGGTCCTGAAATCTAGTCCTGCATCACACTCTGTGCTTAGCTCTCTGAGTTGGATTGAGATTCTCTCTCTACCTCTCCCTCGACCCCTCCCCACATTTTCTTTTTCTCTCAATATGACCATCTAAGGTAATAGGCTGACTTATACCTTATATATGAATTATATATCAATTATACTTCTTTTTCTAGCCAGTAGATAGGATTCTTGGCATAACCTCTTTACATGGATAACAAAACTAACATAAAAATTAAAACTATAAGCTCAGAGTTGTCTAGCCAGTAAGGACAGATCAGTGTGTCGACTTGGATATATAGTTAATATATAAAACAATATTTCTCTAAATTTCCTTTTTTCTTTTAATTTCTTCACACATGTATATGTAAATGTATATGGATGTAAATGAGTGTCCTGTGTATGAAATTTAAGTCTGTATATTCAAAAGTTTATCATATAAATATAGGAAACAATTAGAATATTTAAATTCTTAAATTTCATAATGGGGCACCTGGGTAGCTCAGCTGGTTAAGTGTCTATCTTTGGCTCAGGTCATGCTCTCAGAGTTCTGGGATGGAGCCGCATGTCAGGCTCCCCACTCAGCTGTCTGTCCCTCCTCCAAATTTTGCTTGCTTGCTCTCTCTCTCTCTTAAGTAAATACATTTAAAAAAAATTCATAAGCAATTATATTTTGTAACTTGTGTTTGAAGTTTTGTATTCATTCGTTGTTATACCCCACAAGGAGCACTTATGGATACTTGGAAATGTGGAGAAGTGGTTGACTTTCAGGATCTTTGATGTAGACACTTTTAATAAATAGGTTTAATAAAATTCATTTTTCTTGACATATTCATTACTCAGCAAAAAAATTGCATACATCTTTTTAATTATTCCCAAACTTCCAGTGCCTTCAAATCTTAACAATGAATTAATCCTTTGATGTTATTATAGAAATTTAATGAATTTCTATGCAACTACACAGAAAAATAGTATAAGCTTCTCTTTTGATCCTAAAAGTAGGCATACTGTTTCTTTTGCAATTGTAGAATCTGTTCACAGATTGTTCTTGGAGTTTTGTACTTTTGTGTGTTTCTGCTTGCTGTTTTATTGGTTAAACAAAATAAGACTCTTGGATAGCTTTTGAAACTATACACAGACTTTGGGGTGCCTGGTTGGCTTAGTGGGGTAAGTGTCTGCCTTAGGCTCAGGTCATGACCCTGGCGTCCTAGGATTGAGCCTCATATTAGGCTCCTTGCCCAGTGGGGAGCCTGCTTCTCCCTTTCCCCACTCATGCTCTCAGTATCTCTGTCTCTCAAATAAACAAACTTAAAACAAATTGTACACAATCTTTGAAATTTTAAAAGTCACAGCGTTATGGGGCATCCACGTGGCTCAGTTGGTTAAGCGTCTGACTGTTGGGACGCCTGGGTGGCTCAGTGGTTAAGCATCTGCCTTTGGCTCAGGGTGTGATCCCGCTGTCCAGGAATCGAGTCCCATGTGGGGCTCCCTCCAGGGAGCCTGTTTCTCCCTCTGCCTGTGTCTCTGCCTCTCTCTGTCTCTCTCATGAATAAGTAAACTCTTAAAAAGAAAAAAAAAGCATTTGACTGTTGATTTTGGCTCAGGTCATTATCCCAGGGTTGAGGGATCCAGCACTGCATTGGCTCTATGCTTATCACGGAGTTGGCTTGAGATTCTCTCTCTCCCTCTGCCTCTGCCTTTCCCCCCATTCATGCATACTCTCGCTCTCTCAAAATACATAAATACAATTTTTTAAAAACTAAAAAACACAGTCTTTAAATACATAGTGTTTAATTAAGGAAAAACAGTTACTTCTGAACCTTTTTCCTCCATTCAGATTTAGGGCACATAAGAGAAATGCTGCTGTGTTAACTTTTGAAAGGATGCAAGGTACCATGTCAGGTAAAGCCATCCTGGTCAGAGGAACATCAACCTGTCAGCTCTTGAAGAACCACTTGCAGTTTGAAAAAGTAATTTACTTAGTAGATAATTGAGAAAGTTGAGTTAGGACAGAATTTCTGAACCTGATAATACATGAATGTTTCATAATTGTCCATATAGAATCCTGTGAAGTCTATTTACTTTGAAGTTGAAAATACCATTTCATTTTTATTTAAGTATTTATTTGTAGTGGATACATATAGATATTAGGTTTTGCTTAATAGAAATAGTCAATGCTTTATTACAAGTTTTTTTCTTTTTGATGAGAAAAAGGGACATAAAAATGAATTATCTTTAGTAAGATATTGTCTCTTATTATGAACTGTTTAGTTGAAAACAGCTTTTAGTGTACTCACCATACTTTTTAATACATGGATGATTTTCTGTCATATCCAAGATATTATTTAATAATGCAAAATATTTTAAAGTTCTGAATATCACTGTTTTTGTAATTTTATCTTCTGAAAAAATTCTTCATGGAAGAATATTCTGAAAATGTAGAAAAATATAATCACTGATTTAAGTGGGAATCCCCAACCTAATTTTATGTTTCTTTGGCCATTTTAGGAGCCAATTTTTTTTTTTTCAACTGAAACTTCTATCAGGGACTTGCAACCTGAATTATAGAGAGTTCTATCTTTCTGGAACCATTTTTGGCCTAAATACAACCTAACATGTTCCTAATTATAATCTCCCAAAAGGCAGCAATGATATATATATATATATATATATATATATATATATATATAGTCTTGTTCTCAAGGCACATAGTAGCTCTTCAGTAATGAATGACAAATATACTTAGAAAATTTTAAAATAGTCCCTCAGCTCTTCTGCCTTGGGGAATAATAATACTTAGAAATAATAATACTTAGAAACCCAGAATGAAATAGGAATAATATTTATTTCAGCAAAGTGACATCTATATGGCTCTCAAAAAACTGGCTGGTTTTTCCTATTCACAACCAAGATTATTAATCTTCTGCAATGAGTGGATAAGGTGGTATATCCTTTTTTTTAAAAGATTTTATTTATTTATTCATGAGACACACACACAGAGGCAGAGGCAGAGGCAGAGACATAGGCAGAGGGAGGAGAAACAAGCTCCATGCAGTGAGCCTGATGGTTGGACTCGATCCTGGATCACGCCCTCAGGCGAAGGCAGAGGCTCAACCTCTGAGCCACACAGGCATCCCAAGATGGTGTATCCTATGCTCATAACCAGAGAAACACTTAATCAGCAGTTCTGAGAGATGAAAGTCTCATTTTGAGGAAATGCAAAACAATTGAATACATTTCATTACTTTGCATTTAAAGTAGGGAGGTGGTGACTACTCAGAAGAGTATTCCAGCTATTCTAGTTCTGTTTCTTAGTAGGTATTTTTACTGAAAGGTGAGAATATTTCACTTGTGTTTATTTCATAGATACAAGCTCTTACAACATGTTTTTTCCTTCCATGCATCCTCTTCCCTTCTTTTTATTCTCAAGTTAGGACTCTTGAGGTAAAGTGAGGAAGGAGAGAATTAGAGAATTAATATCTCCTGCTTCCTCTTTCTAAACAATAAGGAAAGATCAAAGTTAGGGTCAGAACTAATATTGGCAACTACAAAAGAGCCCACTCATCATATCTAACTTTCTTTGACAGTATCTATACAGGCATCTGTATCTAAAGATGATTTCATTGTCAATATGTAATCAGGCAGGTCAATGTTCATTTCATTTGTGAAGAAAACCACATCAAGCAAATTTCATTATAAAACCTAAAAATCAATATACATTTGTGCCAGTGTTCTTGAAATAATAAATGTGAGTACTCCTTTGCCCTGAAATAACATTTTTAAGGATTGGGTTTTTACTAAAAGAAGTAAGAAGCCATATTTAGTTTTGGACTATTATTGGACAGTATTTGATATTAAAGTAGTAATATTAAGAATAACTTTTGGAGCCCATTTTATTTTAAATGTGTTTATTGGTCAGTCATGGTGCCTATGCAAGTCGATATTGACTAGAGTAGAAAAGTACTCATACATATCAACTGGTAAATATCAGAATAGTACAATGATATGATCATAGCTAGTAGTTGTTTAGTTATGCATTATTTATGGATACTGAGGTAAGAATTTTCTTTTGATTTTTCATTAGTCTTTATAACTACCCTATATAGGAGTACATTAATGTGTATAGGCTAAATGCTAGAAGTGCCACTTGCCACACAATAAATGTTTCTATTTCACTCAGCAGTTTAATACCAATGTGTCCTTCTGTTTGTGGCCCACAATTTCACAGAGCTTTTGAGTCCTTTGCTGGGTTCTTTGTTCCATATGACCCAAGAGAGGAGAGAGATGGTAAGGATAGCAGAGATGGTTTTACACGTGCCTAGCTTGGAAGAGGTATCTACCTCTTTTGCCACATTCCATTGCAAGAACTACATCATCTGGTATACCTAATTGCAAGGGAGTCTAGGAAATATAATCCAGGCATGTGTGCAGGGGGAAAGGAAATTAAGTTTGGTGAACAAGTTAGCCAATCTCTCCCACAAGAGGGTGTTATTCTCCTTTAATAGATAATAAAGTAAGACCTTAAGTTCAAATAGTATCCAGTATGTCTAGATGGATAATGGTGATACCAAATCTGTCTAAAAGTCTGTATTTCTAAAGCACTGCCTTCTCATTCAACACTGGACTGTATGGTGTACTACCTTCTTGTGATTTACCTTGGAATCACATAGTATCTTCCCAATGAAAAGATTAGCCATGGAGATATGTACTGAGCTTTTTCCTTTATCCTCTATGCAAGAGTTTCCAGTAGACCTCACTGTAGGTCCACTGACAATGCTGAAATCCTAAAACAGATGTAATTAAGTACAGTTTCAGGAGAAATTTTAAGAACCAGCCACCATTTCCTGTGCTAGTTCTTCCTCCTATCATGACAACATTTCGTGCTCCAATTGGGAGCTGTTCTGTCAACCTAGGTTCCTACTGAGAATGATGAGCAGGGTCCCTCTGCAGGTGTCTGGTCTGATGTGTAGTACAAGACAACTAAAATTTTGTGTAAACCCCTGGGTTTTAATTTTATAGTGTTATTGTTATTGAAGCATAGCCTAGCCCTAGTGTGTCTGTCTTAGTGTCTGCCTTATAGGAATATTATAGGAATATTTATAGAGGTGCATAAATATACCAATGTCCCTGTTTCTGTGTATCCAGTGATAATTCATTCAAATCTTGTTTTAAGTATGGTTGAAATTTATGCTGTAATCACACAATAGAATATGGAGCTCATAAAATGGATATAGGTTAGGCCTGTATTTACCTACATGAAAAGATGTCTATGATTATGTGGAAAGTATAAGTTGAAACTACATAAAATTATATATATGTATATATATAGTATTTCATAATGTCAATAAAAACTTTCTTCTCACTTTTGTGAGACTTCACAAAATGATCTTCCTACCTTTGCTTTGGCCCTTCTAATCCATTTTCTATGCAATACTCAGTGTGACCCACCCTTTTAAAAAATATTTATTTATTTATTTTAGAAAGAGAGAGAGAGAGAGTGTGGGAGAGAAAGGGCAGAGGGAGAGAGAAGCTCAAGAAGACTCCCTTTTGAGCACAAAGCCCAGTGCTGAGCTTGATCTTAGGACCCCTGAGATCACGACCTGAGCCAAAACCAAGAGTTGGATGCTTAACTGTACCACCCAGGTACCCCTAGCTAATGTGACCTTTGTAATAGATCCTTTATGGTTTTTTTTTCCTATTAAAAACTGGAGGTTACCCTCAATGTTACATGAAAAACTTAGTATCTTATCCTGGGTTCCTAAAAAACAGACCTTAAGAGACAGTGTTAACATTTTACTGGGAGATGTAGTCCTATAGTGGAAAGAGTGAAGAAAAAAGGAGGTGAGGAGGACAAGGAGAAGAGGCAGTTTAAAAGTGTTGTTATCAGGTTGTCATTGCTTTATGGTCTGCTTAAAATTAAAAATGGTTGCTTGACAGGTACGATGGTTGGACTGTGTGATACATTTCTGATATGTGTACACAGGAACAACACATTTTTTAAAGATTTTATTTAGTTATTCATGAGAGACAGAAAAAGAGAGAGAGAGGGAGAGAGAGAGAGGCAGAGACAGAAGCAGGCTCCCTGTGGGAGCCCAATGCAGGACTTGATCCCAAAGACCCTGAGATTATGATCTGAGACAAAGGCAGATGCTCAACCACTGAGCCACCCAAGTGCCCCAAGAACAACACATCTTAAAAAAAAAAAAAAACATCTCATCAGAGGGAGAAAATGAGGGAGAATTTGCCAGCTGGCTCCTTCAGATATCCCATAGGTAAACTCTTCTATGCATATGGATTCCATCATCAGGCACTGTAGAGCTGCTTAGGAAGTAGATTGCATATGTGCTACAGTGACTTATCTGAATGTGAAATTAACAGTGGGTAACAGAGATTTGGGGGCATGCAACACTTAGCCTTCAGGAGGAAAAATCTAGTGGGCTCACATGGAGCAACCACACAGGCTGAGGTGGAACAAAATGGCAGAGTCCAGTGATGGGGGAGGGATAGAAATAATTTTGAGGAGGTAATGTGATGTGGTATGATGGTTTTTTTTTTTTTTCTAATTCTTGAAGTATTGCATTTATTAAGACAACTGTATTAAAATGGACTTAAAGCACCCGTCGCCAATTACCTTTTTCCCCTCAAAAACCTACTGCAAAATTAGAATAAAGTTAAAATCGAAGTTTCTTAAAGAACTTTAGAAACTCTGTAAGCAACTCAATTTAACACTTAGCTATGACTGAGGAGACCAGCTGTTGGCTAAAAACCCATGTGTGGTCTTTCAGACCTGGTGCAGGCAACTTGAGGCTGTCCCCACTGCTGCCAGGCACACGGCTAGTGCATGGCAGTCTCTGGGGGACCTGCAGTCCAGGACTCCGCACCTTGGCCCCACCCTTGCTCTTCTGCCTGTGTGAACTCCCGGCATGCCCACCTTCATTCAGAGCCTCGTAGCTCCTTGCTCAGGCACCTCTGCTGAGCCCTCTGTGGGCTGGGGAGCTCTTCGCCTGGGTTAGTCTCTTGTTTATACTACAACAATAAGCGATGACAGACTTAACTATTAATTTCATTTGGCTTTCTTGAGGTAGATTATAGTTGGGACCATAGGTCCTTGCACACTGAAGTCCTTGCTGGGCCTAAGAACACGTTAGTTCTCATTTCCTTTCCCCAAACCTTACTAATTTACTAGGTGCTCACCTCTGTTTCTATCTTCACTGTGAAGAGATTACTCTTGTCTCTCCCAGTTGCTCGTCCTTCTTTTTTACTGCTTTCTGAGCATCTTTTATTTGAATCTGCCTGCTTCATTCACTACATCCAAAGTTCATTGGAGGCAAAGGCTTTTTATTATTTTTTTCCAGAAGTAACACAAAAGAAAAGCAAATAGTGATGAATTGATGAACAATAATGACAAGTAATATTTAACGATTATATTTTTGGCGGTAATACAATTTCCCTGATTATTGGATTTTCAGAAGATTCTTGGGTAACGTAGCCACTATTGCTTCAGTTTGATCTTTTTCTGTAGAGCACTATGTGTATGTTTTCCCACATGGACTAAAATCAACTCTTGTTTTAAATTCTGTATTAAAGGCATTCCCAAACCTGTTTGATATAAAAATAAATTTCTATATTTAAGGCATTTCAAAACTTGCTTGGTGACGCAATTTTTCTGTAGCTACTACCATTTATGAGTTTAAAATAACTTAGTAAGTTCTTCATATTGAATTTAAGATACATAGTTTTCTTGGGATGCCTGGATGGCTCAGCGGTTGAGCTCTGCTTTTGGTTCAGAGCATGATCCTGGAGTTCAGGGTGAGTCCCACTTCGGGCTCCCTGTTGGGGGCCTGCTTCTCCCTCTGCCTGTGTCTCTGCCTGTCTCTCTGTGTCTCTCATGAATAAATAAATAAAGTCTTTTAAAAAATACATATTTTTCTTGATTCTTATTAAAAATATTGAAACACATTTGAGATATTGTAAAAACCCTTGGAATTTCCTGTGTTGCGAGTGATGAAGGTGTCTCTTGTTATATTAATGAGGTGACTTTTGGGAAGCTCCTAAGGATGGGGACTGATTGCCTGGAGAACCAATGATGTGATTAGAGGAGAACTTTCAGCCCCTGCCCCCATCCCCTGTGGGGAGAGGGCTTGAATGTTAAATCAATCACCAATGGCCAGTGATTTAAGCAATCCTGACTATGTAATTAAGTTCATATAAAAACCCAGGAGCACAGCTATTTGCAGTATCTGGGTTAGGAAACCTAGCAGAAGTGGTGGGGGGAGTGGCATGCCTGCAAGGCAAGGGAGCTCCCTTCGCGTTCCCATACCTAGCCATTTGCATGGCCTCCATCTGACTCTTCCTGAGTGATGACATCGTAAGATGTTTCTGAGTTCTGTGAGCCTCTCTAGCAAATTAATTGAATCTAAGGAAGGAGGAGGTTGTGGGAACCTCTGATTTATAGCTGGTTCGCTAGAGTACAGGTAACAATTTGAATTTAGAATTGGTGTTTTCAGTTGGAGGGGATTGTTGTAACTGCAATTTGTAGTTGGTCAGTCAGCGGCACAGGTAACAGCCTGGATTTGCATTTGGCATCTGAATTTAGGTAGGGTATATGCAATGGGTGGCAAGTCTTGTAGGACTGAACCTTTTACCTATGGAACCTGATTATCAAGTTGGATTGTAAGACATCCAGCTGGTATCCAAGAATTGCTTGTTTGTATGGGGATGTATGCCCCCCACCCACTGGAAATGTTGCAATTTTTACATTATATATTTAGAACATTATAGGTATTCTGATTCTTTGAAATGGTTTTTTTTCCATATTAAAGCTCCTCTTGAATGCCCTTAAAGTGCCTCCTCCAATTATTCATTAATTTTGTTTTTGTCTAAAACAGTGCCTTTCTGCCTTTGAAAATTAGGATTGTCTAGGAACTTAAAAAAAATGAGATCTTGACCCCAGAGATTCTTAATTGATCTCAGATGGGAGCCAAAGTATAGGTATTTTTTAAATTGACCTCATGTGATGCCTATATGTAACTTGGGTTGAAGAATTTTGAGAAGAAATTTTCTCAAGGTGTGATCCACAGGTCATTGGGGATTTTTATGAATCTTTGTTTTTTTTTTTAAATTTTTTTATTATTATTTATTTATGATAGTCACAGAGAGAGAGAGAGAGGCAGAGACACAGGCAGAGGGAGAAGCAGGCTCCATGCACCGGGAGCCCGATGTGGTATTCGATCCCGGGTCTCCAGGATCGCGCCCTGGGCCAAAGGCAGGCGCCGAACCGCTGCGCCACCCAGGGATCCCTTTATGAATCTTTGTGATCTATAATGATATAATGATCATTATAGCTCTTATAACAATACAGATTTTGTTCCTGATATGAAAAAATTAACTTTTCATTTTCAAACCTTTTAGGTGTCTTGCCAATATTGGCACCATTTTATAAACTGTTGTGTTTGGTGTTGGTTAGCAAGTTGGAAACCTGTTTTACTAACAAAATTACTGTCTTAAAAATCTGAAAAATCAAGGGACAGTTACATTGTTGAAAATGAGAGCTTTAGGTGTCTTTAGTTAAACTCGCTCATTTTGTGGATGAGGAAATTGAAGCCCAGAGGGATGATATGATACAGCTAGTCAGATGAAGAACAGGGACTTTGATGCTCCTAACTCATGGCCTGGTACTCTTCTTGTTTTACCCTTTGCCTTCTTGGAACCTTGTGAAATATCACAGGAATTAAGATTTCAGGTCCTTTTGAGCCGGGTCCTAAAAATTCCACCGTTTGTTATTTAAACCCCAGTGCTAAGTTCTAATTACCATTCGGTAATTACTTTACAGTGAGCAGATGTGTGTTATTTTCTAGAGGAAAAAAAAGCTGCAATGTGTTCTACACCTGTACCTTCAGCAGTGTTTCTCCACTGAGAAGTAGCAATCAGCATTAATGTATAAACTCAAGTTGCCGAGGTCTCAAATTTAGCTGATGCTGAGGCAGAGTGCAGTGTAAGGGTTTCTGTTGCCAACAGATCAAATGTTCTCCAGGCTCCTATCAGCTTTTCCGATTGCCAGTCACCAAAAGTCTGTTTTCCCCCTGAAAAGCAGGTTTTGTTTTTGTTCAGTTAAGTGGTACATTGCTGAAACGAGTTGGTGCCTTTCTCATAGGAAATTATTTCCCTGGGAGCATAAAGTAACAGAAATGTAGCAGTTGAGGATTTGTTTCTGTTGTTATTTTGTTATATTGTACACACCTAAGATTACAGAATTTAGTATGTGGTTAGCAACAAACTACATCAATGGATTTTAAGTATTCTTTTAGTTTTTTGGTGAAATAGGCTCATTGAAATGGTACAGCCCTTATCACGCTCAGAAATGAGTTTAGAAAGTGTCAGTAGGCTTGTTTCAAACAGGGATTCATTACATCATATCATGTGGCTGAATATTATCTTTGTTTCCATCCAATAATCCCCTCCAACTCTTGAATCTAATACTTACAAATTTTGCACTCTTTCAACCTTGGCTTAAATTGAATGGTGTCTATGAATGCAAAGTAATATTAATTTTTACAGACATGCATATTGTTCAATAGATTTACTCCAAGAGGTGGGTTATATGATTTAAACATATTAGTCTTCTGAGTATGAAAATTGTGCTTATTGTAGTTTAAGGGGATACAGGAACAAATGGTTCAGTTGAAGTCTGACTATTGCTACATCCTTGAAAAGTCCAATACCTAGTTTTTTTCAGATCAATTCATATTTGTTTCTCAATCTGGACAGTTAATGAGTAGATTATAATGGCAAGTCTTAAATGATATTGTCATGGTGGTCAAGTATGATCAGACAACTGTTCAGATTTATATTTGTTTAATCATGAGATTTTGTGGTTTTTATTTATTAAGATTTTATTTATTTGAGAGACAGAGAGAGTGAGAGAGATAAGAGAGCTTGAGCACGGGCAGGGGCAAAGGGAGAGGGAGAAACAGGCTTCCCAGTGAGCAGGGAGCCAGACCCAGACTCCTTCCCAGAACCCAGAGATCAAGACCTGAGCCCAAGGCAGATGCTTAACGGACTGAGCTATCCAGGTGCCTCCTAAATTGAGCTTTTTAAAGTGTTGGTCAGGTTTTTGACCACCTTGAAAGGAGCAATGAAAACTTCTCCCCTATCTTTCTTTTTCTTTTCAAAGATTGGTAATGATCATGAAACAGGCAATGTCTTAGATGGAAGGAGAAGGACATTATGCATGACTGAATTTTGACATTTTTAGTTGACATTAGAGTATAAATCTTCTTAAAGTCATAATTGACAACTTAAAATTTTTCCTCAGAAAAAAGAGAGCCCAAGAAAACAATCACATGAAATAAATCCATGATCCTGTGAACCATCAAAGCCTTAGGTAGGATAGCATTTCTACCTATAAGGAGGGGCTTATATTGCATTCCAGTAGGTACATAATAAAAAAATTCAATATGCATACTCTTCAGTATGGTTAAATGTAATCTAAGAAACTTATTAAATAGTAAACTTCTGTGGTCAGTTGAAAAGAGGAAATTTTGCATTAAAAATACTCTTAGTATTTTCATTCTTAAGAAATGATATAAATATTTTATTTTATTTTCTAAAGATTTTATTTATTTATTCACGATAGACATAGAGAGAGAGGCAGAGACACAGGCAGAGGGAGAAGCAGGCTCCACGCCAGGAGCCCAACGTAGGACTCGATCCTGGGACTCCAGGATCGTGCCCTGGGCCAAAGGCAGGCACCAAACAGCTGAGCCACCCAGGGATCCCCTATATAAATATTTTAAATATATAATCATGTATGAGATAATCCATGTACTATCCCTGTATTCTTAATCTCCTTGGAAAACATGTTAATATTTTGCAGTGCTTACTTTATTTATTTATTAAAGATTTTGTTCATTTATTCATAAGAGACACAGAGACAGAGAGAGAGGCAGATACATGAGAGAGAAAGAGAGAGAGAGAGAGGGGGGGGGCAGAGACATAGGTAGAGGGAGGAGCAGGCTCCATGCAGGGAGCCCGACATGGGACTTGATCCTGGGTCTCCAGGATCACGCCCTGGGGTGAAGGCTGTGCTAAACCACTGAGCCACCCGGGCTGCCCTAGATCCATTTTAATGACAGAATCAAACCCTTCAATTACAGATACAAATCAGCTAGTTTTCTTGAGCGGGTCTTTCCCTTTCAGAGCCAATTTGACAGAGCCTTAGCCCACTACTCTGTAGCACATGGATGTATTATGCTTGCTGCCAGTTTGGCACTTGCAACTTAGTTCAGATAACTAGGTTTTTATGTTATAGGCACATGGATCCGTGTTCTGAAAAATGGATCTATATGCTGTGTTCAAGAGCCTATCTCTTCC
Source organism: Vulpes lagopus (assembly GCF_018345385.1). Taxonomy (NCBI): domain Eukaryota; kingdom Metazoa; phylum Chordata; class Mammalia; order Carnivora; family Canidae; genus Vulpes; species Vulpes lagopus. The sequence goes on from NC_054830.1 coordinate 43,090,611, forward strand.
GGACTTTACATTACATATAGGATTAAGACTTTGCCTGACTTCTTAAAGTTTCTACTTCAAGAGTTGAAGTTTAGCCCCTGGAATTTAGTCTCCTTCTTAGGACTTTGATGAATGCTGTTGGGCTTTTCTGTGACATGATTCTTCATCCCTTGCTTCACCAACCCTCTCTTTTGAACTTCTTGTCTATATTAGGAAAAAGTTGTCCTTTATTTGTTACCGTGTTTGCAGGTAGTGTGTTTTCTGACTAGGCTCCTTCTCTTGTCACCTTCCTGGCCTTGAGGGTTGGTCTAGCTCCAAACAAGTTAATCTTGTTCCACTATGGACTTTGCGGTTGATACCATTTAAGAAAAAGATTGATTGCCTGCACCTCTGGAAGTAGTTTCATGCTGTTGGATCTAATCTTTTTAAACTGTCAATTTTTTTACTCCTATTTTTCTCCTTGAGTAAGCTTTGAAGGTCATAACCACTAACAGGACTACCAGATAGTTCAGTATCTTCTTCACTGACAGGAACATTTTCATAGAAGGCTAATATGTACATTTTGATGACCAAGCAGTAAATTACTGTCTTTGACTCAAATACCTGCAGTATATTAGAAAATCAAAGCCCTAAGAAAAACATTATAAAGAGAAAACCACCCTTTCTAAAGGGGATAATTTTCTAGATTTCATAAGAAATACATGTTTGTTTTAGAACATTTGGAAAATACAGCAGTGCATAAATAGGTTACCTTAGAGTCATTTTTTCTTAATCCATATCTAAAGATAGACATGTACATAGTCCTAGATTAAATGAGTACCTAGTAGATGTTAGGTATAGAAAGAGAGTGGTAAATGAGTAGATAGTTCGCTCATGGAGCTTAAAGTCTGTAGGGGAGACATGTAACCCATAGGCATATGAAAACAAATTGAAAAAAAAAATGTGACCACAACAAAGAGGTATGGTGATAGTAATGTTGTGATTGGGTGGCAAGGAAGATGGGTTACAAGGGCTGACAGTGTGAGTGAAACCTAATTAGCGTATTGGGGAATGCCAGTATTTAGAAGAGAATGTTTTAGCTGAATTTTGCAGTATGAGATCAGGCACGTTGACGATCAAGGAATAGGAGATTACAAGGAGATGGAATTGCTTGTGCAGAATGTATATAGATTCCAAAGAGGTTGGCATGTGGCTATAGTTAGGAGACTCCATCAGGAAAGGTCAAGGGGAGAAAAGAATACAAGAATTAAAAGTACAACACAGGGCAGCCCTGGTGGCTCAGCGGTTTAGCGCCGCCTTCAGCCCAGGGCCTGATCCTGGAGACCCTGGATCAAGTTCCATGTCAGCCTCCCTGCATGGAGCCTGCTTCTCCCTCTGCCTGTGTCTCTGTCTCTCTCTTTTTCTGTATCTTTCATGAAAAAATAAATAAAATCTTAAAAAAATAAAAGTACAACAGTTTTATATACAGTTTCAGATAAATTTGAAGTTTACAAAAGTACATTTTAGAATCAAATAGTGGGATCCCTGGGTGGCGCAGCGGTTTGGCGCTTGTCTTTGGCCCAGGGCGCGATCCTGGAGACCCGGGATCGAATCCCACATCAGGCTCCCGGTGCATGGAGCCTGCTTCTCCCTCTGCCTATGTCTCTGCCTCTCTCTCTCTCTGTGACTATCATAAATAAATAAAAATTAAAAAAAAAAAATTTAGAATCAAATAGTGTGTAATGTGGTATGTTTATATTAAAGAAATGGGGAACATGCATATATACTGTCTTATAACTTCTAAAATGTAAGTCTAATACTTTTTTTAAACATGTTGAAATTAACAAATTTGTAAATTTGCTTGCATATTTAGCATTTAACTTTAAAAATTCCTTCAACTCTTCATGTTACATAGTCTGATAAATGTGTTTATATTATTAAGCCAAAGGTACCCTTTCCCTTGATAAAAGGCAGGGTGAGTGTTTATATATAAGAAGAATTGTTCCCAATTTACTCTTCTACTTCTCTAAATTCTCCTATCATGAATGAGGTCTTTCCATTTCTCATCATACTAGGATTGGCTTATCAGATTGTCCTATAAGACTTCAATTTTGCTTATCAGGACCAAAATGTGTCATCCTGTTTTCTATTTTTAGGGATTGTAGGAAGCTGTGCTTTGACACGTGAGATGTGAGGAGCATCTGTTAAAGAGAATGCTAGAGTTGAAGGTGTTAAATGTTTAAAGAAATGATAAGACTTTGGGCTCAGCTTCCACATACGTTTACAAAGGGTTTGCAGATACTAGAGAGCTAATTCTCAGCACATTTCTATGAGGCAGATTTTATCTCCCATAAATACCTAGATGCACAGAGATAGTGGGTTGGCACAGTGTTATTTAATCTTTATATGTCTAGCTTGATGTTAACAAGGAAGAGAGTTGGTGATATATATCTTAACCAGTTCCTAATTTTGGTCCTTCATCTATCTTGGCTATAGCTTAATACTTTTTTGTAGGGCTCCAAAAATATATATATGTCTGAGATAATTTTGAATTTTCATATCTCAGTGACACATAAAACTTCTAGAAATGTATGCGAACCAATCAGATCAGTCAGCGAACTGGACTTTGTTTCATTTATTTAAATTTTCTCCTTTCTCGTATGCCTGTTTCAACGGTTAAATGTTAATGTGGCATGGCGTTGCCCAAATCTGCTGCTTGGGTTATAGTGAATCTTCCACACCATTATATGTATTATTTTCCTGTATATTATTTAGAGGCTTCCAGGTACCAGTTGAATTATTTATTAAACTACCTCTCCCAGAGCTTTGAAGTTACTGCTCCTCGTGTTTGAAACACAGTCCTTTGGAAGATTCTTTAATTGCAGTGTATATCAAAAATAAAAGGTAATAAAAAGATGGCTTTGTTTTTGTTTTAATTGTGACAAGGTAATTTATATCAGATTTGTATATTTACTTAGAACTCATAATAATTATTCACATTTCAGCCTGATTTAAACATTTTTTATGGTTTTTTAAGCAGGGTCTTAAACCATCAAATATTCTCCAATAAAAGATGTCATTTTTGAAAAATATAGACCTTAAAGTTAATGGAATTTGCTTTGCCAAATTCATACCATACCTCTGTTTCTCTGTGATGTTTTTTGTATATATAACTCATTTCATACATTGTATCCACTTCTTTTCCAACTACCAGGAAGCTATTGTTTTCACCATGCTCAAGGCCCTGTTTAAACGAGTTGATCAATATTTTGCTACTCGGTTTTGGACAAATACAGTGACTTTTGTTTTTTTTTTTTTCCTCTGCTGCCACTTAAAATGTTTCCTTCCTCTGGTATACTATTGTCTTAACTCAGGCTGCAGTAAACAAACTAAATCCTTTACTAGGATTTATTTAATAACATCATAAAATCCTAAATTAGGTGGCTTAACCACACACATTTCTCACAGTTACATATATCTCTCTCCATATTTACTGGGATATTTAATAAAAACCTGGATATTTGACAGAAATTTGAATGAGCCAGAGTCAGACTTTCTGTAAAACTTTGTATGTATGCCACTGCTGGCCTTAAATATGCTTCCTGTAAAAAAATGTTGATATGCGTGGAAGTTTTGAGATGGAGTTATACTCTGTCCTCTACCAAATGAAAACTGGAGTTAAAATGGTCACATTTGTCCATATTATTTGTTTTGTTAATCCCTGGGAGTTACTTAGAGAATTCTAAACCATTATAAAGGACTCTGACAGAAGCCACCCATGATAACCCAGGTATAGTCCGGGGAAGTTGTGTGGACAGAAGGCTAATATAAGCTGCATTTACACATTTTATGCCATATCTTGCATTGTCTAGACACAGATTTTGGCTCATATGCTTGCTGAAAAACTACAAGAAGGCTTCTTACTTTCTTCCCTAGGATTTCTCTAATATTGGAAGCTAAGAGTTGCTGAGAACCTTGACCAATAGGGAATGGAACCAGTAAATAAATATTCTCCTCTTCAGTATTTTGAATGGACAACTTTGAAGTTCATTTCACTCTGTGCTGTAGTGGGATCAATCCCCACTTGGCCATGGTGGTAACTAAAGTAATAAAACACCCTTGGGGGTGATTGGCTGGCTCTGTTGGTAGATCATATGACTCTCGATCACAGTGTTGTAAGTTTGAGCCCCATGTTGGGTATAGAGATTACTTAAAAATAACATCTGAAACAAGACAAACAAAAACTCCCTTGGATGAGCTTTCCATCCTCACATTTCCCTGCTTCCTAGACACCTCTTTTTCGCTTCCTTCTGTTTCTTGGGATTTCTCTTGAAACTAAACCATTTGATAAGTCCTTTGTCTCTGTATTTTATTTATTTATTTATTTTATTTATTTATTTTTTTGTCTCTATTTTTAAAGAGCTGTCAAACTAAGACACAGTGGCATTTAGAACTGCCAGGATCCTAGACGAGTTACTGAATGTCTCTGTGTTGCAGTTACCTCATCTTTGTGGAGTAATAACTGCTTGTGTGCAGGAAGGAGTTGATAGAGCACTCGTGCAACTAAGAGAGGTACTTGTAAGATTGACCCTTGGCTGGTACTGATATAAAGTGTTTCCTAATTGATAAGAGTTGTTCACTATGCCTAGTCTGATAATACAAATAATGTGCTTTGTGTTCACCACTTCCTTTCTTGTAATTGGGAATTTTGATAATTCTAGGCATAGAGTACCTACAGACCAGCCCTCCAACAGACACTGGCATGAGTCCCTAATAGGTTTCCCTGGATAGATTCGTTGCATGTGTGTTGATGCATCTTCACTGATGAGAGAAGAGTGTATTCTCTGACCACCAATCACATGGGAGAGGGGAACATGAAGCAGCTTGCATATGGATTCCTTCAGATTCTGTGTTATTTTTCTCATATTATTTATAGATGTATTCCTAAAACACAGCTGTACTAATTCCTTAACCATAAGTACAGCTTAGAAACTGAGTTCTGGGGATGCCTGGGTGGCTTGGTGGTTGGGCATCTGCCTTCGACCCAGGGCGGGACCCTGGAGTCCCGGGATCTAGTCCCACATTGGGCTCCCTGCATGGGGCCTGCTTCTCTCTGCCTGTGTCCCTACCTCTCTCTCTCTGTGTGTCTCTCTCATGAATAAATAAATAAAATCTTAAAAACAAAAACAACAACAACAAAAAAGAAAATGAGTACTGTGAGTCTGAGTACTGTGAGTCTTTCTAGCAAGTCTTTGAATGTAGAGATGGTCTTGGGCATGCCTGACTGATTTGTTGTGGTTATTAGATTAAATAAGGAATATAGGAGATTTCAGCACAGTACTTCTAACATAAGTGTGTATAATAAATTAAGATTTACTAAAGCACTTCCTTTCAGCTCAGTATTAGGTAGCAGTTGGTTTGGGATGGTCCCAGTTAATCAAATTGAATGTACAGGTTATATCGGAGTCTTAAGAGGGATAACAGGATAGATTGGCATTAAAGGTATTGGAGTTGAAATATAGCTTACTGATGCTTGATGTAGTTGCTTCGAAACCCTATCTTTTGTGTAGCCAATAAGAAATGTAGAATAATAACTAATGACTTGACTATTCTTGTCAGCAGAGCCACCCCCACCCCCAAAATCTCCATTCAAAACCATTGACTCGAACTGGCTCTTTACCTTTCTGAGCTGGCACCAATTCACATTTGCAATGACCTTTATCTCCTATTAGCACGCTCATTTCTTTAAATTTTATTTAAGTAATCTCTACATCCAGCATGGGGATCAAACTTAAAACCCTGTGATTAAGAGTTAGTTGTATGCTTTTGACTGAACTAACCAGGCATCCCAGCATGCTCACTTCTGATCACTCATGATGAACGGTCTCATATCCTCTCTGGAAAGTTATGACAGAGTACTGGAATCCTAAGGGTATCTGTTTTCAGAGAAGAGAGGGTTGTAGTTTAAACTCTTAGATGTGAGTGTGAAGATCTGAGTTCTGCACTGCAGCTTTGCCTCTATCTTTAAGACCTAGACCAAATTATTTAGATTTCCCGAGACTCTGTATGGTAATATGTAATGCCAAGATAATACAGTTTATTTACCGGGGATTATTTCCTGGACTGGGGTGGGACTACGGCACAAAATGAGATAAGGCATTGGTGAAAGCACTTTAGACGCTAAAAGCACTGCACCTGTGTTTGCTGTTTTAGTTCTTCCTTGCTGTGTGGTTGTATATTTCTGTTTTCTTTTTACTTTTTTTTTAAGGAAATTAACATGTTTTTTTAAAATTTTTATTTATGATAGTCACACATAGAGAGAGAGAGGCAGAGACACAGGCAGAGGGAGAAGCAGGCTCCATACACTGGGAGCCCGACGTGGGACTTGATCCCGGGTCTCCAGGATCGCGCCCTGGGCCAAAGGCAGGCGCTGAACCACTGCGCCACCCAGGGATCCTCTTCTTTTTACTTTTTTATGTTGTACTTTGTTTATCCAAATAGATTGTAAACTTCTTGAAGGTTGGTGCTGCCTTTTCTATGTCTTGATATTCCCTACAGTTAGTAGCAAAGTGGTGTGCTATTATATGCAGCTCAGTTAAGAATCGTGTCAGATTTATGTCTGAGGACCTGTAAGTTTGGAAATAGTAGATCATAGGGATATTTGGAAGAGAAGAAAGCACTGGATTGAGAGTAACCACTTTACATACAGAACAGGAGCTAATGAAGTGGCAGATTTTCAGGGTTATTATGGAAGAATCAAATTTTCTACACTGCTGGTTCAAGGCTCCTTCATTATTTGCTGCTTTAGTAATAAGTGCCCTATTGCCCTGTAATTTTGTTTCATTAATTATGTCAGACGTTGGTGGTATTTGAAGCAAACAACACTTAGATTTCCATTTCACCTTTATCATTGGCAAACATTTATCATGGATAGGGCTATTAAGTTCTTTAGATATTTTTTTTTCATGGAGATCTAAAAAGAGCCATATATTAATGACCTATCAAAAATGGAAGTATTATAAAAACAGTAATATAGAGTATTAGTCAATAAGTATTTTAGCCATTGCTTTATTTAATAAGCATTTACATAGTTCCTATTTTGTGTCAGATAGTATAAAAACTTTACACATTAACTATTTTTTTTTTTTTAGGTTTTATTTATTTATTCATGAGAGACACACAGAGAGGGGGGTGGGGCAGAGATAATAGGCTTCATGCAGGGAGCCTGATGCGGGATTCAATCCCGGAACCCTGGGATCACAACCTGAGCCAAAGGCAGACACTCAAGGGCTGAGCCACCCAGGCATCCCCACACATTAACTATTTTAATCCTAACACTTTGTGGTAATTATGATCATTATTTGCATGTTACAGACAAATTTAGGCTTAGAATGGCAAGTAAATGAACTATAATCATACAAATACATAAGTGGCTATTCATACAGAACAAATGGCTTTATAGTATGTATGTGTGCTTCATTGTTACCTATATATTTAACAATCTGTACATTTATCTGACTGTGGTAGTATTGCTATTTTGTTAATTTTTTGGCCACTAACTTGATGTCATGACTGGGAAAACAGACAAACAAGCCTGCCTGTCCTGCGGATTTGTAAACTTCAGTGGCTTACTTATTTTTGCATTCCTGTATTTTCACTTTCCATTGTAATTAAGTTCAAGAAATAAATAAATTGATGCGTTATAAGGAAAGTATGGGTAGATTAGGAATGCTTGGTAAATATACCTAAACTCTAAGCTAATGTGAGAGCAAATAAATATGAACCTCAATAGCACATCCTTTAGTGCTGTTGTCAGCTTGGTATTCTTAGCAGACCTGACCTGGTATTCACTCTTTGTTCATTTTGCAGATAATCCAGCTTTAAAAGCATAAGAGTTAAAAAGGATGAAAAGATTATGCCCCACTCTACTTATTTAACTAAATTATTATCCCTTGACCTTTTGACCAAACCAAATTCATCTTCTCTCTACCCTGCACTTCCACCCATTTTAATACTGCGGCAGATTTAATGGATTGGGAGTCTGTGAGTAAGTAATAAGAACATGGAGAAGAGTGGCCAACATGATTAAGATTTTATTTGTAGTGTAATTCCATTATAATTAACATTATGTAACTGGAGAAATATGGTGTTTGCATCTCTTCCTGGCAGCTGTTTTTAAGTCAGTGGCAGAAAGGAGATTAAATAGTAAATGAAGATCTTTTTATTGAAATTGTTTTTGCATCTTGTATTGTTGGATTCATTTGTTTGTTTCACAAACCACAGTTAATTTAGTAAGGAAAATAAGCAATATGTTTAACAAGCATGCTAAATAAGTTTGTTTGCAGTGCTTTGAAGTACCATTGTTGAACTTTTTACACTGGAGGTGAAATAATGCTAAAAAATCTACAAAATAGTAGATGTTTAAATAGTGAAAACAGAACACAGGTTTACCCCACTATCCAAAAATAGGCCCTATAAATCCCTTTGTAAGCTGAAATAGCATAAAGCAAAGAGTATCCTCCAATTTCTGAAAATCTGAGTTATGCTACTTTGCTTTTACACAGACCTACATTAGTACCTGTTTTTGCTAACCAAAAGCTAACTGAAGAAGAATTTTGCTTTTATGAGAAAAGCTGTTAACTACTGATGTGTGTAACTCAAACTTTGGAAAGTGGGTGATACTTGTATTATGTTTTTCCCAAAGTGTTCAACAGAATATAAAGTTAATGAAAATAACATGGTTTTCTGTGTAGGGTAAAAACTTTCAATTTGTTAAAAGTGATTTTTTTTTCTAAAAAGTACTGGCCAGGGATCCCTGGGTGGCTCAGCGGTTTGGCGCCTGCCTTTGGTCCAGGGCGCGATCCTGGGGTCCTAGGATCGAGTCCCGCGTCGGGCTCCCGGCATGGAGCCTGCTTCTCCCTCTGCCTGTGTCTCTGCCTCTCTCTGTCTTTCTATCATGAATAAATAAATAAAATCTTTAAAAAAAAAAAAAGTACTGGCCAATTAATGATATATTTGATTTATGTAAATTCAGATCAGACTTTTCTAGCCAAGGGCTTGGCAATCTGTAGCTCGACGGTCAAATCTGATTCTTCACTTCTTTATGTTGCCCACAAACTGACACTGTTCTTATTTTTTTAGATAGTTGGGGAAAACAACAAAAGAATAATAATAGTTCTATATAACATTCAAATTTCATTGTCCACAATTACAGTTTCATTAAAATACAGCCACACTCATTTGTTTGTGTATTGTCGATGACTGCTTTCATGTTATGACCGCAGTTACGTAGTACTGATAGAGATTTTATGGCCTGCAAGGCTAAAAATACTCGTCTGGCCTTTTACAGAAAAGTTTGCAGACCCCTGCCCTAGCCTATAAAATACAACATCAATAGTAGTAGTAACAGTGTCTGTCATAAGTGCTTTATACACATTATTTCTAGTATTTCTAACATAGCTATAATTACCCCCATTTTACAGATCAGGACATTGAGGCTTTGATTAAGTGATTTACGTGGTTAGAGCTGTGTTTTGAAGACCTTCTATAACATAATATATATATGTATATATGAGTGATTAGAATTTAGACCTATTTAAAAATAACACTCTCAGTCTTTTGAAAGTAGAATTGTGTCTTCTATCATCTAATTAATAGTTACTAAATAGGACTAGGTTGATAGATTTGAAATTGGTCATTTCAGTGTATGGAACTTTTAACATGCCATATTAATTTATAGCTATCTGCAAAGGGGAACTTGGCATTCCATTTTGATAGTAGATAGTAGAATCTTCTGTGGTGTATGGATTGTTATTTTTTTCCCCACTATATAAAGAAAGGATTACCAATTGGTACAAATTTGAGAAACTCTAATATAGTGATATTGCCAAATTGGCCAGAGGGCCGTTCTTTAAAAGTTGTTGCTACTCTATTTTACTGTAGGAAGACAATAAATTGGCAAAGCTGATGAGTGCTCATGGTAAGAGCTTAATGAGGCAAGTTTCTGAAAGGAGGCAAGAAGATACTGATGTTTTTTTATTATTTATCTCTCCCCTCTCTCACTGAACCAGAGGATCATGGTAAATAATCATTGCATTAGGATGCGATGATGGTGGGTTTGTGTGTTATTAAAAAGTGGTTTAAGAAAAAAAAAAAAAAGTGGTTTAAGAGGAAATCCACGTAACAGTACTTAGGCTAACTTTAAGCCTGGTAGAAGAGGTAACCACTGTTTCCTCAAGAGCTTTCTGAAATCCAGTATGACAAGACTGATTAAATGAAACCTATTAGGTAAATTCTATATTAGTTTGTGAAAATCCTTAGACTTCTTGAATGGATCCTTCAGAGGATCAAGGCTGTAATTACACAAGGCCAAATATTAGGATTACAGCCTGTAAAATTCATATAGTTTCCTGGACTCTGGAAAATAATTACTCTTTAGACTTCCTTAGATAGAGCTGATAGATGACAGTGTAGATAATGTCTTGAGGGTAGATCCTGTGCCTTTAGTATCTTCAGTGTCTAGAACAATAAATAAATAATAAATATTATTTTAGCTAACATCTATTCAATACCATGTGCCAGGAGTTAGTTTTTTTCTAATTAATACATCATTTAATTGTCCAAAAACCCCTGCTAGTTGTAATAATTGATTCCAATATTACATAGTTGGAAGGGCCACATAAAACACTCAAACTGGCTGAAATTTAATACTCTAGTATCTGTAATTCCAAAGCTTATGATATTTTCCACTTTGTTGTATGGTAGAGCACACTCTAAATGTTTTGATGAGTGAATGTGAGTATATGAAAGAGATGATAATTGTTATCAGGAAAACACCATCATGGAATTTGAATCTGTTTTTAATCTAAAGTTTCTTTACTCTTAATTCTGGTACTGTTATAATTATTAAGCTTTTTGAGAGATTCATACTTTATTTACTTGATTTGAAAAAGAATTATTATGGACTAATCCAAGGTATGACTTATGATCAAGGCAGCAAAGGTGTGGTATTTTTGCTCCAAGTTAGATGTATTACAAATGACCAGTTATTTCACATGTTGTTTCTTGAGATAAAACTAAGTGTTAAAACCACTTTAATTGTCATAATGTGTATGGCTTGGAGAGTTCTCATCTATACCTTAAATGATTTTCATAGCAATGCTGTTGGTCAGATAGGCCTTCTATAGCTAAGAAAAAAATCTCCGAGGCTTTGAATGATTTGTCCAGGTAACCCAACTGGAAACTCAGGCCTTCTAACTTTAATAGCACGCTGGGCAATGCCTTGTTTTGAGGGACGAGAGCTGGGTCCACATAATGGGAATCAACTGGTCTTCACATTGCCTAATGAAGATAGGATTATAAAGATAAACAGCTTCTTCCCCTTTAAAGACTGACTTAGTTACTGGAACCATCAAAACACAGGTGCACACAAAGGAACATGTGGAATATACATACATCATAGATAACAATGCTCTGTTCTGCTTTAGTGGAAATATGTGAACCAAAAGTATAATTTCAAGTTTGCTAGAAGTCATAGTAAAAAATGCAGTGAAACAGGTGAAATTTTATTTAACACCATGTGTCCAAAATGTTGTATCAACATGTACCAATGTTAAAAGTTATGAAAGAGATACTTTACATTGATTGTTAGCACTACATATTTTTTTAAAGATTTTATTTATTCATGAGAGACAGAGAGAGAGAGAGAGGCAGAGACACAGGCAGAGGGAGAAGCAGGCTCCATGCAGGGAGCCTGACGTGGGACTCAATCCTGGGTCTCCAGGATCAGGCCCTGGGCTAAAGGTGGCACTAAACCACTGAGCCACCCTGGCTGCCCAGCACTACATCTTCAATTTTTACTAGCTACATGACAAAGTACTCAGTAGTCAACATCTGGCCATGGCTATGTTACTGGACAGCACAGCTCTAAACAGAAGGATACTGCGACTGAGCTGTATTGCTTAGGTATGGAAAAGCTCTGAGAGTTAAAGGAAGGGAATAAGTACTCCTAATTCATTCCTCTACATCACCTATAATTTGTCATTCAGATGATCTCCTTTATGTTTAAATTTAAATGTCTTTTCATATTTTTAACCTAACCGGCTAGTCATCTCACTGTTTGATATTCAATCATCTGATAAAGAATTTCTATTCTCAAGAGTTCTCTGAGGAAGCAGTATATCTGTGCAAGGAAATACATAAACATGACTCCAGTGATTGGAACAAAATTAGAAGATTCCTGAGGAAAAATTGCTGCTATAATTTAACAAATGCACCTCAGCAACAGCCAAGACTCATGAGAAGCAAACTGGTTATTTTGGGTTAATGTCAAATGAATGTGCTTTCACTTCACATTTTTTTTCTTTTTGCCATTCAGGTAAAATGGATGGTTGATAATGGTTAGAATGTAATTTGGTTATGGAAAGAGAAGAAAAAGCTGGAAAAATTTTAAACCTCTTCAACTTCATTCATCAATTATGTCCTAATAGAATTATGTTAATTTTGATTGACATTATAAGGATGCTTTTTTCCTAGTCTTTTAGACATTTATTCAAAACAAAACATTCCTAGGAAATTAACAGACATGATTATCATAAATTAAACATTTCTGTAAAGAATTTCCCCAATTGGCAAGGCTTATCAGAGCACTTAAATAATCATGTTCTAGATACAGATGTGTATAGTATATACATAGGCTTTTTCTTTTTACCATCATGAATGAGACACTTGTCTCAAATTTTGTATTGTTTTCTAAATGATTAAATCATCATCTAATAATGTCATGAACAAAAAAAAAATAATAATAATGTCATGAACTACTTTATACTTTTTTTGTTCTACTTGACATGCATTATTTTATTTAATCTTCATGATTTAAGTAGCTCTTAATAACAGTAGGAGGTGCCTCAATGATTATGTGTTCTTAGACTGTTTAATTCTAAAGTAGATATTTAGGAGTAAAAAAAAATGCTTTTTTACTTTTTATAGATATTGGTAAATAACCCTCTATAGAATTTGTACTATTGGTTCCACCCACCAGAAATGGTAGGTATGTGAATGTTTTTTACCCCCTGCACTTACCAATACAGTGTAAATATTTTGATCTTTACCACTTCAATAGATGGAAAACATGAAGTGTTAAAATATTCTTGTTTTCAGTAGTATTTTCTGTTATAATTGAAATTGAGCATTTATCATAGCCCTTATCACCACCCACCCCCAATCTCAAAACAGGCCTGCCAGGAGATTAGCAAGTTTTAAATGAGATGACTTTGTCAGTAGAAAGTCATAAGAAAAACTGAGAAAGATGTAGGATTTTTCACTTTGGCATATAGGTTTTATTTTGATAAAATGCCTAATTTTTTTCTGAGGTGGTTTGAGAGCTTTTGACAGAAATCTGTTTGTATCCTAAGATTTAGGATGTTTGGCCCCTAAGGTTATGGGGCACCTGTTAGGAGCATTCACACAATCCAAGCATGGCTGGCAAATCTGTCCACTATGATACTTTTAAGGTTAAATGGGGATTAGATTGAACTGTTCTGAGATATGACAGTTATTAGACATATACCTACAAAAACCCCAAAGGGATAGTAAGAACTGATGGACTTTTATTTTTACATACCAGATTCTGAACTGATCCAGGACTGAAATCCACTATTTACTCTTTGTTCAATAAAATCATATGAATATTGAGTATTTTATTGTCAGTAGATAACATTCTCAACTAGAAACATACTTTATAACTACACCACATGGCCTCTCCGTAACCTCTTAAGTAGTCAATTAAAAAGCTTTTGCTTTATTCTCCATTCTTTCGTGGCTATATGCATTTATTATATAGACAGCTTTGTGATCTAGGCATGTACAGTTTAGCGTGAAATACTTGACTTTGGAATAATGTCATTTAAGGATTATCTCCAGTGACTGAGGGCAGGCATAGATGGCATGGGAAATGAAATCTGTTGAGATTCTGGAGATCATTTTCTTTGGATTTATTTCAGTGTCTTACCTAATAAACCTATTAATAGAGCAGCAAATATGGCAAAATCATCTTAGAAATCATTATTCTTTCAGAGACTTTAAGGTCCTCTAGTATACTCTGTGTAGATGAAAAAGCTCATTTAGGGAAGGACCATTTCCAAGAAAGTTCCTGGATGAGTAAGGACTCCCTAAGTTGAGCCCAGTGATTCTTCTTTCTCAAAATTACCCATGGCCTGTTCAAACAAGAAGTGAAATATACAGCAGATGTGGAAAAACAGCAAAGGGAATCACATGGACATCCACCTTATTAAATTAACATTGGCAGCATTTCTTCACTGTTCTAGCCGTTCCATAGGATTCTTTGCTCTGTGAGTTATTTAATATTTGTTTTCAAATGATAATTTGCTAGGTAGCTTTAACGTTCTGAAATGACAGCCGTACCATCTGGCAAGAAAACCTGTACTACATAGGTATTAAAAGAGATCTTCATTGCATCCAGCCAAGGCTTAAAAACTTCATTAGCTTGTGGAATTTTTCCCCTTATACAGAACTACTCATAGATAGCCTTTATTCCAAATAGTGGACCAAGAAATCTTTGACCTGTATAAGAAATCCTATGCCAATATATCTGATAATAAAATTTATTAAATACCATTTTACAGAGCTTATGAGAATGGGTCTTAAGTACCTGGACTTAGTAAATCATAAATTATGTAAACTTAAATTATTTTCTTGAGCATAAGGCATATGCATTGCTGATTACATTTGTCATAAAGAAATTTAATCTTTATCTATTACTTTGAAAGAAGCTTAATCATTTTATTAATGTGGTCCTAAAAAGGATATATTGCTCTTGCCATTTTTATCCTTTATTTTCCTTTTTTTCTGTAGTCAGTAGCACCCATCTCCCTGTCAAAGAAGCATGCAGTTGCATTTTCAGTATTACCTCAGTCACAAATGATTCAAGTCTATGTTAAAAGGGGACTAGATACTTGTCTTTCTTGTTGCTTGAAGCTTTGACAAAATCTATTCATTTACTTTCAATAGTATTGTTCTGAGTTTATTTTTTTTTTGCTTGGGTAAAGGGCCAATTTATTTGGAAAAATTGAGTTTTCATTTATCTTGGCCTATCTGTCATATTGATAAGATCTGCTGTCTTAGAACTTGCTCAGAACTAACAAAAGAATAAAGTGGCTGAGAAGCCCTATTAGTTTATACATTTCAGAAACAAAAGATTTATTTTTCTCTATTCTCCTTGTCTTTTGAATAGGGTTTGAATTAAATGATTATTGTGAGTAAAATGAGATTTAATGATGCCAACGTTATCAATTTGTGCAGTTACCCAGATGTAAAGGATTATGCATACCAAGGTAACCTGAAATCTCCCTACATTAAGCATCTTACTAATACAGAAGTTAGTTTTGAGGTGCCTGTATGGCTCAATTGATTAAGCTGTCTGACTCTTGGTTTTGGCTCCAGTCCTGATCTCATGGGCCTTGAGATAAAGCCCTGAGTCCAGCTCTGTGCTTGGCGGGAGTGTGCTTGGATACTAACTCCCCTGCCCCTTTCCTTGCTCATTGCATGCTCTCTCTCTCTCTCTCTCTCTCTCTCTCTCAAACAAATCTTTAAAAAAGAAGTTAATTTTGATGCAGTCACAAACAGAACTCTTAATGTCTGTGCAGGAAGGGAATATCTCATCTGTTTTTCAGTATGCTACAGTAAATACTTAAAAAGATATCTCAAAATTTTGAATAAATTAAACCTATTGTGTATCATTTTATTTTTCTCAATTTGTATTAATTACTGTCATGGTTTTTTATAAATGTTTGATCCTTTCTATCTGCTTAAAGTAATGTTTCTCCCTGATGCAAATTGCTTTAGTCCTTAACTTGTCAGTAAGAGGAGCTTTGCCATATTGTATTGTAAACATATGATGTATTTTGATTAACGGTTATTAAGCTGACTAGAGAATCAGATTTCAGTGTAATGGTCTAACTAGATTTTAAGTTTTGATGATTTAGAAGTCACAGGACCATGCAGTACTATGCTTGTTTTTCGCCTAATTCATTTATTTACTACTGCACATATCCATGAACCACCCAGGGTTTTAGTGACCACTGTGAGAGAGGCCACTGCACTAGGTGCTGGAGTACAAATATGAACTCTCACTTGCTTCTGGCACAAACAGTTTAAAGGAGACGTGTCACTAAACCAATATAAAATGTAGTACAGGAAATACTGCAATAGGAGATGCAGAGGTAAACCTTAATTCAGTGGAGAAGGGCTTATTAGAAAGTTCAAGTTAGTAGAGTTGAGTTTTGAGGGGAGAGTATTTCTTTAATTTTGAGGTAGTACAGATTGTATACATTATCATGAAAATTTTGTATAGCAGCAACATAATCATTGTGGAGTTACAACATGGTCTTTTGGGAGAACTTGTATGGTTTACATCATCTGGATCACTGCCAAGGCTCTAATTTAGTAGGAAATACAAAAGAGTTGGAGATAAGAGGTTTCATTCTGCTGCTTATTAGCAGTGCAACCACAGACCAAACATGAAACCTCTCTTACCCTACTTTTTATCTGATAACTAGAGATCATGCCAGTAGATACTGAATACATGTTTTCCTTTGGACATTAAGTCAAACATTTATCTGAAAGCACCTTATAAATGGAAAAGCTTTATAAAATATAACTTTTTATTCTATACATATTTCACTCCTACTAAATTTTATTCATTGAATTACATGTAGGGAATAAATAGTTTTGTTTAGGTCTTCAGGAAGCAATTAACAGTTTATAAGCATCATTATTTGACTCCATACTTTTTGTTTTGGGGCTCAGGAATAACTTTAAATATTTTACTCAAGAATACAACATTTCTATGTTCCATTTATACCACCAGGCCTTGGTACAAATGGAACATAACAAAGATATCCCATTTTCATTTTCATTCACTTACTCATTTTAATTTCACTTATCAATATCTACTGTGTATCAGAGTCTATGCTAGGAACCAGGAATATGCAATTAGTGACCTCTGCCTATGTCACTGCTCCTCTCTGTGTCTCTCATAAATAAATAAATAAAAATTTTATAACAAAACAAAAAGAATATGTGACAAAATCAGATCCTGTGTAATTCACTGAGAAACTTTTTCTAGCATGATTTGCCATTCAGACAGTTATTTTTTGTGGCATCCTTGCCATTGAGCCATTTTATTCTAAAACCAGCAATACTGGAATACAACTGACTACTTAAAAAAAAAGAAAAAGCCCAGGGTTATGCTTTATTCTAAAATTCATTTCTTTATTTGTAGGTAATGAGCGCTTGAAGTTGAGATGAATAACATATTTGGGGGTATGTACCATTTATTTAAATAAAAAATATGTATGTGTAATCTAGCATAAAAATTATCTTTGAGGAGTTGTACAAAACTTTTGACTGCTGATGAGGACTACATTTCCTTATGAGTTATGCACTTAGTAAATAGCTCTATTTTATGTAAATAATACATACAGAAAGCAGTAGTAATGAATTTTATAATAAACTATAAGATAATAGGTGATTTTAAATGTAATGTGTAGCTCAAGAAATTCATTTGCAAATAAAGTTTTATTAATTTCATTTACCAATGTATTTAAAATTGTTCAGTTTTTAAAGTAGGAAAGTTAACTAATTACCTTAAATATATTATCCAAATAATTGTAGAATGCAGTGTGTTTATTAGTTTTGCCTCGTATATTTATTTGGCTATAAATCTTTGGTGTTTTTTATGCAAGTTATATTTTGTTATGTTAAATTCTAATATTACCAACATGTGCATTTTGAAACTCAGTGTACCCCTGTAAACATTATTTCTTATGTTCTTATTTCTAGTGATGAGTTTCCTCTGCTTTCAGTAGAAAAATTCTCAATGAACATCTGTTTCTCAGTCTAACTCCTTTATACTTAATACAGTTTTCTGTTAGCTTTCTGATTTAATACATACATCATTCACTCGAGAATTATCAATTTGCTTGTTTTAGTAATTTATATTTTGATAATTTTGTGATAATACTGTGATTTACATTTGCTTACTCCATTGCATATAGTACTGAGGCATTATAGAATTTATGCAGAAGATCTTTAGACTTAAAAAGAATTACCACTAAAGAATGATTATTAGTATAAAATTGAGTCTTAACTGCATTAATGACAATCTAACATACACACAGATATATGTACAGACACATGTACCACCCAATCTCATAGTCATTTAAAGATGACTTATCTAAAGATGACCAAATTACAATAAAGTGGATGCTATTCTACAGTTTTGGGCCATCACATCTTGGGACCAGAGATTCTCAAGTCAAATGTTTTAAGACTAATCTTGCTCTCAAGAGCTGTGGGATCTTAAGCAATTCAGTTTCCCTACGGTCACTTTCTTTGTATGGTTAGTGGGCGAAATCATCAATGATTTCTTTAGTTACTCCTTCCCTAAAATACTTTTCATTTCATATTTGAAAAAGCTAGTTTAGAGGTGAATAATTTAGTATTGTTATGTTATTAACTAACATTTTACAGTTTAAGATAAATTTACTTATTGGGATGGCACATTTGAAAGGTACAATTGATTCTTTGGCTAATCAGTAATGTTATTGTTTGCTTAAATTTTGGGGTGGGGGTGGATCTAAGAAGGCAGGCTTCCCCTCTGTATCCTTTTGTCCTACCTGACATGGAGATTCAGGATTGACCCATTTTTTTTTAAGATTTTATTTATTTATTCATAGACACACACACACACACACACACACACACAGAGAGAGAGAGAGAGAGAGAGAGAGAGAGGGGCAGAAACACAGGCAGAGGGAGAAGCAGACTCCATGCAGGGAGCCCAACGTGGGACTCAATCTCGGGTCTCCAGGATCACGCCCTGGACTGAAGGCTGCGCTAAACCGCTGAGCCACCCAGGCTGCCCTGGATTGACTTATTTTGAAAGAATCCCTTATAACCTTGTTAGCTCAAGGTTATCTTTTATCTGATTTCTCTCTTCCTGGACAGGTTGCTGGCTGAAGAACATTAAAATATCTATTTTCTTAGTGGCTTCCTTTTCTAGATTTGAATAATTCACTTGATACTTCCAAGCTACTTAATGAAAGAGTATTATCCAGGAATGCTAATTTTAGTTCCTTTGGTTTGAAATTAGAGAAATAAATGCATTATATTTTTAGTCTAGATAGTAAGGCCTCATATCTTTTAATTTGGTCTTTTAAAAAACTCTAAATAATGTTCAGATACTCTTTATATTGTGAGGTTAAATAATTGCTTGAGATAGGTGTTTCTTTTTTTATTTAAAAAATATTTGAAATGGATAAATATGGGGAGAGATCCATTTGAGTGTTAGGCTTATTCTGCATTGAATACTCCCTTGTATTTCCCATTCATATATTATTTTAAGCTCTTTAAGCTCTTTATTACAAGCATTTACAAGTGCAGATAAGAAATGACCTCAGTTTTATACCAGAGGGGATTTTTTTTAAAGATTTTATTTATTTATTCATGAGAGAGAGAGAGAGAGAGAGAGAGAGAGGCAGAGACACAGTCAGAGGGAGAAGCAGGCTCCATGCAAGGAGCCCAATGTGGGACTGACTCCATCCCAGGTGTCCAGGATCACACCCTGGGCTGAAGGTGGCGCTAAACAGCTAAGCCACCCGGGCTGCCCCAGAGGGGATTTTTATGAACCAGGCTAGAGACTCTGGTAGATATCTTGGACCATTTTTCTCACTCGGAGATTCTGTGATTGTATAATTTTGATCTGATAGGTGAAATCTAAAAAATCATCACCTTTGTAGGTGAAAAATGGTAAGGAGGTGTCCATTTTATATGGATCAACCTACATATGCAAGATTATTCATTGTTTCAAAAAAATATGTATCTCATCTGTAAAAATGATAACAAGCAGCAAGCTTATTAGGACACTAACTTCATTTTTTAAAAATGTAATTATCATCATGAGTGCCAGATATTAAAAACTATATTTTAGGGCAGCCCTGGTGGCTCAATGGTTTAGTGCTGCCTGCAGCCCAGGGTGTGATCCTGGAGACCTGGGATCGAGTCCCACGCCAGGCTCCCTGCATGGAGCCTGCCTGTGTCTCTGCCTCTCTCTCTCTCTTTCTCTCTCTCTCTCTATATATATATCTCTATCTCTTTCTCATGAATAAATAAATAAAATCTTTAAAAAAACCTATGTTTTAAACATTTGTAAATCAAATGGGAATAAAATGTTCTTTACATATCTTATTTCTTTTACAGGGATTTTTTTGTCCCTGTATTTTATGAGACATATCACAGGCATTACAGTTTGAAATCAACTTTATTGTTTTCATTGCAATTGCTACATAGCTGTTGAATATTTGCAGTAAGTTTTAATGATGAATGAAGTGCATGTTTGATTAATTGCCATTAGTAAAAATATCTTTTTATGGTAAAAGGTGGTTTTCAGCATGGCCTTGACAAAGGCAATAAGTAAATGTGTTATTTCCCTTCAAAAGAATACAAGTCAGCATAAGCAAATTTTAAGGGAAATATTTAAAAATTAACAATTAATGAATATTTGTGTGTTGAAATTTTATGAACATGTAAATAGAGATCATAGATATACCTATTTTCAGAGGCTAGTGTAATACTAATTAGAAAAGTTGTAAATACCGTAATTAATCTACACTAAACAATTCCATTTCTGTTACCTATTTTATTGCTAAGTATGGCAGAGATTAGGAAGATAGTTACAATGCTGACATTGAGAATGTTTCCATGATTACTTTTCAGTTTTTCTAGCCATTATGTTTCTGATTCTCCTGCTACTTCTCACTTGCCATTATACCCAGTATTTGATCCTACCTTCCTGCCTTTTATTCAGTGTCCTTTATCAGGGATACTCTTTTCTTCCAGTCCTTACTTATCAAAGTTGTACTAAACTTGCAGTATCTAGTTTAACTTTTGCCTCTTTCACAAGACTATCCGATGTCCTGCAGTCAGAATTCTGGGCTCAAGGTCATTGCTGTCCACTTGTCCTTCCATTGTAGCTTATCTGAAGCATGGTCTCTTGTGACCAACACATGCTCTTGATGTTCATCTCACTTACCTTCTTTTTTTTTTTTTTTCTTTCTCCCCTACTGGATAAATCATCTCACACCATCATTTATTTAACTTTGAACATAGTTCCTTAGTGTTGAGAAATATTAGAAAAGTGAGAATGCATCTGCGTGCATGGTGTGAGGTATTGCACTAGAGACCTTGAAAAAGTATGTTGGTACTGAAAGATTAGTTATGTAAAGAATTATGTAAAGAAAGTGATTAATTATTTTATCAAGAATCAGGAAGAACTATGTAAAGAAAGTGATTAATTATTTTATCAAGAATCAGGAAGAATTCTTTTCTAGGAATTATAAGGCAGAGATATTTTCTTTGACCCTTCCTGTTTTGCTTCTTAACATCTATTTAATATTAACAACAGCAAAAATGACAGCTATAATGGCAGCTGTAGTTTCATAGACCTTACTCTATGCATTCACACACTTTATCTTTTTTGATCTTCATGTCATGCCATGAAGTTGGTGGGGCAGAAGTTAGACATTCAGATTTGGCTAAGTTTCTTATCAGCTTATACTATTTTAAGCTTGATGATGCAGTCTAACTGTTCTTTTATTAAATGTTAATATTTAATGTCTGTGATCTTTTCACATAATTTAAAAATAAAATAATTTCTGTAATCCAGAAAGTAATGTCATAATTTAAAACTATATGCCTTTTAAAATATATGTTGCTATTTTGATCAAAATTCATGGACTAGGGTCCCAAGTTGCAACCATTTCACAGTTCTCTCATCCCCTGGACAAAGGAATTCAAGAAGGAGTAGACCTATCCCCTAAAAGTATCATCAAGAGTAGGGACGTTGAGAGTGAGTCCCTATATGATATATGTCAGTGAGTGACATATATCTTCTCTATAGAGGAAGATAACTGATGTCCGCACAGTTAGGCTAAGCCAAGATACCCAGAGAAGATTGAACCAGAAGCGGTGAAAGAAAGAGTCTTGAAACAGTTGTCTTCACTTCTGTGACCTCAGGTGCTGCTTCCTGCAACTTTTCCTTCACTCTTGAGCTCTACCCTAGGTAATAAAGAGCTATAGGACCCAATCAATTACCCTTTTATATAAACTATATTAAGTAATGATTTGTTATTTGCAATTCATTGTACTAATGCAGATAAAATCATTGATATAACAGTGTTCTTTCTGCTCCACTTTCCATTCCAATTTTACTTTCTTCTCTTTTTCCCTTTTCTTTCTTCTCTAGTCCTTCTCTGGTTTCATTTTTCTTTATGCCTTGCCCTTTCTTTCTCCCTCATTTCTGCCCAGTCATTCACTTCATGTATCCATCCAATACTCATCTACTGATGAACACACATTGAGCATTATGCTAGGTTCCAAAGACAAAAAGATACATGACATACAGACTTTTCTCTCTTTAGGATCAGGTTTCCTCTCTTTGCTTTTAGGACGTTGGTGTTTGAACAGAAAGGTAGAACCCAGGCCAAAAATAGGAGAAAATAATAAAAAGGAAATCCTTAAAGCATTTGCCTAATACCTGAGGTTGGTGGAAAGATTCAGGACAGGAAGGGTTAACTGGGAAGGGTTGCTGAAAAAAAGTTGAACGTAGAGCAGAGATTCTTTGTAATAGCAATTTGTCAATAACTTCAAGCCAGATTATAGGTTCAAAATACATACCTTTGCACCAGAGCATGCATTATTTAAACTGGTAAAGAAAAAAAAATCATCCTTGAACCTCTTGTTCTATAGTATGGTTATAAGGTGTGGGTAAAGAGGAAAGCCTGGATATGTCACTCTTTCTTCTGTAGTAAGCATTGGGAAAGTAATTATACAGAGCATCACAAAATCACTTGCTGCTTTGTCAGGTCATCATAAACTCACAGGGGACAACAGCAGAGGAATTGGTGAAGTTTCCTCAAAAATATTAACCATATCAACAATTCAGTCTGAGTCCGCCCACATGGACATTCTCAAGTATAGTAGTAATTTGGAAACAAAAGATGGACATTTTTTTTAAGATGGACATTTTTAAGGCTGCAATCTGTAACCTTTCCTCTTAAAATATTTCAGCTAGATTTCTTAGTTTGCCATGCAGGATCCTGAGCACACTGGCCATTATCTACCTCTCAATCCTCTAAGATTTTGTATTTCTTTACTGCTATATCTCAGTAAATGCTCTCCTTCTTTGGATATGTTACCTCTATCTGTTGTCCTCCTAAACCTGGTAGATTCATTTTTTAATACCTATTTTTGTTAGAGCTACCTTTTTGAAGGCCTCCCCCTTGGAAGTGTTCTCTGACAACCCAAGGCAATGTTGTTCTTACTTGGTAACTGCATGCATCTCTTTCTTATGTCACCAACTACTGTGTGGGCTCTTATTGTTTTTATATTTTTCTTTCTAAAATGAGACAAGGGCTCTGTTACAACAAGAACCTTTACATTCATCTTTATATGATCAATTTCCAGGCCCGTGCATGGGGGATAATGAGGGTTGAATGCTTGTTAACTGAATGAATAAATGAACAAAATGGGATGGAAGAGACACATAATATAGTTCACTGTGGACAAGTAAAAGATAATGCTTTTCTCAAAAATAAGGGCAAAATAAAGGTTCTGAGATTTCTAGATGCATTATTCTTAAAACCTTTATTTAGGGTTTTACATGTAGAAGCTTTTACACTGTTCAAACTCTTATCTGATAAATAATCATTGTTATAAACATTTTTTATGGTCTACATTTCAAAAGACTTTGCAGTCAAAAAAGATGAATATATACTGGTTTCTCACAGGAAGATACTGGAAACAAAGGTAAAAGCATTATAATTCAGGATATTTAATGTTTAACTATGAAAAAATTTGAACAGCTCATTACAATATTTAATTAAAAACATTCTGAAGTCAAATTGAGAAATAATATATATATATATCTTCTATAATATGCAAAATGTATGTTTCCATGTTAAATACAAGGAGAAGTCCAGTAGCTAAACATCTATTATTACAGGGGTGCCTGGATGGCTCAGCGTTGTCTGACTCTTGGTTTCAGCTCAGGTCATGGATCACAGGGTCATGGGATCAAGCCCTGCACTGGGCTCCACACTGAGCCCGGAGTCTGCTTGAGATTCTCTCCCTTTGCCCCTCATCCCCGCTTGGGCACGTGTGCTTACACACTCTCTGTCTCTAAAATAAATAAATCTTTTAAAAAATCTGTTGTTGCAGATAGAAGTGTTCACATTCTCTAAGGATAAAACCACTCCCCTCTTTCCCTTTGATAACCATAATCCACAGGATATACTTTGTGTGTTCCTGACTTAACAGAAAATAAAACCATAATCATTTATGAGAAAGGAAATGGGACTGGGAGAATCCCTAATTTATTTGTGGTCTTAAGCTGCCATTTTCAGAAATTTAGCCTTGAGCATGATAGACGCATTGATGCAGTATTCATCACAGCTTAACTTCCTGAGTAGCTACTTTGTGCCAGGTACATTCTGGCTATCTGAAGATGAATAAGACAGGCAGGTTGGGGAATATCACAATTGATAGCTTCCCAGGTGATGGTTCTAATATTTCCAGAAAAAGGGAATGACAGTATGTACATTGAGCATGATTCTCCTGCTATAATTAATTTCCCAAAAGCTCTTACTGCATAGAGATTCTTGTAACTATTCTTCAGAGTTACAGACTTTGAAGAAGGCTAAAGAAAATAGGAATGTTGAGTTTTAGAAATGTACCATATACATTTAAAAATGTTACCATTTTAGCTTAAAACAATAAAAATGGACGCATATATTTTTCTCTTAGAGAAAGGACTGTATAGTGAAAAATTCTAAACTCAACCTAATATTTTATTATTTGAATCTCATTGGTTCTATGTCATGAAAAATGATATACCTTTCAGCTACTTTTAAGTAGGTATCGTATCATTAATCATAAATTGTATAGCTATGCTGATGTTTGCATATTTTTTGAATCAATATTTACATTCCAGAAATAAGTAGAGTTGCTTTTTGAGAATTATCCTTTTCCTACCACCCCTTCCTCCAACTTCACCAGCATCAGATAGACAGGTGCACACGTGTTTGTGCAAATACGGATGCGTTCTTGCACGTGGGCATGCTCTCTCACACATACACACATGCATATGCTCTTATATGAGCACCTTGTTAGATGTTAATTTTTCAGAATATTACTCATTCTGATTCTCCTCAGATACAGACAAGAGTCTTAACCTCCAACTCTGTTCAAGGATTCTGTTTAACAACTGCTTTGATCTATTTTCTTTCCATTTAACCTATAATTTAATTTGTACTCTGCTTGGACATTCTCATCTTGCAACCATCTTTTCTCCCCTGAATTTTTGACATTCTGTGGCTGAGATATAGTAAAGTGCACACAATCATGCAATCATTTACTTATTTATTCAAAAAATTGTCATCAAGACAATGTACTGGCTGTTGTGGGAATAATAATGAAAGGATTTTATAATACCCCTTATCCTCAAAGGAAACTTTTATTTTTTAAAGATTTTATTTATTTATTCTTGAGAGAGAGAGAGAGAGAGAGAGAGAGAGAGAGAGATTGAGAAAGAAAGAGACAGGCAGAGGGAGGAGCAGGCTCTATGCAGGCAGCCTGACTTGGGACTCAATCCTGGGACAGTAGGATCACACCCTGGGCCGAAGGCAGGTTTTCAACTGCAGAGCCACCCAGGTATCCCCAAAGGAAACCTTCAATGGGACTTTCCTTGGCCATTGTATTCATACATTTTTTTTGAATGTTAAAACTGCTATTCTTGACATTTGCTTTAAGTAGCTGCCAAATGGTTATTTTGGTTTTGGCCCTTAGCTATGCTAGGAATGATGGAAGGCACATTTTTAACTGAGGATATTGGTTTCAATTTACAACATAATTAGTATATACAGTGTTTGTTAATTTACCACATGTCTTTGTGACATGTAAATACTATTTTAGTAAATAAAAATAAGTTATTATAATTGCCATATTTTTCCACTGAGAGGAGAAAGGGGATGATGGATGCAAATAATTCTAATTCAAGATAGAATATAAGATGAGTTCCCAAAAGGAGGTATAGATGAATTAGATGGGGAATTCAGAGATGGCAAAAATTACTTCTTTCTGGAAATCTAGGAAATGTTTTTTGGAAGGGGTTGGCATTGAATTTGCTTAGTGTTTATGGTTATAATATGAATATATATAGATGATGACGATGATGGCCACGACAGGCAAAGTAAGTAGTGCAGGTACGAATGGGAAGATACAGCTTGGGGCTTGGGTGTGTACAGCACATGGAAGAGTGGAGGATCTCAGTTAAGTACAGCTTACAGTGTGAAAAGAAATGTACTTATCGTATGTGACACACAAGTACATTGTGTTTTATGTATTTAGTCACAGGTCTCTTTATGAGGTAGATTTGCATGGATGCCTTTCTACCTGGCCCTCATGCACATTCAGTTTTGTTGCTAAATTCTTGCTGATGTAGTAACTTCAATAATCCTTGAGTTACACAGTCTTCACCAGCCTTGATAGAGTGTTGAATGTTCAAAAGAAAGATCCAAGTACCTATTAAATCATCAAATGCTATTGCGTGTTATGAAATCAGATGAAAGCCAATTTCTACGTTAGGGCAAGTCTACTTTCCTGTACTTGGTTGAGGTTTGTAAGGAGAGATTACTCTGCTCCCGTAAGAAGGTTAAGCTGTCATCTAGTTAAATATGGACTTAAAATAATGCTGCCAAAGCAGCTGCCTCGTGTGATTGATGATGATGATGATGATGGATGATGATAGTTTTGAAATCAGTTTTGCAGGGAAAATTGCTATTTTTCTACTTTGCTGAAGTTGTGGTCTGGATTGGGGATTTCTTGTCATATTAGGTATCTTCTTTGATTAAAACAGAAATTGCTAAGGACTGTATTCTCCATCATAAAATAGCTCTAAAACTGAGCTATGGGGCAAATGATTTTAAGTTGTTCTATACACATTACTTGAATGACAGCAGTTTTTCTGGGCTTCACAGTGTCATCTCATGGTGAATTGTGTTTTAGGGGACTAATAACAACCTATGTCTAGGCAGAGAAGTGGTAGAAAATGTGGTATTTAGAAAATATAATAATAGTGGCTCACTAAAGTCTTCCAAGAATACTTACATATATTGATATGCAGTGTCCTCTTCACGCCCCTCAAGGCTTATTTATTGGTTCTCTCATTTGGGTTACTCTTACCCCAGATATCTCCTTGGCTGAGTACCATACAGTACCATATGGTATGGTACTCAGAGCTTTGGACCTCTACTCACATGTCTCTTAAGAAAGGTCTTAAAAAAAAAAAAGAAAGTGACTGTACGTATCTCCTCTGCTTTTTCTCATTGCCACATGGCACTTTTCCTGATGTGTTATATATGTATTTCCTATTGTCTCTCTCCCCATTTCATATATTGTCCTACATGAAAGCAGGAGGTGGCTTACTTAGTGCTATAAACTGAAAATCTATAGAAGTTCCTGTCCTGGGGTACCTGGGTAGTTTAGTTGGTTAACAGTTTGCCTTCAGATCATGTTGTGATCCCTGGGGTCCTGGGATCGAGCCCCATACTGAGCAAGGAGCCTGCTTCTTCTCTCCCTCTGCCTCTACCCTTGCTTGTGCTCACTTGCACACACCGTCTCTCAAAATCTTTAAAAAAAGTTCCTGTCCCACAATAGGTGTGCAATTAATAATTATTGAATGATTAGCTAAATCAATTAATCTTTATTTTATACATAGAGGGGTAAATAAAGTGTTCAAAATATTTTTAAAAGCTAATTAATGTCTGGCTCCAGAGTCAAAATCAAGCTTTTTGATTTATTAACTCAAAATACTTTTGTTTGTATATATACAAATAATACAACAAAATCAGCCCTAAAAAGGAGACAGGATTCAGGGCTTGCTCAGGTGGAACATTTTATATCCCATCACATACTAGAGAAAAGGAATCAATTTTGTTTCTACAAAATCACTGGTTAAACACTATTCCATACCATTCCATTGTTTAAGCCCAAGCACACACTGGTCTAAAAAAGCTATTTTCAGAAAGGAAAAGAAAAGAAAACATAATCCCCCACCCCAGTATTTTTTAAAGGCTGATAACATTTGTATCACTGGGCAAACATGATCAATCAAAGCTTTACAAGCTTTATATGGGCTGCTTCCTTAACAAATGTGTTTTTTGTCTCAGTCATTCATCATATCTGGAAGTTTGGATGATGAGCTTGAGCACTCTCCTAGGTTAACCCTGAAAATAGCCACTTGGTGGATTTGTAAAGGGAAAAGCCTGTTAAAGTGGCCAACATATCCTCCTGACAACATAAAGTAGCGTATTGTAACCTATTTGTGTTGCCTAGATGTGGTGAAATTCAGCTGAACTTTAGGAGGAGGATTTGTTATAATGGAGAAATCAGGTTATGAATGTAAAGAGCTGAATGTTGAAGGTATTCCCTTGAATCCTCCAAATACATAGGGAGTTTTCTAATGAAACCAAAGCTGCTAGCTAGCTGCTGAAAGCAGAATTATCTGCTGTGTTGATTAAACTACCTTAAAAATTTTAGAGCCCCTTAAATAAACAAGATTGCTGCTATCAATATTACTACTTAGAGGGATTGATGGCCTGTTTAGTGGAGGGGAGAAGGAATGCTATGAAAAATAAAAAGTTGAATCATTGAAGGCAAGCATGTGGTATCACATCCAGAGAGCACTTCACATAAAGGTTTGGTACAGTCATATCAGGTATCATGCTAAGACCTCTGAAATGAGATAAGGCACCAGTTATATGTCATTACATGACTACAGATATTTTGTTTCCCAGCTAAGTTAGTGCTTATGGAAGACAGTGGATAGACAGGTGAAAATAGGCTTATTTATCTTCTGTTGTAGAACTGGTAGGGCTTAGGCAAGAGGATCTGGCTCATTCATAGGGGGCAAGTTCAGACCTTATTCAGGTTAATAAGAACCCTGAGTGAGAAAAGCAGTAGAAACCACATAGATTGGGCAAAGGATTGAATGGAGGGAGAATGAAGAGATTCTGGAAAAACATGCAAATGAGATCCAATGAGTTGAAAAGAAATGAAATGGAAATTTGAGACCCTGAAAAGTAGGTGGGGGGTAGTTTGTCTCACCACACTGTGGTTTTGGTTTCTGCTCATAGTACTGTGGTACCCCTTGCCACAGACATTTCCTTTAGAAGAACCCAGGAATATACTTATACCTTACCCCCTACATAATAAGTTTTTACAGAGCCCCGCTTTTAGATATTTTATTCTTTGCAAGATCCCTGCAGAGGGATTTTGAATAATTTTCAATTCCTGTGTAAGCTGGGCTGTGTGCCAGAAATGGATTTTAAAATAAGTCCTCTCTTAGTGTCTCCTAATCCCTTTCCAGAGATTTGCTCATTGCCCCAAAATGTTGTTTTCAACCTAAGTTTTGGGTTTCATAGAGAGAAGGCTCCCTTGAGAAAATAAGATATAACTGGCTCTTGTAATTTAACTTTTTTATATAAAATTATATTCATTTCTGTATCATCAATTAAAAAATAAAAGTATTTAATTTCATGAGACAATCTTAGATTTGAAAGGGCTTAAGACCAGGTATGAGGGTGCCTTAGATGGCATAGTCTGATGGGCATCTGTCTTCGGCTCAGGTCATGATCCCGAGGTCTGGGATCAAGCCCCATGTAGGGCTCCCTGGTCAATAGGGAGTCTGTTTCTCCCTCTGCCCCTCCTCTCATCTCTTTCGCTTAAGTAAATGAATAAAATCTTAAAAAAAAAAAAAAAAAGAGACCAGGGATAAGAAGGGAGAGTCACTGTTTCCTTTTAAAGAATGTAGCTGAGGGGCAGCCCCAGTGGCCCAGCAGTTTAGCACCACCATCAGCCCAGGGCGTGATCCTGGAGACCCGGGATGGAGTCCCATGTTGGTCTCCCTGCGTGGAGCCTACTTCTCCCTCTGCCTGCATCTCTGCCTCCCCCCTCTTGTCTCTCATGAATAAATAAAATCTTAAAAAAAAAAAAAAAGAATGTAGCTGACACATAGCAAAATGGGATTCACACCCCCAGGTTTATGATCAGATACTTTCTTGCAGGGAAGGTAGAATAGTGTTTCAGAACATAGGCTCTGCAGTTAAACAAGATCATATTAAAATTTTACTGTAGCCATGTGACTGTAAGCAAGTTATTAACCCTGTAAATATTGCTTCATTATCTATGAAATGGGGTTAACAGCTTTTGTCTTATGAATTTGAGGATTAAATGGAACAATAAGCATAAAACTTAGCACAATACCTAGCAAAGCGTTAGAAAATATTCAGTATATGATAGTACACCTATGTTGCATTTTTGTTGCTGTGGAACAAATTACCAGGGTATAGAAATTTAAAATAACTCACGTTTGTTATCTCAACAAATTCCATGGGCAAAGCGTCAGTATGTTTTAGTTGTGTTATTCACTCAGGGTTACATAATGCTAAGATTGAAGTGTTTGTGGGCTGTGTTCTTATCTGGAGGCTCATTTAGGGAAGTACCTGTTTCCAAAGTTCCTGAGATTATTGGCAAGATTCATTTCCTTGCAGTTGTGGGAATGAGGTCTTATACCCTTGCCTTGCTAGCTATCACCTAGACTCTGCCCTCGGGTCCTTGCTCTGTGGTGCCTAGCGTAAGTACCTTACAACACAGTGGCTTATTTGCTCATAGCAGAATATTTTATGTCACTTCAAAC
Source organism: Vulpes lagopus (assembly GCF_018345385.1). Lineage (NCBI taxonomy): Eukaryota > Metazoa > Chordata > Mammalia > Carnivora > Canidae > Vulpes > Vulpes lagopus. The sequence continues at coordinate 43,121,398 of NC_054830.1, forward strand.
CTCTCCCTTTATAAAGAGAGTTTAAGTTTTGACCTGATTAGATCAAGACCATCCAAGAGAATCTCTTTTTTGAATAACTCAGAACTGATGGATTTGAGGCCTAAATCTTATTGCCTGAGTCATATAAAATAGTCCAACCATGGGTTTGAAATGCATTTTGTTCATTGCTATACCCTCATTAATAGGAGGTTATTAGATGGTATGTGTAATGGGCACTGAGGAGGGTATCTGATGGGATGTTATACTATATGGGTATGAGCACTGGGTGTTATACTATATGTTGGCAAATTGAATTTAACTAAATAATATTAAAAAATTATATTGTGTGTGAATTCCAAGGGCAAGGATCTTGGGGTCTTTCAGAATACTGCCTTCTTCAGAGAAGTATCATTGTTAATTGTCATTAATTCTTGCTCTTACCATACCATTATCATATACTACTTTTTTTTTTTAATTTAAATTCAGTTTGCCAACATATAGTAAAATACCCAGTGCTCATCCCATCAAGTGTCCTCCTTAGTGCCTGTTACCCAGTCACCCACATTATCATATACTTATTTATTATATATGTGTTTGTATTATATTTATATATTTTATTATTATATACTTCTTGAGCTTATGGTGGTTGAGGGCTCTAAAATGAAAAGTGATCCTATGATAATAGTGGGAAATGAAACTATTTGGAAACTTTTGCTTGTGAAGAAATTTGCATTGCGTCTCTCTGTTTGCATGTTCATTTGTTTTGCACTGCATAATGATATTTAAAACATACTAAGAAAATATCAATTAGAATATAATTCTTAGGTCTTAGCAAATTGTGAATGAAGGCTAAAGTAGACAGTGATCATGGAAACCCAGAACATGATATTGAATGTTCAGCATAAAGCCTAGTAATTGAGAATAAAAACTTTCACTGCTTTTGCTCTAGTTCTACTTAATTGAGGAAGAGAAAAGATTACTTTAAAAGAATAATTAGTAAAGGCACTTGAATATTTTATGCATAAACCCGAGGAAGAAAAGTTCTGCTTATGATGCTACGTGTTGTCACTTATTTATACAGTGTCATTATATGAATATTTTCAAAATTCCTAATAGGAATGTTTTACTTCTTACCATAGAAAAGAAGCTAATGAAAAGCCATTTCTCCTGACTGGTTATTAAAATGTATTCTCTGTCCTATAAGCTGTCATTAATTTCCTGGTACACCTTGAATGTGCCACAAGCAATGTGTAATGGCATCAATTAACATTTGGGAAGTTGAGCATGGCCATCTAGGATATTAAATATTTGCTTCGGGAATGCTAATAAAATCCATCGACCTTATATTCTCAAAGTATTTGTTAATAATAACAGCAAAGTTAAGGGGTACCAGATACGTATTTAGATCCATTTTCCTCACTTCTACTAATTTTTGTGTTCCCATTTTATTCTGAACATTTTCACTATTGTTTACAGGTGAAAGTTGGGAAATAAGGCTTTCAGGGCTATATCACTAATGGTCTCTTAGAAAATAAGTTTTTGTGTCATCCAAGTCATAGAAGACTTTGGTAATAAAATGAAAACAAAGAATGAATTTACCCTTCCCTCACTTTTTTCTAGGGTCATTGCTATTTTTATGTTTGGGATTCATGGAAAGCAAGGAAATGAAATAATGCTTCAACCCTAGTGATAAAGTATTACATAGTCTCTTCAATTAGGGTGACATGCTGGCAAAAAAAAAAATATGGGTTTACATTTAAAAGTTAATTATTTTTCTTGATTCACAATATCTTATATAGACAGGTTCCATATTTTTCTGTATATCATACACTGTGGATTCTATTGAAAAATAAAGTTGGTATAGTTTTATTGAAGATCTACCACAAAGCATAAATACTAAAAAGAAAAAAGTTTTCCCATTTTGAGCAATTGTCCAACTGATACATTCTTTTTCATTCAATGTGTTGTATATAATAAAAACAACTGTTTGGAAAATGAGTACCACAAACTCAGTTTCATTGATTTAATTTTATTTACCTTATTTTGGCTTAACACAATTCCAATCAGCACTATATGTATGACAGTGTAACCTGTGATGACTTCTGTTCATACTTTATATTCATGTGTGTAGGAATTGGAATACTGTTTGCATATAATAGGTGCTATCACATTACATATTAGCTTAGTAAATGAAAAGATTATAGATATCAAAGCCATTGGTCTCTAACGAAATGATTGAATTTTTTTCCCTCCAACCTAATTGAATAATAAAAATTTCTTGGTAAAGTTCTTGATCAAAACTTAATGCGAGAGTCCTATTGGACATAAAATAGACTTCATTTCCAAATGGATCTTTAGCAAAATATTTAAATCTTTAAGTCACTTTTATTACATTTTTTGTATACTCTTCTGGGATCTTGTTATTGCTTCAGTAATCACTCATTTTGATATTTTTCAAACCTGTTTCCAAAATTTTCCAGAATTTGTATATTTAAAAAATGAAAGTTACTTTTTTCTCCTTATTTTCTTGCATTCCCATTGATTATGTTCCCTATATGTAAACAAGAAAAAGGAAGCAAAGTTTAGAAGACATTCATTAGAAGTGAAATGATATTGCTTGTAATAATTTCAAATCATTGGCCATCACTTCAGTTATACCCCTTTATCTCTTAGAATAAAATATGTTCCTTTTTTCTGGGTTAAACTGTAGATTTAGTATAGCTGATGATTTTCCACTAGGAAACTTAAGTCAAATGCTTAACTAAGGTGGTTTATTTTACCTTTATTTTAGTTTTAAAAATATCTTATTTATTTATTCATGAGAGTCAAAGAGAGAGAGAGAGAGAGAGAGAGAGAGAGAGAGAGAGAGAGGCAGAGACCTGTGCAAAGGGAGAAGCAGGCTGTCTGCGGGGAGCCCTATGCGGAACTCGATCCCAGGACCCCAGGATCACCACATGAGCCAGAGGCAGACGCTCAATCACTGAACTGAGCTGCCCAGCCATCCCGAGTAAGATGATTTGAATGACGAATCCTTTTTAAGTATATACTGGCTTGATTATAGTGTTTGGTGTTCCAATTGGTTTGTCATCCAGTGCACTATAAAATATTTAGTTCTTTTTGAAGTCACTACCACTGTTGACTAAAGACTTCAAAAACCAAGATTGTCTTGAAAACTACTTATTACTTCTTTGTTTTAATGTGGGTGTTTTATCTTCATTTAGTCTTTACCTTTTTATGCCAGTTAAGCTTATTTTTAAGTTTATTTCTTGTCCTTTTTTTAAAAAAAACGATTTTATTTATTTATTTTAAAGAGATAGAGCCAGCAAGCATGGAGAGAATGAGAGAGAGGGAGAGAGAAGGAGGATCTCAAGCAGACTCCCCACTGAGAGCAGAGCCTGACCTAGGGCTTGAGCTCACCACCTTGAAATCAGAACCTGAGCTGAAATTGAGACTTGGATGCTCAACTGACTGAGCCACCCAGTTGCCTCTTTTTCTTTTCCTTTAGAGACTATTATATTCACAAAGGAATATTAGACAAAATATGCAAAGCACAAAGGAAACTGCTAAATTTAGTATTTGCATGCTTACTTTTAGCAATTTATTTTTATTTTATTTTTTAAAAAAGATTTATTTATTTATTCATGAGAGACACAGATAGAGGCAGAGACATAGGCAGAGGGAGAAGCAGACTCCTCGCCAGGAGCCCAATGTGGGATCCCGGGATCACGATCTGAGCTGAAGGCAGGCACCCAACCGCTGAGCCATCCAGGCGTCCCTACTTTTAGCAATTTAAATGGCCACTCCTAGAGTCAAGTCTTATTAGTTTGGCTTTCTGTTAGTTGAAGTTGACCAAAAGAACTAGATAATCCTAAATCTCCAGTGTACTTTTTACTGTATCATTGTTCTGACATATTAAAGAAATTGGTCTTTGGTCAGTGTTTTTAAAAGTACTTAAACTACTTCTATTCTTGCTGCCTTTTTTTCTACACATCGGAATGAACAGTAACTTTATTTCAGAAAGAAATAGCCTTATTTCTATAAAAATTTTTTATAGGGGTTGATTCTATATTATTTATGAAAAATGAGATAAAAAATATAAAAGGATCATATAATATTTTAGTAAAGCAAAGCAGAACAAATATTTTGCTATGTGACTTATGCTGTAATTCTAGAATTTCTTTTACCTATCCTTTTTGATAAATTCATTGCTGAAGAGTTCTGCTCACTAATTTTTCTTTAAATTATTTTCTTGGGGATCCCTGGGTGGCGCAGTGGTTTGGCGCTTGCCTTTGGCCCAGGGCGCGATCCTGGAGACCCGGGATCGAATCCCACATCAGGCTCCCGGTGCATGGAGCCTGTTTCTCCCTCTGCCTGTGTCTCTGCCTCTCTCTCTCTCTCTGTGACTCTCATAAATAAATAAAAAAAATTAAAAAAAAAAAGTTATAAAAAAAAAAAATAAATTATTTTCTTGAAACAATACAACTTCCTACTAATAATATTTTCTTTAATGGAATTAGTTTGATCAGAATGTGCCAAGATTTAACATTTTCAATTGTATTTAAGATCTTCAGTTGTATCAATTGCAGTTGATAAATGTCTTGTTATTTTCTGATACTTTGACTTAAGAAATTTCATTGACTATTATCACAGATTGTCTCTTTTTTCCTGTCTCAATAAGCATTTAGAAAGTTACTTCCTAATAAGTAAGATAGACCCGGATAGTTACTGGATGAGATATATTATGTTAGGATGAAATACTGCTTAAGAAATTAATTGGAAAATGCTTTCCTCCAGATTTAATCATCTACCCCTGCTAGGTACACTTTATTTGCTTAGGTTTGTGAACCTACCACCGATGCTATGAATTTTGAAATTCCTGGATCACAAATCCTGTATTTAATAATTCCATTCACATAGCTTATTTCTCAGACCATTTCTGGAAACTCTGATCTTTATCTTCGCAGATCCCTTACCATCTCATGTCTTAGTTCCTGACCTTTTAAAATTTTATTTTTGATTATTTATATTATTCATATATTGATTTGCTCATTTCCCCCATTGAAATGTGAGATTTATGAGAGCAGAGACCTCATCATTCTCATCAACCACTATTTTTCAGTCCTTAACACATAGCTCGATATGAGGGATCCTCTAAAAACCCTAAAACATATATAGATGTATATTTGTATATATACACATACATATAAAGTGTGGTTATTAATAACATATATATCATGGACAATCCTTATTAATATCATAAGAGGTATTGTATACCTTGACACTTTCATTTATTATTTCATTTAGTGCTTACAATCTCATGAGACACAAGTAATATTATATAAATAAGGACTTGGAAATGTAGGTAAATAATTCACTGAAAGCTTTTTTTTTAAAGCTATTTTGTACTACTAAGTGATATTTTAGTGATTAGTTTAAGTTTCAGACTTTTCTTTGACTTCAGACTCCATGTTTTTAACTACTCTTCTGCACATATTCCCTTTCTCCCCAACAACTTTTTAGGATTTGGCCATATGTCAACTTTTGGACATCAGCCTCGTTTATTTAGCTAATCTGCGAACACAAATTTGGAGTTCACTAACCATATGATAATAGAGAAGGGAGAGATCAGTGAACATTGTCACTAAAGTTAATGATAACATAGAACATTTGGACAGTGCCTTATCTCTTATAAAGAGATTTTCATCTAAGTTCTTATTTACTTGTATAACCAGCTGGTGAATCTAATTTTTTTTTAAGATTTTATTTATTTATTCATGAGAGACACAGAGAGAGAGGCAGACACACAGGCAGAGGGAGAAGCAGGCTCCATGTGGGGAGCCTGATGCGGGACTCGATCCCAGGACTCTGGGATCACAGCCTGAGCCAAAGGCAGGTGCTCAACCACTGAGCCACCCAGGTGCTCTGAGAAACTAGTTTCATCGTTAAAAATGTTCAATGCTGTGGCCAAAGTTTGTAGCTGGTACGTGAATAGCAGACTGAGATTAAAATCTTGCTATCTTTGCTTTCCTTCCCCTCCACTGCAATGTAATACTTACAGATAGTTCTCTTTTGTATAATTTGCAGAGCATTTGAGCCTCAGTTTCTTGTCCAAAACTGGAGATAGCCATTCTTTTACTTTCTATTACATAATGTAGCTATACGATTAAATCAAGTTTTCTGCACCTCAGCATATTGACATTTCGGTCTAAAAAAGTTCTTTGCTGTAGGAGGCTGTGCTTTGTAGGTTTAGCAGATCCCTGGCCTCTACCAGTACCATTCTCCTAGTTATGACAACCAAAAATGTCTTTAGACTTCGCCTAATTTTTTGTCTCCCAGAAGAAGACAAATTTAAACCTCTACATTAAATTAAGATAATGAATGTTAAAATGTTTTGTAAATTTCAAAACGCTCTTCAAATTCAACATCTTAAAAAAATAACCAAATTCAACATCTTATTAGATTGAAACTTAAAAACAACAAAAATGCACTGCAATGGATTAGGCAAGCAGGCAGAAGAGAAAACAGTGCATAGACATTAAGGACAAGAGTTGGCCACCTACTGTTACTGCTTTGTGAAACCTCACTCATCTGGATTTCTGCTATAAATTTCTTGCTTTTGCATTATTCTAAGCAAATATTTAATGCTGCCTGTTAACAGGACTTCCCATTATAGATTTAAGTTTTCATTTCTTTATGAAATATTCTGCAGCATATTCACTACCATATGATGAATAATTAAAACTAAATTGCACTTGTCAAAATAAATGAACATAGCACATTTGGAGATAGAAAAATCCCTAATTTTTTCCTCACACAGTTTACTGCATATTATTCTTATTTGTGGTATTTGGTGCTATGTAGTGACTCAAACGTATTCAGAGTTAGAGCATTTATGCCATATTGGTTTTTGTTGAGTTGAGATTGTAGAAGATGCCAATTAAATTTAAAGGCCTACGTGTTGGTTTGTCTACTACTTGCAGAGTAAAAATAAAAAGTCCTCTGAGGCAGCCTCATCTTAGTGACATGAACATGTTATGCTCATTCTGTTAATATCATGTCTGCTGATATTCATAAATAACATTCTAGTAAGAAGACACATTTATACTATAGGCTTTGGTGATGGGGCTTTGAGAAAGCTGTCCAAGAGATGAATGTGAGCATCTTCTCTGTCAAAAATTTTCTGTTTTATTTTAATGCAACTTGCTACATTTACCATCTGGGAGAGAAACTTGAGCATCAACACCAACTATTTCAGACTGCAGACATTCAAAAATTATATGGAATAGAGCAAATAGTGTAAGACAGACTTGCCTCATTGCTTTTCTCTTTCAGTGGCATATTGCTCAGATGTAGAAGTTAGTTGTTTAATTTTCAGACAGAACTGTGTACCTTGAGAATGGCTGGACATCTTCCATTTGTACTACTTTTTATTATTGTCAGAACTGATCAAATAAATCAGCCTGAGTATCTGTGTGTGGGATGCATGTTGAAAGTGATTTTATTTTTGCCCAATAAGTCCCAAACATGCTGTCGTCTTCATTTTATTTTCCCTTTCCCATCTTAGAGTGCCTTTTGCAACTTGCCTCACAAATCACATTGTCTCTACTTATTACCCAGGCCATTCTCCAGCTGGTAAAATGCATTTTTTTCCCTCAGCAAGATTCAGTTTTTCCCTTTTCCTATTCCCTGTATGTTTCCCTTCACTTTTAATGTGAAAATTGCAAATGTATTTCTAACCTCTTCTGTGCGACAGTTTCCATTTATTGAAAACTTATGCTACATGAAGTAATGTAGAAGAGATATCTAAAATGCTTCATCCATTTTCCGCTCTGTATCACCAACTCGACCAATTTTTCCGGATAATTTTCCTTTTCTTTCCAATTTTATCTGCATCATATAATTCAGGAAACTAAAAGCATTTTGTTTTTCCAGATTCATTATGTATTGCAGACTTTTCTGACTAACAGAAAAGGGCCAGAGCCTACTTAAACTTTTTTGTAGTTTTATATAAGTGGATAAAAATCCTCATGCTGGAGTAAGGAAAGCAATCTGTTTAGGTACTGAATGAAAAGAATAGTAGGCTTTATAAGCTTGGACTTGTCCTATAACCTCTCTGTGCCAAATTCTTTTGTATGTAATGAGAATTTATCATCTATCCTTTTCCTGCCTAGAGGATTTTTGAGGTTCCCAAATGTGAGATATACAAAGATGTAAAAATGTTTTTGAAATTCCATGTTATTTTACTTTGCCAATCTACTTTTTTTCCCAGAAATTTTCCTGATAACTATCCCATCAGATACTTTAGAGTTTAAAATAACTTTTTTGATTTATAGTAAGCTAGGTGGAGTTAGATATAAGAAAAAGAAAGTCCATAACAGCAGAGACTTAAATGAGATAAAAGTTGATTTTTCTCTTTCAAGTAAAAGTCATAGCAGTTAATCCAACACTGCTTTGGGGTTGCAGGATGTTAGGAATCCAGGCTTTGTCATACATTGTCCTTATGTTTGTGTTTGCAGGTAGATTGTTGATGTCATAGGTACATTCTAAGCAGCAGAATGGAGAAAAGAAACAATTATTTTCTCTTAATGAAAGTAGTTGCTGTACTGCTCTGATTAATCCTATGGAGCAGAACTTAGATTGCTTCATGTGGCTGCAAAGAAGCCACTCTTGTGGCTATGTGCCCAGGTAAAATTTCTGTCTTCTAAGAAAAGAAGACTAGCAATATTTTTCTCATAACATTAATTTTAATTTAAAAATAAAATATTTCTGAGTAGACTGTGAACTCCATTTGGACAGGGACTAGTGTAATAAAATAGTTTGGTAATGCCAGTCTTAGTGGCAACAAATATTCAACAAATCAACGAGTATTCATTGCAAATGTACATGGAGAGAATATTTTTCTTAAATGTGGAATATGACTAAAAATGAAGCTGATTTTTTTTAACTTAAAACAGTTGTACCAAGCCTTTCCTTTTCCTTCATTAATCATTGAACATCCTATGTGCTAAGTACTACAGTCTGATTAGTATAGTTTTTCTTACACTGGCAACTGTGATACAACCATTTATCAAGTTAGGTTTTGGATTCCTCTTTGGAAATGACTTTCAGACTAATGTTTCAAGACACATAAGAAAAAGAGTCTCATCATTACTAATTTTAGTCTTTAAATCTGCTTTTTTCCTATTTTGCTCTGGCAGTATTTTGACTCTCCTTAAAAAAATCCCATCTACCCCCATAGGTTTGAAATTTGGTTCCCTTGGAGGATTTTTAAATAAAGGCTGTTAGCTGTGATTGAGGCTCTCATACTTCTGAGACAGGTGTCTTAATGTCCTGGGATCAGATTAATTAAATGTTTCATTTAGTGAGCACTGTTGTTGAAGAATTTATAATACCTTCTGTGCAAACTGATTCATTGGTAAAAATCAGCATTGCTATTTTGAGTGTTCTAGAAATGTCACAATATTGGAGGCTTCTCAGAAGGATTGTTGAAGAATTCTCACAGGGGAAAGGTCATTGGTAGTAACAACAGCTGCCATCACAGTCAAGTGGTTTGCTTGGCTTGAGGATTGTAGATATGAAAAGAGTAGGGGCCCTCTGGTACTGAAACCAAAGATGAAATTGCCAAAGTTATTTCTGTGTCTCTTCAAATACAAGCTTGCAGTGGTATGATCCACCTTATTATTACTGAATTTTAAGAGGAATCCAATTAAGAATTAAATGAATTTGTTGGCATGGATCTGTCTTGTCTCATAGAAACAAAGATGGTACCAGGGGAATTTCTCTTTCAGGAATGTAAAGAGCTTCTGATGAGTGAACTTTGCCTGTGTCTAAAAGATAGCATTCACCTCCTTTCCTGCTTCCTATGCCAGACATTACTAGGGTAGAGGGGTGAAAATTTAGTGTGACAAACACTGAAAGAACCATTTCCTGAGGTTATACTGTCTTTTACTTAAGAAATGAGTAGGTTTTCATTGAATTGACCTGTGTGTTTATAAAAGAAGCATAAATATCTCCTCTTCTCATAGGAAGAGGACTATTTCAAAGGGCCATTTTCTTTCCTAACAAAGAAATTCATACTGGAGACAAATCAGCAATTTCACAGCTGGTTTGTAAAATCCTGAAATGATGTATACAATTCAAAGCAGGAGAGATTCATTTGGAATGAAAGGAATATTTGAATTGCATCCCAATTTCTAATAAGATATTGTTTCATGGTTCTACAATATTTTAAACATGTCGTGTGTATTATTATACATGACAATTTTGTCTTATCTATGACTCAGGAACTTTTTGAGAATATGACAATTTGAAAGTACAGAATTGTAGGATTAGATGGAGCTGTATCATCTAATCCATGTCTGTTCCCTAGTTTCCCCACTAGTAATTGACCGTTCTGATCCTCCTCTCAAACATTTCTCAACATGTATGTGAAAACACCCATTGTTTCCTAAGGTGATCAGTTATATTATTGGAAATGAGTAGATTTTCTTACATAACATTGAAAATAACACCACTTTGTTTTAATTCTGCCACCTGGGGTTGTATGGAAACAATGCTTTCCATTTTACAAATAACAGTCCTTAGGTATTTCTATATTGTAATCAAGTCTGGAACCTGTTGACTCTTGGGTGAGGGTTGTGGCAATGGAGGTGATGAGAACTGATAATATTTTGAGTACATAGCAGCAGTAGTTTGAAAGTATAGTGCACAGGAATTGAACATGGAATGGATGTGAGCTCTGAGAAAAATAGGAGTCAGTGTTTTGGCCCAAACATTTTATTATGTGCTCAATGTACTGTGTTTGCTATTAAAGCACAATCAAATGTGCATTCACATGATTATTCTATGCTACAGATCAGGGATTTTCTCTAAGTCTAAAAGAATGTTTGCTATACCTCTCTTATGGAGAAACAGAGGGTTCCCTTTCTTGCCCTGCCTTATGCTTTGATTGGTGAGAGTAGTCTTACATATTTATTATGGTTCAAATATTAGAGATTTAACACTCAGTTTTAAGTCTAGAAATATGCTTTTGAATATCCAGTATTTACATGAACGTGATTCCAGAGTACTTAGAATGAGACAGTCTTTGATAAATCACCAGGGGAAACATTTTTAGTCCAGAAATCTTATATCGTAGTTACTGCTGCTAAATTTTAAATTACCTTGAGATCAAGAATTTGATTCTTCTACACAGTACCTGTTGTATAATAAGAACTTAGTATATTCAGGCTGAACTGTTTTTAAACTACAGCCAGAGTCTATAAAGGAACTTGTTTTATAAATTAGATTCTAGTTTAAGTATAACTGTGTCTATATCTATACCTGTATGTATATATCTTCTGGGAAGAAAATAAAGAACTAGTCCTGAAAAATCTCAGTTCTTTGTATTTTGCAACTCTGTTTTCTGCTCTGTCAGCTATGTGAATGCAAATAACATGCGCCTAAAGTTAAAATGTGTAGGTTATGTGCGACAGGAATCTCTGGTATATTTCACCCTTAAACTCTAATCTCTAGGCTGATAAGCAGTTGCTTCCCTCCAGTTTTTACATGCAGAGAGGAAATTAGATGGCTAATAATCCTGTGATAAACTGGTTTCTCCACATCCATGAGGTAGTAGGGAAATATTAGTGCCGATGTAACAGATTAACTAAATAGGCTTCTGTGTAAATGTGGATGCTTTAGTTGCCTTGCCAGTAATAATGCCAGGCTGCCTTGGGATATAAACCCAGACAGAATTCCGAATGTGGATGTGTCCCTCAAACGAGCAAAGTTTTCAAAGGTGTGCCCTTCAAACAAGAGCAGAAATAAACTGCACATTGAAAGAAATAGCACTCACAGGCCTTTATTTAATTAATGGTTAGTATGGTGGTGATTGCACAAATTCACTACATTAAATTTAATCAGGAATGTTTCTGGCATGTGGGTGGCAAGCCTACTGATTAATTCATTCATATTCTGGAAATAATATATGTTCTCCTGGATGAATTTCCAGTTTGGCTATTCCACAGTATGCATTTCAACATCTCTCAATGGCTTCTTTGTTCACCATCTCAGCCGAAGTCATACTGGATGCTGTGTGCTGGTTAGCTCACCACACCAAAAATGATCAACAGGAAATGGCACCATTTCAGTTCACCTGTGGGAACAACACCAAAGGAATGATTTAGATGGCTGTAGACACTTCAGAATTTTGATTATCACCCATTTGAATTTCCTTAAGAAATCAATTAGAGGTAGGAGAGATCATGATACAATGATACTTTGGAATAATTAAACCTTTCTCAGTGTGGTTCTAAAACTGGTTAAATATGTGATGTTAACAGATTATATTAAAGCTCTAAGTTTTGGAGTAGAAAAGAAACTAGATAGAGTCAACTCCCTTATTTAAAAAATAGTGAGAAAACAGAGAAGCCAAGTCATAGTTTTTGAGGTGAAAAGATAAGTTACAGTAGAGCTTTGACCTCAAGACTCCTAGTTTGCTTACTGATCTCCATAGCAGTAGAAAGTGGGAGGTGTGGGGTGTTGTTCCTAGACATTTGGGGGACCGAGAGAAGTAAAGGAATGTGTGATATATATAATCAACATATATATATATAGATATAGATATAGATATAGGATCACCCCATGTGAACAGTCATTTGGTTGTATGTATGGGGATGCGATAGGAGTACTTGTTATGCCCTAAGGGTCACCAACTTTCCTTATTTTCAAAGGTATTTGACAGAAGACTCTGGGCAGAATTGCTGGAAAGGTCTCTTAATGTGCACTGTATCTATATCCTAGACAGTGACAAGGAGGAGAAAGAACATGGTTCATTGTGATCATTTTCTGGCATTAACTGTGTGATTTGCTTGAGGAAGACTGAAATATACTGTGACAGAAAATGGATCTTAGAACAACTTAGGGTAATTGCATTACTTTGGAGAGTCCTGGGAAGCAACAGACCATTGCTCAGTTCCTTTTCTTCTAACTCATTTCTCTTAGTCCAGTAGCTTCCTGAAGTATGATTGTTTGGTATGCAAATTAGCAGTCATTGCATATGTGGGTATTAGCAGCTCATAGGTTTATAGGCTATATCTGTTTTCTCTTAAAAGAATTCTCTCTGAGGTTGAATATCAGTTTTTCTTTTTAGAAATCTGTTAATTAGGGCAGTTCTTAGGAACTTAGGGATCTATCTGCTTTTGGTGTTAAATTGTAGCAAAAAGAATGCAGATGATAGAAAAAAAAATCTTGCCACGTTCTTGAATGTGCCTTCAGTTTTGTGGACATGCTCATGATTTTGAAGATATTTACCTGGATTCTGCAGCCACAGTGCTAAGTTCCATTTGTGTTTCTGCAGTGACTCCCTGTGTTATCTTACTCTATTTCTGTAACCTTTCTTTACTTCCATTTCTTTTTTTTTTAATATATTTTTTAAAATTTTTCTTTATTTATGATAGTCACACAGGGAGAGAGAGAGAGAGGCAGAGACACAGGCAGAGGGAGAAGCAGGCTCCATGCACCGGGAGCCCGACGTGGGATTCGATCCCGGGCCTCCAGGATCGCGCCCTGGGCCAAAGGCAGGGGCCAAACCGCTGCGCCACCCAGGGATCCCACTTCCATTTCTTAATTTGCTAAATAGAGATAATAATAGCCCAATATCCTACATCAAATAGATAAAATAGAAAACTGAGAAATACATATGTATATTAATGTTTCATGAACTATAAAGGTAGTATTGAAAATTATTATAGAAATAATTTAATTAATAGTGAAGGAAAAACATTTTGGGATATAAAAGTGAGAAAAATCTAACTCATACTTGGTGCAAAATAAATTCTAGTGGCTCTAGAGTGTTCATGAAGAAAGATAAATGCTAGGGCTAAAACTTAAAAAAATAATGGCATCTATATCACAGGTTAATTATTAAAATGCAATGAGGAAAAATTTGTAATATGCTATGTAATTATTCACTATTATTTTAATAAGAAAATGCTTAGATTATCTTGTTAAGGAAAAGAATGGTATGATTCCAGAATTTAGGCTTTTTCTTCCTAAATTATCCTGGTTATATCTGTACTTCTGAGCATAGGCATTATTTTCTCTGCAGCAGAATCACCTGGTGGGGGTCTCACCTCCAGAAAATGGCTTATTTGAGTCTGTGTACTGTGAAGCAACTATGATTAACTTGAGAACCTGACTTTATTCACTGTCGAAGTTTTATTCTCTAGTAAACAAATTTTTGTAATTCAGAACCATGTCCTGTAATTACTTTCTTTATCAGAAATCTAAGTAACAAAGTAATATACATTGAGTACAAAAAAAATCTTTTTAAATATTTATTTATTTTAGAGAGAGAGAGAGAGAATGTGCTTGCACACACAGCAGGGGGAGGGGCTGAGGGAGAGGGAGAGAATCTCAAGTAGACTACCTGCTGAGCGCAGACTCCGCTGGATCTCAACACCATGATCATGACCTGAGCCCAAATCAGGAGTTGGCCACTTAACTGAGTGAGCCACTCAGGCACCTCGAATACCAAAAAGTTTTAAGAAATCATATTGCTGAAGAATATTTGAAAACCTGGGACATGTTCATAAGATGCCAAATAGAAAAAAATAGGTTAACAGTTTGCAAAACAGTATTTCAGTATGATTCTAAATTTATAATCATCAAAGAATTTTATAATCATGAAGTTATTAAAATATTATAATCCTATGATAAATTTTAATGAGTACTTTCTTGATTTGGTCTTAACATTTTCCAAAATGATAATTACTCTACAGGTTTATTTTTCCTCATTATATAAAGTAGTAAAGCTCATGTAGGTATTCAAGTAAAACAGAAAAGTATATAAAGATTACTAAAATCTAGATGATCTCACCTTCTCAAAATGACCATTATTATTCTTTTAAAAAACTTTGTTGCAGATATTTAAGAATTTCTCTATGCAACCCTTTCATTTTACTTAAATGGAGTTTGTATTATCTAGCTTTTTCTGTTCCACAATGTCATTTATACCTTTCCATTGCCAAGAGATACTCATTTTCCTTATTATCCTAATAGTCCAGTGCACTGATTAGATATTTGACAATCTCTTACTGATGCGCATACATACATGCACACACACACACACACACACACACACACATAATTGGATTATTTGCATTTTTCAATTAGTACACTAAAAAAATACTCTGGTAAATATTGTTGATACCAGTTTGTACTATCAAAAAAGATGTATAAGAAATGGTCTTTAGGGTGCCTGGGTGGCTCAGTTGGTTAAGCCATCTACCTTTGGCTCAGCTCATGAGCCTAGGCTTCTGGGATTGTTTCCTAGTTTTGGCTCCCTGCTCAATAGGGAGTCTGCTTTTCTTTTTTTCTTTTTTTTTTTTTTCAATTTTTTTTTTAATTGGAGTTCAATTTGCCAAATTTAGCATAACACTCAGTGCTCATCCTGTCAAGTGCCCCCACCTCAGTGCCCATTACCCAGTCACCCCAACCCCCTGCCCACCTCCCTTTCCACTACCCCTTGTTCGTTTCCCAGAGTTAGGTGTCTCTCATGTTTTGTCACCCTCACTGATATTTTCATTCATTTTCTCTCCTTTCCCCTTTATTCCCTTTCACTAATTTTTATATTCCCCAAATGAATGAGACCATATAATGTTTGTCCTTTTCCAATTGACTTATTTCACTCAGCATAATACTCTCCAGTTCCATCCACGTTGAAGCAAATGGTGGGTATTTGTCGTTTCTCATGGCTGAGTAATATTCCATTGTATACATAAACCACATCTTCTTTATCCATTCATCTTTCGATGGATACCGAGGCTCCTTCCACAGTTTGGCTATTGTGGACATTGCTTCTATAAACATTGGGGTGCAGGTGTTCGGTGTTTCACTGCATCTGTATCTTTGGGGTAAACCCCCAGCAGTGCAATTGCTGGGTCATAGGGCAGATCTATTTTTAACTCTTTGAGGAACCTCCACACAGTTGCCCAGAGTGGCTGCACCAGTTCACATTCCCACCAACAGTGCAAGAGGGTTCCCCTTTCTCCACATCCTCTCCAACATTTGTTGTTTCCTGTCATGTTAATTTTCCCCATTCTCACTGGTGTGAGGTGGTATCTCATTGTGGTTTTTCTTTGTATTTCCCTGAAGGCAGGTGATGTGGAACATTTTCTCACGTGCTTGTTGGCAATGTCTATGTTTTCCTCTGTGAAATTTCTGTTCATGTCATTTGCTCATGATTGAATTGTTTCTTTGCTGTTGAGTTTAATATGTTCTTTATAGATCCTGGATACTAGCCCTTTATCTGATAGATCATTTGCAAATATCTTCTCACATTCTGAAGGTTGTCTTTTAGTTTTGTTGACTGTTTCTTTTGCTGTACAGAAGCTTTTTATCTTGATGAAGTCCCAATTCATTTTTGCTTTTGTTTCTCTTGCCTTCATGGATGTATCTTGCAAGAATTTGCTGTGGCCGGGATCCCTGGGTGGCGCAGCGGTTTAGTGCCTGCCTTTGGCCCAGGGCGCGATCCTGTAGACCGGGATCGAATCCCACGTCGGGCTCCCGGTGCATGGAGCCTGCTTCTCCCTCTGCCTATGTCTCTGCCTCTCTCTCTCTCTCTCTATCTCTCTCTCTCTGTGTGTGTGTGACTATCATAAATAAATAAAAAAAATTAAAAAAAAAAAAGAATTTGCTGTGGCCGAGTTCAAAAAGGGTGTTGCCTGTGTTCTCTAGGATTTTGATGGAATCTTGTCTCACATTTAGATCTTTCATCCATTTTGAGTTTATCTTTGTGTATGGTGTAATAGAATGATCTAGTTTCATTCTTCTGCATGTGGATGTCCATTTTCCGAGCACCATTTATTGAAGAGACTGTCTTTTTTCCAGTGGATAGTCTTTCCTGCATTGTCGAATATTAGTTGACCATAAAATTGAGGGTCCACTTCTGGATTCTCCATTCTGTTCCATTCATCTGTGTGTCTGTTTTTGTGCCAATACCACACTGTCTTGATGACCACAGCTTTGTGTAGTACAACCTGAAATCTGGCATGTGATGCACCCAGCTATGGTTTTCTTTTTTAATATTCCCCTGGCTATTCGGAGTCTTCTCTGATTACACACAAATCTTAAGATGATTTGTTCCTACCGTCTGAAGAAAGTCCATGGTATTTTGATAGGGATTGCATTAAATGTGTAAATTGCCATGAGTAGCATAGACATTTTCACAATATTAATTCTTCCAATCCATGAGCATGGAATATTTTTCCATCCCTTTGTGTCTTCCTCAATTTCTTTCAGAAGTGTTCTGTAGTTTTTAGGGTATAGATCCTTTACCTCTTTGGTTAGGTTTATTCCTAGGTATCTTATGCTTTTGGGTGTAATTGTAAATGGGATTGACTCCCTAATTTCTCTTTCTTCATCTCATTGTTAATGTATAGAAATGCCACTGATTTCTGGGCATTGATTTCGTATCCTGCCATACTGCCAAATTGCTGTATGAGTTCTAGCAATCTTGGGGTGGAGTCTTTTGGGTTTTCTATGTACAGTATCATGTCATCTGTGAAGAGGGAGAGTTTGATTTCTTTGCCAATTTGAATGCCTTTTATTTGTTTTTGTTGCCTGATTGCTGAGGCTAGGACTTCTAATACTATGTTGAATAGCAGTGGTGAGCGTGGACATCCCTGTCTTGTTCCTGATCTTAGGGGAAAGACTCCCAGTGTTTCCCCATTGAGCATGATATTTGCTGTGGGCTTTTCATAGATACTTTTAAGATGCTGAGGAATGTTCCCTCTATCCCTACACTCTGACGATTTTTATCAGGAATGGATGCTGTATTTTGTCAAATGCTTTCTCTGTATCTATTGAGAGGATCATATGGTTCTTGTTTTTTCTCTTGTTGATATGATCAGTCACACTGATTGCTTTACAAGTGTTGAACCAGCCTTGCATCTCGTGGATAAATCCCACTTGGTCATGGTGAATAATTATCTTAATGTACTGTTGGATCATATTGGTTAGTATCTTGTTGAGAATTTTTGCATCTGTGTTCATCAGGAATATTGGTCTATAAATCTCCTTTTTGGTGGGGTCTTTGGTTTTGGAATTAAGGTGATGCTGGCCTCATAGAATGAGTTTGGAAATACTCCATCTCTTCTAACTTTAGTAGAATAGGTATGGTTTCTTCTTTAAATGTTTAATAGAATTCTCCTGGGAAGCCATCTGGCCCTGGACTTTTGTGTCTTGGGAGGTTTTTGATGACTGCTTCAATTTCCTCCCTGGTTATTGGCCTGTTCAGATTTTCTGTTTCTTCCTGTTCCAGTTTTGTTAGTTTGCGGTTTTCCAGAAATGTGTCCGTTTCTTCTAGATTGCCTAGTTTAATGGCGTATAGCTGCTCATATGTTTTTAAAATTGTTTGTATTTCCTTTGTATTGGTGGTGATCTCTCCTTTCTCATTCATGATTTTATTAATTTGAGTCTTTTCTCTCTTCTTTTTAATAAGGCTGACTAATGGTTTATCCATCTTATTAATTCTTTCAAAGAACCAACTCCTGGTTTTGGTGATCTGGTCTCTATTTCATTGAGTTCTTCTTGAATCTTTATTAACTGTCTTCTTCTTCTGGGTGAAGGTTTCATTTACTGTTCCTTCTCCAGCTCCTTTCGGTGTAAGGTTAACTTTTGTATTTGAGTTCTTTCCAGTTTTTGGATGGATGCTTGTATTGCAATGTATTTCCCCCTCAGGACTGCTTCTGCTGTATTTTGAATGGTTTTATCTTCATTCTCATTAGTTTCCATGAATCTTTTTAATTCTTCTCTAATTTCCTGGTTGACCCTTTCATCTTTTAGCAGGATGCTCTTTAACCTCCATGTGTTTGAATTTCTTCCAAATTTCTTCTTGTGATTGAGTTCAAGTTTCAAAGCATTATGGTCTGAAAATATGCAGGGTATGATCCCAATCTTTTGGTATCAGTTAAGACCTCATTTGTGACCCAGTATGTGGTCTATTCTGGAGAAAGTTCCATGTGCACTTGAAAGAATGTGTATTCAGTTGCGTTTGAATGTAAAGTTCTGTAAATATATGTGAAATCCATCTGGTCCAGTATATCATTTAATGCTCTTGTTTCTTTGGAGGTTTTGTTTAGAATGTCTATCAATTATAGAAAGCGCTGTATTCAAGTCTCCAAGTATAAGTGTATTATGGCCTGAGTCTTAACTTTGGTTATTAATTTATTGATATACTTAGCAGCTCCCGCATTCGGGGCATAAATATTCATGATTGTTAGGTCCTCTTGTTGGATAGATCCTTTAAGTATGATATAGTGTTCCTCTTCATCTCTTACTACAGTCTTTGGGATAAACTTTATCTGATATGAGGATGGCTACCCCTGCTTTCTTTTGAGCATCATTTGAATGGTAAATGGTTCTCCAACCTTTTATTTTCAGGCTGTAGTTGTCTTTATGTCTAAAAGGAGTCTCTTGTAGACAGCAAATAGATGGGTCTTGCTTTTTTATCCAGTCTGAAACCCTGCGCCTTTTGATGGCATCATTAAGCCCATTCACGTTCAGAGTTCCTATTGAAAGATAAGAATTTAGTGTCATCATAATACCTATTCAGTCCCTGTTTTTGTGGATTATTTCCTTGAACTTCCCCTTTATTTTACAGTGTCCCCCCTTAATATTTCTTGCAGAGCTGGTTGGGTGGTCACATTTTCTTTCAGTTTCTGCCTATCTTGGAAGTTCTTTCTCTCTCCTATTCTGAATGAGAGCCTTGCTGATAAAGTGTTCTTGGCTGCGGGTTCTTCTCATTTAGGACTCTGAATACATCCTGCCACCCCTTTCTGGCCTTCCAGGTCTCTGTGGAGAGGTCTGATATTAACCTAATACTTCTCCCCATAAAGGTTAGGGATCTCTTGTCTCTTGCTGCTTTAAGGATCTTCTCTTTCTCTTTGGGGTTTGCAAGTTTCACTCTTAAATGTCGAGGTGTTGAACAGTTTTTATTGATTTAAGGGTGTGATTTCTCCTTCTCCTGAATCTGAATGCCTGTTTCCCTTCCCAAGTTAGGGAAGTTCTCAGCTATGATTTGTTCAAATACACTTTCTGGTCCTCTGTCCCTTTCGGCGCCCTCTGGAACCCCAATTAAATGTAGATATTTTCCTTCTGAGGCTGTCATGTATTTCCCTTAACATATCCTTGTGATCTTTTAATTGTTTTTCTCTTTTTTCCTCAGCTTCCTCCCTTGCCATCAACTTGTCTATTGTGTCACTCACTCATTCTTCCAACTCGTTAACCCACGTTGTTAGGACCTCCAGTTTGGATTGCATTTCATTTAATTGATTTTTAATTTTGGCCTGATTAGATCTCAGTTCTGCAGTCATGAAGTCTATTGAATCCTTTATGCTTTTTTTCTAGAGCCACAAGTAGCTTTCTAATTGTGCTTTGAATTGGCTTTCTGACATTGAATTGTAATCCAAATTCTGTAACTCTGTTGGAGAGAGTACTGTTTCCGATTCTTTTGTGGTGAGTTTTTCCTTCTAGTCATTTTGCTCAGTGCAGAGTGGCTAAAAACAAGTTGTACTGGAAAAAGGAGATAAAGAGAGAAAGACAAGGGGGAGGAAACAAACAGAAAACCAGAAGCAAGGAGGGATATCCTCTAATTCTATATGCTGTAAGTCCCTAGACTTCCCCTGGAACTTTCCAGAGGTGCTTGGTGAAGAACATGGTCTTCCCCGTCCTTCCTCCAGCTGGTCTTCTGGGGGAGGGTCCTGCCCTGCTGATTCTCAAGTGTGTGTACCTGGGGATGCTGCCCAGCCCCCTGCCAGGTGTATGGCTCTTTGGGAGCTGTTTATCCTCTGAGGCCCTTGATCCCTGGTGGCCCTGCTCAGTCCTAGGTACAAGGTGACACCAGGGGGAACAACAACAGTGGCAGCAGCCAGCTCTCCAGCCCTGGAGTCAGCTCCCGCAGTAACTACAGGTCCCAGTCCAGTCCGCAGGGGTTTGGATGCTCTGGGGGCGGGGGGTTGCTGATGTGCACGGCTCAGGATCCCTAGTGGCCGGAGCGTCCTCGCTGCCCTGTGTCTTCCTGACCTCCGCCTGTTCGGGGGTTGGGGGTGCCGGATCCTGGGCTTTGTCCCCCGGCGCCCTGGGCCCTGGGGCCTGCACCGCTTGAATCGCGCTCCTGGGGTGGCACAGCCCACTCTACGCCAGAGCCGGGAGTCTGCTTTTCCCCTCTCCCTCTGCCCCTGACCCCTGCTTGTGCATGTTCTTTCTGTTTCTCAAAATCTTAAAAAAAAAAAAAAAAAAAAAAAAAGGTTTTTAAAACAAATCTCATTGTTTTAATCTACTCTTCTTTAAATATTACTGATGAGGGTCACCTGGATGGCTCAGTTGGTTGAGTGTCAGACTTTTGGTTTTGGCTTAGATCATGATCACTGGTTTGTGGTATCTAGTGGAGCCCCTTTGGCTTCATTCTCAGTCTAAAATCTGCTTGGGATTCTTTCTTCCTCTGCCTTTACCCCAGCTTGTGCTTGCTCTTTTTCTCTTTCTAAAATAAAATCTTTAAGAGAATAAATTTAATGATGAATATTTTTAAAGATGTATTTAACCTCCTCAACTCGCCAGTCAGATTTATAATGAATCACCGTATAACTATTATCACTCATTTATTAACTTATTGAAGTAATATTTCAAGAGTATCAGAGACAGTGAGTTTTTTAATTAAAAAAAAAAAAACTTTTAAAGGTTTTACTTATCTATTCCTGAGAGAGAGAAAGAGAGAGGCAGAGGGAGAATCAGGCTCCATTCAGGGAGCCCAACGTTGGACTCGATCCCAGGTGTCCAGGATCATGCCCTGGGCTGAAGTCCTCGCTAAACCACTGAGCCACCAAGGCTGCCCATTTTTTCTTTTTAATAAAACAACACATTTTTACTTTGGCAATTTTGATATCTTTCCCTTGGGAATGAGGTGATAACTAAATTTGAGGCTTTGCTTTTGTAACATTACATGGTCCAGTCAAAGGAAACCATTGGGATTATAGTCCTCACCTTCTGCAGGGACTGATGGAACCATACCAGAGTGCCCTGTTATTTCTCTTCAGAGATAAACTGTGTGTACTTAATGCTAGATGTCTCTCTGTATATTGAAGCAGGAGCAGAGATTAATTTTTACTTAAAGATTATTTTTGAGTCATCTCTATGTGCAACGTGGTACACAAATGCACAACCTCAAGATCAAGAGTTGCACATGCCACTGACTGAGCCAGCCAGGCACCCCTTAAGTTATTTTTTTAAAATATTGATATAGGATGTGAAATCCTCTCTTAGACTTGGTAAACTAGAAGGAAAAATAAAAAAGTTAAACTAGTAATTATCTTAGTGAGCCAAAATTTCTGCTATATCCAATGCTGGAAGTCAAATACTGACCAGATTGTGAGATGCTCTCCAGAAGTTGAAACTTAATTAAGGATCTTTTAAAACAAATACAGTAATAGTAGTAAACCTAATCTGTTAAATTGTATAATTTTTTTCAATGACCATTTAAATAATTATTTTTCCATTGTGCTATTCTTTTTCATTTTATAATAGATTTTAAATCTATTTAAATAGATTTTCTGAAGGTAGTATCTTGTCATGTCCTGTTTTATATATTTGTATTAAATATATATGTATATTAATACTAATATATTAATAGTGTATATATATATCCATCCCAGGACCCTGAGATCATGACCTGAGCTGAAGACAGACATTTGTATATATATATCCATCCCAAGGGAGATGATAAAAGCTCCAACTCAGCTTGCTTTGCAATGTAAACAACTGATAGATGTATCAGTAAAATGTATCCTTTAAGTTGATTTACTTATACTGTTGATGTCTTATATGGAGACATTTAACTTTATCTCTTGGTCTCATAAGTGGTAGCTACCATGACTGATTAATGAATTGAATTGGGAATGATAGTATTATATAGGTGAAAACGGGGTTCCCTTGGTTGGACGTCAGTTGCCTAAATGTTCAAGATTGTTAGCCATAGAAATTTTTGTGTGTTTGTCCTAGAAATTTGAGTCTGCCAGATAAAGGAAATTTTTGACATACTTGTGTGAAGGTCATCTTCCCATTTTATTATTTTCTTAATAATAACATATGTTGAATCATAAACACAAACCTGGACTTATAACAGATTTGATTTTACTTTTTTTAAAGGATTTTTATTTATTAGATAGAGAGAAATCATGAGCAGGTGGAGGAAGGGGCAGAGGAAGAGGAAGAAGCAGATTTCTCACTGAGCAGGGAGCCCAATGTGGGGCTCCATACCAGGACTCTGAGATCATGACCTGAGCTGAAGACAGACACTTAACTGACTGAATCACCCAGGCACCTCAACAGATCTGATTTAAATTATTGCTTTATCTTCTATTATCCAGGTTAATCTCCTGCATGTAAGATAGGGATAATAATAACTTCCTTGGTGTACATTTTTTCATTCCAGCTATTGAAGATACATGAGCTTTTTCTCCTCTCCTTCTTTGAATGGAGGTTAGCATTGTTTTCCTCTTCTACAATAAAAAAAGAAATAGGTGTCCCCTGGAAACTTATGTGAGAGTAGAAAAAATCATTTTGGATCTTAAGAAGGTAGTAGATTTCCATTTTCATTCCTTCTCCAACACGCAGAGGCCCATGCTATACATTTCAAAATCAAGGTGTCATCCTGGAAATTATTTTTTCTTCAAGTCTATTATTGTTTCAGGATCTGTATTTGCCTTAATTTTCTTCTCACAAAACTTGGAGAGATAATATTTTATTTAAATTAAAAACAATTATTTTTTTCAGTGTTTGTCTACTTCTCTCCCTCATCAATAAATGCTGCCCATCAATGAATGTATCACCTCATTTCTCCCCTATTAAAGTTCTCCCAGTGATGATCTTAGCACATTAGAGGGTCAATTATATGGGCCTTGAAAAGGAAACTTGTAAAGATATCCAAAAGGATAGAGGAAAAAATGAGAGAGGGAGAAGGAAGCCAGACCTGAGAAGAAAGAATTCTATCCTTGAAACTAAATTTACTGTCAAGAGTCCTAGTGAAAATGTTAAATATTAGCAGTATTAACCCATGTCTCTGTGGTATGATTCATTAATTTTTTGGTTTGAACACAATGTTAGGAATTCAGAAATGGAGATTATAATTTATTAGAGTCTTAGTGATTCATTTTGAAAATACGTCACAGGGTATGGGGTGAGAGATCAGAGGGTTTGGACAGTGTAGATGAATTAATGCAAATCCAAGCCCCTATTTCAAAAACAACTTGAAGTGCGCATATCTTAAGTGTTTCATGGAGGGATTAACATTTTCCCTTAATGGAACTAAACTAAGAATTACCTAAAAATTTAGTATCTGCATCTCATTTATGTTGCTTGTTAATTGGAATCATTAAATGTTTAGTGTTGTTAAGTGGTTAATTGTGAATGTATCTACTGATTGTGCTCATATCAGCTGAGCTGTGCAGTTGTAATACTGGAGTATTTTCTTCATGTAAAATTTGGATAAACTAGTGTTTAATACATGTTTCATGAATTATGTGGTGAAAGACCAATATTACATGGAGAGCATGCCATTTAAATGCTAATTGGTTGTATCCATTAGATACCATATTAAGTGTCTTCTAACTTCTTTTTGTCTTCAATATTGAACAATGCTATGGACTAAAACTTAGCCACATGAAAGTTTCCCACAGTAATATCCTAAACATTCCTTCCTGTATTCACTTCTCTCAGGGATCACTACTTTTTTTGAGCTATTTTGAGTAATTAATAGTTATATGCAATGAACTGCACATGTATTTTATGTTAATTCTTATCAAAAAATTAAAATTTGATTTGAAAGATTTGGAACATCAGGTTTATAAAATCAACATTATTCCTAACAGCTGAAATTAATTGTAAAAATTCTGTTAATATGTTCATACAAACTGCTTACGTTTTCAACTTAAAAGACTAAATAAGTTGAGTTCATACCATATGTTTATATAACTTTTTGACATCTGAATTTTTGTTTTGAATTTCTCTTTGATTATCTTTTAAATTTTTTAGAAGAATGGACCAATTAAATGATAAGTATTTAGAAAATAGGACTCGTCTATTTCTTTGTGATCTCTGCAGCATAGTACATGGCAAATAAAGGTTCTCAATAAATACCTTTGTGTGAATCAAATTTGCCTGCCTTCTAAAGTCATTTGTTCTTTTAAAAAATCAATATAGTGATATAGATTAATACAATTGCATTTATTTTTATTTTTTAAAGATTTTATTTATTTATTCGCATGAAAAATGCCACAGAGAGGCAGAGACATAGGCAGGGGGAGAAGCAGGCTTCCCACAGGGAGCCCAGTATGGGACTTGATCCCAGAACCCTAGGATCAGGACCTGAGCCATAGGCAGATGCTTACCCCTTAACCACCCAGGTGCCCAATAGAATTGCTTTTTAAAAGTCTATGTGCCTCAGGTAGCCCAAGATAGAAATCTACCACTTTAAAAAATATAATACAAGTAAATAGGCAACAGAAATGGTTTGTTGTTTTGTTAAAAAAAGAAAAAAGAATAAAAAAGCAAGAGGGGAGGAGGAAGCTATGTGTTTTTGAACTTTCTGGTTCACCGTGGGTATTTTAAGGGCTATGAAGGTACCCCAGGTCACTTGAGAATATAATATACGTCATTTAATTGTTTTTCTTTATCTGTTAAAGATAAACCTTTTTGGCAGATATCAGACAGATTAATAATAAGCAGAATGCTTGTTGGTTGGTTTCTTAAATATGAAGACAGAGTCACTTTTAAAGTTAAAGCACATGTAGGCCATTGTTTGGTTCAAAAAACTGTCTTTGGAATTAAAATTTCTCACTTAGCAACTTACAGAAAAATATAGAAAGGAATGTGGTTTTTAGCATATTCTTTCTGCCATAAACTATTTTTATTTCTGGTTTTACTTTTTTTTCCTGGACTCCTCCTTTTGCTAGTGTTCACAGGTGGATATTATTGTATATCTTTCAGGGACTTTGTGTTGAATATTCCCATATAGAATACACATGTGTATAATCATCTTGTCCTGTAGTCTCCATTGTTGGCAGAATTCTCATTCAAGCTACAATTACATACTTTTGCTTTTCTCCTTCTCCTGGTTTGTCCTTTTCTCACTTGGGGATTATTGATTATTCTCCATTGTAGGTGGAATGCACCTACATGGCTCATTTGTGCTTACTTCCTTCTTGTTTGGAAACTCAGCAAGTTCAGCGCAATGCTCTTTATTGAATTTATCTGTCAATTTCTCTTTCCTTGCATGGCTGACTAATTCAGTGGAATCAGCACAACAGTAGAATGCACAGAATAATGACTTAAATTTTTTTGAACAAAATTATAAATCAAAAAGAGACTAGGTTTGAAGACCAATCACTTGAGAAGGTGACAACTTTTAAAGTTTGTACAGGACTTTTCAAGACGCATATGGCAGCACAGTAGGATTATCTGATGGCTACCTCCCAACTTTTCATTAAATGTCTAAGAAGATACATGGAAGGGCATAAATTGGCAGCAAGATTGTAAAATAAAAATGAGAAGAGCCTATATCTAGAGCAGGGATACCCTTTAAATATAAACAAAAGATAACTTTTAAAGAAATAAAAATAAAAATGGTCTTACTTTGTCCTATCATTAAATAGTAAAAATCAGTAGAGCAACTTTCAGTAATGGCTTAATCTTGAGATTGGCTTAGGAATTGTGTTCATACTCTATACATTCTAGTGAACACTGGCATAGTAGCTGACTACTGATAAGGTAAGAAAATAAACAGACCAATAATAAACCAGTCTTGTTATGCACTGAAAAAAATTACTAGAAAAATAGGCAACCCTTCCTGAACAAGATAATAACTAGTATCAGAGCTAGAATTCCACTGGCTTCTGTCCCCACCAAGGTCAGCTCCTATCTGTTTCAATCAACACAGAAACTACATATCTTAGCAGGTAACATGTTTGAGATAAATGGTACAGAGAGAGGCATGCCTGCTAGATAGATGGTTGCCATGCTATTGTTTGTCCTTAGTTTAGACTTGCAAGGAAATGAATCCCTGCTAGCTGTGAAGATTGAGCTAATAAACCATAACTGTCATGTTAAAATCAAGTTTAAACCTGACAATTGAAGTTCCTGACCTCAAGTGATTACCTCATGTGAGCAAAATGCCTGGCCTAAGTGGATCTCTTCCTGTTCAAATATAAACAAATATAAACAATCAAAGCAACTAACTGAAACTAACAAAAAACATCTGAATGAAATTATTGGTTCGGCAAGAGTCAGGAATGTTTAATAAATTGGTTTATGGGGAGATGGATAATTTCATAATGATAAGGTACAACTACATACAACTATCAAAGAAAAAAACTAAAATAGTGCAGTGAAGGAATTAGACTGTTTACATGGTGATCCAGTGGTAAGTCAGATATTACACATTTCTTATATGATGCAAAATATAGTAGATGAACTCTGTTATGTACTCACGGCAAAATTTTAGTAATATCAGATCATTAGGAGATGGAATAGGAGAAACTCATCAGGAGATATAAGGAATAGAAGAATATTAACAGGAGACTCAGGAACTAGAAAAACATCATCACAGAGACAATCAGTCCCATGACAAATGTGATGCATTCTGCAGGATAGCAAGTTTGATCCCTTGAAGCTTGTGTCCAAAAAAGGGACTGCACTTTGTTAAAAAGGGACCAAAGGAACATAACAAGATGTCATGCTTAGTTCTGAATCGGATACTTATTTTGTCAAATCATATTAAAAGGACATTTTATAAATAGTGCCTGCTTTTGTAAACCATGATATGCATTGTAAGAAAATAAGCAGGACTTTTGTTAAAATATCTCTGGACACAGTTGTGATAGTTATTTTTTATGACCCGAAAAGATTCTTTTTCCTTTGATTGTATTGTCTTGATAACCAGATATAATACTAATCAATAGGTATTTATAAGCATAGTTCTGAATCTAGTGCTCTTGACTAAAGGAATATTTCAAGAATTGTTTACTATGATTCTCTAAAAGGTAATTATTATAAAAGCAAAAGAAAGAGAGTCATCTTACCCTTCTGACTCTCTTTTTGTCTCTACCTTTTGGGTCCACATTGTAAAATCCTAATTTGCCATTGAGAACACAACTGGAGGATAATGTTCCTTTCCCCAGGTCCTGTGGCTAGTGGCATTTGGAATTTAAATGCAGGTTGTCTGATTACAGAAATCATGCTGTTAGAGTCTTCAGCTGTTGACCTCCTATGAATATATGGTCACAGTCCTAGAGAATAGGATGAAACACCAAAATAATAAATGAGAATAGTGTTGACTGTTTTTCATGGAAAAACTCAACCTCTTTTAGCTACTTTCTTTGTCAGCTTATAAGAACTTCTTCATGAAGTTTGGCACTTAGAGTCCTAGCTCTCACAAAATTGTTCTAAAAGCCTCAACACTAGTTAATTTAAGTTCCTGACAGATGTTGGAAATATTATGAGAATGACACACATGGTTTTAGTTCACATCACCTGGGAAGGCACGTCATACTGGCATCAACCTCCAGCAGTGTCTGGGAGTGACAGAAGCAGCCTTTCAGAGGTGGCACCTACTTGCTCTGTTAGTGAAAAGTTGAGATTTGGATGGCGTTTTCCACACTCTTGACAGTTCATGACATACTGATGGAATGCAATAGGAAGACTGCATACTGAGAGTTTGCTGTGACCTAACAAGCAAAGTTAGAGAAGTCATTCCTGGTCACACAAGAGATTTCATACCTTCATTTTTAAAACTTGTCTAATAATTACTAGTTTTGTGATTATTGGATTTAACTCAATCATACTTGGATGGCCTCTAGTCTAACAACTTGCAAAAGCCAGTGTTGAGCTCAAAATCTGAAGTCAGTCAGCAGCATGATCCTAACCAGTGAAGCAGGAATGGTGATAGTGCATACCATATACAGCAGTTGCAAGGATAAATAAAATGCCCAGCACTATGAGGTTCAGTATATACTTACCACAGTACAATGTTTGTCATTACCTGTGACCCATTTATTTCAAGGCTAAAACACCTTCAAGAATGAGTAAGTATAATGTCCTGAAAGTGTCTGTAATCTCTTCTCTTCTGTCTTACTGTACATTGTAGTCATCTTTCTCCTGGCCACTTGCTGTCTCTAAAGGAGTACAGAAATCTTTGAGCCCCCTGAAGCTTTCCATCATATCTGACAATGCCATTGTCTATCAACTGATAGATTTTTATTTTTCCTAATTCTTGATGAGCTTAAATAGTTGTATTTCACATATTTACTTTGAGAGAGATTTGGCTCACAGCTTTCTGTTATTAGCTGTTTCACATTTTTCTCTTTTTTGTATGTTTATTCAGCATTAACTATGTATTTCATTTGGTAAGCCACATTCTCTGTCTAGCATCATCAGCTTGCTCTATGGAGATAAAGATTAGTTAACTTGAGCATTATACTAGTTTGGTATTCTTGACTAACTTTTCTTTTGGCTAACAACTCTGACTCAAAAACAATGATTTGTATGGGTTTTAAATTTTAATAAGCCATCAGCTTCAAACTTCCCACATTTCCCCTGATATGCATTCATTTTTTCCTTTATTTTTACAGAAACTTGTGCTCCATTTTTACAGTCACCGTAAAGTATATTAGTATGTTGAAGATAATTATTTTATTGTCTAGCACATCATGTATATAAATTTTTATTTTACAATTTATTTTCTTGTGAATGCTTCTTTTGTAAAAGTTTTCAGGTGATTGGCCTGAATTTTATTAGGCCAGTTAAATGCAATAACCATTAATGAAATTGCTGAAAATGTATCAGTGTTGGCAAACATTTAGTTGTATTTATTGCTGATTGGTTGTAGTTCCATTTGTGTTTAAGATATTTTCCTTAAAATAAGAATATATAAAATGACTCCGTAAGCATACAGTACATTTTTTTTTCACATTCTCTGGCATTGAGAACAAGTATACAGTGTCATGATCACTGTTAGCCAGTCTGTGCTATAACATGCTCTCCTGAGTTGTATTCTGTAGTATGTGTTTGACCTCTTTCTGGTGCTTTTTTCCAAACCCTCTTCCATTTGGTGAATAGTTTAGATAAATGTGTATGTGGCATGATGAAACAAAGCAAGACTATCACAGTGGCTATTAAAATGTAGGTTTTAGAGTATCTTGAGTTACTTTCAAGATGCCATGTCCAGGGTGTTTGGGTGCCTCAGTTGGTTAAGCATACAAGTCTTGGTTTTGGCTCCAGTCATGATTTCAGGATCTTGAGATCAAGCCCATATCAGGCTCTGCACTGAGCATGGAATCTGCTTAAGATTCTCTCCTTTTCCCTTCACCCTTCCTCCTGCTCTCTCTCTCTCTCTTAAATAAATGAACAAATAAAAATCTTTTAAAAAGATGCTAAATCCAAGAGAATTGGAGACAATTTTACAGAAAAATTTGTACACAAATGTTCACAGCAGCATTATTTACTTATAAAGCCAAAAAGTGGAAACAACTCAAATGGCCACCAACCAAAAAAATGGATAAACAAAATGTAATATACCCATGAGTGGAATATTATTCAGCCAAAAATATCATCAAAATAGTTGTACATTCCACAAATGGATGAACCTTGAAAATATGCTAAGTAAAAGAAGTCAGAAATGAAGGCCACATGTTCTAGGTCTTCATTTACATGAAATGTCCAGAATACGGAAATGTACAGAAACAAAGTAGATTAGTGGTTTCCAGGGCCTGGGAGGGGGTGACTGCTTAATGAGTTTCTTTTGGAAGTGATAAAAATGTTATAGAATCATATAGTGGTAATTGTTGCACAAGCTTGTGAGTATATAAAAACACTGAATTGTATACTTCAAAATGCTTTAGTGCTAAATTTTATACAATGTCAATTTTATCTCCATAAAAAATGAAAAACTATATTAGAGGATAAAATAAGCCAATAGAATATTAGAAATGCATTGACATTAAGACATACATGACTCTAGATTTTAGGAGAAGAAATAAACATGGATGAGTAGTTATAAAATGATAATACTAAATGTCGCATGTTTTTGGATAAGGAACAGTTATTGCAGCCCTTTATAGTGCTGAGTGTCCCAATTTCCACAAATAGACTCTCTCCCCCTCAACATGAAACACAAGTAATTAGTCGTTGGTGGAATGGATGCATGGGATACTGAATTTACAAATCTTACTGAAACAGGCTCATAGGTTACTAAGTGCTCTGTTACAATGAGTAGACAGAAGACAGTGTAATTGATACTGCATGACTGGATTGGATGTAAAGAGAAATTTCACTGGAGAGGTTCTACTTCAACTTCTTTGGGAAGGGTGCATAGGACTTTCCCATGGTATAGATGAGAAGGGAACATGAGCATTAGTAAAAACTTTCATCTTACCTAAACTTCTTTTTCTTTCCAGAACAGTTAGTTGTGCATTGGGCCCAATCATTCATTCCCTATATATAATTGAAACAGCTTACAATCATTATTTTTTGGTTTAGTTTATAAAGTACAGTTTTCCTACAACTTTGGCATTTCTGCTCAGGGGAAGCCATTTGAACTTTTTTCTTTTTTTTTTTTAATCTACAAAAGCTAAGAAAGCATATTTCCCTTTATGAATTTTTCATATGCTCATTTGATGCTTGTGTGCTCTCTGCCCCTTTGCCTGGCCTGAAATCTGCTTCTTACTTATCTAGTTCATCTCTTGCTATTTGCCAATGCAAATGCAAGACTGAAAACAGACTGAAATAGTAAGGGCATGTTGGCAATGTGAAAAAGGAAAGGGAAGAAAGACAAATAGAATAAGTACTCAAAGAAGGAAATGGGTCAGGGGTGATAGATTGCTATATGAGATTAAGGCAGAAAGAAAAGAAAAAGAAAGAGAAAAGAAAATGAGGAAAGCATTTGGGAAGAAGTTCAAGTGATGCCTATGGGCTCAAAGTAGTGAAGGAAGCCATTTCAGGAAAGATGCAAAAGTTAAAAATAGGATATAAATTTTTTAAATTGTGTTACAGGAATGCAGAACCAACTGTCATTTGCAAATATATTTTTATTTAGGGCAATCTATAATGTACATATGAAGACTTGGCTTTCTTTAGTGCCAAGGGTAACTATATACTTTTTCAATATCTTACAGTAATTTTCCCATTAATCCTTATAAACTTTCTGGAAGGTAGTTTTTAAAAAAATACCTTTTACCATTTTTTTAATGAATCTTATTTGTAACAAACTTTCCGTGATTGCTTAAAATGAACTAGGTCATTATATAAAGTATAGTTTCAAAGAATTCATAATGGAGCATCAAGGTAGAGGTCTGTTATATAATCCTATTACTGAAGTATAGCTGAATATTCCATTGCAAAATATGCCACTCTTGCATAAACATTATTTTGAGCTGAAGATAATTGAGAAGAAGCAGTTAGAAGCTGCTTTTATCCTCCCCCATTTGCCTAAAAGCAGGATATAAACTTTCAAAGGTGTCTACTGTCCCCTCTCTATTAGAACAGAAAAAAGTTAATCACCTGAGAGAACATTAGAACTTAGCAACCTGGAGATGGCTCCAGAGGAATCTACATAAAACATTTTACTGACTATTCCTTATCTATGATTGGTTTACCTACTTAATGTTTTCCTGTGTCCTGTCATTTCTCCACATTTATCATTCTTTGTTCAAGATCCTATGTATGCTGGAGTTCTAAGCTACCTCTTTAAGTTACTCAGTTTTCCCTAAGTAATTCCCTATACTTATGAGATATACATGTTAGTAAACTTCAGTTTGCTTTTCTCTTGTTAATCTGTTATTTTTTACGGGGGTCTCAGCGAGGAACTTAAAAGCAAATAGTTTTCTCTCTCATATATACTGTAATTTTCTATTGCAGAATAGTTTACTTACATAGGTTTTGAAATTAAATTCCTATAATAAAGCTACTAAAGTGGGCCAGCATTGTCTTGGAGGATGTTCATTTTTAACAATAATAAAACTATTTCTGATAATAGTGGAAGAGTTATATAACCTATGGTATCAGTAGCCTAAGAGCCATGAGAAGTAATCTTTCAGAAACATTTTATAATATGCAAAATAATAGCACAAATATATATTATATGAATACAAATATGTGTATTATATATTACATATAATATATAACATGTTAATATGTATTATATAATACAAATATTACTAATATTAAGGTGGTTCAAATTATACCATAAAGTCTTCAAAAAATATATGAATTTTTCATCTTTTTCATCAGTTATTTTGTTTGATGTAGGTAAGAGGATAGATTTAATTTTATTTTTTTATCTGTACTGTTTTTGCCAATTTAACATGATGTGCTTTCATAATAACAAGAGGAGCAATAAATAATACAAATAACAAATGAAAATGGCTTGATGCACATAAAAATGAGGTTGTTATTTTCTCTTGTGGTATAGGCAGAATAAGGAATTAGAAAGAAGTGGTAACTTAGCAAACAAGTGGCATATGGATTTTGTAGTTGTTAAACCTAGATAAGCTATAGCAAGGTGAGTAAAAAATACGTAGTTGAAAGCTCATAATCAAGAAATTATTAATCTGCAGATTCGATGAATAGCTGGGTAGGCAAAATGGTTTATCTGATTCAGTTACTGTTGATAAGTCTGTCTGTCTAATGGCTTTGCAATTGATTATTTTGTCACACCAGAATTTCTTTAATGACACATACTAATACTATTGAAGTAGAAAGATATAAAATTGCACAGGGGCATTAGGATGCCTCATAGCTTTCTTTCTGCTTCATTCCTCTCCTGTTATATACCTCCTTTCTTATATTCTAAGTATAGTTCTGTGAGAAAAAAATGAGCAACATAGGAGAGAGAATCAAGCGAGGACTTCCTCGTGTTAAAAATATCATTGCTCCTCCTACCCTGTATTACACAAACAATGTATATTATTTTAGAAAATGAGAAAAATTTAGATAAGCAGAATCAAGGTAATTAGTCATCTGTAATTCTAACACCAAGACTATTTGGTTTTGTCCATCTAGATTTATTTTTCCTGTGTGTGTATAGTCACATAAATGATTTTTCAAATGTTTTATGGCCTATGTTTCATATTTAGTTTCATAACATGAACATCTTCTGTGTTAGGAAATATTATTCTCCATTATTTTTAATGGACAGATATTATTCCATTTATGGATGAACATAGTTTATTTTCATTTTTTATTTCTTGATACATTCATTAAGTAGAATTGATGAATCAAAGAATATATTTTATACTTTTAATATTTCTAAATTTCCATGTATAGCTACACTGAAATAAAGTACTGATTTAGCTATGTCCTTAATAATTTTGGGTAGCATTTTTTTCTTTTTTATCTGCCATTGTTAAAACAAAATAAATTCCTCGTATCTCCTTGAATTCTTTTAGTAATTAAAACAAATTATCTTGCATTAGATTATATATATATATATGTATATATATATATATATATATATTTGTGTCCTGCCTTTCTCTATTTATCTGCTTATACATACATACATACATATATATACCCACACATATGTATTAAGAATTTTAAAAACATTGCAAATTTGTATTTTGATGATGTGTTTGGTCTATACATCAGTTTTCTTATTGACAAGAAAATTGAGCACTTGCCTTTCTT
Source organism: Vulpes lagopus (assembly GCF_018345385.1). Lineage (NCBI taxonomy): Eukaryota > Metazoa > Chordata > Mammalia > Carnivora > Canidae > Vulpes > Vulpes lagopus. Next base: position 43,156,087 of record NC_054830.1, read on the forward strand.
CAAATTTATAGTAGCTAAATAAAAATATTTAAAAAAAGTGAAACATCAAAGGAAAATACCACAATCACACTCATAAAGAGTACAGTTAGCTTAATAATACATAGTTTTTAAACGAAGGTTTTATATACACATAAATAGGAAACAGATAAAAATTGCAATTTGTAAATAGGACCGCTGTCCTAAAATATATTATTTGGTGTTTAGGTTAGGTGAGTCTTATGATCAAAATATCTGGTTAATATGTGGATGGGATTTATTACGGGTAACTTGGTAATACATTTATTTATGTTTATAATAGAGCATTTTGTTTATAGGATATAGAGGGAGGTACAAATATTTTGGATTATTCAAGAGATAAACATGTGTTGTTTCCTCTGGGCATCGTTATTTGAAAGGGACGAGCAGAACCAAGGTAATTAGTCATCTATAATTCTAACACCAAGACTATTTGGTTTCTAAATGCATTAGAGAGTGCTTAATGTAAGGGGAAAAGATTAATCACAATATTATAAGAAATATTTGAAGAAAATTAGGATGGGTTGAAATGGGTTAAGATTCTGGAATGGCACCTTTGTATAGAAACACTAAAGTGGCTATTGGCTACTGATGCAGATTTAATGGTTTGATTATACTTGTAGGCAAGAAAAGAATTTGTTATGTAAAGGAATGGGGAATTGTAATAAATGTTATATAACAATGTTTATGGTTGGATCAGATGTATCCCAAAGGAAGTTTTTGGTACATTATCTCTCTGTACCAAAGTTTTTGGTACCACTCTCTCCCTTTGTTCATAGATTGGACATGCACCTGGCAAGGCTGTTGTGGAAATGATTTTATCCTTTGACAGTAGTTGAACTAGATTACATTTAAAGCCATTTCCAGCTCTGAGATTAAATATGAGTTCAAAAACTTGAACAATTGAGCCTTTATGATATTCTATCCATTATAGCTCTAGAATGTAATGTATGAAAATATAGATGATATTTTACAGTATACTTATAAATCTAAAGTTTGATATTGTCTGATGATAACTGGGTTTTTTGTTTTAGTGAACCTACTAAACTCTTTATATTCATCTCCTGATGTTCAGCTTACACAAGATTAAAAAGCTAATAAGTTTTGCTTAGTAAATTTTAAAATGAATAAATTGAGAATTAAGATCTCATTTTGATTGTGTTTTATAAAGAAATATGAAGAACAAATACTGATGGCAATTTGACAGAAACAAAGATTTCATAATGCAATAAGAAAATTGGCAACAGAATTAGCAAATAAAATAGAGTACATGATAGTAGAAATAAAGTGGTATGAGTTGAAAGGAAAATAAGGAAGAGAGGAAACTGAGATTGCACCATGTGAGTTCTTAAAATATTTTCTGTTTTGTAATGGTATAGATTATATGCTAAGTATATAATGGAAAACATATCATGTTAAGTAGGTGTCATCAAATAAATGAAAGAATAGTAAGAGAAATAGGAGTCTGAAAGCCAGAATGAAAAGAAACAACTCATTTATTGTTGGATGCTAGTTGGTAAATGTTAGATAAGCATGGAGATAAGAGAAAGTAGTTTGTTATTCTCAGTTTAAATATTTTAAGTTCATTCAATAATATAGGCAAGGTAGAAGAACTGAAATTCCAAAGGATATAGTTAAATGAGGGCAGTCTATACAGCTATTACTAGCTATTACTAAAGGTAAGTAATGGTGTTGAAGGTATGCAGAATCAGGTTATGTCTAGAAAGATCTCAAAAATCTTTTAGTCCAACTCCATAATTAATGAATGGACCTTATTATACCCATATTCCTGAAAAGTGCATTCTCAATATGGACTCAAAAGGGAATTCATTAATTTATAAAATAGTATATTCTAGTTTTAAATAGCTTTTATTTATAAATTTAATACATTATTCATATAATACATTTTATATGATAGATTTTAAGCTACTTCTAAAGATGCAAAAAGAAAGAGGTAAGTTACCTTTTGTCTAGTCTTACCCAAGCTCAAACTCCTTATAGAAAAAACATCTACAAATTGATGGGCCGGTGACATCCATTTTTTTTAATGTGTTGAAATTTGACTTCTAATCATGAATATAAGTAGATGGGAGAGGTAAAACTGGAAAAAAAGAGCAAAGACTAGTAGTGAAGATGGCAATTAGCACATAGTCTACCAGAAGTGATCTGTCATAACAGGTAGAAACTAGTGTGGGAGCAAGCAGATAAAGAAGATGAAAATGATGAGAAAAACCTAGCAATGAGACTAAGTTCTCAATAGGTAGATCCCACACTGGCATAAACAGACTCAGTCAGTAAGTATTCTTTTTGTATTCTCTGATAATTTCAGACAGTTTATGTTAAATTGACTCATCCGGGGTGCCTGGGTGGCTCAGTGGTTGAACGTCTGCCTTTGGCTCAGGTTGTGATCCCAGAGTCCTGGGATTGAGTCCTGCATCAGGCTCCCTGCAGGGAGTTGCTTCTCCCTCTATGTCTCTGCCTCTCTTTCTGTGTCTCTCATGAATGAATAAATAAAATCTTTAAAAAAAATGAATTGACTCAGATCCTCTTTTAGGAAAGGATGGGAGCATAACTATCTGAAGATGGGACAATAGGAGACAGGAATAGCAGAGGACAAATTGGTGAACACTTGCATAGAGTTTGAGTAGGGTGGGAGGATTAGAGACCAGATCCCTTAAAACATGCGTTTATTAAATATCATGTGGGGCTGTTTCATAGAAATATGAACATGGGTTAAACCTATGTTTTACGTGGCTTAGAAATATCCTAGACAAGTTACCTTACTTTTCTTCTCTTAGTATTCTCATCTATGAAATTGGAAAAGTAATTACACCTACATCACAGAGTTGGTGTAAGAATTAAATGTGTAGTATATATAAAGCATAGAGCATTTTGCTTGGCAATTCTGTGACATCATTGAATTCTGTTGTTAATAATGAAATTAAGGCAGGAAGGCATTTGCTTTGATATCTCAATGTTTATGGAGCATAAACTGTGGTCGAGGTATGTTGAATTAAATGTGATGATCTTGGGCAGTCTGGGTGGCTCAGTGGTTTAGCGCTGCCTTCAGCCCAGGGTGTGATCCTGGAGACCCAGGATCGAGTCCCACGTTGGGCTCCCTCCTTGGAGTCTGTTTTTCCCTCTGCCTGCATCTGTGCCTCTCTCTCTCTCTCTCTCTGTGTCTCTCATGAATAAATAAATAAAAATCTTTTAAAAATATATGATAATCTTTCTAGTCCTTTCAAATCCTTTTTTTTTTTTTTTTTTTTTTTACTTTGGGTAGTTCTCTGCCAATGTCCAAACACTGCCTCTCACTGTATGTAAATACAAAGGAAATAAAATAATGAATACCAGCCTATGAATTAATTTAGGGGCCTCTTGTGACTATCATCAGTTTTTGTCCTTTTCTAGTTGTGTTCTACTTTCTTCCTTTATAAGAATAGTCATAGTTGTATAAGTCAAAGAAGTGGCTAAAAAACTCATTAAAAATATTTCATTATAAAACAGCTTTATTTGGATGTTGGTTAGAATATTAAAATGAACTCATTTTAGCAAGTTTGAAGTGTAGTTTTCAGAGCCTTAGACTTTGTTCTCATGATATTTGACCTCTAAGCCAAGTACTTTCTAAGGTGTTGGAACTTCTTCATCTAACATGATGGAGTAACAGGGACTGGATTTACCCTTCTGCCAAACATAATAACAAAAGATGAAAAAAATGAATTCATTTTTAGAATGTAAACAATAAGCAGCACAGAACAATGATCCCCAAACCAAGAACAAATGAGTTGAGTATAGGATTTTCCTGTCTCACAGCCTAGCGAGAGCTTCCAGGTCATAGTGCAGAAAGATGGAAACAGAAAGACACTGAAAATATCCAAGAAACTTTTCAATCCAGCGTTGGTGTATGCTATGACTTGAATACTCTTAAACCAAATTGTGTTTTATGGAAATAATTTTGGAATATGTTTATCTTTTCACTTACGCATATAACATACTTACTGAGCACTTAAGTTCTGTGGCTGCAGTTACAGGCAAAAATAATTATGATTGTGATGTAGAAAGTCTGGGGGGGGGAGCAAGAAAGACTATATATGAAACAAAAGTCAGTGAGCAAATGAATGATACCTCCAAGAAAATAATAAATATCAGTATGACTTGAATCACCTTTTGAATCAGAATTGGGAAGAGAGGAGCCAGGCTTCCCTGGGTCTTAAGAGTCATGTTAAAGATAGGAGTTATTGATGTGAAGGCAAACAGAAGTTTAAGTGGGATGAGATCATTGTGCTTATACAGCCAGTGTTTGAGGATACTGTCTAGGGTAATAGGCATTAAAATATTTTTGACTTCACACAGATCAGAGTGGAGGAAATAACTCATTTTCCTTTTAAAAATTATTTATTTATTTATTTATTTATTTATTTATTTATTTATTTATTTATTCATGAGAGACAGAAAGAGAGAGGGGTGGGGAGAGGCAGAGACACAGGCAGAGAGAGAGGCAGGCTCCATGCAGGGAGCCTGACATGGGACTCGATCCCGGGTCTCTAGGATCACATCCAGGACTGAAGGCGGTCCTGAACTGCTGAGCCATCCGGGCTGCCCTCATTTTCCTTTAAACAGGTGTACAGGTGTGAGCTTTGTCAACTTTATTCTTACTGAAATGAATAGATTTTCCAGATTAAAACTCAAGATACTAATAGAATTGTATGATTCATGACTTATTTTTATGAAAGTCTTACATTTGTATAAGTAAATCACTGCCTTATATTGAACTACATTTCTTAAAAATAAAAGATCTATGATAAGAATGTCCAGGCACTTTGGTCCTGACTCAATCATAGCTATGTGTTTGAATAACTACACCCCTGGTCACTGAGGTATCTGGACACCAAAAATTCCAAACACGGTGACTTCGACTCTTCAGTGTTTCTCTGCCTGGTTCGTTATACATGTTTTACCCTTCCCCTGTATCTGTGTTAGATTTTTCTTGGTGGCAAACAATATGTTTGAGTAGTATATTAACTTCTGCAACACTGAACATAGAACCTAGACATTTGATAAATATAGTGAATCTTGAGAAAGTCCAACCTATATAGGAAGGCTTTCACTGTATAAGAGTTTATCTCCAAAATTTTAGCATCATTTAAAGATGATTAATAATTTTTGACGTGCTATTAGACTAACAGGGTCACGCTAGTTACCATTGCTCATTATCCACTCCACCTTTGGATATTTAAAAGAAAAAAATGGATTTAAGATGGCTCAGTATGAACTTTAAGTTGTTATTGTTGAAGGGGTACTAAGCTTTTTGAGCCTTTTTTTCCCCTGTTGATTATGTATTGTATCATAGGATATCAGCTACTGTAAAATCATTAAGGGCTTAAAACTCACTGAAGTCTTTTTGATAAAATATTTGGAGGTCTCTAGAATTCTTCTGGCATTTAATTGATTCTATTTGTTTGCTTCGGATATTCCTATTGTTGTTTCTATAGCACTTATTATCTGCTGCACATTTTTAAAAGATTTTATTTGAGAGAGAGAGGGAGTGAGAGAGAGAGCATGAGTGGGGGTGGGCTGGGTTGGCAGAGAAAGGGAGAGAGAGAGACAAGTGGACTCCCCAGTAAGCAGGGAGTCTGATGCAGAGCTCAATCCCTGGGCCCAGGATCATGAACTGAGACAAAGGCAGATGCTTAACCAACTGAGCCATCCAGGTGCCCCTCTGCCACACATATTCTGGCAGTAGATTATTCTTCTCCTTGATTTTTCTTTAAGTATTAAATGTGATTAAGTTTGTCTCTCTTACAACAGCATGAACTTCACAATAGTGCGGATTTTCCTCTGTCACCCAGGGTTGTTTAGAGCACAGTGCTAAGTATGTGGTTGGTACCCCAAGATATTTCTTAGCTTGAATAAATTGAATTTGCTAGGTTTTGTTGTGTATATTTTTTCAGGTATCATTTGCATACAGTAAAATACATCTAAAGTTTGCAATGTTTTTAATTTTTATTAAAAATTCTAATTTAAATTAAGTTTAATTAAGATATACTATATTATTAGTTTCAGAAGTAGAATTGTTTTGACAATTTAATACCTATTTAACTACCACTCAGATAAAGATATAAACTATCTGCATTATTCCATAAAGTTCTTGTGCACCTTCCCAGTCTTAATCTCCTCTACACAGTTAACCACTTTTTTGACTTTGTACCTTAGAATATTTCTATGTGTTCTAGAATTTCTTATAAATGGAAATATATATTACATACTAACCTTTGCCTGCCTTTTTTGTTTTGCTTAACATAACATTTTAAAATGCATGTTATTTGTAAAAGTTATAAAATGTTATACATGGTATTTTGTGTATTGGCAATTTGATCTTGTAAAATTCCTAAGAATGTTCTATTATATAGGTATGCACAGTATATTTTTCCATTGTCTTATTGATGGACATCTTGGATGTTTCCATTTTGGGACTGTTCAAAATAGAATTTTGAATATTTGATACAAGTCTTTCTGTGGACATAAATACTCATTTCTTTAGAAATAGAATTGCTAAAGGATATTCACATATTCATTTGAAACTACCAAGCTGTTTCCCAAATTGCTTGTATGATTTTACATTGACACCAACAAATCATGGGAGCTACATTTGCTCTTATATCCTCCCTAACATATGGTATTGTCAGTTGTGAGTTTTTTGTATATATTTACTAGCTATTCTAGTGATTGTGTAGTAGTAGTATTGCATTGTGGTTTCATTGTGGATTTTCATGATTATTGTTTGTATATTACTAAATTCTAAGGGACATATGGATAAGTTACCCATTTTATAAAATATTTTAAAATTTTCCAGGATGAAAAACACTAGCTTTATCTATCCGTGCCTTTGTTACCCATTTAAAAATGGAACTATTAGTAGTACTATCTTAATTTATATCTCTGAGGAGTGAGAGACATTTAGCACAGTGCTAGACACATGCTAATTATTCAGTAAATGTTACTGTTATTATGAAAGAAGCCAATATATTGTCATTTTATTCTTATTGTTGAGAGACACAATAGTAATGGAAGAGTACTTACTGCTTTAATAGTATTTTTTGATTTAAATCCTGCCTTTGCTGCTTAGAAGTTATATGACTTAGGACAAGATACATAATTTTTCTGTGCAATACTTTTCTCATCTAGGTTATAAGATAGTGCCTATTTCATAGGGTTGTGATATTATATAAGCCAGATTTCTTAGCATACCATAAGCATTATACATATTTTTGATGTTATCATTATTAGAAATAGTATTGTTATTCCTTTACATATGTAAGAATGTATCTCTTTAAAGTAATCAGGAGTTAACATTTTATTTAGACCTTTCCATTTAAAAATCTTTATAAAGTAATAATTTTAATCAAATAATTTGGTTAACCTAAGTATTCATTAAAATTATAGGCAATATTCTCTCTCTCTCTCTCAAATAAATGAATAAATAAATAAATAAATAAATCTGTAATTTTTTTTTAAGATATCTGGATTGTGCAGTCGGTTAAGCAACTGACTCTTGGTTTCAGTTCTGGTGGTGATCTCAGGGACAAGAGATAAACTCCTGTGTAGGGCTCTATGCTTAGTGCAAAGTCTGCTTAAGGACTGACACCGGGGCAATAAAGACCCTTGCCCCCTCAGCCCAAACGGCTATGGAGGACACCTGGGTGACATGGACTGTCCCTGGAGAAGCGAGAGAGAGAGAGAGAGAGAGGGAGAGAGAGGCAGAGACATAGGCAGAGGGAGAAGCAGGCTCCATGCACTGGGAGCCCGATGTGGGATTCGATCCCAGGTCTCCAGGATCGCGCCCTGGGCCAAAGGCAGACTCTTCCTCTCCCTCTACCCCTCTCCCTTATGTGTATGTGTGTGTGCATGTGTGTGTGTATGCACACTTTCTCAAATAAATAAATCATTATTATTTTTTTTAAATAAAAGAAAGTATAGGCAATCTTCTTAGTCTTGAGTTTGTACCAACTGTATACTATGGTATTACAGACCTCTAAACTGGTGGTCTAAAAAAATGACCATTTGGTTTACAAATTTGAAGATTAACTATTTGGGTGTACTCAGCTTGTGTTTTCTTTGGCCTTGGGTTCACTGATGATTAATTACATAGCTCTGTTTGCAGTGGTTGATTTGCTTCAGTTAGTGGTGGCAGCTAAGACACACATACCTTATCAACTATCTAATTACATTTGTTTGTTCTTAACCTCCAAATAACAGCATATAAGATACTTTGTATCTAATGCACTATTGTTTCCAAGGCCAGCACAGATTCTAGGATACCACACAAGACTCCTGCAGTTTGGGGAATGATGTGAGGAGCTATGAAGTTATGTTGTAAGAGGAGTGAAGAAAACTGTGACCTTTCTCAGTCTACTGTACCATTGAAAGTTTTCTTTACTGAAAACATTGTTCAAATGCTTGTTAAAAATAGGGTGTCTCTAATTCTTTCTGTGGACATTATTAAAGAGCATTAACATTTGTCAAAAAAAATGCTGAGACCACTTGATTTACTATTATTTAAAAGTGATAAATATTTGAAGTCTAAAAGGAGGAGCCAAGCTTAAATGGTTCTACCTAGGAAGAATGATTTTTCTCAGGTAACATAAATAAAAATGTTGCCAATTTACCATGACAAAGTTTAGTCTAATAGAAATGGCGAGACCGGCTTTGAAGTTTTATGGGTCAGAGGGCAGAAGAAAAGTAAAATGTTATATATATATATTGCAGCTGACAGATAATGTATGCAGACCCAGTGTTTGTTTAGTTTATGTTATCACGTTTTGCCCTATAATTCCAGTGTACCAGAAGATTAGACTTTAAGGGAAAACTAATCTTTTGATTCTCTTGGAAGATAGTGCTTTAGTATTGTAAAAATTCTATTGCATTTATTTTAAACCACATCATTTCTGTTTTTTTTTTTAAATAGAATTGAATGGAATTGACAAAAGTTTGGGTAGAGGAATAGGAAATACAATAATCTTTCTTCATTCCTTTGGTCATAGGCATTATTTTCAATTTAAATGCATTGTAGGTTTCAGATAACTTTTATGATAATACCACTTAAGGATCCTATTGACAAAATCTTGACTTTATTCACATTATTAATTGAGTTTAATAGTTCTTTAAAAATCAACTGTAAAGTTTTTTCAATAAATTCATTAGGTTTTTCCAAATTTGATGTGAGGCATCAAATAGTTCATATTATTTGCAGCTATTAGAATATTATGGGATACTTTATAACTTACGTGTAAAAAGAATGTAGGACAGCCTTTTTTTTGTTTGTTTTGTTTTTCTTTTTTAAAGATATTTATTTATTTATTTATTTATTTATTTATTTATTTATTTATTTATTTATTTATTTATTTATTTGAGAGAGTAAATGGACAGAGAGAGGGGCCCAGGGAGAAGCAGACTCCCCACTGAGTAGGGAGCCTGAGAGATGTGGGATATAATCCCAGGTCCTGGAGATCATGTACTTGTGCCAAAGGCAGATACTTAACAAGCTGAGCCACACAGGTGCTCCTTGTTTCTAGTTTCATTGTTCAATTTCCTTCAGAAGGAAATCAAATCAACTGTCTAAATCATAATGTAGACTGTTGTCAAATGATGTTAAATATTTTGATGCTTTAATAATTATTTAAAATTTACAGAATATTTTGATGATTTTGTGAAGAGGTTATGTTGCCATTTTAGAAAGGAATGCAGTAGAAAATTCAAATCAGATACCACCACCAAGTGCTTCCTATCTGACCAACTTACTAAAGTTGGAACTTCCATGCACCCTTGTCCAATTTAACCATACCCATTTAATCCCAAAGAATTTTGGATATGTAAAATCCTATATACATTTCTTAGTTGTTATTTTTATTTCCAGGCTATTTACACATGAATCTAAGTTTCTTGTGACCTTTGATTTTTTGATTGTTATGTTGAGGGATATATACTTAACGGCTTCAGCAGTGCTTGGCACAAAGTGAACATTAAGTAGGATAAAGAATGAGTCAGCAATTTAGTAGGTAAATGAATGCATTAGCTGATCCTTAAAAGAGAACGTAATTAGTAATAAATTGTCTTTAAATATATATCCCATTTTATGTTTAAAATAGTTATAAATGCATAATTTAAACTTTTAGTGACAGGACTGTCTTCATCTTGTCAGTCAAATTAAAATCTAGTCTCAACCTTTTTCTTGGTATTTAACAGGCTTCTTTTCAAACCTGGCTTTTGTCCCTGTAGTTATTACTCAGATAGAATTAGAATATTTTTTTTTAACATGCAAAACCTCATCTATTGTTCAACTCAACTAATTATCTAATTAACCTTGCATTCTGAGAAAGTAGTTTCCTAATTACATTCTGTATGTATCAACATGTCCTTGAAACAAATAGGAATTTAAAAATTTGTTCTCTTTCTTCTCTTTCCTTCCCTCCTATCTGCTGTCCCTTCCTCAGTCTCTAGGTTCCTCTCTCTCTCTCTCTCTCTCTCTCTTCTAATACTTAATGGAGAATGAATTTCAAACTTTTTTACATTCATATTTGAAAACATACAGCAGTCATGTTCCCTGGTATTTACCTAAAGCTATTGAAAACTTATGTCCATACAAAAACTTGTACACAAATGCAGCAGCTTTCTTCATAATTGCAAAAACTAGGAAGAACTAAGATGTTCTTTAGTAGTAAGAACTATAATAAATCCTGACAATGGAATGTTATTAAACACTAAAAAGAAATGAGCTCTCATGCCATAAAAAGACATGGAGGAAGCTTAAATGTGCATTTAAGTTTCAATCTGAAAGGCTACATACTGTGTGGGATTCCAACTATATGACACATTGGAAAAGACATAACAGTGGACACAGGGAAAAGATCAGTACCTGGAGCTACAGATCAGATTTTTTTTGTGTAAAGTTCTCCAAATTCTTAAAAAAGAATTCTTGGATAAGTTTTGCAATTTTGATCTTAATCAATACTTCTTCCTTAAAGCCAGGAGCCTTGGGAATTGCAGCAACAAATGAGTGTTTATTTTCAGTCCAAATAATGTAACAAACATTCTCATTTATAACTGTTTGCTCTTTCCATTTATCCCAGGGAAAGATCAGAGTTTATTTAGTCAGTGAACCTGTTTTTTTTTTTTTAAATAAAATATGTTATCAGAGAAACCTGAAAATAGCATGAAGGGATTGCCTGTTTGGTGGCTTTCAAATAGGAGTTTGGTTCACCTGCAGAAAGTAACAATTTAGTGGATAATCATTTTCAAAATATCGTTGGTATTATTCCTCAAATCCGGATTTGAGCTAAGCCATCCTTGTTATGTCCTTGACCCTTCACTGAATTCATTGCAAATTGAAATACATAAATCTACCAAATGTTTTGATATTGAATGTTAACTGTTCAGTAGTAACTGTTCAGTTGAAATCTCAAATGCATATAATAAGATATAATTTTAGTACCCATTACTGGTGAATAAAAAAAAGTATAAGCAAACACTAATTACTTTTGTGATAGGGAGGAAAACAAAAATCTATACCAATTTAGATTATTATGGTCTGCATTATCTGTCCATGAATAATCTGTTTTAACCATTTATTAAGTTATAAATACATTTTTATAAATCTGGTTGACATTTAGATATTTTATAAAACACAATAAATGCCACAGAAAATTGAATTAAGAAAGCTTGTAATATGCTTTACTACTAGTTAAAAAAATTTGTGGCTGTAAATGGTTCTGCTCTGTATCGAGTATAAATCTGATTCTAGACCAGAGAATACTCTTTTTTTTTCTTTTTCATGCCAGAGGCTTTGACCTTTTTGTTGATAGCTGGTTTTTAACAGCTTCACCTTATGTTTTATTCCTTTTGATTTGTAAGAAATTTGATTATCAGCCTTGAGCAGAAGTCATAATCACACCAAAAGGAGGCAAGTCATTTAGGGAATAATACAGAGTCATTTTAACAGCAGTGTGAAGTCTGAGTTTGGCTGACTCAGAGGCACACTGTAATAAGCATTTGTATCAGACATCAGGCCGGAATAGACTTTGGCTTCTACAAGCACTTCTGTTGGATATGTACTTTAAGCCACCATACTTGTGACCCAGGCTGGCTTTGCTTGTCCTTAAAAAAAAAATCTCTAAGCCATGTAAGTAAACTTTAAAATTCACTTCTAGGTTTTTATAGATTGCAGTCTATTTGAAAGAAATAATCAATAATATCAAACCATATTTTGAAATTGATAAGAGGAATACAGTTGGTAGTTATTAATTATTCCCGTGAGTACTTATTTTATTCTAAGTTAGAACTGAACTCATTTCTATTAATAATTCCTTTGTGAAAGAAATATAATGGATAAGCAGGGTGAAAGAAGGGGACTATTAATGTTTACTTTGTAAAACTTTGAATAGTTTGGTTATGCAATTATAAATTATTAAAATACATTATGGGGAAATCCTAGTTTGAGTTAATTGGTGTGCCTTAACTAAAGTCATTATAGTACTTATTTTGGGGATGCAATCTTATTCTCTCAGATGAATTTTTCTGCCTATAAATCTGAGAGTCAGATCATTATAATTAGCATCTATTTCCATCTGAAATTCTTCCATCTTCATCTGTTTTCTCATTGTAAATGAATCAAAGGCAAAGAGACCACCTTTTTTGCCTACTACAGATACTATGGAGTTACTGGTCACTTTGTCCATTTAGTGAAAAGTTGGACTGTCTCCTCCATAAGCTTATTAATCCATCTAGAGTTTTATATGTCCCTAGCAATGTCAAGCAGACAGTATCTGTTTGCTCCATTAGTATTTAAGAATGAACATGTGAATGGAATTTTGAACAGTGATGCATAAGTTATATACAATGACAGCTATCAGTTTTCAGGAACCATACTGTAAGAAGATGCTTTGGTTAGCTGTAATAAGAGCTCATATTTATTGTGTGAAACATTGTCCTAAACCTTTTACATATATAGCAATTATTTAGTCTTTAATAGCATGAAGTATAGATACTGTTATGATCTGTACCTTCAGGTAAGGTACTGATGTTTAGAATAGTTAAGTAAATTTTCCATCATTCTAGGATTCCTAAGAAGTAGGGCCATGACTAAAATCATGGTCTTATGGAAAAAAAAAAAAAAAGAAAGAAAGCTTTATTGGTATATAATTTATATACCATATGATTCACCTATATAAAGTATAGAATTTAGTAGTTTTTTGTATTCAGAATGAATAATAATTATGCTTATTTATTACCACAGTCAATTTTAGCATATTTGTGGCTCCACCCAAAAAACTTTGTAGTCATTAGCTATCAGTGTTCTTTTCCCTCAATTCATTATCTCCTGTCTGCCAGTCCAGGGCAACTAGCAGTCTGTCAATCTAGATTTGCTGATTATAGACATTTCTTGTAAATGGACTCAGACAATATGTGGTCTTTGGTGACTGACTTATTTTGCTTAGCATAATATTTTTATTGTTGACCCAGCTTGTAGCATATATCTTGTACTTCATTTTTTATTGCAAAAAATATTCCATTGTATGGATATACATTTTATTTAGTTATTTATTAGTTGGTAGATGTTATTCCATGCTTTTCTAACCACAAGTCTCTACTAGCTCTCTTCTATTATTTATGGTTAACTCTTTTTTTTTTAAAAAGATTTTATTTATTTATTCATGAGAGAGACAGAAGCAGACACATAGGCAGAGGGAGAAGCAGGCTCCCCATGGGGGCTCCCAATGCGGGCCTCTATCCCAGGATCCTAGGATCATACCCTGAGCCCAAGGCTGACAGTCACTGAGCCACCCAGGCTTCCCACTTATGGTTGACTCTTAATAACCACCCAAGGTCTTTTGTACCTGAGAATTTGGATAGCTCAGTTGAAACTTTCAGCACTAACAAAAGGAGAGCTCCAAGCTTAAGGTTTCTGAGTCCTAGGGGTGGCACCTCTGATTCAGCCTAGCTGTGTACCTCAGAGAATGGTAATAAGCAAGCAAGCCTAGGTAGGTGGAGGAATACTATCCCTCTGTCTGCATTCTCAGTTCCCTTCAGCTGAATCCTTTACTCAAGTGCCATACTAACTGAGTTCCATAGAAGAGGGAAAAATGTTTTTAGCAAGTTTTCAGAGAAGATTGGATTCTTGGAATACTGTGTAAAAAGTATATTTTACATAACAGTAGAATATCACCTTTGGATTTTTCTTTATCAAAAGAAATTAGATTATGGCACCTCTCGTTGAGTGTTATTCAAATTTCTTGTAAACCTAAATTACATGTTAGTAGGTGACATCCACAATGACAATGAGTCTATATATCTTTGGATGGGGCATTTAAGACAGTATCAAGAATGGATCCTCTGGTGACATGATCTGTTTATTAGAGTGCAGTGGGAGTCATTGCATAGAGAATTTCTCTTTCAAAATATTATTTAGAAGTTCAAGTTTATACACCTATTAATTTTATCACTTATGAAATTAATTTTATGTCTTATGTAATAATTATGTAGCTAAGTTATACTGCTCAATTTTCCCTGTTTCAACAGTGTAGTAGTATATTTTAGGAAATAAATTTTCCTTTGACAATTTTCTCATTGGAAAATATTAGTTGGTTTATTAATTTATGCCCTTTATGTTGAATGAAACATGTTTAGGGATCCCTGGGTGGCTCAGTAGTTGAGCATCTACCTTCAGCTTAGGGCGTGATTCTGGGGTCCGGAATTGAGTCCTGCATTGAGCTCCACTCAGGGGAGCCTGCTTCCCCCTCTGATTATGTCTCTGCCTCTCTCTCTCTGTATCTCTCTGAATAAATCAATAAAATCCTTTTTTTTTAAAAAAAAAAAAAAAGAGAGAAAGAAACATGTTTAGAGCCAGATTCTATTAGTACTTTTTTTGAATTTTACATAGTCCTTGATATTGATTATGATTAATGATGGACCCGAGGTTAAAAAAAGAGGAGGGGGTTTATATCACTAGAAGCAAGATACTTAACATCTTCTTGCCTGAATTCACAGAATAATTTAGATGAAACACTGTTGGCCTTGGCAATTAGGAAAATAACAAAGGCAAAAAGTTGGCTTTATCATAGTATGTGATCTGACCCAACAATTAGGTGTCAGATAATGCCCCATATTCCTGGTATATTTACTTAAATGGAGGTAAGTAAACAGAATGGGCCTTGTCTGTTGTAATCTATGATATGTTACTTGAGACCATTGTGTTTCTTTGTAATCTGAGATTATATTTTTCAAAAACATCAGCTATGCCTAAAAAAGAGAAAAAAGTTGGTTGGCCAATAGGGAAATTTATCCAGGTATTTGCTAATTCATAAACAGCTAATAGCGGCATAACAGATGTTCTAAAAAGATGAGACTAATAGAGATGGTATGAGAAAGTTATTTTTAGCTATGTACAGGCAAAATTAATTTATAGGAGCATTTCTATAGTGCTGTTATGGCCTTTACATTCATTTTATACTCAGAACTGTCATCTGTTTCCAAATTTTGACACTTGAGAAGTTAGCTGTATGAATGAAACAGAATGATTACAAATATCCCATAGTTCTCAATGCAAGAAGTTGCTGGTTCTACTCTGGCCCGAGTAGTTGACAGTCCAGCATGGCAGTATGTATTGGGTAATGTACTTCTGTTGAAAGAGAAGAGACACATATTTGACAGCTGAGATCAATTGCTCCCATCTGGGATTTAATTGAAAGTCATTTTACAATATATTTGCTTCAGGAAAATCTTTAAGAATTTTTCTTTTTGTGGCTTCATTTTTCATGTATTCATTTCATGATATTTTGCATCAACTTGATGTTGAGTTTTTAAATAATGCAGTTTACCACTTACCAGATTAAATTTCTCTGTTTGCCTATATTAATGTCCTAGTTTCTGATCTTGTATTCCTCTTGCATAGTCTTTTCTCTTTATGTAGGCCAATCTATAAATTATACTGATAGTTTCCTAAGAATAATTTGAATTTTCTTTTTTAAATTGAGATATCATTCATATACTATAACCTGCATCCCTTTTGAAGTGTACAATTCAGTGATTTTTAGAATATTGACAAGGTTGTAAAGTATTAACCACTATTCAACTCCAGAACAATTTTAAAGTTAAGAGAAACCCTAGGTCTATTAATAGCCACTCTACATTTGCCTCTCCCTTAGCCTCTGGAAAGGATTAATCTATACTTTGCTTCTTTGTATTTGTCTATTTTGAATATTTTACATAAATAGAATAAAACAATATATAGTATAGAGTTTTGCATCTGTCTTTTCACTTAGCATGATGCTTCAAGGTTTATCCATGTTGTAGCAAGTATCACTACTTCATTTGTTTTTGTGGATGGATAATACATTATATGAATATATAATACTTTGTTCATTCAATAACCTCTGATGAACATTGGGGCAATTTCCACTTTTTACTATTCTTAATAATGCTCCTATGAACATGTTTGTACTAGTTTTTGTGTGGACATGTGTGTTTACTTCTTTGGGGCATATACCTAGGATTGGAATTACTAGATCCTAGATCAACTCTGATGGACTTTTGGGGAAAGATCAACAGAACTGTTTTCCAAAGTGGTTGCACCATTTTACATTCCCACTAGCAGTATGAAGGTTCTTATTTCTTCACATCCTTGCCAACTTGTTATTATCTATTTATAATCATCCTATTGGACATGAAATAGTATGTCATTGTGGTTTTGATTTGCATTTCCCTGATCACTAGTGATCTGAGAATCATTTCACATACTTTTTGGCCATTTGCATTTGGTCTTTAGTTTAGAGAAGTGTCTCTGGATCCTTTGTGAATTTTTTTTTTAATTGGGTTATATTTTTTTGTTGAATTGTAAGGGTTCTTGATATATTCCTTATAGGAAGTGTGGATTCTCTAATATTGTCCTTTCTTTAGTATTGTTATAGCTGTTCAGAGTTCCTTGCATTTCCACATGCATTTTAAAACTTACCTTATTGGGACACCTGGGTGGCTCAGTGGTTGAGCATCTGTCTTCCACTCAGGAAGAGATCCTGGGTCCTGGGACTGAGTCTCGCATCGGGCTCCCTGCAGAGAGCCTACTTCTCCCTCTGCCTGTGTCTCTGCTTCTCTCTTTGTGTCTCTCATGAGTCAATAAATAAAATCTTTAAAAAATTATCTTATTAATTCCTGACATAAAATCAACTAAAATTTTGATAGGGATTTGCATAGAATCTGCAGATAAAATGGAAACCATTGCTGTCTTAATGATGTGAAGTCTTCCAATGTATGATTATGGGATATCTTTCCATCTCTTTGGTCTTTCAGTTTTTCAATGGTGTTTTGAAAATTTTAGTGTAAATATCTAGTACTTCTTTTATTAAGTTCATTCTAAGTTTTATTTTCAATGAGTTATTAAATGGAAGTGCTTCTCAGATTGCTCATTGCTAGTGTATAAAATACAGCTGATTTTCATATCTTGATTCTGTACCTTTCCTGAATTTTTTATTAGACGATTGTTATTAATAGTTATTAAGTTATTAAGTTTTTAAATGAAGTAGCCATAGGGTTTCCTATATATAGGATCATGTCATCTGAAAATTGAGATAGCTTTACTTCTTCCTTTCCAGTTTGTATGAACCTAATTCTTTTTCTTCTTCTTCTTTTTTTTTTTGCCTAATTGCGCTTGCTAGAATCTCCACTACTGTGATGAATAGAAGCAGCAAGAACAGACTTCCTTGTCTTGTTTTTGATCTTGTAAAGTAGGATTTAATTTTTTCACTATTAACTATGATGTTACTAGTGGGTTTATTATGAATGATCTTAGTTAGGTTGAGGAAATGTCTTTTTCTTCCTTGTTCCTTGTTTTTATCACAGAATGGTGTTATAGTTTGTAATACACTTTATGTGAATCCTTAAAATGATCTAGTGGCTTTTGTCCTTTGTCCCTTACTATATTAATATGGCCTATTACATTAATTGATTTTTATATGTTGAACCAACTTTGGGTTCCTTAAGAAAACCATTAGGTCATAGGTTCTTTTTATATCTTGCAGGATTTGGTTTTGTTAGTGTTTTGTTGAAGTTTTTTGTGTTGATTTTCTCTTTGCGTGATTTTCATAAAGAGTTTTAATCTTTAGTTTTCATTTCTCAGGATGTCCTTGACTAGTTCTGGCATTAGGGGAATAGTGGCCTCATAGAAAGGGTTGAGTAGTGCTCTCTCTTCTTGTATTCTTCTAAAGAATTTATTAAACATTTTATAAAATTTACCAGTTCAGCCTTCTGTTCATCAAATTATTTGTGTGAAGTGTATTACTAATTAATTTGCCTTACTCATTGTTGGTCTATTCAAATTTTCTATTTCTTCTTAATGCAGTTTTAGTAGTTGATGTCTCTCTAGGAATATGTGCATTTCATATAGGTTATCTAATTTTTTGGCATACGGTAATTCATAGTATTCCTTTATAATCATTTTTAAAAATTCTGTAAATTTAGTTGTAATCTCCCCTCTTTTCTTGTTTTTGGGATTTTGAGTTTCTTTATTTTTTGGTCCTATCTAGACTTTTAGTAAGGTTATTATCAAAGAACCAGCTTTTGGTTTCATTGATTTTTTTTTTCTGTTGTTTTCATCTTTTCATATGGCATTTATTTTCTCTTTAATTTTTATTATTTTTTTTTCTCTTCTTCAAATCTTTAGTTTTAGTTTGATCTTCTCTTTCCAATGTCTTAGGGTGGAAGGATAGGTTATTGATCAGAAATATTTCTTCTCTTTTAATATAAGCATTTACAGCTGTCAGTTTTCATCCAAACTTTACTGCTTTAACTGCGTACTATAGTTTTTGCAAATTGTGTCATCAATTTATTCATCTCTCGGTAATTTCCCTTTTACTTTCTTCTTTAAACTCTATATTATTTATATGCATTATTTACTTTACACATATTTGTAAGTTCCTGAAATTTTTTATGCTCTTAATTTTTAATTATATTCCTTTGTGGTCAGAGAACATACTTTTTCTGATTTAGTGCCTTTTGATTTTTGAATCTTATAATCATATAGAGTTCATTGTCTATACTGTGTGTATAACCTATAGACCCTTCATAGTTGAATTTTGAAATGTTTCCATTTGCAGTTGAAAAAATATGTATCTCTTTGTTTTGGAAAGGAGTCTTCTATAGAAATTTCTTGGTTTAGTTTTTTTACAGTGTTATTAAAATCTTGATCTTCTGCTAATTCTCTTTACACTCTTGAAAAAGGGATATTGATGTCTTCACATATTATTGTTGAATTTTTTATTTCTCCTTTCAGTTCTCATTTTTCCTTGATGTATTTTGGGTCTTCATTTTTAAGCACATATGCATTTGTAACTATAATTTTCCTGGTGGATTGGCCATTTTTTCATTATAAAATATATTTTTTAAGATTTTATTTATTCACAAGAGACACACACACACACACACAGAGAGAGAGAGAGGCAGAGACACAGGCAGAGGGAGAAGGAGGCTCCCTGTGGGGAGCCCGATGCAGAACTCCATCTTGGTACTCCCAAGACCACGCCCTGGGCCGACGGCAGGTGCTCAACTGCTGAGCCACCCAGGCATCCCTCTCTTTATTTCAAGTAACATTTTTGGTTTCAAGTATTAAAGTCTGATATTAGTAATGCCAGTCTAGCTCTTTTGTTTACCATTTTTATGGCATGACTTTTTCCATCCTTTTACTTTTAAATATGTTCCTTTGAATCTAAGAGGTTTTCCTTACAACATATAGTTGGCTCATGTATTTTTAAACCTGTTCTGAAAATCTTTACCTTATAACTACATGATTTAGTCTATTTACATTTATTATTATTATTATTATTATTATTATTATTATTTTCATTATTTTAAGGATTTTATTTACTTATTCATGAGAGACAGAAAAAGAGAGGCAGAGACAGGAGAAGCAGACTCCATGCAAGGAGCCCGATATGGGACTCGATCCCGGGACTCTGGGATCACACCCTGAGCCGAAGGCAGATGCTCATCTGCTGAGCCACCCAGGTGTCCTCATTTAATATTATTATTGATAGAATTTATATCTGCCTTTTTACTATTTCTTTCCTATGTTTCTTATGTCTCTTTTGTTTGTGACTCTTATTATGTTTCCATTTCCATTGACATCCTGCAGTCCAGGTTTTTCTCTGGTAGGGACTCAATGGAATACCCTGTCTGGTTTAGGTAATTATTGCCATTACAAAATGGAATCCTAGTGATGCTACATCCTAAAATATACCAAAATAAAGTGGAATTTTATATTTCTTTAATTTCCTCAAGTTTTAAATTTTAGCAACTAATGCAGATTTTGAAAACATTAGTGTGGACCCAAGTAAAAGAAAAAAATTTGTTATCTCTGTTTTCCATGTTTAGTAGGTTTTAGGACCACCCAAAGTCTAGCATGCTTGTTTAAATATGTTACCTTCTCACTACAGAAATCTTGCCTACCTGTTAAAATAGTATGAAATAACAGGAATAAACACTTAATTGTGTTAAACATTTTGTCATATATCAGGTACATTTATGTCACATACTCTTTTTTTATAAATTTATTTTTTATTGGTGTTCAATTTGCCAATATATAGAATAACACCCAGTGCTCTTTTTATTTTAACTTACTGCAGGTGGAATATATGAAAATTTATCATATACCAATTGACTACTCCAAGAGTTTCTAAAAGTTAGAATTTCTGGAACCAAATGCATGGATGAGTAAATATATGTTCTCTCCCTTGACACACAGTATGAAAGGGAAGAATGCTGGAGCAATAGTTAAATGACTTGGCTTTTGTGCTGTCTTCATCTAATTTACTAGATGCTTTTCAAGTTTCCATTCTTGGAGACTCTCTTTTATAAAATGAAAAAATTAGCCTTGATGATCCAAAGTCTCATGTTATAGGTTAACATCACTTGACAATGACTGACACTGTGGAGCAATGGAATCTATACACAGATTTTTTTTAGTCATACAGCAGGTACAAGGGAGAAGCACTTTAGTTTCTGTCATAAAGTGGAGTGTCTATCATTCACAGTTCCTAAAAGTCCGATTCACGTTTGAATGACAATGAGTTTGCTACAAGTGTTCACTTATATGTGGATTTTTTTTTATAAATACAGTAGATTGTATTTTCTCTTGGGATTTTCTTAATAAATTTTCTTTTCTCTATCTTACTTTATTGTAAGAATACAGCATATAATATATGGGTTTAGAAAAGATATATTATTTAACTCTTTAAGTTATCAATAAGGGTTCCAGGCAACATTAGGCTATTAGTAATTATGTTTTTAAGTAGTAATTAAGAATTTTGGAGTGCCGGGTTGGCTCAGTGGTTGAGCATCTGCCTTTGGCTCAGGGCATGATCCTGGGGTCCTGGGATCGAGTCCCACATCAGGATCCCCACAGGGAGTCTGCTTCTCTCTCTGCCTATGTCTCTGCCTCTCTCTGTGTGTCTCTCATGGATAAACAAAATCTTAAAAAAAAAATTAAGGAGAGCCAAAGTAACACATGAATTTTCAACTGCCTGGGTGTATGTGCCCCAACCGCACATTGTTTCAGGGTCGACTATAATATCTTCTGATTTATGAAGCTACTAGAGAGATCTTTTTAACATAAGAGTTTGCATGGCCACCTTTTTTAATCTCAGCATTTTCTGCCTCATTATACATTTTTTTTTCATTATACATTTTTAAAAAACTTTTATAACATTAGCTATAGTGTTTGACTTCATACTTCATTACTTGGTCCCTTTACAAATGGCTTCTTTTTAACCCAGTGGCATATGGAACACCTATGAGATTTCAGGTATTCCTTGATAGTTTAGGTAAGATTACCATGATTATATTCAAATAATGTACCACGGAATATTCATACCATGTATATGAAGCCTTTCAATCCTATGCTACCTAGGACATCCTCTTTCTCTGCTTTCACTTGTTTTCTGTTATCCTATAGAAATAAAAGGATTGCAGTTGAAATATAGAAAATGTTCTTACTGCAAGTGCTCAGGTGCACAAATCTGGTTAACTCTCAAATGATAGATATTCAACCTGTCTTTCAAAGTGGTAATGTGTTTTGAAATTTTCACATTTGATTTATAAACAAAAAGTCTCCCCTGACTTTATCCTCCTGTTTTTCATGTTTTTTCTTCTTAAAGAATGAAAAATAACGGCTAAGGTATGTAGCCTAGAATAAAAATATCAGAAACAGAGATGCACATTAAATAAAAAGCACACCTACCATTCCCCCTTGAAATAACATGAATGTCTTATTGGATCTGACAAAATTCAATGAATTTCTAATTGAAGGCTGTTTTTCCATCCCTGATTGAACCTGTCTTTCCTAGCAATAGCAGCAGGAATGAGTCATAGTCTCTTCAGAGAGCAAGGCATTACAGATTGAGTCGGTGATGGATTTTTTTCCCTTGATTTGAAATAATACTCTTGCTTCTATCTTTCTGTCAACCCTAGAATAGTATTTTGATTTGTAATTTTATATTGATTTTAATTTGCTTCATTATTTTCTTGGAACCATTGAAGAAATATATCAAACAGAAACATATTTGACAAGAAGCAGAAAGAAGCCTTTCACTGACACAAGAACTGTTGGGTTTTCTTTCTATTGATGCTTTTAAGTACTCTTTGCCAATCTACTTTTTATCATCTGAGGTAAAAGTAGTACATAGAGTGTTACTTGAGACACTTTTGACAGAGAGTGCAGCTGTACACCTGTGAGAACAAATGACTGATGCTCTTCTTGGTCACTCAGCAGGAATAGCATGTCAGTAGGTTTTCTTTAGCGCACTAGCATGGTAAGGGAGTTAGTAGTGTGTATTTAATTTGCTGCCTATATAGCCGGCTTGCTTTGTCAAAGAAAGGCTTATCCACATTTACAACAAACTGTGTGATTAGATATTTATTTGGAAAGTTGCTCATGTGAAGAGTAATTGAAAAGAAATCTGTTTTAAAAGCAATTATATTTCCCTCTGATAACTCTTGGCCCTTTATTTGAAGATAACAGAATTTCTCAGATACTCCTTAGATATTTATCTGGGGTTTGGAATTCAAAGGATTCTTTTATTAGTTAGTGTATATGTGCACCAGTGGGGAATGGGCGGAGGGAGAATCTTAAGCAGGCTCCACACCCAGTTTGGAACCTGAAATGGGTCTCCATGTCATGACTCTGAGATCACCACCTGAGCTGAAGTAAAGTTAGGCACTTGATTGAGTCACCCATGTGCCCCTGGAATTCAAAGGATTCTTAATCAAGCACATATATTTGGTATATTGTAAGTTACTTACTAAAATACTCATTGAATGAATGTATAAAAACTAATTTTAAAAATGAGAATGTTTCCATGAGAAAACACTAGCTTTTTAAGCTTAATGTAAAAACAAAAAATGAATTTTGTGGTTGCTTTAAAGTTGTTTCTAAATATTCTGTTTTTCATTTCTTTCCAAGTACGAGGTATAGTTGTATTTCCCTTAAAAGTGAGGGCAAACCAATTGCTATGGCCAATGAAATATGAGTAAAAGTGACATGAATCACAACTGAATGGAGGTTTAAAAACAGTGCCTAGACCTCCATGTTTCCTTTCCTCGTTGTAGAAATTTTGGAAATGTTTGTTGGTACTAAATCTTTTTATTCCTTGGTGTAATTAAAGTAATGAAACACTGCCAACCCACACTGGACATAAAGCATGACTGGAAAGATGAATGGTTTTAAGGCATGATTTTGATGTTGATCTTGGACAATAACCTAGCTATTCTGGCTGATAGAAAGCTATTTTCTTTTAAGATTTTATTTATTCATGAGAGACAGGGAGAGAGAGAGAGGGGCAGAGACACAGGCAGAGGGAGAAGCAGGCTCCACGCAGGGAGCCCAATGTGGGACTCCATCCTGGGAATCCAGGATCATGCCCTGGGCCAAAGGCAGGCACTAAACTGCTGAGCCACCCCAGCCATCCCTGATAGAAAGCTCTTAATCAATAGGTAGTTTGTGACAAAGATCTACAAAATATTCTGCCTCCCATTGAGCAGAAAATCCATTCTGTGTGATCCTGAAATTTATATAATGTAGTGCTCACACTTTTCCATGTAAAAATTGATGTAATCCAAATGGTTCAATCCTTTTAAATAACCAAAATACTGCCTTCTAGAATATTTATGACTTGTAGTACAAATTACATTGTGAGTACACAGAACACAGTTTTTTAAAAAATAATTATTTTTTTCCCAAAAGTTACAGAAACCTGCATTTTCAGGTAAGTTGACCTAAGCCAGGTATTTTAAGTTCTTCTGGAATTTTTTTTTTGTTTGTTTTGTTTAAAGATTTTATTTATTCATGAGAGACAGAGACAGAGAGAGAATGAGAGAGAGAGAGAGGCAGAGACACAGGCAGAGGGAGAAGCAGGCTCCATGCGATACTGGTTCCTGGGACTCCAGGATCACGCCCTGGGCTGAAGGTGGCGCTAAACTGCTGAGCCACCTGGACTGCCCATCTTCTGGAGTTTTGGTTGGTTGTATTTATGTATGTGTTTCTTTGAGGGTGTGAGAGATTGTTTTCATTAATATAGAGATTGTAGTCATTAATATAATAAGAAATAAGGTTAAAAAATTAGAGCCACATACTAATAAAAATATTAGAAAAATAAAAGCAGTATATGTTGAAGTTTATGAGATAGAACCAAAATCGTACTTTCAGTCAAATATATAGCTTTAAATAAACTTTTACCACATAACGGATTATAAATGAAATGAACTAATACTCAACCTGAAATGTTAGAAAATATAATAAATTAAAGCTACAATAACAAGGAAAATAATGAAAAATAATTACATAATGCAAAACAAGAAAGTAAATTAGATAAATATAAGAGCTATTATTTAAAAACAAGACCTAATACATGCAGAAAAAATAAAACACATTCAATGGATTATTAATTATAAGGGGAGTTTATTAATATAGAAGAGATATAAAATAGAGAAATGTATGGTTTTTTGAGAAATACAAATTATTAAACATAAAATAACTTGGGAAGAAAATGTTAAACTTGTCATATTTATTCCCAGTAGGATATCACTGGGCTGCCATCTTAATAAACCAGTTCCAATTAATGTGTAATTTTGTTTTATAACAAAATTATTTCAGAACACAGAAATAGAGGGAAAGCTGATAAATGCCCTTTTGAAGCACTATAATCTGAAAGTACTTGATACAGAGTGTGGCATACTCAATAACTGTAAATGCTGGTGGTAATTCTGAAATCTCTGTTAGACAAGGGGCATGCACAGTGCTTTTATGTGTGTGTTTATGTCCCCCTGACATGTATATGTTGAAACTAAACCTCAAAATGATGGTATTTGGAGGTAGGGTGTTTGGGTGTTGATTGGGACTCAGGGGATGGAACACACATAGATGGGATTAATGTCTTAAAAAAGGTTCTGCAAGGAACTTTACCTCATGTGAGGATACAGGAGAAGATTACTAAAATATTGAACTAGAGAATTTGTTGGGACACCCTGAAATGGTCTATTTATAGTTAGGAGGTTTTTTTTACATATTAAAAAAAGAAGAAAAAAAAGCTTGTGACTCTAAAAAGCTTGGATTTAAGTTCTGGAATTACCAGTGATGAGTGTTGACAAGTCATTTAGCTTGTGTGACTCTTGGAGTACCCACCTAAAAACTATGGGTTATATTAATAAAATAATTTAGAATATGTGGATTATCTTTTTTAAAAAATATTTTAAGTGATCTCTGCACCAAACATGGGGCTCAAACTTAAAATCTCAAGAGCACGAGTCTCATGTTCTATCGACTGAACCACCCAGGCACTGCTGGATTATCTTTAATAGGACATAGAGTTTCCTTTTTATATCATAGTTTTATAATATTAATGGTGAAATCAGTAAATTTTAATCAATGAAAATAACAGAATATTGTCAGTACATAGATACCAAACCCTAATGTTTAAAATCTTTCATTCTGTGTGTTATCTTTGCATTAATTCATCTGTTTAACAATCCAATTTGGTTTTGTTTTTGTGCGTTTTAATTTCTTAATTTAAATTCAATTAATTAATATACAGTAATTGTTAGTTTCAGAGATAGGGGTCAGTAATTCATCAGTCTTATATAATACCCAGGGTTCATTACATCACATACCCTCCTTAATGTCCATCACCCAGTTATCCCATCCCCCCTCCGCTTTCCCCTCCAGCAACCTTCTGTTTCCTAGAGTTAAGAGTCTCTTATGGTTTGTCTCTCTCTCTCTCTCTCTCTCTCTCTCTCTTCATCTTATTCAAATTCAAATTTAGATTTGAAAAGGTCATCTCTTTTCAGAATATATTTGGGGCCTATCCTCCTACTTACCTATCTTACATAAATTCTGGAAGCTCAAATTAGACTAAATGACTGCAGGAAAAAAAATCTCAAAATGAGGGTTGGCAATAGTTTAAATTTTTCTAATAAGCACATTAAACACTTGGGTTTATAATATGTTGACAGCCCTTTTCCTAAGGGAACACTACAAAACACAGGCATAAGCTGTGGTCTACTGGGAGCCATTTTTATAACTTCATTTATAAATATGGCATAAAACATTGCATACCATGTCACATTTTCCTAGTATGCGTACATAGAAGTTGCCTTTGGAAAGGTTTAATTTGTCCATGGCTATCTATTAAATGGATATTGATGCAAATGTTTAAAATAAGTAATGGAAAGAAAAAAAGACGTGCAAATTGAGTTTAATCCAGTGTATATCTTCCTCTAATTTTCAGTACCTTTTTCCTCTTTTTCATGCCTTCCTTTCATTCCACAAACAGGCACACCATCACCTTCTTAATTTCCTCTGCCCTTAGGCACCATATTTAAAGTATAAGACCTCTAGGTCATCTCTAAAGTAGGTGTCGAAATATCACTTCTACCTGTTTCCTGGCATGGTTATAGGATCACGTGGCAAATATTTCTTAAGCACACTGATGATTTCTGTAACATGAGAAGCAGCACTGCCTACTGAATCTACACCTGACAAATTATCATAAAGAAGACAAGTTTGTATTTCTGAACTCACTTAAAGTGGTGCTGGTTTATGAAGCGGTTGGGGTTTCATTTAGCTTCACCTCATTAATTTATGTAAAGACCAGATATATTTATTTTTTAGAAGAAGCTAGCAACCAGAGGAGTCATCAAAATAATAACCAAAATATTCAAAAAAGTCAGTAGCAACTTTTCAACTCCAGATCTTTATTCTTATCCAGAGTAGTTGCTGAGCACAGTGGTAGAAAGTATCCATCGTTCCTGGATTGTACCGCTCCTTCTCACACACAAATCCTGAAGTACATTATCATACCCACCCATTGATGTGGTGGATCACTGAGCCATTTCTATACATGTATTCTTTGGTCTACTGTTCTGTTCTAATGGGCAAACAGTTTCCAGTAACCTTTGAGGCTTTCTTCTAGTTAATCTGTCAGTTTTTCTCATATGGTGTAGCTGCTGTGAAAGAAATTGGAGCTGTTATACTCCGTGCTTTGATACAGTTTGTAAAATGCAAGATAGGAGATGGTAAACCAAACACAGCAGGCAAGTAATTTCTTTAAAAGGACTGATGTGCTAACACTCAGAGCCTGTTGCCCAGGAAGCTGGAATACCTTTTTCTCTGAGAAGATGAACACAGTTTCAAAGTGTTACTTTTGAATTAACAGGATAGATGTCCTTGGTATGTTTTCTCAGACTCATTGTAGAAGACTTAGTCTTTTGACTTCATTTTCCTCATTTCCAGATTTAAGTCAAAAAATTTTTGAATGTTAATCTTAGATGAAGTGAGCTGATATGTTAAAATTGAGTGCTTGAGTATATTGAAATGTTAACATGGGAATAGATCCTTTACAATATATTTATAAGGGAAAAGCTATAGAATGTGCTGGAAATAGAGTATTGGAAGTACTTTTTTTTTTTTTTTAAAGATTTTATTTATTCATGAGAGACATACAGAGAGAGAGAGAGAGAGAGAGAGAGAAAGAGAGAGAGAGAGGCAGAGACACAGGCAGAGGGAGAAGAGGGCTTCATGGAGGAAGCCTGACATGGGACTCAATCCTGGGTCCCCAGGATCATGCCCTGGACTGAAGGCGGCACTAAACCTTTGAGCCACCAGGGCTGCCCTAGAAGTACTTTAATCAGAAAGATAGCTTACACAAGAAGAGCTTGACCCTGCCTCCATCAGGAATTGTCAAAATGCCAGGATACATAAAGTGTCATTTAACATATCAGGATTCCTCTCCCTTAAATAGGATGACTTTATTTTCTTCCCCTTTGAAGCATTTCTAAGATTAATCCAGATTTTTCACATTCATTTCTCCTTTCCTTTTTTTTTCCTTTTTTTCTTTCTTTTCTTTTTTCTTTTTCTTTTTCTTTTTCTTTTTCTTTTTCTTTTTCTTTTTCTTTTTCTTTTTCTTTTTCTTCTTCTTCTTCTTTTTCTTTTTCTTTCTCTTTCTTTTTCTTTCTCTTTCTCTTTCTTTCTCTTTCTCTTCTCTTTCTCTTTCTCTTTCTCTTTCTCTTTCTCTTTCTCTTTCTCTTTTTCTTTTTCTTTTTCTTTTTCTTTTTCTTTTTCTTTCTTTTTCTTTTCTTTCTTGAGGCAGAGGGAGAAGCAGGCTCCATGCAGGAAGCTCGACGTGGGACTCGATCCTGGGTCTCCAGGATCACACCCCGGGCTGCAGGCAGTGCAAAACCGCTGTGCCACCAGGGCTGCCCTCACATTCATTTCTTAATGTGTGAGAGCTACAGATACTCTATTTTAATTGAGAATGCTTAGAGATGTAAGATGTCATATCATCTCAATGTACAGTTTTTTTTTATATTTTTAAATTGTTATAGAGAGATTTATCAAATAGTTTCTACTATTTTAAAAATAATTTTGTCAATCCAGATCTGTTACTGCCTGTTAGTGCTTTTTAAAATTTTTAATTTCATTGTACCCATTGAAGAGGAGAGATTGAGGGACACCTGGGTGGCTCAGGGGTTGACTGTCTGCCTTCAGCTCAGGGTGTGATCCCAGGGTCCAGGATCGAGTGCTGCATTGGGCTCCCTGTGAGGAGCCTGGAACTCTGCCTGTGTCTCTGCCTCTATCTCATGTGTCTCATGAATAAATAAATAAAATCTTAAAAAAGAGATTGAAAAGAAGAAAGTAAATTAATATTTCTCAAAGTTTATTAAAATGTATACCATGTTTTAAGAATTGTCCAAATATTATGCATAATATATAATATAAATTATGGAATTATATTAAAAGTCACTTAATATTAACAAGTATCATATAAAAGAAATGTATTTATTTTAAACACCTGAAATATCCAGGGATAGTCAAGAATGAGAACTAGTAAGTTGGATGAGTTGTGCCAAGAATCTGTATTTCTCTTGTCTGAAAGCTTATATTGTTTTGGCTTCTTTAGAGAGAAGAGACTTCTTAAGAGAAACTTTGCAAAAGAGATATCTTTAGTTCAACTTTTTCAAGCCCTTCATTTATTTATATTAATAAAAATAATAACTTCAAGTAAGATCTCAAGAGCAATTTGTTCATGTATTACAATAAATCCATATATTAGGGTATTATTACCTCTGTTTTACTTATTTAAAATGTTGGTCTTCTATAATCTGTTAGTCTCAAAGAATGAAAGGAGAAGATGCGTTAGCAACAAGATATTAAATGGGATGAAAATTGAGCAGGTTGTAGGAGGTATAATTTTGGAGTAAGAGTTAGATTGAGTCTCTTTGGCTCAGTCTTTGTTCCAGGATCCCTAGATCTTTATTTCTTCATGTAAAGAATGAGAAAGTAGAACTTAATTATCTCTGGTTACTCTTCAAGCTCTAAACTGTGCTATCTGGCATAGTTCATGAGGTGTATTAATGATATATGGAGAAAGAAGCTTTGATCAAAGTTATTTGATAGAATAGTCAATATAGATTATAAAAATATCAATAAATTGGATAGGGAATGCTGAACCTATAAACCTTAGTACCCGCATTTGTGACTTGGATTTGAAACCTGGGTTTTAATAGTTGATTTCATTTACTTTTTTCCTTCCTTTTCACATGTACATTCCATATTAACATAGACTTAATGTGCATTTGCTGTGTATCCCAGATGGATAGCTGTTCTTGGAGTTGACTTTTATAATGTAACTTTATTGTCATAGTTAAGGTTAATGGCACATTAATTTTACACCAGACATCAGTCAGTATTCCATTTTAATTTACCATATTAATAATGTCTAGTGTTCTATGTTGCTTATGCCACTTTGGGCTGTCATAAATTATCTTGAAGCAAATATCAGTGTGAACTCAGAACCATGTATACTACTGACTTCTAAAATTATTAATGCCTGTGCAGAGTAAAAAACACAGGAGTCTACATTTGGTTCATAATTTCTTTATGGATTATTATTACTTTTTTTGAAAGCAAATTGCATAAGTGCTTTCTGAGTTTACTTGGCCTAAAGGGAACAGTAGTTATAATTAAGAATAATTACAGTGACAACAGTGAAACTTTCTTTATGACATTCCAGATATGGTATCATTCCTAAAATATTTCATTATGGCCAAAAGAGCCAACATTAAAATCTCAGGGGAGAGGTCTAAAAGAAATGGTAGATGAATCCATGTGGAGCCATTTTGGGTTGCTAAATTCTCAGAATGGAGAAATACCAGGTAATTTGGGCACTGTCAAAAGCTGGCTGAGCAGGCTCCATTTTATAGCTCTAAGGGGACGCATTTTAATTCGCAAGGCACATTAATTCTTAACTCCCTCATAAACACGTATTTGTTTGAAGCATTGTCCCAGTTGTGAAATGTGGCTTGGAATAATTCTAGAGAGAGCATAGCCATAAAAAGCTTCAATTCAGGAGTCACACAGATATGGGTTCAAAGTTCTGCTCCACCATTTATGTGCACTGTGCCCCATGAGAGTTATTTAAAACTCTTAGTTTCTTTAGCTTTAAATGCAGATAATAACAACATGTTTTCACAGAACTGCCATGAGAGTTTAATAAAACTAATCTTCCCAGAGTGACCGAGATTTAGTAAACATCTAAAAAATGTAGAGTTCTGCAATTGTTTAAATGAGAAGTGCTCTCTTAAAATAGTTCACAGAATTTTACTCTTCAGCATGCAGTTATTATAATTTTTAACAACCTGTGTTTTCAGTATCATTATTTTGTTTCTTTTTAATTCGTATCAACATTAGTCTCTTTTTCTACTTAGCTTTGTCCTGTCTTTCAAGTGTTGGTTCTATACAATGTAGTATCTCCCATTTTCCATTTGTGAAACTACTGAATTAATACATTGACTTGGATAAGAAGGACATTTGTAGTCAGGTTAACTACAGAATAATTTATGTCTTAATCTAGTCTATTACTTCATTATTTGTGTTGTAACAGAAGGGTCTTACGATACATGGTGACATGATTTGACGTTGATTTTAACTTAACCAAAGGCAGTGAGCTGCTTTGAAGTAGAGTAGTAGTTGTTTATGCAAAATCCATTTTCATGATCTGTAGTAGGGACTATGTATTTTAGGAGTTCCACATATAGAGAAAAAGAATATTACCAACACTTGTCCTGACTTGTTCTGTATGCTTCAAAAAATAACCTAAGTGACCTAAGTGGCATTGTTCATATTTGTAACAACTCCTTCTACCTATGCCACAAAGTCACATAAGATCACATGAAAAAAATGTACATTATATTACTTTATTTTATAATAGTGCTGTTCAGGCAGTATTTTTAAGTGAGCAAAAATGATTCAAATTCTAAGTTGAAAGCAGGTACTCAAATACTGGTATTCCAATAATCATAGCAGCATTACTCACAATAGCCAAACAGTGGAAACAACCTACATGCCCATCAACAGATAAATAGATAAACAAAATATAATGTATACATATAATGACATACTATTAAGCCTTAAAAAAGGAATGAAATTCTGATAACATGCTATAATACAGGTGGACCTTAAAAATAAGCTAGTGAAGTAAGCCATACACAAAAGGAAAAACAGTAATATAAAATTCCACTTTAAGAAGTACTTAGAATAAGCAAATTCATATTGACAGAAAGCAGAATAGAGGTTACCAGGGACTAGGGAGTTATTTTTTAATGAGTACAGCATTTGTGTTGGGAATGCTGAAAAGGTCCTAGAGATGAATGGTGGTGATGTTTGCACAGAATTGTGAATGTACTTAATGCTGCTGAATTGTACATTTAAAAATAGTTGAAATGGTAAATTTTACTTTAAATATATTTTACCACAATGAAAATATACTATAAAATTTTTAAAGGGAACCAAAATTTTGGGCACCTGGGTGGCTTAGTGGTTGAGCGTCTGCCTTTGGCTCAAGTCGTGATCACGGCATCCTGGGATCGAGTCCCACATCAGACTCCTGTAGGGAGCCTGCTTCTCCTTCTGCCTATGCCTCTGCCTCTCTCTGTGTGTATCTCATGAATAAATAAAATTAAAAAAAGAAAAGGGGAAACCAAAATTTAGAACTTTAAATACTAAAAATTGTCTGATATGTGCTGCCCTCTTTTTCTTTTAATGAGTGAGTAACTGCATTTATGAAGCATTGTAAGGGGATCAGAGCTTTAAAATGGAGAAAAAGTTGAAGTCTCAGATTAGTAGTTTACAGATTAATGGAAGGCCGTAGGATTACTGAAGTTCACTCTCCTCAGCACCCTTGCTCATCTCTGGCTGCTGTCACATGGGTCCAAAATTGCCATCTCAGTGGCACAGAGCCTCAGTTTAGGTATTTTTCATGCAAGAGCTGTCTTGCCTCGAAGGGACTGATCTGGAATGACTGCCAATAACAGCAAGTGCATACCTGAGGAATCAATCTCTTCCATTTTAATTTCATAGACATGCACCACTGGAAAGATGAGGATTACAGGGTGAAGTCTCCTACAGGAATGCTGGCCAAGGTAACAAGATCAAGCCCCATTACGCTGTCTCTGGAGCACAGACTGTAAATGGCAAAGGGAGAGAAAGACAGGAGAGGGGAAGTGAATGAAAGCTAGACAATGGGAGAATGTCTTTACATGCATGCTGTAGCCTCATGGAGATTCATGAAGCCTGGTCAATGAAAGCTCAGATCATTCCTGTAAAGTGCCATTTTGCATTCTGCTTCAAGTTCTATTAATTCTATGCATACAGACATTTAGCTGTTTCTTTTTCTTGTATTTCTTAGAACTCCTGGGTTTAAGTGATTACTTACTCTTTTTGCAGTCAGGTTGTGCCTCAAACCAAATGAACATGTTTTGGAGTTAAATAGTCCACTCATTAAATTAAGTTTCTTTGATTCTTTGATTTTCTTTTCTCTCCTCCCTCCCTCCCTCCTTTTCTACTCCCCTTCCTCCTTTTCCTCCCTCCTTCCCTCTTTCCTTCCCTCTTTTCATTTCTTTGCTTTTTTCTTCTTCTTTTCTTTCCTCTGGTTTACTGGTCAAAGCAGCTATGGCATTACAATTCTGATTTGAATAAGCAAGCATGTGCATGCTCATGTATCTGTGTATACTCTCATGTGGGCTACTTTAGTGCATTGACTCAGATTAAATTACTTTCAAGTGTGAATAATACAATATTAATGTAAGCAGCTTTGGGAAATAGTAAAATTTTGAGTTGAGCTTATAATATTGCCTGAGTGTTTTCAAAGATCTAAGGTAGTGCATTGGCAATCCAGAGAGTACTAGCCTAGGAAAATGGAAAATGTATTTTAAATTTTTTATTTAAGTACCAGTTAGTTAGCATACAGTGTAATATTAGTTTCAGGTATACATACAATACAGTGATTCAACACTTCCATACAACACCTGATGTTAATCACAATACATGCACTACTTAATAATCCCCATCACTTATTTAACCTGTCTCCACCCCACCTTCTTTTCTGGTAATCAGTTTGTTTTCTATAGTTAAGAGTCTGTTTCTTGGTATGCCTCTCTCTCTCTTTTTCCCTTTACTTGTTTTCTTTCTTATACCAGTGAAGTGACATGGAATTTGTTTATCTGACTGCCTTATTTTACTTAGCATTATACTCTCTTGCTCCATCCATGTCTTTGCAAATGGAGAGATCTCATTCATTTTTATGGCTGAGTAATAATAGTCCATCATATCTATATAAGTATTTAAGTAATGTATATAGATATTAAATAAATATATACAACACCTCTTCTTTATCCATTCATCAGTCAGTGGACACGTGGCCTGTTTCCGTAATTTGCCTATTATAGATAATGCTGCTGTAAACATCAGGGGGCATGTAACTCTTTAAAATAGTATTTTTGTATTCTTTGAGTGAATATCTAGTTGTGCAAGTACTGGATCATAGATCTATTTTTAACTTTTTGAGGGACCTACATACTGTTTTCCACAGTGACTGTACCAGTTTACATTCCCTGCAGTGGTGCAAGAGGGTATCCCTTTCTCCACATCTTCACCAACTCCTGTTGTTTCTTTTTGTTTTTTTTTTAAGATTTTATTTATTTATTCATGAGAGACACAGAGAGAGAGGGAGACATAGGCAGAGGGAGAAGCAGGCTCCATGCAGGGAGCCCGATGTGGGACTCAGTCCCGGGACCCCAGGATCACACCCTAGACCAAAGGCAGGTGCTAAACTGCTGAGCCACCCAGGTGTCCCTGTTTCTTGTTTTGTTGATTTCAGCCATCCTGACAGGTCTGAAATGATATCTCAACCATAGTTTTGATTTGTATTTCCCTGATCAGTGGTGTGGAGTACCTTTTCTTTTCTTTTTAGAGATTTATTTATTTATTTATTTATTTATTCATTCATTCATTCATTCATTCATGATAGACATAGAGAGAGAGAGAGAGAGACAGAGAGAGACAGAGACAGAGACACAGGAGGAGGGAGAAGCAGGCTCCATGCCGGAAGCCCGATGTGGGACTCGATCCCGGGACTCCGGGATCGTGCCCTGGGCCAAAGGCAGGCGCTAAACTGCTGAGCCACCCAGGGATCCCCTATGTGGAGTATCTTTTCATGTTTCTGTTGGTCATCTATATGTCTTCTTTGAAAAAATGCCTATTCATGTCTTCTGCCTATTTTTAATTTGATTATTTGGTAGGCATTGAGTCGGATCAATTCTTTATATATTTTGGATATGTAATAATACTTCGTCAGGTATGTCACTTGCAAATATTATATTTTCTCCCATTCTGTAGGTTGCCTTTTAATTTTGCTGATTGTTTTCTTTACTGTGTAGAGGCTTTTTATTTATTTTGTAGTCCCAATAGTTTATTTTTGCTTTTGTTTCCTTTGCCTCAGGAGATATATGCAGAAAGAAGTGAGTATGGCTGATAATAAAGAGGTTACTGCCATGTTCTTCTCTAGGGCTTTTATGGCTTCAAGTCTCACATTTAGTGAATTTATTTTTGTGTTTGGTGTTAGAAAGTGATCCAGTTTCATTCTTTTGCATGTAACTCTTCAGTTACCCTGCCAGCGTTTGTTGAAAACCATGTCTTTTTCCCATTGGATAGTTCTTCCTGCTTTGTTGGGGATTAATTGGCCATATAATTTTGGTTTCATTTCTGGGTTTTTGATTCTTTTCCATTGATCTGTGTATCTGTTTCTGTGCCACCATATTGTTCTGATCACTACAGTTTGTTACAGAACTTGAAGTCCAGAGTTGGACTTTAGGTTTGCTTTTCTTTTTCAAGGTTACTTTGGCTATTCTTTTGTGGTTCTGTACAAATTTTAAGATTGTTCTGGGTCAGAAAATTGCTTGTAGTATTTTCATAGTGCAATAAATGTTTAGATTGCTTTGAGTAATACAGACATTTTAACAATATTTGTTCTTCCAGTCCATGAGCATGGAATAGCTTTCCTTTTCCTTGTGTCATCTTCAAAAATTTCTTTCATCAGTGTTTTATACTTTTCAGAGTACAGGTCTTTCACCTTTTTGGTTAGGTTTATTCCTAGGCATCTTACTGATTTGGTGGAATTTTAAATGAGATTGATTCCTTAATTTCTCTTTCTGTTTCATTGTTAGTATGTAAAAATGCAACAGATTTCTGTAAGTTGATTTTATATCCTGAGACTTTGCTGAGTTCATGTATCAGATCTAGCAGTTTTTTTATGGAGTCTTTTGGGTTTCCTGTATTCAGTGTCATGTCCAATAATGAGGGTTTTACTTTTTCCTTGCCAATTTGGATGCCTTTTATTACTTGTTTTTGTCTGATTGCTGTTGGTAGAACACTATATTGAATAAAAGTGGTGAAAGTGGACAGCCCTGTCCTGTTCCTGACCATACAGGGAAAGGTCTGTTTTTCCCCATTTAGGATGATATTAGCTGTGGGTTTTTTGTATATAGCCTGTATTATGTTGAGATATATTCCTTCTAAATCTACTTACCTAAGAGTTTTTAGCATGAATAGTTGTTATACTTTGTCAAATACCTTTTCTGCATCTATTGAAAGGGTCATAGGATTCTTACCTTTTCTTTTATTAATGTTATGTATCATATTGATTGATTTGTGAATATTGAACCACCTTTGCAAACCAGGAATATATCCCATTTGATCATGGTGAAGATATTTTTAATGTATTGTTGGATTTCGTTTGCTAGTATTTTATTGAGAATTTTTTGCATACAGGTTCATCAGAGATATTGGCTTATAATTCTCTTTTTTTGTGGAATTTTTTTTTCAGGTTCAAGTATTTTAATATAAAATTTATCAAATTACAAACACACATATGTATGTATATAACATATATATGCATATGTAAAAGTACACATTGCATGAGTATGCAGCTCAATGATTTTTTTCTTTTTTTTTCTTTTTATTATTTTATTTTTTTAATTAATTTTTATTGGTGTTCAATTTACCAACATACAGAAAAACACCCAGTGCTCATCCAGTCAAGTGTCCACCTCAGTGCCCGTCACCCATTCCCCTCCAACACCCGCCCTCCTCCCCTTCCACCACCCCTAGTTCGTTTCCCCGAGTTAGGAGTCTTTATGTTCTGTCTCCCTTCCTGATATTTCCCAACATTTCTTTTCCCTTCCTTTATATTCCCTTTCACTATTATTCATATTCCCCAAATGAATGAGAACATACACTGTTTGTCCTTCTCCGATTGACTTATTTCACTCAGCATAATACCCTCCAGTTCTATCCACGTTGAAGCAAATGGTGGGTATTTGTCGTTTCTAATTGCTGAGTAATATTCCATTGTATACATAAACCACATCTTCTTTATCCATTCATCTTTCGATGGACACCGAGGCTCCTTCCACAGTTTGGCTATTGTGGCCATTGCTGATAGAAACATCGGGGTGCAGGTGTCCCGACGTTTCATTGCATCTGAATCTTTGGGTTAAATCCCCAACAGTGCAATTGCTGGGTCGTAGGGCAGGTCTATTTTTAACTCTTTGAGGAACCTCCACACAGTTTTCCAGAGTGGCTGCACCAGTTCACATTCCCACCAACAGTGTAAGAGGGTTCCCTTTTCTCCGCATCCTCTCCAACATTTGTGGTTTCCTGCCTTGTTAATTTTCCCCATTCTCACTGGTGTGAGGTGGTATCTCATTGAGGCTTTGATTTGTATTTCCCTGATGGCAAGTGATGCAGAACATTTTCTCATGTGCGTGTTGGCCATGTCCATGTCTTCCTCTGTGAGATTTCTCTTCATGTCTTTTGCCCATTTCATGATTGGATTGTTTGTTTCTTTGGTGTTGAGTTTAATAAGTTCTTTATAGATTTTGGAAACTAGCCCTTTATCTGATATGTCATTTGCAAATATCTTCTCCCATTCTGTAGGTTGTCTTTTAGTTTTGTTGACTGTATCCTTTGCTGTGCAAAAGCTTCTTATCTTGATGAAGTCCCAATAGTTCATTTTTGCTTTTGTTTCTTTTGCCTTTGTGGATGTATCTTGCAAGAAGTTACTGTGGCCGAGTTCAAAGAGGGTGTTGCCTGTGTTCTCTTCTATGATTTTGATGGACTCTTGTCTCACATTTAGATCTCTCATCCATTTTGAGTTTATCTTTGTGTATGGTGAAAGAGAGTGGTCCAGTTTCATTCTTCTGCATGTGGATGTCCAATTTTCCCAGCACCATTTATTGAAGAGACTGTCTTTCTTCCAATGGATAGTCTTTCCTCCTTTATCGAATATTAGATGACCGTACATTTCAGGGTCCACTTCTGGGTTCTCTATTCTGTTCCATTGATCTATGTGTCTGTTTTTGTGCCAGTACCACACTGTCTTGATGACCACAGCTTTGTAGTACAACCTGAAATCTGGCATTGTGATGCCCCCAGCTATGGTTTTCTTTTTTAAAATTCCCCTGGCTATTCGGAGTCTTTTCTGATTCCACACAAATCTTAAAATAATTTGTTCTAACTCTCTGAAGAAAGTCCATGGTATTTTGATAGGGATTGCATTAAACGTATAAATTGCCCTGGGTAACATTGACATTTTTACAATATTAATTCTGCCAATCCATGAGCATGGAATATTTTTCCATCTCTTTGTGTCTTCCTCAATTTCTTTCAGAAGTGTTCTATAGTTTTTAGGATATAGATCTTTTCTATCAAACGTTTAAAGAAGAAATCATACCTATTCTACTAAAGCTGTTTGGAAAGATAGAAAGAGATGGAGTACTTCCAAATTCGTTCTATGAGGCCAGCATCACCTTAATTCCGAAACCAGACAAAGACCCCACCAAAAAGGAGAATTACAGACCAATATCCCTGTGAACATGGATGCAAAAATTCTCAACAAGATACTAGCCAATAGGATCCAACAACACATTAAGAAAATTATACACCATGACCAAGTAGGATTTATCCCTGGGACACAAGGCTGGTTCAACACTCGTAAAACCATCAATGTGATTCATCATATCAGCAAGAGAAAAACCAAGAACCATATGATACTCTCATTAGATGCAGAGAAAGCATTTGACAAAATACAGCATCCATTCCTGATCAAAACCCTTCAGAGTGTTGGGATAGAGGGAACTTTCCTCGACATCTTAAAGGCCATTTACGAAAAGCCCACAGCAAATATCATTCTCAATGGGGAAGCACTGGGAGCCTTTCCCCTAAGATCAGGAACAAGACAGGGATGTCCACTCTCACCACTGCTGTTCAACATAGTTCTGGAAGTCCTCGCCTCAGCAATCAGACAACAAAAAGACATTAAAGGCATTCAAATTGGCAAAGAAGAAGTCAAACTCTCCCTCTTCGCCGATGACATGATACTCTACATAGAAAACCCAAAAGCCTCCACCCCAAGATTGCTAGAACTCATACAGCAATTTGGTAGTGTGGCAGGATACAAAATCAATGCCCAGAAATCAATGGCATTTCTATACACTAACAATGAGACTGAAGAAAGAGAAATTAAGGAGTCAATCCCATTTACAATTGCACCCAAAAGCATAAGATACCTAGGAATAAACCTAACCAAAGAGGTAAAAGATCTATATTTTTGTGGAATCTTTATATGGTTTTGGTATTGGACTAATGCTAGTCTCATAGATTGAATGTGGAAGCTTTCCATCCTTTTCTATTTTTTTTTTTCTGGATTGTTTGAGAAGAGTAGGTATTAACTCTTCTTTAAATGTCTGATAGGCTTCTTCTGTGAAGCCATCTGGCCCTGGACTTTTGTTTTTTGGGAGTTTTTTTTTTTTTTATTACTGATTCAGTTTCTTTGCTTGTTATCAGTCTGTTCAAGTTTTTTTTTTTTTTCCTGTTTCACTTTTGGCAGTTTGTGTTAAACTTGTCCATTCCTTCCAGGTTGTCCAATTTGTTGGCATATAGATTTTCATAATATTCTGTTATAATTGTATTTTTGTGGTATTGGTTGCCATTTTTCCTTTCTCAGTTGTGATTTTATTTATTTAATTCCTTTCTCTTTTTGATGAGTCTGGCTAAAGGTTTATCAATTCTATTGATTCTTTTCAAAGAATCTCTCTTGGTTTCATTGATCTGTTTATTGTTTTTTTAGTTTTTATGCCATTTATTTCTGCTCTAATCTCAATTATTTCCCTTCTTCTGCTGGCTTTAGATTTATTTTGTTCTTTTTCTAACTCCTTTAGGTGAAAGGTTAAGTTGTTGATTTGAGATTTTTCCTGTTTCCTTAGGCCTGAATTACTATATACTTCCCTCTTAGGACCACTTTTGCTGCATCCCAAAGGTTTTGGACCATAGTATTTTCATTATTATTTGTTTCCATGTATATTTTTATTTATTCCTTGATTTCCTGATTGACTCTTTCATTATTTAGTAGCATATTGTTTAACCTCCCTGTATTTGTGATCTTTCCAAATTTTTTTCTTGTGATTGACCTCTATTTTCATAGCATTGTGGTCAGAAATGGCATATGGTATGATTTTAGATTTCTTGTATTTGTTGAGGTCTGTTTTGAGAACTAATATGTGATCTATTCTGGAGAATGCTCCATGTGCATTTGAAAAGAATGTGTGATCTATTTTAGGATGGAATGTTCTGAATATACCAGTTAAGTCCATCTGGTCCAGTGTGTCATTCAATGCCATCGTTTCCTTATTGGTTTTATATTTGGATAATCTGTCCACTGATGTGAGTAGGGTGTTAAAGTTCTCTACTATTATTCTTTTATCCTTTAGTTTCATTATATTTGTTTTTAATTGTTTTCTATATTTGAGTGCTCCCATATTTGCTACATAAATATTTATAATTGTTAGATCTTCTTATCAAATTGACTTCTTTATGATTAAGTAGTGCCCTTCTTTGTCTCTTTTTACAGTCTGTGTTTTATTTTAAAGTCTACTTTATCTGATATAAGTATTGCTACTCCAGCTTTCTTTTGACACCCATTTGTATGATAAATGGTCCTCCATCTCCTCACTTTCAATCTGCGGGTATCTAAGGTGAGTCTCTTATAGTCAGCATATAGATGAGTCTTGTTTTGCTGTCCATTCTGATATTGTGTCTTTTGATTAGAGCATTTATCCTATTTATATTCAAAGTAGATACTAATAAATATGTATTTATTGTCATCTCATTACTTGCTTTTGTCTTTGTCATTTTTGGTCTCTCCTTTTCACTCAAAGAGTCTCCTTTAAAATTTCTTGCAGGGCAGGTTTAGTGATCATGAACTCTTTCAGTTTTTGTTTGTCTGAGAAACTATCTCTCCTTCTATTCTGAATGATAGCTTTGCTAGATAGAGTATTCTCGGCTGCAGATTTTTTTTAGTCAGCACATTGAATATACCATGCCACTCTATTCTGGCTTGTCAAGTTTCTGTTGGAAAACCGCTAGCTAGCCTTATGGGTGCTCTCTTGTAAGTTACAGACTTTTGTCTTGCTGCTTTTAAGATTTTTTTTTCTTTATTACTACTTTGAAAATTTAGTTACAATATGTCTTGATGTTGGCCTGATTTGTTGATTTTGATGGGACTTCTTTGTGCCTCCTGTATCTGGGTATCTTCTTCCTTGCACAGATTTTGGAGGTTTCCAGCTATTATTTATTCAGATAAGTTCTCTGGCCCCTTTTCCCTCTCTCTCCTTCTGGGACTCCTGTAATACAAATGTTACTATGTTTGATGGGGTCACTGAGTTCCCTAAGTCTGTTCTTGTGTTGCATAATTCTTCTTTATCTTTTTTGTTCAGCTTCCTTATTTTCCATTATTTTGTCCCCTAGGTCACTAATTCATTCCTCTGTTTCTTCCACCCTGCTGTTCATTGCATCAAGCTGTTTCCAATGTTAGTTATTGCATTCTTCATCTCTGATTCTTTTTTTTTTAACTCTTTAATCTCTGTGGTAAGGATCTCATTGATATCTTTTATTTTTTTTTTCTCAAGCCCAGTGACTAAGTCTCTGCCCTCCTCTGTGTGTTAGAAAAACCCGTTGTGTCTCCCACTCCTGAAAGTAATGGTTATGAAGAAGAGGTCATATAGCACACATGGCCTGGTGCTTCAGGGAGTGTCCCTGGTGTGTGCTACATGCACTCTGCTCTTGTGTTTTGGCTGCTCTTTCCTTCAGGCCACTTGCAGAGGCTCTCCTTGCCTGCTGTGAGCAGTGTTTGGTCCTGACTTTAATATGGCAAATTTTAAATAGATGTGTTCTGGTCTGCTTGTGAAATGAGACCTGATATCAGCTGTGCCAGAACTGAGGCCCTGCAGAACTCTAGTTGGAAGATGTGGTGTGTTAGAGGTTTGTGCTGGTCTTCTGGGGAAGGGGTCTGCTGCATTGGAACTGAAGCAAGCTTGATTAAGAAGAGTAGTCCTGCCAGAGTGTAGGTTTGTTGGGCTCCATGTAAGCAAATTAGGTAGCCAGTGTTGACACTGTACTGCTTCCTGCAGGTGGCTCTGTGTTTATGCTGATGGGCAGGAAAGGATTATGGTGGAAAATTCCTAAACCAAGATTATTTCCTTGAGATGGACTTTTCAGTTTCAGCACTATAGACATTTTGGAGTAGATAATCCTTTGTTATGGAAGCTATTCTGTTCAGTGTAGTATGTTTAGCCATATCCCTGGGCTCTAGATACCAATAACGCACACTCAGCAAAATAAAATAATGTTTCCAGACATGGTAAAGTGTCCTCTGGTATGGGAAGGGCATAACCACTCTCAGTTGAGAAGTGCTATCTAAAGTATGGTATGACATTCCAGGGCCATGGCATTGGTCTGGCTCAGATGTTTTCAGAGCAGAATGTGGGATGGGAAGAGAGGAATGATGGAGAAAATAGTTAGAAAATGTGTCTTTATGTTTTTTTTTCCATGACGTTGCTTCCTTTATTTATTTATTTTTTAAAGAAATCTCTGTACCCAGCTGAGGCTCGATCTCAAAACTCTGATATCAAGATTATCCTGCTTCACTGACAGAGCCCGTGGGCATCCCAACATTGTTTCTTTTTTTTAATTTTTAGAAAGGAAGGCATTTTTTGTCCACTTAAGTTTGAGTCAGAAAACAAAATTCCCATTACATATGTGAATTATAATATATATCAACATCTGTTGCCTGGACTTCTAATTGTTTTGCTTGGTTATCGGTATTCACTAGCCAATACCTCACTGTTTTAATACCATAAATTAATAATGTTTTTTTTTTTTTTTTTTTTTAAAGAACAGGACCAGCACCTGTAGCTTTTTTTTTTTTTTTTAAAGAATTTTTATTTTTATTTATGATAGCCACAGAGAGACAGAGAGGCAGAGACACAGGCAGAAGGAGGAGAAGCAGACTCCATGCACCGGGAGCCCGACGTGG
Source organism: Vulpes lagopus (assembly GCF_018345385.1). Taxonomy (NCBI): domain Eukaryota; kingdom Metazoa; phylum Chordata; class Mammalia; order Carnivora; family Canidae; genus Vulpes; species Vulpes lagopus. Next base: position 43,199,394 of record NC_054830.1, read on the forward strand.
GATTCGATCCCGGGTCTCCAGGATCGCGCCCTGGGCCAAAGGCAGGCACCAAACCGCTGCGCCACCCAGGGATCCCTAATAATGTTTTTATACCTAATATTGGCAGGTCATCATTTTTAACATTGGGCATGGTATCAATAATATACTTACAATATTGACTTTCATAATTATGGACAATTTTTCTTTTATTCTAATTAGTGAAATGTTAGTTTTTTAACAGTGAACGTTGTTTATTTTTAAAAATTTTTAAAATTTTATTTAAATTCAATTAATTAACATATATTACTAGTTTCAGAGGTAGAGTTCAGTGATTCATCAGTCTTATGATACCTAGTGCTTATTACATCACATGCCCTCTACAATGTCCATCACCCAGTTATCCCATCCCCCAACCCCGCTTCCCTCTACTTTTCTCAGTGTTTTGCTAGGACAGGGATAGGTGGCTCCTGAGAAACCTGAGTATACTCCCAAAAGCAGAGGACCCACCTTTCCTAAGTCTATAGATTACATTTAGGAAATATGTGTTTGGGTCTGCTTGCACCTAGGTGTTCTCTTGATCCAGGCACTTTTCCAGGGGGATTGACTAGCCTAGATCAGCTACTCCTATCCATTCTTCCTTCCCACATCAATTCTGCAGCTCTGAAAACAGATTTGCAAGGAATGCTACCCTGGCAAATCACAGATCCTTTGAAAAAATATCGTGCTAAAATTTATGAAAATCTTTTCCCAAATTTTGCTCACATATATTTTCTAACTCTTATTATCTCTCCAGTGTGTTCCTCCTTCTTTCTACTTCCAAGGTCTCCTCTTAGTTTAGTTCTCAGAGTCTGGTCCAGGGAACCCTGTGGAGGTGACCAAAATTTTTAGGTGGTCATTCATTTTGAAGCTTTTTTCAGAATACTAAGCAAGGGCTTCGTGGACTTTTCCAAAGGCTACATGACATGTGATATCACATAGACTAAATGTAGAGACAAAAAGAGGAATAAAATTATCTTCTGCTGAGGCAAACCTTTAAATGATTTGCAAATGTGTAAAATATGCATTCTGATCTCTATTTTTTTGTTTTAGATAATTATTTTTCATAAGATGTTCTATTTATATAAATAGATTTATTATCGATAAATGAATAAATATTTTTAGAAGTTTCATTTAAAAATTTTAAAATAGTAAATATCAGTAGACATAGAACCCATGTAAATCACTTTGATTCTCAAAAATTTAGGAGTATACTTTTTTATGGTTTTAGTGGAATACTTGGAGCATTCACAAAGTATTTTCCACTCTGGCTTTTGGATCTCCAACATCTCCAGCCTTGGGAAAGCCATAGAATCTGTTTCTATGGCATCGCAGTTTCACCAGTGGTTGTTCTCTGCCAGGCCTTGTGGAAGCTCTCATTATACCTTGCAATTTAGCATTCAGCCAATGACTCAAGTGGACTTCTATGCATAGGTCTACAGATCCTTCTTTGAACAGCATCTTCCTTTTCATTATCTAACCCTGTAAATTCCGAACAAACAAATAGCTTTGAACCCTAATCTTTGTTTTACCCAGTGACACCACTACTTTCAGTTTGGGCTTTACTTCCGTTTCCTGTGGTTTGGAAAGTGCCAGTGGAAATAAAGTCCTGATAAACTGGGAGCTCCCCTCGTATGTTTCATTTTTCTAAATGATCACAGCTTTGTGCTATCTTTTGCCCAGTGCCTGAAATCAGTTTCTTCATTTTTTTGGTTCAGTTTTATTTAATTTACCCAGGTTAAAATAAATGTGATACCCAATACTCTGGAAGGCGAAAATTGCAAGTCTTCAATTTTTTCTATATTTAGGTATCTCTTTGCAGGAAGGGGCTTACTAGTGGTGAGATGCATGCTGGCACATAGTCAAGTGTATCCATTTAAGGTTGGGGAACATATGAGAACTTGTGTATATATTTTATATCATTTTAAATAATTGCTTCTATTTAATTATGTGTATAATTTAGTAACATAACAAGACATGTGTATACTTTAGAACTAAAAATGCATAGTTACAAGTGTTATTTTTTCCTAACAAAAGTGTACTATCAAGAAATATGGAACTATTCCTATAATATTTGAGCTAATTTTTTTTGGGGGGGGTATAATGGTTCAGAGTGAAAAGAAATATTTATTTTAGGGAATTAAATGAATTATTACAGAAATATACTTTTGTATATACCCACTATGAAGAGAAATTGAGCGGTGATTTCTATAACGTTAGTCTGACAACTTATTCAGCAGGTGACTTGTTCCATTATGAGGTGAGAATGAGGCAGTGGGGTTTCAAGAGAAGCAAAAATAGGAGGGGCTGCCACTGTTTTTGAATTAGTGCTCTGTACTAGGCCCTGGGCAATAAAGGTATCCTGGCCTCCATTTTACAAATGTATAGTTTGAAGCTAAAGGAGACTACTTTGCCTCTGGTCATAAAAGAATAAATGAGGTTTGAACTAGCACTTCTCTAACTCTATAGCCTATTTGTTATCATTTCACCAGGTTTTCTTGGATCTGGACTATACATAGAACATTTTTATACCTCTAAATATATAGGACACCAATATGATTTTTCAAAGTGTTTCAAATGTCGCAGTGCCTACCCTGGACTTCAGTTAAGCCATAACTGATTTATAGTGAACTAGGGAAATTTCAAGTTGGCATGAATTATACAATCTTCATTATAAATGTGTGTGTGTATGTGTAGCACTAAATTTCTTTTAAGAAAGCTAAAGAAATTTCCCACTGAGTAGAAAATGTTTATATTCTTCACATACTTGTGCATGGATTTCCAAATTGATGGCTATTTGCTTCAAAAGTAGACAGGAAATCAATCCTGGAAATTATTGTGTGTGTAGCTCAATTCAGTAAGTTGTAAAATATTATTTCTTTCATCTCCTTTATGCTGTTTAGTTGCTATTTCATTCTTCATGGTAATAGAAAAAATTCAATGATATTGTAAACATATACTGACCTTTAAGATTTGTTCTCAGGTTCAGCAGCCATTTGTTCAGGAGGCACTTGGCTTTTACATCAGCACATCTCTTCCTCTTTGGGGAAGAAATTCAAGTCATGCTTAATATTTTACATTTTGTTGGGTTTGTGTTTCCCATCAAAACTATATCACTGTGTAATTAGTACTTCTCTCTTTAAAGAAAGCTGTGATGATTTCTGGACCATGAATAGCAGCGTATCTGGGAAAGGATGCATATTCTCAAGTACAGTGGTGGGAATTAGTAATCCTCCTCCATAGAATCAGAATAAATAGTTGTTTCTAGTGAAAAGTAAGAGCCCCATATTAACCCATATTCTGGGCTTTTAAACCTAACTACTCATACAGAATTTCCCTTTTTTTTAATATCTTGTTTTCCCCCAGTTCTGGACATTTATATAGTATGGTCATATTTCTTAACATTGGTCCATAGTAGGTCTGCTATTTTCTATTTAACATTTTCTGTAAATCTAATGAATTTTTAAGTAGTTGCGCATATGAAGAACATTTATATCAATAATATAAATAGAAGAAAATGTAGTACAAGTGGAAAATAAAAAAGTAAATATATACGAACTTAAATATACATAGATTTAAAATGTTCAGAAAATAAAAATATTGTGTACCACCAAAAGTCCTATGATCACATTTTCAAAAACTCTAACCCCTATGATCCCTATTTTTCAGAATGGAAACTACACTTCCAAGTCCTTACCAGTTTCCATTATAGGTTTCCCCTCCTTTCTGAACATACAGCATTTCAATGAAACTATTCATAGCCTTAATGGTATAAAGAAAAAAACAATTACCATTAGTTTATATAGAAATTTTGTGAACATTCTCAGACCCCCAAAAAAACTTCTCTCAGACTTTTTCTGATAGATTAGGACACAGCTTTTTAACGGATGCCCAAAATAAATCAAGGTAAAGCACAAACTCTCTTAGACACAGTTCTGTGTCAACGCTACCATGGTTTGATGCTGAGTATAGTTCCTGGGAAGCAGCTTGGTGGTGTGTTCAGGGTATGCACTGCCTCTATCTTAATGCAAAATAAACACTGAATGCTATTTGTGCTTTTTTTTTCTCTTTCTCTGTGTGTATGTGTGAGTGTATAATAAAAGTGAAAATCCTTTTTAGATTTTCTTTTGATTAGTGAAAACAGGTACTCTGCTAATGTAGGTCTTTCCTAATAGTAATTGGCATAACATGAACTTTCAAAAAACAAAGGATACCTGTGTGTACAAGTCATTTATGGCCATGAACAGATTTTCTGCCTTGAGGAACCAGATTGTGAGCCCCTTAGGCCTTCAGACAACGTTTCCTTTACCCTGAACTCCAATATATCCTTTATTGCATAAAGGTATGCACTGTATATTTAATTCATGTTCAGCAAATTGAACACTTAGACAACAGTCTCCAGTAATAAAGTCCAGTGCGGCTTATGAGAATAGGACAGTAGAGAACAGCAAGCTCACTAAAAGGAACCAGTGCTATCCAGAAAAATTTATTTAAATATATAGGACTATAGGTGTTTCTTTTTTATTAAGAACAACCACTTAATAGCCTTTACTATGTACTGAGCACTTGGCAAACATTAATGTATATAATTCTCACAACAGCCCTAGGGGGCAAATAGGATTAGTACTTTCATTTAATACATGAAGAAAGTAAGGCACAGAGGGTAAGTGAGTAACTTGCTGAAGGTTACTTAGCTAGGATATGGAGATCTGATTTTTGAAAGCCAGATTCTGAACTCTCAATCACTACTCTATGCTGTATTTTCTTCTTAGAGTGTATGGAATTACCCATGTGAAAATATTTGGAGTCTATCATTCTACAGTAACTTGTGATTTATGCTCCCATTTCATTAGTCTTCCATTTACTGGGCAAAAATGTAGGTATTTCCATTCCCTGAATTTGTGAAACTCCAACAAAGAGCATGCACATATAGGAAGTATCAAATTCTAAGTGTCCAATATATTTTTACATCACATCACATAACGTGACATATTATGCTATTGTGGAATGTCAAGCATTGGCATAATGTATGTCCTGAAAATGCAGAGTGACAGGTTGTCATTATAGTTGTTCCAAGTTTTTGTGATAATGGTGAACCCTGGAAAATTTCATTTTCTGGTTTTGCTGATTGCCAACACATTGACATTTCCCCTCTGTTTTCCCATTGGGAAAGACAGAATTGAATTTAGCCAAACCTGATAATTTTCCTTAACGGAAATTTAAGGGACTAAGCCACCTACATTTGTGTATGGGCTTTAGTCATTTGAAGAGAATTATTTTCCATCTCTATCCCTAGTATATAGAGGCAGATGAAATAATTTTTCATAGCAATGAATTGTACATGTAAACACCTACTGATAAAGATCATTCACATTATGAGTTAAGTGCATATAGTGCTTATATTTAGAACAGGATCCAGTGTATTATGGGAGATTTAGCAAGTGTACCTGTCATCTATCCGCTAAATGCTGGTAGCAATCCACTCTCACTTCCCATCCCCCAATTTGTACAACCAAAAATGTTTCCAGACTTTACCAAAAAATTGCCTCTGGTTGATAATCATTGATTTAGAGCAATGATTAGTTGGTTGTTTTTGTAAACTCATAAAATTCATACCTTTGCACATAATTTAAGACTTTATTTTTAAAGATTTTATTTATTCATTTGAGAGGGGGAAGGAGTGAGAGAGAGAAAGCATGAGCAGGAGATTGGGGGAGGAGCAGAGGGAGAGGGAGAAGCAGACTGCCTGATGAGCAGGGAGCCTGATGCTCAATGCCAGGACCCTGAGATCATGACCTGAACCAAAGGCAGATGCTCAACCAACTGAGCCACCCAGGCACCCTCGTATTTTAAGACTTTTTTGTTTGTTTGTTTTAGGATAATGTCTTATAGGCTCCAATGCCAAGTTTGCAGTTCCAAGCATATTATAGTAAAATAACTATTACGTATTGCCTACTAGCATTATCTCTTACAAATAAAGTTAAATTGCATCACTGGCAGAACCTTTGAAACATGATGCATTTTTATTTCATTTTAAGGTCTACCAAAGTAATCTTTCTGCATATTGGTAAATAGAGGCAAATATAGAGTAATAATTACAGGGTCTTTTAAATTCAATATTTACCTGTCCAAGTAATTCTTTTTTTTTAAGATTTTATTTATTTATTAATGAGAGACATGGAGAGGGAGAGGGAGAGAGAGAAATAGAGAGAGAGAGAGAGAGAGAGAGAGAGAGGCAGAGACATAGGCAGAGAGAGGAGCAGGCTCAATGCAAGGAGCCCGACGTGGGACTCAATCCTACGTCTCCAGGATCAGGCCCTGGGCCGATGGCGGCGCTAAACCGCTGAGCCACCCGGGTTGCCCTGTCCCAGTAATTCTAAGGAAGGTTTTAACTTACCCATTTTATTATTCCTTTTCCTTCAAAGATTTATTTATTCATGAGAGAGAGAGAGAGAGAGAGAGAGAGAGAGAAAGGTAGAGACACAGGTAGAGGGAGAAGCAGGCTCTATGCAGGGAGCCTGATGTGGGACTCAATCCTGGATCCTGGGATCATGACCTGAGCCAAAGGCAGATGCTCAACCACTGAGCCACCCAGGCATCCTCACATTTTATTAATTAATAAATGGGACATGAAGAGTAGCTTTTATCTCTTCATTGTGAGTTGGATCAGAAAATACCACCATTCTGAGAATTTTAGGTTGAGTAAAATTTTCTTGCTGATTATTTTTTTTAGTGACTCAGCAGTGGGGTTAGGGGCAGAGGGCGGGGGGAGAGAGAGAGAGAGAGAGAGAAAGAAAGAGAGAGAGAGAGAGAGAGAGAGAATTTGAAGCAGACTCCATACTCAGCATGGAGCCTAGCACAGATCTTAATATCACAACCCTGACATTCTGACCTGAGCCGAATTCAAGAGTCAGACGTTCAACCAACTGAGTCACTCAGGCATCTCTTGTTGATTAAGTAAAGAAACTCTCTTCTTGTGTATAAACTTTTTTTCCTGTCCTTGAGAGTAGTGCTAAAGATGCATGCCCATTTCTTTCTTTTACTCTTCTATTTCTAAATCCATATACCACCATTTCCTATTTTGATGTCATTGGTTGGTTGTCTCAGGACCTCACGTGAACTGGACCATCTGTCTATAGCCCCTCAAGTCAGCTGCCCTAATTATGTTACATCAGACAACTTGTGAAGCTCAGAATCCCATATTTCTAACCTTACATCTGATAAGCAGCATAAGCCATTTCCATTGCTATTCTCAGTCGTCTGTCTTAAATAGATTCCCAAATATCTAGGTTCTTAAGCCTATTCCAGTCCTGTTTACTTTGTAGTCAAGACCCCAGAAATTAGTCTTCCAGAATATGGCTCTTCAAGCCAGACTCCTTAAGGTGATGGTGCCTGTATAACCTTGAAATGAAACCTCCTACACTGTGTAGTACTGTCCTCTCAGGGAGAGCCACTATTCATTAGCTTAAATTGTGAGCATTATGTTTCAGTAAAATAAATACATATTTTCCCTACAGTAATGACTTTTTTTCTCACTTTGTGAAAACTGCAGGGACCCTTGTTATCGAGAGATAATCATATTCTAGCACTGCCACTTATTATGCTCAGTGAAAGTCCCAAGGATGTGATTATCTCTTAATAACACTAAAGCCTGTTATGTATCATGTTGTATTGTTGTTTACTTTGAGTGCGTGGGGGGAACCCATTAGTGATCTCTGTGGTTGATATTATTCGTTGGGATAATGATAAAAGAATCAAATGACCATTTGTTTGCTTGTAGCTAGACAGCACAATAAGAAATGTATCCCACTTCCCACTGAAAAATGTATTCAAATGTAATCTCTAGCATAGTATTAGTTTAATAACCTGGATGTTAATACTAAATTAATATCAAGCAAAGCTAAAGGAAAGTTAGGAAATAAACATGGATAATTTAATAACTCTGTGACCTTTGCCTCCCACAGAAAATTCAGGTTGGGTTTTAACTACCTGTGAAAGAAGTAAATACCTCTGAAAAAGAAGTACTCACTAATTCAGTGGTGGAAAATATCATCAATAACTGAAGTAGGATGGATGTAAGGAAAATGCCCCTAAATATCATGGCTTTCTAAAATATGGGCAGTTACTGAATTTTATCACTCTCACTTCATGCCTTCCTTTCATATTCAAAGAATGCAATAATTTTGGTTTCATTTATTAAATAACTGTTAGAGACCAGATAGTTGTCATGAATTCTCTCATTTTATCTTTACTAGAACCTTGCAAACCTTGTAGGTAATACTGTTCCTGTTTTTTAGGTGGGGAAATTGAGACTGTAAGGAGTTAAGTAACTTGCTTAAGTTCATGTAGAAGGTAGATGGCAAAGCCTAACTTCAGATCTGAGTTCAGAGTCTATGTGTTATCTCCTGATTATTTAAAGTTATGATATGAAGGATAATTACAGGACACTTACAGCCAATGGTGATCTTGCTTATGTTTATTATTTGGTAGACACATATCTGACCCTAATGAAATGGAAAAAGTTGATTAAAGTGAGGAGACCATTATATTCTCTCTCATAATCTTGCACTCAATGTCTGTGAGAACTGAAAGAATTAAGAATGCCTCATCTGCTTTTTTGTACATTTTAATTAGGACTATTTTCATACTCTTAATCGTCACTTGGGAAGGATTTTGTTCTGAGTAAATATACGACACACTTTTTACTTCTGAGTTATTTGGGGAGGGTCTAGATTAGCACTTTTTTGCTCTCTAGAGTAAAAATCATCCTTTCTGACCCAGGCCTTGCCAGCTGCTGCCTCCTTCTTGTTGCATTTAGCCAAAAAGCTCTGTAGTCACTTGTGAATTTCTAGTTTCCTTGTATTGTAATAAAGCCAGTGCATTTCTGTTGACAACAACTGATGAGTTCAAAACTCCTGGACCTGTCATTCTGAACAGAGGATGATACATCCATATATTCATGCATTAATTTTTTGTCTGTTCCCACATGTGAGTTTTTGGACTTTATAATAAAAGCGACAACTAAACTTTAACTGTAATTCAAAGGTGTTAAAATAGCAGGTAAATGGTATGGATTCGACACTGGAAAATTAATAAATTTTTAGTAACTTTAAAAAATATTAAATATTTTGTGGATATTATAAACTGGGCACTGTCCTTTGCATGGATTATCTCATTCTGCCCTCACAGAAACAGTGTAAGGTAGATATATAATTATTAGGCTCATTTTATGCATAAGGAAACTGAACTTAAAGGAAGCGAATGAAATGAAAGCTTTTTCTCATGTTCTTGTCCAGTGGAGGCTATTATTCCATTGCCTCTAATGGATGCATAGTTTCTTTCTCTATATAAAACAGCACAAAAGTAACCAAGAATAATGCATGTATCTTTACCCTTTTTCAAGGAATGGCATTGTGTATCTATCTACCTTATTCATCTCTGAGCATGCTGGCACATTTGAGATGGAAAGTTTTAACTAAATCAATTTCCCCCTGATAAGAATATGGCTGTTCAACATTTTTTCCAGTGGAGAACTTCTAATTAGAAAATCAATAACTTCTCAATACCTATCTTGGCATCATTACAGATTTCCTTTTAAGACTAGTCAAGAAAATACATGGTAGAAATGGGTTTGATTTTTTAAAATTGCATATCCCTTCCTTAGTTTTAAATTTGAATCCATTCATTTACTCAGCACATATTTAAGGAAGACTTGTTTTAGATTAGTTGTAATAAGCTCTGCAACTTCAAACTGAAGCATAAGAAAAAAACAGATACATATTTTCCTACAATAAAAGATACATGTTTGTGTAGGAGGTGTGTTGTAAACATACTGTGATTTGTGTCATGCAGGAAACATGCTGAATGTAACAGGATGACAAGATTCATTACGATCATGAAATGATATAGTTTTATAAAGAGGATTATTTCAAGAATAATACTGTATGATTCTTTTAAAACATTGAAGTATAGTTTATAATATATTAATTTCAGGTGTATAACATAATGATTTGACAGTTTATACATTGCAGAATGATCACCATAAATGTATTTACTACCTGTCATCACAAAAAGTTATTTCAGTATTTTTGACTATATTCCCTAAGGTTTATTTTTCATCCCTATGATTTATGTATTTTATAACTGGAAGTTTAAACCTCTTAGTCCCCTTAACCTGTTTCACCTAATCCTCTGCTCCTCTCTCCTTTAGTAAACATCAAAACTGCAATATTACTTTACTCCAGTGAGAATGGCCAATATCAAAAAGACAAGAAATAACAGTTAAAAAAATAAATTTTGGTGTGTTTGTGGACAACAGGAAACCTTTGTGCCCTTTTGTTGGGAATGTCAATTGGTGCAGCCATTATGGAAAACAGTATGGAGTTTCCTCAATAAAGTAAAAAGAAAAGTACCGTATGATCCAATATTTTCACTTCTGAATATTTCCCTGAGGAAAACAAAAACACTGATTTGAAAAGACTTATGTGCTCCTATGTTTATTGCAGCATTATTTACAATAGCCAAGATATTGAAGCAACCAAAGTGCCGATCAACTGATGACTGGATAAGATGTGTATATATACACATGGAATATTACTTACATAAAAAAAGAAATCTTGCCATTTGTGACAACATGGATGAACTTAAAGGATATTATACTAAGTGAAATATGTCAGATAAAGAAAAACAAATATATGATTTCATTTATATGTGGAATCAAAAAAAAAGGGAAACATTCAAATATAGAGAATAGTCTGTTACATTTTTACATTTTTTTGATGTTTGGGTGGTGGTAGCTGAGTATAGTAGTAGCTTGAATTGTCAGCACATACCATGAAGTTAGGGATATTTTTTTTTCTAGTAAATATTTTTGGAATAAATAAATGAATGTAAATATAAAATCTGTTGGTCTATAATAGTAAAGAAACAACTGAGTATGAATCATATTTATGAACCAAGAAAATTCATATATGTAGGCTTTCTTGCAAATAGTGTTCTGGGGTGATTTATATATATATATAATATATATATAATTTTTATATATATTTATAAATTTATATATTTATATATTTATATTTTATAAATTTATATTTATAAATATATATTTATATATTATTTATATAATATATATATAATTTTTTATATATATATATTATTCATCCGTATGTCTTCCTCAATTTCTTTAGGCACATAACTGGGACTTCATGTTACCCACAAAAAGCTTGCCTTTCAGTGGGTTCATTTCTTAAACAGCAACCATTTAGTCGCAAGTTACAGAAATCTACACTAGTTCCACATAAAGGGAACGGCTGTTGAAAACATATGCCAGGCAAAATGATTATGACCTAAGAGTAGAAAATTAGGGACCTCATTGGGACTTGTAAAGGCAGGAGATGTGGCTATTTGTCACCCTTCTTATCTTATTTTTAATATGGGGATCAGGATTAAGGGTGTATGTTATCCCAACTTAGTTTTTTCAGAATGTCTGTTTCATTCTCTGATTGTCTTAGCAGACTTGCGTTAAACTCTTCAGTGGTGCAGTTTAGAATCTCTGAGAGAGAATCCTGTCAGGCTTTTTTTTTTATTTTTATTTATTTATGATAGTCACAGAGAGAGAGAGAGAGAGAGAGGCAGAGACACAGGCAGAGGGAGAAGCAGGCTCCATGCACCGGGAGCCCGATGTGGGATTCGATCCCGGGTCTCCAGGATTGCGCCCTGGGCCAAAGGCAGGCGCCAAACCGCTGCGCCACCCAGGGATCCCCTCCTGTCAGGCTTAATGTGGGTCAAGCCTTCCTCCTTGTTCCATCACTCAGGACAATGAGATTTAATGACATAATACTTAGGGCAGTCTTTTCCAGGAGCTATGGATGAGACAAGTTCTTTAAGGTACAAATGTTGATTCAGAGATCTTCTTGGGATCAGTCCCAGATATTCCTCCTTAACTTTTCCAACCCTTCCAACCTACCTTCCATTCTCTTGTTCTTTGCTCCATGACAGCTAACAAATCTGATAAATGTATTCATGATGTAGGCCATCTAACAGGTAATTTCATTTGGCCAGTGTTCCCCCCTGGGAGCAATTCCAAAAACCAAAGGGATGAGTTTAATGCTAAATATTTTAGACAGTGGGAAAATATGTGGTAGTATGTAATGTTTTTCGGTTCTGACTTTGCTTTTTGTGTATATAATCCTTCTTCATGAAACCACTTATAATATAAGAGAATCTTTTACCACTGTTACTATAATATTACTACTGGCGTGCCATATGCCAAGTAGAAAACTCAATACCTAAATGGCATTATGTTATTTAATTTTCAGTTTCTCACTGAGGTTGAATAATGCTGTTGTCCCCATTTTACAGGTGAGATTGAGGCTTATGTCAGTTAATGAATTGCTCAAGATCACATGTCTAGTAAATAATGAATCATTATCCCATGTCAGACAGGACTCCCAGAACTTGTGCTTTTAAAAAAGAGGAACATGATGATTATTTAATGAATAAAATTAGAACGTAAGTTTTCATTTCATATCTATATCCTTCATTGGACAAATATTATATTTACTTGCATTCTGTGAAGAATATATTTATGTACACATGTACATATGTGTGTGTGTGTGTGTGTGTGTGTGTGTGTGTGTGTCAGGTTAGTAATACTTGAAAAGAAAGAATGAAACCTTGACCAAAATTGTGGTTTTTGTTCTTTCAGGTTTATTATCATTTTTTAACTGTTGTTACTGATGTGTAAGCTGGAGTTGCAAATAATGCCAGTAGCTATAAACAGAGCTTTACCTTCTTATCAGTGATTATCCTTAATGTAAGAAAAAGGGAAACAATGAGGTACACACTGAATTTTTGTAGTCAACTCACATACATAGAGCTGGTGACTGACTATAGTAAAATAAAACAAATGGTGATTTATTTATGATTCATTATTAACTTGAATATAGGTTTTTTGTCTATATCATAGGAAATACTTCCTTTCATTTGTCGTAATCATTCGTGGCATTTTATTTGGGGGGAATATATAAGAAAGCATATTAAAAAAAGATAAATTACATTTCTGGATATATTAACAATATAATACAGACATATTTGGTTCTTACCTTCTGACCATTATTGATACTAACTTAAAAGTAAAGGATGTTAAGTACTTAATATAGTGATGAATTATTAAGATACCCAGCAGGAGCTAGCATAATCTTAATAAGTGATAATGTATTTATCGCTAATCAGGAACATACAATATTTCTATTTTAATCAATTATACTTTATTTATATGTAAATTAGACCAGGCCTGTATAATGATACTTCTGAGTGGCCAATCTATATATATCTACATAAAATGATATTTTTAATTATAAAATATTATAAGGCAGTTATTTTGCTGAGAGGTAATCTACAATAGAAACTTGGTTAGAAGATACATATGCATAAACATGAAGATATGAATATATACAATTATTTTCAGTAATAATATTTTTTTTCTTAAAGGGAAACAGTATTGCTTAAGGAGAAAATATTCTCAGGCACAGAATTATTTTGCAATTAAATTTAATTTGTTGGCTTTAAGAAAAGATATAATACCATATTTAAGGAAAGAGTATTTTGTTTTTGTTATTGTTACTCATTTTACATTTTCAAATGTCTAGCAAAACCACCAGGAATTTCCTAGTTCATTGTTCACCTTTTCATTATTTTATAAGCTATTGTAATATATCTTCTTTAGAAATTCTCTTTTTTACTGAATCTGAATACCACAAAATATCACAAGCTCCTAGAGCCATTATACTAACAAAGAAAGGCTAGAGTGGTGAATTGACTTGTCAAAAGTCACATAGCTAGTGGGAGATAAATCAGAAAAGGAACTTGGCTTCCTGACTCCTCATCTGGGCAATTCTATCAAGCTGGAAATTCATACCAACCATATTTAATTTTCATTTCCTCCTAATTTAATTTTAGAATGGCAGTGGTTAAATGGTAGCTACTCATAAGCTTATTTATACTTGAAAAATGTATTTATTTGTATATGTTTTATTTTTATTCTAGGGATCTTTGACATACAATACCTCCACAGCATGTGTTCCAAAGAACTGCCTTAAAAGGTAAGTTTCCCACAAGGGAAGATTATCTTAATTTCACTTTACTTTTGGCTAGCATCCTTAGTTTTTATGGAAACATTGAGCCTTTTCCCTATAGAGTGATACATGAAATAATTTTAATGTTTTTCTGAAGGTTGAAATTAATGAAGATAGTAAAATCATGTAAAATTTTAAATTAACAATAGAAAATTAAGACCCTTCCCAGGCCTTGCTGGAAAAGATAGTTGTAGTAGCTTTCCTGTGTCTCAGATTAATTTTCTAACCCAAAACCTTCTGATTTTGGCATCATGGAAAGAGTATTAGGACTAAAAGTAAAGGTTATTGCACTTCTGTCAAATGGTTTTATAGGAAAGGACATTTAATCCGTCAAATGAATACAAATATTAAGTTACTAAGCCCTAAAAATATTCAGGTCTTAAAATTGAAGCCTTTTAGGGATACAAGCAGTGTAACTTATGATCTATGATAAATGCAAATTTTTCCTTCGTAAAATATTCAGATCCAAAAAAGGTAAAATATCTGTTTTTATTTCCTAAGCCTGCTGTAACACAGGACCATGAACTGGGAGAGTTAAAAGAGGAGAAATTTATTTTTGTTACAGTTCTGTAGTTTGGAAGTGTGAAATCGAAGTATAGGCAGGCTCATACTCCCTGAAGGCCACGAGGGAGGGATCCATCCTTGATTCTTCTAGTTTCTTATAATTGGCAACATTTTTGGTGTTCCTTGGCATGTAATGGCTGCACTCACATCCCTCTCTGTCTTCACATAGACTTCTCCCCTGTGTGCCTGTGTTCAAATTTGTGTTTGTGGTAAGGACACCAGTCATTGGATTGAGGGCCCACTCTAATCCAGTGCAACCTTATCTCAACTTGCTGATGTCTGCAAGGACATTTTTCCAAATAAGGTTGTGTTCACAGGTTCTAGGGTTTAGGATTTAAACATATCTTTATAGACATAGTTCACCTATAATAGTATATATCCCCTAGAAGTGACATCAATGATGTTAAAATTATTATATTTAACTAGGAATTCATGGGGAGGGAAAACACTAACAGGTTTGGTGATGGAAGGGGTCTCATTCCCATGATGAATAAAATGAAATGCCAACTCATTTTAAAAGTTGTACTAATTAGTTGTGATGGACAACTTATCTCCCAAGGAGATAAAAATGAAAAACATAGTCATTCAGAACAGAGATTAATGACATTGGGTAAATATATTAGCACGTGATTTTTGACTCTGAGGGGAAGATTATTTTTAACAACCTTAATTGTAAAAAAAATTAGAAAAAATTATTTTCCTTGATTCCTTAGATGTTTTTCCAAAGCCAAGAATCTAGTAAGGTATTTTTTTTTTTAATCAATTTGCTATGGCTCTATAACAAACCACTCCCAGATTCAGTGGCTAAAAACAGTAACTGTTACTTCTTATGAATCTATTAGGTAAGCTATTTGGGTCATCTGTTGTGGAACCAGTTTTGACAGCGTGTGTTAGTGTTATGGAGTCTGATTGTAGATAAATTTAGAGGAGCCTCTGCTCTGAATAGTCTCTAATCCTAGAAGGAGCCAGGCTTTTTCTCATGGTGATGACTATTGTACTGTATTGTATTAAGTGTTATCAAACTTGCTATTAGTTTCTATTTAAATTTCCTCGGACTTGTCTACCTACAGTCCATCCCAGACAAAGTAGCTGAAGTGATCCTCTTAAATCATTTCCTAAATCTTATCAGATTATCATAACCACCTATACATCTTTCAATGTTCCTTGTTTTCCTTGAATCAACTCCAGCTATTTGACATGGCTTTAGAAGGTTCTTATTATTTGGCCATTGCTTACCCCTCTTCCTTCATTTCTCACCAACCCCCTTTCCTGAATAGGTTGAATTTTAAAAAATTGTTTTAATATGACATTTTTCTCTTGCTTTTCTTCATTCTTTTCCTGCTTTCAGAAATATTTTGTTCTTCTCACCCTGCACCCTTCTCCCATCTTTCATCAACTCTTTTTATTGCTAACTAAAAACTTACTGTTTGAGGAAGGCTTCTGTGTTTTTTCTTCTCTAGATTTAGGCTTTCCTTCAGTGCCAATAGCAACATGAACAACATGAATATCACATTGTACGATAATTGCTTGTTTGATTAGCTAGCTTTCCTATTTTGGACCCTACTCAGCCACTGATAATATCTTTTTTCTACATCATGGCATTCAATCCTCAGTAATTATCTATGGAAAGAATGGAGTATATAATGACATCTTTTGTGTTCCAATTCTGCTGTCTTTAAAAGTTTAAGATATTGACATCATATTCAATGGCAAAAAGCTGAGAGCTTTACCCTTAAGATTAGAATCAAGAATGCAAACTCTTGCTACTGAACTTCAGCATAGTATTTAAAATTCTAGCCAGAACAATTAGACAAGAAAAATAAATGAAAGGCATTTAATTGGAAAAGAAGACATAAAACTATCACTATTTACAGATGCCGTGATTTTATATGTAGAAAACCATAAAGAGTCCACCAGGGCAGCCCAGGTGGCTCAGCGGTTTAGCACCACCTTCCGCCCAGGGCATGATCCTGGAGACCTGGGATCAAGTCCCACATCGGGCTCCCCTGCATGGAGCCTGCTTCTCCCTCTGCCAGTGTCTTTGCTTCTCTCTCTCTCTCTCTGTGTCTCTCATGAATAAGTAAATTAAATCTTAAAAAAAAAAAAAAAGAGTCCACCAAGACACTGAGAATAAATGGATTCAGTAAAGTTGCAAGGCACAAAAACAATATACAAAAGTATGTTGCATCTTTATACACTAACAATGAACTATCATAGAGAAGTTAAAAAAATAGTCACCTTTGCAGTTGCATCAAAACGAATAAAATACCAAAAAAAAAAAGAAAAGAAAAAAGAATAAAATACTTAGGAATATATTTAATCACAGAAATGAAAGACTTATACACTGAAAACAGGAATAATTAATGTTGTTAAATGTCTATACCTCCCAGAGCAATATACATATTTAATACAATTCTTATCAAAATTCTAATGGCATTTTTTTCAGAAATAGAACAACAAAAAAATAAAGTTTGTATGGGACCACAGAAGATCCTGACTAGTCAAAGCTATCCTGAGAAGAAAGGAACGTAGCTGGAGGAATCACTTTCCCTGATTTCAGACTATACTATAAAACTACAGTAATCAAAATACTATGATGCCAATAAAAGCAGACAAATATATCAGTGGAACAAAATAAAGGGCCCAGAAATAAGCCTCCATGCATGTATGGTCAATTTATGACAAAGGAGACAAGAAAGGACAGTCTCTTTAGTAAATAGTATTGGGAAGATTAAGCAACCACATACCAAAGAATGAAGTTAAAACACTATGCTACATTAAATACAAAACTTAATTTAAGATGGATTAAAGACTTGAATATAAGACCAGAAACTATGGAACTACTAGAATAAAACATAGATAGTAAGATCCTTCACTTTGTTCTTAGCAGCATCGTTTTGGAAATTACTCCCGAAGCAATAGTAACAAAAACAAAATAAACTACTGGGGCTACATCAAACTAAAAGGTTTCAGCCAGCAGAAGAAACAACAAATAAAATGAAAAGGTAACTTACATTTAGAAATCATACATCAGATAAGGGTTAATATCTAAAACATATAAAGATTCTACATAATATAATGTAAAAAGAATAACCCAGATAAAATCTGGGCCGAGGATCTGAATAGACATTTTTCCCAGGAGGGCATGCAGATGGCCAACAGGCACCTGAAAAGGTATTCAACATCACTTATTACCATGGAAATGCAAATCAAAATGAAAATGAGATATCACTTCAGACTTGTCAGAAGGGCTAAAATCAAAAAGACAATAAAAAGCATTGGCAAGGATGTGGAGTAAGGGGAACCCTCATGCACTGTTGATGGGAGTGTAAATTGGCAGCCCCTGTGAAAGACAGTATGGAAATTTCTCAAAAATGAAAAAACTATATGATCCAGCAATTTCACTTCTGGGTATTTATCAAAAAAACAAAAACAAAAACAAAAACAAAAGATACTAATTTGAAAATTAGTTGATTGCAACATTATTTACAATAGTCAAGATCGGCTAAATAGCCATTAATGGATGAATGGATAAAGATGTGTGGCATGTATGTGTACATATATACATACACACACAATTGTAATTAAATGCAGCTATAAAAAAGAATGAAATCTTGCCATTCGTGGCATCATGTATCACCTAGAAGGTATTATGCTCAGTGAAATAAGTCAATAAAAGAAAGACAAATACTGCATGATTTCACTTAGAGCAGGAATCCAAAAAACAAAACAAATGAACAATCAAACCCAAACCAAACTCATACATATAGAGAATAGATTGGTAGTTGCCAGAAGGGAGGGGGACTTGAGGGAAGGCCAACTAAGTAAAGAAGATCAAGATGTCCAAGCTTCCAATTCCAGAGGCGTCTGGGTGGCTCAGTTGGTTGACCATATGACTCTTGGTTTGGTTCAGGTCCTGGTCTTGGGGTCATGATCTCAGGGTCTTGAGAATCAGGCCTTGAGTCCAGCCCTGCCTCTGACTCCACACTTAGCAGGGAGTCTGCTGGAGATTCTCTCTCCACCCTCCTCTACACCCACCCCCCCACCACTCACTCATGTGCATGCTTCCTCTTTCTCTAAAATTAAATGGATAAATCTTAAACAACAAACAAAAAATAAGCTTCCAGTTATAAAAATAAGTCATGGGGATATAATATACAGCACGGTGACAATAGTCAATAATATTGAGTTGTAAATTTGAATAAGAAAATAAATCTAAAAGTTCTCATCACAAACAAAATGTAACTTTGATGACAGATGTTAAATAGACTTAATGTGAACATTTTACAATGTATACAAATGTTGAATCATTACCTTGTACACCCAAAACTAATAAAAATGTATCTCAATTATACTTCAATAAAGTTGTTGGACATTTCCAGAATCAAGATGGAAAGGCAGGAGAAGATCAGCTTCTTTCAAATTGTAATGATGTCCTTTTGGTTGTCCTTAAGGATGGCCTTGGCACCACCTCTAGGTACTATAGCCTTTTGTCTTTCACCACAGGTTGTGAAGGTGGTAGCTTATGGATTAAAACAGCCTCAAAACACAGTTATTTTAGTTCATGTATTTCTTCATCTTTTTTTTCCTTTTAATTCCAAACAGATAAATTTTAAATTGTTGCCAACATTTGAAAATTCAATTTTAGATATAATGATGATTTCCAGATTCTCTTACAGAAGAAATCAGAGTATCTTCCTACTCCAGGCTTGTACTCCTTGATGGCAGAAGGGCTTTCCTGGGCAGCAGCTGCCTTCTTCTTCCTTCTCTAGTTTACCATGCCACTTCATTTGCTACCTATTTGGCCCTGACATGCCCTTGAGTTCAGTATCCTCAGCTGCACAAAGACTTCTGGATTGATGGAATGTGGAAGCTTAGCTCAGCTTTTGAAAGTCTGTCTCTGGTGAACCAAAGATCCTAGGTCCAGCGGCTGAATGGGCCATTTAGTTGTTCCTGTCATATATCTATCAACAAAGTGAAAATAATTTTGGCTTTGTGCTCAGAACCCTGTGCTTTAAATTCTTACTTTAATGTTGGAGCAGGTAAACTAGACTTCTCTGAGACTCCTTTTTCCGGTCAGCAAAATGGAAACTGTAATATTCTTCAAGGACTTACAGCATGTAAATTGGTTTTGTTAACACCACAACAGTCTAATGAACACACAGACAATGGAAGAAAATAATTACATTCTTTTTCTCTAGATTGGCATAAGTAATTTTCATCTTTTGTGAGATATTAGTCAATTAAAAATAAATTAGGAAAATTAAGTACTGGTACATGCTACAACATGGAAAGATTGTGAAAATATTATAAGAAGCCAGACACAAAAGTCCACATATGGTTTCATTTATATGAAATGTCCAGAATAGGCAAAACTATAGAGATAGAAAGTGTAATAGTTGTTTCCAGGGACTAAGGACAGAGAAGAACATGGGGGTACTGCTAATGAACATAGGGTTACTTTTTTGAAATGATATATTATCAAATTAAATAGTGGTGATAGCTGCACAACCTTGTGAATATACTAAAAACCACTGAATTGTACAGTGAATGGTGAATTTTATACATGACATATATCTCAATATATAGTAATAGATTATGAAATGCATTTTTCCTAAAAAGATAGAATTTCTCCCTCAGATACAGTTACTAAGCAGACTTCAGATACAATATAAGCAGACTCCTTAGGTTGTCATTCAAATCAATATGTACCATCTTTCTAAAAGTCCTGACACATCCTCCAAGGCCAAAGACGAAGTCAGGTTTCTAAATCTAAAGATTCATGGTTTAATACAAAGGTTATGAGTGATGGAGGCAAACAGAATTGGATAAACATTTAAAATTTTTCAATTTTTATCTCTGTAAGCCTCAGATTCCTCAAACTACAAAGTAAGGGCACTAATAGTCATTTTGTTGGGCAATTGCAAGAGTCACGAAGAACAAATGTCGAGTACTGATCATAGTGTCAGTTATAAAACAGGCCCTCTATAATTTATAATTTTTAAATGAATGTAACTTGGCTATAAATTTTAGGCTACAACATTATATTATTGGCAGCCCAGCTGTCCCAAGGTTGGTTTTTCTTGTGCTAGTGCCTTGACCAGAAAGAGAAGAATGGTTAGAATATCTGCTAGGACTTAATGAATTTAATCAGCCCTCAGGGACTTTTGATAAGCAGGGAAATATTTAGCAGAGAAACATGATTTTTATTCCTGCTATATTTCTCTTGATAGTCGACAAAGCCTTCCCTAGCAGAGGTAACATTACCTGCGCTGAGAGAAATGTATTAACATACCATGAGGGTAATGTTAGAATGAAAAGAACACATCCCTATGGCCTTACATTAAAATGTTTCTATGTGTGTATGGTTCTGAATACAATTTAAATTGCTACCAAGAAAATAAATCACTGCTTGAAAATGTAAAATTCGATTGCCTTTCAATTTCTATTATTTATGATTTTTTTCCTTTCGAACATAGAGTGTTCTTTTTTTAACTTTGGCTTTCTCTTTGGAAATTGAAATTAAAATCATAGTCTAGGAATATAGAAGATGATTGAGTTATTCAGTGTAGCATATTATAGATTATAACACTAAGCAGGAACTTCTCATTTTTTTTTAAAAGATTTTTAAAAATTTATTTGAGAAAGAAACAGAGAGCACGAGCTGGGGAAAAGGCAGAGGAAGGAGTAGAAGCAGACTCCTTGCTGAGCAGGGGGCTGATCCAGGACCCTGGGATCATGGCCTGGCCAAACGCAGATGCTTAACTGACTGAGCCATCCAGGTACCCCAGAAACTTTTTACTATGAAAAATGTGGCTGTATGAATTGCTCCATTTGATACAATTGCTGTTGTATCCTTTTCTTTATGGATAACAGGAAGGGTTATGCTATGGGGAATGATCAAAATAACAGGAGAATTTGGGGCCATTTGTTTTTTTTTCAACAAGGATATATATAGGGACCTAATTATATGTCAGAAACTATATTAAGTTCTGATGATATGGTGGCAAATAAAATATATGTGTACCTTCAGCTTTTGAGTTTGATAGGTCATAGGTATGGCAGATGCTAAACAAGTAATGAAAAATACTGACTGTGTTAGGTGTTGTGAGGAAAATGAAGAGAATGCAATGATAAATAGGTTATTGAATAAATGAAAGGATGTTCATGAAAGAAATTGAAGATGCTGACACAAATGGAAAGATATTCCATGCTCATAGGTGGAAAAATTGATATTGTTAAAATGCCTACATTATCCAAAGCAGTCTACAGATTTAATGCAACCCCTATCAAAATTCCTATAGCATTTTTCACAGAGCTAGAACAAACAACTGTAAAATTTGTATGGAACCACAAAAGACCCCAAATAGCCAAAGCAATCTTGAAAAATAAAAGCAAATCTGGAGGCATCACAATTTTGGACTTCAAGTTATATACAAAGCAGTAGTAATAAAAACAGTATGGTACTGACACAAAAATAGAAACATAGATCAATGGAACAGAATAGAAAACCTGGAAATAAACCCGCATTTATATGCTCAATTGATCTTCGACAAAGCAGGAAAGAATAGCCACTGGGAAAAAAGTAGTGTCTTCAACAAATGATGTTGGGAAAACTGTCAACTACATTCAAAAGAATGAAACTGGACCATTTTCAGACATTGTTCACAAAAACTCAAAATGTATTAAAGGCCTAAATGTGAGACCTGAAGCCATAAAACTCCTAGAAGAAAACACAGGCAGTAATTTCTTTGACATTTAGCAGCATTGCTCTCCATATGTCTCCTCAGATGAGGGAAACAAAAACAAAAATAAACTATTACTATTACACCAAATAAAAAAGCTTTTGCACAGTGAAGGAAACCATCAACCTAACCAAAAGACAACCTACTTAATGGGAGAAGATATGTACAATTGTTATACCTGATAAGGAGTTAATTTCCAAAATATACAAAGTATTCATGCAACTCAACACTAAAACAACAAATAATACAATTGAAAATGAGCAGAGGATACAAATAGACATTTTTCCCTCTGGAATAAAAAGGGCATACAGCTGGCCAACAGGCACATGAAAAAGATACTCTGTATCACTAATCATGAGACAAGTGCAAATCAAAATCATAAGATATCACCTGGCACGTGTCAGAATGGTTAGAATAAAAAATACAAGAAATAACAAGTGTTGGTGAGGATATGAAGAAAAAGGAAACTTCATACACCATTGGTAATAATGTGAAGTCCTGCAGCCACTACAAAAAAGAGTATGAGGTTTCCTCAAAACATTAAAAATAGAAATAACATAGGATCTAGTTATTCCACTGCTGAGTATTTACCAAAAGAAAACAAAAACACTAATTTGAATATATATATGCACCCCCCCGCTTATAGCAGCATTATTTACAGTAGCCAAGATATGGAAGCACCCCAATTATACATCAATAGATAAAGAAGATGTACACACACACACACACACACACACACTCACACACACGTGCTGGCGTATTACTCAGCCAGAGAAAAGAATGGTGTCTTGACATTTACAACATCAAGAGTGGACTTAGAGGGTATACTAAGTGAAATAAGTCTGAGAAAGACATATACCATATAATTTATCTTGTATGTGCTATCTATAACAAAACAAGTGAAGAAAGAAGTAAGGTAGAATCAAACCAATAAATTCAGAGAATAAACTAATGGTTGCCAGAAGGGAAACCAGTAGAGGAGATGGACAAATGATTGTGGGGTACTGGGAGACATGGGCTTCTAGTAATGGGCTGAATAAGCCCCTCTATAAAAGGTGCAGCATTGGGAATATAGTCAATGGTATTGTAATAACGTTGTATGGCTACGGCTACGGAGGGTAGCTACATTTGTGGTGAGCATAAGGTAATGTAGAGGCTTGTCCAATCACTATTTTGTACTCCTGAAACTAATGTAACATTGTGTGCCAACTGCACTTCAATAAAAATAAATACAGTGAGACAAAAACATGCACAGATTATAGTTCTGCATCACTACTAATATTTCGTGTGAACATGGGGAAGCTAATTTGATGATTGAATATCAGATTTTTCTGTTTTCATTTTTGGGTTTTTGTTTTGCTTTGTTTGGTGAGTTGACTTTGTGATCATTATGTACTTTTCTCTTTTCCTGTTGTTCTCAGTAATACCTTTGGGTATAATATTTATTTTATATGATTTTAACATTACCATACCTCCTATAGCTGCTTTATTTAAATTACCATTTGCCTAGGAATTCTCTTCTACTTTGTTTTTTAACCTTTACGTGTCATTTTAGGTGTGTCTCCTGTTAATAATGTACAGCTGTATTTTTCTGTTTGATTTTTTTTTCTACTTTTATCAAGGGAGTTGAATTTTTGTATTTATTTTTAATATCAAAGTATTTTAATATTTTTCTACCATTTTATATTTCTACCATTTCTTTTTGTTTTTGCCTATTTCTTCTTTCTCGCCTTTTTATGGACTGTTTTTCATAATTCCACTATTCCTTCCTATTTTTTTTATTTTTCTCTCTATTTCTGTTTTTTTTTCTTTTTTCTTTTTTTAAGGATAATTATTTACATTTTTTAAATTTAAGTTCAATTTCCCAACATATAGAAAACACTCACTGCTCATCCCAAAAAGTGCCCTCCTCAGTGCCCATCACTCAGTTATCCCATCCCACCACCCTCCTCTCTTTCCACAACCCTTTGTTTCCCAGAGTAAGGAGTCTCTCATGGTTTGTCTCCCTCTCTAATTTTTCCCACTCAGTTCCCCTCCTTTCCCCTATAATTCCTTTCACTATTTCTTATATTCCATGTATGAGTGAAACCATATGATGATTGTCCTTCTTCAATGGACTTATTTCACTCAGCATAATATACTCTGGTTCCAACCATGTCAGAGTAAACGGTGGGTATTCGTCTCTTCTGATGGCTCAGTAATATTCCATTGTGTGTATGAAAAAAAATATATATATATACACCACATCTTATTTATCCATTCATCTGTCAAAGTACATTATGGCTCCTTATGCAGTTTGTCTGTTGAGGACATTGCTGCTATTCATGTTGGAGTGCATATGTCCTGGTGTTTCACTACATCTGTATCTTTGGGGTAAATCCCCAGCAGTGCAATTGCTGGGTTGTAGGGCAGTTATCTTTTTAACTCTTTGAGGAACCTCCACACAGTTTTCCAGAGTGGCTGTACCAGGTCGCATTCCCTCCAACAGTGCAAGAGGGTTCCCCTTTCTCCACATCCTCTCCAACATTTGTTATTTCCTGTCTTGTTAATTTTCACTGTTCTCACTGGTGAGAGATGGTAACTCTCATTGTGGTTTTGATTTGTACATCCCTGATGACAAGTGATGCGGAGCATTTTCTCATGTGCTTATTGGCCATGAGTGTGTCTTTGAGAAGTTTCTGTTTATGTCTTCTGCCTATTTCATGATTAGATTTTTTTGTTTCTGGGGTGCTGAGTTTGATAAGTTCTTTATAGATCTTGGATACTAGACCTTTATTTGATATGTCATTTGCAAATATCTTCTCCCATTCTGTAGGTTATCTTTCAGTTTTGTTGACTGTTTATTTTGCTGTGAAGAAGCTTTTTATCTTGATTAAGTCCCAGTAGTTCATTTTTGCTTTTGTTTCCCTTGCCTTCATAGATGTATCTTGCAAGAAGTTACTGTGGCCAAGATCAAAAAGCTTGTTGCCTGTGTTCTTTTCTAGAGATTTTGATGTATTCTTGTTTCACGTTTAGATCATTCAACCATTTTGAGTTTATATTTGTGTATGGTGTAAGAGAATGGTCTAGTTTCATTCTTCTGCACATGGCTGTCCAATTTTCCCAATACCATTTGTTAAAAAGACTGTCTTTTTTCCAGTGGACAGTCTTTTCCTACTTTATTGAATATTAGCTGTCCAGAGTTGAGGCCCCCCAATCTGGATTTTCTATTCTGTTCCATTGATCTTTGTGTCTGTTTTTGTGCCAGTACCATACTGTCTTGATAATCACAGCTTTGTAATACAGCTTAAGTCTGGCATTGTGATGCCCCCCACTTAGGTTTTCTTTTTCAAAATTCCTCCAGTTATTTGGGGTCTTTTCTGATTCCATACAAATCTTAAGATTATTTGTCCAACTCTGTAAAGAAAGTCCATGATATTTTGATAGGGATTGCATTGAACATGTAAATTGCCCTGGGTAGCATAGAAATTTTGCTACCAAAATGCCATTGATTTCTGGGCACTGATTTTGTATCCTACCACATTGCTGAATTGTATGAGTTCTAGCAATCTTGGGGTGGAGTCTTTGGGTTTTCTGTATACAGTATCATGTCATCTGTGAAGAGGGAGAGTTTGACTTCTTTGCCAGTTTGAATGCCTTTTATTTCTTTTTGTTGTCTGATTGCTGAGGCTAGGACATCAGAATAGAATAATAGTGTAGAATAATAGTGTTGAGAGTAGACATCCCTGTCATGTTCATGATTTTAGGGGAAAGGCTCTCAGTTTTCCCCATTGAGAATGATATTTGCTGTGGGCTTTTCATAGATGGCTTTTAAGATGCTGAGGAATGTTCCCTCTCTCCCTACATTCTGAAGTATTTTGATCAGGATTGGATGCTGTATTTTGTCAGATGCTTTCTCTGCATCTATTGAGAGGATCATGATTCTTGTTTTTTCTCTTGTTGATGTGATCTTTCATGTTGATTGTTTCAAGATTGTTGAACCAGCCTTGCATCCCAGGGATAAATCCCACTTGGTCATGGTGAATAATCTTAATGTAGTGTTAGATCCTATTGGCTAGTATCTTGTTGAGAATTTTTGCATCTGTGTTCATCAGGGATATTGGTCTGTAATTCTCTCCTTTTTTGGTAGGGTCTTTGTCAGGTTTTGGAATCAGGGTAATGCTGGCTTTTTTTTTTTTTTTAAGATTTTACTTACTGATGCATGAGAGATACAGAGATAGACAGGCAGAGACACAGGCAGAGGGAGAAGCAGGCTCCCTGCAGGGAGAGCCTCACGTGGGACTCAATCCAGAGACTCCAGGATCAGGCCTTGGGCTGCAGGCAGCGCTAAACCGCTGAGCCACCCGGGCTGCCCAATGCTGGCTTCATAAAAGGAGTTTGGAAGTATTCTGTCCCTTTCTATCCTTCGGAACAGCTTTAGTAAAATAGGTATTATTTCTTCTTCAAACATTTGGTAGAATTCCCCTGGGACAGCCGTCTGTCCCTGGACTTTTATGTCTTGGGAGGTTTTTGATGACTGTTTCAACTTCCAATAATCCACTGATTATTGGCCTGTTCAGGTTTTCTATTTCTTCCTGTTCCAGTTTTGGTAATGTGTGGTTTTCCAGAAATGCATCCATTTCTTCTAGATTGCCTAATTTGGTGGCATATACCTGTTCATAATAATGTTTTTTAAATCATTCATATTTCCATATTTCATTCATATTCGTTGTGATCTCTCCTCTTTCATTTATCATTTTGTTAATTTGAGTCTTTTCTCTTTTTCTTCTTAATAAAGCTCGCTAGGGGCTTATCTATCTTATTAATTCTTTCAAAGAACCAGCTCCTGGATTTGTTGATTTGTTTTACAGTTATTTTGTTCTCTGTTCCATTGAATTCTGCTGTAATCTTTATTATCTCTCTTCTTCTGCTTGGTATAAGCTTTATTTGCTGTTCTTTCTCCAATTCCTTTAGGTGGGAGGTTAGCTTGTGTATTTGAGTTTTTTCCAGTTTTCTGTGGGAGGCTTGTATTGCAATGTATTTCCCTCTTAGGACCACTTTTGATGTATCCCAAAGATTTTGACCAGTTTTTTTTTTTCATTAGTTTCCATGAATTTTTAAAAATTCTTCTCTAATTTCCTGGTTGACCCATTCATCATTTAGTAGGATGCTCTTTAACCTTCATGTGTTTGAGTTTCCTCCAGAAACTTCTGGTTGAGTTCTAGTTTCAAAGCATTGTGGTCTGAAAATATGCAGAGGATGATAGCAGTCTTTTGGTAATGGTTGAAACCTGATTTGTGACTCAGTGTGTGGTCTATTCTGGAGAAAGTTCCATGTGCACTTAAGAAGAATGTGTATTCAGTTGCGTTTGGATGGAATATTCTGTATGTGTCTGTGAAATCCATCTGGTCCAGTGTATCATTCAAGGTCCTTGTTTCTTTGGTGATGGTATCCCTAGAAGATCTGTTATTTGCTGAAAGTGCCACCTTGAAGTCTCCTATTATTAGTGTATCATTATCTAAGTATCTCTTTACTTTTGTTTTTGATTGATATACTTGGTGGCTCCCGTATTAGGGCAATAAATATTCATGATTGTTAGGTCAATTATTTTTTAATAGACCCTTTAACTATGGTATAGTGTCTCTCTTCATCTCTTACTACAGTCTTTAGTATAAGCTCTAATTTATCTGATATGAGGATTGCTACCCCAAGCTTTCTTTTGAGGACCATTTGAATGGTAAACGGTTTCCCACCCCTTCATTTTCAGGCTGGAAGTCTGAAAATTTTAGGTCTAAAATTAGTCTCTTGTAGACAGCATATAAATGGGTCTTGCTTTCTTATCCAGTCTGATATGTGCGTCTTTTGATGCGGTCATTTAGCCCATTCATGTACAGAGTTACTATTGAAAGATATGAATTTAGTGTCATTGTGTTACCTATTCAGTCCCTATTTTTGTAGCTTACTCCGTCTTTCTTTTACAGGGTCCCCCTTAATATTTCTTGCAGAGCTGGTTTGGTGGTCACATATTCTTTCAGTTTCTGCCTATCCTGGAAACTCTTTATCTCTCCTATTCTGAGTGACAGCATTGCTGGATAAGGTATTTTTGGCTGCATGTTCTTCTCATTTAGTACCCTCTATATATCATGCCAGCCCTTTCTGGCCTTCCAGGTCTCTGTGGAAACATCTGCTGTTAATCTGATATTTTTCTCCATATAAGTTTAGAATCTCTTGTCTCGAGCTGCTTTAAGAATTTTCTCTTTTTGAAATTTGCAAGTTTCACTATTAAATGTCAAGGTGTTGAATGTTTTTTTATTGAGTTTTGGGGTGTCCTCTCTGTATTTTGGATCTGAATACCTTCTTCCTTTCCGAACTTAGGGAATTTCTCAACTATGATTGGTTCAAATATACTTTGTGGTCCTCTCTCAGCCTCTTCTGGAATCCCAATTAGATGTATATTCTTCCTTTTCAAGCTATCATTTATTTCCCTTAGCCTTTCCTCTGGGCTCTTAATTGTTTTTCTCTTTTTTCCTCAGCTTCCATCTTTTCCCTTAACTTGTATTCTATGTTACTAACCCTTTCTTCCACCTAATTAACCCTAGCAGTTAGAGCATCCAGTTTGGATTGCATCTCCAACTTGGTCATTGTGAAAATATCCTCTTATTACTTTTAATTCCAGCCTGATTAGATATCAATTGTGTAGTAACGAAGCTTCTAGAGTCCCTTATGCTTTTTTCCAGAGCCACCAGTAGCATTATAATTGTACTTCTGAATTGAATTTCTTAAATCCAAACTCTGTAATTTTGTGGCAGAGAGTATTGCTCTTGATTCTTTCTTTTGTGGGGAATTCTTCCTTCTAGTTATCTTTTCTAGTGCAGAGTGGATATATGAGTGAGCTGAGTCAGAAATATTAACCATGACCTAAGTAAAATATACCCTTGGTAATTTCAAAGAGATCAGAGACCAGAAAATAAAAGAAAAAGAAGAACAGAACAAAATAAAGGGACCACTAAAGTGAAAAATATTAAAACAAATTACTAAAAAATAAAAATACAACAACAAAGAAGAATAAAAAGAAAAGAGAAAAAAATGAGGGGAGGATGGTGGTGGTGAGGAAGTGGTAGTAGAGAGAGAATGTAGTCTCCCTGAGGGGTCTGAAAGAGTAATCCTTTGGTTCTGAGTGTATTTTGTTCTGTATGTTAGAAGATGCTCAATCCCAAATTTATATAAACCAGCAATACTTATATAAAGACCCATCATTGACCACAAAAACATAAACAAGATAAAAGAGGGGGGCAGAATGGGAAGGAAGAGAAAATAGAATCTCACAGAATGGACCAACATGATGTTCCACTTGGTTTTGGGTGTATTTAGGTCATGTGTTAGAAGGTACTAAATTCCACAATTGTAAAAAAAAACAAGACCAGAAAAACAAAAATCAAATACCCATATCTTTTATATCTACCAAGATTAAGTTGAAGACGTTGAAGGGAATCCAGAAGTGAAAAATATATCTAAGCCATAATTGTAGAAATATGAAATTCAAAAAGGAAAAAACTTAAAAACAAAAGGTTAGTAAAATATTGTAGTTAAGGTGGGAAAAGAGAAAAAATATTGGAAATTTTTAGTCTGGTATAAAAATGAGTTGTAATAATAATAATAATAATAAAAAAGGACCCTCTAGTTCTATATACTATTTTCTCTCAGTCCTGGAGCTTTCCAGTGCTGCTTGTTCAGTAAACTTGCTCTTTCCTTGTTCTTCCAGCAGTTCTTGTGGAGGAGGGTTCTGCTGCCCTGATTCTCAGGTGTCTGTGCCTGAGTGGAGATGCCCCACCCCTTCCCATGTGCTTGGCTCAATATGAGCTGTCTATTCTGTTTGGCCTTTGTTCCCTAGAGGCACTGACTGTGCAACGGTGCCCAGGTGCAAGGTGAAAGAAAGAGGAAAAAAACATGGTGCCAGCCAGATTTCCAGCTCTGGAGTCGAGCTCCTCGTGAGTAACTAACCACAGTCTCCCATTTTATACTCTTCTCATTTCTCCTGGGGGCAGGTGCGGGTACACTGATCTGCATAGCTTGCTGGGCACCCACTGGCAGAAAGTTCTTGTTTTCCTGTGCCCTCCCCTCTTCTGCCTCTCCCAGGGGGAACGGAAGATAGCCAGCTTTGTCCACTTTGGCACCCTCAGATCCAGGGCCCTGCACCCACCATCTAGGGGACCACCTCTCCTAAAGGGAACAAAGAACAGTCACCCCTGTCTCTTACCAGGCTGTAGTGAAAAAGCAGCTCTGGAGCCAACCCGTGTAACCTTTGGGCTTCTCCCAAATGCTCCAAGGGCTGTGGGGCTCCAGCCCTTTACTGAGATCTGACCGCAGCTTGCAGTGAGCTTTCCCCCACATGCCCCTCCTCTTTTTTTTTTTTTTAATTTTTATTTATTTATGATAGTTACACACAGAGAGAGAGAGAGAGGCAGAGACATAGGCAGAGGGAGAAGCAGGCTCCATGCACCGGGAGCCCGATGTGGGATTCGATCCCGGGTCTCCAGGATCGCGCCCTGGGCCAAAGGCAGGCACTAAGCCGCTGCGCCACCCAGGGATCCCTTTTTTTTTTTTTTTTTTTTTTAATTTTTATTTGCCCCTCCTCTTATAGTGACTCCAGGAATCTTGATGTTTCACTGATCCTCCTGCTAAGCACTGTTCTGTTAGGAAAACTGAGGCATGGATTTTTAAAGTTCCTGCTTCTCCAGTCCTGGGCTTTCATACCCCAGAGTCTTTAGCTGCTCCACTGTAGCCCTGCTAGTCATGGTTCTCCTCCCTCACTTTATTTCTTTTTTCTTTTGTTTGCCTTCCTACCTTGTTAGAAAAGAAGACTTTTCTCATTGTAACATTCCAGCTGTTCTCTCTTTATATCTCAGTTCGAATTTGTAGGTGTTCAGTGTCTTTTGAAAGTTATCTAGGTAAGTTTGTGGGGCCAGGTGAGTTGAGGACCCCTACTCTTCTGCTATCTTGTCCTAGTCTCTATTTCTGTTTCTCATAAGTTTCCTAGAATTTATAAAGTTATCAATGTTGAATTTAACATTATTAAAACCAAAATCGTTTAATTGTAATTGTACCACCCAAAGTTGCAAGTTATGGTTATATACATAAATTAGTATTTAATTCAACTTTATCTTCCAATTGTTAATAATTATTATTGTTATGTTTAATATAGTTACAACTTAACTTATGCATATTTTCCTACATATTGTATCAGTTTATTGTTTATCATTGCTTACAGCATCCCACTTCCTTTGAATTCAAGTTATTTTTAAGATATCCATGAAATAATTCTTTTAGCTAGTTCTCATAATGGTATATTCTATAATTTTATCTTGAAATATTATTCTTTATCATTAATTTTGAATAATGTTTAAGAAGCTTTGTAATTTGTAGTTGACAATTTTTTACTCTCAATACTTTGAAGATATTTTAATTGTTTTCAATTCTTCATTACTATAGATAATTTTCTGTTAGTCAAATTGATCTTTTGTGATCTGTTTTTTTTGTGTCTGCTTTTAAGACTTTGTGAGTGGAATTTTGCATTTTCATTACAATATGCCCAGTTATGCATTCATTTTTAGTTTTTCTTATGTAATACTCCACTTTCAATCTGAAGACATTTTTTTTAGTCTTGTAAAACTCTTATTTACCATTTATTTGAATGTTGACATGTTTATTTTGCACCATTTATGTATCCTATCCAGAATTCCTTTCATATTTCATATTTCTTTACATTTCCATTTTGTATTAAGGGGAAATTTTTTAGATTCCTCCTTCAATTTTTAAATTGTTTCTTCATCAGTGTCTACCCTGCCATTTAATTTTTTTAAAGCAATGAAGATAACTAGTTTATGCTGCATTAGCAAATGACCCCAAATCTCATGAGCTAAAACAACAGCAGTTTATTTTATTATGTTACATGACCAGTGCAAGTTAATAGGCAAAATCTGTTTGTTATATTTTTGATTGATGGAGTTGCCATTGATTAGTGAAGCAAAATAAGAAAACCTGGTGGATTATGAGAGGTTCTTCCCAGTATCTATATATCATTTTTACTCACATTTCATTGAAAAAAGAATTCACCTGGCTGTGAGTGACTATCAAGAGGGCCCTGGCTGTGAGTGACTATCAAGAGGGCAGGAAATATAATCTCAACATATGCCTAGACATAAAGAAGAGCCAGAATATTTGTGAAAGGCACTTAAGTTCAACCCTAAATGTTTGTTGGGTTTTTAAAACTTCAATTATTGTAATTTTTAAAATTTCTACAAGTTTCATTTGGTTCATCTTTCTGGTTTTGTTTTTAATCACAGCATTCTGTTGTTTTATTATGGGCTCAATTCCTTTTTATCTGTAATCATTTTAATGACTTCTGTATTCTATTCAAGTTCATAATTTGTATTATTAGTGCTCCTATGTCATATTCTTTTTAATGTGTAACCTGATTCTTTTTTGTGATAGTTTCTTTTTTTTTCTCTTTAATTTATAATTTTCTATTGTGAGTTTAAATCAAATCTTTTTATTGTGAGAATGCTGTGTACCCTATGTTGTGAAAGCATGCTCCAAGAAGTGGCTTTGTTTTTGCTTTTAGCAATTGGGAACTTTAAAAATCTATGCCTGAATTTAAAGAGTTCTAGACCATTTTTTGTGTTAAGGTGCTATATTTCATGGGTATTATACATTTAGATCATATATTCAAGCTTGACAAACACTTGTGATCTCAGTTTCTTATAGGAGATACATTGACTCCAGGAAGGATAACAAGATTTCTTACTTGTTTTTTAAGTCATTTTACATAGTTTTTTTATTTTGTGTTCATTGACCTGGGAGATCTGTATTTTATATAAGAATTTCAGATCTATCTCCCTGTGGCCCACTGTCTAATGTGGCATTAGTTCCCTGGTTTACTACTCCTTGAACCCAGAGCACTGAACCAGTGAAGGCTCTGAATTACCACCATAGTAACTGAAACTTAATGTTTATTTAGTCTTTGATTCCTCTTCTCTTTTATGATATCTTCAGAATTTCCTTTCATTTGTTTAAACTTGGCAGAATTTTTAAATACATTGTTTTGGTTATATTTTATTCATTTCTTATCTGTGTTTACAGGTGAGCATTGATCTATCTTAGTCAAGTCTACCATGTTATTAAAACTGGCAGTTTCTAGAACCAGGTTTCTACTCTGAAAGAAAAGGTGCTTAAATTACATTTTCCACAATGATCCTATGACCTAGTGACACATCTCTCTAAATGTGAACTAATGGGAAGAAAAAACAGATTGAATATCAGGTCTCCTGTCTTGTTTTCTACTTTAATATTAACCATATGTATGATATTACAGAAATCCATAAACTTTGTTGTTTTCCTATCTATAAAGTAAAAGGCTGGGATAAAGTCATTTATCAGTGACTTAGATAAATGGATTCTCTTCTCACTAAGCATGTTTAGAACAGATATGTTTTTAGGAAAGCCCCTACTTCATTCCCACTATTCTAATATTTATACGATTATTTCTAGCTAAACTATTTTTAACATATGTTACTGAAAAACTATGTCTTGACTCAATTTAGTTTGTGGGATTTTATAAGTAACCATGTTTAAAGGATCATCAATCCATAGATTAAATCTATGGATTGAATGAAATTAGTTTAGAATTATAAGGCTCTCAAAAGATAACTTTAATATAAAGCATCCATGGATTGCTGTAATGTACTTTTTCAAGACCTTCTAGAGTTAGCCTGGGTTATTTCTCTCATTATAGAAAGAAAGAAAATGGGGTACATTTTTATCTTGCCATGTTTAAACTAAGACATACAGTAGCTTGTCAAAATTGCAAAACAAAATCTTGAGGATATTTAGTACAGGATCCCCCTTTTAATTACACATGGAGTGAAGGTATGTAAACTTCAGAGATCATACAAAACACTCTTTGGAGTCTCCTCTTTGAAAGTGGTCCCAAAACCATATAGACTCCAGGTTTTGAGCATTATAAAGATGTGGTAATAGATATTAACCAAAGGCCAATTAGTTGCTGTCAGTTTCCTTTTAGCTACATAAATTTAAAAAAAAAAAATTTTTTTTAATTTTTTTAATTTATTTATGATAGTCACAGAGAGAGAGAGAGAGGCAGAGACACAGGCGGAGGGAGAAGCAGGCTCCATGCACCGGGAGCCTGATGTGGGATTCGATCCCGGGTCTTCAGGATTGCGCCCTGGGCCAAAGGCAGGCGCCAAACTGCTGCGCCACCCAGGGATCCCAGCCACATAAATTTTAAAGAAAAAATAAGAACGATCTATCTGAAGATTGTATAGAAAATTTACTAAAACCCAAGCTTGATTGGGCAGTTGGGTGGATCAGTCAGTTAAGCATCTGCCTTTGACTCAGGTCATGATCCCATCGTCCATGTTTAAAGAACCATGGTCCTGTGATCCAGCCCTGTGCAGGGCTCCCTACTTGGTGGAGAGTCTGCTTCTCTATCGGCCCCTCCCTTCTGCTCATGTGCTTTCCCTCTCTCTCTCTCTCTCTCTCTCTGAAATAAATAAATAAATTCTTAAATAAAATCCAGGCTTGCAAGGACTGATAGACTGTCTGCAAACTGTCAGCATAGCTCTGTTTTCACAAACACATGGACTGGGATAATATTACCCAGTGGAGACATTCAAATACAAAGTGGAATAAGATTTCAGATGTAGTGCTGATGGTCCAATATAAAGCACCCGAGTACATTGAAACAAATAACCAGAAACGAGCTAGAGAAATTTGAGAAGCTTAAACTTGGGGAACTGTGAAGAGAAATTGAAAGGAAACAACAGTTCATTTTATCTGCAAAGGATGAACTATCACACAACAAGAGGATGTTAACATATCTCTGGTGAGGCTGTTGGGGGCAGGGCATGGAAGAATTAGAGACATCTATGCTTTCCATTAAGATGTGTTTTGAAGTGAGACACTTGTCTCAAAGGTCAAGGACTGAATGTGCCTTAGAGCAGTGGTCATGGTTATTTTACCTTTTAATCCACCTTTGAAATAAAAGATTAGAGGTAAGATAAAAGCCAACTGGATCCTTGCTGGAAGAATGAAGCTTTTAAAGGAGAGCCATAATTACAGCTATCTTCAAAGTAGGTGGATGCCAAGTCTTAGGGAAGTGCAGGATTAACCTTGTTGATAATGAGAAAACCAAGGATTTGGAGAGCAGGTGGTTGGACACAGCTGCTGAATAATCCTCTTAACCTCATCTGTACTTCACAGGGAGAAAAATAGCAGGAAAATAAAAATCTTCACCAACTGGTTGATAGCAATCAAATAAAAGGAGCATCATAAGTATACAAGGGCAAATTTGTCCTAATGCTAATAATTTTGAACAAAAGAAGTAGTTGCTTTAGAGAGGTAGGTACTATTATAAAATAAAGACATAATAAGTATGCCTAAAGGATAAAATAGAATAGGATTTTGTGGGTGGTGATTTCTTCAAGGCACTTTTAAAGCTATTATTCACTAAAGGCATAAAGCCCTCTTAATATTTCATCATTGATTTTTTTTCATAAAATAACTAGAAATGAATAACTTTCAGTCAATATTTAATTAGTAGTTATATATTGATTTAATCAGAAACCATATGTCTCTTCAAAAAAAAAAAAAACTGTATGTGTCACTCTCCAACAAAAATATAAGCAAGGCAAATGTAACAGAGAAAAATGGGAAGCAAACCAGGCAAATTGCACCAGACTTTATGGAAGAGAAAGAAAACCTTAATCCATTAAGCCATTGACATTCCTTGAATATTGTACGAGAGCCTAACTAGTCCTGATTAATATCTTCTTTCCCCCAAAGCATGATGTAGCCTGAAAAGAAATGGCCTAACATACTTGCATTTCTGTGCAATATAATGATTCTATGTCTTTATTGTTACTCTGTTTTTAAAAGGTCCTATGTTGAGTTTACCTCAAATGTGTTGACTGCTGAAGCTCAAGTTCTCTTTATTACATAGAGAACCATAGAGTATAACTCCTACCATAAATGTGAGATCATTTAGTGATCCTACTGGAAGAGTAAACTCATAGAACACAATGAGTGGAAATCACCCTAGGTAACATCCAGGTCAGGTCTCTCATTTTATGGTTGAGGAAATTTAGGCTCAGAAATGCCCAGAAGCAAGCACATGCTCACACAAAACAGAATTCTTGATGTTCATAGTTTTGTTTTTTTTCCCCCACAATGTTGGAAAGTCTTCCTCTTGTGGATGGTGAGAATTTACTTTCTCAAGGATTTTTTTTCCCTCCCTCAAGGACAGAAGGAAGATGATCTTCCCTTAACCAAATGACATTGAGTTTTATTCAGCAGAAATGGGAGAGTTTTCATGCGTAGCAGCTTACATATTTTGAGTACCTTATGGTATGCCAGGCAGTTCTTAATACTTACAAACACATATTTGTCTTTGATACTTTCAATCTTACCTATAGGTGTGTTCTAACATTTTATTTATTTGATTAAAAAAATCAAGGTTCAGGGTGATTAAGTTTCCCAGTATCTCTCCGTATATCTTTGGTAGAGTTGGGATTCAGTCTCAGTTCCATCTTGATTCTGGGGCCAGGATTCAAAATCACTGTTCATATTCTTATAGGTGGGCAGAAACTGAATGTTGTTAAACCCTAAGTGCCAGTTAAGGGATTATGCACATAGGGTTCAAGAAATGCCCCCACGAGGGTGATGTAGGAGCAGCTAGTTGCACCCCAAACTCTTATCTTTTACAAGGTGGTAAAGGTACTAATGGGGATTTTGTGTATGAAAATCAGATGTTAGCAGGAGACAGTTGTGCTGAGCTGCTTTCGGCTGGCGCTGCAGAAAAATCACACTTGGCTGTAAAGAAGCTGTTGATTGCTTACACAGGTTTCTGTGGCATGCCAGCTCTTCTTGCCAGCCTGCTCTTCCTTATCAAAGAGCCAGTAGTTCCAAGTGAGGTGAGAATCCCACTTGACAAGCAGACATAAGCCATTTGGGGAAAATACAAATTAAAAGGCTCCAAGATAGAAATAGAAGCATTAGCAGCAGGAAGTATCTTGGGGATACATTGTGTCAGATTACATAGGGGAGTTGGGAGAATAAGTGAGTCACAGCCTCCCAGTAGATAAACCCTGCTGTGTCAGTAGTTGGGCAGCCTTAGAAGCTATATTTGCTATTTAAAGGTGCCAGCACTGCTCAGAATGCCCCCAAGCTAGCATCTGCTTAGTAACATCATTGAATTATGCACAGTTTGCCTGTTTTTCAAATAGCTTTAGTATTTGTCCTAACTTCTGACCTGTGAGTCAAAGCATTGTGATGGAAATTTAAGCATGTTTAAGGGTAGGAATACAGAAGTATAGAATTATAAATGTTTTACCTTAGTATCACCCATTGATTCAGTCAATGAGGTAAAAGTAAAATGTTGATTTCAAAGAGTTTAGTCTTTAAAAATAGCATAAGTATGGTATCATGAGGCATATTTGATCAGTGTCTTGGCCAAGAAATCTCAGTTGTGATATGCAGAAACTAGACCAAACAAAAGTGTACTGGATGAATGCAGGGAATCTCACAGTACCTCTAATTAGGATGTACAGCTGTGCTGACATCAGGATTGATAGGTCAGGTGGCAACTTTCTGTGTTTCTGGGACCAGGAGGTTACTCTGTGTATGTGTTATCCCCCTACCCTCCTCTCTCTCTCTCTCTCTCTCTCTCTCTCTCTCTCTGTCATGCTGTTTTCTTGTCTCTTTGCAGATACTTCTTTCTGTGTCAGTATGTAGTCAGGTAAAATTGGTCATCCTAGCTCTGAAGGAATATTACCCACTGGCTCACTTATTTAGATCTAGTTTAATCGCTGTCTCCTAATCAAAAATTCCACAAAAAGACATCCCCCGGTTCAGTCACTTTGTCATGCAAGGAGACATCAGCACTTCTTTTTAGGCTGGTCTGTGGGAATTGTATACTTCTGAGAGAAAGGACCCTAGGCTTCCTAGAGTCCACTCAAAGCTTCTTTTATTCAGCAAATTGTTGGGAATGCTCCATTCTGACCTAGCTTAAATTATAGTAAGAACAGGGTTATCCCTGATTAATGTATGATATCAACAGATAACACCAAAGAAGCCACTTCCTCCTTGCTTTCTGGAACTACCCTCAGTGATTGCCAGGGTGCTTTTTACCTTGTTTCATTAACTATTTCTTGACTGTTAATCCTGAATCAAAGAAAATTTAACATGGCTTAGGTTTTCTATTTCTTATTAATTATACTATTTCTGCTATTGGAGAGAGGAGGGGATAAGGTGGTTTACCAGCTCTGGCCAAAATGTTGTTATAAGGCAAAGTGTTTCACAGTTAACAAAAAAATAGAGAAAGATGTAGATGCTGCACTTTGGCTGTGGTTTTGTATATGTATGTGTGTGATATATAGCTCTTAACTAAATCAGTGGAATAATTTTTTACAAGAGATATTTAAATACAGTTGAAGACTTGGCATATTTTTACTGGAAATTCCAACACTGTCAACATAATCAAATTTATGCATACTATATGGCATGATGTCTATTTATTATTGCAACTTGTTATCTAGACAAATATTTTTCAAACTTGAATGTGCCCATAGATCACTTAGGAGTCATGTTAAAAATGCAACTTGTGCTCCAGTAAGCCTGGATAGGGCCTGAGAATTTTCTTTTCTTTTCTTTTCTTTTCTTTTCTTTTCTTTTCTTTTCTTTTCTTTTCTTTTCTTTTCTTTCTTTCTTTTTTTTTTTTTTTAGAATTTGCTTTTCTAACAAGGTTTCACGTGAGCCTGGTGCTCTGGTCTGTAGACCTCGTTTAAGTAGCAATGACATTAAAATATTGTTTTTCATGAAGAATTACTGGATTTTTCATAACAAAACAATATGCTAACTTATCATAGACCTGAACAAAATGAACTTAAGTGTAGTGAGGTAACTTGCTTAAGGACATCCTGGTTTGTAGCACTGCTAGAATTAAAAACTGAATTCTGTTGCTTCTACCAATTCAGGGACTTACATATTTATTATGTTGATTCCTTGCTCTTTTGTTCACTTGAGTAAAAATGACTGCATACATCGCCTTAATTCACTACCACTGTCTTGTTTTCAACTCAAGCACGTACTTTAAACACAAACATACACACGAAAAGGCAGATTTATTTATTTATCAGCCAAAATTTTAAAAGCAAAGCCCAGGATGCAGATAGATTGTTGATTGATACTAAAATTCTGACAACTGGAAGTACCTATTCAGAAGCCAGATGAGTAAGTAAGGGCTAAAGGGAACCCATGAGAATAAAACTCAGGTTTATTAAGAACTGTCACAGTGAGTGGGCTGTGTCCTTCCTCAATGCAAAAATAGTTTATAATTTCAGTTATATGGTCTTGTAACATGTAGGTTAGCTGTGAATAACAACTTTAAATAGCCATCATCTTCTTAATCCTTTATGTATCCAGTATTCTGCTTTAACATCTGTAAATTTAAAATACTGTGATACTGAAAGAATATAGACTTTTTCATGTTTTACTTATGGCTTTTTAAAATAACTCCAACTACTGTCTTTTATGTAATAAAATGCATTATTTCTACACTTACCATTTGATCTATGGACCTACTCTGTAACACGATCACTGTTTGGGAATGTCTGTTTATACCCTATGCAACATTCTTATTTAGTACGGATGAAGGAAAGGTTGCTGTGGCAAAATAATTTCTTTGGGTTTCTAGTAATTTTATCTTTAGGATACTTGTCAAAAAGAATACAATATTTTTATCTATTGAAGATGGATGTCATAGTTCACTTAATAATCTCAGGAACATTATGTCTTTTTAGCTCTATGACCTTGAGCAAGCCTACCATTTGAGCCTTAGTCTTTGTACTTAAGAGATGGAGATGGTAACATCTAGCTTACAGGGTAATGTGGATGAAATCACAGCATATTTAAAAGTTTGTAACCAGTGCTTAGCATATTAAGCACTCAACAAATATTCTTTTCTTCTCATTCCCTGAAGCATTTAATATCTCTAGGAACAAGCTATCGCAGAATAATTCTCTGTATTTACTTCTGGCACCTAGAATGCTCTTGGGTAACTGAAGTAAGTTTTAATTGTAACCAAACTGAACAATTAATAATGTAATAGGAAAAATAAACATGCCTTCCAGAACCAGTTAAAAATAATTTTCAATGATATGCTGTTTCAGATTCCCCACACCACTGCTTCCCCTATTAGCAGGTATGAGTGAGAGCTAATGGTAAATAATGGTAACACAAATCAGAACTAAAGTGCATAGTCATTTTTCATCAAGCAGCTATCATGCTCTAATTAGTGTCAATTTATTGGTTATATTAATGAACTAATGTATTGGAGTTTTGTTTTTGTTTCGTAGAAATCATTTTTTTTATTCCAGTATAGTTACTGGAGAGTAAGTCCCATTTGTAAAATACCAGAGCCTATGAAGAATGAAAACATATGGCTGGTCCAAA
Source organism: Vulpes lagopus (assembly GCF_018345385.1). Classification (NCBI taxonomy): domain Eukaryota; kingdom Metazoa; phylum Chordata; class Mammalia; order Carnivora; family Canidae; genus Vulpes; species Vulpes lagopus. Next base: position 43,240,357 of record NC_054830.1, read on the forward strand.
CATAGATCATATGTGCCAAACAATGCATTTTTCTCTTTCTAATTACTCAAGATCTAAGGAGAGGTACTCCTCTCTTTCATTTTCAGTTGGATGTCACTGGTGGGTTTATGAATATATCATATTTGCATCAACTCATTTAATCATTCTGGGCTTTTTCACCCCATCCAAGTCAAGTAATCATCTTCTCTGAATAAATTATGGTAAATATTTATTTGTAAGGTTTTAATCAACCAACGACAGCCCTCAGATGTAATGAAATTGTCACTTTATAAGGTTTGATGCCAAATATATATGTCAAGTCTGCACCATTTAATTAGCTGGACTTAGTTTACAGGTAGAGTCAACTCAGATGTTATATCAGGTTTTTTTTTGTCTGGTTGGAGAGAACTACATACAATTGTCTAATTGTTAAAATTTATAACGTACAATGGAGTTCATATGTGTAGTGTACCTTATAATGCATTAAAATGTATGACACTTCCATGTTTGCTTAGAATCTTCTGTCTGAGGAATTGTAGGTATGTCTAGCAGCTTAGGTGTGACATTTTCTGATGGAAGCTACACAAACATCAATGAGTTTTATTACTGTGACAAATTGTGTATAGCAATTATCATTTTCTACCTTAAGGCTGAAGTGAATCCAGACAGCATGTACTTAACTTAAATCATGTACATTTGATTGTTCATGTGCTCATTCATTGCCTTGTTAAACAGATACTTTGAAGTTCCTCCCATATTATAGGTATTGTATAATATACTGTTAAACACATAACCTGCCTTACAGGAATAAATAGAGCAGAGTAAAAACCAAGTGAACAGATAATCTCTGTATGTTGTGACTTAGACCTTTCCTCTGTGATCCAAAGCACAGAGATTATGGAAACTTTTACAGAATGGGTAATGTTGCAACAGGATGGTGAAGACCAAGTAGAAGATTTTAAGGTACAGGGCACTTCAAACAGAAGGTCAGTATGAACAGGACTTAATGATTAATTTGTACTGCCTTGTTCTTAGGAATAAAATATATTTTACTCTTAAATAATATTTTTGGAATCTTTACAGTTTTCTTTTTCCTTTCCTCTCCTCCTAAACAATTTTATTTCATCTTTCCCTGAACTGAAAGTACTGAAAAATATATATAATTTCCCAGTATTTTAGTCTTCTGTGTTTGCCCAATGAAATGTGAACACAGTCTTGCATAATGCTGAAAATTGACTTAAATTTTTTCTACATGCTCGACATTTACTTTTCCTGAAAGTGGAGTTCAGTTTTTTCTTCTGGAAGGCTCAGTTACCATATTGATAGTTATGAATGTTTACTGGGGCTCTGTGGTAGGAGTTGCATGAGGACTTGTTGCTTTTATTAACCAGTTTGTGATATTGTTAAAGAATTGACTTTACTATGGCTGTGGTATAATTCATGTGAGACACAATGCATGATGAAATGTTAAATCTTTGAAAAAGGAGAGATTCTTGTTTGAACTCAATAGCATTTTGTGTCTTTTTTATTGTTGTGTACCTGTATTAATCCCACCCACCTAGATTTGTAACTCAAGGAGAGCAAAGATTGTTTTGTTATACATATACTGTATCTCTGGTATTCAATCAGGGATCGTTTCATCACCCAGGAAACATTTGGCAATGTCTGGACATATTTTTAGTTATCACAACTGGGGAGTGGATGCTATTAGTATCTAATGGCTGGAGGCCAGAGATATTGGCCTACATTGTACAAGATACCCTCTACCACAAAGAATTATCTAGCCCCAAAAGTCAGTTTTGTCAAGATAGGGAAACCCTGCTCTACATCGTATTCTTTACTCATTCTGTACCTTTGACGTTGTTAGCTCATACATTTTTGCCTCATTACAGAAGGGAAATTAATTAACTAGTGTTTACACAATCATATTTAGTATAAGAGCTGAGTAGTTAGGATAGAAATAACATGCTCCACTATAAAAGAAAACTAAATCTTTACACAATAAAATATTTTCACAAAAAATAGCTGAAGCAATAGCTTCTCATTATTGTGTGACTATAGCATTAGTGACTTCATTGAGTATATTATTAAGCACTGACCTTATTGATAGGAACTGGAGATCTGTCAGCAAGCAGTATAGTCACAGATAGTGCTATCATTATGCCTATAATTTTATAGGATCTGAGATGTTGAAAAATAATTGCATAGATGCACATTAAATTTATAATTTAGATAATTGTTTTAAGATAAGCAGACACACAGGGTGATCTGAGAACTGTAGGAGTACCTGGGAAAAGTCTATTAAAATTCCAATATAAATACATAAAAGGAGAAAGAGGGGATCCCTGGATGGCTCAGTAGTTTAGTGCCTGCCTGGCCCAGGGCGTGATCCTGGAGTCCCAGGATCGAGTCCCACACAGGCTCCCTGCATGGAGCCTGCTTCTCCCTTTGCCTGTGTCTCTGCTTCTCTCTCTCTCTCTCTCTCTCTCTCTCTCTCTCTGTCTCTCATGAATAAATAAATAAAATCTTTAAAAGAAAAAAAAAAAAAGAAAGAGTAAGAGTTGACCCAGCTAAGGATGAATTCCAGGCAAAGTGAGGAGCATAGTCCAAGATGTGGAGGTAGGAAAGAAATTGGTGCATTCAAAAAACAGTAAGGTGTTAAATATGATTGAATGTGGCAATTAAGGAGAGTAGCTTAAGCATTAGGCAAGGCCTATGAGCAATGTAAAAATTTATACCTTTATTCTAAAAATAAAATTAGACCTTAGGGACTCTAAACAGGGGAGTGACTATGGTAAGATCCATACTTAAAGCCTAAGTAAGACAACTATGTATACAATATTCCAAGTTTGTACATGAGCGTATCTGTAATACTTTAATGATGGAAGCACTCTGGGTGTCTGTATCTCAACCAACCAAGGCCTGGCTGAGTCTTTCATATGTAAATTGCCATTCCACACCCCTGCCTTAAAGAACCAGGTTTTTGATCAACTTGTGATAAGAAATCACTTTCCTGTTACTGAAGGAAGCAAGTCAAAATATTTCAAATGTCTTCTCTGTAATAGGCAAGGGGTGAGGTTTACTTGCATTTATGGTTATTTACCAAATGCTAGTATGAGGCTAAGCATGTCACATCTATCCTTCCTCTAAGGCAAATGCTATTTTCCTCTTCAGAAAATTGTATCTTGGGCCAACAGGCTAGCTCAGTCAGGAGAGCATGAGTCTCTTGATCTCAGGGTTGTAAGTTTGAGTCCCACATTAGATGTAGAGATTACTTAAAAAAATAAAACCATTAAAGTAAAAAAGAAGAGAAAACTACTCTAGGAAATGCTAATGAATACAACTAGTTTATGACACCACAGGTAAACACGTGATGAAAACTCATTTATCTCCCAAACCTGTACTTTTTTTTCTTACAACATACAGGAGATAAGTAATTTATATGTTCCTATTTTAAGCTTTACAATAACCATGTGAGGTGGCTGTTATTTTGCCCTTATTATGTATATGTGGAAACTATCCAGGGTGTCTTGGTTAATAAATCCTGGGAAATGGCAGTTTAGATCAAAATCTGTCTGACTCCAAACTGTATTTTCTTTTTGCGGAACCTTGATGCTGTCTCCAAAAATCATCAAAGTCTAACATCTTTCCTCTTTTTATAGACCTCTGTAGAGTTGGAGAATAACTGGTCAGCATCCTCTTCAGAAAGGCTTTGTTATAATTTAAAGTCATTTTCAAGATGGTATTGATAGCAAGCTTCATAAAGCACAGAATGTAATAATTCTGCCAGCGACTGAAACAATAAATAGTAAGGTAACACATAATCTATAGCCTTAATGTAGGTGATTTCCTACAAATAGAAAATAAATAAAGTGTATTGCATATTTCCGGTTATATGATCGCTTCTTAATGATCACTGATGAATGGAATATTTATAACAGACTAGGCAACTTTACGTTCTAGCCATCTAAGAGCCGGAGCTTTGCTTAGATGTGATGCTATAATATTTCGGTGTTACTCCTTAACCTTGTGTTGTGTGGAGAACATTGCAGAATTCAACTAAATTAAGTTTGGAAATCAGACAGTCCTGGATTTGAACTCCAGTGCTGTAACCCCACCTGGCATTATAACTTGAGCTTTTTGATCCGCTGAGCCATCTTCTATAAAATGGAAATAATTCTCTCTGGTGGTTGTCAAGATATTTATAAGGAGCCTAGTACAGTGTCCAATAAATAGCAGGCCAATACATTGGAAAGTTCCATGATAATATCATCATAGTTACTGCAGTTCTCTTTATTCTATTTTGTTTCTCTTCTTTCTATTTTCAGGGACCACTAAGTGCTGGCATGTCAGATGGGGAAGGGCTATTACTGGAATCTTTGAGTGATGATGATAGAATTTTCATTTTCAAAACTCTCAAATGTTAGCCTGAGTTAGATTATTTCAAAAGAACCGTCTAGCACTTTTTGACAACATAGCCACTCTTGGATCTCTCTTAATCTGGCTGAATCCTTGGAGAACGGTTAAGTAGTTATAATTCAGGCCTTGCTTAAGAACTAAACCAAATCAATAGATAGTGTATTACATTTTGTGTTGGAAGCTGCAGATAAAAAGAAAAATTATGCAAAATCTGATCCTATGAATCTTGGTTTCCTGGTAATTGAAGGGACCTATTAGTTATTTCAACAAAGTTAAAGAAGAAAATTCTATTGTTAACTATTTTTAAGAGAGACAATTCCGTAGTGAATCTAGGCCATTGCCATGACAATAACAAGTCTTGTAACTTCTGTGTGTGTGTGTGTGTGTGTGTATTTTTGTGAGTGTTTGTGTTGATCTTCCTCAAATACATTATTTTCATAGCCCACAAAATACTCTATGAATAATGGTGCAATTTAACTTTGTACTGTAGACATTTTTCAAACCATTTATCCTTTGGGGATAAGGAAGTTATAATACAATGTTTAGTATATTGTATGTTTTTCACCTTGTGACTGAAGCACATTTCTAAATACTCAATTTGGAGAGATGCTACAGTAGTTATTTAGTTTAATATTATTATTTTATGATGGAGAAAAGACTTCCAGGGATTTGATTTGTTTTAAGTATAGGTAACAATATATCCATCATGTCTTTTTTCCTCCTCAATGTCAAGTTACCTAGCTTGGTTCAGTCTGGCATTTTCTTTCATCTATACTTCCTCATTTGATTCTAAAGATTCACTGTCCTGAAACACAGCTCTGTTTAGTCTCTCATGTGGATAAAAATATTCCCCATTATCTATAAAATAGAGTCCAATCTTGATATTCAGTGTTTATGATCTGTCCTCAATTTACCTTTCTCATATCTGTTCTTACTGTGTTTTCCACTACCTCGCAGACCCAATAAAAGTAACCTTAATGATGTGCATTAAATTCAAATTTATCTTTTCAAATTTACTCTCTCCAGTTAATAAAGGAACAAGGAAAGAAAGAGATGGAGAGAAAAAGTAAAGAATAAAGAACAGAGAGTCATTTCTACCTTCCAATTCTTTAGTGATCTTATTTGCTAAAGTCAGGCTGAGATGAGGAGTGAGATTCTGTTCCACTAAATCCCCTGTGCTTCTTTCATGTGAACATCTTGCCATGCCCAGTGTGATTCTAAAGTTTACATATAAGTAATTTTATACACTGTGCCCCTTAAATGCACATCAAAAGTTACCTAGGTATAGTACTCTGTGAAGAAACAGTGATCTATTCCAGTCCTAAGGAAAATAAAACAAATTGAGAAATCTGTCTCTATTGGGACTGTTGAAAGAAGGTAAAGTATGTCTGTCCCCAACATAGCAACCTCGTCATGAATAAAAGTAGTTTTGATTGAATGATATTTTTAACTTATTCTTTGAGCCTTAACCCTCAATTCAAATCTACCCACTACTTTCTCTCCTGGAACTCTGTGTATGTTTGGAAAACCTTTTCCTTTGTTGGCTTTATCCTTTCAGGAGAAGTAAATTTAAACAGGTGAAAAAAATAACATTGTGTAATTAAGTTAGAGCTAAGAAAACAAATGCAATAAATTGTGTAAGTTTGCATCTGAATAATGTCTTTTTATAAGTGATTCAAAAGAGATTAAACATTAGGATCTAAATTTGGGGATTTTTGACCTGAAATCTATACTTTTTTTCATTCATAACACATTTTCCTTTGTTATAATGGTCATCTTTGTTAGAAAATAAAAGATGGAGGACAAAATCTACCTTGACACAGTCCATGTCTCTTCTTAAAACTTGTGTTGTCACCACTATCCTGTTGATTATGGTTATGTGACTTTAGTAGCTAAAGAATGCCATATTTAACAAGTTGCATACAAAGATTTTAAGTTGAAAATATTCATGCTTAGCTATAGTTTGTAGAAACCCCAAATAATAAGGATATATACACTTTGCATGATGTTCCTTCAAATTTAGTATATATGGCCATCTAGCTATGTTTGTCTTTGATTTTCTAATATTTATGAAGCATCTGTGTACATAGGGTTATCCTGATAGACTAAATGCCATATAACCAAAGAGTAGTTTCTAGCATAAAAATAAAACAAAACCTAAAAATATGATACAAAATACACAGATTTATAGAAGAAAAATTACTGGAATTTCTCAGTGTTACACTTTATTATTTTGGAGGAAAACCTCCTGGATGTGACATGCAAAATATTTGTTGCTTCCAGTTTTTCATTTTAAATACACAATGGCAAATTACAAAGCCATATTTGAAAGCTTAAATTATCCCAACATATTTTTAGATTATTTTCAGGAATGTAAAAAACACAAACTACCCTTGAAAATATAACAAGCTTAAATATACTTATGATATGTAGTGGATAGCTAGGGTAGATTATCTTTCTGTTGGTGTAAAAATCTTACTTGGCTGTGGGCTGAGTTATTCCTCTTTTTAGCATAGAGAACCAATTGAAACTTTTTTGTCTAGAGCGCTTAAAAATACTCAGAATATTTGAGCCTTTAGCCCCCTTGGCCCTACTCTTATTAAATCATTAAATTCACTTCAGAATCCATAGTAGTATTTTTCTATAGAACTTCTATAGAACTTACAGATTTAAGCAAGAACCAACTTAATGATTTACTATGGTTTTATAATTCAGCATTTAAAAATATGCTAAGATAACCACATCACCTCTTTTCCCTTCTTCCTATATTGAGACTTCTTTTTCATTTATGGTTTTAGTCTGAATTTTATATATGGATGTACATACAGGAGTACCTGAGTAAACTCAAAACCATTCCTTTATTTGAACCACCCCTCTGAAACCTTCTTGATCTCCAGGTTTTCCTGCCATTTATTTTTTATAAGAGCTAAATTATAAATTTATAAATATAATTTATGGGATCCCTGAGTGGCACAGCGGTTTGGCGCCTGCCTTTGGCCCAGGGCGCAATCCTGGAGACCCGGGATCGAATCCCACATCGGGCTCCCGGTGCATGGAGCCTGCTTCTCCCTCTGCCTGTGTCTCTGCCTCTCTCTCTCTCTCTGTGACTATCATAAATAAAAAAAAAAAGAAATTAAAAAAAATAAATAAATATAATTTATAAGAGCTAATGGATAAGTCGTCATTATTGCCAAAGCATCTCTAACCCTGTATATTATGAAGCCCATTCTTTAATAACTATGAATTTTATGTATTATGGATGATTACTTAAGATACAAAACATGAATGGACTGAGTTCTTCACATTTTCTTAAATAATAACAGAAAAAATTGTTTGCAGTGCAAGACTATGAAGTCTTTGTATTAGGAAGTCATTTTTGCAATATTGAAGTATAAAGTTGTGACTTTAAAACAAGAAAACGAAATCTCTGATTAACATAGTCACACCTCAAGCAGTATAAAGAAGTTAAGAGGAAATGCTAATGTAAAGTTGGAAGGCAAATTAAGCTTTTCTCTCTGTGTTAAGCTAATATTAAATCTAAAGTAGAGAAAGATGCCAATAAAAAATAGTGATTTGCTGATTTTCAAAACATAGACATTGTTCTCATTTCTTTTGAGCTGTGGAGAGCCAGCATTTTAAACTCTTATTCAGAAAGCAGATAAGAATAATTTGATTGCCCCTCTTAAGTATTCTCATTATACTTTTACTATTGTTCTTTTGTTAATTAAAGAAAAATCAGAGTCATTATTATTTAGCAACCTGTAATATTCCCTCTAAGTATCAGGTGACAAATGCCTAAATGAAGAGCAAGAGGTTCTCCAAGGAAGCCTCAGCTGTGCAACGATTGGCAAGAGGGTGCAGCAATTAGAAACGTTAACAGAAATTAGAAATGTTCCTAATTCCACAGACTATCATGGCCCCCATTATACACACTGGCTGTATCCTCTGATGTGAGCCCATGCAGCAGAATGTCCAGGCCATATTAGAAGCCTGATGTTTCCTACCTTTTACTAGAAAATTAAAAGTATATTTACATTTTCAAGAAAGCACAAGGTCCTTCTCTGAGTTAGAGCTTTGGCTAGCATTCTAATGTTAGAAATTACAATACTTGTCACAAATGAAAAAAAACCAAAGAAATCATAATTACACTTGTTTGGAACCAGCTTTCTTTCTTTTATCCAACCTAATAGAATGGTGGTTTAATCATTTCTCCTAAGTAAAATGTTGTTTCCCTCTTGAGAAGTTTGAGTCTACGTATAGTATTATCATTGTTTTGGTACAGGGTGTAGTTGTCCATATTGGTAGTTTCTTTCCACTCTTAATTTTCTATAGAGACTGTTATAACATTGATACTGCAGCTACACAGTACCAGTTTAGAGTCTTACTGATCAAGTGCCCAGCCGTAATTGACTGCTAATACCACTTTTAATTCTAGAACATGAGAATAGTTGTTATTTTTGCTTTTTTTTTCCTCCTCCTCCTCCTCCTCCTCCTTCTTCTTCTTCTTCTTCTTCTTCCTCTTCTTCTTCCTCTTTTTGTCTATACGTCCTCTCTGTTCTCTTTAATACACACTAGATTCACAGCCTGAGGATAGTACTGAGGTTAATTACCCACATCTAATGACTTATGTCATAAAATACATTTCTGGGATTTGATAACTTTAAAAGTACTTAATACAGGACCAATGCCTAAATCCATTAAAATAATAAAAAAAAAACTCACTAAGAATATTATGTTGGAGAGAACTATTTCATAACTGATGCTTTGGTATGCTTGAAATCATAAAATGGTCATGAAAATGGCAAAAAAAAAACTAAGGTTAGAATGTACCAGAGTCAAGTTTAATGACATTTCAAAAGAATGAAATGAGCACAGAATAAAGGAGGGTGAGGTGACAGAGCAATGAAATGCCCCCTGCTGCTACTGTTCCTGTTTGATCTGACAACATTGGAAGGATAACTGCTTAATGAGACTATTTGATTCAGAGCCATTTGCATATTTTTCATCAGAGAAAGTGATTCTGTAGATTATGGAATGATTCTCTTAATCGGAATATGGTGGCAATCTCAAAGACAGCAATTCTTTGACTTTTTTAAAATAAAAGAATGGATTATCCTATTAATTGCTCACCAGTGACAATGTGTTTTTATCATGGATTCAAAGAGTCATAGAATTCTGGAGGTTTATCCCACTGTTTCTCAATCAGGAGATGGCTATACTACCCTAGTTTTTCAAATTATTTGCTGGATAACACATCTGCTTCTTTCTGTGAAGAAGAGGCAGGCATTTGTGAGACCCAGCTTTCCCAGCAACAGTGAGGTCAGTCTGCACCTGAAAAACCTTATTTAAAAGCAACAAGCTAAGGCCTAGGGAAAGTTATTGCATTACTTGGTGATTTCATGATTTACATTAGTATCACGTAAGATTTCAAATCCATCTTCTGCGGGTGTAATTTAGGGGCAGATATGGGAGAATGTGTGGAGTGGTTTCTGATCTCTTCCATATCTTGGATACCACATTTGAGAAAAATGGTTAGATACCTGGGTTTCTTCCTTCTAGTCCTTTCCACTCCTTCCTAATGTAACAAAATATCTCACCATTAATCTTATCAAGTCTGCTATTGCCCTTGGCATAAAGACCAGCATCCTCTTCATGGCTTTCAGGCCTTTGTTTTGTAATGTTTACCCAAGGAATTTATTACTTTGTAAGTCAACTCACATGTCACCTTTTAATAAAACTTGTCTTTGACATCCTTTAAAAAATTTCAACCCCCCAAATCCAATGCTTTCTATCCCTTTTGTCTGTCTCCATTTTTTCTTTTTTCCTTTTCTCCAGTACTTAACATTGGGTGGGTCTCTGCATCCTAGAATATAAATACAAAGAGGATGATGATTTTGTGACCAATATAACTCAAATGTCTGGAATAGTGCTTTGTACATAGTAGGCTCTAAATAAATATTTGATACAGAATAAATATTGAATGAATGAATATGTTTGTGTTTATTTCATTATTATCTAATATTTGCTCTCCCAATAGACTAAACTGCATGAAGATAGGAAACCTGGTATGTTGTTTGCTTTTTGTGCTCAGATTGTATCCCCAGTATGTTGCTTGTAATAGTAATGTAATACGTATTTTTGAATGAATAAATTGACCAAGAAAAAAGCTTGGAAGGATTTTGATATTCACATAGCTGTTAAAAATTTCCCTTTAATTCTCACAGAAGCTCAAAACTCATGTGATGCTGATTTCTATTAAATAATTTCCTTTGGAAGGTGGTGATTGGGAAATTAGCTAAATAATCAACTGCATGCAATTTTAACATTGATAATGCAGCAGTTGGCCAAGTCCTGGAAGCATACAAATACCTGTATTTTCAATAGAAGGTTTAAAACCAGCATCTGATTACGTTGTGCAATTTGGTTTAGATAAGAATTTCATCTCATTTAAATAAACAGTTGTCGGGGATCTCTGGGTGGCGCAGCGGTTTGGCGCCTGCCTTTGGCCCAGGACGCGATCCTGGAGACCCGGGATCGAATCCCACGTCGGGCTCCCGGTGCATGGAGCCTGCTTCTCCCTCTGCCTGTGTCTCTGCCTCTCTCTCTCTCTCTCTCTGTGACTATCATAAATAAATAAAAATTAAAAAAAAAATAAAAAAAATAAACAGTTGTCATGTTTTTTGTAGAAGTGGTGAAGCAGGCTCTGATAATACGGGTTTATGTTTCTCAGTAAGAGTTAGTAAAGGTGCATAAATGTTATCCTTCCCAAAATAATCTTTTGGGAACCCTGGTTGGGGGTTGGGGAGGTGACAAGCACTTGTAGTAGCCTTATCTATTTATTAATTTTGTTGAGAAAATATGCTTTAGAGGCTTAACATGTAAAAAACTAAAGCCATAATGTGAAGGGGATATAAATGGTTTTCAGTGTTTGCTGAATGCATAGAAATTTGATAATTTTGTGAAGTGTTTTGAAAATAGTGGTTTTATGTGATTGATCAACTAAAAGTCCAATGAACATTGTGGCTGGAAATATGTGATAGATTACAGGATCCAAAAGGCAACAAAATATATGGCTCATTTGTACATTCTTTGGTCAGCAGAGGATGTGACACATGCAATGCTAAAAGGTCCATGGAGGAAGTGTACCCATTCTTCAAAAACTCTAAATCCAGGGACATTGCTGTTATTTGACACCAGGTTCCAAGCCTTAGTGTTTTCTGAAAAACATGAATTTAAAAAGGCAAAAATTTCTGAAGACACTTTCATTATCTTTCAGGGCTGGCTAGCTGGCTTTCAGAGCTTGACTTGAAATGTTTTTATCTCTGTCTAGTTCTGGAAAAGGAGAAACAGGAAGGAGATGATAGTGCAATTGAACAGGAGTTAGAAGATGTAGGGTCACATGTTAGGTGGGCTCTAGTAAATTGTTTGACCTTGGAAAAAATCACTTCAGTTGTAGTCTTCTTCCACCCCACCCTCCAATTTTATAAGGTAAGGAGGAGCACTGAGGTTTTAGAGGAATTAATCTCAAAGGTTCATTTAGTAATGACAAATGTAGGAAGCAATGTTGTTCCTATTCAATGTCAGAAAAGCTGTGACTTAGACCCAACATGGCTTGAGGAGAATCTTACTCTCTGAGAGTAGTAGCTCCTTAAAGACCTAGAGAGGAATGACATGATTACTCTGCCTGAAACTATTTCTTCATCTCTTAAATAGAAAACTGTTCTGTACTTCCCAGGAATACTGCAATTTTCCAATGGCATAAAATACATAGAAGTGTTTTTTAAACACTGAAAGTCAAGGTAAGAAGTAGGCAAATATGGGTATCATGATTATAAGCAAAGCACTCTTCAGAGTGGATATATTACTTAGATATTGCTTGATTTCTTGAAACAAGGTTTCATTTTTTGGTTTTATCCACATCCCTGGCCCACTACCCCCAGCCAAAAAAAAAAGAGTTTTTAATATTTGGCAAATTCTCATCTGGTACAGTGTGTATTAAAATTTTTAAGTCTGTTAATAGCTTCGGAATGGGACTTTGATGTTTGGCAGAAGAAATGACAAAAATAATATTTGGTGTCTAAAACAAATACTAAGTTGTGATTTTAAAGCTTTTATAATTATATTTGGACAGATAGATTGCTTGTGAATATAGTATGCAGAAGCATTTTAAAGAATTTCAGTTCTAGAAAAGCTCTTGAAAGGTCAGCCTAATTAAGGCAGTGTTTTTGAACCAAAATAAAGTAGATACTATTATTGGAAATTCATTGCAACAGCATAGAATGGCATTTCACTTACAGTTTAAACTTTTTATGGGTAATTTGGGAAGCAAAAATGATCTTTTTTGGGGTTCCTGATCTCTGACTGAAATGACATTTCAATCAATAATAATGATTTCTCTGCTATGATTAGGAGAACTTTATTCTGTAGGATGTGTGGCACGAATAATTAAGCAGCTCTTTTTTAGGACCCTTAAAGGAAAGTTTTTTTCTTTTTTTATAAGTGCATGCCTTCTAATTCAGCAACGGAAAATGGGCTTCTCAGGTGGAAGGTGGACATTGACATTTATTTACAACCTCCTGCCCATAAATCATGGAATAAATTGGCCTATGAGGGAAGTCCAGGATAACCCAATCCTAGCCCCAAGTCAGAGCTTCAGTTAATGCGGGCAGCTGTGCATCTCAATTCTCATATCTAGAAAGAAGGGTTGTTCATTTCCTGTGATGTCCCACAGCTATATATATAAAGAGCTTGACTTTAAAACATTGCCTGTTTCATACTGTTGTTAGTAAACAATCTGTATCTATGCAGTCGTATTCAGAGTAGGTACTTACGAATCTGTTGTAATATCATGTAACTAGGAATCTCCAGAACTGTTGCTCACTTGTCTCGTATCTATGTGTAAAGTAGAACATCATATGTTCTTGATGGACAATTCTAAAGTGGCAAGACTTATCTGAAAAAACAAGACTATGATTCTATTAAGAAATAATTATTAGAAGCAGTGAAATATTTATGTTAGTCATTATACATGATTGACCATGAGGAAATTAAAAAGTCTTAAATGCCAAAACTATCATAAATACTATCAGAAAATATAAATGCATGTTTAAATTTTTATTTAATGATTAAATGAAAGAAAGATCACATTTATTATGCCCTGAGATACTAATCCAGTATCACTGGTTGAAATATTGGTAAAATAAATGAGAAAAAGATTAATGACTTTTCCAAAATGCTCTATCTTTAGATATAATTTAGCATTTTATACCATAATTTGTTACTTATTTTAGCTAATTCAGTGATTTGATTATTGTTACATTGAGCGATATATTTTAAAAATTGGAAAGTTCATCTGACAATATACATATAATGTGATGTCTTAAAAAGTTATTGTGCAAATCTGCTTTAGTCCAAAGAGGTTTTATGAAATTGAGTAATGAGTTTGAAATTAATCAACAAGTTGGTGACAATAGATGGTTTCTAGTGTTTCTAAATATAATCCATGTCTTTTCCACTAAATACAAATTGCTACCCACAGGTATTTTCTGAAGCATTATTTTGTGTTGCAGAGGGATATCATTTAGAGAAGTGATTTATAAACAAACTTCAGCTTTGCCAATATGCCATGATGTTTCTATTTTGGTTGGTATGTCACAGTCATCTTACCTTTTCCCTTCATTTCTTTTCTTTTACAGCCTTCTCTTTATGCCCACCCCCTGCCCCCGTTCCTCCCTCCCTAGTGCAGAAGGAGATGGGTCATTTGAAGACAGAAAATATATTATGATGGTCTTATTATCTCCAGGGCCTTTCAATACTCAATAATATGACTGCCTCAGCTTTTCTAGCAAAAAAAGCCCACAGGTACATAGTTAAGTTACAGATCCTATTCTGCCTTTTCTAGAGATAGAGGAGGCCAGTGATTGCCTAAACACAGAGTTCCTTCAATTGCTAGAGGCACTGCCGCTAGAGCAAAATTCAACTCATCTTCCCAGGAGCCTGCCCTGTTCTGAACATCTCCAAACCAAAATGATTCTTCTTTTCTTTCTTATCAGTCTTCAATCACTGTTTTTATGTCATGAAGTGTCACCAGGTTTATGTTCCTGCCCACATTTCATAAAGTGAGAGGACACATGATAAAAATCTAAGAATAGCATCATAAATCATCTGTGCCTCTGAATTGCTTGGAAATGTTAAATGCTTTGGTTTGGGTCCAGATGTTCAACTCGCCCCTTTTATACTGGCCTGACATACATCAGTTGAAAAGAAAGAAAAGAAGAAAAGAAAAGAAAAAAAAAACCAGCTGGTTTTACAAACCCTCCTCTGTTCACTTCCAGTATAATATTTGGTTTATTTTCCTTTCTTTTCTTAGTTGGCCTATACTTCAAGGGTCTTTTCCTTACACGATAGCTACTCTCTACTACTCATGAAGAATAAAAACATGAGATAAACATCTGTTATTCTGTTACTAAATGACAATAGAGTGCTAACTGTTGAATAAGATATTGTAGTCACAGGACTATTTTGTGAGTTTCAATTATAAATTTAAAGACATAAGTAATCCATGAACCAGGTAGAAAACAATATACGGTGTGGCACTATTCTTTTGTTTCTATTGAACTATTTGATTATAATACAATAATTCTTATTATTTGTTTCCTAATCCAAAATTAGAATATTGATCTCTGTGATGTTCCTAGAAAGTGCCAGATAAATATGAGTGGTGGTGGTGGTGGTGGTGGTGGTGGTGGTGGTGGTGGTGGTGATGATGATGATGGTGATGATATGTTTAATGGTAAAAACAAGAGTTATGGGAACACACAAAAGGTAGATACCTTTCCCTTTTGGGCAGGGGCAGCTATGATCAAGTCAGGAAAGGCTTCAAAGAAGTGATATTTGAAGTTGGACTTTGAAGTAAAAGTACTTGTATATCACCAGGAGATCTTTGAGATAAAGTATTTTGGATGGAATAAGCGCTTTCCACAGTTGTCTTTGTTTTTTGTCTTTTTACTTTGAGAATTCCTTTCTCTAAATTTTTGCAATTTCTTAGTTTCTGTATAATTTTGTGTAAGAGGGTATTTGTCAGTAAAAAAAAATTGTATGATTAACATTTAATATGAGGTAATATTTCCAATTTTAATGTTTGCTATGTCCTTTCACCTTAGTTGTGTGCTGACCATGGATTGCTTCATTATTCACCAGTGTACAGTTCTGAGACAGTGCTAAAGCATCAGCTATATTAACATACCAAAAAAATGAGAGCTCTTACCAGTTTCTAGATGCTGTATCCAGTGATTTTTTAAAAAAACAGAAGGCAGTATTAGTATTGCTAGTGGTACCCCTCTCTGATAGGAAGCATAGCCAGATAGCTTGCATAGCACACTGTCTTTAATATAAATGCCATCTTGAACTGTGCTTCATTATACAGCGTATTAATAGAGTGATTGGTCGTACCTGCAAGACATAGTCTTTTTCTCTCTTTCCTTCACCTACACACAGGTTGTTAAGTCACTGAGGAATGCATTGTCCCTGCACACTATTAAAGGTTTCCTTTCTGGAGATGTGATATCTTCACAGGAAAGGTCAGGCAGTTTTCATTGTCTTTGCACACTAACACACTAATTTTAGATTTGAGTGTCTTTAAAAAAAAGCTACTTAAGAAAGAACCTCAGAAGACAGTAAAATGAAGCTTCCCAGAATATTTATGATATAATACATTTGCATAAAAGTGCAAAACTTGGGGACATTGGGGTGGCCCAGTGGTTGAGCATCTGCCTTTGGCTCAGGGTGTGATCCTGGGATCGAGTCCCACACCGGACTCCCTGCAGGGAGCCTGCTTCTCCCTTTGCCTATGTCTCTGCCTCTCTCTTTGTGTCTCTCATGAATTAATAAATAAAATCTTTTTTTAAAAAAAGCAAAGCTCAGTGCTAGTACAGAAGTTTCTTTTTCCAAAAAAACAGATTCTTAGAAGGATGAGCTCCCACCAGCTGTTGTGGTCATGTGATGATTTCTTACATTGTTTGTATAAAATAGAATAGTTGCTAGTATTTTCATTATTTGAAATATATATAGTGTAAAGCCTACATGCCACAATGTGATTTGGGGCTTAAATTCTATGATTACCCATTGTGTTAATTTAGGATAAGATAAACAGATATAATAAATGGACCCAAAATGCATTGACTTAATAAAATAGAATTTTATTTCTCAAGTTCAAAAAAATCCAGGATAGTTCTATGTTTAAGAGTATGAGAAAGAGTTGGTCATGTTATCTACATTGTTCTCCAGCGATCAAGGCAGAAAAGGATTTGCCTCTTCAGCATATGTTTTACAAAATGATTCTGGGCATCAGCATTCCAGTCAGTGTGAGGGAAAGAACTTGAAGTAGCTTGTGAGAGGTTTTATGGCACAGGCTTTACCTCCGTTCACATTGGTTGGACTTCAGTCACATGGCCTTTTTTGGCTGCATGACAAGCTGGGAAATATCATCTAGATAAATCCCTGGAAAAAAGGGAAAAACGTATCTTGGTGAACAGGCAGAAATCTTTGCTACACGCACTCATTTATTTTTTTCATGTAATATGTTTTAGGACAACCCATTTGTTAGGCATTGTGCTAGGTGCTATGTTTATCATTTCATTGACCTTCTCATGGTGCATCAGAGAAATAGCTAGATAATTTATGTCTTGCATGAGGAGAAATGAGTTTAAAGACAAAATTTGGGAACTTGAAACTTCTAGCTTTAGATTTTTTTTTTTTTTTTTTTTTTTTAGAAAGGAAGAGGCACAAATAATCCTGGTAATAGAATTATTTTTTTCTTTTTCTGCCCTTTGAATCTTAGTAGGAGGAGAATTTGCATTGTTGTTATTGGTGTTTTGTAAGAGTGCATCCCTTTATTATTGGATTTAGAGGAATGGAAAATTAATACTACAGTTTCATAAGCTTTTAAATAGAAGGTGCTTTATTCAGTCACTGACCATATACTAACAAATTGTCTTTTTGTTGTCATGTAGGTTAAATGAGGGCAGATGCATTGCTTGTGCTTCATGTACTTCTCATTAATCATCTAGCACATTTTCTTATACAACAGAGGTATGATATTTGAGCCTTTAAATGGAATCTGGACTAACAATCAAAGCAGCATAAAAGATTGAGGCAGTTTTTCTAGTAATTAGATCATATAGTCCATTTTCTTTCTTTTACTTTATTTCTCTTTATTCCTACCACTTTTTTTTTTACCTCTCCCTTCCTTCTCCTCCTCCTTATTCCATTCTCCTTCCACTTGTTTCCCATCTCCCTGTCCCCCCTCCTCTTTTCTTCTCCTTCTTTCCTTCCTTCCTTCCTTCCTTCCTTCCTTCCTTCCTTCCTTCCTTCTCATTCTCTTCCTTCGTTTCCTTCTCTTCTTTCTCATCTCTTCTTCTCTTCCTTCTCTTTCTTTCAACCAAATGGTTGTCAATATGAGTAAAATTCTCTAAGAAGAATGTAGCTCTTTCTGTTGAAGAGGAAAAAATCATAAGGCTATAAGTTGTGTATTCTCTACTCACTCTGGAGAATAACTTCTGATAGTACCTTGGACAGTTAATTTTATTAATGTTGTTGACCTCAGCATCTTAATCAAAAAAGTTAGGGTGGTGTTTCCAGAGTTTCACAGGTCCCTTTGAGCCTTGTTACAGTAAAGGTTCAGGACAAAATCCCTGTGTCTGATGAGCCACTTTAGCACGTGGATTATTTTGAGCTATAGGCACTTGAGACTGTGTATGCTTAAGAGAAATTTTGTCCCCCCTTAACCATACTTAAAAATTTAAATTCTTTCCCAGAATAAGAGTTATTAGCATAGATGAGTTTTATCTGAATGACCCATCAATTACCAAATACCTGCTCTTCTTATCATCCTGTGAAGCGCATTCATTCCTCTGAAGTTACAGACTCCTGCCCTCTTCTCTTTGGTTCAGAATGACATATATACCTCATTTTGCCTGATTGTCTTTGGAATTTCTATGTCCGTATGTATTCCCTGTATGTAGGCCTATTAAATTTGATTTTCTCCTATGAATCTGTCTCTTGTCGATTTGATGATTTGATTTTTAATCAAACTAGAAGGACCTGTGAGGGGACAGTTCCTGCTCCCCGACATTACCTAATTGCTACTTAGTATTAATTATTGGTTAGGGGCATAAGATGGATGATTATAAAATAAAATATTCAGCCAAAGGAGGTATTATTTATTGTTAAAATCTTATTTTTGAAATCTGACTGCTGGGATTTGCATCTCTCGTCATTACTAGATTAAACTACATGACCTTGGGAAAAATATATAACCTCTCCAAGGTACAATTTCCTCATTAGCTTAAAAATTTGTAGGTTATAAATTTATCAGCATCATAGGGTCATAGTGAGAATTTAATTAGGTACTATCAGTCACATAGTGTAGGTTGTCAAAAAAAAAAAAAAAGTTGGTCATTTGAAGTAAAAAATGCCATTCCCTTTCCTTACTCCATTGTGTTTTTACTAAAGTTAGGGAAAATGGTATGGGATTTTTCCAAGGAACTCTTCATTTTTTAAAGTAAAATTTGGATATTGTCAGTGTATCATAGCCCTGGTCATGGCATTAGGGTTTGAATCACTATCATTTCAAGGGTTCTGTTTTTGTCTTATGATTCTTTTTTTTTTTCAGATTTTATTTATTCATGAAAGACACACAGAGAGAGGGAGAGAGGCAGAGACATAGGCAGAGGGAGAAGCAGGCTTCCCACAAGGAGCCCGATGGGGGACTCAAGCTAGATGTGGGACTAGATCCTGGATTCTGGGATCTGGACCTGAGCCGAAGGCGGATGCTTAACTGCTTTAGCCATCTAGGCGTCCCTCTCTTATGATTCTTTAGGTCATTTGGATATAATATTAAAGAGCCCTAAGATCAGATGTTGAAGATTGGAGGCAGGAAGAAAATGAAATGAATCTATTTTACATTTATATAGCTCTGTGGAACAGGTGAGATTTGGTATTAATTTGAATAGTAATGATGCTTGCCACTCTTGCTGCACCCTATGTTTTCAGAACAGTTTTCAAACTTTAATTAGTTTACCTGAACATCACTTTGGTGGGCTAAGCAAATATTCTCACCTTATAACTGTGGGCATGTAGCAAAATAGCCAATTTACCTAAGTCACTTAGTACAATGTCTATTACCAAGTTAAGGACCAGGATTTGACTTGCTAATCATGCATGCTTTGTGTTTTTTTTATTTATTTATTTTTCTGTTCTTATCTTAATTGACATTAGACCGAATAACTTGCTCTTTAGATTTTAGTAATCCCATCTACAAAATGGGAGATCTGAAAAGAGAATAGGGAAGACTAGACATTTCTTTCTAACTTCAAAGATTTCTAGCCATTTTGTGATTTCTGGATTTCTCATTTAAAATTTCTGATTTAAAATTGCGTTTCTGCTCTATTGAATTCATTGCTGTTGTATTCTGGAATCCTGAGTACTATTTTAGAATTTTTTTTAACCTTGCCTTTGTTTTCTTTTCTGGAGAGAGACAAGCCCCAATATTTTCTCTTTCATAATTTGTTTCTTGGCTAGACATGGGAAGTGACCTTCCTCATTTAGGTCTCTTAGATCTTACTGTTGAGAGGTCTTGGGAACACAATTTAAACTCTTGGAACTATACTTTTCTGTAATATGGTATTAGTAAATCTGAAATACATGGTTATTTTGAGAATTACATTACAAAAATATGTTAAAATGCTTAGGAGAGTGTGTGGCACATAATACATAATAGTCACTTTTTTCTTAGTCTGTAGATTAGAATGGACATTTGAAGACAGATTTATTTTATACCAGTTAAAATACATGTTGTTAAATTATTTGAGAATCATCTCCATCCTTTAACAGAGGCTTAACTATAGTACATTTTGATTATGTAACTCAAGACATTATGCTCTCCTTATAAAATACTGTGTATTTTGAAAAAGATACTTATTTTGGAAATTGGAAATATTCAGAAAACATATAGTACGGTATTTTTTGCCAAGACTTTGAAATTTTCCTAGCAAAGGAGCTTATTTTGAGATCAATTGGTCTCTTTAGAGTTGCGTAAAAATTTTAAAAATAAATAATTTCAAACTGGCAAGAAAGTTTATTGTTTTCTGTACATCTCATGGCAAAGATGTTGCAAATCAGGGCACAAAGCCAATGTCTCTCACATACACAAAATAATTTGGGTTGCCCATAGAGATAATGTATATGTGACTCTGTGATTTCCCCTAGAGGCATGTTAAACCTGGACCACTCCATAGCTTTCTATATGAAACCCAATATATCCTCATTATCAATGGCTTAACTTTCTTTTCTTTTGTGTTATGTTGATTTGTTAATCTGAGTTTAGATTTCTTACTCCCGGTATTTTTCAGGCTTCACTGTAATCAGTAAAACAGGAATATTTACTAAGATATACTTCCTCCTGTCTAAAAGTCTTATATTGAATCTCTGTTCTGTGCATTTAAGTGATTGCTATCTAAATTAGAATCACTGGTGCATTAGAACCAAAAGTAAGGAATGCTTTTCCTTGCTTCTAGATTAGGCACTTTCTAAAATGTGTTGAAATAACACTAATGTTGAGTTATACTCAAGTGTACAGTGCAAGAACCATAGCATCATGTGACAGAGCTAAAGAATTCTAGGTTGAAAGCTAGATAAATTGCTTTATTGACAATTGAAACTCTTACTAGACTTGACATTAATTTTGAAAGTCCAAGAAGGAAATTATTACATAGTATTTCCCAGACTTATATGATCACAGACCTGAACTCACAAGATAATGATAATCTTATCAAATTATGGAGCATGTGAATCCTCTTTATAATATCCATGCTGTGTCCTTGTCCAACTTCTGTTTAAATGTCTGCAGTAATGAGTAACCACTTACTATTATAATGATGATGTTAATGAACATGATAATGACAGTAGCTAAATACTGCTTTCTTCATGCTTTCTATGCACAATTTATTAACTTTTTTAAGCCTCCCACAACTCTTTACATAGATACTATTTATTTTCCCCATTCCACGTTTGAAGAAACTGAGTCTTGAGTAAGTATACTGTCCCAGCCAACATAGCAGAATGGAGCTAAATCTGTATTTTGATTCTATAGTATCTTGTCCCAAGCTCATGAATTTAATCACAACACTATATTCTCATTCTGTATGTATGCATGCATTATAGCCATTTGATACCTCTGATTTACTGTGATGGCTTAATAATTAAAAATATATTCACATCCTTAATTCATCAATTGGAAAAATTGTTGATGGTTCCTGAAGTCTGGTTTGAGAATGAGAATAAGATCAGGGCTTGAGGGCAGATCCAGTAAGATAATACATTGATTTTTATAGCCCAGAGCTCTGTCACATATAAAGGCTCAGTAAACATTAGCCAAAATCATTATTGTTAGCATTGTTATTAATAAAATATTTAAAAAGGCGATACTAAACATATGCCCTGGTGTACTGAGTGACCTACACAAGTTTGGTAATTCTTAGCACCTGGAGGGTGAGGACTGAGAACCTTCTGTAGTCCAAGAGTGGTGTGCTTCCATTCAGGTTTTCCTCTTGCCTCTTCCAAAGTAACATAATTACTTGGAGCACTTAAATTTTTTCATTAGATTAAATTAAATGAGGTGGGGGGAGAGAGAGAGAGAGAGGGAAAACGAATAATCTTACTGTTTAGATTTTATGTCAGAGAATGCCAAGCACACACATATTTATTATGCTTATTAAAATTTTTTTAATACAGTAGGTTGGGAAATCATGAGTTGGTCAAAAACAAATCTAAAGTCAGAATAAAGTGGGGGATCCCTGGGTGGCTCAGTGGTTTAGCGCCTGTCTTTGGCCCAGGGCGTGATCCTGGAGTCCCGGGATCAAGTCCCACGACAGGCTCCCGGCATGGAGCCTGCTTCTCCCTCCTCCTGTGTCTCTGCCTCTCTCTCTCTCTCTCTCTCTCTCTCTCTCTCTCTCTCTTTCGTAAATAAATAAATCTTTAAAAAAAAAAAAGAATAAAGAGCAAATTCCCAGCTGAATCAAATCTGAATCAAAGACAGTCCCTTTGTGGAAGTCTCTTGATGCTTCTGAGAGTCAAATAGGACGCACATCTGCCTTACTGTTAGGCGTGGCCTTTCAGGCAGCTCTCACATACAGTTATTTTTATGGCTCTCACACCAGGAAAAACTCAACATATTTTTGTATGTGTACATGCATGCATTCTATGTTATATGCTTGGTTTCCCAAGTGGAAGGACTAAGTTTTCCTTTTTCCAAGTTTTTGAGGGTTTGTCTTTCTTTTTTTGCTTGCTTTCCTGCTTTCTCCTTTTCTAGGGCAATTGCCTTAAATCATACTCTTTTTAAAAATATTCGTTCTACACAGCCCCTTTTACCCTGCTCTGAGTTTGAGATCATTTGGCTCCAAAGTAATTGTTGCTTGCTCCACCTCTACTCAGATCCTGATTTCATCTCATGTTTGGCTTATTACTATAGCTTCCAAACTGGTGTCTCTCCTTCTGCTATTGCCTAGAACAATTGATTATCTTGCTGCAGTCAGAGTAACCTATGGAACGTATAAGGATATGATCATTTCTCTAGCTTAAACCATAAACTATGCCATTGTCAACAGGATTAACCCCATACTCTTTACCATGATGTAGAAGTTTGATGATTTGGTGCCTGCCTTATTCCCTAGCCTCATTATCCTACTTCTCAAAATAGTAAAATCAAATCATGTACAACTCTGCCAACAACCAATACCGATTCATAATTCTGTGTTTTATTTGTTTTAGTCTTTTTTTAAAAAAATATTTTACTCATTTATTCATTCATGAGAGACACAGAGACAGAGGGAGAAGCAGGCTCCATGCAGGGAGCCTGATGTGGGACTCGATCCCCAGTCTCCAGGATCACGCCCTGGGCCAAAGGCAGTGCTAAACCACTGGGCCCTATTTGTATTAGTCTTATTGCCTAGAACAGTCTGTTAGCATATTTAGGGCACAGTCTTTGTTCTTTTCAGCAAAATTTACTCAATGAGTTTCATGATGTGTTGTCCTGGTAGATGCTTAATTAGTGTTCTAGGGCTGCTATAACAAAGTACCATACACTGAGTGGCTTAAGCAACAGAGATCTCTTCTGACAGTTCTGGAGGCTAGAATTCCAAAATCAAAGTGTAGACAGGACCATGTTCATTTGAAGCCTCTATGTGATGATCCTCTTCCAGCTTCTGGTAACTGCAGACATACTGTGACTTTGGGAGAAGAACTTCAGTCTCTGCCTCTGTTTTTTTTCTTGGCTATATTAAATCTGTGTCTGTGTGTATATCCAGATTTTCCTCTTCTTATAAAGACACTGTTTATATTAGTTTATGGCTCACCCTAATGGCCTCATTTTAACTTGATTACATCTGCAAAGAGCCTATTTCTGATAATAATTACAGATCCTAGACTCTTAGACTTCAGTATCTCTTTTTTAGGGTTCACAGTTCAAAACATAACAATGCTGAATAAATGTATGTGTGCTCAACTATCACTTCTGAGAAATCATCTTCTATGTTCAAAAGAGAGTTGATCACCCCCACCTCCAGTAACTGTAATTACGTATTACTGTACCTTGCACATACTATTTATTAATTGTCCTGTCACAATATATTTGTTCATATATTTGTGTCAGAATAGTTAGACCAGGAGTTCCTCAGAAAGGGCTTGTGTAATACTGATCTTCGTATCTCACTGCCTTGCATGGTCCTTGGAAGGGTAAAGCAAATGCTTATTTAACTAAGTCTCTATTTTCATTCTGACTGAATTATTTTCCTTTTTCCCCTTCAAAATTGCATTGCTGTCTCATCGACCTTTTGCAGTGGCATCAGACTGATCAGGTCCTAAGGCTGTAATATTGAGATGTAGGATTTATAGGCTTTTTCTGTGGGCCTATTGTACTATAACCACATTAGACAATAAAGAATGCTTTTACCGTCGGGCCAGTTCATCTAATTAGGAGTATCTCATAACACTCTAATAGTTTGTGGGGTTTTTTGAAATTAGTTTAAATAATTGTTTGCAAAGTATGTTTATGTTGCATTTAAAATATTTTTTGGAGGGACGCCTGGGTGGCTCAATGGTTGAATATCTGCCTTCAGCTCAGGTTGTGATCCTAGGGTCCTGGTTTTGAGTCCTGCATCAGGCTCTCTGCAGGGAGCCTGTTTCTCCCTCTACCTATGTCTCTGCCTCTCTCTGTGTATCTCTCCTGGACAAATAAATAAAAAAATATTTTTTTTAAATAAAATCTTTAAAAAATAAACTATTTTTTGGAAAATGTTTACATTTTTAGCAATGATTTTTGGAAAAATTTATATAAGGGGGATAACCTGACAGTAAACATTCCACATGCTAGAAGCTAGAAAATTTCTAAGAAGATGTATGAAAATGGCAAAGCTCTTGCTGTTTTTTGCTTTCCCAAAAAAAGCTGAGGGCTAAGGACATATTTCCATTTTTACAAACAAAAAGAAAATTTATTTCAATAAATAATTCATTAAATAATATGCATCCCTTTTAAACATTGTTTGGGGTGGGTTATAACTAAAACCCATAAATAGGATAGTAAAACATAAACTGAGAATTCAAAGATTACATTGAGTATAGGATATAATTATCATAAGTATTTGAAATAAGAAGTAATGACAACTGAGCATTTACTTTAAAGATTACTGGTGGTAGGTATAGGAGAAAGCTAAGATTTAGAGGAATCATTTAGGTAGCAAATCCATGAGTAGTTCCCTTTGTCTTTCTCCCCATATGCATCTTTATTTCATCTTTATTTCCGTTATGATACAATCCATTTTTTTGTTATATGTCTTTTAAAAATGCTTTTGGTAATCTAAGGACTGTGGTTCTACTAGTCTGTGGCACTAATAGCTTGACAAAGAGTTTACAAATCGCTTTTAAAATGTTAACCTGACAAATTATTTCCATTTTTCTCAAGGCAAATCTTTATTAAAAGTGAAAAGAAAATCATTTAAAAATAAAGTTGGCATATCGGGTGCCTGGGTAGCTCAGTCCATGAAACCTGTGACTTCAGCTCAGGTCATGATCTCAGGGGCCTGGGAATCCCTGAAGGGAATCTGCTTTTCCTTCTCTCTTTGTCCCTCCGCTCTGCTTATGCTGGTGCTTGCTTGCCATCTCTCTCTCTCTCTTTCTCAAATAAAGAAATAAAAATCTTTATTAAAAGAATAAGAAAAATAAAATTGCCTTAGAAGATTGCTGCTACTGTGAATTTATTTATTATCAAAGGAAAAGTGATTTCTGCTTTTCACTTTGACTATGATGTCTAATAATAATAATAATAATAATAATAATAATAATGGTATCTTCTTCCATTAAAGTATTTGATTTTTACTGAATAAGAAACTTGGCTAAGTTATTATTTGATAGATAGGTAGAAGATATATGTAATAATGGCAAATATGTAAAACATTATAAAAATTATAAAGAATTTAATTATAAAGGTAAAGGTAGATAGCTGGAAAAATTTTACTTTTATTTTTATTTCTAAGTTCATATCCAAAAGCCATTTTTCAAAAATGATTCTCTTGTTTTGTTTTGCTATTTGTCCTGTGAGAGTTGTGATACTAGTTTTAAGGAATACACTCCATTATTCTTCATTATTTCTTATGTTCCACCCATTATACCTGAACTATGTGTATCATCAGAAGGCAGAAAACAAAGAGCTGGTCTTCTCAAGAACAAAGTGTGAACCAAATTGATTTTAAAATAACACTGTGCCATGCAAGCTGTGAGGTTCTAGAAGAGTACAATCAGCTTCTCTGAAAACATGGTTAAAATAATACTTAGGATCCATCATTTTTGGTTTCTATGTAATGAAAATGTGGTGTCACTAAGTGTGATATTATGATTTTGAAAAAGTCTTTTATTGTAAATGTAATAACCAGTAGAGTTAATTTTTAAAAAATGAAGTTTTACAAATGATATCTTAGAAAACAATTATTTATATTTTCTCTCCAAAAGGTTCTTACAATGGAGAGTTAAATGCTGTAAATATTTTTGATGACTCTGATTAAGGTTGGGTTAAAAATTTCTAGGTATTATTAATACCATAATATCCTACATACATATGGTTAATCTGTCTCTCATAATGGAATGTTCTAGATACAAAAAAAGTGCTTAAAAAGTAGGTGCACCAGAACTGTTTTTATTGCAACCAATGCATTGATATTCTCAATGGATGAAAAGTTGAGGTTTGGATCCTAGGATTACAAACAGATGAGCCCACCTGTCATCTCTACTTAAGCTCTTGCTACACTCAACAATTCAATATCCAAGGAGAAACTACACTATTTAACTTTTTGACTTGCTTTCAAAATAAATTCCAAACTCTACAGTATGGCCTCTCTAGTCTTAACATTATTGGAAACCTGCCTAACCAATCTGATTTTAACTCTTGCCTCTCATTTTTGCCTATTGAGCTTCCTGTTATCAGTGAAAAATACTCTTCCTCTTTAATATATATTCACTTGACTGGAGTCTCTCACTATTTTGTTTTCAGAGTAAACATTTACCTCCTCTGTTTGCCCTATCTGTCTGTATTGTAAGCCCAAAAGTCTCAACTGTGTTTTTTCTGATAGCACTACTGAAATTTATATATTTATTCTTGGTTTGTTCATTTTCCCCCCTCCTTGACTATCTTTCTCTTTCCTCTCTCGCTCTCCCTTTCCCCCCCTTTTATTGTGGTCTACCTTCCTTTACTAAATGTGCATTCCAAGAGAGAATGGCCCTAAACTGTCTCCTTCATTGACATATCCCCATGGCCTAGAAAGGGAAAAATACAAACTTTATAGTGAACAAACATGATGGTTACCACCTTAATCAAGTGATCAAAGTTATTTTGATCAGTAATGTAACAAGTCAACATTATGTGTCTTTGAGAGGTCCCACTGAGGAGGAGACAAAAAAAGTTCACTGAGGAATCTAATTATGAGGAAATAGCAGACAAATCCAGATTTTACAAAATAATTATCCATAATATTCAGACTTCAATGCAATAAACAAGAGATTTAGGAATTGTTCCAGATTAGATGAGACTAAAGAGACCTGTCAAATATATGGAATATATGGTTTGAGATTTGCTTTTGTTCTCAAGGACATAAGTGGTATGTTTAGAGAAATCTGAATAAGAGCTTTAGGTTAGATAGCAGTACTGTATAAATGGTTATTTCTGTATTTTGAAGTACAAATGTGATTATGTAAGAATGTCTTTGCTTTTAAGAAAAACAAAATTATTTAGAGTTAAATGTTATGTCTACAGCTTATTGTCAGTGAGTTCATAAAAATGTGTGTGTGTGTGTGTGTGTTTATAGAGAGACAGAGAACAGAATTTATGGGAAAAATGTAGTAAAATTTGGGCAATCTCAGGGAATTTGAGGATACAGTGCTTCTTTATACTATTATGGCAACATTTTTGTAAATGTGGAATTATCAAAATTTTAAGTACAGAAAAATGCATCTAGTTAAAGCTTCTATCTATGTAATCAGAGAACAAAAGAGACACAAAGAAGGAATTTCCGATACTGACACACCCTAAGTAAAAACCTTAAGTATGCTTAAGAGAACACATGATATAACATTAATGTTCTATTTATTTATAAACTAAATTGATGTGACAACCAGAGACTTGTATTTTTTCCTGTTGAAATTATTGTAGGTTGTCTATTGAGCTTATGGGCTCTACTTCAAGAGTAACATACACATTAAATATTTTCTTTTTTTTTTTTTTTTTACATTAAATATTTTCCATGCAGTTTGTGATTAATAAATAACCAGGATTCAGAGTTGTTGTTTCCACTCCCCTCCCACCTGCTTCCCTTGATATAAAATAATGTTTGGGGAATAGTTTTACAAAGGAACAAAATAATGCTGGACATATAACTGAGACTCCATCAACCTGCTTCAATTTCTAAATAATCATATTTTATGTATTTCTTGGACTGGAATATTTTGCTCAGAGAGTTACTGAACTTCTAAATAGCATGAGCTCCAAAAAGGCATTTGTTTCTTCCAGAAGATATATTATTCTTTAAGTACATTTTTTAGGTATAAAATAAAAGACGCTAAACAGAATTCATAATGGTTATTATCTGGCTTAAAATTCTAATAACAGGTGTTTCTTACAGTTTTTGAATAACTGGACTGTAATATGGGAGCCAGATTTCATTTATAATGGGTTCAATATTGACCTTCCCTGCCACACTACTTGTGGGTATCATGCTAACATGATAAAATAGCTAGCACTAGAGGAATACCTTTGTTTATAGGGTTGGATACCTGCCATATCTTCAAATATAATAGCCAACATCCCATCTAAAATTACTGAAGCATAGACGTGAAACAGAGTGTATAATAAGAGTATGTTAGAATCATTTAGTGTGTGCTTATTTTATGCTCATTCAACTCCTTGTTTCCTGATTATATCCATGGTATCTCCCTTTATGACCATTTTTACAATTGCATTATCTCAGCCTTACCTGGGTGAAAGACATCATCAAGTGCAGTTTACAAATGGTGAGGCCTAGGAAAAATGTGAAAACTTTAGTGTTATATGAAGAATACAGCAAAGTAACTGTCAAGGTCATAGAGCTAGAAGAGCACAAAATGAATTACTACCTCAAGCTTCCTAACCCATGTTCCTGTTCCACATCTCATACATGATCCTCAAAGGAAATATATATCAGAGGCAATTGAACCTCATTTGGTGGATGGTCTAGAATGTGGTATGATAAAGGACAAGGGATCTTCACATGTGATACTTCAGTAGATTGAGAAAGATAACTGGGTGCAAAAGCATCATATGGGACTTCTTTGCATGATTTCCACAAGGCTTTTGAGCTTGGGACTGCTTCTTTCAGGAACTAATTGTTGAGAATGAAAGATCACTTCTGATCATAAAACCTTTAGTAGCTGGCCTTTTCATTGATCTTGTGACCCATGAGAGCTTAATCTTAATGTAAAGATTTGATCCACCAGTTCTGAAAAAGTGGGTGTAAAGCCCCATACATAGGTTTTCAGTCTGCTCATTAGGTGGATCAGGCATAGTTTATAGCATTAAGTAGTTGGAGTAAGTTTTCTTTCAGCTTGTTTAAACCAATATGTGAATGTCATTATGTCTGCTTTTATGGAGCTCAGAATAGAACTGAGTGTTCTCCAAATTGTACCCTGCTAGTAATACCCAGCTAAGAAAAATGTCGCTTCATTACCACAAATCAAATTCTACCAGATTGTTTTTCAGCCTTCCCAGATCTATTTGGCTATTTTACCTAAGGACAGGTTGATGTAAAGAAGTAGAAACACATCACTTTATTCCCATGTGGGGATTTCTCTTCAGGAAGTCTATAATCAGCTCTCCCCTCCTAGAGATTTGACAGTTTGATACATATATAGCTGCTCCTTTTTCCCCTTTATGACCTCCAACACCTCCTTTGGAAACTCTTCACAGCACCTTCATATTCATCAAATCCTGATCATCAAATATCACTTGTTGGTTTACTACTTATTAGATGTATTAGTGTCTGATTATAAATATAGACTGTCTTCATCACCTAGGAGACATGAAGTTGATTCCCTATAGCCTCTCTTTCTGGACCTTCTAACTTATCCATTGTGTAAATTTGCAAGGGCTGCTGTAATAAAATACTACAAAGTAGGTGGCTTAAAACACAGAAACTTGTTTTTTCAGTTTTGGAGTCTAGAAAATCTAGATTAAGGTGTCAGCAGGTTAGTTCCTTCTGAGAGCTGTGAGTGAATCTTTTTTATTTCATTCTTCTATCTTCTGGTAGACAACTTGTAATCTTCAGAAGTCCTGAGCTTGTAGATCTCTGTCTTCATTTTCATATTAATATCTTCCCTTTGTACCTGTGTCTGTCTCTAAATTTACCCTTTTATAAGGACAGTAGTCCTAGGATTAAATCACAACCTAATGATTATCTTAATTTAACTACTTTTATCTGCAACACCAGTTTTCAAATAAGGTCACATTCTAAGATACTGGGAGTTAGGACTTCAACATATGGATTTTTCGGGTGACACAATTCAATCCATAGCATCTATTGTCTTTATACAAACTCTTGAGGCTCTTTCAACCTGGTAATCATGTGTGACAGATACTAATCAGTCACTCTTTTTGACACATTTTTGTTTTTTCATAGACTTATATGAATTATATTTATTTATTTTTTTTAATAATTTTTTTTAATTTATGATAGTCACAGAGAGAGAGAGAGAGAGAGGCAGAGACACAGGCTGAGGGAGAAGTAGGCTCCATGCACCAGGAGCCTGATGTGGGATTCGATCCCGGGTCTCCAGGATCGCGCCCTGGGCCAAAGGCAGGCGCCAAACCGCTGCGCCACCCAGGGATCCCTGAATTATATTTATTTTTGTGTTTATTCTACCATACTTAGGTAGATAAATGGAAGTATCTTTATCAGCAGCTAAACAATTAATAAAATAATCTGCACTACACTGTGTGTGCTAATGGGTCTGCCTTACCCTGAGATTATATAAAGTGAAATTATATGGAACATTTCAAATCACATTACCTTTTTGTCTATTATTATCTTTATATAAAGATAATAAAGATAGTTATTAAGTGTTATCTTCATCATCATTGAAACTCACAGGTGATAAATGATATACCTGAAGAGATCAGGTGAAAGATAGGAAAGAATCACCGTAAGTCCATTAAATCACTCAAAGAAAATAATTATTGTAAACCAACATCACTTTTAGATTGAGTAGTATGGTCACAAGTTTTACCACCTCCTCACCATCACTGTTCTCGAGGAGTTCAGATAAGTTACATAACAATTGTGTATTTTAATCCTTATAACAACCCTGAAAGAATCCTCCTATACTAATTTTACAAATAAGAAAAGCAAGACTCAAGACTCGAATTTACAGGTTTATATTTGGATATTTATATTCCAGTCTATCTTAATCCAACACCTAGCAATGAAAGCTAAATTCTTAGGTATGCTAAAGAGCATGAGTTTGCAAAGAAAGTATCACTTCGTATGCAGAGGAAGTAATATTTTAATATTGAAAAAAAAGCCCGAAAGGCAGAGTATCATCAAACCCAAATAAAGGGGGCCTCTAGAGGATAAGTTAGCATCATTTGGGTTTTCGTGTTAACAGGAGCAATATTTGATAATCGAGGCAGTGGCCAGACCTAGCTGAATGAAAAGATAGTGTTTTGTAGGTGCTTTTTGTAGATGCATTATTTCAAAGACCATTAAGGCTTAGTCTTATGTGGAAAATCTTTTTCTTTACTTTTCTTCCCAAGTCAAAGGCTACTTTATTAATTATTAATGAATATTGAGCCTTAAGCCAATAAGCAAATTTTTTTTCCAATAAGCAAATTAAACAAGTGCTCAACATCATGTTATAAGAGAAATGAAAGTTAAAACTATGACATACCATCAGATACCCATTAAATAGCCAAAATGAAGGAGATTGACAACAACAAGTATTGGCAAGGATATGGAGCAAGGATAACTCTCTCGTATTATGGGTGGGAATCTGAAATGTTACTATTACTTTGGAAAATAGTTCTACAGTTTCATTAAAAGTTAAAATGAATCCTACCCTATGACCTAATGATTGTGTTTACATACAAGGGAATTTATCCAAGAAAAATGAAAACATGTCCCACGAAGGGCTTTGTATTACTCAGTTTATAGCAGCTTGATTTATAATCACAAAAAACTGGCAACAGCCTAGGTTATCTCTCAATAGAATAGGTAAGTAAATAATGGCATGTTCACAGAGTGGAATACCATTCAAAAACAAAAAAAGCAGCAACATGAATGAATCTCAAAACATGTTAAGTGAAAAAAGCCAAACACACAAAAAAATGCATTGTGTGTGATTCCACTGGAGTAGAACATTGGAATAAGCAACATAATCCACAATGTAAGGAATCACTTCCTTTGAGGATGTTGACTAAGGAATACAAGGGTTTTTTTTGGCATCATGAAAATATTCTGTGAATGCCCTTGATAGGATAGTAGACTGAAATCTAGGTTTCAGATCTGTGCAGTTTGGTAAGTAAATTCTTCCTCAGTAAAAATGGCCTTCAAAATGATTAAACCTTACAGATCATGGGTAACTTACTCATAGAAGAAATTGGTCTGTGTGAGTTATTGTACATGTCTAAGTACTCATGTGCGAATGAGCACATAAACATATTGCCACACACAGCACATGTACAGCGACTGGCCCAAACTGAGCTGTTACCATGTATGAAGAGTACTGAGATAAAGGGTAGATGTAAATTGAAATATTTTTTCAGAAATCCTGTTAAAGGCCACTTTTTAGAAACAGTGAGGTGAAATCCTTCCTCTTTGTTGTCCAAAGTGCCCCTCAAATTGAGTTTGCTACCTACTCCCCCAAACTTCTGCATCCTGTACCTTTTTCCCTGGACATCCTCACTAGCCAGATGCTCATTCAAAATGATAATGTTATCCCTTTGTATGAACTGTGCTCAACGAGAGAGAAACTCCCATGATGCCATGACAAACCCAGCTTGTGCAAAGGCAGTACTAATTTTAAAACTTCAAGTGTTATGTCTGGGATTTTTTTTTTTTATTAACCTCTCCTAGAACTCTTCTGTGCTGTCATACATAAATCAGAGAATTATGAAAGAACTAGTCAAAGTGGCTGTTTCCTTCTAAGGCTGTAATTTGGCTTCATGAATTATTAATTATCAGACTGGTATGGCATCAGATCCTCAGAATTCAATATAAATGTAAAAGGCACACCTTATCAGTTAGAATCTAAGGAGCTTAAGTAATATAATTCTTACCATTTAGTGCTCTGTGGTATGTTAAAGGGATTTGGAATATTCAACCCACGGAACTTTCTGAAATAAAATACCAAGTAAAGAAGGTTTCTTTTCTCTTTTCTTTTTTTTTTTTTTTTTGGTTAGTAGATTTGAAATTCAGTATAAGGAAGCGGATGTGGATTACTTCAAGGGTTTTGATTGTTCTGAAGGTTGGAGTTGTTTCCTAGATGCTGAAGCAAATAACAGGACATGTAAAAGACTGTGGTTGAAGAAAACTGTCTGAATGTAAAGCTTTCGAACATCTTGCATCTTTGCTGCTGTTAAGGAGGAAATAAATAATGCACCAAGGATTGAAGTTATGCTAAATATAAGTTCAGTGTTTGTTGAAAGCAGACATCTGATATAGTAAGTATGTTATTTTTCATATACAAATTACAGCTCTTCAAAGAAACAAGAACTAAGAATATATGGTCCTTTTTGTTTTTTGCTGAGATACTTAGCTTTAATACTTGATGAAGACTTCCAGTCTTCATTGGTTCTGTCTTTAATATATAATGCCATTTATTTTAAAACCTTCTGCAGAAAAATATAGGACCTTAAATTCTGTTCTTTTTTGCAAACACAAGATTAGTCTCATCCATGTGTAGGACTTTTTTTTTTTTTTAGCAATTTCTAAATATTTTAGAAGTGTGATACACACACACACACATATACACACATATCTGCCTCTATAAAATTTAGACAACACTTAACTAATATTACAAATGCCACACTGCTCAACATTGCAATTTAAAGAAGAAAATTACACTAAAGCTCTGATCTAATGATTTTGAATTGGTGGTTTTATCAATATAATTCTAATATAGTAGAAATATATGTTGTGGTTAGCTATGCTAAAATAAATGTATTATGCTTCACTAGCTTAGCCATTCAAGAGATTATTTTAGAAATAATTATTTGCTAAATCTCTGCAAACTTACTATTAATAGAAATTTCAGTAGCTTTATTACTTTGTCTTCTCTTCAGTGATCTGTTTGAATTAAATTGAAATAGACTACTTTAAAAAAATAATTCTATTCTGTGGGGTTGCATTTGGTATAGGAAATAGATAGTAAATTCATTCTGTAAAAATGACTAAATGTGAAAATTACCTGGGAGGTAAAAATACCTTGATTATGCTCTGTTGCTTCTCTGTAGCAGTTTTAACAAATTGACAAGTTAAAAATTTGCTTGAATTCTATTTTGACATTCAAGTATTAAAAATAGAGATGGTTTTCTTTTTAGGCCAGAGAGGCCAAGCTATCACCCATAGCACTTCAAAGGTAAATGACAGTGCATCATAAATCATGAGAACTCTTATAATTAAATGTGCTTGAATGATACCACATGTATCTAAAGAGTTTCCTGAAGAGGCTGTACCACACAATTGTATGGTAGATTAAAATAACAAAAACAAAATGATGTTTCTCCTTCAGGGTGAACTAATTCATTTTCTATTTTAAATAAATTATTTTATGTATGTAAAATTAGGAGCGGAAATGCATCAGAATGACAATTACATGAATTGCTTCATTGTTTAATAGGCTACTATTTTTTTTTTTAAGATTTTATTTATTCATGAGAGACAGAGAAAGAGAGGCAGAGACAGGCAGAGGGAGAGGCTCCATGCAGAGTGCCCAACAGGACTAGATCCCGGAGTCCAGGATCAGGCACTGGCTGAAGGCGGTGCTAAACTGCTGAGCCTGGGCAGCCCAGGTGGCTCAGGGGTTTAGCGCCGCCTTCAGTCCAGGGCCTGATCCTGGAGATTTGGGATTGAGTCCCACATCGGGCTCCCTGCATGGAGTCTGCTTCTCCCCTGCCTGTGTCTTTGCCTCTCTCTCTCTCTCTCTCTCTCTCTCTCTCTCTCTCTCTCTCTCCTTCTCTCTCTGTCTCTATGAATAAATAAATAAAATGTTAAAAAAAAAACTGCTGAGCCAACCACTGGGCTGCCCCAATAAGCTACTATTTTAGACTAATTTATACTATTGGCCATCAACTATCATTAAAAAATTGATTTTTTTCCTGACTTTATCTTCAGTATGAGAAGTTGACCCTTTATATTGTCAGGAAAGGGTGAAAACTGTATAGAAATAGTTTTATGGTAATATGTTTTCTATAATATATAAGATTGTGGTGTACAAAGTTTGCTTTGGTTCAATAATAAAACAAAACTTTCTTTATAACTAATATATTTCCAAGATACAGGTTTCGTACCATGTCTCTTGGGCAGCATATTGCTAGAACTCAAGAGTGACCTGAAACTCAGAAATAAGATTGGGTCTGGATTTGATCACACGTGATAGGCTGGCTCATGCTCCTTTTAGCTTTGTTAACCAAATCTGACCCCCTACCTTCAGTTTTACCAGTAGTTTGATTATATATTTGGATTTTCAATGAAACTATAGAATATAGGGGTCAGGCTTTTTCATGGGTCAGTTTTTTAGGTGAATCTTAAGTTTTCAGTTATCCAGTGAAAAATGGTAAGTTTAAAGTCTCTAACAACTTAGGAGCAGGACAGCCTTTTGGAGAAAAGCAGTATGCATAGAGCATCCTTTGGCCAACCCAGGCATTATTCTATTAAAGAGCTATTGAACTGGGGAAGAAAAAAGTATCCTTTTGGTTGGAGTCCCTGCTGTTCCTGCCCCTTATTTGTGTCAGTTTTTCTGGGATCACTTTCTGTTCTTATTTGCCCTTGCCCTGGGTTAGTCTTTAGGGTTGGTCTCTAGATTTCATATATCTGGCCCTATTAAGCCATGATAAGCATTTTAAGCTTGCTCACTTGCTATACCTTGTGTGATGCCTTCTTTAAGTCTTGTTTTACTTGTACAAGGCTTGAGCCATTGTAACTTTTGTGACCACAGTTTCAAGACAGTTCTTCTGTAGTAGATGATTTTTTTTTAAAAAGAAGAGATATCTTAGGATCCATTTGTAATTTCACCCTGTTGTGAGATAAAGCTAATTTTGAAAATAAGGGATTGCTACTTTCTAGCAGTTACTAGTTCCCTAAGTTCTCTTAGACTTTGTCTTTTCCTATTTGGAAATGAAGATTTTAATACTACTTACCTAATTTGATTATTGAGAAAATTGAAGGAAACAATGCATGTAAAATACTTAATGCTTGGTTTGCATGTAGCAAATGCTCAATAAATTTATTACTGCCTTTACCTAAAGTTCTATCAGCATGGTATATGCTTTTCTAAAAATCACTGCAATTAATTCTAGTTTGGGTTAGTAAGGGATTTGGTCAATTATATGGATTCCAAGTAGGGCAACCATGAATCTTATTTAAATGTATATTTATTTTTAATGAAGAGTAAAAATCAAATGGTTTCTGACATTACCAACTCACCACATAATCATGCTGTGGTGGAAATCCACTTGTAAAGAGTAGCCTCCCATTTTTCTTCAAATAGAATCAATAAATGTGAGTGATTTCATTAGTTGTGAAATATATTAAGGAGAAATGTAACAGCATGCTTCAGATAATATAATTTAATGTAGGCAGACAAACTGAGACTAATTATGGGGTTAGGTTTTCCCAGGAAATATTTATTTAATTAATTTCCACAATTTAAAAATTAGTCCTGTGAGGATTTCCTGATTCTCTGCCTTCAGTAAAGCAGGACCTTCTCTTTTTCAAGCCATAACTTTTTTATAGAACTTTACTGTTAATTACACCATAAAGTATTTTTTCTTTCTCAACATTTCTGTGGTAACCAAACGAGAAACTTGTTTCTGTATTATTTTGAATTTTTCTCCATTTTTTCATGGTATCCTTGTTTTCCCTTGGACTTCATTACAAGGTTTTAGACTCCCATGTTTATTGCTGGACCCCTCCTTGCCACCTG
Source organism: Vulpes lagopus (assembly GCF_018345385.1). Classification (NCBI taxonomy): domain Eukaryota; kingdom Metazoa; phylum Chordata; class Mammalia; order Carnivora; family Canidae; genus Vulpes; species Vulpes lagopus. The sequence goes on from NC_054830.1 coordinate 43,277,521, forward strand.
ATTTATTTGTGTGTCTGTAGATAACCAGGTAAGTAAGTAATGTTGTTCAACTTCTGAATGATAGTTCAGTGAGTCAAATAGATATCTACATTTAGTAAGAACATGATATTTCCAAAATAATAATAAAATATTAATGTTTTCTATATGGCTGTGTATATGTGATGGTAAAAAGTCATGTCTATTATAATTTCAAAAATTAAATATTTGATGGCATTTTGTGCCTGGAAGCAAAGAAACTAACTTCATAATGGCTTTTATTCCATGTTTTCCAGTGACTACTTTGATATCATTTGAATTAAGATGTATGTAATAGAAACACTGCCTTACTCGCCAACTTTGCATTTCTAAGTGAAGATATATTCCCCTCCCTTCTCTTCCTCCCTCAGCTTAACATTAACCCCTTTGGGGGAGCATTATTAAAGTTCTCTTGTAGGATTCTTACATGTAGATGCGAGTATATCAAGAAACTAGCATAGAACATAGCACATGATAAGTAATCATTAGTTTTAATTTTCGTTCCACATTCCACCTTTAAAGTTTATATACCAAGCACTGAGATGAAATTATTTGGCTAGTACCACTTTAATCAGCTTGTATTTGGAGTTAGTTTATTCTCCATATTCTACAAAATCAAAATTAAGATTTGCTTTTTATTAGACTTTGGAGATCCTGTTACATTTGGATCTCATGGATTTTAGATGAGAAATAGACCTAAGGATCATGTAGTTCATTACACAGATGCGGAGTTGTTACCAATGGGCCTCTTGAAGTGACATCATACAGCCTGGTAACTGGGGAGACAAATACAGAAATCAGGTCTTCTAACTTCTTGTTTAATGTCCTTTTTAGTGCAACATATTTCCCCTGAGTTGGATCCATAAACGGTTCCTTGCTGATGTTCAGAAATCTCTAACATATTTGTGGATAATGTTATGTAGTGGCTATTTTGAGTATCACCCCAGAAATTAAGATAACAAAAGACAGATTTAATTTGCATATGCTTTTTATGTGTAAATTACTTCACCATTTACAACTTTTTTTTTTCTCTAAAATAATAATAGGTCTCTGTTATTTTGGTTTTTGTAGTTTTTTCAAGTGGGATGAGGGATGGAGACAATCCTAATAATTCAAGAGGTGGGAAACAAATAAGGAAAAGAAAGAATGTTTCATCCTTACTCACCTACCTACTTTGATATTTTCTTCAGGGATTATAAATCCATTATTTCTATAGTTAATAATAGTTTGCTCTTCAGATAAGCTACAAACAAACTCTGTAGAGGTTAAAACTTTCAACATACAACTGTGGCTGTTTGTTCACCACAGTGCATCGCCAGATAAACTTTAACCAAAAGCCCAAGAGACTGAATATTTTAATCCTACAGAAGCATTTTTGTTGGCTGGCAAAACAGTACCTGGATTTTGAGTATTTCTCAAAAGAGCTAAGCTGGGAATTTAAAATACGTTAGAGCTCCTCAAGGGGCATAGAACATCTGCTGGACTATAATCTAATAAAACAGAATTGGACAAAGATGAGGTCTCTGACACATGCTGGTGCTGGACTTATACTTGAACAGCTCAAGCAGTTTTGCTTTGATAAACTGATCAAGATAACCGACTTGTGGAAACTGCCTCGCCAGGACAGCTGGATGCTACCTTCTGGGTTCTGCTCCCTGGTCCCCTTGCAGTTGAATTTCATGGAATTTTATCATGTCCCAAACATACAGTCTAAGAGCTGAGCTCCCTTACCATTTGTATTTGATAGATTCTTCCATCTGAGTCTGGGGATAAATATGAGGAATTTAACCAAGTGAAAATTGAATAGCATAGCAAAGGGAAATGTGGATTCAAACTTTGAAAAGTTTCAGATTCAAGCTTTTCCACCTCCATCTTTTTTATTTTAAGCAAAACTTTCAAGCTATCTTATGTCCATGATTTTCTTGTAAAATACAGCAATAACAATTCCCACTGTTTTTTAAATCTAAAGTTTTAGAAAGTTCATACCCTCTGCAGGATAATGGAAATCATAGTAGTTCCTTGTGATCTTTTTAGAATGGAGGAGGGCATTAGTTTGCTTGGGCTACTATAACAAAATAACACCAAAAGGGTGGTGTAAACAACAGTACTTTATTATCTCACAGATCTGAATGCCAGACATCCAGATCAAGGTGCAGGGTTGGGTCCTTCTGAGAGATGTGAAAGATAGTCTGCTCTAGGCCTTTCTCTTGGCTTCTGGTAGTTTGCTATCATTGTTTTGTGCTCTTTGGTATATAGAAGCATCACTCGCATCTTTACCTCCCTCTCCACACGTGTATTCCCTGTGTGTATGTCCAAATTGCCGTTTTTAAAGAAGACGTGACATCACATTGGATCAGGAGTCCAGAGCATTCTACTGCATTATGAGCACATCTTAACTCTTTAGGTCACATCTTGAGGTACTGGAAATGAACTTCAACATATGAATTTGGCAGAGGGGAGAAACATTTCAACCTACAACGGAGGGTCATGGGAATTTTTAAAAAACTTCCCTTACTTAGTGTCCTTTTCAGTGATTGGAAAATTTGGGATTACCATGATATTCTGTATCCTTCTGTTCCTTCATTCCTACTCTCTGTATAAACCCCAAACCACCTTCTAATACATTCAATTTATAATATCAAAGTAGGAGACTATGTAGAGAGATCAGCATTAGAATGAAAGATTGTAAATCAGACTTAGAATATTAATGGCCTATGCTAATCTGACCGCCAAAACTATTTAGGTCAGTTTCTGAAAATCACTAAGTAATGTACCAAAACCTGATGACTGTTTTTGTATTTTTCATTTGCGAAACTTCCATTTATGTCATCTCACTTAAACCAACATAGTTCCTATTTAAAGATGTAGAAATTGAAGTTCAGAGGTGATAGAATGCCAAAGGTCATTTGTGTAGTTGCCTGGGTTACAATGCAACCTGGGTTACATTTTATGAGAGATTATAAATCCATGTCTTGAGTTCTTTGTGCTCTCATGTCATGTTCTCTTTAGAAAATGTAGGTAGGTAGGATTGTGACTCATACAGGTCTCAAATAAAGACCAGTGAAATTAAAAAGTGGACCCTGTAAGTGCAGATTGTTTGTATCATACTTTCAATTTCTTCACTTTTCCACATCAAATGTTTCTGATTCTTATTATCTATCACTAGTGCTATGGTTCACATAGATTATGAGAAGAAATATTTCATTTTTTTTTAAATTTATTATTATTATTATTATTTATGATAGTCACACATAGAGAGAGAGAGGCAGAGACACAGGCAGAGGGAGAAGCAGGCTCCATGCACCGGGAGCCCGACGTGGGATTCGATCCCGGGTCTCCAGGATCGCGCCCTGGGCCAAAGGCAGGCGCTAAACCGCTGCGCCACCCAGGGATCCCGAAATATTTCATTTTTTAAATCATTTTTCTTCTGCAGAAACCTCATGTATTTTTTTAATTGGTGCTTTAACAAATCATCACAAATGGAGTAACTTAAAACCGTACCCATGTATTAACTCACAGTTTTCATCAGTCAGGAATATGAGCATAGCATGGATCTCTGCTATCATTCTACAAGGCTGAAAGCAAGGGATCAGCAAGCTTGTTTCCTCTCTTCTTTCCCTCAGTTTCTTTCTTCCTTACTTTCTGCAGCTGTAAGGGAAAAATCTGTTTCCAGGATGATTTAAGCTGTTGGCAGAATTCAGTTTCATGTGATTGTAGGACTGGGATCTGTTTCCTTGCTGACTGTTCCTGCAGCCATTCTCAGCTCTTAAAGTCCACATATATACCCTGCCTCATTATCCTTTTCAAAGCCAGAAATAATAGGTCAGGTTTTTCTCACATCTCTCTCTGCCTTCCCCTTCAGCCTCATTTCTGTGGCCTCATCTTTTTATTCACATGCATCTGACAGACTCTCCCACTTTCCTCTTTTCCTTTTAAGGACTCATGTTTTTACATTGGGCCTAGTAATTATCCAGAATAATCTCCCTATTTTAAAGCCATCTGATAATCTTAATTCCATCTGCAAAGTACCTTCATGGCAGTACCTAGATACTTGTGTGATGGAATAATCAGGGAATGGGAATCTTGGAGGGACATATTTAGAATTTTGCCTGTCATATCCTGGTAAATATTTTTCCTATTAAGTATTTTTCATGTTGAACAGCAATTTGCCCTTAAAATCGTGGATTTCAGAGTTTACAAAGTACCTATACATTTATTACCTTACATTGTTTTCATGATATCTTTAGGGGATGCAGGTAATCATCCCCATTGCATAGATAAGGAAACAAAGACTCTGAGCTTAAAAGTTGTTCTCAGACGTAGTAGATTTATAACTTAAAGCATATTAGAGTTCTGTCAGTGTAAAGAACATCTGCTAGTCCTTAGCCTAATAAAAGAGAATGGCCTTTATTTTAATCTTCCTGTTTTAATTATTTATATAATTGACTTACTATTTCTTTATTCTTTCCTAACTTGTGAATCCTCACAGTTTATAAACCAGACGCAGGATAGGTGAGGAGATTATTGGATTAGTAAAATATGCCTGGATTAAATGCCTGGCTCTTTTGACAGTATCATGCATATATTTCCAAGCTTTGTTTTCTGAGAGGACTTTGAAGCAGGAACACTCCTGTAGCAATGAGCATGTCTAGCCTAAATCTCGGTATTTAAATACCATTGTCTAAGGAATCTTTGGAGAAGTGGCTGATTCCAGGGCCGTGGAAGGAAAAGTACAAGATGAACTTGGAGTATCTTTGTCATCAAAGAAGTAAGGAAGTACTTAAAAGGTTGGGATCATGTCAAAGGACACAGGCACAAACATGGAAGAGCTCCCAGTGGCCAAAGCCAGAAAACTAGAGCAACCCAATAAATGAGTAGAAGAGTGAATTTTAACCCATAGAATAAAAGAAATATCCATGAGCCAAAACTGAGGTAGATAAATAAATAGGTAGGAGAGAATATACAGCTCTTTCTTACAGAGGAATTCCAGTGTAATAAAGAGGATGGAACATCATCATTAAACCATGGTAATAATTGTAGGCAAGGCCAACTGATGAATTCTGAAACTAGTGACTAGGAATTTGAGAAAGAACAAACTTTTCTTACTCTCAAATCAATCCCCTGCCCCAGTCTTTATTTATTACAAAGGGGGAAGTTACACTTTATAATGGAAAAACATTGGAGATACTGTCTGAACGAGGTGATCATGTTTAACATCGCTAGTAATGAGACATGGGATGTTTTGTACCCTGACATGATACCCTGAAGGGCACAGCACTTCTGTTGTATTCTTGAGAAAAACGTATAACCACAATGTAATTGTAAGAAGGTATCAGCCAATGTACAAAATTACTCAAGGGACAATGTACAAAATTGTTTACTAGAACTTTTTATTATATTGTATAATAGAACAGAAAAAGGATAATAGGGAAAACACTGGTAAAATCTGAATAAAGTTTGTAGTTCGTTTCTTATTTTGATCAAAATACTACATTTATGTAGTTAACATGGAAAGGCTGGATGAAGAGTACATGGAAATTCTCTGTACTATTTTTGCCATTTTTTAGTCTAAAATAATTTTTTGTAAATTCTGATTCTTGTGTTAACTAGCTTTATAATAACAATGGGCAACTCATGTAACCTCCTTAAGTTTTAATTTACATATCTCCACAGTAGGCCTAATACAGAGCCTATTACAGACACTACATGTGAAATATAATTTATATAGCATAATAATTGAAAGCAATGCCTTCAGAGCTATACAAATGTGGTATAAATCTTGGTTCTGCCATTAATGCTATGTGATTACATAAAACTTGTTTCTTAAGCTTTAGTTTCCTTATTTTTAGTACTTATGTGAGTTTTAAATATGGTACAGTAGGTAAGCACTGTGAGTTTTAAATATGGTACAGTAGGTAAGCACTTATTCAGAGCATCTGACATATTGTTATTATATATTATTTTAATATACTATTCTCTAAGAAATATTGATATAATAGTCATTTATATTATATATTATTTTAAAATGATTTTTTTTAATTTTTAAATTTTTTATTTAATTTCAGTGTGCCAACATACAACACCCAGTGCTCATCCCATCAAGTGCCCTCCTTAGTGCCCGTCACCCAGTTACCCTATCCTCCCAACCCACCTCCCCTTACGCAACCCTTGGCTTGTTTCCCAGAGTTAGGAGTCTCTCATGGTTTGTTTCCCTCTCTAATTTTAAAAAAGATTTTAGAGTGAGAAAGAGAATGAGCAGAGGGAGGGGCAGAGGGAAAGGTAGAAAGGGAATGTCAAGTAGACTCTGCTGAGTGCAGAGTCAGACACGGGGCTCAATCTCAAGACCCTAAGATCATGGACCTGAGCCAAAATCAAGATTTGGTTGCTTAACTGACTGAGTCATTCAGGTACCCTAATAAGACTGCTTTTATTCTCATTGAGCTACTAGGTTTTAATTATTATGTATTATCATGAACTTTTTAAAAATGTGTAAAATATAGATAACATATCATTTGCCATTTTAATGATTTTTAAGTATGCAATTGAGTGGCATTAATTATATTCTCATTGTTGTACCACCATCACTACTATTTCCAAAAGTTTTTCTTCATCTCCTTAGGGAAAATCTGTAATCATTAAGCAACAACTTCCCATTCCTTTCCACCCCCAGCTCCTGGTAAAGTCTGATCTATTTTCTATCTTATTGAATCAGCCTATTCTGTGTATTTCGTGTAATTACAGTTATATAATATTTGTCCTTCTGCTTCTGTTCAATGTCACTTTTTACTTGAGTCCAAGTTCAGTATCTATTGCTTTAAACATTATTTTCTATGCTTGTATGATTTGGATGATCAGGAAAGTGTTTTGTTAATATGTCATTTGGCAGATTTTTGTTCATTTATTTTTAAGCCTAATTTAATAAACAAAGATTCTGCCAAGAAATTATATGTGAAAGGGTTCATTGTAATGTTACTAAATGTAACAAAATGATAACCTAAGTGTCCAATAGTAGGTGAGTGAATAAATTCAAACCAGAAGTGTTTGCAAGAAAATGGTGACTAATGATTTCTTGATAGTAAGATAACAGGTGAATTTTACTTTTCTGTTTTATTTTACATATTTGTTGTTTTAACATGTATTATTTTCCCTAGAGAAATACCTAGATACGAGAGCAAATTTATATTTAGTCAACTGATCAGAACCTTTTTTTTTTTTTGAAGATTTTATTTATTTATTCATGAGAGACACAGAGAGGCAAAGACATAGTCAGAGGGAGAAGCAGGCTCCCTGTGGGGAGCCTGATGTAGGACATGATCCCAGGATTGTGACCTGAGCTAAAGGCAGATGCTCAAGCACTAGCCACCCAGGTGCTTCAGAACTTTATATATATACTATTTATATAGCCAGTATTTGAGCTAAAATGTTCAAACTACTAATTAGAGTGTTCTTAGTTCATGTATTATTTGTGAATCAGCACATAAATTTGTATATGCTTATACCAGAAGGTGAACCAAGAATGAAGAAAAACAAATTTGAATCCAGTGTTCTGGATTCCAGGACATCACATTAGTTCTTTGGTTTTTGTTTTGTTTTTGCATAAAGCAGATACTAAAAAATGAAGCATCTGAAGTATTTAGTTCATATGTTAGTATTTGCCTGGCAGTTACAGATAGGCTTGATTAATCATATAATAAGTACACTTGCATCTGGAGAGAAGGCCCATAAAAAGGAAGTTATTTTTACTTATAACATGTTAGCTCAAAACAAAGAGGAATAAATATTGAGATTAATTAGTTTCTAGGTAGCTTCTGAGAAATGCATATATTTCTAAAGAATCATGCTGATATTTGACATACTTTCAGTGTTTCCTTTGCAAGTCCATTTTATACCCAACTTGATCTATGGATCAACCAGGATCTGCTAACTCTGGGAACATAAGTGCTGTAAATCTATCTCACTATATGGAAGAATGTCTTAAAACACAGAAATGTTAAAAAAAATACACAAAACACTGGAGTGAGATTTTGGTCATATGTGTATATTTTAGTAATGTGAGCCTCATGCCTCATTTGGCCACATCTGTTGCACTTGTGTCTTCATCTGTCATTTGATATGATACCCCCCCTTTGGATCATGAGAAGTAAAAATAGTATGATATGTTAAAAATCAGTCAAAATGTCAAATTTTGATGTTTGATGAGTAGCAAATGCAACCATCAAAAGTTTACTTATTGCTACAAGCAGTTATCTTATTCTAAAAAGAGCAAGTATTTATTTTTTAAAGATTTTATTTATTCATGAAAGACAGAGAGAGGCAGGGACATAGGCAGAGGGAGAAGCAGGCTCCCCGCAGGGAGCCCAATGGGGGACTACATCCCAGGATCAGGACCTGAGCCAAAGGCGCATGTCAAAGGCTGAGCCACCCAGGCATCCTCAAGAATAAGTATTTTTAAAAACAGTGAATTAAAAGTTTAATCACTGTATATGATAAATCTTCATATGTGATAATCCATATGTGATATATCTAAATTATCGACTACCACACTACTAATAATGTATGTGTATATTATATATGTAATGTATGTATATATGAATACACTTGTACATACATAAGAAACATTTCTGACACATTCACCTAAAATTTCACTTCTCAGCAGCATGGTAGTTGAAAATTATTAGAATGACCAATCTATAAAAAAAAATACTGTTTTAGGAGTAAAATATCCGAAATCAAGTAGCACTAATTTTTTCTCTGTTTTCATTCTGGTTAGAAATAACTGTCTTATTCAAATAGTATATCACCAAATAAATATTATCTGTACAATCTAAGAAGGAGTTTGGGGATCCCTGGGTAGCGCAGCGGTTTGGCGCCTGCCTTTGGCCCGGGGCGCGATCCTGGAGACCCGGGATCGAATCCCACGTCGGGCTCCCGGTGCATGGAGCCTGCTTCTCCCTCTGCCTATGTCTCTGCTTCTCTCTCTCTCACTGTGTGCCTATCATAAATAAATAAAATTTAAAAAAAAAAAAAAAAAAGAAGGAGTTTGGACTAAGCCATTGCTGTATTGATATCCTTAGAGTTACATATCCCTTGAGACCAATTACAAGGGTTCACAAGGTTGTTTTTATCTTTGCTTTCTCTTGATGCCTTTTTAATGAGGCCTCCCAGTAAACAGCAAGCATGATACTTTCTTGTTGGAGACCTGTCTGCCGCCTTCAACCATTTATTACTAATACATCTGGGAAATGATTTATAAATTAAATATTAGGAAAATGTACTTGAGGAAAAAAAAGTAGTAAGAGGTATAATTTATAATTCTCATTTAGGGAAAGACATGCCAGCAATTTGCTAATGGAAGGACACCGAGAGTCACTCTTGGAACATAGTTATGTTTTATATAATAAATAGACATAGTAGATGAAGGGAGTCTTCACTGTGTATGTATATTTGGGCATGTGGTTCATTTCAATAAATTGTGAAGATAGAAGTTCCCAGTTTTTCCCTCAGAGTGACCCATTAGAAGAGTGAGAAATAATAAAGAACAAAACTGTTCTATCAGTTTATGTGCTTACACTTCCTCATGTGACAAAAATACTATATTGATCAATAGTAAATGAAAACAGCTTCCTCACAGTATAGAATGTGACAATAGTTGATATCACTGTCCTCCTGGTTTGAGTCAGAAGAGATTTTAGAAGCTATTTTAGGACATTCCTATCATTGTACAGATGGGGAAACTGAAATTATGCCTGTTTATGACTTACTGAAGATCTTATAACTTACAATAATAAGCTTTGAAGGTTATTTTCAAGGCTTGCTTTGTAATTTATTTTTGTACATATGTAGTAGATTTAGTATGATACAAATCTGCTCTTCAGCTAATCAGTCAGATTAGGTCTTTGCATTATGAGAGTATCTTTCACATCTGTATCATTAAAAGCAAATGAACCGTAGCTGTGTTTATGCACCGGAATTTAAGGGGAGCAAAATTATAGCTTTGGGATCATCTTCTAAAATTTTATGAATTCCAGGGAATTAGGGCACATTCAGCTTGTAGATTTTTTTTTAATAAAAATATTTGTTCCTCTTTTTAAAGTTCTGAAAATTTCCAGGTATCTTTTCAGTACTGCTATAAAGGTTGCATCTAATAAATTTAAATGTATAAGAAATGAATTCATAACCTTGAGCTCATAACCTTGTGGTCAACATTTATTTTCAGATCCCATTTCAATCTCTTTTATTTCATTTCTGGAAGAAATTTAGGTTGCATTTCAATATGAATTTCAAAGATATAAACGTATCATATTTGAAAGAAGCATGCACATATATTATCTATATATTATACAATTATGAAAAACTATGCACGTTTAAAATATGTATTTACTATTTCTGTATTTGTGTGTATTTACAAAAATATGTAATTTTATCTAATTTTAAAATATTTGTATACATACATTACTATAGGAACAGGACTTCTTGCGCTTTTGACCTCTGAACTGATAGTTTCTGAACTACAGTTTCTATAGTTCACTGGAATGGCTTTGTCAGTATCCATTTGTAACCATATCATGATAGGATTCTGTTGGATCACTGACAAATTTTGAGTATTAGGGACACCTGGATGGCTCAGTTGGCTAAGCATCTTCTTTCAGCTCAGGTCATGATCTCAGGGTCCTGGGATGGAGCCCTGCTCAGTGGGGAGCTTGCTTGTCCCTCTCCTCCCCACTTGTGCTCTCCGTTTCTATCTCTGTCTCTCTCTAATTAATAAATGAAATCTTTAAAAAAAATTTGAGTGTTGGAGAAGGGTTAAACTAAGTAACTTCACAGCTTTGCCATTTAGTAGTTTTATTTACAGACTTTAATCCACTGTTGGCTTACGAGTAGAAACATCAGAAATCAGTACATTTAAACATTTATCTTTATCTGATTTAAATCAAGTTATTTTTGATAAAATGCTGTCTTGGCAAGGGTAAGATGACAAAAGACCCTCAAATGAACTTTGTGGGACAGACATTGAAAATCTGTGTTGACAGCATGTCTCTGATTCATCCTTCTGACAACATTTGCAGTGAGAAGAAAAGAGTATTCTCTAAGAGTCATAGTTTCTAGATAAAGATTGTTACAGAGGCATAATAATTCCAAAAGATTTCCATCTTCTAACAATCTCTTGAAATTAATGAATAAAGACAATGGCCTTCTATTCATCTAATTTTACCATATCAGACAGTAGAAATAGAAAATGATTTAAAATTAATCCTTTCTCTTGACAGTTGTGAATTGGTGATTTTTATCCTCTCAGAGAATATTTGAAGATACATTTTTTATTCTCCTCTTTTCATATTCTGTCACACAACCTCATGTATTATATAGCCAGTTTCATTGCTGGTGGCCAAAATAAAACTGCTGTAGAAAGCTAGGGAGGTTACTAGGGTTCTGAAGAATGCATCAATGCTGGAAATCAATTTCAGATGTATTTTCAATGTCATTGCTTTAGAATACATGTCCCTTACTGAGATACCAAAAATCAAAGACTAGATCAGCTCATTCATGTGAATAAGCTTAAGGATAAGTTAACTCGCTCTACTTTCATATTTAAAAAGCCCTAGTACAGCCAGAGACATCTTGGTCAAGCAAAACTAAGTGATATTTTTGCTAATGTGTGGTATTAAAGTGTCAGAACTATTCCTTAAGACCTTTATTAGTTTAACTGTGCTTTCGGAATCTTCAGTGTTCAGAATAAGCTCCAGGTACAATAGCTGTATTTCAAAAAGTAAAATGACGGTGTTAACATGATCAGTCTCTACCTTGGTTATTATTTAGTTAACTTGCAAACTGACAGGCAAGACACATACTTATTTTTTAGAAGTATTTACCTATTTGTTTAATATAATTCCTAAAAGTGAAGTCTAACTAACAAAATCCTAATTAAGTACGTTTGTTCTGGAGAAGGTAAACTATTGAAATAAAAAATGTGAAAGTTGCAGCCTTCGAAGATTACTCTGTTTAGTTTTATGGAATGCTTTTTCTTTTCTTTTCTTTTCTTTTCTTTTTTTTAAGATTTTATTTATTTATTCATCAGAGACACAGAAGGAGAGAGAGGCAGAGACACAGGCAGAGGGGGAAGCAGGCTGCACGCAGGGAGCCCCACATGAGACTGGATCCGGTGACTCCAGGATCACGCCCTGGCCTGAAGGCAGCGCTAAACTGCTAAGCCACCAGGGCTGCCTTGAAATGCTTTTTCAAAAGGGAATTTTATTTTAGAAACTGGGAGTTCCATAATTATCCTATTCTGTCATTCACTAGACTAATTGCTTTTCTTTTCTTTTCTTTTCCTTTCTTTTCTTTTCTTTTCTTTTCTTTTCTTTTCTTTTCTTTTCTTTTCTTTTCTTTTTTTTCTTTCTTTTCTTTTCTTTTCTTTCTTTTCTTTTCTTTTCTTTTCTCTTTTTCTTTTCTTTTCTCTTTTTCTTTTCTTTTCTTTTTTTCTTTTCTTTTCTTTTCTTTTCTTTCTTTTCTTTTCTTTTCTTTCTTTCTTTCTTTCTTTCTTTCTTTCTTTCTTTCTTTCTTTCTTTCTTTCTTTCTTTCTTTCTTTCTTTCTTCTTTTTTGTTTTTAATTCTATCTTCCTTCCTTCCTTTCCCTCTACGTCTCTTTCTGTCTTCTATTATGGAAAAGTAAGTCACTGGGAAAAGATATTGGATTCTTTTATTCTGTATATGTCCTATAAATTTCATTGTTTTGTGCTTTCCCTTTGATTCTTGGTAGTTGCATTTTTTTAAAAGATTTTATTTATTTATTCATGAGAAACACAGAGAGATTGAGGCAGAGACACAGGCAGAGGGAGAAGCAGGCTCCATGCAGGGAGCCCGATATGGGGCCCTGGGCCCAAGGCAGGTGCTAAACCACTGAGCCACCCAGGGATCCCCAGGTAGTTGCATTTTTTTTTTTTTATTTTTTTTTTTATTTTTTTCTTATTTTATTTATTTATGATAGGCATACAGTGAGAGACAGAGAGAGAGAGAGGCAGAGACACAGGCAGAGGGAGAAGCAGGCTCCATGCACCGGGAGCCCGACGTGGGATTCGATCCCGGGTCTCCAGGATCGCGCCCTGGGCCAAAGGCAGGCGCTAAACCACTGCGCCACCCAGGGATCCCGGTAGTTGCATTTTGAGGCATATTTTCCCCCTTTCAATTTAAATACAGTTTACAACCTGTAAAAAAAAATAAATCTGAAGTGTATAGCTCAAAATATGTACTCATTTAACTATCACCCAAATCAAGATAAATCCTGGTTTGATTAACTGAGAAAAGTTATCTTTACCACTTCCCAGTCAGTATCTTCCTATCCTGAGGCATGTGCTCTAGAGAGTAATTTTGCCTGTTCTTGAACTTCATATACAAAGAATCAGAAAAGTATGCACTTTTTTGCATCTAGCTTGTTTTGCTCAATGTAGTATTTTTTTTAAGATTCATCCATGTTGTTAAATGTGTCAGGTGTGTGCTCTTTTCATTGCTTATGTTGCTGCATTGTATGAAAATATTATTACTAATTTCCTTATTTACTTGCCTACTGATGGACATATCTGAAATATATTTCCACATACATTTTTCCTCCATTCTCTTGTCAGTTGTATATACCAATATGTGGTAGTGGTTTACTTTTCTATTTCTCATGCTATGAAAATTATTTTTTAAAAACTCAAAATACTTTAAATTTTCTTGAGATCTCAGAAATTATCTAGCAAGCTCAGGTTTTAAGACAAATGATTTAATTATCTTCTTTATATCTGGATGGCATAGTTGTACCACCTGCCAATCCCCTCCCCTGGTGACCATTCATCTTCCTTTTATTATTACTTTTTATGCCCTACCCTGCCTGCTTTCCAAAATAGAAGCCCTTTTCCTGATTTTTTTTCTGATTTCTGAGAATCTTACATATTTTGGCACCTAGTACATACTAAGTAATATTTGATGAGTTGATAACATTTCACTAGAGATTTGGGATATTTCATACAAATGTGTTCTCATTAAAAAAACAGCAAATGCTTTATTTTGTTCTAGCATTATATTGGAAATGGTGATATAATTAGACCTTTATAATGAGTACTGAGAGGAAGAGGTTAAATACAAAGGTTTCCTTTTTTAATTGTCAGAATTGTTTAAAAATACTTTGTCTTGAAAAACCTCTAAAATTGGTGATATCTGGGTGGTGCATTTGATTAAGCATAGAACTCTCGGTTTCTGGCCATGTTTTGATCTCAGGTTCGTTGAGATCAAGCCACACATCTGGCTCTATGCCCAGTATGGAGTCTGTTTAATACTATCTCACCTTCTCCGTCTACGCCTCAACCCCCACCCTATGCACTTGGACTCAGTCTTTCTCAAATAAATATTTTTAAAAAACGAAAAAAATCCTAAAATAAACTATACACTTAGATATCTTTCCAACCATGTGATAATCTTTATGATACAATTGGAAACTGAATATTGCATTGTGCTGTTTTAATTTTTATAGTTTTTTGATGCCTTTCTCTCACACTTCAATCATATCTCATTATATTAACTCTTTACACCCTTGCTATCACTCAAACCTCTTGATTTTCTGCTTTTGAGATTTTTTTTTTTTTTTTTTTTTGCTCTTGATATTCTTTTGCTGCATCCAGCAAATAACCATGTTAGAATCAGCATAAAAGCTTAACTCTGTAGGCTGTGAAAGAATCCATGGGGTTTAGTTCATGGAGTATGTAAGATGTTTTTAGAGAACATTCTTAGTGAACTGAGGTCACGTGTTGGCAAGAAGTAATTCTCTAGCATTTAATTTGAACTTTGAGCTCAGAATAATCAACCTGTTCAGTATGAACAACATCTTATAGTTTTTCCTATACTAAGTTTAGAAAGAGCATTAACATTTACTAAATATTCACTCAGAACAGTTAATCAGAGACCTTTGGTAAACTGTCAGTGCTTCTGTTGTAACATCCATGTTCTTCCTCTGGAAATCTCTCCTCTTTTCCATACCCCGATATTTTCATTAATAACATACATTTGGTTTCAACTGTAGATCCTTCTGTTCTTATTTTTCTTTTCGATTTTAATACATTTACCATTATTTTGAATTTTTCACATTATTTCCATATATATATACACACACACATATGTATATACATATATATACACACACATATATCTAATATATATATGTATATATATATTAGATTTTATTTTTACGTAATCTCTCGACACCCAACCTTGAAATCAAGTCACATGATCCACTGACTGAGCCAGGCAGGCCCACCTCCCCCACAACTTCTTATATTTTTATTTATTTTTAAAAATATTTTATTTATTTAATCATGAGAGACACGGAGAGAAAGAGAGAGGCAGAGACACAGGCAGAAGGAGAAAGAAGCCTGCTCCATGCAGGGAGCCTGATGTGGGACTCGATCCCAGGACTCCAGGATCACACCCTGGGCCGAAGGAAGGCACTCAACTGCTGAGCCACCCAGGCATCCCACTTCTTATATTTTTAATATCATATATTTTATTAATTTTCAAATTTTACTATAGATTGCTACTATATATACATACATGACTCTGTGTGTGTACGTGTGCATACGTATAGTTTTGTTTTAGTTTCATTAATGTCAAGAAATGAGACTCCTCAAATGTCCAGGTCCTAGGCCTTTTGCGTTAAAATGGGAGCATTGCACTTTCTTATTACTGTATGCAATATTTGATATAGTTTAACTGAGTTACTAAATGTGACATTTTGGTAACAAATTTTTTTCTGTATTTATGCATTATATTTACCTTGTAACTTAAAGCCAAAATGCTTAGTAGTTAAGGAAAACTCTAGAATCAGACTGTCTGAATTTGAATAATAGATACTGTACATGCTACTGTGTGACTTGAAGCAATTTAAATTCACTGAATCTTACTTTATTCATTTGTAAAAAATGATGATATTGGAACCTACCTATAAAGTTGTTATGGCAAATAAAATAGGCTATACTCCCAGAGAGATAAATACTCAGTAAATGTTAGCCATGATTAGTACTGTTCCAAGCACACAAGTCATTTTTATTCAAAATATGTACAAGATTCCATATGATCTTTTATACATATATGTAATAAAAATGTAGTATGTGAGTGAATTAACTTACTATTTTCTGTAACTGAAATTGCCAAAGTGCTAAATCTTTTCACTGTTTGGTTCTTGTACCTATATTTTAGCTAAACCAAAATGAAATGATAATAGCAGCCATAGAAAAATTGTTTCTTGACTACAAATAATGAGATACTACAGTTTAAATTACTTCAACAATGGTCTTGATTGAATCTTTCTCGACTGCTTACTTTCAGAATCCAGATATTATTTCTAAGAATAACAAAAGAAAGAACTCAAACCTCCCTTTTTTAAAACATGAAGGCTTTTGATATTGAGAGAATGCTTTAGGTGTATGTGAAAGAAAGATAAATATGGAATTTGTGGGGCATATAGATGTGTCTTCCTAAATTCTTTCACTTTGAAAAATAAATGTTTCCTAATATGTTTCTCATTCTTTGATGATTTCTGCATAAAGCTCTGCATATAAAAATCTCTAAATGATGTTTCTTTATTTGAGGACCTAGTAATCGTGCCTACAGTTGCAGATTTTTTTTTTTTTTTAGTTAAACATTTTATATTTGTGATGCTAACAATTCAGTGTTTGGCCTAATCCATACACTGGCATCCAAAATCTATATTGGTATTGTTAACTGGGTATCAAGGATGTCAGAGACTTAAATTTGCTTAACATGATCACTAGGAATGATGCCTCCAGCATACTATTAATAAATGATATAGAGACATGGCTGGCAGACGGTGGGTGCAAGACTTTCCCAACTTGTGGAATTGAAGGATTTTCTAATAGAGTACAATGGCTGGTGGTTGCCTTTGACATAGAAGAGAAGTCACTTGAATTATTTATTTAGATGTTTCATCCCGTCTATTAGAATGGAGCACATTTTAGGTGTCAGTTTGTTTCTTCTACGTAACTTAGAATTGGGCCTTGCACTTATGTCCCACATAAATATTTCTCAAAAAATAGAATAAACATATTAGATTTAAGAAGTACACTGAGATTAAAGGCTGCTTTAAAAATATGACAACAAAAATGGCATATAGGCACTAAAGTATTAAGTAAAATGATTCTCACTAAAATATTAATAGACAGTTATGTTGGGGAATTCAAATGATTAAAATGTTTCTTTGTATCATTTTATTGTGATTATGTATTATTTACATACTCATAAATAAAAGAGTATACTCATAGTAAACTCAAAAGAAAATCTAAGAAACATTAACTGTAGAAGAAATTTTTAAAAAGTTTTAAATGTGAAAAATTGTCACACCTACATCTTCAAAGAACCTTTTTTTATATATTTAATTTTTGCTGGAATATGGAAAAAAGAAGGAAATCTTAAATTGTTTTTAAGGATTATTTATTTATTTATTTATTTGAGAGAGAGAGAGACAGAGTGATTGAAAGTATAATGACTGGAGGGGGTCGGGTAGAAGGAGAGGAGAAACAGACTCCCTACTGAACAGAGACTTGCTCCTAGGACCCTGAAATCATGATCTGAGCCTAAGGCAGATGCTTAATTGCCTGTGCCACCCAAGAGCCCCTTAAATTATTTTTAATAAAGCCATCATTGCATTAATACCTGCCAAAAGCAGCTCCCCAAAAAACACTTCAGATCAGTTATTTAAGAGTATAGTTTTGAGAATCCTATTTAGAACCAGTAATAATAAAATAATAAATGTTGAGTGAATTTTGTTGGAAAACTCAAATAGTATTTCAAAGTTAGGAAACAGTTTCCTCTTTGTCTAAAGCTTTATTTCCAACATGTTAAGTATAACACAAGTGTTGTTTTAATCACTTATATTTTGGTAAGTGATTGAAAGAGCACACCCATTTTTATCCTGTGGATGAGGTATTCTGACTTCTTAGGTTACTTAAAAGACTGCCACCTAATCAAACATTATAGTGTTAAACGTACTCTTCCATCTTTCATTCATGCTGAGAGCCTACTGTCTGTTATGTTGCTCCTACCCTTTGCCTTCTCAGCATGAGTGGCCATTCCAGGATAAACCATATTTTGTAAAAGTATTGATTATGTTGGCTTGTAAAGGCCCCATAATGTTATACCCACATCAAACTTGTGCTCTCTGAGTGAGAGAACTATAATAGCTGAAGCCTCCTGGTAATCTATATGAATTTTATAGAATTGGAGTTTATGGATCAGCTTTGTAATAGTGCAGAGTTTCATTGGGCTTAACCAGGTGTGGGAAATTTGTCAGGTGCTTTTATAAAGTCATAACATTTTCAATGAAGGAATGTGATGGCTCATTTTATAAGAATGAAGAAAATGGATTGAACATATCACATTATTTTTAGTCTAATAATACATATAAGGGAAGTAGTTTTGCATGGTTACTTTTCTGTCTAGCCATTGCTTTGACAGTCTGCTAGACTAGTTTCCCTTGCTTTTACTTTTTTCTTTGTTTTTTTCCTTTTGTATCTCAGTAACATAGTTTCTCTGGGTTTCATAAACTTGTAAACACTATGAAACTCCATTTATATGTTGTAGTTGTTGTTACTGTTGTCCTTGCTTAATTTTACCTCTTCTTTGAAATTTTGTTTGTAACTTACATTGGCATTGTCTAATTAGAGTTTTGGATTTCACCACATTTTCCTTCTTCAGTACCAACTCTGAAAGCTTAATAACCAAAGTTATGGGGATCCCTGGGTGCCTCAGCGGTTTAGCACCTGCCTTTGGCTTGGAGCATGATCCTGGAGTCCCGATATCGAGTCCCATGTCAAGCTCAGCATGGAGCCTGCTTCTCCCTCCTCCTGTGTCTCTGTCTCTGTCTCTGTCTCTCTCTCTCTGTGTCTATCATAAATAAATAAATAAATATTTTTAAAAAATAACCAAAGTTATACCCTATTTATTACTGTACTCTCAATATTTTTAACTACTTGTGTGGATTTCAATAAAAGGTACATTGGGTACAAGAATTATGTAGGTATTCAGCAGCTATTTAATAAGCATTAGATTACATGCTTTGGGATTTTTAAGAGACATATACGATACCATGATCTCATCTTTATACAGCCAATAATCTAGTGGAGAGAGAAATTAAAAATATATTAAGCAGATAATGATTTTACATAACAAAAGAGGACTTTTTTTGTAAGTGAGTAACTAATTCTCTCATAAGGTCATTATTATGGGTCACCTAAACCCTCCATAAAGAATAACATCATTAAATGTGAGACTTTATAGATTATGTCACTTTATATTCTGACTCTACCATGTATTGACTTTGTGACCTGGGGAAAATTAATTTGGCTATGCCATCACAGTTTGTGTCTTTATAATGGGGACAATAGAAATATCTGCCTAATGTGACATACATGAAGTCTAGCTTGAATGTTCATAAATGTACATAAATGATAGTAGGTAGGTAATGCAACAACCCTGTATTACAAGTGAGAATATTGATATGCCAGAGTTAGGAGGCTGCCCATAGCTGGACTGGCTTTCTCCCTTAGTGGACATGATATTTGTTGACTCTTTGGTGCCTCCTCATTTGAATTCCCAGTTTACCACTGTTGATTCTGAAAACCCTGTGTAATTTTTGATATAAAATTGGTTCCCTGACTTAGTCCTGCATTGGTTTTGCTGCTTTTATTAGAAGTTTCATAGTTTGGTAACTAACCTTTTCAACTGAGGGCTGGTAGATAGGTTATAAATAATGGCTTCAGCCATCTAGTATGTGACATGTTGCCCACTCTCTTGATATTTATCTGTCGTAGACCAGACAGAGGCACATTTGGTTTCCATTTCTCCTCTTCCCTTCCCTTCCCTTTTCAGTGTTAAAGCAAATGTGTTTGTGGATATGTGAGGCTAAGCCCATCAGGAGTGGAAAGTGTGTGTAGTGTCCCATCTGGCAATTATTTGTTAGATAAATGGTGGCAAATCAGGAGTAGAATCCAGTCCCTTAAATCCAGTACACTATCTATTGTATCATGAGCCAACCTAGAACATTAACAATCACATTTTGAGTGGGTTTCAAAGATTACAAACTCAATCACATGATCTCAATCAAGGTTTGAATTCAGAAATACTGAGTTTGCACGAAGCTCTTTTCATGCTTTGCTCTGGGGTCTTGAACAAGGTAGTGAACACCTTCTGCCTTGTCATCTCCTAATATTAACAACTTGCCAACAGACTCTTAGAGAGTGACTGTAAAAAAACTAACAAAATGAGATTTGGGCAACCTCTTGAAAATAGTATTTAGGGAGTAGTTACAAATGCTAACTAAGACACATGGTTCACAACATCAGACTGCTTAAGCTCAGGTACTGAAATTACTACTAAGTCATCAGCAACAAAGAAATTTCCTCCAGTAGCAAATGTTGACTTCCTGCCATGTAATATGCTACTTACCATTGTCCAGTGTCAGCAGAAAGCTGTCTTGAGCAAGTAGTTTGGCAGTTGCATTTGTGTATTTAATAACTGTTGATAAAGCTGAAATAAAGAATCAGTAAAGAGATTCCACTTTTGTAAAGCACATCCACAGTTTAAGCAAAAGGAAATCATTCAACACATCTGATTTAGAGAAAACAGGAGGTACTATATTAAGAAGAAATAACACATAAAATGATACTTAGGACATTGAGTTGAGGAAAGTAATCCCTATCATTTTTAATCAGTGTTGGCTTGCATTTTGAAGGAAGGGAATAATTTAAACTGCATGATGATTGTATCCATATTTAGAGAATCCCAGGAGATGAAAGAATCTTTAGACCCATGGGATGAAAGAAGCTATGAATCCTGGACACTGAAGCCCAAAGAGATAAAGGACTTAATTCCTTTAGATCTTGTGGAAAAGTGGATTTGTTTAGGTTTGCTTCAGGGGTTAGGAATAGGATTAATAGGTAGGAGTTAAATGGCAACATGGTTCAAGTTTTATAAAGGATTTTTAGAAATTGGATATTCCCAACAATGGGGAGGAAAAAGCTGCTTTGAATAATATCGAATGTTCTATTATTGCAAGTAATCAGTCATGTAACAGATAGCCTCCTGACATGAATTATGTACCAAAAATTCCATTGGATAAAAAACTTGGTTATCATCTACACTGTACTTCATTTAGATTTCTATATCTTAAAATATTCAACTTCAGTAAGATTTTATAATATTTAAAATAAATAAAGGTAATAAGATCTTGAAAAATCCTACAAAGGTGTAAAATGTGGGCAGGGAAATTATTTCTGGAGATTCTCATGTATTCAGGATATAGCCAGCATTTATTTGTTCCTAGGCATGGGATGGAATAAACTGATCTCCTTAAGTCCCTTCCAGCTCAATGATTCAAAAAAAAAAAATGCTGGCATTTTAGTGAAATGTAATATGGATGACATAATATAACCTAGGAAATAGAAAAGTCTGCAACTAAAAGATAAAGCCCTTATATGTCAAATAGCATTGTGTGAATAAATCTAAAACGTAATTTTGAACCAATTTTAAAAACTTATACTAACAATCATAATGTGGTGTCATGCAGAAGATGAGGAGGAGCAAAGGATATGTTGAGGGAAACCTGCAGATAATCAAATGTCTTCTTGTATTAAATAAATTCACCAAATCTTTAGAAGAGTAATCGCATGTATCCAAATGTGAATGGATTTGGATTTGGATTTGGATCCTAGAAACCTAGGATTATTAGGATCTTTCTCTCCCTCACCCATATACACAAACATAAGCACACAATCAGCTCAGATATTTGTTTCCCTTATGGTTTCAGAACATTGAATATTTATAATTACTATATTGATTATCAAAACTCTGAGTTGCAGGTTGAATAATTCTTAGATGTTGATTCTGTCAAAAGTCATAATCACTGGGTAGCGTAGTGTCTGGAAGGCAGTTTGGCATGTAGTTTTAGAGAATTTGTTGAAACACTGCCATGATACAAGTAGACATTGTGACCTCCTATAGCTCATGCCATCAGTAAGTACCTTGCCCAAATGCATCAGACCCTTAATTGTGTTCCTAAGGACTTCCACCCACTAATATCTACAGCCATGTTCCTAAGGTCTCTTTTTTCCTGGAACATGCGAAATTGTGCTGCCTTTGCATATAACTGAGCTTTAAATGCTAAGAATTAATATCCTCTGTGAGGAGCCCTCAACCAGTGACTCTAAATGGTGCTATGTTAGTACCCTAAGACTCCTACTATTCAGGTGGGATAGTTCTTGAAGATATGTTTTTACAGGACTTCCCAGAGTTTCTCTGTAACATTTTTCAGTGCATTCACTGATTTAATACAATATTCTTTATTGGATATTCTCACTGCCTTATGTATCATTCCTTTCTTACTTTCTGACATTGTCAGCACTTCTTAAATAAACTAGTTATATTCTAGTACTTGTCTTAGAGTCGGCTTCTGGAAAAATCCAACCAATCTAAAACATCACATACACCCAGCTAGCAAGAGCAAGCCCTCCTGAAAGGGTTTATAGAACCAGTGTTTACTTCAAGGTACATTCTATTCTATTCCCAGTTTAGGCATTTCATGTCACCCTAACAGTCAACATCCCACAATAATCAACACCTTGTTATCAAGAGGTAGCAGAGAGGGAGCTTTAGGGTATCCTTAAAAGGGTTTTATATGTTAATTTTCTTTTTCTGCTTACTCTAATATGCAGCACTAGACAGCCCTTAAAGCCCTTTCTCATATCTTCACTGGGCATTCTGTTGAGCAACACTTGTGTCCTCACCAAAGTCTTAACATTAAAGAAAGAGCAAACACAAAGGAAACAGAGGGAGAGCAATGCTGAAATTTTTAGATCAATTTGTGTTACCTAGTGAATCCCCTCTGCCCTTTGCTCTGAGTGCCAAACCATTTCCATTCAATCAGATCTTTTTTCATCTTTCTGCAATGTAGAAACAGTAATAATCCAAGGCCTTTGGTTTCAGTTTTGTTAACTTTGTTTTTATAAAATGGAAAGTGTGAATTTGACAGTGTCTAAGGCTCCTTCCAGTCCCAAAAAGATGTCTTCTTTACTATTTGTAGAAAACATTGACGTATTTTCAATTATAAATTTTAAATGCATTGTAATAGTGGGCTCTATTTGGATTCCTACCAACAGGTATCAGGAAAACAAAGATTTTGATTATTTTCTTAAATTGAAAGCCATTAAAAAATAATAATAAATAAAAATAAAAATAAAAAAAAGAAAGCCATTGTTCAGCCAACTGGTTTCCACTGCTAGTGTCGCCTTCCCTATAGATTGTTGGTATTGGGATCCAGTAACTTATTTTAGCATTTCATGAACCTCTATATATATACTCAAAATAATTCACAATTTTAGAGGCTGACTTTAGCTCTTTGTCACAAAGTACAGAGTTTTTTGACATGAAGGAAGGCCCATTAACCTTCTGTTGTTCCTAGTGTCTATAAATGATGTAGTTTCAAAGGGATACTAATCACGTGAAATGGTAAAAGGCTTATCAGGTCATGAGATAGATTTCCTGAAAATTAGTGAGTACCTTGTTGTCCAGGAACTAAATTTCTTTTATCCTTATTCTTTTGACACCTGTCCTAGATTTCTAGTGCTGAATTTGAATTTCCACACCAAACTGGAAAAGCAGCATTGCCCTCTTTTTTGCATTGACTTTGGATTTTAGCATGTAAGTTGATGCCATTGTTTATAGTGAGATGAACTTTGAATGAACTCCAACAGTTATGAACTGATAACCAATAAAATAAATAATTGATACATCTAAAAACAATCTAACTCCTAGAAGCGGCGTGCCTAAGAAGCTTCTGTTTAACTGCCCTCTAGAAAGCCTCTCAAGTTTTTGCCTTTCTTTTTTTTTTCCAAATGGATGATTTTTGACAAACAGACTCCTAAGGGCAGTCAAGTGTCAAATACAAAGTTATGGCTGGTGTAGCTGCCTTTGGGATCACATGCTCCATTTATTCATTATAGAAAGCTCAGATGCACAAACATGTGGTGCCATTTTATGTACCTGTCAGTTTAGTGCATTTAATGAACATTGATCATGCTCATTCAGACACATTACTTCATGCTGCAAAGAAGTTAGTCATTTCTGAAAGATGTGATAGAAACTTTCCTTTTCTACAAACTGCCTCTGTGAAATACTTTTTACTAAAAATAAATAAATAAACAAACTTGACTAAAACAAATCTTTAATTTCACTACAAAAAAGTGTTAATTAAAAATTTATTCTAGTTTTGTTAATATAAGTCCAGTAGCTTCTACTTAAAGTTTGAATGACTTTGAAAGTCATTAGATGGCTATATGGATATTTCATGTTTTACAGCTTTGTTCCAAAAGTCATTTTGTGTCCTTTTAAAAAATATTCTTTCAATTATAAAACTTCCTACTGGTTCATTTTACCATTTAAATATTGTGTTGAGTACACTGATCAATTGGTGCCAGATTTATTATCCCACATTATAGTGAGAAAAATACTTATTATTACCATTTGATTTTTGCATCCTGTCAAAAATCTCATAAAAGGAATAGTGCAGGGTCTTATAATTGGAAGATGCCATTTTTTGAGTGATATGTTTTTATATTCAATTATTATTGAGAACAAATTTTTAAAAATGTTCACTTTGCCCCAATTAGAGATGCACTTTACTTAGAAATGATTTGCTCATAACTGTTGGGAAAATATCTTAATCAGTTTTGAAAAGGCCTAAATACACTTACATTATTCTGTGTTTTTATTTCAATATTTATATTTATTTGTTTGAAGTTCCCCCCCCCCCCCGACCCTGAAAGACACTACAGTGGAAGAAGACAGATATGCTCAAGTTATACTGCAGACTCACCTTAACATCTTGTGGTTTTCCAGATTGCTGATGAAAATTAGAATTAAATCATGATGCCAAGAGTCTCAAACATCCAACTTTTAGATGTTGATAATATCATAACATAAATTGAGCATTCCAATCAGAATGTTGTACATCATTAGAAAAAAATCTAAAAAAAAACCTAAAAATAAAATAAAATTAAAAAGAAAAAATCTAGCATTTGTTTTTGTTTCTCTAAACCAATTTAAAAACATTGAACATATACATAATGACATATATTAAGGATTATTCATTATAGCTTTCTTTGTCAGGCAGGAAAATTGCAAATAGTCTAAGTATCTATAAATGGAGGAGGAAGGTGGAATATTATAAACCCATTAAAATTATAAGGCAGGTTAATAAGTTTTGATATGAAGCAATGCACATGTCCACAGAAAAGCATCATGTATAATATTATGTGCATTATGATGCTATTTATGTAATGAGTAAAAAATGTATGTATATCTTTATATATGTATGTAGGTACACAAAATAAGTTTTGAAAGCATATTCTTTTCCTCTGGAAGAGAATGGGATGTAGAGCACTAAAATGAGGATTTTGATCTGTAACACCTCTGCTTTTCTTTACTAAACTAAAGCATGAAACTGAATTTTGTGTAATTGGTAATAATTGATTTTTTTAAAAGAAGAGAACCTCTTGAACAGATAAGAGGAGTCATAGTCTGATCCACAAATATTTATGCATATTTTGTGTATCAGTCTTTATACACAAGTCTTTGTGTATTGCCATTGGCAATACAATGGAGAGCAAAGAGATACACTGGTTCTGAGCCAAAAGATAAAATAAATTGATGAAACTGTTATAAACATATATATTATTATATAGGAAAAGTACAGAGATTTAAAAAAGTTTATGATTATCTGGCCAGTGAAGCTTTTCTGAGAAAGGAATTCTTATACCAATATGTGAAACCTTAGTCAGGTCTAAATAAGCAAGAAGGCTATTTGTGAAGTTAAAATAATGCAAACATTAAAGAAAGAGGTAAATAAAAATGAAAAGTATAAAGTATTTCTTAAGAAATAGGCCAGATTATCCAGTTTATCCAACTGGCAGTTAATTTGTAATGCTTTGCCAATGGCAAACCATCCAGGGAAATCAGTGTAACTTTCACTGGACAAGCAATGAGCCAAGCATTATTGAAGTTAGTATATCTTCCCTTGTTCATTTCTGATACATTATGAGTCCTAGCCCATTTGAACTTCAGTTCACTGTTATTGGCATTATTTGGATAAGTGAACAACTCTAATTGCCCAAGACATACCAAACATTACCTAAACTGACTCTCCTGTCTTTCCTTCCTTTCCTTCCCTCCTTCCATCCATGTGTTCCTTCATTCTTGCATCCAGTAAAAAATACATTTGGAACAACTTGTATACTCCAGATACTGGGAAAAGCAAACATGATCCTTATGCTACAAGTTCGTATTAAATTGTAAGAAACAGATGAAGAATTAATATTAAGTCACAAATGGAGATTAATTTTGTAATAGCGAAGCCTACTTCATTTGGTATATTCAAGGAAGGTCTTTTTGAGGAGGTGACCCTAAGCTGAGAATCTTGCATTAGAAAGAGCCAAGTATGGAAAGAGGAAAGGAAGAGCCATGTGTAAAACTCTTTAGCTAGTAGGGTCTCTGGGTTAAGCATCCCACTCTTAATTTAGGCTCAGGTCATCATAACAGGTTCCTGAGATCAAGTCCTATGTCAGGTTCTGCACTTAGTGCAGAATCTGCTTGTCCCTCTCTCTCTGCTCTCCTTCCCCCAACTCATGTTCTTTTTCTGAAAATAAACAAAGTCTTAAAAAAAAACACACACACACAATAGCAACAACTTAGGAGCTAGGGAGGAACTTGGGAGTATTGGAGCAATGAAACCAAGTGAACGTGAATGAAAGAACACAGTTTCAGTTAAGGAAGGATCGACGGGATGAGCACTGGGTGTTATTCTGTATGTTGGCAAATTGAACACCAATAAAAAATAAATTTATTATTAAAAAAAAAGGAAGGAAAAAAAAAAAAAAAAAAGGAAGGATCCAGCCCCAGAGTGGTGCAATGCTTGGGGAAAAAATACTACTCAGGCATTCTGAAAGTACAGCTCTTACTGAGACAATGAAAGATCAGTCTGTTTTGTAACTTCCAAGGTGATACTCTATCTTGGAAGGAATCATTGAGACTTAGATGTAGAAGAAACTATAAAGAAAGGGAATCAGGGGTCCCTGGGTGGCGCAGCAGTTTGGCGCCTGCCTTTGGCCCAGGGCGCGATCCTGGAGACCCGGGATCGAGTCCCACGTCGGGCTCCCGGTGCATGGAGCCTGCTTCTCCCTCTGCCTTTATCTCTGCCTTGTCTCTGCCTTGTCTCTGCCTCTCTCTCTATATATGACTATCATAAATAAATAATAAAAAAATTAAAAAAAAAGAAAGGGAATCAAATAATTTCCCTTTTGAATGCACTTTGTGGGTGGAAGTCTGAATACTCCGATTGAAGTTCTCCATCACCATACAGGGTTTTTTTGTTTGTTTTTATTTTTATTTGTTTATTTTTTAATTGGAGTCCAGTTTGCCAACATATAGCATAACACCCAGTGTTTTTAGCCTTTCAACCAATTTCCTGGTTAACTCAAAGACCTAACATTCTTTCCTTCCACAGAGGAGACCCTCAATACTTTGGAACACTATTTGGAACACCATACACATTTACCCTATGTGCTTTTAGATTATGCCTCCAATTTTCTATTAGAAAGTCCTCTTTACACTCAAAGTATCTTAAGAGTTGGAAACATTTACAGCAGTTATTTTATGTGGCTCTCTTAAGCCCTGAGACAAAGGAGAGCAACCCTGTCTTAAACCATCTCAAGGAAGGGGCTTTTCTAACAGTTAGTTTCTCCTGAAATTTGTATTAGTGATTGTCCAAGATGTGTAGTATGGAGAGGTAAGCCAATCATCTATAATTCAGATCAAAGAGCTTTATAGTGAAGTGAAACTTCCGAATTATCGTCATGGATGTGTATACTGCTCACCACTCTTAATTTCATCAAGTAACTACCAATTCAATTAGGTCAGTTATGAAAAACTTATGCATAAATATATAGCCACTTTCATTCTGAAATAGAGACACTAGATGTTTGTCTTAATTGGGGTTCCTCGCCTGAACCAATAATCACAGGAAATTATTTTGGTGACTATTTTCTCAATTTTCCTATTAGTACTTTTGCTATTCTAGTGCTATTCTAGATGCATAGGAGAGAACATAGTTCCTTACATACAATAGGTATTTCTTTTAAGAAAGCCCACTGAAGAAAGCCTACTGGTTATTCAGAAAGACCTAAACATAAATATTTGCCTATGTAATAATCTCTACAAACTTTTAAAGAAAACATTTTATACATATTAATTCTTGTTTCCCTCCCACAAAACTTGGGGCGCTACTATGATTTTAACCCCCTTGTAATTAATTTCTGGTTGTCAACCTAAACTGTGCCTTTACTGGCAAAGTAAACGTGTTAAGGGAATTGAAGAGCTAATGCAGGTTTTTTTAAAAAAAGCCTTTATATCTCTGTTATACACAAAGACTAAACCTTTAGTGAATTTCTGTTGAGTGAAGTTGAATTGAATTAGTTTGAATTGAATTGCTTTGAGGTTGCTGTAGCTGGAACCAATTAATACTTCATCCTTTGGTCTGTGTTTTCAGCTAAATTTTTCAACAATTATTCATTCAACCAACATTTTCTTGAGTGCATATCTATTAATAGCCAAGCAGAAACTCAGTTCAGGGCTGTGGGTTCACAGATTAAATACAGACCTTCATTTATAAGTGCTCACAGTGTACAGAGGGAAGGCAAAGTGCCAATAGTTGTGTAAGTAGAGAGCTCTAGGGAGTTCCCACAGGGATCAGTAAAAAAAGATGGAAAAGATGGTGGGTGCAGTGGGAGGATAGAATCCTGGAGGGGGTGACACTGAATTAAAGTACTCAGGTGTGACTTTCCTAATCAGATGAGGCAGTGAATGGCATTTTTATTTAGGGGGCAAGAGGTCATTTTTTTTTTTAATTTTTTTTTTTAATTTTTTTTTATTTATTTATGATAGTCACAGAGAGAGAGAGAGAGAGAGGCAGAGACACAGGCGGAGGGAGAAGCAGGCTCCATGCACCGGGAGCCTGATGTGGGATTCGATCCCGGGTCTCCAGGATCGCGCCCTGGACCAAAGGCAGGCGCCAAACCGCTGCGCCACCCAGGGATCCCGCAAGAGGTCATTTTAGTATTTACTCTGAAGTGTTTTCTAAGCTTTTTATTATCTCATTGAATTTTTCTAGAATCACTTCCTATTGGTCTCTGGCATTGTGAATTGGACATAGAGTGTTGAAAAGGCATTCTTCCGGGCCTCAGAGCTTGGGGAAGATGTTAACTGCAAAATATAAGTGCCTTCAACTATTGTAGCTAATTATACATGCACACGTACACACACACAAACGTATATGTATAACTTCTGTGTGTGTGTTCATTCTCTGTAGTTTAATGTCTCATATTTTGTTTTAAACAACCTCCTTTATTTTTCCAGTTACATAAATTGATATGCCCATAAGTTCACAGTTTATAAATAAAAAATCTATATATTAAACTGACTTTCCCCTTGGAATTGGTTAAAGAATTTTTAAGATAGTTTTTTAAAAAAAATATAAAATGGTAAGCTTGGAGTTTATAGGTCCTGATGTTAAATTCCCTTTTATCAGGTAGTAGAACAAAGTGTTAAGATTAATTTTGCCTGCTTTAAACCTTAAACAGTGAACCTTCAAAATTGAGTTAGTAAACATTGAAATGTTTACTTCATTTGTAGATTTTATGTTAAATACTTCTTCATCTTTAACCTTTTTTCTGCTTTCTACCTGTTTTCATACAAATGGAACCTGTTAATTACCAAAGTGCTCAGACACATTAATAATTGTGCATTACTCAGTCTCAATGCTAGCGAGGAATGGGGGGGCTCTGATAATTAAATCCATTCAATTCATACTTTCATGGTTTTTCCCCTCCTCTTGGAAATCTCTTTAATATAAGAAAAACTAGATACAAATAAATAACTGCTATACATTTTAGAAGAAAAATTTCCATTAAGAAATGTATTCCATTAATGTTCCTTAAAATAAAAAACTATAAAATAAAATGTCTGTTAAAAGACCCAATTACTTGAATTCTTTTTTTACACTATGATGGATGACAGTTTTTCACTACCATAAAGGTGCATTTTATGTAAAGTCCTTTATATTGTGAAATTTAAAACACATCATTGTTAATAATCAAACCCCAAATTTTTGAATCCATGTATTTTGTTCTGCAGGGCCACCTACTTAAAAGCTACACAAAGAAAAACAAAATCTTACTAGAGGTTCTAAAAATTTTATTTTTAAAATTCGTGCATAAATATCACCTCTATATTGGTTAAAATATACATATCCAGGCTCACTTTTAGACATTCTGATTGTAGAAACCTGCGTAGGGTCTGAAACATTTTATGAAATGAAAATCCTAAATGATTATGATGCAGGTGGCTTCTAGTATACTCTCTGAGAAACTTTGGAGCATGAAGCTTAATCACTAACTTTGAAGATTCATGAAATTCATATTGGCAGTGGAAGAGATAGGGTGAATTAGGGTGGAGCCAGTGTAAATGTCTGGAGGTAATGAGTTGGTTAATTTACTGACGGGGACATGTACCTTGGAATCAAATTAATATTCAATGAGATCTTTAAAGTCTTTAGTCTGTAAGTATTAATAGATCCATTCCCAGCATCAAAATTGGTATTTGGGTTATATTTAAAGTCTGTGAGATGATGATGTGCTTCTAGCCATAGTTTGTTTTGCATACCTAACATTCCCTTTTTTCTCCTTTTTTGCAGTTATCTCTATACTGACTTTCACTAGCTCAAAAGCTTTTTCACCTTTTTCTTAACTGCTTGCTTACCTTCACCCTAATACCTCTTTCACTAGTTCTTTAAAGATGTCCAGAGCTGTAAAATTTTCAAGATATTCTTCCTGTTTTAGTTTTAAAATTTGGTGGGGTTTTGTGTGTGTGTGTGTGTGTGTGTGTGTTGTGTGTGTGGCATGTCCGAACTATGTCTCTTATTCACATTTCCTATTTGAAATTGTTTGCCAAAATAAGAAATAAAAGGCAGGAAGCAAGGTGTTACTGCAGTAATAACATGTATTTCCAAAGACATTTAGCTCAGAAATGGTAGTAGACCACTGGCTGGTTGAGCATTTTTTGTAGTAATGGCAGGTAATGGCAGGCTAATGAATATAGCAATGGAAAATGCAGTAATGGCAGGCTCAGGGATTTAGAATGCCGTCTGCAATTTTGGTTCTTGTTGGGTGAACAAGTGTTTTAAAAGGGGTGCGAATGGCTATTTACTGAATTGCTATACCTCTGCATCATAGTTCCTTAGGTTTTGGTTCACAGATAGGATAAGCATTCCACTTGAACTGAATAGAATCTTCAGTTCTATTTTTTCCCAGAAAGTAATTAGGTAGACACTGATTCAGCAAGTGTAAACCAGGATAGCTTAGAGTAGACTATGGCAATGCCCTATTCCTAAAGCACCATCCCTAAAATTACAGGAGATATTTGATAAAGTAGAACATCCTTAAGACTTATTTAAAAATTCCTGGGTGTAGGATACATGTCTGCAGTGTCTACTGTTCCTGGGAAGTTAACACAAAACAAGATAATTACTGCACTTAAAGCATATTAGAACTTCACAGCAGTGGTTCTCAAAGTGTGACCCCCAGGCCAGCAACATTCCCATCTCCTGATAACCTTTTAGAAGTGCAACTTCCTAGACCCACTGACCCAGAAACTGGGGATGGGACCAGGCAATCCATTTTAATGGGCTCTCTAGATTATTCTGGTGCACACTGAAATGTGAGAAACACTATTCTATTGAATCTAGCAAACCATTACCTTTCTGGTTTACTGTTTTCATGATTTAGTGGTATAATAATGTGGTTAAAAAAAAATCCGAGTGCTCCTTCCACTTATATTCCCTCACGTGAATGATGTTACAGTGTTATGCATTGTTGAAAGAACTATAGAAGAGATATCAATGTGTTGCCTTAATTTGGAATGTAGTCATCTGACTTTTCTTCTTTATAGTAAGTGTTGGAGGGAGGGAGGGAGAGAGAGAGAGAGAGAGAGAGTGTGTATTTGTGTGATTCTCAAGTGGAAAAAGATGACCAGTCTAAATTGGATCACTAATAAAAAGGAGTAGTTGGGGTGGTGGAGAAAACAATAAAACAGGGACAAATACTGACCCAGTTGTTTTCTCAGAGGGCTTGGTTAAGATTCTCATTTCCATTGCCTGAGGCATTCAGCACTGAGGTGAGTACAGACAGCTTCAAGTGCACTTGCTCTTTAATACAACAGCCTATTTTAAAAGTACTTCCTTTTGAAAAAAAAAATTTAGAAGTAAATTTCTTAGTTTTACCCTTCAGTAGTGGCAAAACTAGTGCCAGCAAAAGCCTCTGGCAAAAGTAAGTGAGATTAACAAACCAAAGCTAAGAGAAATCCACAGAAGTTTTAGAAATCTGAAAAGCAGTTTTCTTTTCTCTCCATAAATATTATATTTATGGAGATATACTTGGCATTCAGTCACATTTGTCTATTTTCCAGCTTTTTTTGCTTGTCTGTTGGCAAAAGTGCTTGCTGAAGAATTAGCAGGCCTCAGATCCGTTAACTGATAGTACTTGAAAAACACTCATGTAGATCTTCAATGCTAAAGTACGAGATTTCATGCCATGATGTGCCACTGTTTAATTAGATACAACTTTAGTAAATGTTGTGAGTAGATAATTTGTGAATTACCTGTAATACTCAAGAACTGCAGTTCCTTAGTTCACTTTTAACATGTCCAAGTAAGTCAGAACAAGTTATGTTAAAGGAACCAAGTGATGCATGTGTATGAGTGTGTTTTGAGAATAGTGTGTTTCTTTTTGAATATTTGGATGTCTTGGCATTACACAAACATCCTGAAATCTTTATTATTATTCATTCATTCATTCATTCATTCATTCATTCATTCAGCAGATAAATAAGATCATCAAGTGACTAGTTCAGGGCCCTTTCCTTGATTAATAGTTGATTCAGAATTGCAACCGGTGCTTGATGATACAGTGTACCTACTATGTATTCCAGGCAACATTCACTTGCATGGTCTTCAATTCATTTATAAAATATTACTATTGAAGTTGAAATGAGTTACTATATTTTACATTTAATGATTACTAAATAAATGAGTGAGACATTTGAATAAATTCAAGGGAGCCCCAAAGAAGCCTATTATTGAGATAAGTAGAATATGACTTGAATTAAACATATTAGTGCATAGGATTCAAAAAGTAATGTTTTCAGAGAAGGAAAGGCATCTTATTGAAGCCTCCCCAAGTCTGTGTGATCTGATTGAATCAGCATTGCTTACAATAGGGTCCAAGGGAAATATGTTTCCCAATATTATCTGCTCCTAAAAGAGATTCCTCTTCATGGGGAAATAGTCTAACAAACTGAAGATAAAATATAACCTCTGGGGGCCTCTTCTTCCACATATTTTATTTTGCAGAGTTAGCAGGTAATAAATAAGGTATTAGGCTAGATTTTCAGTTCAAATTTAATTTTGATTCCTGCAGTGGATTCAGCTGTGGCATTCAAACATAGTTTTGCAGGTGCAGAGAGAGTTATTTAGCCCTCCAGTGTGACTAATTGCTAGTAATTGCCTATAGGAAGGAGGTCGGGAAGGCGTGTCTCCATATCTTCCCCATCATGTTTTGTGCAAGATCCTTAGCAACCTGGGACGGCAGCAGAGAGCAGTATAGCTATTGAGAAATCATCAGCAAGTATGCAATATTACAAAACAGGTGGATCTCAGTTCAAAAAACAGCCTTATGTGAAGTGGATTTTTACATAAATAGAAAACTATGAAAACATGCCCTTCTAAAAAATGTGTTCTTTTCATATCTGATTTATCTTCCATTCATAATTGGCTCTTATCAATATGGTAATTTCCCATTTCATCTCTTGCTTTCTTTCCCTTTCCAGTAACTAATGTACTATAGACTAGTATTCAGTATGCCATTTAAAGAAATATGGGGGGATTTACTGATGTATGAAAAGAGTAATGTATTTATAATGAAAATACATA
The DNA here is from genome assembly GCF_018345385.1 of Vulpes lagopus. NCBI lineage: Eukaryota > Metazoa > Chordata > Mammalia > Carnivora > Canidae > Vulpes > Vulpes lagopus. Next base: position 43,311,665 of record NC_054830.1, read on the forward strand.
TTGAAGCAAGTTCTTTAAAATAGTATATCTTTAAGTCAGACCTTTGTAACCTTGTGAAAGTATATGCTTCCTATGTCCTTCATGATTATGATTGTTATTTTTGCCTCTTGTCTCTATTATACTTTTGTAAATGTAACTCAAGATACAGAAATTTATCAAGTGGTAACATTTTTACATTGTCTGGAATTGCAAAACCCAAACAACAACAAAATACACAGTTTATGAACCATAAGAATTTAAGAAGATATAATCCAAAAGATAAAATGGATTGCTCCTCAGCATGAAATGAAGAAAATCCAGGTCTTAGCTAATACTGCGAATTATTTTGTTATCTACCAAGCATCCTGCCAAGTTTCAGGACACTTTTTGAATGGAAGCAGCATTATAAAACATTCTTATTTATTTTCTCCAATCCTTTGTTTTTTTAAAGATTTACTTATTTGAGAGAGCACAAAAGGGAGAGAGAGAGAGAGAATCTCAAGTTGACTCCCCACTGAGCATGGAGTTGATTTCTGGATCAGTTTCATGAGCCCGAGATCATGACTCCAGCTGAAACCAAGTCTGACACCTAACCGACTGAGCCACCCAGGCACCCATTTCCTTTAGTTCTTTTGTGTCACATTCCTTAAATATTGAATGACTATAAACTTGTCATTTATATTTCTCCTATGCCCCCACCCCAGCTCAGTACACATGTAAAATTTATTTCAGGAGCTTTTTTAGTGTAAAAAGGAAATGCGCTATGATTCAGAGCCTTGGTAATATTCATCTTGGTTAGTTTTATTCTATTACATGGATCTTAAACTTCTTGGGTAGTTTAAATAGTGTCATCTAAATAGTGATATATTCATTACTACTATTTGCATGATATACAAGATTCAGAAGCTTACTTCTATGTGTGTGTGTGTTGGAGGAGAGAGAGAGAGAGAGAGAGGGCAGCGGGAGAGAGGAAGAGAGAGGGAAAAATGAGAAAGAGATATTTATTGAGGATTTGGCATAAATGGAGGCTGAGAAGCCCCATAATCTGCCATGTGCAGACTGTAGGCCCAGGGAAAACCAGTGGTTTAACTCATTTCAAGTCTGAAGACCTGAGAAATAAGTGAGAGCAGTGTAATGAATCACAGTCCAAGGGCCGAAGAAGATTAAATGACCCTACTCAAGCTACCAGGGAGGAATCAATGGGAGTAAATTACTCTTCCTTGGTCTTTTCTATTCAGGTCCTCAGTGGATTGAATGAGGCCAACCTACATGGTGGCTGGTCTTCTTTATTCAGTCCATTGATTTCATATGCTCATCTCTTCCAGGGATGCCCTTCAGATACACCCAGAAAAAATATTTTACCAGCTATTGGGACATTCCTTATACTAATCAAATTGGTGCATAAAATTAACCAGCATTATGTGACTGGACACAAATCGTGAATTACAAAACATTTTGAAATGGTTAAAGAGAGTGCACCTATTTCTTTTTTCCAAATCAGTTCCCAAATGAGTATCTGCTCTTTGAAGAAATATATTCTAGAGGGAAGAAAATATTTTTAACTCTTTTTAGTATTTTACTTAGAATATCATTTGCATAATAGTAGAAGCTTACTTATGAAAGGTAATTTACTTAGAATCGTATAAGAGAGAGATGGTTTTAAAGGACAGCACTGCAGGAAGGAGTTTCTTCTGACAAAACTATCTCTTCAGTATAATTGATGAGTTGGTTCCATTCTGGTTCCTGGTGACCCATCCAGCACTGAGAAGGAAATGATGCAGGAAATGAATGTTGTGGTCTCATTTGTCAGGACCACCAGTTTCTTGTAGGACAACGGACTTTCCTTCCCTTCTTTTCTCATGCTTACCCACCAGTGCTTTTCTCTTCCATTAAACTAGAGTGTCCTCTTGATAGCATCTTAGCATTAGTTCTTAAGAATCTGAATTTGTATTCCAAAGAAGAAAAATGATTAAAAATCACAAGAGTTCAATAAGAAAGAATCTTTTTAATATCATTACAGGTATTTTCAGACATATATCACTTGGCTCAATTTTAAATATGTATTTAAGGGACACCTGAGTGGCCCAGCAGTTAAGTGTCTGCCATTGGCCCAGGGTGTGATCCTGGAGTCCCGGGATCGAATTCCACATCAGGTTCCCTGCATGGAGCCTGCTTCTTCTCCCTCTGCCTGTGTCTCTGCCTCTGTGTGTGTCTCATGAATAAATAAATAAGTAAAATCTTTTAAAAACTATGTATTCAAGTGTTTACCTGATCATTTCACTGAGTCTGGGTCTGTGATATACTGGAAAACCAATATCCTAGACCAGTTCCTCTGTAGTGGTAACCACTCAAACCGGGGTAGGTTCCACTTGTTTTTCCTCTTCATTTACATAAGCAGTAAGTTTTAATTTCATTTGTAGTTTATCTTGTTTTGTTTTAGGTTTTAAGTAATGAAGGACTAAATTGGTTTACATAGTTTATATGATAAACAAATGTGTGATTAAGATTGAATATTATTTCCTTAGGAATCTCTAGCCTCTTCCAGGATAGCTCCAATCACCTTATTTTATACTCCTATAGGAACATTTATCTTTCCTTCATGGCAGTGTAATTTTATATATACCTGTATGTTTTTGTTGTTGTTTAATCAAGTATTTTTCAAATAACTACTTTACACGGATTACTTTTACCATAGTGAATATTCTGCGTGAATAAAGTAGATCAAAAACACTGCTTTGTGAAGTTTATATCCTAGTAATCAAGGCAAAAAGCTGGCAATGTGTATTTATAATGTCAGGTAATAAAAAGTGCTTTGCAGATTAAATTAAGCAGAGTAAAAATGGAGAATGACCTAGGAGGGGCTGCCATACAAGATTAAATATGCTAGTTAGGAAAGACCTCTCTGAGGAGGTAATGTGGAATCAAGAACTGAATTGATAACAACTGCCCATCCTGTGAAGATCAGAGGGACTAGCTCTTTAGGCAAAAGGAGAAACCCTGAGGGGGACCCAATTATAGAGTAAGGCCAGTGATACCAGGTGTGCTACATGAGAGAAAGTGGTAGAAGTCGGCATTACAGAGGCTGACAGATCACACAAGGCCTTGTTGGTTGACGTAAGTTCATGTCTTTTTTAAAGTTCAGTGGAAAGTCATGGTAGGATTTTAACTGGTATTTTATCAGTTAGACCATCCCTGTCATATGAGGACAGGGTCTGCAGTTATCCATTATAGCCCCAAAGCTAACAATAAATATTGGATGGATGAGTGGACGTCAGATAAAAGAATTAATGACCCTCTGACCCTGTTGCTCTTTTATGGTGTGATTCTTTAAGAAAAGCAAAGCTTTTTGGCCATTTGTAACCAATAAAACAAACAAATGTTTTATTTTTCTAACATCAGAGTTATATATATAACTATTCGGTGTTGCATTTGTATTCCTTCACAAATGTACGTTTAAAACTTACTACATCTAGATAAACAGAATTTCTGAATGAATGTTACATACTTTTCTTTCCTTATTCTAGGGTTAAAAAAATGTGATTGGCTTGACAGCTTGAACATGATTGACTGTCCACTTTAGCTTACTTGTATTAACATGTGATAACTAATCCTAAAGGATAATGCTAAATCAGATTCCCAGCTCAGAGGTCAGTGGATCAGACATCAACTCTAAAACAATGAGATAGGATAGACAAATGATCAAAATCTAGTTAATCCCCATCAGGAGGCCTGTGGAACAAGTATGTGTTTTTATGGGCTTGGTAACTACCTCCTTATTGGGTAGAGATGACCTAAGCATCTTTGACATCTCTCTCTAACGGAGGGTTCCATCAAATCCAGGAGCTACTATCTCAAAGTTTAAAAATGACAGCCATTTGCAGTTCTTGATCAATTTGGAGAATAAAAGTGAAATCAAGGACATTATGGGAGTAACATTGAAAAAATCTTTGCCATGGTTGTCTATACAAGGGAAACTGGTTTTTTAAAAAGGTGAAAATTAGAGCTTACTTCTCATATATAAGAAATGTTTAACTAGTACCATTCAAGTATGATTGAAATTCATGTGATCTAAAGAGACTAAATTTAGATTTGAAAAAAAAAAAAAAAACAATGTGGCTACTTTCCAAGACAGATCCATATAATATATAAAATTATAAAATAATACGGTTGTGGAACATAACAAAATGTTATTTAAATAGCTCTCTTTTCAAAATAATATTTAAACTTAGAGATTATTTTTGTCAGAAGAAATCAACATTTTAATGCCTGAAATTATAAGTAATAAAAAATGATTTGCAGATTAAGCAAAAAGCAAAGACTTTGCAGAAGTAGAAGACATTTTCTTAGGATCTTAGAATTCTCTTTATTTTTCTTGAATTAACTTAAAAAAGTCGGGACGCCTGGGTGGCCCAGCAGTTGAGTGTCTGCCTTTGGCTCAGGGTGTGATCCCAGGGTCTGGGGTCGAGTCCCACATTGGGCTCCATGCGGGAAGCCTGCTTTTCCCTCCTCTGCCTATGTCTCTGCCTCTCTCTGTGTCTTTCCTGGATAAATAAATAAATTTATTTATTTGCGAGAGACACAGAGAAAAAGAGGCAGAGACACAGGCAGAGGAAGGAGAAGTAGGCTCCAGGCAGGGAGCCCAATGTGGATCCAGGATCATGCCCCGAGCCAAAAGGCTTTCGCTCAACCACTGAACCACCCAGGCATCCCTACTGACATTTAACTTCTGTTCCTTGATCCTGTTCATTCTAAAGTTAGCACTTTTTTCTTGTTATATATTTGCCAGGCAGCATATTTGGGTAGAACTCCCAAATATACCCCTCTCCATCACTTTCTCCTCTGTTCATACTCAGGAACGCTCCAAACATCCATCTATCATCTATCATCTATCTATCTATCTATCTATCTATCTATCTATCTATCTATTTTTATTTATTTATTTCCAAACATCAAATTAAAGCTTTGCACACAAATTGAGGTAACCCACGTTGTTTGCATGTCTCTTCCTCATCTGGCTTGTGTGATCTTTAAGTGCTGTGAGTTATCCTGCTCTTTTTGCTGTCTCTTGTAACACCCAACAGAGACTTTTCTGTGTAGGAGATACTTAGATGTTCATTGACCAGATAGATAAATGAATGAAAATTTTATTCCTATTTTGATTCTTAGTTCTTAAATCCATAATTCCTTGATTTGTCAACTCTGCTTGGTCATCTGAATCTCAGCATTTCCTGTGATACAGAAGGGAGCATTAACCAGGGAAGGAGAAGACTATTTGGTTGTTGAAGCTCTTTTTTTCCTGTACACTTTCATATTTTAAGAAAGAATAGGCCCTTTTTTCCTGCTGTAACACAGTCCTGTTTTTTTTTTCTTTTCTTCTTCTTCTTCTTTTTTTTTTTTTTTTAGCTGTACCAAACTAGACTACTGAATATATGTTACAATGAGCCATGTCACACTGGTACGAAGATAAACAAATGTGATGTTAATGTGACTTGAATGCAGAATCTGTTTTTCTCCTCCATAGCCTCCAGAGCTTTAGAGAATTTTGTCGCTGTCCCACTTAACTGGCATCTTTCTTAAAGGGCTGATTTTATTCACACCAATTACTTTCTCATTCTCTTCTTGATTTCTTTCACTCAAATTCAGTAAATTCTCATATTCTAGTACAATATCCTACTGATCATTCATACCTTTAGCCTCATTCCTTGAACAGAATTCAGAATCTGATTTGGAGCTTGCTTCTCTGAGTGTGAAACATATCCTGTTATAAATAAACTCATAGAGTTTATTTATGTTTGATACTAGATGAGTCATATCAGCATATGTTTTGCTTCATGCTATCAGCATCTCATGGGTTGAGCTCTCATCATTTTTTACCCTAAAAGTGACAGTGCCAAATATGTTTTGAGAGACTAAAGTCAGTTTCAAGAAACTCTCCTCTCCACAATGGTTGGAGAGAGCCAAATTTAATCTAGCCCAGTAGTTTAATGAAATAAGTATACACTTTTTCCTTCTACTTCTCTTAATTTTTGAGTGTCATAGGTTAATAAACTGGTGTGTAGTAGTTAAGTGAGGAAGAACAACACCACCAACAAAGTAGTTTCATCCTGTTTTATGAATGACTACCTAAACCTCAGAAAAGTAAATGACTTGTCCCAAAGCAAAGAAATGACAGAATAGGGATTTGAATTCAGGTTTTCAGGCTCTGAATCTATCACTTCACTAAGGTGTGAGGTAAGTTCCCCTTTACCCATTGTTTGGGCATGTGTAGGACTGTGAATACACAGAGAACTGATAGCTCTTCACAAGGAAATACACATAAAAAAAACCCATTTTAGCAATTTTGCTTATAGTAACAGAACCTTTTTGGTGTTTTCCCATTTGCAAGTCATTCAAGGAAGATCTAGCACCAAGATTCAGAATGTAGGGATTTATTTTTCCTGTTGATTTAATTTGGGACTACTTATCAAAATTGTAGGTCATGAAGAATTCATCTTGATATCAATGACTAACGTGTGTGTTTGTTATTGTATAGTATACAATATGCTGATTACAACTTTGTCTTTATATCAGCTCATTCAAACATCATCAGTAATAGTAATAATGACAACAAAATAGTAATAATTATTTAGTGCTTAAAATGTAAGGGAATGTTCTAGGGAGATTTTTATATGTGTATTTTCTGTGTGTATGCGTATATATATAATATAATTGTGTACAGTATAAAATTATCATGTATATTATATACACTTATTTCCTTTGAAAAAAGAAATTTTAGATAAGGAATTTCAGTAACTTGCCTGAGATTACTTAACTCAATAGGAGATGGAACCAGGATTTAAGGTTATATGGTCTGGCTCCAGAGCCTGCCTTTAATCATTAAAAAGGATCTAGTGTGCTTTTTTACTACATGGACACTTAAACATAATTACAATGTGATCAAGTCACTGCTAGAGTTGCATTTATAAAGAGATGCATAAAACACTAAAAATACTAGCAGATACAATTAAATGATGGCATGTTAATCATGCCCAGCTTCTATATCAGAAATGGTATTTTACTTGGAGGGGCCAGCAGCAGTTAAAGAGCACATTACAGCTTTATTAAAATACATGTGAGAATCTGGCACTCCATAGAAAGTCCAGCCACTGAAGGAATATTACTGTCTCTGTTTATATATTATGTGTCTCTTACTCAGGAAACAGAAAATTATTGCTGTGAAAGCTGTATATCTATGACAGGGCAATAATGTTTCCAAAGCATTGGTGATTATAACTTTTTTTAAAGATTTTATTTATTCATGAGAGAGACACAGAGAGAGAGAGAGAGGAGAGAGAGGCAGAGACACAGGGAGAGGGAGAAGCAGGCTCCATGCAAGGAGCCTGACATGGGACTCCATCTGGCGTCTCCAAGATCAGGCTCTGGGCTGAAGGCAGCGCTAAACCACTGAGCCACTGGGGCTGCCCAGCATTGGTGATTATAATGTAGATTTTTTCAGTATATAGGAATATTTGTGTATATCTATGACTGTGTGTCTATCTTTTCTGCATAGGCTTAAATGTACATGCATGTGAGGAAGGTATGTACTTATGCCTCTCAAAATAATTATTTCTTGCTCTTTGGTATTTCAAAATTATTGTAGCAGTGGTACAGTTTTAAAAGTAAAAGTATTTATAAATTGTTTATTTTCTGACAACTTGAAAACCCCTTAAATAAGTTTAGGGAAAAGTTTGAAGAAACACTGTCCCTTTATTTTATTTTTCTGTACTAGTACTGCCACTGTCTGAATTTCAGATCCCATAATTTATCTCCTGGATTATTGCAGTCATCTCCTAATTAATCTCTCTCTGCCTTCAGTCTCTCACTCCTAAAGTTCATTTTCCTTATCAAGGCCTTTCCATAACCACAGGCTGAATTTTGTTCATAGGTTTTCATTGGTACAGAATGAAGCACAAATTTTGTATTTTTTCATGCAGTATAAAACATGTCATAATTTAATCTTGCCATTTAAGAAGATATTATTGAGGTTTTATATGCCTGACAGTGTTATCTTTCCTTCTGTAATAATGAATCTTACTACCCACCCCCACCCCTGTCCCCAGTCAGCATATTACATGTGGCTCCTTTTAACATTTTTTGTATTATCAGTTGTTCTTAGGTGTAATTTGCCTTAATATACTTCTCTCCCCATGTATACTATCTCTGCATGATCTCCTGAATATACTAGATTCTGAGTACATGCCTAGTATGTTGAAACATTGCTTACCACTCATAAATGTTGGCATATTCTAATTATCTAGTGTCTTTAAGAGTTAATATGGTAATAAGGATATAATAATTATTTTTCTATAACTCATGAAGTCTGTATCAGTGTAGCAGAAGTAGTAACTCCTCAAATACCCCCATATCAGTGTTTGTAATTAACTTCTCATATTTAAAAATATTACATTTATATATTTATATTATACATTACTTTATGTGTTTGTTTCCTGTCTCTAAGATTATAGTCAATATCCACAAGAACATTACATTTTTGTTCTATTTATGTGTATCTGAAGACCTAGTAAATTATAGAAGGGATACTTTCACCATTATATAACAAGATATATATCCACATATATGATTATCATATATATAATATCTATACTCAGTAAATATATTTGAATGAATTTATAGAGTCCTATTTGTGTCTTGAGTTTTATCACATGTATTTCAACTGTGTTATCCTTTCCAATTCCTCAATATCCAAAATAATAGTAAATACTAATACTTTCCTAATTTTAAGAATGAGGAGATGTAGGCTTGGTATAAGTAAATGACTTACTGAAGGATACTCAACTCATAAAAGGTAGTATAGCAAGACTTATATCCAGGCCTATTTGAAGGAAACAAATGCCCTTAGTCACTATTATATACTTCCCCTAAAATGATTTCCTGAAGGAAATTCTACCTGAAAATATGGGAAGAATTATGCTTCATGGGATCATGGGCAGGAAGAGAGTTAAATCAAGTGTCCCTATGGTTCCCTACTGTGGGGCCAGCATAGTCAAATTCACATTGGGCAGTGAAGCCTAGTGGTGCATTATAAGCTCAGGAATAAGTAAAAAGATTTAGTATGGAGCAGATAATGTGGTAAATAGGAAGTATCATTAATCAGAATCTAAGAAACCAGAGAACCATGAACCAGTGTGTTGAGTTAAAGCGGGCTAACATACTTAACTCTCAGGAAGGGGAATGCAAATGAATATATAGATGGATGGGTGGGAAAATAACCCACATCATTCAGACACTATTTTTGACTTACTGGAGTGATAGGCAGATGTATGTAACAATAGGACTTCTCAGTTGCAAGAAAAGAAACACAACTCAGGTAAATCTGAGAATTACCCTCCTTCTCTAAAGCATCCAAATTAAATACCAAAAAGATTTCTGAAGTTTTGACCAATTCATGAGGTACTGACTACACTGGGTCATGTATCAGGGCTGCTGTGCAGCTGCTGCTGCTGCTACTGCTACTGCTTCTTCCATTTTATTTATTTATTTTTTGAGAGAGAGAATGTGAGCTCAAGCAAGGGAAGGGAGAGACAGCAAGAGATTCTTCAGCAGACTCCAAGCTGAGCATGGAGCCCAACTGGGGTCTCGATCTCATGACCTTGAGATCATAACCTCAGCCAAAACCAAGAGTCAGATGCTTAACCACCTGAGCCTCCCAAGCACATCTGTGTCATGGCTTCTAATTTGACAACTCCAGAGTTCCACAGAGATGAAAGAGATGATTCTTTGAATGGATATTAAGCAAATAACATGAATGATTCTCCATGTAACATTGTCATAGAAGCTGTATCACAATTACCCATCTAACAAATGTTACTGAGTACGAACTCTGACGTGATTTAGAAAATATTACTTCCTCTGTTATGTCTTCTCTGGTTGTCCAGCAGCCCAGATGTCCTCATCTGTTAACTGAGAATGATCAAATCTAATTTGTGTTTGGTATGTAGATTAAATGAGAATGTATATGAGAACGTTATTTGAATGATGAAGTATCATATAAATATGAGGTGCTATTTTATCATCAATATCAAGCCATGCAAGCTGCCTATCTCCAGATGTTTTTACTTTAAATTTACAATTTATCTCATATTACATTTTTTTTTCAGTTATAAGTCCATTTTCACTTTCAAACACAAATCACAGTTTAAAGAGACCACATATATAACTCTCCAGGCAAAGAATGATACTGAGACCTAAGGAAAACCTGGAACTTTTATATGTTTTCCTATGTGAGGATGATGTTTCAGACATGTAAGATTTCCTTTTTTTTTTTTTTAAGAGAGCGCACACAAGCAAAGGTTGGGGTTGGGGGAGGGGCAGAGGGGCAGAGGGAATCCTAAGCTGACCCCCCACACACATGGAGCCCAATGCAGGGGTTGATCTCCTGACCCTGAGTTCATGACCTGAGCTAAAAATAAAAATTCAGATGCTCAACTGACTGAGCCACCCAGGTGCCCCTCAGACATGTCAGATTTCTAAGAGGGAAAAAATAATAGATAAAGGCATTGCCATTTTCAGGAGCAGTATTTAATGATTCTTTTATTGATTGGGAATAGCTAGATCAGTCTATAGGGAAAAGCGAATAAGGAATGACACTATAGGGATGGGCTCAGAGATCCTATCAACAGGCCAAAGACCAAGCAGATGGAGAAAAACTAGGAGCTAAGATCTGAGATAAAGGATAAAATGTAAAACCATGATATATAGTCAAACATAGGAGAAAACGAAGAAAATTCCTGAGTTTATAGAGTTGGAGTTAGAAAAAACTGACTTGTTTCCAGACATTCCTACTATAATTCATTTTAAATATTGTATATTTTCTTGATATGTCAAGATATCACTCAGGTGTGTGTATGAAGGGTGGAGAGAAGAAATATGTTTGCTTTCTCTAGAGTTTTGGGGGCTTTGCTAATTCTTGGTATTGTACATTAAAATGGTAATTTGCTGACAGATTTAATACAGTAATTTGGCAGTAGGATTCTTTGAAGGCATGGAGGTGTTGTCAGTTATACCCTGCCTCTTGTCAAGGTTTCTTACCACTTAAAAAGGGAACTAAGCAGTCAAATAACTCTTAAGGTTTTATTAATGAAGACTGGGTAGCTCCCAAAGTACAGTAGCAACGTACTGCTAAAATGAAATTACTGAATTCGGCTTGACCCAAAGCCCTCCACCCTTAACTTAGAATTAAAGATAACCTGTCCCAGGAGGAGTCTAGCCTGACTAACCAAAACAGTTGCAGGGATTGATACTGGCACAAAGAGAGAAAAGACCCAGCTGGTTCCATATTGGCTCAGGTCATGATCTCAGGGTCATGGAATAGACCCTTGTGTAGGGCTCTGTGCTTAGTGGGGAGTCTGCTTCTCTCTCTCTCTCTCTCTCTCTCTCTCTCTCTCTCTTTTTCTCTAAAATCAATCAATCAATGAATCAATCTGAAAAAAAAAAAAAAGCCACTTCCTTTTCTCATCCATAAGAAGCAGCTTTTTATCCATTCATGTTTGATCATGAGATTGCAGCAATTCACTCACATCTTCAGACTCCACTTCTGATTCTAGTTCTCTTGCTGTTCCTACCACATCTGCAGTTCCTTCTTCCATGGAAGTGTGAAACCCTCAAAGTCATCCATGAGGGTTGAAATCAGCTTCTTCCAAACTCCTGATCATATTGATATTTTGACCTATTCCCGTGAATCACACATGTTCTTAATGGCATCTAGAATGGTGAATCCTTTCCAGAAGATTTTCAATTTACTTTGAAAAGTAAAAAGATCCATCAGTGGAGTTACTATCAAGGGCAAGTATATAGCCTTATGAGATGTATTTCTTAAGTAATAGTTAAAAGTTGAAATTACTCCTTGACCCATGGGCTGCTGAATAGATGTTATGTTAGCAGGCCTGAAAACAACCTTGATCTCATTATGCATCTTCATTGCAGCTCTTGGGTAACCAGCTGCATTGTCAATGAACAGTAATATTATAAAAGGGATCTTTTTTTTCTGAGCAACAGGTCGCAACAGTGGACCTAAAATATTTGATAAATTGCATTATGAACAGATGTGGTGTCATTCAGGCTTTGTGATTCCATATATAGAGCACAGGGAGAAGAGATTTAACTTAATTCTTAAGGGTTGTAGGATTCTTGGAATGCTAAAATGAGTGCTGGCTTCAATATAAAGTCATCAGCTACATTTGTCCCTAACAATAAATTCAGCTTGTCCTTTGAAGCTTTGAAGCCAGGCACAGACTTCTCCTCTCTAGCTATGAAGATCCCAGATGGCATTTTCTTCCAATAGAAGGGTGTTTTATCTACATTGAAGATATGTTGTTTAGTGTAGTGACCTTCATTATATTATCATAGCTAGATATTCTGGATAACTTGCTGCAGCTGCTCTATCTGGACTTGATGCCTCATCTTGCACTTTTATGTAATGGAGAAGGCTTCTTTTCTTAACCCTCATGAACCACCTCTGCTAGCTTCAGAGTTTTCTTCTATAGCTTCCTTACCTGTCTCTCCTTCACAGAATTGAAGGGAGTTAGGGCCTTCCTCTGGATTGGGCTTTGGCCTAAGGAAATGTTGTGGCTGGTTTGATTTCTATATAGACCACTAAAACTCTCCATATCAGCAATAAGGCTGTTTCCCTTTCTTATGTTGTGTGTGTTTACTGGAGTAGCACTTTGAATTTCCTTCAAAAACCTGTCCTTTGGATTCACAGTTTGGCTAACTGTTAGTACAAGAGGTCTAGCTTTCAGCCTATCTAGGTTCTTGACATGCCTTCCTCACTAAGCTGAATCATTGCTAGCTTTTGATTTAAAGTGAGAGATGCACAACTCTCCTTTCAGCTGACCACTTAGAGGCCATTGTAGTATTTTTTCTAAAGATTTTATTTATTTATTCATGTTCATGAGAGACACGGAGAGAGAGAGAGAGGCAGGGACACAGGCAGAGGGAGAAGCAGGCTCCATGTAGGGAGCCTGACGTGGGACTCCATCCTGGGACTCCAGGATCACTCCCTGAGCTGACGGCGGTGCTAAACCGCTGAGCCACCTAGGCTGCCCCCATTGTAGTATTCTTAATTGGCCTGGTTTCAGTATTAGCGGTCTCGAAGAGGGAGGCCTGAGGAGAGAGAAAGGGATGGCAGAAGAGGCTGCTTGGTGGAACAGTCAGAACACACAAAACATTTATCAGTTAGGTTCACCATTCTTAGGTGGACATGGTCCTTGTGCCCTATAACAATTACCATAGTAACATCAAAGATCACCATAAAAATTATAATGATGAAAACATTTGAAATAGTACAAGAACTATCAGAATGTGACACAGAGACCTGAAGTGAGCAAAAACTTAGAAAAATGGCACCAGTATATTTGCTTGATGCAAGGTTGCCACAAACCTTCAATTTGAAAAACAACAACAACAACAAATATCTGCAAAGCACAGTAAAACGAAGTATGCCTATACAGAAACCATCCTTTCTATTGAGGAGCGAAAGGGATAGGTACCAGTGTATTCATTCTATTCCCCCTAAATGAGAAGGCTTTTAATCCGTTTTATATGTATGGCCTAAAGAAGAATGGGGTGATAGAGAGGGTTTGGTTTTCCCCTTCAGAATGAATCAATTTTTATTTATGAGAATAGAAAAGAAGAAGAAAAAAAAAAAAAAAAAAAGAATAGAGAAGAAATATCCTTAAGTAAGGAAATAAGAATGACCTTGAAACTAAGTATATTATTATCCAGATATGGATATAGTCTGAATTTAATTTTTATCAATGTAGATAATAGCTTACATGGGCCTTATGGCGACATTACTAGCACTCTAAAATTTAATTAGATTTTTAGAGCTTCTGTTAATGTCTTTTGTAGGATTATACAATCTGGGGCATCACCAGCAAGCTTCATACATTTTATTTTCATTATGATATGAAATACACAGGAATGAGGTATTTTGCATAGTAAAACAGTTTTGAATTTAGGATATTTACCTAAAATTAACCCCAGAGGGTTGAAATCAGTATTCTTGTTGTATCATAATATAGATGCATGCTATTTATATATATTTCTATATCTATCTTAAAAATATTTGTTGCATGCTAATATTACTATTATATATTAATATCAGTTCCTCTTCTTATCAATATTGACATTTTCATAATTATTAGATTATAACAATTTAAATATATATGCTCACAGTGATTTTAAAATAGCTAATTTTGATGCAACCTATTTTCTTTAATGTCTATATTTCCCTGAGCTTTTTGTCATAATGAAATGTTTCATTTTTTGTCATTTAATTAATGTACCCTTATTATTTATGTAATATGTCTTCCCAATTCCAACAAATCATTTAAATTAATAGAAAAGTCTCTTCAACATTTTTAAATCACCACAGCAATATGCTAGATTCTTTTGTAAATTTTAAACCATTTATCTTCTTCCCTTAGAAGCCAGAAAAACCCCAGGAATTTGGGGCAAGAATTAAATCTCTATTTTATATAAGATGCTTATAGAGGGAAAGAGAAGGTGTTGGTTTTAGCAGAGAGAGAGTTGTCTTAGTTATTATCAGCCAAATTTCCAATTTTATGTTGCTTGTAAAAAGGTAAATCATTAGGTGATGTTCTGTGAAAGTCTGGGGTAAATAAAACCCTATCCAGCATTGATAAGAAGAGGCAGCATTGTATAGAGAGCCAGCAAAGTGGGAACCAGAACCAGAAATTTATGTACAGGATTTGCTATTTATTAGCTGTTTGATCTGGAAAAGTCAGTATTGCCCTGGCCCAAGTAGAGTTCTCTGTAAAATGAGGTGGTCGAACTGGATGTTCCCAGGATTCTTTAGTGCTCTAGCAGTATACAAAGTTAATTATTGCAGGAACACCAAGTGTTACTTGCTTTGTGTATGCATCATGCATATTCACCCAGGCTTTGTGCAGCCATCTTCTGCTGTAATAATCCTGTCCTTATATGCCTTCTGGTAGCTTTAGAGAAAGATTCTGTTGGGATGGGACTCAGTCTGGCATGATTGCAACCTAGTAATTACAAAGTACCAATTGATCCTCATCTATAATTACAGTATGAGCCTGTTATTCATTTTTCCCTAGTACATTACATTGGGGGTGGGGAGGCTCCGGCAGAGGTTTCTAAAACTTAAATACATCTGTATTTTTAGTCGTATACTCCACCAAATTGGTATTTATCTTTCATGATTGTCAGGCTTCTATCCCTTTAGAATCAGTCATGTCTATTTATGCCCTTGATGGACTTGGAAGGGGAAAGGGATTAGAATATAATGGAGTATATAAGAAACAATCTTTAATCAAACAGCTTATCTCTTCATCCTCCTATGAAGATAAGATCACAACAAATATGAAACAATGGCAGGAAAAGGTCATATGAAGTCTCAGCTTACAAAAAAGGCAATCCCAAATAAGCCTGTTCCCCTCTTCTCTAGACAAACATTCTCTTTTTGTGTTGATGTTTTACTGCCCATGATCTAGATATTCATGGTTGTGCTTTACAATGAATTTTTAATTTTTTTTCTGATTAGATCTTTGCAATTATTCATAATGTTCATTTGAGGAAAATAAAATGATATATACTGAGACGGGTGTTAACAGATCGTAAGATTTGATATGTTTTGAGAAGAAATGGTAATGATAAATGACAGTGACCTAATTTGTGGCACAATCTTCTTGCATAAAATAATCTACTAGTTTGTAATTATGTGATTAATTAACCAAGAAAAAAAGTCAATCAAGTCAGAATCATCAAGTTATAGAATCAAAAAAGTGTCTGGAACTTTTCAAATTAATCTATTACTGACAGTAAGCTTTCATGTCAATTCTAAACATAAATATTATTCAAAAATATTTTTAGGAGAAAGATGTTCATTTATTTGCTACTAAATTCAAAAGAATGATCAAGAAATATCAAAAATCTCAAAAAATAAAGATAAGTTTTTTCTTTTAATGTTTATAAAGCATATCTGCATACCTAAAACCCCATCTTACAAGAAATAAATGAAGTGGTGAGGCAAAGTGTAATCAAGTATATTCTAAAGATGAGAAACTGAGGTTTAAAGGGTTTAAATACCACATTCATGATCACAAAGCTCTTCAGAGGTAAAGCTAAGAAATATATTTCATACTTCATGTTCTTTTCTCTCTGTCATTAAGAATACAAAATGAAAAATCCAAGGGATTTGAGTTCAGAAAGGTTTTTAGTACAGTTATTTGCTTATGAAATAAATATGGATTTACTCATAATGCATGAGAGACATAGACAAGTATGTCTAACTTGAAGGTTGCCATTATAAAATAGACAAAACTATAATAAGTATATAGGTGAATCATAGTTTGATTAAGATGCAAAAATCATTAGGATGATTTGACTTGAAACATAAATTGTACGAAAATATATTTATAAATGCTAGTTAAAGTTTGAAGTTATTTGGTAAAGAAAAAACACACTTTCTTTTTTTTTTTTTTATATTTTAAAATATTTATTTATTTATTCATGAGAGACACACAGAGAAGAAAACACACTTTCATAGAGTGAATATGAAAAAAGTATGGAAAATATTTAAGTGTTTTATGCACAGGTGTTTCTGTATCTTATAACATTCTGAGCAAGTAAATATAATTAGCTCATACTGTAAACAAGAAACTTGGGAATGAAGGAAGTTAATTTCTTCATTGTTACATGGCAAGAAATGGCAGAGCCAGAATTCAAGTCTAAGTCTTTCTAATTTAAAAATGTTTATGCTTGTTTTTTACTTTATTAATGATCTTATCTCTATGCTATATTATATCATTTTGATACTCAGTAAATATTTCATGACTGATTGGCTGAATGTGTAAACTTTTAAAAAACCTTTTGGATTTATACTGAAGTGAGATTAACATAGAGCTATTCCACTCAGGAGTATGAGCAGTGGGCAAATAAGAGATGTAGTAAGCCTGCTGGAAGTAGAGGAGAAAAGAGAGCCTTGAGTGTATTTGGTGATAAAAGACTAAAAACTAAAAGCATTCACTAACTTACTCAATATCAAGCACATGTCATCTTAAAGACAACAATAAAATCTGTTAATATGATGTGGAAGCAACTAATCATTGCAGGATTGCTCAAAGGATATGTATGAGACTCACATGAAGGTAGGGGTGGACTTGTAAGTCCTTCCAGGAAGGAGCTGCTGCTGAATGCAACAAGGCAGTAGCAGACAAATATGCAGGAAGCAGTAGACAAATTTAATATCAATAAGGAAGGATCATCAACCTGTGTTTGGCTTTATAATGACCATTACTCTTCATTTGGGGTTATTGATTGTTCTAAAGGCGAGGACAAGGGTAATGACTTGTTACAGCCACTCTGGTTGAATGTCGGGCCTCCAAGATGATCATTATCCAGAGTGGATTACAGAAATAGTTCGGGTGTTGAAACTACAGTACAAAGAAGAAAGAACAGGGAGAGAGTAGTAGGTCCTTGCCTACTTCCTTAGTGTTTTTTCTGAGGGGAAATGCCCTTGGAAAGTTGTATGCTTTCCAAATTGGAAATCTCTTCAGTAATCTTTTTTTAAAAAAATTTAAAAAAATAAGCTCTATACCCAATGTGGGGCTCAAATTTAGGACCCTGAAATCAAGAGTCACTGCTCTACTGACTGATCTAGCCAGGTGCCCCTTTTCAGTAATCTTCTCACCTCTGGTAGTAGGTGAGAAGAGGAAGACATTTTTGTAGTAAAGTTTTAGATTTTTGTCAGTAGAGGAGTAGGGCACCTCCAAAAAGTGTGAAAAATTAAATTTTGTGTTTTTGCTTTTTATTAAATACTAACACTGATCTTTGCACCAGACCTGCCTGAACATGGAATGGGTTGCCTTATGCAAGGGAATGAGTTCCTCATCCACAAAGGTGGAGGAGAAGAAGGAAAAATATGTCAACAGCTTACCTTTGTCCTTCATTATTATGACTATTATCTAATTTTTTTTATTTACCAAGATAAAATTCACATAATGTAGAATTAACCATCTTTACATGAACAATTCACTTGGGTTTACCACACACACAATATTATGCAAAGACTACTTCTGTTTCTTTCCAAAATATTTTCATCACCTTAAAATAAAATCCAGCATCCATTAAGTGGTTGGTTGCTCCCCATTCCTTCTTCTCACCCCAGCAATCACCAGTCTTCTTTCTGTCTTATTGGATTTACCTATGCTAGATATTTTGTACAAATAAATAAAATCTTACAGCACCTTTTGTGTCCAGTTTCTTTCACTTAGCATCATGTTTTTAAGATTCATCCATACTGTAGCATTTATCAGCACTTCATTCCTTATTATGACTGAAAACATTCTATACGTATTCATCTATTGATGGACATTTGAGTTGTTTCTACCTTTTGGCTATTGTAAATCGTACTACTATGACCACTCATGTACAAGAGTTTGAGTAACTGCTTTCAATTCTCTGGGAGCTACATCTTTTGGATCATTTACTTTGTGCTAGTCACTGAACTGAGTGCTTTATATATAGGAACTCTGAGTTCTCAGGACCCTAAGAGGTGAGTATTATTATTATCACTGTTTTGCAAATGAGGAAACTAAATCACAGAGAGATTAACATACATTGTATTTGATCACACACTGGTGTTGCTTGGAATTAAAGACAATCAGTCACATTCTGGCGTCTGTACACTATATATTCTTTCTGTTTTGTGTCTTAAGTTTCATACTTAACACCTATAACTGCTTCAGCTGAGTCATTTCTGATACCATCTTTGCCTATTCCCCCTAGGCACATTATGATTTGTTATTTCCTGTTAAGATGCAAAATCCAGTATTGGATTTAAGATTTCAGGAGTAATTGTTTCTATTACAATCATTGCCATTTTTGTCATTTTGGTTATGTTTGAATGGTACTTAGGTGTTATTTTTGTAAGAAACGGTTTAAGTTTTTTTGCTCAAATAATAAAAATCATATAATTAAAAAAACTATTAAAAAGCCCCAAATTTCACAGCCCAGAGTATTTCATTAAGAGTAAAAGAAAATCACAAAAAAGTAAAAATCACAGAACATATGCAAAATTAGAAATCCAAGTAGTAAAGAAATATATAAAATTTTTATTATGACTTTTGTCTGAATAAAGGCATTACGTTTCTGAATATTTTCAATTATGTTCTGTGTGACACTGGTACTTTTTAGAGTCTTATTAATTTCATTGAGAGTTTGTTGTAGCTTATTTTTAGGCATATATCAAACAAGAAGCTAATAGTGAGCTGGCGGTAGATTAAAACTCCCAGATACTATTCTTATGATCTACTGTCACAGCATGAACACCATTCTGTCACAGTGGCTTATGCAGTTTATTTTCTTAATATAAATGCTGAACTTTCCACATCCCAGTATAATTAATCGGGCATGTATTAGCCTCATGCCATTTTCTCAAGTTAAGTATATATCCCAAGTCTGATACTCATTTTGTTAGTGATCACTTTCAGTTGGAAAAGTACAAAGACCATCTTGGGAATTTTTCATTTATTTCAGGGTATTTAACACTATCAGCTGAGAGGAGATTTTGACTGCCTTAAGCTACACTTAGAAGCATGTCTCCTTTGCATTTTTTCCTGAGATACTCCTGTGCAGACCAAACATCACCAACCATGGAGTTACACAGAAAAACAAGATTCCAACTGTAGAACCAGACTGTCATTTGTAGTGAGGATTTGGTGTGGAGGAATGAAGAGATGTTCATCAAATTTAACTATAGCATTCAAAACCAGAGGTTCTATGCAATTCTCAGTTGAGTATTGAATTATGCAATCTTTTGCTCAGTATAATTTATTATCTGAGAGATGTGCCTACATTAATACCATTTGACCACGTTTTAATCTCACTAAGCTGCTATTGAATTAAACCAAATGGTAAAGTTATAATGTATGACTCCAGTTCATACCAATATAAGTTAATGTTAACCAATAAAATGAAATATGTTTTTTAAAAATGATGTGTGTTTTGCCTGACTCTGAGATCCATATCTTTTTTGCATATAATAATCCTGTAATGAAAGTCAAGGTAAGCTTTTTCTTATATCTTTTTCAATAAACTATTTGTATTAGAATAGAAATCCTTAATTATTAGGTGTATATACTTGTTGATATCTTCACTGATTTTGAAGATATTAATTAGGTATTATTTATGTATTCTCTCTTATAAGATGTTAATATTGATCATTTAGGGGTGGACATGCTTTTTAAAGTTATGCAATTTACTAATGAGCTTTTCAAGAATATTGTTTTTTTTTTTCACCCAATCAGTGCTCATACACGTCTGTGGTTTCTTTACATAGAGATAAAGGCAAGCCAGAAGGTAGTCTTGTTTTTACTAAGATTATTTTATATAGGCAGAGATTCTTCTTTCCTTGCTTTTTAAATGGATTTTATGATAAGAAGAAAATGCAAATGAAGTAATAGGAGTGCTCATAAATTTCTCACCTGGTGACTATAATGCAGGGTTATTGGCTATGCTATCAGACCTTGCCAAGCACACTTTTTTTGTGTTAGTGACTTATGTAATATTGGATTTTTCATCTGTACATTAGACTGTATAATTCTTACTCTCCACCTAGTGTGCTGTGTATACCACCCTCCCTCTCTCTCACACATGCAGACTCACACAACATTCTTTTCTAGCTGAAGCTAAAAAGTGTCAGTGTCAGATTTCCCTTATACATTTCAAATCTAGTTAATGGATACCCTGTGGTTATGAAAATTACATACACTTAATACCTAAGGCAAGTGACTTGCGGTCTTAGCAAATGCCTAAATGATGATCTGCCTTCTTGGTGCTACAGAAGTGATGTTAACACTTTCCTAGCAGCAATCATAAATGAGGATTGATCCTTTGTAGATTCGAATGCATTGCTATACTTTTGTTTCTTTTCCATCTATTTTATGAGTCATATCCATCTTTAAAAAGGAACATTCCTTTGGGATTATCCAGATATAGACACATTCCATAAAGCTTCTGAAGACAGTCAAAAGAATTTGAGAACTGGAAAATGAACAGGTGATATGAGAATCGCTCAGAGATGCTCCTACCCATCATACTGCATTTGCAGTCCTATCATTATTCTATCTGCAGTGCATCTCTAATGCTAAATATATTTTGAAAAAGCTATCTATGGCATTTTAAATTAAATAATGAAATTTTCTAGATGCAGAGCTTCTCTCATGGTATGGCAAATCAAGCTTTTCATCTTGGTGTTATCTTTTAGGATTATTTTGTAATGGTGGTGGCAGCATGGTAAGCAGAGAGACATCTTTGAGAGATGGTATTAAAAACATCTTAGAGCTCTAAGAGTCTGTCTCTTATCAGAAATGTTTGGCTGCTGCAAATGGCTAGCTGGGTTCCTGTCCTTTCTGGTTGAGTAATAACCCCAGTCATGGGGTCTATAGGGCAAGAAATGAGTATAAGGCAATGATTTGATGTTTATAAATTTAACTTCAGTTTCTGAAATCAAACATAGCAAATATATAGTCTAATTTTTATCACTCCTCTTGTATTTATGGCAGTTATCACTAATTTGTTGTTGCTAGTAATCTTTTGCTGATTTTTTCCTGTTAAAATCAGATATGGTTTCATAATATTTTTCAGTATAACCTTTGAGAAATTCACTGTTGCTGGATCAGAGTTGTCACATGAGATGCAGATAGTGTGGGCTTCCAGCTCCATGTTGAGTTATAGCCGACCACATTACTCTCTAACAGTCTCTGATTTGTCAAATGTAGAGTTAAAGATCTCTCATTTTTCTGGTAAGTCACTCTGACAATAGACATACCTTGGGTTTCTTATCCTGTGTATAGTTTATCACCACAGTCATTCACTATGATCTTTTTTGGTATTCCTAGGTCAAAACTAACTTTATCATTGTTTCTCAAGTTCACAATCATCTTCTAAGTGACACTATTCCAAAAATCATTCCCTGAGCTATTCTGACAATTTGCACTTTGAAAATCTCCTGCCAGAGATCAGGAGAGTCAATAGAGATTAACATAGGTATTCTGGAACCTCGTGACATTCCATGGTTCCAACATATGCTTTGTGCCATTATCAGTAGAATGAAATCCAAAACTTTGCTATGAATATCACCCTTTTATAGCTCAGATATTAAGGAGGGAAGAACAGATCCTTGCAGCCTATAACCACTAAATCAAATCAGGTCTCTCTCTTTTTTTTTTTTAAAGATTTTATTTCTTTATTTGACAGAGAGAGAGAGAGAGAGAGAGAGAGAGAGAGAACACATGAGCAGAGGGGAAGGGCAGAGGGAGAAGGACAAACAGATGCCCTGCTGAGCAGGAGGCCAATGTGGGTTCAATCCCAGGATACTAGGATCAGGACCTGACCTGAAGGCAGATGCTTAACCAGCTGAGCCACGTAGGTGCTCCTCATCTCTCCTTTCTTTATATTCCTTGGAGTTGTCATTGATGAAGATGATGGTTTTTTCTATCTAAAGTGAAAAATGGCCTATGATTAGTTCTGGCCTCTAATGAGTGGAATTAACCGACCTTGTAAGGATTACAGTTATGGATGGTCCTCCAAAAAAGAACTTCAGATAATGCTTTTCCCTGTAGATTAGACTACTGCATGTATTTGGCAATAGATGTAAGGGAGAGAGCTCTTCGTGTAGCTTTCATTTGTAGAGAAAGACAGACACAGAACTCTTTCATATGTCCCTGACCAAGGAATATCCTTGTCAAATCAAACCTGGTGAGCCCATTCCTTTCAGAGTACTGAGTAAAATCTAGCTACACAGTCTTGTGATTATCCAAAATTGATAGTAGCCCACTTTGGTCATATTCTGAGGACTCTCAAAGGCCTATTCAGATGGTCCTTATCCTTTGCCTTTTGGGATATCCAGCTAAATGAGCTACTGTATTTCCCCTAGGGCAGTCTAGACCTAATGGGGACAAAAGCTGTGTAAATGCAAATGAACTGGCCTCATTTTTTCCTTTTCTACACACTCCACTGAGGCTACTCTTAAGTGACTTATTTCTCTTCACTTTTTAAGTTATGTGTATTTTGAAAGCTAGAAAGAGTAATAGTAATAATAGCAACCATATATTGAGGATTTTACAGCGTTATTGAATATTGTAAGATTTTATCTATGTCACTTCAGTTAATTCTTCCAATAACCCTCTTGAAGTGAACGTTTTATTATCTGGGTTTTATAGAATCAGAACACAAAGTTTCTGGCACATTCAGCAATCTGTCCAAGGCTTAAACAGCTAGTGGTTTATGATTCCAAGAGTCCCTCATCATCAGTCAGATTATAGAATCTGAACTCTTAGCCATAATACTGTACTGTATCACTAGTGAATGTTTGGTCAAACATCTACTTTATTTATAAGAAAACTCAGACCGAAGTTGGTAGACAACCTAGGTGGGCATACTATTTCTCTATAGACTTAAGGCTAAATCATGTTTTCATTTAAAAATAATAATAACACGCGCAGCCCCGGTGGCTCAGTGGTTTAGCACCACCTTTGGCCCAGGGTGTGATCCTGGAGACCTGGGTTCAAGTCCCACGTCAGGCTCCCTGCATGGAGCCTGCTTCTCCCTCTGCCTGTGTCTCTGCCTGCCCCTCTCTCTCTCTCTCTCTCTCTCTCTGTGTGTGTGTGTGTCTCTCTCATGAATAAATAAATAAAATCTTTTAAAAAATAAAATAAAATAATAAAAATAATAATAACAGCAACAGTAACAATAGCTCAACCTTTTATAGTGCTTACTACATGCCAGGTACTCTCATAATACTTTATATAGGTTCATTGACTCAATCACCTCAACTACCCTCAGGAAAGTAGGCATTCTGAGACTAACTCAGTTGTGTAAGGTCACACAGCTGCCACATTAAGAAGCTGAGATTTTAATCCAGTGCCAGAGTTTGTGTTCTAACCCATTGGTTTGAAAGGAGGAGAGGGTTTGCCTCCTTCTCCAGACATGTTTGCAGTGTCTGGAGACAGCTTTGGTTGCCATAACTTGGAGAGGGTACTACTGGAATCCGGTGGTTAGAAGCCAGAGATGCCACTAAACATACTGCAGTGCATAAGACAACCCTCTCACAACAAAGAATTACTTGCTCCAAAATGTCAATAATATTTAAACTACTGTTCTAGCCACTATGCTGTGCAATCTATCTTTGCCACCAGTATGATCTGGGAAGAGACATAAAGCAGAATACACCCTTCCAAATCAGGAAAATGGAGAGTAGCCTCCAGTGTACATTCTCAGTTTAGTATCTTTTATCATGACTGCCATTCTGGGTTGAACTATTACATTTTTTCAGGTACCTCAGAAGGATAAAAACTAGTATTGTGCCCAGCAAGAAACTATGGGGGCTCATCAATTATTACAATGAAAGCACAAATTGGTGTGCTTAGCTTTTGGATGAAAGAATGGCAACCCAGTTGGAGCAGATGATAAAAGTAGCACCCTGATGACTAGTGGTGATTTTGGCTTCACTGAAGCAAAGTAACCACATTGTTATTCAAAAACATGTTATTTTGGAGAGGAAGAAAGCTGGTGTTTTAGGCATTTTCTTTTCATTAAAACAAACCTATTTTGCAGATTTAGTATGCCTTTTATCAGTAGTGCAGCTCAGTTACAGTTGAGGCAGGAAGTTTGGACAAAATTAAAAAGAGAAATAAAAATATTTTTATACCTATATTGTGTATTTCTCACAGGAGTTTCCAAGAGTAATTACCTGTGAATTTCACCCAGAAATCTCGAACTGTGGAAATTTGCTCTTTGGTTACTGGCTAATCAGGATTGGGTATATGGGTGTATATGTTACTTACAGAGGCAGAGTCATAACTTACAAGCCAAAGGAAATTTTATTACTACTACCAAGGATTTATGTTGTTTATTATAATACAGGTAATCAAACGTAGGACTATCTGCCTACCCAGCTGCCCTCCTTCACTGTGTTTTCATTTAATAACTATTCAGGTTTATTTGCTGGGTGCTAGCTTTGTTGGAGACCACAAAAGAAATGAGATACATCCTCTGCCTTCATGAAATTGAGAAGTCAGATGGAATTAACAAACCTGACTCATGAAAATCTGTGAACCCTTATGCTGGTCATACTGATTATAGCAATTTCAAAGAATGGCATAGTTAAGAACCATAGGTACATCTTGAAAGATGAGGTGGATATGTGTAGACAAATGGGCATGAGGAATTGGATGATAGGTGAAAAGAATAATATGATAGAACATAGGGGCATTCAGCAAAAGGCAGGCTGGCTTTATTTATTTAAGTAATAGGCTTTATTGAGTGAGATATTCTTTTACAAGTAAGAGCCCAGAGTCTACATACAGTCACATAGAATTACACATGAATCGTGATTCTGCCACATAAGCTCTGTTACTTTCAGAATATTATTTCAATTCTCAGCTTTCTCATCTGTAAAACATACACAATAGAATTGGTCTGATTATAAAATAGGCACCCTCAAATAAATCATTTGGCACATTCACATATCCGCTATTAGTACTGCTGTTGACTCCTCACACTTTCAGGTTGATACAGTATACTTATAAATATACTCACTTGAATCTGCATGGTTATCTATACATAACCACGCCCTGTTTTCTCTCACATGTCTTCCAGACTATTTATAGCAGTACCTATAACAGTGCTGTCCAACAGAAATTCAATGCCAGGCATTTAAGCAATTTTAAATGTTTTAGTAACCACCTTGGAAAAAGGAAAAATAAGCAATTGAAGTTAATTTTAATAATCTCTTTCATTTAACCCATTTATCTAAGATAGTACCATTTTAACATGGAATCAATATAAAAATTATTGAGATCTTTCATATATTTTTCCCATACTAAATCTCTGAAATTTGGTGTGCATTTGACACTGAAGTACATCTCAGCTTGTATTAGTCACATCACTGTTTGTAGGATGGAACTATATTTGGGGAACATGCTCTTCCTCTTTGCTTTTAAGAAATGAAATTGCTAGCCGCGCATGTCTTTGTAACTTTGTTTGTAGTCATAGATGATGGCAAATAAGGTGTTTTGTCTGAATGCAAACATCAAAAGGGAAAAGACAAAGATAAAACTAAAGAAATAGAAGGCAATATCTATTAAACAGGCTGACAGTAGTGTTTTTTGTTTTTTAATGCTTTACTTTAAGGATACTGATAAATCCTTAAGGTGAGAGTATGCTGGTGAAATAAAAACACATCGTACAAAATAAACCCAATTTTCATCTCCTTTGTGCCTCAACTGAAATAAAAGTTTCTGTGAGTATCTGGCAATTTATACAATAGAAGTTAAATGAACGCAAGCCATCCTTAGGGTACAGGAGAAACTTTCAGTGCATGAACAGTTTTCCTTTATATAAAAATAGTGTTTGTTTTTTGTGAAAGATATTTTTAAAATAGGAATGGATTGCCTTTTGTTTAACTCTGCTTCCGGGTGTTCATTTCTATAGTACTGTGGTAGAAAAGCGTGTTGTCTTTATGTGTGAAGCTGATTTTTATGACATAGAACCAGGAGAACTCCTGTGTTAGTCTTCCATTCCAAGGAATACCTTGAACTGTTCCTTTTCCTGTCCAATTTTCTTTGAAGCTACATTTGCAACCCTGACTGTAGTTAGCGTTTTTTGTTGTGTGTGTGTTTTTTTCTCAGACCATTACATTTTAATTGCTACATGAAGTTAACTGTCTCTAACTTATACTGAACCACTTAGGACAACTTCATTATTGCTCTTCCCTAACCATTCTAGGTAGGCAAGTAGCATTCTAGATATGTCAGTTTAATTTTATCTTTTAGATTGTAAGTTCAACATTATAATTAACTGTCCCACCATATAGCTATTTTTAAAAGAAATGCCCTGTTATACTATTAGAACTCAAAGTTCGGGACGTCTGGGTGGCTCAGCGGTTGAGCGTCTGCTTTCAGCCTAGGGCATGATCCTGGGGTCCAGGATCGAGTCCCATATCGGGCTCCCTGCATGGAGCCTGCTTCTCCCTCTGCCTGTGTCTCTGTCTCTCTGTCTCTCTCTCTCTGTCTCTCATGAGTGAATAAATAAATCTTAAAAAAAAAAAAACCTCAAAGTTCAATTGGGGAACAAAGTTTCTGCTTGTATACTTAATGTAAATTTCTAAATGGCAAACTGGATTTAGGACTTGGATGACCTGTGTTCTATAGTTGGATAAGACACACATTATTGGCATTTAATAAATACTAGGTGCTACTGCATAGTCATAAAAGGAATGGATCCCATCATTTTTGGAGGGGGGGGGCTACCCAAAAGGCTAACTATCCAAGAAATAATACATTCAAGTTATAACCTTCTACAGATGACCACATAAACTACTTGGCTGCTTCTGAAAGGGGAGTTTTTAATTATTCTTGAAATAGCTTCTATAATTAAGTAACTTGTCTAAGGCGAGAAAGAAAATGAAAGATCTACAGTGAAGGTCAAAACTACAGGGACTCATTATGCTGTATATTTTGTTTTGTTGTATTTCGAGTTTTTTAGTACATAAGGTGTTTTGTAACTGGAGCTTTGATATATATTTTTTGGAATGTATTGAAATATATATATGAGTTAATTTTGCACACTTTTTATTTATTCCTCTCCTTCTGAAAGGCATTAGTATACCTTTTAACACTATCCTTCAGCCTTGAGTGAAATCACATTAGAAATAAAGCTATCAAAAATAAAAGTAAAATATGTATCTGCTTGTATTAAAAACAAAAACAAAAACAAAAAAATCAGTCGAGTAAGCATGGTATCTTACACATTTGGGGAAATAAGAAGGTTTAAAATCAAGCATGGCTGCTTGATTTATTGTAGTAGTTTTATTGTAGTTTCTGTCTCATTTTGTCTTGTGACTGAGTTGGTTAAAGTGAGGTTCAAGGTATGGGTTTGAATATCATCTGAGACAAGAGGTCTTCTTGTCCCAGACCTTAGTGTTTCTCTTTTTCCATCATTAAGTGTGTTTTGCCTGATGTTTATGAAAGGTACATAACACATAGACTTCCATTAGTTCATAGTCTAATAAGGGAAATGCAGCATAAATGTTGGCAAGGTCTTACACACTATTCTGTGGATCACAGAGAAAGGAGATTGTGATTATGCATGCAAAGCATCTATGGGATGTTTTAATATTCTGGACATATATTTTCTACCAAATACTCTACGATTTTCAACCCACAGGTCATTGGGAAAATATTCTCATAAAGTTCTATACTTGGGTAATTTCAGAGTTTACTTGTGAGATATTCAGGAAGTCAAAAATTTTACTTCTTTATGTACCTCAAGCAATTCATTATGTTTGAATTCTTCCAAACATAACTTGCCACTGGAGAAAACTATTTAATATACATGCCTTATTCTTTTTTGGTCAGAATTGTCAATATAGCAAGCAAGAGAATTCATAGTTAACTTCTTCCTAAAATCAATTATTTCTAAATGTTATTGTGGGAAATGTTGCATTAGAAACTAGTCTTTTGGGTTTGTATTAAGACTGAAACTTTTATTACTCCCTTTAATTGAACCATTGCCTTTCCTCAGCGTGTCTTAAAAGGAATGTTTAGGAATAAAGGGAAGGCATAAGGAGGTATTGTACATGGGTGAAGGGGTAGAGGATGTGTGGGAGGGTCAAGGAGAGGGGCAGAGATTGGAGAGGGACAGGGAGGGGGGAAGGGGGCAGCTCTAGGCAGTCAAGCAGTGTTTACCAAATTTTGAGGTGGAATGCAGTCACCTGGAGACCAAATTCAATGACTGCCCTAGAGGAAAAGGAATTAATCTGTATTCTGTTTCCTTGTTCTTTCTAAAGACAGCAGAGAATCCCAGGACTGTTGGCTTTTTTGTGACAACTGCATTTATTAAAATCTCCTTCCCCCACATGTAAACCATCTAGACCAGGATATGGTCCTGAAGACCAGGAATCGAGTCCCATGTCGGGCTCCCTGCATGGAGCCTGCTTCTCCTTCTGCCTGTGTCTCTGCCTCTTTCTCTCCCTCTGTGTCTCTCATGAGTAAATAAATAAAATCTTTTTTTAAAAAAAGTAGTAAACCATCTAGAAATGACTTGCCTGTTAAGGCTTTAATCACTTTATAAACCCCACAATTTAGATTCTGGAACAGATTAAGATAAAAGGGAAACAAGTTTTTTCTTACTTGTATTCCTTAAAAAAATAAAAAATAAAAAATAAAAACTATATAGGGCACAAAGTTTCTGTTAGGAATGATGAAAAAGTGACAGAGATAAATAGTGGTGATGGTTTTACAACAGTGTGACTTAATGCCACTGAATTTTATACGTAAAAATGGTTAAAAGATAAATTATATACTTTACCACTGCATGTATTACAACAACAAAAGCTTTGTTTACTCATTAACTGCTACAAAGTCTTTGTTTACTTACTAGCTGCTACTTTTGAGATTATTTTAATAATTTGTGGGCTTGTTTCTCAATGAGGATTTCAAGAAACAAGCATCCATAATGATTAACTATTCATTAATTTAGAAAAAATAACTTGCAGTTTTTCATTTTAATTTCAGCAAAGATTTGAAACATGTCAATGGTACTGAATTTGGTTTCTTTAAAAAAATTAATAGGATAGCAATGCAGATGTTAAACTTGAAATATCATCATTACTGGAAATTTGGAAATTTTGCTTAGGGATTGGTCAGATAGTGTCTTGGTTCTTTTCTGATTGAAATTAGGTAGGTCTTCAGTTTACTGTTGTAATTTTACAACATTTTGATCAGGAATATTTCACTTAAAATGAAGTATGCAATTCATAATTGGTAAGTTTTGGATGGAAAATTTCATTGTTGTTATTTGAAAGTGACTTGCCACATGTATTCACATTGTTATGAGCAAGGTCAAAAGTATAAAGTGTGCAAGTACTTTGTAATTGGTGGTCTGTCAGATATATCAGGGAATTCAATCTATTACATACACTTCAGTACACTAAACCAACACTGCATGAAGCCATCAGAGCATAGGATGGCCTCACTAATCTCACTGTGGTAATTACTGCAGGTGTATCTTGATCATTTAAAATGGGCATTCATATTAGGATGCATCATTTTGTTGAAATATTAAGGCCATCAGAGGGAATTATAAGAGAACTTCACTTTGAGTACTTGATAGAACTTCACTTTGAGTACTTGATACAAAAGGTAAAATGATTGTCAAACAAATATATTCTAAAAATCCTCAAACACCTAAAACTTTTGTTGGGACAAAAGTTTGCATATGTGAAATAAAACTAAGTGTTCGCTATTGCTCTCAACTTTTATTTTTACCTTTCAACAAGGTGTACATAATTATGGAAAGAATGCTTGAAGCACTAAGTAAAATTTGGAAATTCAATGAATGAAGACATTTTCATTGGAGGAAAGAAGATTATATTAATTTTTACAGTAGATTTTTTAAAGATCTGAAATGATTTCTTCTTTCAGTTTGTGATTGTGAGTTTGCTGCTGTAGCAGAAAGACTCTTGTTGCTATGGTGTCTCTGAACATTGCTTCTGGCATTGCCTTTCACAGCTGTAACTGGTCATTTTAGAAGGGCATTATACGCACATTTTGACTATTGTTTCCTTGTGAAAGCTGGGTTGCTTTGACATGTGTTATGTTTCAAAATTAACTTATTTACTTAATGCAAGACTCTACCAAAAATGAACATATTAAATGAGCTAAATAGTATTTATATGTTAATTATTTTAATAACAGGAAAGGTTAACTATTTTCATTCCAGCTGTTATGTTTATTATGGGAGAAAGTGTAGGTCTCTTTGTTCTTTTAACAAAACCCTAAATCTTTTTGTTTAAAAAAATTTTTTTTTTCATTTCCAGCTGCCAAAGCTCTCAGTCCTGATCTAATTTTAGTATTCACATATGGAATAGATGCCAGTCTTGCCTCATTTAAAAAGTCTTACAGTATCAATGATATGTATTTTTTCCATCAGGTGAAAGATTAAAGTTATGCTATTTTTTGAGAAAAAAATTCCTGGTCAGGCCTTGGCTACCAGAAATATCAAATGTATGAATATTGATAAGATTCCTAAATTGGCACAGTTTTGCTAATACATTTACTTTCTGAGTCCTAAATTTAGAGTCCAGCTAGCCTCATTATCTGCCCTTTCTGTTCTTTGGCCTCTAGGTTCAATACCTAGAAAACTATAAATGCTAATTATATTTGCCTTTGGACAGTTACATCTCCACTCTCCTACCATCTCCAGCATATTTTTTTAGCTAGGTTATAGTGAAATTGAATACTATGTGTCAAATGCATTTTAACATAATATCAAGAGAAAGATTTCATTGTGGAATAGACTTGTGACCATGTTCTAGCCTCTCTACTTAAGTTTGTGTGACTTTTATGAGTTGGTTAATGTCTTTGAGCCACTGTCACCTTCAGTGTAGGTAATAGGATCTGGCTGGTGATGATAATATAAAATAGCATAGGTAAAGGTGGAATTCCTGGTAATCAATAGTACTGTAGTAAATAATGACATTATTTATTACCAGTAATTACTTAATAAATATATAAATCTTTTAGATAGAACAGAATCACCTTTTTTCTTTTCTTTTTATTTTTTTAAAAGATTTTCTTCATTTATTCATGAGGGACACAGAGAGAGAGGCAGAGACATAGGCAGAGGGAGAAGCAAGCTCCCTGCAGGGAGCCTAATTCAGAACTCCACCCTAGGACCCTGGGATCATGCCCTTAGTTGAAGGCAGATGCTCAATCACTGAGCCACCCAAGCGCCCCTCTTTTTTTGTTTGTTTGTTTGATTTTTGAGAGAGAGAGAGAGCTTGTGCAAGTGGGAGAGTGAGAAGAGAGAACCCAAGTAGTCTCCAATGCCCAGTGTAGAAATGGATGCAGGACTCATTCTCACATCCCTGAGATCATGACCTGAGCTGAAATCAAGAGTCAGATGCTTAACTGACTGAGCCACTCAGATGCCCCTAGAATCATCTTTTTTAACCAAAATCAGATAGAACAGAGACAGACCACAATTAGGTCTTTGCAGTGTCCTGGTTTCTCCTTCATGTAGAGATTATGCCCGTTGGTGAAAACTCTACCTATAATTTGCTATTCAGACAGTACCCATATATTACCCCATTATAGCTTCAAAAAGGTTTCATGAATGGGTATCATATTTCCTACTTTACAGATGAGGGACCAGAAGCCCAGAATGTCAGTGGTCAGTCTGCACATGGTGATAGAGTCATGCCCAGACCCAATCTCTCCTGAGTCCTAGTCCAGAGATACTTCCCTTACTTTGCTGCTTATTATCAAATGAGCCCCTTCCCGTTTTCAAAAAGATTTTTTTATTAAAAAAAACGCTATTTATTCATTTGAGAGAGAACACAAGCCTGGGGAGCAGAAGAGGGACAGGGAGAAGCAGACTACCTGCTGAGTAGGGATCCTGACATGGGGCTCGATCCCAGGGTCATGGGATCATGACCTGAGCTGAAGGCAGACACTTAACCAACTGAGCCACCCAGGTGCCTTTTTTTTCTTTAAGATTTTTTATTTATTCGAGCCCCTTCCTTAAGAAACTGGATCACAAAGAATTCTGTAAATAAGGCTGAAGCTGGTATTTTATTTTACTTATAAATGTTCTTCAAGTAGAACTGAAGTTTTAAAAATTTAAGAATAAAGAAATACCAAATCATCCGAATCCAGGATTCTTATAGTTGGAACTCTCTGAAGACCAATACCAAGAATTCATGGATGGTTTTCAGAAAGCTCCCCAAGTCTCCATGAAACTATTTCATGTTGTGTATTATCAATATATTTCTAGAGCAGAGAGTATATCAGATTTGGGGTCTGTGACTTCTTTTCTATGCATAGAAAAGGAAAAGGATATCACATGCATATGATATAGCAGATTGTTAGAGCAGGCCACCAGGGTGTCACCTTAGTGATGGATTATATTACATTAAAGAATGCAGACTTTTATAAAAGGTGGGCTCTTCTGAATGGATTCTTCAGGGAGGACCATATCTATTATTTAGAAATGTGTTAGGCTGCAGAATATTTGCCTTAAACA
Organism: Vulpes lagopus; assembly: GCF_018345385.1. Classification (NCBI taxonomy): domain Eukaryota; kingdom Metazoa; phylum Chordata; class Mammalia; order Carnivora; family Canidae; genus Vulpes; species Vulpes lagopus. The sequence continues at coordinate 43,344,776 of NC_054830.1, forward strand.
GTATTTTATTCTCACTTGTTTGGGAGAATGTAGGTTAGGTGGATCTAATTTTAATTCAGAGGTTCATTACTGTCAGCAGTGACATAGGCTGGTTCTTTTTATCCTCTCTGCTCTCCTTTGTGTCTTGGCCATTAGATGTCATACATCTCAATGGATGATCTCAACATGGCTGTCATTACTTTATTTTTTTATTTATTTATTTTTTTTTGCTGTCATTACTTTAAAATCATTTTGGTGTTAGAAGTAGGAGAAAAAGTGTGGCAGGGGATGAATCCTTAAGCTCTCTCCTGGTCCTGTCATTTTTATTAAAAAGGGAATGTTTTCTCAGAAACACCCTTCCCCTATAAGAACTTCTTTAACTTTATATTTCTTTGGTTAAACTTGCTCATGTGACTATTTAAAATCTGGCAAAGAGAGCTAAGATTGCTATAATTGACCTACCCTAATCATAGTTCACTATTATGACTGAAATTCATTGCTACTCTGAAAAGAAACAGTTCTTTTGTCACAAAAAAGGATAGGCTGGCCGTCAGCTAACCAACTACCCGTGTCTCTCTTTACTGTGATAATTTTCCACAAATCTTGATGAGTTAACTAAGTTTTACTTTTTTTATGAATTTGAGAAATGTCATTCCTAAAATATTCCAACATGTTAATAACTACTTACTTAGTTCTTTGCCTCTTAAATATGGCAATTATTTTTAATATTCTACTTTTAAAGTTGGAACTATTCAGACTAAGAAAACAGTGAATGATTTTATTAAGGAAGTGACAAAGTCAGGAAAATCCTTTGAATGATCTTTTGATTTTCTGGCAGGTGCTCATTCTAGCCATGTTAATTCTAACAGTGGTATAACTGAATATGATGCTTTATTTATTACTTAATCTGCTCCCAGTTTTGTGGACTTTGCATCCTTTATGAAATTTTTAGAATACATTGTAACAGAAAATTCTCAATAGTCTTTTACTTTTTTTATCTGTTATACAGTTGGAGGAATCTTCTAACACTGGTTCAGATTATAACTTTATTTTGGGATTTATCAGAATACACAATCCATGCCTTGGAGATAATGCCCATTTTTTAACCACTTTTTCAGTTTTTAGAAGCTGTATATATCTTTTGAATGAATAGAAAAATAGACCTTCCATTTTCTTGATCCATCATTTCATATCTGTTGGCTGATAGGCTTAGTAGAAAAATCAATGTTTGAATTCCTGACTCTTGTGAGAATCTACTTCCTAATGTCTTAGTGAAAAAATTAAATAAGTTTTCACTGTCTGTGTGTACTCATCTAAAATGTACCTATTCACTTAGTGAAAGGAAGTACAGGTGCTTTTTAGGATGAAATTTTTGACTGAAAATCTTTGAAAGAAATGTTCTTATACAATTATTCACTAGTGTAAGTATACATGTGGGAGTGGCATTTCTTTTCAAAGGAGTATAAAATGTTTTTTATGATTAACTGTATGTTGCTTATTTTTAGAAAACATGATTATTGGGTAGTTATCTTTTCAACACTGTCTTTTCTTTATTGATAAAATTATACTGCTTATAACTTTTTTGATTCCATATTTCATCTCCAAACTCCTGTGGATTCTGAAGTAGGTTGTAAATGCTCCTCTTAGCTTCACATCTACTCTCATTTCTGATCCTGTCTTAATATTGTGACTTTTTTTAACACTTGTTCTGCTGCTGTGAGAGGCCAGCAGATACTGTAGCTAGATCTCTATTTCTCTGTGTTATGTTCTTCTGAAGGACTCTATTATAACAGCTTTGCCCATAAGAAAAAAATGTTACTTCATGTCCACTTGAGCTTGTGATAAAAGCAGACTTGATCTTCTCTCTTTTTAGGAATATATACAACATTAGGACCATTCCTATTTGCAAAGCCTCTCAAGTAGAACTGAGGAAAGTTTACAGAGTTTATCAGCAAATTAATGGACAAGTATTTAGGAGGCACCTAACAAGTGTAGGGTTCCAGGCTGGATGCTTTGAGAAATACAAAGAAGGAAAAATTCAGTCTTTTCCCTCAAGGCACTGCCACTTTTGCAGGGGAAAGGATGGCACATGTATATGAATGCTAACATGCATGTAAGACTCATTATACATTGTCGGTTGAAATCACTTTTGTTAAGTGAATATGACACTAGTAAGAAGAGTTCTAGGAATTCATAAGAGGTACAGACATTGTGAACCAAAGACTAAAAAGTTAGAGACTATCTGACCTTGAAGAGGGTATCTAGTTTTTTCATCTTACATATAAGTAAAGAGAAGTCTCAAAGTAAGTCCTAGTGGGCAGCCTGGGTAGCTCAGAGGTTTAGCGCCCCCTTCAGCCCAGGGCCTGATTCTGGAGACCGGGGATAGAGTCCCACTTCAGGCTCCCTATGTGGAGTCTGCTTCTCCCTCTGCCTGTGTCTCTGCCTCTCTCTCTCTCTCTCTCTCTCTCTGTCTCTCATGAATAAATAAATAAAATCTTTTAAAAAAAGAAAAAGTAAGTCCTAGAGACTAATTGTAATTTTCACAGAGCTATACATTTGTTATTGACAGAAACAGGATTTGTTTTTAGAGACCAAGACACTGGATTTATTCAGGAAGACATGGAAAAAAAAATCCTAAGTGGGAAGACTGGGGAAGCAGAATGAAGAGCATAAATAACGTTAATTTGCTAGATATGTTCAAAGAAAAATAAACAAAAATCTCTCCTTTATGAGGAGAGAAGGAAGATAGTAGAGAGCTAGCTTTCTGCTTCCCATTCTCTTACTTTGTGCTCCCTAAATGATACATTCTCTAGAGCTAGAGGAGTAACTTTTTTTTTCTTATAAGTGAATGACATCTGTGTTTTCTCTTTTTAATCAAGAAAAATTAGCATTTCCCTTCTGAAATAGCTAGTTCTAGGAATAATGATTGTTTAATCTTGTGATTGTCCTCCATAAATGTTAAACTTGTAAATCATCAGACTTTGTTCAGTTGGAGGCCATCCATCTCTCCAGAGGTTTAATGGTTCATAATATTCCAAAACCAGGTGATTCTGCCTTGTGCCAACATGGCGAATTAAGAAATCTCTTATCTAAGTGTTCTAAGCATTAGTAGGCCATGGCGTCAAAATCATTTGCCAATGAACTTTTCATTAACGTTACATGGATCTTGTATAAAAATCTTGGATTTTACCTTCTGAGAACATTTATATAATGACTCATTTTAGGCAAAGCCACAACACACATTTGGAGACCTAGTTTAAAAACTCAGATGTAGCATAAAATGTGTTTTGTGTCATGTTGATACCAAGTGTGAAGAATTTCTTTAGCTACTTAAAATTTGAATAAGGGAAAGAATATTAAGTTTAAAAGTTTCTCCTCAGCCATTCAACAAATAAATTAAGAGAGTGTTTTACTTAAATGATAAATGAAACTATTTTGGAAATGATAGAGTCAATAAAGGTGGTTATGTTATTAAAGCTAAATTTCTATTTGAGATAAAGTTGAAAAAGAAAGGAAGTCAGAGACCATATAGGGCTTTGACATGTGACATGAAAGCAACAAATAAAGTGGAAGTGAAGATTTAAACATGTCCCACTGAGGAAGAAATACAAGATTTCTTCCAGAAACAAATTTGATATTAGAATCCCCTAATTCTAATATAAGGAAGATGATATAGAAAGAATGAGAAAATATTTTAGATGACATAGATTGCCAATTTTAATCCTTTCACATTCTTTCCATGTTCCTTGTAAGATAATTGTACTTGTTAATAGTACTTACATACAGGCAACTAAAATATATGTGATTGACAAGGGGTGGGGTGCAGACTGTAGGTCCTCAGGAATTGATTAGATTAATTGTACTGAAAGAACCCCATAGTCAGGTTCATGAGGAAGTAATTCTTATACAATGACAAATAATAATCGATGACTCTTATTGAATAGTTGTTAAGTGCTATTTAATTGACTTATATCTAAAGAATGTTTGTTGAGCACTAGTATATATCAGTGAACAAGGCAAATGTATATTCCTTTCTTCTACTAGAAAATGTACAAAAGAAACCACATTGCTTACCATGCCAGAACACCAGGAAGCTGCTGTTAAAGACAAACAGGGTAAGAATAGGACACAGAGCCAATTTATAGGGCTCCCCATTAACCTAAAATGGGGCAATATGTACATTAATAATAATGGCAGCAATTGATTGAAGTAAAAAAAATGTAACAAAATCTATTAGTTCATAAATAATATGATAAAGAGAGAATGATAATGTTCCCAACAATGTAATCAGATGGATTCTACCTATTATTCCTATTGACAGATGAGGTGGATGAGATTCCATAAGGCTAGGCAATTGTCCCAAGACTGACCATTAATAAGTAGTAGAGTTGAAAATTCAAACCCAATGAGCTTGCACTGACAGGGCTATTGACAGATGTATTCTATATCCTTGTGTTTAATTACTTATCTGGCTTGTCCTTCTTGTGATGGGGAAAAAAAGTCACAGATTCCTTCATTATATTTTCTGTTTCTGCTGGGTCGTAGGGCAGGTCTATTTTTAACTCTTTGAGGAACCTCCACACAGTTTTCCAGAGTGGCTGCACCAGTTCACATTCCCACCAACAGTGTAAGAGGGTTCCCTTTTCTCCGCATCCTCTCCAACATTTGTGGTTTCCTGCCTTGTTAATTTTCCCCATTCTCACTGGTGTGAGGTGGTATCTCATTGTGGTTTTGATTTGTATTTCCCTGATGGCAAGTGATGCAGAGCATTTTCTCATGCGCATGTTGGCCATGTCCATGTCTTCCTCTGTGAGATTTCTCTTCATGTCTTTTGCCATTTCATGATTGGATTGTTTGTTTCTTTGGTGTTGAGTTGGGGATTTACCCCAAAGATTCAGATGCAATGAAAGGTCGGGACACCTGCACCCCGATGTTTCTATCAGCAATGGCCACAATAGCCAAACTGTGGAAGGAGCCTCGGTGTCCATCGAAAGATGAATGGATAAAGAAGATGTGGTTTATGTGTACAGTGGAATATTACTCAGCAATTAGAAATGACAAATACCCACCATTTGCTTCAACGTGGATGGAACTGGAGGGTATTATGCTGAGTGAAATAAGTCAATCGGAGAAGGACAAACAGTGTATGTTCTCATTCATTTGGGGAATATGAATAATAGTGAAAGGGAATATAAAGGAAGGGAAAAGAAATGTTGGGAAATATCAGGAAGGGAGACAGAACATAAAGACTCCTAACTCGGGGAAACGAACTAGGGGTAGTGGAAGGGGAGGAGGGCAGGTGTTGGAGGGGAATGGGTGACGGGCACTGAGGTGGACACTTGACGGGATGAGCACTGGGTGTTTTTCTGTATGTTGGTAAATTGAACACCAATAAAAATTAATTAAAAAAAATATTTTCTGTTTCTGGAGGGCTCATTCTGAGCATCTTCAGTCCAGAATTTCAAGTTAAGCCTGAAAGTTTCCAAATTAAAAAAAAAAAAAATAAATTAGCATCACCCAGTAGTCATTTATCCAGCTTTTAGGAGCAGGTCCACACATTTGTTCATGTACATGTATGTTTCCTGCTTCTATAATTTCATTTCTAAAACTTAGTCTCTTGAGATAAGTGACAAAGGATGTTGTTCAGATGGGATCTAAAAGTAGCAGTCTTCTGAAAACTTTGAACTAATAAGTATCTGTTTGAAAATTGATTTGGAACAGTTTTACTTGATTTGAAACATGCTTTAATCAAAGTAGGCACTATTATCTGTACTTAAGGAAAAATAAGGAGGAATAAATGCAGAATTTCAAAAACATTGCTAATAAGGGAGGATGTTGACAATAAATATGCTTTGTCATTTCTTGTTTCTGACATGTCTGTGATTTATTATAAAGCATAATTTTATGTATTGTCACACTTAAGAATGTACTCCAGGACTTGTGTGTATGTCTGTAGTTTAGCTATATAATTCAGCAGATCCGATTACCAGAAAATGGAATCATTGAGTCCCATCCACAGTCAAAATTGAGATCAAGTAAAGAGACATGACACATACTATTATTTTTCAATTATAAATAGTTTTGAGAAACAAGTCCTCTTCGATACAAGTGTTTGATAAGAGTAAGTGTGTTTGGAAGTGTACTCCTAAAATCAGGTGGAACAAATCTCGCCAGTCATCTCCAGCCTTCTTGTTTGACAGATGAGGATAAAACTCTAAGAAGCTGAGTTGACTAGAGTCACTCATCTAATAAGTAACATCAAGACCCAGTGATGGTGGAATTATCTCCTTTTAGTCTACTATGTTTTATTTATCCATCTCTACCAGTTGTACCACCATCGACTCTAGCCAAATTAGAACAAGAGTATCACTTTTGACCACTCTACCAGTTCTCTATGCACATTCAATCTATTCTCCTGTCCCATCTATTACATCTAGCAAATACTTGACTGTAGCTGCTTGATTTATCCCCAATACAGCACCATTTTATGATAGATAGCATCCTGACTAGTTTTCTTACCTCGAGTCTGGCTTCCTCAATTTCATTTAATAGAAATTTTTTCTGCAGTGCAGGCTTGATCATGAAATCACTACATTTTCTTGGTTATATGTTGCCATTACATAACAGGAATGAGCCAGGAGACCAGAAGCTCAAAATCAGCGCATTATTTTTTGTTTTGGACATCATTATAAGAGAAATGAAAATTTCTAACTGCATGGAATCTCCGAAATGCATAGTCAAGAAACACAAAATACCTTTCCTTTCTTCCCTTCCACACCCCACATGACTCCTCATATTTCACTGTATTAAGTAGGCAAGCTTGACTTCGTTTCAGTCTACAAAATCCAACATATCATTTAAAGGTGGACAGGGGAGGCAGGCTTCTTGGTTTGTAAGTGCCTTGCTGACTGGCTTCTGTGGATGACTGCTCATACTCCTGTGTATAGTGTCTGCTTACACCACAGTTGTGGTGGCATATGCCACATAACACAGTACACACATGCATGCATCATCTGGACTCTACCTGCCTTACCTCTTGCCACTTTGCTCCCTCTCTACTGCCTCACACTTGGCTCTTGCCATAGTGAACTTACTTAATTACAACAAAGCTGTATTCTCCAATAATGTCATCACTAGCCACTTGTAACTACTTAAACTGGGTAGAATCAAATGAAATTAAAATTTCAGTTCCAAAATCACACTGATTTTATGTCAGATACTTAATGGTCACTAGAGGCTAGTAGCTACCCTATTGGATGGCACAGATTTTAAAACACTTTCATTACCTTATAAAGTTAATTTGGGGAGCAGTGCTTTGAAGATTAATGTCCTCCCTTATCTTTGGTCCCTATCACAAGCCAGTAAGTTACTAGGTAACTGAGTAATCTTACTTTACTAACCACTACTTACTTAATTCCAATTCCCAATCTAGTTCATATGCTGGCATTCCTTCATCTGAGGCTGTATACCAGGGTGTCTTCTCTCCCTTCCCAACTTGATTTGTTTGGTTCATTTTCTATTCCATTCTTTAAACATAGGGCTTCCCTTAGCATAGCACTTTATCAGATATATTCTAAGGATATATTTATTTGTCTCTATCTTGCAGACTCTATACTTGTGTTTCTTGCTCAGTCTCTTATTGGGGCATGTAGCTTGGTGCCTGGAACTTTGCAAGGAATCTTTAAATTTTGGATTAATAAATGGATTAATTAAAATGTTTATTTTATTTGAAATAGACAGGCACCCCCAACAGAATAAATGTATTTATAATTTTCCATGAATCAAAGCTTTTTTAATTGAGTTACATTATAAAATTAGGAATTAATCTTCTTAGAAATTGGCCATAAGAAAATTACTCATAAGGATTTATATTAAAAATATTTAACCTTGGGGTCTTTGGGTGGCTCAGTCAGTTAATGGTCACTTAAGACTATTGATTTTGGCTCAAGTCCTGATCTCAGGGTTGTGATCTCAGGATCATGGAAATGTGCCCTGTATAGTACTGTGGGCTGGGTGTGGAGTCTGCTTAAGATTCGTCTCCCTCTGCCCCTCCTCTTCCCCACCCCCTACTCTCACATACATACTGTCTCTCTCAAAAACAAAAACAAAAACAAAACAAAACAAAATCTGAAACAAAAAAACTTAACCCTGCACCATACAATGATGATGATGGTGATGATAATCATCATCATCATAACAGGAAATCTAAAGCAGAATAACCATCAGCCTCACACCCAATTAAGGAGGAGACTGTGTTTAGCACAGTCTGCTTTAGGACAAGACACATAAGAAGCCCATTATTTAATATAATCAGAACAAATCAACTGTTCTCATTTTTCTATGTTGCCTTCTAACCCTTAACCACATGAATACATAATTTTACAATTGTCTCCATAGCTAGGATAGTTTTGGTTTTTGGTTTTAACATTAATATTTCACTGTAAGTTTACAACATGGGCAGTGTAATTATTTTTAATGGCTACACAATATTCTATCCATTAATGACAATGGAATTTGCTTCAAAATGCCTTTATTACTTTTTGGACAGTTAGATTATTTTCAGTGTTTCTATTTTAAATAGTATAATGCATTTAATATTTTCATGTAAGTAGTTTTCCTTTTTGAGAGATAAATATTTTACTTTAGACTAAATTGCTTAAAAATAAAAACCTGTGACATTTATGGTATTTGAAACATTTTACCAAATATTTCCCCATGAGCTGGGGTCTTGTCATAATTTTAAATTCTTTTTTTTTTAAATTTAACAGATACAAAATGGACAGAAAACGTTTTAAAGTTGAATGTATAGTGGAAAATACAATTTTTTATTGGAACACTATGGTGTTCTTTTAGATAACTACTATCATTTTGAGAAAGGAGTGAGTTCAAAGAAGAAAAAGATGCCATTTATTTTACTGAGTTCTTTAAATGAAATCACTAACCTCTCATGCACCAAAGTTAATATCCCTTTTATAAACTGGAGTTCTTAGGTGTCCCGACTCTAGAGGGTAAAGGTGTGGCTTCAGTGTCACATCACTATGTGGAAGAGGATCTGGTGAGCTCAAGAACACAAATGAAACATGGATTCACAGTTTAGCTTTGATGGAAACAGTAGACTTTTATTTTTATCTCTAGGGCATATTTACATTGTTTTATTTTAAAATACGACAAATGGTAATGCACAGATATTGAAATCTTCCCACATACATTCCCTTCTCTCTTTCCCATGCCAGTTCTTTTTTATTGTTATCTATTTTTGTTTGGTTGTTTAATTGCCACTCTTAACCTGTTTGTGGTTCAGGATGTTACTTCTCTGCCTGTAGTAGTAATGATAATGTAAAAATAGCAATAATGATACCTAATTTTAAAAAATAAAGATTTCATTTATTTAAGATAGAGAGCATGAGCTAGGGGAGGTATTGAGGGAGAAGCCCCCTCCCCGCTAAGCAGGGAGCTTGATGCAGGGCTCAGTACTGAGACCCTGGGATCATGACTTAAGCCTAAGGCCGATGTTTACCTGACTGAGGCAACTAGGTACCCCGATACCTAATTTTAAGTGCTTTGCTGGTGTTAACTTACTCCTCCAAACAACACTGTCATATAGGTACTATTTTTATTTCCATTTCAAAGAATGGAAAACTGAGTCATAGGGTGGTTAAATAACCTGTCTAAAATTGCACTTCTGTTTAAAACTGAGCAATCTGATTATCTGACTTACTGCCCTAAACTTGAATGCTATGCAAAATGAATCAAGTGGATTGTTCTTGTTGTTTAATATTTCAAGTAGTTACAGGTGAAATTCACTTTTTTGAGTACAAAATGTATTAAAGGTATTCTTGAACACCTGTTTGTAATTGTACTTTTAGAGTCTTTTCCAAATCCCCACAAAATCTAAGTTTGTAAGACACAGGTATTAAATGGCTTGAGAATCAGTCTTGATTTATTCCAAGTAAATCACACAAAATCAATCTCCTTTTATGTTTGTGACTGGTACACTGGAGGATTTTTCTTTCTTTCTTTCTTTCTTTCTTTCTTTCTTTCTTTCTTTCTTAGAGAGAAAGAAAGAAAGGGAAAGGAGGGGCAGGGAGAAAATCTTCAAGGAGACTCCTTGCTGAATATGAAGTCCTAAGTTGAGCTCTGACTCAGGACCCTAGGGGAAACAGAGAGTTGGATACTCAACTGACCGAGCCACCCAGGGGCCCCCAGAGTATTGCTTTTGGATAGTACAGCTGTCATTCAGCAAGGTGGAGGACAGAAATTTTAATGACATCCTTTTGGAAAATATGAGTGGTTTAGGTGATTATTGTAGGCATGGGCTCTCTGAAATGCTTAAGCATTCTCCTGAAACTGAAGGTAGGATAAGTTAAATATACTGGAGTAGAGTTAGACCATCTGGGCTCAGATTTTGGCTTTCCCACAGCAAACTTAATCTTTGAGTAAATTTCTTAGTTTGTCCAACCATCAGATTCTTCATCTTTGCTATAGACCTGCAGATGTGTTGCATCCACCAGGTACAATTGTTGTTAAGTGTTAAGATGGGGTAATATATGTATACAATGGTATAAAATTCATGGCATAAAATTCAGCAGTAAAAAGCAAGAGACTATTAATATACCCTACAACATAGATGCACCTCACAAACACTATGCTAAATGAAAGGCCTCAAATGTATTGAATGCTTCTATTTATATGATAAGGGAAGACAAGGCTAATATACACAGAAAGAAGATTAGTGGTTGCCTGGGACCAGTGTTGGGCATGAGAACTGATTAAAAATGGGCACAAAAGATCTCTTTGAGATAATAGAAATAATCTAAAGTTAGATTGTGGGAATGATTGTGCAGTTCTTTAAATATATTAAAAACTATTGAATTGTGTAGTTAAAACAAGTAAATTTTATGCTATACAAATTAATACCTCAATAAACTGTTAAAAAAGAAACCTAAAAATAGAATTTAGCATAGTCAATCATTATTAAGATCTTTTTATTATTTTTATTAGTTTTTAGTATCCATGGCTGAGTCTTTATCGCCTGCATTACTTAAAGTGAGAGATTCTGGGGATATGCCATAGGACCCTGTACTTAGCTGGGCTTCATCAATATTTATCAACTTTTTGGATAGAGACACACTTTCAAGTTTATGAATGACACAGCTGAGAGGGATAACTAATAGAATAGAACCCAGAATCAAGATTTGGAATTTTTTTGACAGCCTTAAAAGCTGAGCTTGTGCCAATAAGATAAAATTTAATTAAAAAAAATTGCAAAGTCTGGCACAAGCTGGCTTTCTTAGGCAGGCTAAAGAGGTATAAGCAACTGGCTTCTAAAATACTTATTACCTTTATAGGATGTGTTTACCTATAAGAAAAGAATTCCCAGAATATCTTGGAGGTAATTCAGGTCAAAATGGAGATTCCACATATAAATAATACGTTATGTTTTAGTAGATATTGGAGGAGTACTAATCTGGATATTCCTTGCTTTATGTTCACATAATGATGATAGTAATAATTATTATTTATAATTATATTATGTGTAAGATAAAATTCAGCACTTATAATGTTATAAGATCTGTGATAAGTGCCTCATATATATTATCCCATTTAATACTTATAACGACCCTACTAAAGAGTTTTTTTTTTTTTTATTCCTAGTTTGCACATGCTGCCCTGAGTCTTAGCCTTAGTTAAATAGTTAGTGAGTGGCAGATTATGTTAGGAAGCAGTCAGGATTCAGGACCCATATATTTTTTAAAGATTTTATTTATTTATTCATAAGAGAAACAGAGAGAGAGAGAGAGAGAAACAGAGAGAGGCAGAGACACAGGCAGAGGGAGAAGCAGGCTCCATGCAGGGAGCCTGACATGGGACTCGATCCCCGGTCTCCAAGATGACGCCCTGGGCTGAAGGTGGCGCTAAACCGCTGAGCCACCCGGGCTGCCCAGGACCCATATTTTTAACACTTAAGCTCTATGGTTTACCTTTAGAATTCCTTATAAATAAAATACAGTTTTTGAATCTCTAGTAAAGTAAAAACGCAAAAGCAAATAGATACTCAGCACTCAGCCTTTTGGGGGAGGAATCATTGATGGTTAGACCAGTATCAGGATTGGTTTATTTTAGTTCTAATCCTTTGGGAAGTACTAATTTCCATCACTGTGTTCTAAACTGTGCTACATCTAATGAGCTGTGTGAAAATGCTGAGGTATCAGGGGCTATGGCCATTCGAGCAAGAAGACAGTAAACTCAGTAGGAACAGCTGCTTAATAAAAGGCTATTAGTAGGCCAGAAAACAAACAGGAGATTTTGCTGAAACATATAATCTATTTTTAAATTACTCTGAAATAATCACTTGGGCATTGATATGGAAGAGAATTATCAACAGTCGGATGTTTTATAGAAAATACTCTACCTTGAAGTCTACTTTTGGATATTGTTTCCTGTCTTATGTTCAGTAATCTGAAAAGGAAGTCACCATGTGTTTATGAAAAACATAATAGATAATTATTGACTTGAAATTCTTTTCATTTTAAAGAAGAAGAGAATGCATTGGCACAAAGTCAGAAAAGTATGTAATTGATGTTTTCTTATCTTAGAGGGTTATACACACTGGAGACCTAAGATCTAAGTTAGTGTGAGGTGCAATGTAGATATGAGGATTTAGGTTAGAAGTCCACCTGCTAGCTCTTTTACACAGTGTTTACATGACATAGAAGTAGCTCTCAATTTTTAAAAATAGTGAGTGAAAAATATAAGTTCCTTGATTGGTATCTTTTCTTATTTAGCTCTTAGTTTTATTTAAACATTAATTGTTATTAAACAAAATCCATGTTGCAGCTTTATCAGTAAGCATTATTTTTTGCCCCTCCATACCAATAAGGGAAGCTTATGTTCATTTAACATCCTCTCCTTCAGGAATTCCCCCAACAGGACTTTTGTGCATCCTTTCCATCTTCCTGTTAGTTTGATAACAATCTATGATTAGAAAGCCCCAACCGTTTTAGAAGCTTTCCTGCGGAATTATTTTGTCTCTTAAATATCCCAAAAGAACAAAGATTTCCTTTTCCCTCTGGAGAAGATTAAAATTAATACAATAGTCCCCCCTTCTCAACAGTTACACTCTCTGTGGCTTCAAATACCTGTGGTCAGTTAATGTACTTGAGCATAAACTGGTGATCCTTACTTGACTCTCATGAGAGGGTCAGTAGTGGCCTGACACTATGTCACAGTACCTGTGTCATTTACCTCACTTCATCTCATCATGTAGACATTTTATTATATCACCTCATCTCAGAAAGAAGGGTGAGTTCAGTAAAATAAGATAATTTGAGAGAGATAGACCACATTCATAACTCTTATTATGGTATATTGTTATAATTGTTCTAGTTTATTATTAGTTACTGCTATTAATCTCTTGCTGTGTCTAAGTTTTATCATTAGTTTATATGTATAGGGAATATCATAATATACATAGAGTTCAGTGCTATCCATGGTTTCAGGTATGTTCTGGGGGTCTTGGGATACATCCCCTGTGGATGAGAGAGCAGGGTACTACTATATCCAATTTTTTACCCACCGTAGTCATTTCTTTTACCTTCTTATCTTTTTGACCCAGAAAAAACAAGTTACTTTTAAACCTTCCCCATTAAATTATGCAAGTGGATGTTTAAAAAAATCAATTTGGCTAGTTTCTATTAACAGCTGTTAATTCTAGGTAAAACCCAATGTATGCTTGCACACAGGATTTTAACTTGCATCATGTGTTTGCAGAAATCCTTTAGCGCCAGAGCAGTGTTTTCAGTTCTTATTGAGTAACAAAGAATTGCTAGCTTATCCTGAACAATCTGTCACATAATGGTTTTGGATAATTTGGATTTGGATCAAAGTTTTCTTTTTTTTAATAATAAATTTATTTTTTATTGGTGTTCAATTTGCCAACATACAGAATAACACCCAGTGCTCATCCCATCAAGTGCCCCCCTCAGTGCCTGTCACCCATTCACCCCCACCCCCCGCCCTCCTCCCCTTCCACCACCCCTAGTTCGTTTCCCAGAGTTAGGAGTCTTCATGTTCTGTCTCCCTTTCTGATATTTCAAAGTTTTCTTAAAGTTTAATGATTGATAATAGAATGGGGAAATGGAATTTCTAAAAGTCTGCCACCAGTTGCATAACATCTGATGATGGTAGTTATCAATGCTTAGATTATTGCCTCTAAATTATTAAGCTATAGAAGAATAACATATTTGAAGTGACTATTATCCAGATAGTTATCCAAGGGCAAAAATTTAACAAAATCCTTTTTCCTTTGACATTCAAATCCAACCTTTCATTGCTGTACTTCTGTTAACCCGCTAAACTGATAAGACAGTAAGTACAATTCTATTGCTAGACATGGGATCCCTGGGTGGCGCAGCGGTTTGGCGCCTGCCTTTGGCCCAGGGCGCGATCCTGGAGACCCGGGATCGAATCCCACGTCGGGCTCCCGGTGCATGGAGCCTGCTTCTCCCTCTGCCTATGTCTCTGCCTCTCTCTCTCTCTCTCTCTCTCTCTCTCTCTCTCTCTCTCTCTCTCTCTGTGTGACTATCATAAATAAATAAAAAATAAAAAAAAATTATATTGCTAGACAACATTGTTTTTGGCAAAAATAGCTCGTTTATACATTATATCTGCTGGAGATCCCTGGGTGGCTCAGCAGTTTAGCACCTGCCTTCAGCTCAGGGAGCAAACCTGGAGTCCTGAGATTGAATCCCATACAGGGCTCCTTGCATGGAGCCTGCTTCTCCCTCTGCCTGTGCCTCTGCTTCTCTCCCTCTGTGTCTCTCAAGAATAAATAAATAAAAATCTTTTAAAAAGTTGTATCTGCATTAAGAGGAATATAAATGGCCTCTGAGTACTAGATGGGATTGTAATACTTTGGTCCCTGGAATGCAGTGACTCTTATAACTGTGTGTCCCTTGTGGAGACCCTGGAAGCTATTTCTATGCAGGTGTTAAAAGAGATGCTGGCTCTTTTGGGACATGAAGCTTTCAGACCAGGATGACTCCAACAGTTGCCCAATGTGACTCTTGCCTTCTTACACCTCACCAGGACTCCTTATACCTCCTTAGACCTCCTGGTGAGGAGGTGGATCTCCGTAGGCCCTTCGTGAACTACTACAAGGACATTGACAAAAAAATATCATTACTGCCGTCTTGGCGAGCTGTATTTCTGAAATGTATTCCTCTGTGTAGCCTAATGTCACATGTGGTGTATAAGACTGGAGTCTTGTACGTCTAATGTCCATTTGACTTAAGAGGAACCTCTGGTATGTATTAAATATCTTAATAGAACATTAAGATCAAATGAGGGGAAAGTTTGGATTTTTGGATGATTTTATATGATGGTAGAAAACAATTGTGCACCTTACTAATTGGAATCACTAGTACAATGAGCACAGAATCTAACTCAATTTTTGTGGTTTTATACTCAATATCAATTTGGATAGGTTAATTTATGAAGCACCAAAAATCCAATGTAAAAACTGAAAATTTATATTTAAAAATCATGTGCTTTGAGTACCAATTTATCTTACTGTTTTGTCACTGTTTCCATAATAAATAACATTTTTTTTCTAAATAACATTTTCATTTGGGTGCAGTTGTAAAGGAATGGATTAGCCTTGATTTTTGGTTACTGGAGTACTTTTGACAGATTAACCATTCTACCATAATGGGTAAAAAATCATTTGGGCGGTTTTGCTGAACTCAAAGCTAGGGGCCTTTGTTTTTTCTGAGCTGTTTTTCATAAAATCCCAAAATTACATAAAATGACATATTTAGATTGTTTTGTTTGTTTTTTGTTCTTAAAATTAAGGTGTGAGATCCTTTCTTCATATAAAACAGATATAAATGTATAGCCTAGTTGAAATCATGGACACCAAATGCCTGCTATCTTCTTCTCTTTTTCTCCTCTGGCAGCTTTAGAGTGTTAGGGATCTACAGAACACAGTATTGTAAAAACACTGCTTTCTGCAATTATATAATTGTTGGGGTTCCAGAGGTGTATTTTTGTTGGTAAAACTTCTAACCTAAAAATAGTTGTAGTTGATAGAAGCATATCATTTCTGAACCTGATTCCTTTCTCAGCTTATTTGTGAGTAAGCTTATCTTTTTACTCCAGTGCAGTGACTTTTAAATCTATTGCAACTTCTTGGTGGGAGAGGAGGATATTATTTACACTTAATCTAAAACATTGACAAGAAGGAAAGTTACATATTTGTATAGCAATTTACGTCGTCTTCTCTCCCTTCCTACTATCATCCACCCATCTATCCATCTATCCATCTAGTCTGCAACAATTATTTGTGCCAGGGGATTTAGAGGTGAAAATATATAATCCTCGTGTATAAAAAGCTCACAGTCAGTCTTACTGTCCTAGGATAATATCAGTATTTTTGGCTACTCCTTACCATAGATGATTTCCTTCAAACTGAAGTGAAATGTGTGTGTGTATCAGTTTATATTCATAATGCAAATACCTATAAACACATAAAAATGTGTTAGCATTTGATGAACATTTCCCCCTTTTTTTCCCCATACGGGAGATTGTGTGACTTCAAGATAGCTTTAAAGCCTTTGGCGGGATCTTGCATTGATATTGATCTCTCTTTTCTTATATCTTTGTAATTTTAGAAATATATGAGAAACTCTCTTTTATACTCTTCTTTCAGTTTCTAATCTACTTTAGATTTGCCACATAAAGAGTTGGAAAGAAATAATCATCATTTGGTAGCAAATTAATTTTTGCAAAAACAAGTGACATGTAGTAGTAGGTTTTATTTGTTCATGAAAGTAAATTTATAGTTAAATTATGACTTAGTGAATTTTAAGACTGCACATATGTAGAAAGTAGATTTAGCAAACCTCTGGGTTAGCCTCTGATGAAAACACTTCTATTTTCTCTACTTTGTACCTTGCCAGTTAACCTCCCCATAGCAATTAAACCATCTGTAATTATCCCTAATACGGATTTATTTCCTTGAGCATTAGCCACATGGCACGTTTTACAATTACTTACTCTTCAGGAACAACTATTGATAATTATCTAAGATATTTAGATGCAGAGGTTTAACAGTTAATAATCTAAGTTCATATTTACTCGGAAAATGTATAAAACAAGTCAGAACTTTCAGAGCTTGTGTAGTAGCATTCAGTGACAATGCATCATTTTCTCTTTGCATTAGTGTATTACTATTCCGTTCAATTGAAATGAATGCTTACAAGTGAGAAGAGCAACTAGCATAATGTTATTTAAATTGAATGTAGGCTCCATTTTTAATAATAGATAGTCTGGAATCATGGATAAAAAGGAATGATAAATAATACAATAGAACCCAAATCATTCATCTTTGCATTATTCTACAGAGACATGCTGATTTCCATCAGATATATTCCCTGGCATCAAGCTTTGCTTTGTTTTTGCTATTTTTTTTTCTGTGAGTTTTTATGTTGAAATATTTTCCACATTAGCATGTATTGACTCATTTTTATTTCTGGCGAAATATTGAAATAGCTCAGTTTAACGGATCATTTGGGAGCTTTTGCCAATCTTGAGAGGATAAGAAACTTGTTGAAAATTATTTTTGCCCTCTCAACAAAAGACATTAGATGTTTAAGCATTCTAGAATTATCATATTGAATCTAATAAAAGTCACCATAGTGATTAAGGCTTTTCCCAGATCCCACCAAGATTTGAGTACCAAGTGAAACAGAGAATTTCCATTATTCTCCTAATTTTCCATACTTGAATGAAATTGAGGAGGTGTTGCTAAAAAAAGGAAACCCACACTTTTACAGCCACTGTTTATTTTTCCATCCCCTTGTAGTAGACCTTGTCTTCCCTGCTGGGTGATATTTCCCATTTGCTACATATTTCTTAGTTTCCAGCATAGCATGTGCTGAGGAATTTAGAAGTTTAAAGACTAACATCTATGTCCAGTGTAAGGAGCATTGTATACTAATTTTAAAATTTCCACACTCTAGAACAATGCCAGCTACATCAGTACCTTTTCTCCATGTTGCCAAATTTGAAAGATAATGATGTAGGCCATAATGTTTCTGCCTAGAATAACCATATATTCAGCTGTTTAGGAGAATTACGGAATTTAATCTTTTTTTCCCCCTTCCAGCCTTCCACATTTGTTTTCTTCATTTTCTCTAAGGAAAACTGGAAAATAATCTCTAAGGAACAAGCAATACTCTAAGGAATATTGTTTCCATCCATTTTGCTTATTTGACCTTTATTGTAAAAAGAATGTGTGTGTGTGTGTGTGTGTGTGTGTGTGTGTGTGTGTGTGTATAATATATAGTTTGCTCTTCTGTTAACGTGTGTCTGTAAACACCAGTAACCGCATAGGCAAATGATAAGTGGGAGAATGTGGAAGTCATAATTGATCATATAATATTTTCTTAAGCAAAGGTTGCTGAAATAGTAGGATTAAATTATGATCTTCATCAGGAAGGGAAAAAGCTCTCAGCTAACAGCTGCATAGACAAGAGCATTCTCAACTGTATTTACAAGAAAGACAAAAAAGAAAAAGGAAAAATAAAAGCCTAAACATCTGCATCAGGGAATTTTTCCCTGGAAAGGCACACTCCCATCCGGGGGAACTTCCTTCTTGTTTCAGGCTATACTTCTTCCTCCTGGGCCCACCTTAATAGCAGCCCTACACACCCGCTGCCTTCTGCTTTGTCTCAGTGAAAGAAACTCTCTTATCCTCTCTCATGTTTTTGTGTATTCTTAATTACCACCCAGGCAGTTTCCAACCATGCTCAGCTTCCTGCCTAGGTTATCCAAAATAATTTCTGGATGAGACACCAATAATTGTTTGTGTCAATGTGTTCGTTATGAAGTTCCATGGGTTTTTAGTAGTGATACACTTCAAATTTGTTTTCCCTTAAGCCATATCTTTAATGCATAATTTTATAAAGTGTGAAGGTCTTTCACAAATATATATATCTTGGTATGGCAGAAATGCCAGCTTTACCTTTTTTATTCTAATAAAGAACCTTTTTACCATTTCATTTTTTGTGCTAAGCATCATTATTTATGAAAACATGGAAAATACCTTGGACCTGGTTATAATGGTGAATCATTTTATCTGATATGTATGTATTAGTAAGTGAAAATGGTATTTATTAGGAAAAGTTTTGCACTAAAACATGAACATAAAGGACAAAATCAACTTTCACATCACTGATCTATATATCAAGATACTCCCTTTCTTAGTACATACAAATTTCCTATAAAGAAAAAATAGCAAGAAAAAATCAAGACTTCCAAGAAGGTAGGATCTTCTACTTGAAAGCATGAAATATGCCTTCTCAGAGCCTAACTAAATCAGTCTGAGGAATCAATTAAAAAAGACGTTTAAGGGTAGAGATTGTCTAATATTAACTATCTTACCCTACCGCCTAGTACATGGTCTTTACTCAGAAAACGTGTGCAGTAAACAACTTACTGTGGTATGAACAAATCCATCCCACATGTATTAATTGACATATCAATATAAATAAAAGTAAAGTTAGCTTTAAAAATTAAAGAACCAAGTTAGTGAAGGGTAAGAGATTAAGAAATCTCTCTACTTAGCATGTCCTCTTTACTCAACCAGTGGGTCAACAAATGAAATAGAAAAAAATACAAATGCATACATGTATAGTAAAATGTGAACCATTGTTGAATGTAGATGAGTATAATGGTAATCATGATCCCTTTCCTAAAATTAAATTTTGTGAGTGTGTAAGCACTTTCTCCATAAAAGACTAGGAGAAAACAAATGATGTTGCCCACATCTAATAAAAGCGATATCATTATGTAATATTTATAGACCCTCATAGGCTTTAGAAATCATTTTAAACTTTTTTTATTTAGTTTGAACTATGTTATCTAATGCATCTTTTCATGTGTTTAAAAATCTCTAACTACAGTTTTAGAATGTGTAGAGCCTGATAGTCAGTATGATGGGAATGCCTCAAAAGATATCTGCATTCCTATAATCCAGATCCTTTTGATGGGAGTAGACCTTCACTCTGTCTTAAGAATGAGGAGGTGAATCTTCTGTTATGAACCAGCTGCTGTCATGGTTTTATTGCACTTTGGTGCTTTATACTGGTACCCTCTCTGATTATTTTTGAAGCATTTCACAGGTTTGTATGTTGTCTCACAGATCTGTACTGTAGACTTCTCAGACAAGGTTTATTTTTTAGATCTTCCTTACTTTATTTGCTACCTGTGAATTAGAAAATGTGGCAATTTAGGCTGTATCATGCTGTTTTGATTTTCATTGTTTTTTAGAAAATCTCTAGGCACCCTTCTAAATTTAGTCAACAATCACTGGGTTGAAAGTTCCGTGAAAGAAGGAAATATTACTTTCTGGGTTCTTAGCACAGTACTTCACCTATAATGGGTGCTTAATAAATACTATTGGAATTTGATGCAAGAGGTGGATCATATGCTTTACAGATGTTTTACAGACTCTTTTACTGTAACACTTTTTATATGGTATTTGTGAATCCTGTCTTCTAAACAATGTCCCAAATTTCAGAAAGATTGTAGGTTAGGATAATGAGTCAGGCGGTTGGGCATTGATCTGCAGAGGCATTTTGAAGACACTAGAATGGAGATGTCATGACCATTTGAGAGTAGCTAGGGGAGATCTTGTTCAGTACTCCCAAGATGGCAGAATGAGAGAGTGGTTCTGTTCCAGGTATGTTGTTTTAGAGATCCCAGAACTGGGATCTGCCATTCCTTTCCCTGCTGCTTTTTTGTATTTTACAGATACATATAGGTGGCCATAGTGATGTTAACAGTTATTTTTTCCTCTTTGGTGAAATAATTAAAAAGAAAAATTAGTCATTTGGTTCATTATTAAATTTTCTACTTAGTTTTCTGTTTAATTCCTTTTTATGACACTCTGGGTACTTCCATTTAAGAAATTGCAAAAAATGAAAGAAAGGAACAATGAAGCAGATAAACTTGGATTAGTTGTCTTCTTTGGTAATGCTCAGAAAGAACCACATGCTTGTACCCTAATTAACAAATTTGAAGTGTGGTGGCAGTTTATAGTTCAAACACTATTGTCTAAAGTCTTTTCATTCTATCAGGTTTTATAGGAAGATGGCACAAAGACTTGATGGTTATATTATTACACAGATTGAATTCTACAAACATAAAAAAGAATTCATTACCCTCAGGGCATTAAGAACTGTTTTTACTGATTGAATATTTTACTTGCATAAATGATAGTTTTTATAAACAGCTGCACATTTTAATATTAGAATCTAAAAGTTCTTAAGTTATAAGCATAGATGTTTCATTTTGATTGTGAATTCCCATTCCCACCCCAAATATCAAGAAGATCATGTACAGAGTATCTTTCTCTTGGTACCAAGATGATAAAGTTGCCATCTATACTCAACTCCCAAGGAAAATTCTTTCTTATTCATTTTCTCTATTTTTCTTTTAGTGACTATCTGTTCTAAAATAATTGAATCAATGGAGCTACTCTAATAATCTTACAGAGTTTAAGCTACAGTATTTTTAGATGCGGGGATAGTTACATAGCAGAAAATATCATTGCTTAGAACATAAGGTGACATTTTAGCTCTCCTAAAACCTTAGTGGCTGGAGGATACCTGAGGGACACTCTAATCTCCAGTTTCCATTATTTTCCAAGTCAGGATACCCAAACAATATACATCCAGTTGATGGTTTCTCATCAACCAGAAATCCCATCTTCAGAATTCTAATTTGTTGATTTCTACCATCACAGTTTTATTGTTACTTTGAGTATTTAGTGTTGGGTAGTGATTGTGGGAGGAACTGCTTGTGGTCAACCATATACATTCTTCCTTTGTTCTTTAATAACAGAACCCTGGTATTATTTAGGGCATCTGGGTACCTAGGTAAAGTAATAATTGCTAGCAGCATGTTTACAACTAATGTGACCATGTAACTAAGTTTTATTCCATGTAAGATAAGCAAAAATATTTGGAGGGACTTCTGAAAAATCTCTTCAAGGAGAGTTGAGTTAGTTAGAAATCATGCTTTCCAGTATACTCCACTCTACTTCCTTCTTTCCACTGCTGAAAATGCACTAGATAGCTGGAACTCTAGAAGCTACCATGGACCAAGAGGTGATCTTGATTAATGTAATGCTAGAATAGTGAGGGGGAAATGAGAAGAGAAACCTAGGTTCTTAACTGATGACTGTGGAATTGCTATAGTAGCCCTAGATTTTGCTTATTCAGATTTTTTTTTCTACTTTGTGAGAAATGAACTTCTCTTTATTTTGAGCTATTATCATTTTGATTTTTCTCTCACATGTAGTTGAACCAATTTGATAGAAGTTTCAAATGAACAATAAAAATGTAGAATTTCAGCTGATTAAGGAGGCATTAAAATAATCCTGGCATAATCCCAGGAAATCCCAAAGAAAATCATAATATTGGAAGAGTTACTTGATTTCTCTATATCTCATCTTTTTATTGAAAAATGAGGGCAATGATAAAGCCCTTACTACTACTTCATATTGTGATAATGTAAAAGGTTTGGAAAAATGCAAATTACTATTTATATGCACTATATTATTTACTAAAAATACCCCCTTGATCTAAAGCAGAATTTCTTAACTGAAAGTCTGTGAATTCCTTGATATTTTATGAAAAATTGTAATTGTGCATAAAAATTTTTTTCAGACATTGTCCTTTAAATCCTCATTAAAATCTAGATGTCAGAGACGCTTTCCACAGTGAGAAGGTGATATTTATTTAGAGGGGGGCTCTTCTATTGTGGAACAGCCAAAATAGAAGGTTATCTTAAATCCTCTCTTCAACATCATAATCAACATTTAATAGCAATCTCTGAATGTCTAAAATTGACAGATATTTCAAGTTGATTTCAAATACCACTTCTTCCCCAGAGCATTTTTTAAAGTGTCAAGTAGGAAATAATCTTTTCCTTTTCTAAATTCCCAAAGGACTTTAATAAATACTCTCTTAAAATACTTATCTATATGATTATACTTCTTTATGGGTCCTCAAATTCCTAGAAAGCAAGTCTAGACCTGTATTAAATCCCCAGCCACTTACAAGTATGAGTTATTCAATAAATACTTAATAAATGAATTAATCCCTGAAAACATTTCCTTATTTTAGTGTTGTGTACAGTACATTTTTTTACATAACCTTGGTCTAAAAAGTAGCAAACCTCAGCCTCTAAAATGTAATTTGATAGGAAGGGCTTCAAATTGGATCCATAGTTCACCATTACAACATGGCACAGAGAGGAAGCAGATGGTGATCCACACTACATGGCTGAAATACAGATCTTGTTACTTGTCTTCTGTCCCTAACCATCTAGATGACAGTGGGAGTTAGATTTGTACATGGGCTTGTCCAAAAAAGTTAGATTTTAAAAGATGTAAGCAATTTTCCATTTAGGAGAGCCATTGTTAACTATACTATACTTTCTGTGAAGTGTTATAAAAGGAAGAAAAGTTAATTGAATGTTTCCTTTGGATATAAATTCATCTTTTTCATGTCATCCAAAAATATATTGGCACTGCAAAATTCTACCAGTAAGAAAGCCATTTAATCTGATTACACTGTATATGCTTATAGAAAATTTTTATTTAATTAAACTTGCTTGCTTTTTAATCAGCTCATTTCATTTTTACTGGGATATTGTAAATTCTTAGATATTCCAGGAAAAACCTATCTGGGGATTTTAGAAGGCTTAAGAACAATGCCCTATTTCCCTGCAAAATTTAGAATCAATTAGGAGACATACTTAAAAATCACACAAATAGAGATAAAAATACGACACTAATTACTGATAAAGGGAAAATATAGCATATATTTGTTGAAAGAGTGGCAATAATTCACTCCTAAATTAAATAGATTTATACACCCAGTTACTCGTACACGTGTACAACTATGGTTGTTTACAAAGGACAGGCTCTGTACTGCATGGTCAGAAAGCAGAACAGAAGCCCCCTTCAGGAAGGTATAAGTTTCTGAAGAAAGAGTAGAAGGAAATGAGATGCTTCTGTCTCATTTCTTCTTCAAACTCCTGGGTAAAAGTCCAAGAGTACTATTCTACCATTATCCCTCTAAAGGGGAACATGTAGCATGGGTAATAAATGCTTCCATTTTTTACATATGTATTTCATTGTGTTTCTTTAATACAGTTTGCTGTCATCATTATTTTTATCAGCAGTGATCCAAAAACTTTAATGAAAAGTCACCTTCCCTTATGAGTCACATATAAAATCCTTAATTTGAAATCTAAGATCCCCCTGAACTGGTTCCAGAGTCCCTAAAATCTTCACTCATGGTTGCATTCCCATGGCATTTGCACCTTTAAATGACTTAGCTCATCATTATGTCTAGAAAATCCAGTTTGGTACATTTTCCTATACACTGTCAGTGGTTCTCATATTGACACATACAGTGAACAATTTAGTGCCCTTTGTTCATGAGTGTATATGAATAGAGACCTAGCCCATATTGAAGGGATTTGGGAGTTAAAGTGGGTTTATCCTAATAAAAGTATATATTATATCCCAATATAATATAATATGAATATTATATCCCAACACTATTGCATGTAAAAATTTCACATATTTTCTATTAATAATATTTTAGTGGTAACTTCTTTAATACCATTTTTTCTGATCTTGCCAACTGTATTGAATCCTGAAGAGCCAAACTCTGTTATTCTCTATCTTATGGCTCTCTTTCTTTCTTATAGAGCTTAGGTACAATGCTCTATAAATCTATATTCATTGAATTTAGTTGTTGATTACTTATCTGTTGTCTTTCTCTCTCCCCAGGATATAAACTCTATAATTGTTGTCTGGCTCACCAGCACTCAAATAAATAATAAATATATGTTGAATGAATGAATCTCATTTACTTACTTTCCCACTTGTTCTCTCTCCTCTCTGCCTTTCCATGTTACCAATAATCAGTTATTCTTTAAATTAGAAAAAGATGAAATAATTTCAAATGCTCCATTGGAATATATTAAGTCAATATTGATAAAAGGTTGTTTATATAATGAAATATGATTATGAAGCCAATTCATTAAGTATTACTATTTTATTTCCATTTTATCTTTTATTTTTATATTTTACTTATTGCAAATATGTATGAATATTTACTACATGGAATTTGATAGATGCTTAGAAAATACTAATTGCATTTGTGGCAACATATTAGTTAATAATAGGAGAGCGATTTTTGGGTCTTAATGATAATTTTAGTTTTGTTGTTTTAGAAATTATCAAAATGTTTTCCAGAGTGGCTGTATCATTTTATATCCCTGTCAGCAGTGTGTGAGTCATTTAGTTTCTCCACATTCTCCCCAGCATTTAATGTTTCCTTTTTTCTAATTTTAGCTATTCTGACAGGTGTGTATTATATCTCATTATGATTTCAGTTTGCATTTTCCTAATAGCTAATGAACATCCATTCATATTCTTATCTGTTTATCCTCCAGTGAAATGCCTGTTCATGGGGAGGTTTCTTGCTCATTTTCTAACTGTATTTTTTCAATTGTTCAGTCTTACAGTTCTTCATGAATTGTAGATTCTAATCCTTTAATGAATATGTGGTTTGAAAATATTTTATCTCATGATACAGTTTGTGTTTTCATCTTCTTACCAAAGCATTTCTCAGAGCAAATGTTTTCAATTTGATAAGTTTATATTAAAAACACTTGATAAATATTTTTAACTTATCAGTTTCTCCTTTTATTGACCATGCTTTTGGTATCAAATCAGAACTCTTTGCCCAAGCCTAAATCCTGAAGATTTACTCCTATGCTTTTTCTAAAAGATTTCTGGTTTTATATTTTGTATTTAAGTTCTCTAAAACATTGAAAATATTTCCTGGTGAAGTTTGTAGGTGTAGGAAAGCATTGTAGGCAAAGGAGAGAATATATTTGCGTGGAGAGAAAAAAATAGCATGGGATTTTCAAGGAAGAGGGGAACATCCTGATAAATGTATGTAATATAAAGCATAAATCATTGGGCAAAGGAGGGTATTAGAAAGGGAACTTTGTATGAATTGGTACCATTTGGGTTTTACCAGGTAATTGATAGGGATCCATTGAAAGACTTTAAACAGGAGAATAAATGTGTTTAGATTTCTCTTTTGGAAAGGATACTCTGACATCAGTGTGGAGAATGGATTTCAACCAGGGCTTTTCATTTTTTATTCATTTCCAGGTGAAAAATGCTACAACAAAATAGAATGGTTTAGAGATCAATAAATGGCACAATTTAAAATGTCTGAAAGGAAATCTTTGCCTCCTTAATATAGAGTGCATTCTGAAGAAGCTGAAAGTGATTCTACTCTGATAAGTGTAGCATTAGTATATATGGAAAAGGATGTCTTATTATTCAACTTAAGACATTGCTACAAAGAGTGATATCCAGGTTTATCCTGACATATACCTTCTTTCCCTTAAAAAGAAGCACTTAATTCCATATTTTTCTGCCTATCTTCATGTTTTCTGGAAATAGAAGAAATTTTCATGACTAGCTTGGTGAGTTGTTACTGGCTTCAATTTCTGAGAAAACTTCAGAAACTTGTTTTTTTTTTTTGTTTTTTTGTTTTGTTTTGTTTTGTTTTTTTTAATGGCACCCATTACCACCACTCTAATGTTATGTGAGAGGGTTGAGTGAGTGGGATTGGATCCTTTAAAAAAAGAAATTGACTGATTATTAAGGTTTGTGAATCCAGATGTTTTGTAATCATCATTGCAAAAATTGATCAGTCAGGGTTCATCAGTGTAGGCTAAAATGACCAAGTGGAAGGCAATTGGAGAACATGATACTTATACATTCTTGAAGTATTTTTCAATTGT
The DNA here is from genome assembly GCF_018345385.1 of Vulpes lagopus. Classification (NCBI taxonomy): domain Eukaryota; kingdom Metazoa; phylum Chordata; class Mammalia; order Carnivora; family Canidae; genus Vulpes; species Vulpes lagopus. The sequence continues at coordinate 43,371,665 of NC_054830.1, forward strand.
TACTTACTAGTTACAAAAGTAAAGTAATTTATAGTTTACTTTATATAAAGTATAAGAGAGGAGTCTGGTGATTAAATTTAATACTCCCAATAACAGGACAAACTGACAATACCTATGCCTGATGCAGTACACCAAAACACAATGTCATCTACATATAGAGAATATAGTAAATGATAGTTTTCTATCAGGGTTAGATTTCTTGGATCAGTTAATTTCTTTGTGGTTATGTAAGGGAAAATCCAGTTCTTTGGAAAAACATTATTTGGTGAATCATCGTGTTGTACACTTTAAATTTTATTTGTCCATTATACAACAGTAAAGCTGAAAAACCATTATTTGGTGAATTCTTTGGAGAATTATTTAAAGATAAAGTGCCAAGATGTCTGTTACTTATTCTTAAATGATTCAGAGGGAAAAACAAAGTATAACAGTAGCAAGGAAAGAGGGAAAAGGAGAGGAAAGGGAATAAAAAGAGAAAGCAAATATCAAAATGTTTACATTAGTTGTGAGTCATTATCATATGCGTACTCATTACACCATTCTTTCAACTTTACTGTAAGTTTGGAATTAAAAAAAAATTTTTTTTGGCCAAAAGGGAATCCAGATAATCAAGTTTAAACTGAGTGTTCTATATAGTCTTGTCCAAAGTTATTACATTTATATATTATTCTAGGTCAACTCTTTCCAACAATTTTAAGGTTTAATACACTTGCTTTACTTTATACCAGCTTGTTTAAAGTTACAAACTTAGAACCACTGGTTTACTCAGGGAAAACATACTGAGGACCATTTTTGGTTGTAAACATAATTGGAAAAAAATTGTCAATAAAGAAAAATAAATATTATGCGTGATAAAGTTTTAGAAAACCCAAACCTGCCATATATTAGCTATGAGTCCTTGGACAACTCATTCAGCATCTTTGGTCTCAGTGCCTTTATGAAACGAGAGTAGTAAAGACATCTACTTCATAGGGTTGTGGTAAAAATTAAAGTAGGAGGATCCCTGGGTGGCTCAGCAGTTAAACGTCTGTCTTTGGCTCAGGGGGTGATCCTGAAGACCTGGGATCGAGTCCCATGTCAGACTCCCTGAGTGGAGCCTGCTTCTCCCTCTGCCTGTGTATCTGCCTGTCTCTGTCTCTGTGTGTCTCATGAATAAATAAATAAAATCTTAAAAAAAAAAGAAAAGAAACAAAAGTGAACTGAGTCCCCTCATGTAAAAGCCTGCACAATGCTTTTTGCAGTTGATGGAAGGGATGCCAACAAGTAAAATGAAAAGCCCCTGCAATCTACCCAGCAGCGCCTACACTCCCTGGAGCCAACAAAAGAGCTCAGCACCAGAGCTGAAGAGTCTATAGGGCACTACATTAGTGATAAAGCTGATTATAAATAATAATGACCTTAGTGGGTGATGAGAAATGTAGTAAACTTTTTCTGAGCCAGGCAAGATGATGTAGGGGATACTATATAAATGCATAAAGTTTGTAAGAAAAGCAGATGCTGAGAGATTTTATTTCTCTTCCTAATAATTTAAAATGGACAATGAATCTAGTAGGTACTCCATAAATTGTTGTTGAGTAAGTAAACAAAAATTTTAAATTCTGAATTCCTAACTAAAGTCCATAAATTGAAGCATATTTACATTTAATCCCAACTCTCTATTTAAACTCTACCTATTTCAAGAGTAAGATCAGATTCCTGACATGGAAACAGAGAGAATGATATCCATCTGTTTAGGAACAGAGAGATAGTAAAAAACAAAACAAAACAAAACAAAACAAAACCCCACCATATATATGCAGTTATATGGAGCTCAACTAGCTAAAGAGTTGCCTTCTTTGGCTCCCATGTCAGGGTCTGCTGGGAGAGGGTAACATATACTGGGCTGAGATTCATTTTTATCTGTTCTATTTGGTTTTGTGAGAAGCAGAACAGGGAGGTAAAGGCCATATTGGGTACTTGTTAGGATTTGGTTTTTGTACCTACTGATCATGCCACTGATTATTTGTTCTAAGGCCCTGCTTATTTGCACTGAGAGACTTGGAATTTTAGTACTGTCTTGGTTTTTCAACTAACTTATTATTGTACGGTGCACCCCAGTGGCTCAGCAGTTTAGCACCACCTTCAGCCAAGGGCCTGATCCTGGAGGCAAGGGATCGAGTCCCACGTCGGGCTCCCTGCATGGAGCCTGCTTCTCCCTCTGCCTGTGTCTCTGCTTCTCTCTCTGTGTGTCTCTCATGAATAAATAAAAAAAAAATCTTAAAAAAAAAAGCTTATTGTACTGAATGTGGTAACTTTTGTGAAAGCATATTAAAAAGTCTGAAGTTACTTCCAAGGCAAAATGGTGTTTAGCATTGCTACTGCAGCTATCCTTAGAATAATCTCATTTAAACCTGGTCAGTTTTTAATCTCAGCCCTGAATTCTTTGAAATTCTAACTATGAGGATCCCACATGCTTCCCTTGGGTCAGGGTTTCTCAAATGTGCCATTATTCACTTACTGGGCCAGATAATTTTTTTTTTCAGAGTCGGCTATATACCATAGGATGGTTGGCAGCATCCCTGGCCTCTACCCACTAGATGCCAGTAGCACCCACCTACACCCTCAGTTGTGACAGTTAAAAACTAGTCTTTCAAAGCTTTCTATCTTTGTTACAAGGAAAATCAGAATCTTCTGAGTAAAAGGATTTTTTCTCTTTAGATGATAAGAAAATTTGTATGTGTTCTCTAGCCATTACACTAAGGATAAATACTCCAGAGAGTAAATGAGATATACCACTTACAGAACAATTTTTCTATAATGTGTCCCTCCTCTTCTTGCTGTCTCCCTCTCTCTACACTCATACACGTGTATGTACATGCATACCTTAAATTAATAGGCGTTTTTTGCTAATGGTTATTCCACATGCTCCAAATGGCAGCAGATAAATATTGAGGCATTTTTCTTTTCTTTTTTTTTTTTTTTTTACCTAGCTCATAGGACAATTTTATGTCATTGTGACATAATATTTTAAAATGGCTATTTTTTCCCATAGACTGTTTTGTGACCCTGGTCTCTGTGAGTCATTGTTACAGGAATCTGATTACTTCTTGGAAAAGAGATAAGGCCACAGACTTCTCATGTGGATCCATACTTTTGTCTTGCTTCTCGATTATTTTATTACTGGCTCCATTGCTTTTGATTGGAAAATAAAGTCCAGTCAAGCTGCTTAGATTGTCATTCCAGTGGGTGCCCTGGGCAGTGATTTCTGAACCATTCATTCCTTTGAAATTTTGTTCTCAGCTGGAGAAATGTCGCAGTTGTCTTCGCTTTTGACTCTGACTTTTAGTGAGTGAGGCAAGGAATAGGAAATAGGAACACCTTCTAGAAGGAACAATGAGCAGCTGTATGCATATCAGATGACTTACTGCTGAAGATTCCAAAACATTAAAAAATATTGATTAAGTTTCAACCTGTTGGGAAATTATTGCCATAACTTTCATTTTGCCCCTAGATTTGCTGAGGCTCAGAGCTGTATTTAACTTGCTGAATCTTGTGTTATGGCCAGAAAGAGACCTCAGGAGCCCCATTCCCCAGGTTCTTATTAGCTTTGACAAGAGTGTTGTTAAAATTGCAGACTCTTCAGAGTCCCAAAGAGATGCAGTTTCTTGCAATTTCTATGCAAAGTCTAAAACAATCTCTGTATATATTTTGGCTTCTGAAATACATTCTGAGGTAATATATCAGGCTATACTGTCTTTGTGAAGATAATTTCTTTTGTTTGTAGTTGCTAATCATTTTTCTTTTTCTCTTCCTCTTTGCTATATTTATTTTGACATTAATGTTGACTTTGACCTTAAAGGAAAGAAATATCAGACGTTTCCCAGATTTAGGCTTTTATTATAAACCACTTCATATTTTAAATGCTATGTCTCAGGGGAGAAATGTATGAAGAATTGATGGAAGTTAGAAATTTTTAGTTAGTAATTATCACCTACCATTAGAAACAAGTGCAAATCACATGATGTCAAAGTGAATCTATCACATATCATAATCAAAGATGAATCAAAGTAATTACCAGCCAAACAGGAATTGAATAGAACTTAAAACCAATTAAACTATTTATTTCGACTGTGCCACTGAATAAACACTTTAGTGTTTTAATTTGTTCCTTTTTTCATTTACTGCAGCAATATGTTTGCTAATATGACTGAGATGCACAATTGCTATTTAATTAACCTATTTTTGTCAGCACCTCACATGAGCCGCGTGAAGTAGATGTGCTAAAGTCTCAATAATAATGAGCCAGATAAAAATAACAAACATGAAATTTATGCCAGTCATTTTACAATTTATGACAAATTGTAACAATACTTAAAGAAATAAGGAAATAGGTTATCTGAGAGAAACTTGATTGAAAATACTTCTAAAAGCATGTTGAACCAACAAAAAATTACTCTAAGTAAAAAATTTTAAAAGTGCAATAATACTGTTTCATCATCCTCCACTTTGTTTTATTGCTATTAACTTTTGATAGTAAATTTGCTTGAGGCCTTGTCTCTGGTTTGGAATAACTGAGTTTGTAATGGACGTGAAAAGGTCTGGCAGGATGCATTTTACACGAGAGCCTCTGTCCTTGGAGTGAGTTACTTTTCTGGGTATTGAGTAAAAGATCATAAAAATGTCGATTTTCCCTTTATTCCCTAAGGCCAGTACCAAAACCCTAAGACAATTTGTGTGATTTTGACCTTGTTGATACACATTTTTCCACATAAAAAAGGTAACTGATAATGTGAGGAGAAGCCCTAACTTTTTTTTACTTTTGAATAGTAGGAGCATAAGAAAGAATAATTTCATTAAATATAAAAAGACTCTCTCCCCATGAACTGTAGTATTCTGGCAATTGACTCATGAAGACCAGCATCTACCTGGACTTTTGGCTTTTCATCCAGTTTTACAGTCAGTAGATATAATTACTGAGGAATTAGATAAAATTATTTTCTGCTCAGCCTGTCTTTTTTTCTCTTACACATTTATAATTTACTCACACTTCATAATGGCTTCAGTTCTCTAAAATAGCTGCTTATTAGCCAATTTATCCTGGTACCCACAAAGGTATCAGAGACTCCTACATTTGGGACAGTTTTGTTTTGTTTTGTTGAAGTATATCTTTATTTTATTCCCATTTTTCTGGTTGCTGTTAGAAGTGTAAGCTAGGGTTGCCTGGGTGAGCATCTGCCTTTGGCTTTAGGGTATGATCCCAGGTTTCCAGCTTTGAGTCCTGCATTGGGCTCCCTGTGGGGAGCCTGCTTCTCCCTCTGCCTATGTCCCTGCCTCTTTCTCTGTGTCTCTCATGAATAAATAGATCAGGTCTTTTTTTTTTTTTTTAAGTATAAGCTAAAGGAGGTCTGCTTTCTAATTCTTAGAACAATTAGAATGTTTTATCTGTGAGAACCCTCAGAGGTCTGAACTAAACCCTGTTTGATAAGAAAAGGAAGTCTCAGAAAGGCAAAGTGTCTTGTAGATCACCTGATTGTATAGCAAACTGAGAATTACAACTTAGGTTTCTGCCTAGATTTTATCATATAGGGTCATTAACTAACTACTAGGTGCTTTGTGGGTATAGAATTTGAAATCACCCCATGGGTGCCTTGATCACAGCCTCTTTCTCTCATGTAGAGTGCTTTACATCTCTAACTCAGATTTGCTTAACTAAGGTCAAATTTACATTTATAAAAGGTCTTCAGGGGTAGCAGGTAGCATATAGGGGCAAAAGTGTAGTGGCTTTTGAAAATGTTTTGGTAAATGATCTGTTTGAAAATGTTCACATTCAAATACTAAAATCTCTACTTTGCAAACCAAGCCTGTCCGCATGCTATTACCACTTTGCAACTCTTAACTGCATCACCATGAGGACAAGTAATGAAGAGCATTCATTTATGTAAGCACAATCAACATCAGAGTTCCTTTTAGAATACTTGTAGTTCCTTTTAGAATACTTTAGCAAGTACAATGCTAAACACTCTGTTTTGAATGAGCTGGACTGCCAGTACTTAAGAGGACGCATATCTTTGGGGATATTAAATGCCCCCATAGATACCACCTTTAGTCCAACTAGTGTCCCCAGGGTCTAGACCTGCAAAGAATATACAAATGCATGTCTCAAAAAATCCATAGGGGAAATGAGACTGCAGCCTGTAGCCTTCCTGGGAGCAGCAAAAAAAACCCTAACAGACAAACCAAATCACAGGACAAATCCACCATATGCACCAAACAACCAGTGTAATTATGTTCTATAGTTGAGGAATTACATAAATTGCCCATTGGGAAGGAAACCTTAATCTCTACCCCTCCCTTGAAATCTATAAACAGCTGTGTGAGTCTCTCTATTTTTGAAAGGTTGAACACATTTGATCAGGGAACCAACTTGATTTCCTAATCAGGTTCGATGTGAGCAGAGCCAGTTAGAGATGTGTGTGATTCTCCCAGTGTGCGTCTTTGATTCATGCGCTAATTATGTCGATCCTTTGGGGAACACAGCCACGAAGCTGGGTCCTCCTTGATTAATGCTGGCTGAGAGCCATGCAGCACGCAGCGGAGAGCAGTTCAGCATATCTAGTCCCAGCTGAGAATATGGTCCCATTATCTCCCAGCTGCCTAAGCAATCCATAAGGGCCTGTTCTGCGTGGATGATCAGTGTAGTGGAAGCAGGGACTTGCTGAGAGCTGAAATCTCTGTTTGATTTGCTGTAACATGTAAAGCGAAACTGGGACATTTTACTTTACAGTCTGTAAGTATCAGGGTTTTTTCCCCCTCTTTCTCCCTACAGCTCCATGTGAATGTGACTTTGCAAGCTGCATTTGATTTGCTGTTCCATCGCTCTTTGTTGAATCAAGCTGGTGAGACAGAGTGTAATCTGTTTAGAGCTTGCTGTTTCTGTCAGATCTCTTTTATAATTTATTCATACAGGAAAATAAGAGATCTTTCAGAATGCTTTTATAGAAGTTAAGAATTATTGGTTTTATTTTTAATTTGGAAGCATGGGTGCATTTTCCGTGGTGCTCAGGATGGTTAGAGCATATGTTTATCTTCTTCTTTATCTCTGACCATTGCAATAAAAATGTAAGTAAAAGTAATATATATGTGAAGACATCATTTTACATGCACTTATGTATAAAAGAAGCATGTGTCATTATTTCCAGAATTTGTTTAAGATAGTTTATTTTGCTTCTCTCTGCTGCCACTAAGAAAGGTAGAAACAGGAAAGTTTCTCTTGTTTTTCAGTTGCATGCTGTTTAGAAACTTTGCTGGGGTGAGGGGTGGAAATGATATATTAGGAATATTTGCAGATATAAACTATATATCTCCTCCTTCATGCTGAGGGTCAGTGTTTCAAAATAAGAGGCTATTTTTTAGCTCAGTTTTGCTTTTGAATGTGCCACTTTTTATGAAGTGATGTTAATTAAAAAGCAAAAAAAAATTTAAAATCTGAGTTCATTTATCTTTCATGTGTCTCCAAGTGTAATCTGTCAAATTAATATTTGTTATCCTTGCAAGAAGAATTGATCATGAAAATGATATTAGAAATTAATATTGTTGATAATGTTTGCATAATGTCTCTCAAATGATCAATGGCATAGTGAAATTAAAGATTGTTATCACTATGGAAAGGGCTATGTGGATTTTTTGTCTGGGTTTCCCTAACCTAAATATAAATTACACTTTTCTTCCTGGATTGAACATAGAACAATTGAGCTGTTGTAAGAATAGAATTTGAATAGAAGAGGCTTGAACTGCCTGAACCAATGGCCAGAGCTGATGTGGTCCAAAATGAACTTGAAATCATTCATTCCTGAAAAGGGGAATCAAAGTGCCCTCAATGAGCTTGAGACCATAGAGTCAGAGGATCCTGTAATTTCCAGAGTGGAAATACAATTTTCCTGAATAGGCAGTAAGTCTCAAAGCGGAGAAAAACCACAAGCTGTGAAGTATGAAAGTGTCTCACTGGTGGGGACAGAGTATGTTCTCATTAGATTTGGTTGATAGGAACGATACAAGAGAGAGAAGACTTAAAATAGATGGTTGTCTACCTGAGCACAGGCATTTTCAGGCCTTGAGGTTTGGAGGGAAAAGGTAACAAGCTAATAAAAAACATTTAACATCTGGCCAGGTGGAGCAAAAGGAGAATGGTTGTGTTAACCTCTAGGTAGTGAGCAGTCCCAGGGCTGTCTGTGCAGAGAACTCTGTTTTTGGAAAAATACAAGTGTGTTTAAGGATGTGAATAACTGAAATCTGAAATGCAGGCAAGTGGTTTTGATGGTTACATTTCCCCTAAACAAAAGAATAGCCTCATGCCTTCAAAACGTAGCTGACTTTTTTAAGTGATCATTACTGATTGAGGAAGCCTCAGCTATTTAAAAAAAAAAAAAAAGTTGGTGTTTTTCTAACTAGTGCAAGTATATGATCTTGCAAAGATGTTACCTTGTTTAAAATTGTAAGAAGAGAAGGTAGTCCTATTTTTTTTATGTAGTAGGAATTTTTACCATTTGTAAAGAAGTATTGTTCTGAAGTAGTTAAGTTTGATTTTTTTTAAATTTATTTATGATAGTCACACAGAGAGAGAAAGAGAGAGAGGCAGAGACACAGGCAGAGGGAGAAGTAGGCTCCATGCAACGGGAGCCCGACATGGGATTCGATCCCGGGTCTCCAGGATCGCACCCTGGGCCAAAGGCAGGTGCCAAACCGCTGCGCCACCCAGGGATCCCTTAAGTTTGATTTTTATTTTCCATTAAACATTTAGAAATTTCATCTCATATGATGTTAATCATTTTTGTGGCTGGTCACCACAGTTATAAGAGGTTTTGCAAGATTTATAATGTGCTTCTGTTACTTTAGAAGTGTTTTGACTATTTTCTAAAAATTTGAATGATCTCTCCCCAGTTGTACTTAATCTGTAAAAAAGGAGATTGGATGCTCCAGGAGTTAGTTTAGGGTCTAGCCACTTGACAGATGGGGAAGTCAGATGTGTGTTAAATATGCTTTGTAAGGGGGTGCTTTTAAAGCCCTAGTGTTTTAATTGGTCTTCAAAATAAATGTAAAATGTTATAAAAGATAATAAAGGAAAAGGCTTATATTTTATATGTAAAGATAGTATGTCTCTGTATGTGTTTGTATGCATACAAATCTAGATAGTTTCTGTACTACTCTGAATACAGTATACCCCTCAGCATCAAGAAGATGCTGAGATTGAACAAAGTGGAGGAAATTCTGACAAGGGACTCATCAGAAGAGAGTAAAGCCCCTGGCAGTGTGTGCTTTGGGCCCTTTGCAAATGTTTTATCTGTCCCCAGAGGTGCTGGGATAAGCACAAAGAGGACTTCACAACATCCTCAGCAACAGTCGTAAGCAGGTCGTCCTTGCTCACAAACTGCACTCCAGCCCTCTGTGATAGGTTGGGTTAGCAAACGTGAGGTACAGAATGAAACTCTGTAAACTGCCTCTACAATAACTTCAAAGTGAATATGGTGGAACAAAAAAAAATGAATTTAATAACCCTAAACATTTTGGCGGATTTTAAATATGAGCAAGTCTTGACTACTATGCATTCTCAAAGTATCCACTCAATGAATGATCAATAATAACACTGGAAGCTTGAGTGAAGCTCTTTCAAATTGCTGTGCAAGCTCTAACAAGCCACTTTACCTCTCTCTGCCTCAGTGTTCCCCCTGTAAAATGAGGAATGATTTCCAAGATACTGTCTTGGAAGTCTGTGATTTCATGACACATCATTCTAACCTCTCATTCACTCCCGGAAAGCCCTTCAGACTGCCAAGGGACTGAGTGAAATGTGATTTAATTGTCATGTAAAGCAAAATGTTACTAGGATTCTTTATTTTCTTCTTCTTCTTCTTCTTCTTCTTCTTCTTCTTCTTCTCTCTCTCTCTCTCTCTCTCTCTCTCTCTCTCTCTCTCTCTCCTAATTCTCTTCCTTTCTTCTGCTTTCTCTTTATCCCTACTCTCTCCCTTTCTACCCTGTCTCCTGTCCTCTCCCCCCTTTTTATTGTGAGTTGTTCTAAAATCAAACAGAAACAAAGTTGGGAATGTTCTTTGACCTGTTTGTTTGCCACCTTCTCTTATGAGACATCATCAAGATATAAAGTACATGATGATGTCCTGCTCTGTTGTGTATTACATTTACTTAATCCTAGACATGGGTGTGCAGAAAGGACCTGAAAGTTATGGATGTGTGTATATGTGTATATAATTGCTTATATTAATGTTTAAAGTAAGAGAATAATTTACCTTAAATTCTAAACTGTAGGTGATTAAATGGGTTTATCCAACTGTATTAAGCTAACAATAATTAATTTAAAATAAAACAAAAAATTTCACAAATGAGTGTACACTTCAATGTAGGATACTAAAGAGCTCGATTTTTAAAAAAAAGAAAAAAAAGTACCAAGGATTTTATTTTTCCCCAAGAAATGACTGTCTTATTTAATTGTATGGAAAAGAAAAGCCATTGGTGATTTCAATAAGAAATAGACTTGACCCTTGAACAACCCAGGTGTTAGGGGCTCTGATTCCCTACACAGTCAAAAATCTATGTATAATTTTTGACACCCCAAAAACTTTACTAATAGCCTAATATTGATCAGAAGCCTTACAGATAACATAAACAGCTGATTAACATGTATTTTGTAAGTTATATGTCCCTGCACACTTGAAAATTACATAAACTTTTGACTCCCCAGAACCTTAACTCCTAATAGCCTACTGTTAACCAGAAGCCTTATTGATAACATAAACAGTTGATTAACACATTTTTTATGTTATATGATTATAAATTGTATTCTTACAATAAAGTTAGCTAGAGAAAAAATGCTTTTAAGAAAATCACAAGGAAGAGAAAATACATTTATAGGACGATACTCTATAAAACAAAAATAAAAACACTTCTAAGGGTACTCATGCAATTCAAACCCATGTTGTTCAAGGATCAACTATATATACCTGACACCATAAACAAGTGATCAACTTTGTGTAATTTAAGTCACATTAAAAAAAATTCATGGAAAATTTTCTTTATGGCACTTTTTCTGTGATCTCAGACTGTTTATTGCTATGAAGACTGTTAAAAATTACAAACTGTGAATTTACTAAATTCACTACTGATGGTGCTTGGGCTTCTTGATGTGCTCAGACCAAATTGTGAGTAAATTTCCTCTGTATGTCTTTACTGTGAGTACTAGAAGAAACTGAATTTATTTCAGAATTGATATTTGTAGTACAAGGATGGCAGTGTTTTTTGCTTCTTTCACTATTAAATGAAATAAATATACATTGGCTGGATAACTGGAATGGCACAAAATAATTACCAAATAATATTCTTCTTAACAGTGAGCAATATTTATATATATTTTTAACAACTAATGTACTTGAAGATGGATGGTAAATGCCCTTTTGATGACAGTAATAGCTTGGATTGGCTCCACTTCCTATTCCAGAACAGAGTAGTGTTATGACTCTTTTAAATGGAAGTTGGAATATTAAATTTTCCCTCAAATTTTACCACTAGGAAATCCCTGTATATGTGGCTTATTATTCTTGAGTTTGAATTTTAATGTTATTTCTTATTGAAATTGTAGACTATATTTGATGTGATCCATGCAAAGTATAAAGTTAATTTTCCAAATCTCCTAATATTGGGTAGATATCCTTGCTTTTCAGGCAGCAGGCCCTGTTGTGAGTAAAATCAGTAATGTGAAACAATTCCTCTATTTTGTAGTTGTGCATCCTTCTATGACCAAAATGATTTGTACTTATGGACTATTTCTATGCAAAAAAATATAATGGTGACAGGTATGTTTGATAATTTGTGCTTTCAAACCCTTGATTATAAAGTTACTAGGCAGCTCCAGGGGCACTGCTTTTGGTTTTAAACCAGTGCTTCTGATGACTTGAGATGTTCAATTCAATATCACATAGTTAATAGCTCCAGTGGTTTATCAGACTGTTTTATTGTGTAGTTAAAAAGGTAGAGTTGTAAATCAGATTTAGGCATGGCTCTGGATTCTGTACATGGTTTCACATGTCTTCACCTATTTTCCAAAGTAGAAATGAGAGTCCTTCTGCATATTAGCATGAAATTTCTCTGTTGTTTCAAGGAAGGAACAGGATGATTTAATATTGAGAGGAGCTATTCAGAAATAACTGCAAAGGAATAAAGTATTTCTATGGTTAGATATAAAATGCAGGACTACAGATTCTAAGGATATGACAATTTAGAGAAGCTGCCTGTGCCAGGCATTTGGCAAAGGGGACTAAAGGAGACAGATTTAAGTCTCTCCAGAAGGAAACCCTATATCAAGGGGTAGATATGTGAGTATCCTGGAAAAAAATGTAAATAAGGAAATAGAGCAAGGAGTAGATTGCAGTTGAAAGAGATGTGGCTTTCCTACACAGGAAAATGGTTTGAAGGAGAAAGATCTTGAGTTTAAGGACACTGGAACTAATTACAAAATAGTTGGCATAGGTATTGTTAAGTTACTGTGCAGATTTTTAAGAAATTTACATCAATAAAGAGATATACAGAAAAAGGAATACTCTTGGCTCTTTAATATGATGCCCTAACAAACTTTAAAAATGTAATTAGCTTAAATGAAGTGGTATTATGATACCAGAGGTAGACTGTCCTATTTTAATGAGGATTTTTGCAGTAGTGTACATAGATATTCTGTTTAGGTAGATGATGATACATAAGCATATATGCAAATTGTGTAGCTGTTTTTATAGTTGCTAGTGAATTACCTTGATCCTTCTCACAATATCTGTGTTTATGATCTTCCTCTCCCAAGCCATACCACATACCATTTACCTGTGTTATCTTTTTTTTTTTCTTTAATTTTTTTTTTTTATTTTATTTATGATAGTCACAGAGAGAGAGAGAGAGAGGCAGAGACACAGGCAGAGGGAGAAGCAGGCTCCATGCACCGGGAGCCTGATGTGGGACTCGATCCCGGGTCTCCAGGATCGCACCCCGGGCCAAAGGCAGGCGCCAAACCGCTGCGCCAACCAGGGATCCCCTTACCTGTGTTATCTTAAATTGTCTTGGGACATAGGTAGATGCCTAAGTCTCAGGAAGTCAATTTTATTAGATCCCTTTGACTATCCAAGGAATAAATTTAAAGTTCTTTTTGTAGGGTCTAATACTCCATAATACTGAATGACTTCTTGAAATCATTTCACTTCGCTTTTCTTCCACTAAGCATTATGTTGAAATTAATATATTTAGGTCTCTGAAACATTCAGATAAATACCCTTGTCTACTAGACATGACCCTCTAAATGAGTCATGTCACTAATTACACACAGCTATGTGCAAGAACTTTACTCCCAAGCTGCTTAGAATTCAATACATTTGAGCGTCTTTCATATTGGTAGAGTTGCTCACACACAGGCATCATGCTTGACACCAGAGAGGGAAACAACCACCATCTCCCAGAAGAGAACAAATTATGTGTTCAAACATGGTCTCTGGCATCTTTATGATGTGTGTGCTAAGTGTGAATCTGGTAATTTAAGGTGTTTGACTCTTCCTCCCAGCCAGCTGTCTGGCTGTGTGCTCAGAAAGAAGAATAGCAGCATATTTAGACTGACACAATCCTTCCCTGGAGTTTCCCCACCACCACCACCACCACCCCGCCCCATTTCTCCCTGCAGGAATCCACAAGGGTATTCAGTTGATTGCTGTTGTTAACCTCTCTTGTAGTATTATATTTCTTGTTGAAACTACCTTTTGTGGCATGTGAGTACATTTAAGAGATGTGAAACTTTAAAAATGACTTACTTTTAAACCTTCTTACCTAGATTATTAGGAGAAAAACAGTTTCTCAGGTATGTTTGTGTGTGTTTGTGTATACATGTAAGCTAAAATCTTTGTGACTATTTTCATCAGGAGCCACAGATGAATGATAACATTGGTTTTAGTGTATTTTTTTCCAAATCATTTTCATATCATGTGAATAATATTCAAGATGTTTATATAAAGTGATAGAGTAAAATATTTCACCCGAGAAACATTTTTGAGTTTGTATATGGCAGTTTTCAATCTCAAAGTAATCTGGAAGGTAGAGATAGGAAGGTGTTTGAAAGTTTGGCAAAGGCTCTGATAATTTCTCTAAAGTAACTGTTTTAATAAACTTTGGACTTCACATGGGAGTTTTTCCCAAATTGTGAACCAAATACGTCTGGTGAAATATGTGATAATTTTAGGTAATATCTAGGTAGATATTTTTATGAACATGTTAATGGAAAAATATGTAACTGGTAAATAAAATACATTATTTTACAGATACAATTGCTTAGGACAAGGCTAAGATATTAAAATTTTTTTTTGGATAAACAAACAGTTTTAGAACTCTTTCTCAAATATAGCAGACCTTGTCTCATGCAAGTGACACTACCATAGGTTATTTCCTGTGTGTTCAAGCGTGGCCAGCCTAGCAAACAAGGAGATAGGGACATGAAATCACAGAATTTCCAGTCTGGAAGTTATTTACAGATTGTCTCGTCTGACTCCCTTCTAATGGGCTTGGACGCTTACCCAAGATAAAATGGCTGTCTAGTAGTATGACTAGGAATGGAGCCTAGTGTTTCCAGAGCCCCATATGGTGCTCAAAAAACTCACTCTTGAGTTTCTCTTCAGATTTTATGCACATTTCATGATGTAGGAACTCTGAAAGTCAGAGAATCCGAAAGTAAAGGCCTGTAGAAGCCAGGCATGAATGAATGAAGCAGACCAGATATCAGAAAATAAGCAAAGCACAGGGTGATGTCAGAATAGCACGTTAAGTGTTCCTCTTGCATGCTATCATTATATAGGATAGTCAGCCCAGTGTTGCCACATGTCACAAATTTTAAATATGACTATCTGTTTTTAAATATTTGAAGCCAAAACAAATATATCAGATCCATACCCGTTCAGTTTACGTATTCTATTATAAGCTATTTGAAAGAATACTCACTGGTAAGGGAGAAAACATGGGCTTTTACAGCATGACGTGGCATGTAGTGTACCTAAAAGATGGAAAGGGCATTAGTAATGCATCCTGTGTACTTTTAGGGATGAATTTAAGGGGAGAGCAGAGCAAAGCATATTAGAATTCCTATAAAGCTTGTTTTAAACTCTACCATGTCATATGAATTGTCACTTTGTAGGAGTCAAATTTAAGAACTCATATTTTACTGATAAAAAGATGAAGTAAATATCACAAAATTCAATCAATAAATATATTCTGCTATACCTGACTAATTTAATTTAATATACTATAATTATAGTTATTGGTTTTACTAACATGTAGTATTTTTATTTGGTTTTTATTTGGCACTAAAGTTGCCAAACATAATTTACACTGCTTTAAAAGGAATAAGTTGATTATTTTTTTCTCTTTTCTTTTTTTAGTCTAACTTTCTATAGACTCTCACTGAGCATATATCTAACCAGGCAAGTAGAGGAAATCTGCAGACATTTGCATCACATTTAAGGGACAAAACGATGGTCTCATTTCTGATTGTTTTGACTTCAAGACACAGCCCATATGCTATTTAGTTTTGCGTAAGATATTTCAGAAGTTCTATCTGGTAAAAGAAAACAAGGAACACATGCTTTGATGTTTAGGCATAGGCATTTTCCTTGTGGACCTGTGCAGCTGACAGAATTAGCAGGACTGCTGGCCTACATCCATTCATTCATTTGAAAATTATTAATTAAATGCCAGCTATTTACCTCACCCTCTTCTAGGCTGTAAGGATACAGCACTGAACAAAAGAGCTAAAAAATTATTGCCTTATCAACTAAATGCATTCTTTTTAAAAAAATAAGATTTTACTTATTTATTTGAAAGAACGAATGTGTGAGAGAGCATGCATAAGAGGGAAAAGGAGAAGCAGGTTCCCCTGCTGAGCAGGGAGCCTGAGGCAGGGCTCAATCCCAGGACCATGGGGTCATGATATGAGCCAAAGGCAGAAGCAGGGCTCAATTGCCCAAACTAAATGCATCCTTAATGGGCATGTATCTTTGAAGAAGAGGGAGGGACATGTTCTGTTGGTCACCCCGGGGAGCTATGGCTGCTTTTCTGTCTCTCAATATCCACTGCTTCCTTTAGCCCCTTTGGCTCTTGTCTCCAGCTAAAAGTCCTATGCTCTTTAAGGACTTTTCTTTAAGTTATCATATACAGGCCATGTAATATGGATGAACAAAACAATTTTCCAGATATTTTTGTGGACCTAGAATTTGGTTGGCCTAAAATAGCTGAGGAATTGGGGCATACTTTTTGTTTGTTCGTTTATGACTAGGTTTCTGTGACTAAGCCACCAAGTTACCAAGGCAGCCCTCTCCCTCTTTTCGCCTCTAACAGAAAAGCTAGACCTTTACCTACCCTACAGGTCCCTCACAGGTGCTTTCCTTTCCACCTGCTTTAAAAGATTGAATTGAGCAAGCCAACTAATTTGAAACCTATTCATAACCCTCTTTATACCCTTGAAATGGGGTAGCCATCACTCCCTAGGATGTGTTCTTAAGTAGAGTTGAATTAATATGTGAGGAAACATTTTGAGCTTTTTGGAACAAGTTGTTTTATAACTGCAAAGTGCTGTTAGTATTAAAGATAATAATTTGTAAGTAAATATTATAGCAACTAAGTGCAAAGGGGCTCTTAGTACACTCTTTCATTTCAATGTGTAAAAACAAAATTGGTACTAAAATATATAGTGTCTGACTGCCTTGTAATTTCTTTCCCAAAGGCTATTGACTTTTCTTTTTTCTAACTTCCTTTTGGGTAATATAGGAGCTTACCTAAGTTTTGAAGTAGCCAGTTAGAGGCATTTACTGAGTAGATGACAGTTTTATGGGTTTTTTTTTTCCCCTTGATTTCTGAGGTCTGAAAACTCTGGAGCAATTAATTGTGGGGATATCTGATGTCACTTTTTTCAGAGGCATAAAAGTGGTAGTGCCTGTTACAAGAGAGTTGGTTCTGAGCATCAGTAAAGTGGTCATGACCCCCTCCCAGGAAACAAGAAGAGGGATGATTGTTAATGTTCAGAGCCTTCAAGGCTCAATGGCTTTCCAACTCACTCCCTCATTTAAACAGAGCAGTCAAGGGTTTATTTCAGTGTGAATGGGCAGGCTTATCATCTGTTGACATAACTGGATTTGGTAAGCATATGGTTTCCTAAGCAGCTGTTATATATACTGGTCAGTTCAAAGTGTATCACCTTACCCAGCATCACAATGCAGGCTCTTTGCCTTTTATAGTTTAGAAGACTGACCTTCCTTAGTTTTTGAAATTTTTACAAATTTAATTTTTTCTAGTTTTTAAAAAAGTTCCAGTATAGTTAACATACAGTGTGAAATTAGTTTCAGCTGTACAATATAGTGATTCAGTAATTCTATACATTACTCAGTGCTCATCATGGTAAGTGTACTACTGAATCCCTTCACCTATTTCACCCATCCACCCCCAACTCTTCTGATCATCATGTTTGTAGAAACACTGCCTTCTTATGCAGAGTTACAGCATGACTTAGCATTAAATTGATACACTATTTTAAGGTTAAAGATCTATACTCAGTTTTAACAAGGTTGTTGCATTTTCCACAGAGACTCTAACAGATGATGTAGTCTTAAATATCAATTGATTTAAAATATCTCTTAACCTGACATCAATATTAAGGCTTTAGCAAAGCTCTCACATGAGAGATCTGATGTGTTGAACTTTTAATTAATTTAGATACAGTATGTATTGTGTTATATTACATTTCTTTTCTCATGTTAATATTACTTGATAGCTATTAGTGATAAGTATGTCATTTCATTGGTCCAAGGGAAAATGGTCAACAGTACTTCTCAAACATTAATGTTTGAAAATAAAGATTCTGATTTAGTGGAACTGCAATGAGCCTTGAGATTCTAAATTTATAATCAGGTCTAAGATGATATTCAGGATGAGGGTCTGTATCATACTGGAGAAATAAAGAGTAAAGACCAGTTTGAATGCCCTCTTCAGTACACGCTGAGTTTTATAACAAAGGGATTCTTTCTTGGACATCTTTTTTTCAACTTTTTCTCATTGTGTTGTTATTTGAAATCTGAAAAATATACTAGATCAACAATTCTATCAGGCTGTCAGGTTAAAAGTTGGTGTCTCATTTTACAAGTCAATGCTTTGTGCCCTCAGTCTTTTGTCTTCTGTCCTAAATTGATTTGGTAGCTCTTTACCTGACAACCACATGTTATGGTTATTTAAAGACATGTAAAGTTAAAAAAAAATTAATGCTGTAACTAGGAGACATGCTTTGTCCAGAATCATAGAATTGAGATGTATACTAGAGATAGAACAGATGAGCTCCATATGAAATATTCTGAAGTAGTGTGAATGATACTACTGTTTGTTTGTTTCTCTTTTATCCTTCAGTTTATGAAAGTGAAATAATATATGCATGCTCTAGTTTCCTATACAGTGTTTATTTCCCCTTGGTAACATTGCATATTATGTTGCTGCTAGTCATGACAACTGTTGGGGACGTGAAAGTCCTTTCTTTTTTAAACTTTTCTCCATTTGTGACATGATGACAGCTGTCATGGGAATGGGGAAAGATAGAGCAATTTTTCAGAGTCCGTCAAATGAAAGTACATTTATTGCTGTAACTTAATGAAAGTTGCTTCACTATGACATGTGTCAGAGTCTTTGTGATGCAAGTGTGGAAGGATGTTTTCTGAAAGATTTATGCCTCAAGTCTGGATTTGAGCTGAAAGGACATGACCTTGGCTTTGAACTTACAGAAGGCTACCCCTGTAATAAAACTGAGAGTGAGTATGAAGAATCAGGAAGGTAACAAACAACAGCACAGAGATTCTTTCCAAAAGGTGCATTTATCATGAACACTGTATGTCTCCTTAGTTTTACTTTACCCAGAACCCTCAGAAAATAGGTGGATGTTTAGATTGTCATCTGGTTACGTAGAAATCAGGATGGATGCCTACCTTATTTAATTTTCATCAAGCAGTCTTTATCTTATGAATACATATATTTTTTTCATTTTGAAAAGATTTCTGTAGCAACACCCACTGTAAATTTGTGGCATTGCTGAAAAGATTTTGAAAATTAAGAAAAGAAAAATTCTCAAGTGAATATTAAAGGGCTTTGCAGAGTTACTCATTCATAGTCAATATAGTTAACACACTTAAGAACTACTTAAGTATTTTAAGGGTATTCAGAGTTGTGCAACCATTACCACAATCAATTTTAGAATATAGTCATCATCTCCAAAAGAAACCTGCTACCTATTAGCAGTCCCTTCTATTTTCTCTTAAACCCTCCCTTAACCCTAAAAAAGCACTCATCTATTTTTTGTCTCTATGGATTTACTTCTTTTGGATGTTTCATATTAATGGAATCACTATATATATTATCTCATATTTGAACTGATTTTTTTCACTTGTCATGTTTTCAAGTTTTATACATGTTGCAACATATAACAATAATTCGTTATTTTTTATTGCCAAATAATATTCCATTTTATTATTCCATTTTATGGATATATCACATTTATTTATCCATTCCTCTGATAATGGACATTTGAGTTGTTTTAACATTTTTTGGCTGTTATAAATAATGCCCATATGAGCATTCATGTACAGTTTTTATATTATTTAAGAATGGCATTAACTGAACATTTTTAACCAATATATGTGTGTTTTTTACCAATGCCAAAAAACAGATTTTTAAAGAAGATAATCTTTGAGAAGCTATAAAAGAAAATACTTCCCAGTGAATAATTTTACCCATCTAAATGATGTATTTTTAAAAATTTTTTAGTCTCTATAAAATAAATATTTTCTAAAGTTTAGTCCCTCCTTCCAAACTACGTAGTACCATACCATACAAGGAGAAAAGATTTGAATACAAGACAGGAAGGTAAATTTCCTGTAAAAAGTAAAAACGAGGAATGTATCCCTTCTACTTACAAGGCACAAGATACATAAAATATGAATAAATAATATTTACAGAGGAATGCCTGGCTG
Source organism: Vulpes lagopus (assembly GCF_018345385.1). NCBI lineage: Eukaryota > Metazoa > Chordata > Mammalia > Carnivora > Canidae > Vulpes > Vulpes lagopus. The sequence continues at coordinate 43,391,722 of NC_054830.1, forward strand.
GCTCAGTTGGTGGAGCATGTAACTCTTCATTTCAGGGTTCTGAGTTCAACCCCCACGTTGGGTGTAGACATTACTGAAGGAAATAAAATCTTTAAAGAAAGTAGCTACAAAATATTTTAGTAAGAACTCAGGGAAAAAAAAATCTAATTGAATCTCATCAACATTTGGAGGCTTAAAATATTTGTATTATAGGATAGGCAACTGTGGATGAGCTTTGTCAACCATTCTATAAAATCTGAAGATGTAAAAAAGTATCAAGTTTGTATTTTCTCATCCCTAAATGTGCCAATTGAAGTCAGAAAACATAGGGCATGCCCGTATTGGAATTAGATCTGTACTGTGTATCACTGAATATAAGAACTCAGATCAGAACACCTATTAGAGAGGAGGCTGAATCAATGCACTGGGGATAGTGATGTTATTTATGCGTTGTACACCTTGGAAAGCTGTTTGAATTGCATTTGATTACCACTCCTGTGTATTTGCTGTTTTGCACGTATTCTATGGGGACTGCTTTTTTCTTCTTCCAGTTGAAAATAGGTGAGAGGAAGGATATAAACATGTTATGCTCTGAAAAGAAAAAAATAAAGATAAGATACTTCCACAAAAATTATCATCCTTGACCTAAATGTTGAAAAATAGTGGGAAAAAAGTAGTTGACTGAAAAATTAACATTTTAAAATTATATATAAATACTACATATATATATCTTATATGTTGTATATATTTTATATTATATATAAAATATGTACTGTATATATATATATATATATATATATATATATATATATATAAGACATGGATGTAAGTTTTTAATATGCTCCAGAAATCAAACAAGCACATATTTTACTTAAAATATAAATTATTGTCATGTCTTTACTATTTTTAAGTTTTTATTTTTTTTAATGATCTCTACACCCAGTGTGGGGCTTGAACTCACAACTCCAAGATCAAGAGTTCATGCTCTTTTGACTGAGCCAGCTAGGCACTCCTACCTTGTCTTTACTGTAAATTATATGTTTTTAAAGTTGTTGAACACCAAGTAGAAAGATATATTAGTTTACATTTTGCAGAATCTTGTCACTAATATTTTGCTATTTTGTTTTCTTTTCATTTTGGAGACACCAAGGTCTTCCTTTTAATAAATATTCTTACTAACAAATATGTGATCTGTAACACAATTGATGTTGACTGCCAGTTTTCCGAAAGAATTGAAAATGTATAGTCAGAGCTGTATATGGCAGATAAACTGAGTAATGAAGGAAATGCTTGAGTAATACTATTTGATTCTCTTTTTTGTGGTGATGCATTGTATATACAGAATGTCAGTTGGGATTAGAAATTAAAAATACTGTATATTTGGGGCACCTGGGTGACTCAGTGACCGAGTTTGCCTTTGGCTCAGGTTGTGATTGCCCGGTCCTGGGATAGAGTCCTGCATCTCCCTCTGCCTTTGTCTCTGCCTCTCTGTGTCTCTCATGAATAAATAAATAAAATCTAAAAAAAAAAAAAAATGCATATTTTAGTGAGCTTTTCACTTATACTCTCACCCATATGTTTAACAAATTCTACCCATGTCTAGAACTATGGGTATTTTTCTCCAGCTACCCACCTCTCATACCCATCTTCTCTCCCCGCACTCCTTTCTTTCAGCCTTCTCAGATCTGTCTCAAAATTTATTCTGAGAGACACTGAGAATACTCTATGCCAATAGTTCTTATAATGTCTAACGTTAGGAGAATTAAAAGAAGCTGGTATTTCTGCAGAATGTCAGATAGTTTCTTCTAGGTCTTATGGCAAGTATAAAGGACAAATCCTTTAAATGGCTAAAATTTTCATACTTGGAATAGAATATCAAACTAGGAGTCATTCCTAGCAACTGTATTTTTTAAAAATCATTCTCAAAGTAGAAATTGACAAATGCAGGAAATGTAATTTTATAAAGCCAACTAATTTGAAAATTTCTTGTGTTTTACATAGGTAACTAGGAGGAAAGGAATCTAAGCATAGATATGTATTGTTTTCTAATAAACTTGATTTACAAGAACATAAGTGGAGATCAGAGTTATTATTCATCGCAAAACAAAACTTGTTCAACCTTTTTAAAAGAGTAACTGCAGAAGTCTGCATATTCTTTTTTTTTTTAAAGATTTTATTTATTCATAGAGACAGAGAGAGAGGCAGAGACATAGGTAGAGGGAGAAGCAGGCTCCATACAGGAAGCCTGACGTGGGACTCGATCCCGGGTCTCCAGGATCACACCCTAGGTTGCAGGCGGCGCTAAACCGCTGCGCCTCCGGGGCTGCCCTTGCATATTCTTTATTACATTCATCAGGTGCTTCTATTTTGACAGAAAAAAATATGTATCCTCCTGAACTTTATTTTCTTTACTATCCCCATAAATATGGATATGTGCATAGTAGGTGGGAGAGGTCTGTGGGAAAGGAGGTCATATTGTTCTGTAAAAAAAAAAAAAAAGTGATATTCATAGTCTTAAAAATGTTCTGAAGGTGATAACAGGACAAAAGACTACAAATCTTTTCATAGGTTTGTACAATGATTGTACAAAACTCCAGGTTTTGACTTGCTCCCACTGTCACTGTTGACTTTCTTTGTTGACCTTGGCCATGTGACTTTAACTGTTTTTGGACTTTGGTTTCTTTCTCAGAAAATGAAGAATTTAGAACTGCTTCATCTTAAGATTTGTTCCAGTCTGACATTCTTTTAGAATGAGTCTACTTCTAGCTGCAGTATGGGTGCACAAGGAATTGGTGATTTCTCTGATAAACTGTTGAACAGAGACATTTTAGCCATGCATTGTTGATGTGAACTCTGATTTCCTTTTTGGTCATTACAGGTCCCTTGGCACTGTTGTATAGCTGAGAGCCCTGACCTAAGAGCCTTGGCCTTATATAAACTTTTTATTTAAATGTTCTCTAAAGTTTTAATTGGTTATACTGTCCTATCACTTTAGAAATATCTGTTAAAAGCTGCCATTTTACTCTTTAGGACTCGTACTAAATAAGAAAAAACAAAAAACCAAAAACCTTTCATTTCTTTCATTGTCTCCTTGTAGAAACATATTTAGAATTTGATAGGGGTAGGATTAGGTCATTGTGTGGACATGTATATAAAGATTTAGGTATCTTAAATGAAAACAGTGTTGTGGAGATACTCAGCTTTTTCTGTTTTAGTAAGCAAGTAAATTCTCCAAGCCTTGCCTCATTTGTTAAATATCTCTATGATAACAAGTATTGGATCTTTGTTAGGTCCTTTCTGATTCTCTTCTTATGAATTGTTTCAAATAGGAGTAGCTGTCAAATTTGTAGGTAATTTCTTTTTAGTGTTCCATCCTAAGAACTTGTTGCCCAAAAATGCCTTTCCATCTTAAACTTCAAAAATGATAGCAATTTTATTAGTATTCCTGATGGCATATCTTCCCTCACATTTGTTTATGTAGTCTTCCCCTTTGAATTCTAACCTAAGTTCTTTCTGAAGCTCCTCCTTTCTCATTCAATAATTTCTGCTTTTCCTGTTTCCCATTATATGTCTCTTCCTGGTACCTTTCCTCACTTCAAAATTTCAGTTTTGAATTCTCTTTTATTTGATCATAGGCTTTTTCTTTGCTCTCTCTCAAATAATCAGTGGATTTTCAGGTTTACATTCTGATTTTTCACCCACTGCTAGGAAGGCATTCAGAATTTTGTTAGGGAGGAAGAATTTCCTTTACCCTTTAAGTTCCTTCTAGCTAGACTAAGAATCAAATTGACATGAGACAGATTAACAAGAAGAAATCAAATTTAATAGGTTACCTATGGAGAATATACACAGATATGGAAATTCCAATGACATTCAGGCAACATGAAGCTTATAAGAGCTAAGGAGAAGAGTAGGGGTCTAAGGATACCAGAGAGAAAGATGATTAACAGAAGGTGAGAAGAGATGTTTGAAAAAGATTTGCTTTGTTATGTGGATAATACAAGTAAGGAGGAATTTCTGTAATATCTCTCTTCCTGGTACAAGCTGGTAGTTGAGGAGGAGGTAAAGAGCTTTTCCTTGAACCTGCTGAGTTTTGATTGCTTTTAACTAAAAATGATGTTCTGCCAAAGTGGCCCATACTGGGGCCTCTACATAAGAAACAGGTAATCTGGAAATATCTGACAGCCTGGTAGCATGAAGAAATCCTGCAGTTTACTTAGGCGGTATTTTTAAATACTTCAGTGAGCAAGCCCACAGTTTGTGCTGTCGACGCCAAAGAAGAACAAGGAGTAGATTTTTCTGTGTCATAAGAATAAGTAGACAAAAGAGCTGAGTGCCAGCAGCCTGCACTTGAAACTTTATTGTCTTTAGCACTGTCCAGAATAGTCTCAGATAGACAAAGATTTAAGAGTGAAGCAGTACAGACCTACCTCCACTACCATATAACTCAAAGATGACATTTATATATGAGGAAGCCTTTTAAAAACCATCTAGATCTATGGGTAAATTTCATATCTTCAAAGTTCAACTGGGTAGAACATTTACTCAAATGCATTTCTTCATCCCTGTTTTTAAGCCTAATCCTACTGCTTTTAGTCTGACTCAGACCCACAGAGCTAAAATCATTATTGTACTTCCCCAACGACTGTTAGTGAGATTTGATTTCATAAGCTGAGACCAATTTTTATTTAATTCACTGTTTTTAAAGAGCTTGACTTAAAAATCAATGTCCTATGTTGAAAGTATTAAATTATCTTTCCCAAGTACATATCATAAAAATGGTTGACCCCTTTGAGGTGAGGTCATATCAAAGTAGTACACTAAGTTTGAGCCCAGAAAATTTTTAAATGAATATATTTTTAAGATATCAAAGCCTAGCAGTTTTTCTAGGTCAGTGAAAATAGCTCTCTTCTTTCTCTATCTCGGAAGTGCCATATTTGATATCATGCAAGTAGGTGTTATAGAACATAATGTTGAAGAGTCTGGCTCTAGAATCCTACTATGTAGTTCAGATCTTGGCTCCAGTATTTGGATAATATGACCTTGAGAGAGTAACTTAACATCTCTGCACCTTGGTTTTCTAATATGTAAAAAGAAGTATAAAACTTTATCTATCATGTGGTGTTATTCTGCATAGTAAGTGAATAGAAGAGAATTATATCCAAATGAAGCCTGTACTGTATCCTACTATAGTGTATGGAAAGATGTGATGGATTTCTAATTTTGGGGAAAGAATTGTATATTATATATGTACATTCTGTAGAGGAAATTTAGAAAATGGTGTACTGTGAATTTCTGTACCCTATGTTGTTGTGGGTTCAGGATCACATAGACCACTAGAATACTGTCTCAAAGATGTATAATTGCTTGAGTAATAGAGTTCTTTATGAATCCATTAGGACTGAAGATATAGACTACAATTGGGAGATCAAAGCTAGTGCCTGGGAAATCTAAAGGGTAATATCAGAATATAAATCTTAAGATTTAAGGATACAGAGTACTTAGAATCCTTGTATATAAGAGAGACCTGTGCCTGCCATTTCCCTATTGGTCACTAGGCTTTTTCTATTGTTTTGTTTCTCTTTTTTTAAGTCTTTATTTTAATTCCAATTACTTAACGTACAGTGTTACATTAGTTTCGGGTGTACCTTATAGTAACTCAGTAAGTACTTCTGTCCTCATTAAGACAAGTGCATTCCTTAATCTTCATCACCTATTTTTCCCAAACCCCCATCCCTTACTGTTTATTTCTTTGTTTTTGCTACTTTTTCAGTTGTAGTTATTCAGATTCATTTGTTCATCTCCTTCTTGCCTCCTATTTCTATCTGGACTCAAAAAACTAGTGTATGGCTGATGAAAAGTGTTTATTCTTCAAATAATTTGGCATGAATGTTTGAGGCAAACTAAGACACTTATAGAGGAATTTGATACCTCATGTCCCAAGATATCAGATTCATGGATAGCAGTAGCTGCACAAACCCAGTTCATCAGAATGCTTAGAAAGATGAATTATACTTGCCATCCACTGGGAGGCCTGGGTGGCTCAGCAGTTGAGCATCTGCCTTCAGCTCAGGGTGTGATCCTGGAGTCCTGGGATCAAGTCCCACATTGGGCTCCCTGCATAGAGCCTGCTTCTCCCCCTGCCTCTCTTTCTCTCCCTCTCTCTCTCTCTCTCTCTCTCTCTCTCTCTCTGTGTCTCTCATGAATAAATAAATAAAATCTTTAAAAAAATAATTGCCATTCCATTGATCTATTTATCCATTCATTAATCCACACATCCACCCTCATAAATATTACTTCATATAAATCACTTATAATAGTATGTGGCACAAAGTAAATACTAAGTAGATGTTATAATTATTGCCTATTAAATATATACAGTATACATACATGTGTGGAGAGAGAAGCTGCATCTTGTTTTCTAATTTAAAATTAAACAAATATAAGAGATGTATTATAAATAATACAAATAAATAATAAAATAATAAATAATTCTGTATTGCTAGCACACAGGTTAAATAGAGTTAATATTATGGCATATATTTTACAAGCTAGGATTTGCCTATTTGTTTCCTTGTTCATTCATTCTTTTATTCCTGTTACATTTTTACCTCAGAGGGAAAATGCCAGGGGGTTGGTCACAAGAGTCCAACAAGGAATGCTTAGTGTTTTCTTCCTGAGCTCACTATTCAGCTGAAGTCTCCTCTTGTAAAAGTGGGAGACCTGAGGAGAAAGGAATTGGGTGTGCATCTGCAGGTAGCACTCCTTCTGCCATTAGAACGAAAGTCCCTTCCTTCCATAAGTAAATGTTAGGGATTGGGCTGTGTCCCCTGAAAATTCATGTGTTAAAGTCTAACCCACAATACATCAGAATGTGACTTTATTTGGAGATAGGTTGCAGATACAATTACCTAACCTAGGATGATGTCATAGTAGAATAAAGTATGCTCCTAACCCAATATAATGGGTGTCCTTATAAAAAAAAGGAAAGAGGGACAGAAGTAGATACACATAGAGGGTATCATATGATATTGAAGGTATGCTCCCACAAGCCAATAAACTATCAGAATCAAGGAGAGAGGCCTGGATTCCTAGGCCTTCCCTAGCATGTTTAGAGGGAGCATGACTCTTCAGATACCTTGATCTCAGTTTCAGAACTGTGAGAATAAATTTCTCTTATTTGTGGTACTTTTCAAGGCATTCCTGGTAAACTAGTAGAATAAACAATAACATTAATCTCTCTCCCCACCTTTTATAAACTATTTTTGATTGACTTAGAAATACCTTTTGGATCTTTTTTTCTATATCTTTTTTTCTATAACATATTCATGAATATGTTTTTATGTTATTTCCAATAGTTTTAGAATGTAGTTATTCCCCAAATTAAAAAAAAAATTGTTCACAGAAATATAGATTGGTGTAATAACTTGTCTGTAATTTATATTAAAGTTTAAAATTAAAAAAATAAAGTTTAAAATTATACATATTGGTTTTATAATCTGTTTTAGATTCAAAGCTAACCATCACTCTTGTTAATTTTCTTAATTGCTGTTTTATGTTTTATATATTTTCTGTATAGTTAAGTTCTTGAATTGGATAATTTTTAAAAAGAGGGCTGAATAATATAACAAATTGAATTTCATCCTTAGTGGCAGTTATTTTTCTTTTGTTGTGTTTATCTAGTTTTTGCCCTCATATGTATTTTACATGTTTCTAATCCTGAATTACAGAATATTGCATATATACATATATATGAAATTTATTTTTATATATGAAATATTTTATTTATGGAATATTTTGAATTACCAAACAATATCCTATAAAATGTATATGCCCTAAATATTATTGATATAACTGTTCTCCATTATTGAACATTTTAGTTTCCTTTTGCTTTATTAAGTTTTGGAATTTATGCTGCAGTACCTATGGCTATTCTAAGTAAAGAATATTTTTCTATTTGAAGAGTAGATCAAAGATTATGACATTTGCTGACATCCAGTAATTATTTCTATAAGGATTAGCCATAAGGAAATTAACAGTGAAATTGACTAATTTAGGGTGGCAGGTGTTTTTTTTTTTTCCCTTAAAATTAACATAAACTAGTAGGATAGAAAACAGTAACAAAAGGTTAAGATTCAGTTCTGGTGCTAAATTTTCATTATCAGAATTCTAATTTTCTGAATATATTCTGTACCTTATAAAGTGAATGCTTTAGCTGTTCATATGAACCTCAACTTGTCCCTTATCTGTAACACAAAACTTTGCTTTTAGAATCCTTGTCAATTGGAACTACCTTCTTTTCACATATGTGTCTTGGGGGGGAAAAAGTAAATTTTTCTTAGTTCACCAACTTTATTGTTTTTCCTTTAAGATCCTAAGATAAGAATCTTGAGAAAAGTATTTGGAAATACCATAGGTATAAATCTCCAAAGAGATTCAATATAAGAAGTCTGTTATTTACACTTACAAAATAAACTTTGACTTTTTGTCCTTCACCACATAGTTCTGATGCAAAAATCAATGAGGTGCTCTAGCTTCACAAATGTGATTTCTCTATTTATCTTTTTCAAATAAAGGAAAACATGAATTTAATGTTATAAGTAAACAGATCCTCAGGCTTTTGTTCCTGTATGCTCAGCATCTATATACTTAAAAATTATGTAGAATCTTTGAGACAAAAAAAAAAGGCTTTTTTCTTCTTCTGATAGGTCGTATGAATGAATGGGAAAAATTTTGCATCGAGACATGCTACTTTGCATATTAGATTGCCACAGCTTACTCAACCATAGCAGTTGAGAGCTAGGAGGTGATTTAGAGTTACTCTGATATATTTCCTTGTAGATCCAATATTGAGAGAATGTTTTTAAGCAATGCGGATCTTCTATCAAAAATAAAAGTGGCAGAGGAAGAGATAATATGCCATAATCTGCATCATCAGTGTGTGTATCTGGAGATATACTTTGGTCTAACTAAGAGATGATTCGAAAATTGAGTGCTGCAAGAGCAATCCACAGAACCCAATAAAGTATTAGCCATGAATTTTTTTGGCTTCTCTTGAGAATGTTCATTTTCTTTTATGATTAGTATTCATCTTGATGGTAGATGTGGTTGCATTTCAAAATGCATCAAATCATTGTTTAATTACATGGAGTTGCATCATATCTCTGGGCACCACTCATTTGGGTTAACAGTTTGGAAAGACATGTCTCATGGGCAGTGAATTTAAATTTCTCGTGTACAACAGAGAGCAGTCAACTAAGAGAGTAAAGGTGTGTGGTTGTAGAGCAGAGAGAAGAAAAGGGTGTGAGGGAACAGTTATATTTGTTCTGCTTCTGTTCTAGGTACTGGACATCATAAGTTAACGCTGCAGGTGGTTTCAGTGGTCTTATAAAAATAGTACATATTTCAATAGGAAGTGTTCATTGTCTATAGAAATTCTAAATATGAATAAATTTATTTTTATATATTTTCCTTTAATTCCATTATAGTTAACACATAGTGTTATGTTAGTTTGAGGTGTGTAATACAGTGATTCAACAATTCCATATATTACACAGTGCTAAATATGAATAGTTTTCAAATATAATAGAGTTAATAAAATATCAAGTTCCATAAACATAGTTTGATAGCTAATAGCAGATCAAAAAATATTCAGGGCCAATTATCTTTTTTAAGATTTTATTTATTTATTCATGAGAGACACAGAGAGAGAGACAGATACAGGCAGAGGGAGAAGCAGGCTCCATGCAGGGAGCCCAATGTGGAACTCCATCCCGGGTCTCCAGGATCACACCCTGGGCTGAAGGTGGTGCTAAACCACTGAGCTACCTAGTCTGCCCTTCAGGGTGGCTTTAAAAGGAAAAGTGAATTTTTTGTAACACCATTTTATGCATTTTATTTTTCTTGTTTTGAGCTTTTTTAAGTTTGTGTTTATATAACTTTTTGTTTATTTGCCCAATAACAGAGTAGAAAGAGCTAAAAAATATAATAAAATGGCAAGAAGGGAAATAGTCAATATTGTCAATTAGTGACCATACATATAGTGATTTACTGGAAACTACAGAAATATTGAAACAATAATTACAGGTATGCCTGGGTGGCTCAGCAGTTGAAGCATCTGCCTTTGGCTCAGGGAGTGATCCCAGTATGGGGGTCGAGTCTCGTATCAAGGCTCCCTGTGAGGAGCTTGCTTCTCCCCCTTCCTATGTCTCTGCCTCTCTCTGTGTCTCTCATGAATAAATAAATAAAATCTTTAAAAATACTACTACTACTACTACTACTACTAATAATAATAATTTAAGATTACAAAGATTCTAGGGGAGACTGGCTGGCTGGGTTGGTGAAGCATATGACTTTCGACTCTGGGTTTTATGTTTAAGCCCCATGATAAGTATAGAGATTGCTTTAAAAAATAAAATCTTTTTTAAAAATTACAAAATTCTATTTTGCTGAGGAGGAAACTGAACATTTGACATTTCTTGAGTCATTACGTAACTGGAACTTGAACCTCTGCCTTTGTTTTGTGGTCCCCTTTCCTCACTGTCCACATCTATCATCTGGGACTGTAGATCAGACTTCGAGTATTTGGAGAATTGTTTGTACATTTAAACTCCTTTGAATTATGGAAAATCTCAATTAGAATATCTTTATAGGAGCTATTATATGTGACAACTTCAGCAAATGGCAATTTGCAAATGCAGAGTTGGGGAGTTCTTTTTTTTTTTTTCTGGAATGAAATGAGGGTATATTAAGTGAATAATATTAAGCCATTGGTCATTTGTGTGTTCATCTTTTTTCTGTGCCAACGAAACTTCTCATTGAGCATTATTAACCTTATTTTGCAAATAAATCAAGAGAAAAATACTTTTTTCCATATGAAGGAATTGGGCAGGATAAGCACGGTTGACATAGAATTCCCAAGGCATTTAGCATCATTCTTCTTCCTGAAAAAATTACAATAGAAGGTAAACTTTGGAATTTTAAGACTAGTCCCTCTTCAGGACACTATTTGTCACATATAATTTTCTCAGGATACTTGATACAACCTCTCCCAGACATTAGATTTAAAATTAATTGGCAGTCAATGGCAGAGGGTAGAGTCACTTAAATTTGCTAAAGCAAGCACAGTGGCATCTACCAGAGTACACGTCACATTGTTCTCAGAATGCCAATGGCAAAAATATGTGCTGAGGAAGCTATGCGGATGACACTATGTTGGAGGCCTCCTTCAACTCTTAATTGAAGAGTTGCAATGAGTGCGATGCCATCTTTACTGGCTGTGAGGGATACCATTAGGTTGGACCAGTGACCTTGGTAACTCTAATATTTATGTCTATAGAATTGAGTTGTGAAACTAAAGGACATTGCACTGATGTTTCCAAGTTTTTAAAATAGGAATGTGGAGACTACACATAGGTCATTAAATCTATCAGTATATACAGTGACCAGTGCAGAACACACTTCCTGAGGGTGTCAGCCTACGTTTGGGTCAGTAACGCCATACTCCTGGCCATCTAATACCACTTCAGCAACATTATTTTTTATTTTTAGCCTGAACTCCCTGGCAGGTTAAATTATGTGGAGAGTAATTCTTTCTGATATATCAGCAAGGAGGCTAGACATAATACTGGGTGGGAAATAGCTGGCGTCTCAGCCACCATCCTTATCTCCCAGATAAGTATGAAGCTTGCAGTTACATTTGAGAATCTCTAATAGTCAGATAAGCAAAAAAGGCTTTCTGTGGACCTAGGTTAAAAGGTTTGATTATGAGATATGATTTAAGGCCAAAAGAAGAGATGTAGCAAAGAGAGAATAGTAGAGGAAGGGAAACAGAATCTTTGTAATGAACTAGCACCAGAAAATTTTCTGCAGAGGAAGAATATAAACAAGAAATAATTTCCCAAACACCGGATTTAAGACTCTGTATTTTCTTTTTATTCCTAACGTTCTGCCTAACAACTGATATAGTACAGATTTTGCTGAATGTCAGATTGAGAGCTCCAGAAGGTTTATTTCTACAGGAGATTAAGGTACAAATATTTCCAGATTAGTTTCAGGGTGGCAAGATCAACTCACAGCGTGAGGCCTCTGCCATCATAGAGATGCTTTGTGGCACTTTTTCTTCCCTCATAAATGAAGTGGCAAAATTGCCTCTTGAGTCGAAGGGAAGAAGTCAAAAATGTTGTCTTGTTAGGTGTCCTGGGGAGTGAGTGGCATGTGTTCTGGTTTGGATAGCAGGTCAGAATTCAGGAAGGGGACTCAGTTTTCTCTGTGGAACTGGAAGTTTAGAAAACGCCTGACCACACCTGTGTTGTACCATTAATGGTCTTTAAAAAAAGAAAAAAAAGTTTCCATTCGTTTTGTTATCCCTACAGTGAAGGTGTATTGGGAGAGCTGGAATAAAAATCATCAGCGTTAACATAGGTTAATTTTACAGAGGGTCACAACCAGTTTGTGTACATGGACGTGTCATAGGATGTACTAAAATAAATCCTTGTAATTTATTTTTATCCCCACTTGCTCTAGGAAATGTTTTTTTTTTTTTTTTTGTCAGTTACAGGAACTGTATGGCTCATTGGCTATCATTAGCTTGAAAAATAAGGGAGGATGTATTCTGACCTGAAAGTAGAACTGCAAGCCTATTGCAACTTTAATAAAGAGCTAAGCATCTAAACTGCTGTTTGAAATAGTCATTGAGTGAAGAAAGTTGTTCACTTGAAGCACTCAGATTCAAAAGCAACCTTTTAAAATAAAACCCAATGGAAACTCATTTAATAAATGAATAATAAGGCATACTAGAGAAGCAGTCCAAGTATAATCAAGTGTTTCCATCTTAGTGTTGGGTTCCATGCAGCAGGAGCCCTGGGATTTGGGCCCAGAGAGAGGATAATGGTGAATAAGGGCTTAGTTCTGGACTTTATTATGTGGAGATACCACAAGCCAACTAGAGTTCATTGACTTCACAGATTAACCCATTAAGCTATAGAAGAAATACTAGGGACCGCAAATAAGAAAATTCCATTGTTTCAGTTACACCCACCTCCATATGAATTTAGGTATGTAGAGAATTCATGGGGTCACAATGAGAAATCTTTTGCTGTGTTCACAGTCTAACTCTGCTTTAAGAATCAGAATAGTGGGGCAGCCCCAGTGGCTCAGAAGTTTGGCGCCGCCTTCAGCCCCGGGTGGGATCCTGGAGACCCGGGATCGAGTCCCATGTCGGGCTCCCTGCATGGAGCCTGCTTCTCTCTCTGCCTGTGTCTCTGCTTGCCTCTCTCTCTCAATCTTTCTCTCATGAGTATATAAAATCTTAAAAAAAAATCAGAGTAGTGCTTTCTGCGTTAGTTAATACATCCTCTTCATGTGTGTGTGTTGAGTATTGAATAAGTGGTTTTACTTAACTATTGCTTTAATTACATACATTAGAAAGAAATATTTTGTTGGTTCCTACACAGTGGACTTCTGTGTTCCTGTTTCAGTGAAGAGCTAGCTTGATAGGGAGGTGAGAAAAGGACAAGCCTCTGTCTGCTTACTCTTCAGTATTGTGTATTTTGGATTTACCTGCCGTGTTTTTTCCTGTGAGGACACACAAGAGAATCCTTATAGTTAATTTGTTAAATTATAAATGCAAAAACTTTTCTTGACATAGCAGTTACAATTTACAATTTTTTTTTTTACAAACTCAGTTACATGAATCATGAACCTGACATTATAATCCTAATAGACCAGATTAAATCTTACTTTTAGACTTCACTTGCCAATATTTATGATTGTCCCATGGAAGCCATTAGCAATCCCTTGTTTAGAATTATTCCTGGATTGGGCTTAAATATTTTAGTAAGTGTTGATAATATACTTTTCAATACCTTAGTTCTCCTTGGAAAAGATAGAAAGAAAGATTATCTTTAGGCAATTGTAACTAGTTTGTAGCCATTTTAGCTTAAATTTTATACAAGATAGATCCCACCAAAAACAGTTTAATAGAATATAAGTCATCAAAAAATCAATAGATTTTAAGGATCTTTAAAATATACTTTACTAGGCATTATGGTGGGATACAGAAAATATGCGAATACAGACTATTTCCTGTCCTTACAAAATTCATAATGTAATTAGGAAAAGAATGTAAATACAATGTGAACAGAGTGCCCATGTAAGAGACAAACAGCTATTCAATTCAATGCAGATGATGTCATGAAGCAACACTTGATTGAATGAATAGTAGAAATAATAAATGGTCTAGGAGAGTAGAAGAGGAAATGGCCATGGACTATCCTGGCTTCCAAAGTAAATGGGGCAAAAAAAGTGAATTTGAACAGGATTCTAAAGGATTTTAAGAATTTAAACATTTAGTCCAGAGTTGAAAAGAGAGCCCAAACATGCATAAATATGAAAGCAGGGAAATTTGACTTTAGGTATGATGATGATAATAGAAGTTACTTTTCTATCTAATATTTAATAAGTTCCATGTAATACTGATTAATCTTTACCACAATATATAAGATAAATTTAAGATATGCCAATAGAAAGACTTAGTCCCTGATTGGTTGTAGGTGTGGGGAATGAGGAAAATAAACATGAGGAGAAATCTCTGATAAACCCAGGTATTTCAACCAGGGTGACTAGAAGAACAAAGTACAGATTTTATTGAAATATGAGGTTTCTTTAAAGAGCTGCTTTTGGGGATGAAAGTTGTTTATGAGATGATTTTTAATGAATTGCATAAGATGATTCAAGGGGAGATAGTCAATAAGCAGTTAGACATTTGTGACCTGTAATTCCAGGGAGATGCACAATTAGAGAAACAGAGTTAAAAGTCATATGCTTAGAGGAGGTAGCTCTAGCCACCAGAGTATATGTGAGAGCAAGGATTATGGACTGTGCTTGGAGACATTTTACATCTAAAGGGCTAGTGAAACAAAGTGATTCTCTATTCTCATGTGAAAAGATAATTTATTAACAACCAGGTTTTTCAAGATACTGCCCAAAGGCCCACAAATCCTCAAGAAACAATTCCTCCTTTTCATAGGGACATGCAGATTAAGTCAATTTAGAGAAGGAAAAAAAGAAAAGTGACTGTGAATCCATGAGCTCCCTTTTTATTCCAGAGGTCAGTAGAGCATGTTATAAGGTTTTGTGTTGATTCATAAGAATCCAGAAAAGATTATCACTTACTAGAGATCCATATTAGTCAAGAAATTGTGCAGTTATTTTTTTAATATGTAATGAAATATTTGAGAAAATTAGGACTTAACTGGAAAATCCAAAATGTGTATGGCTGGTAGGAGAAGTAAAATATTTGACTCTGTGTATGTGTGTGTGTACACATGTTTATATGTAAGAGTTTATATGCTTGAGTGTTGTGTAGGCCTATACACACACACACACACACACACACACACACACACATCTTTATTATTACTCCATAATGATAATGGATCAAGATGACTTATAGTGATAAAAAATACACTACCTTAAATTGATTCCTAAACTTACATTAAGACAAAGTGGAAGAAATTACTTACATCACCAGTGTTATTTTGAAATAATTTCAGAAACATTTTTTAAGAAAAAGGCACTAACCACTTTCTTTAATAGTAATAGCAGAGGGCATATGATGGAACATCATTTTGTCAGGCATGTGAGGGTTTTGAATAATGCAGAAAGGAAATAAGTATCTTCACTAATGGAGATGTACAGATACATGTTGATCATCAACTCTTTTATAAATATTTATTCCCACGCCAGTTTCTATTAGAAGATTTATGCATAAGCATTGTGAATAACCAACTTTAGCTGAATTTACTGGCTTATAACTGGGTTTTTTTTAGGTTTTTGTTTTTCTGTAGTTATTAATAGAACTCATTTATAATCTACATATTGTCTTCATTTTATTTAGGAAACAGTAAAGCATCAGAGAGGAAATAAAAATGGGCTAAAATGGATTCTCTGACTTTCTTGCTAACTATTTTGGTTTGAAAGCAAGATACCTTTCCCATCTGACCAAGAAGACAAAATTACCTATCTTCACTATCTGTTCTTTCAAGGAGAATAATTTGCTCAATATATAAAGTGAGGGGAAAACATACATAAGGTGAACTGAATCCTAAGATCAGTGAAACCAAAGTAAAGAGCAGTAAGTCCCCTTTCAATGGTTTCATGTATCTAGGCTCCAGTGGGTTAAAACTCATGGTACTGTTATAAGCAACAAAATAAAAAGCAAGAACATTCAGGTATTTTGGTAGATTCCACTTAGAATAGTGTTTTAGGAATGTTGGAGATAGGGAGAATTCCAGAAGGCTGACAGAACAACAATTCATGTTTTTCTGACTTTTACAATTAAGCTAAACAATAAGTTCTGGAAAATGCAGTTGTCAGTTTTTGCTAGTGATGAGACACATCTGTCTGCCCTTGTGACTTAGTGTTCATAGGTTTGGCACGTATGGTGTACAAGATGGGATGGGGTTCTGAGCATATTATGAGGGATGCAGATATTTAAATTATAGATTCTACCTATACTCAGTGAGCTTACATCCTAATCCAGGAGTTAATATGGAATTATATTACAATTGGGATTTGATAAGTAACATAGAGAAAATATAGGAAAAGTGCTTTATTATTCAGCACAGAAGGGGTAACTTTGACCTGTGGGCATCTTGAAAAGTTAGCTATTTGGAGGGTGACAGTCAAGAGAATTTCATTTTAAACGGTGGAGGAGTGGAGGAAACAGTCAAAGCAAAGCTAAGTAGACAGTATATGTAGCAAGCTCAAGCATAGAAAACCCAATTTGACTAAAGCACAGTTGAATATCTGGGAGTTTGGGAAAAGTCTTTTGGAATTTGGAGAGGTCCTTATAAGGAAGTTGCTATGGTGTAATGGAGGAGAAAGTGGATTCTAGAGACCAAAACTCCAGTTTTGTCTCTGCCACTCACTCAATGTATTTTCTTAGAAATCATTTAATTTCTAGAGATGTATGCTTCAACCTGTAAATGATGTTGTCCATTTGTAAAAGGACGTATCCTCTCACAGTAATTCTAGACAGAGTGCTTTTCTTCTAGGTTTGGAGTAGGTGATCAAGTTACTGGTTATACCAGATGAAGCAGTTGATTTGTGTTTAGGAGCTGTGTTTTATAAAGCTTTTCTATTTTAAGCACAAGAATCATACTCATGCTGGGGGAATGCTCATACTATAAGAGAGAATCAAGAACTGAAATCTCCCATGAGAATAGTGAGTTGGATTTGTATATCCTAACTAACACTCATTCTGGGGCATATCCTGTTTACAATATTATATCTCTATATGTACTATATGTTAGTTTATTTTCCTTTTTTTTTTTTTTACAGCCCATGCAGTTGAATTCATTTATGTATGAACAGTTTGGTCATTCATCCCAAAAACAAGAACATAGAAAGCAGAGTTCTTTATTTCTAGTCAAAGCGCTACTTGAAACAAGGATCAAAACTCCTATATGTTAAGTGTTGTTACCACAAGGAAGAAGAAAACTGTCAGCTTTGGGGGTACCTGGGTGGCCTTTGGCTCAGGTTGTGATCCCGGGGTCCTGGGATTGAGTCCTACATCAGGCTCCCCACAGGGAGCCTACTTCTCCCTCTGCCTATGTCTCTGCCTCTGTCTCTCCTTGTCTCTCATGAATAAATAAAATTAGGAGAAAAAAACTTTCTAAAAGAAAGAAAAGAAACTATCAACTTTTGCTTCTAAAAGGAGCTTAAAGGCACTTCATAGTTTCTCTCAGGGCATCACATGTCAAATGTGATGTTTTTTAGCATGTACAGAGAAAGGGACCAGAGCCAAAAACCAGTAGCAATATCCTTCCAGTGTTTTGGGGATGCAGAAGCTGGAAAGAATGAGGATGAAAAAAAAAGGGTGTGTGATACATGATTTCAAATGAATTCTGCTGAATTGTAAAAATAAAGAAAATTTATTTCTGCAAGTAAATATCACCAGAAGTTACTGCTATCTAAATTGTTTCTTTTCATTTGTTTTCTAGTAAACAAGGACCAGTTGATTTGGCAATTTACAAAGTAATGTTGCATATGCCCTGAGCCAAACGAATACTTGAATTAGTTTAATGTATGGATTAACAATTGAGGAAATAAAAAAAGCTGCTTTCTACTGGGAATTAAAGCTATGTATTTAACTACTAAACTGGAATCATGTCATCTGACTAGTCTATGTACTACTGTATATGAATTGATATTTCATCTAGATCAAATCTATATCACAAACCATTTTCTACTCTAAGCCTGTGTGATCACAATTAAGCTTTGTAATGAAGTACTTTAGGTACATTAGGTATCAGGATTGTCTTTAGTAAAATTTCCAGTATGTTAGTGTTTTAATTAATTGTCCTTAAAATATTTTAAGTTCTTTGTTTTAGACTTCTTTGTGGTAAATATGCCTATATTTGTTTTTGTTTTTAAATTTTATTTAGAGAGACAGAGAGAGACTCCTAAGCAGGCTTCACACCCAGTGGCACAATGCAAGGCTTGATCCCATGACCCTGGACCCTGAGATCATGACTTGAGCTGAAATCAGAAGTGGATCATTCAATCGACTGAGCCCCCTAGATGCCCCTAACTAGCTTTAATTTGCTAGTTTAAGAATATGTATTAGTTTTTAATTAAGATTTAGAGCAGACAATCCAAACCTGTTTTACTCAGTCCAGGCTTCAAACTAGAAAAGGCTGCTGGTCAGTTCAGTGTGTAGGGAAAATGTGATGCTCTGCAGTTTTGTGGGTCATTTCATGGTGCATTTGTAGAACAACTTTGTAGAACACATCAGCAGTGGGTCCAACTAATAATTACATTGATGCTTAACAAAATATCACTGTAAATTGGGGATCAGCAAACATTACTGTGAAAAAAAGACATTTTTTACTTTCCTAGCTATATAATCTTTTTTGCAAACTATTCAACCCTGCCATTATATCGCAACAGCAGCCCATAGACATACTTTAATGAGCAGGCATGGCTGTGTTCCACCAATATTTATTTACAAAAACAAATTTTGGACTAAATGTGGTACTTAAATAGCCAGTCATTTCTGTAAATGGCAGACTTGTCCCAAAGTGAGTTCTGAGGATGAGATGAGATATTCATCAATGAAGAGGAATAAGCAGTTCTGGGAAACACCACCCAAAATACCTCTTCTCTTAGACAAATCCATGTCATCGTATTGAAGGCCATAAGAAGTCTTGCAATAAAGTGATCTGTCCAATTTGGCTATCTCAGTTTCCCCAAACAGATGTGAACTTGGGATGATTTTGTCATATTAACTCTTAAACATATTGGAGAATCCATGATTGAGAAGCAAATCATCAAACCGATAATTTAACTACTATATAGGTCATCATATGTAAACCTTTTTGAAATCTTTTAAAATCCCAAGCCAACTCACAAATTCTTGTCAGCAAAACTAGTCAAGGTACAGTCCTAACCTTCTTTAAAAAAATAAAAAAGATTTTATTTATTTAATAGAGAGAGAGCACCTACAGGGGAAATGGCAGAGGGAGAGGGAAAAGCAGACTCTGCACTGAGCAGAGAGCCCAGTGTGGGGCTCAATCCCAGGATCCTGGGATTGTGACCTGAGCTGAAGGCAGATGCTTAACCCACTGAACCACCCAGGCACCTAAGTCCTAATCTAAAATGAATTTCAAGCTAGCTACAGAGATAGCTCTGGGGGGAAAAGCAGAGACAAAGATAGTAAGTCAAGGTTGCCGTTTTTTTTTTTTTTTAAGATTTTTTATTTATTCATTCATGAGAGACAGAGAGGCAGAGACACAAGCAGAGGGAGAAGCAGGCTCCATGCAGGGAGCCTAATGTGGGACTCGATCCCAGGTCTCCAAGATCAGGCCCTTAGGCTGAAGGCAGTGCTAAACCGCTGAGCCACCCAGGCTGCCCCAAGATTGCCGGTTTTATTCAGCTAATCCACAGTGTGGTTCTAATGTGGATGTATGCTGCAGAGATGGGTGGGAGTTGAATTTAATAGGTTTTTCTGGTTATGTAACATTGAAGATAGGTAGAAAGTTGTAGAGAGTGGCTTGATCATATTTGTACTCTGGTAATACAGCAGTGCTGGAATGAGATCCAGGGGTCTGGCCTGCTCAGATATGGGACTTTCCTTAAGCTGTTTATAGCTTTACCATGGAATCTACCATTATTGACCTATTGCTCCAGATTCTTCCTTTTAAGCAGGTATCATGATGCCAAGACTCCTCTGTTTTATTAAGAAACCAAGAACCAGGTGATATTTCCCTGAAACCATCTGCTTACTATTAGAAACATTAAACTGCCTTTTAATTTAAGGTATTAGAAAAATTATAAAGAATGAATAATAAAATATTTTTAGAAAATTCAAAGGAGACTTTATTACCTATTTGTAGTTAGACAAAAAAATGGCACCAAGAGGCCAATCTGATTGTTACACCTGAAGGAAATGATTGACTCTGAAGGCAAACCTGAGCCTTTCTCTTAGCAACAGCAATTAACCTAAAAGAGCCTTGCCTTAGGTCTGTTTTAAGACAACAGAACTGGTGGGCATATAAATATACACACATATAATTACACACCCTGCCTGTCCTTGTACACCTGTGCTTCTTACTTGCAAATGCATGAGGTATTTCTGGAAGTTATTCTCAATTAGAATGCAGCATAATATTGTGTCACTAAATAGCAATATATGAAGTATGTCTGCTTTATTCTGGCACAGTGAAACACTTAAAAAGATATGAAGGTTTATTTTAATCCTATTTTTTATAGAACACATTATTTTGTGTGGACAACTGGACCCTGGGATGTTATATATATGCATGTATATAAAATATATATGAATTATATAATACTTATATATTTTATTTTGGCTATTTAACATTGCTTAGAAATACAACTTCTGATATCCAAACTGAAAGCTGTAGAGTTAATTAGGGGCTACTGCAATTGTGATGGAGAATCAAGTGTTAAAAGCAATAGGACAAAGCCATTGGTTGAGGTTTAAAGATTTGGATCAAGAAAAACTTCCATACAGTCCATGTTAATATCAACAGGATAGAAGCAATACATTTATTCTTCATTTTTTTATTGGTTTCTATTACCATGCTCACTCATCATGGCTACCAGATTCATTTCTCACTTGTATAAATTCAGGAGAAAGCAGGATGCAGGATCTCTTAGGAACAATGGATGCCAGATCTTAGAAGAGATACAAGTCTATCATTACAATCTGATGCATATCTCCTACCATCACCACTTAACCCTATTTGAGGACTTACTCTGTTGAGCTCAGAATACTGTAAAGTACATAAAAATATTTCTGGTTGGTAAAACTTTGTTTTCCTTGCACTCAGCTAGATCCTTGGATGACTCTTTCCACTGTATTTATGCAGGTTATTCTTTTCCATCCATCAAGGTTACTGTTTCCCAAGGAGCTTTTCATTTTCCCTCTGGTGGAGGTTCCATAAGGCAACCTGAGATACAAACTGAACCTGAAATGTGATGCTTGGAAAAGTCAGATAAAAGCTTATGCATATTTATAGTTACATAAACATAAGCACTGAGAGGACATATTTCATCAAGTTTTTTTTCTACTTGAAAATATTGTCCTGAAAACTTGTCCTGAAATGTAGCAAGTAAGGGGTTGAGAGGCAATAAAATAAAAACCTGAACTGTGTGGGCATGGACTTTAATAGAAGCCATGGAATTGAGTTTTCCTGAAGTAACTTCAACTATTTAAATCTGTGTTTAGTCCTTTGCCTCATCTCTGAAATAGCTCAGTCTCAGAATTTAAGCTGTCACTAATTAGAATTTGAAAATCTTTCTGTTGATAACAGCTACCTCTTAGTTTCCACAGGTAACTGGAATTACATTTTCTGTACCAACAGCATGCCTAGACTGCTAATTTAAGGAAGGAGTTTGATATCATGAAAAAATGTGCATAGTATTACAACTATGCCCATTTTCATATATTTCTCGTCTCTTTACATAGATCTTACATTTTATTACAAAGAGCTCACAGTGATAGTAAGTGAAAAGTACAGGAAAAACCTGCATGCAGTTTTTTAGCATATAAGAAGTACAGAATTGTGGCGTTATTTATTTATTTTTTATCATTAGGAAACACAATTAAGCCTGGTTCTTTCCATACCTTAATTTGACTATTCAGCAATCTAATATTAATTGAATTGCCACAAAGTAACAACATTGGCAATATAGCTTACAACCTGGGCATACAGACATAATTTTTTCACATAGTTTTTCTCCAACTATTGTGTCTTTTATCAGCAAACTTTCATGATCTTTTAACTTCATTCAGAGATGATGTAGCAAACCATAACTATAACATCTATGGTACGATATATGCACATTTCTTTCTAGGCAGATCTGTTGTAAAGACAAAAAAATATTTTTTTTCTAAAGTCTGAATCTCAAGCTAAGAAATGATTGATACAGTGTTGCCTTTACTTTGAAATAATTATAAACTTACAGAAAAGTTACCAGAAAGTGGTACAGAGTTCCTGTATGACCTTCACTCTGGTTCTTTTAATATTGCATCTTAGATACCAAAATATAATAACTGAAACCAGGAAACTGATGTGGGTACAAAATTGATGTGGTTACTTAACAAAGCAGTTAAGTAAAAAACAGGCCTTATTTGATATTCACTGGTTTTTTTAATAACGTCCTGTTTATATTCCAAAATCTAAGCCAGAATCCCACATAGTGGCATTTATAGTATTCAGTTCTCTTTAATATCCTTCAGTTCATGATAGCTCCTTACTCTCTCCTTGCCTTTTTGTGATTTTGACACTTTTGAAGATGACTGGTTAGTTATATTACAGAATCTTACTCAGTTGTCTGATGTTTTCTCATGATTATGGTGAGATTAGGCATTATTGGCAAAGAAACCAAAGAATACTGTGGCCCTCTTTCAGGACCACTTTGAGAAGGTGCTTGAGGCCAGTATGACTTACCACTGGTGATATTAACCTTGATCACATGGTTAAGAGTAAGTCAACTGGGTTTTTCCACTGTTAAATTAATATTTCCCCCCCCCAGGATTAACTTTAAACAAAGTCATATGTATTTCTTCTTAATGAATTAAATAATATATAGTCACCATACTCTTTTATGCGAGTTTTTTCCTAAAAACCATTATGCAGGAACCTACCTTTTACCCCAACCAGTGTACTGGTTGGAATTAACCAGTGTACTGGTTGGAATTAACGTACTGTCCTTTGGAGATTCTCAGATAAAAGCCACTTTATAGTTGGAAATGATCACTCTATTGCATTTTAAATAAGCACATAAATAGAATGGCTAAAAGTAAATTGGCAGCTTGTGCTCATTTCACACCCAGAACTACAGGACATCTGTTATATATGTGACAGGCCAGACCTGAAATCTGGTTTTCCCTGAACCAAATAGTGTTTGCCCAGTTTAACCTTAGTCACCCTAATTAAACAAAGAGCACATCAATTACTTGCTACCTGTTTTGGCTATGAAACTAACTTAATGGATAGCCACCCTTTTATAAGGACAATAATAAACTTAAACAATCACATTCACACTTTCTGCTGCTAATATAAGAGGGGAAAAATATCCCCTGGCATGCTAATGATTCTGCATCCATCCATATGCTATCATTCAGTCATTAGTTTGCATCGGATGCTTAGGTATCCCCACCAATGCAGAGAGAGACAACCTTTGCAGAGAGGTTTACCAACTTTATACTTTATTTTTGAATGTCAGTGCTATCTGCCCCTGACATAACATGCTGAGAGGAAATTAGCCACTTACAGGTCCAGAGGAAGCAGGAGAAGGAACACCAAAGAAATAAGTCTCTCAATTCCTCTTCAAGCTTCAATTTCCTCTTTGAAATGGCAATTATTATATACCTACCTCCTCAAGTTATTGTATTAGATAATCTATATAAAATCTTGGGTAGTAACTGACATGTAAGAAGTACTCAATGGAAAAAAAATAGCTTGTCATTTTATCACTCTGCCATTTTTCATGTCTAAGGTACATACTTTGATGCAGAATACAAGAAAATGCAGGTGATTCTTTGCTTAAATAGTTCTGTTTATTATTCAGGGACTTCTAGTAAACTATGCTGTATCAAATAAGAATTCAAAAGAGTTTGTCAAAAGACATAAAAACATCCTATAATCTACATGCAGTCCCAGAATAAAGGACAATGATACTGAGGTGTGCTTTGCAGGAAATTAATTCATTCTTCAAGAAAATGAGTCCATGAGAAAATAAACAGGAAAATGCACTAGAATCCAACCTCTAGGATGGTAAGACTTTGTCAACTTTATTATGATATCCAGTGCCTAGCACTGTGCCAGATAGACTGTAGGTGTATATTTTTTTAGATAAATTTTCTTATATAGTATTTATTTCTGTAAAGGATAGCAGAGGATCTGGAATGTATAATTTATCATTGCATGAAATTAAAAACTATGAATATAGATGCTATATTATCACTACACCAAGGAGGTAGAGAGACTTCAAAGTTCCCATAGATAAGACAAAACCTTTATTAAGACTGTTATTATCGTGATGACAATTTTACATGTATTAGCTCATATATTTCTCCTTGAATTTCTTTTTTTTTTTTTAAGGTTTTATTTATTTGAGAGAGAGAGGTCACCAGTGGGGTGAGGGGCAAAGGGAGAAGAGAAGTAGACGCCCCGCTGCAGGGAGCGTGACTCCGGCCTGGATCCCAGGATCCAGAAATCATGACCTGAGGCAGACACTTACCTGACTAGGCCACCAAGTCACCCCTCTGTGAACTTTTAAAGTAGATGGCAATGTCTCCATTATATACATAAAAAACTAAAGGGTCAGAAATAACTTTTACAAAACAATTCAGGTATTAGATGTAAGAAACTGAGATTTAGGGAAGCCTGGGTGGTTCAGTGGTTAAGCATCTGCCTTTGGCCCAGGGTGTGATCCTGGGGTTCCGGCATCAGCATCGAGTCCCGCATCGGGCTACCTGTGGGAAGCCTACTTTTCCCTCTGCCTATGTCCCTCATGAATAAATAAATGAAATCTTAAAAAAAAAAAAAAAGAAGAAGAAACAGATTTAAACTTAGGTCTGTTTCTAAAAACCATATATACTCAACTTATACTGGTACACTTTCTGGTTGTCTACTGTTCTAACACCCTTAAAGTACCATGTTCCCTACTCCTCAATAAAATAAAATAAACTTCATGAGGACAGATTATATCTACCTTATTCATTGCTGGCTTGTCAGTTACTAAAAGTATAGTTAATAATTTGTGAATAAAGGAGAGATTGTAAAAGACATTGGTCCCTTATTGTTATAGCCTATCATAATTTGTACATTTATGTTTGTAATCTTATTTCTGCTTCTGATTAAGTAGATACAGACTCACTTTTAAGCTACCGGATATCTGATTTGGCTGTCCAAGCAATTGGCAAGCTGTGCATAGTGATGAATATACTAGTAAGCTTTACTTTCCCACTAAGTGTATCCAAGTAAAAGCTCTGAAAGTCATACGGTTCTTGCCACTTTAAATCTGACACCTAATATATTAGGTATTAGAGTGTTTTGTGCTTACCTTTAGCTCTTCTTTAGTTTAGGTGATTAAAAAATGCCTGTTGCTGTCTGTATGTGCAGCATGCTTCATTAACAGTGATTTATTTGAGAGTTTAGCAGAATTGGCACTCTGTAGCACACCAGTGGGCAGAAGGAAAACAAACGTGAGATGGTTGCTAAGAAACCATCCTGCTGTGATGGTAGGAGACTTAAAAAAGTTTGCAAAGTTGACTTCCCAATACCCAGAGAGCAAGACTGAGACTGGAGTCTCTGGGCAGTTTCATTTACCCCAAACCACCTCCATACATTCTCCTCTGGTGCTCAGGAAGGAATCTGGTATAATCATGGGTTTCCCCCATTGGTACAGTGTGCTTTCCTGCATCCATTGTCTCCTGAAGCCAGATGTTTTACTGCTTGCTCATCAACTTTTCGCAACAAGTTCACCTACTCAAAACCCATGCTCAACTTTTTCTAGCAAAATCCACTTATAAATATTTTATCTTCTATTCCTCTATCATCCTTGTCACTTTCTCAAGGAGAAAAGTGAGGCCAACAGAAGTTAAATGACTTGCCCAAGGTCAACAGCTAAATGGTAGAACTGGGATTTGAACCTGGCTTTAGTAATTCTAAAGCCAGTGTTTTCAACCACCATAGGGAAGGCAAAGAAATTTTTAATTTTACTTGAAAGCTATATTGATTTTGTTGTGTCTGTTTGAAATTTTATGTTGAAAAGATTCTGGGACTGCCCTTGGGCTAAGCAAGAAAGAGTGCCATCCTTAATTAGCTTTGCTTTCCATAGGAATGTGGAGGAGGAGTGGAGGTGCCATGTATTTCCCTGTCTTCAGCTATGATCTACTTTTGTTCTTGTTTTTATTGTAATGAGAATGTACAGATAAGGGAATGACATTCTAAAAGAGAGATGAAGTATCTGAGAAGCAGTCTAAATAAGAGCAAAATACTGTATATTTTTTAAATGCTACAATTGCCTGTTCTCTGATAAACCTGCATTGTAACTGCTTGGGAGAATTTCAACATAGAGCTTAAATATCTATACTCTGAGGTTGAACTTTTAGTGTTCATTTCAAGGGTGATGCAAATATTCTACATCTTGATAGTAGTGGTTGTATGACTGCATAAATTTTTGAAATCTCATCAAAGCTTACACTGTAAATAATGCACATGAGTGTATGTCAAATATACTTCAATAAACTTGGCGGGGGGGGCGGCATTTAGAGTTCATGTCCTGTCCCTATTACTTATTAGCTGTAACAAAGAACAATTTATTTAACCATTAAAACGAAAATATTGTCCACCTTAAAGGGTTCCCTTAAAAAAAAAAAATTAGGGCAGCCCAGGTGGCTCAGAGGTTTAGCACCGCCTTTGGCCCAGGGCATGATCCTGGAGACCTGGGATCGAGTTTCCCATTGGGCTTCCTGCATGGAGCCTGCTTCTCCCTCTTCCTGTGTCTCTGCCTTCTCTCTCTCTCTCTCTCTCTCTCTCTCTCTCTCTCTCTCTGTTTCTCTCATGAATAAATAAATAAAATCTTGAAAAAAAGATTTTATGTATGTATGTATGGATGGATTTATTTATTTGAAAGAGAGAACATGCGTGCTGTGCACACAAGTGGGGGGCGGGGCACAGGAAGAGGGAGAGAGAATCTTACGCAGGCTCCATGCCCAGCATAGAGCCCAAGGCAGGACTCCCATCTCACAACCCTGAGATCACGACCTGAGCCAAAATCAAGAGTTGGCCTCTTAACCAACTGAGCCACCAGGTGCCACTTAAAAGGTTCTTTTAAGATACAAGTTAATATTTATAAGAGACTACTTTTACTATATAGTAGGTACTCTGTAGATATCTATTGTTTATGATTTCCTGTTATTTTGTGTTATATTTTGCCATTACATTGCCTCCAACATTAATAGTTTAATCACATATCTTTTTTTTTTTTTAGAAAGTGTGTGTGTGTGTGTGTGTGTGTGTGTGTGTGTGTGTGTGTGAGAGAGAGAGAGAGAGAGAGAGAGCACACTTGTGTGCACAGGGATTGGGGGGAAGGGAGACGGAGAGGGAGAGAAAGTCTTCAGCAAGCTCCACACTCAATACAGAGCTGCAAGTGAGGCTCGATCTTATGTCCCCTGAGATCATGACCTGAGCTGAAATCAAGAGTCTGGCACTTAACCGGCCAAGCCATTCAGGTGCCCCCAATCACATACACTTTTATATTGCTTATTAACTGCACATGTTGTACTGGCAACTCACACACATATATACTCTCTATGTATTTATATATGGATAATTACATAACATACAATTATAGCTTTGAATACATGGCTTTCATGATGGGAGACAGACATCATTTCCATTGGTTTCTCAACTGAGTTGTGAAAGTGTTCAATATCTACATACTTTAAGTAAATACTTCTTAAAATTGATGGACTGTAAGATATGTTTAAAAATATTGAAAGTATTAGATATGGCAGAATGTTTAGGATGAATTTGTGATAGAAACCTAAGCAAATAATGGGGAAATTATTTTTTTAAAGATTTTATTTATTCATGAGACACAGAGAGAGTCAGAGACACAGGCAGAGGGAGAAGCAGGCCCCCCACAGAGAGCCTGACGTGGGACTGGATCCCAGGACCCCAGGATCACACCCTGGGCTGAAAGCAGGCGCCAAACCACTGAGCCACCCAGGTATCTAAAGGGGAAATTATTAACTAAAAACTCCCAACTAATACAAAAAGGAAATAAAAGCAGTATACTTTGGGACTTAGTTCAAAATTTTTAACCAAATTAAATGATATAGCTAAAGTCAGACAACAGTGGACCCAGATATGTGTGTCTGATATTGGGAATAATTAGATAAGAGAGCTGAATTCTCATCAAACATAAACTAGTAGTACATTAAAGCTTCAAATCAATAAATAGTAGTTTAAGCATCTATATTTAATCAAAATTAAGATACATACCAGAAAAATAACTTGTTTTCCCTGGAAAGTTAGCTCCCCCCAGAGAGTAGAAATAAGTATTTAAGTTATGTTTATGTATTACTTTAATAAAAATAAGGATTAAATAAAGCTTGAACAATAGTTTTAGTTTTGTTGATTGTTTCCTTCACTGTGCAGACGCTTTTTATTTTGATTTAGTCCCAATAGTTTATTTTTACTTTTGTTTCTCTTGACTCAGAAGACATATCTAGAAAAAAGTTGCTATGGCAGATGTCAAAGAGGTTACTACCTGTGTTCTCGTCTAAGATTTTTATAGTTTCACATCTCAAATTTAGATCTTTAATTCATTCTGAATTTATTTTTGTGTGTGGTCTAAAAAAGTAGTCCAGTTTCATTCTTTTGCATGTCTAGTTTTAGATTGCTTCTAAGGATCCATGAAGGCTTGGCTTGTATCATAGTATCAGAGAACAGTTGTGTATTTGGAAGATGATTAGCAAATGAATGGTAGTCACCATGGCTTTGTTATCACCAAAGCTATTTGAGGCTCTCACATTTCTCAGATTATACTATTTTCCCATCTAGCAAAATTGAATGAGATGTACTCCTTTTAAATTCTGTGTATGTTTCTCAAAAATAATAAGATACTTACAAATAGATAAAAGACCTACACTCTGAAAACTATAAAACACTGATGAAAGATATTGAAGACAACACGAAGAAATGAAAAGATATTCTATGCTCATGGATTTGAAGAACAAATACTGTTAAAATGCTATCTACCCAAAGCAGTCTACACATTTAATGCAATCCTTACAAAATACCAACATCATTTTTCACAGAACTAGAACAAACAATTCTAAAATTTATATGGAACCACAGAAGACCCAAATAGCCAAAGCAATCTTGCAAAAGAGAAGAAAAGCTGGAGGTATCACAATTCCAGACTTCAAGTTATATTACAAAGCTGAGTCTCAATCCAGGGATCTTTTGAAATGCTGCACTGTAATTATTGGGATTACTGAGGTTTCTTTGAAAATTGTTTTCTTAGTAGCAAATTGAAAAGTCCAACATCAAAGCAGATTAAGGTCTTATAAGGAGAGAGTATACTGAGAAAGTGATGGTGGGTATATATTCTAAGAAACTTTAATAAAAATTTATTAAAAATTAGTGTATAGAACTTTCTTGGTTCTCAGAATGTATAAGAAGTATCTCTCAGTGACTGAAAAAGAGGTTACTTGACAAAAGAGATATTGGCTTGCTTGGTTTTTATCCTTGAGGATGTCTGCCTTATGTAATTATTATATTTCTAGTTAGAATTGCCACAAGTAGTAGATACTGTTTTGTGCAGAAAAGACTTTATAAATGGGGGGAAATTGTCCACGTTAACCCACTGTCTGCAATTCTTCAGTATCTTCTCTAATGAGGTCTATGATGGAAAGAGAGACCATATAAGCTATTCGGTAGGTGAGTACAGTCTAAATAAGGGATTCCATCTTATGCCAAGTCTACCTCTTGGTAAATAAGTGGCATTTTCCAAACATACAGACTCTTTATATCTTCTTTACACTGTTTTCTCTGTTCTTTGAGATGCCTGGGACAAGCAATGCAATGAGAGAAACTAACCAATCCACATTTTTTTCACCATTCCTAAAGAAAATTTGTTGCAGTCTCCATAGAAGCAGGGAAGACATCAGGGAAATAGAAATGGAAATGTCTCTCTTCTAGTACATAGAGTAAAAAGCTGTACAGGGAGAAAATCTAGTAAGCTAATTTGATTGATAAAAGAATTTTCACCCTGCAAGAAGAACCTGTAGGCCAGCTAGCTACCATAACCATAGGAAATATACATTATATATACTACTCATTTGACATATAAACTAACTTGTATAATCTGTAATCTTTTCTACCTGCTGAGTTGTTGTGCCCTTGAGGACAAAGACCTTGACCTTGACTCTTCATTCTGCATATTACCATTTGAATAACGGGCACTCAGTAAATATCTGTTGACTGATTGAAATTTCAGATTTGACTATATGCCATTTTCCTTTGAAATGATTGGCAGATTGCTTTCTAAGGAAGCCAGATTTCTCTCTTGCTTTCAGTTTTGCTCACTGTTTCCCCACCATTGTGATTGACTGCACACCTCATTAGCTAATTGTAGAGTTAAAAATGTTCAACTTTACAACTGGGAAATGTGGATGATCCTTTTTAAAATTCCTACCTTAAGACTAGCTGCACTCTAAATAATAATTAGTAAGAAGACAAATGTTCACGTTGCTCTTAAACTTGGAGGGAAAGGAACTTACTCAAATTTGTGCTGTCACAAGATTTGTGAATTAACACAAATGTGTTAGCCTTCTGACTTAATCTCATCTCAGAATCTTTGCATTATAAATATGACGCAGATTCTACACTAT
This sequence comes from Vulpes lagopus, assembly GCF_018345385.1. Classification (NCBI taxonomy): domain Eukaryota; kingdom Metazoa; phylum Chordata; class Mammalia; order Carnivora; family Canidae; genus Vulpes; species Vulpes lagopus. The sequence goes on from NC_054830.1 coordinate 43,422,647, forward strand.
TACTCGCTGGCATCTGGATTCATTTCTGCAGAGGGCCAACATGTGAAAAGCAGATCAAAGAATCACCATCAGAACTTTATGTCATGCTTTAAAAGACACATAGCTTTATTTACATTTCTGTCATTGTGTTAGAAAAGAGCATGGGGACTTTAGTATAAAGACATAGATTTGAGTACTGGCTCTATTGATTTCTAGACATTTGACCTTGGACAACTCCCACAGGCTCTCAAAATCTAATTGCCAAGGCTATGATTTTATAGACGATAGTGATGCCTGACCTGCAGGGTCCTTATGAAGATGGAATAGAAGGGAATATAAAAGCACATGGTATGTCCACAAAAGATATTAGTTAACATTTGTTTTTTCATTTACATACCAACTGTTAACTGTCCAGTCTGTGCCATGCACTGTCCATGTGCCTCTTACATATCAACGAATAAAGCAAGGCTTACCTATCGTCACAAAGTTTAAACTCCATTTGGGGAGAGGATTTTAATCTCCATCTAAACAGTAATAACTTTCAAAACATATGTCAACTGACCTTTACAGCACACTTGTGAGGATAGGGCTCGTGCCATGATCCCCAATCTATAGACAAATATATTTACAAAGTTTAATGGCTTTCCCAAGTCCAATAACTTAGGCAAAATCAGGAAGAAAGAAGTCAGTGTGCTTGATTCCAAATCCGATCTTTTTTCCAATCTGTCTTACTGCCATGAGGCCTTGAAAATTTTGCTATATATTGGAAGTATACTTAGTAATTAGAGATGTAGTTAATTTGTAGACCAGAGGAGAAAAAGAAGGAAAAAAGATATTATGTACTTCTGGGGATTGCATTTAAAGTAGATTCCCATACACATAAGTCTTTTTTTTCTTTTTTTTTTTTTTTAGGTCCTATCCTTGTTTCATTCCTCTTATCAACTTAGCCTTCAGATTCAAGTCCAAATTCTTTAATATACATTTAAGGTAGCTTGGATATCAGCCCCTAACTTAGGTTATGCTCTACTATTTTTTAAAGGATAGTAACTAAGTGTCAAGGACCCATCCTTATTGCCTTCCATAAATTCTCAGTAATTATTACACTAAGCCTGGGAGACAGGTATTATTGCCATTACTTTACATATGAGCCATGTAGCTAGGGAATGGGAGGTCCAGGATTAAAGCACAAGTCTGACTCTTCAGACATTGCTGCTTATCTTGTGTTGCAGTAACTTCAACACTCAAGTTCTCAGCTTCGTGTCTGTATTTTCCTTATCCCCTTGGCTTAGAATTTCCTTCTCTCTCTCCTTTATCTTTTAAATCCAATTCAATTGTTTAGGGCCATTGGAGAGCTTTCTTGAAGCCTCTGCCCCACCACCCCACTCCCAATTCAGTTATTTCTTTGCATCCTTAACACCTTGTACTTTACAGACTTTTTTACATGCATTGAACTGAAATATGACTGCTTTAGTCCCCTCTCTTGTCAAGCCAATAGTGAGCATCTTGAGGACAGGACCCTTAGCCTTAAGACCTCTGCACACTCAACATCTTGGACTGTTCTTGTTGCACAGTAAGCAAATCTACTTACTTGTTAAGCTGAATTAGAGCTACTTGGATACCAGCAGCATTTTAATTTAGCAGAGTGCTAAATCAAATAATTATATGATCGGATCCTACATGTAAGTTCTTAGAAACCAGGACTCTTAAGGGAGAACTGAATCCTGCTTTTTGTTAAGTAGTTCATAGGAAGATCTTTGGTATTACTATTAATATCAGAATATCAGAATTGTTTCAAGGGTTGGAGGCTAGAGGAGTTTTGCTCTCTTTAGCATTGTATAAAAATATCCTGCAAGTTCTCAGTTAATCTCCTTCTGGCTCAGTCATATAAAGCAAACAAGTCCTCTTTCATTGTGTAGCCTCCTCTCTAGGATTTACGAGTCTAATTCTTGGGCAAGGTCTCAAAGCTAGTGGTGAGTATACTACCTTTTGCTATAGCCACCTTAGGATAAACCAGGGAGAGCTCTGAGCTGCAGAGGAGATCTATTACCACCATAACTCTTGGCTCATCTTGTAGCTTTCTTTCTGGCTTTAGTAGAAAAACTGAAATTATGAAACTTTGTATCCTGCACCACAGTCCCACATGAGATTCATGAATCTTCAGCTCTGTATAGAAAACCTGGTTCTCTGGCTACTCCTATCCACTAGACAAATTACTGTCAATGACCCCATTATTTCTAATTAGTAAAGGTGAACATTACCTTACCTGAATGTAAATAAATGCCAATAGCGTTCTTGAATTCCTTCGTCCTTAAAAATCTACAGCTCTTAACACACACTGTAAATAGCATCATATCATGAATTAAATCTTTATCATGAAATTGGATACATTTTCTAAGCTAATTTTAATTGCTTTAAGAAACTGCTTAACATTGTACATCAATACCCAGGTCTGAGATGACATTTCCCTCGCAAAATTAATTATTAATACCCTGATCATTTGCTTAAGACATTAATAGTTTTCATTGATCAGCATATCCTGTTTATCTAAAATGGTCTAATCACCATGCATGTCAGAAGAGTATCTGAACATATCCAATTAGAGATGCTGCCTACTTTCAGCCACATCAGCAGATCAGAAGTTAAGAGTCCCTTTTGTCTTCACAACATATTAGCCTAGCTTTATCAGAAACTGAGCTATTTAAGGGCACGAGAGAAAGACAAGTTCTCTAATGATGGTTCTTCACTTTCTATTAGCTTTCTGGTAAACATAAAGGCTTCTCAGTGACCACGCAGTATAAATTAATACTAAGAGCCCTTGATTAATGAGCTTGTGTTGTTCCATGTTTTCAGTGAACCTGTGTTCAGTCACAGTGTTTGCCTTATAAGTGGGAGTGAGATGAGAAGCCCCATGGTTATTATCAGAATAAAAATATTGAAGCTACAGTAATAATAATAATACCTAGCATTTGTATGGCACTATTTTTCAAAGAGTTTTCATTTACTTAACAAGAGGGTATCCTTGACACAATCCTGAGAAGGAAGGAGGATTGGCTGCATACCCAAGACCATGCTACTGGTTATAGCCAGAGTTATATAGAGAATTTGAGTCTTCCACTTTCCTAGCTTTCTCCTAAATTTGACTATGTGGTAAGTACGTAGCCTCCTGCTCATCTTTTAAACCCCAATGGAAGCTCTTCTCCTTTATGATGGTCTCCCAGGCCTGAAAGTCTCTTCCTTCCTTCACAATGGCATATCGTATTGTTGTTTTATGAAATGTGTATAACTGTCCCCTCTGGAGTAGGAGATCCTTGAGCTAGACCTATTGTCTGCATTTTGGTAAGTCTAGTGCCTCGCCTAATACCTAGAAAGCAAAATATATGCATATTATATATATATATATATATATATATATATATGCATAAATACATGACTGGCTGGCATTATGGAGGGAGAGAGAGATGGGCAGATGAGAGCAAGTGAGGTGAGAGTTCTGTTATACTGTTGTTTTGCCCAAGATTATGAATCCAAGAAACCACCAAGCAGCTGACACCGATGCAAACACACAAGGGTTTATTTACAAGCTCGAGCTTGGGTTCAAGTATACCCAACACAGCGGAGTAGGGACTTGGACCCCGAGACTAAGAGGCGTAGCAGCTTTATAGGGGCCAGTGGCCAATGGGATACGCAGATAGTTGCACAGTCATGTCGGTCCACACACAGGTGGCCAGTTGAATTACATCTTACCCTATAGTATCCATTTGAGCTGGCCTATTACTTTGGTCAGAATTGGTGCAGTTTTGGCAGGCACAAGGCAGGGTTACATAGTTACTAGCGATTTCCAATTAGGGTGTGCCCAGTGGCTTGACTAGGGTGGAGCAGTGCCTTAAGCAATAAGCAGGTCATGTGGGGGTCATACAGGAGGTGGCGGGTGTAGCACAAAATGGAGTTAGTCCTGCTCTGCTTGTCCAGGGGTAGAGGATTTTTGTTAAATTTCCTGGGTCCCACACTGTCATGTTACAGACCTTTGGCATCTGACAACAATTTGACTTTGGTTCATATATGGTTTAAGAAAATATTTTGAACTGACTTCAAATATTTAAAACTTGGGAGATATTCAAAATCAGTAACATTTACAAATTTTCTTTGAAAAGTTGTAGGTGATCTTACAACCCTGGGCCTGCGCTCTGTATGTTAACCATCAGCTTGAGCTAAGGAGCACCCACCCCCTTCAGACAGGACATGACTGTGTTCCACAGAGTGCCCCGTTTTCTGGCCTGCTTCATTTACTTGCTTTGTAGCCTTTGGAATACAGAAGAAGGAGCCTTTTTTTTTTAACCAAGAGTTCCCCTATTTTAAGATTTCTGGATAATGGAAGAATTAGTGTTTTTAATCATGTTCTAGATTTGTCCAAAAGAGCCTAGTAGTCAGCTACTCATACACAGTACGATTTCCCTCAGTAGGCACTGGAGCTACACATTTTATTGCATTTGAGAGATGAAACTTAGAGCATAAGGGGGAAAAAAATGTTTAAATTGTTAGAGTAGTTACAATTTTCCCACATGTAACTCCATTCTAAACCTTGGGAGTTTTTCCTTATGATCCAGTAATGTTAACCCTATTTTGTTCAGTGGCAGCTTTTCTATGTTGACATTTTTAGTGTATTATTAATTGGAAGATAAATAAGAACAGAGACTGGAGACTAAGGGACTGGGGAGGACCTTGTTAAATAAAAAAAAAAGTCCGTTCCCCTACCTTTGGTTTCGTTTATATCTTATCAGAGCTGTTCCTGCTTTCATTCAGTAGCCACAGGGACACACCACCTGCAATCCCTGCCCAAGTGTTATTTGGAAGGAAAGTCTGCTTATTTGCTTCATATTCATAATTTACCATACTTTTGTCTTCCTTAATAGTACTCTTCCACAAGTGAATTTTATTTGTATTCAAGTAAAAACAAATTTGCAGAGACCACAAGGAGAAGTATCTGCAAATCTCATTGTAATGTCTCTTCTTTCCCACAGATTAAAGGTTGAACAAAACTTAAAAGAAGCAGCGATTCTATTCACTTGTTATTGGACTTGAAACTCCTTTGACCTCGGAAACTGAAAATGAGGTTGCCATGGGAACTGCTGGTACTGCAATCATTCATGTTGTGCCTTGCAGGTAGAGTGTCATTTAAAAACTTTTTGATTTAAAAATGCCACTGTATTTCACACTAATTCAAAAGTGGGCCTTCACTTTAGATGGCAATGATAAAATTGTAAGAGTGCACGCTACTATGACTAGCATTTACTGACACTGTTGAATATACTTTCCTGATGATCTTTTAGTGACTCTTTTCATGGTGGTGTATCCAAAGCTAGACATTGATGTTTCACCTGTGTATCTGGTCCTTTTAGAGTCCTTTGAGCTATTATTTAGTTTGAAAGTTGTTATTTAGCTCATCCCACTCTCAATTGCACAGAGATATTGGGCAATAAAACCGATAATACAGTCTTAGAGTATTGCCTACTTTGATGTCGTCAGTGGATGGAAGTTTGTTTGGGTAGCTCTTTCAATGTCTTTGTTAATATTGCTCCATCTTTTGATTCTCTCTCTCTCTTGTTTTTGTTTTTTTCACTTCAATACACGTATAGTTAGCAGGAGCCAGGAAGTAAAGAGACAGGAGATTTTTACTATATACCTATGGTCAGCTAGTACACAAGGGCCTTGAAAAGTTCAGACTTTCTATTTATTACTTTCTTAATTTTCTGGAAGATGTGAGCCTACAGGCCAACATACATAATTCAAACATTGATGCAACCTATGTCCAACATGTACTGAGTTGGTTTTCAGGTTAGGATGGTGAATATATATCCATGCTTTTTTTGAAATTAGTTGTAACCTGCTTTGTTATTCAGAGTATCAAGTCCAAGAGGGACACCTATAATATATTTTCATTCTTATAAAGTAAAACAAAAATGATTTTTGGGTCATCATTACTTTGATCTCTGACTTTATTCAAATAATGTTACTGAGTACCTTGCAAAGAGCCAGCTTTGTGCTAGTATCTAGGAATATAATCCTGAGCAAAACAGACATAATTACTGCTCCCTTAAAGTTCTGTTAGCTGAGTTCTATAGCTATACACATTGAAAGCTTGATAGAACATATTACTTCTAATTGCTTTTTTAAAAGATTTATTTATTTATTCATGAGAAACAGAGAGAGAGAGAGAGGCAGAGACATAGGCAGAGGGAGAGAAGCAGGCTCCATGCAGGGAGTTCGATGTGGGATTGGATCCTGAGGGTCTGGGACTATGCCCTGAGCCAAAGGCAGATGGTCAACTGCTGAGCCACCCAGGAGTCCCTAATTGTTATACCATTAAAGGTAACAATGGTAATACTAACATGTATAGGTCACTTAATCCATGCCAGGCACTATGCTATGCTCTTGTACTTTAGTTCATTTAATTCCATCATGACCATTAAGAAGTCAGTATTAACTGTCTTTACTCACATCAGTATTATTATTACTATTACTGAAGCGTCAAGAAGTTAAGAAACTTACCTAAGGTCACCAAGCCAGTAAGTGGTGAAATTGTTAAGTTTCAAACTCAGTCTAACTCCAGAATCCATAGTTTTGATCATTATAATATAGTCTTTTAGCTGTATCATTCATTTGTCCACTTCATGCTTACAAATTTATTCTTATAATTTTGGTTTTCATTCTTACTGTGTTTTTCTAACTGTAAGCCTTATTCACTCATAAGCATTATAATGCCCTACCTTTAAATCCTGAATTTCTTGCCTTCACAGACATCCTCATCATTCCCTGATTATGGACATTTGGCATCTAGACACCTGTTTTAGCTTTATTACTTCTCTGCCTCATCTGGTCAGAACTTAAATCTTGTTATCTGTCACACCATCCCCAGCAATGTACATCAGGCTTTGTGCCTCAGTTGCTTTTCTCCAGTCTTTTCATGTACCTTGACCCTCCTAAAAAGGCCTCAATGGAGTCAGCCTGGCTCTCGTTGCTCTTGGATGAACATATTCTTTAAAGCTTAAAGCAGTGAATTGATCCCTCAGTATTTGACTACAGCAGTGTGCTTATTTATTTAACCCACTATGCTGAGTAGATGTCAAGAAATTAAAGAGTTGAAAATCAAGGAAGACATTAATCTTCACAGTTGTGTTTTGAAAAACTTGGAATTCTTTTTTGTTAAGATTTTATTATTTATTCATGAGACACACACAAACAGACACACACACACACACACACACACACACACACACACACAGAGCACACGCGGCAAAGACACAGACCGAGGGAGAAGCAGGCTCCAGGCAGGGAGCCCAATATGGGACTCGATCCTGGGTCTCCAGCATCAGGCCCTGGGCTGAAGGCAGCACTAAACCGCTGAGCGAACCAGGCTGCCCCAAACTTGGAATTCTCACTGAAGATGAGTACTTGTGTCTTTTTTATTCTCTTAACTTTTTTTAGGGAATCAGTATATTGATTGTTTTTGTGAGCTTTTTTGTGAACTATTTCACATGGCATTAATATTCCCTTACCATATGCCTCCTTCAGTGTAGGTAAAGTCAAGCTTTAATTAATGTTTTTGTTTTCTTGCTATTTGTCTTGATTTCATTAATTTATATAGCATTCAGCACTCTGAATTTTGAATAGATTTCTTTAACTGCTTTAGTTTTCTCATTTTTTTTTCCTTTTCTACGACTTTCTGAGTTGTTGATTTCATGGTAAGTTTTTGGCAAGAAAAATACTTTGTGTCTATTATGGTTACCCTAATTAGTGGATCTCAAATAGGCATGCTCCTAAATAAGATAGAAGATCCAAATGTATAAGCAGATTGCTTCTGCAAGAGATGTACCTAGAAAGGGTATGCTAATTATTTAAGGGTATTGATTAGTAATTCATGGCACAATGGAAATGTTCTTCTCTTTTGCCAAATACTAAACTTGGTCTCGGACAATAAGTTAAAAAAGAAAAAAAAAAAAAAAGACTACTGATACCAGTAGTCTGAAAATCCAGTCTCTCCAAAATTCATTTTATTATCCTGCCTCTTAGTGAATTTAAACCAAGAATCACAAAACTGTGTTACCTGCATGAACAAAGAAGCTAACAAATGATTGAAACATTCTTCAAGGAATAGTGACTCATATACAATGTAGGATGCTGGTAATTGTGGAAAACTGGAAAAAACACATCACACTAAATTACCAATCAGTGCCCAGCTCTGTCCTTTGTACTAGGTCTTCCAGTTCTTCAGTATTTTTATGCATAAACTTCCTAATTTTTTTAACATTGTCAACCAATTCAGATGAGTTTTAAAAATGAAAATAAAAAGACTACATAAAACAAACCAAAATAGGCTTCAGGCTAGAGATGCAGTTCCTGGTCTACCAGTTAGCAAAGTTTTTTTTCAAACATTTGGTGTTTCTTTGCTATTTTTTTTAAAGATTTTGTTTATTTATTCATGAGAGACACACAGAGAGAGGCAGAGACACAGGCAGAGGGAGAAGCGGGCTCCATGCAGGGAGCCCGACATTGGACTCAGTCTGGGGTCTCCAGGACCACACCTTGGGCCAAAGGCAGCACTAAACCACTGAGCCACCAGGGCTGCCCAGTGTTTCTTTGCTATTACACACATTTGCCAAAATCACTAGATGTTGAGGGTCTCTTTACTACGTCTTCCTCTTGCCAAAAATTTTCTTGCTCTAAATGTCCCTGTTACTTGCCCTCTAACCTAATTTGTATTGGTACTTAAATGCCACTTACTTGGTGAGGCTTTTCTTGACATCCATAAACAAATTAATAGAAGTGAAAATCACAATACTTTCTTTCACCAACATTCTATACCCCTCTTATTATTTTATTTTTCTCTATGTTTCTTATCAATATATGAATAACTGTATGTTTTATTTGTCTTTATACCTAAAATATCTTTCCCCACAAGATTGAAGCTTTACAAGGGCAGATATTTCTGGTTTTTTAGATAACTGCTATATCCTCAGCATCTTCAAAATGCCTAGTGAACAGTGTCATTCAATAAGAACAGTGCCATTCAATAAATATATTTCAAATGAATGAATGCTGCATACTGGCCAGACGAGAGACAGAGAGAGAAAGAGAGAGAGAGAACCAGATGCATGCAAAAGAGCAGGTCTCCAATTTTAATGTGGACTATGACCCAAGGCAGACTGTAGTCGCCTTTATGTTAAGCGGGGGAACTAGCCACCTCCGAAGCTAATTCATACAAATTTTTATTTTGCATATATATATATATGCAAAATATATATGGGTATGCATATGTATATATGTCTATATGCATATAATGTATATGTGTATATATGCATATTATATATATGCTTTAAATGTATAAAGTATAAGAATTGATTTTGATTTATGTAAAAAAAAGGAATTGATTTATGTGTCTTAAACCCTATATGAGAAGGTCTTGGTGTGACACCACTTTGCCTACTTCTTACTTCACCTACTGCTGAGTACACTGTGCGCCCTGTGTATTTTTCTGCCTCCATTCATTGTCTAAAGTTACAAGCAAGGGGAACTATGAGAAGCTGACTCTCCTCTGCTACATTCCTCAACCATTGCTGTATGAGGAACAGTAAATACCACAGCCTCCTGTCATTTGGAAGGACAGTTATTAGGGACATTCTACACAGTTCCTTTGAGATTCCCCAGAAAAAACTGAATCTCATTTGCCCACAGTAGTTTCTTCTACCTTTCCCTGCTTCACTCCTGCTTCTAGGATCATCTCCCAAATAAACCAGCTGTTTCCAAATCCTTCCCTCACTCTCTGCTTTGGGGGGAATCCAAACCAAAATTATGCACACAGCAATTAATAGCAGAGCAGCAGCCCGGTATTAGTCATGTTAGTAATAGGAAAAAACCAAACAGGAAACAGTTTTGACAGAGATTAATGAAGTGTTGACTATGATGTATATCTATATCTATATCTATATCTATATCTATATATATGTATACAAATTCTTATATGAATACATGTTTCACATGCATTTGTATCGATACATCTTTAAGTATTCTCTAGGTCCTGCAACAGTAATTTCACTTCTAACCAACTCTTTGTTTTTACTGTTTACTAGTTGCATTCTTAGCCAGATACTGGGCAAGTTGTATTTGCCTCTCTGGGATTCACTTAATGCCTCTGTACAATGAAGCTGTTAAACACATGGTTCCTAAAGTCCTTTTCAACTCAGAAAGTTTTGGTTTTAGCTATACACATAGCTTGAGAAGTATATGTATTTATATGCTTCCCATATATATATATATATATATGAATGTTAGAGCTAAACTTAAAATTTTGTTTAACTAATATGAAGCTTTACATAGGTCCTTTGTCTTACCATGTGTTACTGATTCTGTTCATATTGTCAGGATTTGAAAGAAAAAGTAGAATGGCTGGTCTGTATGTTCATATGCAACAAGAGGCGTGAAAACAGTTGAATACCCTCTGTGAATGGGTGGGGAAAAATGCATGTTTGGTGTATTCTCAGTTGATCTTGGCTTTGGGGAGGCTAAATGTACTCCCATCTCTGTGGTGTAGTATACAAGCTTCAGCAGTTATTTCTTTGAGAAACTGCATTCTTCCCAAATGCAAGCATTTTGTTGACTTGTTCACAAGACCCATGCCATTGTTACAGCTGCATCAGGGAGTGGGCAGTGGAGTTGAGGGTCCTGTATAATTCAAGACAGATGTATTCTAGGATTGGTGAGTGTTCACAAAATTTGGAACAAGGAGGAGACCTAGGTGGAATAGTTAATCACAGGGATTCAGCTTGAATCTATGACAGTAATAAAATACAAGCTAGAGGTCAATACCCACAGTCAGAATACTTGGAGAGAATGTTCGGTGGCCTTCAGAAGGGGTTTTAGGCTCAGGAGATCTCTTCTCACTAAGACTAAAGTAGGCTTGTCTATGGTTTTAGTGTATTCCTGGGTAGGAGAACACAAATACACACTAGATAGAAACTTCCATTGTTTATTGACATTGCTAATAGAACTCAATGAGCATAATCTTTCCACTTAATCAGAACATTCCAACCAAGTTCAGAATCATCCTGAAAATGTCTTCCCTTCTTCATAATGCCCATATAGCTCTACCAGGATGGAGAGCACACTGAAGTTAGTTCCAGAGCTTGTCCTCACAGTACAGCCAGTACAGTATTTCAGTTCTCAACATTCTCATATTTTTTTCCAGAACAAACTGAATGAGCAACATTCAAATAATTAACAGTTCTAGACAGATATTAAACTTAGTACTAATTCTGCTCTTGCAAAAGTTATAAGTATTCAAGTAAGATCAAAGAGAAGTTGGATAAATATTAGTTTTCATATATTTACTGTAAAGCATAGTCCTGTAGTGACCTCTTATTTCAATGTTTCTCTTTCTAAGAAGCTGGCTTGCCAGTGCATTATTTCCTATTTCCTCTGTGTTCTCTTCTAACCATGGCCATGAAATGAAGCCAAAGCAGTAGAAAGATTTAGCAAGAAGGCTAATAACTAGAGCTGATAACTAGATTAAAACCAGTGACTCCAGTGATGAAAACCAGTGACTCCAGTGATGAAAATTCAGGAAAAGACTGGGAAGAAGTATGCCTAGAAAGTAATAAACAGCAAGTGGAAAATTCCTTTTGAATATCAATTTAAGTATTTAACTACATTTCATGATGGGAAAATAATAATCAGTAATGAAGATATTGACGTAAATAGAGAAACTTGCAACAGTTTCATATCCCCAAAGGCATGGACATATAGTAATAGTCATGCAACCCAAAAGTTATTAGAAATATTCAATTTAAGACCTCTCCTGAAGCAAGATCATTAATAGCTTCATTATATATGCTCAGCCAACCTGGCTATCTTAACTATAAGTAAAACTCCCTTACTGATAAAGTCTAGGACATGTATCTATAAAAAAAATTGAATTCTGTTAAATGAAACATATTAAGAAGAGAGAAAATCAGGTGAAAATCTAAACATTACCATGCATTTCACATCAACTTGTATAATAATTGTCTGTTGAAATGTGGGATTAACCCCAGAGCTTGGGAATGGTAGGTGAAAGAATAGCCTGTGACATCTCAGATATTGTCAAAAATGAGCAACCTGGAGACCCAGCAGCACTGGAAGTTAAGAGCAAGGGCTGTGAAATGAAATAGATAGGTTGCCCACTTAAAAGCTGTGTGACCCAGGTATTTTATGTCCCTGCCTTCGGTGGCTTTTTCCTCCATCTATAAAATAGAATAGGTGTATTTACTTCATTTGGATGTTTATGAGGATTGAAGTCATGTATATGTTCATACTCAGCACAATGTCTGATACTTAGCTGGCACCATTTTGTATGAACTAGTGCTCATTGAATCATTTAATACACATTTGAGGATCTGCCAGTGCTAAGCATTGCACTGCTCTCTAAGAATGTAGTTTAGTTCTAAGTGACACATAGTCTCTGTCCTCTTGGCACTGGTTGTGGTGGTGGTTATAGTGATGATGACGATGATGATGATGCCACCAGGATCTGCTTCTTAGCACCCTGGTGTGTACCCTTCTTCAGTGGTTGAAAATTGTATACCAGAGTTATAGCACATTTTTGTTGCACTTCCCTCACCTTTTTGCAATATGACCTCATCTTTAAAATGGGAATATAATAATAATGAAGAATACTGATGAAAAGTAAATACCTAAATTGATTAAACTTCTTTTGTGTAGATCACTCAGGAAGTGCTTAGTCTCATGGCTTAGTCACATGGACGAAGTGTTAGTTGCAGTTAATGCTGTTATTATTATTATCACCAGCAGCAATAAATCAGTGGGCATTCATTTACACATATAGCAGCCACATTTAGGGTCTGCTTCCTAGAAGGAAGACACTGAAGACAGTTGCCAGCTCGAGCCAGCTGTCTGGGGAACTGGCAGTGGAAAAGAGCGGGAAGGTTCTGTGATGGAGCTTCCAGAATTTATCAAGTCACAAAGAGATAAGGTTTCTAAAGAGAGAAGTATCTTGTGGTTCACAATGATGAAAGATTCCTAAAATACATTCTACGAACAACAAACAACTAAGATAAAGAAAGGTACACATAACAGCCCCTAACGAACTGTGAGGGAATGTAGTAGTGCATACTGTGATGCACATCCTTCTATTCTTCTCTCCCCCTAAACTCCCATTGGTGATGTCAACCAGATACTTCATCTATATGATAAACAGAATTTGATGAGGATGTTGCCTCACACTACTGTAATAACACCCTTAATTTGTTTAGCACTTGTTAACTATGAAATATTTGCTCAACAGCCTGCTTAGCAAGGCTGTTAGGGACTAGAGGCAACTACAATAATAATGAGTGAAAATTTATTGAGCGTATCTGTGCCAAATATAGCATCACATTCTTCAGTGCAGTTATCCCATTTATCCTGACAAGAACCCATTTTCTAGATGAGGGGTTATGACCTAAGGTATCAATACAGTGTTTGAACTTGGTCTATCCACCTCAAAAGCCTGAGCTTTTAACTTCAGTGGTATGATGTCCAATGACACCTAATGCCTGTCCTCATGGACCTCACTATCTTGTAAAATACTATGAACCAGTGGTTCTCAAATGTCGTCCATGGACCAGCAGCATCAGCATCAACTGGTAACATCAGAAATGCAGATTCCTGGGCTCACACCCAAACCTACAAAATCAGAATTTGTGGAAATAAGTCCCTCAGTGTGTATTTTAATAATCCATCTATAAGATTCTGATGCTTTTGAGTGCTTAAGAACCATAGTAAATGCTATTGAGATGCAGGTAAGGTAAGAATTGTCATTATTTCAATTTTACATATGGGAATCTGAATGGTAAGTGACCTGCTCAAGGTTATATTTCTGGCATCAATGGCAAAGCTGGAATCTAAGTTTTGTGATGCATAATTAGTGGTTTACTTTTCCCCTGGTGTATATGCTGCCTCCTTACTCAGTCTAACTTTGAGAGCACCTTACTGAATACCTGATAATATAAAGTAAGGGCTTTTTATGTTGAAGAGGTATCCTGAGTATTGAAATAACTTAATTTTTTCTGCTAAGCCTTGTTTCACTGCCTGTGAACCAGTAACGGGTGTGATATTGGCCTGTGCTCTTTACCTGTTTTATGATGTAATGAATGCAGAAAAGATGTTTTTCTTTCATTTTAAAGGGAAATAGAACTATGTGTTAGAATCTTGAGAAAGTAGATAATGGAAGAAAAATGTCCCTTGAGCCTACAAATACAGTGTCATTACTGATCCTTTTGGTAAACAATAATGTACATATTATCATTAGGTATGAGTTCTGTGCTTAGAGAAATAAAGTAAGTTTTGAAAGTTTGTACAACCCCTTGTGAATTTTCAGGTCATTTTGTCTTCTGAGAGTAATCAAGAATCCTTTCCCTTAAGGAGGATAACATATTGTTTTGTTTTGGAAAGAAATAATTCTAGGGGAGATGTTCACCCCTTCAGATCTGAATTGAGATTTATGTCCAAGGTTCTCTTTTCTATAGCAATGTCTGGAAAAAGGCTACAGAAGACCCCTAGAAAGCTTTTAAATTTGTGCTGGAAGTAGTCACATTTAGCTATTGTGTACTTGAAATGAGTACACAATAGCTAAATGTGGCTAGTGAAAACACTTTCCAAAACCTGTAGTAGTTTCCTAGGGTGGCTATAACAAATTACTGCTGAGTGTCTTAAAACAACAGAAATTTACTCTCTCATAGGTCTTGAGGCTAGAAGTCTGAAATCAAGATGTTGACAAGGCCATGAGCACTCTGAAGGTTCTAAGGGAGAATCTCTTTTGCCTCTCCCTAGCTTCTGATTGTGGCAGCAATCCTTGGTATTCCTTGTCTTGTATCACTTTAATCTCTACCTCCACCTTCACATACCTTCTTTTTCTGTCTGCCCTGGGATGTTGGAAACCTAGGACAAAGAAACCACATAAAATACCTCTGGTAACTTTTATACCAGTTGCATGTTGAAATGAATACATTGAGCTAAAAAAAATATTCATTTTGCTGGTTTATTTTTTCTTTTAATGTAGGTACTAGAAAAACATTAATTATATGTGTGTTTCACATTATGTTTCTGTTGAATAGCAGTGCTAAAGAAGATACAGAGACTGCCCTATTAATCTTTAGTTTATAACTATAGCTGAGAATAATTCCCTTCTTTTTCTTGTCTTTATAGAAGTAGAAACTCACACAGGTAGCCCTGAACCTAAAGGGAAGTTGATTATGGGACAAGTATAGAAGGGAGAGTTACAAAACGTAATTTTTTTTTAACTTTGACTCAAGGGATGGAGTCAAAGTTAAAAAGGTTTTCTTTATCACAGTCCCTCTAAGGCGCTTTTATAGAAGAAAGAATGTTGAAGTCTTGTATCCAGCAAAAACAGCAAAAACATTGAAGACTAGAGGATTTTTTGAAAAGCATTTTCACAGAGAACCTACAAATAACATTGACCAGAATAGAATAATTTTTACAGAAATGTTCATAGCAGTATTGTTCATAATAATCAAGAAGTAGGTATAACCCTAATGTTAATTAGTTGATGAAAGGATGAACAAAATGTGATACCCATACAATGGAGTATTACTCAGCCATAAAAAAGAATGGAGTACTGATACTAGAACATGAATAATCTTTTGAAATATTCTAAGTGAAAGAAGTCAGACACAAGAGGCCATGTGTTAGTTATATTAATTCATTTATGTGAAATATACAAAGCATGAAAATCCATAGAGACAGAAAGTAGATTAGAGTTTCCCAGAAGGGGGTCGGTCGTAGGAGAAGACATACAGTGGCTACTCTTTGGGTATATGGTTTCTTTTAGGATGATAAAAATACTCAGGAATTATGTAGTGATGGCTGCAAAACCTTATTAATATACTCTAAACTATACTATATACTATAGTTAATATATTATAAACTTTGTGGTTACTGCAGCCCTACTACACTAACTTGGTAGTTTATAAACAACAGAAACTTATTGCTCACAGTTTCTGTGGGCTGGAAGTCCAAGATCAAGTTACCAACTCAGGTTCTGGGGAAAAAAGTCTTCTTCAGATAGCCAACTTCTTTCTGTATACCCATCATCACAGGGCTAGGATTTCAACAAGGAATTTGAGGGGAAAACAAATATTTAGACAATAGTACCACTTAATTGTACATTATAGAATGGTGAATTATATTGCATGCGAGTTATATCTCAATAAAGTTTTTAAAAACTCCTGAGGAAAAAAACTAAACATTTTCAAAATCTTATTAAATATTACATTTTACTAAGAGACCTATCTTGTCAGGAAGTCAGCATTATTCAGTGACAACTTCCTTTATACATAATTAACAGGATTATAGGACTATAGACCTATCCCCACTCCCTTGTTTTAGACAAGTTAACTGGTTTGGCCAAGGACCCACAGGTAATTAGTAGCATAATCAGAATCCAAGTTTCCAAACTCTAATCCCAGTCTGTCTTCCTCTGCTGTTTAGATATTTCCTAGTATGTGTTTTATGGACATTGGGGGTTTCATCTCTATCTAGCCCACACTCAAAGTGTAGATCCTGTAATATGAAGAAATAAAAGTGTAAACCTCCTTGTGAGATAAGTTAACTCTCTGACTTTAATACACTTGAAGTGTGACATTGGATTCCTCTGTGAAAACAAGGGTGGGGGTATTAATGGAGGGGGAAGAAGACCATTTGTGTAGGAGAATGATCTTGAGGAAGCAGGATGATCAGGATGAGCATTATCAATTTTGTTCCATATTGGCATCACTAGGAGGCAGAAAATCTCATTTCCTGCCTGTCTCTACCAATCCCCTAGTGGCTAAAATTAAAAATCCATACCGAGTTTGTGATTAAACTTCCCCCTACCTGAGGATTATATCCCAAGCTAAAGCTTTGTAAATATTTTTAATATAAAAAGGGAAGATAAAAAGAGAAGAAACGGGTGAATTATTTTGTTATTTTGTTTCCTTTTTGATTTAAATAAATTAGATTTTTAAACTTAAGTCAAATTCATAAAATACTCAGGGGGCTCCTGGTTGTCACAGTTGGGTTAAGTGTCTAACTCTTGGTTTTAGTTTAGATTGTGATCTCGGGGTCATGAGATTGAGCCCCCTGCGGGCTCCACACTCAGCATGGAATCTGCTTGGGATTCTCTCTCCCCTCTGCCCCTCCCCTGCTCGCTTGCTCATGCGCGCTCTCTCTCTCTCTCTTTCAATCTTTTTTTTTTTTTTTGAAAGATTTTATTTATTTATTCATGAGAGACAGAGAGAGAGAGAGAAAGAGGCAGAGACACAGGCAGAGGGAGAAGCAGGCTCCATGCAGGGAGCCCGACGTGGGACTCAATCCCAGGTCTCCAGGATCACAGCCTGGGCTGAAGGTGGTGCTAAACCGCTGAGCCACCCAGGCTGCCCTAAATAAATAAATCTTTAAAAAAAATAATAAAATGTGTCTACTAGCAAATTTTAAATTACCTGTATAATTTGTATTCTCTGTTGCAACTTCTCAAGTCTGCAGTACTGAAGAAACCACACACAATACAAGTAAGTATGGCTGTGTTTCTTCTTTTTTTTTTGTTATGACTGTGTTTCAACAAAACTTTATACATACAAAAAAACGAGTATATTTATACAGTCATACAAATGGATGTGGTTGTGTTACAATAAAATTTTATACATACATCCCAAAGGGTGTGTTTATGAGACATCTACAAATGACTGTGGCAAAAAGAAGGGAGGAGGCCATTTCATTAGCAAAATATATGAAAATGTTTGATGTCAGATTATTTATGTTTTATGAATGCAGCAATGTGTATGTTGCTTGAACTACTTAAGTAAAAAAAGTAATATCAATGTAAACTCCCCGGTGTTAACTATATTGCTTCCCCTTAAGTGACATCTATACCTGAAAGGAATTCGCACATCCCATTTGTTGATGTGGAAACAAGTGTCAAAATAAGTCAGGATAAACTTGAGATACAGGAGAAAGCATCACTCTTTTCTAAGGAGCTTTAAAGATGAGTCTAGGGATCCCTGGGTGGCACAGTGGTTTGGCGCTTGCCTTTGGCCCAGGGCGCGATCCTGGAGACCCGGGATCGAATCCCACATCAGGCTCCCGGTGCATGGAGCCTGCTTCTCCCTCTGCCTATGTCTCTGCCTCTCTCTCTCTCTCTCTCTCTGTGACTATCATAAATAAATAAAAATTAAAAAAAAAAGTAAATAAAGATGAGTCTAGTACTTGACCTAATAATTCATTGCAGCAAATATATTACTTTAGCAATTCAGAGATTTATGGATTGCCAAAGTTGTGCAGTTCCTTTCTCTTTGGGCAGATGAGAAAACCAAAGAGTGAAAAGATGAATTCATTTGCCCAAGTTTACATGGCTCACTGCTTTCAGAGCAAGAATCAAATATTAGGAAAGTTTGATTGACTTTTGTCAAAACTTTTCCTGACTGGAGTTGGACTTGATAGCTTTGTTTTTATCACATTCATAACATGTCTAAACTTTATGTAAATGGACATGGAATCTTATCATTAAGGATGCTTTGGATAAAAATTTGTGATGGGCTTTCTCAACTGTTTTCCCACCTAGAGTGGTTTTAGGTAACTTGGCTAACAATACCCTATAGTCTTTTGATAAGTGGCAAATAAGTTTGGAGATTAGGTTCTTAAAGTTAGAACTTCTGGTTATTTTGGAAATATTTACACAGGTTTTATCTATTAATTTATTTTCCTATGTAATAACAATTTACTAAACATCTGCTATCTTTTGTGTACTGATAAATGTTGGGCATAGCAGGTTATTTGAAGTCTAGTCCATGGATGTAGACTTTATAATCTTGTGTTCTGAAACAATTTGTTTCAAACGAATGTCCTGACAGATTTAAGTGAGAATTCCAGGAAAAATACAATGTTCTCAATGAACTATATTATTAAAATTTCATAAGATACTAGCTCAGTACCAGCTTATAGTGGATAAGATCATGGTCCTGGAGCTAAGATAAATCTGGGTTCAAAATCTTTCTCTAAGTGTGTTTATCAAGTTACTTGAGGAAATTACTTAGTTCTCTGACAAAGGAGACTTAAAATATTTAGCACAGTGTCTGGCCTATAATCAGGATATGATAATAATGTCTGTTGCAATCATTTATTAGTAATAAAGGGGCATGACCTTCTTCCTTTTTTCCACTGAACCCTAATGCACGCAAAACACTTGCATTTACTTTACCTTTGGTGGATTCTGAATTACATAGTATGAATGAAGGAGAAAGAAAATAATGGCATGGAAGGGAAAGAGATAATGCTGAAGTTAGGCATACCTTCTGGCCTATCATGAATAAAACTAAGTAAAGGAGGACAAAAGTGATGGTGGTTAGTTTTGTTCTAAAGTTGACTAAAAAGGGGACAGGTCACAGCCTCATTTATAGGTAGGGAAGGAGGCAGAAAACAGAATTGATGACTATTTCTCTTATGTGATTATAATATTTTAAGGATAAATCTGTATCTTGTTCTTTATATAGCCATATGGACACAAATGTATATAAGCATTTTTTACTGTATCTTTATCCTGTTGGTCAACCTGCTAATATTTGAATCAGAGAATTTTAGAAATGGAAGATAATGCTGCATCATATTTATAATACTTTAACTGTTAATCATTGTTACTTTGCCTGATTTTTTACATTTCTTAACTAATGAAACATGACTTGGAGTCATAAGTTGCTTTTTTTATTACTGATGATTGATGAAGTTTTGGAATTATAGGTGAGGTCTGGAGCCAACAACCAGGAAAGAAATCTTGAGATGTCTTTGGTGCAAAATGGCGGTTTTATTAAAGCATGGGGACAGGACACATGGGCAGGAAGAGCGGCTGCCCTAGGCCTGTGAGGGGTGGCTGATTATATACCTGGGAGTTAGGAGGGGTTTGAGGATGTGTACTCTGTAAGAAATTTTGGAAGCAAGGTTTCCAGGACCTTGAGGGGACTAGCTATTGTTGGGGGAAAGGTCACTTATTACTGTCTAATAAAACCTGAGTCACTGAGACCCTTCAGATGTATATCAGTGAGTCATGTGCTTGGGGGATGATCGTCAACATGTATCTTGGGGGTTTAGAGATAAAGGAAATTTCTAAAGGAATTTTTATATGTTAAAGTAGGCTCACAGGATCCTGGGGGTCTGGCTAAGATTGGCTTTTGCCCTTAGCAAAGCATGAACATCGAGGCAGTTGAGTCTGTAGAGGAATGTCCCTTTGCCTGTTTCAAGGACTTGTCAATGTGCTGCCCCAGGCTCATGCCTTGTCCTCAGCTAGCCCTGTGTTTCCCCATCAATGATGATGATGATGATGGTGATGATTATAATAGTCATAATAACAGTAATAATTACTATCCTCTTGCCTCTCATCTAAATGCTTTGAATATTATATAAATAGTATGAGGCTCAGAGCATCCCTAATGTGACTAATACCACTTCTGCATTATAGAAGGGACAAGTAAATCAGATTAAGGAAGGTCGTGAGGTATGGCTTCACTAATATCAGATATTTTCCTCCCACTCTGTCCTGGTCCTTCAGTCTTTACCAGGTTCCATCTGGAGCCACACCCTTGGTTTTATAGTCTCCTGTGCATAAACACCTGTCTATCCCCCAGTACCTGTGTACTAAGTAAGGGAGGTCAAAAGTGAGCAACTTCCTCCTCAATTACTGCCAGGCTACATTATGATGGATAAAACCAGATTAAACTGTACAGATCTTACTTCTCAAAATTGTGTATTTCTTTTATGTAGCCACAGTATCATGATCTCTGCTATCTTTCCAAAGAGATATCTTTCCCCCAGTTTCTTTTATTTTGAGTTGTCACCTTGTTTTTCCTCTACTCCTTACAGTAATATTCTTTATCTCTCTCTCTGACCCACTCTGGGTATGTGTTTTTCTCCTCCTATCTTCCTTTGCTTTTTCATTCTAATTATATCTTAGCTTAGAATACAGATGTAAAACTAATGAAATTGTCTTTAAGCACCCTTTCAAACTCCCAACTGTTCACCTCCCTCTGATTTGAAATGAGTAAAGTTCTCATTTATTTGTTTAAAACTAAGCTAATGAATTCATATATGGTATTTTCTTTGTATATGCTATCTTCTGTGCTTCTTTCAAGAGAGAGAGTGTAATTCACTCACAGTCTTGTTCCTAGGATAAAATACCACTTTCCTCCTGGGAATTATAATAATTCAAAGAATAAAACAAAGCCAAAATAAATCCACTTCTCAGAGCAAAAGAGTAAATAACAAAAATGCAGCAGTATTTGCCTGGATCAACAGTTTTTGCCAGAACTTGATGTGATATCCTCTACAGAATTTTACTGAGAAGTTATGAACTACTGATAAGACTGGCAAATATAAGTTGCATGCAAGTGATCTATGCAATATAAAAATTGTCAAGTGAAAATATATTCTCTCTTTTTTTTTACTCTTCAGAAGAACTCTTGGACATCCTGTTTGGGAGTCCTTTTCTCCACAGTGGTTTGATATCTGTACAAAAACTTGGTTTTAATGTAATGTTTATCTAACTAGAAACGTAGCCAAATTTGAAGTGGAGGCTCTAGATTTCTGGCAATTCCTTTATGATTTCATCTACTTGCTCTATTCCAGTACATTAAAGATAAGGAAAGAGAAGAGGCAATTGTCCCTCAATTGCATTTCATAATTATTTATGATATCATTATTATCTAAATTGATCCCCAGTTCAGTAAAAAAAAAGTAAATAAATTAAGGCCTATTTTGTTCAGTAATTTGAAATCACTTTTGAAAAAATAGTCACTATATGGTAATGAATAAGTAATTACCACTTACTGTGGTAACCATGATAACCATATACATGTATCAAATCCTTATGTTAGGCTCCTTAAGCGAATACAATGTTATATGTCAATTATATCTGCATAATATTGTAAAAAATAAAGACACTCTTACAACATCAAAAAAAACCCTCACACACAAAAAGAATTACTCTTGAATTTTGATCTTTACTTTTTTTATGTTAATGTAATAGAAACTCAAAGATTCTAAAATCATATTTGCCGCTTTATGATTTTATGACCTTAAGTAAGTCTATCTCACTTTGGACTCAAGATTCTGCAGAAGTAAAATATGAGTGGAGCATAAATGTGCTTTCTAAGCCACTGCTGCCCAAAATTTGATTGTCTATTTTTGTTCAATCTGTGTACTTATTGTGTTGTTATTTATTTAAACTTTTATTAACTCAATTTGTTACTTAAAATAACTTTATCACAGCAATATCACTTGTTTAAAATGAAAAAATCATAGACATAAGTATTATGGAAACAAATGTATTAAAGCCCAGATTGTCCTCAGTATAATTGTATAATTCTGAGTCCTGGTATTTTCCCACAAAAATTAGACTGTCAAATACTAGATAGGTTTTTAAGATATGCTGGCATCAACTGAGACTTTCTTCTTTAAACAGAAAAATTCAAAGAGAAATAATTGAAAGATGAGTGAATTTATTCTTAAATGAGTAGATATTATTTAATGCCTTGTCTCTATATTATCTAAAAATTACCTCTCATACCAGTGTTACGCATCCCTTATTTTGGGAAATGCTAATGTAGAAGGATGAAACCTTCCAGCCCCCGCAAAATGGATATTGTAATGGCCCAACATGATGTATCTGATGTATCCTGGCCTTATTGATTCAGATGAATAGTATGTATTGTATGACCATGTTTTCTTCATGCATAATTTTTTAAAAATTTTATGTATTCATGAGAGACACAGAGAGAGAGAGAGAGAGGCAGAGACATAGGCAGAGAGAGAAGCAGGCTGCATGCAGGTAGCCTGATGTGACACTTGATCCCAGGACTCCAGGATTACGCCCCGGGCCAAAAGCAGACTCTCAACCAATGAGCCACCCAGGCATCCCATGCATTATTTTTTATATATTGAAATATATGTTGGAATTTTTTACCTCATATACTGTGTAAAAGTTTGTAGAAGTCATTTGTGGGCTAAGGCATGTAACAACACTACTACCTTTACAATTCAATTTAATGATGTTCACAGGCTTTGTAATATCACCTATCTTCTTACTTACCTGTCTGTCCCTGTGTAGAATATCACATAATGAGTGACATGAAAGAGCCAGACTAACCTCTCAGTGGAGCCCTGGAATCAGGGACAGCCTGGCATAGAATGTTGTTATGACCTGAGATCCTTTAAGCACATCTTATTTCGACAGAAAGCTGAGTAGTTGTGGCATTAGTTATGTGAGATTTAACATAGAAACCATTCTTAAAGTCTTAGGGAGTCCAGTTGGCTGTCACAGACATGACTTACAAGTTTTCTTGGTTTCAGTGCCTTCCTTATCTTTAACATTCTTAGAAGTGCCTTTTTGTTCACTGACCTGTTAAAAGTGCAGTCTCGTTTGTTTTTAGCCATCCACTGTTATTATCGTAATAAGCCCAATGTTTTAAATGTGTGTGGTTTTGAGTATAGTTTCTCCTTAGGCAGGAGTATGTAAGCTATCCCTTCCTTCCACAAAGATAATATCTGGATTATAGGTCATTAGTAGAATGCTAAGGTCATACTTAACTTTTTTCCCCTCCCCCATAAAGCAGTAGTAAACATTTATTGTCTCGTGTAAGTTTTTCGTTTGGTTGTGTTGTATTTTTGCTGTCAAGAATTTGGGAGCAGTTTAGCTGGGTGTTTCTGACTCAAGGTCCCTCAGGAAGTTGCAGTCACATGTTACCTGGGGTACAGTGTCAGGGGGTTTGCCTGGGGCTAGAGGATGTACTTTTAAGTTGGCCCAATCACACAAATGGCCGGCAAGTTCATGCTAAGCTGATGGTGGGAAGCCTCTATTTCTCATCACATGGAGCTCCCATAGGGCTACTTGTGTATCCTCTTGGCATGGGCCCTGGCTTCCCCCAAGAGAAGCTCCAAAAAGAAGCTAAAGAAAGCTGCAGTGCCTTGTTGCAGGCCAGTGTGATAGAATGTCATTTCTATCATTTTGTGTTTGTTAAAGTGAGTCACTATGACTTGACACACTCAAAGGAAGGGAATTAAGCTCCATGTTTTGGAAGGAGAAGTGTCAAAGAATTTGTGGACATAATTTAAAACCACCACAATCTACTTTTCTTCATTTCTTATGCTTTCATTATAAGAGGAACTATCAGCATTTCTTACTGAGATGACATGGAACAGTTCTAACATTTTCCTTATCTTCACTCTTCTTTCCCTCTTCTCCATTTCCATTCCATTCTTGATGTACCAACCAAAGTAATTTTTAAATAAATACAAATCTATCATATCATATTTCTTAACTTTGACTGGCTTACTATTGCACATGGAATAAAATTTAAAGGGCTTTTCACAACCTATAATGTCCTACATAAATGTCCCTGTGTTCTTCTCTAACCCTGTCTCATTCAACTTTCTCCCTAACTCATTAGAAGTTCTAATCTCTTCTTTGCTAATACATTTCAATCTCTTCCTGCCTCAGGGCCTTCACTCTTCATAGTGACTCTATCTTGAATGGTCATTTCCCTTGTTTCTATAATTGGCATATCCTTTGAATTTCCATTTAAATACCTCTCCATCAGAGAAAATTTTCCTGATGAAACTACAATAACACTTTTCCACTGTCTTCTCTTTTTCTTTAAAAAAAAAAAGTTTATCAAAGTATAATTGATAGGTAACAAATTCCACCTTAAAAAAATTCCACATTTTAAAAATGTATAACATGGTACAGTTGGCATATGCATACAGTTGTGAAGCCATCACCATAAGGAAAATAATATATCACCTCAGAAGTTTCGTCATGGCTCTTCATAAGAGCATGCTCCATATTCTAATGTGTTTTTTTTTAGACTCACGATATTTTTTATTTTTTTCCTCTTTTTTTTAATAATAAATTTATTTTTTTTATTGGTGTTCAATTTGCCAACATACAGAATAATACCCAGTGCTCATCCCGTCAAATGCCCCCCTCAATGCCCGTCACCCATTCACCCCCACCCCCTGCCCTCCTCCCCTTCCACCACCCCTAGTTCATTTCCCAGAGTTAGGGGTCTTCATGTTCTGTCTCCCTTTCTGATATTTCCTACCCATTTTTTCTCCCTTCCCTTCTATTCCCTTTCACTATTATTTATATTCCCCAAATGAATGAGACCATATAATGTTTGTCCTTCTCCAATTGACTTATTTCACTCAGCATATTCTAATGCTTTTTAATCATTATGACATTTAACACAAATTAAAATTATAGTTACAATACTCTTATTTCAGTTTATAATAATTTACTTGTGATTCTCTCCAAACTGTAAGCGCCACATAAAGAGAAAATATACCTGTAGAGTTCATGGCTGTATTCCACGATCATGTTGCCTAGAACTTTGCAAATTTTTGATAATTTTTTAAAAATAAATGAACAATTAAGTACATTATTAACTGACTAGGGCCCTTAAAGAGATATAAGTCAAGTGCTCAAGTGTAGAGAGGCATTTAGAAGTGTCAGGGAGATGAGGATTCACTTAGGAGTATATGGAGTTGATTGCAGTGTAACTGCTCTTTGAATATGACTAAGTTTGTGAATTTTAACAAAACAAGTAAAAGCCTTCTGAGACTGAGCAGAAAGAATGAGGTGCATATTTCTAATGGGTAAAGAAAAGGGACACCTGGGTGGCTCAGTGGTTGAGTGTCTGTCTTTGGCTCAGGGCATGATCCCAAGGTCAGGCGGGGATCCAGTCCAGCATTGGGCTCCCTAGGAGGAATCTGCTTCTCCCTCTATCTCTCTGCCCCTCTCTGTGTGTCTCCCATGAATAAATAAGTAAAATCTTAAAAATGAATGAATAAATAAATAAATAGTAAAGAAGAACAAGTCCCATTTAGACTATCATGTAGGGTAGATGAAGAAAAGTAAGCATTGAATGCCTGGTGTAGTAGTCCAGTTCGAATGAGAGGAAGTGATTAAAGGTTTTCAGCTTAACCTTGATTTTACTCATCTTGGCTTTACCTCAGAACAATTAATATGGTACCAGCAGATCAGAAAACATAGGTGATTATCTTCCAAATCTTTATTTTACCTATCTTTATGATTTATATCATTTCTAATAAAGAAGTAAACTTAGGAACATACAAATACCATTCCAAATATGTGTTTGAACTTCTCTGAAACTAAGGAGAGAATTAGTTTAATGATTCTCTGAAGTAGCCCATTCATGAATTGGTAGCAAATCAGTTATTTGTTTTTAAGATTTTGATAGCCGGGATCCCTGGGTGGCGCAGTGGTTTAGCGCCTGCCTTTGGCCCAGGGCGCGATCCTGGAGACCCGGGATCGAATCCCACATCAGGCTCCCGGTGCATGGAGCCTGCTTCTCCCTCTGCCTGTGTCTCTGCCTCTCTCTCTCTCTCACTGTGTGCCTATCATAAATAAATAAAAATTAAAAAAAAAAAAAAAAGATTTTGATAGCCTTAGTAATGTTCACTCAGAGGTTAGGAAATATATTTGGAACACACCAAAATACATGCCTTGTCCACATTTATTTTAGTATTTATTAAATTTAATTGAGTAGTTGTGTATTGAGGAGAGAATCAGTGTCAGAATGCAGAGTCTGCATTTGAATTTGGATATCTTTAAGCAGATTGCTTTCCTTTACAGGTCGTAATTCAAGCAGATGGTATCCGGATGTTCTCTGAGTACTTTCTGAGGTCACATGTTGGACCTACCTGCACAATTATACTGTATAAAATAAGATGAATAATAGATGTTTGATGTATACACTTTCTAAATGTATAGAAACATGTATTTGATGTGACAAGCACAGTAGAATTCACAACTATGTTTGACTTAATTTCATGTTTTGGTGGTTATTGACTGACTAATAGCATGGAGAATGGTGGCTAATAAATAAATGGCAAAATAGTGTAATGCCATATGCATTCAATTATTTCTTGATTACTCAACTCTCAATAATCTCTAAGGAGTCTCCCCCTGTTATTCTTCACAGTTATCCTGATAGGTAGATATGTTGAGATCATCCCTATTTAACAGATGAGAATACTAAGGCTTAGGTAGAAATCACTCTTAGTTATAAGTTGCAGAATTAGATTGAAATTTCAGTTGTGGTCCGTGAAATGATCAGGCAATGGTTATTGACTTTTAAGGTCATGTGATGACAAATTTTTATTTGATCTTAGTCTGAGTTAGGTATTTTTGGTAGAAAGGAACATGTCATATTTTAGATGGGCAGATGAAGATCCCATAAGAATGTTCTGCCTATTGTAGACCTTGATATGCTGATAATATTTTAGGGAGTAGAATATGTGGACTTCAGTATTTTTTTGTCATCTGCTTCAGAACTGAGTAATTAGAGCCAGTGTTGCCTTATAGCTAAAAGTATCTGATACAGCTTAACCATTTGGTATAAGGAAGAGAAATAAAAACTGTCATTATTATCATCATCATCTCATGTAATCTCACATATTGATTTCCTATGATGCCCTAGTCAATTCAAACAAGTATACTTGTATTTAAGTAAAGTCACGTAAATATTGCAACCTGGCAAGAATTACATTATTTTTACATAAATAGATGTTTTCAGATAATCTTGTTATTTGTGTATTTCTAGAACATAGTACCTTGAAAATCTTGACTTACTTGGGAACAGCATACAAATTGGGCTGCCTGAAAATCTATTGGCACACATTCAAGATAAATTTTCATAAGTGGGAGATTATTTGGGGAGCAAATAATTATTTGGATGAATTGTTTATCATCATCTATTCTAGGTAGGTGCCATTGAAAAAATACTGGATTTAAAAAATGAAGCTGTCATGGTTTTCTCTTCTAGGAGTTTATGAGATGACATCATTCTCAGAATCTACATTTTTTTGAATAAAAAAACAGCACTATCATATATACCTTCGTGTAAAAGCAATAAATGAACACATATGCAAACACCTTAGACTTGGTAAAAATATTTTAAGGATCCTGTCGTTTGGCTATAGATAGGATTAAATGTTTAAAATAGACCTTATAACCATCCTGATTTACATAGTTCCTTGGATAGAAGCAGATGAGAGAAGCATATGAAATTATATATAATTCCTACATTGATTTACATACAAATTAATTTATTAAAGAATTTACAGTTTATACATTGAGCTTATTTAATTTTAAAAGACTCATTAATAGGACATTCGTTTCCTCCAAATTCTATTTTTTCTTGAAGATAAAGATGACAGTGTTGCCAATAATCTTAATTATTATAATAATAATAGCAACAGCAATAATTTGTGGTGTGTTTTCTTTGGTGGTGATAAACAAGCCATTTATGTATGTATGTGTTCATATACATATGTGTACATATATTCATTCAATTTGCACACCAACCTAGGGATATAGGTTCTTTTATTATGTCATTTTTTCTAGGTAAGGAAACTTAAAGAAGTTCAATAGTTTACCCTGCATCATTCTGCATCAAAGGGAAGCAGGATTTGAATGGAGGCATTTTGACTCTAAAGCCCCATGCCTTTCATGACTATTCAGTAATTCCTCCTCTCCAAAAGTTGAAAGACCATCTTGTAGATATAATTTTAATCCATAAATGTTATGTACTGAGGTTTTTTAAAAGATTGGGTGGTGAATGTACAGTGAATTGCCTGTGTATCTGAATTCCAATCATACCTTTCTTGGTACTGTGTACAGGACACAGTTAAATATTAAGTGAAAACATTCCTGATAATGTCTTCTTATTTGAGGCTGACTTGTACACATAGCAAATATGAACTCAACAATTGTTTATTTAGGGAACTCACTGAACAAAATATCTTGAACTTTGTAGTGTTAAAGAGATAAAAGACCAGGTCACCCTCAAGCTTAGTTTGCACATGCTTTGGCAACTATTCTTGGCAGCTTCTGTCATTTACAAGGCACTTACAAGGTAATCTACATTCTTTTGCAGCTAACAGTACTCTGCTAATCCTCTTTCTTGCCAGTTCCATAGCTAACATTTTAGAGATAGTCATAAAAATTACAGTGAATCAGTGCTTTGTTATAAATTTAGTAAAGACCACAATACTGTGTTGCAAATGAAGGGACAGTGCCTCTTCTGAATCTGTAATGTGCCTTCTAGGTTCAGCATTAACACTTTGAATGAAGACTTAGGAGCTTTAAAGAGTTTTTGGCAGGGAGCACCTTATGTTTGAGTGAGAGAGCCATAGCAAAAGGTCATAAAAATACCAAGGCATTTCTGTCCTGACACAGGGCTCATGAGTCATAATTTTGCATAATGTTAGCATAGAGCTCTAGCAACGTGGTGCATCTGGTGACTGCACCCCAGCTGTTTCCCTGGAAAGGTGTAAAAGAAAGAATCAGCAGCCTGAGGTTATGAAAGACAGCATCTGAGAAGTTGCACTGAGTACCTAGGAAAGTGTCAACACAGAGTATGGACTTAATCTGAACCATTCCCCAATGTAAAGATGCACATATATCAAGGGATCACAAATGAGAAAATCCAACTTTATAAAGCCTGAGGGGTCAGAGAATGAATTGACAGTGTTCACTAGTCCCTTAAAACAGCCAATATTTGTCCCCATCTAATCTTATGACTTGAAAAGTACTGTGGAAAGTAAACACACTTGAACTACCTACATGTAGGAAGAGGAAACCATTACAGTTTGTCAGGTTTTTTTCCCCTTCCCCTACCTAATGAACTTCTTTGCATCCATCAGTTCTAATCAGGCAGCTGCTGAAATTTTTATTCATGCTTTGGTTGCCTCAAGAATTGATTTTTGTAATTCTCTTTTACGGCCTTCCCTTTCCAGGCTATTTTGAGGTTGCGACATACTCTGAATTCAGCAGGTGCTTCAAGCCTGGCAGCTTCTTATTGCTTCTCTTCCGGCTCCCTTTAGTGACTCCCAGTATCAAACATGATTGCTCCTCCGATTTTAATTTTTACTTGCTGTGTCACCGAACAACCTTTTTAGTCCTATCACTGAGCCCAGTTGGCAATGTTAGGAGCTCTGAGTAGTTACCCGCTCTGTAAACTGCAGTGGTATTAGCAAGTACAATTGCATGCTCTGAATCATCTAACCCTTATTATACAGGAAGTCTTCTGGCTTATTTTAAGAGAGGAAATGCTTTAGAGAGAAAAGAAAAAAAAATCAAAGCAAACTGTTTGTCTCTCAACATTCTAATCACCAAGGATTGGAATTTTCAGGAACCAATTTCAATTCAATGCTTCCAGTTTAAATTGAATTTAGGGTGTGTGTGTATATTGTGTGTATGTATGTGCGTGCATTCATGTGTGTGTACATTTTTAAAAATATGGTATTTGAACTACAATGAGGCCAGTACCCCTTCCTTGATATATGTGTACCGCTTTTATTCCATAATTCAAAAATATCAGGAAACCTATGTAGCTTTAATAAAAACTCAGTGAAGTTAGATAGTAAAAGAAAATAAATATAAATAGCTCCTAGCACCTAAGGCCCTAGAACTCATTTCAATTAGTTGATGTATTTATTTGTGCATGTAGAACCATGACATAATGTGTAAGCATTGCCCCAAAATATATACATGAATGGGCAGATAAAGGTCTACTTTCTTGGTTTTGTTGCTGAACAAATGTCCTTAAGCTGTTTTTAATGGTAACAACTTTTCTTATTTTTTTAAGAGATTTATTTATTTATTTATTTATTTATTCATTCATTCATTCATTCATTCATTCATTCATGAGAGACACAGAGAGAGGCACGGAAACAGGCAGAGGGAGAAGCAGGCTCCATGCAGGGAGCCCAATGTGGGACTTGATCCCAGGTCTCCAGGATCACACCCTGGGCCAAAGGTGGCACTAAACCACTGAGCCCCCCCACCCCAGGCTCCCCAACTTTTCTTATTTAAAAAGCATTTTCAAATGGAACAACAAGTTGGGTTTTTTTTTTTCCTGGCTTTAACATTGATTTCTAGTCTAAGGAAAATGTGCCTAAATCTATAAAATAGAATACATTATTAATAATAACAATTAGCATTTTTTGAGTATTTCCTTCATACTTAGCCAAGTGTTTTGTGCTAAGTGTTTGCATGCAATACCCTATTATAGTTTTCAAAATAGGTTAGTCAGTGTGAGTTCCAGATATTCTATACACTCACAAATCTGGTTTTAAAGTAGATTAAGGAGCTTATCTTGAAGCTGAATATTCATTTTAAGCATTTATTGTTACTTGGTGTATATATTATGGATAAATATAAATAGCAACATTTCCTAAAAATACCTCATTCACACTGTACATAAGACTTGGAATGTATTTGCTTCAGAGATTAGGGAGGGTATCTACATGTGGCTGTCATGGAATTTGTGGTTGGAGGTTTGGCTAAAGCCTTTCTATGCCACTTGGGCACTGTCACTAATTGTAGGTTCCATTTTATCCCATTTTTAGAAATGATGAAATTAAGGCTTTTTTGAGTTTAAATGATTTTTCAAGGTCATACAGCTGGTATATGGTGGAGGAAGAATTCAAAGCTAATCTATCTGAACACAGAATCTGTGAGCTATTAACTACCATGCAGCACTGCCATCTTCAATCTTTTGGCAATCTGTTTTCCATAGGGACTAAATTTATCCTGATGCCATTTTCTTCATCATTTTGGTTAAACTTAATCCTTTTGAACTACAAAGATGATGGTCAGTAACTAGTTCAATGTGTAATATTATGCTCAGAGGCAGAAGATACCCAGAAAGCCTGCTAACCATTCAAAGCTTTGGTTACAGCAGTTTTTGTGTTATAACTGTCTCTTATAGAATGGTTTGTAGCATTTATCAAACTTCTCTTGGTTAAAAGTTTATAATGCTAGAGAATCCTTAGCTGGTAAGTCAAAGAAAATCATTCCTTAGAGGAAATTACATCAGCATTATTCATTATTGCATTAGAGAGTGTATTTTTGTCAATTCTCTGGCAGAGATCAAACTCCTGAAGGAATTAAATGGAGAACAAAGCATTGGGTACGAATTGGATGAGGTTCTGCATTGCCTGAGGCCTAAGTTAGTTATTAGGAAGAGTCTAAAATATCTTCTTTATGGAGATTTGGAGCTCTGTGTTCCTCAATTGAAAAAAAAATCAGGGGATCCCTGGGTGGCGCAGCAATTTGGCACCTGCCTTTGGCCCAGGGTGCGATCCTGGAGACCCGGGATCGAGTCCCACGTCAGGCTCCCTCCATGGAGCCTGCTTCTTCCTCCTCCTGTGTCTCTGCCACTTTCTCTCTGTGTGACTATCATAAATAAATAAAAACTTTAAAAAAATCAGAACCCTGATTTTGGAATTTTACTCCATCTCTATTTTAGCTATCTATTAATAGACAATATAGATAACCCACAGATTACAAGTATTATATGCTAATAATATAACAAGCAGCAAGGAAGAACAAAGTTCTGTTACTTTCTTCCTGAAGAATAACATTTGCCCACTGAACATGCTAGTCTACATTTTGGGTGAGGGAAAGAGGAAAGTTTCAGTAAATGGGGTTTCACTGAGCACATGAAGAAATACACACTATAATATTAAGGCAACTTAGTGAACTGTTTGATAGTTTACATTGCAGGATGAGTTTAGGTAGCTTAATGAATATGAATATGGGGGGTGGGGGAATTTTCTCTGCACTTAATTAACTGTAACTTGCTGATAGGATGTATTCTCAAATTCTTGAGTCTCTTCCCATTTTTCTGTGCTTCTCAGTTCTCTGCCAAATTATAATTGTCAGGGATTTTTTTTTCATTTAGGATGAAATAAGCTTGTTGGTATTCTGTTTCATTAGGGAATGATATTTTGGGTTAATTAAACAGTACCTGATTTTTCCCCATATGCCAAACATAGAAGACTAATAAAATTTGAAAAACAGTGTATTTCCTAATATTGGAAATATACAACATGAAGTTCTGTGTTTGATTCAGAAGATACTTTCGGATCTCCAAGTGTGAAAAACTCATTAAAAATTGTCAGTCTCTTGTAACATTATGCAAGTGCTGCTTTATAGAGATTTTTCTGTGGTGAAAGGAGAATATAATCAAATCTTTATGGAAACAAAATCCTACAGAAAATAATTCTGGTGCTCTGCTGATTTAGTGTCTAAATAAAATGGATCAGGTATATAGAAAGGATGAACATGTAAGTAGTAGAGATAGTAGTTTCTAAATATCGAATTCAGAAACTTTTGATTAATGACTTATATTTCATGTCATATGGCTTAAAGATTTCTTTCCTTAGTTCCTATCCTTGAAAATGAAATGAAGTGCATATGAGACTCCCAATTGAATAAAAACAGCCCATTATAGGCTTGTTTTTTCCTTCTGTAACAAAGCTCTGTCTGCTGTCACAGAGCAGCTTAGAATGATAGAAAGGAGAGGTAAATTTGTATCCCAGCTCTTCCACTTAATAGCTATCAGTAAACTGTATAACCTAGTCTAGCTTTGATACAATTAAATAAAAGAAACTTCAATTTCAGTGTCACAACACTGCAAAAGTGTCCATTTCACTCACATTACATCTTCCAAGATGATTCGACAAGGTGCCTTTGCTGGTGAGTCTTTCAAGGGTCCTGGGCTGGTGGAGATTTCCTTTACATACCATCAATACCAGGAAGGGAAATGTGGCAAATCATAAAGGCTGTTTACATTTCTACTGAAGTGACAATTTCTACCAGAGCAAATCCTGTGGTTAAATAAGAAGTAGGATCCTATCATGTGCCCAGCAAGACATTACTAATGACAACCACCCTGTGTGAATTTCTGTAACTCTTCTAGTATATCTGAGTGTTATTTTTCTAATCTGTTAAAGAAATTTAGAGGATTTTCCTGACTTGATCCCTTTTTCTATGGCCCTTCTCTGACCTTGTGTATCCTATGTGCCAGAGTAAAGTCATTTTTTTTCTCATTCATTCAACAATTATTTTTTGAGCTTCTATGTATCAGACACTAGTGAGCTTTGGGAACACTGCAAAAGGCAAAAACAGGCAAAATCCCTGATCTTGTGGATCTTATATTCTAACAACATTGACAATAAACAAATAGACAAATAGCTATACAGTATTTGAGATGGTAAAAAGTTCTAAGAAGAATAAAGCAGGGTGGATTTTTCAAGGAAACTTTTCGAAAAAGAAATGTGTGGACGCTTGAAAGAAAGAGGAGAGTAAAATATGTGATTATCAATAGAAGCCTCCTGAAAAATAGAAGAGCAAATTCAGAGCCCTAAGGCAAGATGCTTCTAGGCATATTTGAGGAACAGAGGGAACCCAGGGTATTTGGACTATAATGGGTAGGGACTGTGGTAGGATGTAGAAGACCTGATCAGAGACAGCAGGGTGTCAGATCATGAAGGGCCCTGTAGGCACAGTAAGGGATTTGAGCTTCATTCTGAATTGAGGTAGAAGGATTATAGGGCTTTGAGCAAAAAGGTATCATGATATGATTTGAATTTTCTCTGGCTTCTCTGCAGGGAATAATCTATAGGGCAACAGTAATGGAAGCAGGGAGCACAGTTGGGCAGCTGTTATAGTAATTCACGCATAAAAGTTAATATTGGCTCAAACCAGAGCAGTAGTGGCAAAAGTTGGGAAAGAGTTGGATTCTGGATGCATTTTCAACATGTAGCCATCAGATTTGCTAATAGACTGGATGGGAAATATGAGCTTACCATTGTAATTATGACTGTCTAGATGCCACTCATCTATGCCATAAAACTAACCAACAATCTGGTAAGTACAAGTGCTCTTCCAAAATTGAGGTTACAGCAGTTAAATTTTCATGGGGTTTAATTCTAATCAAGGTAAGCACACAGTAAATAATTTGAAGAAATCATTAATAAGAAAATAGATGTTAACTAGTGCTAGAAAGAAAATTTAAACATGTGGATATGAGTGACTTCAGTGGCAGTGTTGGGCAAGGTAATAAGTCAAGGCCTGGGTTGCTGAGGCCAAAGCAAGGGCTGAAGAAACTAGTGGGTTGGAAGGGTGGTAGTCAAGCAGACACATGATAGTGCAGGGATCCATAGGCTTAGTCAATAATGACCTTATGGTCATTGTAATTTAAGCATAGCTGGAAGGGGGAAAGTTGGTTCAGCACTGAGGCACTGGGCTTTGTAGGCCAGGATAAGAAATTTAGATTTTCATGATTCTGTAGCAATAAGTCATTGTAAAGTTTCAAACAGAGAAGGAACATGAACTGCTTTACCTGTTTTTAGAAAAATGATTCTTGCTGGTGAAGAATGGATTTTGATGGGACTTTGTTAGTGAAACCTTGTTGGAGGCTCTTATTTACCAGCTAATTCCACATTATCTTTATGCAGCCAGTTGCCGTTAACTTAGTTTTTAAAGTGAAATATTTGCCCCTTTATGGCCCTGCTACTCAATATTCTTAGTGAATGAAATGATTCACAGAATTCCTAAATAGCTGCGGGTTTCACTTTAAGATCTGTATAAAAAAAAAAAAAAGACAGTTTTTATGTTAATATTAAACAATTTAAATGAAGGATGGTGAATATGCCAAATCCTTTCCTCTGCCTCATTCCTGTTGCTTGTGTTGATTAAAAGTGAAGACCTCAAGACTTCACATCTCCAGACTTGTGAGTTTTACAGATGCTGGCTTTGTGCTTTTTCCTTTGGCTCCTGGCAGTGACGTCTGTACCTGACTTATATCAGCCCTCCTACAAGCTCCCATCACAAGCTTTTCTAAATAATTTTAAAAGCACCTCTCCTATTGCAACACTGCCTCTCTTATTGAGTAAATTATATGGACTTTGTGACTCTCGTATTCTTCCAAGACCTTTTTCTTTTGGCACTTGGTTCAAACTTATCTCTTTTTTCTGAAAACTATTTTATGAGTGAGGAATGGAGTATAAATTGTTACAGTCATTTTGTAGAGCAATTTGAACATTCCATGAAGTTGAATACTTGCATACCTACAATCCAGCAATGATAGTTCTAGATATATGCCCTAGAGAAACAGGTGCATGTGTGCAAGAACACATGTGCACAGATATTCACCAAAGCACTGTTGGTAATAGCAAAAGGACGGAAGCAATCTGTCTGTTAGAAGGGAAATGAATAGATAATCTGTTTGTGCATATGATGGAATACTGCATAATAAAGGAAATTAGAACTACACGTATCACCGAAAAGACCAGCAGAAATTAAAAAAAAAAAAACAGCAGAAATGTAATATTGAGTGAAAATAGAGAATTTGAAAGTAATATAGAAATGTAGTGCTGATTATGTACATTTTAGTAATATAAAAACAATATAAATACGTAGATATATACAAAACTACATAAAAACACAAAACTGCATGCATACACACATTAATACATTACATTAATAAAGGTGTAAAAACACTCATGATAATGATACATACAAACTTCTGGGAATAAAAGCAGATAAGAAAAATAGAGAAGGCCTTAGATGAACTGTCACTTTTAAATGCTGTTAAAAAAGAAATATATTGGGATCCCTGGGTGGCTCAGCGGTTTAGCTCCTGCCTTCAGTCCGGGACGTGATCCTGGAGTTCTAGGATCATGTCCCTCATCAGGCTCCCTGCATGGAACCTTCTTCTCCCTCTGCCTGTGTCTCTGCTTCTCTCTCTCTGTGTGTGTCTCTCATGAATAAATAAATAAAATTTATATATATATGTATATATATATATATTAAGCCAATCTGTAAAATATGATCATCTCTTAAATATCACTTTTGAATACATGGGTATAATAATAATTTATGAACATTTCTGTGATAGAAGTATTTAATAATTAAACATATTAAATAATAAAAATACCTTAAGTCTTTAAGGTTATTTTTTCCCACAAGTCATGTCTTGATCATTTCTGTGGTTTTTTTTTTTTTCTGCTTCCTACCATCTAGGCACATAATTGAATCTTTTTCTCCAGTGAGTGACAGAGTCAGTTTTAGAAGTGTTGAAGTTGAATCTTCAACAAAGTCACAGTCTTATTGTAAGATCTAACCAAGGTATTAAAATATCTTGAGTATAGTGAAATTTGAGGTGTTGTGTTAGCCACTTTAATGACCACATGAGGTAATGATGCAGTTTTGAAGTTAGCATCTGATGAATATTTGTGTCTGAGTGAGCTGGGGAAATTCAAGGCAGAGAAAAAGTTAAACAGATTGACCTAGCCTACTCACATAAAAGAATTGATTAGAGCATGGTTAATATTAGACTCTTAAAAATACCAATTAGGAAAAAAAAAACAATTAGTTTGAGCACAACAGATAGAAAAAAGGAAGCTCTGCCATGAATTGTCCAAATTGTCTACTCTCCCTCCTTTGAGAGTTTTCATGGGCAGATAATCTCTCTAGAGTTGGGAATATCTGGTGATGCAGTCTGCTCTTGCTCACCTTTCAGCATCTCCTAGGTAAAATAATGATGGAAGTTTAAGGAAATTTCTAGTGCATCAGCCATGTCATTGGAGCCATTTTGTGGAAACAATGATTTTTCTAGTAGGCTTTCTTAGGAAATAAATGTGTATGCTTCATTTACTAATGGATACAGCTACTTGCATTTATAAAATAAAGATAGTTCTCAAAAGTAATATATTCACTAGGATAGCTCTCCACCTTACCTCTAAATAATTTAAAATTAAGGATTACAAGTGAATTTAAGTTTATACTCTTTGATTTTTGGGACTTAAAAATTAAGTGTTAAAATATTTTGGATATATATATTTCTATATTATACATATGTATACACACAAATAAACATGTATTTTCCCTTTTAAAAAATCTGTTTTTTCAATTTTCAAATACTTTTCCCCCTTGATAGCAAATAAATGGTATTTTTAGATTTGTATAGCCTTACATATGGCATTATTCTATTTCATTAAACAAATACCATCACTGATTTTATGCTCACAGAACTTTATTTTCTTCACCTTAATTTTGAATATGTTCACCCAAACAAGAAACTTACTCTTTTTGCTTTTGATGTTAGAAACAATGTCTTACTGGTTTGTGGATTCCCTCAACCTAGTACAGTGCCTGTCACATGATGGATACTTACATGTCTGTTGACAGATTAAAGAAGCATCTGTATTACAAATAAATATTAAGTATCAAGTTTTGCTCAGTATGCTTCCCCATATTGTTTGCCACCCTCATCCTACTTTTTCTCAATTGGTACAAGTATGTTTATACTCTACCTTTACCAGTCTTTTTTTTTTTTTTTTATCTTCTTCTCCTATAAAATATATGTTCCAAGAAGGCAGGGATTTCGTTGTCTCTATTTCTTTACCCACCTAGAACATTGTTATATTAAACACATGTTATAATTTTTGAATCAATGAGCCAATATTGGTTTGCAGTAGATCCATAGCAGATTATCAAATGCAAGGAATAGCAATCCTTTAATTTTCTTCTCCCAGAATTTTAGTATGGAATTGAGTATTTTGAGTATTTCCTATAAAAATATTTTGGATTTAGTGTCTCTGTTCCTGTCAATTGTGTTGTTTCCTAATGTAGAGGTGATCATTTTGATTATCTGGACATTAAAGAACTCGACTACCTTTTGCATAGTGATCTATGGTTCAGGGAAGTTTTCTTTTCTTTTTTTTTTTAACATTTTATTTATTTATTCATGAGAGAGAGGGAGAGAGGCAGAGACAGAGGCGGGAGGAGAAGCAGGCTTCCTTTGGGGAGCCTGATGTGGGACTTGATCCCAGGACCCTGGGATCACGACCTGAGCCACCCAGGTGTCCCTCTAGGGAAGTTTTCTTACTTCCACTCTTATAGTTATAATCTCTTGTACTAAAGTTAAAAAAAAAATGTTAAAGCTTAGTTCTTATTTGCATAATGAGATAATTTTATTTCTTGGGTTGCCATCCTGCAAGCACTTTTTTCTAAGTCTTTAGAAACCTCTGACTATTTTTAAATTGCTCTTGCTATCCATGATAAAGGCTAATATGTCTCTGGCCTTTTGAGATGATTCGGTTAATCAGTCCTAACATCTCTCTATGGTGGTACTGCTTTTTATTTGTGCGTGCTTGCTATCTTCATCTTCTTTGCAACTATTTTCACTGTCATGTTTTTGCAATTGTGGAAACTCATGACAACTTGTCATCTAGTAAAAACTTATGTTTTGTGCATTTTGCCATTATGGGGTGGATCGATGTGCTGTAAATGTATAAATATATGATGTAATAGCAAACATTAGGTGGAGAGGAAAACATGAAAAATCTTTTGCTGTGTTTTCTTTTGCTTTTTTATTAGTTAGCTTTTCTGAGAAACATAATGATATCTTGTAAGACTAATACCAGAATGTTTACAATTTATAAATATGCAGCCAAGTGGGAGAACACTATGAACATTTTAGTGCATTTTATTTGAAAATATGGCAGTTATTTCCCATTGCCAAAAAGAAATTGACACAGGGTTCCACTAATTTGAGGAAAACACATTTTCAAGTATATGATGCAAGAAGTTACTTGACCTGAAACGGGTGCTTAAATTTTTGTTGATAGTGTAACGATAACTAAATAGATAATTGTTTTTTTTTTGTCTCTAATAGCTATTTTCATCTAAATCTTATAATAATTGGGGCACCTGGGTGGCTCAGTGGTTGAGCATCTGCCTTTGGTTCAGGGCTTGATCCTGGGGTCCTGGAATCGAGTCCCACATCAGGTTCCTCACAGGGAGCTTGCTTCTCCCTCTGCCTATGTCACTGCCTCTATCTCTGTCTCTCTCATGAATAAATAAATAAAGTCTTTAAGAAATAAAAAAATAAATCTTATAATAAGTATGATATGCTTTATATGTATTATCTTATTTACTCCATATCATAATCTTTTCAGATAGATATTGTTATTCCCCATTTTAAAGGCATTGCAAGCAAACTTAGCAGTCTGTAGACAGGTCATAATGATGGAAGGTGGCAGAGCTTACTTACATCCTTAATATATGTTAAATATAACACTTATTAAATAATCACATAGCATTTACTACATGTGTAGCTTTTTTTTTTTTTTTCATGTGTAGCTTTTTGACTCATACAGGAGAAGTTTCGAAGCAAAGGTCCTAACATCAGAGTGGGACCTATAAAAAACTCCTCTATCATAGTTAAGACTCCTTAAAGAATGCTGATAGCCTTGGGATGGAGGTAAAAAAAAGATAGAGAAGATCAGCCAGTGAGGCTGATAGCACCCTCCCAGTTTGAGCTCCAAGAATGTAGGGAAGAGCCAGATGCCCTCTGTACCTTGGTTGTTGGCTTTTCAAGAAACTGTGTTGCTATTCCTAGAGGCAAGGATAGACCTGACTCTGCCCATCTCTAGTAGTGAGAAGATCCTACAACCATAGTAGAATGAACCAGATTACATTCTTTTATCTCTGTATCTTGTAGATAATCACAGTCCTTGGTTCATAACAGATTTTCAGTATCTATTGATTTGAATGTAATGCAATAAATGCAGACATAGCTATGAATGTCACTAGTGGTATGGTCTTGGGAAAGTAGATGTATTTCTCAAAGTCTGGATTTCCTCATCTCCAGAATGGGTCACATAATTCCTACATGAGACATCTGTTGCATGAATCTGCTTTGTGAACTCTAAAGAGAAATATGCCTTAGATACTTTCATGCCCTTTCTATTTCTTCTTTCTTGCTACCTAGTGCCCACCTAACTTGTACTTTGTTGTTAATACCCAATTAATGGGTAAAATACAGCATAAGAAGGATCTTGGAAAAGTTAAATTGATTTGTATTTTTTAAAGGAAGGAAGGAAGGTACTCATGAAAAAAGGAATCTAGAGGCAGAAGGGAGGAGTGAGTAGGGATGAAGGCAGAGAATAGAACAGGAAAAGAACAACAAATTTTTAACAAGCTATCTTGAACATTTAGGAAATACAGGTTGGTATTTGTAGTAGATGGGCCTGTTGCGTTTTTACAGCTGACTGTGAAGTTTTTAAGTAGATTTTTAGCGTCAAAAGAGTTTTCCTTTTTGAGTGTAACAAACCTATGGTATGATGAACCATGAGGTGGCTTGGGCTTACTCAGGCTACATAGCAGAAAGAATATTATAAAGTTGATCCACGAAGAATCTTATTAAATATGCCCAGATTATAACATTTTAATGGCTAAAATACTGTAACATTTTATGTTGGAATTTACTATTCAACCAAATTTAATAACCAAAATTATGTTATTACTTTTTTAATTGGAGCACACATAGTTGCTTTCGCAACAATTTTGAAGTAGAGATATGACATATATGAGTATTAGTTTCACAAAGTAGGGAACATTATTATTGGTAAAGGAATGCAATGAGGAAGATAGAGTGATATAGATATAGATATAGATAAAATATATTTTCTAGATTATTTGAATTAGAGATTTCATGTGATAAGCTATATTTCTTTATTCCTTAAAGAAATCAACATGTAATTATGATGTCCTTATTAAAGATGAAAATAGAGTAGTATACCAACATATGGACATTTAATTTAGTCACATTTAGCTATGCAAACTTAAATGGAAAAGATGAGAGAAATATCAGTTTAAATACCATGAGCAATTTCTCACACTATTTCACCCAAAGAGTGCTGACCTGAGTGACCTTGAGATATGAGTGAATCAGCTGGTCACTCAGTAAATCTCATTTCATTTCATGCCTGACTAAAGAAAAATCTTAGGGTGCTGTACATGAGCATTGTGTTTAAAGATAAAATATTGTAAAAGTGTATTTTGCATATTGTAACTAAAGGCTATGGCTGCAGATCAGTAGTACAAAGGAGTCATCAATGACATAAGTTTTTTCTTTTCCTCCATTAATTTGCTTTGTCATTCTGAGAGTGTCTACTTAGTTTATTTAAGATAGCTGCCATAGAATCAGACATCATCTGACAGATGGTAGCTACACTTGTGGTAAGCACAGCATAACAAGAGAGATATTGAATCATTATGTTGTATACCTGAAACTAATCTAACATTATGTGTCACCTATACTCAAAATAATGATAATAGTAATAATAATGAAAAAAGAAAGATGACTTCAAAGTCAGTTTTTTTAATTATTATTAAAGATTTTATTTATCTGGGACACAGCAGAGCAAAAGACACAAGTATGGGTAGGGGCAGAGAGAGTCAGAGAGGGCAGAGAAGCTCCCTTAGCAGGGATCCTGGATGCAGATGCAGGGCTCAATCTCAAGACCCTGAGATCATAACCTCAGCCAAAGGCAGATACTTAACCGACTGAGCCACCCAGGAGCCCCATGATGGTTCCAAAGTTTTAAGCTCGCATGGAGATTCCAGGTCCAGTAGAAAAGGTTCTATTTCTTATATATTGCATTAGTGATGATGTCTTTCCATACCCTATTTCTCCTTACTTCTTTTTGGCTTTACCCACACCAGTCCCTGGCAAGGATAATGATTTGCATAGATCAGCCATAATTCAACCATTGGCTTGGGAATGTGCCCATATTCTTTGATGTATAGAGCCAACCACAGGGAAATATTGGATTCTGTTAGGAAAGAGGAAACAGTGAATAATGATCAGGTAGGCAAATAGGGTCTTCAGTATATTCATTAATACATTGGAAAGCAGTACTTATATTTCACATTTATATTATTTTATATACAAAAGACCACGTGCATTATTCTGAAAGTGCAATAATAGAAAGGTTTTTCTGTAGGGGTAATTTTAAACTGATACCTTGGCCGTAGGATTAGTGCTAGAATGTAATCCTAGCATGTAAGGTGAGACTCAACTATAACACCAATATTTACCTTAGTTTACCATTTATCCATATTGGGTATATCAGTCATAATCATTAAGCATTCTTCATAAAGGC
Source organism: Vulpes lagopus (assembly GCF_018345385.1). Classification (NCBI taxonomy): domain Eukaryota; kingdom Metazoa; phylum Chordata; class Mammalia; order Carnivora; family Canidae; genus Vulpes; species Vulpes lagopus. The sequence goes on from NC_054830.1 coordinate 43,465,520, forward strand.
AAATAGAGAATCTGGTTTGCCATTATAAAATGGAGCCTGCTTCTCCCTCTGCCTATGTCTCTGCCTCTCTCTCTCTCTCTCTCTGTGTGTGTGACTATCATAAATAAATTAAAAATTAAAAAAAAAAGATTTTATTTATTTATTTGAAAGAGAAAGAGAGAACACCTAAGTGGAAAGGGGCAGTAGGAGAGGGATAAGTAGTCTCCACATTGAAAGCAGAGCACCCAGTACTGTGAGATCACGACCTGAGTCGAAACCATGAGTTGGATGCTTAACTGACTGAACCACCCAGGTGCTCTGATAAGGTACTGTTCTTAAAGAGCTTACATTTTATTATGGGAAGAGAAAATAACCAGATATGTTAACCAGAAAAAAAAAAAACAATAAATGTGATATAGTGAAAAGCACTATGATAACAGGCGAGGAGGTGCCTATCTTGGGGGATTAAGGAAGTCTTCTTTGAAGAAGCAGCATTTAAGCTGAAGCCTAAATGATAAGAAAATGAAGATCAAGAGCCAGCACATAGAACTCCAGGGAATTACACGCTAAGATTGGGAATGCCTGATACACAGACCTTTGGGTGAGAATAAACTTAAACTATAAGTAAGCAAACAGGAGAAGGGGCATGAGATCAGAGGTCTACAGGGGACAGATCATGTGGAATTGTGCAATCAAATATAGAAGGATTGATATTTATTTCAAACATAATTGGAAGCCTTGGAAAGCTCCATAGGAGAAGTGATAACATACTAGGTGTGGTGTGGGGACAGCATTGTAGAGAAGCAATTGAAGTACAATTAGGAGACTATTGCCCAGGTGACAAATGGTGGTAAAAACATTGGTAGTGGTGAAATGTACAAAATATGTACAGATTCAAGATGTTTTGGAGAGAAGATGTGGGAAATGGGAAAATGAGAGAAAAAGGATAACTTCTAGACAGAAGAGATGAATTATCAGATTAGGTAGGAAGCAAGACTTGGGGAAAGGTGGCCGGCAGAAGCACAAGAGGTTTTTGGCTCTGTTAAGTTAGAGATGTTGTTGAGCATCTCACAGAAATGTCAGGTAAGCAGTTGGATACACCAGCCTCAAGTTCCAGGAAGAGGCTGTGTCTGGAAATAATATATTTGGGAGTCCTCTGCATGTAAAAAAAAAAAAAAAAGCAGAGGAATGCCCACACAATTATTTTAATTAATTCCACAGAGCATTCTAAAGTATAATTTGGATAACTGAAAATTGATGGGTACTTATATATTGAAACATTTGTCTTCAAAATTTGTTGACAACATGATTTCTGAGAAATTGATTGCTCATGACAAGCAGTGATGGCTCATATCATCAAAGTTTCCCTAAAAGACAAAGAAAGTTTTATATGATCAGCTTTAGCTTGCTTTGAAATTGTGTTTTTGTACATCACTGTTTTGGGTTAGCAATAAAATTATCTGCATTTGCTTCATAAATCAAACAAGGACACAATTGTTAAATAGTCTATATCATATTAATTAAGCTCTGAAACAAGGCAAACATTACAGCCATTTATAACAGAGCATTGTATTACTTGCTAATCAATGAAAAAAGCAACTAATTAACTAGCCACTAGTCAGCATTTGAGGAGAAGTTGGTGACTTTCAGCTTAATTAAATCTTGCAAGTGTCAGTGATCATATGAAAGAATCTTTAATCTGTTTGTGTCTAAATTCCCCCAGATCATTTTCTCATCTGCACATGTTTAAAGGCCCTATCTATTTTAAGGTAGGTAGAAGGATTTTAGTGGGTTTTTAAAAAATATTTTATTTACTTGAGAGTGAGCTAGACAACAAGTCAGGGGAGGGGAAGAGAGAAAGGGAGAAGCAGACTGCTGAGCAGGGTGCCTGAATCTTGGCATTTTCAGAAGCTCACTTAATCAAAATTGTTGAGATTTCTCTTAGATAAAAATAACAGAATGAAGTTCATGAAATATTTTACCCTGAAAATAATAAACTTAGAGGGCTGACTAAATTTCTTTTTTTCAAAGATTATTTATTTATTTATTAATGAGAAACAGAGAGAGAGACAGAGACAGAGACAGAGAGCGAGATAGGCAGAGAGAGAAGCAGGCTCCACGCAGGGAGCCCCTCTAAATTTCATCTACAAAATTTTTTAAACCTGCTGAAAGGATAAGTGAATTTTTAAAGCACTTTTATTGGAGCATAATTTATATACCATAAAATTAATTTATTTTTAAGTGTGAAATTTAATCATTTTTTAGTAAATGTATAAAGTTGTACAGTCATCACCAAGATATAATTAGAATAAATGAAATTTTAAAGTTTAGAAGATTTATCTATGATGGTGTCAAAATTAGCTTGTGGGGAAGCTGAACTACATCTAGCCCTTAGGAATGGCCGAATAAGAATGGCTGTGCCTTTGCTTCTTGTTCTGAAATATTTCCATGAGCCAGCTAAAACCAACATCAAAAACAGGAATGTAGGCAAGCTGACTCAAACATTAGGATTAATTAATTATTTCTTACATAATATTTAAATACTACAAGTTTTCCTGTAATTGCACTATTTGGCAAAAAGTAAGAATCCTGGTTACATTTTTCTTTCTACAGATAATTCTCTCATGGTTATTACAAGAAATACAAATATTTTTTCATAATGATAATGTTTTCATTTCTTCTCAGTCGTAATCTCTTTGTTGAGATAATGTCATTTTCAAAGAGTTGCTTAGGAAATGGGCAAACGTTTTTATTTGAGATTTAGAAAAGTATGTCTATTAAAAATATGTGTCATATTGAACACATGACATGAAATTATTTTTTATTTTAAAGAGATAGGTAATGGTTTGCTGAATCAAAGTATCAAACAGTAATCATAGTACCCTCATCACTTTCTGTGTTCCAGAAACTTTTCATAGCTATATATTTTTCCTTTAATTTTTACAACAACCTATGGAATAGGCATTTATATTGGTCCTATTCCACAAACTTGGAAACTAAAGCACAGAGAAATGAAATAGTTTTCTCAAAGTGCTCCAAAGAATAAGTGGCAGAGCTGGAATGATGAATGTAGGCAGTCAGATTGGAATTCTTGCTCTCATTTAGTATCTCCTACCAGAAATTTTTATTATTAAGATTGCTCATATCAGATGGCTTCAATTGTTTAATACCAGTAAGACCTAACAAAGGTTCATACAGTAGTCCCAATCTGATAAAACAATCAAATTACATTCTAAAATACTTCTTTTAAAAGTAGGAGGTATTTTCAAACACATTGACAATGTAGTGTTGTGTGAAGAATAATGTATTTGAAATTTGAAGACTTGGGTTGGAAATGATAACTCTTCTAAGATCATTGCAGTGCCTTGGCCAGTTATTTAGGCTCACTGAACCTGTTACTTATAAAACAGGGATGACTTTTCTTGACTGACCTGGCATCTCTTTTATGTCTTCACAATAACAAGATGGTAGTCCTTATCACATTGCCTGAGAGCTTCTGTCATCTGGATCTCTCCCATAGGCTCTAAGCTCCTTAATGACAGGGACCACAACTTTTTGTAACTTCAGTATAATTTAGGATGCTTTCTGTCAACTCAGAAATTCATAGTAAATATGTGTGGATGGATGCCTAGGTGATTCAGTGGTTGAGCACCTACCTGCCTTTGGCTCAGGTCATGATCCCAGGGTCCTGGGATTGAGTCCTGCATCAGGCTTCCCTGCAGGGGACATAAAATCAAAAATAAGTAAGTAAGTAAGTGCAGAAGTAAAGTTTAAAGGAAGAGATAATACATTTCCCCCAAAGAGTTGTCAAGATTCAGTATAGTAAGTAACGTTCTGTTGGGCTCTTGCTATCAGCCCTAAGTGACTAAAAACACCAATGTGGGGCTTATCTTACTAGCAGTATATATTGATTCATATGCACCGATGCAACATAGAGACAACATTGGAAGTAAATAATTTCAAATAAATAGCTTGAGGAATTGATAGAGAACATTTCACCATTCACTTATGGGGAAAACATTTGCAGCATTCACGTATACCTTTATTTTCTATATCTGTTAGGTCTTAAAATCTTTCAAAATTGTGTATGAGAGACAAAGGATGGTCATTGAGTCACAGTTATAAAATGAATTGACATCAATTGGACTATTTGGTTAAGTAATGAAAGAAGGGGCAAGACCTGTTGAATCTATTTTTAGAGTATCACACAGCACATTTCAGTTTTCTTTTTTTTCTTACATTCTTACATAGAAGTCTTTTTATTTTCCCGATGAAGAATATGAGACAGCATACACTTTTTCCTTGAAATGTTTTTTGTATTGATCAGACATAGGCAATTAACCAGGAATACAACTGCTTACATCTTCTATGTCCACAAGACATTCATTTTCTCAGTGGTAATCAGAGCCTATGACTTTAACCCTTTAAATTTTGGAATCTGTTTTTCCTGTGATAGAGACTATGCTCCTGTTTCTTTTTTTCCCCCAAAGATTGGTTTTTATTTATTTATTCACGAGAGACACAGAGAGAGGCAGAGACATAGGCAGAAAGAGAAGCAGGCTCCCTGCAAGAAGCCCAATGTGGGACTCAATCCCAGATCCCAGGATCATGCCCTGAAGCCAAAGGCAGACACTCAACCACTGAGCCACCCGGGCGTCCCTATGCTCCTGTTTCTGTACCTGGTGCTTTCCCACCCCCCTACCCCCCGAACATGAGTATCCTTTTGAACGTGTACTCAAAGAGTAATATGTTGTCTGTCCCAGTCCCTGGAGAGCTTGAAAATTGGAGGTAAGCCAATCACTCATTTGGTTGTATTAACATTGAATAACTGAAAGCTGGGTAACACTATACTATACGTAATCAAATTTTACTTTTCACATAACACAACTTTAGCTGAACTCCTCTGATGATGCAGAAAGTATTTTTGAATTTAAGGTAGCTATTGATTTATTGAGGATTCCTAGAAATCTAAACTACAGAATACATGGGCTAAAATAATAAGCTTATTATACTTTTAAGCCACTGGTAAAAAAAAATTGCCTATATAAAATAAATATTGCTACAGATTAAATATAATCATTTATAATTGCTTAGACCTAAGTAAAAAACTTGTTTACACAGGAGCACCTTTGTGCATGGGATGAATAGGATTTAGGAAATCTGAAACCCCCACTGACAGATAAATATACACATCACTAGCCTCCATAATAGCCCCACATCATTATCCCTCCTTTGAAAGAAGGCGCTTGAACTGAACTCCAAAACGCTTCTTTTAAAAATTAAGATGAGTTAGAAATGCTTTTATCTTTTTGGGCCCCTTCCCCAAATGCTTAACAAATGGATACTGTATGTTTTAGGAAAACAAATCTAGGGACACCTGGGTGGCTCAGCAGTTGAGCATCTGCCTTTGATGCATGGCATGATCCTGGAGTCCTGGGATTGAGTCCCACATTGGGCTCCCTGCATGGAGCCTGCTTCTCCCTCTGCCTGTATCTGTCTCTGTCTCTGTCTCTCTCTCTCTCTTCAATAAATAAAATAATAAAATAAAATAAAATAAAATAAAATAAAAATTTTAAGTGGAGAATGACTTAATGAGCCTCATGGAGCAAGCACCAAATACAATTGAAATCCATTTAACTTGCATCATTATAAGCAACATTTTTTTTACTAAGTTGTGACAAAACTCTGACACTCTTTATATGTCTTGCGTGGGACTTGATCTCGACTATCATGTGCTGCCTTGTTGCTTCTGAATATCCATAATCTTGTGCTCTGCAAAATCACAGCCTTGCTGTCTGTTTAGATGCATGAAGTTGGGACTTCTGCTGGCTCAGTCATTTAAGCATTTGCCTTAGGCTCAGGTCATGATCCTGGAGTCCTGAGACCAAGTCCTGAGTCAGACTCCCCTGTCAGCAGGGAGTCTGCTTCTCCTTCTCCTTCTGCCTCCCCCAGCAATCTTGCTCTCTCGCTTATTCTCTCTCCCTCAAATAAATAAATAAAATCTTAAAAAAAAAAAAAAGATAAATACATGAAGTCCTCATTCAGGGATCCTTTGTAAGAGAGTAATGAGGCACTTTGAGTTTCATCTGTGCCCTCATTATTAGAAAGTATCCCTTCTCTAAGTCCATGTTTGCTCTTCATGTCTGCTTTTTGCTTTGCTGTTTCAAGGTTCTGCTTTTTATTCTATGTTCTGTACTCACTGTGGCTGTAGAAGGAGATTTTATGCTTATTACCTTTTGATAGAAAAGAGTAACTTCCAGATGCAAGTCTGGAAAAGGTAGATCTCATTAGCAGAAAATAAGAACTTCATTTGGCCAGAGTGGCACAATGCTGCAAAAACATAATGTTACTATTATATACAGCAGTTGTAGGACTGACAGTAAATAAAGTTGCTGGTCAATAAAGATCTGTTAATAATACTTGTTTTACATACCTAAGAGTCTTTATGCAGATGTTCAATGACCTGTCATAAGTATTACAGAAAAGCGATAATCTCAAAAATGCATCTTTCTTTTGAAGGACATTCAGTTAATATAACTACTATATTAAGAAAGTCATTTATTCTAATTTTTTAAAAATATTTTATTTACTTTAGAGAGAAAGAGAGTACACAATCCAAGGGAGGGACAGAGGAAGAAGGATAGAGATAGTCTCAAGCAGCCAACTCTGAGCATGGAGCCCAATAGAGAGTTTGACTTGCGGCTGGATCCCACAAACCTGAGATCATAACCTGAGCTAGGAACCAAGAGTTGGACACTTAACTGACTGAGCCATTCAGGCGTTCCTCTCAGCGCTGATTCTATTATAGACATAGTATAGATGTAAGACAAGTACATTTTGAAGTAAAAGAGATGACTGTAAAACCTGGATCATGTAAGCAATTATGGACAAATGATATTAATATAATTATTACTGTTTATTGAATATGTCCATGTATGCTAGACCCTATGGGAAATCTCTTTTATACATTATCTTAAGATAGTCCATTCCAGAGCAACCATAAAGGAGGGAATCTTAATATATTAATTTACAGATGAACTCACAGAAGCTCAGAGAGATCAGTATCTCACCCAAGATCACATAGGTATAGTGGAAAAGTTAGAATTTTGAAACTAGTGCACTCAGTCTCCAAAACCAGGGCTCTTAAGGATTGGATCTCCTAGTGTGAAAAGTAGGTCAGCTTAGAATAAGAGGGATATGTATTTGTTTATTTTATTTTATTTTTATTTGAGTATAGTTGACATGTTAAATTAATATCAGGTGTACAATATAGTAATCACCTTCTCAATATTACGCTATGCTGACCACAAGTGTAGCTCTCATCTGTCACCGTACAAGGCTATTACAGTTATCATTGATTCTATTCCCTATGCTGTGCATTTTATTCTGGTGACATTCATTCCATAACTGGAAGCCAGTACCTCTCACATCCCTCCACCCAATTTTTCCATCCCCCAAACCTTACCTCTGGGAACCATCAGTTTGTTCTCTATATTTATAGGTCTGATTCTGCTTCTTGTTTGTTAATTGGTGTATTTTTTAAATTCCGTGTATGACCAAAATCATATATTTGTCTTCCTCAGTCTGATTTATTTCACTGAGCAGAATACCCACTGACCCATCCATGTTGTTGTACCTGTTTTTTCTTTAATTCCCTAGTATCGTTTCTACATTTATATGTAGTAATTTTTCTGTAGTCATCAAAGAGTTACCTGCAAAAGAATGAGTGAAATTAAAGATCCATGCTATGTTTTGGAGGGCAGATTTTCTTTCACCTTGAAAAATGGTACAAAGCATTGTAGAAAGCTACTTCTCTCCTTACCCAAGTATGACAATATCCCTTCATCTTCACCTTAGTCAAGGATGGTATTCTTGTGGGCCTGTAAATACTGAATATTAACTTCATGAAGCGTCATTTTTTGTGATTAATTCTCTTTTATTTTCATTTTTATTCTCATGTTTTCTTTTCTGATTTTCTTCCCCGTTATGTTGCCCATTCATGGTCCATATATTTTTGTCATTTTAACTCTTCGTCCTGAAGCTCTGCAATCATTTCTGAGTTTTATGGATCACTGCACAGATATTCTGGTGGTGTGCTATTAATCCTTCTCCGACCATACGGCCGTTTTACCAAGGCTTTGGGATGATATTTAGCTGTTACTGTGGAGCTTCCTACTGGAATCTAGACAGAAGGAGGGCGGGAGAGGTCAGGGGATAGGTAAACATAAATCAGGTTTGTGCAAACAAGCATGATGAATGCTAGTTCCCAAAGTGCTCTGCCTTTTGTCAAACTTATATATAAGGAGAGAGGGCTGTGTGGCGTGAATGATGAATCATAAAATTGCTCCCTGGTGAAAGAGCAAGTATAGAAACTACTGCAGTAACACGGTAGCTTGGATACATCACAGGGCTTGGAAATACAGAATGAAAAACAATGGTATCTGTATCAGCCTGAATGAAATGACACAGAGGAGGGCAGTGTCCCTAACTGGGAAAACCAGATCAGTCAAAGGGAGGTGAACGTGGAGAAGCGAACTAACATACGGTACATCTAGGATTCTTACCCAAGACCCACAAATATTAAAAAAATAAAATAGGGCAGCCCAGGTGGCTCAGTGGTTTAGCGCCGCCTTCAGCCCAAGGCCTGATCCTGGAGACCCAGGATCAAGTCCCACATCGGGCTCGCCGCATGGGGCCTGCTTCTCCCTCTACCTGTGTCTCTGCCTCTCTCTCTCCTCTCTGTGTATTTTCATGAATAAATGAATAAAATCTTTAAAAAAATAAAAATAATAAAATAGTCAATTCTGTGTTCATTAACCTTTAGCTGAAATTCTGCAGTTTTTAAAATTATGAATGTAGATAATAATGGAATTATGATATTACTGTGGTTTTACAACTAGTAGAAATCAATGATTTACTTATATTGTATTGACAGTAATTAGAAATATCTTAAAACATTGCTTATGCATTCACTACTTTGAAATTTCAAGTTATTATATTCACCACTAGAAATACGTATATTATTTTATCATAAAAGTTTAAGATGTTTTTCAAGAGATTTTATTTATTTTATTTTTTTTAAAGATTTTATTTATTTATTCATGAGAGACAGAGAGAGAGAGAGAGGCAGAGACACAGGCAGAGGGAGAAGCAGGCCCCATGCCGGGAGCCCGATGTGGGACTTGATCCCAGGACTCCAGGACCACACCCCGGGCCAAAAGCAGGCGCTAAACTGCTGAGCCACCCAGGGATCCCCGATTTTATTTATTTTAGAGAGAAAGAGTGCATGTGTATGTGGGAAGGGAGAGCAGGGGAGATGCAGAGACAGAAGAAGAGGGAGAAAATCTCAAGCACGCTCCATGCTAAGCATGGAGCCCAACACAGGGGCTCTGTCTCATGACCCTGAGATCATTACCTGAGCCAAAACCAAGATGTGGACGTTTAACCAACTGAGCCACCCAGGCGTCCCTAAAATGTTTTTATAATCATATTTCAGTATTTGTAATTCCGTGTATGCTATTTTATGCCTAAAGTCTGTTATTCTGAAAAAGTAACTATGGGTTTCACCAGAGTAAGAAAAGGGTCCACGGTACAAAAAAGCTTTATGCAGGAGATGTTAATTTTAGGTGAGGTCTGGATTTCTAAGGATTTAACTCTTGAAACTTATTTGAGAAAACAAAAGTTCTACTTTGATATATTCACTATGTACATGTTGCTACAAGTTGGCACCTAACATGAATAAAAAGTAATTTGTGGAGTAATGTCTTCCTTTGACTTGTCAAACTTTGCAACCCCCAGATGCCAATCCAGGAACATAGTATGATTTTCAGACTAACTAACCATGCTAATCCATCCTCCTACTAACCTTTATTGTACAGATATGATTTCTATTGTAGGTAAGAGTCCTGGCTCTAGAATTGGAATTCTTGAATCAATTTTAGCTAAACAACTTCATTAGATGTGTCATCCTGGGTATATTGTTTTATCTTTCTAAGCCAGTGTTCTCATCTATAAAAATGGGAATAATAGCAGGACCTACCTTACAGAGTTTCAAAGAGGACTAAATTAAAGAATGCACTTAGAACATTAAAATAGTTACAAATACAGTATAAGTACTTAATACAAAATCACCAGTATTGTATTCAGTGCTGTAATTCTGTGTTTAATAAGAATTATGGTTTACCACCATCTACAGCCTCCAAAAATGTAGCAGGTCCCTAAAAATCCAGGCATCTCAGCTGGATAGATGGACACTCGAAGAACAGACTTCCAGGATTCAGAGTACCAGGGTATAAAATCATGTGATGATTTATCATATAATGAAACTACATTCTATTTTAGAATTTGTTTCAGTGAATATTGGGTATGTGTATAGAGAATAACAATAAAATATACTAATATCATTGCAATTAACTTTTAAATTCTCAGAATACTCTGTGATCTCAAGCTCTCCTCCCTTCAGATGTAACCACTATCCTGAATTTTGTTCATTATTCCATTACTTGCTTTAGTAGTTTTATCCCATATATCTCCTAATAAATATAAACTTTATATGAATTAAGTCCTAATGAAACTTATGGCTTGTTTTTTTTTTCACTCAGTTTAAGTTCCTGAGATTCATCTATGCTGTTACAATTGGCTACCATTCATTTTATTTTCCCCTTTCTGTCATTTTTCACTGAATGTATATACCACAATTTATTATTCATTTACTATTGATTGCCTTTTTTTGCTATTATCAATAACACTGTTATGACTATTGTTATACATGTTCCCCGACTTTAAGAAAAAGAATCATTGAGTTGTGAGTGTCCTTAGCTTCCCCAGATAATTCAAAATTGTTTTTCGAAGGACTGTTCTAATTTATATTCCTACCAGCAGTGTCTAATTGTATCAGTTCCTTCACATTCATGCCAGCACTTGATGTTGTCAGACTTTTTCATGTTGTCAGTCTATCAAATTTGAAATGCTATCTCAGTGTGATTTGATTTTGCAATTTTTATTTTCCAGTCTTTATTGACCATCCAGTTCTCTTCTGTAAGTTGCTTGTTCACATTATTTGACAGGATTATTTGTACTCTTCTTAGTTTGAAGAAATTCAATATATTCTGGACACTATCCTTCATATATATTTTTTTCTTATCTTTATTTTTCTTCCATTTGGTTGCTTACCTTTTTACTTATTTGCAATCTTTTGAGTAGCAGTACTTAATTTTAAAATATTGGGAACCTCTTAAGCATTTCCGTTATGATTATGCTTTCTGTCTTACATAAAAAAATTGGAGTCTACTCTCCCTAACAGTAAATGGATCAAATAAAAACCATTGCATCAGTTAAAAGGGAAAACGATGACCCAAAAGCAGAAGGAAGAGTTGTTTTGATTTGGAAGTGGTTCTTTTAACATTTTCTATGTATGGCTACACTGGAAAATTATTTGTTTATCATTAAGATTATTAAGACATAGTCTTTAGTAAACAAAATTTTAATGTACACCTCTAATCTTTTTCTTCAAATGTCCTAGATAATAGAGATATAAAAATCTCTGAGTGTGTGTCTGAGATTCTACTTTTCACATTGACTATGCACTTCTCACATTTACGTCGACTCTAGGAAGTGATTCAAGGATAATACTTAGAACTGTATCTATATTTCCATTTATCATCTTAGTTATTGATATGTTCCTAATCAGTCTACACTTGGTCCCCAAATCTGCTTATCTAATATAATTGGGTTTGTGCCTCATCTTTCCACTAGTCTGAACATACTATTGAGGTAGAATCTAGCCATCCTGGTTTGGCTGAGGAGGAGGGCAGCTTCTGGGTTTGCAGGACTTGGAGGACTAAACACAAGCCCCGGCAGCTAGAACAAGTTGGCCATCCTACTTTAGGGGCAAGAAGTATATATTTATGTCTTTGTATGTTGTTGCAACTCTTTTCACAGAATTTGTGCATAGTCAGTAGTTTAAAAATATGTTTTGCTTAAAATTGGGAGGTGCTCAGTTCTGACCTGGATTTTGCTAAGTCTAACAAGTTATGCTTCTTTCCTAGCATATCATTTCATTAAGCTATCATTTTTCTTAATCATTTTTCTTAATGTTTAATCTTTTTTCTTTAATTTGTTGACATTAGAGTAGCAATAGGTTTTGTTTGCCAACAGGGTCTGTCATCCATATGAGTGATGTTGCCTGTAGGCATCATGTATTTTTTTTCATTTTCAGAAATATATCACAGTTTACTAATTAAAATTAATTTATTATGAATCATAAGATTAGCAGCTTAATTAGCATCTTGCAAACTTTAATTGAAGATATTTAGTTTTTATTATATCATCAAGTATCTCGCCTTAAAATCATAAAAGTTGTAGTTGTCAAGTTTTGTGTCATTATTGAATTATCCTGAAGGTGACACTTTTGTATATACGTTTATTAGGGATTTGCTTCATGGTATAATTTGAGAGGTGGCTAAAATGGCTTCTGTAGTAAAAGTATCTATTTTTCTAACCTAGTGCATAAACTCCGTAAACTCCATCAGTCTTCATCCATTCAATTTGTAAACCTTGTTCTACCCTAAAATGTGTATGTGTATGTGTGTGAGTATGCCTTGAGGACACTCAGCATTTTAAGACAGTGTGGATCAGTATTCTTTTTAGCATGAATTAGCTCATCAGCTTAGATGAAGGGGTATTTGGAAAAAAAGAACAAAACTGTGAGACATCAACACAGAAGCAGAGAGGACAGATGGCCAATGCACATTTGGGTGTAGGGCACCTTAAGAGAAATGGCTCCAAAGACTAACTTTGCTATTCTATAATGCTCTCGTAGGCCAAAAAAAGAAGAAAGTCTTTAAAGGGTTTGATTCCTGGGAATATTTTCCACTCCAGATATAATGCAATGGATATCTGATGTGGTTTTGTGCCAATCTAAGTGACTATTGAGAGATTTCCAAATTTCTCTGATTGCCATCAGTAGGCAATGAATAAGTGGGATTTTTTTCCCCTAGTTGCCTTTATCAGTGTCAGTGAAATGAGAAAAAGGCTCTCTATTTTTCCAAATTGGAAAGAAATCAGGTCTGAATCTTGAAAAATCAGTTGAACATCCTTCAACCTGTAGTTCCATGTCTGATTTGTAGAGAATGGTAACTGCCTTATTAAAGGGAAGCTTTTCTTCCCTTTAGTAATTCAAACTTGGACACACCAAAATGTCTTATTTTTAAAAAACCACAAAATAATTTTTCAATGTTGTAATCATTTAGAAATAGACAAAATTAAAAAAAAAATAAAGATTCAAAATATAATTTTTCCTTTTTTAAAATAAAGATTCTATTTATTCATGAGTGACACAGAGAGAGAGGCAGAGATATAGGCAGAGGGAGAAGCAAGCTCCCCAAAGGGATTCCAAAACAGAACTCCATCCCAAGACCCTGGGATCACAACCTGAGCCAAAGGCAGGCACTCAACCACTGATCCATCCAGGTGCCCCAAAATAGAATTTTTCTGAGAAAATCTCCCCAATTATGAACCCATTAGAGTAAGAATCCCACTACTGTTATGGTAGACCTTCAGAATAATATAATTTGATCAATTATCATTGGCAATCATGAAATATGTCTTAAGAAAATGTAAGCAGGGGCACGTGGTTGGCTCAGTTGGTGGAGCATGTGACTCTTGATCTTGGAGCGGTGAGTTCAAGCCCCACATTGGGTGTAGAGATTACTTAAATAAGATTTTTTTTAAATAAAAGAAAATGTAACTGAAATGTTTGTCTATCATAGACTAAATTGTGCCCCCCACTTTACATTGAAGTCTTAACTCCTAAAGTGACTATGATTGTAGATATTGTCTTTAGAAAGGTGACTGAGGTTCAATGAGGTCATTAGGTAAAGCTCTAATCTAATAGGGCTGGTTTCGTTATAAGAAGAGGAAGAGACACAGAGGAATGGCCATGTGAGGACACAGAGGGAAGATGGCTGTTGACAACCCAAAGAGAAAGTTTTCACCAGAAACCTCTGTACATACCTGTATCTTGAATTTCCAGCCTCCCAAACTATAAGAAAATAAATTTCTGTTGTTTAAGCCACACAGTGTGATACTTTTGTAATGGCACTTCTAGCAGAGTAATATAAAATCTAATTTGAAAACAGATAGTTTTTAAGTACTCCCATTTTCTCAGGATAGGTTATCACTGCTTAATCTCTAGGTTAGATTTTCTTTCTTCTAATAAAGACCTTTAACCTTAGTTCTTTCCATCCCAGGTTCACAGATTGACTTCTGGTCTTCACTGTAGGTACTCCAGCCTAGAAGGCTGGTCCCAAGACTTTTTAAGTTTAGTAAAAGCAGAAGGCCCAGACCAAGACTCTTTGGTCTGATACTGTTCATACTTCCTTTAGGCCTAAAACATGCCTCTAGGTTTTTGTCATCCTTCAAACAAATTAAGTCCATAATATTTCATGCCTGCTTGAGCTGATGCTATGGGTTTTTTTGTTTGTTTGTTTGTTTGTTTGTTTGTTTTTTGTTTCATTTCGTTTACTTAAAGGGTGAACTTGTGGATTGTTACAGAGTCTCATGATACATAATTGGTATCAAATTATGCTACAAATTCATATTTATTCATGGAAAATCTTCATTCCCCTAAAATATTCAATATGAGATTTTCCCCCTGTGTTTCTCTTTAAGATAACTTTTGTTTTCTGGTAAGTAATATTTTATGTTTACCTGGGATAGACGAGCTGGAGCCTTGGGCCAAATGTGGCCCACCACCAGATTTTATGAGTAAAGTTTTATTGGAATAGAACTACAAAAAAAAAAAAAAAAAAAAAGGAATAGAACTACACTTATCAGTTTATGTTTCTATGGCTGCTATTATACTACATAATGACAGAATTGAGACATTTCAAAAGAGGAAAAATGACATGAACCTAAAATACTTATTCCCTATATATTTATTTGTATGTTACTGAAACATTTATTATCTATAAAATATTTACTTAGAGGGCAGTGTTTGCTGACTCATGCTATACACTGACTTCCCTGCCTGACCTTACTAGTATATAAATTATAAGTACTGCTGAGAAAGTATACCTTAATATTGTGAAATCTTTTTTGTTAAATTAATATATCTGCATTTATCAAGGAGTATGTTTATGTGTGTGTGTATTTATTATGGGTTAACCAAGTTACAAAAGGTGCTTTCTTTTTTTTCTTGCATTCCCAATCTGATCTCATTCATATTGGCTGAGGTGGGAGTAGTAGTATTATCAGGTAGAGTTTTTAATTTCTTCTCCAGAAATTAATTACCTATTGACATTGTTTTCTGAGAGTAATGGCTCTCATGCAGTATTTGATGCTTTATTTCTACATTTGTTATTACTCACTGTTAGAAAGCCAATGTTACTAGGTCAGGAAATTAGCTTAGGGGAAAGAAAAAAAAAAGGCAAGCAGTTACTCTAAGTTTAAAATCCATACAGTGTGATGCGTTATTGTGATGAATACTTAGTTTTGAAAGACTTCATTTATTATGTAATAGCAAAATGCAGTTAGCAGAATGCCTCTGTCAGTGAACCTTACAAATGTAGTAATCCCCAGAGATTAGTTGGTTGTTCATATGCACTATAAAAAGGGAGCAAATTTGACACTAAAAACAACATAAAATCCAGTAAAAACAAAATATCCTACGAGTTATCTTGTGCTATAGAAGACCTGTTATTCTTTGAGAACCTGAATTTGGTCACCTCTTTTCATCATCTGATTCTTATACTGGTTTTGGTGACTTAATCAGTTTTGATAATATTACAGGTACTATAGTAAGGGATTCACCTATAAATAATTCAATTTTTATTTAATCCAAGGAGATTTAACTAAGATGTAGGTAGAGGACATACAATTCAAACTAAATGTACAAGAATCAAAACTTTGTGCTATATTTAAAACTCATCTCATTCTTATTCAACTATATTATGTTTACCTTCTCTCTTAATCTGTAATCTCATAAAAGACAGAGACTATATTTTATTAATTGTTTAGTTCCCCATAGTAGTTATCAGGTGCATTTCTTACACAGTGCAATTTGATCTCATTCAGTTTCATTTTTAAAACTGTTCAGGGACACCTGAGTGGCTCAGCAGTTGAGCTTCTGCCTTTGGCTCAGGGCGTGATCCTGGTCTGGGGAGCCATCCTGGTCTGGGGAGCAAGTCCTGCATCTGGCTTCCTGCAAAGAGCCTGCCTCTCTCTCCCTGTGTCTCTACCTCTCTCTCTCAGTCTCTCATGAATAAATAAATAAAATCTTTAAAAATAATAATGAATAAATAAATAAAACTGTTCAGAGACAAAATTACTTTTCAGAACCTTTTAGGAGAGGGCCATGTTGAAGACTGATATATTGTCTCTAGCTAAATTCAGCATTTCTGAATTCCCCATAACACTGGGAAAAAAACTGCTGTTGAACATTAAATGAAGTATTTTTCTTATCCTCAGGGGCCATGTTGTATAAAATATGCCCCTTTGCACACCAGAATCATGCTCAGCATGGTATTTTTTTTAATTTTTTAAAAAGATTTTATTTATTTATTCATGATAGACATAGAGAGAGAGGCAGAGACACAAGCAGAGGGAGATGCAGGCTCCATGCTGGGAGCCAGACGTGGGACTCGATCCCAGGTCTCCAGGATCAGGCCCTGGGCCAAAGGCAGGCGCTAAACCGCTGAGCCACCCAGGATGGTATTGAATGGCACATAGAGCTCAAGGGTTACTCAGAGAGCTTCAGGTTTATGCCACTCTTAGACTCACCAGAGTACAAAGTCATTAAGAACATTCTGAGCAGGATTACCCTGTGAGATATTGGGGTGGAATTTAATTCCTGTAAATTAAATTCATCTGTGATCACAAAGTATTATACCAGGTGGTGATAAGAGTAACTTCTCAAGGTTTTTTGTTTTTTTTTTTTTTTTTTAGCATTTGTTCTGGACCAAACAAGCTGCACGCATTTACCAAGTAGTAATTCTCATGACCCTGAGCAAGGTATATTATCATCATCTTTATTTTGAGGATGAGAAAGCTGAGAAGCAGAACAGTTGAGGAAATTGTCAGAGGTCACTCTGCCAAGGAGTGCCAAAAATCAAGATTTAAACAGCACAAATGCTCTTAACCACCATCCTATGCTACCTTGCAATCAGTATAGATTGATGACTGGAAACTTGCAAGTAATAAGAACTATATTTACTTTAACCTTGTACCAATATCTAGCTTTTGTTTCAGGTTGGTTTTTAAAATTATTAATGTCTACATTTATTATTCCCATAGTGCAACGAACAATGTAAGAAAGTGAAAGAATCAGTGAATCTGGTTATAGAAACGTTAGCTGTAGCCACTTGCTATATTACACTGATCCAGGAGTGCTATTCACAGAGAACACCGTGCAAATGGTGCTCTTATTCCAGAGTTGTGCAGAGCAATCAGTGCCCCAGCCTGCTTGCGAGTCATTGGATTTATCAAAAAATTTGTCTTTATTAAACAAAAAAAATATGTCTTTATCACGCTAGCTACATTCAGTGCTCTGCCTCCAAATCCTGCTCCTTGTCCATATTTAATACACAGGGATGTCAATAAATACGTTGACACATTTGTTATTGTCCAATTTAAGATTTCAGTTTGATGAACTTCATGCCCATAAATATGTTTGTTTCTCATGTTTATACAGAAATCCAAGCTTGATTTCAGGATTAAATGCTTTGTGAAAATTCAGTGTATCTTTTTTAATTAGATGGGGATTTCTTCAAAGACTTCTTTTGTCTCTTTTGTAGTGTTAATAATATAATCATAAAAATGGCTAATTCCAAATGTCATCCAAGTAATCACAGTAGTCTGCTGCCTGTAAAAGTCTTTGTGAAAACAGAAGCACTGTGTTTATAAACTTACTGACGTGAGGTTAATTCAGAAAGTCATTTTATCTTTAGCCCTTGACCTCAAAATCTACCTCCCTGTAAGAAGGAAAAGTAAAAGGAAAAAAGAATCTGCTCTGTCACTTGTCAGGAAATGAAAGGAAGAAATGGGATATACTCAGAGTAAAGTAATAAAGTGAGAACACAAATTTTCTCACTAAAGTGCCATTACCTTTAGACATTGTGATATTGTAGATAAAGAAATGCTTACCCACTATCTACAAATGATATCCTATCCCTTGCAATCATGAGAAGTGGACATAGTTGTTGGAAAATGACTTAAATTGTTTTCAAGTTCTTTGACAGATCTCATGTAAATTCATTAGTAACTCTGGGACCATCTACTATGCATTTAAGTAATGAAAAATGTATTAGTTTCACTACACAAATGTATTAGCTTCCACTCTGTAGTTAAATGAAAAATGTATTAGCTCTACATATAAATATATTAACATTCACTCTGTGGCATTTTTCTTGCAGACATTACTGCACTTGAACTAGTCTGTAATGCAAACACTGCTTAAAGTCTCAATGCTGGAGAATTGCACTTAAAAAAAATCTCTTAAGTAGCAAAAAATATTTGTGTCTGCAGTGATATTTGTTTATTATGGAAAATAAGCATTCCTTCCCAAGAAAATGCTGTTTCAGAACATATTTACTGCTTGTTTTGTGTAAGATGTGAAAGAAGGATATTATTTTTAAAAATCTATAAATGATTACATACTATGATCATTTGAATTTTTTTTAATCTGGAATTGGGAGATGAAGGCATTCTTTTTAGTGGAAAGACATGGCATGAGTCTATTATTGAAGGGATTTACTTTATGTAGTAACTTAATATATTCATCAGCAAGATATATCACTTTGCATTATCTGGAGAAAATTTTCTTTTTAATTTTCATGAATTTTATCTTTTTTGTTAAACCATGTTGCTGTATTAAGTTTAGATGGAACGTTAACCTACCTAACTATTCAGTGCCACCACTATGGATAACTTTTAGCATGCCTTCCTCTCCACATCTGCATGAAAAATAGCCTGTTATATTTGACCGGTTGATATGATCATCTCCAATGAAACATAAAAATAAAGTTACAAAGAAAGTATGATATAACAGAATGTAATTTGAAATCAAAATATATTCTTCTAATTTTTCTGATTCACATTTTTATTTTTCTCCATTAATATTTTATATATGACTTACGTCCCATTAAACTATAGTTTGGAAATGAAGCATTTAATAGCAAAAAAGAGGTGCTGTGTATATTTACATACACATTTATGCATCCACACATAACTTTCATCCCATGTGTCTACTAGCATCTTCACGATGGGATAACTGGATCCCAATTCTCTGTTTTTGTTCTCTATTTGTTCTTGGAAGCTCCCACAATGGATGGCTTGAAAGTGCCCACAAAGAACTTGCTAGCTAGAGGGCCACCTAGCATCTACCCTGATCATTTCCTTCTCTGGTTTCTGGCCATGTTCAGAGCTTACAAATTCTTTAATTTGATGAGAACTGCCACCACCCCTCAGGATAATGAGGACAAGAGAACTAACCCTAGATGTTCTGAGTACTTCCCATCATCAGTCATCACAATGTATTCCATCCCCTCTGGTCTGACTCCTCTCTTGCTGCTGAACAACATTGAATATGTCTATTTAACTTAGACATGGAAAGTAGGATATTGGTAGCCCGTTAGGGATTGCACAATCATTTTCCAGAAGTTTGAGACCCATAACCTGATAGTGATCTGCTAACCTCAAAAGAGAAGAAAAACCAGCAGTTGCTTATATTTATGTCTTAAATTATCTAACTTAACCTGGAAATGAATTGTTTTATAAAATGAGAAAAAGGCTTTTGTAAAACCTTTTGTTATTGGGCAATTTCCAAACTCCCAAACCTAAACTCATACATGTTCTATTATTTTATACCTGCCCCCTACTCCTCAGATCAACAATGAAATCCAAACAAGCTTTTAAAATTCTTTTTTTTTGTAATAATAAATTTATTTTTATTGGTGTTCAATTTGCCAACATACAGAATAACACACAGTGCTCATCCCGTCAAGTGCCCCCCTCAGTGCCCGTCACCCATTCACCCCCACCCCCCACCCTCCTCCCCTTCAACCACCCCTAGTTCATTTCCCAGAGTTAGGAGTCTTCATGTTCTGTCTCCCTTTCTGATATTTCCTACCCCTTTCTTCTCCCTTCCCTTCTATTCCCTTTCACTATTATTTATATTCCCCAAATGAATGAGACCATAAAATGTTTGTCCTTCTCCAATTGACTTATTTCACTCAGCATAATACCCTCCAGTTCCATCCACATTGAAGCAAATGGTGGGTATTTGTCATTTCTAATGGCTGAGTAATATTCCATTGTATACATAAACCACATCTTCTTTATCCATTCATCGTTTGATGGACACTGAGGCTCCTTCCACAGTTTGGCTATTGTGGACATTGCTGCTAAAACACCAGGGTGCAGGTGTCCCAGAGTTTCATTGCATCTGTATCTTTGGGGTAAATCCCAACAGTGCAATTGCTGGGTCGTAGGGCAGGTCTATTTTTAACTCTTTGAGGAACCTCCACACAGTTTTCCAGAGTGGCTGCGCCAGTTCACATTCCCACCAACAGTGCAAGAGGGTTCCCTTTTCTCCTCATCCTCTCCAACATTTGTTGTTTCCTGCCTTGTTAATTTTCCCCATTCTCACTGGTGTGAGGTGGTATCTCATTGTGGTTTTGATTTGTATTTCCCTGATGGCA
Organism: Vulpes lagopus; assembly: GCF_018345385.1. Taxonomy (NCBI): domain Eukaryota; kingdom Metazoa; phylum Chordata; class Mammalia; order Carnivora; family Canidae; genus Vulpes; species Vulpes lagopus. The sequence continues at coordinate 43,486,195 of NC_054830.1, forward strand.
AGTGATGCAGAGCATTTTCTCATGTGTGTGTTGGCCATGTCTATGTCTTCCTCTGTGAGATTTCTGTTCCTGTCTTTTGCCCATTTCATGATTGGATTGTTTGTTTCTTTGGTGTTGAGTTTAATAAGCTCTTTATAGATCTTGGAAACTAGCCCTTTATCTGATACATCATTTGCAAATATCTACACAAGCTTTTAAAATTCTAACAGAGGGGATCCCTGGGTGGCGCAGCGGTTTGGCGCCTGCCTTTGGCCCAGGGCGCGATCCTGGAGACCCGGGATCAAATCCCACATCAGGCTCCCGGTACATGGAGCCTGCTTCTCCCTCCGCCTGTGTCTCTGCCTCTCTCTCTCTCTCTATGACTATCATAAATAAATAAAAAATTTAAAAAAAAAATAAAATTCTAACAGAATCACAAGTACTAGGTTTTGAAGCATCAGATTTTATGAAGACCATTTTCTGTTTCATCCAAATGCATTTACTGCTGAAGGACAAAACAGTATTAACTCTTTCAAGGGCATTTGCTTTAGAATTAATAATCCTTCCCCATATATATCTCTACATCAGTTTTTAATTATTTTAATACACAACATAATTTCCATTTTCTTTATATTCATAGGATTAAAAATATAGTTCATACACTAGTGTCCTCATTTGCTCTATTTCTAAAACAAGCAGAATATACACAATTTGGTTATTGCTATTATTCAGATTGTACAATGCAAGGGCCCTAAGAACCGTGGTATCATCTCAGGATTGGTCCCTCCCTCAATGGGAGACATCACTAAACTTTGAAGCTGCCTCTCCTGTCAAACTCTCTTGGGATTTGCATTCATCCTCCTGCCTATTGCCTTCCTGCTTGTTCAAACTCCTATAAATCCCTGGTTCTTGGCCATTCTCTTGGAATCTTAACTACAGTTGTCCATAGGCATGTGATAAAAGGGCTTTCCACCTGACCTCTGATGTCCTTCTAGACCTGTCATTTAATACCATGCTCACTCTTGCCTAAATACATTTCCTATACTTTTAGTCCCCAGTTACAGAAGTTGTCCTTAATGATTCTTTATCTGAATTTGATCACTAACCTACATGTTGGAATAGAAAAAGTCAGAATTTGAAAGGCATACTTGGAATCAAATACTACTGTACTTTTTAACTGTATGTATGACCTTGGAAAGATTGCCAATCCCTCCATCTATAAATTCTGCTTCTACAGTAGAAGTAGATAAATGATAGATCTTTAATGAATTAGGTGTGTGAACTGTCAAGCATAGTGCAACATGTATTATAGGAACTTAACAAATGGTTAACTCTTGTTTTTTTCTTGCTTGACTTTAAATTCCAGTTCACTGGGTAAATTTCTCCATTCACTTCTGCTTTATAGTGCCCATCTCATTTGGCTTCTAATTTATGACTCTATATAGATTCTTGAAATCTTTCAACTCTCTTTGGGTTCCTTGATCATAGTATGATCCAGCAATCTATAACAAGAAATACATGAGTCTTACAGAAAGTCTTCATTCTTGTTTCTGACACAGAGCTCCAAAACCCTAGGAATTGCCTAAGTGGTAAGAGAGATAATGTTGTTTTAATATTTGTAACAAACACCTTTCAATCATACCTGAGTTTACATTAATGAAATGACTTTTAAAAAGCACCTATGGGCTGAGTGCCAGAGGAACCAACCACCTGATTGGAGGATTGGAAGTTTCAGTCCCACCCTCCTGACCTCTAGGGAGATGAGAGGGGCTGGAGATTGAATTGGTTACCTATGGATGATTGACAGGTGAAAAGTGGTGCACTCTGTCCTTTCCCCATACCTTGTCCTGTGCATCTCTTTCATCTAGCTGTTCTTAAGTTATATCTTTTTATACTGAACTGGATATCTAGTAAATAAAATGTTTTTCTGATTTCTGTGGGCCCCTCTTAACAAATCAGTGAAACCTGAGGAGGGGGTCATTGGAACCTATGATCTATAGCTGGTCGGTCAGAAACACAAGTGACAACCTGTTGCTATTGGCAACTGAAAGGGGACATCCTGTGGGACTGAGCTCTTAACCTGTAGAATCTGAAACTATCTTCAGATAGTGTCTGCATTGGACTGAGTTGAATTACCCTCAGTCAGTGTCCATGGACAATTAAGTTAATTGCTTGGTAGTGTAAGAGAAATCAACACACCTTGGAACTGGGTACACAATCAGTAAAGGCCTTTCTCTGTCCTTGAGCTCATCTTCATAATTTTGGTCTCACATGATTGAATGCTGTGCCTCTGTCCCCCTGTACAGCTGTAGCAAGAAAAAGTTTTCATTACTGTAAGATCTAGATATGCCTTAAACATTTTTAAGCCCTTCAAATTTATAATGGAATTTTATTTGTATCAAATAAGAGCAAAGTATACAAACTGAAGATTTCTGGAGGGAATAAATATTTCTTTTTTCATTTTCAAACATGCATTCACATGTCATCATATTAAAAAAATAAATCAATAAAAATTCACAAAATTTTTAAATCAATAGATCAATAAACTTTGCAAAATCAATACCTTGATACTTATTCATTATTTTTAACTATATATACAACTCCAAACACCATAGCAGAGTGAATTTCTGTATATGAAAACAAATGTAGTTGATGAAACCTTTTAGCTAGACATACAGAGTTTGATGTCTTAATAGACATCTCACACCCAACATGTTGACCTGATCTCCTCATTTTCTCCCCTGTACCTGTTTACCTATAGCCTTTCCCTTCCCAAATGACGGTAACTTTGTCCTTTCCACTGGGCAGACCAAAAAACTAAGATTCCTCTTGTGTTCCTTCCTTTCTGTCATATTTTTTTGGCCAATCTGTGGCTTTACCTTTAAAATATATTTTGATTCCAGCTACTTCTTCCCACCTTCCATGCTACTATCCTGATCTGAGGTATCAGCAAGCATCTCTCTCCTCTGAAACTAAGATATCTTCCTAATTGATCTCCCTTTTGCTTTCTACATTCTCTTCTACAGTCTGGTTTTCCTGCTTCTATTGTCTACTCTATATAGTTCACTCTTAACACAACTTTCCGAGTAGTTATCTTAAAACATAAATTGGAACATGTCATTCCTCTATTCCAAAACTTGCATTGGAAGTTCAGTTTTATTCAAAACAATGCCTTAGTCCTCCCGATAGCCTGCACTGTGTGATCTGCACCTGCACCTGTACCACCACCCTCCCCATAACTACCTTAGTCCTTTCCTCCTGATTCTTTTGTGCCCCACCTAGAAACATGCCAGGTTTGTATCTGCCTTCAGACCTTGGGTCTTTCTGTCTTCTTCATGATCTCCTCTTCCCTTAGATAAATTACTGGCTGATTTCATCTCCCTTCAGTCTTTGTTCAGATCTCATCCTCTCTATGAAACTTATCCTAAACACTGCATATCATCTTTCCTACCCAATTTTGTGTACACTGATGGGTCGTTTTATCCTGTTTCATGTTCTCTTTTTTTCTGTAACATTTATAAACCTCTCACATACTGTTTTACATACCGTATTTATTTCTTGTATTTATTTTCCCTCCTAAAATATAAGTTCTTCAAAAACAAGCATCTTTGGGATCCCTGGGTGGCGCAGCGGTTTGGCGCCTGCCTTTGGCCCAGGGCGCGATCCTGGAGACCCGGGATCGAATCCCACGTCGGCCTCCCGGTACATGGAGCCTGCTTCTCCCTCTGCCTGTGTCTTTGCCTCTCTCTCTCTGTGTGTGTGACTATCATAAATAAATTAAAAAAAAAACAAAAAAAAACAAGCATCTTTGTTTTTTATTCACTGATGTGTCTCAGGCAGTGGAGAATAATGCCTAGCACAGAGCAGGCACTCAATGAATTCTTAGTGAATGGGGCAGCCCGAGTGGCTCAGCGGTTTAGCGCTGCCCTCGACCCAGGGTGTGATCCTGGAGACCTGGGATCAAGTCCCACATTAGGCTCCCTGCATGGAGCCTGCTTCTCCCTCTGCCTGTGTGTCTGCCTCTCTCTCTCTCTCTCTCTCTCTCTCTCTCTCTCTCATAAATAAAATCTTAAAAAAAATACTTAGAGAATGAAAACATAAATGAATAAATGAGACTTTATGTCAAGTAAATTCATTTTTAAAAGTTTAATGCATTAGGGTTTTGTTGGGTGGGAGGTTTGTTACTACTGCTATTTCTATGTAAAGTTGAAATACAGAAGGGAAAATAAAATCTCACCAGTTATCTCCCTTTGTACAGATAAAGCCAAATGATTGAATGCTTGACTGAGTTGACTGGTTGTTTAGACATTTTTTTTTTTAAATAATAGCTTAAGGGAAAACTAAGCTATTTGACTTCCACCCCCCTCCCTTTACTAGAGCTGCAGTTGTCAAAATGGCACATAATACACACTTGGTTTTTAAAGAACTTAGTTAATTGAATTCATTGAACCAAAAATACTCACAGTGAAAATCATCAACATTTATATGTAAAACAAAATCTGTTTTTGTCTGACTTAAAGAGGATGTAGCTGGGGGCTAAAGATTACAAATAAGTAAGAGAATAATCTGACATAGTTTTGTTGTTGTTTTCATGCAAGCTTTCTAAACTCTGAAAAGACAGTGTTTGGAAATTCATTACCTGACGGTAAAGTGTACAAAGTTGAAGAGTTTAAATTGAGTAATAGAAGCAAATACTAACATATCATACATGAGAACTACTATAAAAACAACAGAGCAAAAGATGAACTCTGTAGAAATGCTTTCCTTTTTAGGAAACCACATCCTCTGTTTTCAGAGATTTCATAAGGCTGTTTATAGGTTAGCCTGGAAAGCGTAAGATCTTCTGCCTGAAAGAGATAAGCAATTTTTATACAGAAATATGTCCAGCATGGATTATATAATGATGAAGAATAGGGTTTGTGGAAAGAACAGGATGTGAAAGAGGTAAAAAAAATGTAAAGAACCAGAGGTTACCTTATACAGCTCTTAGGGAAAGGAAGATGGGGTGATGGCAAAGATTACTAGAAAATACTTGCAAAGCTAAACAAGGACTGCCGTATAAAAAGCTAGATTCAAGAACAGCTCTTGAATGTCCGAGGTCAGCTTATGTGTGAGTATACATGTGTATATATAAAGTACATATGCACACATATGCTTATAACACACGTAGTGTATGTGTGTATGAAAGGTACTGAGAGAATATTGATCAAATATTTTTGATCAAAAATATTTACATCACTATTCAGCTCTTGATCTCAGCTTTTCCATTACTGATGGTAATTCCTTTATTGATGAATTTTGGAAACAGAGAGGTGCTTCTAACAGAACTATTCCTAGGATTCTATGTCCTATCAAGACCTCTTTTTACATGTTTCACTTTTGTTAGATCGCTTTTCTCACTGACTGAAGGCAGCATTAGAGTGCTGGGCAGGGGGTAAGACAGGAAGAGAAGAAGAGTGATTAACAGGAAGAAAGAAAAATTAGAAGGTTTTTCTGCAGACTTTTCTTGATTTCTCAATTCTGCATTGTCACAGAACTAAGAGTTCTACCATATTGTTCATTACAATTTTGTGTATTTGCTAATACCACCAAATAAATGTGATATACTACCCCCACGTATATGTTTTTAAAAAATACAACAAATGTAACCAATTTTAAATGCTTTCATGTGGTTGGCCACTGCCAAATCATTCCATTGATTTTGATAGGTAGTTCCACTGTGGCATGTATTAAAATCCCTATTGAATTTATCTGTAGATTGGAAATTATTTGTGTATATTCTGTTCATATTTCCCAAGGAGTACATATATTCACATATTTCACAGAGACATGAAATGAGGGAATACTTAGATTATCCATAAATCAGCCTTTGCTTAAAAAAAAAATCTAGGTTATTTTATTTCTCATGACTATAGGAAATACCTGATTAAAATAATCTTGATATAGGTCAAATGAAGAAATTCTCACATGGAGTTTATTAAATTCATCAACTTTAGTCCCACCCACTTATTCATCCCCAGCATTTCAGTCTTAATGTTAAGGTTGGTCCACATTGTTCTTCTGGTTGAAATTTTTACACTTAATCTTCAGGATGCCCCTAGTTTACATTCCTAGTTCTATATTGTTACTCTACAGAGTCCCTCAGAATGTGGCAAAGTTTGTAGTACAATGAGTTACAATGTAATTTGATACCCTGGGGGTAAATTTTAAAATATTTTTTCTTTGTTGGCTTACCAGTATATTCTATGCCAGCAAGGAAAATTGTTTAGAAGCTAGGATTATATCATAGCCTGTATCAACAGATGGAACTTAAAAAGCCAGTCAGATTGCAAGCCATATTTGTATTATGTTAAATAATATATTTAATTATATCAGTACTTCTTTCACACCTTAACTTCAGTGGATCCCAAAATATTTCATGAAAACTTGGGGAAGAAGAAACTCATTCCTCAAATAGACTACATAAATGACATAAAGTGTATTGCCTTCCATGGTGCCAATAGCTTCCATCCTGACCATATTTTATACAGGTGGGTATACTTAGAAACAGGTATGGGTGTGCATTTTCTGTGTATATTTATATTATGACCAAATCTAAAATATTTAGCTTTCCTATCACTTTCTCCCCAGCTTTTCTCCTCTTGTTCAGTGAGCATATATATATATTTTTTTCCTGCAACTGGAAGGTGAAAGCTTTATATTTTTCCATCCTTCTGTCTTTGTTTCTGCTCTTTCTTTCTCACCTGTTTGTTAAAGCTCTGCCCAAGAGGCATACTGTGTTCTGATTGTTCGGATCCCTATTCAAAATCCACTAACAGACAGCTCTGTGATTTGGGGCAAGTGATCTAACCAGTCTAAACCTATGTCCTCTTCTGGAAAAGAGTGATGGCAATAGTACATATCTCCCAGGGCAGATGCAATTTTACTGAAATAATCCCTTTAGAGCATTGGACACAATACCTGTCACATAGGAAGTGCTTAAGCAATGGAAACTGAACTGTATCCTCTCCATGGAGCACTTTCTATCCTCACGTTAACCTCTTCCCCTCAAGTGACCTCATAGTGCGTTGCTGTTAGAAAGCTCTTACTGAATTGTGTTCTCTAGTTCAGTGACTTGCATACATACCTGGCTTCTGTGTCACTGAGAATTTGCAGAGCTCCTATTAACGCAGACACTATGTTAGATCCTCAAAATACGGTGTGTACAAATACAGGTGTGGTATTCCTGCTTACCTTCCACCTGGAGAAGACAGATAATGAAAAAGTTAATAGATAAGTGGCATAATATGAAATGGTGATAAGGGCTAGGAAGGAAATAAAAGAGGTGATATGATAGTTACTGTTTTGTTTGTGTGTTTGGAGCTACATTACTAAGAGTAGAGTGAGACCACACTGTCACTTTAGTGTCTCTTGAGGCTCCCTAACTGTCCCTGTCTGAGGTTCTAGGCATTCTATAAAAAGCTGCCGAAGCTATACTTTCTAGTTTAGGGAACTTCTTGGGAAACTGCTTCCTCTCTCTCACTGAAATTCATTTGCTCTTACCAGATTTAAACCCATTTTCTCCTTCTATCTGATCACTCATTGTCTCTTCCATTCTATTCAGATTGAGGTTACTGTCTGCCTGGCATCGATTTCAGGTTCATCCCAAGACAGTATCACTAGCTTAGAGCCTTCTTTATGATGCCATGTACTATAGCTGGATAGCAGGAGCCCAGAGCCAGGACATCTGTTCTGTGCCCTGTCTCCATGCTTGGTGTTCCTCCTTGCCAGGGACAGAAAAGCAGATAAGGAATCCCCGAAGGGTAAGTTCTAATTATCTCCCCAAAGAAAAGAACTTGGGCAGAGAGACTCAACAACAGTATCAGCTGTCATTGCTGATTTTTACTTTAGAGATTGAAAGGGATTCACACTTGTCCTTACAATAAAGTAAAAGAAAACTTTCCTTTAGATAAATCATTCCATAGCCTTCTTTATCACAAGCTGCATAGATTTTGGTTTCTAGTACAGTTATCATATCAAGAGCTCTTTTCAGAACCTCTCCTGAGACTCAGAGCCAAAGATGAATGCTGATGACAATGGGAGACTATACATGTTTTAACATGCTGATTCTTTCTGTCCACCTATCCGTTGTCAGTTCATCTGCCCATCTCTCTCTCTCTCTCTCTCTCTTTTTCTCTCTCTCTCTCTCCTCTCTCTCTCTCTCAAGATAACATTCCTTATCCATTCACTTTTCTGGAAAATACCTGTATCTAAACCTAAGAAGACAAAGAAGACTAAGGTGGGATTAGATGGCTTAGCTGAATCCGTGGACTTGACTCCACATTGGCTCTATGATCTGTCTACGGGAAAGTCACAGAAGCATTTGGGCTGCTTGAACTAGAGTCATTGAAAACGGATCCAGTCATTGTGTGGCTAACCCTGAGAATGCTGATTTGATATTTCTGTTTGGGCTATGTGTCAGTGCTGTCTAAAGAGGCAGACATAGTGACTCCTCCTTGTGTCGAGAAAAGCAACTAATCCCCTCATCTTGTATTTTGCAAATATCTAGTATTACTCTGCTTGTTCCCAAAGCACAAGCTTCATGAATTAATGCCTCCTTTGACAGTTAAATATTCAAAACTCATTTGCTTAAACTAAGTGGTAAAGAAAATAATTTTAAAGATGGGTGGTGGAAGGGGTTGCTGAGTTATATTGAAAGCATTTGATTAAATAGATTTGAGAGCCACAGCTAAATTAATAAAAACTGGCACACTTCACCCACTTTTCTTTCTTATTTTTCAGACATGAAAATTGCTCAGACTTCAAGTCTAGTCTGTGTGAAAGCATTAAGTGTTTCAGAAATCAACATGTTCTTATCAATCTTTTGTGCTCAGGGGGAAAAGAAAGCCAACTTGTGACATTATTTCCTTATGTTCTAGAAACCTGATAATACCTTATTGTACACTGGGAGTATAAGCAGGTTTCATTGTAAAGAGGTTCTTGTGACAAGATCTGTGAAGAACATTATGTTATTAACTTAGACGTCTGCACTTACCAACATAGCTTTTCCAAGACAATTTTTGTTGGTCTACAGGTGGTTATTTAAGACAATCAATTTACATAGAACAATTTATTCTTTTTTCATGCTGTTAAAGCAAATTGGTATGTAATTAGATTTATATACTGAATAATCTCATTTGCATATCCAATTAATTCTTCCTATTTTAATTTGCTAGGGTTGAATTCACATTAGTAGTAAAAATAACACTTAAATTATCAAGGATTCAAGTTTTCTTTTGCTGTAATTTGTTCAAGATGTTCCATTTAAAAATTGATCCCCAGCATTCTTTTCAAAATCTATTGGGGATATATGAAAGACTTTACTTAAAAATGCCCTTAGCCAAAAATCACAAACTTGAGGCTTGCCCGTTGTTCCTGATGTACAGAGTAATGGATGGTATAAAGTCACTTCCTGCCTCATTACACAAAATTTTTCAAAAGAATGGAAAGTCAGGTTCCAGGTTTTTATCTTCTAACCTATTTTCACATTTCAGAGTATGTTTAAACACAAAAACACATACATACAAAAATGATGCATCTTCCTAAATAATTTACACTTATTCTTCAGTCATATCACTTCATCTATTGTGGCTTATTACTAAAATAGAAAATGTATGGCATTCGGATTAAAACACATCAGGGCATAATACTTGTTTCTCCTTTTGCTGATTGATTTGGGCATCTGATTTTATCTGAGAGTTATTGTCCTCATCTGTAAGAGAGTCATGTGTAATGTGCCTTTTAGAATATGGTGTAACATATGAAAGTATCTGCTAGTATTGCAATAGAAGATCCTCAGTATGCAGCTGTATCTGGTCTGTACTAAAGATATGTTCACTTTCTAAGGCTCAATAATATTTTTCTTAAGCTCAGTGAACATTTATTATGATGATTCTCATTGCCAGACACTTAAAGTCAAATGTTGGCTGAGCATTTTGAGTTACTTAGTCTTGCTATGCCTCAGTTTCTTCATTTGTAAATTAGAAATAATAAAAGAATTGTGATTATGAGGGGTCAGTACCTGTTAAACTCTTGGAATATTTCCTAGCACAGGTTAAGCAGTCAATAAATGTTAACCATTGCTGTCACTGTTACCATCTTGAAAGAATAAGCACACATATCAGAGGGTTGTTTTTATCCTTATCTATTACCAAATGTATTGGTTTACTAAGGCTGCCATAAAAAAGTACTGCACATTGGATAGCTTACACAGCTTTCCTCTGCCTATGTCTGTCTGTCTGTCTGTCTGTCTCTCTCTCTCTCATGAATAAATAAATACTTTTTTTAAAGATTTTATTTATTTATTCATGAGAGGCAGAGAGAGAGAGAGAGGTGCAGAGACACAGGCAGAGGGAGAAGCAGGCTCCATGCAGGGAGCCCAATGTGGGACTCGATCCTGAGACTCCAGGATCACGCCCTGGGCCAAAGGCAGGCACTAAACCGCTGAGCCACCCAGGGATCCCAAATAAATAAAATTTTTAAAAAAAGAAATTGTCTTAGTTATGGAGAATAAAGTCCAGGATCGAATGTTGGCAGATTTTGGTTTCTGCCAAGGCCTATTTCCTTGGCTTGCAAAGAGCTGCCTTCTTGCTGCCTACAGGCATTTTCTTCTGTGTGTGTCCAAATTTCTTCCCCCTAAAATGACATCCATTAAATCGGATTAGGACCTACATTTTAATTTAATCACCTCTTTGAAGGCCCTGTCTCCAGATTTCTCACAGTCTGAGATTATGGGGGTGATACTTCCCATCCTTTGAATTTGAGAGAACATATTCCAGTCCATAATACCAACATTGAACTTTCTTTATGTGTGGGAGATATCCTGAAGCTCTGCCTTCAGAACGTATACCAGAATGTAAGCATACCTATTTTTGTGAAGTATTTAAAAAGCATATGTAATCTCTGCCTTATCTAAAAAAAATTCTGCCCTGTTTCTGTGGTTACAGTCATTCTTTCAAAGCCACAAGTTTATTTTCTCTCCTCTGATCCTTCACCTGTGTGTGTGACAAACTCAGGTAGTAGAAAAATCATAACATTTATGATCCAGAGACCTAGGTTCACATGCAGATTTGCTATTTATTATACACAAAAACATATTTTACAAATGTATAAACACAGGAATTATGTAAACTCAAGCAAGTCATTTCACCTCTGTGAGACTTTGTTTCAGTCCTCACTGAGTATATATAGCAACTACAAAGAAATGCTCTAAAGATTTTTTTTTTTTTTGTCAAAATACCGCTTTCCCTTTGAACCACCATCTACATGGTTATTTTAATGTCATTTACACTGTTTGGAATGCCTGTATCCTGTAACAATGTGTGTAACTTTCAAATAACCTACAGACATTTGAAAAACTGTACCAGTTTCTTCATTTCAATTTGGAAGATGAGCAACTTTTTTTTTTTTTATAAGAAAGACTAGAGAGGCTTAGAATTCTTTAAGTTGGAGTGATCTTAAACAACATCTAACTCATTCATGGTCCTATTACTAGACTCTTTACATCGGAAAAGAAACATACCAGAACCTTTTATTGACAGAGAATGACTGACCAAGTATATAAAATCAAGGAAACCACTTCTGCTTTTCTTTTGTTGTAGCTTCCCATCCGCCAGGAAAAGGATTCAAGAGTGGCCCCAATAGCCTATACAACTGCTCCGCACTTTGACACCACCCCTCTTTATCCCATCTTAGAGCCTCATCTTACAGTGAGGGAATAGGCAGAGGGAAAATAATTTCTTAGGATTCTATCTGATTCCTTATTTTCTCTATGATCCCTTTGTATCTTTAATCCATGGGTTTCTTTAATGCCTTTAAAATACTCTCTAAAATACTACTACTACTACTCCTAAGCCCCCTGTGCCAGCCTTCCCATTCTGTCAGATTCATGTAGACTTACCCTTCTTACCTTTCCAAAAAAGACCTCCTACTCTACAATATTGTGAATATTACGCTGAAAGGAAAACTCTCTCTCCTTGGTTAGATAATGTTATCAGAGCCACCACAAAAAAATGGGAGCAGAAAAGAGAAAAACTTCACCCAATGATATATTTATTCACAAAGCAAATATTTTATATGTGCCTGTACTAATTGCCAAGAATTCTATCTAAAAAGGCAGTTCTTTCCCTATGGATTTGCTAATCAAAACCGATGCTCCCCACCCTGCCCTCTACACTGAAATATGGTAAGTGCTGGACAGAAAATGAGCCCTGACAGCAGTGCAGCTACAATGGGACACAGCATCAAACCCAAATCCAACACCTACTGGGGCCACGGTAGGATGTAAAATGGAGTGAAAATACGGACTTCACAGAGGATGTGCTACTATTTATAGACACAGGAGACTTAACAAAGAAACCTGGGAGAGGCTCAAAGGGTAAAGGGACATGCCCAACAACTTTGAAACAAGGAACTAGCTGTACTTGGTTCCAAGGGAAACCACATCTCCGTATGGTAGGTAGTTTTCCATATGTAGACATATTTATTATGATGGAATGTGTTGTCTGTCAAAGTATGCTTCCCAAACTACACCCTTATTATCATACTTGGGTTATTGTTTAAAACATTTATTATTGCTCTTCTCTTACAGAATTTTCTTTATGCTTTGTGTTTTATTCCTCTGAATATTTAAACTATTGGTAAATCCTTGCCCTTTGGAGTTGTATTTCATTTTTGGCAACAGCTAGCTTTCTATTTTTAGAAGCTTATTCAGAGCCAAGTCACAGTAAACATCAGTGATCAAGCTGGGTAACACTGTTTTTGGTCAGAAAATGAATTGTGACTGTAAATTAGTAAGGCTAATTTTCTTACATGGCTTATAAATCAGTTCTCTGTATGGTTTAAAAGAGGAGTATGAAAACTCACATGAGATAATATATAGGAAAACCTTCTTTTTTTTTTTAGGAAAACCTTTTTTATTGTAAATTAGTCTATAAAAATAAGACCTTATTTTATTTGTATTAATTCTTAAATTATATTTCAACACACTGCTTTAAAATTCAATAAATATGTTCGATTAACATTTTAACTGCTAAATTAGTTTATTTAGAAATGTTCATTTGGTGGTTTCTACCATCTACTCCGTAAATTGAGCTCATTTCAATTTCATATCTTGAATTTATAGGAAATGTGTTAAGAGTATTGTCAAATGAGGGATGCCTAGGTGGCTCAGTTGGTTGTGTGTCCGCTCTTGATTTTGGCTCAGGTCATGATCTCAGGATTGTGGAACTGAGCCTGTTCTATGCCCTGTGCTCAGCAGAGAGTCTGCTTGAGAATTTTCTCCCTCTGCCCTTCCTCCACATGTGCACAAGTGGGTGTGCTCTCTCTCTCTTTATCTCTCTCTCTCTCTCTCTCTCTCTCTCTCTCAAATAAATAATAAATAAATCTTTTAAAAAAAAATGGTATTGTCAAATGAGGAAACTGAGGCTTAGAAAAGAGAAATAAGTAACTTAAGTAAGGTCCCAAGAGTAGTAACTGATGGACCAGAGAATATAGTTCAAATTTCCTGACCCCAAGTCCACTAGTTTTTGTTCCTTCCATTCATGTAGATCAAATGATTTAACCTAAAATACTCTTTCTCTTATTTTCTCTCCCAAAACTCTTCCTTTAACCTCCATTAGTTTACACCAATATTCCCTCAGTTACTAGTTTAAATTGATGCCCATAATAGGCACTAGATAAATGAATTTCTAAATGTTAGCAGTTTCCCCTTTTGTAAAAATCAGCTGACCACTTCTCTGTGCCAAACCCAGAGTGTGTTTTTGATTGAGTTATGAGTGGCTACGTAGGGTCAATAGCAGTTGCAAAACAAGTTTGACAGTATAGATACTATAGAAAAGCTGAGTTTGGTTGTTGTTTTATTGTTGTTTATTTTATTTTTTTGCTTTGTTTCCTTTTGTTGTCCTTGGTAGATAAAACTAACCTGATCATCAGGCTTAATATTTGCTAAGTTCCCCAAGGCCTTATTTTCCTTCCTGAAAGCAATTAATTGATGAATTTGTACTCACGGGTTGAGCTTTACCTACTCCCTCTGCACCAAAGGTGAGCTATAGGAGTTCAAGAGGGATCTGGAAAGGCCATTGAAAAAAGAGTTCTTCACTGCCTTGGCAATCAGTTTGGTTGCCATTGCCAACCTCCTTGTTATTTGTAGAGGATGTTGTCTAAGAAAACCCCCTCACGGTTGGAAGCCTCTTAAAAGTATACAGATTGCAAGGCCCCAGAAGGAAATTTTAGTTATTGTGCTACTTTCTATATTATACTGTTTATAATCATGATGTGGAAAGACCATAAAATTGTGGGTTTAAGTATATGCTATATACTTCATACATTACTTTTCCATTAAAAGTGCCATGAGCCGCTATAGTACTTACACTGTGTTAAGGGGACACGTGTTTTCAGGAGATGGCTCTTTTAACAATTATTTTTATTTTGTCAAGTTACACAGATATCTTTGTCCTTTATTTGTTTTAAATCCCAAAGTCGAATCTGTTGATAGAAAACATGAAGCGAAGCAAAAGGTTCTGTTTGTGGAAATAGAAAGGAGTATGTACCTGAGGGGCAGCATGTTTTTTGCTTGTTAGTTCTTTTGCTACAATTTTGTTTTTGTTTTTAGTGCCCCAGGGTAGCAAATTGGCAGGTGTAAATAAGGTTCTAGCTAGTATCATACTGTATTTACAATTAGTTATCATGGGTTAAAACGTATGTGGTGTATAGGGAATTAGGTGTACAATTTCTGTGTAGAATAATGGAAGGTTGTCTAATTTCAAACATAGCTTGAATATACTTCTTCAGCCTAATGTTGCAATAATTCTCAGCAACCTTTATAAAGTAGACACAAATGGATTTTTAGAGATCTTTTTGTTTGTGTCTTATTTTATACTTGTATAAAGTTTGAAATTTTAAATATTAAAAAATTGTGTGGCTTAAATAACAGGATATATTACGTTCTCCTTCATATGTTTTTCCACCTTACGTCTCCCTTTTCCAAAAGCCTTAATGAGGCCAGCTCAAGGGTATTAAATCTAAGAATGAACAAAAATGATGTTATTCTTTCTCAGTTAAAGCATTCAGCCCTCCCTTGCAATAGGTATTTGACAAATGGATTTTTTGTTTAGGAAAGAGAACAAATGTTTGGGAAAAGTGTTGACGTTTTATTATATGCTGTTTATTTGTCACTCCTCCCCCAAAAAATCATTTCTAATTCAAGTAAGCTTAGGTAAGAGACCTGGATTTAACTTTGTAAGAATAAAAAAAAAAATCTTCAGTCCTTTCTGGAAGGTATGGGTCACAGGTCTTTGCTTCTCCTATTATCTACCTCATAGAGCCATGTATTATGCCCCAGTTAATACTGAGGAAGAATTTGACCTATTCACATCTTTACATACAACCTACATTCTGGCACGTATAGAGTTTTGTGACTCAGAGTAACAGCCTCACCCTAAAACTCAGATGGCTTAAAAAAAAAACTTCCCTAAATAATTATTTTGGATTAAATCTATAGTCTCCAGAGGTGTAAAGTTGTAATGGTCACTTTTTCTCTAAAATGTCACAACCTCTAAATGACATAAATCCTGAAATTTCAAGGCATTTAGAAAAGTTTTGTTTTATTACTCCTCCCTCCAGTGTGACACAGAATCTTAATGAGAATCCCACCATGCCTTTTGAATCATTAACTCTGAAGAGAGTTCAGGGATGGAAGGCTTGGGAGATTCATAGCTGTAACTGCAAAGAGAAATCTTGTCTGCTCAAGAATGTGTGTGCATCACCCAGTGTGTGTGTGTGCCTGGCTTTCTATTTTTAACATTTTTAATGACAAGCTGTATCTTTGGTTCTGTATGCCCTTCACCTTTCTCAGAATGAGATTGATAGTGAAAATTTTTCAACTGTTCGCATAAAAGTTGAATTAAGGGTCTTGATTTCGTGTGGTGGCCTTCCCTGTTTCTGTTTCTTGTTCTTTCTGTATTCTGACATGTAGGGCAGTTCGGTAAAAGTATAACACCACATTGAGATGCCTGGCTTCTCTATACAGACAGGAAAATAAGTCTAAAGAACTGAAACAGAGGATTGCACACTGCCAGACCAATTTGAAGTGATGGAACATGAATATTTTGACACGTAATAGCCTAGTACCTCTTTGCCAGAGGATGCTAACAAAATGAATATGCAAATCATCATAGTGTTACCAAGTTTCTTTTGACTCTTGTTTTCAGGGCAAGTCCATTTGGGTTGTTAACTTTCAAATATTGGAAGGACTGTCACATGGAGGAGGAAACTGACTTGTTTGCAGTAGCCTGAGATCTTGGACACATCTAAAACTAAGGCACATTCTACTTCAGATTTAGGATTTGCTTTCTCATAATTTGAGATATCTAACCAATAGAATGGGTTTTCTGAAATGAAGAAGAGAGTGTTTGAATGTGATGAGGATGTTGGGATTGTGGCAGGAATTATCTGAATTATCTGGCAAAAATGTTGAAGAGTGTAACAAGCATTCTGTGGAATTTTAAAAGCAGAGTAATTATGATTTAAGCCATAAGAAAGGGCAGATAGCCTCTCATTTCACTTGGTGATAATAGATGAAGATACACAAATATCTCAAGACAGAAAAATGTCCAAGGAATTGAAGAGAATTACAAATGCATGTGAAAGGTAACCTAAGGATAATACTGTTTTTCTGGTGCAAAAAGTAGTGTGACGTAAACTCAGATTGGATTGCCCAGAAGTGTCATCAGATTCCTTGTGTACTCCTGTCTTCAGAGTCTGTTTTACTAGTTGTCATCAAGGGTTTGTTATTAGGACTGATTAAAATTCAGCTTCTTCCAAGTCCCCAAATTCCATGAAGACAGCAGCTATGTCTGTTCCCTCTTCGCATCCCCAGAGTCTAGAACAGTGCCTGGAAATAATAAGGACTAAGTAAATATTTGTTGGATAAATAAATGAATGGATACATTTTGAAAATTTTAATGTGACAATGACTTATCGGTAAAACAAGTCTCAAAAGGGAAATCTAATTAGTGTTTTTGATTTATGTGCTTGCCAGTCATCACTGAGTATATATAACAATTGTAAATCACAAATACTCTATAGATTTTTTCTCTATCAAAACACTACTTTGTCAGGATGCCGGGGTGGCTTAGCGGTTAAAGCATCTGCCTTCGGCTCAGAGCATGATCCTGGAGTCCCGGGATCAAGTCCCACATCGGGCTCCCTGCATGGAGCCTGCTTCTCCCTCTGCCTGTGTCTCTGCCTCTCTCTTTCTCTCTCTCTGTGTCTCTCATGAATAAATAAATAAAATCTATTTAAAAATACTACCTTGTCGGGGATCCCTGGGTGGCTCAGCGGTTTCGCGTCTACCTTTGGTCCAGGGTGCGATCCTGGAGTCCCGGGATCGAGTCCCACGTCGGGCTCCCGGCATGGGCCTGCTTATATCCTCCTGTGTCTCTGCCTCTCTCTCTATATATGTCTATCATGAATAAATAAATCTTTAAAAAAAAATAAATAAATAAAAATAAAAAAAATACTACCTTGTCTTTAGAACCATCATCAGCAAGTTATTTTAATATCATTTACACTATTTTGAAATGCTCCCATCCTGTGATCCTTTCAAACAGCCTATAGTTATTTGAAAAATTCTATCAGTTTCTTCATTTCAATTTGGAAGATGTGGCTAGAGGAGCAGTAACTGGAACTCAGTGGGGATATACAGACACAAATGTGGATAGGAATTCAAGTATTCTACTCATGCCTTACCAGCTATCTTCCTTTCTCTGCAGTAGAAGAACTGCCAGTTTTAAGTAAGTGGTTTTCCTCACAGTTCAGGAGAATGGCTCATTGGGAGTTCTGGTCAGTACTTTCAAATTCAAATAAGCAAGCGCTCTGAAGGAAATACATAATGAAAAATAATTTAAGATTACAGTGGTCGTCTGATGTGATCTGGAACCATTCACCTACTCCTACATGGCAATAAAAATAAATTATATAATGGGACAGCCAACTGTTACAGCTTAGAAAACTGCTAGAGACTAAAAATAACTATATAGGTTAATGCCATGAAGTTCTTAACCAGACAGGCATATTTTTCCAATTCTGGGGTCAGAAAGTATCTGTAAACATTACTGTACGTCAAAAAACCAAGTGAAAATGACCTCTAGCTTTGAGGCACTTATTGAGAACCTATTTTAAATTGAATACACAAGCCAAGATAATACAGGCTGTTTGATAAGAAACATTAGAGAAATCTATAACATGAGGCTTTTTATTATAGGTTTATTACATCAATCTCTCCAGTGGGTAATGGAACTTGTAAATATACTCTTATGTAGGAGTCTCCTTGCGGGCATTTTATTCATGCTGAAGTAAGCACAGCAGACTTATTTGCTGTCAGGGTACATTGAATGTAAGATTAGTATTTATTTTGGTTCTAAGGAGGTTTTGCTTTTGTGAATTGAAAGTTGGATCAGCTGCACGGAAACAAGATGGGACTGCAGGGAGCACAGGAAGTAAATTAGTTTTTTGTAAATATGCATTCTGTAAACCAAAGTATTTAGTTAGCATGGGACGCGTACGTGTGGTTTCTCAGATGGGTGAGTCATGCATCAGATGTGTATGTTTATGGCTCTGTGGTTTGGATAGAGAGAGATATTCAAAATAATATGATATAGCCACTGTTTTCCAGTACAAAGAGTTCTAGGATAAAAAAAAATCATTTAAAAAAATAATAAGTATTTTTACAAGAAAAATTCTTAACCTCTTTTTGACCAGACTTTATTAAAATTACAGGGGAACATGTGAATAAATAAAACCCTAATGGGTCATCCAGCTACAGTCTAATTTCCATAAAATGGGTAAATAACATTAACAAATTATTCCAACCTGTCCTGACACTCAAGCAGAGTTTATCAGATGTGACTTAAGCCATGAGAATAACTTGCTGTAGAAATGATCCAAGTAGTAAATAGCTGTCTGTAACTTATTACTCATATAGTAGAGGCCAGATATGGTGCTAAGTGACCTACTTTACTGCATTTAATACTATTTAATATTTTAATCAGGTAATTTAATATTTGTATCAGGTGATTACGAAAACAGGTACTACTGATACCCTCATTTTACCAAGGAGGAAAAGTAAAGCTCAGAGAAGTCAAACAACTTACTGAAGTTCACACAAATAAAGTCGATTCCACCTGTCTCTGTTGTGACATGATATGTATTGTGTCATATATTCTTACAATAACGTAAGTTAGAGAAAAGAAAATATTAAAATCATAAGGGACAGAAATAGGTTTACGGCACTGTACTGTATTTCTTAAAGACCTACGTATAAGTGGACCCACACAGTTCAAACTCATGTTGTTCAAGGCTGAACTGTTCAATGATAACAAGCAGAATATCTTTATTAGAAAAATAACACTTTATTGCAGAACAAAATATCATCAGAACTTCCTTAGAACAAAGTAAATCTATAGTATCTTGCAGGCAAAAACTCTAGTCTGCTATGAGTTTTCTGTTCTCTCATCTGCCATGATGATTAGTGAATTGTAATACCTCTTATGTTAATGTTCAAATTAATGTTCCTTAATTATTACTTACTTTTTCACCCATTTGATTTGGCTTCCCAAATATAAGATGGTCAGCCAGAGACCAACGGCTTATTCTTTTTTCTTTATCTTTTAAGACGTTTCATACTCTCTGCTATATATTTGACATGCACAAGTATTTATGTGATTGTTTTCCTCTTATACAGCAATGGCTTGAAGTCATCCTCAATGAACATGATCTTTTTGAGAGATATTATATTAAATATGACAACATGTGAACTTCTCAAAATGTTGCTTTTGTTCCTATGTGTAGAACTGGAAACCTCATCAAGAATTGTTTAAACAACTTCATTTTCTCAGCTACACCTTGACATGAAATCCTATTTGTGTTTATATTTTATTGGCTTTTAAAATAGTGTGACAGTTTGCTACAAAATCACTGGGCTTTGGCAAATCTCTATTTCCTTGTGGCCAGAGAAATTTACATTTCTTCCCAAGCTACTCTGTGAGCAATCTATGTAAGGAGTGACCTCAGTTCAGTTGAAAGCATCCAACATCCTGAAAACTGTAAAGCCACAGCACTTATGGATTTTCCAAGGTCTAAGAGATGCTTTATAAATGATGATAAAACTACAGTAGTATGCTCGAACACTTTTAAAAAGAAATAAAGTTATAAGCCTGCAAGGGCTTATTTAAGAAAGATCTACTAATGTTGGGGACGTTGGATTCAGCCACACTGTTACATCAAACAGGTATTTCATGTGTGAGGAGATAAAGCAGCAAACTGTATAAAATAAACAGCATGTGTTCACCTTAGATAGCCAGGACGTTTTACTTTGAATACATTTGCTTTCTGCAAATGAGCACACGGCTTTTAAGAATCCTAAGGCTATATTGTGTTAGACAAGTTCTGTATTTGGTCTGTTTCAGGCCTGTTTTAACCTTGTCAATAATTGGTGTATGCCCAGGCAATTAAAACTACAGTATCTAGCAAATTAGGAAGGTGAATTTCAAACCCCAAAGTCATTGGAAATTCCAAGGTCAAATTGAAATGATATTGAATTATCTTCTTTGGGGGATTATTCCTGCTTCTGTTTTGTAATCACTAGTGATGACAGTCTAGACTTCATTGGCTCTTTTGGGCATCTTCAAAAGCATGACTTACCCAAGGCCAGAATGACAGGTATAAGACTGAAGTTAAACAAGACTGAAGCTCAGCATGTCAGAGCAGAAGTAGAAATCAGAGTCAATTTAATCCTACCCTTTGCTTTTGAAAGACAAGGGAATTGAATCCCTGAGAGGTCAGGTGACTTGCCCAAGATCACCACAAGGAGGCTTGCTATCAGTGCTCTTTCTGTTAATAACTACAGTAAGGAACATTACTGAACATTTACCTGTGCTGACCACTCTACCAAGTTCTTTACATATTTTGATTTTTAGAGCTGAAGGCACTGAGATGTAGGGCAGTTAAGTAAGTTTCCTACTGTATCATACTGACTACAAAAATATTTCTCTTTAGACGAACTAATAGCTACATTCTTTTCAGCTCATTCTTAGCCAGACTAAGACAACAAAAGAAATGCACTAAACATGATTTATTTTATTCTCACATCTCTAGTTCTTGTTCTGAATGTGTGCTCATGGCAGAGAAATATCCCAAAGGCTAGGCAACCCCAAATGAAGAGAACCTCTGGCATGAATATTCCAGAAACTCATCAGCCCCTGAATATTTAAGTTGACTGTGTGAGTTATGCATCTAGGACTGAGATAAACATTTCAGAGTTTCTATGTAATATTTTGCAATATTTATATTAGTCAAGCTCAGCTTTTTTTCCCCAAAATATGCTTTGTGGATTACTTGCCTCTCAAGATGTTCTATAAGAAAAAAATCCTGTGATCAAATAATTTTTGGAAAAAAACTACCATCTTGATGCTTATTACTATATAGAAGTTTTCAGAATGCCTGCAATAAAGAAACATGTTTTTTCATTTAACCTAGCATTTCCCAAATTTAGATAAACACAAATAAATATCCCCCAAACACACACACACACGCGTGCGTGCACGCAAGATTTGTTATAAAATTCCTAGTGTTCCTACAAACGGGAAAAGATATGTGAAGAGAACTTTATTCAAGAAGTACTTAACAAATACATATATAGTGGATATTTTGGATGTGCCAGTCCATGACTCCATGGAGTGCATGACGTAGTGAAGGAGATAGGCTTCCCAATTATTGTTACTATACAGTTTGGCAAGTAGTGTGATGCATAAAAGGAGAGACATGGAAGTAGACATTAAGACCTTGCCAATCACTTGGTTTTTGAAGAGTAGTGCTGACTGCTATATTGGACTATCCCTGAAATCTGAGACATGATATTTTAGAAATGTAGTTCTCACTCATGTAAGATTCAGTGGAGGAGAGTGGCAGGAACAGTTATGACTCTGTGTAGTTATTTAGGGACCCAGACTAATCTTCAACAGGGGACTTACAAGATGTCTTTGAACATCAACATTCAGCCACCGGACAAGAAAAAAAAAGAGAGACATTATTCAAGAGGCTTTTATGATCTAAACCTGAAAGGATACTTCATTTCCACCCATGGGCTAAAGGCTGTAATTCATTCCTAGGCTACACTTAATTGCAGAGATTCATGGTCTAGTTCTGGATCCAGGAGGAATAAAAAAGTGTTTAGTAAGCAGCTAACTAGTCTCTAATTCAATGGACAATATGAAATTAGGCAATAGAAGAAGAGGAATTGAATCCCAGGCAAAGGAAATAAACTATCCAATGACATAAAGGGCAGGCAATCATGGCACTATTCATAAACACTGAATATCTGATATGACTAGAGTCGAGGTCACCTGTGGAAGAGCAGAGCAAGATTGATTAGACAAACAGAGGTAGGACCATGCAAGCTTCTTATCCTATGCTTAAGGAACTTCGATTTTATTTCTTTAATGTTGGTGACTTATTGAAGAATCTAGTAAGTGTTATATTAGAACCCAGAAAATGAGTTAAGAGATGAAGTCTGTAGAATAAGAATAAATGGTGTGCTCTAACAAGTAATTAATGGCCTGGATTTGAGAAATACCTGTAGTAAAATATATATGACATGAGGGAATCCACTTAATGTGAAAAGTGAGGAAGAGAAAGCAAGAGTCAAGATCTTTAGCGATGTATGCTAAAGTAGTTAGATATTTGTAAAGATGGTAAGTAGCAAAGAAAGGTAATAGGTAGGAAGGAAACTATATGGGTCTAAAGACCTAGCAAGGAGGTCTTTAAACATTGAGATTTGAGGCTCATCAGTGAGTAGGACTCACTGAGGCATACAGAATGAATGCAATCACAAAGAGAAAGTAAAGGCGTGGGCAGCTCTGGTGGCTCAGTGGTTTAGTGCCACCTTCAGCTCAGGGTGTGATCCTGGAGACCCAGAATCAAGTCCCACATCAGGCTCCCTGCATGGGGCCTGCTTCTCCCTCTGCCTGTGTCTCTGCCTCTGTGTGTGTGTGTGTGTCTCTCATGAATAAATAAATAAAATCTTAAAAAATATTTTTAAAAAAGTAAAGCATGCAGAAGGCATATTGACAAATATGCAAGCTAGAATTTAGAGGAGTGGAAAAAATTTGTCCATGGAAAGATTAAAATGCTAACAGAGAACCAAGAAAAGAAAAAATTTGTGAACGGAAGATAGGAAACAATACAAATGACTCATCAGCTAGTAAATGCATTAATAAAATGTAGTATATCTATACAATAATATCATCAGACAAAAAAAAAAAAAAAAGAAGAATAAAGTGGTACCTGGCTGGCTCAGTCAGTAGAGTATATGAATCTTGATTTCATGGTCTTAAGTTCAAGCCCCACAGAAGGACATAGAGCCTACTTAAAAAAAAAAAAAAAAGGAATAAAGTACATCACAGATGAAACTTGAAAATAGTATGCTAACTAAAAGACTCTTGTCATAAAAGACCACATATTAAGTGATTCTGTTTGTATGAAATGTCCAGAATAGCAAATCCATAGATTTAGAAAGTAAACTAGTTATTCTTAAGGTGGGAGGCAGGGTGGGGAAGAGAAGAGAAATGATTATTAATGGGCTTTTGGGAGAAAATGATGAAAGTATTCTAAAACTGATCATGGTGATGGTTGCACAATTTTGTGAATATATTAAAATGATTGAATTTTAGACTTAAAATAGGTGAATCATATGATACATAAATTACATCTTAATATAGGTATCATTTAAAGTAAGTAGAGGGAACCAGCAAAGTCTTGAATACAATAAATGCCATATGTCTTCTATGCAAGAAGTAGAATTCTATGATTTCTAAACCAACCATGTATTTTTTTTGTCCAAAAATATATTTAAGTTTCTTTGTGGAAAAGATGTCCATTTTATTTAAAATTGGGTAAATTCTTAAGGCACTGAGATCATCAACTCTACCTTTTCCTTCTTAAATAAGTCTAGATATTCTGTGAATTAACATTGGAATTTATGATAAGTAGGTTGGGGACATTTTATTTATAACAAGATTTTAATAACAAAGTTAAGAGCAAAATTACCTTAGAAAATATTGCAGTTAGCTGTAAACATGTAGCCTCCTATTATCCAAGGTTAGAGAGTCAAAAATCACACCTTCAACAATGCCTGGGACCCAAAGTCAACCTAGCCAAAACTTATCAAAGGAAAACATTTGTCGTTCTGCATTAAAATTCTCATTCATGATATTCTCCAGGTTTTTTTGGAACAACACAAATATCATAATTATACATTATTTAGTAACCAGCTTGCTTTTCAAAGGTCAAGTCCATGTTATCCAAAATGTGATGGTTGGTATGCAATAATACAAACAGATTTCTTGTTTTAAAGTAATAGAATGTGGTGAGTTAAACCAACTTTCTCTGGAAGAAAGATGTCTCCTTTCTTCAGCATTTGATTTGTAAGTGGGTTTGGCCTCATTAATATTTAATCACCTTTTTAATCTGTATGTTAGTTTATTGCATTCTGCTTCTGGGGAGTTTTTCCTTTGAAATACCAATAACACCCATCCTTTACTCACATCAAAACAAGAGTTCTCTCAGAGGGACAGACAGTTGTATTTCATCTCTAGGGATATAATTATTTTGTGTTTATACACAGTTCCTCAAGGGGCTTATGATGTAGGACACCCTTCTTGCAGGGCTTTATATTTCAAAAGAATAATCTGATTTGTTAGTGTTACAAATATTAATTCAGATGGTCTTGCATCATTCTTGTCAATTGCCTGTTCCTTAGCAAGCTATGTACAAGCTCCACATTTTTTTTCAGCATGGTTTTCAGTTGTGCTATTTGATTTTTTCAAGACGTTTTTATGAGCTTTAGTAGTTTAGAGAGCAGTGTCTTAACTGTTGATGTGTTTTAAGCATTTAAAATCATTTTGAGGGGATCCCTGGGTGGCGCAGCGGTTTGGCGCCTGCCTTTGGCCCAGGGCGCGATCCTGGAGACCCGGGATCGAATCCCACATCAGGCTCCCGGTGCATGGAGCCTGCTTCTCCCTCTGCCTGTGTCTCTGCCTCTCTCTCTCTCTCTCTGTGACTATCATAAATAAATTTAAAAAATAAAAAAAAAAACACTTGTAGGACTTTATAAAGACAGGAAGAAAATGAACTAATACTATGATTAGCTAACATTTATTGATCTAAAAATAAATAAATAAATAAATAAAATCATTTTGAAATTCATAATAAAACAAATCAGAATAGAGAATAAAATTATACACAACCTTCTTTGAATTTTCAGTATGATCATATATAGCAATAAAGCTACAAGTAGAAACTGAGAATTAGTATCTCAGGAGATTGACATAGAGAAATTGAGCTTGGCATCTCTGCAGCAAATCTTGAACCTCTTTCATGTTAGTTGGCAATTTTTGTTTCCTGGTCACTTGGGAGAACCTAGGTGAAAAATTGAAAGTCTCAGTTTTTGTTTCTGATAGGAGAAATTCCAATGATAGGAGCCTCAGCCTGATTTGGTGACCACTATTGCCCCTCTCAGGAAAGAATGTAAGGGTAGATATAGTGGTACAGACTCAAGCTGGGTTCTCAGTGAATCCCTGTGGAACAAAATGAAACAATTTCCCGCATGCTTCTCTAGCTGGATGTTTGATTAGGGCATGGGGGACATGTATCCATCCACATCCTAAAATTGTAATGCTGTCCTATGCCTACACAAATGACATGAGGCATCAGTAGAATGGATACCTTCATCTGCCTTTTCATGAAGGCCAGTTGTGGCATTGCTTTGATTCTTCAAAGATTTTATCTCCATTTAGGTAGATTATCCATTTAGGTATATGTACTTTGAAGTTAAAATATAGCCTATAATTATAAAAGGGCAAAGATAACTGACCCTCATGAAGTTCAGACCCCTTGAGGTGTCTATATAGCATTTGTTCTAACCTGAACTGGTAACACACTATGGCTAACAACAGAACAAATGTACATGACTTTATTTTCATGACTTCCTAGAAGAGGAATAAAGATGATTTATCTTGTTATCCAGGCCAATTAATATTCTTTCTCTTTAGATTTCTCAATCCCATTTACAGGCTATTTTTGGTATTTGAATAACTGGCTTCACATCCTTGGGGTTTTAATTTACTTTCAGAATCTTCTTTTTGTAGGATAGCTGGAGTCTTCATAGCCATTGTTTATGATTCTACAAATAGGTCCTTATAAGTAAGACTTGATTTTTGAACTGGTATTAAGAAAATGTGCATTAAAGCAAAATAAAACCAAACTATGTCTTAAGGAGTAGTTGTTTTCCTTTCTAGATCATAGTATAATAAGTGGCCCTTTATGATCATTATTGATTTTCTCGAAGTAAGTCATTTCTGATTCATTTTATCTATGTTTCTATTTTCTTCTTGAGAAATATTCCTTGAGGCAATTTCATTACAAGGAATAAAATTTCTAAAATATGTAACTTCCTACTATTTGTGGTAGAAAATACCCTTAATTAGCTTTGTAACACATAACATCCTTTAATTTAGTAATAGTTACAAGAAGTCTGCTATGAACTAGTTAGCTACTGTGATAGGCCCTGGGGTTTCATAAATGTTTAAGACCTGGTCTTTGCCCTATAGAAGCTTTCATTCTAGTGGCCCATAGAAACACATAAATAGCTAACTGCAAGGCTATTTGATGACTGCAGTAATACATATGTACAGTGGGAATACAGATTTACTGGTTTTCAAAGTACTTCTGTAAATATATTATGATAAATATCATGCTATCTTTCCGAGATTTGTTTTTCTTGCCTGTCAATACATTATGGTAGGAAATGGTAGTAGAATACAGTGGTCTCTCTCCACATTTTCGATTTTTAGTTTTAGTTCTCTGTTTCAGTTTTGTCAACTGCAGTCTAGAGCAGATGATCCTCCTCTGATGTATGTTCAGAAGGTCAGTCATAGCCTAAGGCTACATCATAATGCCTATGTCATTCACCTTACTTCATGTCATCATGGGGGCATTTAATCATCTCACATCATCACCAGAAGAAGGATGAGGACAGTACAATAAGATATTTTGAGAAAGAGAAAGAGGCCATATTCACATAACTCTAATTACAGTGTATTATTATAATTGTTCTATTTTATTATTCCTATTAATCTGTTACTGTGGTTCATTTATAAATTAAACTTTATCATAGGTATGTATATATCGGTTAATTCATACCATACATTGGGTTCAGAACTCTCCATAGTTTGAGACATCCCCGGGGCGGGGGGGCTTTAGAACTCGATCAACCCTGGATAAGGAGAGACTACTGTATTTTAATTACAGATGCACAACCTGTGGTCAAATGAGCTGGATTTAAATGTTTGGCTTCAGTAATTAGGTAACACTGGGCAGTCTTTTAATCTGCACAAGCTTTATTCCAGAGACAATAAAATAGTCATAAAATAGAGCCCTCTCAAATAGTTAAGCACACTGCTTCCATTTTTTTAAAAAAATTTTATTTATTTATTCATGAGAGACAGAGAGAGAGAGGCAGAGACACAGCCAGAGGGAGAAGCAGGCTCCATGCCGGTTGCCCGACACAGGACTCGATCCCAGGATTCCAGGGTCACGCCCTGGGCCGAAGGCAGGCACCAAACCGCTGAGCCACCAGGGATCCCCCACTGCTTCCGTTTTTACTGCCATATCACATCCAGCTCTAAGCCACCATCATCATCATCTCTTGCTGAAATAGACTACCAATTATCACCACAAACTCTTCCCATCCAAATGTGCACAGTTGTTTGCAATTTGAACTTTGTTTCCCCTTCCATCAGGAAATAGACTATATTCCTCTATCCCATTTTTCTGGGCTGTACTTGTGACCTGCTTTGACCAGCAGAATGTAGCAGAAATGACACTTAGGAGGGTAGGCTTTAAGAGGACTTGAAGCTTCTGTTTTTGCCCTCTTGATATGTTGCCTTGTGATCATCACGAAAGGAATCCAGTCTAACCTACTGGAGGATAAGACCTCCTATGGAAGAGAAATAAGGCAAACCAGTCAACTGCCCATACCAACTGCCAGACATCTGAGTGAAGTCACCTCAGACTTTACAATCCAGCTGACTCCACCTGAATGTAGAATAAGTAAGCCCAGTTGAAAGAATGGTACTAAATAATCAATCATTATTGTTTTAACTACAGTAATGATTTTGGAGTAGTTTGTTACACAGCAATAGGTAATTGAAATACTAATCCTGTATACTGCATGCACCCTAACTGGACAACATTCTTAAGTAGTATATGGTGTTTGTCCTTAATTGAAAGGTGTTTGTGGACCAAGGGAATCTAAATAGATTTTTTAATCACTAGCAAATAAACTCTTCAGAGTCTGTAACACTTTGGGTTTTTTAGACTAAACTTCTGAGGAATATGTGCATATCAAATAACTTGAATCCAGTAACAGGTGATGACTGCTCAGGAATTAACACACCAGACTCAATTGTGAGGCTTAAATACCTTCTTGGTTGAACAGATATTATGTGAGAAAGGCAAGTCATAGTATCCCACACATTTAATTTTAATTAAATGTGATATTAATATATATATGTGTATATATGTATGTGTGTATGTTATATACATAACTTACGACTGGTTTATCTTAACAAGAGCTTTAGGATGTCTGGGAGTTAATATATTTTTTATGAAGATAGGTTGAACATCATCAAACAGCATGGTTTATTGTGAATTTTTGTTTTAAGCATTTTAAGCAGTTGACTTCAAATTCCCAACAGATGGTGGTGGCAGCAGGCAGGCACTCTAGTCAATGAGAAATCAAAGTGAACTTTTAAAAGAGCTGATTCTTAGACTTGGAACAAAAAGGAGTGAATGTTAGAAAAAAAATAATAACAGGTTTTCTATGATGCATCTTATTATGTGCAAATCAAAAAATTGGGAAACTAGAATTTGCAATAAATACAAGAATGTGTATTTTACATTATGGAAATATAAAGCATTTAATCAGTCTGTTAGGAGAGAACTTGAATATTAGCTGTCACTAAATCTTTTTAGTACATAATAACTTAAGAAATGCAGACTAATGTGTTTTTCTCCAACACAGCTTACCAGAGGTGTTTTCTAAAAGATTGTGGTTTTTCTATTAATGATTTAAAGTGGGAAAAAAATAGTATATTTTCTCTTAATAGCCCATTTCCTAGGATAGTGATGATTATCTATATATGCTTGCTATTCCTGTTATTAGTGATTGTGCTTTTAATACAGTTTTGGGAAAATAAATGATTCTTTTTTATTAATCATTAAACTACTTTCTATAGATTTCTGAGTGCTTCAAAGCATAAAATATTATTTTTGAAGAAATTTTTATTCAACCCTGGTTAAAAATAACCTTACTCATCTTTGGTCATATTTATGCTTGCCTTGTCCTTAAAAATACTGAGTATAATTTCTCTTATCAAAATACATTTTACAGATTGTTCACCTTTATCTTACTAGATAATTGTTTAGTAAAAACCCAAACCAAGGTTATATGTCACTTTTTCTTTTTAGTTATATTTTTTATTTGTCTTTTTGTCTGATCCCTGCTCAATGGTAGTAGCAGTGGTGGTTGTGGTTGGGGATTGAGGGACATAAAGGTATATTTGAAGTAAGTGAGCAGAACCATCAGAATTATTCTTCACACAGAAAGACCATGTTTGCAGATAACCTTTCTGTTTTTATTTGCTATGCTATATCTTCTGTATCCAGGATTCCCCAGGCCATTTTTGCACGGTTGGTTTATCAGCATGAAATGGAATAGCTCAAGATACAACACAGCCCCTCCAAATGTCAGGCACATGAGAGAGCTAACAAACTTCATCAAATGCCAGTAATAGGAAAAGAACTGTATGACTTATGAAACAGACCCATGTTAGTCTTTAGGACTATCTGGCTTTTCTCATGCCTTAGAAAGTCAACAGATGTGATAACTCCCCAACCAACTGGTTTCCTTTCCTTAGTTGGGTGATCAAGGGAGTAAAATTACAGCTGCTGTTTTAGCTGCAAAAATAGAGTCTTAAATTTACCTTTAAAAAAAGCACACATGCTTTACTGAAATGCCCTCTATATCTATTTCAAATTTCAGTTCATTGAATGCCCTGAAAATTAAATAAACACACAACACGGCTTGCTAATATCTCCAATGAGGTGCTTAATTCTCCATCTTAATCAGCCATTTTCCATCCCTTTCCTTCTTCCTGCCTATCTGTCAAATGTTCCTTAATTAAGAATTATTCTTAATTACAAAGTTTATGTGTCATTTTATTTTAGAGGTAATTAATTAAATTTAACACTAATCGTTGGGGATATTGCCTTTTCTGCACACACGGTTGCTTAATTATTGGAATACCTTGAATCCCTTGACTGAGAGGAGTAGAGAGTATTGATTTGTTTTGTGTCTGGTATGTGGCAACTCATACTGAATAGGACAGAGACTCAGGCCATCGACCAGACAAAGAAGTAGGAAACATTTTTTTCTCAACTGATAAAGGACAGTGAACAAATGCACTCTGGCAATTCAGTGCATTATGTGGAGTCTCTGAGGGGCAAGGAAGTGTGATGATTATGGATAAAATTCAATCTTACAAAGAATAGCAAGAGTGAAGCTATTCTATAAGAGTCCATGGATACTTGCTAGAATGGATTTTCTAATGTGTGTGGGAGGAGATTATACTGAGGTCACCCTGAGCAGGTCACCAGTTGGAAGGAAAGATCCAGTGAGCAGATGAGGAAAGGGATACATTGGATTTTAGTTCTTTCTTCCCATCTTTTCCCCTCACACATTCTCAGATTTTATGTCCACTGTCACTTTCTCAGAGAAATCTTCCACAACTAAGTATATAACTTTCCTTGACATCATTTATCATTATTATAATTTAAATGTGTTTAGTTGATTACTTAATTGTCTGCCTCATTCAATAAATGAAGTCTCTTGAAGGGCAGAGATAATTTCTAATTTTGTTTATCATTTATTTGCCATTTGTTAATAATTCACAGAGTAGACACTAAATAAAAATGTTAATGAATGAATGAATTTTAAAATATTTTCTATTAGCTGTAAGTTATTTGACCCTTTTTAAGTAATAAGTGTCCATTATGTTTGGTGCTTCTATATTATTAAATTCCAGGAACAAAGAATGGATGAATTAAAGCTAATCCCTGCCTTAAAATATTTATAGACTATAGAAGAAGAGAAGCTCATACAATCAAATACCATATAAGACAGACTATATACAAACTCTAAAAGATATAGAAACATATCTCTGTGGAAACACACAGAAAGCAGAACTTCCAAGATAGGCAAAGCTTTAAAAATGCAGAGATTATTTGAAATCTGCCTTGAAAGTAGTTTTAAATAAATGGAGAATTAGAGAAAGAGCATTCGGGGAAGAAGTAACAGGATGAACAAAGGTTAGGCGCATAAAATGAATATGATGTTAGCAAATTGCCAAAGATTAGAAGATGTAATGGCATTGTAATTGAATGCCAGTTCTAGCAAGGATCCAATGAGACAAGCATTCCCTGCACTGCTGGCAGGACTGCAAATGGATATACACTTTCTGGAAAGTAATTTGGGTACACATATCAAAATATTTGATATCCGTATTTCATAATACATATCAGTTTTTCTTCTTCTAGGAATTTAATGATCAGAGATATGTGCGATTCTTTATGTTCAGAATTTTTTATCGCAGCATAATCAACAATACATTAACAAGCTGAACAAACAGTTGTAGGTCAGTGATTAAAGTTTAAAATTTCTGTGGGATGAAAATCTATACATCCATCAAAAAAATCATGTTTAAAAAAAAATCATGTTTTTAAAGAGCATTTAATGACATGGAAAGGTGCTTGGAATGTAATATATATATATATATATATATATAGTAATATATGTATATACATATAATGTATGTAAATGTAATATTATATATATAAATGAAAATCAAATATAAAGCTGGATTCCCATTTTAAAAAGTAAAAATATATCTGAAGCAAAAAGGGAAATAACAATATGCTAATTTAATAACATTAATTACCTTTGAGTAATAGGTTTACAGAGGCTTTCCATTCTCTTCTGCATATATTTTTTGGTGTTTTCCAGAGTTTCTACACTGGATATATTACTTTTATAACAATGAAAACAAATGTATTTGAAATTGTATATGTTATAAAGAAAATTGGATAGGATAACTAATGGCTAAATGAAAAAATGGACTGAGAATGTTTTTAGAAAATGAAACTAGTGTCTTACAGGTTGTTTAGAACCTGGTGTTGGTAAAGCCTTGTATTATTAGGTGTTCAGAGTAATAGGAAAAAATATATGATATGGCTCTCAACTCAATTATGTTATAATCTTTGAGAAGATTCTGGGAAGGTAAGACATATAATTTAATAATAATGTTAGATACCAGTTGTAGATATACCATGGGACAGGATTTATAAATTGCCAAACGTGTGGTATATAAGTTAGGGGCTAGAAGTCCAGTGACAGATTGGCTTATTGACTAATTACAGGGAAATTTAAGTGCTTTTCGTCATCTCCCAGCCATGTTTCCTTGGGGTACAGGTGGTCATACAAGCTATGCATGGACACATGGGCTCTGTAATCACCTACCATGGCAGCAGAGGCAGAGAGTGATGCCTAAACATATATAGGCTGACTGAGAAGGTGGGGAGAAGGAGGGTATAGAGATACTAGACCTTATATAACTAAGGATCCAGAAACAGGTAGATGCTATTCATTGGCTTTCCTTCTTCAATTATGCATCTTTCCAAAGGACCCCACACTAAATATCTAAATGCTATAGGTTGTATTTTATAGCATATATGATGAACATTAGCTATACACATAAACCTATATGTGTATTGATGTGTGTGTACGTTCTGTATATGTATACATATACATACATGCCATTATTGTGTGTGTGTGTGTGTGTGTAAGTTTTAGGAATCACTCAGTTTCTATGGCAGGTGGTTATATAAACACAATTAAGTGGAATTACAATTTTTATTTCTTGTTGCCACCAAATTGCTTCATTCTAAATTATTGTTGAATTACTCAAATGACCAGAAAATGTACCTTGTTGAAATTGAAAATGTCTTATATTGGAAAAGAACAAGAAGAATATTTTTTAGAGACCTAAGAGAATAAACAAATTCCCTATTGAAAGTATTATGCCAAATTAAAAGTGTTAGATGAATAGTTCTTAGATGTTTATTTAATATTTTTGCTCTTTCAATAATGAATTTTCATTCATTTACAAATATTTATAAATACACTACTATGTGTAAAGCCACTTGATAAGTGTTACAGAAAAATAAAGTACAAATGAAGGAACAAGAATATTGACAGTCTACAAATAACTGAGAATTCTAGAATAAATAAATGTACTCATTGACTGTTAAATATTCATTGTTTTCTTTGAAGGACTTAGGAGATGAAGGTGTTAATTTTGCCCTCAGGGCAATTTTAGCTGTTGACCTTAACCTATGGACTTATTATCAGGCACATCTTTTTGGAAAAGGTGTCCTGTGATTTAGGCTCCAGATTGCAGTAGGTGAAGTCAGACATCTCTCAAAGATGACAAATTTGATGAAAATGATTGTTTCTTACATCCAAAATTCATAAGCACACTGTAATTCAGTTAAATTTATGAATCTAAGTCATTCTAACTGCATTTAGTTTACAAGCTCCCTACTTTAATGAGTAGTTAGAATTTGAACATGTATGGGGCTAGAAGCAGGCAAAGGGAATTTTGGGTGATTGGAAATACCAAGGTGAAGTACATGAAGTATATATAAAAAATGGAGAGTAGCTGCATTTGAATATATGGAACTGGATAATGGAGGATCTGTATTGAAAGGTAAAGGGATCACATCCCTAACCGCTAAAAATTGTACCCTCTATCCTATCATGAGTCAATTTCCAAGAACCATTAAGCAAGGGTTAATCTTCACTTAATTCAATAAAAGTGCCCTGTTTTCCCAGTTTCATTTCAGTTAGGCTTTTACAAAACAGCAAATTTTGCTAGTATTTTTCATAAGATGGTTTTCCTTCTGTTGCCAGCATCCAGGTGTGTGTTTTACATTCTGTGAAACCACAGGAGTGACTGGGGACAGACTGTACCAATCACTGACCCCATCACTCAGAACCACTGAGTTCTGTCTTATGACTTTCCTGGGTAAGGACATTTTCTCTTCTTAGATTCCCTATAAGTCAGAACAATCCAGCACCATTATTGTTATAGAATGTCCATCTCCCAGAATGTCAGAAACTCTTTACAACAAGAAATGGAATAGAAAGACAATGTTTTGCAGACTTGGGTATAGTTATTTTCAAACAGAAAGGGAAAATGACAAGAAGAGATTGAGTGGAGTAAAAAGTAAAGATAAGACTGCTGACTTGAAAAAATAGTGAAGACAAGATTGATAGACCCTGTACAAACACACATATCTTTCTCACACACACACACACACACACACACACACACACACACACGGCCTCAGTCAATGACTTCGACAGAGTTTTGTTGGTAATGTAATCTTTCTGATATTTTCAGTGATAGGAATATAATTACATGCTCATTCTTGAACATGTTTTACTAAGTCCCATTGAGCATATGTCTACCTGGTAATTAAATGGGTTAATACCTGTAAACATTTAGACCAATGACTGGCACATGTGAACAAATTTCCAAGTGATTTTCCATTACATTGAGGTTAATAATGGCATTGATGATGATAATGGCTGGCAATGGTATAATAACTTGTTTTATTCCTTAGAAGAACTCAGCAAGGTTATTCTTTTTAACCCTTTTGATACTTGAGCAAGGATAAACTAAGAGATGTACCTAAGCGCCAATCCTAGGTATTCTGATTGAATTCGGATTCTTGACTGGGAATGTTCCAGTGGCCTTTTGGGTGGCAGGTATTTCTTAGAGTTCTTTAAGGACCATTTGCCTTAGAATTACTTGAGTTATTTGCTTAAACACAGATTCCTGGGCTCTCCATTAAAGCTCCTAAAACAGAATCTCTGGGGATAGGTCCCCAAGCCTGGATTTTTAAGCAACTACCCAACATGATTCTTAAGCACACTTAAATTTAAGAACTGTTATTCTATCCAAACTTGGAAATAACTCACAATTATGTATTATATAGGGATTCTGCCTTAAAGGAAGGCATTCATTTGATGAGGACTGGTGGAGAAGAACACCAGCTATAAAATGTCTTTTACCTTGTTTCCTGCAATTCACAATATTAAATATTTATTCTTTTGGTTCCCAATGTACCTATAGGAGTTTCCATTTAAAATTTAAATACTTGGGGAAGCCATTAACATCCATTAGCACTCTGTGTGATTTAGGGATTTGAAAGTCCATCATTTAGCAAGGCTTCAAGGGGAGAGGAAGATGAATGAATCCCATTGAGTACAATGAAGAGAGAAGGCAAGGAGCAAAATAGATCAACCTAACTGAAGTATTGCTTTGGAGAACCCTGGACAGCCACAGGAATATGAAAACAATGGATCTCATAGCCAATTGCTGGGGAGCAAAAAAGGGCAAATTGTAGAAAGTTATAAAAACAGGTTTAGATATATTGTTAGTAAGGGTGGACCCCAAGGACCATTTCTCTCAGTTTCCTTCCCAGCATGGCCTGTGATAAAATCTGATGCCTGACCCATGTATTTAAAGGTCTAATGCCAAGTACAGACGTCCTAGCATAAATCATGGAACTAATAAGCATGGACTGAACAAGTCAAACAAAAGTTAAAGCTAGATTTACCCAAATAATAGCAATCAGTAAATTTTGTTTTGGCAATAAAAGCTTTCAGTTATGAATACTGTTTTCCCTGAATTATTCTTTAAATTTCTTTAAAAATTTTCAACCTTTTTTTCAGTTGTCATAAATAAAATAATTTGACAAAAGTTTATATCCACGTGACTTTCTTGTTATCTGTATGAACATATCATTGTACAGATTGAAGTGATAAAAGAAGGGTCAGGAAAGCTCAGACAAGATGAATTGGGAGGAACAGAGAAGAGAATACATTTAAAAATGTAATTAGCCAGGCCACTGCCTTGTTCAGGAACCAGTATAATAATTTGTACTTGTCTGAACTTGTGGAAAAGAAAGATTAGCCATACATTCTTGTGAAATGGAAACTACTTCATTTAGTGATGAGCTCTTTACATAGCCGTTAGCTTTGGTCATTGAAATATACATAAACATTACTGTTATTAATCTGCCATAGTTTCCTTATATGTACATTATCTACTATCTCATCTCTAACCTTAAAATGTCCACACCATGAATTGTCTTTGTTAGTTAGGGTCAAGTAATGGGAGTTAAAATTCATGATGACTTACTGTGAAACTGAAGGAGGACATCTGAAGAGAAGCAACTTAGACATGATAGTCTTGGAAGTAGTGAAAGGGAGAATATTTTAGGTGTCCTAACATCCTTTGTATTCCTTTAACATAGGAGAAATGTTAAAAACTATCCTGAAATATAGGAATTCATATAAACGCCTGAAGAAACCAATGGAAATAGTATAATTTCTCCCCACTACATTTTTTTTCATCTACTTCTATTTCATTTCAAGAGGGAGCATTCCTCCATACAGTTTACTAGCATTTGGTCTTGTACTGAGACAAGATCTATAAAGATTCCTTCCAAAAATGTGGATCTTTTGACAATTATGCAAACAGTTTTAAGGTTTAGAATTCAAGAGGTAAGCTTCTTGGGTCACAGTAGTGATTAAAAGGAGGAAAACTAACTACTTTTTGTGGCTTTATTTGGTTAAAGCATGAACTTTATCTGTATTTTCCTTAACAGATGAAAACCTTGTTTTCCCCCTGTTTGAGCCCTTTGTTATTTAAATTGTATTGTAAATAAATTAAAGAGTCTTAAAGTGGATAGTGGTGGCTTTGGTTTATATCAGTGGACACTTGACAATGGTGTTCTATTCTAATTTCCAACCTCAGTTACAGCAATGTTATACTCTCTGATTCAGGGCAGTAGAAAACCCAAACCACAGACTAGCCTGATTTTTGTTTGGAGGAACCGAACCAGCCAATTCCTGATAACCCTAATGGTATTTTAATCCCAAAGTGCATGGAATTAAAATAATTGCAAATGGAAGTACACACAAAGAGAACTAAACTCTGAACAGAAAACTAACTCCCCAGTTGTTTGTAGGAGGACAAAGGCACTTGCTCTGGAGTGTATGCAACTGCTGTTATTGAACAAGGCCCTTAACTTGAGGACACATTTATTAACATAGCAGATGAGTGCTGTAGGGGAAGTTAGCAATATGCATGATACGTGCAGCCTGATAATGAAACAACTTTCTAGCAGTGTTTAACCCTTTTATCAATCCAAATATACCTTCTTTTAACTTAAACTTTTTGGTCCACTTTAACTGTGTCCACAGTTGAATTCTTGAATGTTGTGGGAGAAAACAAATTGGTGCTACTAAAATTTCATGGTGTCCAAGTAGAAATGCCTGGGAGTCCATTAAACATATAACTTCAGGTTTAAGAACAGAGCCAAGCTAGAGATTTAAACCTGAAAGTCCTTAGTTTAGAAGTGTTAATTAATGCCAACGTGGGTATGACCTCATTGGAGAAAAGGATATGCTTTTAATAGAGAACCACAATTTTTCTTCAGCCTATAGAGTTTCACTCATTTGAATATCACAAAATCTAAAAGGAAAGTCTGGATATCTGATTTCTGTTATGGAGACTTGCAATCCTACATAGCAGGATTAGATTAGAGCTGAGAAGTTGCCTTCTGTAGACAGAACAAAAGTTCTTTAGTTCTCAAAAGTTCCCACCACTTAGTGTTGATTTATTTCATCCATTTACATGCAAGCCTGTCACCTGTAGACATTTGAATTTGCAATTTCTGAGAGACAATAGTAAATATATATCTTGGCCTTTGATTTCATTCTCTTGCTAGTTGAAAGGGCAATTTTTTACAATTGAATGAGGGTTAAAAGAGTGGCTTTTTGAAAGGGTTGTTTATATCAAGTCATTAGAGAGATGGAACCATCATATTCGAGTAGTAAGAAACCTCAGCAATTATTTACTCAGCAGTTTATTCTGCAGATAGAGAATAAAAAACTCAGAGTCTGGGACAGTGACTTGCTCAGGGTTTCAGTGAGTTCACATCATAGTAAATGATAGAATTCAGGTCACATGGTTTTCTTAAAGTTTGGAATCTTTCGTTTTTACATAGACTGACATGTTTCCTCCTAATTGAACAGAAGAGTTTAGTACTTGTGTCTGGATGGGAATAAAGAGACACCAAAAATGAATTTAAAGCTTGTAACTAATTTGATAGCTTACTAAAATATGAAAATATGGCTTACAGATTTTGAAGGGATTGTAAATTTTCTTATTGTGGTTGTACTTCAAACAGTGCCCTTTAAAAAATAATCTGCTTATTTCTACCTATTGAGAGAGAAATAGCTATTTCCTCAGTGTTTTCCTTTGGACCACATTGTTTTTTTTCCCAACATAGTTCTCAGTGCAGCAAATTAAATGGCCCACAGATACCACCTTCCACCCAAGAATCAAAGGAATCATTTGGTGTGAAAGGTATGAGTTGTGCCAGGCACAGCACCAGCCAATTACTGATTACCCAAGCTGTATTTTATCTTCCTCAATACATGGAATTAAAATAATTGCAAATGTGTATATACACATAGAGAGAAATATATCATATGCACACAGCTGTCTGTTGGTGGGAGGACCAGGGATATTTGCTGTGGAGTGGTATGTGATTCCTCTTATTGAAGAAGGTTAAGGCTTAACTTGAGCCTGCATTTATTAAAACAGCAGATGAATGCAGGTGGCTTGATAATGAGGAGCCATCCAGCAAGGTTAACTCTTCAACAGGGTTACAGGTGTGAATAGTCTCATCCCATTACAAGCTGAAAGATTTTCAGAAAACACACTTGGACCTAGTGTTTATCAGACTTCCTGCCCTCCATAGGTCTTTGTAACCCCCACAGGGAAGGCCTGGAGCCGTTACCTGAGCCCAGGTCAGTGAGCTGAGCTTTCTATGGCCCTGCCTGAGTCAGAGTTAAGCATTGAGATGGTTGTAAAAGCTGGCAGTCTGAGAAAGGTTAAACTAAGGAGAGGGCCAAGATGAGGAGATAGAGTTCTTATTGAGTCCATTGTGGTATATGGGAACTCTCTATTAAATCTTCCACAATTGAGACTGGAAGTAACGCAGCAGAGAGTTCTAGAACTTACAGACATAAACAAGTAACAGTGGTGTGTAAAACTTCATTTCTTTATTTCCTTTAAAGCAATTTATTTCTAACTCCAAAGCTCCATCCAGTCTTTGCCAGATTGGTGAGAAAATCACATTTTTTACTCTTACTGGAAACAACCCAGTCCCTAAAGTTGTATACTGGAGATGGGGAAGGATATCTAAATTCTAGTCTGTTAACGTTTCCACTGACATTCTTATTGTCAAGGCCCAAGTTCAAGGTTCCTTGAAATATGGAAGCTCTCAGCTTTGTTGCCTCTAAAATGGAATCTCTTATAATCTCTAAGGTTATAACATCAGTACCTTAGATAGCTGCTCCCTAGGCACATCATGGAGTAGTAACCCAGTGGTAGAGGAGTGCTGGCTTGGCACAGATGCACCACCCTTGCGGTACCGCATTCATTCCTCAGTCCAAAGGGATCTTGCTATTCTTCTTGTTTAGGACTCATGCCCTACCCCATTTGTCTGACTATCTGCTTTTATAAGCTCTTTGCTATTCTTTTCAGGAGAGAAGGACAGAAAGAGGGGAGCAGAATATTTGGCAATGGCTGCTGCTAATAAACATTTTACGATATAGGGTGCAATTCCATACAACAAAGAATTACATCCCCCTAAATGTCAGTAGGATTGAGAAATGTGGCTCTATGCCATATTTAATAGGATCAGGTTAGTGGTATTTGGAACTGATTATAAGAGGAAAAAATGAGGGAGAGAGGAGGGGATAATACTAGAGAGGAATAAATCTGTAGGAGAGAGATTATTTAGAGAACCAGGATGAGTGAACTCTATGAAATCCACTCTGGGATTAGCAGTGGAGAGGCTGATGTACAAAGTTTACATTTTTAATGTAATGCTCTGGGTCCGATTCTTCCTACCTCTTCACTAAGAGAATTCAGTGGCTTTTACAGACACTGAGCAATTCATACCTCCCTCTCCACCTCCAGTACATACATAAAAGTTCTAATCAGTCCACTGTTTCATACGTATTCTTTATGAAAAGCCAGGCATGTCGCGCACATGCGTGTGTGTGTGTGTGTGTGTTGCCATTATGCCCAAGAGCTGAGACTATGTGTCTTGTCATTATTTTGTATTTTGCTTGCTCAGGTACAAACTGAGCATGTAAACTTAGAAAAACAGTCATCCCAGCCTCTGATGTTCACACAAGCTATTAATCCCTCCTATTTTTTTCTTTATAGTCTACAGTTCCTTTGGCTAGCTGTTACAGGAATAGGTTTCCAAAATAATATTTCTATTCCATTAGCAAGTAACATGTTCTATAGCTTGTGAATATTTTGCTGTAGGTACCATTTCAGTTAAATTATGTTCTCTGGCAGAGGTAACGAGAAGCAAAATTGCTCTACTTTTGGTTACATGTATCCTTCTCCAATGAATATGCTCACCATGAGACAAAGCAGTTTGGGCAAAGTCCCAACTATGTTTAAATTTCTCAGAAAAGCCACTCAGCATAATGGACTAAGTATAATATTTGGGATAGTCCAGACATGTACCCCTGTACTAGCTATGAGGTTTTGGATAGGTTTCTAACTCTCTAAGTCTTATTTTCTAATCCACAGGTGGGATAATACTGCCAGCATCACAATTTAGGCAAATAATCCGTATTTAATCCAAGAGAGATATTGTTGTTGCTTTTACCATTCTTAACAATATCTTCATCATTTTCAGGAAAAAATGTTAGCCGTTATTAAGTAATAAATCTCTACTGCCACTCTCTCTAGAGCAGGGGTCAGCAGACTATAACCTATGGGGCAAGCTTCACAGTTGCCTGTTTTCATACAGCCCATAGGCTAAGAATGGTTTTACATTTTGTTTAACTGTTGAAAAAATAAGTGAGGAATAATATTGGTATTTCATAACACATGAGAATTATATGAAATTCAAATTTCAATGTCCCTCAATACAATTGTACTAAAACACAGCTATCCTCATTCCTTTATGTATTGCATATGACTATTTTTTTCACACTATAGCAGCAGAGATGTAACGAAGACCCTTGTTCACAGGACTTAAAATATTTACTGTCAACCCCAGGCCTAAGAGAAGCGTATACACAGGGGACCATGTGAGAAATAGCTCCATCAAAAGTAATCACTTTGGCCCTTGTTATCTTTGATGTGAGCCTTGCATTCATAATCAGAGTTTATTTTTATATGTGCCATGTGTCATGCATACAGTTTGTCTCTCTCCATTGGCAGTTAACCTGACCTATCTTACTATGTAAGTTTCAGCTCTTTGAGGGAATATGTGATGATTTATTTGAGACATTCCTCAAGAACTTCTCAAATTTTATTCTTTATATGCCTCATTAACCATATTTTAAATCACATTACCCATAGATTGCCCTCAAAGTGGTTGAAAAATCTACCCAATAGTTCTCAAAATGGTATACTAACAAAGAGGCAGAAACATAATTTTATTTATAATATGTGATAGTTGTGGTGTTAGTTTTGATAGAGGAAAAGGAGAAAAAAAAAAGATTCAGTCTTCCTCATAATAATGGAGTGATGATGGCTGATGGCACAAGAACTGTTGTCCGTGACTGGGTTGGGAATCACATGATCACAGTTCCAAGGCAGGTGTAATCAAGGTGGGAGCCCTCCGCACCAGGGTACTAAGAATAAGGAACTTACCAGAAAGTAGTAGTAACTATTAATTGCAGGGTCTAGTTTTTCCGTGTAATATTTCATCATGCTCTTTACCTGAAACCATTGCCTCAGGGGAATACACTAATTAGCATAGCTATCAACAACAGTAGTGCATATGCATAAGTCATAACATATGTATTTTGACTAACAAATTGTCACAGTAACCAAAGAGGGTTAGATGTACTTTCTCTGTGCTGTGAAAAATGTATGTTAGAATAAACAAATAATAGAGCTTTATTTTCCTATTGTTTATAAGTAAGCTAAGCTAAAATCCATGTGTCTCCTATCGCAAATATATTTATGGCCTTCGTTAGCACACCAGTGTGAATCAACATATTAGACAAGTGGATACCTACCTATTAGAGATGATGACATTTGTTCTTAATGCTTTACAGAGTATCCAGGAGTAATGAGTGCCAACATCCTGCACCCTTGTTATTATTAGGGAGCAGAATGCAATCCAGTTGGTTTTCATTTGGTGTGTTGCATAAATTACATCTCAGATTCTTAAAGTTAAGTGGCACACTTGGACCCTGGAGAAGTAATAAGTTTCTCGGTAGGCAACTGGCAATTCTTCCTGCTTATTCACAAATATTTGAAGATGCAATCCCTTGACTAAGTATTTCTGCAAATAGCAGGAAGTTAAGTTGGCAAGAAACAGCTTTGCTTCTGAGAGAGTTTGATCCTCTTTTGGAAAAATGATAACCTACGGTGCCCAGTGCTTTCCCTCCACTACCTGTGCCCTCCCTATAAACGGTTCCGTTTGTTTCTCTTTTCCTGCCAGCCTAGTTTTTCCTCTATGCAGTTCAGTGACTGGCTATGCCTTCAGTATTAGGGCTGGAGAAAGGGAATGCTGGTTCCATCAGTTGTTTTTGGAACACTTGTATATTTTCTTTTTCTTTTACTCTCTTTCTGAATATAACAGAAAATTTTTTTTTAAGATTTTATTTATTTATTCATGAGAGACACAGAGAGAGAGAGAGAGAGGCAGAGACATAGTCAGAGAGAGAAGCAGGCTCCATGTAGAGAGCTTGATGTGGGCCTTGATCCCAGGACTTCAGGATCCCGCCCTGGACCAAAGGCAGGCGCTAAACCACTGAGCCACCCAGGTGTCCCTATAACAGAAAATTTAAGATTAAATTTATCTCTCTGAAGTTTATTGCTGTCTATTTCTCTAACACATCCTGCAACCATAAATCCTGAGATTTCTTTTTAAATACTCTTTAGTAAATGTTTTTTGTTATATACACATTGACATATCAAACATGATTTTATTTAATCTTGTGATGACTCTGTCAAAAGAGGGAAATATTCTTATAGAAAAATTCTGAACTTAAATGTGTAAAAGCCATTTTTACTTCCTTGCATTTCTTTACTATAGATTAGAATAGTTAAAAGTAGTTTCAAAAGACTAACTTGGTACTTCTTCAGTGCATGCCTGTTCCTTAATTTTTTTAAAGATATATTTATTTATTTGAGAGGGAAAGAGAGGCAAGGGTGAGGGGCAGTGCAGAGGGAAAGGGAAAAGCAGACTCCCCACTGAGCAGGGGTCCCAACACCAGGGCTTGATCCCATGACCCCGAGATCAAGACCCAAGTCAAAGGCAGACACTTAACCTACTGAGCCACCCATGCAGCCCTCCTGATTTTTTTTAAATTAAAAATCTTTTCATAATATTCTTATGAAAATTCTCATACATTAAATTTGAAGTAATATAGTGAGCCCCGGGATTCCCATCACGTAGATTTTACCTTTAACACTTATTATATCCATCTCTTTACCTATCCATCTCCCTGTTCATCCATCCGTTTATATTTTTTTTCTGATGCATTTCAAAGTAAACTACAAACATCCATACACTTCTTCCTAAATACCTAGGCAGCATATCATCAATTAGTGTTAAATACTTGTTTACAGGCTTTTCTTTTCCTTTAGCTAAACTGTGAATACATTGAAAGGTATAGATCCTCAATGACCATTTCTTGAGATTTGAGAAATGCATACACCTGTGTAAATCAAACCCCTATCAAAATAGAAAACTCCTCCTTGCCCCTTCCAAGTCTGAGTTGAATTTGAAATCAAATATCAAAAGATTGATTTTATAAAATTTTCTTTAAAACTCTTGGAGACAGGAAAAATCATCAGTTAAATTCACAGATTAATCCAGGGTAGATTGCCTTTAGCATGACTTTATGAATATCCTTGCCTTGGTTTTCTTCTTTGAGTATTTTAATGACATTTGGCAGAACCTGCTTACCTATGATGGCAGTTATTATCTTTGTTCTTAGGCTCGTGCCAGTGGATTATTATCTTTGGTCTCATGACCATCATCTAATAGATATATTCCAGTTATGATATTTTTCCAATTTCTTGACTTTTGGCTAGAACTTTTTTGTTGCTGACTGATCCTTAAATCTAAGTAGTAGATGATCTGCTGTTAATTATGTGTGCCTGCCACTATAATTACCCTATGGGAAAGATCACTGGTCCTATCCTCTGAATTTCTTTTGAAGAACAAAAAGTCCCAAACAAGCAAGTGGTTTTCCCAAGATTGCACAGTTCAGAAGTATCACAGCAAAACTTTGAAGGCGAG
The DNA here is from genome assembly GCF_018345385.1 of Vulpes lagopus. Lineage (NCBI taxonomy): Eukaryota > Metazoa > Chordata > Mammalia > Carnivora > Canidae > Vulpes > Vulpes lagopus. Next base: position 43,530,823 of record NC_054830.1, read on the forward strand.
TATGGTAAATACCTGTCTGATTCTTTTTAAAAAAAATAAATGTTCCTTTATTTTTTATTTTATTTTATTTTATTTTATTTTATTTTATTTTATTTTATTTTATTTTATTTTATTTATTTTTATTTTATTTTATTTTATTTTTTTATTTTTTTATTTTTTTGCCAGATCTGTGTTAGATGCAGGTAGAACACAAAAGGTGACTAAGACACAATCCTTACCTTCTAAATACATATGTTTGGTAGCCAAAAACACCCAAATAGATATTTTCAATTTTCAGTGTGTTTAAATAGTAACATGTGGTGGCTGCTCTAAGAGTGCCTAGGAGTGTCTGTTAATCCATCTGGGCTTTCAGGCAAGGACTTTGGAGGATAAATCAGCTGAAATGTGGAAAAATGAATACATGTTAGCCATGAGAAAAGAATGGTAAGAGAAATTGCTCTAAGAAATGGAACATTTATTTAGAAACAATATCTGCTATTCTAGTGTTAGGGAGAATCTGTGAATCAAAGACCTAGAAGAACATATATCATCCTCTCTAGGAAACAATTCACAGGGAATTCTCTAAGAAGGGCAGAGTCCCTCTCTGCACTGCTGAGTTTCCTCTCCACTTGCTGAGTTGCTAAGCCCCAACTTACTAATGGGACAGTTCTCAAGCCTTATTTTAGTGGCTCCCTATTGCCTCTGATAATCAATACATTCTACTCATCTTAGGATTTCTGGTGCCTTTCATCAAGGACTTTCATAATAAAGCCTTGATCTAACTTTCTAATCCTTACTCTTTCACTTACATTTATATTCGTATTGTACCCAACTCTGTAACTCTCCAACTTTCACACCTTGGTGCCAGTGTGTCTTTGCTCAAGCCTTCCCCCATTCCTAGAATTCTCTCTCAGCATCTACACTTTAAAATTCCATGTGTCTGTCAATTTTTTCTTCCTTTCCCCATGAGAAGCCATCTTTTGTAAAATTTCCGTAGTCCTTTGCCCCCTTTTAAAGTCAAACTCTGTTCTATTGTCCTGCCTCAGCTAAGTCTAGCACAACTCTTGGCACAAAGTAGGAAGTTATTAAGTATTTGTTAAATAAGATAATGATTTCTACCTTATGTCAGGTGTACTTCTAGACCTAGAGTTTCTCTTAGGTAGGGTCTATGTTCTGTGCATTTTTGTATTCCCAGAAGTCATAAAGGGTTTGAACAAATATCCAAATGAACCTACCATGCTTTTCTATCAGATCTATAGTTTTGCAGTTATTCTATTTATACATAATCCAAATCCAGGCAAGGAATCGTTTCAGCATTGGACCTCACAAAAATGTTCAGTTTTGTATCTTTCTACTACTCATAATGGCTTCTAAGTGAACTCTTTGTTATTGAATTTTAAAAGAGATCCTATAAATGATGTAAAGAAGGAGATAAGGAGATAAGGAGATAAGGAATAAATTTTTAGTTTCGGAGAGATTATCTGTGTCATTTGTTCAGCTATTGGCTACTTACTATATGGCAGACACTAGGCAGGAGCAGTGCTGTCATGGCATGGCAATTTTCCACTTCTGGAATATATTTTAGTAGACCCCAGAGAAAGATTTAGTCATTTTTTGTCTTAATCCTTAAGTATGAGAAACTATTGAGTGAATCAAGGCCTTCTTTCTGCACAGCCCCAGTTACTAAAAAGTTCTTCTGTATACTAAATTTTATACTATCTCCATTCACCTTTTTCCATTTAGCCACGTTTCTGTCTTTGGAGTCTCCAGAATCAAGTAAACTACTCTTACACATAGCACCTTTTTCCGTATTGACAATTCACAACATGTTCTCTACATTCTAAGTCTTATCTTTTTCAGAGCGTGTATACAAAATTCAAAATGATTATTTTTCCAAAGGAATTGATTTCCATATTTGCTGTTTTCTTTTAAAAAATATGTGTTGTCAATTCCATGTACTTTACTCCTCAGTTTATTTTGTACAAGTCTGGTGATAGGCATATGATGGGGGATATTGGTGGGAGGGTGTTGCTGAGAAAATGAAGAGGGCTTAATTCTGTCCAAAAGTATATGTCTGGTAGAGTGGAGACCATCATTTTGTCAGATTATTTCAGTATGATACTGTAAATTATGTCAGAGATAAGGGAAGCTGTACTGCTAAAACACCCAGGAAGATAGTTTAGTCTAATCTGAATTTTGGGAAATATTTTTAGAGAAAATGTCACCAGAATTAAATCTGAAACGATGATCTAATACTAGCCAGGAGTAAAAAAAAAAAAAAAAAAAAAAAAAAAAAAAAAAAAATGAAGTGAGACTATAGGAGTTAAGGCATTGAAGTAAGATGAGTATAGCAGGTGGGGGTTGTGGAGATATAGTTATTTTTGAAGAATGAGATAATGAGATGTGGCAGAAAATGGGCTCATAGTGATGTATGTATGTTTTATAAATATGAATATGAGTATGAAGCTATATTCTGATGTTTTAATTAATAAATTTTACCACAGTTTTCTTGTTGGAAATTAGAATTTTTTTCTCTACAGCCAAAGACATTAGCTAATGTGTTAGCTTTTCAAGGGGTCATAAAGAATCAACACTGATGGTCGTAATGACCTGATCATAATGACCTGAAATAGTATAATAAATAATTTCTGCAAAGCAGAGTTTTAGGTACTGCGTGTTGTAAAAGATATAAATCAATGACAGGTACCTTAGTATGGAGGTTTGCCATTTTGGGATGCTTCATTACCTCTATTACCTGAATAAAGTAACATATTTGATTCTTGTTATACTATTAATATTAGAGGGAAAGGTTTTCATTTTATTTCAGAAGAGTTGTATCCCATGGATTATTTGAATTCCAAAAGCTAAGTTTTATTTGATGTTTTCCAACTTAAGATAGCTATTTAGGTAAGTAATTGCTATAAACGGACAGAGCAATATTGTATAATCACTGTGAATACTTAACAAGGGAATTTTGTGAATTAAATTATAAATTCCTCTACTGTTCACTCGATTTTTTAAAAAAGATTTTATTTATTTATTCATGAGAGACACAGAGAGAAAGGCAGAGACACAGGCAGAGGGAGAAGCAGGCCCCATGCAGGGAGCCCTACGTGGGACTGGATCCCGGGACTCCAGGATCATGCCCTGGGCTGAAGGCGGCGCTAAACCGCTGAGCTTCCTGGGCTGCCCTGTTCACTCGATTTTACATATTGTGGGACCCAGGAAATTTAACAAAAATCCCCTACCCCTGGACAAGCAGAGCAGGACTAACTGCCTTTTGTGCTACACCTGCCACCTCCTGTATGACCCCCACATGACCTGCTTATCGCTTAAGGCGCTGCCCCACCCTAGTCAAGCCGCTGGGCACACCCTTATAGGAAATCGGCTCATAACAATGTAACCCTGCCCCCGTGCCCGCCAAAACTGCGTGATTCTGACCAAAGTAATAGGCCAGTTCAAATGGATACTATAGGGTAAAATGTAATTCAATTGGCCACCTGCCTGTGGACCCACATGACTGTGCAACTTTCTGCGCATGTTACAATCCCACTGGCCCCTATAAAGCTGCTACTCCTCTTAGCCTCGGGGGTCCAAGTCCCTGCTGCCCTGTGTGGGGTATACTTGGACCCAAGCTCGAGCTTGTAAATAAACCCTCATGTGTTTGCATTGGTGTCGGCTCCTTGGTGGTTTCTCGAATTCGCAATCTTGGGCACAACAATATCACTCACCTCAAAACTTATTGCACAATCTATGAATGATGTTTGAGTTCATGCTTCTAGATTTGTGTAAAGAAGAGAAGTGGGAAATTTAGAACTCACAGTATTACTAACCACAGGAATACAACAAGCTATTAAGAACTCGTCTGAAAAGTTATTAAAAAAATAACTTCATAATTTAATTTAAGGAGATAATACATCTTCTCATTAAAAGGTAGCCTATGGTATTATTAAGTAATAGCTAAATGTTCTGTACTGTGTAGGAGACATCTTTAGTGTGCCTGCCCAGTGTCCCATTTCCTCTGCTTTTGTGATAACTTTTTAATTTTCTTTTGGAGAATTATGCCTCTCCTATTTTCAATCCATTGGTGTTCCTGTAAGTATCCTCTTCTATCCTGAACACTTAAAGAGACCCATGTTTGACTTTCAAAATCCTTCCTCAAACTCTTGCTGAATCTCTGTAGAAGTGCCTACTCATTATAATGGAAGCCCATGTTGCCAATGACCATTTTTGTGACTACAAAGTAGAGCCCACCTAAAAATACAGACAAAAAGGGCAGGAGAGCTTATACTTTGCAGTTATGTCAGACAACAGATTTTTTTTTTCTTAAGCCAGTTTGAGTTGAGTTCTTTGTCATTTGTTGCATTAGTCAGGATTCTCCAGAAGTACAGAACTAGAAAGATGCATGTATATACAGAAAAAAACTTCTTTTTTTTTAAGATATTGGCATACACAATTATGGAGACAGGCATGTCTAAATTCTACGGGGCAATCAGGCTAGAGTCGCAGAAAAGAGTTGATATTGCAGTCTTGACTACAGAGACAGACTGAAGGAAGAATTCCTTCCTTCTTGGGGGTTATAGTCTTTTTCCTTTTAAAGCCTTCAAATGGTTGGTTTAAATCCATCTACTTTATGAGGGGTAATCTACCATAGTCTGTCTACTGATTTAAATGTTAATCACATCTAAAAACTACCTCATGTTAACATCTATCTAGATTGCTGTATGACTAAAAAAACAGACACCAAAGCTTAGCCAAGTTGACACATAAAATTAACTATCACACTTGTAAATCTGGCTAATCCAGATAGTAACTTGTAAAAGCTCTGATGTGTCAGGAATGATCATGGATGGAGAGTCAGGAGAGGCTGTTAAAGGGTATACTACTTCATCTTAAGGTAGAAAATTCATCTCTGCTATTTTGTATTTATAAAGTGGGAATATCTTTTGTGGATTTGGGAGAATTGAATATGCTACATAGAAGGCCAGCACATAGAGACACCTAAATGTTCAATTATCCTTTTTTCCTTCTCCTTTTTATTTGTGGCTCAGAGTAAGCCTGTTGCTGTACTGAACCTGAAATTTGGAAAACACTTTATGTTGGAAGTTTCTGTTTTAGGGATTAATTGGTTTCTTATTGACCACGCAGTGTTTCAAGAGACTAGAGCTAGAAGTTATCACAGAAAGAGCATTTAGCCTTCCACTCATTTTATACATAGGAAGCTGTTCTCTGTGGTGGTGACTTTTTTAACAAATGGTGTTTGATGTCTGTGTGCTTTGCCAGTCAGATGTCTACAATATATTTTTAAGTCAATACAGCTAGAATATATGTTTCAAATAATATTAGCAAAGTTGATGTTATGTACTCATGGTCTCATCTATTGATTATGGTATTTTACCATTCACTTAAGATATAAAAAAGCAAAAATATGTAAAGATAGCCATTTCTGTATAGTTTTAGGAATCTGGAATATTAACATACTTGGCCAAGTTCTTTAAATTGCAGTTGAGGGAATGGCTTAATGTTTAAATGAATCTAATGATGATCTTTTTAAATCTCACCAAATCTAATCACTTGATCCTAAAATAAACCTTTTAGGTCATAAACTCAGATTACCAAGGTCAAATAAGACTTTTTGAGAGGGTTTGGAATGGAGATTTCCATCATTGTTAATTTGCAGGAAAACATCTCTGGGGTGTGCTTCTGCAATGGTTTCACCGTTGCACTCTGTATCCTGTACACTTGACTGTTCTTCACTCAGCTCCTTTCTGTATGTTGCACTGGGATTGTCAAATGCCACTTCAGACTAGATCTGTGTCCCCAAAAGTCATATGCAACTTCATAAGAGAATTCTACCTGACATTTTCAAGTGCAACTCACTTGAACTCGTAAAAGTCAGATATAAATTGAGAATGGATTTACACCTAAGCCTCTTTGGTTGATTTTGGTGTTTATTTGCAACTGACATTTGGAGAATAACTCATTTGCCCTTGAAATTGGTCCCTTCCTCACTCCAAAATGTGAGGAAGATGACGGCAAGTGTCCAAATGGCTAGTACAGAATGCTTCAGGTGAATTTCAGGCACTTTTATTTACTGAGTTGGGGCCAATTTGGCATAGAAGTCAGCAGTATGTACATTCAGCAATCTCACCAATGTGGCTTCTTGTTAGAATTGGACTCTGAATCACATTGTTGTCTAAAGATGTTAATGATTATATGGCTTGGCCTAATGGGCTTGATTCTTTACCAGTAATATGTTGATTATTGGCATTTTAGAGATTGTTGGGGTAACACAGCTGAATCTGTACACAAATTCAGAGCATTCACACAGGCTTCTGCCACTGGGTGAGTAGATGAAGCAGATGATGCCTATTCTCATAATGCTGCACCAAACAGATGGGATGGCAAGCTGTCTGTGCCTCTGAGTATCTCTGAGTATGAACCTGTCCTTCTGTCTACCCCAGGCATTCCTCCTCCATGAAGTATGCTACTAAGCCATAGGAGAATAACACAACAAATAGATATGGTACCTTAAGCCAGTGCAACACTTGAACTGGACATTTAGTGTCTGTGAAATTCATCATAGTTACAAAGCCCTTGTGAGATTTTACTATCAAAGATAAAATTAGAGCTAAAATAGCTGTAAAATCAGCATACCTAATTTTCTTATCTTAAAGATAATAAAACTGAGATCCGGAAGGGTTAAGCCCCTTACCTATGGTTGGTTACAAGGATGCAGAGATGCGGCAAGTTATAGGTCTTTTTGAGTTGCAGTGTTATCCTTATAATAGAGAGTGAACAATTAATGTATTGTTCAGATTGCAAGGGAATGTAAAATGTGGAAGTTTTCATCCTTTCCAACAATATAAAAATGTTGACCCTTAGATGCTCTTTGAACTCTTCCTGGATTTATTATACTTCTCTTTTAACATTCCTGGAAAGAGGGACTCTTGATGGATTTCTAACTTGTAGAAATATTTGTTTGTAAGTTGGTTTGAAATTAGCCTGTCATCTGATTCACTGAGATAGAGTTAAAATGAATTCTCTCAGCTAAAAGAAAAAAAAATCAGGGAGAGAAAGGATTTTATCATCTATATGGATCAATTCCAAGAGTATGCTTCAGTTTAGTTATTAGTTTTCCCTACAGTATGAGATATTCAATTAAACCTTCCCTCAAATTGGCCATAAATTTTGATGAAAATGAAAGAAGTTCCATTTAGCAAACAATTTCTGTCAAAGAATCTAATAATGGGATGCAATAAGAATGATTTTCACCTGTGTACCTGAATGAGAATGGTCTGTTTTTTGTTTGGTTTGGCTTGGTTTTTCCTTTGGCTTTGCTTTGGGGCTTTTTGTTTGATTGTTTCTCTGATTACCACCCCCCCCACACACACACACCCCTTGTATTCACTGAGCAGCCCTAAGTGTTCCAAAGATGAGGTCAGGTGGAATTGTTTAAAACACAAAAGAACTTCATAGCAGTTTTCACCACTGATTTGGTAGGTCTTTGATAAAATCTTATACTTTACTGTATCATTCTCTGTTAAGGAGAATTACTATGAGACAAGTCATGTTTGATACCCATTCTCTCATTCTCACTGAAGCATATACATTTCTCATAACCTGATTGGGACCTTCCTTATAGCTACATATACTTATTCAGCATCCATGGAGTAGTTGTAGGTAGAAATAACCCACTCTGAAAAATTCATGTGGTTTTTATTGGGTAGGGAGTGATTCTTGGCACTGATTTAGATTCTGGAAATGAGAGAGAAATCAGATATAGATGGTACTTCAGTGTAAATTGTGGTCTAATGCAGGAAATAAGGCAGAAATGAGGAAGGACATAAGTAAGGAAATATGACACAAAATTGTGAGTATTGCTGATGAAATACAGTGATATTCACCCCTTTCCTGAAAAAAATCATGGATGAAAGAGCTTTTGAGCTGCAATTCTAATGTTCTGGAGACCTACTTTATCCACCTTTTGTTCTACTATCTCTGTGAATGGTTTGCCCCTGGAGCTATACAGAGAGGTGAGGATTGGGAGAGAGCATCCAGAGCATTCTGACAAATGTCTCATAGAGCTAGAACATGAGTAATAGCATCCTTAATCCAACCTCACTTCTTAGGGATGAGACATCTGGGGCTTAGCAAGGTTAGCAACTTACCCAGTGAGTTATAAAAACTGAGATTCCATTGCTGATCTTGTGATTCTTCTTTCACAATTGTTTTCCTTGTTTCAAAATAAAACTCCTTTTTTGAAGTTTCCTTGATGAGTTAGGATTCTTAGGATACAAGTGATGGAAGCTGGCAATAGATAATATATACAGAAAAGGAATGTATTGAAAAGTTAGCAGGAGTTCCCAGAAACTATAGAGATCTTAGAAAGCCACATTCAGAGAACAAAAGCCAGAGTAGAGTGAAAGGGGCAAGTAACAACAATATGGACAGTTTTCTCCAGATAGACATGGCTATTGGAATGAATGGGCTTGAAGCTTTGTTGCTGTATTTTCTATCTCTGTATTAGTTATTGCTCACAACCCAAAATGTTAGAGAGAACATGTCTGATTGACTTAGTTTGAATAGCACAGTATCCACCATTTTGCTAGGAGAAGGCTGGGCATCTTGAGTTACATACCACTGTGACAGCACGCGTAAGTTGTTATCCTACTATTTTTAGAGATGAAGAAACTGAGGCAGAGAGAATGTTTAATAAATTGCTTCAGATATATGTATATGCCTTTTATAATAATAAATATATTATTATTTATTTAATAAATATTTATTTATATAAATAATTATATATATACATAATCATTTACATACATATATACAAATGATGTATACATACATCATTTACACTACTTGCCATACTTTTTACATGACTATTTTCTTCACTAACCTGAACTCTTCCTTGCGGACAAGAATAGTTTTTATTCATATATACATCATTTATCCCTAATAGGGTCCCTAGTAAATGGCTAAGATAGAACAAATGATTGAATAAATAAACTAAAATTAAAAATGATATGGTAAAACATAAGGGTGTATATTGCAGTGTTTGTGGATCTCAATATATAATAACTTTCATGAGATGGAAAAAATTTAGTATTTCATAATTTGTTTACAGTTTTCCTATCTATTACCTCATTTGACTTTTAGAAGACATGCTTTAGTTAAAGGGTATCTTTTTTTTAACTTAAAATTTCAAAGAAGATGTAATTTACCCACATTGACATAATTTTAACAACTAGTTTTTAATTATAAATGGTATCCTATGCAACAAAGACATCTTCAGTTAATTCTAGTATCTAAAAATCTAAAAATTGTGTAAGTCACATTATATTTGCACAGAATCACAAAAGTAAGAAGTTGCAAATAAAAAATAAACCACAAAGTTATTTTGAAACTTAAACATTGAATCAAAAAAGAAAGCAAATTGTAATCACAATTACTTCTCAACCAGTGATGAGAAAACAATATATACAAATTATCAGAAATGCAAAAGTCATTCTAAGAGGATAAAATAAGTTTACATGTGTTTATTAGACCAAATATGATCATTATATCATTATACATATCATAAATAAATAGAATAAAATAACTGAAATAAAAATGATAGGTAGATATTTTACTACATATAATTTTTTTGATTTTTAAAAAGAAATTTTATTTTTTATTTTTGGGAGAGAGAGAAAATGCAAGCTCACACATGTGCATGAGGGTGAGGGAGGGACAGAGGCAGAGAGAGAATTGTAGGCTGGTTCCACACTCAGCATGAAGCCTGACATGGGGTGCAATCTCATGACGCTGAGATCATGACCTGAGCTGAAATCAAGAGTTGAACTCTCAACCAACTGAGCTACCCCAGTGCCACTACAAATTTTTTTAAAGGATGATAACATAAAAAGAACAAGAAGAAGGAAACTTGAATTTAGGCAGTCTTCATATACACTTAGTTTTATTGTGTTCCCCTTCATTGTGGTTTTTACAAATTGAAGGTTTGTAGCAACTCTGCATCGAGTAAAATCATTACCTTTTCCAATAGCATTTTCTCACTTCATGTCTCTGTGTTACATTTTGGTAATTCCTGCAATATTTCAGACCTTCTCAGTATTACTATATTTGTTAAGATGATCTGTGATTGGTGATCTTTGATGTTACTATTGTAATTGTTTTAGGGCACCTACCCATATAAGATGGCAAACTTCATCAATAAATGTTGTGCATGTTCTCACTGCTCCAGCTTTTGATTTTGTCCCTCTTTCTCCTTGGAACTCCCTATTCCCAAGATGATTAAATCAATTAATAACCCTACAGTGCCCTCTAAGTGTTTAGTGAAGTGAAAGGAAGAGTCACATGTCTCTCACTTTAAATCAAAGGTCGCAGAAATAATTAGGCTTAGTGGGGTAAGTGTTGAAAGTGAAAATGGGCTGAAAGCTGGGCCTCTTGCATGAACCAGCTAAGCTGTGAATACTAAGGAAAAGTTCTTGAAGGAAATTAAAAGTGCTATGCCATTGAACACACACACATGATAAAAAAGGGAAACAGCCTTATTACTGATAAAGTTTGAGTGGTCTAAATAGAAATTGAAAACAACCACAACATTCTCTTAAGCCAAAACCTAATCCAGAGCAAGGCCCTAACTCTCAATTCCTTGAAGGCTGAGAGAAGTGAGGAAGCTGCAGAAGAACAATGGGAAGGTAGCAGGGCTTGGTTCATGAAGTTTAAGGAAAGAAACCATCTTCATAACATAAAAGTGCAAGGTGAGCAGCAAGAGCTGATATAAGAAGCAGTAGCAAGTTATCCAGAGGATTTAGGTAAGGTAATTAATGAAACAGACTACACTAACAACAGATTTTCAATGTAGAAAGAACAGCCTTCTGTTGGAAGAAGATGCCATCTAGGACCTTTGTAGCTGGAGAGAAGTCAGTCCTTAGCTTTAAAGCTTTAAGGGACAGGCTGATTTTCTTGTTAGGGGCTAATGTAGCTGGTGACTTGAAGTTGAAGCCAATGCTCATTTACCATTCCCAAAATTCCAGGATCCTCAAGACTTATGTTAAATCTACCCTACCTGCTATAAGTGGAACAACACAGCCTGGATGGCAGCACATTTGTTTACAACATGGTTTGCTGACTATTTTAAGTCCATGATTGAGAACTACTACTCAGATAAAAAATATTCTTTCCATTTGTTTTCAAATATTACAGATCATTGACAATGCATCTGGTCAACCAAGGGGCTCTAATGGAGATATACAATGATATTAATGTTGTTTTTATACCTGCTAACACAACATCCATACTGCAGTCCACAAATCAAAGAACAATTTCTACCTTCAGGTCTTATTATTTAACAAATACATTTCATAAGACCACAGCTGCCATAGTGATTCCTGTAATGGACCTGGGCAAAATCCATTGAAAACCTTCTGGAAAGGATTCACCATCCTAGATGCCATTAAAAACATTTGTGATATGGGGAAAGGGGTCAAAATATCAAAACTAACAGGAGTTTGGAAGAAGTTGATCACAACCCTTATGGATGACTTTGAAGGGTTCAAGGCTTCAGTGGAGGAAATATCTGCAGATGTGGTGGAAATAGTAAGAGAACTATTAGAAATTAGAAATGACTGAATTGCTGGAATCTCATGATAAAGCTTGAATGGGTGAGGAGTTGCTTCTTATGGATGAGCAAAGAAAGTGGTTTCTTAAGATGGAATCACTCCTAGCAAAGATGCTGTGAAGATTATTGAAATGACAACAAAGGATTTAGAATGCTACATAAACTTACTTGATGAAGAAGCACTAGGTTTTAGAGGCATAACTCTAATTTTGAAATAATTTCTGCTGTGGGTAGAATGCTATCAATGTGGGTAGATGCTATCTCAGCATCACATGCTACAGAGAAATTGTTCAGGAGAGGAAGACTCTACTGATGCAGTGAACTTCATTGTTGTTTTATTTTAAGAAATTGCCACAGTGGGGCTTCTGGATGGCTCAGTCACTTAAATGTCCAACTCTTGATTTCAGTTCAGGTCATTATCTCAGGATCTTAAGATGAAGCCCTATGTTGGAGAATCTGCTTGAGATTCTCTCTCTCCCCCTCCTTCTGCTCCTCCCTGTGCTCTTTCTCCCCCCCCCCTCTTTCCCTCTCAAATAAACAAATACATATAAAAAAAAGAAAGAAAGAAAGAAAGAAAGAAAGAAAGAAAGAAAGAAAGAAAGAAAGAAAGGAATTGCCACAATCACCTGACCTTCAGCAGCCAACACCCTGATCAGTCAGCAGCCATGAACATTGAGGCAAGACCCTCCACCACCCAGAAGATTGTAACTTGTTGAGATTTTAGAATGATGGTAGCATTTTTTAGTGATAAATTATTTTTTAAAAAGAGAGAGTAGAGGTGGGCAGAGGGAGAGAGACAGTCTTAAGCAGGCTCCACAACCAGCATGGAGCCCAATGTGGAGCTCGATTTCACAACCCTGAGATCATGACCTAAGCCAAAATTAAGAGTCTGATGCTTCACCAACTGAGCCATCCAGGTGCCACTATAATAAACATTTTTTGAATTAAGGTATGTACATTGCTTTTTAGACATAATGCTGTTACAAACTTAATAGACAACATTATCATGTAACATAAGTTTTTAAGAGGCCAAACAATTCATTTGATTTTATTGTGGAGGGTTTAACCTGCAATATCCTGTAAAGTGTGCCTATAAATATTGAGTAAGAGGAGAAGAGGTGGGAGAGAATGAACTAACCATTCTCTCCAATTTAAGTTGATCTAACACACTTCCTCTCATATATACTACTGCTTTTAGACGTCTTTAAAGTAAATGATGATTTGATGGGCAGCTGGATGGCTCAGCAGTTTAGTGCCTCCTTCAGCCCAGGGCGTGATCCTGGAGATCCAGGATCAAGTCCCATGTCGCAGGCTCCCTGCATGGAGCCGGCTTCTCCCTCCGCCTGTGTCTCTGCCCTTCTCTCTCTCCCTCTCTCTCTCTCTCTCTCTCTCTCTGTCTCTCATGCATAAATAAATAAAATGTTTTTTTTAAAAATAAATGATTTGAAAGGTAAAATCAGAGATAGAAAATAGAATCACACTCTAAAATTAAAATCAATTTTAAAAATACAAAGTGATCTCTAATGGCGTAGAAAAAAGAGGGGTGCATGAATAAATTTGGTTAACCAATGCGGTGATAGTAATGCCATTCTTTGTTGGAAGAATGTTATATGTACAGGCAAGAATAGTGGTTCTTTTTAGCAGACATCAGCATCACCTGAAGGGCTTGTTAAATCCCAGATTACTATCCCCATTCTCACAGCCTCTGTTTAGTTCCTATGGGGTGGAGCCTAAAATTTTGCATTTCCGGGTTTCCAGATGAAGCTGCTGGTGTGAAAACAATATTCAGAAGTACTGTGCCAGGATACTGGGAGCCCTCTCTTTGGAGTTCCCCCATCACCGACTCATGGGAAGAAGGCTAGATCTCTTACTATTCCTGTGATGTCTGAGGTTTATTCTTTATTCTAGAGATGAGCATTACAGATACTTAGAAAAGCATGAAAAGCTATCTTCCTGTTTGGACTTTACATTGTGTGTGTGTGTGTGTGTGTGTGTCCAGATTACTAAAATATAGATTTGGATATGGACCATCAGATTGACTTTTAAAATGTTTTAATGGGTTCATATTTTTACAAGGCAGGAACATTTAGAGAAAATGAAATGAGAGATGTTGAATAAAAGGCTTTACTGTGTCATATATTTTATTAAAGTTGGCTATACATAATGATCATTGGAATTTAAGTCTTAAGAAGACTATATTCTTTAAGGGACATTAATGTACATTTTCCTTAACTGTCTCAAGTTGTATCCTAAAGACTGTGTGAGGGATGATAGGATCAAAGATCACTGGAGCAATGTATTAGGCATATATTAAATCAGAGTTCTAAAGACAGTGTTCTGATTTCAGATATTATATGGCTTTATACAGCATTGAGTGTAAAGTTCCCTTCTACCTTATTGGAGGCGAGACATTTATTAATCTAGTAGAATAGTAAAATAATATATTACTATAGAAGTCTGTTTTTAAAATATGCTTTATATAATAGGGAAAACCCATTGACATAATGTATAATTTATGTGTATCACTTTTGTGCTAATACAATCTCTGGCTTATACCCACCATTTATATCCATGAAATCTGCTTGATATTGGTCCACTCAGACAATACTTCAATGTCAGTTTTGAAAAAATAGTAGTATGATTTCATGAGAAAGAATGATACCTATAGATGTTTCATTCATTTTAAGATGCTATAAAATATGAATCAGCATAGTGGAAGTGGTTGTGTCTATTTTTAGTATTAATTGTTTGACTCTGAAATCATGTTTGCAATTCACTTTTCATAGCTGATAAGCAGAACTCCCAGGTCATCATCTCAGACCCTGTGCTTTTTCTTTGGGTGGAAAATTTCCTTGTATGTGAAAATGTAGCCATTTGTTAGGTGATCTACTTATGGTTATTTAATTTTACCTGCCATAGCAAAATAGTACTTATATAGCCTGAGTAGGTAGATGGCTGTTCATATACAATTCTTTCCATTTTTCTGTGTGTTTGAAATTTTTCACAAAATGCTAGAAGAGGAAATAAAAGATCTCTAGAGTCTCCAGAGCCAAACTGCCTAGATTCAAATCCCAGCTCTTTTGGTATGGCCTTGGGCAAGTCCCTTTACCTCTAGGTGTCTGAGTTTCCTCAACTGTGAAACATAACTTACTGGGTTGTGATATTATTTAAGTGAGCCAGTATTTTCAAAGTGCCTAGAAGAGTAATTGGCATAAGGAAACACAAAATTGTGTATATGTATGTAAATCTTTACTTTTAAAATAAAGCTTCATCTATCACTTTTTAGATGTTTCCTTTTGTTTTTACTTCATTCATAGAAAATTAAATTTAAAAAAATTAGGGGGGCACCTTGGTGGCTCAGTTGGTTAAGCATCTGCCTTCTGCTCAGGTCATGATCTCAGGGTCCTGCAATGGAGCCTCATGTCAGTCTCCCTACTCAATGAGGAGCCTGCTTCTCCCTCTCCCTCTGCAGCTCCCCCTGCTTGTGTGGATGCTTGTTCTCCCTCTCTCTTTCTCTCTCTTTCTCTTTCTTTCTCTGTCAAATAAATTTTTAAAATATTTAAATTTTAAAAAACTTTAGGAATAATATAATTCAACCCTCTTAATCCAAAAGGATAACACAAAATTAGTCTGTGAGAATTCTTGGCTATTAAATAGCAGTCAAGTCTATAAATCAGATTTTGCTATTGTAAGACTCATACTATTGGTAGCACAGATGAATTTCTCCTATGGCAGTGGCAGAGAAGAAAAATGAATGTTTTTTATTATTATATCCTTTTTCATTTAATTTATTATTGTATCCTTTTTCATTTAATTTATTATTGTTTGATGCTTTTAAGTAAATTAAAATGTTTGAATTTTCAAAAATCTAACTGGATCTCATGTGCTCAAATGTTTGTACCTTAGCTGTAATTAAACTAATGAGTATGGGAGGAATCCAACAAGTTGTAATATTTTTGTTTACTACACTGTTGAATTGAGATATAGTAGATTTTTTTAAAAAGATGGCTTGTTTTATATAATGCCAGCTCGTTTTTCTCTTAATTATTTTCAGTGCTGAGAAAACAAAATGAGAATTTAACAAATTGGCTTCAGGGTAGTAAGTACATTATCCTTAAGACCATCCCATGTTATTTTATATTTCAAATTTGTAATGGGTTAATCTCATAGTTAGCATTCACTTAAAAATGAAAGCTACTGACAAAAAATAAAAATATATAATAATTCTGATCTTCATTACAAATCTTAAAACCAACAATAATGATAACAAAATGTCTTCATTTGTTAATTATATAATGGCATTTTTAAGAAGAAAAAGGAGCAATCCAACAGAAAGTAATCATTTGTCTCCAAATATTACATAAAATATAACCCATATTATTTGCTGGAAATAGTTAATAATTATTGAAAGGGGTGATAATAAGGGATTTCTTAAGAGATTCTGTCCATTGTTGGAAGAGATACACTCTCCAGATTTTTGAGAATTAGGTTATCTTCATCTGCTGTGCTGAGAGATGAGCAATCACCTTCACTGACAAAACTGTGAAGTTTTAATAAAGGAGCCTACTGGTATGGGCCTGAGGCTCTAGCACTGTGGCTTGTTGTCCCACACCATGAATATTCAAAACCTGAAATCTGGAGACCTTCATGTACCTCCTGGAAAGGCAGTCCATTCTCTCGTTCCCAGTCAGTGCATGGATGCGCATACTCGCACACAAACTCCAGAAGAAAATGATAGACTTTTTTCCTAGTGCAAAACATTACTATTTTATAATGAATAAACAGAGTCTTTTCGTTAGAAACATACATATAAAGAACCTCTCCATTCCTCCTGTAAAATGTTCTAATAGGAGAACTTTAGGTATAAGCACTCATGTTTGATACTGGATTGTAGAAATGCATGTGTACATTTTAATGGCTGTTAGTGTTCACATCTTCAGAAAAAAAGGTGGCATATCTGTTAGATGTCCCACATAATCCATTCCTCCACTCAGTTAGTTTTGCTTTGCTTAGACCTCAGAGGCTGTGTTTTATACCAGAACATCACAAATATAAACATCACAAATATAAACATCACAAATATAAACAATTGATGACAATCTAGCAAAAATGTATTTTGCATTTACAACAGAAAACCTAATTTTATTTCGATAGAGACAACCATTCCTTTTAGAATATAGAATATATTTAGAATATAGAATATAGTATCCATAGCTTTTTGTTTGTCTTCCCTTAAACCTCGAGAGGTATTTACAGTGTAGTGCACTTCTCAATCTTGGCTGCATACTAGAATCTTGTGTGGGACTTTGAAAAACACTGTTGCTTGTGTCCCACTCCCAGATTAGGATTTGTTTGGTTAAGTGCAACCTGTGCATCAGGGATTTTTAAAGCTCTCTTCAATTACTGCAACGTACTATAGAGGATGAGAACAGCTGGGACCCAATTCCCAGAATTATAGTGAGTGTACCTAGTTAGCCTAAGGCCAAAGAAAAATTTAGACTAGATTTCCAGACCAACCTTCTTCTCAGTTCTATAAAATGAACTAATTCACATATTTTTAAATTGTTTTCAATAATTATGTAATTATTGAAATTCAAAAATGTATATTTTCCCCAGTTATTACTTATTGCTAAGCACATCCTTTGTTAACACATTTAGTCATCACTCTATAAATATTGTTACCATTCTTCTGGAATAGTCACTGATAAAAAAACTAGCACTAGCTATAATATTTGGTGCATGTTATAATTAGAACCATAGTTAATAATTCGCTAATTAAAATGCCTGTGTTTTAATGTATCACAGTCACATATTTTTTCATATGAGGGTTTTGGGTTCTTGGGTATGCACCTCGTAAGAGTGACTTTGGTTTGGGGACTTTCATTACTTGTACAAACCTCATAAAACTCTAATGCTTTATTTAATGATATCCATCTTACATGGGCTATGTGTAAAACCTTTTAAAGATTGCTACTCCTAGCCAGACACAAATAGTGATTGGAGAGGGAAAAGAAAAAAGAGTGAGGAATAATTTTAACTGTGCATTGTTGTGGCAATTTTATTCTGGCTTTTGTTGTATTTTAATAGTGACAGCTGCACCCAGAATTTCTTGTTTTCATAACTAGTGCAATTTCCTTTTCCTGAGAGGTCTGTGTAGTTATAACCTGGTCTTTTGTTTTCCTGCTTTGACTAAGGAAATTAATTTTTTTGTTGCTACTAGATGGATTAAAGACAAATGTTAAAAGGTGTCAATTGCATTCATTTTTTAATATGGTGAAAGCATGCAATCTTGTGGTCTGTCTTCAACTAATTTTAGATAGGATTTTATTTTTCTGGCCACCCATGGGTTTGTCACAAATTAATTAAATGCTCCATTTCTTTTATCTAATTGAGGCCATTTCTACCTCTGATGAATAATTTCATAAAGTTTATTACAAAGGAAAATGCTTTGTGAGTGACTGTTTATGCAGAGTAAACACACAGGACAGCTCTATTTCACCCTTTGCTTGTGACAGAGGCCTCCAGACACTCCACTGGGAGGCATTCCCTCTTGAAGAAGGTCAGTCTCTTTTTTACTTACAGTATGAAAATGTGCTTGACCCCAAGCTTCAAAGTAAAGGAGTCCACTCTACCTAGCAGGTATACTGTGTATTAAATCAATAAAATGGCAGAGTGTGAAACCAGTGAAATTTCTAATTAGATTCTGAGAGGGTCAGTCGGCCCAAAGAAATCTGATACCTTCTGAATGAACTCTTTGAAGCACTGGCCCTCAAAGCCATCTTTGTTTTTTGATGATTCCCTCAGCCAAAGAAGTATCATATATAACATGGGGTCACTAACCCAGATAACCACAGAGGCCAGGTAAGGAAAGAAATAAGTGAAACTCATCAGGTAGATGATAATAGGTTATTATAAAGGCTGTAGCCTGGACTTTGTAAAATGTGTGGTTCATGTAAGAGAGTTGGCATTTACCAGTGCCATCCAGTTTCTGCCTCATAGAAATGTTGGCAAAGTGTTACAAGAGCTTTCAATTTTTTCAGAGGCGCTAGAAGTCTAGATTTTTATTTTAAATGTTGGAAACTAACCTAAAAGGGATTAAAACATCATACCAGCAACATAAAAGATTTTTTTGGCCCAGATTTAGCAAGGGACTTGGCTTGATATATTTAAGACGCTGTAACTTTCCTATAAGGAAGGAGGAGAAAGAGCATTTAGGGGGCGCCTGAGTGGCTCAGTTGGTTAAGCTGCTTCTTGATTTCAGCTCAGGTCATGATCTCAGGGTCCTGGGATTGAGCCCATCATTGGGCTCTGTGCCCAGCTGGGAGCCTGCTTGAGGATTCTCTTTCTCTCTCTCCCTCTAAAATAAATAAATAAATCAAAGAAAGAGAGAGAGAGAGAGAAAGAAAGAAAGAAAGAAAGAAAGAAAGAAAGAAAAGAAAGAAAGAAAAAGAAAGAAAAGAAAAGAGAAAAGAAAAAAAAGAAAAGAAAAGAAAAGAAAAGAAAAGAAAAGAAAAGAAAAGAAAAGAAAAAAAAGAAAGAAAAAAAAAGAGGGCAGCCCGGGTGGCTCAGCAGTTTAGTGCACTGCCTTCAGCCCAGGGCCTGATCCTGGAGACCCAGGATCGAGTCCCACGTCAGGCTCCCTGCATGGAGCCTGCTTCTCCCTCCGCCTGTGTCTCTGCCTCTCTCTCTCTCTCTCTCTCTCTCTCTCTGTGTGTGTGTGTGTGTGTCTCATGAATCAATAAATAAAATCTTAAAAAAAAAAAAAAAGAAAGAAAGAAAGAATAAGCAAATGAGCATCTAGAACTAGAGGAAGTTTAGGATGATGGCAAAGTCCCAGAAGTTACAGGAAGAGAGTTCCCAGCAACACTATTCTCCAGATTAGAAATACTAACCACCAAGAGTATTAAGGGAACTGGTCCAGTCATTCAACTTCTGAGTGTCAGAATTGGGGCCAGGAAATAATCATTAAAAATCATAAAACTGCATGATGCCTGGGTGGCTCAGCGGTTGAGCATCTGCCTTTGGCTCAGTACATCAAAATAAACACAGGACAAGTCCCCCATTGGGCTACCTGCAGGGAGCCTGCTTCTCCCTCTGCCTGTATCCCTGCCTCTCTCAGTGTGTCTCTCATGAGTAAATAAATAAAATATTTTTTAAAATTATAAAACTGCTAGGAATGTTTGAGAGAATATAAATTCCACCTCATTCTATGATAAGGGTCCAAAGACTACCAAGGATAGCAAAGAACTTGACCAAATCCTATCACTAGTTAGTGACAGAGCCTATCTCCTAGTTGCATTTGGTATAAATATTTTCAAGCATATGAGGCTCAACCAGTTTTTTCCACTGTCCCTTCAATGTATTACAATGTTAAAAAATGGTATTCTTGGTATATTTTATCAGAAAGCTTCATGGTTGATCTGCTCTGACTGTTAATGACAGATGAATCATCATGAAGCATTTACTGAATTATACAACCATTAAACATGCAGTTTGTGGAGGCTCTGTAGAAGTGTTGGAAGTGCTTATCATTAGTGCAAAAGCTTGATATAAAATTGTACATACATTTTGATTACTACTGTTATTATAGTTGAATTACTAAAAATTGGAAGGAAATATACCAAAAGTAGCTGTTAAGGAGATGGAATTACATGTCATTTAAAAAATTCTTTTTTTCTGAATTGTTATATCTCTCTATACTTTTAATAAAAAAATAAATATACAGACACCAGAGTAAGTTATTTTAACATCTACTGAAAGTCCAGCAATGTGCTAGTTTGTTATAGGGAGATAAAATTTTATTAGTTAGCCCCTTCCATAAACTTAGGAATGCTGAGAAATAATGAAATAAATATTGAAAGAAAGAACTATGGAATAAATATAGGAAAGAGTATGTGCTAGATTTTGCCAGACATAGGTTTTACTCTCAGCTCTGTCATTTAGTCATATTGCCTTGGGAAAGGAACTTAACCTTTCTCAAAGTCTCAGGTTTATCATCTGTAAAATCCAAAGGATAATAATGCCTTTCTCATGGTTGAAATAAGATAGTGCACGTAAAGCGTTTAGCAAGGAGCCTGTCAGGAAGGCATGTTCTACAAATGTTAGCTATTATCATTGCTGTTATCGAACTTACTCTCTTTATACAACTAGTAATAATAATAGCACCAGGACTTGAGTAGTTCTAGTAGTGATCACTCCTTATTTAAATGAGTGCCCACTAAATACCAAGTACAGTACTAGGACTTTTACTTGATGGCTTCCTAAATTTCACACAATCTGTTTTAAAACAGTATTTTGATAATGCTATTATAAAGATACATAATAGTAAAAAAATAATGTGGTATTATAATGTCATTATATATTACATAATATTACATTATGTAATATAATATAATAATTATTATTATAAAGTATTATAATACTTTATAATTATAACATATTATAATAATATTATTATAAAGAAAATGAGGCTTATAGAGTTTAAGTAACTGTTCCAACAACTTATAACTAAAAAATCAAAGACTTAGGATATAAACCCAGACATTTGTGATTTTAAAACTGAGTTATTCCCTCTGTTCTACAGACAAATCTATGTGTAGCCTTAGAAAATGGCATGGCTCTACATAGTGAATGGCCAAGTGGGAAGTATTGAGACTAGAGACATTTTTTCACAAGTTGGACTGCCAGAGAATTAGATGCGATGCCAAAAAGGAATGTGAGCATTTATGAGAACGATACCATCTTTTAAGCTGCAGCTCTGGAGTAAGGCCAGGTTGCCAGAGCCACTAGATGTGCAGGTTGCCAGAGCCACGAGACATGCAGTCAAAGGACAAAGTGAAGTTGAATAAGTATTCGCCCCTGAAGACAAAGATATTCCAGGTATCCATATGCAGTGAGAGAGCAGGCCAGGCTCATTACAGAGAGAACTGTATAAGCATACTTGGCCTTGTGCAGTCTCACTGTTAAGATTGGAGGTTGTATAGAGAAGTCAAATAGTTCAAAGGCATGGAAAGAAAATGGATAGTAATTGGATTATTGAGGAAAATTATGGTCTTTATACACTCCTTAAATTAACATATTAGAATATACTATAAAGTTTTACAAAACTTTGACATGGAAATACCTAAATTCACAAACACCTTGTAGTATGACTTTATTGGGGATGGCATTTTTTTTCCACAGAGAGGTGAAGTTTAGTCTCAACACCATATTCACTCTATCCGTGTTGAAGAATAGGTGCTAGCAAAGCTAGATGGTAATCCTGAGTTGATGTTTATCACTCACTGACCTCTTTACCCTACCCCCTCAGGGGTTGAAGTTTAAAATGGTGCCTCAGCAAAATCATGAGACTTCAAGCAGAACTTTGGGATTATTTACAAAATTCAAAATCTCTAACATTAATGCTTCAAAACAAAGATTCTGTTATAATAAAAAATTCTCATAAATTCTACATAGAACTTTTCACAGATCTTCATAAAGGCTTCTGGTATATATAGACAAAGATAATGTATTCAAATCAACAACATTATCATAAATATGACCCCACATTGAAATAGTCACCTGAGCATCCTTATGCTATACATACACACTATTTCCCCCATTCCTCTCTGGAGCTGTACCACTTCCTTGTATCCACATCCTAGTGACAGAATCAACTGTTTTGTGTAGAAGAAAGAGATTTTGCAGAAATAACATTATGAATTTACCTGATAATTTCCTTTTCTTTGTCAATGGTAAATTGCTTAGTCAGGAAGAAAACTGCTAGCAATAGTTTTGAGCAGGTTTGTTCTATTCAATTTGTGGCTAGTCAATTAAAGGAAGTTAGTGTCACACAGTAAGATAACATAAAATAATTATGAATCCCTTACAGAGGAGATGTGGCTCTTAAATCATACAAGTTGTGACCTTAGAATAAAAGGAATGGTTACATTAAGAATTAGATCCAAGAGGCACCTGGGTGGCTCAGTGGTTGAGCATCTGCCTTTGGCTCGGGTCATGATCCCAGGATCCTGGGATAGAGTCCCACATCAGGCTACTTGCAGGGAGCCTGTTTCTCCCTCTGCCTATGTCTCTGCCTGCCTCTCAGTGTCTCTCATGAATGAATAAATAAAATCTTTTAAAAAAGCAAATTCAAGTAAACATTTCTTAGGCCTCTTTCATGTACCAGATTTTACACAGGTTTAGGTTAGAGACCTAATGGTTTTTGCTTATACAAAATTCAACTTGTAAAGATCATTTTAGACTCCTGTTTCTTGTACTCTTTGAAGTACCTTATTCATGTCATATGTCAAACCTAAGCATTCCAAATATAATTTCAAAATAATTTATTTTTAAACTAGTTAAAAAATAAACTTGAAACTAAGGAAACTGAACTACATATTTTTCTTATCTGCCAATTTTTTTATTTACCTAGTATTTGGTAGATTCTCAAAGAGACTGTTGAGGAGGAGAAGAGAGGAGACAGGCTAAAACAGAGAAAGAGAGAGCTGTTTTGGTTGAATTGTGGTATATGTGTTTCTCAATATTTAGAAGAATAATTGGGAAGCTTTTTTCATTTTCTTAGCTTGAGAACTGTCAAATAGGATTGGATTCCTTAAATATTTATAGAATTTGTGGATTGATCTGTGTCTGATCTTTTGGTAGTTCCTGGACAGCTTTCTCTCTAGTCTGGTAACTGACCTAATTAGGTTTTCTATTTCCTCTAGGGTTAGTTTAGGACATTAATATTTTACTAGTCATCATCCATTTGCATAGAATTGAGACAAATCATCTCTTTGGATTCTTTTAATTTCTTCAGTGTTTGTGGCTATTCATTTTTTATTTTGTGTGTATGTGTGTGTTTATTCCCTTTTTTTGTAAAATTGTTGAACCGTTTAACATTTTTGTTTCTTTAAGTTTTATGTATTAAATCATTAGTCCTTTTACTAATTGAATTTTTTTTTTTGTTTATTCCTTTCCTTCATTTTTGATGGAGGTTGTGCTTTTCCTTTGTTCTTTACTTCCATATTTATTTCATCATATTAAAGATCATGGATGTTACTTGAAGCATTGCTTTTTTTTTTTTGGCTCCTATTGGTTTTATGTGTTGTTTTTAGTGTCATTATGAAAGTATCCTTTAGTTTTTTTTTTTCATTTTTGTTTTCGTATTGATCTTTGACTTGCTTTTAATTGCTGAGTGCTATTTTTTTCTTTCCTAGTTTGTAGTTAGTCCAGTATTTGGAAATTTATAGGATGTGACTAATATGATCAGTTGTGATTGTTACATAGCCATATGAAGAAAAGTTCATTTCTCTGTTGAGCATGGTGTATATATAGTTGTAAATCTGTATTTGTAGATATCATCTATTTATATATATCAAGTAAATATTACTTAGAATTATGTTATTTAAGAATCCTGTGTGATTGTTTTTTCCCCATTTGAACTCTCATACCATGGAAGAGACAAAACAATGTTTTCTAATATTAATGTTTCCTAATATTTTTGGCATATTACTTCTCATATCTCCTTCAGTATTTGCATTTTAAATGTCATTGCTATGTTGTTTTTACACATATTAATAACATACCTTCTTTGTGGACATCTCAACATTAAAAAGATTTTTCCTTTTTTTCATTTGCTTTTGCCTTATTTAATACTAATATGCTGACTCGAGATTTCTTTATATTTGCTTTTATTGTGTGTACACGTATCCATCCCTTTATCTTTAAAAAGTTGTGACTCTTATTTAGGAATTAATTAAGGTTTGTGTTGGTATTAAAACTGGGAGTATATTTCTTTTAATAGTTCTTCTGTATTTCATTAATACAAAGTAATTGCTTTTATCTTATTTTGATATGATGTCCATCTTTATTGTTCTTAAAAATATTTCCACATGTAGATTAGGGTTATTTTGTTGGTAGATGTAATTTTTTTTAATAATTTAGAAACTTTTACTTTTGGTTCTAGTCATTATCTTTATGATGATGTGCTATGTGATGTTATTAATCATTCTTTTCTTAAAGTGGTGTTTTTTCAGTCCTTAATATGAATAGTAATGGAATTAATATACTTCCTTCTTCATTCCTTCTCACTGTCCCTTCCAATCTCTCATTTTTATGTTATATATTTTATATAGTGTTTTTCTTTGTATATATATTTCTTTTTTCTTTCGTTATGTATTTTAATGCATATACCCAGGGGCACCTGGATGGATCAATCTGTTAGTGTCCAACTCTTGATCTCAGCTCAGGTCTTCATCTCAGGGCTGTGAGTTCAAACCCCGTGTTGGGCTCCATGCTGAATGTGGAGCTTGCTTAAAAATAAATAAATATAAAAAAAAATAAAATAAAATAAATAAATAAATAAATAAATAAATAAATAAATAAATAAAAATGAAGAAATATGTACACATATAATACATCCCACTTTTTTTTTTCTTTTCCTTTGCCAAATTTGGTAGTTATAAAATCTGCATTGTCAAGTTTGGAATATTTTGTTCTGTTGAGTATAATTTCTCATTTGTTTTAGTATCACCTCCAGAATTATAAGGATTCAGTCTCATCTGTAGCTCTTTCATGATATTTTCTCAATTTATCTGTCATTGGCTGTTCTTATTCTTCAGGAAAGGATTGTGAGAAGTAGATTCCCTAAGTTATGCAAGTTTTAAAATGTCTGTGTGTTGTCTTGCTATTCATATGACAGTTTGGGTATAAAATTCTTTGTTCATACTTTTTTGTCTAAAGTGTTTAGTAGTTGTTCTATGTCTAGCATTAAATTTGGCTTTAGAGAAATCTGAGGCAGGTCTGTATTTTTTTCTCTCTAAATGATTTGTTTGGATACTTAAAAGGTCTTTTTGCTTTATATAATCTAGTAACTAGGTTATATCTCTATGTTCATTCTTCTGGACCAGTTGTTTCTGAGACATGCTTTTTAAATTCTATCTTAAATTATAAATATATCTTAAATTAAATCTTTGAATTATTGGTTTGTTTCATTGGTGTAATTCTCATCAATAAGGATATCAACTGAGCATATGTTGAAACTGTTGTACTTCAACAACTATAAATCATATCATTTTCTTAATAGTCCATTTCACTTTTTTGTGATAAATGATTCTTTGTTTTGTTTTTAGGTTTTTATTTAAATCCTAGTTAGTTAACATAGAATACTGGTTTCAGGAGTAGAAATTGGTGATTCAACACTTGCTTATAACACCTGGTGCTAATCACTAAGTGCCCTCCTTAATACCCATCACCTCTTTAGCCCATCTCCCTACCTACCTCTGCTCCAGCAACCTACAGTTTGTTCTCTATAGTTAAAAGTCTATTTTATGGTTTGTCTCTATCTCTCTCTCTCTCTCTCCCCTGTATTTATGTGTTTTGTTTTTTAAATTCCACATATGAGTGAAATCATATGGTATTTGACTGACTTATTATTGCTTAGCATAACACACTGTAGCTCCAGTCAAATCATTTCAAATGGCAAGATTTCATTCTTTTCTATGGCTGAGTAATAGTCCTGTGTGTGTGTGTGTGTGTGTGTGTATACACACCTCACATCTTCTTTATCCATTCATCAGTTGATGTACATTTGTAGTTCTTTTCAATTCTTAATAATTTCTATTTCATTTTCTCACATTTTAATTCTATCTTTGTCTATTTCTGTATTCTTACCAATATCTTTTTTCTTTTGCAGAGTTTCTAATTCTTGTGTGTGTCCATGATTATTTTAATTATTTCTACTATTTTGTCTTTCTTAGCTTATATTCTTCATCTGATATCCCAAAACATTTTCCTGAGCTTTAGTGTCTTTATATTCAGTTTATATTTTGTAAGTTTATTTCTTTATTATGATATTTGCTGTGTGATAATATATTTTATTACAGTTCATCTGTTTTATGGCAGCATATTTTTTGGTGCATGTTCTTTTTTCTTACTCATTTTTGCTCTTCCATTTATCATTTTTGTTTTAATTTACACAAAGTATTCTGCATTATTATTATTATTATTATTATTATTACACATCTCTGAATAGGGTGAATTCTTTCTAGACCACTCAGTACTATAAAAAGCCAATATTGTATTCCTGACTATTAAGGGTTCTCCTTTTGACTCAAGGTTTTATAAACCATGTTATTTAGGCTTTAATTCTCCCTAACCAACAGAGATCAATAGTTACAATGATGCTCACAGTATGACAACATTCTTGCTGCTAAAACAAAACTTTTACTATATATGTATAAGTAGTATACATATATACTATATGTATATATTTTCTGTATGATTCCATGTTCATTCTTACATTTCCTATTTCTTAAGATTTTCTATAAAACCAACTTCATAGTGTCCTTAGTTTCAGTTCATAAAAGCCATTCTATTTATTTCAAACAGGATATTATTGGTTGGACAGCTTGCTTTGGAGAGCTGTCCTCTACTGCTTTATCAGAAATGATCCAGATTTTTTTCTGGATCTTTATAAACTCCTATTTGACTTTAAGAGCATTTAGCAGCTTTCTGCATATATGGTGTTTTATGGATTTCTGTATATATGTCCTATTTTTATCTTGATATAGCTTGCACTTCCTTTTTACATTCTTGTTTCTTTGTGGTGATTTCCAACAAGAAAAGAATGAAGCATGGCCTTTACCAACTTAAAATTGGATGTTTCTGAAGATCTAAAGGAAGCAATGATTGAAAAGCAGCATAATAAAGGAAAAGGAATTGTGAAAATACATGCACAAAGGGGCAATAGATGTATACAAAAGAAATTTCCAAAGCAAGCCTATTTTATATTATATAGTTTTATAATTTGGAAATCTCATCACAGTATCATAATTTGAGGCATTATAGAATGTGGTTGAACTTGGATTTTTAATATCAGACAACCTTAGTTTAAATCCTGTTTTGTATCCTAATAAATTAATTTTCTTAAGGCTTTAGGTAAAAAGAAAATATCAACAGAATATATCTCATAAAATTATTTTAAGGATTAAATGCAATACTTTATGTAAAGCACGTTGTACACTCCCTGTCTTAGCTAGGACTGCTTTAACAAAATGCCATAATATGAGTGATTTAAACAAGACAGATTTATTTTCTCACAATTCTGGGTGCTGAGAATTCAAAGATCAAAGTGCTAGCTGATTGATTTTCTGGAGAGGACTATTGTTTTAGCTTGCTGGTAACTAGCTGTGTCCTCACATGGCAGAAAGAGAGCATGAGTTCTCTGGTATCTCCTCTTATGAAGACACTGATACTGTCAGATCAGGGCTCTATCCTTATGACCTCATTTAATCTTAATTTACTTTTTTACTCCAAATACATCCACACTGGGAATTAGGGCTACGATGTAGTTGTGGGGGTTTACAATTCAGTCCATAGCAGTCCCCATAACATTTTAAAATATACCATTAAATTTAATTCACCACCAAAAAAAAAATAATAATAAAATAAATAAATAAATAAATAAATTTAATTCACCAAATATATACTTGTTTAAATTTAACTCAAAGATATCTTCTTCTCTTAACATCTCTGAGGATTTTTTTTAAATTCAGATCATATTCTCCATTTTAATGATTTTTGAAGTATACACTTCACTGGGCTTTAGCATATTCACAAGGTTGTGTAGCTGTCACCACCATTCTCTTGGGTATTGTTCAGAAAAGAGGTAATTTAGTGGGCTTGGCTGCTGTATTTGAAAAGACTGCTTGAAAGGTTGGCCATTGTCTAGCTTCTGGAAATTTAGATTTCTATATGTTTCCCATTACCCTAACTAAAAAGAATAGCTCACTGTTCCTAAACTGCCTATGTAAACAATATGGTTTATACTGAATACCTGCTTTCTTTCTGGGAATCTGGAAATTTGGTGAGTGCCAGGCAGAAGCTGCCTGAATGACCGGTGCCCAGTAAAAACCCTGGGTCTTGAGTCTCTGATGAATTTCTCTGGTAGACAGCATTTCACAAGTGCTTTTAAAATATCTAGCTTTTGTGTAAGTCCATGGGGAAATAATTTGGAAACTTGTCCCTGGCTTCCTCAGGTCTTTACTCCATGTGCACCTTTTCCATTTGCTGATTTTGCTCTTTAGCTTTTCACATTGTGATGCGATGAATCATATCTGTTAATACTTCTGTATGCAGAGTTCTGTGAGTCCTCCTAGCAAATTATTGAACCTGGGATGACTTTGGAGACTCCTGACATACATATATGCCTAGGAGTGGAACTTGTGAATCACTTAACATTTTGTACATCTATAAACTGTTTCCCACAGTAGCTACACTATTTTATGTATCCACCAGAAATATTTGAGGGTTTCAGTTTTTCCACATTCTTGTCAACACTGGCTATTTTCTGGTTCTGTCTGTTTGTTTCTATGTAGCTTATCTGGTGGCTGTGAAATGGTATCTTATTTGATTGTCATTTCCCTAGTGTCTAATAATATAGAACATATTTTAGTGTGCTTATCTGCATATGTTTTTTTTTTTTTTGAGAAATGCCTTTTCAAAATCCTTTACCAAATTGTTGTATGGTCCTTTCATTGTTGAGTTGTAAGAACTCTTTACATATTCTGGATACCAGACCCTCACCATAATTTGCAAATGTTTTCTCTATTCTGTGACCCATAATATTTTAAGTGCTTTGTAAAGATTGCCTAAAATTATAATGTTTCAGTCATCATATTTTAAATCATCCAGTAGTCTTTTTTCAGTTGATACGATGGCCTCCTTTATATTATTTCCATATGCATATATTTTCATGGTTATTTTTTTACTCTGACTTTTGCTATGTTGATAGCATACTGAATTTCCTATGTATGTTGACAAAATATTTTTCATATCTCAGTAATTATCTATGAAAAGATTGCAAATGCCTTATTTACATGCTGGAAATTTTACCTAGAGTAGAAGCATGTCAACTGTCAAATGCCAACTCCTGAATTCCCTTTGAGAAAATGTTAACAGTTGTACAAATCCTACTTTAAAATGCCTTTTGGGCAAGATCCCAAAAGTTTGGCATCAAATAGTCCCTTCTCAGTTGAGGGTAGTCATTACCCAGGCAAAATAGTTTTATTTCACTTAATCTTTTTATAGAGATTGGCTTCTAACATAGTAACCAATAGTTTTCTCTTGATTATTTGAGGGTACCTAAGAATTAAGAAGAGTTGTGGCATTCAAAGTGTATTTTCTTATAATTTTATTACTAAAAGAGTACAAATTCCCCCTAATTATCTATCAGTTTTCCCCTGGTCACTTTAAAATTTTTACTTTCACTTTTGCAACTTCTCAAGCTCTTGAAATACCCCCAAACAATTATAGTTAATCTTTTGATTAACTTTGCTGCTATAAATACTGTTTTGAAGTTTCATGTATAAGTCAAACATTACTTTGTGGTTTTTTTATTGAGGTATAATTGACATAAAACTATATTAGATTCAGGTATACATCATAGTGATTCAACATTTTTATACATTATGAATGATCCACATGGTAAGTCTAGGTACCATCTCTCACCATACAAAGTTATTATAATATAATTGACTATATTCCATATTTTGTACATTATATCCCTATGACTTACTTATTTTACAACTGGAAGTTTGTATCTCTTAATTCCCTTTACCTGTATTGCTGGTCATCCTCATCTCCCTCCCTTCTGATAACCATTATTTGTTAATCTATGTTAATCTGTAAATCTGTTTCTGTTTTGTTTTATTCAATTATTTTCATTCTTAGAGTTCACATATAAATGAATCATTTGGTATCTGTCTTTCTCTGACTAATTTTGCTTAGCATATTATTGTCTCAGTTCACCCATGTTGTCACAAATGGCAATATCTTATTCTTTTTTATGCTGAGTAATATTCAATTGTGTGTGTATTTATATTTATAAATACATACATACAAATCCCATTTATCCACTAACCTATTCTGTTGGTGGACACTTCTATGTCTTAGCTGTTGTAAATAATGCTGCAGTGAACATAGGAGTACAGGTATCTTTCCAAATTAGTGTTTTTGTTTTCTTTGGATAAATACCCAGAAATGAAATTGCTGCATCCTATGATAGTTCTATTTTTAATTGTTTGAGGTACCTCCATATTGTTTTCCACACTGTCTATACCACTTTACATTCCCACCAACACTGTATAAGCTTTCTTTTCTCCACATCCTTGCCAACACTTGTGATTTTTTTTTTATCTTTTTGATAATAGCTAATTTGACTGGTACAAGGTGACATCTCATTGTAGTTTTGATTTGTATCTCTGATGATTGGTGATGTTGAGTATCTTTCCATGTGCCAGTTGGCCATCTGAGTGTCTTCTTTTGAAAAATGTCTACTTAGGGATCCCTGGGTGGCGCAGCGGTTTAGCGCCTGCCTTTGGCCCAGGGCGCGATCCTGGAGACCTGGGATCGAATCCCACGTCGGGCTCCCGGTGCATGGAGCCTGCTTCTCCCTCTGCCTGTGTCTCTGCCTCTCTCTTCGCTCTCTCTGAATGAATAAATAAATAAATCTTTAAAAAAAAAAAAATGTCTACTTAGATCTTCTGCCCATTTTTAACCAGGCTATTTGTTTTTTTAAATATTAATATGTATGTGTTCTTTATATATTTTGGATATATCATGTTTGTTATTAGTGTATAGAAATTCAACCAATTTCTCTATGTTAATTTGTGTCCTGTGACTTTAATTATTGATGGATTCTAATAGTGTTTTGGTGGAATTTTTAGGTTTTTCTATATATAGTATCATGTCATCTACAAATAATAATAGTTTTACTTCTTCCTTTCCAATTAGATTGCCTTTTATTTATTTTTCTTTTCTAATTGCTGTGGCTAGATTTCCAATACTTAGATATAAAGCCAATAAATATTGAATATAAGTGGTGAGAGTGGGCATCTTTGACTTGTTTTTGATCTTAAAAGAAGAGCTTTCAGTTTTTCACTTTTGAGTACTATGTTAACTGTGACTTTATCATTTGTGGCCATTATTATTTCAAAGTATGTTCCTTCTATAACCTCTTTTTTGAGATCATTTATTTATCATAAGTAGATGTTGAATTTGATCAAGTATTTTTTTCTACATCTTTTGCAATGATTATATGACTTCTATCCTTTGTTTTATTATTGTGATGTATCAAGGTGATTGATTTGTGGATGTTGAACCATCCTTGCATCCCTGGAATAAGTTACACTTGATTGTGTTGTATGACTCTTTTCATGTATTCTTGAATTGGGTTTGCTAAAATTTTCTTTTAAGGATTTTTTAATCTATGTTCATCAGGGATATTGACCTGCAATTTTCTTTTTTGTGGCATCTATGACTTTGACATAAGGGTAATGCTAGCCTCATAAAATGAGTTTAAAAGCATTCCTCCTTCTTTAAATTTCTGGAATTATCCAGAAAGATAGGTACTAACTTCTTTAAATATTTGGTAGAATTCCCATGTGAAGTTGTCTGAGTGGACTTTTATTTGGGGGGAATTTTTAAAATTATTGATTAAGCTTCATAATTTGTAATTAATCTATATTTTCTGTTTCTTCATGAGTCAGTCTTATAAGGTTGTGTGTTTCTAGAAATATTACAGTTCCTCTTAGTTTTTTAATTTGCATGCTTAAAATTATTTGTAGTAATCTCATAATTCTTTATATTTCTGTGGTGTCAATTGTATTTCTCTTCTTTCATTTCTGATTTCATTTCTTTGAAGCCCTCTCCCTTTTTTTCTTAATGAGTTTGATTAGAGGTTTATCAATTTTATTTATCTTTTCAAAGAATTATCTTTTAGTTTCAGTGATAGTTCCTATTTCTTTTTAGTGTCTGTTTTATATTTTTTCCATTCTGATCTTTATTATTTCCTTCCTTCTACTAACTTGAGGCTTTGTTTGCTTTCCTTTTTCTATCCTTTAGGTAAAAAGTAAGATTTATTTGGAATTTTTCTTATTTATTGAAGTAAGTCTATATAACTATGAACTTTCCTCTTAGAATTGCCTTTGCTGCATCCTATGAATTTTGGAAAGTGGTGTATCCATTTTCATTTGTGTCAGGATATTTCTTAAATATCCTCTTTGATTTCTTTATTGACACATTGGTTGTTCAGTAACCATCTGTTTGGATAGATTTCTTTTTGTAGTTTTCCAATTTCTCATACTGTTGTGGTCAAAACAAATGCTTGATATGGTTTCAATCTTACTGAATTTATTGAGACTTGTTTTCTGGGCTAACATGATCTATCCTGAGAAGAATGAGTATTCTGCTGCTCTGGGATGGAAGTTTCTGTATATATCGATTGAGTCCATCTTGTCTAACATGTCATTTAAGACTAGTGTTTCCAGGCAGCCCCAGTGGCTCAGCCGTTTAGCACTGCCTTCACCCCAGGGCATGAACCTGGAGACCTAGATCGAGTCCCACATCAGGCTTCCTGCATAGAATCTGCTTGTCCTTCTGCCTGTGTCTCTGCCTCTGTCTCTACCTGTTTCTTGAATAAATAAATAAAATCTTAAAAAAACAAGACTAGTGTTTCCTTATTGACAGTCTGTATATATTGTCTATCCATTGCTATATAAGGGAATTAGAATCTCTTACTATGATATTACTCTCAATTTCTCCATTTTTATCTGTTAATATTTGCTTTATATATTTAGGTGCTCCTATGTTGGTTGCATAAATATTTATGAATGTTATATCCTCTTCTTGGATTGACTTCTTTATTGTGAAATAATCCTCTTCTCTGTCTCTTGTTAACAATCTTTGTTTTAGTCCCTTTTTTTCTGATAGGAGTCCTCGTATACCAGCTTCTTTTCATTTCCCTTTACATAGAGTATCTTTCTCCATCCCTTCCCATTCTGTTTGTGTCTTTAGATCTGAAGTGAATCTCTTAACAGGCAGCATATAAGTGGATTTTGTTTTTTGTTTTATCCATTCAGCTGCCCTTTGTCTTTCTATTGGAGCATCAATTCATTTATATTTAAAGTAACTATCATAGATAATGTATTTATCATATTTTTGTTAAGTGTTTTCTTTTTTTTTTGACTTAGGGGTTTTTTTAAAGATTTTATTTATTTATTCATGAAAGACAGAAAAAGAGGCAGAGACACAGACAGAGGGAGGAGAAGCAGGCTCCATGCAAGGAGCCCGATGCAGGTGGGACTCAATCTCTGGTCTAGGATCACACCCTGAGCCTAAGGCAGACACTCAACCACTGATCCACCCAGTTGTCTCTTGTGTTTTATAGTAAATGCACACACATACACACATACACACACACACATACACAAATGATAGAACCAGATTTGATCAGGAATTTTTACCTAAAGTCTATTAATCATCTTCAGGGAGGTTTATGAAGCCCCTGAAATATAATGTAAAATTTTATGTGCATATTAATTCCTCTTTAACTTCCTCCCAATGTATTTCTGACTTAAAAAAATGATAAAAACTGCTCACAAGACTAAATGGTATCTCAAACCTGTTGAGATCATGGGTTTTCTTCTTTGAATTCAGTTACTAAGCTTCACCTTGTCAGTGAATAGTTGCTCAAAGACCTTGTCTGTCTTTGTTCATTATCATATTGTAAGCATGTGGAACAGAGCAGGTGCTCAGTTGCATTTATTGTATGGATGAATAAATGAATGAATGAATGAGAAAAAATTCTTCTTCAGAGTAACCTAACATTAGAAACAGACTCCATAAAGGCAATAATCCATTGTAAAAATAGAGTGAAATGTTAATTTTCATTAAAAATTCAAAAATTGATTCTTTAAAAAAAAAAGTTTACCTATTCATTCTAGAGAGACAGAGAATGAAAGTAAGAGGAGGAGCAGAGGGAAAGGGAGAGAATCTTAAAGAGACTCCCCACTGGGCCCAGAGCCCAGTTCAATCCCATGATCCTGAGATAATGACCTGAGCTGAAATCCGAAGTCAGGCACTTAACCAACTAAGACACTCAGGTGCTGCCAAAAATCTGTTTTCTTGATGGCATAAACCCCAGCTAGTTCTCTCAAAAGATATTCCAGAAGCCCCAAATTCTCTTATAAATAGTACTTGACAAGCGATTAGGATACTTAATTTTTTGCCCTGTTTTTGCTGTATACCAAGTTATATTTGTTGCCAAGTTGTTTCCTTCATTTATTAATGTATTCATTACAGATGAATCAGACATTGACAGTATTGTAGAAAGAATGATAAAGGCTAGGGAATAAGACAACATTGACTTATGTTCTTATCAAAGAGCTTACAAGCTATAGACAAGTAAATAAACTATTGTAGTCTAGGTAGGTAAGTATCATAGTGTACAAAATGTTTTGGGAGCAGAAAGGAAGACCATTTTATTTTTTTTAATTATTTTTAAAGATATATTTCTTTATTATTGAAGAGAGTGAACATGCATGTAGGGTGGGAAGGGACAGAGAGAGAGAATTTCAACTAGACTCCCTGCTGTATACAGAGCTCAACATGGGGCTCAGTCTCAAGACCTTGAGATTATGACTTGAACCAAAATCAAGAGTCAGATGCTTGACCAGCTGAGCCATTCAGGCACCCCAAAGGCCATTTTATTGAAGTGGATGTTTTATTGCCTGCTAAAATAGAGTTATCTCATGTTTTTGTTCTCACTCACACTTTACTTTTTTTTTTTTCATGTCATGGTGATAGAAATGTCCTGACATTAATAGACAGAAACCAATTAAAGGGATTTCCTTCCCTTTATTCCATTTTAAATACAGACATTACCCATACTCTCTGCATTTGTGTCTCAAGGTTATCTTCTTTCATGAGAAGATATCTTCTTTCATATCTTCTCTCATGATTTCATGAGCCTGAATCTTGGCATCATTCATTTAGGGACCTAGGGGAAGATTGATGATAGATTGTGTGCAACTTATACTTGTGTATAAAACCAAGCTACCAGGATACCTGGGTGGCTCAGTAGCTGAGCATCTGACTTTGGCTCGATGCATGATCCTGGAGTTCTAGGATCCAACCCCACATCAGGCTCCCTGTAGGGAGCCTGCTTCTCCCTCTGCCTGTGTCTCTGCCTTCTCTCTGTGTCTCTCATGAATGAATAAATAAAATCTAAAAAAAAAAAAAGAACCAACCAAGCAACTAATTATGGAGGATGGAGGTAAGGGGAGAATGATGTGTAGACTCAATTTGTTACTTTCCTTGAGGCAGAAATTTTGTAACCATGGTGATTTACATTCAGAAAAATTTTATTGCACCTGGGCCACTGAGAGACAGGTGTGTCTTCCTATCTACTAGAGAAGCATTAAAAAGTAACAAGGACTTATTCTCTTCCCTGTCCCCAATGCCCCTGCTGCCCAAATTTAAAGAGAGAATTTGTAGACATATTGTGTTTTCTTCCAGGTGTAGGACTTATTGGGTGCCAGGGAACTGTTCTTAGTACTTTAAAAATATTAAGATATTTGGGGCACCTGGCTGGCTCAGTGGGTATAGCATGCGACTCTTGATCTCACAATCATGCATTTGAGCCTCATGTTTGGCACAGAGTTTCCTTTTAAAAAAGATAGGATGTTTAACACTCAGATAACCCTATGAGATTGATGCTGCTCTAAGCTTCATTTTACAAGTGAGGAAGTTTGGGCACAAAGTCTAAGCAACTTGTTTAAGATTACCTAAAGGTAGGGATTTGAATGAAGCCACTATTGTCAAGAGTCTATCCTTTTAATTTCTGTATTATAAACAATTTATGGATCTTGGTATATTCTACAGAAGAAAAGTTCTATCTGAAAACTGTCCAGAATTATAGTTACCTAATTCTATTTGCATCCTTTGAAAGAAAAAGAAAAAAAAATATCATTATAGTGCAAGGACATCCCAGACCCCCTCAAGTGGATTTTTATGCCTTACTTTGTCTGTAAAGTAACAACGTAGAATTAATATTTGCTTTTGCTTATATAAATGTGGGTTGAAGAACTCTACCATGAATGTGGCAGTGCTAATAAGCACTGATAAGTGGTATAGATGCAATCCTCGGGATACTCCCCCTGCACATGAGGCTCCAGCACACTGGCTGCTTTGGTGTGTGTGTGTGTGAGTAGGGGCAGCAGGAGAAGAGGAACAGGTAAAGTGGAAAACCATTTGTTTTAAATAAACTAAGCATTTTCCCACTGTGCCTCTTGAGGGCTTTTGCAGTCATCATTTCCTTTGCCTGAAATGTTTACCGCCCAGATATATTCATGGTTTGTTCCCTCACCTCTTTCAAGTCTTGGATAAAATATTATCTTCTCATAAAGACATCACTGGCAACCCTATTTAAAATTGCACTATCCTCCATGGACTCCCTGTGCCCTTTCTTTTTACTTCACAGCATCCGTCACCTTTCAACATACTGTATAAATTGCTTTGAGTCTGCCTCCTCCAACCTAAGATGTGATCACTTTTAGGGCAGTGCTTAGTTACTGAGGATACTATCTATCCTCAATGTGTTGAATATGGTCTAGCACATAGTGGGAACTCAATAAAAACTTGTTGAATGAATGAAAGGTGTTAACCCAGTATCCCTGTCAGTTACTTTCTGCTTAGTTGGTGTTTTGCTCAGACAAGAGATATTTTTGTTATAAAGGTAGTTGCTTGTAGTCATCCATCTCCTCTCTGGAGGTCTGTGGGAAGGGATTTCAGTTTCATTTGCTAGTGAAATGAGGAGGACAGGTGGATGACTTATTCAAGTTGCTCAACAACTTAATGGACATGCTTTTTACCTTGTCTTGGGAAAGCCAAAAAAACATTTTTTCCTCCTCTTTTGATAAGCCTGTGAATTCAAGTCAATGGCATTTTCTGCTGCCATTTATCCCTTTACAGAAAGTTTTCGCTTTGTGTTTGCCCAAAATCAGTGTGCATGCCACTTTACCTCATGACAGAATGACATAGAAAAAGGCAGAATGCCCAGTAATTAGATGCAAATTTTATGCTTGTCGTTTTGAAAGGTTATGAATCCCCCTATTATAAAGTTTTCTATAGAGGATACTTTAGGACAAAATATCCTTTCTGTACATCAATATGCTGGTAATTCGAAAAAAGAACAACTTTGTAATTTGAAAGAATTAGTAACAAGTACAGCATATAATGAATACATTTATCCCTTCTGCTCTCTATTGAAAGGAATTAGATTTTCACTTATCTTCTCCTGAACCAAAGTTTCAAGACATAAATATTGACAAAATAGGTTTTCTCCCTTCCTAAGGGATGACTCCATTATTCTCTTCCAGTATATTTCTAGGTAAAAGTGGACCAATTCTCCTGCTATCCAAAACATAAACTAAAGGGAACTGATGGTACTATGAACAACATTCAACTGGTAGAAAATCAAGATTCTGTTAGAGCTCCATCCCTGAGTATCTGTGTGATTTTTTGTAAACCATTTAACCTCTGAAAAACTTCGGTTCCTCACCTCAAAAATGAGATTGGATTAAGAATCTGAAGTTAAGGTGGGGGCCTGGGTGGTTCAGTCAGTTAAGCATCAGACTCTGGATTTCAGCTCAGGTCGTGACCTCAGGGTTATAAGATCAAGCCCTACATTGGGCTCTGTGCTCAGCATGGAGTCTGCTTGAGGTTCTCTCCTTCTCCCTCTGTCCTTCCCCGATGCCCATGCTCCCTTTATGTCTCTCTCTAAAATAAATAAAATCTTTTTTAAAAATCTGAAGTTACATTTGATGATGCCATTCTTTTTTTTTTTTTTTAAGATTTATTTATTTGAGAGAGAGGGCACAAGCAGTAGGGGCAGGGAGAGGGAGAGACCATCTTAAGCAGGCTCCACCGTGATCACAGTGTGCAGAGCCTACCATTGGGCTCAATCTCAGGACCCTGAAATCACGACCTGAGCCGAAACCAAGAGTCAGAGGCTAAACCAACTGTGCCATCCAGGCACCCTTTGATGATATCATTCTTATTCAACAAAGCAGAATCTCATTTGTCACTTTGTGGTGGTAATGTGTAGATAGCAGTTGCCACTGTACATCACAGTGCTATTATGTACTTGGTTCTGATCTTAGAATTTGCCAGGTTTTTGCGACCTGTTATAAGTGAATTGTCTCTGATCTCTTCTTTCTCCATCATAAGTGAAGAGGAATGTAGGACCAGTCAGTAGAGTTGTTGGTGGGTTGAGGCAGGGTTTGGCATGTTTTTATTTTGTATGCAGCCTAGCCTTATTATGCTCAATAATGAGTAGTTCTTATTGCCATTATTCTACATGTCTCCAAATAGAAGACACAGGTTATATTTAGAGAATGGGAAAGTAGAAGTTGATTTATAGTCTCCTAAGCATCTGTTTTTCCACAGCTGAGCACATTACTGCCTAAGTTGAATGACTGTGGTTGTTTATCCATCTCTAACAAGACTTCTGGATTTGGTAAGGACACAGTCTGGCTTGGGTTTCCTTACCAACTTTCGATTAAAATGCCAATGTCCCACCAAGAAGACTCATACTCTGGAGCCTACTGCCTCCTGTGAACTGTGTCTCAATTCTGTCTTCTACCCAATTTCATCAGGGGATATTATGACAGCCTTGTATCCTAAGCAACAGTATGCAAAATAACTAAAGTACTTACACACCAGAAAGAGAAGTATACCAAATTCAAATTTAGTGGATCTTTCCTGTTAGAAATATGTTGTCAGAGTTTTGCTTGAACAGCTCCCAGATTACTCCCTTTCACGCTTCCTAGTGTGTGTATATACATATATATATTGACGCATTCAGTATGTGCCAAATTGAAAACCTGAAACATTTAACGAAAGGCAGACATGGAATATTTCAGCTGCCAAAGAGACAGGTGCAATGGTTTGTGAATATGACTTGAGGAGCCATAATGCACAAAACATGAAAGTGCCACCTGAAGGTGTTCCATGTTCAGGCAGTTTAATGTCAGGGAAGGCGATGGGGAACATAGGGTGTCCTTGAGGAGATAATAACACCAAGAATTCACCCAGAAAGCCTTAAAACAAATGGTCTCCAAGGAAGTGCAAAATTATGACTGAGTACAGAAGAGGCAACCTTGGTCATACTTTTGTTTAGTTGAGAATGAAGATACTCTGGTTCTGGGAGACTTAGTCATAGCCTGGGAAAGAGTTCATTGTTTTCCCAAGTCACAGAGAAACTGGATAAATCTGTATTATAATATTCTTAATACATAATAAGCACAACATCAGTAGCCAAAGCAGATCTGTTACAATCATTTACACCTCCTATTGCAAAGAAGAAATGTATCCCCATGAACAACAGGTATGATTGGAAACACCCTGCTCAGCAAAGGCATAAAAGAGAGGCATTTCCAGCATTTGATTGAAAAGCTGAACAAGACTCCTAACTCTGGGAAAGAACAAAGGGTAGTGAAAGGGGAGGCAGGCGGGGGATGGGGTAACTGGGTGATGGGCACTGAGGAGGGCACTTGATGGGATGAGCACTGGGTGTTATACTATATGTTGGCAAATCGAACTTCAATAAAAATAAATAAATAAATAAATAAATAAATAAATAAATAAATAAATAAAAACTAAACAAATGCTATCTTTCCTTGGTTAAAAGTTCTGGTAGCAGCCATGTGCTTGAAATAGCCTACTGTGGTTGCTGACATTCTCTCAATTTTTCTTTCTTAAATGGTGGCTAATTATTTTGGATCATCTGCATCTAAATAAACTGGGATGCACAATTCAAATGCATATGTTTGTGCCATACTTCTGAATCTAACTAATCAGAATTTTGGGGGGGAAAGGCCTTGTAATTCTGTATTCATTTTTAACTGGCTTCCTAGGAGAGTCTTTTTGTACACAAAGAATATGTAAAAGCACATTATGAAAATTACCACTGTTGTAGGTTAATTATCTCTTCAAAAGGCCACCATTGGGACATTTGGGTGGCTCAGCAGTTGAGCTTCTGCCTTGGGCTTGATCCCTGGGTCCCGGGATGGAGTCCCACATGGATTTCCACATTGGGCTCCCTGCATGGAGCCTGCTTCTCCCTCTGCCTCTCTGCCTCTGTGTGTGTGTGTGTGTGTGTGTGTGTGTGTGTGTCTCATGAATAAGTAAATAAAAAGGCCACCATTAAAGTGTATGAATTTCACCTAGAAGCTAAGAATCTGAGAAATGAATTAACATACAGTTATCTGTATTTTTTTTCCATCAAGAAATAGTGTCCTGTGATGGGGAAAAGCTTAGGAAAGACATGCTTTATGAGGCTTGTCATAAGTATCCAGAAATCAGATATGAGGCTTGTCATAAGTATCCAGAAATCAGACTAGGTGGCACAGTTCAAAGAAGCAGACCTTTAGGGAACAGTTGATCATAGGAGTGACCAGGTTGAGGTAAAAGTGTAAAAATGAACAGGCTCCAAAGGGAAGATCTTTGCCTGCTATTTTGCTGATGGCCTATTTATGTGCCTTTATACACATAAGTACATTTAAAGAATTGTCAAAAGGAAATTGAAAGAAGAGAAGGAAGACCATTGACATGAATTAACCTTTGGAATAAATGGATGTATACTTTCTATGAATATAGTTTCAATTAGGAGTCACTTAGCTACAGCTGATATAAGTTAAATCCAATTTGCCTAAATAAAAGCAATCACTAGTTCACATATTTGGGGATCTGAGGGATAAACCTTACTTGGAACAGACCTGATTTCAAAGCCCAAATGATGTCATCGAAACTCAGCCTCCATTCTTTAGTTTCCTATTGGCTTCCTCAATGTGTTAGTTCGTTCTTTTTTTAGATTCTCTATGTGGAGGCCTTTGGAAGCTCCAGGCTTTCTCCCTCCAAGCAATCCCAGACTATAAAAGGGATTTTTTTCTAGTAGTCTTCTGAAAAGCCCTGAAATAGAATCTTATCCAAATA
The DNA here is from genome assembly GCF_018345385.1 of Vulpes lagopus. Classification (NCBI taxonomy): domain Eukaryota; kingdom Metazoa; phylum Chordata; class Mammalia; order Carnivora; family Canidae; genus Vulpes; species Vulpes lagopus. The sequence continues at coordinate 43,572,245 of NC_054830.1, forward strand.
TGCATCATATGCTTGGGAATCAATTTTCTAGGAAAATAGAATATTAATTGGCCAGGCCTGAGTTACCTGCTTCTTCTGAATTAGAGGATTTTAGTCTATCCAAACCACTTAGGTTAAGAAACTAGGGCACTTGGTTCACTAAAGAAAAAGCAGAATGCTCTTACCTTAAAAAGGAGTGATGGATTCTAAGCAGGCAAAAACCATAGATACCTACTATATACTTATGTCACTAGGGAAATAATACTTATTGTGAATTAGTGTCCCAGATACCTCCATCCAACTTCTTTAGTCAAAACCTATCAGTTATATACATATGTTTTTCTATGTTCTTATTTATGAATATAACAAGTTGCAGTCATGAGTAAATAGTGATATACTTGAATATAAATTAAAGAGTTAACTGTAGTGGAGCACAGGGGATTTTTAGGCCAGTAAACTATTCTATGTGGTATTGTAATAGTGAATACATGGCATAAAGCATTTGCTGAGACCCATAGGGTTACACAACGCAAAGAGTGAACCCTAATGTAAACTAGGGACTTTAGTAATAATGGATCAACTGGCTTATCAGTTATAACAAACATACCTCAACCATGCAAGATGTTAATAATAGGAGAAATTATTGGCAACATCAGGTCCCTTCCTTGCCTCTATGCAGACCTTGGCTCTTGAGTTTGGCCAAGAAAGTATTCAGAGCAAAACTCTTAAGGAAGAATTTAATAGGGATCCCTGGGTGGCGCAGCGGTTTGGCGCCTGCCTTTGGCCCAGGGCGCGATCCTGGAGACCCGGGATCGAATCCCACATCGGGCTCCCGGTGCATGGAGCCTGCTTCTCCCTCCGCCTGTGTCTCTGCCCCTCTCTCTCTCTGTGACTATCATAAATAAATAAATAAATAAAAAATTAAAAAAAAAAAAGGAAGAATTTAATAGCAGTTAAAGAGAAAATACACACTCAAGCAGTCCCTGAAGTGGCAACTGCTCTGGGGCTAGGGGTGTCTTTTCTTTTTTATGCTTGCATGGTTTATGGAACAAAGCTAGGAAGGTCTGACTGAGATTGCCTCCAATCAATCACTTAAGGAACTCCTCCTATTGGTCCTCAGTGATAGTTGGGAGGAGGGGGCTGAGGAGGGGGATTGGCTTTATATGGTCCTTGTTGGAACTGTCATGGCAGCCTTCCCCTGGGTGTGAGGGCAGAGGGAGGAGTCAAAACTGCAATATAAATGTATTATAAGGAAACTATAGGTTACTTTAGGGCAGCAGTTATGGGGAAGAGTGCATGCATGCTCCCCAGGACTCTTCCAGCTCTTTGTGTTCTTGGGGTGGTTGTAAGTTTCACTCCTCTTATGTAGCTAATGTTCCATTCCCTGCTTATATGTAACTAACTGTGCATTAGGTCACTGTGAGAAGGAGAGAAGGAATGTATGGGAACTTAATGTACTTTCTGCTCAATTTTTCTGTAAACCTAAAATTGCTCTACAAAATAAAGTTTATTAAGTAAAAAGATAAAGTTAGCTATACTTACCTGATTATTATCTGGCAGCCCCTCTAGAAAAAACACTCCATGAGGGCAGGATGGTGTCTACTCTGCACTCTGTATATGCTCTACCTACACCATTGATATTGGCATGCAATATAGGCCCATATACTCTGATTAGAAACTGTTTGGGTCAGAAATGTTTGAAAATTAAGAATTTTTCTGATTTTAGAAGCAAAACATGGCCCATAAAATATACCCAGTATTACATAACATCCCCAGCTGCATCTAGGTCAGTACTCCATAATCAAACACATTTATAATTCTGTAGCAATATTCATACTAAGGCTATATATAGCCTTACATCCCTTCAGGTCAGTTTTTGCCTCCAAATGAGTTACAGAATATGTGGATTTGTTGAAATTTATCTTTATTTTCGTAACTGGAGCTTGACGTCAGCATCACCCATTTACTTATATTTAAAGGAGTAATGAATCCATTGTTCCTGAAATATGTCAGGATTTGGAATCAAGGTCAGAGTAGGATGTGCTGACCCATTTCCCCTGTTCTTTGCCACTACTACAAATACTTGCTTCAGCAAGCAGAATTTTTTTTTTCCCAGTAGAGACCACTTTTATCTCCTCATACTTCCCAACTTCACCACCATTTCTAAGATCTAGCATTACATACAATTAGGTCCTCATTATGTGTGACCCAATGTATGATGGCAGAGAACTGTTAAGCAGGAAACAAAGCATAAAAGAATTCACTTCTCATTTGGACTTCCTTTTACTTTCTTCCTTCAGACATATACCAGGTATCTGCAGACTTCTCTGTTCCTTACTGTTTAAAATACACAGGGGGCTAAAAGACAGAAGGTGGAAGCAAGGACAGATAAAAGAAACATCTTGTCCTTGAAGCAGGAATATCTGTCTCCTCTTGTATTTGTTTTGCCTCTGCTCTATTCAACTGAACAAGCAAATAGAACCAAGCAGAGTCCTTATTCAATAAAAATGCTGTGTGTTGGCTAGTCTCACACATAGTCACCTGTGTGGGACCTTTGAACATCCCTTGCTATTGATGTTATAGAGACTAAAACACTGTTATAGAAACTATAACACAATTTATAATGATAGTTTGACAGCTGTCCAGTCATCATTTCTGTAATCAATGATTCAATTTTAAAGGAATGCTCACATTCAAGGAATCAGGAGTATTTAATTTGTTTCTGAATTACCTTTGGTTATTGTCTGCACAGTTTGTAATTTTTTTTAAATTTTTTTATTTATTAATGATAGTCACAGAGAGGAGGTGGGGGCAGAGACATAGGCAGAGGGAGAAGCAGGCTCCATGCACCGGGAGCCCGACGTGAGACTCGATCCCGGGTCTCCAGGATCACGCCCTGGGCCAAAGGCAGGCAGTAAACCGCTGTGCCACCCAGGGATCCCCAGTTTGTAATTTTGATACACAGAGATCCTCCCGCCTTACAGTTTCTTGGCCAAAATGAGTTTCCATGATTGTTAGAACAGCTGGAAGAGAAGACTCCCAGCCAATAGGATAAAGAAGACCCTGTGTGTGCCTTTCTTGGAACACTGGTAGCAGAATGAATCCTGTTTCTCCCCATTGGGCTTCCCCATTGATATAAATGGTGAAAGGGAGAAAGTAAAATATGAGCATGACTGTGGGAGCACACCCAACAAACCAGCTTAGTGGGAGAACTACCCCTTCCTTGTCCCTGGTGAAGTGGCTTTGGTCTGCACATCAATAAGGCAACATGTTCCCACTGATGACACACATAGAGCGCATTTATGCTCTTGAATGGTCTAGGGCTTCACAGGATGCAGAGTAAAAGATACAGCATGACAAAGTTACTTTGTTTGCATCTGGATGCTTCTGTGCATGCATAATGTAACAAACTGTCTAGCTTCCAGGCATGACCCTCATGTAACTCCCATCTAAACCCACAAGCTCAGGATCTGAGCTTACACTCAAACCCTTGCATTACCCATTAGGTGTCCTAGAGTTTCCTTCCAAATTGAGATTTTTGCCATTTAAGTGTTTCTGCCCAAGACCAGGTGTTTTAATCAAAAGCTGATTTGATGTCATAGGAAGATTGACTATATATCACAGTCCTAGATTCTTGACTGTTATGGCAACACTTTATACCTACCATTAGGATTAAGGGCTAAAAAACCCTCAGGTGCAACACCCGGGAACTCCACAGCAATTACAAGCAGAATTGGATCTGGTATTTTTATTTTTCCAAGATGAAATCATAGTATTGCATTTTTCTCCTTTCCCAGCAGAGTTGAGTCACTGAGTTTGTAAGAGATGAAAAATATTTCCAGCAGAAGAGAAGTGCACTGACCTAAGGGCTTTGCTGGAGAAATATGGCCTTTTACCCCATCCCACATGGTAGCTACAGAGTGAGCTAGCACATAGAATGAAACTCTGCAGGGTTGTTTTTCTTCATTGGTATCCTTAATTGGTTTAGGGCTGAAAGTCATCTGTGCTCAATTCATAACTTAAGGTTTCAAACTATAGAATGCACAATAATGAACAGCAGTGCTGAGCACTGGTAATAAAAATCCAGTAAGTCTGGCAGGGGCTCAAAAAAATCTGCCTTTCATTAAGTACCACCGGGTAAGGTAACATTGATGCAAGAGGTTTCTAGACCACACTTTGAGGAATAAGTTTAGGCATAGCTTGATTACTTTTTTTTTTGCTAAGTTTCTTTCTATGAAATATTCATCTCAAGATCATACCTGCTGTCTGATACTGCTCAGCCCTTTAATGCCTTTCCTTCCTATACTGGCTGGCTACCTTTTAGGATTATTTCCAGATGCTGTATTAGAAAAAGATCTGCAGTTAGCATTAGTGGACTTTTCCAGGCCTCACCTACCCACTAGCTTGCTTCTTTATGCATGTTGTCTTTTGCTAACCTTCCACGTGGAATAGATATTTTGCTCTATGCTTGCTCCACTGTACTTGACACATGGGCTTCTGCACTGTTTCCTTGAGTTAAGCATCACCTGAGATTCAGTCATAGGTTTCTCTTCTCAGTCTCAGAAAAACTCCGGTCACTGCCATCCATTCCAGTTTATTTTCCCAATCTAGCTTCTTGGTAGCCTAACTGCGCAGCATTTTTCTTGCCTAGGAGAGAAGTTTGGGGACGTGTCAAAATGAGCCAAATTAATTTAAGAAAAAAGAAAGTGAGATCATTGATATACCAAAGCTGCAGATAAAATAAAGGATCCCTAACTGTGGAAAGGTGTTTTATTACTGTATTTCTTAGAGGATTATTTTATTTTTAGGTAAATTATTTTATTTTTTGTTTCCATTGCAGGGGTACATTTTGGGCCTGTGACCTGGGAAAATACATTCAGGATTAAATAATCTCTTAAAATTTAAAGTTGTATGATTCTATGCATCTTTTTCAGTACTCCAAACATTTTAAGAGTAGCCCTGACACTACATTTTGTTTCTGGAACATTTACAAGAGGAAACAAGAAAAAAATTGGCTGACAAACATTGATTTTTGTCTTCCCCAAAAAATAGATTTTAAAAAGAAAAGAATCAAATGGGGAAGGGAGTTTGAGAATCATTTGTTGAGAACAGTGTTTTCCAATAACTTTTAGTATTTGATGAACAAAGGGAGAAAAAGGTTAAGGATAGTCTGACTTTTAACCTAAATAAATTTCTGGTCATGAAATTTCTACTCTTTTCTGAAAACCCAGAGGTTTCCCAGTCTTTGGTGAAACATGAAAGGGGGCTTTCCTTAGTTTAGGTCTTCTTTCTTCTCTTTACAAATATGTGGTTTACTCAAATACTAGTTCATGAGAATTTTTGTGATATGGAGCTTTAGGGAATGCAGGTAGTATTGTATATTTAGCCTTGTGAGCAATTGGCAGATAGTCTCCAAGCAGAGGAGAAACCAGGAAATCATGATGTACCAGTTTTGGCATCTGCACTAAATTCCCCAGGCTAAGACTGAGTTCAATGACCTGGAATTTGAAAGACTGTATCTGGGCTGTTGACAACCTGGTTTCTCTCACTTTCTCTTAATCATGATTTTCAAGAATTTCCAGGAGAATGAAAAATAATTGCCTGTTGCTCCCCTGAGAGATTACAGGGAGGTCAGTCACTGGGGTGATCTTTCACCCTTTTGGGAATCCACAAGTTAAAACATCAATATGAACATCCTGTCAGTTAAATGAGGTTCATTCTTGTAAAGAAAGGTGGTGGTTACAGTGGGAATGTATTGTGTATCAAGTGAGGATAAGTTATTGTATTAGGCCAATAATTATTACATCACTCTGGGGATGCCTTTGCTTTGTCACATAGAACCCTTGAGGGAGTTCTTACAATTAGTTGTTGGCATTCAACTATGAGCATTCTAAGAAAATGTTTTAGTTTCAACTTGAGTCCCCTACCTTGACAAATCCATCCATTTTCTTTGTGTGCGTTAGTTTTATCATTTTCTGTTCCTATCTGCTTGCCTCTCAACTGTTAGTCCGGACATGTGCTAAAAGTCCTTCTCTAAATGTTATCAAGCAAGGGTCTGTTGGTTTGACTTTACCAGCAGAGAAAGTTTAGGAGTGTGTCTAAAGCCAATGTGGGTTGATATTCTGCTCTTAGGAAATGGAGAGCTAGGAACAAAGGATCTGTGTTGGTAGTTTTACAATTTTAGTGTGCAAAAGAATCACCTAGATTCAGCTAGGTTAAAGGCAAATTCATGGACCCTGGATTTTTCTGGTGCAGTCAGTCCAGACTCAGATTTAAAAACACAAGCTCTGTACTTGCTCTATACTTGCATGACCTGATTAGAGTGCAGGAGGTCTACAGTCTAACTTGAAACATAATGGCTTACTAAAATCTTGTCCTCTGTCATTTTCTGAGATGCTCCTTTACTTCTCTAGGCTGAAAATCATGGCTACCCCTCTGGTTACATAGAACAACTTAATGTGACAAAGGAAAGGGTGAACTTTATCTTCTAGGCTTTAAAAATGACAGATGCAAAGTGTTTTATATGTACCTTCAAACCTTCAAGGCATTTGAAAGTCACTTTGTCACTACTACACAAAGATAGAACAAACTTACTGATGCCTCTCACCATGTTTCATCTAAGATTATCATTCTGAGGACTCTGTTTCACCTAGCTACCTCAAGGTTTGAGAGAAACAAAGCAACCTTTTAACTCTTTTTTTTTCCTCAAAAATGTTAGTATAGTAACTCTAGGCTAAAGTTTTAAAAGTTAGGTTATCTGTTTTCTACACTTGCATTGCTAAACTTTCTAAAATCTTTCCCTCTGTCTTTTTGAAACCAAACAGCTCATGCTTGAAAGGCTATGGATTTCCTTAGATGAAAACTGAAATACCATTCCCTTTATGCTAATGTTAATTTACAGGCAGCAAGCTTGGTTAACCAAGAGAAAATAAAAACTTTGGATGAAATGTGTTATTTATAGTGAATGCAAAGCATCGTTATTATCAATTCTTGTTACAAAATACACAGAAAAAATACCATTTTTGTTATTTAAATATGGCATGGATACGTTGAGAAATAGTACAGATGTTAAGCCACAGCCTCTCAGCTGCATCCTGGATAATCATTATTATGCTTTATTCTTATTTGGAATTACTAGTAATAGACTGTGTATTTCTGTATGAAATTCAAATCAGGGAACACCAATGAATTGAGATGATTGATATTATATATATACACACATAATTTTGGAATTGGGACAACAATAGAAATATTTCTCTCTTAGTGAAAAATCCACCAAGTGTGCTGCTGTGTTAGTGATCTTTATGAGTAATATTTGTTACTTAAATAGATATGCCAAAAATTCACATAATTTTGCACATTTGAATTGAGCTAATCCCTGACCAGTGTTTAAGTTTGTTTTGAAACTATCTATATAATTGTTGAAAATCTGAAATGTAAATATCTGGATTTTGAAGTATATGGCTTTAAACCATGAGTGTTTAAAAAAAAAAAAAACTATGTGTTTACGTACTTTTATTATATGCTTTTGAGTTCCTTGGCAGATCCTGTTTTCTTTGTTTAAGTCTCTTTAATGTGAGATTTTAAACAGGAAGTAAGGAAAGAGGATGGTGGTGGCAATATAATTCATGTTATTTTTGAATGCAAATTTCACATGTGCATGTAAGTTCATGGGAAAATATTCAGGGATTATTTGCCATTCTTAACTGGCATAGAACCACTAACCTAGTCCAGTCCTATTAATTTAGAGATGACAAAATTGAGGGCTAGAGAGACTAGGTGATGGAGAGATAGGTCATGAATTTACTAGTTGACCTAAGGCATTGAATCTCAGTTTATGGTTTTTCTGAATTCACATACTGCTTGTTCTTACCAGGAGGTCATTGGCTGTCCTTACTCCTCTATAATAAAACAGAATTCTGTTTTGTCATTTGTCTGCTTACATTTTTCTTCTATTCCAACCTTAAAATATGGACTTTTAAAAGCCTGGGTTATAAGCCTTATGAGAAATTACCTTACTTCCTGTCCTTTCCTACCAAGATTCCCAAGCCAGCTTTATTCCTTTCCCTCAGTCCTGAAACATCTGAATGAATTTACTCTCATCTTATCACCTATCAACAAAGGCTGGTTATAAAGGTTTTCCAGCATAGCAGTTGCAATTCACACTCTTCAAAATAATCACACATAAGTGGAACGTGGATTGTCGGCTACAGAGTGATATTCAGTATTACTTTACATCATAGCCACTGGCCCTTTTATCTGGAAATTCATCAGGTAATGCCTACCTCAGCTGATTGAATACATTAAAAAGTACAAAAAAATTACACACAGATAGAACAAACCCTTACTAATGATCTTCCATGTATAAGCTCCTGTACTTGGTATTGGAACATCAGAACATGCCAAAATGCATACAATACATTATGTTCTCAAGGAGCTTACAGTCCAAAGCAGGAAAAAGCAAGGTACAAATACACTTGATAGAAAAAGATAAGTGGCCACAGGGAGATAAAATTGAAGAATAAGGTGCTTAAATGAAGAAGATAAAGTTCTAGGAAAGCTTTCTAGGATTAAGAAAAGAAGAAGAAGAATTCAAACTAAATTTTGAAGAACAAAAATCCCTTTCATGAGTATAGGTGGTGAGATGCATTTTGATTATAATTTATTATGTGTGTACTCCAGAAGCATATGTACTCTCTACTGCTACCTAAAGTTTAGCTTGTGAATTATTCCAGTCTTGATACTTAACACTGCTTTGTGATAAAGTTTCATACATCTAGTTACTGTAATTGAGAGAGAGCATTTAGAAGCTCATATATCATTTATATACTCAAGTATCATTGAAATAGCTATAGACTAGTTTGGATGTTACTGAATTTGTGTGCTCTCAAATGGTTCCACCTGCATGATATTTACACAAACATCCCCATCCATAATAGGTTGGGGAGAAAAACAAGCTGGTCATTTACAAGATAATTTGAGAACCATGACTCTAGGTTGTTCTTTACTTACATAGACAATTTAAGAAACTTTTATACATATTTCAGCAGTACAGAGCTGTTTCTCACTATTAATGTATTTATGAAATCATGATTGCTTGCTTCCAGTAATATTACCCCATTACAGAGCAGAGAAATTTTGCTTTGTGACAATAGACAGTCTCCCATGACCACAGCAGCACAAAAGAGGAGAGGAAGGCACAAAATGTAAACAAAGTAAGGGTGAGCAAAAGGCAAATGGAACAACGAGAGGAAAGGGAATGACAAGCATTCTGGAGGTTGTTAGTAAAAATAAGTTATCAATATGAAAATGAGTCTGTGTCTCCACTTCGTTATAACCGACGAAGGGTTAGTCGTCAGTGGGAAATTCATGTAAAGGCTGAAACTAAACCTATTGTGTATTACTATTTTTTAAATTTTATCTCTCTTATTTTCATTTTGTGGTTATTTTCTGTTATTCTTCCTATTTGGAAGATGTTCTTTATTTTTGACATTTTCTCCTCTCATTTCAGATGACTACACACTGCATGGCCCTGTTTTTATTCAAGAACCAAGTCATGTAATGTTCCCTTTGAATTCTGAGGAGAAAAAGGTGAAGCTCAACTGTGAAGTTAAAGGGAATCCAAAACCGCATATCAGGTTTGTTCATTTAAATCATGTGTTTCCATGCATGCAATTCTATTATTAAAATCAACAATAAATAAATAAATAAATAAATAAATAAATAAATAAATAAATAAATAAAAAAAATCAACAAGTACTTATAGAGTACTAGTTACATAAAGATCTTTTAGACAGGCATCATAGGATATCCTGAGCCACCAAAGAGATTATTGTACTCATGAAAAGTTTAGTGCCCAACTTCTGTTTCTGGCTGTACTAGGATTTAAATATCCTATTTGACCCCCTCACTGAAAGCCTACACATTTCTTAACACATTTTTAAAAACTCTTTCAACATATGTATCAACAAACTGGTATCAAAGTAAGAAATACTCAGAATTCAAAAAATAAGTGGGTTTGTAACCCAGAGAAGAAAACTGACCCCTAAAAGCAGTTTTCGCCTTGATGAGCTATGTGTACTGGAACTTTGGGTTTTGCAGCTTCACAGGATAGTCACAGGACAAAGCCTAGAGTCAACCAAGAGGAAAGTCTAACATGAAAATACCTCCTATAATAGACCTGAAATCGAAAGGATATGTACTTAGAGTGCCTGTAACAAGAAATAAGCTTGTTTCCCCAAAGAACTATAAAGCAAAAGTAATTGCCAATTTCAAGTTTGGTGCCAAGTGGCTTTAATAGATGAGACACAACTGAAAGGAGAATTAGTAAATTGCAAGGTATATCTGAAGAAATTACCCAAAGGTAGCAGAACTGGATAAAGAGAAGCAAAGGGAGAGAGAGAGAGAGAGAGAGAAAGAAGGGGAGTGGGTAGAGAAAAGGAAAGTGGATAAAAAGAGATTAATATAAAACGTTTATATGTGTTTAATCAGAGTTCCATAAGAAAAAGCAAGGGAGAATGAGGCAGAGGCAATATTTTAACAGAAGGCTAAGAATTTTCCAAAGCTAATTAAAAATTCCAGGCTATAGCAGTGTCTGGCTGGCTCAGTCAGTGGAACATGCAAGTCTTGATCTCAGGGTCATGAGTTCTAGCCCCATGCTGGTACTACATAGAGATTACTTAAAATAAAATCTTTAAAAAAAGTTAAAAAAAATAAAATAAATTCTAAGCTATAGATTTAGGAAGCCAAATGAACTTCAAGGAGTACAAATAAAAATAAAGCCTCATCTAGAATTATTATAGTGCATCAGAACACCTAAGTCGAAGACATCATAAAAATAGTCAAACTTATAACATCAGTAACTTTCTAATAGCAAACCAGAAATTGACTCAATAGTAACAAAAAGTCCAGATGCAACAATGATTGATCTTTGATATGCTGAGAGAAATTAACTGTCAAATTTGTTTACAGCATAAATATTTTGTAAAAAGAACAAAATAAATATGTTCTCAGGCATTCAGAAACTAAGTTTAACTCCAGCAGATGTACTCACTAAAGAAAATTCTAAAAGATATAACTGAAACAAAATAAAAACGATCTGAGGTAGAGTATCTAAGATACAAGAACAAATGATAGGTAAAGCAAGTGGTAAAGGTCAGTATTTCCACATTAAAATCAACTGCAATTACACTAAACAACAAAAATAATAAAAACAATATACTGTCTTGTGAACATAAAGAAAAAATAAAAGTCATGACAATAATAAAAATAAATTTTATTTTTTTAAAAGATTTTATTTATTAGAGGGAGAGAGAGAAATCAGAAGTAGGAAAGGAGCAGGGGGAGAGGGAGAAGCAGACTCCCCATGAAGCAAGAAGCCTGAAGAGGGGCTCAATCCCAGGGCCCCAGGATCCTGACCTGAGCCAAAGACACATAACTAACTGAGCCACCCAGGTGCCCCAGAAATAAATTTTAAAAAGATATACTGCACAATGGATTTATACAAATGGTTAAGAAAAATTTAAAGAAAGTTTGAACCCTACCTGACCACATACACAAAGACCAATTTCAGGTGACTAGAAGACCTACATGGGACACATACACTTTTTAAAGAAGATAGGCATACTATCTATGACTTTAGAGCGAAAGAAATAGTTCTCAAATATGACAGAAAAAGCACAAATCATAAAAGAAAATATTTAACTTCATTAACGTTAAGAACTTCTGTTCAACAGAAATAGTGAGATGAATAAAATTTCAAGCTTCCAACTGGGAGAAGATATTTTTAATACATGTCATTGGCAAAGAAATAATATCCAAAAGTATTTTAAAAACCCCCACAAATCAAAAAGTAAAAAACTTTTTTTAGTAGCCTAGTATAAACATTACCAAAAGACTTGCTTAGGTACTTCTAAGAAAAAGAGTTTCACATATCCATTAAATATGTAGAAAAATTATCAGTGACATTAGTGCGAAGAAACATACAAATTAAAACTAAAATGACACACTCTTGCAAGCCTACCAGATTAGCAGAAACTTAGGAAACTAAATTCAGCATAATATAAATAAATATAATCTGGTATGTTCATACAAGGTAACCCCATGCATTAGTGAAAATGATGAATTACAGCTGCAGCATGATGGATCACAGGAACGTAATTTTTAGCAAACAAAACGAGTCACAAAATAATAGTATAATTTCATATTCATAAAGTTCAAGAGCAGGTAAGGTGGAGCAATTGTTTAAGGATACCAACATACTTGATAAAATCATAATGAAAATCAAGGGAAAGAAAAAGCCAAAATTAGAGATTATAATTAACCATCAAGAAGGAAATGATTAGAATCAAAATGGAAATGGAGACATTAAAAGTAATATTACTTTTCTTAGACACAGATCTTTATTGTCTTATGATTCTTTATAATGTTGGGAAGGACACAATTTTCTTCTGTCCGAGATTCTTATAGCTGAACTCAGAATTAAATTTACATGAAGCATAGTAACAAAAAAAAATCAAATTTTATACATATGAGGAATCTACAAAGACATGAAATTCCAAAGATAGGCAAAAATGTGGTGTATATGTCATTCTGAACTAAGGAGAAAGGGAGTGTAGAGGTCTTGGGACTTCAGAGGGAAAGAGTGAAATTTGGGACGCCTAGGTGGCTCAGTGGTGAGTGTCTGCTTTCGGCTCAGGGCATGATCCCAGAGTCTGGGATAGAGTCCCAGATCTGACTCCCTGCTTCTCCCTCTGCCTATATTTCTGTCTCTCTCTCTGTGTCTCTCATGAATAAATAAAATCTTTTTTTTTTTTAAAAAAGGTGAAATTCACAAAAAGATAAAAAAGTAAATGTTTGTTGGGCCATGCAGAAACAGTGACTCCATATATCGTATAAATATGATTTTGCCTTTATTCACATTTAATGTTAAAAATTTTAAGCTAATAGTGTGTAAAAACCAAAATAATATATAACATATATCATAGTGTAGGGGAGGAAAGATTGGATCATTAAAGACCCACAAAAATGGGATATGAGATATTGGGATATGGGATATTTAGTTTGCAAATTGGCAGAAGGCAAAGGACATCTTACACAAGTTAAAGGATGGTAGTATTAGAGTAGAAATTATTTTAGAATTTCATTTGTGTGGCCGTTCATTCATTCATTCATTCATCAAATACATCATCATTCATCACACCACCCAGTGTTTTTCAAACTATGAATTCTAGGTACATAGAACTAGCTCAGCAATTATCTGGGGTGAGTATTTGCAGAGGTTCTACCCAAGTCTACCATAGCAGTTCTCCTTTGAATTGGTGTATGTATTAGGATTCTGAAAAATACGTGGTCCAGGTAAGGTATTTAAACCACTATATTAAGCCAGTGTATTAAAATACTATATAACCAGACAGCACCCAGGTTTTAGGTATTTAAAGATTAACAAACTACATGTTCAAGTACTGTGCTTTTTGGAGGACTGCCTAGAAGTGGTGAAGATAGTTGCAATGTTGTGCTACAACTTTCATGCCGTAAATGCTGTAAAGGATGTCCAAGCTCTAGGGCATCCTGGAGGAAAGAAAGTCTACTTTCAGGATAGAAGGGGAATATATCAGGGAAAGTTTCATAGAAAAGGAGATATTTAACTGAATCTGGAGGGGCAAATGATGTTTTGCTATATGGATATTTTGCCAAAGGAAGTGCATTCTGAAAGAAAGAAAAAAAAATACTTCACTAATGACCTTTAATTAACCTTTATTTTTTTAATTTTTATTTTTTTAATTAACCTTTAATTTACTTTGCTTTTGTAACGTTGTGTTTCAAGATATTAGGGGCCTGCTTTGTTACTTAAAACAAGCAGTAGAACAGAAACCTATTATGTTTTTAAAGATTGCCAGGAAAAGCTGAGAAGAAAACTTTTAATCAAATATACCAGCAACTGGTTGCGGTGTACTGTTTTCCTTTATACCTTTGGCAGTTTCTCTGTAACAATAGCCAGTTATTACCTAGGAGCAAAAACTCCTTCTTGAAGGAAAGAGCAAGAGAAAGGAGAGAGATGAGGTATTTTCAAACATTTCTCTGGCTACACTCTTTCAGTGTTCAGGCTGACTTTGAGGGAGGAGAACAAGTAGGAGAGATTCAAGGTGAACTCTCCATGGGGATTTACAGCATAAGGTTTTTTCCTCAAATACCACAACTGACCTCTCTTCTTTGTGTTGATTCCCTACACTGAGCCTTCTCTTTTCATTGTTTTCTGCCCCTCAACTTTGAAAGGATTGACCCAAACCCAGAAAAATTTAAGAAGTGTTGACTTTTGCCAACTTTCCTTGTATTAAAGTTTCTTAAGGACTCGTGGCATTACTTAATGCACTCAGCTTCCCTTTCCAGACAGAAGGGACATTCAAGTACTTGGTTAGAATACTTTTGCTGTAAGGTTTCTATTCAACTTAGTTCATAAACAACACCTTCCAAGTCAGAAAGATCTTGCCCCTTCTTCCATGCCAAAGTTGAAACAGTGAACAAAGAAAGAGGGTTTTATTACAATAAATTCCATACATAGCTTCCCAGCATAGTCTGGAAGATTGTACCTTCCAGAACTTCACAGTGTCAGTGTTCAGTTGGGCACAGCCTGTCTCTCTGAAAGAGAGTTGAGTTATGTTTCCCAAGTGGTTCAGAAATCAGCTTGTGAGACTCACTAATTTGTCCTGACCCTTGGGAAAATCTCTCTTGCTCTGCATGGGCATTGTCTCTATTACCAGTACTTAAAAGATTACTCAAACTTTGAAAATAAACTGTGATTTTTTCAAGAGTGTTCCTGTATGCAATAAGATAAGGAATTCAGTGCAATCCACATTCAGTGGGAATGAACATTGACTGCCTTGCAATAAAACTGGGTATAGTGCTTTGTAATCTAGTCTCAACTGCATTTCACAGCAAGTACTTTATTTTCTAAATAATCCCTTTTCCTTTGCTATTTGTATGTAAAAGCAGGCAATAAAGTAGATTAAAGGACTTTCTGCAGAGCATTTAGGTTGAGATGACTAGTGTAGACAAACCTACAGAGGTGTTCTCATTATCCCCACAACCGCTTTTCTAAAAAGGCTCACATGGTCCATTTCTAAATTCCACATTCTGCTTGCAGCTCACATTATATTGCAATTTCCTCTTTGAGTTCTTAGATTTGTCATATTAAATTGCTTGACTATCATTTGAAGTGATAGTTATAGCTAAGACGTGATCAGCTGACTCAAAAAAAATTGTCTAGAGCAGGCAGTCATAGAGATTCATGTGCAGATAGACCTGCTAAAATATAACCCAGCTTTCTCTTTTTATTGCTTATTACTTTCATGTCTGTGTCAGAAAACAGAGAGAATTACTGTCAAGCTTAAAAACAATGTGTATTTCTAATACCCATCTTATAAACAAACACATTAAGAGCTATGTCCCATTTTGTGATTTTGACCTACCTTTCCTGCCCCTCATGCTTCTAAATTTTTACATTTCAAAGACATAGATGTGAACACACATACACCATCATGCTGTGGTGGGCCAGAATGCTTCATAAACTGTGCATGCTCAAAGCTAAAATATACAGCAGAGAAGTAAAATACTGAGTCAAGTTCCACTGGCATTTATTGAGCACAAGAAAAGTGTCAAGGTCTAGGTTGCTTAAGGGACAATACGAAAGTAATCTAGCCAAATTATCTATAGTGAAGGCAAAATTCCTATATAATAGAGCAGAGAATCCTGTAGGAGATTGTGGAAAATTTTGATTAATTTTGACCAGGAATATTGAAAAAGACTTCATTAGAAGAGGTGTGATTTAAAATTGACCTTGAAGTGTGAGAGAGATCTTCAAAGAAAGAAAAGGATCATAACTTAAACTTCTGCTTTTGTTGATACCAAATATACAAAATCTTGAAACAAAGTAGATTGCATTATTTTCATTTAAATCCTTTTACATTGGGACACCTCGGTGGTTCAGTGATTGAGCATCTATCTACCTTTGGCTCAGGGTGTGATCCCGGGGTCCTGGGATAGAGTCCCACATTGGGCTCCTCGTGGAGAGCCTGCTTATCTCTCTGCCTAGGTTTCTGTCTCTTTCCCTGTGTCTCTCATGAATAAACGAATAAAATCTTTTAAAAAAATCCTTTTATATTGCGCACACCAGCCATAGTACTCCAGAATATTATGAGAGGAAGCACAATGAGCATGTATGTACACGTACACATTTAAATGGCTTTTTGTTTGTTTTTTACTGATTTAAGGAGATAAAAATAAAAGTCTCTCATTTGTTTGTCCTGTTATTGTTTCTTATCAATTTCTTTTGTGCTTCAGCGTTTCCTTACTTTTTGGTTTCCCAATGTGAATGCTGCTGTGAGATTGTTGATATTTCAGAAGTTTCAACTATGATATTTTCATTACTGATATTTGTGTAGAATTTGGGAGGGAAGGGGACTAAAAAAGATCCATAGTTACTGAATTGTATTACCTCAGAATTTCCTAAATATTCAAAGAAAGGCAATTTGGTTAAAGTTAGCTCTCTTTGGAATGCAATTGGAAAAGGGTGGGGGAAGGAAGGAAGGAAGGAAGGAAGGAAGGAAGGAAGGAAGGAAAGAAGGAAGGAAAGAAAAGAAAAGAAAAGAAAAGAAAAGAAAAGAAAAGAAAAGAAAAGAAAAGAAAAGAAAAGAAAGAAAAGAAAAAAAAAGAAAAGAGAAAAGAAAAAATAAGATCTTATTAGTAAAGCTTTGCTATTTAAGTGTGTAAGTCCCAGTAAAATTTATTTATAAGGCCAAACACTACAGCCAGATACAATAGATGTTTCAGGGGAACAAAGAGAAGAACAACAAAACTCTCTTTGACTCTGTTACCAAATGACCTGATCTGGAGTTTACTGGGATGGTTGATTGATGTTGAGTGCCATTGGCTAAGAAGATCTTCAAAGTGATCCATGGTTAAGACTAGTTTGGTCCCTAAGACAGCTCTAAATCAATAGAGTTCCATTGCTTTGCAGTCAGCCATTTCAGTCATATTAAGGACCATATCAAAGCAACTCCACTGCAATTTCATCAAATACTCAGCAATCTACCCAAAAGTGCTGTATTCTGTCATCTGTATAGACCCATTTAAAGAATAACTACAAACTAGGAGAAAAAAGAAGAATAACTACAAACTAGAAAAAGGACTTTTGCTGAGGAGCCCTATTTGAAGAAACTTGTACAAGATGCTACAGGAATGTAAAAAAAAGTGAAGTTTATGTAGTATCAAAGTAATCACAAAAGGAGGTGTTAAAATTTAAATATCATTATCTCTTTCCGTAGCATGTAAGTTGTCAACCATTGCTGGGTAGAGCATTTCTAATTTTTTTTTTTTTACCATGGTTAAAAAAAGTCACAGGTGATATTTCATGTTATTTATAGTTTTTATGTTTTAGATGATTCAGAAATATTGATTAATATTACAAGGCTTTACCAACTGGCATTTCTATACTATAGGTGGAAATTAAATGGAACCGATGTTGACATTGGTGTGGATTTCCGCTACAGTGTTGTTGAAGGCAGCTTGTTGATCAATAACCCCAATAAAACCCAGGATGCTGGAATGTACCAGTGCATAGCAACAAACTCATTTGGAACAATTGTTAGCAGAGAAGCAAAGCTTCGGTTTGCTTGTAAGTAGCAATTATATCATGCTGCAAATGTTACTTTGAGTTTTTGTACCATTAAGCCTTTAATACAGTTTCTTTATAAAAACCAAATAGATTTTAATTTGTTATATGATCTTTACCTTTTTTACATATTTGAAAATATCTTGTTTATAAGTTATAAACTTAAGTGGAAGATGTTTTCTGCTTTTATAAGGTTTAAAACAGTTTGATTATGTGAGAGTTTGTTATGGGACTCTACATATATAAATTCACAGGCACTCAAATTTATACACAAATAAATTTACATACACAAGAAATTACACACATAGACACACACATTATAGAGTATATATAAGCAAGCAACTGAACTGCCAGAAATAGTCAATTTGAGAAGTATTTAACCATAAAACTCAGAGTTGCAAAAAATGTTGGTAGTCTAATAATACTATAATTCTCTAGTTTTTCTCTCATTTTATAGACTAGGAAAATTTTTTAAACCACTATAATAACAACGAAAAGTAGAGACAAAATATTAACTTTTACATTATATCTTTTGTATTTCCAGTTTAGAGCATTTAAAAAATAAATTGCCATCTCTTAAGACCATCACCTTGTAAAAGTTCATGAGCATATCAAAGAAAGTAGAATTTAAAAATAGCAAGTTGAAAATAAAATCCACAGGCAAGACTTGTGAGTACACATTTGAGTATAGATGACTTTGGAAATTTATGTTCACTTACATTTTCAAGGGTTTATGTATTTGCATATGATTATATATTTCCTTGTGTAAAATCCCAACTCATACAGCAGTGCATTAATGTCAAAGGTTTCATAATTACAAAGTCTGTTGGCAGTAACACTGTAGAATATTCTCATTAACAAAATCCTCTCTGGGAACTCAACATCAAATACATCGAATATCCAGTGCTTAATCTATTATTGCCATCAGGTGGCATTTTTACTAGTTGAAAAATGAAATTTCTGGGGCACCTGGATGACTCAGTGGTTGAGCATCTGCCTTTGGCTCAGGGCATGATCCCAGGGTTCAGGGATCAAGTCCCACATCGGGCTCCTGACAGGGAGCCTGCTTCTCCTTTGCTTATGTCTCTGCTTCTCTCTCTGTGTCTCTCATAAATAAATATATAAAATCTTTTTCAAAAAAAAAAAGAAAAAGAAAAATGAAGTTTCTGAGTATTAGGTATATGTAGGATTAATTTTGTTTGTGAATATCTCCTGATAGAATCCGCCAAATATTCTCAGGTGTGCAGAATAATAGAAGGATAGTATGTCTGACAGTGTTACAGAATGAAACAATTTATTTCTCTTAGTTTAATGCAAGTCTGATACCTGTATTTATTTTTTAGGAATGACAAGTGAATTTTATTGGATTCATTTTGGAAGGTAATCATAGAATCATGGATTTTTCAGAGCAAGGAGATCTCTGCACTCAGTGAAACTCTGTACTTCTTTAGTTTTGGGGCTTCAAAACATAGGAAAACTTTTAAGACAGTAACAGTAACAACAAAAAATAAGAGGTTGACATAACATTACCAACCCTATTTTTCTAATGACATTTAAAAAACAAATGACCAGCTCTTAAGACTATCCTTTTGTAAAAGGCATTTCTACTACCAAAACTATCCAAAAGACAGAATATCTACTTGAGGATGGTCATTTAATTACATTATTTTAGCCTAAGGAAAAGCACTACCACTCATTTTGTGGCTGAATTGGCCTGAGGACCAATGTTTGATGTCCACCTTGTTTATTCCACTTAATGTGTAATGTAGGCATCCTGCCACCCTTGGAATCCAAGGTTGATACTTGTTCAGCCTTCAAAATTCTAAAAACAGAGAGCTCACCTATTCATCACAAATCATCCTGACCCATGGTAGACTGCTCTAGTTTTTCAAAAGTACAAAAACAAACTCAATATCTCTTTCTTAAAATTGAGCTAAATATTTTTATTTCTGTCACTCTAACTCCCAGTGCTTACTGTATGATTCTGGTTAGGCTTCAAGTATGTAAATGTGCCTTGTTTCATAATTGTTATCTTCTCCAAGTATTTAATCGACAGCCATCTTCTTCATAACACACTCATTTATGTACATTTATCTATTAAATTGTGACCGTATCTAAATGGTCACATTTAGATTCTATGCATGTGCCTTGACCTTTGCAGGGGACAATGGGAACAGCAGTATTCCACAATGTGAACTTCTTTTTCATTGAATGCAGCTGACATTAATATTCATCTTTTTTAAAGCCCTCGTCTCACATTGTAACCTTATTTTGAACATACAGTCAAGTAAAATCTAAGGATTGATTTTTTATGAGTGTCTATTAATCCCAAGCTACCCAACCATGTTATTTTATTAACCTAAATTCAGAATATTATATTTACCCTATTAAATTCACCTTCTGAGTAGTGACCCTTTGTTCCCTCATAGTTGAAATTGTTTTAAATCTTTTTTTTTAATCTGACATATTGATTGTCCTCCTCCTTTAATGTCAGCAGAAAATTTGATAAGCATGTGTACATTCAAATAATTGATACAACATGTTGACCAGGACAGGGCAGCATGCCAATACAGAACTTCCACTGAGATAGAATTGAACTTTTAAATCAATATTCTTTGCATGTTCTTATTCAATTAGCTACAATTTTTCCCAAACATTCTATAATTGAACCCCAGCTTCTCCTATGTGTTCTTGAACTAGTGAGAATCTTTGCCAAAGGCCTTGTTAAAATCATGTATTATTTCTTCAGCACCCCCTCCTACCTGGTCTCCATGCATCTTCTCTACATCTTTAAACATTTATCATAAAACAGGCAGATTAATCTTTTAAACATGTAAATGAGATCATTCCACCTTGCTGTTTTATGCCTTCTACTGCACTTAGAATAAATCTCAAATTCATTACCATGATCTTATTTTAATTTCTTGAAAATGAGAGACTGTCATTTGCACTTGAGCCTTAAGACTTTCATTCCCTGGAAGCCTGAGTTGCTCAGTGGTTGAGCAACTGCCTTTAGCTCAGGTCATGATCCTGGGATCCTGGGATCAAGTCCCACATCAGGCTCCCCACAAAGAGCCTGCTTCTCCCTCTGTCTATGTCTCTGCCTCTCTCTGTGTGTCTCTCATGAATAAATAAATAAAATCTTTAAAAAAATTTTTTTTTTAATTTTTAAAAGATTTTCATTCCCTCTGTCTTACATGCTTTTCTTATTTATCCTTCACATGCTCACTTGTCATGATCCTTAATTCTCAATTTAGATATGACCTCCTAAGAGAAAGTTTTCACATCACCCTGTCTAATCTAATAAATAATTCCTATCATTTCTCTTCTTCTCTTCTGTTTACCTTCTTCTGCCCCTCTACTTCTACATAACAGTATCCTCTATTTCATTCATTAGGACTTAATACAACCTAGTAGCATGATTTTGTATATTTATTTTCTCTCATTATTTAATTGCTATGATAGAATCTAAGTCCTAAGAGAACTGGGACTATCTTGTCCATCCTTTTATATGCAAAGTCTAGAACACTTTATATGTATGAATAAAGAAATTCTTTAATTCATTTCCTCTTTAGTGACACAACAAAGAAAATATCTGTATAAAATTACTTTGGAGATGTTGTATTTTTATAAACCTACATACTTTATATTATAGTCATTTTCTAAAATCCAACCTCTTGATCTTCACTCAGCAGTTTCTAGACTTTTTTCCTAATCTTTTAAAATAAATTTCTTTTAAAAAATTGCCTTTATTCAAAAACTGTTTTTAATTATTTAAAATAAAATACTTTTCTTCAGTGATACAAGGTGAAGCATGACAATAACATCTCCTGAATGTCACTAACTAATTGCTTTCACCCCAAGCATTTTCATAATCAATGAGGGAAAAAAATGTCTTTTTTTTTTAAGATTTTATTTATTTATTAATGAGAGACAGAGAGAGAGAGGCAAAGACACAGAGGGAGAAGCAGGCTCCATGCAGGGAGCCCAATGCAGGACTCAATCCTGGGTCTCCAAGATCACGCCCTGGGCTGAAGGCGGCGCTAAACCACTGAGCCACCTGGGCTGCCCAAAATA
Organism: Vulpes lagopus; assembly: GCF_018345385.1. Classification (NCBI taxonomy): domain Eukaryota; kingdom Metazoa; phylum Chordata; class Mammalia; order Carnivora; family Canidae; genus Vulpes; species Vulpes lagopus. The sequence continues at coordinate 43,593,969 of NC_054830.1, forward strand.
ATGTCTTTTGACCATACTTACTATACTATAATATGCAAGTGAAAATATTTCTTCATTTTTAATCATACAATTTTATGGCTGAAACAGACTTTAAAAGATTTCTGGGCTGTATCATTTTAAAAATCAAAATTAAGATTAGAGTAAGTGAATTACTCATGGTTATTTACACAGTGTATAAATGAAAGCCAAGGAAGACTAACCTCAGATCCTAGTTCAGTGCATCCTTGCTCACCTCTGCTTTAGACTCACCTTGATTGATAAGAAAACATCCCTTCCTCTTTAACATGTCAGAACTTTAAGACTTATTATTATACTTATATAAATTTATCTATAGGACAATCTCATAAGGTAGACATTCTTTATGGTTGTTTTTCAATCTTTTAATGCTGCTTTATAGACAGAATTTGGTAATCTCTTGTATTTAGCATTTTTAAAAATGAATTACGGGATCCCTGGGTGGCACAGCGGTTTGGCGCCTGCCTTTGGCCCAGGGCGCGATCCTGGAAACCCGGGATCAAATCCCACATCGGGCTCCCGGTGCATGGAGCCTGCTTCTCCCTCTGCCTGTGTCTCTGCCTCTCTCTCTCTCTCTCTCTCTCTCTCTCTCTCTGTGACTATCATAAATAAAAAAAATAAAAATAAAAATTTAAAAAAAATAAAAAATAAATAAAATAAAAATGAATTAATGCATATAGGCAAAAAATTTCATTAATGGAGATGATGCCTTTGAGAACCTACCTCTCCCCAACATTTTTTTCATTCAATATCTTTAGGATAGAAATCCTTCCTTATTAAAAAGGCATAGCATAATTTAAGTCACTCTTGATAATATGTGGACATTTTCATGAGCATACATTTTTTTTAAGATTTTATTTATTTATTTATTTATTTATTTATTTATTTATTTATTTATTCATAGAGACACAGAGAGAGGCAGAGACACAGGCAGAGGGAGAAGCAGGCTCCATGCAGGAAGCCCGATGTGGGATTTGATCCCAGGTCTCCAGGATCACACCCCCGGCTGCCGGCAGTGCTAAACCACTGCACCACCAGGGCTGCAGGAGCATCCATTATTGTAATGCAATTTGGATCACATTTTGTTTTTCAGTCTCCCTGCATATTAAGCCACCGATAATTTTTTTGCTGCACAAGACTACCCATACCCCTTCTACTGTTTACTTCCTCTATTATATCTAAGGCTACAAAACTTCATTGATTAATTTACCAGGGTTGGGGCTCCTGCATGGCTCAGTCAGTTAAGCATTGCACTCTTGATTTCAGCTCTGGTCGTGATGTCAGGGTTGTGGGATCAAGCCTGCCTCAGGTATCTGGTTGAGATTTTTGCTCTCTCTCTCTCTCTCTCTCTCTCTCTCAAATAAATAAGTAATACCTTTAAAAAAATTAACTGGAGTCGATCCAGTGCCTGGCCCTAGTGACTTGCAAAAATAGTTACTAAATAAGTGAATAAATACTAAGAGTAGATATTAAAGTAATTAGGCCACATTTGGGTCATGAACCATGAACCACTGAGTTCAAAGACTTTCTGGTGATCTTTTGGGTGTGTCTTGGAAGCTGGTAGCAGCATTTCTACCCTGAGGTTAAGTAGAAGAGAGTTGACATCTTATTCCAGATAAGAGTATATGTTGAGGCAAGAGGCCTTAGCGTAATAAAAATAATTCATGTGTGAAGTGCATCAAACATGCCATCAACTCCTGAAAACTTGGCCTCAGAGTATATATAGCTTCAGTAAAATGTTTTAGGAATAGCCTTGCTTTAATCTCCTCTTCATCCAAGGGGAAAAGCAACTTGAATGATCTTTAATTCTTAAACAGGCAGCTTAATCAGAAGATAGGCCAGGAATGGAAGGAATTTCAATTTATTCTTTCCACAGTATAATAGTGGGGGTATTTCAGAGGCTTTGTCTATGCAGAATGAGGTGCTACAGCCCCATCAGCCTAGCTGTCCAGGTATCCCAGTCTAAATCTGTTTGATAATCATTGTGCATGGTTATTTAGCAGGGCAATTTTTTCTCAGACATATGGACATATATTTTTATAGTAAATTACAATATGCACTTATATACTTAGAAAATAGTCAAATAACTATCTTTTAAAAATTGATTATGTGGGTTTGAGAAGCTGAGATACTGTATTGTCTAAATTTAGATGGAATGGAATGTTGTTCATTGTTCCATTTCACTTTAGGTGTCCCTAAGCTTTCTAAAATTCAGACTTCTTATCACATTGTGAGAATAACGATAGTTACCTCTTAGAGTTGTTATGAAGATTAAATTATGCAGCATATGCAAAGTTTCAGAATATTTACTTGCTTGAAAAATCTGTGTAATAACTGCTTCTCTACTTTTCTTTCTCTCTTCTATTCCCTGTCCTCTTTCCCTCCTTTTCCTGCCTTTTTAAAATAAAAAGGCTAATAAACATTTGTTTATTGATTTTTCTGCATTTTTTCAGCTTTCAAAAAATAAAAGTAGACATTTAGCTTACATCGTAAAGTTTAATGTCTTTATATTTCCAAAGTAATATATAATGTAAAAGCCATATAGATGTGTGTGTTTATATGTATGTGTATCTATATATGTGTGTGTGTATATATATATATATAGATAGAGAGAGAGAAAGAAATTTTTTTAAATCCTATTTCACCCAACCCCCTGCCTATCTCCCTTCCGGTAACCATCAGTTTATAACTAACATTTACTAAGAGCTTAGGTTTGATGGAGAATAGTACAAGACCTGGAGTTAAATTCTCTCCTTTGAAATTCAGTGCCTCATGTAACCCTGTGACCTTGGACAAGGTACTTATCTCTGCCTCAGCTTTTTCTCCTTAAAATAGGGTTAATAACTATCCCTCCTTTGTTGTAAGGATCAAATAAATTAATCCTATTAAAATTGCCTACAAATGGCCAACAGACACATGGAAAAATGTTCAATATCACTTGTCATCGGGGAAATACAAATCAAAACCGCAATGGGATACCACTTTACACCAGTGAGAATGGATAAAATTAAGACAAGAAACATCAAATGTTGGCAAGGATGTGGAGAAAGGGGAACCATCTCACACTGTTGGTGGCAATGCAAGCTGGTACAGCTACTCTGGAAAACAGTGTGGAGGTTCCCCAAGAAGATAAAAATAGAGTTACTCTGTGACCCAGAAATTGCACTACTGGGTATTTACTCCAAGATACAAATGTAGTGAAACATTGGGACACCTGCACCCCAATGTTCATAGCAGCAATGTCCATGGTAGCCATACTGTGGAAGTAGGCAAGATGTGCATCAACAAATGAATGGATAAAAAGATGTGATTTATAATGGAATATTACTCAGCCATCAGAAAAGATGAATATCTACCATTTATATTGACATGGATGGAACTGGAGAGTACTATGCTGAGTGAAGTAAGTCAATTGGAGAAAGACAATAATCATATGGTTTCACTCATATGTGGAATATAAGAAACAGTTCAGAGGATTATAGGGGAAGGGAAGGAAAACTGAATGGGAAGACATCAGAGGGGAAGATAAACTACGAGAGACTCTTAACTCAAGAAAACAAACTGACGCTGGAGGGGAGGTTGTTGGGGCATGGGGCACTTGGGTGATGGGCATTAAGGAGAGCACATGATGTAATGAGCACTGGGTATTATACGCAACTGATAAATTATCTAACACTACGTCTAAAACTAATGATGAACTGATGTTGGCTAGTTGAATTTAAATTAAAAAAATAAATTTAAAAAATTCTTACATCTTGTCTAGCACACATTAAGGGTTTAATAGATGTTAGCTATTATTATAATGTTTATTATAATTTTATTACTCTATGTTAGATATTATGCCCAGGACTTTGAAAACATTGTCCCATTTAGTTCTCAGTATAGCCCAAGACTGTCCTATAGATGAATTTAAACAAAGTATAAAAACAGACTTGAAGCTATGACATATTAGATAAAGATGAAGGGATGTTTTCTTATCAATTAAGGTGAGTCTAAAGCAGGGGCAAGCAAGAATGCACTGAACTAGGAGCTGAGGCTGGGTATTTTTAGTTCATAGGTGACGAATCTGAGAATTAGCAAAATGAAATAACTTTCATCAAGTATGCAGTGGGAGGAAGACAACCTATGGGGTGCCCAGTCCCTATGGGGACCTCATGATCTAACTCCTAAACAGAAACCCATTACATGGCATTTGCCATGTATGGTTCTCCCATGACACCTAAAACTAAACTTTCCTAGTAGAACTCATAATCAAACCATAAATTTGGGTGGTTGATAACATGTTTCCTTTAGAGACACAAACTTGGAATTTTTAATTCCAAGTGTTTTTTAACCTTTAATATAGTATCTTCATCATTAATTTTTTTGTTTTTAATTTTTTAGTTATAAGCTTCCTTGATGTCATCATGATGTTGATTTACTGTTAACATCTAAAAGCATAATGTTGTATACTGCAATTATGCATACATTTGTGACTCTAATTTTAATATAATTGGTTTCAGGTTCCGTTATGAGAATAATTAATAACAATATTTCTGCTCTAAAAGTTAATATGCACATTTTCAATTTATTATAAGTAGGTTATAAAACACTCTGAATATTGATATTTTATGGTAAATAACCCTGGGTTGGTAAATTGTATATCCCCAAGCAGTAAGTGACATGTTATTATAAGCTTTCTTATTCCCATATCATCCCTCCCTTACATATGAAAAAGATGCACTTTAAATATAGATTATTATGAAGAGCTTCCAAGAGAATAATACAATAATTCTAGATTTTAGCGCATCAAACTTGATTGCTTCATAAACATTGTTTGGGGCCTTTATGCTGGAAGTTCAGCTGTTTTATAACAGTTCAGATCTTCAAAACAAAAGACTTAAATGCTATTCATCATCTCAGGTCCTAGATGACTATAATTCGTACATAAGTATCTCCAAATTGTTCATAGTAAAATTAAATAATGCAACAAAATCCAGTTGTCTGCCTATTGTAGGGAAACTGGCATTGTCTTGGCCACAGGCAAGGAGGTATTCTTTGAAAGAGCACTTGAGTGTTACCTATGCTGATTTCTGTTAGGATCTTTCCTAAGGTGGGAAAAGAAACTAGACTGGTACGTTACCCTGCATTTCTACCTCCTGAGGTAGCATTAAGGAGAAGGAGATAGAAGAGGGAAAAGATAAAAAAAGAAGGATGGAGATGATAAGTTAAGGGGTCCCTTAGATGCAAAAGCCATTCCATTTTGGCCTTTCTATGACCTCAAGCAGTGTATCTGTAAAGGTAAAGTAATTCAATAAACCAATCCATTCTAAGGTTAATTTCATTTACCTTTAGCAATGATGTGGCAACCAACATTTTCTATGGTGAAAATATTTCATTGATGAACAGCAGCTGATTAGATGGTCTCATTGAAATAGATCTTTCATATTGCTGCCACAGTGAGCTTTGAGTTCTCCTTAACTTGGGCACCCTCTGATGACTGTAGTACTGATGGTAAGAAAAACTAGAAAAATGTATTAAATTTAGAATGCTGTACCATGTTTAAACTGGGACTTTTGGCAACCTGGTTTTTTAGCCTTGATTATTGCTTCTATTCACAGTAAATTTCAAATGTTCATTCCTTTTAATATTCAATAATTAGTGTATCTTTCATAGCCAAAGAATGAAATGTGCAGTCAACCAGAACAATAGCTGGGGGTTTGATAGATGGCCAAACCCATGACTGGCTTGACTTATTTTTAATTAGGAAGTCTGCTTAAATAGGCAAACTTTTGTTTCTGAGCAATAAAATGTTGATGGATGACTGGATAAATAATTTGTAAATATTTAGATCAATTAAAACTTAATTAACTAAGAAATATTTGGACAGTAAAACTGAAAATATTTAACAGTGCAGGGCTTTGATTCTCAATAAAGAAGTAAATTTTTCTCATTTGAATAGTTAGAAGTATTTAAACTGAAACTTACTGAGTTTCTGAAATAATATTTTTAATAGATACTCTCTGCCACTTACTATATAGTACTAAAAGACATTATTGGTGATAATCAACATCTCTAGAAGATCTTACAATAAAAATCTTAAAAACTAATCAGATAAGGCCATGCTATATTGGTTCTTAGTGATATGGATAATTGTGAGTTGTGGTATAATTAATAATTGAAATTCGCAGATATACAGCATAATTGTCACTTCTATTTTTTTTTCTGTCCCTTTTACAAAACCTGTTATTGTATAGATAATAGTCAGGGTTATTATTTTGTTAGGCATTTCTCCTTCCACTCATCCCATAGTCCAATTTAGGGTCTATATGACTGACAAGGAATGTTTATGAGTAAATGAATGAAGTGCGCAGATTTTTAAAAAATCAAGAGCATTCTAAGAATACAGTTCACCTGAAAATTGGCAACCAAGACCAGATGGGGATCCAAAGAAGCTTAATCAGACAGTACTTTTAAAAAATCAGTAAAGTTAAAAATTAACACTTTGTATTTTAACTAAAAAATAACATGTTACTAAAATATCATCCCTTTTTGTTTCATTGTTGTAATTCAGTCAACAAATACTAAAATAATTTTGACTGTTTTTCCAATTTAATGTTTAGAGAATGGGGAACCAGTCTTACCTCCTTACACAGTCTTAACTGCTTTATGTTTGCCTGAAATTTTGGTGAACAATCAACTAGGTGTTGCCATTCAGTTGAAAGAGGAAGAGATTTCTGACTTGCAGAAAATGTCGACTGTAGGGAATCACTCTAATCCTGTCACTATCCATCCTTTCTCAGGAGCTTTTGTTTGAGAAGTTATAATATTATAGAGCAGATACATGCTCAGTTATGGTTCAGAATTCAAAATCTAATAGACTATCTTTAGTCACTTGAATACTATTCAAATACCATTTGAATGTCATTCAATTTACCATTTGGTAAGTTACCACTTACCAAAAGACATATCCACCAAGAACCTATAAATGTGACCTTATTTGGGAAAAGGGTCCTTTCTGGTTTAAATTAAGGATCTCAAGATGAGATCATCCAGAGTGTGCAGTTGGACCCTTAATCCATTGGCAAGGATCCTCATAAGAGACAGAGAAGGAGAAGCACAAAGAGGAGAGGCAATGTGACTACAGAGGCAGCCAAGGATTGCCAACAGCCATCAAAAGCTGGAAGAGGCAAGGAAGGATTCTCCCCTAGAGCCTTCATGGTGAGCAGTCTTACTGGTACCTTGGTTTTAGACTTCTAGCCTTTTGAATGTAAGAGAATAAATGTGTATTGTTTTAAGCCTCCAAATTTTGTGGTAACTTGTCTACAGCCACCCTGAGAAACTAGTAGACCAGACACATGTGCAGTTCCTTTCCCATTCTTTGTTGACTACTTTCATCAAGAAGAAATAAAACCATCTAGGTATCAGCCAAAATCAGATATTTTTGTAACTTTATTTTATTAGGGAACTAAGTATGGAGAGGGATAGCCTTGATTAAATGTGTGATTATCTGTGTGAGTTTGTGACCTGCCCTGCATTTGCCTCTGGTGAGCGTAATAGGGTTTTAAACATTACATAGTATGATTTGATGAAATAATGAAAAAAAGGTAGCTGCAGAAATTCAAAAAGTCACCTTTTCTTTCTTCAGCACTTCCTACCTCTAACTTGAAATAGCCCTCTGTAAGCCTTCTCTAAAGTAACTGGGATTGGCCCTTTCTTCATAGGGCAGTGATTTGAAGTGATTCAGGGTAGTTTCTTGGCCCCAATCCCTCTCTCTGGATTTCTTTCTTCTAGGTCATTTTCCCTGAATTTGACCCCTTTGTCTGGCACACTAAAGCCCTAGAAAGTAGCAATTATCACATTTAGAATGTCTGACCTACCTGTGGCTGTAACAGTTCGACTGTGGTCTCTCATGCATTGTTACCTTTCATGTTATGACATTTCCTATCTGACAAAATCCCCTGTGCTAGTGAGGGCCAGATTCCATTGTCTTCACAGGCAGCACCTTGCACTGAGTAGGCGCTAATCTGCACAAGCCATCTACCTCCTAGCTGACATATATTTTCTGCACCACACTAGCTGTTTTTTTACTTCACAGCTATAATAGTGATCCCTTGACAGAACAAAGCATGCTTTAGGGTTCAGAGGTTAAATCTCAAATTCAGGGCTTCATGAAAAAGGGTGTGTGTGTGTGTGTGTGTGTGTGCGCACGCGTGCATGTGTATGTATGTGTGTTTTCCAAGACCAAAATTATGCTGTTAGATATTATATCAGAGAATAAATTCTGTACTAAGCACTGAACCCTTACTGGATGGTACTGAAGATCAGTAATTTATCCCTGATATATGTTTAGGCTATACACCAGTTATGATCAGAGTATTAATTGGCTGCCAAACATTTGCAGTGTTGTTTATCACTTAACATTTCACGTTTGTTCATTTTTTCATAGCATTTACTGTCTGCCACCCACCTTCACCGAATTCAGGGCCTTTGTTGTTCTGTAAGCAATCTCTTAACTTGGACTCATAAAATATAGATTAATTATACCTTAAAAATCCTTCTTTTAAGTAGCCCACAATTATGTTCAAAAGCAGTGATGGGGCAGTGTAACAGAGTCAACAATTGGATTTCCTTATTTTTAACCTCTGATTACTTTGTTCTACTGTTTTCAAATATTATCATCATTAATGAGGGCAGGTATATATGGATAGGTGCTGAATAAATATTTGTGGAATAAGTGAAGTTGAATAAATATATGAATCAATGAAGTGATTCATGAATGAAAGAACAAAAGAATGCAAGAGAAACAAACCGGATTTTACCAGTTTATGAGGTAACACTTCCTCCTAAATATTCTATTCCTTGAACTAGGAAATATATTTTTAAATTTCTAGAACAAGGAAGTGCCCTTCATAAAGTTGTATATTAAATATGATGTTTCTCACTTTAAAAAATGCATCGAAGAAGTGTTGTCTCTTACTTCTTATATAATATTTTCTTTTGATATCATCACCACTGTCTAATTTCAGAACATTGTTAACACCTTAAAAAAGGAACCCTGCAAGGATGCCTGGGTGGCTCAGTCAATTGAGTGTTCAACTCTTAGTTTCAGCTCAAGTCATGGTCTTAGGTTCCTTGGATCCAGCTCACGGTCAGGCTCTGCACTCAGCAGGGAGTCTGCTTGATTCTTTCTCTGCCTCTCTTTCTTCCCTCCCTCTGCTCACACACATGCACTTTGTCTCTGTCTGCCTCCCTCCCTCCCTCCCTCCCTCTCTCCCTCCCTCTCTCTCTCTCTCTCTCTCAAAAATAAATAAAATCTTAAAAAAAACAGGAAAGGATATTTACCTTTTCCTCATTTTTTTTTAAATTTTTTATTTATTTATGATAGGCACACAGTGAGAGAGAGAGAAGCAGAGACACAGGCAGAGGGAGAAGCAGGCTCCATGCACCAGGAGCCTGATGTGGGATTCGATCCCAGGTCTCCAGGATCGCGCCCTGGGCCAAAGGCAGGCGCTAAACCGCTGCGCCACCCAGGGATCCCTACCTTTTCCTCATTAATAGTCAATTCCCAATTCTCCCATTCCTTGACAACTACTAACCTATTTTCTGTTCTCTATGAATTTGCCTATTCTGAGCTTTTCGTATAAATGGCATTGTACAATATGTGGCCTTTTGCAACCTGTTTCTTTCACTTAGCGTAATAATATCAAGGTTGATCTATATTGTGGCATGTATCAGTATTTTATTTTTCTTTATGGCCAAATGGTATGCCATTGTATATATTGATGTAGGGGTCCAAATTCATTCTTTTTCTATTTTTTACAAATTGTTTTTTTTTCTTTTCCCTTTCTTTCTTCCTTTTTTTTTAAATTGATGTATAATTGCCATACAACATTGTATTAGTTGCATGTGTACAACATAATGATCCATTATTTCTATATATTGAAAAATCATTCTTCAGTAAGTCTAGTTAACATCCATCACCGTCCATAGTTGTAGAAATTTTTTTCTTACAATGAGAACCTTTAAGATATACTTAGCAACTTTCATGTAAGCAATACTATATTATTATTATTTTTTAAAGATTTTATTCATTTATGAGAGAATTTATACACAGAGAGAGAGAAAGGCAGAGACACAGGCAGAAGGAGAAGCAGGCTCCATGCAGGGAACCCGACACGGGACTCAATTCCGGGTCTCCAGGATCACACCCTGGGCGGAAAGCAGCGCTAAACCGCTGAGCCACCCGGGCTGGCCGCAATACTATATTATTAACTGTAGTTACCATGCTCTCCATTATATCCCCATGACTTTTTAATTTTAAACTGGAAGTTTGTTCCCTTTGACGCCCATCACTCAATTTCCCATTCCCTACTACTGTTCTCTATTCCTGCCTCTGGCAACCACCAGTCACTTCTCTGTATCTATAAGAAGTGGTTGGTTATTTTGTTTTTGTTCTGTTGTTTGTTTTATTTTGTTTAGATTCCACATATAAGTGAAATCATATGATATTTACCTTTCTCTGTCTGACTTATATCACTTAGCATGATGTCCTCAGGGTCCACACATGTTATCACAAATGGCAAGTTTTCATTCTTTTTTTTTTTTTTATGGCTGAAAAATATTCCAGTGTATATATACCACAATTTCTTTGTCCACCCATCTGTCAATGGACACATAGGTTATTTCCATATCTGGGCTAATAAAAAATAATGCTGCAATGAACAAAGAGTGCATATCTCTTTTTGTGTTAGTGTTTTCATTTGCTTCAGATAAATGCCTAGAAGTGTAATTTTTGTATCATGTGGAAGTTCTGTTTTTTAATTTTTTGAGGAATTCCTCTACTGTTCCCCAAAGAGGCTGCACCAGTTTACATTTACACTGTTTATCTTCACTTCTCTTTATATCTTTACCAACACTTGTTATTTCTTGTCTTTTTGACAATAGCCATTCCAACAGGTATAAGGTGATATTTCATCATGGTTTTGATTTGCATTTCAAAGATGGTGAACATCTATTCATGTACCTCTTGGCCATCTGTATTTCTTCCTTGGAAAAATATATATGTACAGGTCTTCTGCCCATTTTTAAATCAGATTTTCTGTCCTTTTTCTATTAAATTATTCTTTATATATTTTAGATATATAAAGATATACCTTTATCAGATATCCCTACGCTTATCAGATATATGATTTGAAAATATTTTTTCTCATTCAGTAGATTGCCTTTTTATTTTGTTGATGGTTTCTTTGCTGCACAGCAGCTTTTTAGTTTGATGGCGTCCTACTTGTTTATTTTTGCTTTATATTTTGTTGTCAAGTCTAAAAACCCATCATCAGGACCCACGTCAAGGAGCTTATTTACTCTGTTTTCTCTTAGTATTTTTATGGTTTCAGGTCATACATTCACGTTTTTAATCCATTTTGAGTTAATTTTTGTATATGGTATAAGATTGTGGCCCAGTTTCATTCTTTTGCATGTGGCTGTCCAATTTTCCCAGTACCATTTACTGAAAAGACTGTTCTTTCCTCATTGTATATTCTTGGCTATTTTGTCATAAATTAATTGACCATGTATTGGTGGGTTTATTTCAGGGTTTAATATTGTGTTTTATTGTTCTATAAGTCTGTTTTTATTTCAGTACCATGCTGTTTTGATTATGATAGCTTGGTAATATAGTTTGAAATCAGAGACAAATTATTTTGTATATAGATATACTGTTGTTTGAAGGACCATTTGTTGGAACATTAGTTCTTTCCCCATTGAGTGATTTTGCACTCATCAAAAAATCAATTGACCATAAATACAAGGATTTATTTCAGGGCTCTCAATTTTATTCTGTTGATCAATATATATGCCTTATACCACACTGTGTTGATTAATGCAGCATTGTACTAAATTTTGAGATCAGGAAGTATTAATAGCATCTTAAGATCATAAAAAATATAATGCGTATAGCACATTAGCTATAGACTCCATGCTGCTTTCCCTACAATTAAGCATATTGCCTTTGAACATGTAATATAAAATTCAGTATCAAATTCTGGGCTATCTAATCTTAAATAACATCACATTTTGAGCGTTGACAATCTAATCCACTCTTTTTCTCACATTTGAGATCGAAATCATTCATCCTTATTCCTCTTGTCAGGGTCTCAGTTGTTTTCTTCAAACAAGCACTCAGACAAGAATGCTTGTGATTTCTTTTTTATTTTTTAAGATTTAATTATTTTTTAGAGAGAGAGAGGGAAAACATGAGCCAGGGTAGGGTTAGATGGAGAGAATATCTAAGCAGACCCCTGCAGAGCACAGAGCCTAACACAGGGCTCAATCCCAGTAGCCACAAGATCAGACTCTGAGCTGAAACCAAGAGTCAGATGATTAATCAACTGAGCCACCCAGGTGCCCCAATGAATGCTTGTGATTTCTTAAGAGCAATCATTTTATCAGTCAGGCACAGTCTAAATCCATGGAGGAGAAATTTTTTTCTTTAAGGCGGTAAAGTTCTATGAGAACTATTTTATTAGCAACCATACCTCTTAACATTGGCCAACACATCTCCTTTTCTAACTCTCTCAAGAACCTTAGGGAGAGAATTGTACATTTGCAAAACTAAACATCCCTTAGTGGGTTTTCTCAGAACAAAGAACACTCTTGACCTAGGGTTTATTTCAAAATGTTAAGTTTCTTACCTCCTCCAGAGTACTTTATAATAAGTCATTCATTCTAAATTTGCTTAGACCTTTCAATCTTCTCCTTGGCTTTATGTCTGCTATTCTCTGATATCTACCACATAAACTGTATGACCTTAAGAAAGTTCTATATTCCACTCAATCCTAGTATCCTCATTTAAAGAATGGGCATAATTATAGTATGTTAAAGTCATGATATTAAATATGTCTGGGAAATGTAACATGTATGTTTATGAACATGCTTTCACCTGTTCGTGCATAGACTGTACATTAACATGTGAATGCTATGCTTTCTTATCTCTTTTGCCTGTGAGTGCTCCAATATTTATTATGAGGTACTAGAATTGAGCATATGGTTTTGTCTGGCTCTCTGACTCGTCCATATATAACCAGAGAACTGGATCTATGTTTCTATATTTTACTCAACATTAAACATGGTTCTTTGTACCTAGCAGATGTTCCAAGATTTCAAACACAATTATCAGTTGCTCTAAGATACTATGCTTCATTTCGCTCTTACCAGACTTTTATCTTACATACAATTCAATGTCAGTAATCACAGCCTGAGATTTCTACTAAGTAATTACCTATACTGTCAAGAATTGTTAATTCTCCTAATTTTTCTTATTTGAAAAATTAAGAACCTTTGGAAAATACCACCACATCATCCAAGTTAATGTGTTGCAAAAAATTAAATTACCAATACTCAGTGTGGAAAAACAATACTTGTTTTTCCTTTTTCCCATAAATAGTAATGTATATCACTAGGTAGTAAGCACAGTGTTAGATTAGGAGGATACATCAGTGAACTAGACAAATATGAAGTCAGATATTGAACAAGTAACTTCAAATGTGATGAGCATTCATAAGATTAAGAATCTTGAATTCTAAGGAACAAAAGGCAGAATAAGCAGCAGCAGAAGAAATAGAGAGATGGTCTGAAAGTAGTGGGGTTTTTTTTTTTAAGGTAGTTGATTCGGCAGATCCTCAAGGAGAAGTAAAAAGTGGAGGAATAAAGAGAAAAAAAGCAAGGCATTTCAAGAGAGGAAAACACATTCATTCTGCTTTTTTCTGTGCCCTCTCTGTGTTGGGCAGGTAAAACCAAGGCCCAGTCCCTCATCTTACAGTTTGCTTTCCAGTGGGAGAGGAAAATGTTCATTGAGTAACATTGCAAGAAACACACAATAACCACCTGAGATAAATGCTAGAAAATGATGGTGGTACTATAGCATTTGTAACAAAGGAAGTAAACATAGACAAAGGGTACTGAGAAAAACTTCCCTGAGGAAATGACAGTAATTGAGATTCGAAGGATAAGTATTAAAGCAGAAGCATGTCCCAGACAGAAAATGTAGTATGCAAAGGCACTGTGGTAGAATAGTACGTGGCACATATAGGGAAATCAAAGCATACCTTCCAGTGTGGCTAGAGTGCACAGAGCAGTGAAATGAATACAGCAGAATACAAGGTGGTGGTAGGAAATGAGAAAAGAGATATGTATTTGTTCTGCGTTTTCACTTCAAGATTTTCTGGGGTCACTGTTCTTAAGTATTCACTTTACTGGCTGAGAATTAGGAAAATTCTTATACTCCTATAAAACACACTCCATGTTTTGAATTCTACATGGTGTTCAATGCACTGGAGGCTTTCTATAAATGCAATCATCAGTTCACACGTCTCCAACCAACCACCTGTAATAACAAGAGAGCTAACAGTTCATACTTGCTTTGCATATGCCAGACATTAAAATAAAAATCCTCTCTTTACAGTCCTTACCTCAGCTCTAGACATGTCTATTCTTGATATTCGCATTTCACAAAAGAGGGAACTGACACAGGAAAAGTTGTATGACTTGCCAAAGTTCACAAAGATAGTAAGCTGAGGAACCAGGAGCTGATTCCAGGTCATTTGATACTGGCCCTCTGTTATTTCCACCTCAGTGAAAATGCATCTTCTTCAGAGGCACCAGATTGGCCAAGAAACTCAAAATTAGGTTTGGGATGTGATGCTAATGGAATAGCCAGGCTCAGTTCCTAAATCCCATGGTGTTAACTAACCTATACTTGCATTCGTATGTGAAAAGGCAAGGCTGTTGTTTGTTCATTAGCTGGTAATCAGCAGTCCCTGAGTGCAGTATAGAGAGATATACAATAGTATTTCAAAACTACTAATATTATTTGTCATCACCAGGTTTCTATACAGAAATGAGAGGCTAAGACTGACGATACTAAGGAGTCAGAAAGAACCACTTAGCTGGCAGTGCTTGGAGCTTGAAGCTCACATGATGCTATTGGTATTCTTTTTCTGTACCAGTTAAGGAGCCATTTCTCCTAGTCCCCCTTCCTAGATACTGCCTCAAATGGCTGTAGAAAGAATTAAGAGGATATCTACAAAATATCTGGTGTGTAGTAGAAATGGGGAACTATTTGTTTTCATATAGTTAGACAGCTAATCGGGTATTACTCTAATAGCCCCATTTGTGTTTTTAGTTTTGTTTAGTAATTTTTAATAATCATCAATTAAATATGATTAGGAATAATTAAATAATGTTATATTACACAAAAATTTTATATCTGTGAATTGCTACACATAAGATCCTTTGTCTTTCTGCCTTGGGCTCTAGTTTTAAAACAGGTTCCTCTGTGATCATATCATAGATTTATAAGGCAAGTGCCACTTGAACAAACCTACTTTCTTCTTTGGTAAATCTCCTTCATCAGCCAAAAAGTATACAGGCATTTGTTAAAGTTGAACCTGATTCAAAAACAAATATTTAGTGACTAGTTCTTCAGTAGTGGCACTATAACCACATGCATAGAAACAAACATTATTGGGTGCCAGAAAGGACAAACCACCAGCTTTAAGAAGAGAACACATTCAATGAGCTTAGAGACTTGGGCAATGGGGGAGTAGGAACCTCTCAGAATTTTATCTCCTCTCTGTAGGTTTTCCAGTTGAATCCTACTTTGGTTTTTCCCCCATGGGAGGACACCTATTATCACCACTTCTCCCAAAACAGTTCAAGCCCAAAGTCACAATAAGATGTATAGAAGGCAGGGAACATGCCAAGGCTTCTAACATCATCTACTTTTACCATGTTGCCCCAGTACTGTCTTTTTCATATCTTGTTGATTTTCATTATGTGTCACATTGATAGTTTTTAGTTTCATCCATCAGTCTCTTTCGATAGTCAATGCTACTAAACACTCCACCAGTGCCTTGCTTTGTTCAATATATCTTTGTTGCATTAGCAGGCTAGTAAGTCACTGTACATGGAAGCCAGGATCCCAAAGAGAAGCTAGTAGGAATTGCAGTCTTGAGATTTTGAGCACTGTAGAGCTCAACGTGCAAAATAAACTCGGAGACAACAATGAATGTCCTTTCCTTTTGAAAGAGATGTGATCTGAGGGGAGATGGGAAGTGAGATCTCTCAAAGACTTTATTTCTTTTGTTATCAGGTAATTATCATGCATGTGACTTTTTTGATCAGAGGTATGATGTAGCAGTTGACTGACAGTTCTCCTTCTACTTTAATGGAGCTGCTGTCTTATGATTGATTTTTAAAATAGACCCATTGTTTGACTCAGCTAATCAGGACTTAGTTAGTATATATATCTTGAAAAAGGAAATTTATGAAAGTGTTCTTGGGGTACCTGGATGGCTCAGTCAGTTGAGCATCCAACTCTTGATTTTGGTTCAAGTCATGATCTCAGGGTTCTGCCTTTGAGCCCCACATTGGGCTCTCATTCCATGCTCATGGGGGGAGTCTGCTTAAGAGTCTTTCTCTCCCTCTCTCTGTGACCCTCCCCTTACTTACTCTCTGTCTCTCTCATAACTAAATAAATCTTTTTAAAAATGTTCTCTATTACCTTTAAGAATTTTTCATTTAGTTGTCCCATTGACAGACAATAGAGATATAATTAGTTCATGAGATACTATAAGGTGTAAAATGCAAGGCCTGTTGGAGAAAAGTTCCTGTGTAGATAGTACCAAACTGGGAATCCCAGAGGTTCTGACCCCATTACTATTTCTGATTTGCTCTGTGATCCACATCTTAATAATGATAAGAAGCAAAGTCTTCTTTGTAATGTAAGTTCATTGGTGAGAGTAACTTTTCCTGGCAGCCCATCATGGAATATCTCTGTAGACAGCTGGTGCTCAATAAAAGCTCTTAAATAGGCTTCCCTCTTAGTATTCATGGGTATTTTTTTCTTTAATTGGCTAGAGGGAAAATGAATTTAAAATATTGTCACACAGCAGTGCCTGTGTAATGCCACTTAGTTACTGTTTGCCAACCAAATGATTAAGGTAGAAAACATTTTCGTATAAATGTTACATTGAGTTGAGGTTTTAAAATACTGAAATGTAGGTAAAATGGTCAGAGAGTGGCACTTAGAGATGAACAAATGTATTACATCTGTGGAGCCTTCATATTTATTACTCTGAGTGTCATTGCCATTTCTTGCTGGAAATTAAGCATCACAAATGTATCCTTCATTTGACTAGGTGGCCTTGATGCCTCTAAAATGAATGGTGAAACCAGGAATATAAATTATAATCACATCATAAACATCTTCCTCTTACCGTTGGCAATGAAATAAAATAGTGCATATTTAAGCTGATTTTGAAAGTTAAGCAGAAGATCTTGTCTTGAATAATTAATATTTCAATAAAAATCAAGTGTTGCTATAGTTAGCAGATAGGTAATCTAGCTAATTGGCTCAATATTAAATTTGTTAACTATGAATGGTCTTGTAACTGGATTGTGTTTGTAGAAAAATGGAAATTAGTGAAGTATTTACTGGATTTGTAGCATGTCTTATTATGCCTGCTGTAGAGAACTCGTGATATAAATATGGAGGACCATAGGAATTTGACCTCCAATTGCCTCCAAAACAAACCTTGTGATCTTTCCTAACAGCGTGATCATACATGGCACTGATGACTTTAAAACTAAGGAAATTTTCACCGTGCTCACAGAATGTACATTGTGTATGTTGTCCCTTTCTGTTCACTGCTTCACTTTCTCCTTGATAATCCAAGATACCACTGTTATACACCTTGGAAAAATAACTAATAGGTGAATTGTCTATGCAATTTTACTATTTAGAAAGCACTTTCAAATCTATTTCTTTGATCACTCTACATGCCCCATGAGGTATGATTTATCATCTTCTTCTTCTTCATCATCATCATCCTCATTTTACTCAATGTGGAATGTGCAGCTCAGAGAGGAGAAATAGCTTCCCCAGTTCTGTGATACTAATAGTATCAAACCTAGGAGTCAAAATTCAGACTTCTGACTTCAAGTCCTGATGTCTGTTCACTACACTACATTACTATCTTCTTTTTTCTTTTTTTTAAGATTTTATTTATTTATTAAGAGAGAGAAAGTCAGGGTGAGGGGCAGAAGGAGAGGAAGAAGAGAGAGAATCTCAACATGGAGCTCGATGCAGGGCCTGATCTAACAACCCTGAGATCATGACCTGAGTTAAAATCGAGAGTCAGACATTTAACCAACTAAGCCACCCAGGCGCCCCTGCCACATTATTATTTTCATTTGAAGTGAGCTCCTTTTTTAAACCAAAAAATAGACCTTTACTAGCTGGGTATCTGTGAAGAAGATATTGAGAGTATTTGTGAAGAAGATATTGTAAAGTATACCTTCAAATGCTGGCTCTCAAAACTAGTCTGTAAGAAACTGTACTATGTATTTCTAAGAAGACATAGTTTAGATAATACAAAAAACTGTTGGTTTTTTTTTTCTCTTTTTTTCAGTCAGTTAAGTTCTGCCTTCAACTTAGATCGTGATCCTTGGGTCTTGAGATTGAGCCCTACGTTGAGCTCCCTGCTCAACAGGGAGTCTGCTTCTGCCTCTCCCTCTGCCTCTCTCTTTCTCTCTCTCAAATAAATTTTTAAAAATCCTTTTAAAAATGCAGAACAGTTCTTCTCCTGAAATTATGCCGTTCCTATAATTTTTAATGTTGAAAAGTTTTTTCTTTTATGAATTGATGATGGTGGAATATAGTGGTGGCAGTGCCAGTAGGTTTTATTGCCAATATTAGAAGCATCTTTGTTGGTTTCATATACCTCCTGTTTTTTTCCCTTAAAAGTCTATTGTTCCATTAAATCCCAAGTCTATACACCAGTGGTTTTAAAAACAACATGTAGCTGATAGAACAGGTGGTAGGTAAAAGGTGTTCTCTTAGAACTATAGTTTAAGTCCTTAGAAATCAACAGCAGAATCAAGAGTTCATAATAAGCAACCAAAGGTACCAGCAAAACAAGCAAACTTTCTCTAGGTGTCAGTGCCTGGCATTATGGTGTTCTCTGGGGGCCATCTCTTGGACCTTAGCACCTATCGTATTTTCAAGGTTAGATTAACTGTATCCTGTTACTGAAGAAGACAAGTGTGGCTTATTTTCCATCTAGTTTTCATTTAGTTTTGGAGGCAGCTATTAGAGCTTTACAACCATTTAGAATAAAGTAGCTTTGCCTTTTTGCAAAGGTATCCATGTACTCCCCATCCTTGAACCAGGACGATCTTCTCCCTTCTTTCTGAGAAAGAAAGCAGATTGTACAATCCCTTATAAATCTGACTCCCTTAAAGACAATGGATCATAAAAGCTACAGATTTTTGTGGAACATTTTCTCCTTTTTCCCAGGTGTTTCATACACAGCTACTACATATGGCTCTCTGGACTTACCAATAAATATGAATCAAAATGAATAAAGATAAATTATCCAGAGTTAGAGATAATCAATGGACTAGACTTAGCAAAGGGATATAGAATTCAAATGTCATGTGACTAAGAGTGGCTATCTGAAGAGTTGATGTAGTGGAAACAGCAAGAGTTTAAAAGCAGCACTCATTAGACACTAAATGTTCAGGGGTATTCTGGTACCATATGAGGCACAGGCTAAGGGACTCTTCTACCAAACAGGACAGATACCCCCAGAACCACAGGCAATGTATACACTGCTGGGATAGAGAATGTATTTTATTGTGTTTTCCTTATTTGGGAAGTTTGCTTTTCTATTAAAACTTTGGAGCAAACAGTAAATGTGCTCATAAAATACTGCTTCTCCTTCACCATAGTATCTAGAAGCACTGAGTGTTCTGGAATAAAAGTAGCATGTCACATCTTCCAGAGATTTGTTTTCAAAGTCAGCACTTAAAGCAAAATGCATATAGTTAAAATTTCTATAAAAATTCCATAAAATTGTGGGTATACATGCCCACATTGGAAACAGGTATGCCATTTTTCCCCCACCAGGATTATGATACACAAGTAACTGTTTCCTTGGTTCAGTATCAAATGAAAACATTAGCTTGAGTTTAGAACAATGTCATTTGAGAAATAGGTATCTTTAAATACTAGAAAACATAGCAAGGTACTCCCTCTGTGTGAAGCCTGTAAATAATGATCCTAAGTAATAAGGTAGATTTGGGTTCCCTGTTTTTAATGCAGTATGGAAAATTGACCATCAAGTGGCATAGTGGGTAGAATTACCCACATTATTTATGTGGCAAGCTCTTCTGTCTCACTTATGCCACCCCACTGTGAGCCATCTGATAAACCATTATACTTCTCTAAGCCTCAGTTTTATTCTCTGTGTAATGGTGTGATATCAATATCAATGACTCTTTTAAGGATCCACTGAAACAAAGTATGTGAGAATATTTCCTTCTACTTATAAAAGTAAGACATGCATTGTTGGAAAACAAATGTAGGAAAAGATGTAAAAAAGAAGTTAAAAAGTAAAAAAAAAAAAGTAAATGACTAAGGGATCTTGCTCTCTAGTAGGAAAGAAGGGCAAAAGATATTAATAAATTATTAATTATGGAATACAGTGTGATAAATGAAAAGACATCAAATGTGTACATTATAATATAGAAGTATGAAGGAGCAACAAATAACCTATTCTGAAGTGCCCAGTAGGCTACTCAAAGAGATGATGACTGAAGTTGAAGAGGCCAGGAGAATTGGCATGGTGTTTGTGCTGCAGAAGCTACAAAGGCAAAAAAGCCCAACTTCATGGATATTCAGGTCATGTGCACACAAACACTCCATATCTCAAGGTTGTCAGATGTAAATTGGGAAATGAGAGGTGCTGGGGCTGGAAAGAGATCAAGTCAGGGAGGAAAGGATCAAGTCAGAGAGGGCCTTCTTGATGCACTAATGAGCTTAACTTAGACTTTTGGTGATGATTTTGAAGGCCTTTAAAGCAACAGAGTGTTATAACCAAGTTTATATTTCAGATATTGATTAATATGGCTTCATTTTGGAAGGTATGTTTAAGGGACTGGAATTCCAGAACTTAGGAAAATACTTATGGTGACTTTTTAATACTCCAGGCAGGAAATTATAAGAGTCTATCCTAAGACCAATGTAGTAGAATTAAAGAAGGCATATTTGGAAAATATTTATGAAGTAAAACCTTCAGAATTTGGTTGATGGTATGACTGAGGGTGGGGAGAGGGAGTGAAGAGTGTAGAATGACTCCCAAGTTGCTTTCTTGCATGATGGGTTACCATTGAGTGAGTTTGGAATCAGATTAGGGCTGGAGATCAGTGGGTGGCAAATTTAAGATATACCAAGTTTTATGATTTATCGTGCAAAGTTGAGTGCTTTTTGTATGAAAAAAGGCCATTATGAATAATTTTGCCAGGACAATAAATGTAAACCACACTTATCTCCAGGAAACTAGGATCTAGAATCACCTTATCCATAAGACAATCAAGTATGTATGTCTATGCTAATCAGACTTTTGAACTTATGAGGATAATACATCCACAGGTTGGAAGATTTACAGTAAGTAGACACAAACATAAAAGTTAGAATTAAAATCAGGAAGAGTTTCAGATTACCCATGAGATGCTATCATACCCTGGTAGAGCAGCAGGCCAAGTCTATCATGGAGAACTCTAGTTTTTAAAAGGTAGGCAAAGTTGAGAGAACCCACAAAGGAGACTAGAGGGTAGACACATACAACGTAGGAATTACAAGAAGGCAGATAAACATTTTCAGAGAGTGGTTGAAAATGTGCAAAGCAGCAAAGAAATGAGAAATCAGATAAAAGAAATGAAAAATATCTACTGAATCTGGCAACATGGAGTTGACTTTTGCCAGGGTGATTTCAAGTAGAACTGAGGACAGTATCCAGATGAAGGTGAAGTGTACATGAAGAGTAGATGGGAGGTGAGGAAGTAGAGGAAGCAAAGACCAAAAGAAGGAAAGAGAAAGACAAGGATGTAGCTAAAAGGAGTATAAAGTCAAAGGAAGTTTTGCTTTATTTTTTTTTCAAGTTGACAGAAATTTGCATATTTTAATAGACTGAAACTACAACTTAAAAGATACAATTTTCATTCATTAGTAGTACTGAGTTCAGTTTTGTTCAAGTTTAAAGATGGTGCTTTTTTATTTTATGATGGTATTGGCTCATTTTTTAAAAAGATTTTGTTAATTAATTTATTTATTTGAGACAGAGAGAGGAGGAGCAGTGGGGAGGGGTAGAGGGAGAGAAAGAAGTAGGCCCTCTGCTAAGCAGGCAGCCCAATATGGGGCCCATCCCAGGGCACTGCTGAAGGCAGACATTTAACCACCCAGGCGCCCCAGTATTAACTCATTTAAGTTGTGTTTTATATATTGCTCTTATGAGTAGGTAGAGAAGGGACCATTCTTACTGGGTATCTTCCATGATACAGCTCTGCAAAATTATTTAAGAACACCTGGAAAATGGAGGAAGACCTCAGAAAGGTGATGCATGTGTGATTCTGAATAAAGATGAGACTGAACAACCTGCAGGCATTGAGAGCTTAGGTGGTTACCTAATTTCTAGTGTTGGGTAATAATGAAGCTTTCCTCTCAACTCAGGAGGCTTTAGACTGAGACAAGTGCTAATCCAGAGGAGAAATGTCAGTGCTAACTCCTGTCTGCATTTAAATGCCAGGCTTGTTGCTTTCTGATCAACCGACCATTTCCACAGCAATTCTTCTTTCTCTCTTTCATATCACTCCCCATTCTCTTCTCTACTTTCAAAGTAACCGGTCACTCATTTTCTTCTTGTGCACACCGAAGTGAAGGAAGAACTCCTCTCCTCTACAAATTGACAAATATTGGTTACCCTTTACTCTGTTAGCTCTTGTCAAGTCTAGACACCAACTAATATTTCATATATTTTGAGTTTTAGAAAGCCTCAGGAATCAACATACTTTGTATTGTGAGCCAGACATAGAAGGTGGGTGAGAGTAAGGCAGCAAAATAGAACATATGATACTTTTTCATACTAGCAAGTTTATCTCTTTGCTTTCATTTGGAAAGATTAATGAAGGGATAAATGTTAGAGGAGTTTTGGAGCCATTGTGTGCCAGAGTGTGAGCCAACATCATGTGGTTTAAAGGTATTTATTTAATACTATTATTTCCATTTACCAGCTAAAACATGAAACCCATGTTTTTTGGAAAGATTTACAAATAGCCTATTGCGTTCTTGCAAGGCTCTCAGGATTCTTAAGTCAATTCTCCTTCAACTATAGATTGAACGGCTCTCTTTGGAAGTAGAGATGGTTGTTTTCAGCTTTGCAAGAGACTGGTTGTGCTTGTAAAGTTCACCCAGCCACCTGCTGGTGTTCTTTATTCATCATATGCTCTGTGGGACAGTAATGACTTTCCAGCAGGCATAAGTGATGGTTTGCTTTTGCATCTTAAAAGCATTAATCTTGTATGATATGATCCATATGCTTTGTACACTGACTGTAACAATTAAATGTTCACATGGATTCCTTTAGGGCACTGCTTTGGCTTATTTCAGAATTCAAATATGCTTAGTGTTTTCCAGCCAGTTCTTTTTTGCAGCTCTGTTTCAAGCCATATTTCTTCTGCTTCTCTTGTTCTCACCTTTGCCCTCTTCCCCATACAAAATATTTCTGTATGTAGAGTACCTGTGGAAGCACACTATTTCTGACCACCCTCTAAAAAGCCATGCCCCATCATATCTCTATAACATTAAAAAATTCTCCAACAGAGCAATAATTATCATATCTGACCATTTCATTTTGTTTTTATTTACTAAGTTATTGTCTGTCTCTTTCGCTATAAGATTCATGAGGATAAGAACCTTTTCTTTCATATTCACTGCTTCAGTGGTACCAACGCCTAGTATTGGACCTGACATATACAGGCACTTAGCAGATATTTATTGATCGAGATAGTGTTCTTCAAGTAGAACTAACCTTATGTTTTGTATGTACTTGTATCATAGCATCTTTATTGTGTCAATTTGCCCTGTCCCCTCAGTGGACTTGGTAGGCTATGAACTCTTCAAGGGAGGAAATATTATCTTCCTCATCTTTGATTTCTAGTACCTGGGCTTTGTACTAGACAGCCAGTGCTCAAATATCTGATGATAATATAGGTGTTCACTGCATTAAATTTTATTTAATAAGTTTTGCTGAGCCCATTGGGTAGAAACACCTAGGTTATCTCTCTCTATTTGCTAACTGGAGATAGACATAGCCTCATCATTTGATCTTTTAGGCAAATATTGTAGAGACCAAACAATATATCTGATAGATTGGGAACCCTAATTTTTATTCCAAGAGTGACATGATAAATCTGAGTTTAAAGGCCCTTTATGTTTTTAAGAAAATAAATTTTTATATAATATTTAAATAGAAATTATGTCATTGATGACTTCTGATATAAGGGGAAAAAATAAAACTACTCAGTACACTATATCTATCTCAAATTAGGTGTGCTTTTTTCCCTAAATTTAGTGAAGAAGGACTAAAGATAGTAAGACTCATGGTTACCACTGGAAAGATCTTCAGCTAATATATTTCCAGTATTGTGTTTGGAGGCTCTACCAGGAGGTACAGCTTTCATATGCCTTTGGCTGGATAAAAGTTTGCTTTAGTTAATGTGGCTGGCATCGATTGCCCATCTGAGGCCAGGCCAGGTGTGCCCGACCCTCTCTGGCTGCATCAAAGGGCAGGAAGACCAATTGATGCCTCAGATCAGGTTACTCAGTTTACTCTCAGCTTCCTCAGTTACTATAAACTGAGTCTTCATAAAAGTAAGTAGCAGAGTGGGCTCTGCTGATCTGCAGTGCAGGATTTCTAATACACAGCACATCAGAAGAGCTTGCCCAAGACATCTGCAAGCAGGCAGTTCAAATGTATGTCCTTTTACACAATACAAATTATTTACAAAATGACCAGCATCTTTCAAAATGTTCCGAAGCACATATTGTGTCTTTGTTTTCTCTATGAATCCTCCTAAAGTGTGTATTTCTCATTCAGTAACTTAACCTATTACTTTGTACTTTAATGTATTCTTTTTTCTGATAGTACCGACCTTCTAGTTTTAAGAAAAATCTGTTCTAGAAACTCTTCATATCATCTATATTCCATGTGTGTGTAAGAGAAAACCATGATACAATTATTTTAAAGATTTTAAATTTGGTTAATTGAATAGTATTCCTCTAGGCCAAATAATTTCTGTTCCCAAAACATGAGCCTCCACTATGATCTTTTAAAAGCAAATTTGTGCCTGAAAATCTTAAAAGCTCTCAGACCTAAGACCACTCAAATTTCACTACTGTTTTTCCCTGTTTATAGCAGATAGAACCGTTTAAAATCCTTCTTGCTCTCCCTCATATCCATTATAAAATTTTTAATTTACTGCAACCATGACTACATTTAATAAGTGCTGTTTCAGACAGGAAATGGAACTATTACAGTGATGAACTCCTTTCCCCTAGTTATTAAATGAATCTGTTTTTATCATGCTGATTCTTTTCAATGTATTATAATGCACGGAATAACCAATACAGTTGGGTTCAGTATAATCTGGGAAAGAGAAGAAAACAACACACACGATAATAGCTGACTTTTAATGAGAATTCTTTAGAGCTTTGACCAAGCAGATCCAAAATAATTTATCTATGATAGTAGCAAAAGCAAATTACTCACATTATACTGTTAAGGACTGTCGCAATATTCCCAAGGCTGTAATGCTGCCTCTTATAGGTTGTGGTAGAATCAACTTTATAACTTTCACTATTAGTTGCTTAGAAACAAATTATAGTTGCAGATCAGATTCTTCGCTATGTTAGCCTCTTAATACCCAATAGTGGCATTTCTTTACTTCAGATGATTAAATGATCAACAAAGTTATTGTTTTAAATATAATTGACAATGAAAGCATTTTCAGAAAGCAAGCCCTGTTTGTGTGATTTTATTTGGGGGGACAGGGAGTTACAGTAATAATTTCATTGACATCAGTATGTTGAAATAATTGAGACTGAAAAAATTCGGTGGTTTTCTTTTCTGGCAGTTGGTTATTAATTAGAAGTCGATTTTACTTTTTTTTTTCTTTTTAATAATTATGTCAGAGGGAAAGAGATATTAAGAGGAGAAACTTTAGAGTGAGGCCTATTGGAGTTCATATAGTGGCTCTTTAACTTAGTAGATATAGCTAACTTTAGGCAAATCATTTAATTTTCTCAAAACCTCAGTTCCCTTTACATGAATGGGTAAAATAATATATACCTTGCATAGAGAAATAAACAGGATTATATTTTTTCCTAGTTTTCTGGAGAAATAGTTGACCTACATCACTATATGTTTAAGGTATACAGCATGATGATTTGGTTTACATATATTGTGAAATGATTACCATAATAGCTTTAGTTAACATCCATCATTTCACAGAAATACAATGAATATGAAAGAAAAATTTCTCCTTATGAGGAGAGTTCTCAGGATCTATTCTTTTTTTCTTTTTGTAATTGGCATAAAACATTATATTAGTTTAGGTGTACAGTATAATGATTTCACATTTGTATACATTGCACAATGATTAACACACTAAATCTTGTCATGTGTCACCATACAAATTCACTTTTTTTTTTCTTATGATGAGAACTTTTAGATTTACTTTTTTAGCATCCTTTTAGTTTGTAAAACAATGTTATTGACCATAGTCACCATATTACACATTAGATCTCCATGGCTCATTTTATAACTGCAAGTTTGTATCTCTTGATCACTTCACCCATTTCACCCACCCTCCCATCACCCTTCCCCTCTAGCAATCCCACATCTAAGATTTTTCCCTTATTTTGTATTATTTGTTTGTTAATTTTAGATTCCACATAAAGCTGAGATCATATAGTATTTGTCTTTTTCTGTCTGACTTCTTTTACTTCGTATAATACCCTCTAGGTCCATCCATGTTGTTGCAAAGGCAAAAGATTTCATTCTTTTTCATGACTGAATAGTAATTCCATTGTGAGTGTGTGTGTGTGTGTGTGTGTGCGTGTGCGTGTATCCCACATTTTCTTTATCCATTCATCCAGTGATCAACACTTAGGTTGTTTCTGTATTTTGGCTATCATAAATAATGCTTCAGTGAGCATAGGGAGGCATGCATATTTTTGAATTAGTGTTTTGGTTCCCTTTGGATAAATACTCGGAAATGCAATTGCTGGATCATATGGTAGTTATATTTTAATTTTTATTTTTTAAGTAGGCTCTCTGCCCAGTGTGAGGCTTGAATTCACAACAATGAGATCAAGAGTCTCATGCTCTACCAACTGATCCAGCCAGGCACCCCTTATATTTATAATTTTTTGAGGAACTTCGATACTGTTCCCTTTTTTTTTTTTTCAAATTGTTCCTTGTATTTGTTTTTTTTTTGTATATTTTTTATTGGAGTTTGATTTGCCAACATATAGCATAACACCCAGTGCTCATCCCGTCAAGTGCCCACCTTAGTGCCCGTCACCCAGTCACCCACCCCCCCACTTCCCTTTCCACCACCTTTTCTTCGTTTCGCAGAGTTAGGTGTCTCTCATGTTCTGTCATCCTCACTGATATTTCCCACTCATTTTCTTTCCTGTCCCCTTTATTCCCTTCACTATTTTTTATATTCCCCAAATGAATGAGACCACATAATGTTTGTCCTTCTCTGATTGACTTACTTCACTCAGCATAATACCCTCCAGTTCCATCCACGTTGAAGCAAATGATGGGTATTTATTGTTTCTAATGGCTGAGTAATATTCCATTGTATACATAGACCACATCTTCTTTATCCATTCATCGTTCGATGGACACTGAGGCTCCTTCCACAGGTTGGCTATTGTGGATATTGCTGCTATAAATATCGGGGTGCAGGTGTCCCAGTGTTTCACTGCATCTACATCTTTGGGGTAAATCCCCAGCAGTGCAATTGCTGGGTCAGAGGGCAGGTCTATTTTTAACTCTTTGAGGAACCTCCACACAGTTTTCCAGAATGGCTGTGCCAGTTCACATTCCCACCAACAGTGCAAGAGGGTCCCCTTTCTCCACATCCTCTCCAACATTTGTTGTTTCCTGTCTTGTTAATTTTCACCATTCTCACTGGTGTGAGGTGGTATCTCATTGTGGTTTTGATTTGTATTTCCCTGATGGCAAGTGATGCAGAGCATTTTCTCATGTGCTTGTTGGCCATGTCTGTGTCTTCCTCTGTTAAATTTCTGTTCATGTCTTTTGTCCATTTAATAATTTCATGATTTTTCTGTTCATGTTTCTTTGCTGTTGAGTTTAATAAGTTCTTTATAGATCTTGGACACTAGCCCTTTATCTGATATGTCATTTGCAAACATCTTTTCCCATTCTGTAGGCTGTCTTTTAGTTTTGTTGACTGTTTCTTTTGCTGTGCAGAAGCTTTTTATCTTGACTAAGTCCCAATAATTCATTTTTGCTTTTGTTTCCCTTGCCTTCATAGATGTATCTTGCAAGAAGTTGCTGTGGCCAAGTTCAAAAAGGGTGTTGCCTTATTCTCCTCTAGGACTTTGACGGATTCTTATCTCATTTTAGATCTTTCATCCATTTTGAGTTTATCTTTGTGTGTGGTGTAAGAGAAGGTCTAGTTTCATTCTTATGCACATGGCCGTCCAATTTTCCCAGCACCGTTTATTGAAGAGACTGTCCTTTTTCCAGTGGATAGTCTTTCCTGCTTTGTTGAATATTAGTTGACCATAGAGTTGAGAGCTCATTTCTGGATTCTCTGTTTTGTTCCATTGATCTATGTGTCTCTTTTTGCTCCAGTACCAGACTGTCTCAATGATCACAGCTTTGTAGTACAACCTGAAATCTGGCATTGTGATGCCCCCAGCTCTGGTTTTCTTTTTCAATATTCCCCTGGCTATTCGGGGTCTTTTCTGATTCCACACAAATCTTAAGATGATTTGTTTTCCAAGTCTCTGAAGAAAGTCAGTGGTATTTTGATAGGGATTGCATTAAATGTGTAACTTGCCCTGGGTAGCATTGACATTTTCACAATATTAATTCTTCCAATCCATGAGCATGGAATATTTTTCCATGTCTTTGTCTTCCTCAATTTCTTTCAGAAGTGCTCTGTAGTTTTTAGGGTATAGATCCTTTACCTCTTTGGTTAGGTTTATTCCTAGATATCGTATGCTTTTGGGTGCAATTGTAAATGGGATTGACTCCTTAATTTCTCTTTCTTCATCTTATTGTTAGTGTATAGAAATGCCACTGATTTCTGGGCATTGATTTTGTATCCTGCCACACTGCCAAATTGCTGTATGAGTTCTTGCAATCTTGGGGTGGAGTCTTTTGGGTTTTCTTTTTTTTTTAAGATTTTATTTATTCATGATAGACAGAGAGAGAGGGGCAGAGACACAGGCAGAGGGAGGAGCAGGCTCTATGCAGGGAGTCTGACGTGGGATTCAATTCTGGGACTCCAGGATCACGCCCTGGGTGGAAGGCAGGCGCTTAAACCGCTGAGCTACCCAGGCTGCCCCTTTTGGGTTTTCTATGTACAGTATCATGTCATCTGCAAAGAGGGAAAGTTTGACTTCTTCTTTGCCAATTTGAATGCCTTTTATTTCTTTTTGAATTGCCTGATTGCTGAAGCTAGGACTTCTAGTACTGTGTTGAATAGCAGTGGTGAGAATGGACATCCCTGTCGTGTTCCTGATCTTAGGGGAAAGGCTCCCAGTGTTTCCCCAGTGAGAATGATATTTTCTGTGGGCTTTTTGTAGATAATTTTTAAGATGCTGAGGAATGTTCCCTCTATCCCTACACCTTGAAGAGTTTTTGATCAGGAATGGATGCTGTATTTTGTCAAATGCTTTCTCTGCATCTATTGAGAGGATCATATGGTTCTTGTTTTTTCTATCACATTGACTGCTTTACAAATGTTGAACCAGCCCTTGCATCCCGGGGATAAATCCCACTTGGTCATGATGAATAATCTTCTTAATGTACTTTTGGATTCTATTGGCTAGTATCTTGTTAAGAATTTTTGTATGTGTGTTCATCAGGGATATTGGTCTATAATTCTCCTTTATGGTGAGGTCTGTGTCTGGTTTTGGAATTAAGGTGATGCTGGCCTCATAAAACGAGTTTGGAAGTATTCCATCCCTTTCTATCTTTCAGAACAGCTTTAATAGAATATGTCTTTACTTTGGTTATTATTTAAACATTTGATAGAAATCCCCTAGGAAGCCATCTAGCCCTGGACTTTAGTGTCTTGGGAGGGTTTTGATGACTGCTTCAATTTCCTCCTGGGTTATTGGCCTGTTAAGGTTTTCTGTTTCTTCCTGTTCCAGTTTTGGTAGTTTGTGGTTTTCCAGAAATGTGTCCATTTCTTCTAGCTTGCATAATTTATTGGCATATAGCAGCTCATAATATGTTTTAAAAATCATTTGTATTTCCTTGATAGTGGTTGTGATCTCTCCTTTTTCATTCGTAATATTATTAATTTGAGTTTTTTCTCTTTTGTTTTTAATAAGGCTGGCTAATGGTTTACCTATCTTATTAATTCTTTCAAAGAACCAACTCCTGGTTTTGTTGATCTGTTATACAGTACTTCTGGTCTCTAGTTTATTGAGTTCTGCTCGAATCTTTATTAACTCTCTTCTTCTGCTTGGTGTAGGTTTTATTTGCTGTTCTTTCTCCAGTTCCTTTAGGTGCAAGGTTAACTTGTGTTTTTGAGTTTTTTCCAGTTTTTTTGAGGGATGCTTGTATTGCGATGTATTTCCCCCTCAGGACTGCTTTTGTTGTATCTCAAAGATTTTGAACAGTTGTATCTTCATTCTCATTAGTTTCCATGAATCTTTTTAATTCTTCTCTAATTTTCTGGTTGACCTTTTCATCTTTTAGCAGGACGGTCTTTAACCTTCATGTGTTTGAATTTCCTCCAAATTTCTTCTTGTGATTTAGTTCTAGTTTCAAAGCATTATGGTCTGAAAATATGCAGGGGACAATCCCAATCTTTTGGTATTGGTTAAGACCTAATTTGTGACCCATGGAGACCTAAATTGTGGTCTATTCTGGAGAAAGTTTCATGTGCACTTGAGAAGAATGTGTATTCAGTTGCATTTGGATGGAAAGTTCTGTATATACCTGTGAAATCTGTTTGGTCCAGTGTATCATTTAAAGCTCTTGTTTCTTTGGAAATGTTGTGCTTAGAAAATCTGTCATTTGAAGAAAGCACCGTGTTGAAGTCTCCCAGTATAAGCGTATTATCTAAATATGTCTTTACTTTGGTTATTAACTGATTGATATACTTGGCAGCTCCCACATTAGGTGTATAAATATTCATGATTTGTAGGTCCTCTTGTTGGATAGGTCCTTTAAGTATGATATACTGTCCTTCTTCATCTCTTACTACAGTCTTTGGAATAAACCTTAATTTATCTGATATGAGGATTGCTACCCCTGCTTTCTTTTGAGGACCTTTGAATGGTAAATGGCTCTCCAGCCTTTCATTTTCAGGCTGTAAGTGTCCTTAGGTCTAAAATGAGTCTCTTGTAGACAGCAAATAGATGGGTCTTGCTTTTTTAATCCAGTCTGAAACCCTGCATCTTTTGATGGGATCATTTAGCCCATTCACGTTCAAAGTTACTATAGAAAGATATGAATTTAGTGTCATCATAATACCTGTTTAGTCCCTGTTTTTGTGGATTATTTCTTTGGGCTTCCTCTTTCTTTTATAGAGTTCCCCTTAATATTTCTTGCAGAGCTGGTTTGGTGGTCACATATTCTTTCAGTTTCTGCCTATCTTGGAAGCTCCTTCTATTCTGAATAAGAGCCCTGCTGGATAGAGTATTCTTGGCTGCGTGTTATTCTTATTTAGGACTCTGAATATATCCTGTCAGCCCTTTCTGGCCTGCCAGGTCTCTGGAGAAGTCTGCTGTTAATCTAATATTTCTCCCCATATAAGTTAGGGATCTCTTGTCTCTTGCTGCTTTAAGGATTTTCTCTTTATCTTTGGAATTTGCAAGTTTCACTATTAAATGTCGAGGTGTTGAACAGATTTTTTATTAATTTTAGGGGGGGGATCCCTCTATCTCCTGGATCTGAATGCCTGTTTCCCAAGTTAGGGAAGTTCTCAGCTATGATTTGTTCAAATATGCTTTCTGGTCCTCTGTCCCTTTCAGTGCCCTCTGGAACCCCAATTAAACGTAGATATTTTCCTTCTGAGGCTGTCATTTATTTCCCTTATCTTTCCTCATGGTCTTTTAATTGCTTTTCTCTTTTTTCCTCAGCTTCCTTCCTTGCCATCAACTTGTCTTCTATGTCACTTACTCTTTCTACCTCATTAACCCTCGTCGTTAGGACCTCCAGTTTGGATTGTATCTCATTTAATTGATTTTTAATTTCAGCGGATTAGATCTCAATTCTGCAGTCATGAGGTCTCTTGAATCCTTTATGGTTTTTTTCTGGAGCCACCAGTAGCTTTATAATTATGCTTCTGAATTAGTTTTCTGACATCGAATTGTAATCCAAATTCTGGAACTCTGTGGCAGAGAGTACTGTTTCTGATTCTTTCTTTGGGGTGACTTCTTCTTTCTAGTCATTTTGCTCAGTGCAGAGTGGCTAAAAATGGGTTGTACCTGTTAGAAGCGCAAACTCTTCTCTCTGTAGCTTTCCAGCTGTTCTCTCTTGAAATCTCAGGTTGAATTCATAGGTTTTCAGGATGATTTGAAAGTTATCTGGCTAAGTTGGTGGGG
This sequence comes from Vulpes lagopus, assembly GCF_018345385.1. Classification (NCBI taxonomy): domain Eukaryota; kingdom Metazoa; phylum Chordata; class Mammalia; order Carnivora; family Canidae; genus Vulpes; species Vulpes lagopus. The sequence goes on from NC_054830.1 coordinate 43,626,688, forward strand.
ACAGGTGACATGGGGACCCTACTCCTCCACCATCTTGCTCATTACCTCCATACTGTTTCCTAATATGTCTGCACCTATTTACATTCCCCCTAGCAGTACAGGAGGATTTCCTTTTCTCCACATCCTCGCCAACATGGTATCTATTTTTCTTTGTTAAGAGCCATTTTGACATGCGTGAGATAGTATCTCATTGTGGTTTCAATCTGCATTTCCCCAGGGGTAGTGCACACCTACCACCATAGTTTAAAGGGAGAGTACAAAAATGGGACCTACCAGTGGCGGCACTGACAAGGTAGAGGGAGATCATAAATTGTCACCCATTAGCAGCTCTGTCCCCAAAGAGAGTCCTAACAGGCTACTGCCCTTCTGACAAATGCTTTAAGAACATCAAATGAGGGGATCCCTGGGTGGCTCAGTGGTTTAGCGCCTGCCTTTGGCCCAGGGCGTGATCCTGGAGTCCTGGGATCGAGTCTCCCGTCGGGCTCCCGGCATGGAGACTGCTTCTCCCTCTGCCTGTGTCTCTGCCTCTCTCTCTCTCTCTCTCTCTCTCTCTCTCTCTATCTCTGTCTATCATGAATAAATAAATAAATCTTTTAAAAAAAAGAATAGCAAATGAGTTTCCTGTATGATCCAGGATCTTTTTTTCGAACACTGCTTCTGTGCTAGATCCAAAGGGTAGGTGAGTATGTTCATAAGACTTGTAAGAGCAGACTGTATTCCCTGGAGCCCTGTGGTTCTCCTGGACATAAGCCCCTTTGGTTTTCAAAGCCAGATGTTTTGGGGGCTCATCTCTTTTTCACGTGCCAGTTGTTGAAGTCTCTGATTTGACATTAACCTCGCACTCCTCAGAGGAGAAACTCCATATTTGTTCGATTCCCTCCCTCCTATGGGTCACTACACCTGGGTGGCAGGACCCCATTTCTACCTCTCCTATGGTCCAGATCCGGCCTGTTAATACTTTGTTGTGGAGGACTCTTCGGATATTTTTCACGTCTTTTCCAGAGTAAATTATTTTATACATAGCCATGAATTTGTTGTGTCCATGCAAGGATATGAGTTCAGGACCTTCTTATGCTACCATTTTGAACTTCTTCCAGGAATTACTCTTTTAACAACTTTCCTATATCCTACAGCATTGTTAACTACAACCATCATGCTCTACATTTCATCTTGGTACTTACCTATCTTGTAACTGCAAGTTTGTACCTTTTGACTACCTTCCTACAATTTCCCCCTCCCACCTTTGGTAATCATAAATCTGATTTTTTTCCTATGACTTCAGTGAGACCATAGAAAATTTGACTTCTAAAAAAAAAAAGAAAAAAGAAAATTTGACTTCTTATATTCTGCATGTAAGTTAGATTTTACAGTATTTGTCTTTCTCTGACTTATTTCACTTAACATAACACCATTAAGGTCCACCTATGCTGTTGCAAATGGTAGGATTTCCTTGTTTTTACAGCTGAATGATATCCGTGTGTGTGTGTGTGTGTGTGTGTGTGTGTGTATCACAACTTCTTTCTTCAGTCATCCATCATTGGGTGCTTAGGTTGTTTCCAAGTCTTGGCTATTATAAATAATGCTGGTATGATCATGAGAGTGCAGAAATATCTTTTTGAGTTAGTATTTTTGTTCCTTTTGGAACATATACTTGTTGGCCATTCATTTACCTTCTTTGGAGAAATAGCTATTCAAGTCCTTTGCCCATTTGTAATTGGATTTTTTGGGCTTCTTATGGCTTTTGAGTTATATGAGTTCTTTATATATTTATATCATATACATGGTTTGCAAATACTTTTTCCCATTCCACCAGTTGTCTTTTCACTTTGTTGATAATTTCTTTTGCTTTGTGGAAGCTCTTTAGTTTGATTTAGCATCACTATTTTTTTCATTTGTTGCTTATGCTTTAGGTATATTTCAAAAAAATAGTTACCAAGACTCATGTCAGGAGCTTTTTTCCTATTTTTTCCAAGAGTTTCATGGTTTCAGGTCTTACATTTAAGTTCTTAATTTATTTTGAGTCAGTTTTTCTGAGGGTAGAAGGTAGGGGTCAAATTGTACTCTTTTATATGTGAGTATCTAGTTTGAATCCATAAACGGATTTTAGTAGTACTGAAATTTTATCAATATTAATTACTTAATATTACTTCTTCTGATCCATGAACATAGGATACTTTCCCATTTATTTTTATCTTCTTTGACCCTTTTCACCAATGTCTTAACAGTTTTCAGAGTAGAGATCTTTCATTACCTGATGCCTTTATATATTTTTTTCTTACCTGATTTATTTAGCTAAGACTTCCAGTACTATGATGAATAAGAGTGGTGAGCTTGGCATCCTGGTGTTATTCCTGATCTTAGAGGAAAAGCCTGCAGTCTTTCGTCATTGACTATGATGCTAGTTGTGGTGTGTATTTCTTTGAGTATTATATAATAGTACTGTATATGAGAATAAGATAAAACTAATTGTCCTATAAAGCTACATTTTCAGGGCCAAGTTGAAACAGAATTTTTTTTTTGAAACAGAATGTTTTTAAATAGTTTTAATTCAAGCTATAGTAACTACTATTAATGTCTTTTTCTTGTATTAAACATTTAGTACCTGCATACACATACCTTTTTCTGTGTAAGAGATCATTCGTGGTAGTTAGGCTCTGTGAAACTAATTCCTCACCCCCAGTCTGTTCCTTCAATAAGCACCTTTACGATTTCCAAAGGGTTCTGGACCCTCCAACCCTGATTGATTTCAGTATGAACTAGTTCTTTTTGATGTTTTATATTTGGTGTCCTGCTTAAGAATAAAGGATTTTTTAAAATAGTTTCTACAGAAGATAATTTGGATTTCAAGCTTCTCTTAAAGACTTAGAATTTTTAGCAACGATGGCTGCCTTTAAGCTCCTCTAGGTGAGGCATATCCTTCTAACCACTTTGGTCTTTTATGTAATATTCAGTTAAGCTCAGCCTACTTCACTTATTTAATGTTTGTTTTTTACTCCTGTAGGCAAGTGTATTTCTAATCCTTGTTATAGCCCTGTACATACTTATGCTTTTAAAATTCAATCCTTGGGCAGCCCCGGTGGCCCAGCGGTTTGGCGCCGCCTGCAGCCCAGGGCGTGATCCTGGAGACCCTGGATGGAGTCCCACGTCGGGCTGTCTGCGTGGAGCCTGCTTCTCCCTCTGCCTGTGTCTCTGCCTCTCTCTCTCTGTGTCTCTATGAATAAATAAATAAAATCTTTAAAAAAAATAAAATTCCATCCTTACATTGGTGGCAAATATACCACTTTCACATCTGTAATAATACATTTTCATTTCCTAAGAGGGGAAGTTGTGATGATGTTTATCATACAGAATTAAATAATCTTTAGAGTTCCCACATTATAAACTTCAGTTGGTATGAATGCTTTGCCAATTTTAATTATTGCTCACAATTACAAGCCCAGGTTAAGTAGGATATTTTGATCTACATTTAAATACCAACTAAGCACATGACACTGTATTGGGAACTCTGAAAAGCAGGAGGAAAATTAGATATGATCCTGCCAAAATCTCAAATGAGTAGAAAAGGGAGAAATAAAAAAGACATATAGACAGAGTAGTTAGCCTCAAATAAGAAAGAAAGAAACCAATGCACCATAAGATCAATCGAAATAGAGTATCTGCCAGAAACCTAAGCAAGGAATAAAGGTACTTTTAATCTTAATTCCAGTGAGTTCAAACTTGCTGAATTCAGTAAATACTATTTATATTCTTTATTTTTCTATAACCTTCATCTGAAATCTCCTTTTAAAACTATGGAGAAAATACTCTACCATCTTCTAAGTTTATCATCATTAAAAAAATAAATCTAAAACACTCCACAAACTTTAAAAAAATGGGAAAACGACCAGTAATACTGTACTGTGAATCAGGTCTAAGTCATATCCTAAAGATATTTGCGCAAAGTGAGCAAGATACCTGGGGAACACTGTATTAACCCCCTTAGTCTTCCTTCCATAGACCACCTTTGCATTAAATGGTTTCCTAGTAAAAATAAAGAGTTCAAAATACATACCCATAACAGATTTCTACCTTCTGATTGTATGGGTTTTTAAATCTTATTTTATTTATGGGGAGGAATATACTGTTCATAACAGGTGCTACTTCCCTAATAAATACTTAGCCTAAGCTCCAGAAAATTCTGGCTGTTTCTCAAAGAAGTTATGATATACCACTGAGCAGACAGGAGACCAGGTATCATGATTCAGTTCAGGGACCAAAAGTCAGTAACACTTCACTTTGAAAATCCTTTCAGTGCTCATTCCCCATGGTTTCCAGGATAAGCTACTACTATTCTTTATCTCTTTGCTCTCTAATGCATAATAAAGAAAAGAAAGGAAGACATGTATCCTAGAGCCCTGTGGTGAAGAAAAGTAACTTTATGTTTATGAAGTGCTTTCAAGGGAGATCATAATCTTAGGGTAAAAGAGTGACCTGGAATAAGTTTTGTGTTTCTGTTAAATGACCTGGCCTGATCCATGAATTTACTTGGCTATGTAAGAGATCCCTTAGAACACTAATCCAATTTCCTAATTATAAAGGCAAAGGTGATTGAAGCCCTAGAGGCAATGAATCTTGAAGGTTACAGTTGTTAGCTAGTCCCAATGCCATTATTAGGGTTTCCTATTCTCCTTTTACCCCATTATGCCTATGGTGTTCACACTGCCCCCACCCCTGACTTTATCTCTAGAGGTATGTCATTTTTGTAGGGATCTAAGGATTAGAAGGAATGAGAGGAGAAAGTAGGAGCCAAAGGGAGTAGATAGAAAGTAATTGTGATTTTTCTGTATAGGATTGAGCCTTTTAAATTTTTCAAAACTTTTCTTTGGATTACTTGAAAATACCAACATTTTAGTGCTGAAAGGTTTCAAATGCTTAGAAAAATTCAAACCAATCTCATGTGTCCCATGTTATAAGACAGCATTTGAACTCATGACTATAAAAGAATTGTTACTTGAAAAAATCAATTTTTGGCATTTTGAAATATCATTCGATCACTGCAGGATAATTACTGCTGTTCCTAATCCACCAGGTTGACATTTAATGAATGTTCATGATGAATCCATTCTCTAGTTGGTTGAACCCTATAATTTTCTTACTTCTTTTTCATCTTACAATATTTATAATAAAGGTGCCATGTATAATTCCTCTGAAAAGGTCAGTATAGTCTTTGATTAACCATAACCCTTTCTGGTTTTCTGAGTGTATATTTGTCAGAGAATAGACTATTGTACCATGATTTTCAATTTTGGGTTATATAATTGGTTATATTCATCTCATTGCCTGCTGAAATATTTACTTGCAGACATTTAGAAAATTGGAATAATAACAACCAACACTATTTATTGTTCTCTCAGAAGTTAGAGGCCCAAAACCATGTACAACCCAGGCAGGCAGCATGAATGGGTGAACCATGGGGATAGATATAAGCCCAATAGAGAGGTGAAAACTGAGCCAGACCAGAGCATATGTGCTCTTTCTATAGCATTCAATTCATTTTAATCATTATATTTGGCAGGCACAACACATCTTGGGTTGATTCTCCCACCCTTTTGGTCTACAACATTCAGCATATCAGTTTGCTAAGAGACATGACAACAAAGAAGAAAAATAGTTGATTCTGTCTGTACTTTTGCATGTGTTTTTTTTTCTCTTTATGCTTTAAGAATTTCCCCAATAAGGTAGATCTTCACTCCATGTGATGTTGTATCCTTTTAGTCTTGATATTGACTCAGGATCCCTAGGAATTTGTCTGACCCTTTGAAGGAAGTCTCTAGAACCAGATGGTAGAGGATCAAATTTTGGCTCCCCTTTATAGCTGTATGCCTCTGGGCATATCCTTTACTCTGAAATCTATTAGCTCATTTGTGAAACAATAATAACAACAGTAATGGTAATAATACCTAATCCATGGGGGCAGTTGCAAGGATTAAATATCTGACACATGTAAAGTATGGAATAATGTTTATTTATTATTGTTGTACTATCCTCATTATCAAGTTGCCATGTCTGAGAGGTCTTAGCCCTGACGTGGTTGCCCAAGTGGATGAAACTCAGAAGTTTCCTTCTGATAAAAAACAGGAAATCCGAAAAACAATGTAGCGAGGCAAAGGGGAAAAAGAAACTAACCTGGAAACGACTTGAAAAGGTACATGTCAGGTTGCAAAATGAAGAGTGGATTTTTCATTGTGAACCCAACTCATGATTCTGGCTACATCAGACAAGGGAAATGTTTATGGTTTCCAGTCATTTGGTAGGCTTTATAAGCAAGGTAGCTTTTTGTTTGAGAAGGTGGAATTAATAACAATGATGATTATGATAATAGGAGCAGTTACCATCTGGAGTCACACAGTATGTGGCAAAGTTAGAATCTGAACATAAGTTTATCAGATTCTTATGTTCTCAATGCTACTGTCTCTCTTGGCCAGGTCCCCCTTTCAGTGTCTGTAGCCATCTGAAAGGATTCACTGTGGCTAAAAGAACTAAAATGTAAGACACATCAAGCCATAATAGATCTCAGGAGATCATCTGGGCCAGCTTGCTTCTTTCCAATCAGGCGAATGATTCAGCCATCTAGGACAGATGCTTGCTATTTTTTTTTCAAAAGACCTTCAAGGATAGTCACTTTACAACCTCCTCAGAAGGCAGAGGAGCAGAACTGGTCAAGCATGCAAAGTAAGGGCCTAAGTGGGCAGATGTGCTCTATGTGACTCAGGCCCCCAGCTGACAAACTTAGTGTGAGATGTTCTGCTTGAGAACTTTCTGTTTAACGTGCTAGGCAAACCAGTCTCCAGGTCATAAGTCTAGGAAAATTGCTTTGCTTTCTGTGATTACTGTATGGATTTATTCAACAGATTTTTGTTGTACCGGAGTGAGTTTGGTATCTATCATAAAACTATTTACCTTCCACAAAAGCAGTTCAAACAATGACCAGTGAGTTGTCTTTTCCTGCCATTTATAACTTGTACATTTTCTAGGCTTTTTTCTGTTCCATGGAAAATTTTACCTTTAATGCAAATTCTGTACATTAAAGAGATAAATTCTTCATAATAATCAGTATCTGCCACCACTAATTTGCACAAGTTCAGTTATAAAATTCAACTACTTTAGTTCAGTTATAAAATTCAAATGAGATTGGATTTAGTTGCTTGTTTAATATTTGCTTATATAATAATGCTAGACTCTAATAATAATGTAATAATGCTAGACTCTAAACTCCATATCATCAGAGCTATCACAGTGTCCTAAACATATTATGTATTCAGTGACAAAAGGAGAAAAGGAAGATCAAAGGTTGAGTCTCTACAAACTTCCTGTTTCAACAAAGACAAACCATTTGACTTCTCTTAGATTATTGAGAAGGGTTTTAGAACACAACTCACAAGATAATTGTAAGGAGTTCTGCAAATGATGGTAGTGGTGTTAGTGTTGTTGTTGTTATTATCTGTTTTTTTTTTCATTATGTAGTTCAGAAACCACTTTTCAAAAGATAAGTGAACTGAGGCTACCAGAAATACTCTTCCCCCAAGTTCACTTGGCAAGAAAATGAAAACCTGGTGCATTTGTTTCCTGAAGCTGCCCTAACAAATTATCACAAATTTGATGGCTTAAAGCAATAGAAAGGTGTTATCTCACAGTTAAGGAGATTAGAGTCCAAAACTTGGTAGAAATGTACTTCCTCTACTAGGTGTAAGGAGAATCTCTTCCTTGCTTCTTCCCTCCTGCCAGCAACTCGAGGCAGCCCTGCCATTCCTGCACATCATTCTCATTTCTGTCTTCAAATGACCTTCTCCCCTGTGAGAATATTTCATCTCCCTCTGCCCCACTGTTATTAAAGACTCTCATGATTGGATTTAGGTCTTACTCAAATAATCCAAGATGATCCTCTCATCTGAAGATCCTTAACTTAGTTATATCTGCAAAGACCTTTTTCTAGATAAATTCACACTCATAGTTTCTGGGACTTAGGACACAGACATATCTTTTTGGGAGTCACCATTCAGCCCACTATACCTGGTCTCCATATACTTAGATGTTCCCTATGCTCTCCCAGTATGGATCTCAATTGGACATTTTTGTGGTGAGCACTGTTGGACTACTTGAATCAAACAAAAGAGATTTCTAGTACATAACTTTGTTGATAATGACTATATAAGCTTTATTTCATGGATGGGTCATTTGAGGGACCATAATCCTTCTAGCTTAAAAGAAATAATATTAATTTGCTTGACTATTAATATTAGTTTTAATTTGGAATGATATGGTTTTTTAAAGATCTGTTTGTTTATTTTAGAGAGAGGGTACGGAGCATGGGGAGGAGAGGCAAAGAGAAAGGGAGAGATGGTCTCAAGCAGACCACAAGCTGAGCTTTGAGCTGAGCATGGGGCTCAGTCTAAGGACCTTGAGATCATGACCCAAGCTGAAACCAAGAGTTGGACACTTACTTGAGTGCACCACCCAGGCACCCTTTTGAATGATATGTTTTTAAAGCATCCAAAATTAATTGATCTATGCATCTTTTAGTTTGCTGCTGAACATGTACTAATTCAGACTGTGAACTTCTTAAGCAAAAGTGAATTAACAAATGCACTTGAATTCTCATGGCATTATTGAGCTAAATATGGAAGTCCTTCACACAGAATCAGCTACAGAAATCGTCTTACTATGAGACACCTGTCACAACCAATTCCATTTACTTAGCAATCACTTCTAATATTAAAGGGTATTTTATTTTAACTCAGAATCTTGTCTTCCCTGAGAGAGAAAGAGAAAGATCCTTAGTTTAATTTTTAGTTTTAAAATGAGTATCATAATAATAATACCCATAAAATTAATATAGGGGTATATATGTACTGTGTATTTTAAAAACACAGTTTCTGAAATGCCAGTATTCATGGGAACATTCCCCTAGTGCATAAAGATTTGCAAAGCAGAGCTTAGCTTTCATAAAAGATAGGGACATCTCTGTCACACCAGCAATGACCTGAGACATGTAACCTCCTTGGGGAAGTATTATTGTTTGCATTATGGTTGCTGGGGAGCAGCAAGTTCAGTTGCTGAATTATTTCAACATTACAGGCAATGAAATGAAGAAAGCTAACCTTGTATAAAATGCTGTAAACAGGATGCCAGAGTTCAAATGAAAAAAACTTCACAATTAGTTTCATCCTAAATGGAAAGGTTTACTTGCTAGAAACAGAGATCACACATTTCACTCCCGATTCCTATCACAATTCCGTGTTTTTTCCATAGCTATAAGAAGGCTAGTTAATCATCTTACCTATTCCGCGAGGCTATTAATCTCTGCTATTAACCTACAAGACCTTGGCAGATAAGGTCCAAAAGCAAGCTTGAAGACCTCACTAGTACTATTAGTGATATGATGATATTTCTCCAACTCTTCTTTTAACTTATGAACATTTGGCTTTATTTCCATCTATAATAGAAAAATAGAGTTTGGTTTATCTTACAAATTTTTTAATTGAAATTTTGTTGACACACGTTACATTAGTTTCAGGTATACAACATTGTGATTCAGCAGCTCTATACATAATGCTGTGCTCACCACAAGTGTAGAAGTCTGTCACCATGCAACATTAACACTATTATTCCTATGCTGTACCTTTTATTCCTATGACTTAATCATTTCTTAACTAAAAGCCTGTATCACCCATACCTCTTTACCCCCTTTTTCCCATCCCCTCCATCCCTCTCCACTCTGGCAAATATCAGTTTGTGCTCTATATTTATGGGTCTGTTTCTGCTTTTGTTTGTTTGTTTTGCTTTTAAATTCCATATATTAGTGAAATCATGTGGTATTTGTCCTTCTTTGTCTGACTTATTTCACTTAGCATAATACCCTCTAAGTCTATCCATATTGTCACAGTGGCAAGATCTCATTCTTTTCTCCAATATTCCATTCGTAGTATATACCACATCTTCTTTATCCCTTTACCTATTGGTGAACACTTAGGCTGCTTCTATATCTTGGCCATTGTAAACAATACTGCAATAAACATAGGGGTGCATATGTCTTTTTGAGTTAGTGTTTTCATTTTCTTTGTGTAAATACCCAGCAGTGGAATTACTGGATCATATATTTCTATTTTTAGGAAACTCCATACTGTTTTCCATAGTGGCTACCCCAAAATACATTCCTACCAACAGTGTATAATGGTTCCCTTTTCTCACATCCTTGCCAACACTCATTTCTTACCTGTTTGATACTAGCCATTCTGGCAGGTATAAGGTTTTTTATTTGCATTTCTCTGATGATGAGTGGTGTTGAACATCTTTTCGTGTGTCTATTGGCCATCCTAGTGTCTTCCTTGGAAAAATGTCTATTCATGTCCTCTGCCCATCTTTTAATTGGATTACTTGTTTTTATGGTATTGGGTTTTATAAGTTCTTTATATATTTTGGATGTTAACTACTAATCAGATATATCACTTACAAATGTCTTCTCCCATTCAGTAAATTGCTTTTTCATTTAGTTGATGGTTTCCTTTGCTTTTCAAAAGCTTTTTAGTTTGATAGAGTCCCCAAAGTTTGTTTTTGCTTTTGTTTCCCTTGCCTAAGGAGACATATTCAGAAAAATGTTGCTAAGGCCAATGTCAAAGAGATTACTGCCTATGCTTTCTTCTAAAAGTTTTATGCTTTTACATCTTACACTTAAATCTTTAATCTATTTTGAGTCTATTTTTGTGCAGCACAGTGTAAGACAGTGGTCCAGTTTCATTCTTTTGCATGTAGCTGTACAATTTTCCAAACACTTTGTTAAAGAGACTGTCTTTTCCCCATCATATATCCTTGCCTCCTTTGTTATACATTAATTGACTGTGTAAGTGTAGGTTTATTTCTGTGCTCTCTATTCTGTTCTATTGATCTATATCTCTATTTTGTGCCAGTTCCATATTGTTTTGATCATTATAACTTTGTAATATAATTTAAATTCTGAGATTGTGATACCTCCAGCTTTGTTCTTCTTTCTTAGGATTGCTTTGGCTAATAAGGGTCCTTTGTGGTTCCATACAAAATTTAGTATTATTTGTTGTAATTCTGTGAAACATGCTGTTTGTATCTTGATAGGGATTGCATTGAGTCTATAGATAGCTTTGCATAGTATGGACATTTTAATAATAATAATTCTTCTAATCCATGAGCACAGAATATCTATTTGTGTTGTCTTCAGTTTCTTTCACCAGTGTCTTACACTTTTCAGAATATAGGTCTCACACCTTCTTAGTTAAGTTTATTCCTAGGTATTTTATTCTTTTTGGTGCAATTACAAATGGAATTATTTTCTTAATTTCTCCTTCTGCTACTTCATAATTGGTGTATAGATATGTAACATATCTGTATTTTAATTTCATATCTTGCAACTTTACTAAATTCATTTATTATTTCTAATAGCTTTTCAGTGGAGTCCTTAGGATTTTCTTTGTATCATATATATCATCCCTAGATGCCATATTTCTACTTCTTCCTTACCAATTTGAATGTTTTTTATTCTTTTTCTTGTCTGCTGTGGCTAGGATCTAGTACTGTTGAACAAACGTGGTGAGAGTGGACATTCTTGCTTTGTATGTGATCACAGAGGAAAAGCTGTCAGTTTTTCACAACTGAATACAATGTTAGCAATGAGTTTGTTATATATGGGTTTTATTATGTTGAGGTATGTTCCCTCTAAACCCACTTTGTTTAGAGTTTTTATCATGATCATATATTTAAATTTTTCAAATGCTTTTTCTGCATCTTGTATTTTAGGATTTGGGGCCCTTAATTGTTGATGATTACCTTCATGAAATATGGTATAGTACTGCTTTAATCAAAGATAGTTGCAACTATCAAGGACCTAAATGATTTTTCTTTCCAATTCTTGATCACTACTATTTGAGGAACACTTTTTATTTTTTTTAAATAATAAACTTATTTTTATTGGTGTTCAATTTGCCAACATACAGAATAACACCCAGTGCTCATCCCATCAAGTGCCCCCCTCAGTGCCCGTCACCCATTCGCCCCCACCCCCTGCCCTCCTCCTTTTTAGTATTATTTCTTACTGATATGTCCCAAGAATGACTTACTTATTTCAACTGCCAAATTTCCAGACTTCTGTGATTACCTCATTTTGGCTATTAGTATGGAATTATCTTATGCATAGTTTGTAGAAATAAATAATAGGGGAAAAAGGTAACCATTTTTTGCCTTGATCATGGTTACTGAATACCCAACAAGGAGAAAAGAGCAAAGTCACATGGAGCTTCATGTTATGAGAAGTTGAAAGAACTCATGTAATGAATGAATCTTGGAAAATGAGTAACTCACATTCATATCTAAGAAAAGTGACAAACTATTGCCTACCGCTTTTCTGGTAGATCATGAATAGTTGGAAATACCAAATAAAAACTTACAGTGCCATACATGTTGTTGGTTAGGGCTTAAAGTTTACAGCATAAGGAAATTTACCAAGTTTCAAATCTTCCATATCTTTAAGGTATATTTTCCTGTCCATTCACCTCTTTTGACAATTTGGAACAAATAATGAAAAACACATGCTATGTTTTAGTTTTAGTTCTAGTCCTCATATGTTGATTAGACCATCAAAGAAGTATTTCACCCTCTGTAAATAATATTGGTGCATGATCCATCAGTAGAAAAATATTAGCATGATGCTCCACTGTATCAGGCCTCAGTGTATGCTCAGGAGGACACTGATTCTAGGGGAGATTAACAATGAATAGTTCACAACCATGTTTTCTGTAGGACTTCTGGGAATCTTTGATGCTGTAATGTGCATTGTATATCCCAGGGAGATACAGTAAGTAGTAATTCCCAAACTCATTTCACAATAGATCTCCTTTTTGTTCATAGAAAAGCAATGTACTCAGAACAAACCTTGCAATAACTGTTAGCATAGTACAATATATTGGAATGGGAGAGTAGTAAAAATGTCAGCTTGGGCTCTTATCCTGGCTCTGCCACAAATAGGGCACTTCAAGCAAATCACTTGACAGCTCCAGGCTTCAATTTCCTTTGGGAGTGCAAATAAATGATGTCTTCAGTCCTTTGAAAACTTGCAATGCTATAATCCTCTGCCTATGGGTAACAGGTTCTTGTGAAATATCTACATTCCTATACTACAAGTTTGATTTTATATGTTTTACTGATTTCAGTAAGAATCATCAAACCCCCTGGAATATTTAAATAATTAAATAATCTGAAAATGGTTAATATTTTGAAAGTATCATACTCATGAGCAAAGAATCCAAGTTAGATTAACTATCAAAATTGAAACTGGCAGGCTGACACTTTTTATCTATACTCAAAGAAAGAGCTGGACAAGACTTTGGCATACATAACGTTTTAGGGAAAGTGAGTAGTTGAGGCAGTGAAGGGCTTTTCCTTATGGTGTTAGTTCAAACATCCATCACCTTCTCTCTAAGATCTGGTGCCAAGTGGCCTGATATATGTACTTCCCCCCCTCAGCCGCCCATTGTCATTTGTTACTCTCTTTCCTTCTCTCCAAAGAATATGGAGAGAAATGTGTATAATTGGGATTTGGTGGGATCCCAGCGCCTTTTTTCTCCCCACGACTCAGATGACATTCCCAAAGAGAAGCAGAGGGGACTTTCTATAATATATTTTGTTAAACAGGTAAGAAACATCTCATTTTACTCATAGCAGTCTTATTTTAGAGTAACAAAAGGGTATCTTTTGGTTTAAATTTGCTTTGTATCAAAAAAAAACATAGCATATATGATCAATTCAAAAACTAATCAGACTTTTATAAAATATGATACCTGGTAAAGTAATATTTTTATTGCACCTAATTTTTATGTGTTCATTACTGCAGAAAATTTAGACAATTCCTTCTCAGACTTTTGAAAATTACTTTTCTTATCCTTTCATTCATCTTGGAAATAGCTGGAGAAAAGAATAGGATGTTTTGTTCTCACTATAGAATTTTGGTTACTGCTTTCTTGACAATTAAGATATAAGTTACATATGTGTTTGTTTTCTTCTTTTAAGGTAAATCCAAGCACATCTCAGGTTACCTAGCTGGCTTTTGTCCCCAAAAAAGAGACTTAAAATATACTATAACTGGAACATCTGAATTTGGTAGATTTCATCTTCTTTCATCATTGCAGTTCTTAGTAAAATGGAATTATTGAGAGATGTCTTTTGTAGGATTATACTTGGAGATATTCTAGAAACCACATATGGAAAGCTGAAGAACTCATCAGTATGGCTGACATGAATTTGAAGATTCTTAAAGCCAAGCAAGTAGAATCTTTTGGCCTCCCTAATCTAAAAATACCACTTGATTAAATTCACTCTTCAATATCCCTTTTAATTCCATAGTATGGTTTTTAATACACCCTTATTTCTCTGAGAAAAAAATGGAAATGAAAAGCTGAAATCTAAAAATAAAATCCATACTTAATACACAAGCTAAATATACCCCCAAGTTTTCTCATTGCTACATTAATTCAATGAAATCTAATTTAGGCTAGTACCACTGTTCTGAATAAAGATGAATTAAGTATTACCAGTTCACATTGTCTTTCAGCTTCTTTTTTTAAGACTTATCAGAAGAAATGTTAATTGCCAAAGTCCTTACATAATATCGTGTGTTCTTCAAAGTTTTCTGGAAGAAGGATTAAATGAAGGGTACAAATAACTTTGCATTTATTTTTAGCTTCATCCTATTCTGTTTCTACCCCCAAAATATTTGTCCTGATTTCTTTAGTACTCTGTAAACTTTCCCAAATCCAGATACCATTATGTTGCTCAACACATCATACCCACTCCATACCTAAATTCTTACCATAGCCCTCATTGCTTATATTACTGTTCCCCAAACTGGTGAACTCTGGTTCTACAGGATATTAATAAAAGCACCACTAACATGTACAAAACTCACATAAGTTTAGGAAATGATGGGTTAAACAAAGTTAAGCAAGTTTCTTTACTGTCAGATTTTTTTCTGCAGTATGAACTGTGAATCTCTAAGAGGTCATTATTTTGTTTAACCTTTGCAACTAAACCACAAAATACTTTAAAAGCATTTCTATTTAGTAAGATTACTCTGTGAAAAACAAACTGCAGTTCTAGGCTGTTGGCAATGTCTGCAGGAACCCATAACCACCTCCTATGTCTCTTATTTTTGTGCAGACACTTTTCGGCCATTTGTTGACCACACTGCATATTTTTAATGCTTCTTGATCTTTGTGTATGCTGTCCCTTGTCAGCCTTAAAAATTAAGCAAGAGAAACTATCAAGCCACAAATGAATAGAAGAGGAATAGAATTTAATTTCCTTTTTTCAGGAATAGAAAAGGAATCACAATCGGGATGCAAATTGTGATGAACCATAGGCAAGTTCAGAGAACAAAAGGGGAGAGCATCCTTTTATAAAGGAAAGGAGGAAGTTGGGAGGGAGAAGTTCAAGGGAGAAATATGAGAGTTCAGAGTGTTGGCAGTTTCTCATTGGCTGCAGGTGAGAGAGGGCATCTTGTTGCTGCTGAGCTTAGAGGAAATCTTACTTCTTCCTGCTGAACTATGCAAGGTACAACAGTAGTAGTGCATGAGAACTCCCTGTTCATTGCTTCTTAACTCCATTTTGAATGAGGTTTCCTTTATTCATTTTCACACACTTAACCTGGCATTCTTTCTTTTTTCTCCTCTTGAAATCTTATTTTTTTTTGACATCAACACTGAATGGTATACACTATTATTTACTTTCCCCTGCAAGAAAACTATTTTGCTTTCTCCTTTGTATTCCCATAAGCACTTTGTTTACACATGTGGTAAAGCTCTTGCCATTGTCTCTATTGAATCAGGTAATTGTCCACATTTCCCTACAAGATGAGGAACTCTTCAAAGGAGTAGCTTGTCTTAATTTACCTTTACATCTTTTGTTTCTTAGCACTCCATCAGGCATGTAATAGGCAGTCATTCTGGTTGAACAGAACTGAGTTGAATAACCACAAAACTTTAAATCAAACCATGTCACTCTTCTGCTCAGAAACCTGTAGTGGCTTCCACTTCCCTTCAGAATAGGATCCAAGGAGTTTACAGGGGTCCACCAGGCTCCAAACAGTCATTCATTCTCCCTGCCCCAATACCTCCTTGACTCGTCTTTTAACTGCTCTCTTCCTCATTTATTCCACTCTAGTTAAAATGGGCTCCTGGTGTTCCTCATAGAATGATTTCCCCTAAGCCCTCACCTGGTCAAATCTTCTACCTCCTTCAAGTCTTTGCTATAATGTCATCTCACTCATCAGACTTACCCTGAGCCCATTATCTAAAATTTCAGGCGTCCTTCCAGCTCCCCCAATCTCTCTTACCATGCTCTATTTTTTGCTTCTCCCAGAGCTGCACCACCTTCTAACATACTTTGTAATTAAAATTTATCATATGTTTTTTTATTTTCCTACCTCACTTGGCCAGATGTAAATTCTGCAAGGGCAGGGATATTTGTATGATTGGTTTATTATTGTGTCCCAAGCCCCTAAAACAGTCTGGCCAATATTAGGCACTTCAGAAACATATGTTAAAGGATTTGAATAAATGAATATGATATTCCATTTTCTACTACAATGAAATTTGTGACACCTGCTTGTCACAATATATTCATACAGAATTGAGTAAGATCAGGGTAGTTCTTATTAGCTTTTATTATTGAAAAGTTGGTTCTCTGCACTTCGACTCATTCAAGCTGTGAAGGCAGTAAAACATTGCATCAATTAAAATATTCCAATTAACACTAATCAGGAAGAGCAATATTAATAACGCAGCTGAACTGGGTTGTTGAATTTTCGTAGCCTCACATATCACTTTAGGCACAGCATGTCAATTTCAAAAGGTAAGTTTTGTTCCCTTTCATGAATTTTGGTAAAATAATAAAGACCTTCTTCAGAGGAGAAAGAGAAAGCATTAAAAAAAAGTGGGTCTCTATTTTTTTTTATTAAAAGTGGCTATTTTAAAATACTATAGTTCTGCTCTTCAATCCAAAATGACATAGCTTTCATCATCACAATGGTTAAGAACAACATTTCATGACATATCCACTCATGAGAACACTGAGATAGATTTTAGGAACCTAAGAAGTTTGAGTTGGCATTCTTGCCCTCAAGGAGTTTGTAGTCTCCATCAAAAGTGTTTGGTTCTAGGTTCAGATATTTTACTTATTTTTTTTCAGCTTTATAACGATATAATGGACTTAACATTGTGTAAGTTTAAGGTGCCATTGCATTGATTTGATACCCTTACACATAGCAAAATGTTGACTACCATAGCTTTAGCTTCTACCTCCATCCCATCACATTACCATTTCTTTTTTTTTGCAGTGAGAATATTGAAGATCTACTCTCTTAGTAACTTTCAACAATATAATAAATTATTGCTAACTGTAATCACCATGCTGTATATTAGATCCTCAGAACTCGCTTATCTTAAAACTGGAAGTTTATACCCTTTAACCAACACCTCCCTATTTCCCCCACCTTCCACCCCCTGGTAACCACCATCCTACTCTTTCTATGAAGTTTGGCCTTTCTAGATTCCACATATATGTGATAACAAGTAGTATTTGTCTTTCTCTTACTTAGTTCATTTAGCATAATGCTCCAGAGTTCATCCATGTTGTCACACATGCCAGGATTTCCATCTTTCTCATGACTGAATAATACTCCACTGTGTACATATACATATATGTATCACATCTTTTTTTTTTTAAGATTTTATTTATTTATTCACGAGAGGCACAGAGAGAGAGAGAGGCAGAGACACAGGCAGAGGGAGAAGCAGGCTCCATGCAGGGAGCCCGATGTGGGACTCAATCCCGGGACCCCAGGATCACGCCCTGGGATGAAGGTGGCATAAACCACCAGGCCACCACCAGGGCTGCCCTCACATCTTTATTCATCTGTCGATAGACAGGTAGGAAATGGAAATAGAATCTCAAATTTATACCTATACTCCCATGTTTATTGGAGTATTATTCACAACAGTCAAGATATGGCAACAGCCATATCATTTACTTATTAAAGGTTTAACTTTTAACAAATCTCTTAACTTTTCTGAATTTCAAATGTTGCCTTCTATATGTTGCAGTTAGTATTTAATGTCATCACTATTTCACAGAGATGTTTTGATAATCAGATGAATTATTATGAGTAATTTCTTTTTAATTTTAAAAAATAAGGACTATACAAATTCATAGAGACAGAAAGTAGAATGTGGTTTCCAGAGGCTAGAGGCAGGAGGATTGGGGAATGGGAAGTTGTTCTTTAACAGGTAGGGAATCGCAGTTTCACCAGATGAAAAGAGTCATAGAAATAGATGGTGGTGATGTTAGCACAACATTAATGATTTATGAAATACTACTGAACTGTACACTTAAAAATATTTAAGATGGGAAATTTTATGTCATGTGTGTTTTACAATTTTAAAAAAAATCAGAAAAAAATGCATACCCTAAGGAGTCCATGTTGAAGAACTACATTCATTTGCATATGTAGTTCTGATGCCTTTGATAATTACAGTGGTCCCCAAATTCATGAAAACTCACAGAAATAAAGCAGTTTTTTAAAGTACTATAGATATATAAGGAAATATATCATTGGTCTAGTTGCTACTAATATTACTACTCTAATAGTTTTATTGTTGTCATTGTTATTATTGCTAAACTGTTACTGTTGTTACTGTCATTATCATCATCATCATCTTCTTCATAATCATATTTCACCTGAGGTCTAGGGAATAATTTTTTATAGCATCTGTGTTTAAATTCTATGTATAATACCGAATATTTAACTATGACATTCATTGAATGACATCAGAGTGCCCAGTTTGGAGCTAGTTCCTGGGTGTAGATTGGGGATATATGAAATTTATAATTCCCAAATCAGTATTCTTAGCATATTTATGGTCATCAGTGAACATGTGTGGAGCAGTAAAATATTTGAGTCTTTCTATATGCTTTCTCAGATGAAGTTGAACAAGGTGCTGTTCTGCCTTCTTGTTTTAGTTCTCATAGTATAAAGAAATGTCCTTTTGCAGTCTACTTATTGCCATGGTTTTTGCATTTTTGTATTCTTTTTTGGTAATTTCATTGTTCAAAGTAACCCAAAGTGTAGTGCTGGAGTGAAGTCTAGTGTTCCTAAGTGCTAGAAGCCTGAGATGTTGTGCCTTACGGGAAAAAGTATGTGTGTTAGATAAACTTCATTCAGGTGTGAGTTAGAGTGCTGGTGGGTATGAGTTAGTGTTAATAAATCAACATTATTTAGTAAAGTGTATTTAAACAGAAACGCATAAAACAAGGTTATATGTTGATCAGTTGATGAAAATGTGACTAGAGAATTGGAAAAACCTAACTGTGTATTTCCCCCTAGGACCATGGTTCAATATTTGTTAATTCAGTGTTTGCAGCCACTTTATAGAACATAACTATCACCAATAATGAGAACTGATTATAGATACCTGATAGTATGGTGCTGTGGTAAGACCAAGACCTAGACTTATATGAGAATAATAGAACTTTAGCATTTAAGTACTTTAAAAAAAATACTTTAATACTTTTTAAAAAAATATAGGAGAATACTTTTAGGGCTTTGGGATTAGAAACGACAAATACCCACCATTTGCTTCAACGTGGATGGAACTGGAGGGTATTATGCTGAGTGAAATAAGTCAATCGGAGAAGGACAAACAGTATATGTTCTCATTCATTTGGGGAATATAAATAATAGTGAAAGGGAATATAAAGGAAGGGAAAAGAAATGTTGGGAAATATCAGGAAGGGAGACAGAACATAAAGACTCCTAAATCTGGGAAACAATCTAGGGGTGGTGGAAGGGGAGGAGGGCGAGGGTGGGGGGGAATGGGTGACGGGCACTGAGGCGGACACTTGACGGGATGAGCACTGGGTGTTTTTCTGTATGTTGGTAAATTGAACACCGATAAAAATTAATTAAAAAAAAAGAAAGTTTATTTTAAATAAGAAGCTAAGAATGTTAGTCATAAAGAAAAGATTGGTATATACACAGGACTTTCATTCATCAAAAAATGTCAAGAAGAGAATGGGGGGGAAAGTCATGCAGAGAAGATATTTGTAAAAAATATAACTGACCAAGAAAGGATCCCAAAGAAGTCCAGTGAGTTGATAGGAAACAAACAAAAATCTAATCGATGACCAGGTAAATTGCATGAATTAATATTTTAAGAATAAAAAAATGCAAGAGGCCCATAAACATAAAAAATAACTTTATTAGTAACTAAGGAAATGCAAGTTAGAAATAATGAATTACCATTTCATGCACCATATTTGCAAAAATTAAAATACTAAGAGTTGGTAAGGAACAGCAGGAATTCTCATTTAGGCTGACAGAATTTAAAACTGTCCCATCCACTTTGGAAAATAGATTATGTAACTCTCCTTTGAACTAATAAATCTGAACTTTTTTTAATACTCTTAGTTGTATATATTGTAGACCAGAGAAAGTTTTGAAAATGTGACCAGAAAACATGCCTTCACTACAGGTTAGTTTGTAATAGCAAATAAGTAGAAGAAAACAACTGTATGTGGACAATGAAAAGGGTATGTAAACTGGTGAATTCCTACAAAGAAGTATTAAACCACAATGAAAATAAATGAACCACAGCTATAATCATCAGAGTTGATTTTCAAATAAATAATGTTAAACAAAAATAGCAAGTCTCAAAGGAGTACATACTGTGATTCCAATTTCATAAGATACACAATACTTTCAAGACTACATACATTATTTAGAAACACGTATATAGGGATCCCTGGGTGGCGCAGCAGTTTGGCGCCTGCCTTTGGCCCAGGGCGCGATCCTGGAGAGCCAGGATCGAATCCCACATCGGGCTCCCGGTGCATGGAGCCTGCTTCTCCCTCTGCCTGTGTCTCTGCTTCTCTCTCTCTCTCTCTGTGTGACTATCATAAATAAAAAAAAAAAAAAATAGAAACATGTATATATCTGATAAAAACACAAGAAAAAACACAGATGTCATGTGTCATGTGTGTTTTACAATTTAAAACACAATCTACATTAGATTGTACATAATCGATAAATAACTCCATTGTTTTACAATTGTAAATGTACAATTACATTGTACAATTACAAAATGTACAAATGTACAAAATGTACAAATGTACAAAATGTATAATTTACAATTGTAATTGTAAATGTATTTTGCTTATCACAGAGTGATAAGCAAAATAATTAGTGTGGAGAGCGTAATCCTGGAGGAATGCACAGGGGCTTCAAAGTTACTGGCAGTGTTCCATCTGTAAATCTAGGTGTTAAGCTCACAAGTGCACATTTTATTATTCCTTAGACTCTAAAAAATCATGATACACTTATCTTTATGTGATTAATATGTCACACAATAATAAATATAAAATAAAGAACAACATCAGGTTATCTGGAACTAGGCAGCCTGGGTTAGAATTTGGGCATAATTTACTACCAATGTGAACTTAAGCAAATTGTTTCACTTTCCTGCTCTTGGTTTCCTCATACATAAAAGAGACTATTTTAGTACTCACCTTATGATATTGTTAAGAAGAATAAATGATTCAATACTTGAAAAGCAGTAAGATTAGTCCTGGCACATAGTAAGCACTGAATAAATCTTAGCTCCATGTGCTATTATTACTACTGCAACCCAGAGCCACCTCTGAATTAGTACTAAAATTCCAAGTTAGCAAGAAGGAAGTGAGCACTGCTCTCAACACTTGGGTCCCGGGATGACCCAGCATAGACTCAAAATACCTTCATTAACTCACCCAACTACACATACACACTTCAGGGATGTTTAAAAATATCTTTATCCTTTGCCCTGTTCTGTAGCGTCCTGATAACTGTAGCTTCATCTATAGTGTTTAAAGAAGTCTGTGGAAATTTGAGTTCCCTAATGAGGTTTGATGTGTAGAGTTTCTTGCTTCAGAAGAGCAACAGGGTCATGTTGGATTCTTCTGGAAACTCCAGCAGATAAGTTACATGGAGGCATACCCTGAGACAGAATGTAAATGATGTCAGGACTAATACTGCAAAGATGGAAAGATGACAGGCCCATGCTGACATGCAAGATGAAGCTGTAGCTGGATATGAGCTTGTCTCATGTTTTTTGAAAACAGAAGTACCAAGAATTCTAATGGTTGACACAATCTGGGTTTGAGTAACTGAACGTGCTTGATTCTAACGCTCTCATCCAAACCCAGTGTCACCTTGCAGTAGAATGAAGCAATGATTGGCATTAACCTGCATTAAAGAAAGTGTGGAGAACGAACAGGCTTGCAATGCAGAAGGAGAGGCACCAAGTCATGCATGCTGACATAAATTAAACCCAAGATTCAAGTTCTTGGTTCCCATACACTTTGGTTCATTATCTGTGCAAATGGAATGTTGACTGGATGATTTACCTCCAACAAAGAGTACTTCCTTTCATCTCCCATAGCACTTTCTCTCTACCGTTCTACAGCATTGATTACTTCCTTTATGCCTTACAATGGAGTTATTTATTGATTATGTACAATCTAATGTAGATTGTAAACTCCTTGAGGTCAGGCCATGTTTGGTTTATTCTCATATTCTCTACACCATCTGCCACATATGAAACCATAAATCATATTTATGGGGAGTAGGAAGAATGAGGAAAGAGCTCAGACTGAAGAAAGGATGGTGTTATGGACTGAATGTTTGTGTCTCTCAAAAATTCATATATTGAAATCCTAATCCCCAATGTGATAGCATTAAAATGGGGGAACCTTTGGGAGGTGATTAGGTCATGAGGGTGGAGCCCCCATGAATAAGATTAGTGCCCTTATAAGAAGAGACAGAGCGAGCTTCCTCTCTCTCCATTCTCTACCATATGAGGATACAGTGAGGAGACAGCCATTTGCGAATCAGGAAGCAGAACTTCAGCAGACACCAGCTCTGCCAGCACTTTAATCTTGGGCTTCTCAGTCTCCAGAACTGTGAGAAATCAGTGTTTGTTGTTTGAAGCCACCCAGTCTGTGGTGTATTTGTTATAGCAGTCCAAACACACTAAGGCATTAGGATCTTCCCAGCTTTGAAATTCTTTGCCTCTGCAGGATTTCTGAGACAGAAAATAGTAACATTGTTTAAAGCAGCACATAAATTATCATAGTAGTGGTTTGGTGATTGTCTTCCTTTAGGAAATCAGGATATATTTAGTATGCCTGCTTATTTGTTTCTGCCATGTCTTCAGTAATTTAGAGTTTTATGTTTGTTTTTGCTAGGGAACTGCCTTAAACTTTTAGATACAAAATGAAAATATTTATTACGCTTCTCAGATGTTACCTGCACTAAGGTGACTTCAACTTCAGTTTATAAATAAGAAAGTACAAAACTAAATCAAGACTGCTGTGTCACTTGGCACTACTTTTCACCCCTTTTGGCATTCTCTGTGGGGGCCAATAGCTGAGTTGGCAGAAGGAGAGTGATTTGTTCCTCCATATTTGGAAGTAGGAAGAGAAGTAAAAAGATTATACTTTTACATGATCCTTCTCTTTTACAAGTTCATACCAACATTTCTTATCCTATTTTTTCCCATGTTTTCCTAACTTATGTTCTTATAGTACTTAACACCAAATATACTAAGTGTGATTGATTTAATCTGCTTATGGTCATTTTATCCACTTTAACCTCTATGAGAGGAGAATTTTTATTTTATTTTTTGTTGCTCAATAATACATCCCCTGTGCCTATAATAGTAGCTGACATATAATAAGTGCTCATCATAAGCATATTATAGATATTGATTGAATCTGTATTAGTTCTCATCTCCCTTAACAGTGCATTTAAAAGGAAGAGACTTGAGTGATGGCATTTCCAAAAATCAGCAGGTTTACCACACTGCAGCCTTATCTCTGATTTCTCTCTGTGAAAATAAGAATAGTGAAACAGCATCCATAGCAAAGTCTAAATAGATGATGAATAAACACATAACTTACATGTATATTTGATGATGGTTTTATTTTCAAAACTGTAATGAGATAAAAATATATGGTTGCAGTTGCCAAAGCAACTTAAATTCAACATAAATAACAGCTGCTCTTCATCTGGGAATTTCATTTACATACAGAACTTTTTTATATGCCCTTAACATTTTTTAAGTGGTATACTAGATACAGCTAATTCAGCATCCAGTATCCCAAGATATGTTTTATACTCAAAGAATAGAAAAGAGCAGAGAAGTACCCTCTTTGAGCCAGTGATTAAACAAACCTGCTATTCCAACAACTTCGATTTCTCCAAAGTAACTATATGGCAAAACATGCCCAGTTTCTTAGGAGCAGTGAATATATGAAGATTGGCATTTTTCTTTACGAGCCACCATTCCCTGGTTTATTGTGTCAAAAATCTAAAACTAAGTATGTAGTGAGGACTCTTCAATTTGCTTTTAACGTAAAACTTTATTGCAGAGCACAGAGTGTCACGATAATCTGATAAAGTATGCCTCTCCCTTTAAAGTTAACAATCAGTGTAATTTCTTCCCAGCCTCCTTGGGAAATATGCCTACTTTTTTTGGATAGAAATAAGAGAACATTTAAATACATGAGCACCTACCTAGTTACATTTATGAGCAGGAACTAAGAAACTGCCCCTCTTCCTTAGAGATTGTACCCACTGCCACTCAGTGCTAGGCAAACTTGAAAGTGAACTCATTGCTCAGGCTCATATCCCTAAAACGTTAACAAAACAAAGGAAATGGAATGAAAAAGTTTGAGATGAAAAGATTTCTTTTACTTTAAAGCACAGCGTTTCACGACCAATTGTATAGCTGGTAGATTTGTGTTCTCTAGGGTTTGATCATGATCTGTGGCCCATATATCTCCATTTAGTAATATCTTCCCAAGGTTTTCCTATAGATTACTGACTTTACAATGGCCTCCTGATACGTGCCTTTTCAGCATTTCTTCAGAGGATATTTATTCTAGTGTTACTTGAATATATTTGATATGCCCTCTAGGGTTGCCTGTTTATTAAGAAGACTGGTACAATGAATTACAACTTGCTAATTTTAATTTTTAGAGAGGAGAAGAAAGGGCTATAAAGTAAAAGTACAAAATGAAGAATCACATTTCTTTCTGTAAAAAATGTAATGATCATAAGTCTGTCAAATTACAGAATTCTCACACTAGATGAAAAACAGATAATTGTATGATGTATCACTGACTAGCTGATAGCCCTGACCACAATAAAAACAGACCCATGCAATTTGCATGATGTTGTTTGATATTTTCATCATCCGGGATATTTCTTGAGCCTCAAGAGTCAGTGGATGGAAGGGTATTTCTTGTACCAAGCAGTGAATTTATTTCATACCTTGATTGTATTTCAGTCTTAGTGTATCTCTAAGATTTCATATTAAGGTGTGGTAGGTGGCTCAACTCCTTGGATTAGAGACCTATTCTCAAAGTTACCTTCCAGAGCATCCCTGGCAAGATGGAAGACCCAAAGGTCTTTTGTAGTCAAGATACTGGGAAACAGTGTGTCATGTGGTCAAATACAAGAAAGTTTACTGTAGGCCAACAAGTCTTGCTGACTCAGTGTGTGAAACAGGAGGGGGAGCAGTGCTCAACAAATACTAATTAAGTACCTACTGTGTATCAAACACTGCTTGGGGCATTGTGCTACAGACTAATAAATACTGAAAAGATCCCTGCCCCAGTGAGCCTTTATCTTGGGTGGGAAGTGGGAGGGTAGGAGGGGAGACTATAAACCAAATAGCATATAAGCAAACAAAATCATTTGCAGATGCTGTGGTGATGATTGCTATGTAAGACATCATAAAGAGATGATGTGATGGAAAGTGACTGGAGCCAGTTAGTGGTCTACTTGAGATAAATCCTGAGAAAAAGCTACTCTGAGGAGATGGCATTTGAATTGAGTCCTGAGGAATGGGAATGATAAGCCAAAAGATGAGTCAAGTGCATTCCAAACAATGGGAACAGCAAGCTCAAAGATCTTAAGAAAGGCTTAACCTTAAAGTGTTTGAAGAACAGAAAGCAAAACATGTTTATTATGGTTTAAATGAGGAAGGTGGAAAATAATAGGAAATGGGACTGGATACATAGGCAAGGACCAGATATCAAAAGGCCTTTGTAGAGTGCAGTGAAGATTTCATATTTTATTCTAAAATTTACTAGGCCAAATGCTTTTCTGAAACCTTTGTTTCTGTTTGTGTTGTATAAACATGAAACCAAAGATAGGGAATGCAGCTGCCTAACCATTAACACTCCTGAGTCAGGATGATATGTGAAAAGAGATGAGCTCCTGTAGAGAAAAATGCTGGTAATAATAGCTTGTATTTTAGAGCACCTGTCTCCAAAGGTGAACATTATTTATGATGCCATGTCGCACTAATCACAGTAACCTTGTGAGTTAGATGGGTTCGGGTTTTCATTGAACACGTGGAGAAACTCAAACATTTTAAATTGAGTTGTTCTTTGACTTCTTAAGTAGTAATACAAAGCTCTAGATAAAACAGAATATGCCAAAAAAAATGAAGAAAGAGGAAAAAAACTAATATGAGAAATAAAAAAAACCTACCAAGAGAGTCATACACTTACAGAGCAAAGGGCAGCAAAGCAACCTTTATTTTCTTGAAAAGTCAGGAAAATAATAGTAGAGGGCTGAAAAAGTAAAAGTCTCAGATAGTAAAGCAACAATCAACAAGTATGGTTTCGTTTTTTGAATTTAATTCTATATAAAAAAGAGACTAAATATATACACTTCTGGATTAGCTAAACCTGAATTCTAATTCATTCTATTCCTTATACTATGTCTTTGCTCTTGAGTGTTAATTTTTTCTTTGTATAAAATGGGATTAGTCATAATATTTTATAGAGTTGTTTTAAGGATTAAATGAATGAACAAACACATGGAAAGTGAGGAATTGAGTTCTTTATTGAAGCTAGTTAAAAACTAGCATTCAGGGATGCCTGGATGACTTGGCAGTTGGGCAGCTGCCTTCGGCTCAGATCATGATCCCGGGATCCGAGATTGAGTTCCGCACTGGGCTCCCTGCAAGGAGCCTGCTTCTCCCTCTGCCTATGTCTCTGCATCTCTCCCTCTCTCTGTCTTTCATGAATAAATAAATAAATCTAAAAAAAACTAGCATTCAATTATGGTTTTGTTATTGTTTGCTGAAGAATTAGTATTTACAAAAGTGATTAATTTCCTAAGCAGTCCACAGAAGCCTCCTTAACACATACACGTTTTAGGTTCTTGCTTAGGTTTTGTTGGTGGAAACAAACAAAAAAAAAATGATGTAGTAATGTGATGCAAGAGAAATAGGAGCATAACCGCCTCTTTTGCAAAATGGAAGATTGCTGACCCCAGGCAAATTTGTCTTTGGCAATCTCTACACACCTTTTTTCATTCTATTTTTTAGGTCATTACTTTCTTCTTGAGATTTTGCAGCCCTATTTTACCCTTTCCATTACTTCACAGATAACATTTTCTTTTGTTTCTTTTTTGGTTAATCAAAACTCCCATTCAAAGAATCCTGACTGCCCTTATTTGCTTATTAAGAGGAAGCAATCTGATTGGATTAATTCACTCTTCACAGCAAATGACTACTCACAAGGTAATGCATTTGCAGCCATTTATGGTTTTAAAATGTAATTTCTGTAAGTCCAAAGTAATCCCTAAATTATAGTTCATCTGGCATGACTAAAGAGGATGAGGGGAAAAAAAATCAGACATCTGGTGGGAGAATATTGTGTTCAGGACCTGGGAGAGCTCCCATGGCCTCTTTCTTTATAGTTGGAAATAAATGCACTAAGAATTTTCATAGGGATGTCCATAGTAGCAGCATTAGGACTATGGAAGAATAAGGTAATAATCCAGTTCTATGAATGAGTCATTTGTAAATTGAATATACATTAACTTAGTAGTATTTAAAAAGGCCTTTTTATCTATACAAAGATCTCTAGGAAAGAGATTTGCTTTATTTTGAAATGTTAGACCACCAACTAGAATCAGATTTTGGTCCCCTACTTTAGAGTGCCAATAAATTGGGGTATTTAATATCAGATATTTAGCAAAGACATAGGTTTATCTTTTGTTTTGTCTTACTTAATTGTTTAGAAATAAGATAGCTGACATCAATTCTTGGAATAAAAGAGGAACTCAAAAAATATTTGCTTAAGATTTCATAAACAAATGGGAAAGTTAACGACATAGGGAAAAGCAAACATAGCAATGTTTTATAAATATATATATTTCAATTTCCATCTCTATCCATTATATTTCCATCTGGTATACAGTGTGAACTTCTAAAACTGTAAGTTAAATGAGTATATTTATATAATCAGTAAATAATATTTCATGATTGATTTATTTTGAAACATATGTTTGCATGCATTGTAGAAGATAAACATCAATTTTTACTGTTTTGTGAAAATATGTTCCACCTTTACATTAAAAAGTAACACAAGCTCTCTCAGATCATGTCATTATAAGAAAAGATTCTCAAGGAAAATTTTCTGAGTCCATTATATGTGAGGTATCATAATTGTAAGTCATGTAAAGTATACAGTCCATGCACTGGAAAGGATAAGGTAGCCTGCTTTCTTCAGCACCTGTGTAGACTTAGAAACACAATTAAGATCAGCAAAAGACCTATTTTAAGTCCTATTAGCATTTTTTGCCATGGTGTGATTGACTTGAACACTCTAGTGTTACCTCATCTGGTGGGAATTTTGGACTCATGGACTTTCCCACAATAAGTCACTTTTTGTATAGTTTCCTTTGATGCCAAGAAATGATAATAATAATAAGAACATTTACAGGCTACTGACTTCATATGTAAATGCTTCATCTACATGATCTTCATCTTAAAAGAGCTCTATGAGCTAGAGATTATTATCCTAATATTAGAGATGAAGAAATTGAAGTCCTAGGACATTAAATAACTCACATATCACAATCATACACCTAGAATGTAAGAGTACCAGATTTGTACTCAGGTCCTTCTGACTACAAAGCCAGTATGTTAAACCATTATGCAATTCATCCTCTTGTTATATATTCTCCCTGGGAAACCCAGTCAACCATGCCATTTCACAAATGATTTCTTCCTTCTTCCTGAGTTGAAAGAATGTAAAAGATGTGGCTTTGCAATTCCTAAGGTTTTATAAATTTAGACTTGTTTTCAGTAGAAGTCTCTAGAATTCAAGAAACCATGCAAATGTGCATCCACAAATGCATACACTCGGGCAACAAATGGCAGAGAGTCAAGACATAATTTTAAATATGCTGCATGATAATCAGTTTTTAAAGTTATGTTCCAAAAATACCTCTTTAAAAAAAGTAAATGGTGCAATCATCATTATGGAAATTGTATTCATAACAAATGTATTGCTTGACCATTTTTCCAAGCTAATATTGATTTCCTTATTGATTGCTACTTTCAAAATTGGAGGAAGCATAACAAAAAAAAAACTGGTGATGGAAATTTCTTGTACTAAGTCCACTCTATAAGAATTAATAGAATCCAGGCCTACTCAAATCAGGAAAGAAAAAAAAAGGTGACTTTTTAAAAAATTTATAGTGAGTAATACATGGATTAAAAATGCATGCATTACTTGCATGGTTTACTGTTTCATTCTTCCTCTCTCCTTTTCTCCTGCCTCTTTGTAGATTCTTAACAAACCATAATATGTGTTATGATCTCATTAACCTCATCTGGCCATTTTAAAACTAGACTTCTTACACTTGTCTCTGGCTGGTCCCACTCTATGAATGGCTGCAGCTTTTCTGTGTTCAGGGGGAGTCCCTTAATGATGGACTAAATAAGTTACTCATTCTTGTTTATTGTTACTTCTCAAAAAAAAAATCTTGTTTTCTATAGAATTCATCCAGGTATTTATTTTAAAGTATCTCTTCCTTTCCTTTAGACATTTAATAACTTTACAGACAGGAACTATGTGGAGATTTTTCCCTCTCACTCTCTGATTTACTCTGCAGTCTGAATTCTAAGTATTCTCATATATTAAGGCTTTTTATTATTTATCACATATTACAGCTTTAAGACCTTTGTATGCTTTTACTCCCCCAGGAATTTAACAACTAAATCATTTCCTCCATACACTCAATACATGTTCCAAGTACTATAGCATATTTTCTAATCTCATTTAAAAATGAAATGCTGATATTACATTCCATAGCGGAATAAAGGACAATTGTTTCCACAGAAAAATATGATATGAAAACACATCTGCCACAAAATTGTCCATCCCTTAGCATATGATTTCTGGAAAAATTTATGTAAAACACTGATGAGTCAAATCAAGACCAAAAAGTATAGCCATTTATTTTTTAAAAGTCTACGAATCACATGTCAATGAACCAAATACAGAGCTGGAAAACAAGCTGTTTTGAAAAGCCACAATACATGGATATTAATTCCTCATCATACATATACATCATTTTATTCAACCATATCTTGAGTAACTCTCTGCATTGTTCAGCTACCTTCCTGGCAGTGCAACAATCAAGCTTCTTAATAGAGTTATTTCTGATTGTTTTCTCCTTGTCCAATTTCATCCTTTTCACCTAATGTTTAAAATCCCTACATTGAGTACTCACCCACAAGGAAAAGCAAAAGAATAGGAGATTTGGCATCAAATGTACCTATTCATTGCTTTGTGCAGTGAGATGTGGATTTTCTTACAAATTCACTAAAGAGCTTAATATTCTTTCAAACTTTTTTTTTTTTTTTTTTTTTGTCTCTAAGATGTTGAGTAACTAGTTTGAATGCTCTTTTTCACTGGCTTCACTAAATCAGTGGGGAAGCCACAGATTCTGGTGTTTGAAGGCGGTAGCTTTGGAGGGAGACATATATGAATTTAGATTTTTCTGGGTGGTAGGTGAAGATGATGCTAACACTCTCTGAGCTTCATTTATATCACTTTTAAGTTGGGAATTTAAACTATGATGAACTTAAATGAGATCTATATGAAAAGCACTTAGCACATGGTCTGACCTCAATACATTTTTGCAGGTAGATGTTATTATTGCTAATAGGGCAGTGGTCATGGTAATAGAGCATTATCCATAATATATTCTGACTATCCCGTAATGTCTGTTGCTAGTCATCACCATCTAATATCAAGCCTTTAGAAATAAAATGACTCTTAAAAAATAATATGTGGGAATATTACTGAGAAAGTCCTGGGCCATAAGTATACAAGCTTCAAAAATACTATTCATGGGACACCTGAGTGGCTCAGTGATTGAGCATCTGCCTTTGGCTCAGGGTGTGATCCTGGGGGCTTGGATTGAGTCCCATAATGGGCTCTCTATGAGGACCCTGCTTCTCCCTCTGCCTATGTCTCTGCCTCTGTCTCTGTGTTTCTTATGAATAAATAAATAAAAATTTTTTAAAAAAATACTATTCACACACATAGTTCTTTGATTTCTACAATTATCAAGCTGCTGGTAATTATGATCTGGATAGATAGTTATATCTAAAAGACCAATTTTGGACATGAAATTTTTCCTTAAAACATGTGCAAACATCTAGTGTCCTTTGTTTAGCATGTATAGCTCTCTAGAATTCTCCTAGAATTCATTTACTATTTGGAACACTTTTATAAATAGAATGATTGGATTATGATTTGCCACTGTTATTATAGCATTCTTCAGTGGACAGAATATATACTGAACACCATGACAGGCTTTGTGTTTGGCCTTGTGCTTTCCATGTATTACCTCTTTAATTTTTGCCCATGACTCTTACTTTAAAACAAAACAGACTTCTTCATATTTATTTATGATTTGTTTATGAGAAAATGAAGACTTGCCCAAGGTCAGCAACACGATTAACATATGGCAGAGTTGATTTCAAGGTCAAATCTGTCCAAATGCAGTCTTTTCATTCACTATGTAAGAAGGGTTTGCCATGTGGAATTTATTTCAACTAACTACTAAGAAATATGTCTAAATATTTTCTCAAATACCAGGTTAATATGATTTATTCTGACTGCTCAAACCTTGTAGAACTGCATGAATTCATAAACCAAAAAAGAGGAAACAAGAATCCAGTTTGTTAAGCTCAGTAAGGACAGTTAAAAATAATTGCATGTGTTTCTCATTTTCTTTCCCATTTCTTAATGCCCCTTCTGTAGTCAGAACCATGGTATAATTTGCCTAGATAAGACTAAGACTTGATCTCTATTATCTGTTAGCCCTCAATTTTTCATGCAACTCTGAAGATTGAATGGGATGTTTGTGCAAAAACTTAGATGATGTATTCTAAGAACCTGTATGCAGAAGTGACAATTCAGAGTGATTCATTGTCACTTTTAGGCATAATGGTTTACAATATTAAACCATTTTGCGTAATAAAGTTTTTTAAATCTCTCATTTTAATCTCTTTTGGAGAGCCATTTCCTTGAAAGGAAATAGCATGTCATAGTCTCACCTGATACTCCTTGGATTAAAAGATTTGTATTACAGCAGAAATTTAATTCAAGCTATAGTGCTTTTTTGTATTGTGCTGAGTAGGTACATGTCCTCCAGGTGCCCTGATTCACACTTCAACTCTGACAGTCTTTGGCTTCCTGTGATTAGGTGTTACCTGTCTGTCAGTTGTGCCCACTATACTCTTGGGTCCCTATGGCAGAAGCCCTGTTCTTCAATGTTTGTATCCTAGGCTGACAATCAAGTGATGTTTAATGAAATTTTTATAAGTACTCAATTGATGAAAATAATAATATATGTTCTTAAAATTTGCATAATTCCAGAAGAAGTTGGTAACGAAGATATGTATATGTCTATGTTTTTTAATATCCTGACCTCTCCTTAAAGTCAAGCCTAACTATAGAAACATCCCATTTTGTAACTGCAGGAAGTCTGTCCACTTTCTCCCCCTAGCTTCATGACTCATCAGTGTAGCCATTAACAAGAACCCTCATGGTACCTCTCCTTTCTAGTCTGTAAAATGGAGACACTAATGGTAATTAACTCATATAATTATTGTTAGGATCACTTCAGATAATGATCATAAAAAACTTACCAAAATGGCCAGCTTGGAGAAAATTGTCAATAAATGCTAATATACTCCAGTATGCACATCTAGATGGCTTGCAATCCTGCAGAACATACTTGGCTTGGAATAATCCTCAAATCCGATAAGAGGTTATTAAATCAAATGGTTTAGACAACAAAAAGATGAAATGGCACTTAAAATACTTCTTGAGAGGATTTACATTTGGGAGGACAGAAGAAAAACCATTTTTTTAAACAGTACTATGTCTTTAACTTTATTATACATAGTTTTTACATTAACTCATTTTTATTGGCAACTGCTTATTTACTGACTCAAACTGTGATCTTATTTGTAATGTCTTATCTTTCTTTCTTTTTTTCTTTATGTCTTACCTTTCTAAACAGAGTTGACCTTGACAAAGGGGAACTTTTTTTATCTTCCCAAACAGAACCTTGGACAGTACCTTATAAATACTTAAAAATAGGGAATCCCTGGGTGGCGCAGCGGTTTGGCGCCTGCCTTTGGCCCAGGGCACGATCCTGGAGACCCGGGATCGAATCCCACGTCAGGCTCCTGGTGCGTGGAGCTTGCTTCTCCCTCTGCCTATGTCTCTGCCTCTCTCTCTCTCTCTCTCTGTATGACTATCATAAATAAATAATAAAAAAAATTAAAAAAAAAAATAAATACTTAAAAATATACAAAAATTTTGAAACAATTATGTATATATGCATATGTCTATTTATACATTGTATATAGTGTGTGTGTGCTTATACAGAGAGAGTCATATTCTAGATACTTACAGAGTGACACATATAATTGCATATAATAAAATGGTTTGTGAAGTGAAAAGAACTGAGCATCAGAGAGACGCCTGGGTGGCTCAGCTGTTGAGCATCTGCCTTTGGCTCAGGGCGTGATCCTGGAGTCCCAGGATCAAGTCTCACATTGGGCTCCCTGCATGGAGCCTGCTTCTCTCTCTGCCTATGCCTCTGCCTCTCCCTTTCTCTCTCTCTCTCTCTCTCTCTCTCTCATGAATAATGAAATATTTAAAAAAAATTGAGCATCAGATAACATGAATTTACATCCTGATAATGATATTTAATTACAAGAAGATGTTGGTAAAGTCACTTAACAGCATTAAACCTTGGTTTCTTCATTTAGATATGCACTGTCTAATAGAATTTTCTGCAGTGATGTGAATGAATGTTGTATTTCTCTGCTGTCCAATATGGTAACCACTAGCTACATGTGGCTGTTTAAACACAAAATGTAACTAGTGTGGCTGAGGAACTAAATTGTACATGTTATTTAATTGTATATGTTTTAAACCTAAGCATGGGAAAGTAGCTCCTGTACTGTACAGATCAAGAATCAAGGATGACAGGACATTATCATGTGAAAAGAGGCTACACTGAATTTCCTTGGTATGAGTGATACAGAGGCTGTTTTTCAGCAAAAGACTGTCCTGTTTTAAAATGCTTATACTCTCCCATAATATCTTAGGCCTATATAATTTAGACCCTTTTTCTTTTATTTCTCTTAACAGATCTTGAAAACTTCAAAACAAGAACAAGAAGCACTGTGTCTGTCCGTCAGGGTCAGGGGATGGTACTACTATGTGGCCCACCGGCCCATTCAGGAGGTAAACTATATATGACTGAAATGTGCACACTTCACTTGCTGCTATTTTTCTTGCTGCTATTTCATCCTCCTTGGCACTAGCTAAAGGAAAAGTGTTATTTGCTGAGATTCCCAAAGTCCCTTTGTGTCAACGAAGAATCATTGTCAATGCCACCCATAATTAGGGTAGGAAAATACCAAATTCTACAAATGTTCTACCCCACTGCTATCTACCTGGCACAAGGAAAAAGACGCTGGAATCCACTAAGATCAGAATCCTTGTTTGGTAAGGCAACATAGGTAAAACTACCAGTACCTTTCTTCAACTTGATTGGTTTCAAAGCTGCTTTGTTTTGTCTTGGGTTTGGCCTGGAGAAGGATCAGATCTAGAACCCAGGTCCTCTGGCCACAGAATCTAGAGGCACTTTATAAAGACCCATAATGATTAGATCAGTTAGGAATTCATTTGAAAATTTTTATTTCTTTTTTCAAGTTTTTATTTAAATTCCAGTTAACTAATACATGGTGTAATATAAGTTTCAGGTGTAAATTTTAGTGATTCACCACCACTTACATACAACACCCAGTGTTCATCACAAGTACCCTCCTTAATAACCATGAAAGAAAGAAAGAAAGAAAGGAAAGAAAGAAAAAAAAAAGAAAGAAAAAGAAAAAGAAAAGGAAATCATTTGACTGCAAATAACTGAAAACCCAGCTAACACAGTCTCCAACAGACTGCAGTTTATGTTGTTCTCACACACATTTCCAAAGGTATGTAATCTAAAGCTGGCACCACTTCTTGAGAATGTCTTCCAGGATACAGCCCTTTCTAGAATCCTTTTCTGAAGTCCTTAACACATGGTATGGCTAGGGGTACCAAGTGTGCAGTCTAGACAGGAAGAAATAGGAATAGTCAAGGACAAAAGTCAAAAGTCTCCATCTCAGTTTGCCTTTGTATTATGAAAGGTTTTCTTTGCCTGAGGACCTTTACCAATCAATCATATCATTGATTACCCTCAGTGGCAAAAGCGGTTGAAAAATCAAGTATTCTATATAGATCAATTTGATGGCCCTGAAAAAAAATCATAATTTTGTAATAAGGAAGACTATAGAGACAAGCTATATAGGCAACTTGCAGTGTCTGCTAAAAAAAAACTAACCAAAGGGGCACCTGGGTGACTCAGTCAGTTACATGTCTGCCTTTGGCTCAGGTTAGGATCCTGGGGTCCTGGGATCAAGCCCGGCATAAGGCTCCCTGCTCAGTGGGAAATCTGCCTCTCCCGCTCCCTCTACCCCTACCCCCACTTGTGCTCTCTCACGTGCACACTCTATCTCAAATAAATAAATAAAATCCTTAAAAATAAATAAATAAATAAAATACAAAGACTAACGGTGACTAAAAGACACTGCCCATAAAGGGCTCAGTTATATGGATGTTTAATAAATAAAGATATTTATTAGGATTCCTCTAAAGTTTGAGGTAACAAGATTGATAAACTCTATTCTTGGGAATTCTGGCTAAAGTTGAATTTGCAATCTGCTATCTTTGTTATTATCTTAATTTTCTATTTGGCTTAACATATGATGAAAGGAAAAAAAATTTTAAACTAAGAAATTGAAAAAACCCTTTTATTTTTGTCCTGTATTCTGAAGTTGTAACTTTTCCTTTCTCATCTGATGCCCAGCTAACCTTTCCAGCAGGAGATAACAATTAGCAAAATAACTAAAAGACCTGTACTTCTGACATGGCAAGTATAAAAGCAGAGGAAGAGGCAAGTGCCCCTGGGTCTAGACTGAGGACACAGAGTTATTTAGGGTTCTGTTTTTTTGAAGATTGGCAGAGAATCCAGATTAGATTTTGGTAGTTTGTATTCTGCAAGATGGGTTTACTCCTTAGGATCCCTGTTTTCCCTTCAAGGTAGTATCAGAAGCATTAAATTTGGAGTCCAGGACATGAGTTCTGCTTCTGACTGTATTGCAAATCATTATTTGATGTTGAGCAAATATTTCTAAATTTTCTATGTCACACTCTTCTTATCTGTAAAATGAGGAGATTAAAGGAAATCTCTCAAATTCCTTTTAGTTCTATCATTACATGGTAGTAACTCCATAAAGACTAAATATTTATCAAGGAGGTTTGCATTATTGAAGTTCTGTCATTTATACAAAGAAAGCAATTAACTGGACATATATTTAGGTTAAAGTAAAGTTCACTTAGACTAACTTTTCTCTTCTTATTATAAAATCTGATCAAAATAAGAATTGAAGATTTTGCTAATTTCTTCTGCAATCTATCTCACAGCATTAAACTTTCATAACATGGCAGCAACTCTAAAAATTAATCTTGTAGGCATATTAAGAAAAAAAGTACCCCACTACTCCCTGGTATAATGGTATCTTTGGGAAAGGCAAAGCACCTGAAGTGTTGCTGTGCTGCTACACAATGAGACACCTGAATACTTTTCCCTTCCCACAGAGAAATATATTAAAAATTTTCATAGACATCTACTGAAATGTGCTTGTCTCTGCTGGCAGCAGTCAGCAGCTCTGAAATCTGGTTTCTTGAGCTGTGCTGACATTCCTGACAGTCTTGATGGTGAAAGACAAGGAAATAAATATTCTCATTATGGACTTTATTAGAAATTGCGTGCTCAATAACACTGTGGGCAAGGCAGGCAAGGCAAGGAAATTTGCAAGATAACAAAGAGGATCTTGAAGGTTATAAGAGAGCATCTCAGACAGCCATCAGTTTTGGGCATTGGAGTCAATGATTATCCGATGAAATCCCCTCAATTACTCAAAACCCTTCAGTGCCAGCTGTGCGGCAGTGATTCTCTCATTGCTTCTCCAGGCTGTGTATCACCTGAAAGCTGGCAGAACCACCAAGAGCCACTGGACACACTGAGCGTTTTAGACCTAGCATATGGTATCCCAGTTTCAATTGTAACAGATCATGCAGAGGGAAGGAAATGAGTCAGCCTTTTATTTTATCAGTGGGATACTGAGTAATGGCGTGAGATCCATTGTAAAGGATGCTGCATGTCATATTTCAAAAGCTGTGCAGTGTCAGACCTTCTTGGGGTAACACAGAAATGAGCAACAATTAATCTATTTTGAAAAGCATTTCAGTCAGCAGGTATTTCCAGTATTTTTCCAGTCACTACATGTAGCATCTTTGTCATCTTTTGCTTAATAGATACGAATTCAGTTGTGATGTCACTGCATAGATTTTACTATTACATCTTAATACAAACACCAAACAATAGAAATTACTGTGGTGGGCTCTGGTGTTCCTTCATATTAAAAATAGAGTTTATTGATATCCAGAATTTTCTCCTTGCTTTCCATCAACTCCAAGGTCATTTGGCACCAGGAATTCATGATGCTTAACCAAACTCTCATTAAATAGCAACAGAACTGAGGTACTGTGAGATTCTTTCTACCACTGTATTGTACTAAAATTGTATTATTCACCAGTGAATTCCTCATGAACTGTTCAAGGGAAGTTTTTGTTCTCACCTTCCTTTTATACGTCACCAAGATCCTTGCTACTCAAAATGTGGCCCATGGACCAGCAACATCTGCCTCACCTGGCAGCTTGTTAAAAAGACATTTTCAGGCTCCACCCAGGGCCTACTGAGTACGAATTCACATTTTAATAAGATCTCCAAGTGATTCATATGCACATTACAGTTTGAGAAGCCCTGAGCTATAGCTATGATTCTCATACACATACCTCCCTTCTGGCCAGTGATGAACAGGATGGTGGGGCAGGACCAGGGCAACATGTTAAAGCCATAGTTGTCCAACCACTTCCCAACAATATTCTGATTCTACAAATCTATTGTTTTAGAGACTCTAAGGCAGCACCAAATTTAAGATCCACCCACCTTGATCACCTTCTAGAAAGCCAGACTGGGTTCACACTGCTGAGAAGGAGGTCTTGATTTCCACATCACCCAAACAGAAGGGTTGAGCACTTTATTTATTTATTTATTTATTTATTTATTTATTTATTTTTGTCAAATTCATATTTAAAAGAATTTAAATTAAATGTAATCACCTCAGGACGCCTGGCTGGCTCAGTAGTTGAGTGCTTGCCTTTGGCCCAGGCCATGATCCTGGGGTCCCGGGATCGAGTCCCACATCAGGCTCCCTGTGTGGAGCCTGCTTCTCTCTCTGCCTATGTCTCTGCCTCTCTCTGTGTCTCGAATGAATGAATAAATAAAAATCTTTAAAAAAATAGAAAAATAAATATAATCACCTCTGACTTCACCTTTACTTCATATATTTTTGTGGTTGTTGATAAGAGAGATGAACAATCAAAAGAAGACTGGCTTTTTCTCAAGTATTTATCTTCAAAAATAGCATTTTACATTTGGCCAGCTTTTACTACATTGTTATTAATGAAAATATGGTTTTCTAGAGTATTAAAAGAAATCACGATTCCAACATGTTTCATTGTTACAAGTTTTATAGAAACAAGCTATAATTGTCATAATTAGATGCTTTTACACAGAACACAGTCCCATCAAAGTTGGAATCTGTTCACATGACATGAGATCCAGGGACCTTATAACGGAGCATCTGTAGAGTTCTTTATGCTGTTTATAATGTTTTAGTTTCCATTATATTATCTCTGATCCTCACAGTAATCCTATAAGAAGTAAGGACATGTATTTCATAGATAAGGAAATCGAAGCAAAGAGATTATGTGGGGTCACACACTAATCAATGGCAAGGTCAAGAGTTATATTTGCCTAGAATGTGACCTTTTTTTCTAGTCCAGGAGACAACAATAGAAACAGGTACTAGATTCCCTCTGCCTAGGGTTTTTTGGGCCCCATCCCAGATCAATTAAGTGTGCCTTTCTTTAGAGGGGTCTCTGGCCTCATTTTAAAAAGCTCTATATGATTCTAATGTGGAGCCAGGGTGGAAAATATGTTTCTCTACATTACAAAATCAAGTAGATCTTGTCTCAGCAGAACCTCTCTGTTTGCAAACATCTCCAGGGGCCAGGAAATTTGATTTGATCTGGACATATCCATGAATATTACAACTCTAAAAGAAGCATGCCTTCCCACAGTGTAGTTATTTCAGCTGGATCATTTTGTATTTACTGTAGAACGGAGGGAAAAGCATGAAACTAGGACACCCACATTCCAGGCTCAGATCTCCTATTAACTTACTATGTAGTATTGGGCCAATTATGTAACTTCTCTGAGCCCTATTTGGTTTCCGTCATCCCACACATACTGTTTCTAGCATCCAGATGTCACCTTCAGGATCAGGCTCACCCAGTTTCTTAATGAGTTCAAACCATGCTGACCAGTCTTGGGCCTGGGCTGATGTTGCCATGCTAAAATGATTGTCCTCTATGCCCAGAATAATCTTCAAGACATCCACATTTTGTCAAGCTGCCAGCTCTACCTAACCACACTCCCTGCCTTATTCTTAACCCTTGCCCCATACTGGCTCCCGTGCTTACCAGTTCTGTGTACCTTCAGACTTTCAGGTGTATCTTTATTTGCTCCAAATACCAATTCATTTTACTGTAGTATAGACACTAAGTTTAGATCTTGCCCTTATGTCTCACCCAAAGATGCACCCAGATCCAAACCTGGGACCATAATACACTGTCCTTTGGATTTTAAGTATTGCTGACATCTAAGAGGTTTACTTACTGGGCCCCATGCACCATATCAGACTCCCAGGAAAATTGACATCAGAATGAGTGGATTCTAGTTGTATCACCTGTGATTTGGACAACTAGCCACATTCCTCAAGAAGCAGTCCTCCACTTCTAGCTTATTCCCTCTACTGTCTCTCACCCAAATTTTAGGCTCCCACTTTCCCCCTATATCTTCATTTCCTGCATAACTCTCAAATTCTCATACAGTATTATGCTCCCCAAATGAAATTTATATTTGTTCTGTAAAACTCTCAAATATGTTGTTAGAATAAAAAAATAAATGTGGCAGCAATCTGCACAGTTAAAAGCTTCCTAAAATATGTAGGAATATTTTCCTCCATCAGGTTGCATGTTGGGCATGGAACCTGCCTAAGAATCTCCCTCCCTTGCCCCCCCCTCTTAAAAAAAAAAAAAAAAGAAAAGGTACACCACACTCAAGCTCTAAAAAGAGTAAGAGGAGTAAGTCATAGGAATGAAAAGCTCAGCATAGGGAATATAATCAATAATGTAATAACTCTCTGTGATGACAGTAACTAAGATTATCATGGAGAGTACTGCATAATGTATAAAATGTCAAATCACTATGTTGTACACTAATATAACATTGTAGGGCAACTATACTTCAGTAAAAAACATATATATTAGAAGTTAAACTTGGGTAAACCACCTTTTATAATATTTTTATGGAAAATGCATTCTGAGTTTTATGTCTAAACTAAGAAACGTCAAATATTTACTTATAGACATTGATTGCATTTCAATGAGGAAATGATAACCTTTAGTGATAGGTTAATCAGTACCACAGACTACTGGGTATTTTGTTATTGTTTGGGGGTATTTTTGTTTTGTTTTGTTTTTGACATTAAACATTACTTTTTTTAAGACGTATTTATTTGTTTGAGAGAGAGCAAGAGAGGGTAGGAGGAAAAGGCAGAAGGAGAGGGAGAGAGAGTCTCAAGCAGACTCTGCACTGAGTACAGAGCCCAACATGGGGCTTGATCTCAAGACCCTGAGATCAGAACCTGAGCCTAAACCAAGAGTTAGCTACTTAACCAAGCATTAAACATTCCTAAGGCAGTCTTGTGTGTGCTATTTGATTCTACCATATTCCTTTGAAATCTGTGAACCTGGACTCTTTCATCTGAAATGTAATGGTCCAATTCCTCCTGCCTTTTGTTTTTCTTCTCATTCTGCCAATCAAAGGAGCTTTTAACACATTAATGATTTAATTGGCATAGGGTAATGTGAAATAGTTTGGAAGGCGATGCTTTTCTTCATTCATTAAGCCTCCCTTTTTTCACTCATTGAGCAGGAAAAAGAGCCACATTGATCAGGGACTACTTGTTATAAACTCCCACACAAATGACATGGGATGGAGTATTTCATGTTTGGGAGGATAGGCCACTAGGATTGTTTGTCTTTATTACACCAAATATAGGCTCCATTTCTCACAGTCATGACATCATTTAGTTCAAAGAAAGAATCTGCAAAGGAAGCAAAAGGAAGGAATTAGGCTTCTGTGTCTCAAAGAATGACTTGCTTCTCCCCCACTGGATATGACTACAAGAATTAGAGTCAATATTTCTGATGTCAGTCATCTCCACAATTAGTTATGGTTATTCTGTGATGCTACTGACATCCTTTTTTTGCCTTTGATTTTCCTATCAGCTCTTTACAACAACTTGAATGTCTTATGACATATTTTGGGGTGCCTCAATGTCAATAACTATATACTTATGTATAGAAAAAAAATGAGTACATAAGTAGCAAACATCCCTAGCCATAGAATAGTTCTAAACCTTATGCAGCTAAACCACTAATTTCTTAAACTAAACTGTATAGAGAATTGCTGGTCTGGGTTCTAAGAAAAGTTCCCCAGGTATGATAGCCATATACTTTCTACCTACTTCTCCTCTTAATTCTAGTCAGAGAGATGTTGAAGCTATTTTGCAGCTATATCAAATCCTTAGCACTTAGAAATAAACTCAACTACTTAATAAATAGCAATTAATTAAATCTATTTGTGTTCAGTAGCCTAAAGAAAATCATTTAGTTAAAAAAGACATTATTCCAGAAATAAATTTCAAGAAATTATTTTTTTAAGATTTTTTTTTATTTATTCATGCGAGACACAGAGAGAGAGAAAGAGAGAGAGAGAGAGAGGCAGAGACACAGGCAGAGGGAGAAGCAGGCTCCATGCAGGAAGCCCAATGTGGGACTTGATCCCAGGACTCCAGGATCACGCTCTGGGCTGAAGGCAGGCGCTAAACCACTGAGCCACCCAGGGATCCCCAAGAAATTCTTTTTCTATCTCATCTTTTCCTTTGCTTCTGTGTAAATGTTTGTTCTTTTTTGTACAAAACCAAAGCATTTTAGTTAATTAATGATGGCCCTAATTACCCAATGTCTCCTCTGGCACTTACACTGTATTTAATTTAATGATAGGCACTATATACAAGTATTTGTGGATAGATTTAAATTCAAGTTGGAAATGTCTCTCTTTTCTTTCTAAACATTAAAAAAGAAAATCAAAGAGATAATCTCCAGGTTTGATCCTTAGAACTGGAAGCCCATTGATCAGTCAAAGTAAGGACCAAATACATTAGCACCAAAAGGAAATGGTATTTGGGAAGTGCGATTTGATCCATAAAGCTGAATGATCTGCAAACTGTGATCATTCAACAAAGCTCAATTTCATGTTGAGCTTTCTCTTTTGGAGTTGTCCTGCCCCAGAAAGCAGTGAAGGATGATATTGTGTTGGAACACAGGTGCTAGTTGGGATGTGAAGAGTCTGGAGATGTGAAAAGCACATTACATATCCAGTAGAGTACTACCGGGGATGTACCAGCCAAAACAGAACAAATGATCAACACTGATCTTTCAACAACATGAACCTGGCTGAGCACTTCATAAATAATCCAGTGGACAATCACTGCAGGATGTATGGGAACCATTCTTGTTTTAATGCCCACTGGAAATATACCCTATGAATCTGATCTTTTCAGCTGAGAAAGAAACAAGAAGCTCTTTGGATACATTTTCAGCAACGAATTGGTGTTTTGTCAGGTCAGTGCATCATGATGTTACATTGAATTAAACAGGATAATGGTGCAGTACGTAGAATGAGGAAATGCTCCCTGAGTCCTGGAAATTCAGAAATAGACTCTGGTTGGGAGATCAGAAACTTAAGGCTCTGAAATATTCAGTACTCTCAGGGATCTTGATCCTGTAAGTCTTAAAGAACAAATAAGTCAGCCATTTTTCTTATATATGTATTTTTTAACTCATTCAGTTAGTTTTCAGATATTTAGGAAGACCATAACTTAAGTAGGCCAAATCAAAGACCCGAGAAAACTACACATTTGGGCAAGTGAAGTTAAAACCCAGAAGAATAAATTGTGGCATTTTTTCTAGAGATAGGATTATAGCTTCTGATGCTGTGTAGAATTAGAATACTGATTTAAGAGAAAATTATTTAGTTTAATTGAGTGGCTGTATATTCATCAAGGATGCACAATATAGATGAAAAACCTTTTTTTAACCAATCACACTGATTTGCCCTAACTCTATTCACTAATAATTTTGTCATTTGAGACATATAAAGTAAATAAAAAATTCTAAGTGGAGTA
Organism: Vulpes lagopus; assembly: GCF_018345385.1. Taxonomy (NCBI): domain Eukaryota; kingdom Metazoa; phylum Chordata; class Mammalia; order Carnivora; family Canidae; genus Vulpes; species Vulpes lagopus. The sequence goes on from NC_054830.1 coordinate 43,670,724, forward strand.
GCAAAAGTTTTACAGGGAGACCGACTCTGTCTACAGAATGAATTAGAATATATGTCAGATCTTTAATTCAGCAGCTGATTGGGAGAATGTTCATGACCTCTTAGGTATACTGGCTGCTAACAAAACAATGGACAGCTATTCTATACCAAGCCAGGAAAGCTGTTCACATCTCCAAGTGTAACACACCTAATTTTTTCACATCAGATAGTCGCAGGTTAACACATTATCATAATCTCCACTGTCAAAATTAACCCCTGGAAAGGAGTTGTGTTATAACAACACTCTACAGGAATTCACAAATCCATATGGCAGGCACAGCTGGAGAGATGGTTGCAGCTGATAATGTAGCATTTCAGAAATATCCAAAGAATCTCTACTTTGTGAAGTAATTTGGAATTTGTATGCTTTCTCATTCTCTTAAACAACACATAGAGTAGAGAAGAGAACACCTGGGAAATGCCAGATAGTTTGGTTGTAGATTTTTGAGGCCAAGTTCTCATCAATTTTTTGCAAACTTCTGCCTTTGGAAAGGTAAACAAGATTTTAAAAATAAAATGTAGCTGATTTAAGTATCATATTTCTTTCATTTGTGGTTCCTACTTACTGTAAAATAAGATAGATATAACAGAACTCTGAATTGAGCACCTAAATATAGGAAATAGGGTCCTACAGCTTCTAGTCTATGAGTCTTGGTACTATTTGAACTTGTTCACTATATCTGCAAGCCAACATTTTTTATCAATGTACAGTTCTAATATATTTCAGTGGAAATGGTTATGATAAATGGGATTTATAACTGGGTCCTAATGGAGTATGTAAATTGGGATTTCAAGATTGAAGAGAATAGATTGCTTTTAATAAGTAAAAACATCTAACTTTAGCACCCTCTCAGTTGCCAGACATTGGCATAGAAGTGGCAGATAAAACAGTGATCAAAAACAGAATGGTTCCCCTACTGTAGGATTTATGGGTCTGCTGAGGAATAAGGCAGTATTCAAATACTCACACTGGAGTGTGTGCTTTTGTTTGTGGGCTGGGAGAGGAACAGGATTCAATTATTTGATTGTGTAAAATACAGGGTTACCTCAGAGATCTTATGGGTTTAGTTACAGGCCAGTGCAATAAAGTAAATATTGCAATAACATGAGTCAAATTAATTTTTTTGTTTCTCAGTACATATAAAAATTTTATGTACACTATACTGTAGTCTATTAAGTATGCAGTAGCATTATGTCTAAAAAACTACACATACCTTAATTTAAAATACTTTATTGCTAAAAAATGCTAACCATTGCCTGAGCTTTTAGCCAGTCATAATCTTCTAGCTGGTGGAGGATCTTGTTTTGATATTGATGGCTGCCAGTTAATCAGGGTGATGGTTGCTGAAGACTGGGGTGGCTGTGGCAATTTCTTAAAATAAGACAGTGAAATTTTCTGCATCAATTGACTCTTTCTTTCACTTGAACATACTTAGAGGCCATTATAGGGTCATTAATTGGCCTAACTTCAATATTGCTGTGTCTTAGGAAATAGAGAGGCCCAAAGAGAGGGAGAGAGATGGGGATATTCCAGCTGGTAGAGCAATCAAAACACACACATTTATGATTGCAGTTCACCATCTTACATGGGCACAGTTCATGGTGCCCCAAGAGACTTAAAGTAGTAACATCAAAAATCAGTGCTCATAGCTCCCCCCAACAAATGTAATAATAATGGAAAAGTTTGAAGTATTACAGGAATTACCAAAATGCGACAGAGACACAAAGTGAGCAAACACTGTTGGAAAAATAGCACTGACAGACTTGCTTAACACAGGGTTGCCACAAATCTTCAATTTGTTAAAAAGCAGTATCTGCAAAGCACAGTAAAATGAGCTATGTCTGTTGGAAGGACATGATGTAGACTTGGAGAAAACTTCCTTGAAGAAGTCATTCTGGAGCTCAGATTTGGAAGGATGAATGAGTAGAAGGAAGGAATAGTACTACAGACAGAGCAACAACAGTACATATGTCTGGAGTGGGAAGGTTGTCTAGCCCTGAGGAAAAGTGATATGGTAATACCCGAGAGTGATGGGGAGAGTGCAAGTCTAAGTCTAAGATATAGGCAGACTGGGTCCTGGAAAAGCGTTAAAGAGTTGGGTGTTTTCCTGAAAATAAGTTAGATATTGTGAAAGATTTTTTTTAAGTGAGAGAGAGGATAAGTTAGAGTGGAAGGCAACATTGATAAATGGGCTCTTGACAGCTAAGGCTGATTTATTATAACCTAGCTCTTTGTGAAAAACAAAGAACAAAGCAAAATTCTCATCAGACTAAAAACAAACTAAAAACAAAAAAAAAAACTAGTTTTTTTGTGAAAAACAAAGAAAGAAGCAAAATTCTCATCAAACTAAAAACAGAGTATAGTCATCAAAAATTTACTTGAAGAATTATGTATAATTATAGCACAAATAGGCCAAATTGAGAAATAACCACAGGAGACTATCTTAATCCATTTGGGCTGCTATAACAAAATACCACAGATTGGGTAGATTGTTAACAACAGCAATTTATTTCCCATAGTACTGGAAACTAGAGGTCTGAAATCAGGGTGCCAGCATGGTCTAATGAGTTTTCTTCCCAGTTCATTACAGGTAACATTTCGTAGTGTCCTCACATGGCAGAAGGGACTAGGGACTCTGCAGGGTCTCTTTCATAAGAGGACTTATCCCATTCATGAAGACTCCATCTTCATGACCTAATCATTTCCCAAAGGCCCTGCCTACTAATACCTTTACCTTTAGGGATAAGATTTCAAAATATTAATTTTGGGAAGACACAACATTCAGACTAGAGCAGAGACTCATGACTATATAACTAAATTGACAAGAAGAAATATGGGAAGGATATCTTTAAAGGCTTCCAACAATAACCATGTTGTATCTCTATATCAAATATATTTCAATCTAGGCATCTAATTAAAAAGTCTGAGGTCTGTCCCCTTATTATGAGAAAACATTTTTTTCACATTTTTTTTCTAAGGCATCCAGAGGAAATGGTCCAGTATACTTACTAACACACACACACACACACACACACACACACACGATATACCATCTCCCTCTCCCCCAAATCACTAGGAGTCAACAGTTCTAACTAATGCTTTATAGAGAAAGATGCTAACGTGGCATATTGGGTGTGGACACAGGAAAGAGGTTATACTAGTTCACTGTGAGGGTGATAACTGAAGCAGTAGAAAGCTCTATCTCAGTTCCTCCGAAGCTTAATTAATGACTGCCAGACACCAGTAAGATGGGAAGGAAACATGGCTATCAAATTGCTTTAAACTTAAATTTTGAGATGGGGATTCTGGGAGCCCCTGTGGTCAGTTTGAGTGGATATAGGAATACACCCATTTTGGGTTGGTGAACCTAAGACCTGTTAGAAACACAACCAATGTTAATAAATAGAGTTAAATAAAAAATCTACTCCATGATGGTGACCTAAGAACATACTCTGTGATAAAGAGTGGAGACAAGAGGAGGGAAGAGTCAGACATTGTCTGAGGATGCAAAACAAAACATAGCAAAGATGCATCTCTGTTGTGCTTTCAGTCAAGACAAAGAAAACATGGATTTGTGAAAAACACAATGCCAATGTGGAAAGGGATCTGACCCTGATACAGACTGGCATTTAAAAGGAGCTAACAAAGATTAGAAATGTAAAAATTAAAACCTGCAGTGCAGATGCAATAAAAAGCCAAATGAACATCGTAGAAAATTGCATCAGTGATAAGCATGGCTAGCTAGATAAGCTTTTTAAAAGAATGCAAAAGGAAAGTTTAATGATTAGAAAGCTGCATAAGTATGGAAATTCAAGAATAAAGATCCAATCTATACATAGTCAATATAATTGATAAATATACTTTATCAGTGCATACATACTATTTAATATCATGGCACACTTAACATTTCATACCAACACATCATCCTTTTAATAGTAAAAACATGTTGTACTTTTCCCTTTTTGAGAAGGAATCAAAAGTTTTTGTTATTCTTTATTTTAATAATTAGAAGAAATATAGATCAAGGTAGATATAAAAACAGAATGTGTATCTTCCAAGTTGCTGGAGCCAATTAAATAAATTGTAATATATTCAACCAAAGACCAAAGGTAAAGATAAGCAAAACAGCATGAATAAGAAATTCACAAAAAGATGACAGATATAAGAGTATATTACAGAAAATATAAAGAGGTAAAACTTTCGTATAAAATATAAGAACATCAGATTCAGTTAAAAATTTGTTTAATCTAACCAGAATTTGATGGCATTTATTTTAAAATAAAATATCTATTTTAACAACATAGACTTTAAAAAGGAAAGATGGTAGATTTACTAGTTTAAGACCAAGTATTATTTATATGCAAAAACTTTAAATTGGGAAAAGATACTTTTTATTATTGAGATACACAAACCCTAATGAAGATATTTCAATTATATTGTTTTAAACACTATAAAACATAGGATCAAAATCTATAATGCTAAATATTTAGAAACACAAGGAGGAATTACTAAAGCATATTTTGTTACTTAATTTGACAGACCAAGTAAATAGAAATAAGGATACAAAAAATTGAATAGTGTAATAATAAAACATATATACTAGTCCTCTGTTATCCACAGGGAATATATTTCAAGACCCCCAGCGAATGCCTGAAATCGAGGATAGTTCTAGACCCTATATATACTATATATATACTATTTTTTCCCTATATAATATATATACATATATAGATACCTGTGATTAAGTTGAATTTATCATGGAAGCATATTAAGAGATTAAGAATAATAACTAATAAAAAATAGTACAATTAAAACAATATACTGTAATAATTGTTAAATGAATGTAGTCTTTTTCAAAATATCTTATGGTACTGCACTAACCCTTCTTGTGATGATGTGAAATGATAAAATGCCTATGTTGAGATTAAGTGATATGAATGACAGACATTTCGACATAGCATTAGTCTACTACTAACCTTCTGACCATGTGTCAGAAGGAAGATCATCTCCTTCTAGACCATAGTTGACCACAGGTAACTGAAACCATGGAAAAGCAAAACCATCCATATGAGGGAGCTACTGTATATTTATATACTTTCCTTTCAAGTTCCCATGTAATGCTTATTGTAATTGGTTAAATAATAAGCCAAGAAATAAAATTTCAACAAGTTAAAATCATACACATCTCCTTATTTTCTACCATTATATAATTAAACTAGAAATTAGCTATAGATAACTTTATACAGCAACAATAACCACATTTAAAAAAAATCAACCCATGCAAATTTCAAGTCATTTTTCTAATACTTACTGAGTCAGAGCACAAAGAACCATTATTTATGGATGTTTCAAAATTTGAAGAAATGATAACAAATGTATCCATACTGATAAAATTTACAAAAAGTGCACTCAGAAGGAAGTTAACAACTTTAAATGTATTATTAAGATATTCTGGAAATCAAAATCAATAAACTATTCACCTCATGAAGGTTAAAAAGAACACACACACACACACACACACACAAAAAAAAAAAACCTGAGGGAAAGAGAAGGAAAGAAGATAAAAGTCAAAATTATTAAATTGGAAAATAGAAACAGTATACATGAGACATCCGAGGGAGGTTTTGAAAAGGGAAAAAAAATACAAGTGTGGGACGCCTAGGTAGCCCAGTGGTTGAGCGGCTGCCTTTGGCTCAGGTCATGACCCCGGGGGTTCCGTGATGGGCTCTGGCACCCGGCTCCTCACAGGGAGCCTGCTTCTCCCTCTGCCTATGTTTCTGCGTCTCTGTGTGTGTCTCTCATGAATAAATAAATTTTTAAAATCTTAAAAAAAAAACCATAAATGTGTTTCTTTCCAAATCTAATAAAGAACCAGAGAAATATGAATAAGCAAAATTAGAAATTAAAAAGAGTAGCAGTTTTGCATACAAGATTTAAAATCATAAGAGCAAACTACCCACAATCCTGTGATCATTTGAACATCTTAAATGAAATGAAAAATCTATAGAGATCATTTAGGTAACAAAATCAAATCAGGAAAATATAGAAAATTTCAATAGACCATTTATCATGAGAAAAATTGAAAGTTGTCAAGAATCACTTTCTCCTAAATGCTCTCAGTCATAAATTTTATAAGAAATGTTTTTTCAAAATTTTTAAGGTAATTCCCTTACCAAGCAATTTGTGTCAGAGCAAAGACAGGATGAAAAGCTACCAGTTCATTTAATGAAATGAGTATAATCCTGGCACCAGAACCTGAGAAAGACAATAAAAGAAGCATCCTCACCTGTGAATGTTAGTAATACTTATATGGTGGTAGTATAGGTCAGACACGATTTTAAATTCTTTACACATATTAACTAATTTAATTATTACAACAACCATATGCTATAAATTCCCATTTTATAGATAATAAAAACCCTGAGACGTTGTTAAAGTAAATATGACATTCTTCAATAATTTAGGAATGACTATTTTTGCATATGTCTACAATATGAGGAAATGTCTTAAAAATACAGATAACTCCACCAAGAGAATTTGCAAAAATCTTTCCCATATCCTGGATTAAAAATACAAAAACAAAGTTATAAAATAAAAACATAATGGAAAGTTCAAAAATACTCATATGACCAGCAAAATGACAACCAACACCAAAAGAAGGTAAGAGACATATAAGAATGAAAGTGTTGATAATTATTAAAGCTGAATGATAAATGAGGGTTCATTATAGCATTGTCTCCACTTTTGTAATTGGTGTATATTTGAAAATTCCTGTACAAAAAATTTTAAATGCAAGTATATGTTGGATTTAGTGAACTCCAATGTTGCTTTTAGCTCAGAGTTTATATGGTTCTCCATTGTTAATTACCTTTCTCCAGAAAAACATTTTTCTATCAGTCTTTGTGGGAGTAAGATGTTTGCATTGTATGCAGGAGCTTCTACAATGCATGAACATATGAGTATCTTGCAAATCATATAGCTATTTTATTACTTGTTCTCCATTTGAAAATTGATCTAGATATTCAAGTTAAAATAGCTGCCCTTACTACCCTGCTTTGAGAGATGCTTATCACTAAAAATGCCTGGATTGGCAATAATCCGTTTTGCTTTTGCCTAGAGCTGTTCTGAATCTCCAGTGGCAGGCCCTCACTGTGTTACTGGGGCAAGTGTGCAGTGATGTGCATTAAATCTGCACTCAGCAGTGCTCAGATGATGAGTTTCTGCAGGGAATGAAGAAAATATACATATAAACACCCCATTTTCAAATGGCACTGTAGCCTAGTTAAGAGAATTGCTTGCGGGGGAGTGCATTATGCTAAGAGGAGTAGTTCATTTTCAGGTTAGAAAACTTTAAATTCAAGTTGACATAGCTTCTATTTTTATTTCCAAACTTATCTCTGCTGGGGAAATATGACATTTGTCACTAAAACTCAACCAGTGAAATACAGGGAGGGGATGGGGAAAGTGAGTAGTCCAAAGCCTGAAAGGGGCTGTGATCTGAAACAAGTCATGTTTTATTTTGGAGCAAATACTGTACCAAATTTGCTTTCCGCTGGTAGACCTTCTCCTGTTATTTTTCACAAAATCCCATGTACCCAGCAGCAATCCCTAATGGCAGAAATGCAATTAATATAAGTTATCTCGTGATATACTAGCATTCCAGACAGCTCGTCAACAATTAAGAATCAAGTCTGAATTAAACTCAAAAGTTCAGGGCTGAGTAAGAGTAACACTGTGTGTGTCAATTTCCTGACAATGAGCAATTTCATTCAACAAACCACATATAAGGGGCTTCCCTCTTAAGCCACATGTAACCTCTGTTTTAATGGCAGGATAGATCCATAAAGCTTAAAGTACAGAAGCTTTCATGTGGTTATACTGAAGTTTTCAGAATCAGAATGAATGGGCTCATTAAAAGATAGAACTGGGTAAAATTGAAATTAATCCTCCATAATCCTAGCTTTAAAAACTCTCATCTCTGTTGTATACAGGTATCTTTAAAATGAATTACAAGTATGCGAACAGGCTCCCCTAGACACCCTTTTACGTTCAGCCCTACCATATCCCTTTTCCAATAGAAGCTGGGAAACAATCCAGGGTTAATGACTTGAAGAATCAGTTTGCTTTTATATATACTGACTTTAAGAAATAGCAAAGTTTTTAGAGTTTCTGTTGACAGACTGATAGAATATATTTGCCATTCATATCCTATGCCTTGTAAAAAAAAATTACAAAGAATTTGGGGTGTTGACCCTGGGATATGTAATTTATGCATGACTCTTGTAAGCTGTTACCTCTTAATCACTCAGGAGCCCCAGCTCTTCAAGCAGACTAATGATCCCCTGCTGACTATCAGCTCTGCTTGCAGTTCTGCCTTCAACACATCTGTCAGCACCACTTCCCAAGGGGACTCTATGAAAGTTGGAAAGTCTGACATCCATACATTAACTAGCCTGTGACTTTCTCCATTAATAATGGACTGTCCCACCGTAAGCTGTGAGCTTCCTCCCCAACACTGACTGCTTTTCCTTTTATGTGCCACTATGCCTGCCATCAGAGAGATAGCCAGAGAAAAGACATCTGGCATCTGTAACTCATAGGGGGTTCATAAAAACTAAAGCAGGTAGATTGTTCTCTCAAATGAAGTTCCTGGAACTACTAAATGATGAATATCGTGCTAATGGCCTCCTTCCTCTAGCTTGGTAACAGCCTGCAACCAGTTGTTTTTTTGTTTTGTTTTTTGTTTTTAATCACATCCACACTGATGCACACATCCTAGGTCTTTATTTATGAGATACATTGCTAATTGTTGTGCGGAATCCTTAGAGATGGAGCCCAATTATCTTGAAAATATTATTTCTTTCCATATCTGCAAAGAAATTGTCCTAAGATGTGACAACTGAGTATGTTCAGATCTATTTTCCAATTAATTGTTAAAAAGAATTCTCTGAAGTAAATCAAAATGGCCTTGAAGATTTTGGCTGAATTGTTTGTTAATTTACCTCAGATGCAGATAAAAACTGGGGGCAGAAAAGAGAAAATTGGAAGCCCACTGGGCCAGGGTGGCAGGTTTTTGCTTTTGTCCAAAATACAAAAGAAAGAACAAAGAGGTGACCAAAACAGAAATGTGTTAGACCCTGTAGGTGAATGATATTTATTTTTCTATAACTCATAAATATTGAGACATTCAACATTTCCCTTTGACAGGTTACTTGTCAAGTTACTATAACAATAAATTACCTTATCCAGAATCAGGAACAGCACTCTAAAACTTTCAGAGACTACACTGAATAAGCCAAGTGTGAGATAATAGAGAATGGTGAAAGCTCTGATAAACTAGAGACCATATATCTCATCAAAAAGGGGCAGGTGATGGTTACTACAATGTATCCAGGTGGGTGTTTTTAGGATCAACTAGGCAATCAAACTGACCTCATCACCATGGAACACACTCGGCCTCTGACTCACTTAAGGACAGGAGAGAACACAGGCCAAAAGACCAGAGCCAAGACCTTCTTTTCAATGAGAATGTGGGAGTAGTCCAAACAGCAATTCAGAGACTTTTTCTTGTCCCCATAGTCATGTTTTAACAGCAAAGAATTGAGACTCATGTAGCCAAGCCTGGAGCCTTCTGACTTAGAATATTAATGGTTTTTTATTTTATTTTATTTTATTTTAGATTTATTGATTTATTTGAGAGAGAGTATGTGGCGAGGGTGGGGAATGGGTGAGGCAGAGGGAGAGAGAATCTCAAGCAGGCTCCCCACTGAGCACAGAGCCTGACTCATGGCTTGATCCCAGGACTCTGAGATCATGACCTGAGCTGAAATCAAGAGTTGGACACTTAACCAACTGAGCCACCCAGGAGACCCGAAAGTTGTCTTAAATAAGGAGCTTAAATTTAAGATGTCTTAAATAGGAGCAAATATCTCTTGGAACATTTCTATAGGCATAGCTTCTAATGTCCCCATGAGGGGGCCCAGTGATAAGTGTCACCACATTCAGGGAAACCCAAAACAATGACTGTCCACCAGATGTGTGTAGTTCATTTGCATTCCTCCCAGCCAGATACAGGGTGCTTCTCCTAGGTTATTTTTACTATAACTCTGTTGCCTGGCCACCTGGATGACATTTTACCTTTTTCAGCTTTGGTAGCAAAGTCAGTTAACTTTGCTTTTGGTAGCAAAGTTAACCTAAGATAAGTTTAACATTTTATGCACTGTTGCCATGTCGGAGTGTGAGCTCAGATCTTTCTTTTTCTTCTCATTTTTTCTTCCTCCTTCTCATCCTTTTCCTTCCTCTTTCTCTCCCCCACCTTTGTCTCATCCTTTTTCTTGTTTTAGGAAAGCTAGAAGAAGTCCAGATTTTTTAAATGTTAAGTCTCCCAACTTTTAAGTGAGAACACTAGAGTAAGGTCCTAGACCAGAAAACAGAAGACCTGGGTCCTAGGATTCTAGCGATTAGATGTGTGATCTACATCAGAGCTAAAGTAAAAGACTAAAAGGTTTGCTAAGGTTGGTGAAAAGCTGTTTTGATGAAGCTGTTACTATTTTCTAATTGATAAAAACCAAAGCTCAATGCCAGGGATGCTGTTCTTCTTCCCTTACCTTTATACTTTGCTTTATCATGTGAAAATCCCAAGAGTGAGAACAAAACACTCAGAGGTCTTTCAAGCCTTAAATGCCCATTGTTGGACAAGACTTCACAACAAAGATGCTAAGAAAAGTGATGCTAACTCTCATGGGGTTTAGACCAACATACCTGCTTTTGTTTGCATTGCCCAGAGAAATTGGGTCAAAAAAGTAATATCTGAGTGTATTTTGGCTTTTAGACTGGTTTTGCAGATGCCAGATATGTTAATACAGTACAGAGATTACCAGTGTCATCACAGCTGCTACAATTCTAGTAAAATTGCTTCATATTACGACGACGATGTTCTATCCTCATTCATTCAAATATCTTTATTCTGTCAATTTTGCCATCATCACCAAGAAAATGTACCATGGTGGAGAATTCACTTACAAATGAAGGAGAATTAGAATTATTTTTATTTTTCTGCTACCATTTCATCAGTCTTATGGGGACCAAGTCAGGGATTCCATTTTGTAACCTGCAATGAATAAGGGAATTTATTAATTCCCAGCCTGACTCCAACATCAAGTCTACATTCAGCCAATAGCCTAAGGATTTGGTTAGTTGCTCAATCTTTTTTGAAGAAACCTTTTCATATTTTTGTGGGTCAGAGGTTCTTTGTTATATAGGAAATGTATATCCATGAGGAACAGAAGGGAATAGGTTGAAAGCACACTTATTAGAAATGTTCTCGTTCATGATAACACAGGCATTTGTTGGAATTTCATTTTCCTCCATTGACCACAAAATTAAACATTTCACCAAGGAAATGTTCCACAGGAGATTTACTCTTAGGAATAGGATCTAATCTTTTATATCACAGTAAGAAGCCGATCAAAGGTGTTAAAAGCTAGCTATTAAAGGATTAACTAGGTCACATTGAAATATATGATGTAAAAACAGAAGAACCTTTTTCTATCCAGTTGAAACTTATAAAAAATACAGAAAACAACCCCCCTCATTGTTCTCAAGAACATGTTGGTTAAGAGAAAATTTTGAGCCTTCATTCAACATTTAAAATATTCTCACCGAGCATTGTTGAAGCCATCTTAAAGAATTATGTTTTTTGAGACAAGGGAAACGAAAAGCCATTAGGTTTTGGGTAATTATGTTTATAGTTTGAAAGCATAACTCTTTTGAATAGTGTGGGAAATGGCTTGCAGCAGGGCAGGAGTGTATGAAGAGAAATCAAGGATGTGGTGGTTGAAAATAATCTGACCAAGAGATGTTGGTGTTTTGAGTCTTGGGTAGTGGATGTAGCAATGGATACTTTCTACTCCCTCCCCTAACACAAATACAAAATCTCTCTGGGCCTGTATGGTCAATCTCACCCACTCAAAGACTTGGCTCTGGCCATTGTTTTTCTCCTTTTCCCTTCATTAGATAAATTCTCCTTCCCTGCTACATCACTCCCATCTGCATTCAAACATGCAGCAACATCTTCTGTGTTAAATAAATTAGAAAGTCCCTTGACCCCCACTACCCAATTTCTATGGTCTCCTTTACAGAAAAAATGCACCAAAGAAGAGTTACCTCTACATCTTCTGTTTATTTGAATCTTGCACTTAGTGCAAGATTAGGACTTGCACTTAGGACTCTTCCCCAGAATTGCACTTAAAGAGCCTCATCAGTGATCTCCAATGGTACTACTGCCGGTGGCAAATTCTCAGTTTTTATTTTATTTAATGAGTCAGCAGCATTTGGATATAGTTGACCACTCTAAACTTCTTGAAATACTTTCTTCCCTTGACTCTGGGATACTGGCTTCTCATTTCGGTCTCCTTGGCTGGCTTAGTCTCATTTTCCTGTCATCTTGCTATCTCCTTAAAATGAATTATAAGTATCTCAGGTCAGGCCCCAGACCTTTTGTCTTTGTATACACACACTCCCTAATGATGTCATCTAGCCTGTGGCTTCAAATACCACCTTTATACTGATATTTCCCAAAGGTCTATCTTCATGACCCCTCCCCCCTAAATCCTAGACTTATGTATCCATTGTCTGATCATCATCTTGCTTGGTAGTTTAACAGTTATCTCAAAGATAATATGAACAAACTGAGCTTTGATCTTTCTAAATCTGATCCTGCTGGAATTTTCCCAATTAGGAAAAAACAGTTCCATTTATCCAATGGCTCAAGACTGAAATTTAGGACATAACCCTCAATTTCTTCTTTTTTTATGCCACTATCCAATTGGTCAACAACTCCTTTCCACCAAACTTTCAAAATATACCCTGCTTCTAACCACTTCTCCAAACTTCTACCACTGCCACCCTCATTCAAGCTCCCATGATGTCTACCTTGGATTTCATAACAGCCTCTTAACCAGTCTCCCTGGTTCTATTCCTACCCCTCTCCATATCATAGAAAAATAGTGATACTTTTGAGATGTTTCTTCCTTGCTTAAAACTCTCCACGGAAAAAAACAAAAACAAAAGCAAAAAAAAAACAAAAAACAAAAAACAAAACAAACAAACAAAAAAAACTCTCCACGGGCTTTTATGTCCAATTCAGAAAAAAAACCTAAAACCCCCTCTTGGCTAATAGCCTCCATTAACTTATCCCTGGTGTATCTCCATCATCATCCCCCCTCCCATTCTATTGCACCCGTATACTGTTCCTCAAGACACTAAACATGTCCCTGCCTGCAGTGGGGCCTTTGTGTTTTCTATTCCCTTGCCTTTAAATTCCCATTTCCCAGGTACTTGCATGGCTTATGCTCTTTCATGTTAAAGCTTTGGTCATTTTCACTCCTTCCTTGATATTTCTAAAATAGTGCCGTCTCTTTCATTGCTTTTTTTTTTTTCCTAATCGTGCTTGGCACCATATAGTATACTGTCCTTTTCAAGAAATGTATTTATTAATAGATTTGAGGAATTCTATGGTTGTATTTCAAAACATTTCATATTAAAACTAACATAGATATATTGTCCAGTGGAATTTGGAAGTAGAACAAATATGTAATATAAATCCCTGGCTTACAGTAGATTGCTTCAGGATCTACCTCCTGGCTCTTCAGAGTGTGTGTTACATACTACTATTCAGGTAGGGATACATCAGTGGAAAGGTTGAATTGCACGGTTGTTGTTTTTGGACTTGATAATCATCTATATTATGCAACTGAGAGATACCTAGAAAATATCTTTTCCATATTTATTCATCATTGGTCTGCCATCCACGTGTCAAGTCCCACCACCAGTCTTCCCTACTAGAACCAGCCAGTTAGAAGTCAGCCTATAGTGCTACTATAAGAAGCCTGTGCAGAGATTTTAGATACAATTACATGGCCTGATAATCCAGATTTTGTTTACAGGGAAATAAAACAAAATATACCTTCTTTAAAGCATTATGGAGGCTCTGTCAACCCACCTCCCCTTACCTAATTTTCTGGATAAAGAGATTCCCTCCATTCCTTCTGTAATGCACAATGCCTATTACCTGTGGCAAGCTGTAGGTTCATGTCTTGATAGCCTACACTCAAGTGAACTTATACCCTTCTGTTCATCCCTATGAAGTTGTATACTTTCCAAGAAGCAGTTGTTTTTGTTCTGAAACCTGTTTAGGCCAGTTGTACTTACATAGTTTAAATATTATGTAAGCTAACAAAATGTAATAAAAAGGAAAGAATTGTCATTTCTACAAAAATAACTTGGAATCCTTTGGGAAAGACTCAATAAAGGCAAGTCAGTGAAAAATAGATAATGTGGGGAAGATACAAAATAAAAGTCTGTGGAGAGGGTCATTAAACTCTAGTAGGATTCTGTACTCCTGTAGTTTCACATGTCTTATTTTACCAAAACCAAGTCCCAGGCATGATGAGGGTAGGTTAGGTAAAAATGATAACTTCAACCCCAGTCAATAGTCAACTTAAAAAAAAAAAAAAATGAGGGATCCCTGGATGGCCCAGCAGTTTAGCACCTGCCTTTGGCCCAGGGCGCGGTCCTGGAGTCCTAGGATCGAGTCCCACGTCAGGCTCCCGGCATGGAGCCTGTTTCTCCCTCCTCCTGTGTCTCTGCCTCTCTCTCTCTCTCTCTCTCTCTCTCTCCCTATGTCTATCATAAATAAATAAATCTTTAAAAAAAAATGGGAAGGCAAAGGGGTACATTATTACTATATCAAAAGATTGACAAATAATAAATTTAATTTTCTAAATAATTATTTATTAATGAATAATAAATATGTAGAAATATTTAAATTATATAAATACATACATAGTATCTAATAATAAATCTCATTGCATAAAATATTTACGGTGTAAATATGGCATTTTTTTGTGGTTTCCCATTTCTATTAACTTTTTAAACTAATCAACTAACTCTAGGTTCCAGCAGTGTAGGATAAGAGAGTTTTGTATTATTTGAGTACACCTTTCAAAATTAGGGATTACATTCCCATTACAGACATGTTGAGAATACCAAAGGTGAAGTATTCAGAACAATCCTTTGAGAAAAGTAAATTATTAGTCCCATTTTATTCATGAGGCTCAAGTTGGGTAAATGACTTAGAGGTGACCTGTTAAGAACTAGTATCTACCATACTCACAGCTCCTGCTGAGTTCTTAGATTTGAATGCCACTTCAAACCTCTCCTCCTACATGTCTCATTTAGATCTTTTATAACATAGATTTTTCAAAGTAAACAACTTAAGACTGCTGAGCTAATCATGTATTTTAATTAATGGCTTCTTAATCATTGTGACATTATGATAATTGAAATGCCATTTTTACATTTCCAGTAACCAACTCTCATACTTTAAGGGTGTGTGGGACAGTTCCTTGATTTGGGAAATGCTGTATATAAAATTCTCCTCTTGGAGATTTTATAGCTTATGGATTTAGATAAGTCTTTTAGTGAAAAAATGTACCCAATTTTTTTCAATCATTGCTATTTTCCCAATGTGTCTGTCCACATGGTTTTATCATGTAATGATTCCTTAAGTTCAGTTAAACCAATATTTCATGCATATGTGTTTGAAGTATTGCTTTATAGAATGGGTACTCATGTTTTTTTCTTATAATCAGTCCTATTTTTATATACTCTCAGCTCATTGACCATAGTTCTCTGGTCTGAATCTTTTTATTATACCTTTTATTCTCATGTTTTTATCATATTCAAGAGGGGAAAGGCAAATGTTTCAAGAGCTAGACTTGGCAGTTTCTTCTGAGAGCTGAATTGTGACCTTGGCACCTCTCACCTTAGAGGTCGCTAAGGGCTACATGCAAATATCTACAAGCAGAGATCCACTGAAGATGGAGATCACCCCTTATTCAACAGGTCTTAGTTAAGAAGCTTATGGAGAGCCAAAAAAAATTCAAACTCCTGCCACAAGCAGAACAAGTACACCTAGGGTCAGGCATCATAAAAGAGGGTCAGCTAATCAATGTTGACCTAGCAATTTGTGATCTTAAGAGTGGCAGGAATGCTAAAATTATGTTTTTTGTCCCTTATAGCTAATGTTGGCATGTTTGTGAAGCTTGCTGAAAATAAATTTTGTGCCACATGCCCTCCTTTGCAGGATAACCAAGCCATTTGTGGTTTACTGTCATCAGTGTCTGTCCTGTGCAGACTTAGGCTAGCACCTGGCCACCTAGTAAATAACAAATGAAAATTGAATACTTGTGCTCAGAGCCTTTATTGAGGAGGACTTTCCTTCCTTCCATCTTTATCCTTTGTCCCTTTTTCCTGAGTCTTCACCATCATCCATCAGAAGAGATAAGCTACAGAGATACCCCTAGAAAATACCAATCTGCCTGACTTCCCCATCTCTATACTCTTATAGGGCTGACTTAACTACTAGAACAACTCAGAGTTGAAGTGGCTTGCCCAAGATAACCCTGTTAACAGTTGACAGATGGAGTATTTATTATCTAAAACTTTAGCATAAGCTTTTAGATGACATGTTTTTCAGTTTGAATGAGATTGAATAGACATTAGAGTAAGAAGAATGAAAGCAGAGAAGCCAAGGATGTGCTAGAGCAGTCCTGTATTAGAATTAGTCAGGGGCAAGGGGAAAAATTTTTGTTTCAAACAGATTTAAGAAGGTAGAGTTTGAGGACAGATTTCCAGTAGTCATCATACAATTGGCCATTGGCTACTTGTTAAAGTTATGTAACACTCTTCAATATTAGGTCTATTGTCTAATTGTTCTCTTAAGATCCTTATGGTTGCAAGTGTCAAAATCCAATTCAAATGAACTAAAACAAAAAAATGAGAATTTATTGGCATAAAACTCCCATTAGATACAGCTAGGTTTTAGTTCTCAAATGATAGTTTTAGGAATTCCTTAAGCTAGCCCTTGCTGTATGTAACCCCAGCAAAAAGAGAATGGATCATTCCCAATAATTTTAGCACAAGTTCAAAATTGCTTTATGTGCCAGCTTGAGTCATATGCCCACCCCTAAACTTATTATGGTGACTGGAGGTTATGGGGTAGTGCTGGATAGAACATTTTGATTGAGTAGACATAGAACATGTGTACCTAATGAGCACATGTTCTATCCAAAATAAGGATAAGCCCGACTCATATAATATCATCTACTTAGAGTGGGGGAGAAATGATTCCTGTTAAAAAATGGGGATGAGTTTACCAGGTATGGAGAAGCTAAGCAATGTCCAGTTGTCATTTTATACATACTAAGGTATGCTTGCAGTCCTGGATCCCACCCCCAAAGAGTTATTTCAGGAGAGAACAGGTATATACCATGAATTGTAAGATATACTGCCCTGGAAACATGAGTAGGATTCAGGAAACCTGACTCCCCTAGAACTATATCCCTGATATATCCTGCTCTGTAGTATCTAAGAGAATACCTGGCACGTAATAGGCACGTAAAAATATTTGTTGAGTGAATGATTAAAATCTAAATATGGTGGATACAGAGTCTCAGTTTGGGGTGATGAAAAGTTCCAGGCGACAATTGCACAACAGTTTGAATGTACTTAATGCCACTGAGCTGTACACATTAAAATGGTAAATTGTATGCATATCTCGCCACAATAAAATTTTTTTAAAGGAAGGAAGAGCCTACACATTAAGAAAGATAGGACTTTGATGGCATCTCTTGGCCTCTTGTTTTCCATTTAAGCTTGCCCTAGTCAGTCTCTGGACCCCAGGAGTTATGCAGTGATCAGAGGAGACAAAAGTAGTTATCCCATCTCATCCACAAAGTGAAGGCACAGATGCTAGCTACCCTCTGCTCCGTAAGAAGAGCAAGGGATACAGAATCTTTGGGATTGATGAAAATCTGGAAGATTTTCTTACAAATGCATGTATGAAAGGGATTCATTCACTTTGAAAACTATATTTTCCTCCTGGACCAGGCAGGTAAGAATGTAGATGATTAAGATAATGTAGGTAAGGTGGAGCTTCACATTAACCCCTTCCACACAGGTCAGCCACTGCTCATCTTAGGCCAGTTATTGTCTTGAAGAAATATAGTGAATTGCTTTGGTCTTGTGTTTTTTCCTGAGAAGACTTAAATGTCGAATTCTTTTTGAAATCTTTCAGTTTTTGAATGTTGGCAATCATTGAAAAACATTTTATATAGTAAGCATGGGAAACAGAACATCTGGCTCATGGGCCCCTGGCTTGAAATAAATGTTGTAAATGTTCCTATCTTTTTGTTTATTTTCAATTTCTTCCAAAGGACAGACTATTGTTTACTTTCTCACAAAACACAGTAATGACCCCATGTATTTTGTGCATTTTACAGTTTAGGGTGACTTGTGTGGTTAAGACAGATATCTTCATTCCAATTTTACTCTTGAAGCCACTGAAGCTTTAAGTGGAGGTACTCATACTTGTACCCAGATCCTTGTGAAACAATGTGCTTGATCAGACAATTCAGGTAGTTTCCTTCTTTCAAAACTCCCCACCAGTTTTGGTTGTTTATCGTTTATCTAGATAAATTATTTTTTTCCTTTCATCAGAGAGAGTTGAGTTTCTCAATTCCCCATACCTCCTTTTGTTGGTCAAGTGAGAGAAAAAAAAAATTACTTATGAGAAACGATAGAAGCAGATTTGTGTATTTAGCTCTAATAAATGCAGTAACCGGGGAATTTAAATCATATAATATTTTCTATCTTTCCAGAGATGGATAGACTTTTTTTTTCCTGAGGGAACTTTTAACTTAAGAATGTGTTTAAATCCCCTTGGCATGTCAGAATGATCATTAATGTTTATAGTTGCTATAGCAACCAGAAATGCTGGCAATTGAGGAGGAAAAGAGCCTGAGAGAGGAAGATAAGCTGTGTCAATTATTGAACATCTGTCAAACATTTAGCCAATTTAAAGTGACAGACAAAATGCTCAAAATTGAAGGTGAATAAAATATATTTTTACTAACATTCACTTAAGAATATCGGTTTTGTATTGTTTTGCCACTATTTTAGAGGAGTAATTAACTTTTATTTTCATTCATGTAAAGGAGGTGTTTTCTATGAGTACGATATGCTTGTATGTGTAATTTTTAATGCCACAATATTACCCATCTCTACTGGATGTTGCTTTACAGCATCTTGAGCTCTTTTGCATACATTATTTAATTTAGTCTCGTGACAATGCACATACTTGGTAAAGTATATCCATTTTATAGAATTTCACATTTTCTGGGAATAGAGCAGTGAAAAAGTATGTTTTAGGACATATGCCTCTTCATTGAGGGCTCTCCTCTCCCCATTCTAGCCACTACTCATTTATGCAGAAGCAGTTCCCTACGTATTTATCACATGTGTCTCCAGTATCCACCCTTGTACGCAGTGCAGTCATCCCAGATCAATTATTTCTTCTTTTTCCTTGAGTCTCCCTGAATCCTCAAAACCCTAACATAGCATTCTGAAGAGCCAATACCAATTAGATAGAGCTCCCCAGTCAAGTTGAAATCTATTTGCAATCCCTGTCTGATAATGATTTCTCACCTTTGCCTGGTGTTTTCTCATTTACAAATCGTTTTCATATATATGGTCTTATTTGGTCATCAAGCTTCTGAGGTGAGGGTTATCCCTTCTTTACATGTGAGAAAATTGAGGCTTAGAGAGATTAAGTGATTTGGCCAAGATCACAAAAGGAAATGGAGGACACCTCCTCCCCTATTGCCTTTCAACTATACCATATGAGAAAAGAGCAGTAGGTATAAAAATAAGGTCATGGATTCCAAGTGCAGCCCTAATCACTTGGTAACTACAAACTAAACCAAACCAAATAAAAACAGGAGAGGTTAAACGCCTCCCTAGATACCTCTGCCTCCTCCTAAAAAGAGAGTGATAGATAGATTATCTCTAGGATATTTTCCAGCTATAATCTGTAATAATTGAGTTCTAAATACAACTTCTCTGCTAGGTTTCCCGATACAGCATTTGCTTATTACCTATCATCCGTCTGTTTATCATTGGTCCCTTCCTCAATTTCTAGAAAGTGAGAAAACAAATTAATTTTAAGGTATGATTTTGCTACTTCAACTTATTAGCATTAAGTATACCAGCACTATACAAATGATCAGAAGATTTAATTTTCTGGGTTAGTTTTGTTTAACCCTAAGTTTTAATAAGTCATTATTCCTGTGTTCCTCACTTCCCTTTCCTGGAAAATAGATATTACCTCCTAGAGATGAATGAAATGAATAACATAAGTGAAAATAATTTCAGGAAAATGAGTTTATACTAGGATAAGATGTCTTTGTAGCTTTATTAATCATAAAACCTGATCTGATCTGTTAATATAAGTGGATGATTTGGAATGAATCTTTATAGTGAAGTTGAATGAATATATAGATCATCAAACAGTTCTTTTTACAATCTTTGCTTTATCAATAATAACAACAAATATTAACATTCATTGAGTGCTTGTATGTGCTGGACACTATGCTAATTATAATTATGCACTTTGCTTACAGCATTGCCCTTGATCCTCTCAACCACCTATAAAGTGTATTTTTATCCCCAGTTTTCAGATGAGAAAATTGATTCTTTGATCATTTAAGTAACTTTCTGGGTCTTACAGAAGTGGCAAAGCAAGACTTCAGGACAAAGAGATATGTCTAACTCCAAATACCAGGGTACATACCTGACCAGTTATAGAAAATATTCTTAAAATACCTTAGGTGAGGCTTAGGTGAGGATATTTAATTTAAACACACACACACACACACACACACACACAGACTTAGACATCAGATAAAAACTGTGATTACCACATGTTATTTTCTTCTAAAACTTTTTCTGAAAGCTACATTCCCCTGCCCCCAACAAGTCTTTGCTGTATTGCCATAAAAGAGATACAAGAGTCAATGGTAAGAATCCACTATTTCTAAGAGCCAACGATTTAAAGAACAATTCTAAGTGGTAGTGAGTGGGTGGGAGATTAGTGTACAATTACTTTTCAAAGAACATTCAGAGGAGAATTATGAACATCAGTAAGAAGAGGACATTACTAAATGGGAGAAGGGAGGTAGGATAAGCCTCTAAGTAGAAAAAGAAATGATAAGGGTTTATATTAGTCAAGACATTTAATCATAGAGGACAGAAACTCAGTATCCACTAGGGAATCTTTTTTTTTGGTGCATAGATTTATTGACTTCTTCAAAAGCAGATTACATGAAAGACAAGAATGTCCCCTCAAAATTGATTCTCTCAAATTACTAAGATATCACCTGCACTCACTTTCTCTGCCTGTCAGCTCTGGGTCTTAGATTTATCTTTTCACACTAGCTTGTCAGTAGCTCATTAGACATGAGCGTGAGGCACTTCACATACACCCTGTGACTCTCCAAACCTGAGAAGAAAAAAAAGGCCCCTTTTTGCAGGTATTTGAATTTTAGAAGATTTTGATTGGCTGGTTTGTGTCATATGACTCTTCCTCAACCAATCACTGTGCCTTAGGCAATAAGGTAATGTAATTGATCTACCTCAAGACTCATCCCGATTTGTATGGCCAGCCTTTAAGGAATGATGATTGGGTACCATGAGAACCAATTGAAGAAGTATTGCCAAGAAGAGAAACCTGCCCTTTATGGCAAACCAAATAATGAGGAAAAACTCATAAATGATTAATTTTTCATCTGGGTCTGTCCACCACATCACAAGGCAGAACTTGACCATTACAGTCAATGAATATCTTTTATTTTTAAAGATACAAATAAAAATAAATACTTCTCTTTAGGGAAGGACAGATCTGTTTTTAATAGACCACCAGGCCAAATGCTTTTGCTACTGGTTTTAAGTCAGCATTGGTAAATTGCAGAGAAGAGATGGAAAAAGCATTTTGGATTACAATGAAGACTAGTATTTGCTTGGCAAATTTAATTAAGGGTTAATTTAGGCTTAAAATTTAAATGTCAGTTGTTTGAATTTCGATCACATCTTTAATTGAGGAGGGTGTAGAATTGTTTAATTATCTGACGAAAAGGCTGTATATCAGTGACTTGTGTGGGAGTTGGTGACATTGCTTGAAAACTTGTTCTGTTAGTCATATTACTGCTTGAATCCTTTTAAAAATGTAAATAATTATAGTTTAACTGACATTTTCTACCATTTACTCAAAATTTTTAATCATTCCTGAGAATGCATTTCAGTTCCCACATTATTTTTTCCTTTCTCTCCAGAAATTGCTAAGCTTCAAATAATAAGACAGATTTTGATTATGTTGTGACAAAAAGCACAAATTCTATTAATGATGATTTGTGCAGCCTTCTCTTAGAAAAAAATCTTCAAATGTTGATGTACTAGTGACCTGCATATCCTGATATTTCAAGATTTAACTGGTCACCTAGTTCACTGAAACTCTGAACATCTCTTGAGTGCCATAGGATTAGGTGCTGTGGCATACCAAAGCAAACAAGAAGATAGTTATCCTGGCCACATTTCCCACTATAGTTATTTCAGTGAAGGCCCTGGCAATGTCAGTCATGAGAACCCCTGTACCCAACTTGTTAGTGGCTCAGTTAAGCCATATTGCAATGGCTTCTAGCATAGAAAGAGGAATCTTTGCCAAAGTGTCTGTTTCAAAAAATAATCAATCAATCAATCAGTCAATCAAACACAAAACGTATCTGTTTCAATCCTAAATCTAATTCTACTGATCTTGTCTATGGTCCTAAAATAGATCATTTATTTTCCTATGTCTCACTTTGCCTGTTCCTCCAATAGCACTAATCTTTATTCTACTTATTTCCAAAAACTGATGGAGCCAACAAATGAGATAATGAATACTGGAGTGTTTTAAAATGTAAAGTCTTAAACAAGTTGTGGTTCTGCTCAGGTATTTATAAGACAAAACCTCACTTAAAGGTAGATATGAAAATCTAGCTAGCAAATCACAGGTTTACTTCCTCCTACAAGTAAATATCATAGTCCAGGGGTTTACTGCTACCTTTGAGTAACCACTGTCTGGCCAGGTCACACAGCTGTCATCTGGTAACTCAGTTTCATTGACAAATACCGTTTAACCTGTTGTGTTGTATGGCCTAACCATTTCTGCATGCCTATCTCTGTGCTTTTATTGAGTCTTTCCTTCTCTTAGATATTTGGAAGACTATGAATTAGTCATCTTTTTTTTACTCTGATTCTGTAAACTTGGTAAAATTCCATCAGAGAGTCAGGGGGGAAAACAAGAGAAAAGGCTTAGGCATTCTTATTTGAAAAATATGGGTTCTGGGGATCCCTGGGTGGCGCAGCGGTTTGGCGCCTGCCTTTGGCCCGGGGTGTGATCCTGGAGACCTGGGATCGAATCCCATGTCGGGCTCCCTGCATGGAGCCTGCTTCTCCCTCTGCCTGTGTCTCTGCCTCTCCGTCTCTCTCTGTGTGACTATCATGAATGAATAAATAAATCTTAAAAAAAAGAAAAGAAAAAAGAGAAATATGGGTTCTGATGTTCTAGATTTTCTGTCCTCCTCTAATTTAAGTGATTTTGATTTGCAGTCAGTGATCTGATGGAAGTAGTGTATTCTCTTCTTTACAGGTAACTTTCTTGTCACTAACACTTTTGGCCTGGAGTTTGGTAATGAATTGTTGCTCTAGGAAACTTGTAGCATTTGGAATTTGAATTCAGTTCAACCAATATCCACTAAGTTGATTACAGAATGTGAGGGACAAAGCATATGTTCCCCTGCCATATGTATTCTTGTCCACAAGTAATACTCAAATCTGTTATCTGGAGAAGAGACACGTAATTGAACCATTCTAATATAGGAAAAACAAAATTCTAATATGTGAAATAATGTGTAGTTGCCATGAGGCAGAAAAGAAACACATGTTTATTTGGTTGTTGAGGAGAGACCATATTTGTTTCCAGGAGGGAAAAGGTAGTGGTTGAGACAAACAGAAGTTGGAAGGGCATCCTGAGAGAGAGTGCCTAAGCCAATGTAGGGAGATTGAAAAGCATAGAACACATCAGAGGATCAGTGACTCTTTCCCCACTTTACTTTAAGCAACCCTACTTAGCAGTACAAACATTTCTTAAAATATGGTTTTGTTGGAAAGGACAAATCACACAAAAAAATAAAAACAGAGCTCTCTGCTTACAGCCAAGACAGGTAAGCAGAGCTTTCCCACAATGCCTTATCTTTGCATTTAAAGGTGATTTCAGAGGGAATAGATATGTATTGTATGACAGACTAATCAAAGTAATCATCCTCTCTGATGTATTGCAAAGCCTAGCATGAAGAATACTCCCCCAGAATAGGACTTACTTGGAGAGAGGAGTAGAAAGCTAAAACTGGATAATTTGAAGTCCTGCTTTAGAAGGACTTGACTACTAGCTTGATGTATTTTATTTGATCTAAGTTGCAGTGGAGATCACATAGGACTTGTGTGGGAAGGAGGAACATGATCCAAAACTGCTCTTTAGACAAATTAATCTGGCAGTGGTAGGTAGGTTGTCCTGGAAGGTTGGCAATATGGCAGGATGTTCTTAGGCCAGTGACAGGTAATGATGAGATGGGCACAGAAGCAAAAAATCTTGTGAAGTTCTAATCCACAGTATTTGTATAACTGATTGGATATGCCTTCCCTTAGCAGTACCTTCCCCCAACATTCCTAGAGAGAATCTGAGGCCTCAGGCAGAGGCATTGTATGAAAAGGACATAAGTATTAAGCTGAAGAAGTTATATCTCATTTTCTTCTGTTCACTTCCTACCCATGAGAAAGTGGCATTCTCTCTAGAATGGGGCATTGAACTATGATCCCTATCTCTTTAACTTTTACGAAGTTTTCACAGTATCTGAAGTATTTTATACTTAACTGTCAAAGGTACTTATGCTTCAAGGAATTAATACTTACCAAAGGAGCTATGGATGTTGGATTGGAGGTCTTCATAAAATAGGTGATACCTTTGATTTCTTTAAATGACAGCTTTTTAACAAATAACTGAAAGAAATACCGTTTAATCCCAATAAGCAGAATTTTTATCTGCCCATCATAGTCCATTCAAGGTACATCTCTTCACGGTAGCCTTACTGGTTTGACTGCGCTCAGTCGGCTGGACCACTCACTGCTCTTTACAATCATACTAAGCTCTGATGTAGATTTTGTGTAGTTTCAGAATCACCCCCACCCTCATTCCATAGAAATACTCACGTTACCTCATGTTTATATTCTTCAGTACCATTTTCAGGCTAACAAAAGCACGCACACAACTAACTGTCGATTCCATTTCTTTTGCCCTTACTTCTGTATTCCAAAACAGGTCATAAGCTAAATTGCCTACTGAGCAATATGGGCCTTTTTAAGAAGTAGGAATCGGGGATCCCTGGGTGGCGCAGCGGTTTAGCGCCTGCCTTTGGCCCAGGGCGTGATCCTGGAGACCCGGGATCGAATCCCACGTCAGGCTCCCGGTGCATGGAGCCTGCTTCTCCCTCTGCCTGTGTCTCTGCCTCTCTCTCTCTCTCTCTCTCTCTCTCTCTCTCTCTCTCTCTGTGACTATCATAAATTAAAAAAAAAAAATTAGAAGTAGGAATCGGTCAAGGCTGTGGCAAAATGGAGACCACCTGCCCTCTCCTAAATGGAAAGCTGCTACTCAGTTCTGCCACTAGTTTCCCTTATGGAATGAGATAAATGTGTGTCAACCTTTTAAAGCAGCGTTTCTTCGAGTGTGATCTCAGACAAGCAGCAGCAGCAGCACCTGAGAACTTGGTTTCAAATTCAGATTCTTGGTTCCCACACTGACCTTCTGAATCAGATACCTAGTGTGGGATGCAGCACTGTGTGTAGTAAAAGGCATTCTGGTGAGTCTGACCTCACTCAAGTTAGAGAACCGTTAGTGTAGGGGTGCTGTGCTATATACCTCTTTAATTTCTCTTAGGGACTGATAACTGAGAGTTTTGTTTGAGTTTCAAGAAAATCTCAATATGTAGATGTTTATTTGATTTTTACTGTTGTTAAGGCATGTAAAACTATAAAAGACACACGCTTACGCAAGCTAAATCCATTCTGTGTGCCATCACTTCCCAGCCTCTACTCAAGAATCTGAAAGTGCTAACAAAAAGGATGCTGTTCTGTTGAAAAAAATATATGGATTCTTCCTTTAGCATATGAAAGTTTGCTGACACCAAACCTAGACAATATTTCCTAAACTTTTTTCTGATATATTTCTGAGAGCAAAAGAGAGTCAGCATGTACTCCTGGGAATCTGGGAGCATATCCTGGAGCAATCAGCTGCAAGTACATGGTTTTGTTGAATCCTTTCCTTATACGTTTAAGATTTGTATGAGTTATATATATATTTCATCATATACTCATATTTGGCTTATGTTCAAGACATAAATTCCACTCAAGTTAAAGTTAACTTTTACCTACAAAATTTTAAAGAAAATCTACACCCCAGAAAAATGCCTAATTTAACTAACAAAATAGAGTCAAGAAAACAAGAAGTAACCCATTAGGGGGAAGAGATTGTAAACTATACACAAGAGCAATATTCACAGTTAGTATATTTGACTAGAAAATGTCCCTTTTTCCATGTTATTTCCCATATCTCCACTGCCACATCTGAGTGACCAAAGAGCATGCACTAATCATTGAATGCAATGAATGAATAGTCAGGAGGCTTATTTTTAGAAGTGTTTGCCACAGGTTTGCATGGTATTTAGCACTAGGTCTTTTCTAATCCTTGCCTCACATGATCACCATTTCATTCCTCCTAAATCATTTCTACAAATATGGTAAAGAGGCTTGACCTTATATGCCAACACCAATTGCTTGGAAGTAACTGCCTGAAGCATTGTATTGAGAATGATCTTGAATCTATGTGGGGCATAGTCAATTATCTGTGTCAACCACAGGTATAGGAGTGGTAACTGGTGGGCCAAATGACAGATCCATGCCATCCCTGCTCTACCCAGCACCAGTTACTCATGAGAAACAATTACTGAACCCTGGGAAGTCCTGCTTGATGCTGAAGACTTGTCTAAGCCAAGTTCTCTGAGCTGCAAAGTATCCATTTTAGGGGTTCTTTCAGCCACAGGCATGATTTCAGCAATCTACATTATAAAGGGCCATGGTCATCATTGTAAGTATTCAATGCCCATTAGTCTATGTCATAATTAATTGAAGTACAGTATCTTTCCTATTCCAGCCCTTCAGATTTCACCTTCTCTCAGACACCTTCCCTCTCCTTCTGTTTCACAAAATGTTGATGACTATATGACATGACAGTTCAAATATGACTTTATATTGATCATTGAGGGTCTTAATATGATTAGTGGTTTTATCCAGAGGCATTGTCACTCAGAAGCCAGTCTATGAGCCACTCCCTCTTGGGATAACTCACAAATCTTTTACATGACAACACACTCTTCTCTTAGGCTCTCCTGCCACCTGTTTAATGATGCAAAATCACTAGTGCTTATTTAGTGCTTAAGTTTTCTGGTACAATTCTTACTTTTTCAGAAATTACTTAGATTACTCACAATTTATAACGTCTTCCTTTTCCTAAGTTCACAGAAAGACAAAATATTTATCAATCCATTTACAAGCAAAAAACAAAAAACAGAAACACAGTCTTAAAAGTTGACATCAACATGTTTGATGTTCAGTGTGACTTGGCCGGGCAAGTATTCTTCTTATTCCTATTTTTCAGATGAGAAAACTAAGGACTGGAAATTACTCTCTCACCAATTAGTGCTAAAGCCAAGACTCGATCCATGTATTTTGCAACAAAACCAGGGATCTTTGAACTGGGTTATGCTTTCTTTCCCCTTTGCCCAGACAAACCACCAAGAGGTTCCATTCCCTGTGTTCACTTCCATTGCTGAGCTGAGCTCAGTACTTTTGTGCAAGGCTGGTGTTTAGTAAATTTTTGGCCAAAAAGTAAACCAGTGAATGTACTCATATAACCCATTTTATCTATAGAATCACTTAACATACATTTTTCACATTAACCTGCTTAGAATCATGTCTTAGTTTAAAATTCAACTTTACAACACCATACAAAAAAGTAAAATTGGTATTGATAAAACTATCTAATAGACTCTCATGCTATTTAAATAATTTTTTCAAAGTGAAAATTACAACATAAGGACTAGAATTGATGCCCTGTTAATTCTACTATCTCTTTTCTACACAACACAATACAGCTTAATTCAAATAACTGTAGTATAGTGTTTATGTTCATGCGTGTGTGCGTGCGTGTGTGTGTGTGTGTGTGTGTGTGTCTGTGTATAGTTCTAGTTCTAGGGATGCCTGGCTGGCTCAATTTGTGGAGCATATGATTCTTGGTCTCAGGATTATAAGTTTGAGCCCCACACTGGGTGTAAAGATTACTCTACTTTTTTTTAATTTAAAAAAATTCCAGTTCTGATTTTTTCAGTAAGTATCTATGTGATTTTTAGCAAGTTCCTGGGTATCTCTGGATCCCACTTTCATCTTTTGTCAAATTAGGATGTTGGATTTGATGTTATACACATAGAATTGTGGAACTTTAATCCCAAAAGATACCTAAAGATCATCTAGTTGTACTCCCTCACTTAGAGATAAGGAAATTTACAGATAAGGAAAACTGATCTTTTCTAGCTCCAAAATAAATTTGGAGAGGAACATATGGGTTCCTAACAGAATCATCTCTTCTGAATACTGTGACTACCCACTTACCAAATGTGTGATTGTGATCCACACATGTACTTTCTCCAGATTTAAGTTTCCTTCTCTGTAAAATTGAAGGGGTCATACTAAGGTTCCTTTCACATTTGAAACTTTGAGGATTAAGAAGGGCATCTTTGAAAACTGACATTTGTGCTACCCTTGGGACAGGGCTTTGCATGTTATGAAGTATAGCATAACTCTAGAAAGAAATTAGCAATAGAAACTTGTTAAGAGAATCCACTAAAGGACTCTGATCACAGGATAAATTTGCTCAATGAATACTTAAATTTGAAAAAAAAATTGATGTCTTTTATGAAAACTAATAACCCAAAATTCTTTGCTATTGGCTCAAAGATGTAGAAAAAAGAACCAAGTAAGAGTGAAGATTTATAGCTAATTTCCTATAGATTTGGATCTTACAAGTCAGAAAACCATCATTAGATCTTTCTTCAACAAGTATCGCATTAGAACTAGTCTCAGTATTTTTCAATTGAGCATCAGAAGCTTCACAATCTATTAAAAGTATTCTATTCCAAGTATGTTTACTGAGTTGTTACAAATTGCCAATGGGACAAGAACTGTCTGTCACTTCCAGAGCAATTAGTGTGTGAAAACTTATCAAAAGAAATCTGTCAAGTTTGAATAAGTATAAATATTGCATGGAAGTCCCTAAGGAAATCAAACTGAGTGGGATACATTTTTGCTCATTGTAGCTCATGAGAATTTATTTTGTTTTATTTACTTGGCTCTATTTTTCAGAACGTTGATAGCATTTCATGTAACCCAATGGATTGATATTTTGCTCTGATAAAAATTGACTTTGTTTCTTAGGGGAAAACTAGAGTGTCTATTGAGTGATACAACAGTACTGGCTCCTTTCTTTCAAATTTTAAGAGCTCATATTTGCTTCCTGGAGGGAGCACTGGAATGGGACTATAGCTAGAAGCACTATTATATACAGATCTTCCTCACCTGAGGATAGGATCACATCCCAATAAACCCATCATAAGTAGTGCATTTCATACACCTAACCTACCAGCCATCATCACTTAGCCTCACCTACCTTAAACATTCGCAGAATACTTACATTAGCCTACATTTGGGCAAAGTCATCTGACATAAAGTCTATCTTATAATAAAGTGTTCAATATCTCATGTAATTTATTAAATAATGTACTTAAAGAAAAAGCAGAATGGATGTAGGGATATAGAATGGTTGTAAGTGTATTGTGGATGCTCCTGACGGTGTGGCTGACCATCTATGGGGATCTATGGCTGATGCCTCTGCCCAACATCACAAGGGAGTGTAGGACGGTGTATCGCCAGCCCAGTAAAAGTTCCAAATTCACATTTTGAAGTATATAGTTTCTCCTGAATTCATACTTTTGTACCATTTTTAAAGTCAAAACATCAAAAGTTGGGGCCACCTATTATTTACTTTGCCAGTTTTTAACTCTCCGACCTTACCCTTTCTAGGCTTCAGCTTTTCAGCTTTAAAATAAAGAAAAAGACAAGTGATCTCTTGGATAATTTTTAGCTTTATTACCCATTTTACCTGCATTGATGTCTCCAGTATCATTCTATCATATTTCTTATGCTACTTCCTCATTGTCCTGGACAAATAAAAATACGTTATTTACAGGTAGTAACATTTGCTATAAAGAAAAATAAACTGTTACATTTTATAGAGATGTCCTCATTTCAAGGGACTCAGCATTTAGCTCAATATGATCTCAGCAGTGTACCAGTCAAGACTTTTTGAATGACCTTTGCACTTTGGGACTCAACAGTATTTACAAAGATCACATGTTCACCTGGTATTAGGTATGATCTTTAGCATAATCCATTTTAGACAGTTTCTGGCAACTGTGGTTTGTTCCTTTTTCTACACCATGAGAAATGGCTATAGTGTTATTATTACATTTTGGAAGCTTATTAAAATTTTGATTCACCATTTTGTTGCTTTCTTTTGTTTAGAGTCACTTAACAATCCTCCCCACACTGAAGTAATAGAGTTGATAATCTTTATATTGTAATTAATGTTTCTTGAGTGGAAGTCATTGCCGTTTGTCCAGGGTTTCCCAAACTAGGTTTTGTGACCTATTAATAGATGTTTTAGAAAAATCGTATGTGTAGTGGGGATTATTGGGGTGGGAGGAGACTTTATGATCAAGTAAGTTTGTGTGCTTAAACATGCTGTGAAGAATTTGAGGAATCTTGGGAGGTTAAAAATCTCTTGCAAGTCCAAAAGGATAAATTTAAAAATCTGTTAAACTTTTTTAATCTAGGGCTTCTCAAAGTAATTTGATCATGTAACTCTTTTAAATTTGGGATAGGTGAGAGGGAGACAACTTCTATTAACAAAAAAATTAATATTCCAAGGACCAGAGTTTAGGAAATGCTGTGGTATATGCTCACAGTTGCTTGTGTCATCTGCTAAAGCACTAAGTCACTTACTGTCACAAGCAGTGAAACCAAAATAATTAACTAATTTTTTTAATAAATTTATTTTTTATTGGTGTTCAATTTACCAACGTACAGGATAACACCCAGTGCTCATCCCGTCAAGTGCCCACCTCAGTGCTCCCACCCCCCCACCCCTCCCCCTTCCACCACCCCTAGTTCATTTCCCAGGGTTTGGAGTCTTCCATGTTATGTCTCCCTTTCTGATATTTCCCACTTATTTTTTCTCCTTTCCCCTTTATTCCCTTTCACTATTTTTTATATTCCCCAAATGAATGAGACCATATAGTGTTTGATCCCTGGGTGGCTCAGCGGTTTAGTGTCTGCCTTTGGCCCAGGGCGCGATCCTGAAGTCCCCGGATCGAGTCCCACGTCGGGCTCCCGGCATGGAGCCTGCTTCTCCCTCCTCCCGTGTCTCTGCCTCTCTCTCTCTCTCTGTCATAAATAAATAAATAAATAAATAAATAAATAAATAAATAAATAAATAAACAAACAAATAAATAAATAAATCCTTAAAAGAAAACGAATTTTTAAATAGCCAAACAACATGTTAATTGGGTATGTTTTGTTATTTTTACTTTTTTGTTATTTTTACTTTTAAAATGATTAACTTTTAATGATTCAGATGTGCTTATGAATCAGAGTGCTTTCACATAAGAATCCTCACTACTGAGACTCAACTACAGGAAACAAACTGAGTGTTACTGGAGGGGAGGGAGGGTGGGAGGATGGGGTAGACAGGTGATGGGCATTGAAGAGGGCACATGATGTAATGAGTACCTGGTGTTATATACAACTGATGAATCACTGAACTCTACCTCTAAAACTAATAATGTACTATATGTTAATTAATTTAATTTAAATTAAATTAAATTTATAAAAAGAATCCTCACAACCCACCTGCATCACATTTAATATTATTCTTGCTTGATGGGTTAAAGGTTGAAACTGAGAATGTTTAAATGAATTCCCTTATGTAATACAGGTTTGAATTTTAGTCTTTTTTTTAACTTCAATTAAAAAAATAACAAAGTAAATGTCTTTCTTCTTTTTTTTTTTTTTTCTGATATCCATGGTCCATACAACTTTCTAGTTGCCTTGTCCCACAGGATTTATAGGTTGCTATCACTGGCCACTAGTAACAATCTTGAAAAATGTCTTTAGAAAAAGAAAATAGTGTCATGTATTTGGTTACAACTCTCCTTGGAGAAATGTGGGTTGATTAATATTGTGCTGGTAAATTACTTTCTAACTTCTACATTGTGATTTTGGAGATACTAATTTATACTTAAAACTCTCCTATAGCTAATTAGGGGATAGACAGAGTTCTCCTCATTGTTCATATGAGAAAATAGAGATGCTCAGAGATTACTTGGTTTGCCCAAAACTCACATACCATACTGACTAAATAGTACACTCTACTGTGCTGTTTGTTTGTTGTTTGTTAAAATATCCTGGTTTGTTTTTTTTTTATGGAAAAACTACCATACCAATTGAGCTTCCTCATGACCTATTATAGGGACTTTCCTCCCCCAGATTTTAATTTCTTGAGGAAGTGACTAGCTTGCTGGAAAGCACTTGCTTATTTATACTGAGTATCCTCTTGACATCAGCATGGGGTTACTTACAATTACAGGCACATGTGTAAATAAAATGATTAACTATTCTCATATAAACATAATTATATCTCTCTAAAATACTACATGTGGAAATGTTATAATCCAGTGATTTAGGGAAAGCAAAGCATTCCTTTGTATGTAAATAGTGGATTATTAAACCAGAATAGGTTTCCAGTTGTACGTTTGGTTATTGTGGTCAATTACGCTTAGGACTCATCTAAGTATTAAACAACAGAAGTGCCTTTTACAACAATTAGTGTTCTCTATAAAAAGCTGACATATTTCTGCCATTTCCAAGGACATCGCATACATTTGAACTTTTGCCAATGAGTCTATTAAAAGAGAGACATATAAGAATTCAGCTAACTAGTTCTAAAACCAGAGTCTTCTTTTGCATCTAATTGTTTCCCCCTCCCCCACCAAAGTAATTTCTGAAGATAAAATGGGCACATTATCTATTCAGTGCCAGTGACTAGTATATCACTTTTCCAGCTTTGGACAAATCTAAAGATTACACTTTAAAGAGAGGAATCATGGAATGCCTGGAGATGAAGTTTGATTTCCTTGGAGCACAATAGTTTACTGCAGCAAATCATTTAAGCTCACTGTCATTTAGGATTCTTCTTTGAAATTAAAAGCATGGTATCACATGTTAATTCACAAAACATTTACCTAATTCTTAAGAAAACTTAGAAGTTGGAAACATACATTTTCAGATATGGCTACCTGTTGTACTTATCCCACTGGCACTCTACAATGAATAAGTATCTGCAAAAAAGTTGCTCTTGGACTGCTATTTCATCCTCACTCTCTTATGAATATGATAAGTTTTTCAGCCAGCATTTTTAAATACACATTTACATTTGGGACCAGCCAACCAGTCAGTCAGTGTGTGCTTAGCAAGTATTTGCTGCAATATTAAACCACCATCTCACTCAAATAATGGAAAAATAGTTCAACCTCACCAAGTAAGAAAAGAGTAAGAATTAGCATTGATAATGTGAGGCATTGGGAGAAGACTAAATTGAGACTCAGGAATTATTCTGTCCCTAAGTAGGGCTACGAGTTTGGATAGTTACTTTGTTGCTCTGTGCCAAAGTTTCTCAGTTAATGGAAAACTATAAAATGCATTGAAAACCACAAAGTGCAATGCAAGTATGTGGCACTGTGATGCACTATAATGATTATTATCTATAAAATGAAAGAAGTGATCTAAATAGTTTTCAGGGTGGCTTCCAGCCTTACTATATCAAAATTATAGACTCCCTGGGTCTGTAATTTGAGCATTAGCTCAGTAAGCACTGTATGGTGCTTGGCACATGCTTAGTAAACTATAAATGCTCATTCCCTTAACTTAAAGAGGTTGGACTTCTTTTAATCAACTATCAGAATAACTTTTAGTTCTCTAGAAAATAAACCCTTATTGACTGACAGTATGAGTACAGGTAAAATGCTTAAGGGATTGTGATTACTTCTTATTTATATTTGGCAGGCTAAAAAAATCATTGGTCAACAGTATGAGTTTCTAACTTGACCATTTCTTTCATGTATACAGTATGTTCCAATGACGAAGACTATTTCTAATGATGATTCCTTTCCTTTCAGAGCTGAGCTATGCCTGGATCTTCAATGAATACCCTTCTTACCAGGATAATCGCCGGTTCGTTTCTCAGGAGACTGGGAATCTATATATTGCCAAAGTAGAAAAGTCTGATGTTGGAAATTACACCTGCGTGGTTACAAATACAGTGACAAACCATAAGGTCCTGGGGCCACCCACACCACTAATACTGAGAAATGATGGTGAGTTTCCTAAGGGATTTTGTTAATTCTGTTTTTGTGATCCCATATTGTATATGGAAAATTATATTATTGGCACACAAACTCTGATTCTCTAAATTAAATTTAAGAAAAGTTTAATGCTTTTTACATTTGGTACCTATGTTTTCTCCATTTGTGTAAGAAATAAACCCATGAATCCATTTTGGAAAACTAATTAGAAGTTTAATTGCTAATCTCAACAGGAATGGAATGTGGATTTAGGTAAGTATAAATAACAAAGGAATCTATTTCTTATTCTTTTTCACTTGAAATGTGTACATAGGCAGAATGAAGTAGAAGGTTGAACAACTAACTCATTAATCAGTTCTATGTAATTTAGTATTCAGTGTCCAGAAAGAAGTTTTAAATTATCCAAATAATTTCTGGATTGATGATATTAATGACACAGCTCACACTGCAGGGAAATAGAGGAACATCAAGGCTTATTTGAGAAATACGTTTTAATTTCCAATAATTTTATAAAAATATTTCAAGAAAATTATGAATTTCACCTTAATTATCTAGATGGATGACATAACAGTGTATGGTAATTCACAATATGCTATTCAAAGACAATCCTACTGAATTGTATACCAAACTCTAGTACCACTATGCCTTTTACCCACTGTATATGTATTCTGTTCCCTCTTCTTGAAATGTTTTTCCATCTCTGAGTCTCAGCCTTTCATTTGGTTAACTTATACTGGCCCTTTCCTTTTCTTCAAGTATATCATTTTCTTTAGGAAGTCATCTCTGTCTGAACTCCTCTCCACCCTACTGTGTCAGGTACCTTCTCTACGAAGTCCAATAAAGCCTATTACTGTACTCCCAAGAACTCTTCATTCCGTATCACAGTTACCAGTATATTTTCCTGTCTGTCTAACTATAAACCTGCTGTTTGGAAGCACCTGCAGTGCCTTGGTCACCAGTATATCTCCAGCACTTAGTGCAATAACTAGAACATAGATGATTCTTAATAAATATTGATTGAGTAAAAGAAAGCAAAGGCATAATTAAGTCTTTCAGAAATGGCTGATATAATGATTGAAGCAAGCCATGGTTTACAGGTTTAAGTGTCTATTCCTTCTAAATCCCTTTCCCATCAAGTACATATTACAACCTTCCATTGTGAACAGGAATTATTACACTTTTTGTACACGTGAGGAAACTGTCAAACAAGAATGTTAATAACAAGCATTCATTAGAAGCTTACTATTTCCTAGGTGCTCAGAATTTTACCAGGATTATTTCATTCAAACCTCAAGCAACTATATGAGGAATATCCTCTTTTATTTTTTATACATGAATGAACTGGAGCTCACACATGTCAAATAACAAATCCCAAAGCCACATGGCTAGCTAAAAACTCATGACTTCAAGATTCACACTTGGCTCCCATGTCCTATTGATTCTAGAGCCAATATCTTAACTTCTCACTCACTATGTTTCATTTCATTACACTATACCACCTTTTACCTTAATTTATACAAGAAAAATGTGGCAAATTCAAGCCTAGAACTCATATTTCTCTCCATATATGTTCTTCTTCCCCTCTGTACTGAAGGGACTTAGTACCCAAGTGGGGATGTGGATCTGAACCTCCCAGAACAGGATATTTGCAGACAAACCATCTCTGCAAAGAGGTTCTGGGCATCTTTATAACATAAACCATGCTATGGAATTTTTTAGCAAATACCATATATTTCAGTCATTTATTTATTCATACATTTAACATATATCTATTTAGCACTTACTGTGTGACAGATGCTACTCTGAGTGCCAGTGAGCAAGAACAATAGGGCCCTGTCTCATTGTACTGTATTCTCTAGGAGAACACTGATAAAGATAAACATAAACAAAAAACCAAAAAAACAGTTATTTTAGAGAGTAATAAATAAGCCATATGATGAAAAAGAAGCTCTGTGGAGTGGAATATCCACTTTAGGCAAGATTGTCTTGGAAAGCCTTTCTGAGGAGGTGATGTATGAGCTGAAACCTGAATGATAAGAAGTCAGCCCTATGATAATCAGAGAGAGGAGCAGTGCAGCTGCATTAACATCACATGCAAAGGCCCCAGGACCTGAAAAAAAACAGCATGTTCAGGAAGAAAAGAGAATGTGAACTTGGTTGGAGCATAGTGAGCAGGGTAAAGGATGTTTTGAGTTGAGGTTAAAAAGGAATCAGCAGCCAGATCATGTAGACCATGGGGAAGAGACTGGATTTTATCTCAAGTACAATGAGAAGCCTTTAGAGGATTTTATTCAAGAGAATGGTGTATGTTTTTTTCAAAGTTTGCTTAGTTACTGTGTAGAATGGTCTTTAAATAAGTGAGAGTGGACACTGGATGTCCAACCGAAAGATTATTGCAATAATTCAGTTGGGAAATGACAGCAGCTTGAAGTAGGGAGTAGCAGTGGAGAATAGAGAAGTGGATGGCTGGAGGATACAGTTTGCAGGTAAAGCTGCCAGGACTTGCTGATGCACTGGAAGTAGGAGGTGTTGGAAGAAAATGCCAGGGATGACACATAGGTTTCTGGTGTCACAGCTGGGTTTATGGGAATGCCATTTACTGAAATGGTTTTACTGAACAGGTTTACAAGGAAAAATCTAGAGTATTATTTTAGTCATTGTTTGTAAAGCCAAAAGCATGACTTCCCTCTTGGCAATAGAAAGAATAATTTGTTTTGTGATTCTTGTCCGATCTCTCTATCGTAATACTCATCTGATGTTTTGACTTGTGCTTATCAGCTTGCCTTCTTCTCCCACCTTGCTGAAACCCTGATCAAGCACAGGTCATTGGTTCATCCAACTTTGTTCTAGGGACCAGCACAGTGCTTGCCAGATGACAAATGTTAACATAAGAGTACCTAGGTGGCTCAGTAGGTTGAGCCTGACCCTTTGACTCAGGTCATGATCCCAGGGTCCTGGGATCGAGCCCCACATCTGGCTCCTTGCTCAGTGGGGAGTCTGCTTCTCCCTCTCCCTACTGCCCCTCCCGTCTGCGTGTGCTTATGCTCTTTCTCAAATGAATAAATTAAAAAATATTTAAAAATATGTTGTAATAAGCTGGATTAAATTAAATAAAACTGAACATTTTATCAGTTTAAGGAGAAAAATAGGTGAAGGACCACTTTTTTCAAAAGTTCTTGATACTATCTCTCTAGACCTAAGGATGAAGAGCCTTTTGCAAAAGATGTGCTCCACTGGCATTTTGTACAGACTTATTTAAAAATAAATCCCTCTGACTGCTGCTTATAATGCACTTATGCCAAAATGTCTATTCAGTGGTAGTATTATCCATTCAGGTGTGTCAAGTCACAAATGTAATGAAATATTGATGATCTACTAAGACAGCCCAGGAGACATATTGCACACAGTTGCTAGAAGAAACAAAAATTCAGGAACATAAGAACTCCAGAATCATCACGGCACTTCAAGTTGCCAGCAACTTTGCCTTTTGCTTGGCTTTTAGATATATCTTGACTTGTCTAGTATATCTTCATCAAGATGACAAATGTTTTTTACTAGAATATTTTATCACAAAATTAGCAGAATAAAGATATCATTCTTCAGCAATTAATGCCCATTCATTCTTAATTTCCATGAGAGTTGCATGGTGAAAATTCATACTATGTCTTTCCCACTTAGGCTAGAGTACATAAAATGGATACTTGAACTATATTACTAAGCACAAAATAGGTTACTTAATTAGCTCTTGTCTGGAGGTAAGAGAAAAGGAGAAATATAAATCAAGAAGAGA
The DNA here is from genome assembly GCF_018345385.1 of Vulpes lagopus. NCBI lineage: Eukaryota > Metazoa > Chordata > Mammalia > Carnivora > Canidae > Vulpes > Vulpes lagopus. Next base: position 43,709,127 of record NC_054830.1, read on the forward strand.
TTGCAAAATAAGGATGACATTCTTGCTAAAGTCTATTCTACAAGAATAAAATCAATAAAATTATCATTCTGCATGATCTTGTATTTAGCGACTGTATATTAGACTAATAAATGCAAGGTTGTATAGAATTTGTACAATCATTTTGTTAATTGAAGCTCTCTCAAAATTTCACATATCCCTTCTGCCTCTGAAATATGAATAAGCAAGACATCAGAGTCTATTGCCTGAAGTGAACTAATTACCATGGCTGGTCATTTTCCCTGCAAATTGCAGATGTAGTTTAAAGAACTAAATGTCCTCAATATTCAGGTTATTCCCTTGGAGTTTCAGCTAAGCAGTTCTGGACTGTGATTCATTATTTCCAGCCCAAAAGGCTACAGTGAGTCATAAAGAGTGAACAGTGAACATTGACTCAAGTCCTGATAGATATCAAATGTGATGTGTCCCGTGTTTATCCCACTGACCCTATTTACCCCTTGCCCCCAGCTCACCACAGTTTAGCAAGACTTTGGTACTTTATGTTCCCTTCCCACTCCCACGCTCTTCACATGGCTTACCCCTTCTTATATCTCAGATCGTTAGTGGAATGTAGGGCAGGATGGTTTGAGGTAAACCCTGAGTGAGACTCTGGAACCAGATTCCCAGGGTGGAATCCAGTCTTACCACTTATTAGCTGTGTGACTTTGGACATCACTTTAACCTCATTTCATTCCATTTTCTCATCAGTCAAGTGAGGATGACAGTACCTAGCTCAGAGGCTTATCTTTTGCGTTAAGTTAAAAAAGTGCTTTGATGAGTGACAAAATAAAATGCAGTGTCAGTAACCTCCTTACCTAGATATACTCAGCATACTCTATTTTTAAAAACAGATTACATAGTGTATAGATAATATTATCCTTGTTTTGTAAAGTATATGTGGTGATGACAGAGAAAGCTGGAAACACTACTCTCCAAAATGCTAACAGTGTTAAACTTTGAAGTGTTTAACTTGCAGTGGTAAAATGTTTAATTCTTTTTTCTTCTATTTGCTTTGTTGTATTTTCTCATTTTTCTACACTGATTAGAAATATTTTGAGTTTTTAGGAAAACATTTGGTAAAGGTGGTAAAGGGTTATTTACAGATGGTCGGCACTTAGAAATCGTCCAACTTTATATCTTTATTCTTTGGGAAAGAAGAGAATTGAAGATCAGGGGAGTAAGATGAGGAAGCATCAGGATCAATTTCCCAGTGCTCTGTCACCATGCTACTTAAATGAGTTTCACAAAAGCTGTTTGGGACCCTACATTAATAGATTTACCTTGTTTCTTTCCCACTAGGAATTTTTTACTTTTTTTGTATTGATAGTTCTGCTAAATAACTTTATGTTGCCATGTAGTATTTACCTCTAGGAAGTATAAAATTGAGTTATTAGGCTAATGTGAGAAAATTTTTTATATCAGAGTTTTTCTAGATATTTTGAAATTTGCTTTGGAAAGAAAATATAATTTGTCATGTGGAAAGTACACCTGTTGCTTAGGTACCATGAAGAAAAAAAGATTTAATTGAGAAGAGTGTATCATAATTATTTTTATGACAGGTACTAAAGTAGTCTCAGGATCAATATTGGCCAACTGCTGGTTATTAATGATGATGAGTTTGTTCTATTATGAGCTTCCTACACAGATCTCAAAGAGTTGTCCCAAATTTCTATAAACAAAAGTAATAGAGCATTAAGTCCAAGAGAAATCATAGATTTAGATGATAGTTATAATGGCCATTTCTTCTGTCTTTTTCTGTCTTTAATTACTATCCCTGATGTCCTCTAAAGTGGCTAAAGAAGAGAAGAATTAGCAGAGATTAGTACAGTCTTGGCAAAATGAGGTCATGTCCATGAGGATGTTTATGTACATTATATACACAGGTACATAATTGAGCAAGAGTTATTATTTAACCTTTGCCTTTTTCTCTGTTTTCCTTGAGGCTGGCTGGGGATTGATTTGGCAGTTGTTTTGCTTATTAGAACTAAGACAAATTTTGAGCAGTTTACAGCCAGTGTCTGTCGATGGGTTTATGCTTTTGTATAGTGTGTGTTAAATATTATTGAATATTATCCCTAATTAGAATTCTAAATAGAGGGCAGCCCTGGTGGCTCAGCAGTTTAGCACCACCTTCAGCCCAGGATGGGATCCTGGAGACTGGGGATTGAGTCCCATGTCGGGCTCCTGCATGGAGTGGAGCCTGCTTCTCCCTCTGCCTGTGTCTCTGCCTCTCTCTCTCTCTCTCTCTCTCTCTCTCTCTCTCTCTATGTCTCTCATGCATAAAGAAATAAAATCTTAAAAAAAAAAAGAATTCTAAATAGAAGAGATACTAAGGAACAGAGGGAAAGGGCTTTATCCTATGTTACAGTTCCAAAAGTTCTTTCTCTTTCTCCCCTTCTCTTATATATACATTTACAAACATATAGGTTATGTTGTGCAAATATACATATGTTTTATACACTAGATATATTGTTTTTGGAAATTAAAATGTAAACTTCACTTTTCTGAGTATTATACTTCCATTTAAAGTTATTTAAAATTTATGGTCATATATAACCAGAATAATTGGTGATATTTTTCTAAGTTCTCACCCATTTTTCTTGGCCTAATTTTATATAGCCATAAAAATGCTGAGTATGGTCGGCACTGAAGTATTTAGCATTCTCACCTGAAGTCAGGTTTAACCCAGTGGACAAGAGACTAGCTGACAGCCTTAGCTTCCTGCAGCTTCAGAGCAAGAGGGACAGAAACAGATGGGCTGGACATAGGGTTGAAAATGTGCCTGACTGGTACCAACCAGCTTTCTCTTTTTTGGTGTGGCCTCACCTGGAATGCAGTGAAACGGGGACAGGGCTAAAAGTCAAGAAGAAAAGAAGTCATGAAATCTGGGCTGTGGTCCCAGATCTGCCACTAATTCACATAACAAAAATCATACCATTTCTTTGGTTCTTCATTTTCTTAGCTATTAAAATGAGTGATTTGTATATCATATCCACGTTTAAATCTAGTTATCCTCTAGGATTCTAATCACAACTTTTCTACGTTACCTTACTCAAATCTTCATATTCACACAGGCCAAGGAATATCAGATGTTAATCAACGGATGCTATTCATTGGATCAGATTTCTTCCCAATGCTAAAAACTAATCCTAGCACAAAACTAGGTGTACTCACTCTTTCTGATCAAAAAGGGGCATTTGTGAGCCTTCACCTCTGTGACTATTAGTGGCTTAGAAGACTGCATTTCCCTTAAAGTTCCAAATTTAAGACCAAAGACTAAAAAATGGAAAGGATAAAACTAGAATAATATAGGGTATTCTATTATATCGATGCAGCATAATGTATTTTCCATTATGATATGTCATCAGTTTGTTGTAAACTTTTCTAATATTGCCTCAAGCTGGATTAGAACCTCAAGTGAGCATTAACAACCACTGTGTGTCTACATAAACAAAGCAGCTTTATTTGTTGGCTGCTTAATTAACCTCAGGGGATTGGATCAAAAACCCATTCATTAAGAAGATCTTTTTTTGATTGTAAACTTGATCTACAACCTTTTACTGATGTCCTAGCATTTAAACTAGCAAAATGACACTTTTACCTGGTGATGGGTAGAAATAAGTTCTTCACTTAGACATGTTTTTATGTTACTTAAGATCTAGAGTTTATACCAAAACACTTTGCTTTATTTTACTCTCACTTCTAATTGCAACTTTTGTGTGGCTTTGTCACAGCAATCATCTCTTGTTTTTAATTCTCTAACAACATCACAGTTGAGGATCTGTGGGCGTAAAACATGTTTTATGAGGAGAATATCTAAATGACTAAAGGATGTGAGATATTTTGCTAAACTGCCATTGCTAATCTGATTTAATAGTGTCTTAATGGCTCTGGATATTTTGAAGGCTTGACAAGCTTAGAAACTTGGCAGTCAGCTTTAGACCTCTAGCACAGTCATTCCATTTCAGGTCCATGGGGGCCAAAGGTCTTGGATGGTCATTTAGCTAGTCAGTTAGGAAACATCTGTTAAGTACCCGTTGTGTGTGGTACACTATGAAATAAAAAGATGTGATCTCAGCCCCTGGAAACCTACTGTCTTAGAGATTCCAAATTAATGAAAGGTCTAAAGTTTCATTCTTATTAGAATCACTGAATTGAGTTGCAGAAAACACATGTACAGACAGAGGGATTAGACATGAATAAGGGATGTGGAGGTGTTTAGCCTAAAATTGAGATGACATGGGGAATTCATTGGATTATGCATTTAACCAACAAATATTGAGTACCTGTTGTATACTTGTCACCAGGAAAGCAGAAGTCTTTCTGTGTATCACAGCTGACAGTCCAGCTGAGAAGCCTAACTGCCTGAGGCAGGAGTGGGGCATATTGGAGAAGAGTGAGGAAGTAAAAGCAGCTTCATTTAAGTCTCTTTTGTAAAAAGAGCCAACAAGGAGCAGGTGAAGGGTGCAGTGCCTTGGGTGGGAGGAAATCTGGCCTGATGCTGGGGAACAGCCTAAGCTTCCATCATGAGTTGAGGAAGGAAAAAAATTCCAGGCAACGTGTACCTTGTTTGTTTAAAACAGGAGTTGGCAGGCCAGTTCTGCCTATGGCCTGTTTTTGTTAAAAAAAAAAAAAAAAAAAGTTTAACATTTTATCCATAGAAATGTTGGGTATTCTTAGTTAATTCCTAAATTCTCTGTAATTTTTGTTTCTATTGCAAATGGTTTCTTATTTTTAATCACATTCTCTAGTTAGTTATTGCTGATGTACAGAAATGCTATTTTTTTGTGTGAGTCAACATTTGGCAAGCTTGCTGAATTCTCTTGTTAGCTCTAATAGTTTGTCGATTCTATCAACTCTCTGAAACTTTGCTATTTTTCTCGTTTCTTCTAAGCCAGAGGTCAGCCAAGTAGGGCTCATGGGCCATACTGCCAACTACTGTTTTTGTAAATAAAATTTTATTGGAACATAGCCATGTCCTTTTGTTTACATATTGTCTGTGGATGCTTTCCAGCTATATAATGGCAGAGTTAAGTTGTAGCAGAGACTGTATAGCTCACAAAACCTAAATAAAACCTTCGTTCTCTGTCACTTTATAGTAAAACTTTGCCAATCCCTAACAACATGATAACATCTTTAAATATATGAAGACTATCCATCAAAAGACTTGTTGTTGTTTTTTGTTTTTTTTTTGTGGCTCCAAAGACTTGAACTAGGACCAACATGTACAAATTAGAGGGAGAGAAAGTATATTGTTCAAGATAATATGAAGACCTTTTTAGTAGGCTGAATATAAAAGTACTTAATCACAGGAAGATGACAGCTGGCTTTCTTTCATCCAAAAGAAGATGACCTTATAATTAATTGTCCAAACTGGAAACTTAGCAAGTTACATAAGGATATCGGGTAAACCAGGACTATTTTAGTCAAGCATGGATGCATTCACTCTACCTTTATAGGAGATAGCATTCTGAAATGACTAAAGTTATCTCTGCACTTTAATTATTGAGAAGGAAGGAAGGAATTCAGATTTGAAGTTAAAACATGTTTATTTTCACATCCCACAGATTTCTGAGGATACCCTAAAACCCTAAATTTAAGGTTGTATAGCCTCCTTACTCCTCTCTAGCACTGGCAGCGGCGGCAGGGTGGGGGGCTGTTGTTTGGATCGTTGTGGCCTCAAACTCAATGGAAATTCACCTATTGGAGGGTGTCTTATGGTAGAAGGGGACGTCGGATGGTACCCTAGACCTCACAATGTCTCCTTCAACCCAGAGGAAAACAAGTCTTTTTTTAAAAGAGCAAATTGTAAATTCAGCCAAAAGGATGTGTAGGACTAATGAGGTATTTCCAAATATTTTTAGCTTAATGAACTACACATCATATGACTTCATCCACAAGAAAATCATCTGGGAACTTTTCATAAGATGATTTTTGCCATTTTTTTAGTAGAAAATCCCACTCTGTGGAAGTGGGTAAAAGTGCCTTCTGTGGCTTAATTTAGCAAGCACAGGTTCCAGCTGAGGCAGGTGTTGGCAAAATGTTATGGCACTCAACTCTGCAAAGTGGCCTCTTTCTGCCAACACAGCACTCTGCAAATTGTAGTTAAACAAGCATGGTGTGTGACTGATTTCTCTTTCGTATTCTATAATTTGCCAGTTATTTTGTTAAATTCTATGTTCTTAATAGACATCATTGTCACCTTAATGATTTTTTTAGGTTTTTAAAGGGGAACAGTCATTGCCACAAGGTCATATACAGGGCTCAGGCTCTTGATGGGCATTGCAACCAGTAGGATTCCATTTCTAATACTCTTCCAGTGACTAGCCCACAGGAGAGTCTAGTATTACTATGTTATACTCTTTGCTTTGGGCTTAACATGTCATGGTTACTACAGAAATTCTTGAAATATACTCCCTGGGCCAGAAGCTTCAACATCACTTGGGAAATAGTTAGAAATGCACATTCTCAGGCTCTATCTCAACTTCCTAAATCAGAAACTTAAGCCTTCCAAGGTGATTTTAAGTTTGAGAACCACTGGTTTAGAAAAAAATACCCTAGGAATTTCTAGCCACATCTTCCTCAGAAAGTCAGCTCTTTCAGTTATTCAGTGAACACTCATTGCCTGCATATGCCATGTTACCATGAAAGGCATTATAAAAGGGTGGCCTACAGGTGTCATGAAGATAATAATCAGATGTGGTTATCCACATTGTGCTAGGCATAGTACATGTCTTATGGTTGATATTACATGAACACTTACTCAATTACTCCATCAGAATATAAATATAGAGCTAAGCCCTTGACTCCTGAGGACTCTAATATGTAGAATTTCAAGTACTTAACTTTCACTATTTGTTATGGTGGGTCTCTCATTTTAGAATGGAAAATATGGACATGCATTTTTATGAATTAAGACTTTTTTCTTTATTTTTAAAATTATAGGTATAAATGTCTGTAAAATTAAAAGCAAAAGCTGTCTCTGTAGACAAATTGTATCATAAATTAATGATATCATGCAAGAGAAAGGGAATATTACTGAGATGATGTATCCTGGTTGATTTTGACTATATGATATGCACTCCTTATTTTTACCTGCCTTGGTTGTGTGGACACAGCTAGGTCTTTATATCTTCTCACCTTTTAAATAGTTTGAAGATAGAAAACGAGTCTGGAGCAATTCCATCAGCAGCCTTTCTCTTTCTGCCTAATCATTCTGTAAATCACCAGAGCAGCTGTAGACCAATTAAGTTCAAAAGTGTACAGGTGGCCAGAGAAATGACTTGAAAAATGTACCTTGTTTTAAGAATACATTTGTACTCTTTTGTTCCATAAAAAAATAAAAACGGCAACAGCTTTTTAAATTTAATATAGAAAGTAAAGGCCAAAATAGTTAAAATGAAGTAAATAGTCAAATAAAAAATATATCTTCTGCCAGATATAACCAAATTAAATGAAACAATTTGCAAGTGCCCCCCCCCAGTGTTATGTCATAATGTAGTTACAGAAAATTGCTTTCTTTATTTTTTATGACTTTAAGACTAGGACAATCTTTAAATATAATGAAAATTCTTTAAACATCATGAAAACCATACCATCCAATCTCTGATCCATATCTTTATGTCCTATAACTCTTGTTATAAATCCAGATCAATCTGTATTATTATTAGCTCTGTTACTTTAATTTCTATAGCTATAAATATAGATCAATGAGCATCAACCCAGAAATCATCCGTATGACCACCTAAACAACCTAGAGCTCATTTTAGAAAAAACCTGGTGTAAGTGAGTGAAGTCATCATACAAGAAGCTGTGATGCTGATACTTTAGAAATGACTTCCGTGCCTGGAAAGAAGTGCATGTCTGAGTTAATAGCTATTGTGTGTCATAGTATAGGCCTATATTCTTCTATCTTTTCCTCTCTTCCACAAATCCCTGCTAATCATATTTTTTCTTCATATGCTTGGTACTGAACTAGGATTTGTGAGGGCCACAGAAAAAAAAAATCAGAAGTATTTCCATTCCTCAAGGAAATGAAAGCACAAAGAAAGAGATAACATGTCTATAAATAGCTATAAAGATGATAGAAAACAGTAATGCTGTTTGAGAAGGGCCCAGGATTTTGTGTGTAAAATGACATTACTTATATGGCTGTAGTTTTTTAGTACCTATTAGGTGAAGAAACAATGATAGAAGCTAGAGGTACAAATGAAAAAGATAGACACATTACTCAATGTCATGCATTTTACAGTCTCAATGAAATGACAGATACTAGACTCATACATAAACAAGATTGTGAATTATGATAATTAACATAGAGGAAATAGATGTTAATAAAGAATAACACAGCAACTTATTTTAGATAGTGTGATCAGAAAACATTTCTCTGAAGGGGCACCCTTTGAGCTGAGACATGAAGCAAGAGATAAGTCATTCATGTAAAAAATGAATGAGGAATGAAAGAAATTTCCACACAAAGACTTGCATTCAAATATTCTTAGAAGCTTTACTCTTTATAGCCAAAAGTGGAGGCAACCCAAATAAATGCCCATCAACTGGTATTATGGGTTGAATTGTGTCCCCCCAAAAAGCTATGCTGAAGATATAACCCCACCACCCCCAGTACTTCAGAATATGACCTTATCTGGAAATAGGGTCTGTACAGGTGTAATTAGTTCAGATGAAGTCATTATGGATGATGGTGGGCCTTAATCCAATATGAATGGTGTCCTTATAAAAATATAATGAGAAGACACAAAGCATGTCCTGTGATGACAAAAGAGAGACTGGAGTAATGGAGATGCAAGGCAAGGAACACCAAAGATTGATGGCCACCACCAGCAGTTAGGAAGAGGCAAGGAACAATTCTACTCAGAGTGTCAGGAGCAGAGGGCCTGTCATTGCCCTCATTTATGACTTCTAGCCTCCAGAACTGTAAGAGAATAATTTTCTTTTTTTTTTAAGCTACTCACTTTGTGTTACTTTGTTGCTAATATGACCAGGGAATAAAAAAGTAAAATGTGGTATCTCCATACAGTTGAATACTATTCAGCAATATAAAGGAACAGATACATGCTGCAACATGGATGAATCTTAATAACATTATGCCAAGTGAGAGTCCAGATGCAAAAGAATATATAGTGTCTAATTATATTTATGTGAAATATCCAGAAAAGGCAAATTCTCAGAGACAAAAAGCAGATTAGAGGTATTGCCTCAGGCTGGGACAGTCAATCTGAGGATTGACTATGAACAGGCATGAAGGATCATGGGTCATGGAAATGCTCTAAAACTGGATTATGGTGATGGCTTCACAACTTGGTAAATTTACCAAAAATCTTTGAATCATACACTTAAAGTTGGTCAATTTTTGATATGTAAATTATCCTTCATAATGTGTTTGTGTGTATATGTGTTTTTTCAAGAAGTCAGGGAAAGGATACCTCTGTTGATTAAGCATCTGCCGTCAGCTCAGATCCTGATCCCATAGTCTTAGGATCGAACCCCCTATGGGGCTTCCTACTCAATGGGGTATCTGCTTCTTCCTCTCCCTCTCTCTCTACTCATACTCGCTCACTGTCTCTTTCTTTCTCTCTCTCTCAAATAAACAAATGAAATCTTTAAAAAATAAAGAAAGAAAGAAGTCAGGGGAAACATTCAGAACTGAGGCAAAGAGGTTTTTATTCTATGTGATCATTTAAAGGGCACTATGGACTAGAAAATAGGCCAGGCTGAGGAGGAGGAAAAAGATCTTGGAGGAGTGGACTTTGAGTCTGGGCCTTGGTACATAGGAGTTTAGGATGAGGAGATAACAGGGCAGGGGATCTTCTACTCTGTCTGTCTCTGCATTGCAGTGATATTTCAGTTTCTCAGGAAAAGGTCCTGTGAGATATGTTTGCTCCTTGGTATATCTTCCAGAGCTGGGTAAGAGAAACCTAGTGTATATGTAGTGTTTGTAGAAAGAAGAGGCAGGGCAGCCCGGGTGGCTCAGTGGTTTTAGCGCTGCCTTTGGCCCAAGGCCTAATCCTGGGGACCTGGGATCAAGTCCCAAGTCGGGCTCCCCGCATAGGGCCTGCCTGTCTCTGCCTCTCTCTCTCTCTCTCTCTCTCTCTTTCTGTGTCTCATGAATAAATAAATGAATAAAATCTTAAAAAAAAAAAAAAAGAAAAGAAAGAAAGAGGAGGCAGAGGGAAAACCTGATCACTGCTAAAACAGCCTTGTCCCTTGTATTTTAACATTACTGCCTCATCTCCCTCCCACACATGATACACTGCAATGCAGATTGTTTTGATTCCCTGGGAACACAAAAGACCTCTTTTTCTCAAAGCAATTCTTTTTTTAATTAACACTGCTCTTGGAGTACATAACCACACACACAACACTAAAAGGTGTTAACTTGTTCCTGCACTCAGAGTCATACTACTGATATTTATGGGACAATGAGTCAGTTGTATGCTGTTGGTTAGCAAGTTCAGCAGCAGTGTGTGAATGCCATCAAAAGCAAACGCCACTTCTTTACTGGTCCAGCTTTGTGACAAATGCTCAAAGGCAGGCAAACCCAAGTTTAAGTGGAAGAGAACTCAGACTGGCCAAAAAGGAAGGAATGATTTTGTATCTGAATGTGGCAAACATGGATTTAGTATAGTTGAATCTGGTTTTGTAGTGTTAATCATTGCAGTGGTGAGAAGCCATAGTAAAAGAGGAAGGGGGGACCAGGGTTGCAGCCTAGAACACTAACTAGCTTGTTGTAAAACAAAAGACAAGCTGCTTAACACCTTTGAGGTTACAGCCTTGCTCACAAAAGGAAGAAACAGATCAGACTGATTTTAATTGGGGGAAAGGTGCTTGCTTTAGAGTCCTTTTTTAAAAAACGATGTATTTATTTTAGAGAAAGTGCAAGCATGCACATCGTGGGGAGGGGCAGAGGGAAAGGGAAAGAAAAAGTTTGGCAGACACTGCACTGAATGGGGAGCCAACATGGGGCTCAATCTCATGATCCTGAGATCATGACCCAAGTGGAAACCAAGATTTGAGCACTTAACCAACTGTATTACCCAGTGCCCCTATTTAGAGTTCTTTTAGGAATAGGTTGCTAGCTACAGATCCTGTCTGTGGGAAAGTGTGCATCAATGGATGCCAAGATTAAAAATGCTAAACTAAATTATTTTAAAGGTCCCTTCCAAATCCAATCTTCCCTGTCATTCTGTGAAAGAAAAGAAAATCAAACAATTATGTTCACCTTTGCACATTTGATTACATACCTCATAGCAAACCTAGCTAGACAGTTATGTCATATGACACTGTTGATTTTCTGTTTACACATTAAGGAAATCCCCTTGATGCTTCCCACACATTAAAGCTGCAGATGAAAAGAATCACCTCTGCAGAGTGGAATTGCTTCCCTTTGTCATTGTATCTGTCCCCATCCACTCCTAGTTTTTACCTTTTCTTCTGAATCCTTCAGTCTTTTTTTCTGTAACTATGGGAAACCTAAAGAGAGGTGAAATGGAAGATGCTATCATTTCTTGGTAAGTTAAGTAATTCCAAACTTTATACTGGCACTGCTAAATCAGAGACCATAGGACAAAATTAGAAATTGAATAAAAATAAATGTATTCAATCAATTAGAGCAGTAGGACATGGGCTCAGGAATGTGTTGATAAGAAATAATTAACAAGGGATGCCTGGGTGGCTCAGTGATTGAGCATCTGCCTGCAGCTCATGTCATGATCCCAGGGTCCCGAGATCAAGTCCTGCATGGGCTCCCTGCGGAGAGCCTGCTTCTCCCTCTGCCAATGTCTCTGCCTCTCTCTGTTTGTCTCTCATGAATAAATAAATAGATAGATAGATAGATAGATAGATAGATAGATTTTTTTAAAAGAAATACTTAAATTTTAGTTATAAAGTATGGACTTAGGTTGTTAGGTTATGTTACCTTGGCCACAAATGTACATTTTATAGGATATGGGAAAATGGGAGAATATGATCTTCAAAGTAAGCATGCCATTGGGAAGGTGAGCATAATTTTAAGATTGTTTTCTGTAGTTGCTTCCTACTATCCTTTATTTATACATTGGTTCAAAATATAATAATACTGCCATTTGATGCTACCTTCTCTGCATTAATTTATGATTAATTCTGATTGGTACTGAAAGTGAATAATAAATTAATGCATGGTCACAAAATGATTATTCAGATTTTTTTATATAGACATAAGAGAGCCTGGATGTATTTTTTTAAATTTTTTAAAAGATTTATTTATTTATTTATGATAGACATAGAGAGAGAGAGGCAGAGACACAGGAGGAGGGAGAAGTAGGCTCCATACCAGGAGCCTGATGTGGGACTCGATCCCGGGACTCCAGGATTGTGCCCTGGGCCAAAGGCAGGCACTAAACCGCTGAGCCACCCAGGGATCCCCATTTTTATTTTTAATATTTAAACTTTTTCTGCATGCAGTATGTTTTCAAAAAAGATAATTTACTTGATATTCCTGATGACTAAGACTTTATTCTTTCCTTTTTTGGTCCTATGACTGCCTTTAACAAAAAAAAAAAAAAAAGGTTTTTTGATAAGTGAAGTTATATACATGGAGAATTTGATCCTAGGCAGATGGTATGGCACTGTGATACAGAATTTACCCTCACAGGAACTGGGAGAAGAGCCACAATTCAAGGCTGGTTAGAGATAGAACCAGCTCTAAATGAATAAATTAATTGCACACATAATGATGTATTAGAACATCCTACATTAAGAGATAAAACACTTGTGTACATTTTAAAAGAACCACAAAGACTTAGTTCCATTGTTTATTCACAGGGGTGATGGGTGAATATGAGCCAAAAATAGAAGTGCACTTCCCAGAAACGGTGCCGACTGCCAAAGGAACAACAGTGAAGCTGGAATGCTTTGCCTTAGGAAAGTAAGTTCTGGTTTCTCTTCCATCTTGTCCTCTATTTAGCTGGGCAGATATAGAATTTTATTTGCACTGTTCACAGTGATGGTTTCTGCAGTAACTGAAAGTAAGTCAAGCCTTTCTCTTTGTAATTCTATGTATGCATCTTTGTTTCTGCCCTCTTACCATGGAGAGGGGACCTATAATGGCACAAGGGGATTAGGCTGCCACAATTGACAGGGCCACAAAGAAGAAGAGAATGGGCAATTCTGAAAAAGTATTTTGTTCTATTATTGTGACCTGTAATGTGCATGCTGTCTAACCCAGAATGACAGGAAAACAATGGCCTTCATTTGAGGTACGCTCAAGCTGACTATTTGGAAAAATATGGACTTTCATTCTGGCACTAGTTTACAGAGGATGCATCAAACTTTTCTTGAATTTCTTTTTAAATTACTAGTCTCTTCTCCCTAGTTTGGATTTCCTTCTGTTCTGGCTAAATATAGGTGAGACCTTAGGTTCTTTAAGAGAGTATTTTAGAGGCTTATCTGAAAATTATTCATGACTTTATTATTAAATCTGTGGAGTGATGAACCTGAGATCCAGTTTGCCTTTCCATAGTGTATCTCTCAGAGGACATAAAGAAAATGAAAAACAGATCAGTTAAGATTCTCCCAGTAACCCTGAAAAAAGGATTTGGCATAAATGATACACACTGTCATCTAAAATGAGAATTTTTAGGTCATCTGTGTATTTTAACGATTGATGTTACTCTGTACACCCAACCCCATCTTCTCAGCTAACCCATTGCTAACTCCCCATCCTCTTCCTGTGCCCTAATGTTGACTAAAGCAGCAACACTAACTTGTACTCAACCCCCCTCCTATCAGCATGTAATCTGTTTCTGTATATTTTTTGCATTTTACACCAACCATAGAAGAAAGACATTCCTTTTACTCATTATATTTTCCGCTCTAATAAAAGGATTTTTTGGGTTTCTGTGTTTTTAAATCAAGGCAGTTTAAGCTGCAATATTATCTTTACTTTGGCACAATACAATACAGTGGTAAATTCTTATGTCCTGGAAACTTACACATTAAATAAGCTATGACCTATCTGTAGGACTGAATGCTGTACAGACATTAAAAGTCAAGTTGTAAAGCAACATATGAAAAGTAAGAAAATATCCATGATTTATTGCTAAGAGACTAAAAGCAGATTGCTAAGTTATATAACATGGCTACATCGCATTTTTTATTTTAAATATATACATTAGGAAATACAATCCAGGGAAAAGGTGAAAGCAGGTAGCAGCATAGGCTAGGTATAAATTTGGTAAACTATGCAAGGTGACACCTTAAAAAATCTTTCTTTGGAAAAAGAGAAAAATTCACATCGTTCATACTTCAAAGGGGGTATGAATTAAACTCTATTCACACTGCTTGAATGGCACTGGAATAAAAACAAAAGACCAAAATTGGGCTCCTCCAGTCTACACAGAAATGTTTGGGGATGCACATCCAGCTGCCGAAACACATCATCATTGCCCACTTAAGAGCAGGAAGACTATGTCTAAGTACAGTTATTTGTAAAGGCATGTATTAAGTGTATATCTCATCAAATGTAAAGGCACCAGTAATGTACTTTTGATAGAGCCCTTTCTGCATCTTGAGTTAGTGTCTGTTGAATTAACTTAAATTGTTCTAAACAAGTATAGTAGAACTGATGGCTTTAATTTTTTAAATACCATCTCAGGTTTTCCAGAGAAGATTATCAAGTCTTTAGCCTAATTAGTTCTCTGTGTGTGTGTTTTTGTGCAAAATAAATAAGTAAATAATTGTATCCCCTGGTAGGAAGCTGCAATCTTAAAAGCTGTGGTTAGCTTGCTAAACCATTGATTTGCAGACTCAATGATGCCCTCTGCAACTTAAGTTGTGTTCTCACAGTTCTGGCTGTAGGATGATAGATGCCTTGAGAGTACATAAAGACCCCACAGATGGCTTCTTTCCTTATCTTACTAATTTAAGTGAAATTTCCCCAAACCACTCTCCTACTGAACTACTGCTATAAGTTGGTAAGGTTCTGTAGAGAATTTTCCGAGAGAGAAAGCAGAAGCTGCTAGTTTCTTATTTCCTGACCCTCAAAACTGGCACAACATCCCTCTGTCTTCTTTCAATAGTCAAAGTAGTCAGACAACTCAACAGGGTTTTTAATGCAAAGGAGGATCTGGACCTCATATGGGAGGAATGTGAAAAAATTTGCTGTCCTTTTCATTCTGACACATTTGTGCATGGAAATTTTTATTGTCATATTTATGCCTTAGGAAAAAAAACAGTTATACTAAAAAATATAACAAGCATATAAAAATCTGTTTTTATTTTAGTGATAAAATTACATATTTTTAAGGTTAAGAAAAGTTATTTGATTCTAAGAAAAACACAATATATAGTAATACTAGAAATGTGGATGTGGTTAAAATCTTAGTGATATGTGAATGAGTGAAATTTGGGGAATACTGTCTAAGGCAAGCTTATACGTTTAGAACAAAGAAGGAAGGAGTTATGGGAAGCATAGGTTCAAAAAGTTTTCTCTAATTTGATTCACTCTTTTTTATTCTCGCTATCAGTCCAGTACCAACTATTATCTGGAGAAGAGCTGATGGAAAGCCTATAGCAAGGAAAGCCAGAAGACACAAGTCAAATGGAATTCTTGAAATCCCCAATTTTCAGCAGGAGGATGCTGGTTTATATGAATGTGTGGCTGAAAATTCAAGAGGGAAAAATGTAGCAAGGGGACAGCTGACTTTTTATGGTAAGTTTGCATTTCCAATTTATCATTTGTAATGCTACAGACCTTGGCATTAAAAGCATAAACTGGGAGGTTTGCATTCAGGCTTTTTGGGAAAGAGCATGTAAAATAAGACTGTGTAAAACCCTTGGTTTGCTGCTAATTAGCATTCCCTGGGTGATTCTGGGTGTGGAGAGTGAGGGTGGGGGACAAGGATGTTGACAGGGCAGAGGGGAAGAAATCAGGCTGAGGTGTTTGGGAGATGGGTATTAGTGGAAATGCACTTGCAAAGGAAGCATTTTTCTTCTTGCCATCAAGCTGTAAACCTGACACAGGAAACCTTTTGTTATTCTTTCTCCTGATTTATTTCATTTTAAACTGTATGCTTTCCTTCTTTCGAATTTTGATTTGGGGCTCATGTTAATTCTTTGTAATTGCTTGTATTTGATAGCAATTTAGTGTGGTACCATGAACATTTCAAAATGCATACTCCCCAAATTTAGTTCTTATCAGAGTGGAGCGTGACAAATCTCTCTCACCCCAAAGACTTTTTATGTGCAGCTGCTCCTGTTCCAATCAAATCATCGGCATTGATCCAAACATAATATAAATGTAAAACCACTAGCACGTGGTCGCCAATTTAGCCAGTCTTGGAAACCCTGTTAGGGCATCGATTTGAAATCCAAAATGGGATCTCATTGGATAGGCATTTTGAAAGCAAATTGAGTTCTGCCAAATTGGAACATGTTTGAATCCCATCTTTCTGGGATATTGGAAATAAATACCATAGATTGATAATTATTCACAAATAGTTTAAATATACAACAATGTATATTAAAATGCTGAGAGTAGCTCTTTAGGGGCAGGTTGTAGCAAAAGTTTTAAATGTTCTTATTTTTTGCAATAACAGATACCATAAAGGTCTATTTATTTAACCATTTCTTCTTCCAAAGCATTTTGGTTTTAAGATATAGCCAAATATTTTGTTCATTAATCATAGAAGCATGATTGAAAACTGAACAGAGATTTGGAGTATCAGCTAGCTTGCACGGAACTCCCCCACATGACCCTCAGGATTCAGAACTCACATACCTGATATATCAGGGTAACAGGAGAGCACACATGGCTCTAGGAACTATTTCACATGATGACCTGAGCAACAGTTGTTTGAACAAATTTATACACTTCTTTAATCATTCATATTTCTTCAACAATTATGAAGAACTAATTCTGCTCAAGCCAACTGACGGACCTGATATTTAATCTTTACTCTTTCTTAAACTGTGGTAGTTGAGTGGGTAAAAAGCAAAAGACTCCGTAGTTAATTGACTGAAAAATGTAAGACCAAAAGTTATGTGTTTAGTGAGATACAATTGATGTATGTTTAGGGTACATTTTCCTCACAAGTGTAATAATTATATATTTGTCAGGTAAGGACAACCTGGAAATATTCGGGTAAATAGCCAATGTTTTCTCATTTTTATTAGTTGAATAGACTGCTCAGTTTAGTGTGGTTGTTCCTAAGTGTTATTTGAGTTGTTCAACTCATTGAATAAAGTATTTTCACTTTACTCTTTTTAAGTGAAGTATCTGTTTTTGTTATGAAAGTATGAAATGTTCTGTAACCAGGAGTTAAGGTAGTGCTTTCTAGTGGGTCAAAGTTTTCCTGCATTGGAAAAAGAGTACTCCAGAGGTACTGTTTTGGAGATTCAAACTTGTCAATGGCCCTCAGCCCTGTGCAGTAAAATGTTTTTTTCTTCAGGGATCCTGCCCTGGAGATGAAAATCAGGTTCTAACAGTGTTTCCCTTTTAAATGGAGTTATCTGCATCCATGCATGGGGGAAAAAGCAGAATGAAATTTGCCTGCTTTCTGAAGATAACTCAGCTTTTTTCTCAGTTGTCAACCACCCTTGGTATTAGAAGCTTGTCAGATCAGTTGACTTTAATAGCACTTGGCTGTTGCATCTATGTTTATTCTTTTGTTTTTCCTCAACTAGCATATCAGTGACACAGAAATTATCGAACTGTTTTCATTGTCACAGGAGAGATTAATTATACAAAAGTGCTTGGCTGTCATTTTTTTTCTCTCATTTTTTTGGTCTCTATTGGGTTTCCCAATGCTGAGTTCCCAATATCCAGCTGTCTAGATCTCCAATTTAAATGAGTTATTATAATTAAAATCACTATGTAGATCACAAAAGGGGAGAAAATAGCCCCAGTCACTTATCCATGAACATTCTGTCTTTGTTGACAAGAGAATTTCTTACAACATTAAGATGTGCTATGCTCAGGGATTATAAACCATGGGTTTGAGTTTAGGAATCTGTTTCTCTTTTATGGTTCCAAGTTGTTTATTCTGTTCATCAAATCGCCACCTCAACAGCCACAGGTGTGCTAACTTCTCATCTGGCTTAGCAAAATGGCTATTTTTATTGTCTAACACTGGAACCATTTAACCTTCCTCCAAAGGCCTCCTAGACCTGATTCCATTGTTCCCATCTTCCCTGTATCAGAATGATGGAAGCCTCTATTCCTGGCTGGTGTATTCCCACTATAACTGTATTTGTAGGTTAGCATGTGCTACTCATGTTTAGGATGTGTGAAGATTTAAAACTAGTTCAGACATAAAACATTTTACCCTACCTGTCTTTCCAATTTATTTTATTTTTGCCATGACTTATACTTGACCAGTGTAGTCTCTAGTTTTGATGTTTTCTTTATTTCTTTCCTTCTTTCTTTTTCTTTTTTTGTATAGTTGACACACAATGTTACATTTGTTTCAGGTATGGGAAATAGTGACTGGATAAATTTATACATTATACAGTGTAGTCTAGTTTTAATCTGCTTTTTAAGACATTTTTCAGCATAAAAATTTTCTACAAATAGATCTGTAATTTTCAAGAATAAAATACAATAAATCTTTGTTGCTAAGGTAGAAATTTTCCAGTGATTTTAATATCTTATTAATTCGTTCAACAAATATTCTTTTCAATGCCTGCTGTATTGTGGGGCATCCTGATTGGGTGGCGGATGGCAGCACAAGCAGTGAAAGAATTCACCCGAGTCATAACAAAGGAGATAGATGTTTATTTAATACACTGCAAAGGAGCAGTAAACAAGACAGCAAAGGAGGGAATGTCAACCATGAGGTGGTGGTAAGGGGCTATAGTTACAGGGTGGAGTATGGGAATATATGGAACTTTCCTTATTTTGATAATCTTAGGAACTGTGCCTGGTTGTAGCTGGCCAGTTAAGGCCTATGACTATTTCAAGGTGAGTAGCTTAATGATCCTGTTTGCATTCAGCTCCATGGTCACTCTGGCCCCTTTTGCCTTGCTCAGGTTAACATTACTCAAGCCTGTTAGAAGAGGTCTCTATACAAATGGTAGGCAATAGGGTTACAGTACAACTCCCTGCCCTCAAGGAGATTGTTGCTACTAGAAGTTGAAGACCATATACTATTAACCAAATAAATGAACTAGAAATTTTCATATTATGATAAGAATTATGAAGAAAATAATTAGGATGATATGGCATAAAATAACTAGGAGCAGGGGAAAGGCTCCATAAGGTAGTCAGGGAAGACTAGTCTGAGAATTGTACTCTGAGCTGAACACCAAAGGGTGAGCAAAAGCCAGACTTTCGAGGGAAGTACCTCCCAGGAAGAAGGCAAGGAATTGCGAAGACCCGGAGACAGAAAACGATTTGATATGTTTGAGCTGCATCAAAGAAACCAGTATAATTAAATCATGGTGAGACAGAGCAAAAAGTCTTGAAAAATAGGAGGGTGACACATACCTCACAAGCCAGGCAGAGTTTGGGTTTCATTCTGAGTATAATGGAAAACCATTGGAGGATTTTAAGAAGGGGAATGACTCAATATGATTCATGTTTTTAGAAGACCACTCTAGTTGCTTTGTGGTGAATAGATTCTGGGGAACCTAGAGCAAAAGCAGGACAATCAGTCAGGGAGCCATCTAGGTAAGAGATGTTGGTGGCTAGGACTCAAGGAAAGAAAATAAATGGAGATACTTGAGATAAATTTTGGAATTAGAGCCAATAAAACTTACCATTCTAATAAATCAGTTTGTAGATGGAACTGCTTCCCAAAGAGATTATGTAGCCAACCTCAGTTTACATAGTAAGAAACAGAGCCAGATTCCAAATGCCGTGCTTGTTCCTCCATGTTAGATAGAGGTTCTTGTACTTCAATGTGCATTAGAATAACATGGAAAATTTATTAAAATACTGAATATTGGGTCCCCCCCCCCACAGAGGTTCTGATTCTGTAGGACTGGAATGGGGCCTGAGAATTTGCATTTTTTAAAAGTTATGCTTCAGTAATGCTGTCATAGCTTGTCTAGAGTCCACACTGTGAGAAACATTGCTCTCTCCTAAGCTGTTTGCAAGTGGCAGAGTGAAGCAGATTAAAGTGGGTTCATGCAAAAGTGTTCCTGGTTCTCACAAAGCTAACAGCTTGCTGTCACATCAGGTATTGTAGACAGTCTACATAGACAACGTAGAATGAAAGTGCTAAAGTAATTATCTTTGAAGAAGGGAAAGGAATGTATAAAATATATTTAATTCACTTGATAATTACTCATTTTTCCACCCCATTGTGTCTGTATAGTCACTTACTTTCTTTCACAGATAGACCAATAGTATTATATAGTCATCATTTAGAAGAATGAAGTGTGAACTAAAGAATCTGATATTTAATACTCTTTTGTAATTTCTTCTATATGTAACAGGTGTTAAGAGAGTAAAATCGTCTTCACCATTAGGAAACAGAGAATAGAATATTTGAGCAGGCTTATCATTCATAGAATCCTGTCATGTTTTAACTGGAAGGAACTATTGGGGCCAACCCTTTGATTTTTATAAGCAAAGAAAATAAAGCCCAGAGACATAAATTAACTTACCCATGATCATAGAGTGAGTGAGAATTAGAGCTATGACTAGAGCTACTCTTTCTGTTATACTGCACATTACTTTTTCTGCCAAGAAGATATTTTAATACAATAGGTAAGGGGCAAATCCATTAATCACCTGGCTACTTTTTCTCTGTATTTTCCACAACCAGCATCATAAAATGAAAACATCCAGATGGACAATTGACTTTCTCACTTCCTATTTTCTAAGATAATCAACTGATTATTGAGTCCAAAAGAGCTCTTTTTATTTTCATTTCTAAATTACATATTTAGTTGTATGTCTAGACCTTGTATGCTATGGTCCTTTGGCTTAAATGGCAAAACTGTAGGCTTGAGGACTCTGCAAACAAATGTTTGAGTATCTCTAAGGTCATCAATAAGTCAATACAGAAGCATCAGGCAGCACAGCATACTAATTTCCCCCCGGATATGCTACGTATATGTGATCACTAGATAATATTCAGCCCTACAAAGTGGCTTAAAGGACACAGTGACCAAAAAGATGAACACAACAGATAAGGTAATTTCACAGTAGAGCAATAGTCTGCTTAATTGTCCTGGACAGAACTGATACTGAGACCCTCAATTTCCCTCAGTGTCACTTAAGATAAAGTCAACAGTTTTTGTTTCCTTTTCTTTATCTGGTAGTTCTAATAAAATGGCTTGCTGCAATTTTTCAAGAGGTGCACACTGAGAACATATTGTAAATGATGGCCAGTGGGAAATAATACAGAAGTGGGGACATGAGATCCTTAGGGCAAGAGAAGCTTCAGATTAGGGAAGAAAAGGTTATATCAAGGAGAATACGTTGAAATACAATGCAGTTCCCTCACTCTGTATTACCATAGAAAGCAGAGGTACTATTACAGTTTTTATACCACAAGAATTACTGTTTAAATATACTCATGGCAAGCTTTACATAAGTGGATTTGTTTATCTGAAAGTTCCCGTGCTTGTCTAAAGTAGAAGTTCTCACACTTTTGGTTTCAGCCCTTTTTTTCACCTTTAAAATTTGTTAAATACTTCAAAGAATGTTTGCTTATGTTGGTTATATCCAAAGAATTTTTGTTTATGTGGGCTATATCTATCTATCTATCTATCTATCTATCTATATCATATTAAAAATTAAAACTGAAAATTTAATTTAGGAATTTATTTTATTTTATTATTTTTTTTTATTCATTCATGAGAGACACAGAGAGAAAGAGAGGCAGAGACACAGGCAGAGGGAGAAGCAGACTCCATGCAGGGAGCCTGACGTAGGACTGGATCCTGGGTCTCCAGGATCACACCCTGGGCTGAAGGTGGTGCTAAACCGCTGAGCCACCTGGGCTGCCCTAGGAGTTTATTTTAAAATGACAACATGTAACATAATATATTTTAAGAAACTGTATTTTTCCCCAAAAAATTAATGACAAAAGGGGTATTGCTTATGTTTTTGTAAATCTCTTTAATGTCTGTCTTAACAGAAGAAAACTTGATCTCATACAGATAGGTAGTTGGGAGGAAAAGATATCATGGGCTTTCTGAAAGAGACTTGGGAAACCCCAATGGTCCTGAGACCACACTTTGAGAGACACAGATCCAAAAGTATGCTCACATCATCACTGATGGTAGGGTTGAAAATATTTTGAGAGCCTACAGATAGAGATGGATGTTGGAGATAAGCAGGCCTGTGTGCCCATCCTAACTGAACCACTTTCTGAATTGAGACCTTACTATTTCGAGGCCTCATCTATAAAATGAGGATAATTCTATTTAGCCTACAGATTACTATGAGGTTGAGAAATAACATATATAAAGTGATACTGAAGAGATATTCCATAAAGAAATAGCATCAAGGCTTGGTAGTATTTTGTTCAGAAGGTAGGGGAAGGAGAAAGAAATAAGCTCAACGCAGTAAGAACAGATTCTGAGAATCACTAGGTAGTGAGTAAGTTGAAAATTAAAAGGAAATTAATCCATGTTAGGCTAGAGTAATAGCTTGGTTTTCTTGGGTAGAAATGGGCTTAGTGAACCAACCTTAAAGCCTTACAAAAACAAGTAATGGCACAAAGTAGGCTGTTTATGCCAAATGAACAGTATCTATTCAGAAGGACTACAATTGGAAGATCAGAGAAGGCTTTGTGGAGGAGGTGTTTCTTCAGAGTAAAAACAGGTTGGAAATGAAGTGGAAGAGAATGTTTCAAAAAGACAAAGTGGTAAGATCAAAGTTTTGAGGAGGAACTGATTTATTGGACTTGTGGACAAAGAAGACCCTTACTTGCCAAGGACTATGCGTTCACTGGGCATAGTTGGAGAGAAAGTAAGAGAACTGAGTAGAACCAGATGATAGAGTACTGTAACTATCAGCCTAAAAATATGAATTGATGGTAGTGTTCTCTTAGTATGTATAACATTTACAGTGTACAAAGCACATTCACAAATCCTGTCCATTATCTCACAGATTATTTCCCACAATCGTATCTGTTGTATTTATTAGTGAATGCCTATTAATAGAAATGTACTTGCTTTTGGTTGCACTCCAATATGCCTTTCCATAGTTGGCTTTTACCTTCTGTGCAGAGTTTATGATTGTTACCTGTGAGAGAGTTGGCCTGATGGTATTGCCATTGCCAGAGGCAAAACTGCAATATAGAGGTAAAGAGACCCTAACTAGGAGTATCTGAGGGAAGCACAAATTAACAGAGAATCCAGGAGATCCAAGAATTAGGTTGGTTCAAGATGTAATCTAAAGACTTAGCATATTAAAGTTAGAAGATACTGTTAAGTCTAACCTTGCCTCAATTTAAATGAGAAAAGCTTTTAAGCACCAGGCTCCAAATCCAAGCTACTTCTTTTTAAATGTTTTTTTTTTTAATTTTTATTTATTTATGATAGTCACACAGAGAGAGAGAGAGAGGGGCAGAGACACAGGCAGAGAGAGAAACAGGCTCCATGCACCAGGAGCCCAACGTGGGATTCGATCCCGGGTCTCCAGGATCGCGCCCCGGGCCAAAGGCAGGTGCTAAACCGCTGCGCCACCCAGGGATCCCCAAGCTACTTCTTACAAAACAAGATTAGATGGCTTCAGCATAGTATTTTTCAAAGTGCATGTATTGTTTAATCATCAAGTTCCTTTTTTCTACATGAAATTCTCAATATTTAAAACAAACCAAGGCTTCTCTAGTTGAAGACAGTATCTCCTCAGAATCCTCAGAGTTTCACAGAATTGAATTTGAAAACCGCCATATTAGGGTGCTTGCCTGCTGATATGTGCTGAGTGGATGAGAGCCTGAAGTCAGAGGATGGTAGATTATGAGGGCTGAATGAAGATCGAATATGGACCCTATCTTGGAACACAATATCAGTATTTCTGGTAAAGCTGGTCTTCCAGTTCAATGATGTGCAAATGGGAAGTCAAGGACTTAAGAAGAGACTGTAAGGAGAAGTTGGAAGACTATACAGTGAGGTTTGGAGATGAATCATTCAAGTGCCAGCACTTGGAACGTTGGATTCAAGGCAAAGATAATGAGAATACCTCAAGGATTCTGTCAACAGTCCAAAATTCCAGGCTGGAGATAAAGATTTGGGAAGCTACTATATACATAGGTGTTAAATTGAAGCTGAGTAATTATCTTCAGGTTCATAAAACCCACTACCAATAAACTTCTGAAGCATTTTTAGCTAAACATCTACATTCCCTGAAGCTGATTCATCTTCTCCAAGACTATGTAAGATACCAGAAATAATTTCTAATGGCTACTGGGCCATCTTTGCAATAGTAATTTAAATGCTATTCTCCAGAGGCACCTGCGGGGCTCAGTGGTTGAGCATCTGCCTTTGACTCAGGACGTGATCCCAGTGTCCTGGTATCAAGTCCCACATCAGGCTCCTCACAGGGAGCCTGCTTCTCCCTCTGCCTACATCTCTTTCTCTCTCTGTGTGTCTCTCATGAATAAATAAATACATAAAATCTTTTTTAAAAATAAAAATAAAATAAATGCTTTTCTCCAGCATATCCTTTTATACATTTTTAAATTTCTAAGTTCTAGGGCTTATGATGGCACTTCTTCCTTTTAGAAATTTCTGGTTTTGGACAATCAGAGATCTCATTACCTTTGAGATTTATTTGGCCACTAAGTTCAAATTATATCCATCTGCGATATAAATTCTTATTGGATATGATGCTTACATGATTCCAGTGGCTGGAATACATAAAGATTTAGGTCATTTCTGGCAGTTATTGCACAAAAGATTGAAATGAAAAGATTGTTCATCTATCCAAGAAACTAACAGTGTCACAGGTCAAATCCAATACAATCATTTAACCTTATATTTGAATTTGTAGCTTGAGAACAAGACTTAATATGTTTTAGAGGGGGGATTAATCCATTTCAAACCTTAAAAGAACATGAATCACCAAAATAGATGATTTAATATATGGATGTGATTAATTCTGTTTAATATGTAGAATCTACATATATTACCCCAAAAAACATTTAAACATAATAGTGCTATATCAACCTGTTCAGGCTTCATTTAGAGTTATTATTTAGACATGGAGTCATTAAAATGCAGTTGAAACTAGGAAGTAAATACCATAGGCCCATATGTATTAGGCACCCCTGCCCAAGTAAATCATGTTTTCTGTCATGCACTAAAATGGATCATTTGTTATTCAAGGACTTTGAACTAGGTGACCCAAAGAGATTTGGAGGAATAAAAATAATTTCCATCAGGCATGGGACTTTATACAAGAAACTCACCCACTTAGATCTGATTCATCCAATCTCAGTGAGTGGCAGCAGAAATCTTTACTGTGTGGGCTTCTGCCCTATGGATCTGCAACTGGCATGTTAAAAAGAAAGATTATCTCATTCTTTGCCATTTATATAATATGATATTCTTTTCCTAATCCTGGGTCCTTGTCCAGGTATTCACTTCAAAAAGAAAATATTTTTATCATTTCAGATTCAGCTTTATGAATTAATTTTACTCTAAAAACAAAGAAAGCATTTGATGATGTTTCACAATGTTGAATTCACTTGTGATTTCACCTGGGCCGGCACAAATAACTACCATTGAGCATTCTTGTCCAGCACCTTAACTTCCATAACTCTGTTGAAAGTCACAAAAAGAACCCATGGAAGTAATTAGTTAGAACCTTACAAGATCTTTTCATAATCCTCTCAAGACCCTCCCTTCCCTGCCCCATCTCCTTTTTTGTGATGGCAAGGTTTTGCTTCTAGCTTTCTATATTTTTGAGAGAAAGCAATGAATAAGCCCAAGTGTTACAGGAAATCTATGACATTGAAATCTCAGTCTCTGCACATGGTTTTGATGTTTCCTTTTTGAACTTCAACTTGACATTGCTTCATAAGTTATATTTGCCCTTCCATTTATTTTTTCCCTCAGTCTCTTTGAAAAGTTTGGCTTAGTTGTTAATATTCCACATAGATTTCTGTAGCTTTTCTTGTTTGCTTTGTTTTCATGGACTCTGTGGGGGGTAAATATTCAGCAAGTTGAATGTGAAATCAGGCACACAACTGCCATTAGCCCTATCATGGTTACACATCAAATTCTCCAAGCAGAGAACAGAAAATGTATCTACCTTTTGAGCTCCCTTTGCATTAGCAGCAGGAAGATATAGAACAATGGTAGACTTGCTGCTCTTTCAAGGATGAAGGTTATAACCTTTTGTTCAAATTAATGCTTGTTGATGTTATAACTTTTTTTGAAAATCGACCCTTTCAGCCTCCCCTCATATGCAGCAATGCATCATCCCCATCAGTAGAGGATTTGTAAGATTGTGTTTTGCTCCTTGAAAAACATGCAACTGCTTGAAGATGGAAAAAGGAGAAAACAACATTTATTCAAGGACCTAGGGACCTCTGCTGGTTAAATGACTTGTTGAGTGTTTTTCGAGTTTTGTTTATTTGTAAGTAGGTAAGATAGACAGTTTAGCCTGAACACTAGTAATTTCCTTTTGAATTAAATTATAGATAATTTGAAGCCTCACTAAATGGAGATACTGAGGTCAAGTCAGCTAGGAGGCATGTTAAGAATATTGATTAACATCTTCTGATTAAATACTGATAACAATTCTAACTATTAGGTTTATATTGGTAGGCATTACCCTAATAGAAATGCTCTGTAAGAAGAAAATAATCCAGAATGATAACTGTGGTTCTCTTCTGCATAAATTTTGGGCTGAAGGTCTTCTACTTAAATACATTTGCTCTTACAGTTATAATAGCATGAATTGTGCTTTATGCAAGACTTGATGTTTATGAAGATATTTTATGGAATGTGAGATTAAGATTGTCTTTATTGAGAAAAAGATGAAAAAAAGTGTGACTTCAACTGAAGCAAGGGAAAGGTGGCATAGTTTGGTTGGTGGGAGTGGTGTAGGGCAGTGGGTAATGTGGGAGTTAAGTGCTGCCTTGCATTCCTGTTAGACTGTGGGCAAGACTTGATTTCCTAAGAAAGATTTGGTAAAAATCAGAACTCATTCAGAGATTTGGGATTCCCAGCCATACTCTTGTATATAACATTCTATCAATATGAAATAAGTCAATAATAAACAGTGATATAGTCTAGACGGAGAAAGAAGCTACACAATTATCTATACAATGTGTAGGAGTGAAGTGTATCAGGGACAAACTAAGCTGCTGTAACAGAGAGACCCAAAAATACAGTGGCTTAAAAAAGAAGTTTATTTCTCTCCCACATATCTCCCCAAAAATCAGCTGGTGGGTGTGGGGTCATTCAAAATCTAAGACTGGGAGTCAGGATTTTTTTCCTACATAGCTATTCTCCCTGAGCCCGAAGCTGTTGCAACTGTCACTTTTTCCCCATCATTGGAATGGGACAATAAGAGTCCAGGACTAGTATCTTTCAGTAAACTACCTGCAAGTTGCTCTCACTACTTTCACACAGGTAGCTTTAGCTTGAACTTAGTCACATGGTTACCTCTAACTGCAAAGAAATCCGGGAAATGTAATATGTATCTAGGAAGACATGAGCCCAGCCAAAAATGGTGGGGCAGTGTGGGATATTTCTCCTACAAAAAGGAAAAAAATAAAAAAAAGAATAGATACTTGGGGGAGAGGGACAGTTAATTTTGCCATATGGCAATGCTAGTTTTATTTTCTGCCTTTTGCAATTAAAAGACCAGCCACATGGGCTGCAAAAACAGGACATTCCAAGTTAGACATAGAGTGGGTTGTCTTCTAAAAGTACCCTCTGAACTCTTAACCAGTCTTGTAATTGCAAAACATCTGGAAAAGTAATTTTATTATAAGCCTACTTTTGTTCCTTGATTGCATGTGATAAAAATAGATTGAACATACACTGAATGTACATCTTTTCTTTGCTTTCTGAACTGCTATAGCTCAACCAAATTGGATTCAAAAAATAAATGATATACATGTGGCCATAGAAGAAAATGTCTTTTGGGAATGTAAAGCAAATGGAAGGCCCAAACCTACATACAGGTGGCTAAAAAATGGTGAACCACTCTTAACTCGGGTAAGCCAATTGATGATAATTGTGTCTTACTATTGACTGTAATATTTAATGTGGCTTCATTGTTATGGAAGCAGGAAAATGATAAGGTTTGTTTCCAAAATAATAAGCAACCAAATGTTATTAATAGTGGAAAAAGTGGAAGTGAATGCAATTGATATATAGAAACTGTACAGAAATCCAGTTCTTCAGCCTTGTTCAATTAAGATTCTATACAGAATCTTTGGTTTTCCCAAATTAACATTTTTGGCTGTACGATTGGAAAAGTTATGCAGAAAGTCTGGAACGTATAATTGTGCTAAGATACGAATTTGTGTATGTTCTAGATAAGAGAGAATAAGATCTCAGCATACAAATTTTCATTTCAGTGTGGTTTTGTTATTCTCTTCTATCTGTGGAGATTTCAAAACAATG
Source organism: Vulpes lagopus (assembly GCF_018345385.1). Classification (NCBI taxonomy): domain Eukaryota; kingdom Metazoa; phylum Chordata; class Mammalia; order Carnivora; family Canidae; genus Vulpes; species Vulpes lagopus. The sequence goes on from NC_054830.1 coordinate 43,737,684, forward strand.
TGATGTCCAATAAGATCACCATCAAAACACCCACTCTGCCTCCAAACATGTCATAATGACATATGTAAATGTAAGATTAACATCTCTAATGCAACAGTAAAGGAACAAAAACTAAAAGTGATCATTGGGGCTGGAAGCACCAGACTATAGGGCTGAGAGCAGGCAGGGATATCTGAGAGCTCAGGTTTATAAAAAGTATATCCTTTCTCTGGAAACAGGATACAATACCTTTGCAGTAAAGGCTTAGAGTGTGGATCTTCCCCACCTATTGCCATACAGTAAAAGAAGCAGCCAAATTGTTGCCTTTTGTAATAGGACGCTGTGGTGCAAGGCAGGTGGAAAGTCCTGGACTATGATTCCCACTGGCTCTGGGATGAGAGCTGCAGTAATTTGAGCATCCTCACAGATCGGGAACTCAGAGAATCCATGAGTAGATCTGTTTCTGGACTGGTGGCCTAGGGATGAGGTAGAGGAGCCCTAAAACTGCTAATGGTAATAAAGACAAAACAAAGAAGAATAACTCCTTTTCACAAATAAGCCTGCAAACAATATTCCAAAACATGTGCAAATATTTATTTTTTAGAAAGATAGCCAACCTATAGAATACTCTAACAATAGGAATAGAAATAGGAGTATGTTTAGAGAGCTGCAAGAGTTAAATGAAGAAATCATGTCCATGAAAATAAACAAGATATTTTGAAAAGATAAGCAGATAGACTTTAAAAGAATAAAATGGAAATTATAGAAATATATAACCACTGAAATAAAAACTCTATGTGGACTATTCATTTTGTAAGGGGAAATGATAGGTTATAATAATATTTTTAAAGGATTTGGAAGGTGTGCTTCTCAGACATTAACAAGTACTAACCTATCTTGCCACTTCAAACACATGGTCTCATCTTATATTCACAAGGAACCTTATGAGGTCCTTGCCCAATGTATAGACGAGGAAACTGACTAATCTGTAAAATGGGCGTCGCAGAGCAGTTTGCCTAAGGTCAACATCCATCCTTAGTAAGTAATCGGGCCAGGATCCAAATGTTAAATGTCTACTGGATTAGTACTACCAAAGTTTGTTTGAATGAGGTTTTCAGAATTGGTTATATGGAAAGTAAGATCTTAAAAGCCATGTGGGGGAGAGGATAGGGCATAAAGGGAAGAAACGTTCAAATGCTCTTTGGAAATACTGCAGCAGTCACTCTCCACCTCTGAATTTTCTAAAAACAGACTCTGTGGCAGAGATTTGTGTTAAGGAGGTAGGCTGGGAAAGCTTTCAGAGGCCCACCTCTGAAGGAGTCAGAGAAGCCCACTGGGCAGAGGGAGGTTAAACAATGGTGCCATTCCAACAGAGACCTCCAGGGAGAGCACTGGAGCAGAAAGTCCTTCTGTGATTCCTAAATTGAGGCAAAGGGAGCCCTGCCTTTGTACCCCTTCATTGACCATTGATTTGGGGAAGTTCTTTCAGCCAAGAGCAGTTCCCAGAGAGAGATCCAGCTGCGAGCAGTCCTCAAACTTAGCACCTGGAAGAATAAGTACCTTGGTTCTGAAAGATCATCTGGAAGGTACCATGAGAATCTGTGATGAAGGGACATTGACATAATACAGGAATGCCCCTATGAGGGAGAAGACCCTGACACAGAGCTTGGAATGAAGCAAGAGGGAGGATGAGGAGGACCTTAGAATGAGGAACAATTGTGTCCAATTTAACTTTTTTTTATTGTATTTTCCAATTGAACTCAAATGTTCACTGAAATTTGACATTCCAAATGGCCTGACATTCCTCAAGCCCCAAGTTGAGAGCCAGTTTTTCATACTCAGATTTCCTCCACCGCAGGCAGCCCAGTGAAAAGTGCCTGCTGTGAGCGATGGTGGATCATCAAGTGCACACAAAGCAGAAAGGGGACTATCACCCTGTCAAGTACTACTCTCTTGTCCCTGGAAGGGCTCCTGCTGGCTCCAATTATAAAAGCAAAACTCAAACCACTATAGTATAGGGTAACTAACAGGCATTTCCTCCCTATTATTTAATGTGAGGGAACATAGATACCTAGATATGATAAAAGCCTAATAAGGTGTCTACCCAGCTAAATCACAAACCTAAGGCAAATAGAAAACCAGTATGTCTTTATTTTATTTATTTTAAATGGCAGGTTCCTGGGGAGGAGAGCCTGTTCGGCACTTAGGAAAATTGATAATACAAGTTATGTATCCTCAGGCTGACAAATGAGAATGGTCTTTTGTTCAATGCACTAACTTTCCTTTCTTCCAACCGGCCACCAGAAGATGGTCCTAAACTTAGATTATGCCACTGACAGCAACAGAGTAAGGGAACCTTAAATTATTAATACCTACCTTCTTTTTTTTTTTTTTTGAGCAAACCAAGATGAAATATTTGTTTCTGCTTCTCCAAGAAGATTATAATTCTATTAACCTTCAAAGTGTTGCCTGCTCATAATCTGAGTGTTTTAATACTCTAAACAGTAAATTTGGATGTGTTTCCCCCCTCCTCAAGCCTTCCCCCAGTTAGCACAACACCTCAGAGTAAAAAAAAAGCATTTTAAATTTCAAGTGCATCTATTTAGAGGGGATATTAATCTGAATGTTTTCACTATTGAATCAATGAGAACTCCAGAGAGTCCTACAATTTAAATTCCATTTACCAACTGATGTACAAGGTTGTTCCATTTAGCATCTGACCTGCCACAAATTTAGTTGACAGATAAATAGATCATGTTATGTAAATTGCTTATATGATGGCTATTTTCTTCTCATTAAGCCCCTTTGATATAACATGTAGCAAAATTGCCTTAAGGTCTCGGTTGTAGAAGGTCACTGTTTTGTGTTCCTCTTTCCCTTCACAGGATAGAATTCAAATTGAGCAAGGAATGCTCAACATCACAATAGTGAACCTCTCAGATGCTGGCATGTATCAGTGTGTAGCAGAGAATAAACATGGAGTTATCTTTTCCAGTGCAGAGCTTAGTGTTATAGGTAAGTCTTTATACTGAAAAGGAAAAAAAAAATTTAAGTCACTACACTAATACACCTTTTGCTAGGCATATTGTTCAATAACCCCTCCCCCCACCAAAAAAAAAAAGGGTAAAGAAATTTTTAGACCAAGGTTACTGCTCCAGAAAAAAACAATGCTTTCTACAAGCAATACAAAGAAACCACTTCCTAAATCAGCCTCTATTGATGCTTACAGTGGGTAACATGGTTCCCTTGGTACCCATTTTTATTCCTCTATCGACCACTCTTCTAAATTGAGCAATTTCTGAAATGCTGTGGAGTCTTGCTATGGTGCTGATTTGGTACAAACTTCAGCTAGGAAGGAAGAATTGACTTGCTTTGGAAAGGTTCCTTTGAACAGCTGGCAAAGTGAATCTTGTTCTTCTACATCTGAATTTTCCAGAGTATACAGAAGTGGTGTGCCTCTCCAGCTAGCTCTTTCACTATATGACCCCTTTTCCCCTGCTCTTCAGCTATACCAACTTTTTTTGTTCTGCATATTCAACATTCACCATCCTCTCTTCTTCCAGGGGCTGTTGGAACATACTGTTCCTTCTCCTTGAAATGCTTTTCCTTCCCTTCTTCATTAGCTCTTTCCTTTCTCCATCTCCAAGTTCCATTGCTGCTTTCTTAGAAAGTCACACCTGGCCCCATGCCTAGATCAACTTCATCTCTTGCAGATTTTTATATTGCCTTTTAATTATCCTTTATAACAGATACTACAGTTGGGTTTTACATTTGTCAATATTTCTTTTTTCTTTCTGTTTTTCTGGGGTTTTTTTCTCCCATTACATGTTAACTTCCCATGATGTCAAGAACCATATTTGGTTTAACTCATGATTTTATTCTCAGGATTTAATACAATAGTGAAGCAGATAATATGCACTCAATAAATATTGAATGAGGGTAGGAATAAATTAATTTGTTAAGTGATAAAATTGATGCTACTGTTTTAAAATTTGAATTATTTGTAGCACCTGAGTGGGTCAATGGGTTAAGCATTCAACTATTGATTTCAGCTTAGGTTGTGATCTCAAGTTTGTGGGATCAAGCCCCAACTCAGGCTCCTTGCTCAGCAGAGAGTCCACTTGAGATTCTCTCTCTCCATCTTCTTCTGCCTCTTTCCTCCCTCATGTACTCTCTCTATCTCTATCTCTCTTCGCTCTCAAATAAATATTTTTTAAAACAGTAAAAAATAAAAAATAAATTATAAATTAAGTAAATCAATAAATGAAATTATAAGTTAAGTGAATTGGCAAACCCATGGCCATTAAAAAAGAAAATTCCAGGCTATCAATTTGCATGTGTCCCATAGAGAAATCTTGACTCTGAATTCAGAATTTATCTAAAGTACCTAAGCATTAATTCTTAGGGAGAGCATAATGGAAAGATTATGAATAAGAGAAAGCAGCACACAAAGGGAGCTGATGCCATAAATCCCAATGCTTTGCCCAATTTTAGAGTCCTGAGTTTTTCTTCGGCAAGGTACTTTTTGATACGTAGCACATAGAGCTTACATATATAAGTAGATGTTCCCAAGATGAATGTACTTCTTCCTCATGTGAATTAAAAAAGGAAGGGAAAGCTTCCATGATTGTTCTTCTTACCAAGTTCTTTAGCTTAAACCAACATCCCATAAAAAACAAGAGTATGTGAGAGTTCATGGCACCATAGCCAATTTCAAAGAGGCCTAAGAACAGTCTATGCTCCTGGAATAATCATCACCTTGGCTTGGCACTAGTATAAGCATGACATTTCTGGAAGCCTAAGTACATATCTCTTACTCTATAAATTTTGAGAACAATAATTCTAACTTTCTCTGGCACAAGTATGCTGGTTTCACTCTGCCCAGCTTGGATCTGATTATTGGTTGTTGTAACTGACTCTTGGAGGACAGTTCAGCATGATAGATTACTTAGGATTTTCTGCAAAAAGAAGTGTGTTCTCTATTAAACAGTATGTCAACTAGTTAGAAGAAGAGCTAAAACTGAGGATGGATCACCTAATGAATGAATCACATTGTCCTAAAAATCTCTATGTGAGTGCTTGCCAATTTTCAACTCTGGAAAACCCCATTATAATTTTAAAAGATTCTTTAAAAAAAAGAAAAAAGATTTGGTAAGTCCCTTTATTAAAATAAGAAAATTTGATAATAACAAATGACTATAATTCATGGAAAATGATTATGGGGTAACTATAGAGAATAACTGAAGTCCCAGAGCTAGAAATGAGAAAGGCTCTCAAATGATTTTTATCTAGAGCACCTATCCACAGCTGACAATAACAAAGTATATATGAGATGTGTGTAGATGTATGTATATACTCTTACTTGTGGATAAAAATGCAATAGCTTAAAACAACTCCTTCCACAGCCTTCTCCAGACCCTGTCCCCTCCCCCTACTCAGGGTTCATGGCCTGCAAGTTGGGAATCACTGCTCCATCTTTTACAGAGATTTATTTCAAATCACTTCTGACTGGAACTAATTCCAAATGAATTCTCACTCTGAGTCCTTTCTTAAGTGCCCTGAGGTCAGCAAGCTTAGAGCAGTGAAGATAAGAGGAAAATGCCTGAGAAATTATTTAAACATTTTGATTTCAACCATGTTGGATATGAGAACAGTAAGGCATATCAGTAAATGATACAGGCCAAACAGTGGTAAAAATAGTAAGGCTTCCAGGAATTCAGGAAAGAGAGTTTGACTAATGGACTGGGTTGGTCAGCTGAGCCTTGAACAGTGATTTTATTTTAACAGACAGAAAAGAGGACCAGGAATATTCCAGATCAGAGTGAAATGCCTTAACAAAGGCTCAAAGTTATAAAACATCTGGATGGTTTCTTGCATATAGAGAATCCTGAATGTTTAAAAATTCTGATTCAAATATATAAAGTATATGGGCAAAGTTTAAGATAGATGGAAAAAATTAAGGACCAATTTTAGAGACTCTTGAATAGCAAGTTTAGAAGTTCCTTCTTTAGTGTCCCCTTTTCTTTTTTTTTTCTTTTTTTTTCTTTTTTCTTTTTTTTTTTTATTTTTTATTTGTTTATGATAGTCACAGAGAGAGAGAGAGAGAGAGGCAGAGACACAGGCAGAGGGAGAAGCAGGCTCCATGCACCGGGAGCCTGACGTGGGATTCGATCCCGAGTCTCCAGGATCGCGCCCTGGGCCAAAGGCAGGCGCCAAACCGCTGCGCCACCCAGGGATCCCAGTGTCCCCTTTTCACTTCCAAAAAAATCATATTAATATACTCTAAGTGAATTGAAGGACAGTTGGGTGTTGAATAAGTAAATCCCCAGAGTTCATTTTAACTGAATAAGGGAGAAGACATTTCACTATTTAAAAATACACATAAATTAATATTGGTTCACTTGGGGAAGCTGTAATAGATCGTATTCCACAAGTCACTCTGTTTCTTAAAGAATAGTAATAGTTTGGCTCTGTGAGCTCAAATAATTGATTTGTTATTACCTTTATCAGAATCATGGTGAATTTGAATTGAATATAGAAACCAAATGAAAACAAAATACTTTATTATCAGGAAAAAAAAATAAGAATGTTGATTCCAAGTATGGATCAAATACCAGGATCCCCCAGTGCTAGAGAGGAGATTCCCTTTCATGATAGGTAATAACCCTAGAGTCATGAATAAGAGATAGTTAGGAAGCATATATTTAATAGGCTTTTCCCTTGGTCTTGTTTTATGTGTTCTGTCTGAGTATTTAATGTGTATGTAACATATCTATATTTAATGGATTGAAACTGCTAAATAATTAATGTAGGTGCTGGGTGATTTACTCACTGGATGGGAGAATAACATAGACTTTTACCTTCAGGTCAGTCTATTAGAGTAGGCCTGGTTTTGAGTACATCAAATAGAAATGTCCTTGTTTGTAACTGACTTATCACCATTGATAGCTTAGTATTCCTCAAGGCACCTATTCCTAGACTTTTTCTCCCGTATTAATCTACGTCATCGAAGAGGTTGACTGTGTAATGTACCCCTGTGGACATCCCTGGGGTGCTGTTCCATCGTTCCAACCTTCTTTCCCACTCAAGAAGGTATGTTGGAATTAGGGTGAATAGAGTCTTATAATCATGGGGAACGTGTATCCTCTATAAGAAAAAAAAGCTAAGTATTTTGTTGGTAAAAATTTAAATTTTCTACTCCAACATTTCTATCAATGTTTAGTATTGGTGTCCACTTAGATGATCATGTTGGTGATAAGGACTACTGGTTGAACTGTCAACCTTGAGATAACAGCAGTTTGTGAGTATGCTCTTCTTCCTTCTGCATACCATATTGACATGTCCATTTTGGCTTCTAAAAGCTCACTCTATTGTACCAAGTTTAGAAAGATTAAAGGAGTGTCCTCCAGGGTAAAGCCTATAAAAGAAAGCAAGAAAGGAAAGGGGCAGGGAAGCTGAGCAAGGTCATGGTCTAGCCCATATTCTTATCCTAGAGAGGGATATCTGGATTATAAACTGCATCTCAGAGTTATTCTCACCTGAAGCAAGAAGAATAACCATTTTTTAAAAAGATTTTATTTATTTATTCATGAGAGACACGGTGGGGAGGGGGGGTTGCCAGAGACGCAGGCGGAGGGAGAAGCAGGCTCCATGCAGGGAGCTTGACTTGGGACTAGATTCTGGGTCTCCAGGATCAGGCCCTGGGGTGAAGGCAGCGCTAAGCTGCTGAGCCACCCAGGCTGCCCCAGAATAACATTTTTCAAAATCTCTGTTTATCAGTCCATCATTGGGCTGCCCCTTAGATGGTAGTGGCAGTGGCAGTAGGGGTTGAGTGGTGACATGGGTGCAGGTGGAACAAAACCTCCCAATTTCCTAGGGAAAGGGGCAGCCAGAGGTGATAAGCAGCCAACATTCACAGCTGGTAGGCCCAGAAAAAAGAATCTGTGAGGGTGTTAACAGCATTTTCTACAGAGGACAACTAATTGTCCTCTGTATCAGACCAAGCGAATCAGACCACAATGCTTTGTTACTTTGTCTAATTTACCTGGATCATAATGGGGAGTGCCACCAGTTTACTAGAGTATCTTCGATTTTGAAACGGTGTGAACTATCCCTAAGAGTAAGTAGGTCTTTTGAATATGACCTGACTTTACCAGGACAGTATAATGGAACAGAAATAGCTTCTGCCCTGAGGAGTTTCTGTCTGATGCTTCAGTATTGTGAGGATTCTCCTAGCCTATGTGGCAGAGGATATTTGACCCTAGAAAGATGCTTAAATACCATTAAGGAACTGATGGTCCAATTAAAGAGAGGTGCAGGCTTGAGCAATTATTTGGTTAATTTGGCATTTATCCAGATGATTGGCTCTCAAATTAGGAAAACATTAAGACTAAACTAAAAGTTATTTCACAGGGGCTTTCACAAGTGCTCATCTGCATCTGAGTCTGGTTTCTCAACTGCCTCATTGAGCCAGATTACAAAATAATCATGTGCTGAGTGTGATCAGCAGCCAGTGAGATGACAAAGACCTTTCTTACCCAAATGAAGTCATCATCTAAGCAGGAGCTTTACTAAAATTGTCATGAAAAAGGAAAGCTATGTGCTTGGATCTCAAATTCGAATGTGATATTTTTAACGAGTCACTAAGTCTTCCTTTATCAGTAAAATGAGTATGTCATTATTAACCTTACTGCCAAAAGTAAGAGAACCTTTTTTAAAGGTTCATACAAAACCTTTTTTAAAAGCCTAGCAGTGTTTGTATCAGAAGTGTTTTCTTGTTATTAACTAGTATCCATACTAAAATCTTGTAGACAGCCTCCAAATCACCAGCAAACCCCATTTCTGTGATTCTCAAATTTTGCTAATGACAGTCGTCTGGGGAGCTTTTAATATCCTGATATCCTATCATTCTCTATATCTACTAAGTCAATCTCTGGGCCTGGGACTCAAGTGTGATTCCAGTGAATATCACAGTTTGGGAACTACTGCTCTAATTGATCAGATTAGAAGGCCATTACTTTTTAGAAAGTATTCTCAAACTTTACCATGCACCAGAATCACTGAAGGACTTGTTCAAACACAGATTGCTGAGTTCTATCCCCAGAATTTCTGACAGAGTGGCTGGGGTAGGGTCTGGGGAGCTGCATTTCAAACAAGTTCCTGGGTGATGCTGATGCTGCTGGTCCATGATCACACTTTGAGAGCCACTATCCTAAAATAGGAAATTTATTGTAGGTTATGTGTGAGTGTGTCTGTGAGTACATTGAATACAATCCACATAGAAAATCTTCTGATTTGGATCAAGACTTTAAATCTGAAACCCTCCTGTAGAAGAGGACTATCAGGCATCAGACACTCCCACCATGGCTGAAGGCCCCACTTCACCAAGATGGTGAGTAGGATTAGGCATACAGAGAGATTTCACAGATTGCCATGTGAGGACTGAGCTAAGATATTGGTTGGCATGACTCTGGTGGCTTAAAGCCAACTGAAGGGAGGGGTACCTGGCTGGCTCAGTTAGTAGAGCATGTGACTCTTGATCTTAGGGTTGTAAGTTCGGGCCCTATGTTGGCCATAGAGTTTACTTTAAAAAGCCAACTGAAGGGAGACGTTGAAATCTGAGGGGTAAATACTATGACAAGTCCCTATATGAGTTCACCCAAGGAAATGTCTTCACTAAGCTAGAATTTAAAATGTAACTCAAGAATGTAGTCCAAGGTGTCACTGAACAGTGATACCATATACTATACTACAACTAAAATCTCTGAGTCTTCTGTAAAACTGCTGTTATTCATTCAGAAGTCCACAGGTTTGGGGGTTTTTGTTTGTTTTGCTTTTTGGGTTTTTTTAGGGTGCAAGGAGGAAGGGCAAATGGATAGGGAGAAGGAGAATCTTAAGTAGGCTCCACACCCAGCATGAAGCCTGAAATAGGGCCTGATCTCTTGAACCTGAGATCATGACTGAGCTGAAATCAAAAGTTGGTCCCTGGGCTCCTGGGTGTTTCAATTGGTCAAGCTGTGCCTTCAGCTCAGGTCATGATCCTATGGTTCTGGGATTCAGCCCCACTTTGGGACCCTGCTCAGTGGGGAGTCAGCTTCTCCCTGTCTCCCACTGCCCCTCCCCCCACTTGTGCATGCTCTTGTGCTCTCTCTCTCTCCCAAATAATGAAAAATCTTAAAAAAAAAAAGTTGGTTGCTCAATAGACTGAGCCAGCCAGAAGCCCCCAAAAGTACAGTATTTTACCTAAAGAGATATCCAATAAATTTTTCTTAAATTATAGAACCAGGAAGAAAGTTTGAATCTTTTAGCAAAATTACATGTTTTCTTTTATCCACCAGGAAGGAGTATGCTCTTCTTCCTTCTGCATACCATATTGACATGTCCATTTTGGCTTCTAAAAGCTCACTCTATTGTACCAAGTTTAGAAAGATTAAAGGAGTGTCCTCCAGGGTAAAGCCTATAAAAGAAAGCAAGAAAGGAAAGGGGCAGGGAAGCTGAGCAAGGTCATGGTCTAGCCCATATTCTTATCCTAGAGAGGGATATCTGGATTATAAACTGCATCTCAGAGTTATTCTCACCTGAAGCAAGAAGAATAACCATTTTTTAAAAAGATTTTATTTATTTATTCATGAGAGACACGGTGGGGAGGGGGGGTTGCCAGAGACGCAGGCGGAGGGAGAAGCAGGCTCCATGCAGGGAGCTTGACTTGGGACTAGATTCTGGGTCTCCAGGATCAGGCCCTGGGGTGAAGGCAGCGCTAAGCTGCTGAGCCACCCAGGCTGCCCCAGAATAACATTTTTCAAAATCTCTGTTTATCAGTCCATCATTGGGCTGCCCCTTAGATGGTAGTGGCAGTGGCAGTAGGGGTTGAGTGGTGACATGGGTGCAGGTGGAACAAAACCTCCCAATTTCCTAGGGAAAGGGGCAGCCAGAGGTGATAAGCAGCCAACATTCACAGCTGGTAGGCCCAGAAAAAAGAATCTGTGAGGGTGTTAACAGCATTTTCTACAGAGGACAACTAATTGTCCTCTGTATCAGACCAAGCGAATCAGACCACAATGCTTTGTTACTTTGTCTAATTTACCTGGATCATAATGGGGAGTGCCACCAGTTTACTAGAGTATCTTCGATTTTGAAACGGTGTGAACTATCCCTAAGAGTAAGTAGGTCTTTTGAATATGACCTGACTTTACCAGGACAGTATAATGGAACAGAAATAGCTTCTGCCCTGAGGAGTTTCTGTCTGATGCTTCAGTATTGTGAGGATTCTCCTAGCCTATGTGGCAGAGGATATTTGACCCTAGAAAGATGCTTAAATACCATTAAGGAACTGATGGTCCAATTAAAGAGAGGTGCAGGCTTGAGCAATTATTTGGTTAATTTGGCATTTATCCAGATGATTGGCTCTCAAATTAGGAAAACATTAAGACTAAACTAAAAGTTATTTCACAGGGGCTTTCACAAGTGCTCATCTGCATCTGAGTCTGGTTTCTCAACTGCCTCATTGAGCCAGATTACAAAATAATCATGTGCTGAGTGTGATCAGCAGCCAGTGAGATGACAAAGACCTTTCTTACCCAAATGAAGTCATCATCTAAGCAGGAGCTTTACTAAAATTGTCATGAAAAAGGAAAGCTATGTGCTTGGATCTCAAATTCGAATGTGATATTTTTAACGAGTCACTAAGTCTTCCTTTATCAGTAAAATGAGTATGTCATTATTAACCTTACTGCCAAAAGTAAGAGAACCTTTTTTAAAGGTTCATACAAAACCTTTTTTAAAAGCCTAGCAGTGTTTGTATCAGAAGTGTTTTCTTGTTATTAACTAGTATCCATACTAAAATCTTGTAGACAGCCTCCAAATCACCAGCAAACCCCATTTCTGTGATTCTCAAATTTTGCTAATGACAGTCGTCTGGGGAGCTTTTAATATCCTGATATCCTATCATTCTCTATATCTACTAAGTCAATCTCTGGGCCTGGGACTCAAGTGTGATTCCAGTGAATATCACAGTTTGGGAACTACTGCTCTAATTGATCAGATTAGAAGGCCATTACTTTTTAGAAAGTATTCTCAAACTTTACCATGCACCAGAATCACTGAAGGACTTGTTCAAACACAGATTGCTGAGTTCTATCCCCAGAATTTCTGACAGAGTGGCTGGGGTAGGGTCTGGGGAGCTGCATTTCAAACAAGTTCCTGGGTGATGCTGATGCTGCTGGTCCATGATCACACTTTGAGAGCCACTATCCTAAAATAGGAAATTTATTGTAGGTTATGTGTGAGTGTGTCTGTGAGTACATTGAATACAATCCACATAGAAAATCTTCTGATTTGGATCAAGACTTTAAATCTGAAACCCTCCTGTAGAAGAGGACTATCAGGCATCAGACACTCCCACCATGGCTGAAGGCCCCACTTCACCAAGATGGTGAGTAGGATTAGGCATACAGAGAGATTTCACAGATTGCCATGTGAGGACTGAGCTAAGATATTGGTTGGCATGACTCTGGTGGCTTAAAGCCAACTGAAGGGAGGGGTACCTGGCTGGCTCAGTTAGTAGAGCATGTGACTCTTGATCTTAGGGTTGTAAGTTCGGGCCCTATGTTGGCCATAGAGTTTACTTTAAAAAGCCAACTGAAGGGAGACGTTGAAATCTGAGGGGTAAATACTATGACAAGTCCCTATATGAGTTCACCCAAGGAAATGTCTTCACTAAGCTAGAATTTAAAATGTAACTCAAGAATGTAGTCCAAGGTGTCACTGAACAGTGATACCATATACTATACTACAACTAAAATCTCTGAGTCTTCTGTAAAACTGCTGTTATTCATTCAGAAGTCCACAGGTTTGGGGGTTTTTGTTTGTTTTGCTTTTTGGGTTTTTTTAGGGTGCAAGGAGGAAGGGCAAATGGATAGGGAGAAGGAGAATCTTAAGTAGGCTCCACACCCAGCATGAAGCCTGAAATAGGGCCTGATCTCTTGAACCTGAGATCATGACTGAGCTGAAATCAAAAGTTGGTCCCTGGGCTCCTGGGTGTTTCAATTGGTCAAGCTGTGCCTTCAGCTCAGGTCATGATCCTATGGTTCTGGGATTCAGCCCCACTTTGGGACCCTGCTCAGTGGGGAGTCAGCTTCTCCCTGTCTCCCACTGCCCCTCCCCCCACTTGTGCATGCTCTTGTGCTCTCTCTCTCTCCCAAATAATGAAAAATCTTAAAAAAAAAAAGTTGGTTGCTCAATAGACTGAGCCAGCCAGAAGCCCCCAAAAGTACAGTATTTTACCTAAAGAGATATCCAATAAATTTTTCTTAAATTATAGAACCAGGAAGAAAGTTTGAATCTTTTAGCAAAATTACATGTTTTCTTTTATCCACCAGGAAGGAGTATGCTCTTCTTCCTTCTGCATACCATATTGACATGTCCATTTTGGCTTCTAAAAGCTCACTCTATTGTACCAAGTTTAGAAAGATGGTTTCCTACCCTTCCAATATTTTACTTTAGCCATATTCTTTGTTACTTTTTAAATCTTTTACCATTAGCTACATAAGTCTTTTTGAATCAGTGAATAATAAATAAGTGAAATAAAGTAATTAATTTTTTCCCTTCTACCACTTTCTAGTAACAAATAGATTCTCTTTTGGTAGTCCAGAAGTATTAGAATTGGTGTTGAATATTTAACAGTGATTTTCAAACTTTTATGCATGTATAAATTACTTAGGGATCTTGTTAAATTTAGATTCTGATTTCAAGTCTTGGGTAGGGCCTGAGATTCTGCATCTCCAACAAGCTCCCAGGTGATTACCAGTGCTTTTGCTCTGAAGATCACATTTTCAGTGGCAAAAATTATAATATTTTAAATTCTCAGGTCCCTCTCATGGTGGGTAGAGTATATACACTTAATAAGGTCCTCAAAATGATTCCTATGATCCGTTCAATTTAGGTGCCACAGGTCTGGAATCTGCTTTGTAAATCCCTTTGATGCCCAATCTTAAGCTATCACAGCAGAGTAGCTTTCTAACTTACAAAAGCCAGTGGGAGTTGGAGGGCAGAATAATGACTAGGCTGTTCCCTTGTTATCACCACTGTACATACAGTGAATCCGTGTTTCCATTGTTGAACTCCGTATTGACAGAAGCTCTATCAATCATGTGAGACAATTTCTACCAGAAATAAAGCATTTGCACGAGCAACATTCTAGCTTCTTTTTTCTTCAACATAAGCAGACTGTGGCTCTTTTAGGTTCCTGAAGAAATTAATTTTATACTTAATATAAGGCAGGTTGCTTTTAATGAATCCTTTTGAATGTGGTTGAAAGTGAACATAGCACAAAGGCAAAATATATGTTCTCTTTCCACATTAAAACCCCTTCTGTACGGAGTTATTGAAGGATGATGATAAGCAAGAAATTAGTCGCTACTGGATAACATAAACATTGCTTATCCATACCGTATGTTTCTCTTGAGCCTGGGTGTCTAGGGCAGAGCATGTGTAACTGAAGCCCTTCAAACTACCCTGATAAGTTGACTCACAGAGCCTTAGGGAACGAAATGAAACAAAGGAAATGCAAGTACGTGGCAAGTCCTATCTTCTCAGCACTGCCCTGGTGGCTTGAGAGTGCCTGGGGAGGAAAGAGGAGACTATGGTACTGCTTCAGAAAAAGGCTCAAAGTGGGGGAAAGCTGAACTCCCAGGGCCTACTTGTCCTGTTATTTCCCATGAGACTGTGTTTAGAGGAAGTGGGGAAAAGAATAGCTCCTACTGACGGTAGGTGAGTCTGTGTATCCTTCTCAACTCAATCTTCATTGGCTTCTTGTTGGTAACTTGAAATTGGCCATGATGGAAGTATTCAACCACAGAAATTGCGAGCACTAAAAGCTAAGTTCTTCCATATTTTGTTTTGAGAGCTATTTCTTAAACAATCTACCATCACACCAGGTAATTTCATAGTAGTTTAGGAGTATAAATAGCCCAGGTTGTTTTTCTTGGGTAATTCTACTTCATTATGTCATTATACTAAGGCCCAACCTCAGAAAGGATGGAGTGTACTGTAGACAGGCCATGAAACCCAAGAAGCCACCTACAACCCCACATGGAGGGAAGAAATTGATATGGTATCCAGGCAAAGCATCATGAGAAGAGAATATCTTATTTTGTTTTTTAAGGTTTTCTTTTTTTTAAGATTGATTGATTGATGGATTGATTCATGAGAGACAGGCAGAGACATAGGCAGAGGGAGAAGCAGGCTCCCTGTGGGGAGCCTGATACGAGACTCACCCCAGGACCTTGGGATCATGACCTGAGCCAAAGGCAGATGTTCAACCACTGAGCCACCCAGATGCCCCAAGAATATCCTGTTTTGAACTGAATTCCTGAGTTCTCTCCTACAACATACATTTATTCAATAAATACTGATTAAACATCCACTTTGTGCCAAACACTGTACTAGGTAAGGGATATATAGATCCGTAATACATAGCCTCTGCCTTTAAGGAACTGATGATCTAATGATTGCTAATGAAAAATGCTACAATGTCTTAACCACTAGAATTCTAGGATTCTCACCAGCACATTCTAATGACTCTTTTGTTAATTCAACAGACATTTCTATCTCATAACAAAGTTACAACCAAATAGGGCATTACAGTACTGTACACTACTTTTCTAACCAAGGCTGTGAATTCTATGAGTGTTTAGGACATTGTGCCAAATGTAATATCACTAATTTGTACTGATAAAGGAGGTCAAAGTGATTACAGATATTTAAAAAAATGCATACTGTCTTAAATAGGGTAGCTCAGAGGCAGTTAATAGAGGTTTAGTAGCTGAAACTCTTAAAACATGTAAGAATGATTTTTAGTCAACATTTTAATTACTATATAAAATATAGTGTTAAAAGTATTTTGCTTGGAGTAAGAAAAAGATTTTCCACTCTAGTCTCCACAATTAATTTTCGGCTGTTCAAACCTTATATAAAAGATATAAGGCAAAGCCTGATCCTACTTGTTGGCAGAGAAAGTGTTAAGAGATCTTGAAATGGTTCCTGTGCTCAAAAGTATTGTTAGTTACCATAGTGCCTGAAATGGCAACATTAAAGAAGTATTTTTTATCTATATCAGAATGGATGAGATACCACTACTCAGCAATAAAAAACCTCTTGATACACAAATTTGGATGGATCTCAAGAGCATTAGGTTGAGTGAAAAAAAATCTCAAAAGGTCACATACTATACAATTCTGTATATAAAATGTTCTCCCAAAATGACAAAACTATAGAGATAGAGAATAGATTAGTGGTTTCTAGACATTAGGGAGAATTCGGCAGGAGGGAGCTGGATGTGGCTATCAAAGGATTGCCCAAGAAAAATCTTTGTGATGATGGAATACTTCTTATATTGACTTCAGTGGTCATTATTCAAGTATGCATATGTGATAAAATAACATGGAACTAACAACACACATTGTACCAATGATGACTTTCCTTATTTTGATATTGTGTAATACTCACAGTATAATCACGGGGCAAAACTAAGTGAAATATACAAGACCTCTATCATTGTAACTGTTATTATTTCAAAATTTAAAAATTGTTCAAACCAAGATGAATTTATTTGGCTCTAAAAAGCTCTCATATTTCAGCATAGAGTCCCCTAATAATGGTAGTGCTGGTCACATGGCACTGGTGGAGATAGCAGAGAGGAGAAGTAGGTATGAAGCAAATATTGGCCTAAGGACTTTATACACCATACGTGTATTATTTCATCTATTCTTCAAAACAACCTTGCGACTATAAATATTATTATTTTTCTTTTAAAATAACCTTCCCAAAGGAGCAGAAGACCATAAATGTAAGACCTACTATGGTAAGAAAGACCCCTGGTAAAGCAGGGCCTTCGATGAATTAGACCAAAATAACAGGGCACAGGTACTAGAAACTTACAAGGGACACATCATGCTGATAATAGAGTAGAAGAATCTTACTTAAGAGTTTTGTTGAGTCTCCTTGTGAATATCATCCCTGATGAGAGAGGGCTGATTATGAATCCACCATTCTGAAATACTGGACCTAGAAAGAAGATTCCCATTGTAACCAGACTTCTAGTTATCTGCCTAGCAAGCTAGAAAAATCTTGGGGTTTTAAAATCTGATACCAGCACTATCTTGTCAGCAGTAAAAACATTTGAATGAATGCATTAACTCTAGGTTCATCTTTATGGAATAATGAGGTAATAACGATAATAGATAAAGGCTAAAATAATCTAGAATTCTAAACTTCTAAAAGGGCCAAAGTGAATAGTCTCCATCAACTGGCAGTGTTGCCAGTGATATTTCTACAGACTAACTGTGATACAATTGGCACGCACAATTATCCTTTCCTTTTCATTAATAAAAATCACACTCATGTAAAAAAAAAAATCACACTCGTACATTTCCCAAATGGACTGCACATCTAGTTAAGGAGTTACCATGCTTACTCTCTTTCTTGAAAAATAATACTTAGTCACAAAACTTTTGTTTTTAGGGGTTCTGTTAGCCACTTTAAATACCATTGATGGGATCCCTGGGTGGCGCAGCGGTTTGGTGCCTCCCTTTGGCCCAGGGCGCGATCCTGGAGACCCCGGATCGAATCCCACGTCGGGCTCCCGGTGCGTGGAGCCTGCTTCTCCCTCGGCCTGTGTCTCTGCCTCTCTCTCTCTCCCTCTCTCTCTGTGTGACTATCATAAATAAATAAAATTAAAGAGTACACTTAAAAAAATAAAATAAATAAATAAATAAATAAATAAATAAATAAATAAATACCATTGACATGTAACCAAGAGTCATTTAATTCAGTAAAATCAAACAGTTGAGAATTACGGGGAGAGCTTCTTTAGCTGGATGCTTCTCATATATCATGTAATGTTAATGGATTAACAATCATTGATAAATAATAAAAAGTTGCATTTTCCAAATGGAAGAGGTCCTATATCATGACTCATTCCAACGCTGAGAGAGCAGTGCCCTCTAGTAGTTGATGTAAGAAATATTATCCTCTAAGTGCATTAGATTTAGCAAATGGGGATCCCTGGGTATCTGAACTACTCTGAGACTTGATTGGGCAATTTGACAATTGGTTTTACCTTTTCTGAGCTACTAAGAACCAGGAATTTCACCTTCAACGTGTACTAAACTTTTAAGTGCCAGCAAAGGTTGTTCTAATAGTGCTCTTCTGGGGACCTTACCAGTAACTTTTAAAACTTAATTTCTCTGTGAATGTCAAATTTAACAGGCTCCTTTCACTTAAATACAGGGTACAGAGAGGAAAAAACATCATTCCATACACTTCAGGGCATCTTGGGTGCAAGAGATAGTCACAAAATGGCAGAATGTTAAGAAAACCATTAATGGGTCAAGTATTCACAAACTGATGAAGGTTTGACAATTTTGTCCTAGAAAGAACCACAGCTTACTATGGAAGCTGATAGATTTGCAGGGTTAAATAACAATAGAAGTAAATTAAACAAATTAAGTAAACAAATAGAAAAGATTTGAATATATAATTCCATTTGTATTAGTGAAAGATACTCAAAGCCAGTCTTATTTTAGGATATCCAAAAAGATAATATGCACATAAACAGTACAGTAAAAATGCTTCTGAAACTGGAAGGTGTGTTTTCTGTCTTCTGTGTGGCTGATATCATGCTATTTTAAATCTCATAAAAGCAATATATAGTTTTTCGACAAATACACCCATGTGTTGTGCACAGTTTGATTTATGTAAACTCATTTCAAATGCAATTGCAGAATTCCTCCTGAACAGATGAAAAATGTCTGCCTAAAGTGATAAAAATGTGTGTGTAGAAAGATTTGGTTTTAAAAGGGATTTTTATATGATACAGATTTTTAACTCTAGTTCACAAAATACTCTTTTAAAAGACTTATAGAAATTTGATTTTTTTTTTTACATAATGTGTCAATTCAGATGTTTACCTAAGATGAGAACGGGTCTATTGTGCTACAAAAACCTTTCTGTGTTGCATATTACCGTGTATAGCATTGGTAAATGGGAGCACGATGCCAATATAACATAAATGCTGGCTTTGTTCACATATTTCACACATGGCAGCAAACACAGAGCCCACTAACTCAGATCAACAGAGTATCCAAGGCAAAACTATGTTACCCACGATTCCCCTCACCCACATTCTTCTTCTTGGCTTAGTTTGACCATGTACTCTAACATGGCAGGGCTTATAGCATGGTTCTCCTGAGTCTTTCCACAGATTTTACTTGTTTCAAAGTCTTTCCAGTTGTAGTCTTTCTTGTTTGAGTTTTGCAATTTCAACTCTTCTGTCTTTCATCAAGCTGTCTTCATACACACACAATACACATACATGTTCTGTACTTTCTGTAGTATTTATTAGGAATTTCATGGGTCTTTTTAATCATGCTAATATATTTTTTCAAGTGGTGCTTTCACTGAAGCTTATTTTTTCTTTTTATAAAATAAATTTATTTTTTATTGGTGTTCAATTTGCCAACATATAGAATATCACCCAGTGCTCATCCCGTCAAGTGCCCACCTCAGTGCCCGTCACCCAGTCACCCCCACCCCCCGCCCTCCTCCCCTTCCACCACCCCTAGTTCGTTTCCCAGAGTTAGGAGTCTTTCATGTTCTGTCTCCCTTTCTGATATTTCCCACTCATTTTTTCTCCTTTCCCCTTCATTCCCTTTCACTATTTTTATATTCCCCAAATGAATGAGACCATATAATGTTTGTTCTTCTCTGATTGACTTATTTCACTCAGCATAATACCCTCCAGTTCCATCCATGTCGAAGCAAATGGTGGGTATTTGTCATTTCTAATGCCTGAGTAATATTCCATTGTATACATATGCCATCGAAAGATGAATGGATAAAGAAGATGTGGTATATGTATACACTGAAGCTTATTTTTATTTTTTTATATCACTAGTACCTGGTTTGAGTACAATTAAGAAATTGACTCCCATTCTCCCCACCTACACACATACACGCTCACTTTCTGTCCTTCAAGTAATTTGTGGTATTTAAATTTCATGTTCAAATAAATAAATAAATACATAAATTTCATGTTCAACATGATCTAAAATCTTAAATTCTATTAGGCCAAACTTCAAGGAGTCAGGGATTTTAAATATGGTAAAATTAAGATTCCGAGAGATGAATCCCTATTCAAAACAGATCCTAGATCACATTAATTCAACTTGGAAGAAAATGGAGATTTTTTTTCAGAAAGGTGTTTTCTAAATTCCTTTTGAGAGGATACAGATATGTATCGATTGTTTTAGGAAAGAAATCATTCTTTAAAAAAAAAAAAAAGAAATCATTCTTTAATATTGTTTTCATGTAACCATCTGAGTTATAAAATGAATTTTAGAACATTCATAGTGAGCCTGGAATTGAGTTTTCTAAGAGCAAGCCCCAGTTTCTCCTGCGTGAGCCAAGCATTGCATTAGGCAATAGTAGTAGAAAGTTGGACAAAAGAAGAAGCTCATAGAAGGTGAGGATACAGACATTTCAGCATGTTCTCTCATGGAGACATGCTCAGAGTGCTAAGGGAGAGGCAGAGACAGAAACTGTTATCAAAGAAGGAATGCTTTAACCTACATAATCAGAAAAATGTCTTGTGGATTGTCTTGTTTATCTTTTCCTTATGCTTCCCTGAAATTTTAAAATTTTTATTCATTTGAACATGGAATAATTTTTCAAGAGTCCCTCAACAGAGTGATGGAATGCTCTATATCTTGATCTTCACAGTGCAGTATGTCCAATTCATCGAGCTGTACACTTGAAACGGGTGTATTTTACCATATATAAATTATACCTCAATTTTTAATAAACCGATCAAAACATACAGTGCTACTCCCTTTAAAAAAATTTAATTCTTCCCTTTGATGCCCAAGGGAACAATAAATGCATTGTAGAAAGAAAAAGGCTAAAGCATGATCCAATGGTTTTTTTTTTCTTCCATAATAATAATTTTATTTTCTGTATTCTTTTCCAGCTGTGGGTCCAGATTTTTCAAGAACCCTCTTAAAAAGAGTAACTCTTGTCAAAGTGGGAGGCGAAGTTGTCATTGAGTGTAAGCCAAAAGCTTCTCCTAAACCTGTCTACACCTGGAAGAAAGGAAGAGACATATTAAGAGAAAATGAAAGGTACTATCTTGAGATATTTTTAATATTTGATTTATTTATAATAATTTATTTGTCTGTTATTAATAGTTCTAGAGGAAGAAATTTACTGTCTGCTGTTAGTGTACTAAATGTTAATCAAAGACCTGAAGCTTTGGGGAGAGGGTGGTAAATTAGCTGGTCTTTATAATCCTTCTTGTTATTAAGATTCTACAAAGCCCTCCCTACAGACAGAGATTGCATGATTCCTATTGAGGATTGTCAGAGCTGCTCAAAGGTGAGCAGCTAGAAAAACCTTTCTTAATTTTAGCTTAAAATTTATTTGTTGATTTACCCACTTTTCTCCATACTACTTCTTTTTCCTTAAACAAATAAATCCAGCATGTTTTTGCTATGACAACTTCTGAAATATTTGGCAATAGTTATTATGTTTCATTAGTCTCTTCCTTTTTGAGGCTAAATATTGCTAATTCCAAAACTCATTCTGCATATAAATAGTTTTGATTATTTTAGTGTCATCTTTTTGAAACAAGTTTCTTTTTCTTTATAAACTCATATGTATTTCCTTTTATAATGAATAACATTTAGAATGCATGCTGTTTATACAGTGTAAATGTATATATATATATTACATATATATATATATATATATATATATATATTGTTTTAGGTCAAATTGTACCAAATAGCAGGTATCTCTAAGACCTTTTCTTGGCTGCCACCCCTATAAATATCCCCCATCCCTTTCTGTAATCTACTCAATCTGTTGGAAAATGGTAATTATGCATGAGTCTATGTCACAGCATTTACTTGCTGTATACATAATGATTTTAATTGATGCTAAAGGTCAAGTACTCAAGGATGCAATGTGGAAGCCTGTAAAAATGTATCTGTATCTACCCTTTACACCTGTACACCTTTGGATTTGCATATGCAAATTAGATCTTTGCACTGATGATGTTGTCCTTATTAATGATTTTTGCAAACAAACTTGATACGGTTTATAGATGGTGTAGTCACACACATATTCATAATATATATCCCTTCCTGATTTCTGTTATATTGAGAAAGCAGTATATTTCACTGAATACTGGCATGGTGTTCAAATTTGAAACCATACTTGGAACCTGAGAGCACAGTTTCTTATTTTGTACCCTTAAGGTTTATTTACTATTTTACTTGTGTTTCCCAGAATGTGGTATGTAAGATTACTTCTAATAGTTGTGCATTTACTTTGTTTATTAAAGCACAATTGAAATATAACTAGTATGTACCAGTTGTAATGCTTAGACTAAGGGTACGTTGTAAAATTTAATTTAACAATGATGTAAAGAAAAAGTACTTTAAAATAATATAGGTTATAGACATGTTAAAATCCATGAATGAATGAAGTTAGAGTAACATTACTGTAACAAACAACCTGCAGTGACTTAAAACAACAAAAGTCAATTTGTAATTCACAATGCATTCCTATCAGGGGTCTGCAGGTGGCTTTGCTGCCCTCAACAGCCAAGTCCGGTAGAGTAGCACTCTCCTGAACATCAGTATTGCAGAAGGGAGAGAGAGTGGCCAAACATGCCACTTAAAGCTTTTGCCCAGAAATGAAGCACTTCACTTTCACTCATGTTTTATTGGTCAAAACAAGTCACGTGGCTCTTCAAAAATTCATTCCAACAAAGAAATATAATCTTAGTGTCTAGGAGAAAAAAGATAACCTAATGTTTTGAACAGTATTAATGACTTTTCCCACTGCTATAGCTTAACCATTGTTACCTACTGATTAAATTACCTTTCAGAAAAGAGTATATCAATATCAAGAACTCAGTTTGATGAGAGACTCCTAACTCTGGGAAACAAACAAGGGGTAGTGGAAGGGGAGGTGGGCAGGGGGTTGGGGTGACTGGGTGACGGGCACTGAGAGGGGCACTTGATGGGATGAACACTGGGTGTTACACTATATGTTGGCAAATCAAACTCCAATAAAAAATATACAAAAAAAAGAACTCTATTTGATAAGTAAATTTATTTTATTGTTTCTACTTCTTGAACTACCACAAAGCTTGACTCTCCAGTTTTCATTCTTTCTCCTACTGATTTGATTAATAGGGTTCACGTATTTCTTCAGCATTTATACAGCACTAAAGATGTATTTAAACTGAGGAAACTCCCCATCATTATCCAAATCTTGCTGTTTATCATCTCCATCTCCAGAGTCCCCAGGATGACCCAAACTCTCAGTATTAGCACTTCCTTCTCCACATGGGTGCTGTGTTCTCACAGCTCTGCTCCTTTCTTCTACCTCACTCAGGTTGTATTAAGCAGACAAACTGATTTGGATAATGCAAATGAGTCCTGAAGCTGGCCAGGTGTAATATAAAAGAGAATTATGGGATGCCCCATCCAAGGGAGACATCTGCCACTCAATTCTAGAATTATTGCTGCCATATGGAGATGCAGCTCAGGTGCCTCCCTATCTTTTTCATTCTTCAAGAGAAGCTAGAAATCTGGGCTTTTGTTTGAACTCTCTTAATTTTTAAATGTCAGGAACTCATGTTTTTTTTATTTTAATGTTGGTACAATATGGGTCATATATCCATAGACCAAGTTTACTCTGTGAGTCACTGGATTTTAACTTCTGAGAAAGATATAAACTCAGTTGTACATCTCATAATTTCTGAAAAGGGTGAAAAATAGGAAAGATCTTAATATTTTCTCACTGGCAGAGAAGAAATTTTGCCATTTTTCTCCTTTTTTATGGTAAAGAAGAAAGAAAATTAAGTGGGCAAGTGAGCAAAACAATGCATGAGTGAAAAATTTTAGAACTCCTATTTTAGGAAAAGATTGACATTTTTAGACCAACACAAAAGGCAAAATTCTCTGTACCCAATGCTGAATTATAGTTTCTAATGCACTGACTTACTAGTCGTGATTCTCTTTTGAGATGTGGAATCCTAAGAATTAAAGGGCAAACCTTTAACCTTTCAGTAAAAAGTTATTAATATCATAAGTATAAAATACTGGTATAAACAGTGTTTTGGTGAAACAAAACATGATCAAGCACCTGATTTTAGTAATGTTCTTCCTAGAGTCTATGTTTTGACTGACTTTGCTGAACACTACTTAGTACATGATAATCAATTTCTTTTTTTAGCTAAGCAACTGCCTACAAATGAATTTACAATAAAAGTATGAAGTAACTGTTTTAATTTTTTATCTTACGTAGTCATTTGGTGATATTGTAGTTATCCAGTGGATATAGATTCAGAAAGACTGATTTAATGTTAACATGTAAGCTATTTAAAAAATATTTGTATGTACTTAAATTGGTTTTTCGTGCCTTTAGAAATTTAAAGCATATTCACAGTGGCCTTCTCTATATGAAGCATCTAAAAGAAAGATTTAATTTTTAGCTTTTATAGCTTTGGAATTGTGAACATAAAAAATCTCTTTTTCTCTTGTACACATTTCCAGCTATCAGAGTATAGGCCATATCAGATATTTATAACAGGTATGACCTGTCAAAAAGCCCAAGTACTTGAATCTTCAGGAAATACCTATAGACACCATCAAAGCAGCAAAATTATTTGGATTAATTGAGCAATTACGCCTACTACCTGAATAATGTTGATAATTTTGTTTACTTTTACTTTCTGGATAGAAGGCACTTGAAACAGATTAGATTAAAGTTGATCTCTTAGAAACAAAACATCAAAATACAAAAGTAGCAGAATCATTAATAAAAACCTAGGATCCTAGAATTATAAGGAGCTTAAATCCATATTTCAACCAGGATGGGCTCTTTTGGTATAAGTGATGGAAACCCATCTCAAGACTGGCTTCAGTACTTTGGCTCACACATCTGAGAAGGGTGGGGATTTACTAGTTGAAGGTGTGGCAGGGTTCAGGAGCTCACATGGTTGCATCAGGACTCTGTCTTGCTCCCTTTGTCTCTCACCAGCCCTGCCTTCTGTGTTGACTCCATCTTCTGATGAGCTCTCCTCTCCTGGCAGTAGGACGGCTGTCAGCAGCCCCATGCTGCCTTCTTTTCTGGCTTCTCGTAACAATTCCAGAATGGTATTTCACATAATTGAATAAACCTGCCTTCTTAGTGTTCTTGCCTAAACTCAGTACATTCAAGGAGGATGTGATGCACTGTGTAGGAGAACATGAGTCATGCCCATATCCTAAGTAGGCACATGGGAAAGCTTTATTTCAAGTCACATGGGCTGAGAAGGGTTTCCCCAAAGAAATTTAAGGTCCTACCAGAACAAGAGTAAATAAATGTTGGGTAGACAATAATGCCAACTTCCTACTGTAGTCACAGAGCCCACCTTCCATTCCAAGGCAGGGGTTCCCCGCAATGGATGGACCCTTATCCTTACCTGGCTGCATCTAATGATGGAGACCTAACTAATTGTTAGAAGATTTCTTTCTTCATAATGTATATCCTTGTAACTTTCACTCATTGTGTTTCATTTCACTTTCTGAAGTTATGCTGACAAATCTGATTTTTCTCTACCCCAACCCTTCCCCTTGTATATACTCGTAGGCTATGGTCATGTCCTCTTTCAGTTCTTTTCCAAGCCTAAACGTCCCTGTTATGGTTCATAGGACATTATTTTTGCATCCTCTCACTATCCTGATCATTTCTTTCAGTGTCTTTCTAAACATATGCCGCCTAGAATTAAAAGTAGTATTAGTAATGGGAACAAATAGCTTTATTTTATCTCTGTAGCAAAGTGTGATGATTACTGTTATATGATGTCTCTAAAGAGGAAAAATTATCTTCAGTGAGCTTAGATTAGTAAGGCAGGCAAGTGTATAATACATCATAGAAAGACCACTTACTCCCAAAGGTTATTTTTAAAAATTATCTTAGTGCTTAAAGGGGTAAGTGTAGTTGACTGGAAAATCCACTTAGAGGAAATATTTTACTTCTCACTGAAGCTGAAGAAATGAGTGAAATGTTACTCTAGTTAACATTGTGTAAATAAAGACTTCTTAGTCTTACTCGTGCTTGAGAATTTCTTTCCTCTCTTTTAGATGTAGGCTAACAGATTATGTCAAGCTAATGGGTAATAACCAATATAGATATGCTACTGAATGTTGCTAAAAAGAATCTCAAGCCTAAAACCTGCGTGTCACAGGCCTGGTTTCAGAAGAGCAGCATGACTATTCGGTCAAACTAGCCAACTCCAATTTTCTTCAATGAGTGAAGAATACATTGGGTACTTGCCATATGCTAGGCCCTCTGTTTGGTGCTAGGCAGAGAAAGAAAGAGGAGACATAAACCCAGCCCTCAAGATGCTCATAGACTAGTTCAGGGGCCCAGTAGCAAAATAACAATATGTTTTTCAGTAATCCTCAGGCATATGTTATAAAGGTGATATACTGAGAAGGAACACTGAAAAATGTAGGCCAACAATGGATTATGGAGGCCTTGAATTTTATGTCTGCAGAGTTTAGACTTGAGCTAGAAGACCCTGGAGAGAATTAAAGGATGTTATGCAAGGAGTGCACATACAAGTACTGTAAAGGGATTGCTTTGCCTGCAGCATGGAAAAGAATCAGAAAGGAGCAAGATTGGAGAGGCAGAGAGACCAATTGCAGGCAGTAGTCTAGGATGGAAATGAAAAGGATGATGATTTGAGACTTTTGAGAGCAACAGAGACCGACGGGCTTTTAAAGGGCAAAATTTTAAAAGGCTTAATGATGGAGCAAGTAGAAAGATTTTATAAAGAAGGAGGGGGGTAAAAATGACTCCTAGGATTCTAACTTGAGCAGCTGGTGCCCAGTAGTGCCAATTGCCACAATAGTGACTACAGAAAGAGCAAGTTTGAAAGGAAAAAAACAGATTAATATTAGCATGCTGAATTTGAGGTGCCTGCAGGTGGAGATGTCACATTCAAATAGGAATTCTCATTTAAGTATCACCTACTCAGTGAAGATTTTCCCCACTAACCTGTTTAAAATTGTAAAATTCCCATCCTCTTTATCTGCTTTATTTTCTCCAGAGTTCTTATCACCATCTAACATACTACATATTCATGAATTCCCCACCCTCCACCCAATCAAAATGTAAATTCCACAAGAACAAAAATTTATGCCGATTTGTGTGTGTGTGTTCATGAGCATGTGTATTTTTGTTGCATCTGACTTAAACAATACAATATCTTACAATCCTGGAGATAAAAAATCTGAAGTGGGTCTCATTAAGTAAAATCATATGTTCCTTCTGGAGATTCTAGATAAGAATCTGTTTCCAGGGACACCTGGGTGGCTGGTGGTTAAGCATCTGCTTTCAGCTCAAGTGGTGATCCCAGGGTCCTGGGATCAAGTTTCACATCAGGCTCCCTGCAGGGAGCCTGCCTCTCCCTCTGCCTATGTCTCTGCCTCTCTCTGTGTGTCTTTCATGAATAAATAAATAAAATCTAAAAAAAGAAAAAAAATAATCTGTTTCCAGCTTTCTGGAAGCCACCTAGTTTCTTGTCTCCCTTCCATCCTCAAAGCCAACAAAGATGAATCAAGTTGAGCTTTCCCACATCACATAACTCTGACCTCCTCTTGTGCCTCCCTCTTCTTCCTGTGGTTACTTTGGGCCCTTTGAGCATATTTTGTTCCATTCTATAATAGTAGCATCTAGGACAATGCTAGTATAGAGTAAGTGCTCAGTAAATGTGTCTAATAGGAAGTTGAAGTATAGGTCTGAGTTCAGGAGAACAATGAGACCTAGATATCATCAGTAGGTAAAAAGCCATGGAGTGGGTGAATTCATAGAGAGAGTTTTATCAAATCAAAGCATCTGTGAATCAGAGGAAGAAACCCAGAGGTTCCTTCAGGTCACATATACAGAATGGTGGAAGCAGAGCCTGATGTAAGGATTAAGAAAGTAGACCCAAAGGCATAGAAAAACAAATAGGGGAATGTAACAGAAACCAAGGAAGCAGCAGGGCTCAAGGGGGAACATGCATTTGGTGCTTTCAAAAGATCCAACCAAATAATAGATCAAAGATGACCACTGGGTTTCAGCGTCTCGACACCACCTGGGGCAGAACACTTTCAGGCCACTGTGGACCACTTTTGAAGACACAATAAAATTGTATAAACATCTATATTCTTAAGCAGTTCTTCACAGACTGTAATAAATGTTTCGGTTTACCTGATCCCCACAGTCTAATCAGGTCAAGTCTGGCATTCCATGAGAATATTCAACCCATATAGGAATCAAATTCATATTCATGTCTCCTGCCTTAGAGACACTGAAGTCTGCTCTGAGGTGAAATTAGATCATGGCCCTAATATGCCTCTTCTCCCAAAGGCCTTTGGAAGAGTTGAAATTCATGTAATACATGGAGGCAAATCCCAGCACAGGGCTACAAAACTCCATGCTGTATATAAAGTGTGAAAGCCTGGTTTGAAGACTCTGGCAGTCTGGGATGCAGAGCAAATGTGATGGCAGGTATTTGCCCAGAAGGCCGATCGAATCCTAACGTGGAAAGGAGAGTTTATTGCTTCAGGCGTTCTGTTTCTCTTCTGGAAGCACAGTGTCTATATATGTGCTTTTAATGAGAAACCTGTACTCAGGATATCTCTTACAGTTGCTGCAGAGTATTATAGCTCTGTTATTAGGAATTCTGCCCTGGGGAACAATTATGTTATTGCAATAATTAGAGGCAGTTCATCTCCATAATAATGGAAATCCTGCCTTGGAGGCAAAACAACATCAAAGCAACATGAGCATCATTGCTCTAGATAGAATCTGTTGCCTTGCTTATTATTGGTAGTACTATATCATTTTAATTTTGCATGTGCATTTATAGAAATAGAGCTTATTCTATTCTCCAAATTCAGACCTAGAACTTTCCTCCATTGCCTCAGTTTATCTCTCCTAGAGCTGTGGGCAAAATTGTTAGGGCTTTAAGTCACCTGAAGTGCAGTTTCAGAGTACTTCAGAGTACTTTAGTACATCGGAGTACTAAATTCAGAAGAATTTAGAGAGATCTGTTTTTAAATGTAATGATATACAGACCCAGCGCTGCAGAAGACTCCATGAATTTATCCTCAGCCACAAACCTTTTCTACCTCAGTAGAGTATGTCATGTTGTATCATGGTCAGGGGTTAAACTGATGGCCAAATTCAGTCAGGGACTATTATTACCTGTTCAATTCATGTGGTCATGGTATTGGTTATGCCTCAAGACATGCTTGGAAGAGAACTTAATTTTTCTGTGGAAGTATCTGAAATAAGGCACTGTAAAGGCAACACTTGATAAAAAAATTTTTCCAGGTATCTCTCACATTAATCCTCTTTTTGTTAGTCAATCCTCTGTCCCTGTACTCATTTCTATTCTTATTATCTCTTGTCTGAACTTTGCAACTATTAAACTATCCCCTTAACTAGTTTATTTGGAATCAGCCCTGACTTATATCTTCCCCAGGATGCGACTTCCCATATCACATCTCTGATAAATTCGATCCAATAAACATTCATCACACAATTCCTCTGTACAAGACATATTTGAGATTATGAACATAACCTAATTTAAATTCAGGTTCTACAGGTGTCATAAAAAGAGGTATGCAATTTCTACAGTGGTTTAAAGGATAGAGACTTTTCATCTTATTACAGGTTTAAATTGTATTTTTTAACAATATATAAGAAATCATTTTATAGTCTTCAACACATGTACATATACAGGTATTTATATGTGTGTGTGTGTGTGTGTATATATATATATATATATATATATATATATATATATATATATGAAAAAGCCTGGAAGGAATTTTACCAAAATGTCAATAATCATTTCCCTGGGAGTTGGGACTATGGACTTTTCTTCCTTCCTTCTTTTCTTCTTCCCTCCTTCCATCCTTTCCTTTTTCTTTTAAAGTTATAAATTTTAGGGGATCCCTTGGTGGTGCAGCGGTTTGGCGCCTGCCTTTGGCCCAGGGCGCGATCCTGGAGACCCAGGATCGAATCCCACGTCAGGGCTCCCGGTGCACGAAGCCTGCTTCTCCCTCTGCCTATGTCTTTGCCTCTCTCTCTCTCTGTGTGTGTGTGTGTGACTATCATAAATAAGTAAAAAATTTTTTTTAAAAAATTTATAAATTTTAGGGCAGCCCAGGTGGCTCAGCGGTTTAGTGATGCCTTCAGCCCAGGGCCGGATCCTGGAGACCCGGGATCGAGTCCCACATCGGGGCTCCCTGCGTGGAGCCTGCTTCTCCCTCTGCCTGTGTCTCTGCCTCTCTCTCTCCCTCTCTGTGTGTCTGTCATGAATAAATAAATAAAATCTTTTTTAAAAATAATAAAGTTATAAATTTTATATTTATGAATATGATTACTTCATTAATGTTCATTTCCCATAACAGGCTGAGGGAGTCATGAGGAAAAGTGCCTTGTGTGTGTGAGCATACTGGTACCCCCAGCTTCTGGTAATGTGCCTAAAGTACTCCAAATACTCAATATTTGTGTATAAAATGATTGAACCAACCATCCAAAAATCATCCTTTGCTTGGAGGAGATTGGTGAAGAAGGTGGTGGTGGGATACTTAAGTGTAAGGAGCAGCAAGAATGAAACATATTCAAAAGGAAAATAGATATGAATGCATTAGCAGAGGGAGATAAGGCTGGAAATTTTCTTGAAATCAGGCTTCAAAAGGTATTGTGTGGCAGTCTGAGGAGTTTGCACTTCACTGAGGAGCACCAGAGTTAGGGAATGATTTTGGCATGGGTCTCCACACTTCCTATTAAATTGTTTCCTGTCCTTGATCAGTTGAGTTCAGAGTGTGTACTCAGATAGGATGTGTTGTGATTTACTGTGCACCCATCTGAGAAATCACTTGACCTTCATAGGGCAGTGTTTCTCCGTCCATAAAGTGGAGCTCCAGAGGTAGTTTCCAAATCAGGTCTGCAGACCAGGGCTAAGCTTACTGCTACAAAACCAACAGAGGTACATTTAAAAATGAGAATCCCACTCTTAAAAAAAAAAAAAAAAAAAAAAAAAAAAAGAATCCCACTCTTCTTCTCCAAAGATTCTTTCTAAGGAATTCTGAGATGAGACCCAGGAACATTAATTTGTTTTTACATTTCCCAGGTGATGCTAATGCACGGACAGGTGTGACACTGCAGCAGTGGCTTCCCATTGACCTCAGGACAAACAGCCCATCACATGATCAACAAGATCCCTACACTGGTCAGGCCTCTGCCCCACTCTTCTACCTGCTTTCTCACTTACTTGCCTTCAACCTTACTTCTTTTTTTTTTAAAGATTTTATTTATTTATTCATGAGAGACACAGAGAGAGAGAGGCAGAGACACAGGCAGAAGGAGAAGCAGGCTCTCTGCAAGGAGCCCGATGTGGAACTTGATCCTGCATCCCAGGATCACGCCCTGAGCCAAAAGCAGACGTTCAACTGCTGAGCCACCCACCCAGGCGTCCCTCAACCTTACTTCTTAAGCCATGTGGACCTCCTGTCATCTCTTCAAATGGCCTTACTCCTCCTACAACAAAGCCTTCAAACATGCTGTTCTCTCTGCCAGAAATGCTTTCATCCAGGACTTGATAAACTATAGCCCACAGGCCAAAATCCAGTCTGCCACCTGTGTTTGCACAGCCTGCAAGCTGAGAATGGTTTTCCATTTTTAAATGCTAGAAAAGAAATCAAAAGAAAAATAGCATTTTGTGACACATGAAAATCAGATGAAATCCAAATTTCAGTGTCCACAAATAAAGTTCTATTGGACATCGCCCTACTCATTCATTTACAAATTATCTAGGCTGCTTTTGCACTACAAGGGCAGGATTGAATACTTAAGACAGAGACTGCCTAGCCTGCAAAGTGTAAAACATTTACTTTCTGGCACTTTACAGAAAAGTTTACCAACCCCCAAGCCAACTCATGGCACCGTGCTAACAATGCTAGGTACTAAGACCCCTTCCTAGGGGCACCTGAGTGGTATACTTGGTTAAGGACCTGACTCTTAGTTTTGGCTCAGGTTGTGATTATGGGTTGTGAGATCGAGCCCTGGGCTCTGCACTCAGCACAAAGTCTACTTCAGTTCTTCCCTCCCTCTCTTTCTCCTTCTGCTCCTCCCCTCTACCTCTGAAATAAAATTTAAAAATAAATAAATAAAACATCTTCCTAGTGATAAGACCTAGGACCTTCCCTTTGCTTGGCTATTTTTACTATTTTTATTTTGGTTTGCAGTGCCTTTTACTAACTGTTTGTGACTTAACCTTTTTTTTTTTTATTTAAATTTTAGTTCATGAACATACAGTGCAATATTGGTTTCTGGAATAGAATTCAAATGATCATCACTTAGAACACCCAGTGCTCATCACAGTAACCTCTTTAATCCCCATCACCCATCTAGCCCATCCTCCACTCACTTCCCTCCATCACCATTCAGTTTGTTCTCTGTCATTAAGAGACTCTTGTGATTGTTTCCTCCTCTCCTGTTTTTCTTTTCCTCCTTCCCATATGTTTCCTTTCTTAAATTTCACATATGAATGAGATCATATTTAACCTTTTGATTGAATTATAATGCAAAGTAATGTGGAAGTAGATTTGGTTGGAGTCCTGAATGCTCTCCTTTCTTTCTCTAGAGCAGTGGGTCCCAACTTATACTGGGAGAACTTCTTTTCATGCCCCCAAAGCCTTGAACTCTTTGGAGAAATCAGAGTAGGGGGAGGCTTAAAGGTGAAAACATAGAAGATGAAGGATGTTGGGGACAGAGGGGAAAATGCATACCTGAACCTCTTGCCCAAATTTCTGGAAAAGCAGTAAAACAATGAAGTGATAGGAAATCTTCATTCCTACTTAAGAGTCTGTACTTTACATAGACTCTTTTACATAAGAGTTTTCCTTTTAATTTCATGATCATAAAAATTATAAAAGTCTAGTTCAGTTGAAGGAGGAGAGAAGATAGCAATCATGACTTGCTTCCTAGGGTTTTATAAAATTCAGCTACTAAAAAAAAATAAAATAAAAATAAAATTCAGCTATTGTAACAATGTATACACCCGTGAAACAATTTGGAGACCATCAGTGAAGTATAAGTTAATAGAGCCCAAACAGAAGGACACAGTAGTGCTTAAGGGAACAAGAAACAGACTCTCAGAGTCAGGCAGAATCAGGCAAAATTGGCTTTGAGTAGAAAGTGACTTTAGGCTGTTTTAAAGGAAATGATCCACCAAGAGAGGCAGAGGAGGAACAAGGATCTCACCACACTGGAGCTCATGCGCAAGCCAGATAACATAAAAGACATGAGCAGATCTTGTACAGGAATTATGAGGTAAGAGGGATCCAGCCAGGTAGAAAATCTGGTATCTGTAGAGTCAAGATGGAGGAAATGGAAGAATCAATAGGGAGATTCTTCAGACTCTAAACAAGGGATCATTAGCACCACAGAATAATGTTATTGTATAAAATAATAATGACAGAAACACTGTGATTCAGCTTGGCTCTAAAGAAGCTCAGAAAAAAAAAAAAACAAAAAAAAAAAATAAAATAAAAAAAAAATAAAAAAATAAAAAAATAAAAAAAATAAAAAAATAAAATAAAGAAGCTCAGAAATCTGTAGCTAGTAAGTCAGAATGTGACTTCAATCTCCCTTTGTGTCGCTTGTGCATTCATGATTAAACCTTGGGCTTTGGGAATCCTTGGGCATCCAGGATACTTATTACTTTGGCTCTTTTCATGTATTTTTTTGTTATCTTGTGACCATGATTTTTATCCCATTTGTTAATAATAGTACTAGCAACAACAACAATACCTAGCTTTTTTTTTTTTTGTTCTTTATGATACCTTCTGCTAGACACTTTGTATATTCTCTTTTAGTCCTCAGGAAAACATCATGAGATCAATCCTGTTGGTAATCCTATATTTTATTTTATTTTATTAGATTTTATTTATTTATTTTAAAGAGAATAAGAGAGAACAGGAGTGGGGTGAGGGACAGAGGGAGAAGCAGACTCCGCACTGAGCAGGGATTCCTCATTTGGGGCTTCATATCGGAACTCAGGGATCATGACCAGAGCTGAAGGCAGGCACTTAACCAACTGAGCCCCCCAGGCACACTGATAATCTTATATTTTAGAAAGAAAAAAAAAAAAAAAAAACCTAGGCTCAAAGAGGGTATTTATCCTACCAGAGGTTGCAAAACTCAACAGTAGTTTAAGAGCTGGGATTCAAATCCAAG
Source organism: Vulpes lagopus (assembly GCF_018345385.1). Classification (NCBI taxonomy): domain Eukaryota; kingdom Metazoa; phylum Chordata; class Mammalia; order Carnivora; family Canidae; genus Vulpes; species Vulpes lagopus. The sequence goes on from NC_054830.1 coordinate 43,772,016, forward strand.
TATTGGGCAGCCCGGGTGGCTCAGAGGTTTAGCACCACCTTTGGTCTGGGGCATGATCCTGGAGACCTGGGATCCAGTCCCACATCGGGCTTCCTGCATGGAGCCGGCTTCTCTCTCTGCCTGTGTCTCTGCACCTCTCTCTCCCTCTCTCTCTCTCCCTCTCTCTCTCTCTCTCTCTCTCTCTCATTTCTCATAAATAAATAAATGCATACATACATACATACATAAATACATAAATAAATAAAATCCAACTATCACTTATACCAGAGGCCATGTCTTTACCAGCTTTGCTAGAAGGAACAGGCATTCAATGCTTGTCTCTACTACAAAGAGAACATGAACTCTGGTGATAAGTTAATAAATTATTAGTAAAACTAAAGTACTGCTTTCATTACCTCTCTTTTAAAACAGTAGAATAATGCTGGTGCCTTTAATATGGATAAGGTGACTGGCCAGAAGAAGCTTTTACTGTTACTTGTTTCATATTTTTAATAATAAATTGGCAGCCTTCAGATCCATGGCTTTATAGTTTCCTGGGAGGAAGGAGGCATGGTCTGATTTCAGGGCTGGGTTAGAACCATCTAAGTCCCTTAGAGAAGAGGTAAATTAAGTCCTTGAACTACCTCAGCAGTGCCTTTGTTCAGAGAAAATAGCTCTGTAGCGTCAAATGGATTTAAGTGATCATGAAAATATTCAAACCAAAGTGGCATGTAATTAAGAGCAATTAGAACTGAAGTGATGTGACTGGATATTAAAACCAGACATGCAGTGTTTGTGCCTTCTCAGTAGACACAAGGCAGATAATTTGGGCTCCTCCTAACTTTGTCATCTCTAGAAATAAAATCTGCTAGACTGCTCAGATGTATAGATGCTATGTAAATATTGAAGGTCTAGGATCATACACTATGTTTGACCCCATATTTCTGCTGTATAGCCTTATCCTCATATTTCAGTCACAGATATGCCGGAGTTAATTAGATCTCTACTAGTAAATATCCATCATAGTGTTTCTAAATCCCTTTTGCCAAATGATCTAATTAGAGCAACACTTGGCTCTCTATATAATTACAACATATGGCACCTAGAGGGTACATATAGTAGAATTATAGGTTTCCTGATGAGAAATCCAGGTGGTGAGTAAAAGACTCTATTAAACAAAGTTGGTATGTGTGTATATGTGTGTGTGTGTGTGTTTTAATGTATACAGTTCCTCCTACTCTCCCCAGAATAAGAAATATTTTGTAATTCAACCATCCTTCCCCCATGAAACAACATAATTATATCATAAAATGGGAGTTTTAAAATTTAAAAGAAAACAAATAATTGATAATATTAGCATAAATTATTTAACCCTCCATGCCTTTAAAAATTATCATGTATAGCAAATTGGCAATGCTGGAAGCAGCTCAGTGTCAATGAATTATTTGATGGGATATATTCCTCCATCAAGCAAGATCACTTACCTAATATATAACAAAAAATGGGACTGAATCCCTCAGCCGATAAGAAAGAAGAGTTTCTTAATGCCTATTTATCATCTCTGGAAGTAGATAAACCAGTTTGGGAAAATGATAAACTCAGTTTCAGTCTATTGAATTTGAAGGGCTTGTCACGTGGTAGTATTTTGGAGCCTACTTGCACAGGCTTGAAAGAGCTGATTGGACACTTTTCTTCCCAGGTCCATGTCACTGATGTCACTTTGGTAGTTTGACATTGACCAAAATGGGAATATTCACACCATGGAAACTGGCACAAGTCAGGACATTTTTTCCACAGAGTAAGAGTGGTTAAACATTAACCAGTAAATCATTGCTTGTGGGACATTGTACAGCCAGTTTGGAGTACGTGAGACAGATCAAGACTGGAAACTAGCTTTCCAGCTCATCTTCTTTGAAGTGATATGGGTGAATAAGGTTTACGGAGAGAAGATGGAAAACTAAAGTGCTCTGAATAGACTTTTCTGAATTGTGTCAAGTGCAGAAGAGAGAGAAAGAAACCAAAAAATTCATCAGAAAACTAAGAGGAGAACCAGGAAATTGGAGTGTTGTGAAATTCTAGATGAGAGAGTGTCATACATAGGGATTGTCAGATGTCACTGAGAGGTCATAAAGAATGAGGACGACCAACTATATATATTTGGTGTGGTGATAATGAAGTCAAAAGTAGACTAGAAATAAATACTTTCAATAAGAGCAAAAGCTCTACTGGGTGGATGATAAGCAGCTGGGTGCAGAACTAGTTTTTGCAGATGTTATGTAATCAAAAGAGGATGTTTGGGTATACTGGAGGAGAGTGACATATTTGGGGCACGGAGCCTTACTCAGATGAACACTGGAGTATATTTATAGTCTGAGGAGCTCACACTGGTAAAGAAGGAGTTAAAGATATAAGGGAGGGGAGATGATTCTCAAGGGGACAGAGGGATATTAGATATGAAATAAATTGTTATGGGAAAGAGGGATGAACATGTCTTCTCTGACTGTGGGAAGGAACAGAGGATGGGCAAGGACACAGAGTAATAATATGAAAGAGAAAGTTGAGGACTTTCATGTAATATGGCCTTGACCATGATTTCAATAAAATGAGAGTCAATGTCATCTTTTGAAAGTGTGGATGTGGGGTAAGGGGGGCAATTGTGTGCTTCAGAGAAAGACATCTGGATTGTCTTCTGTGGTCAATACTATAGAAATTAAAATTTGGATTGTGCTTTTCATATTTTCAGTTGCTTTCACATATGTTGACTTTCCCACATATTGATTTGCTCTAAAGAGCTTTATGCCAAAAGAGGTGGTTTGTTCCAAAGGATGCATAAAGTTGTTAAAGAAAAAATGAGGCTTGACTGCTGTTAACACCAAGAAAAATGTTTTTCAGGTGAATTCAATATGTTCTGACTCAGGAAAAAAAAAAAAAAGAAAAAGAAAAACAATGTACTTTAAAATTACTATAGCCCTTTCTCATTTTCTCAAGGACTCACTCCTTCAGCCATCCCTGCTCTTTCCTAGATTGTCAAACCCTCCTTCCTCTTTTGTCTATTGGAACATTCTGGTCATCATTTCATCATCTTCCTTATCTGCTTTGCCTCCTTTTTTCTACCTCCACTCTGTCCCTAGGCGATCCTGTCTCCTTCCATGCCTTTAAATACCATCTACACTAACTACTCCCAAATGTACATCTTCAGTTCCTTATCTCCCCTGAGCAATATGGGCTTAACAGGTCCAAAACAAAACTCACTGCTGCCACCAACCTCCACCCTAAAACCTGTTCTCCCAGTTACCTCATTCTCCCTCTTGTTGCTTAAGCTGGAAACATAGAAATCATCTCTTATTTCTCTCTTTTCAACAGCCCATAAATCCAGTATATTAGTAAACTTAGAAAATTCTACATCTGTAGAATATATGGAATCTATCCCCTTTTTCCATCTGCACAGCCAGTACCCTGGCCCCACCACTATCCTCTCTTGTTGGATTATTGCAGCAGCCCCATCTTAGTCCATGAAGACTACTATAAAAAAAATTACCATAGACTGGATGGCTTAAACAACACACATTTATTTCTCACAGTGCTAGAGGCTGGAAGTCCAAGGTCAAGGCACCAGCAGATTCAGAGTCTGATGAGAGCCAGCTTCCTGGTTCCTAGACAATTGTCTTCTCACTGTGTCCTCACTTGATGGGATGAGGGAGGGAGCTCTCTGATGTCTTTTGTATAAGAGTGCTAATCCTATTCATTGGGGCTGCACCTCATCACCTGATCACCTCCCAAAGCCCCACATTCTAACACCATTACACTGTTAGGATTACAACATAAGAATGTTGAGGAGGCACAAATATTCAATCCATGACACCTCCTAACTGACTGCCCTGCTTCTATACTCACTCCTTTCCAACCTGTTCTCTGCACCATAACCAGAATGGTCTTTTTAAAACATAAATCAAATCTCATCACTAACCCTTAAAATATAAACTAAGCTGTTGACAGTGATGTTCAAGGGACCACATGATCTGACTCCTTATTTTCTTATTTCTGGGTTCTGTTTCAGTAACCTTCCCTCACAGATCTTAAGTGCCAAGATATCTAAGGTCAAGTGTATCTTCTTTCCCATTAGATCACCAATGCCTACTTTCCTCTTCAATTCCTTCCTTGTAATTTGTGATTACATATGTGTATCTTATTCTACCTGACTATTATGTATCTTTCCCATCTGATGTGTAAGCTAGATGAGAACAGGACCTGGTTTTAGTCACTGCTTTTTATCCAGCGCTAGCACAGGAATACTTCTGTGAGATTTATTCGATAGTTGTAGAATAAATGAAGAAAGAAATCAATTAACATTGCACAAAGGATTGGAGGTTGCCTACAAAAACAATACAAGCAATAGAAAAGATATAAGTAAATAATTTAGAGTGTGGGAATAATGGGAAATTATCAGTTAAAAAATGGAAAAGATCAGAAACAAAATTAGTACATGGAAATACACTCCATATAATTCATAGATTTGGATGTAGTTGTCTTACTACCTAATCAAAGAGAGAAACATAATTAATTAAAAGAGCTGTAGTGTTTATAAGATTAAAAACAATTGTTTTGCCTCATAAGAGAACTTTAAAAAAATATTCTTCATGAGGTACAATTACTATAGTAGATACAAAAAAGATTTCATAGATGTGGCAAAATTTTCATATAGTTGGCAAGTCATACATTGATAAAGGGCAAGTTAGTGAATTCCTTTCTGTGAGGTAGAGCCAACTATATACTTGGGTTTGTTTGTTTTTAATGGAGAGGCTTGACCCACGGGTAAAGTTTTTAAGTATTTACAACTGTATTTTCTAGTTCTTGGGGTAGGATTGGGGGGGACACAGACAGGGATGATGCATTTTGTGTAATGCAGTATTCTGTAATCAAGTAAGTAGGAAATGTAGGGTCTATATTTCAGACCTTCTCAGAACCCTTAGGATATTATTTGCATGGAGAATTTCCAAGAATTATGTTTCCCAAATTGGAAATGAGTTTTATTGCATAGAATATCTCAAGAGATAAGGGTTTCAGGAGGAAAAAATCTTTGGAAAACTGATCTAGGTGAATATATGTGTTCACTTACTTTAGAAATTCCATCACTAATTATCATGGACAGAATTGCACTAAGGGTTGGCTAGAAGAAATTTCAATATTGTAATTACTAGCAAGAATATGAGATACAGCTGTTCTGTTACCAATTTTACAATACCAGTTTAGACCAGATCTATACTATAAAATAGGCCAAAGAGAATCATTAAGACACATGGTGGAATGCTACCTGAAGGATGGTACAAATATGCAATTTCCATGTGAGAATCAGTGTACAGGCTTTTGAAGCATTTAGCCCATATGTGATTCCTGTCCACAGAGTCAAAGATAAGCTATGCTGGGCAAAAGCTACAAACAGTCTCAAGTTTTTCCAGACATATTTTTCCACAAGAATGTTAGGTATTATACCTGAATAGCTGAACTGAAAAGAGACCAGCTCTTTCTTTTTGGAATAATAGTATGAATGACACAAGCCTACAATTAGCTAAGGAAGAACAAAGTTTTATTCCTGGTTTCTTAAGGTGTGCAGAGGCTGAAAGTTTGAAGGTAGTCAAGCAGGAACACTTAGCAATTTCTGAGCGGTTTCATCTTCCTCTTTAATTTGGCACCCAGCAATTTATGTTGATTGGTAAATACTTGGCTATAAAGACAACAGTGGTATTCAAATCATTATACTGTGTATTTTTAGAATGCTAGATAATATTAATAATGTTCACAAACAGTTCTCTACCAAGTGGCTTGGAAGTGTTTGCTTTATCTGGAAGGAAGACACATAGTATACACTTTGCCTATGGATATATGCATTTGTATTTATGATTATATAATAATGGGATTGTGGTCCTATTGTAAAACAAAACAAAACACCATTGATGAGCTATTCCTAAGATTTCTTTACTAATCACCTTTACTTTTATTATTCAAACAACCAGAGTCACAAGGTAAGAATGTAGCCCAAAGAAAAATGAATTGTATTTTGTTTTGCTTTGTTTTCTTTTTACTGCACACCTTCAAACATCACACTTGCTGTATTAAATTTATATTAACAGTAACATTTTGTGATAGAGTAGAAATTACACTTTCCATTTTATGATTGGAAGCACTGTAACACAAAATAAAAAATATTGAACCCAAATAATGGAATTAAAGCTCAGAATACTATCCAGCCTAGAACTCAGTAAACTAGCTCCTCCTCTATCAGAGCACATTCATTTGCTCTCTAATATTTCAAAGCCAACACCCATGATGTTGATGATGGAGCTTTTATCATTTCTACTTCTCCATAAACCCATTTGGTATTTAATTGTGAATTTATACTGTGATTTTATTTCACTGAATACTGAACTCAATTAAACATCTACCAAAAACAAAGCAAAGCATAAAAGAAACTATGTATAAGCAAATAGTTTTAAATTTCAAATGGTCTTTATCCTAATTTAACAAATATTTGAGGCAACTGAATTGAAGTAAAAAAAAAAAAATACTATGAACATTCCTTTGAAGCTTGTTGGAAGCCTATATAGGCTACTGTCTTAGATTGCATAGCCTAGAAATAAACCCTGAGATGGAAAGTTGCACATAGAAGGTTTGCTGGAGAATATTTACTGGGGCTACACGAGGAAATGAGGAAATAACTGAGCAAAAGGAGAAGCTACCCGTCAATGCAGTTGCATTTGAGGCTTCAGCGAATCCCATTGGTAGTTCTAGAACTGGATTGCCCTTCAGAGTGGTTCCATCTTGAGGCAAGGGGGACTGGTCTTTGAAACCCTAGATCACCAATTCACCAGTCTCAGCCTATCACATAGAAGGGAGATAAGTTACCTTGTACAGGCAATTCCCCCACTACAGAGGGCTCTTCAGTGAGGGACATGGCTGTGAAGCTGTCAACAACCAAGACTCTTAGCCTAATACCTGTGACTTTTTTTTATGCAAATAGTGAGTTTCTTTTCTGTAGTTTGAATTGCATGAACAAAGCCCCCTTTAGTTAGCCTAACTGGATATATGCCCCTTGCCAAGAAGGTGGGTATATGTCAGCCCTGAAAATGAACGCTAAAAGAAAGGAAGAAGAATCTGTTTTACAAACATGACTACATGGATCCACATTCATTTGGAGAAGATTTGAATGACAGAAGTGTTCTCTACTATTCATATATAAGTCATAGTAAGTACACCATGTGTAGGGTCCAGAGATTCCCATCTTCCTTGAAGGAAATCTATCTTTTCATGGTCCTAAGGTCATCTCTGGTTCTGAGAAGTCAGGGTCAGATGAAGCATGAGAGATTAATAGGCTAGTGGTTTTCAACCTATTTCTACTCCCCCAGCATACCTCAGGGCTGTAACACATTTCTCTCACAGGAAATGGTTCATCACACACTAATTATAGAAGGAAGAAAAAATGGTAAAGTGATGGAGGAAAGGATCCTAGGCAGAGGGGTGCCTGGATGGCTCAGTTCGTTAAATACCTTACTCTTGGTCTCAGCTCAGGTCATGATCTCGAGGTCCTGGGATCGAACCCTACATTGGGCTCTGCACTCAGCTCAGAGTCTGCTTCAGATTCTCTCTCCCTCTCTCTCCTGTTCTCTCTCTCTCTCTCTCTTTCAAACAGGTAAATAAAATCTTTTAAAAAAACAATCACAGGCAGAATAGGATTTGAAAAATCTCTCCCAAACATTGTCATGCATGGCTTTTCAACCTATGGAACTGACTGGTTCCCCCAGCACTTTTATTATACATTTAGTAGAAAAGGGGGGTTAGATGACTCATAGCAGCTCTCACAACTAAGTGTTAGCATATACGTTCTCATGTAACAATATGTATAAACTAAAGAAACCTCTTCCCATTCTTGTACTGGCAGTAAAGCTTTATATCAAGAGTCGTATTTAAATTCTAGAAAGGTACCACCAGAAGGTCCCAAAAGTCATCCAGCCAAGAGTTCACTGAATCTGGTTTGCAAAATGGTTTTCTTTGGCAGGCATTGTATATTAGCTGGCATCATGTTTAATTTTCTTAAATTAAGTTCTAACCATTAAAATTTGGAATATGTCATGTAATCCAGATTTCTGACTTATTTTTAAAAACTGGATCATCAGTAACAGTCAGCCTGAATTTCAATAGGCAATAACTGGCTGGAGCTGAGAAACAAGTTATCTTTTTATCAGGGCATGAAATCTCCTGTTAGCCACACAACTTTGTACCTTATATTAAGATATAGTGTCAGTTGCCATTTATTATTGCTCTTGCATTATTGTTTTTCTTACATTAGAGTTAAAATAAAAGCAACATTTCTGGTATCTATTTCTCTATCAAAAAGTAAAAATAAGAAAGCTTGGCCAAAGGTCCATACATTTTAGGAAAATACAGAAAAGAGTATATTTTCTTATGTTTACAATGAATATTCTGTTTTTCATATATAAGCAAAATTTGTCATGAAAACTTATTCTTACCTGTTTTATTCATTTATATTACCCACCTAGCCCCTTTAGTCAGTGACATTTGTAGATCTAGAACTAGCTCTGTACCTTTATGTAACCAGAGACAATTTGGAAGAACAAGATGGTTTGGAATCAGACTAGCTGTGGCAGCCTAGCCAAGAGCCCATTTTCTAATACACAGCACAGTGAGCTTTTCATTTTCCCATGAATGGTTAAATACTAGAATTACTGTGTTTTGTCTTCCCTGGAGATTCTGTTAATCCACTGGTGTTTTTCCCCCTTTTTGTCTTTGTTTCATTTGTCATACTGACATGCATGACAGGTTGTCAATTATCCCTCTTTCCAGATTATATTAAAATCTGAGCATAAAAGGTCTATCCAGATCCCTCACCCATTATAAATACCAGGCATCTAACAATGCCCAAGTGAAGGTTTTCTCTGCTGTTTTCCTGAGCAGGTGGTTGTTAGCGTACCTTAGTGCTTGATAGATAAAACAGAGAATTAAACTTGCCTTTTAAAGTAGGAAATTATTTTATTCTAACATTAATGTTCATATTAAACTCCTGTGCCATTAAAGCTATCTCTTTTAAATGCATGTGCACTGGGTACATTGTTTACTCAATTTAATTTAGTGGGGGAAAAGCCTCATACAAGGAAAATGGGTGTTTGAACTGGTTTTTACCAGTCACCAGCCATGTGAATGAGAGTCCAATTAAATAGTGGCTCACTAGGACTCGTATAATAGTAACATCTGTTATCTTAATTAAACAACTTACTATATAAAGGCGCTTTCATGGCTCACTTTGTTAGAGCAGGTTCTGACCTAGCAACTCAAGGAAGGTTTGTTCTCTTTGTGGCATTTGGTTGTCGGTGATGTTCCCAGTTGGTCCCATTATGTTTTAAAACTGACAGGTTTGTGATCTGCAAACATACACATATGTTCAAGCCCACAGAACCTGGGGGAAGGATGGAACTAAAGTTCACGATGCAAAGTAGAGGAGATAAAATAAGGAAAACCCTGAGTAGGAATTATTTATATTCATGCCAGCCTACTTGGGTGTTATGACTCAAAGGAATGGGGTAGGGAGGAGGGACAAGTAATGGAGGAGGGAAAGTGATTGTCAGCCATCAGGGAAGACTCTTACATGCAGGTACTGGTTGTAGTCCTGCATCTGTATGTTTGAAATCCAATGCAGTCTAAAAACCAAAGAGATTTTTTTTCTTTTTCCTTCTTATTAATTTATTTGTTTACTTTGGGCACTTTTGCAGCAAATTCATTTGATGGCAGAAATAATCATGTAGGGATGCCTGGGTTGCTCAGTGGTTGAGCATCTACCTTTGACTCAGGTCATGATCCTGGAGTCCTGGGATCGAGTTCCACATCAGCCTGCTTCTCCCTTTGCCTATGTCTCTGACTCTCTGTGTCTCCAGTTAGTAAATAAATAAAATCTTAAAAAGAAAGAGAAGAAAGAAAAAGAAAGAAAGAAAGAAAGAAACAAAGAAAGAAAGAAAGAAAGAATCATGTACTGGATTGCGAGGTAATGCATCAGACTTTTTTTGGGAGATGTCCTGTAAAATAAGCCATGTCCCAGAGTATGTTTCTAATAAAAGAAATCTGGAATTCTAGAACACAGCTTTCTTTGAGGGTTCTTGATAAGGGGTTACACATTAGACCATTTAAAGAAGACAAACTGAATCTCAGTGATATGAAGTATCTTGCTTATGGGTAGACAGCTAATAAGCTCCTCTACTTGCTTTGTATTCACTTTAGACACGGTTTCTTCTTGCCACACCCTGGAGGGTCTTACATAGCCCAGCCGCTGCTTGTCTCTCTGACAATATCTGCCATTAGCCAGCTCTTTAATTTAGCTGTAACCACATAGGATTTATAGCTAATCAAAGATATCAGGCTTTTTTTTCCTGCCTCAGGGCCTTTGTGCTTGTTTCTCCCCCTGACTGAAACCCCCTTCTCATTGATCTTCAATGGCCCGCTTCCTCTTGTCCTACATCTCAACTGACATGCTACTTCATTCAAAAAGACCTTGCTCCCATCATGAAAACCAAAAATGAGGATATAAGAAAGAGTTTGGATATTATGAAATTTATTTTATCTGCATACCAACTAGTTTTTCTTTTTCCTGATAAGAGCATCTCAATCATCCTCTCAGGAAGTGCCTTTCCCCATTACTTGTAATCTTCCTGGATCTCTCAGTTCAAATGCTATTTCCTTACTGTGCGGGGGCATTGGGCAGGCACAGGCTGAGCCAGCCAGACTCTCTCCCTCTTCAGGAATCAGAACTTTCCTATGGGCAGGGCATGGTTAGAGTAGAGTTATTCTGATGGCAGCTCCCTGGGGATACTGCCCCTTAGATTCTAATCTAGATCCCCAGACCTACTACTGATTGCCCTTCTTCCTCAGCCCTGTTCAGGCTCTCCAGATTGTGAACTATCATACAATCCTTTCAATAAATTAACTGAAGTCCATTTCAGTTACATATAACCTAAACACTCTAACTGGTATAGGCAAACAGACGGATAATCTGCCACAAGATTTTTTTTGTTGTTTAAATCCACATAGAAAAAGAAAAGAAGCAACTCTTTAATGGCATTTGGGCATTTATCTTAGTTCTTAAAATGATTACATCTTAACACATTCAAAGTAGACAATTTGCTAACTTGAATATCTATAACCTTCTGGGGGCAGTTTGAAATATTTTGCCTCACAGAAGCAGTTGCATTTGACTTAACCACACTTACCTACCTAAATACCTCATCCAGAAGAATGGGGCTGTTGAGCCAGTGGAGATGAAGGATTTCCTGGAAGTGTTACAAATGCATCTCCTCCAGAGAGCTCTTTTCTCAAGAAGGAGAGCACACACTGGACTGTAATGCTGCCCATTCCCATGGGCATGTACTTGGCGTTCTGGTTATGACACTGGAATCTGTGAAGTTCCCTGGATGAAATCTTTTGGATGCCTTTGTGCAGACTCAGGTTATCTGGCATCTGTATCCTCACAGAATGAGTCATTGTATTTCTCTGCTTCATTGATTCTCGCTGAGGGAGATTTGGACAATGGTCCTGAACCTGCCAAATGAGTTTAGGAAGCCCCTAACACATCAGTAGCTTGTTATATAAGCATCTTGTGCTCAGCAGTTAGGCCTGCCACTGTCTGTGATGAGCACGTTCCCATCCCAATGACAGCCAGGTGGGGTCCTTTGCCCACTTCTATGCATGACATTTGAACTCAGAGATGTTGCAATAGACCTTCTTCAGCAAAATGAGTGCCTTTTGCCCTAACAGCACTGGGATAGCATTGGGGCACAATATCAAAGGCAACATGTGACCCCCCCATGGAGGTTCTCATTTGAGTTCCCCTGACAGTTCCTTCTGGGGGTGAAGGGATAAAAGATGCCCCACCATTCTTGGACGAATTGGTTTGAAGTTTGCATGAAGGCCTTACCAAATCCTTAGATGACCTAATCTTTATTTTAATAGCCCATGCACTCTTCTTTTATAGCATTTGAGGTTACAGTTACTGGTTTCCACTCTGTCTCCTGGAGAGAATTACCTGTCTTGGTCATGGTATCTCAAGCACTTAACACAGTATTTGGTGCTTAATAGATAATAAATATAAAGATTTATTTATAATTTCTCACCAGGAAACTTTCAGTCCTTCATATGTATATATCAGAATAACAAATTTGGCTCATTTCTCTATAACAGTTCCATTTATTACTTTCATTACAAATCCTCTATTGCAAGTGTCAAAATCATAATATGTATGAATGTATGCCTTTAGTAACTTTACCTTTAAAATGCTATTTTAAAATGGAGTTTTGTTTTGGAATGCCAGGATTTTAATCCCCAAACTAGCCACATGGGTCCCTGCGCTAGGGGTGCCTAGAGCAAATGGGTGGACTACAGGAAACTCTACAGACTTAACATCAGCTATGGCAAGACCCAAGAGGTTCCCAACTCTATACCTATGTGCCTGGCAGGTTCTGGGAGTCACCCAGAAAGGCTAGATGTTAACCCTGGCTTGAAGCCCCACATCTTGGAGAGAAGTCCTGCTGCCCCTGCAGTAGAGAGCTTCTTAAAGCAGAGGTAGAAAAGGAGAAGAGTAAGCATAAGAACTACTTTTTTTTTTTTTTTCCCCAAACTAGCCATATCCAAAGCCTTAGTCAGATGGTGTCATAGATATAGATGGGGCCTGTCCAGGCTCACAGCTTCCCATGGTATTTTGAACACTTAGTTCCAAAATCTCTTGCAAGCAGGCACAATTGCAGGGCCATGAAAAGGACTAGATGTGTGGAATGGAGTCCAGAGGCCCAGTTTTGCCACCTATTTAGCCTTAAACACTTAAGGCTTAATCCTTGTCTTTAAAATAGACTAAATAAGAAACATCTGTGGTGTTCTGGTAAGACTTCATTAGATGGAAAAGTGCTGGGTCAGCCCGGGTGGCTCCGTGGTTTAGCGCCGCATTGGGCTCCCTGCATGGAGCCTGCTTCTCCCTCTGCCTGTGTTTCTGCCTCTCTCTCTCCCCCTCTCTGTGTCTCTCATGAATAAATAAATAAAATCTTAAAAAAAAAAAAGATGAAAAAGTGCTTTATAAATGGTAAAGCTCTCTGGAGGCTTTATTCTATAGATTGCAAATCTACACATATTTTTTACAAAAATGAAGTTACAGTGTACCTGTTTTATGACGTGACTTATTTATTTAAGGTATATAGTAGATATCATTCCATAATGTAAATATAGAACATATTTTAATTTTTATGGCTCAATCATATGGCAAAATATGATTTTGTTAATTCACTACAAATAGTAGTTTTCAATGTTTCAGTATCTTCTTGAGAAACACTGTTTAACTTGCTGCATGAAGTTTACATCAACCACAGGAAGACTAGGATTCTGATTGAGAATTGCAGTAGAAATTAAGGGAATTTCTAAGCAGCCATATTTTGGGCACTTCCAACAGCATGGTTACAGTAACCACTATCATTATCAAGTTCTGATATGTACTAGGTGTTTTACATACACTGGATCTAAATCTCTCCAAAGTATTCCAGCTCATTATTATTATGCTCATTTTATACTTGACAGAACTAAAGCTTATCAAAATTAACTAACCTACTGATAGCCCTACAGGGTAAGTAGCAAAGCCAGAATTCATTTATAGATTTATTTGACTTCAAAACACAACCTCCATCATATCAATATCTCATGAGATCTCAAACTCAACATACCCAGATCTGACCTCATTACCTCACCCTGCCCTCAAATGCATCCCAACTGTGTACCTCATTTCTAGCAGACTACCCTAATGAGAAAACTTTCCTTCCACTACCCTGAAACCACTCTTGTTAAGGTTAATGACCTGTGATTAACAAATCTCATGGTCAGTACTCATTCTTCAATTTGGCCTCTCAGCAGCATTTGATGCACAGTGGATCACTCCTCCCATTATAAAAGTCTTACTTTACTTACTATCCAGGATGTTGGTTTTCCTTCTACACTCTGGCCTCCCTTCTCAGTGATCTGGTGTATTCGCATCTCTACAACCTCTAATCTGACCCAGTACCCAGTGTTGGGACCTCTTCTCTATCTCCTCTTTCTAGGTGTCTTATCTTCATTTAGTCTATAGCCTGATAAGCTATCTAAATACTGGGCAAATCCAAGTTTAGATCATCAGCCCAGACTTCTTCCAAAAACTCCAGAGTGGTATATTTAATAGTCTATTCAACATCTACCTAGGTTTTTGCTATCTATCCTTGTCACAAAAGTTCTAAGTCCAATATGTAAAATGTTTTTCCCATCAATGAAAGCTGAGAAAAAGCTGTCAGGCTTTGTTGGGCCTATTGATTTGAATGACATCTTCTCCAGACCACCCTGAGGAATTCATTGATTAATACAGTCATTACTTCATCAATTTATTCACTCAAATATTTAGTAATAACATCACATGCCAAGTACTACACTAAGATTCTAGATAAAAAATTTAGAACCATTTATCTAAGCAATAAGGAATTCTAAATTAAATTGATAACTTTGGAATTGCCTTTTAGTTTCTATAATACACAGTAAAAGGAAGAGTTTTTGAATTGCTCATTCCCAAATTCACTTTTCTAAAATATGCATAATTCTTTCCAAAATGGAGATTTATTTGGACGTCATAAAAGATAATTACAGCTTTATAAACCTGACCTGAGGGAGATTGAGTTTTCATTCAGAAACCTTAACTTGATTGCCTACACATCACCCAGCATACTCTGGTCCCTCTGCTTGATGTCATTATGTCAGCTTGTCTTCTAGAGAGAAAGAGGAAACTTCACTGAAATGAACAAGGTCTTTCACCTTTTCCCTTTGGGTTACATGAAGAAGCTATTTATGAGAGTTGTCCCCCGGTGCTCATTGGGAACTTGCAAAAGATCAATTACTACAGATGGACAGTATGTCTGGTCTTTCTCCCCCCTTTTCACATATTAAATTGTCACTATGTCAAATGTCTTGTCATCAAATATGGTGCTGCAAGGAAATTGCAATTATATTTATCAGTTTTTTTTCTCTGACCTTTGGATTTCATTCAGTCTACAGAGAATCCCTCTAGGTGGTTTAGAGAACATGTGTCATCCAAATCAATAGGCCAACAACACCAGACTCCTTCCTCTTTTCACTGAGGGGGAAGGCTGTTCATGTATTAGATTCAGAACTTTTTATGCCTAGGATGAATAGCAAAGACCTATGGCTTCAGTGCATTTAATCTTGTAGTGTAATAACATTATAGTCATGTAGTCTAGGTCTAGTGAGTAATTACAATAATACCATATGGAGTTTTCTAGTGTTTTCATCCTCTGTGCCTGTACTAATTTTGAGCTTGTCTCTGGATGATTTTGTTTAGATTTTAAAATCTTGGCTTTTGTTTTCTAATTATTTTCTCTCACCACAAGAATTCCTACTGTCAGAATTTAGCAAGTTGTAAAACTGATGTTTAACCATACACCCTCTCCCTCCCCCCATCACTTGGAATATTTTGAGGGGACTCCTGGCAGATAACAGCAGGTAGGTTCTCCAGCGGTGCAATCTAATTTTAATATTGGCGAAAGCAGAACTCATCAAGAAGGCAAATCTGCCATGAAAAGTCTTATAAAACATTCCAAAATTAAATGGACCATTACAAAATAGTAGGCAGAGGAGAGACAGCCAGGTGCTCACCAAAATCTAATAGCTGAACTTTAAAAGTCACACATAATGAGCAGACTAGATGCAAAATCCACCTTAAAGATAAAATATTCCTCAAGACTCAAGTCTGAAATACATATAAATCTTATTTACTAGCATAACTCAGCTATCACCACAGTAAATGATTCCTGTATGGATTAGTCAAGTGGAGTATATTAGACCACTTCTCATTGCAAGTGACAAAATAAACAGACTCAGCTGATCTTTCCATCATGTTGACTCCTTCTCCTCATGGCCAAAAGTGGCTGCAGCAGCTCCAGACCTTAAAACTGTAGACATTTAATTACAGAAGGAAATAAGAATTATTTTCCACAAAGTCCAAGAACAGTCTCACTGCAGATCATTGACTCAGATTGGGTCATGTGATCATCCCTAACCAGTCACTATGACCAGAAAACATTAAATTCTGTGATCATTATAAGCCTGAGTCCCATGTTTCACTCTAAGGTTTAGTAGTGAAACCTAACAAAATCATATGGCTGAGACTAGAAGAGGAGTGAATTTTCAAATGGCTATTTTTAGAGTTAGAACCAGTGGATGCTAGGCACAACTGCCTATACAAGAAGGTATGGAAGATAGGGTGGAGAAGTTTGAACCCATGTGTATAGTGGTGGGAACATAAAATGGTGCAGCCACTATGAAAAAAAAAGTATGGAGATCTCTCAAATTTAAAATAAGATACCATGTGATCTAGAAATTACACTAATAGGTATATCCTCAAAAGAACTGAAACAGGGACTCAAACAGGTTAACTAAGAAAAAAAAGGACACAAATCACCAATATCAAAAATGAAAAATGTTATCCAAAATATACAAAGAACTCTTAAAACTCAACCAGAAGAAAACAAACAACCCAACTTTAATGAGCCAAAGGCCTTAACATACAAGAAAAAGACCTACAAATGGCAAATAAAAATATGCTCCAAATTAAATGTCATCAGAAAAATGCAGATTACAACAATAATGAGATAATACTACACTATAATGGCCAAAATCTCGAATATGACAAATCTAAATGCTGGTGAGGATTTGAAGCACAGTAACTCTCTTTCATTACTGGAGTGAATGAAAAAATTGTGCAGCCACTTTGAAAGATGGTTAGTGGTTTCTTACAAAACTAAACATGCTCTTACCAAATGATCAACTAATTCCACTCCTTGGTACTTACTCAGAGGAGCTTAAAACTTAAACCTACGCAAAAACCTGTGCACAAATGTTTATAGTACCTTTATTCATAATTACCAAAACTTGGAAGCAACAAAGATATCCTTTAGTTGTAGGCTAATGGATAAACTGTACATCCAGATAATGGGATATTACTTATTGCAAAAAATAAATGAACTACCAAGCCATGAAAAAACATAGAAGAACATTAGTTAATTGTGTATTGCTAAGTCAAAAACGCCAAAATGAATAGCTACACAATTGTGATTCCAACTACATGATATTGTGGAAAAGGCAAAACTATGGAGAGTAAAAACATCATTGGTTGCCAGGGTATCAGACTATAGGAAATCACCAGCATAACTCAGACTGTTAAATCCGCATAGCAGCCAGCCTAGCATTTTCTCTGCTACCTTAGCAATGCAGTCCTTTAAGCTTTATTGTAAACAATCTGTATTTTTTTAAATTATCCCTGTCATTACTTCCCCTGGTACAACTGTGAGTAATAAAAGGAAGACAGATACTGAGTCTATCTCAAGAAGCATACAAAATATGAACATTATAATACACTGTAGAGAGCAAGAACTCTATTTTTTTTAAAGATTTATTTTTTTTTATTTGATGGAGGGGTGCAGAGGGAGAGGAAGAGAATCTCAAGGGAGAGGAATCTCAAGGGAATCTCAACTCAAAGGAATCTCAGCTCAAAGGAATCTCAAGGGAGAAGAGAATCTCAAGAACCTCAGAGAAATAAATAAAAATTTGTTTATTTTAGAGAGCAGAAGAGGGAAGCAGAGGGACAGGAAGAAAATCTCAAGAGAGCCTGAGGCGGGGCTTGATCTCACAACCTTGAAATTGTGACCTGAACCAAAAGGAAGAGTCAGATGCTCAACAGACTGAGCCACCAGGTGCCCCAAAAGCAAGAACTCCTTTAAGAAACACTGAAATCAAGGGCTGAAAGAATGCAGGGGAAGCAGAAAGAAATTCAAGATGGGAGAATCAGAACAGTCTTCATAAAAGAGAGAACACCTAAGAGGTGCCTTACATGACAAGGAAGCAGTACATTTGTGCAGGAGGGTGTGGTGAGGTATTCCATGCATTCCATGAGTAAAGTGAAGCAACTAAAGCTAGAGCTAGGGAATCTAAATTTTATGAACTTCCGGATTCCTGCATAACTTCAGAGCAACTGGCATAAAGATGAAAAAGCCATTTCATTGATTATTTTGCCCAAACAACTTGTTTGACAAAAATTATCTCCCTATGGAACAGAAGAGTCAGCAGTCATTTGATTATCCATACATACACCTACAGATAAAGTCACACATGTAATGAGAGCAGGTAAGGCATTAATTCAAATCAGAGCTCTCAGTGTCTTTGCCAGAGCCTTTCTCTGGATCACAGTGCATAAAATATATAAGTACTTATAGTTAGCTATAAACTATTCCTTTGTGCATTGGAATAAATATCATTACAGGAATGACTACAGCAATATCTTGACATCAATAAAAGAATACAATCCTTTGAAGTCCTTTTAGGTCCAGGAAATTAGCTTCTAGGGGGAAATATTTTAAAAACAAGAAGTTGGGTAATATTTTCAGAGCAAATTTTCAGGAGGCAGTATATTTCAGTTATGTCCACAATATCTGTAGTGGACCTGTAAAAAGCTCTTTAAAATTATCACTACCTAATCATATTTCAATATGGTGGGACCAGAAAATTCTCAAGTCTATACGAGCTGTTTGTGAATTCTTCAGAATGGTTATAATTTTGATAGCCCTTTTCACATTTATTCCTCTCTACTAACTGTGTGAAAATCATTGAGGAGCTATCTCTTGGATTAGAATTGGTATATACAAGTCTAATTATTATTTTTAAATAAATCATTTTCTTACCATTAGATGGAATATCTAGTCCATACCACATTTAACTGAGAGAATTGATCCTTTATTTTGGGACCCATATTAAATTGTGAGTGACTGATTTATCAAAAAGAAATCTTCAGCTCATTAGAAATCATTTGGGATCTATAGAAATCTTTTGGTTTCCTCCAGAGGTAAATTTCCCCCAAAGACTTTTAACACCTATTAATTCTTTGTCTCACAAGTTTGAGAACATGCTGTCAGTTCAGAGAAAATGGATAAGAAAATGTTAAAACCAGCTTAAATAACTTTCTAGTTCTATTTAACTTTGGTACAACTTCAATGAAAATATTTCAAGTCAGCATTTCAAATTCAACTGCCAAGGCTCAGGTAATATTTCCTGGACTCAATCATATGGGCATGAAACACTGCAGCTATATCTTCAAAGTCCTTTGAAAATCTGTCTCATGATATCTTTAGAAGAAAATATTCCAAAATGAAATGAAGAACTTCATTTTCAGCTGAATTTTCTCTACATCTGTCACCTTCTTAGGTGTGAGTTCTGAATTTTAAAATATTTCTCTTTTGAACCTGTAGATTCTAAAAGGCTACATCCCTAGTGAAAATTGGTTTGAGATAATTCCCTGAAAAACTTTTGTTGAGGTGTACAGTTGTCACTTTGGTTCACATAGAACCAGGAGGATGTAATAAGTAATAATGACTAATGCCCCTTTAAAAGATAGAGCTTCTCTGTTTTCTCTTGTTCACAGGTGTTTTAAATGTCTGTAGGTACTTTATGAAAAATGCTCATGCCTTAAATAAATATAAGTATTCCTTTTTGGTACTATACTGTCTCTCTGAAAAATAAACAAAAATCATTGAGGCAACTTACATTGTAGGCTATATACAATAGGACTTTTATATACAACAGTAAGACCATGTAGAAGGGAAATGCATGCATTAATGATTTAGCTAAGTAATATTAATATTTTGAGCTTCCTAGTATTCTAAGCCAAGAGGGAAAACAGTGAGCTACTATAAAGTTCATTATCTCAAGAATATTCTTGAAAAAATAAAAACAACTTTCTCTTGATAATAAATTTACTACTTGAACCTAGTAGCAGATTGACTGCAGTAATGTCTCCAATTTTTTTACTTTGCCTATATCCATGCCCTTTGGCAATGCCTTCCCACTTTGATTCTGGGCTTGGCCATATGACTTGCTTTGGCCTGTGCACTATTAGTAATATTGATGCAAGCAGATACTTTAAAACATGCTTGTACCGGGACATCTGGGTGGCTCAGGGGTTGAGCATCTGCCTTCCACTCAGGTCGTGATCCCAAGGTTCTAGGATCAAGTCCCACATTAGGCTCCCCACAGGGAGCCTGCTTCTCCCTCTGCCTGTGTCTCTGCCTCTCTGTGTCTCTCATTAATAAATAATACAGTCTTTTAAAAAAAAAAACATGCTTGTACACTGGAGCTTTTCTGCCACTGCTTTTCAAAACCTGTCATTGCCATGCAAATACAACAGTAAAGGAAGCCTGCTGGATGAGGGAGAGACACATGGCCCAGTCACCCCTGTTACCCCAAGCAACATTTAGCTGACCTGCAAACTCATGAACAATTATACTTGTTGTTTTAAACAGCTAAGCTCAGGAATTATTTGTTATGCAATGATAACTAACTGATACAGATCATCATATAAGGGATATTTAGTAATGCAGTGGATGGTATCTTGCATGGTAGTTTTTCAGCAACTACAGAAATATCTTCGATATAACAAATGACAATCATTGAAAACATATCTTACATAAAAATAAACATACTTTTTATTTGCCTCAGTGACCACTATTTAAAATGTTTGAATTCCTGCTGGAGATAACATACCTCTGAACCAAACCACCTTGTCATTAGAAAATAGCCATTCTTTCAGTCATGCACAGCAACCATAATTAATGGATGGGGAAGCAAAGGCTATTCTGACTCTCTTCAAGGCTGTAAATGAGGCCTGGAGATGATGAAATTACCAGACGGTGGTTTAGCCATGGTATCCTGCTCCGAAGGTGAAAACAAAGCCATCTGCACACAATGACCTTTGGGAAACATTTTATAAAGGTAAATTAGTCTTTAAAAAAAGAGTCCTTTTTCAATCCAGTTGATACTTGAAAATTTTGCATTTATACTTTTAATGGCACTTCTTATAAAAATCTGTTGTCTTATTCTTCATCAAAGTCTATTTCAGCTTGCAAAAACATGCCAAAAACAATTAATTTGAAAGCTTAAGTTATACAAAAAATGTCATTTGAATCCCAAGAATTATTGAACCTTTGAACCTTAAAAATCACTTAGGCCATTCCCTTCTGTTTCCTCAATTCCTTCCAATAAAGGCCTAACTTGTCTAGCTCTCTTCTGCTAAAAGAAAGAAAGAAAGAAAGAAAGAAAGAAAGAAAGAAAGAAAGAAAGAAAGAAAGAAAGAAAGAAAGAAAAGAAAGAAAAGAAAAAGAAAGGAGGGAGGGAGGGAGGAAGGAAAGAAAGAAAGGGAAAGGGAAGGGAAGAAGGAAGGAAGGAAGGAAGGAAGGAAGGAAGAAAGAAAGAAAGAAAGAAAGAAAGAAAGAAAGAAAGAAAGAAAACACCAGTAATAGAAACTCATGCCTTTTCATGGAGACTAGTACCCCTTAGGGAATTTTTATTTATTAAAATGTTTATCCATAAAAAGAGTTTATATCATTTAGTTTTAAGCCAGCTTCCCGGTGTGGTACAGGAGAAATCCAAGCTTTCTTTCTATAACATTCTTCCAAATATTTGAAGACAGCAGCTCTCCTTACCTCAGGTTCACCCAAGTCCTTTGTTTGCCCGGCTAAATGTGTCAGCGTTCTTTGGTTGCAATTAACAGAAATAACTCTAGCTAACTCAAGCAAACAAGAATTTTATTGGAAGGATATGAGGGACTTAAAAAATCCGTGGAAGAAGCAGGTTTAAAACTAAATGGGCCCAAGGTAGCTCTCTGGGGCTAGGAAATAGGAAATGCAGAAGCTGTTTCCTTTACAGGAATAGTTTGATCAGGCTGTCACTGCTGACTTAACCTCCAATTATGTTAAGGCTCTTTGTCCTGCTATTCTAGAGGAACATGGTTATAAATAAGGTGGCATTTGTGCCAGGGCACAGAGGAAGAGGGAGCCCCTGACTACGGCCCCACCACATTGGATCCAGTGGCAAAAGATGTCCTCAAAAGAAAATGTTAATCAAAAAGGACAATGGATGCTAGATAGTCAAAAAACAACAGACACAGATATTGAGCACCATTCTTTCATTCTCATGTGAAGAGGCATTAGGTCCCATCTCTCTTCTTCCCACGGGTCATCTAACATCCTGGGCTGTTCTCTTCTTGCACGGTGTTTAGTATGATCAGCATAGAGTGGAGTAGGGCTAACCTTTCCCGCATTCTGGATGCTGTGTATCTATTAATGCAACCTACAGTTATGTTCACATTCTTGGCAATCTCATCATTCCATTGATTCACGCTGAGTAGAAGTCACCTGAAATTTAGTAATTACTTTTCTCACTGTTCCTCTAGTCTATGCTCTGTTTTCTTCCATCATGAGCATATTTTTTCCTCTGCCAGTATACACTCTTCTGCTTTCTGTTACCTCCTTGTTTCTCTTGGTTAACTGTTATACTTCAGATCTCAGTGGCATCATCATTTACTTAGACCCCATCCCCCTTATTATAAACTCTTATAATGAATACCATGTACTTCTCCTTTATAGTAGCTATTATGATATAATTATACATTTATACATATGATCATTTGTCTTCACATTTTGTAGAAATAAATACTAAATTTCTTACTAGATGACCTACCCAAGCTTTAGCAACCAAACTTATCTTTTATCTCACCAGCCTTCTTTCTGTTCCTGGAGCACACAAATCTATCATATTAGTGTCTGTACTTTATTCTTAGTGCATATTGCTCAACTGAATTATCACATTCATATATTTGCTTTATTGTTTATCACCCCCTAAAATTTAAGCTCCTGGAGAACAGTGACATTATTTGTCTTATTTACTGCTACATACTCAATACCATAGTGAAGATTTCAGAGACCATAGTGAATACTCAAGAACTATTTGTTGAATTAATGAATGTAAGAATAGTTACCTGTAGAATAAATGATCTTAATCCAAAGAGTGTAAGTTCCATGAGGCCAGAACTTCATCAGCTTGGCTCACCATTGCCTTTCTAGTGCAGTGCCAGGCATACAATAAGTTCTTTTTACACATCTCCTTAACAAATGAAAGAATATCATATTTGCACTATTAATACATTAGATGACATTCATAGAGACATTTATATTTATCCCTATTAACTGTAATTTACTATAATATTCAGCCTAACATTCCAGATGATGGAGATCAATTAGGAATTTGATTGTCATCCAAAATGTGGTTTCTGCCTCATGATAGGACCCTGACTGATTCTCAACTTTATGTCATCTGGAAAGCAATTAGCATGTTATCCTTGCCCTCATCCAAGTGGTCAACAATCTTATTGGAGAAATTTGGCCACTATCAAGATTGCATCTACGTAAGAAAATTAGACCAGGAACTAGCAATATTCTAGTCCCATCAATTAGTTTTGAGCGTTTAGTGTGAATAAATCAGACTCATTTCCCATCAAATTGACTTAGTAGTTGTGTTGACTCTTTCATCCATCATCGTCTGAGAATTGAAAGACTTGAGTTAAAATTCCAAGTCTGCTAATAAGTAGTTTAATGTTTCTCTAATTTTAAGGAGCATGTGAATACCTAGAAATCTTATTAAAAGAAAGACTTTGATTCAGAAGGTCTAGGCTGAAGTCTGATATTCTGTAATTCTTACAAGCACCCAGATATTACAGTGTTGCTGATCCATGGACCAGACTTTGAGAAAGGACCAGGTAATCCTGGCTAATAATGATAAACACCATCCCCTCCCTTATGTTCACCAGTTTTGTTCTAAAATTCCACATACTAGTGAAATCATAAGAGGAGGAAAAATAAAATAAAATAAAATAAAATAAAATAAAATAAAATAAAATAAAATAAAATAAAATAAAAACAGAGAGGGAGACAAACCATAAGAGACTCTTAATTACGAGAAACAGAGGATTACTGGAGGGGGGACAAACAAGGGGGATGGGGTAACTGGGTGATGATATTAAGGAGGGCAAGTGATATGATGAGTACTGAGTGTTATATGCAACTGATGAATCACTAAATAATACCCCTGAAACTAACAATACACTATATGTTAACTAACTTGTATTTAAATAAAATCTAAAATAATAATAATAATAATAATAAACACCAGACTTATACAAGTATAGCACTTTGCAGTCTTCAAAGCACTTTTTTGTAAATTAATTTTTTAAAAATCACTACAATAACCCAATGTTTCATTTATAAAGAAACCAAGGCTTAGGCATCCCTGGGTGGCGCAGCGGTTTGGCGCCTGCCTTTGGCCCGGGGCGTGATCCTGGAGACCGGGGATCGAATCCCATGTCGGGCTACCGGTGCATGGAGCCTGCTTCTCCCTCTGCCTATGTCTCTGTATCTCTCTCTCTCTGTGTGTGACTATCATAAATAAATAAAAATTAAAAAAAAAAAGAAACCAAGGCTTAGAAAACTTGTGATTTGTCTATAATTGAATATCTAGTTAAATAGCACAACTGAATATTTAACCATGTTTCTCCAAAAACAACAGTGATTGTTCCACTTTACACAGGACTTCATGTCACCTCTCTGGGCCTCATTCATTCGTTCATCCAAAATGAATTTACTTATGCTTCTCTACACATCAGGCACTGTAATAGGGGCTGAGGATATGGAAATGAATGAAGCAAAGGCCATACTATGGTTTTTGACTTGCAGATTGAGTGTCCCCTCCTAACAGTAATATTCTATGATTATATAAAAGTGTTCCATATTTACAAAATGTAATTATAGAATGAAGGCATTATCTTAGGCATCATTTTCTACCTGCATGGCCTCAAAATTAATAAACTCAAATTTAGCTGATTATTACCTCTATATAAAACTTCTTCCCGTATTCTCTGATTGCAATCAAGCATGTCTGAACCTTCATTCATTCCCCACTCACATCCATCCAATCAGTACCTAATTCTCCTTCTAAATTGTCCTTCTGTGCTTTTTTTTGTGTGTGGCCATCCTGGCCACAGCTGCCTTAGTTCATGTTCTTTGTATCTCTTGTCTAGTCTAACAGCATCCAATTGCAGTTTCTGTAATGATGGAAATATCCTGTATCTGCTCTGTCCAATATAGTAGCCTCTTGCAATATGCAGCTAATGAGCACTAGAAAGGTAGCTAATGTAACTAACAGATTGAGATTTAAATTTCATTATATTTTAATTAATTTGAATTTAAGTAGCCATATATGCTTAGTAGCTATCTCATGGACAGCATACATCTGGACTCCTGTGGGAGTTTCCTACGAGGTTTCATTGCCTTCCATCTTGTACTCAAAGTCATGTCTTCATTCATTCGTCAGTGTGATCTTTCTAAAATGCAAATCCTATGGTATCCCTTCCATACCTAAGTCCCTTTACCTAGCATAAAGTCTTTGCTTCTTTTTTTTAAAGATTTTATTTATTTATTTATTTATTTATTTATTTATTTATTTATTTATGAGACAGTGTGCCCGTGCATGCACAAGTAGGGGAAAGGGCAGAGGGGGAGGGAGAGGAGAGAATCCCAAGCAGACTCTGAATTGAACCTGGAGCCCGAAGGGGGCTCAGTTTCATAACCCTAAGATCATGACCTGAGGCAAAACCAAGAGTCCAGTGCTCAACCTTAGTAAGCCACTCAAGTGCCCCTAAAGTCTTTGCTTCTAACAAGACTTACAGGACTCTGTGACCTAGGCCTTTGCTGAATCCTCTAGACCCTTTTGACTCAGAATGAACGCCTGACCAGAATGTATCACCTTTCTGCATAATTTCCTTTCAACATATGTATAGAACTCCTACATATCCTTGAAGAATCATTGTGTGTCCATGAAAACCTTTCATAATTCACTCCCACCAAGGACCTCCACTATATATTTTCAGAATACCCTATGACTACATATATCCTCTGAGTTAACCACATTATCTAATCTGTTACTTACTGATGGTGATCTGTTATATACTGATTAGATAACATTTATCTAATCTGATATTTACTGTGGCAATAACCACATTATCTAATCTGTTATTTACTGATGGCAATGATGTTTCTTGAAGGCCAGGGACTATTTCCTATTCATCTTTATTGCCTAAGAACCCACCATGATTGGTAAATACTCATAGTCACTGAATAAAGGTGAGAATAAAAGAAGGAGAGAAAAAAGAAAGAAAGGAAGAATTAAACCAGATTATATAAATATTTCTTCTTTAATCGTGGCTGTTCACTCTTTGGGAATTTCAGTTTTCCAGTTAACTTTATCTACTAACCATTGACAGCTGGTATAAATCCAAGCTGGACATGTTTTTTGGATGGCTTTCCTATAAACAACTGATATTTTGAATTTAGTTTCAACTGTATAAAATAAAAGACATTATGTCTTCTCTACATAGCCAGATTGTTTCAATAAGCCAAATTGTTTTTCCTTTTGCTACAGTGTCTGAATCTGACTATGTGGACTGGTGATACAATCATAGACTTTAAAAGCCGGAAAACAGTCCCACTCCATCATGTTTTAGAGGAGGAAACTGTACAACTTGCTAATGATGAGTCAGTAAATGAGTGGTGAATTCAGTCAAACCTTTGATGTATAGGGACTCATTCTAAAAGTCAAAGTCTGGAAGGAAAGATATTTTACAAATACCTATTTCAGAAGAATTTGTAAAACACACACACACACACAAAACCATAACAATGATTTTGATGAGATTCAACATAAAACAAAAGTTACAAAGTTATGCCACCTTTTATACTTCACATCCTGTCAGTGAAAAGTAGGATGGGTCATCTGTCTTTGAACCATGACCATTTTCAGTTGGGTGTTAAGGGAAGTCTGCTTATCTCAAAAGCCCATGCCTTTGGGCTTCTGTTCAGATGGTATCAGCTGGAACAAATAAGCTGAGATTGCATTTGCTGTTTTTCTGCACTAATCTCAAGAACAGTTCCAAAAATGGTTTGTCAGCAGCCGAACCGAGTGCAGAATCTGTGGGCATGTACATATTTCTCTCACAAGAAAATCACTTTTTAAGTTTCTTGGAAGTTGATTACAATATGCTTTTTTTCCCCTCCTCAAAAGTAAGATAAGTATCAGAATCTATCATTTTGTACTTTGGAATGTATTCCTAAACAGATAAAAAAGTACATCAGCACTGAGAAAAATGTGGAAGAGCCAAGCTAAATGTATAGAGGATATAATCTCTCCAAAGAACTCTGTCACATGTAGACAAAGTGAGGTGAAGAACTGAGCTGTTATCCAGGGAATTTGTCTGGTTTGGGTCATGAACTTGACAGTGCAGACGTCCTCTTCCCAAATAATTTGTGCCTGTTTTTTCTGAAAAACTGAAATAGCACTAACAACAAAATGTGAACCCTGTATAATTCTGTTATAAGGCACAAAAGTATTTCAGTGTTAAGTCACCAAAATGGAAGCCAAACACTTGTATGTCTCATCCAATCAAGATCACTGTGAATTATTTTAATACCAGTCACTTCTCAGAACAGCCCCCCAGTAGTTCCACCACCAGCACCATAGAACAAACATGTTTTAATACAACCTCTCTGAGTCATTACTGCACCGTATTTTGAACACAAAGATGAAAAGAACTCTATTTCAGGAGCTCATAGCCTGGTGAGGAGGTAGGTAGGGAGTGGGAAGTAAGAATCAGCCTAAGTACCCATTTGACCCCCTCCATTTGTCATGTCACTCATTTGATGTATCATCTGTTGACATGCAGATACTATTTTTTCCCTCTTACCAGTAGGACTGTATTTGTCATGACTTTTTGAGTTGCAGATGATAGAAACCCAACTTAAGATATGCCTGGGTGGCTCAGCGGTTGAGCACTGCATGTGGCTCAGGATATGATCCTGGGGATCAAATCCCTGAGAAGAGCCTGCTTCTCTTTTCCCTCTGCCTATGTCTCTGTGTCTCTCATAAATAAATAAAATATCTTTTAAAAAAAGAAGAAAGAAAGAAATGCAGCTTAAACTGCCTTACAAGGGATTTTTAAACAACTTCATTGTGGTCTAATTTATATGCCATAAAATTCAACCATTTTAAGTGTATAGCTCAATGAGTTTTAATAAATTTATAGAGTTTCTCAACTGTAACCATAATCTGGTTTTAGACCATTTTCATCACCCTTCAAGGGGAATTTCCTGGTTCATGGATCTGAAAATTTCAGAGTTTGGTCTATGGTCTATGGGGAATATCACCAAAACTTAGTTTCTCTTGGTTTCTTTCTTGGGCAAGCTATTCTCCACTATGAATGACAGATGACCCCTGGCAAATCATCTACCATTTTAGTAACTAGCAGAAAATGTTTACCCCTTTTCCAGTTTTTTAGCAAAGGTCTTAAGATGATAAGCCCCAAATTATCACCTTAAAAAGTGACAAGTGACCTAGAATAAGTGACATGCATAACCCTAAACCATTCACTTTAGTCAAGAGCATGTGATACTCTCATCGGCCATTCTTGATACACATGAATTCCTCAGTATCTAGATGATGGTGCTATTACCACCCAAACTATGTGGTCTGAGAGTGGAAGCTTCCAAAGGAAAATCAGGATTATCAGGGATGGGTACTAGATAGGCAATACAATAGATGTCCATTCCATAGGACAACTGATGAGAGCAATGTTGCTTCTTTCCTTTTGAATTCCTTTTAGTGGTTATCACAGTGACTTTTATAGAGCAAGTGCTCAGGAAATATCTGTAGCCTGATTACGTTTGTGCTAAAACAGGGCAGACCAAAATGAAGGCATCTGTGTTCTTTTATTTTACTGTTTGGGAAGGCTACAAAAATTAGGAAGATGACTAATATGCTTATAAGGTGATAATTTGGGGCTTATTTTGAGAAGCTATATGGGCACCTGACGGTCAAGAGAAGCTGGATGGGTATGGGAACTTAAAAACAAGTGTAACCAGACTCTTCCCCTTTCTTGTATACAGAAAATTGGCCTTTCTTAATGCCATTTTCTCAGAAGAATGACCCTACTGAATGACCTGGAATTAATTTAGTGGTATAACATAAGCTGGCAGGGAAGCTAGCAAGTGCACTGTAATTTATATTCACCAAACTTTTTTCCCCAAACTATATAAATCGTTACATATAACATAAAAACAATGAGGAATTCCAGAACCTTTGGAATAAATAATTCAGAAGTAGTATATACCTTGGAGTATACTGCCTTTAAAAGGAAACAGAGTTGAAAATTACAAATTTTCAACTTACATATTAAAAGTAAATTTTAGACTTAATTTCATAAAAGGAAAATGGTTCACAGGAAATTTTATCATCCATTGAAACTTTATTTTCCAGTGA
The DNA here is from genome assembly GCF_018345385.1 of Vulpes lagopus. Lineage (NCBI taxonomy): Eukaryota > Metazoa > Chordata > Mammalia > Carnivora > Canidae > Vulpes > Vulpes lagopus. The sequence goes on from NC_054830.1 coordinate 43,801,308, forward strand.
CTTTTTAAAGTTTTCTTTCTTGACAAGGAACTTCAAGAATGGCAAGATATTTCTTTCTTAACTGCAATGTGACTATTAAGATGCTGTAAAAACTTGCAAATTAGGTTGTAAATAGCAGCAATGAAAGCATTAACTCTCTTAGCCACATTTCCTAAAGTGCACTTTACATGATGCTAGAGATAGATATTAAAAAATAAACCTGAATGGTTATATAAAAAGTCCAGTTTCCTATTTTCCAAGCACAGTGGTATAATTGTAGCTCTAATTTATGGCATACTTTATAGGACTGCTGATTAATTATACAGACCTCCTGATGTTTTATATTCTTTTCAACTTTGTTTCTTTCTGCTCTTCGACCACTACAAAGAGAATATCCCTAAATCACTCATTACTAAGGTTACTTCATTTTAAGAAAGTGAATTTGCTATTAGCATCAGTTTTCTCATAGATTGCTGAAAATTGTGAGCGTTCATAATCTTCTCTGTGTCTTATTTTTGTATCTAACTCCCCACCCCAGACACACACAAGTTCACTCATTTCCAGCACAACACTTAAAAGAAAGCTTCTAATAAGGTCCTTGTCTGTCTTTAAGAGTCTAACCCAATGCAAACATGCCTAACAATTCTGCATCACTTGGCCTGAGATATTGGATGCATTGACAAAGCAACAAAGCGTGCTTTGTTGGGGATAATATTAGCCAATTTAATTCTTTAAGTGATGAGATCTCCAATTTGAATAATTCACTACTGTGAATTATTTGAAAATAATTACAGCACATTTGGTTTGTTGCTTGAAATTATCAGTATTTTCGGGATTACTATATTCTTTTCATCATTCTTTTGAGTTTAACATTTACACAAAAGCCTCTTTTACTAGATTTTCCAGGAAATGTGGTATGCTGATTATTAGAGAAGGATTTGCCAGAAACTATTTTATCCATGTACAGGACAAATATGCTCAGATATTATCCTGTTCTTTTTTTTCTAATCTAAGTAGGTCATATTCACAGTCCTATGTTCTTTCAACACCCCCCCATCTTTATCAAACTTTCCTTATCACTGGCATATCTAAATTACTATGTTCTGCCCCTCGACCAAGACACCTTTAATTATAAGAGCTTTCTGCTCCTTTCTTAAGCCGTTCACTTTTTCTGTCATCGACTTCTCCTTGGAATTAGGAAAAGGTCCTTGCAGATTTTGGCTATTAAATAGGAGAGGACACATATATCAATTCCTTAAATGTTCTGTCATCATGAGAATTATTTATTGAAACCCATTACCTGTGTGACTTTATAGTTCTTTTTAGATGGTTTGTCTGAAAAGAAAAAAGACTGTTCCTTGAAAAGAAATAGCTTTCTTTTTCACATAGGGGGAAAAAATAGTACAACAACCAGGTCCCTGTCGACATTTTTCACATGACACTTGGTTGTGTATTTGTTGAGACAAGAGTGGATTGCTACAAGGATTTGGTTTCATCCAGGAAATGTTCTCCTGTATAAAACAGACCTGAAGATACAAAGCACATACAAATAATCCCCCCACGGGAAAACAGTACCACCCCTCAAGTATTAACTTAAGCACATAGAATCCTTTTCTTGAGCTTATAAAAACAGTAATTACAGCTTACACACCTTCATGAATCAATGAAGGTGATATCTATGTTGACTCCAGGACAGTGGCTTCTCTTTACAGTTTTCTGACTTAGAGGTGCTTTAGGAGAACTGTAAACTTTCAAAAACAATATGCATAGTTGCGTTTGCAGGGAGGTAATGTTATAATTTGCTTCTGAGTCTTAAAGAGATCTCTGACTTCCATCCACCCACCAGAAAAGGTTAGAAATCAGGGTCTTTACCCCGAGAGATATCCACCAGTGTCTCTAAAATTGTCAAGACTAAGTAAATTTTCACCCAATAAGCAATATATTTACTGTGTGCCTCTTTGTATATAAAGGACTATATGAAATGATAAGGCAACAAAAAAGTGTAAGACTTGGGGCCTGATGTCTGGAAATTCTTTGGATATTTGGGACAATGGGATATTGGCAGTATATGATAAATGCCATGTGAGTAGATCTGACAACTTCAAAATGTCATGAATTTGCAGTAATGGGAGCTGCCCAAAACAGTTTGATGGCCCACATTGTTGTAATGTTATAAAGGAACTTTATCTTGGGAACGTGGTTGAAATAGCTTTGTGTTTCACAAAGTAGAAGACTTGTACCTCTGTAAATACTCAGATAATCTTAGCACACAGTAGACAGACATTAAATGGTAGTGAATCACATAGGTCTTTTTCACTGCTTCTGAGTAGATCAAGGGGAGAGTCAGTTTGGTCCTAGTATGTCTGAACACATTTGAAACCGTGGGTAATACCTCTTTACCAAAGTAAAAGCAGGCTATTGGCTCAATATCCCAGCAAATAACCACACCCAACTAGAAAGTAGTATGTTATGTATGTTTCTATCATATTTACTTCTATGGTTGGCATCTATGGCAAGTGATACTGATTTCTATCTATAGTATCAATATGATGTTTTCTTTATAGTAGCAATATGATGTTATTTTAATTTTAAACTATGAATCACTTAAAGAGAATACCATGACTATAATGATGATAAGGATGAAGAAAACAGGGACGCCTGGGTGGCTCAGCAGTTGGACATCTGCCTTCGACTCAGGGCGTGATCCCAGATCCTGGGATCGAGTCCTGCATTGGGCTCCTTGTGAGGAGCCTGCTTCTCCCTCTGCCTATGTCTCTGCCTCTCTCTCTCTTTCTCTCTCTCTGTCTCTCATGAATAAATAAATACAATCTTTTTAAAAAAATAATGCCTATTAAAAATGATGATGAAGAAAATAATAAAAATGATCACTATGCCCAATATTTATTATGTGCTTGCTATGTGCCACCACAGTTATAAATGCTTCACAGGTATTTTCACGTGTAACTTTCTCAACAAAACCTATGAAATAGATGTATTATTATTATTATGACCTTCATTTTAGAGATTGCAAACTGGAGTTCAGAGAGTTTAAGAGACATTCCAAAGTCATGTGTCTAACAAATATTAGAGCAAGGATACAAGTATCTACATGAATATGGCAGAAATTAGAAGCATACCAGGGAGTTTGGAAAATCTTGTATTAACTGAGAAGTTTCATGATCCTGAGTTTCTATGCTTCTGACAAAGCCAGAAATACTAAGTGTAGTTGCTGTTCATGGCAGGGAGGGTCTTTGAGAATTTTAGCTGGACCCTGACAATGGTGTGCTATCAATGATGTATAGGAGGTAGGAGATTCCACTTTGATTTCCTTACTTAGAAATGTTATAAAGTTCTGGGGTGAGGGGTTCAAGCAAACAAACCATGATCTTGCAATTCCTAAAGCGTTGAGAGTTTGATACATAATAAAATTATATGTTTTTCTAGCATGGCCAGTATTGCTATTTGTGTTATAGAAACCTCCTCTGCTTACCAAGTTACATAATCTATATAGTGGGCCTCCTTTTCTAATTAATTATTATCTTCCAGGCATTTTAGTTAGGGATAAGGGAACCTTCTATGATTACAACTTCAACTCACTTTTACACATTCTTTACTTTTGCTTCTGTCTTAAGAAATTGTGTTCACATATTTCTCAATATTGGAAAAAGCTATTTTGACAAGCTTAATTAGAAAGCAAAAAAAAAAAAAAGTATCATAACCAAAGATCTAATGGCAAATTTAAGGAAAACCTCTTAAATGTGGGTTTAATGGGCTTTGCTTCTTGTTTTCTTTCTTTCTTATATCCTTCAACACCACAGGATGGCATGGTAGAAAGAATGCAGACTTTGTAGTGAGATCTAACTTTGAAACTTCATTCTTTATTGACCACATTGCCCTCGGACATTTTAATTTACTTTCCAGATTTCATTTTTCTCATCTGAAAAATTGGGATAATAATGCTTCTCTAGATTGCTGTATGGCTTAAATGTGATAACAAGTGCAAGCATCCGAGAGCACCCAATAGTATATTTTAGGTGCTTGATAAACTTCCTCAGCACCTTGCCATGCCCAACACTCAGCTTTGAGTATTTATAGCCATCCCTCCAGGTCTTTAGGTCTACTGGTCCATCTCTGCTTCTTCATTTCCAATTATTTCTAAAAACAGTTTAACTTTGCTATTGAATTATTCTTTTACTAGCTATTCTAGTGTCCTATGATGTTGTTATATAAAATATTTTGAGTACCTTGGAGTTTAATAATAAGATTTTTCTCATTACACAAGTAATATTACTTATTATGATGCCTTGATCAAAACATAGAGATGTAGAAGTAAAATATGGTATTGCTTTCCTGTCCCTACCCCATTCATCTTCAAAATGCCCCATAGATTTATATTGAAATTATCTTAGGTCATAAATTTCTGGAAGAAAGGAATCCTAAATCTTGTATTAATGGAGACACAGAGATCCTGCATAAATTAAAGGTAGCAATTTAAGAAACAAATTTTAGACAAACATGTCCTTTATTTCTTTCTTCCCAAAACATGTTTTTGGTGTTTTTTTGCTTACAATGTCAATAAATAAAACCTCAAAGTTACATCTGCCCAAGAAAACTATTTCCTACACTTATCCATGCATTGTGTCAAGAAGAGTAGTTATAATTAACCCCGGTATTTTAACTCTGCGATCTAAATACTCATCTGTACCTGAGAGGATAGTCCCTTCCAGGTTATTTTACAGAGCTTTTAAAACTATTGTTCAGAGGAAGTTAGACTTGGATCAAACCAGGTTAAGCAAACACAAGTTATTTTCTCTTTTGAACAGTGCTGGAGGCAAGGGCAATAGGCTCTGAACTGCTGGTTGTTCTTCAAGCAGACTGAAATACACAGGTTGTTCAGTGGTTTATTAAACTCAAATCTTACGACAGAAAGCAAATTATCTCTAAGGGAACTTTGTCACCAAGGTGTCTGGTCAATAGCAATGTCTATTGCTGCCGCAGACACTATACAGAAAGATCAATGACAGGTTGGCCTGAAACTGCCCTTGAAGTAAGTATCTTCCCACTGACCTTCATTTAAATTTGTAATCGGAAACATCATCTTTTCTCAAGATGGGCAGAAAAGCCATCTTTTAATGCTCTCAATTGACTCTTTATAAACTGCACATTACCACAAAGCAATTCTTTCTTTCTATAAATCAGGATAATCCCATCTCTCCAATTAGGCTGAGAATTTCCATGTATCTTTTAAATTTCAATATGTAAACTCAGGCAAATCACAGTTAAAAACTATATTGGCCAGGGTTCTCCTGAGAAAGAACCAACAGAATATATAAGAAAATATTTATTATATGAATACTCATATGACTGTAGAGGCCCAGAAGTCCCATGATGTGCTGTCTGCAATCTGAAGATCTAGGAAAGCCAGTGGTATGATTTAGAGCAATTCCCAGGGTGTGTAAACCAGCGGAGTAGATGAGTGTAACTCCTAACCTGAGTGCAAAGGTCCAAGAACCAGGGACGCTACCATCCAAAGCCAGAGAAGATGGGTATCCTAGTTCAGAGAAAGCAAATTCACCCTTCCTTCTTTTCACTCTCTGCAAGCCCTCACAGGACTGGATGATATTCATCAGCATTGCTGAGGGCAATCTTCTTTACTTAGTCTACCAACTCCAATGCTAAGCTCTTTCAGCAACACCTTCAAGACTCAGAGAAATAATTTTTTACCAGCTATTTGAACATCCCTTAGCTCAGTCAAGCTGACACATATAGTTAACAATTACCAAAGCAAAAATGACTTTGAATTTGGTTAAGTAAATAACCAAATTCAAACCAAAGCAAGTGTTTGGTTGGTTGGTTGGTTGGTTTTTCCTTAAGAGCAGAGTTTTGGTGTTTGTTTTGTTTTGTTTTGTTTTTTGCCATTGCTTACAGCACAATGCCAGTTCCTCTTCTAGGCTTTTCTTAGTTCTCAACTGGCACAAAGCCAGGAATAGCTCTACCAAGTCTAAATGTCTATGCCTCTATTGGTCACAGGCTTACTGAAGTTGATAGGTTGAATATACAAGTCTTTGTCTCTTCATTGCTACTTCTCCACTCCTTCAAAATTTTGACTATTTCATGGGTGTTGTATTCTAAGACTGTTGTATTGCTATTGCCTGAAGGACAAGTAAAGACACTGCCTTTCTCAGCTTCAGCTTCCATAAAGAAGTAGTTAGAAAACTGTATGTTGCCATTTTGGTATAGGCCTCCTCTATCTAATTTTGGCTATAATATTAATATCAAAATAAATATTAATTGGCCACAGTAATGACAGCCAAGAAAGGATTGAATGGAAGATCTACTTTAATCCAAAAAATTAGAAAGAAAAAAAATTGCAAGTAGGCCCTAATTTTGTTTTCCTGTTGGACTTTTTATACTTTATTCTTATTATTTTTAAAGATTTTATTTATTTATTCATGAGTGACACAGAAAGAGAAAGAGAGAGAGGCAGAGACACAGGCAGAGGGAGAAGCAGACTCCCGGCAAGGAGCTCGATGTAGGACTCAATCCCAGATCCCGAGATTGCACCTTGAGCCAAAGGCAGAAGCTCAACCATTGAGCCACGCAGGCATCCCAAGACTTTTTATAGTTTAATACATTATCCATTACCACACCAGAACATTCCTTCATACTCCACATTTGATTGTTAATATACCACCTAAAGAGCAATAATTTCCAGTTTTTTAAAATGTAAATTCTTTTGGAACACAGGACCTGGCCCCACGAAGAAGGAAAGGTTATTGATGAGCATCATCAATGGTGCCAGGCCTGTGGAATCAGACCCATTCCTCTGCATTATGTCCCTTCCCCATCCTCTAAGGACTGGAAAGTAGTCTTTGAAGCTGCTAGATCAACCCAGAACAACAATCATGAGACTTGTAATTGAGTTCGGATGAAGTCAAACTAGATTCAGGTGGGCCCTAATTCAGTTACTGGTGTCCTTCTAAGAAGAGGGAAACTTGGATAAAGACATGTGCACAGAGGGAAGACAATGTCAGGAGACACATAGGAAAAACACTATGTGATGATAGAAACAAGAATTCAAGTGATGTATCTATAAACCAAGAGATATATATAAACCAAGGACCAATGATTGTTACCAGAAGTTAAGAGAAAGGCAAAGAAACATTCTCCCTCTGAGACTCCAAAAACAACGAATTCTTCCAGCGCTTTGACTTCAGATTTCTAGTCTCCAGAACTACTGAATAATAAATTCTTGCTGTTTTAAGCTATCCAGTTTGTGGCACCTTGTTACGGCAGCCTTAGAAAACTAGGGCTGTTCCCTAGTTCCTGTTCCCCTTCCTATTCCATTGCTTTGGTCTCTTGGTGAGGTATGTCTGAGGTGGGGAGAATCCAGGAGGAAGGAAACTGTGGCCCATAGCCTAAAGGCTACCAAGAAGCTGTGTTCCATTTACTCAGCACAGATTAATGGTTAAAAACCATCTAAAATGATCTCAAAAGCCCACAGGAATAGGGTAGAGACATTGATGAGCTCTTGGAGCCAGGGTAGGAGCTAGAAAGTCTACTGGCTGCTTAAAGGAGGTATTGCTTCTCCTCTCCAGCTCATTGGTGCCCTACAGGGCTGTGTTATGACACTATCCTATTTTCCTATTTGTCACAACTAGCCAGGAATGAGTTTTTACATGAAATCTTCCAATTACATTAGAAGACAACTCAATGCAGAATAAAGTGTACACATTTGTAGCTAGGCAGTCCTTCCTCTGATTTTATAAGGGTCTGGTTAACACATGCCTCACCTTGTGTACTATCTCATAAGGTAGAGTGACCCCTGGTTTGGGGATGTCTGACTTAATTGCCCTCATTCTAGTACATCACTGGTTGCCTCTGGGGTCACGAGTCCTGTGACATCTGTACCATGCTGCCAGTGTGCTTGAGTTGAGAAGTAGCAGTACTTAGATTAACCATGTCTGAAGTTTTAGAATATATTTTAGGCCTCCAGAAGTGTTAACCTCTTTTTTAATACATAAATCTATGCTTTCATGTTCAGGCTGTTAAATGGCAAGCATGTTTTCTGGAACTCCTCAGGTATAAGAGAAAGGAGAAGCCTGTTAGGACCCTTTGAGGTTTTTAAAGTGATTTATGTTGTCCCTGATCTAACACTAAGGTGGTTTAAAAGTGTACTGGTTTCTAGGCAGCCTGGGTGGCTCAGAGGTTTAGCACCTCTTTCAGCCCAGGGCATGATCCTGGAATCTCAGGATCGAGTCCCATGTCGGGCTCCTTGCATGGGGCTTGTTTCTCCCTCTGCCTGTGTCTCTGCCTCTCTCTCTCTCTCTGTCTGTCTCATGAATAAATAAATAAAATCTTTTTTAAAAAAAGTGTACTGGTTTCTAAGGATGGTTTCTAAGGTGTACTCCATAGAGTCTTACTTATATATAAGGGAAGTGTTTCCAGACAGGTGAGGATGCACTACTTCTGTCACCTGTAGTTGGGCTTCCATGCAGAGCTGCTCACAGAATCATAGGTCACTATTTGGGGATAACCCTTCTCTTTAGGGTGATAGAATATTGTGGAGTTGGCAGCTTTTGTCATCTGTTCCTAAAGCCCCCAAAGAAGAAAGATCAGCATTTTTAAAGGTCCAGTGTCCCCAGACTGGTTTTGATTAATAGGACTGACAAGGTCAGCTCTTCAATGGCTATAACCCAGAGCCTCATATTAAGAAAGAAAGATTCAATTTATCTCATAATTCCAGATAGGTTCCTATCCTCTACGGATCTGAAATCTCTAAATGAAATGGAGGAATAACTGCTTCTCTATGCAATGGGCAATTTACTATGTTGTGAATTAGATGACCTTTTTTTCATGTGGGAGAAATTAAGTCCTATGTCACACCTTTATTTTTACTACTTGCTGCTTTATCATTTTTGACTCTTCTCTGATAATATCAATGATTTAAAAAGAGCCTACAGGTAGGTCAGAGCTAACCTATTCTAAGCCAAGAACAGATTTACATTTTCAATTCCTTTTATCTAACTCTATCACTATTCATGAGTATTAGAAGGAGCTCAAAGTTCAATATCAAGCTAATAGCTACAGGTCAGTCAACAGTCTGAAACAGAAAAACTAAAATGAAATGGAAACTTTGAAATCTCATTAAGAAACAAATGTGAAAATACAAGTATACTTCCATGGGATTCAGGTACTAGGTTCATGGGAAAAAGTGAATGTAGAAATATTGGTTGAACAACTTTTTCTAAGTTGGGACTGACTCCAAAATGAAAGGAAGCAAGTATCTAAATAATAGTGTTGAGTTACATTTCAAAAGTTCCTTGAGTTAGTCAAAATTAGCACCCCAAGGATAAATACTCACCTACAAAATTAGCACCCCAAGGATAAATTCCTCACCTACAAAAATCCCATAAATTCAAAGCAACAAGTCATTGTAAACTTGGCCTTTAATCAATAGAAATAAATAGCCAAAAGTATATGGCACAGCTGTGTATAAAGGAAGATCAGGTCACTTTTTCAGACCCATAAATCCATAGTCATTCCTCTGTAATTGAGTTAATCAGTCTTTTGAGTTCTTTAGAGGTAGCCATCAAAGAATTATGTGGAGGACTCATGTCTCCTGTCCACTTTCACTACCTCTATCTCCTGAACAAATTCACTAATTTCTTTCTTTCTTTTTTTTTTTAAGATTTTTTTTAAGATTTATTCATGAGAGAGAGAGAGAGGCAGAGACACAGGCAGAGGGAGAAGCAGGCTCTCTGCAGGAGCCCGATGCAGGACTTGATCCCAGACCCTGGGATCACTCCCTGAGTCAGTGGCAGACACTCAACCGCTGAGCCACCCAGGCATCCCATGTTCACTAATTTCTCTAAAATATTGGGCTCTTCCAGTTCCAAGAGATTAAAACTAAATCTCTAATATCTTAAATCATTGCCTTATGTAACTGAGGCATCCAAAGGAGACTGCTGGCTTAGCCATGGACAGAAACAGGCTCAAAGAGATCATAGTTCTCTTCTATCTCCTGGGCTCTGCTTATTTTTGATTAGTTTCTTTAAGGCATGCTTTCTATGGCAAGTATGACAACTGCTAGCAGTTCTAGATTTCCATCTCCAAATGTGATAATAAATAGAAAGAGATTGTTTCCTCAAATAGTTCCTGGTTTTGGTAGCATGCCTACCTCTAAACCAATCACTGCAGACAGGGGAATCGAATCTCCTGATTGGCCAGGTCTTGGTCTTTGCCTTTCTTTATTCTAGGAATAGCATGAGAAATAGACTCCCCACAGGCAAAAGTAATGCCCTTTCTAATATGCATTTATAGAAATGTATGCATTATGTATGATACATAACACATTGACGTCATTTCTAGGTATGTAATTATCTAAGATCGTTCTGTTTTGTGTAAGCCTGGTATACAGGAGGTGTTTAGTAGCTATGAATAAATGAGTCCAATTTTTCATCCTGCTTCTATAACTACTTAATGTTACCCATATGCTTCATTAAGCATAATAATGTGTAATAGGATTTCAGACGGGCAAAACTACTTGGTAGTAGTCTTAACCTTAAGAGAGTCTTTTATTAATATCTAAAATAATAGATTTAGGAGGATACAGAACTTTAGTTAATAGAATATTTGGCTAATGCACTTATATTGTGATTTTCATGTGCTAGGCACTGGTCTCAGCAGTGCATATCTTTACAATACCTTGTGAGATATAGTTACTTTTATTATTCCATTATCTCAAATAAGGAAATTTACATGCAAAGATATTACTCACACAGGTTATAAGTGGCACAAGTCTGATTTGTGGCTAGATAGTATAGTTCCAGAGTTTGTTCCTTTTTTTTTTTTTTTTAAGATTCATTTATTTATTTGAGAGAGAGAGAGAGCATATCAGCAAGGGGAGGTGCAGACAGAGAGGTAGACAGATTCCATGCCAAGTGTGGAGCCTAACGGAGGGCTCAGTCTCACAACCCTGAGATCATGACCTGAGCTAAAACCAAGAGTTGGACACCCAAACAACTGAGCCCCCAGGCACCCCCAGAGTTTATGTTCTTAATCAGTTCATTATATTGTTTGGAAAAGAAATTGGTTGGATTTCACAAAGCTCCATATATAACATTGGATTGTACCTAGGAAAAATAAACAGCAATGTGATGTAATTTAATGACAGCTGCTAAAACTTTTACAGATTATCTCCCTCACTCACCTTTTCTATTGTCTGAAATTCGAGGCTTGGAGCCCTAGCTCTTATCTCTTTGTTAAAAAAAAAAAATGGGAAGATTAAAACACTTAACCATTGGCAGGCACTGAAATCTTAAAAATCAGTAGTACAACAGTTTGTAAAATTACCCTGTCATTTCACAAAGCTTAAAGGAAATTGGATAAGGAAGCTTTGAGGGTAAGGGGCAAAGAGAGCCTTGAGGGAGATTGTGTAGAGCTAGCTGGTTCCCACAGCAGAGTAGCAACAATATGTTGAGTGCCTTTTGTGCAATGTATATACCATCATTAAAGATACAGGAATGGAATGACAGTGGTAAATAAGAAAAACATTTATACAGCACTTTACAATTAAAAGAACCTTTCACCTGTCTTATCTCAATGTAGAAGATAATCATCAGTGAGATTAAAAGAATAAAAACTGATGTAGACCAGTAGCTCTCTACTGTGGATGATTTTGCCACCAGGGAACATTTGGCCATATTTGGAGATATTTTTGATTGTCACAACTTGGGAAGAGAGGCAGAATTAATGGAATCCAGTGTGCAAGGGACAAAGATGCTGCTAAATACCCTCACATGACAAGAATTATATGGTGCAAAATGTCAGTAGTGCCAAGGCTGAGAAATCCTGCCTTAGGGCATAAGTAATTAGGCCAGGTCATAGCAAGTATCAGAGTCAAGGCTAATAGCGGTCATCTGATGACAAACCCATTACTTGTTTCCTTATTCATATCCTGTTGGTATTAAACAGTATGATACAGGTAATGGCTTTACATTTTGGAAATTACAATACCACTTTAAATAATATAAACTATTAAAAGGTCTTTGTGCTTTGAAAGAGTCAGTTCACCTCTTAGTATTTAATATACCCCAAACCTATATTACCTCACAGAAAATCACTCCATTTACAAAACACAAATGTCACCTTCCTTACTAGGTTTTCATATGCCAACATTTTACAATTTCCAGAGAATTATTTTATAAATAAGAATATGATTAACTCCTCTAAAATTATTTTTGTGTTTATTAAGGGAATTAGGATTTAATCACCATGCTATTTTTATCAGTACATCTGCTCTTGGGCTAACAGGGTATCACATGGTCTTTATTGAGCAACTGTTATATGTGTATTATGGTGTGAATGAGCAAAGGACCTCCTTGTATGCATCTTATGTACTTATTTGGGAGGACTCAGTTAATTTGTGTATTGAGCTCAGATTGTCAGACGTAATAGTTGGAGTATAAAAAGTAGACTGATTTAATTACTATATTAAGAGAAACTATGTCCAGAGAATGTTGTCCAATTTTCCCCATAGTGCACAAATAACTAAATAAGAGGACATAGTTTTAAAGATGAAAAAATAGCAACAACAAAACTACTACCTAATAAATACCAGGAAATGTGCTAGAAATCTCACTGATCTTATCTTACCTAATTCTTACTAACAACTTACCCAATTGGTATTGTTAGCTCAATTTTATAGATGAGGAAACTAAAACTTAGAAAGTTAAGCAGATTGCCTCTGACCACACAGCTGGAGCTAACAGAACAGGAATTTGAACACCCATCCCTCTGACTCTAATACCCTTTATAGAGTTCTTACAACTTCATACCTTCTCATCAGCCTGAGTCAAAGAATCTGGAATGAGTCATCAGGAAATCTGTAGCTTCTCCATCCCAAAGAGCTTTCTTGGAAAGTATATACAGCATTTGCAAAACAGCATATTTAAATTTTCACCTGTGGTTTTAAAATGATTACCCAAAAATTCTATTAAGCAAAGCTATGACCACCCTAGACCCCTTGTTTCAAATATTTGTGAAATATTCTGTTAAGGCTATCACTAGTGCTCAGTGGTTTAGCCACTCTGAATTCCTAAAGCATGTTATTGATTTTTCTCTTAGGATATTTATTTACTTATTCACTCAGTCACTTAGCAGATACTTACAGGGCATCAACTACATGTCATCTAGGTACTAGTTCCTGGAGATTAAGTAATAAGATAAACACAGTCTGTGTCCTCAGAAAAGCTCATACACCATGTGGTAAGAGAGCTAAGAAGTAAGCAGAACTTCCAGATTGTGTTTGATAGGAAAAAATAAAATGGCTGCAAGAAAAGAGAATAACAAAATTAAAAACCCACTTTAAAAATATAAGTCGGGATCCCTGGGTGGCGCAGGGGTTTAGCGCCTGCCTTTGGCCCAGGGCGCGACCCTGAAGACCCTGGATCGAATCCCACGTCGGGCTCCCGGTGCATGGAGCCTGCTTCTCTCTCTGCCTGTGTCTCAGCCTCTCTCTCTCTCTCTATCATAAATAAATAAAAATTTAAAAAAATAAATAAGTAAAAATATGAGTCATAAAAAAATTAAAATAAAAAAATAGAAACATGAGTCATAAGAAAAACACTGCCTCCAAGGTGAGGTCCTGAGAAGGTGAGAAGATGGTAGCTGTGTCCCAATGTCAGGGCAGACAGAAGAGCAGATAGAAAGGCCCTGAAGTGGGAATGTGTCCCAAAACTATAGGGACTTGCAGAAAGCCAGTGTAACTCCAGTCCATTGGAGGGTAGAAGATTTGAATGAAATCAAGTAGGCAAGAGAAAGGCAAAGATCAGATCGATCAGGCCTGGTAGGTTCTAAAACAGAATTTATTGAGGACAATGGGGTACAGAGAGGCCAGGTGGGGTACCTGATAGGCCAGGTGAGAAGGGGAGAGCAGAAGACAGAGAACGAGGTGGGTAAATATGAAGGATGTAGCAGAGGTTCAGCAGACAATAATCCTAAATGATCCATCTGGGTACATTTTTTATTTCTCTGTCTGGTGTCCAAGCCAGGCTCACGTCCTACTCATCTCTATACCTTCCTCTTCTGCTATAGTCATGTTGAAAACAGGGTTCTCAAGAATCCTCTCATTCCAGTTTCGTGTCTGTCAGTGCAAGTGTTTCCTTACTACTATCTAAGTAGTAGATACTTATCCCTAATTATGGGCCCTGAGATATGCCATCCACATTTGCTATTCTGCCAAAGTCATACTATGTCACAGGATATTTTAATTTTTTTTTAATTCACTTCTTGTATCTCATTAAAAATGTATTATCTGACATATGTCAGAAATAAATATACTTAGTAATCACTCATTTAATTTAAGCCACCAATCTAGAAGAAAACATCTTCTGGGATCCCTGGGTGGCTCAGTAGTTGAGCATCTGTCTTCAGCTCAGGGTGTGATCGTGGAGTCCCAGAATCGAGTCCCACATCGGGCTCCTTGCATGGATCCTGCTTCTTCTCCCTTTACCTATGTCTCTGCCTCTCTGTGTGTCTCTCATGAATAAATAAATTTAAAAAAAATCTTTGATGAAAATTTGTCAAGTGGTGAGTCAAGAGGCTTTTTTTCTCATACTCAGCAGTGTTAAGATCAATGGTGATCAACAATGCATAATCTGGTTAGAGCCACCAAAGACAGAGGATGGTTACAATCTACTAGTATTTCCAATATTTATGCCAACAGAATGTTGAGACCATTTTAGCAAGAAAAGTGTTAAAAGTCCTAAATAAGTTACACGTCCTAATTATAATTATGTGTATACAGACAAATGCCCTAAATAAAGAAGAGACTGTTGGTAATATAACCATGATTTATACTTTGAAAGATGACAGAATGAGAGATACCATTTTCAATTAGTTATATGTGATAAACTTACCATTTTGGTGTATTTGTTTTAATTTCAGAATTACCATTTCTGAAGATGGAAGCCTCAGAATTGTCAATGTGACAAAGTCAGATGCTGGAAGTTATACCTGTATAGCTACTAACCATTTTGGAACTGCTAGCAGTACTGGAAACTTGGTAGTAAAAGGTAATGACTAACCCAGAGAACACATACATTGATATACACGTCCTTATTTCTAATAATGCAATCTATAGAAGTGGCATAATTCATATTAATATGTAGAATTATCACTGTGTTACTAAATTAATACATCATGCCAAACATTATATGATTAATGATTCTTAGAGAACTGTTGGTAATGAATATGATTGAAAGGCTATCTTATTTCAGAATCATCCAATACAATTTTGAGAATTACAGCCATTGTATCTATTATACTATTGTAACTAATGTTATCTTCAATCCTTTAATTAAATTTCTTTCAAGTCTCTGTAGATTTGAAATTCATGCCTAGGAACACTGTGCTAACAAATTAAAAACCCATGACTCGAATACTATTTTTAGAAAACATTGTTTAAACAATGACATTGGCTATTTTTAAAAGAGCTGCCCTGGTTAGTCAGAGATATGGATATGGATTATTACACCAATAAAGGGATTTGATCACCTCTGTGCTTTGCTTTAGTCACCCTGCCAACCTTCTCAGTTTTAAGGAAATAAAATTTTCCACATGCCTTAGTCTGGGTACTTTATAGTATAAGACAGAAATTCCTTTATTGCCCTTAGCCAGCACATGATGTGAGTCTGTTCTAACACCAGGTTGATGGGATAGGTTGAAAGCACTAACTTGCAAAGGATGAGATTTTAATTTACATTTTATTTGCATTTCTATTACTTTCTCTCTTATCAAGTCATAGAATTTTTGAGTTGAAGGGATCTTGGCAATGGATAATCTGACTGAGGAAGATAAGACTCAGGTTGGTGACTTTCTCAAGGTCACCAGGAGGGGGGGGGGGATATTAACCCAGAAATCCTGATTGTGCATTCTGTTTGATTCTGTTTACTACACCAGGAAATCTTTTTAATTCAGCTTTATTTTTATAAAATAGATATTTTTCTATAACTGATAGAGATTGGTCACATCATATTATTTCCTTCTTGCCAATTTGTAGCTCCCTCTGTGAAGTAAGATAGCCTTAGAAAAATAAACATACCTATCTATTTTATCTATCTCAATTTCATTTTAAAGGAGAAAGCCAAAAATTACCTAATTGCATATTTGGGGGTCATTGGAAGGTAGAAAAATACTACCATTTTGGGTAAGCCTTTTTATTATAAATATCTGTGCATATTAAAAAACTGGAAGGCCAAGAGTCAGAAATAAATCTGTATTTAGGTTAACTCCACTATTTCAGTCTGTTAATGAATCATTCAGAGCAGAAGCATGGGCATAGGACTCTATGCTCTTTCTATTTCACAAGGCAGAGGGAAAAAAAGAGGTTAGGTAATATTTTAAAATCAAAATTCCAACTAGAAGTCTTTGCTAATGTATGGCTTTCTCACCTGCGAAACGAAGCAATGATCAGCTAGAACCGGAAGAAATCCCAAGGTTTCAGAGCTGGTTAATGGCAGAACTGGTACCTAATTATAGATTATTTGCTAGTTATGGAAATAGAGAATACTAGACAGCAGCCCTAAGTAGTGATTAAGAGACTGACTTTAGAGGCAGAAAGATCTGGCTTTGAATCTCATTTCTCTCACTAGCTTGTGACCTTGGACTACATAATTAACCTGTGTGGGGATAATATCATGCCAACTTCTTAGGGTTGTTCTGATGACCACGATAACCCATGTTAAGTGCTTAGCACAGTGCCTGGCACTTAGGGAATATTAGTAGTTGTTTTGTTGTTATTGGTTATATTTTAGTAAAATGGCTATACAGACATTCTAAATCTTACTGATATGAACATTTATGAAGTTGCCACCACCAACTCTATTACAGTGATAAACAAAGAGGAGTGAGCCTGCCACAAAAAATGCCTGAGAGTGTGAAAGATTACAAACACCTAAGCCTAGAAACCATTTTTTGCTTTTCTATGTTGCTGACAGTGAGATATTTTTACATGTAGTTACAAGTTCTGCCCTGTGTTTGATCAGCATCCTTTTCATAAGCCTTGATTTCCATAGCTCTCAAAATAGTAGACAGAGGGGCACCTGGGTGGTTCAGTCGCTTAAGTGGCCAAGTCTTGATTCAGCTCAGATTGTGATCTCAGGGATGTGGGATGGAGCCTCACATAGGGAGGGCTCTGCACTGAGCTAAGCGTGGATCCTGTTTGGGATTCTCCCTCTCTTCTTCCTCTGCCCCCTGCCTACCTACTCACCTACCCCTCTTTCATGCATGCTCTCTTAAATAAATAAATAAATAAATAAATAAATAAATAAATAAATAAAATTTTTTTAAAAGATAGTGGACAGAAAGGAATATCCTCTAATTCCCATCAGAGCTCATATCCCAGCAGTAAAACCAGTCCCAGGATCAACCATCTAGATGATTCTCTGCTACTTGTCTTGTACTGAATGATGGCAAACAACTTGCCATACACCAATTATGAAATATGCCATGGTCACCCCAAGTTTTAAGTGGATATAAATGTAGCTAAGGTAGGAACTTCAACCTATTTTAAGAGATTAAATGCTTTATCATTAGACTTCTGGTAAAATGTAAATGGTGATTATCCAAGTATGGAATAAGAGATTTTGGTAGTTCATAGTTTAACTGTTTGTTTCTTAATTTTAGTAATTTATTTGCTTCTTACAATGTGTATTAGGAAAATTCTCATTTTCTATACATGGCAATGATTTAAATAAACTTTATTTATTTATTTATTTATTTATTTATTTATTTATTTTTAAGATTTTATTTATTTATTCATGAGAGACACAGAGAGAGAGAGAGAGAGAGAGAGAGAGAGAGAGGCCGAGACATAAGCAAAAGGAGAAGCAGGCTCCATGCAGGGAGCCCAATGTAGGACTCCATCCCGGGACTCTAGGATCATGCCCTGAGCTGAAGGCAGATGCTTAACTGCTGAGCCACCCAGTCGTCCCTAAGTAATCTCCTTTTAAAACATATTTAAGTACAGAAGTACGTCAGTATAAAGAAAAATATTAAATATGTATTATTATTATGAGAGGATATGCAAAATCATAAGGATGAGATATGAAGATTAGGAAACATGATTTAATGGGATTTTTCAGTAAAGTTTTAGTGGACTTACGGAAAAGACTTAGAGGGACATATGACAGGATCAGTATTTGGCCATCTGTTTTGCTGAAGCACATGGAATACTTTAAAACTGAAATTTCCTAATAGAAGAGGAAATAAAAAGACCAGGGCAGGGCAGCTCCAGTGGTGCAGTGGTTTAGCACCGCCTGCAGCCTGGGGTGTGATACTGGAGGCCTGGGATCAAGTCCCATGTCGGGCTCCCTGCATGGAGCCTGCTTCTCCCTCTGCCTGTGTCTCTGCCTCTCTCTCTCTCTGAATAAACAAGTAAATTAATTATTAAAAAAAAAGACCAGGGCAGGAAGAGAAAGAGGAAGGCAGAGATCTGTAGGTATGAGCCCTAAGGTCAAAGTACAGTGGTCCCTGCCAGAGGGAGTTCATTTATTTAGAAGTAGAGCTCTTTCTGGGCTAGGCTGATGGTGCTCCACTATAGCCAGTTTTTCTGCAAATGTTCTTGGATTCTTATATTATTCTTGTAGATGAGATGGGGGGAAAAAAGAAATATGAGTTTTATCTTGTCCATATGTTCACAGAAGTTAGCAATCCTGGTACTTTAGGTAAGGTCAGAAGGTATTTCAGGGAACATTTATCTCCCGTTGCTTGGCTCTGACTCCCATTAACATTAATGGGAAGTACATGTGTGTGCATAGGGGCATCCAGACCACCAGGTCTCTGTGAAGGACATTAACATAAACTGAGAAATGCAATTTAGAAATCTGCCCCATAAAGCACGATAAAGGCAGAGAAAACCATTCTGAACTCCACATGAACTGTGCCAAGTACTGAATCGCACATCATAATGCTTCAGCCCTGTACCTTTAATGTAAATGTAACAGTTTAGCCTGAAATATGACTGAGCGCTGCATTTTAATTCAATTTTGAGATCTACAAAGGGACTAATTTATCAGAGAAGGTGTTCTCTAACCTTAAAATGTGCTTGTATTCATTTTGATCTCCTCATACGTAGGATTAAAACACCGTGAAGGTCAGACATCAGAACACATCTTCTCTAACCTTTTTATAATAATTCTATCATTAACAATGCTTTTAAAATCCAATTTTCTTCCTCCTCACCCCCACCGCCATGTTTTGAAGGGAGGCCGAAGATAGTGTCGAACACAGGGTCAGTAAGTATGGGGGAGGAAAAGGAAGGGATAAATCCACTACAGCAGGTACAGGTTTAAAATAAATCTCTGGCAGGCAACCATAAAATGGATAAATATTCAGATTATGCATGAGCAGACTTCCGAACTGCAGAATTCTGACAGGTGCCCAGGGGGCTCTTGATTATCATCCCATCATCTGAATTTCTAAATTTCACTGATTTTATTTTTCAAACTAGTTATCGTATATTTGAGATTTGGTTTGCTGTTTAATTTTAAGCAAGAACAGTTCTCATGTCAGACCCCAGAATCCTACCAGAAAGCATAATATTTGACCTTTCAACAAAGATGAGCTTTAGCAATTGTCGACATCCTTAAGAACTATGTGGAGGGCAGGCTGCATTTACATGCAATATTGTACTTACTAATTCATTTTTATCTCTATAGCAGAGTAAAAGGCATGCCATTTCACATGACATAGCGTCTTTGCTGTACAGGTTTCACATGACAGATATTTTTAAGTAGCACTCCTAAAGAAGAGCAACTTGGAGTATTTGTCTTAAATGTAGTTCAGCAAGATAACTATGATAATAACAAAGGTAGCTTCTATTGATCCCCTCCAGGGCTAAAAATGAAATGCAGGGCTTTGAGCTATGGATGTTATTATCATAGTTATCTTGTTGAACCACAACCAAAATGACCTTGGGTAAATGTGTGGCTGGTGATTCCAGACCATCCTTTGAGAAACCCCATCCTACATCAAACACCTTTGTATATGCCACATAGCAAGTGAAAGTTCAATAAAATGCTTAACAGAAATACAGATTTCTAGTACCCTAACCTAATGAAACTAAATCTTTAAGGATGAGGCCTGAAAAATAAACAGTCTTTTAAGATTTACTTATTTATTCCAGGGAAACTTGAGAGAGTGCACTAGTGGAGGAAGGGGCAGAAAGAGAGAGAATCTCAGGTAGACTCCCTAGAAACCACACACAGGGCCCAGTCTCATGATGCTGAGATCATGACCTGAGCTGAAATCAAGACTCAATTGCTTAACCAACTGTGCAACCCAGGCACCCTAAAAATAAATATTTTTGATAAACACCCTACTTGATCCTGATACACATTATACTTTCAAGAGTTGGCCAGCACTTGATGGGATGAGCACTGGGTGTTACTATATGTTGGAAAATCGAACTTCAATTAAAAAAATAAATAGAGAGTTGGCCAGCTATGGCCCATGGGCAAAAGCCAACTAGCCACCTTTTTTTTTCTTTTTTGCCCAGGAGCTAAGAAGGTTTCGGCATGTCTAACTGGATGGGAAAAAAAAAGAAGAAAAAGAAAAATAGTTTGGGACATTTAAAATTTTATATTTATATTTTAGTCCATAAACAAGGTCTCAGTGGAACACAGCCATGTCATTTGTTCGCATACTAACTGGTTATTTTTGCCTGACAGCAGAATTGAATAGTCATGGCATAGACCATATAATATGCAACAACCTACATAATATCCTCAATGTTGCCTCTTAACCAGCAAAACCTAAAATATTTGTTATTTCGCCCTTTCCAGAGAAATAAAAACAAAAACTTACTGATCCCTTTTTTTTTTATTACTTTTTTCATTTCCCAGAATTCAAATCTTCAAAATTTGGTCCAAGGTATAGCTTAGCCAGGTTATACAGAACAGAGAATTTTGGCATCTCCTTGAGTCTGATTACAAACTGAAATTGGTGGGGATATTTCTTTCACAAGACCTTAGCCTCACTCCAGTATCAAAAGAGTTGACCTCGTACTTGTATATAAGTTAAAAATCCAGAGAGGCAATCGGATCATTGATTGGGAGAGAGGAGAAAAAATACTTAGCAGACACTAGAACAGTATTCAGGCTGCTTCTACAGGAATGAGGAGGTCTCACACTGCTGGAACCAGGTGGAATCCTAAAGCACAAAATGAATCAACTGGAGTTTATCAAGATACTTATCTCTTCCTGAACTTTTCACTGTCACCAGCCTAAAGCAATTGAACTGTTTCACATTTAGTTTACACATCTCTCTGGCTGCAGGTTATTCTTTCATTAATGTATTTTTTTTCTTTTTAAGTTTCCCTATATACATATTTTACCCTGTTTTCATTTAGATTTTAAAAGATTTCTTAATAAATCAGTAAATAAAATAATTTAAAAATTAAAAAATGAATAAAAATACATCTTTTTGGTTTTTGGATTAAATTTGTTCTGTTTGGTACACAGAATTACTTTCATAACAAGAAAAAAAATATTCTTTACCTGTATTTCATATAAAAAAGACCCTCAGCAGAATTTAACTAAGACTTCATATATTTGTAACAAGAAATTATTTTGAGTTTTCTTTTTCTATCCCTGCAAAGTAAAAATGCTGCTGTGGCTTGCTGAACATTTAATTGATTCCTTCATTGCCAGAATGCTCACCATCCCTCCCATCAAGAATTTATTTACATTTAGAAGAAGAGATGCTACCAACTACATACATATAACAGAAACAAAATTTTTACCAGCACCAACAAATTTTACAGCATATCTATAGTGTACCCTGTAAAATACTTCTGTTTTAACTGTAGGACACTGAGAAATATAAACCTATCCATGCATAGCATGACCAACACAATAATGTAGAGTCTTTGCAATTGGAACCTCTTTTGAAAATGAGTTTGAAACAGCCCACATCTTCTATGTAAAATTATTCAAGGCTTTATCCATATTTGACTGGGGATCAATCAGAAATCAGTAACCAGCAATGACACTTGGCTGCTAACCCACAACAAAAGCTTTTAATATTGGGCCCTTATAACAGAATACATTTCAACCTAATTAGGTGTCTTCCACTGGAACCAATTATTTCTAGGCAATAATTAAGGGTTTTTCTAATAGGATTAACACAAATTCTGACCCAAGGCACCCAGAGTAGGAAAAGTTTGTTGTTAAAAGTGCTAAATGCTAATTATGTTAGATTCCCCTGGTAGAAGGACAATGGCCAGAATATTTCAATACTAGATCCTGTTAGATCTGAGAAGACCTGCCACAATTAACTAGGGAAAATCCTAAGGAAATGATGGATAAGTGTACCTCTTGTTCTTCCTGTATTCACAGAGTATGACATAACCTGGAACTCTTTCTACCAAGACATGCAGCCAAGATCTTGATGAAACAGAACATAATTATTTCCCTTGACATTCCTTTGAGCCCTAATGAGGGCCACATGGACTTAGCAAATACTGTGCCATTAGCAATATCAATCATGGACAGAATGACTTCCCTGTTTGTTTAATTCTTTCTGTAAAAGAGCTGCTCGCCTTTTATAATGCTAAGATTTAAGTTTATTAAGATTGCATACCTTGACAGTCTACTCTGACACCATCCTGCCATCATTTTTTCATCCTTGGTCTAGAGGGAGTAAGTAATTCCTTAACTCCTGTATTTCTGTGCCAACTCTGCCCTTTCATAGGAAGGCATCTCTGCTGAGGCAGGCTTCACATACTTGCTTTGGATATAAAAGCACATTGTTGGCCAACAGGATTCTGAAAAAAATCTCAATCTCACTAGTAATCAGAGAAATGCAAATCTAAGCACCAGTATGATAAGATTTTGTACATATGAAATTGGCAAAAGATAAACATCAACAAAACCTTTTGTTGATAAGGCTGTGAAGAGAATACTCATACACTCACTATAAGTAAGAATGCAAAATGGAATAGACTCTGTAGAGAGAAAGTAACATTAAAAAAAGGCAGTCACCTTGGCGCATCAAGTCCATTTCTGGGTATCTACTGTAGAGGAAACTATATGTGTTTTAAGGTAGACTTGCAAAGATTTTGTTGTTTGTAATGACAAAAAAAAACACAAGCAAAATAAAAAAATCATACAAAAGGTGTTATTTCCTATAATGCATGTAATATGATTTAATATAAAATCAGTAATAGAAAATAATACCATATAATATTTAAACATAAAATACATGCTCAGTATAAACATGAAGTCATGATAGTATTTGTGCAGGGAGGGAAACCTTGGAACAAGGTTATATGAAAGGACGTAACCTGTATTGGTAATATTTTATTTCGGTAAAGTCTTCATATATATTCAGAGGAGGAAAGAATGGAAAAAATGTTAAAAATTGCTGATTCTAGAAATAGGAATAAGAGTACTGCTGAATTGTTTTTGCTAGTCTTACATGTATAATATCTCAAATTAAAAACACCAGGTCAGAATTCTTCAGCATGGTAAGATTTTGTGGTCAAAATCATCTAGACAGTGGATCTGATTTTCTCCCTGTGTCCTAGATATTATAGAATAGATAAAACCTTGTTACTAGTGATATTTAACCTTTTGAATCCAAAATTGTCTTTTAAAGAAAAACTCTACTCTAGAATGAAGTAAATGGTTTCATTCCTAATGAATACTTACCAATCAAAATAAATAAAACAAACAAACAATAAAGGCAAACAGAATATGACTCTTTGGCTTCATTAAATGTGAAGCACATAATTAATTTCTTTTCCGGCAATTCAAAGAGACTTGTGTTGTACTGATTCAGTTTAATTGAACTTATTACCACAAGCAGATAATAAGAAGTATATTGAAGATATCCATCTGGCTTGCACTGAAAACCTCACGTTTCATTCTTCATGGCTGTCACGGGCCGTACTAATTGCCTCATTTCAGCTCTTTTACAATCAGTATGATTTAGCTATTAATGTGATAAAATTCTTACTCGAGAGGAAGTTGTTATTAAAAAGCATAGATCTCTGGCCTACTTCTGCTACCACTACTGAACCCATCTCCAGCATTATTAAAGTTATATATTTTTCAAATACATAAATAAAAATCCATCTCTTTCTTGTGCGTATCTTTGTAGGTTACATCTGTCATCTTATATCTTGCCATAGAGCTATTTCCCTACTGTAGGAAAGAAATGGTTTATGTTGAGCTTTTCAGTTCATAAAATGTTTAAAGATCAATGTGGTTTGTTTTTAGCTATGGTATGTTTGCTTTTTTATAATTTCCAAAGCTGGATTTTAAGTGGCAAATTATGTAATAAATAAAAAGGAAAGTAAAATTTGGCACTTTTATCTTCTCTTCCTAAATATCAGAACTTCCTGTGGTTTGAGAATGATACTTTGTCACGCAGATTGGCTTTATTTGGATACTCATTCTCTCTCTAAAGCAGACTGTGTGTGTGTGTGTGTGTGTGTGTGTGTGTGTGTGTGTTTTGTGTGTGTGTATCTGTGTCTGTTTTAAATCTTCCATCTTCTTGTATTTTAGAGGTGGCCACATGGGGGAAGCTAACATTTGGACCCAACTCCAAAAAGGAAGGTTTCATCTATTACCATTCCTGAACCAGAAGAGATAGGTCAGGAAAATTCATGAATGATTCTCCCTTCCTTTCTTGGCATTTGTTTTTTATGCCAGAGGCAGGAAAGGGGTTTTGCTCTCCCAAAGGGGTAATGCCACCAAACCATAATTGAATTTCTCTGGCTGTCATAGGCAATCAAGTCTAAGAAAACCTCCCAAAAGACGGTAGGCCTTTAGGTTAAATACAGAATCTGACCAAGATGAAGGCAAGTTAATTAACATTTCCATCATTTCTCTCTGATTTACTCTAGCAAGAATCATTTCTAAAAGGTTAAAATGGTTGTCTCTTTTATGCAGCCATTTGAAGAGCCAAAAGTAGGTTACTGATTAGGGGAGAAGAAATGTAAGCAGAACATTTAGAGCAATAGTGGCTTTTTACACGGCTTTCTAGCAGTTCTGTAATCACTGTGCAAAAGTGCAAGACATGTTATTAAATGAAGATTAGCAGTATCCACTTTGAAACTTTCCCCATACTGGAAAACATCTCACCTATTGTCATATTAACTTCCCCCTTTTCTCTCTTCAGAAGTAGAACTCCTTATAAATATAAGTCAAGCTTGGATTTTTCCCAGAAGAGTGGGATCCAAAGGGTCGAATCAGAAGTGCCTTCTCTTCCATATCTACTTTCATAAGGCTAGCCCACATGTCTTCTGATATAACATATATGTGTCTCTTGGCTTTGTCTACAATATAAGTATCTGATCACCATGCTATTTGCACTTAACACCTATGATGGATAAGGCAAAGAAAATTAAATTATAGAGACCAGTATAGTTTATGAGAAGATACTCTGATGCAGTCCAAATATAAGAGGATAGTCAAAAGATACAAATGACATAGTTATCACCCTCCCTCTGCGGCACCATGGGTCATGGACCACAAGCATCAGAATTGCCTATGGGTTTTTTAATAAATGCACATTCTTGAACTCTCCCTTGCTCTGATGAACAAAAGCCTCCAAAGGTGAAACCCAGGAATTTCCATTTTTAGTAGGTCCTCCAGGGAATGCCTGGCTGCAAACCTGAGTTCACAGTCTGAGAGTAGATACTGATAGGTAAAGAGATAGAGCTTTGTTAAAAGTATAGAGGGAACAAAAAGAAAGGAATAAAGAGGGAATTCACTAGGGGGATAAAAGTGATAATTGAACTGGCAACTAAGAAATGAAAAAGAGCTCACCAGGTTAAAAAATGTAAAGGTAGTATCAGACAAAAGAAAATTTATCTAATAGCCGAAAGGCATAAAAGCTCCCAGCATGTTTAAGGAAAAACGAATGGAAAGCTGAAATGAGAACACATCCAGAGAAGAGGCCCCTAAAACACTCTTGACCATATTTTAGGAACTGTGGACAAAGAAGAGGCAAATATTTTTATTTTCTTTTTAATGGAAAGAAAACACATTCCATCAATTGTACCTACATGATCTTGACACCAACATCAAGGGAAATTTTACATCTTCTAAGAGGATTTAGAAAGGAAAGTAATCACAACATAGAATTTTTAAAATTATTTTTTAAGTATTTGATAATCTGTGTTATATATAGAAATATTAGGGGGGAAAAGATAATCTCATTCAGAGAAAGCCACTTAAATGTTGTTTTTTATACTTTTTTTCCATAATTACAACTAGACATGAATGTGTGTGTGTGTGTGTGTGTGTGTGCATTTAAATCTACATTTCACCCTTGAGCAATGCAGGCATTAGGGTCACCAACTTCTTTTTTATTTATTTTTTTAGGGTCACCAACCTCTGTGCAGTCGAAAATCCACATATAATTTTGACTTCCTCAAAATTTTGGTCCCCTACTGCCGACCGAAAGCCTTACTGATAATATAGTCAATAAAAACACATTTTGTATGTTATACATACCATATATTGTATAATTCCAATAAATTAAGCTAGAGAAAAGAACGTATTATTAAGAAAATCAGAAGGAAGAGGAAATACATTATTGTACTGCACTGTATTTATAAAAAAATTCTGTAAGTGGGCTCACACAATTCACTCATGTTGTTCAAGGGTCAGTTGTGTATCATTCTGTCTTCAAATCTGTAAATAGATATCCTCACCATAAAAAAAATCCTGTTTTGTAACTTCTTTTTTCATTAATACCTCTCCAGCAACATAGATTTTTGAACAATAAATAAAGTGTAGCCTTATTTTCTTATAAATATGTTCTCTTGCCAGTCAAAATAACATCAGCAAGACTCCTTCAAAAAGAAAAATCTCATGTGATATCTTTGTGGGCAAGATAGAAAGAGAGGCTGAGAGAGTATTTTGAGAATTGTTTACCATGTCTCACCCCCACAGTGGTGAATAACGGATTCACATTAGCCTGGAAGGGAGATCACCAGCCATCCTTCTGCCCTCTTTGCTCACCCTTTTCCTACTGAAATTTCTCTTCAGTGACACATGAAGTTACTAATCATATTCTGGTCACATGAATTATTAGGGAATAGATAAAATAATATAATCAGTATTCAGAATTACCATAGAAAGATAATTATATGAACTTAGTGTAACAAGCCTAATTTAATAGTGACAAATTAAACATTTGCACTTGGTCCCCAAACTCAGGATGAGAGGCTCAAATTTTAAGGTTAGGCTGTGTGTTAAAGGTTTTAGTTCTGGGGCTCCTGGGTGGCTCAGTTGGTTGAGCCTCTGACTCTTGGTTTTGGCTCAGGTCATGATCTCAGGATCGAGTTAGAGCCAGGGCTCCACAGTCAGCACAGGATATGCTTGAGATTCTTTTCCTCTCCCTCTCCTTCCCCCTCTGCTCCCCCCACTGCTCACTCTCTCTCTCTCTCTCTCTCTCATAAATAAATAAATAAATAAATAAATAAATAAATAAATAAAATCTTTTGAAAAAAGTTTTAGTGGACTGTAAGATCATTGCTGAGTCAGCAATATTCTATATTTTTTTCTTGAGGCAAATTAAATCTATAGTGTAATAGCGTATCCAAAATATGAGAAGGGGAAAACTACAGTAGCACTCATGAAAATACTGGGAAAGGACTATGTTTTTATTTTAAGACTGATGATAAAATTTGAAATCAGCCTAGAAGAAGAGAGCTGGGGTGATGGCAAGGGGCACAGCTAAGGAAACTGAAGTTGGTGAGGCCAAACCAAAGGACTTGTGGAGGGTGAATGGTCGGTATTTTCAAATACTTAAAGATCCAGCAAACTCTAGATGACATCAGAGGGCAGCACCAGAATAGATGGGCGGTAAGCATTAAAGCAGAGGATATTGTTGTGTGTTTAAGAAAAGGAAAGTTTCAAATAATTAAACCATGCAAAAGATGAAAGTAGTGATTTTTCCATTGATAATGATCAGTTCCAGATTGGTCATGTGCTCTGGGGAAACACTGCAGAAAGAATGCTGGCATCAGAGGGAAGTGTGTGTTCTGAATAGCCTGTATGGGGTATTTTTTAGTCATTTTCATATTTTCACAGCAAATTTAGGTAACTGTAAATGACCCATGTGAACCTCCCAACAATGAAATTTTCCAATTCTGCAAGTTTATTGTTTTAAACTTATTTTTGCCCTCTGTAGTTTTGTACCCCTAAGTAAAAGCATGCCCCGAGATTGAATTCTATCATGTTGACTTAATTTTCTTATTGCATATTCTTTTCTGATTTGTTTCTCCCAGTCTGAATTTATTCATAATCTGCAATGCAGGATGAGTTGAAAAGGTTATTCTGCTAATTATGGATAGTATATTCTTAAAACACTGTCTAATAAAGGAATTTCTATTATATGTTGGAATTTGAGGAGTTCTATAAACAATACCTTTATCCATTGACTGAAGTTTAAACCCATTGAGAGGTAAGGCAAGGTGGTCAGGCAGATGGCAATTGAATGTTAGCTTTATCCTGATAGAGCTGATAGAAGAGAATGTGGCTAGGTACAGCAATCCTGAGTTCTCTAATGCTGAACTCCAGGTAGACTTGCACCACTGCACAACTTCAAATCACTACAAAACTTACAGAACAGGAGCATCAACTCACTATCTGTGCTTCTTTCACACTTCCAGGAAGAAGAATGTCATAGGGCCAAGAATCCTCCCCCGACCCCCAGACTCACCTTTGGATAATGTTGATGGAGAGATGAGAGGAGTGTCAGGAAGGATCAGCAGCATTAAAACATTAGCTGTAGAACACAGGTTGCAATGGCTAATTTGACTTGAAACCACAGATTTGTTTTGCTTGTCTGTGAGTGTGTTTAAAACTTTTCAGTTAGGGTACCCTCAGAGGGAGGAGTCATGTATTCTCTAAACTGACCCCAGGCCTCATTATTCCTTATTGTCTTATATCTCTATATCTGTGATAACTGTCAGGCCCTCTGTAAGCATTTGATATACAGTATTAAGTGGGTCTCATCACTCTATGGAAAAGGCTGGCCTTTTGATTATTTTCAATTATTAAAATACTAAGTAGATATAAATTGAATATGATGGGGATGTGAGAAAAAATGAAAAGGCAGTGTTTCAAATCTATTTATAATTCTGTACATGATTCTGTTCCAAATCTGCATTTTGCCTCCACGTCTATTCCAGGAGGTTATCAGTGGGAATAGAAACTCCATTATCTGAATGGACATAGTCTTCTCAGGAGCAGCCAGTGGTTAATTGGGACAAGAAAACACAAGTCATTATCTTTGAGAAATCTGAAGCAAATTGAGGCAGGTTGTCACCTCTCACCAGGAAACAAATTAGTCCTGTCTTTAAAAAGACTCTGCTTTCTCCAGCTGCTGACTGGGGATTCCTGTCAACTGCCAAAGAAATAGGGAAGATGTGGATTAATGGTACTAAAATAGTGGTCATGAAATACCCATAAACTCACTTTCTCATGTATATTTCTAATTGATTTGACTAGTGTTTTTGAATGACAAAATCTGTGCTAAGCTTCAGCTCCAGGAGATCAGGGTGCCATCTTTCAGCAGAAATCATTAATGTACTAGTCTTTTCGGGATAGCTCTTTCCCTTAAATAACTTATCTTCATGGACTCCCAGCCAGACTGGGGGCGGGGGGATTGTAGCACAAAAAAAAAAAAAGAGAGAAAGAAACAATTAAACAATAACAATGTGCTAGGTTATAAAGATTGTGAATAATATAAAACTTGAGAAAATATGACCTACTTTTTCTGAATTTTGTGAATATGGGAATGATTGAAGTCTAGTGGAAAGAACAGAGAACTCCTGAGTTTGGGCCCCAGCTCTGTTACCAGCCAATTGTGTAACATTAAGTAGATCCTATCACCCCAGACTTTAGTTTTCTCACCTATAGAATAAAGAACCTTGGACAGAGAGAGTTAAGACATCTCCTTGTTCTAATATTCTACCATTTGATGAAGAAATACTTGGTTGAATTAAAGAATGAAAGCCTAGGACACCTGGGTGGCTCAGTGGTTGAGCACCTGCCCCTGGCTCAGGGCGTGATCCGCAGTCTCAGGATCGAGTCCCACATCAGGCTCCCTGCCTGAAGCCTACTTCTCCGTCTGCCTCCGGCTCTGCCTTTCTCTCTGTGTGTCTTTCATGAATAAATAAATAAAATCTTTTTTTTTAAAAAAAAGCATGAAAGCCTTTGAAATCCCAATTTTTTTTTTTTTCACTCAACAACAACAACAGAGAAAACCAAGGGTAATGTAACTCTGGCTCCCAAAGAAAATGAGAGGAAATCTTCCATGTGCAGGAGATTTGAATTGTATGAACATTTATTTTACATGAATTCAGTTTATGACCCCTGAAGGAAAAAGAAAAATTACAATTTAAGTCATGTAGGCAATTTTACCAACCAGTTCATCCATAACTACTTATGAGATAAGGATCTGAAAGGACACTGGGCTCAGTGCACCTAATTATTCATGTACCTCTTAAAATATGATCATCTTGCCACACTAAATGGGATTCCAGTGTTTGATGACATGTTGATTTTAAAGTATGTCACCAAACACAAGCCAGCCACTTCTACTGGCCAATAGCCAAAAAAAGAGCTGTCTCACTTGGATAGCATATTGATTCCAAGATGGTAACTTTTGGTGGGATTTTTAAAAAATAGATTTTATGCTTTTTTTTTAAAGCTGTTATTTATTTATTTGACAGAGAGAACGCAGGCATAAGTAGGGGGCACAGCAGAGGGAGGAGGAGAAGCAGACTCCCCACCAAGCAGGGAGGCTGATTAGGGGCTCAATCCCAGAACCTTGGGATCATGACCTGAGCTGAAGGCAGAAGCTTAACTGACTAAGCCAGCCAAGCACCCCTTTTGTGGGATTTTTAAGGGCAATTTTCAGTCTATAAAACTTTGTTTTAAACTGAGTTCTATGTAGATATATCAGAAAGCATTTAAAACTTGTGCATGAATGTTCATAGCAGCATTACTGTTAATAGCCAAAAGTGAAATCAACTTATGTGTCCATCAGCTGATGAATGAAAAAAATCAAATGTGGTCTATCCATATAACGAACTATTATTCTTCCCTAAAAAGAAATAAAATACTAATAAATCCTAATGATACATGAATGAAGCTTAAAAACATGATGCTAAATGAAAGAAGCCAGACACAAAAGGCTACATATTATATGATTCTATTTATGTGAAATGTCTATAACAGGCAACTTCATAGAAATATGGAAAGTAGATCACCTGTTGTCAGAGGATGGGCCAAAAGGAGAATTGGGACTGACTCCTAATTAGTACCAAGTTTCTTTTTGAGGTCACAGCACATTATGGACTTAGTGATGATGGTTATGCAAAACCCTGTAAAGTGGATACTTTAAAAGCATGAAGTTTTTGTTATGTGAATTATATCTCAACTTAAAAAGAAAAAATAACTACTAATCCCTTTCCCATGCTAAAAAGAAGGAAGAAAAAAGAAGAAAAGGAAGGAATAACGCAAATTTACCAGCTGTGATTCAGGAATCATAATTTCTAAAGATTGACATATTCTTGGTGATCATCATCTTCATCACTCTTACTTAGGTGATAAAGTAATTGGAATTCTCCCAATCCCAATTCTACTGTGATAACAGCCTTCCATCTACTCCTAAAGACATCATTGGGCAATAGTGCCACCATATGTCTTCCACTCACTGTCGCCTCATAGACTCTTGGGCACCCTTCTTCTCAATTCTGTGACACCATGCCAGATATTAAGAGCATAGTATTTGGATAGAGAAGTTTCCTTGTATGCCCAATATAATCCATTTCTTCCCTTCTCTAATAATACATTGTAGGGGGGAAGACTATGGGCTTCCAGATAGACAAATCAGATCCCATTGTCACTTACAAGCTGTTCAAAGTGAACTTGTAAAATGGGTGTAACAGAACCTATTATATAGGCTTTGGGGGAAGACTAAATTAGAGAATGCATTTACACTAATTAGAACATAGCACTCAGGGCAGCCTGGGTGGCTCAGCAGTTTAGCATCACCTTCAGCCCAGGGCGTGATCCTGGAGTCCCGGGATCAAGTCCCACATCGGGCTCTCTGCATGGAGCCTGCTTCTCAGTCTGCCTGTGTCTCTGCCTCTCTCTCTGTCTCTCTGTGTGTGTGTGTGTGTGTGTGTGTCTCATGAATAAATAAATAAAATCTTTTAAAAAAAGAAAAAAAAAGAACATAGCACGCAAATTTTTATTCCCTTCTCTCTCTGATTACTCTTCATAGCCTACCAGTTGAGAGTTCCATATTCTACAACTGTCATATTCTATAAATACGGATGCTATTGCATACTTGGCTTCAAAAATAAAGTCTTTCTGCCCACCCCACCATTTGCTTCAACGTGGATGGAACTGGAGGGTATTATGCTGAGTGAAATAAGTCAATCGGAGAAGGACGAACAGTGTATATTCTCATTCATTTGGGGAATATGAATAATAGTGAAAGGGAATATAAAGGAAGGGAAAAGAAATGTTGGGAAATATCAGGAAGGGAGACAGAACATAAAGACTCCTAACTCGGGAAAACGAACTAGGGGTGGTGGAAGGGGAGGAGGGCGAGGGGTGGAGGGGAATGGGTGACGGGCACTGAGGTGGACACTTGACGGGATGAGCACTGGGTGTTTTTCTGTATGTTGGTAAATTGAACACCAATAAAAATTAATTTAAAAAAAAAACAATACAGCCACTCTAAACATTTGTTAAAAGGAAATATTTCATGTTAAGTGTCCTTACCACAATAAAAATAATTTCTCTAAAAAAATAAAAAATAAAAAATAAAATAATAAAGTCTTTCTGCCATGATGGTTCTATCTTCTCCTCTCAGTCAGAAAATCAAGATAATGCTTTAAAGTACTTAGTACATTATCTGGCCATGTGGTAAGCATATTATAAATGTTGGATATCATTATTATTATCATTATTACATAGATTGGTAATTCAAGGTTTGAAACCTCTAGAAAGTCATCTGTGAAATGCTCTAAGCCACCCTACAGCAGCAGCAAGCATTGCTGGCTGTGTCACTAGGTTAAATTAATTACCTGGAGGCCACCTTTGTGAGACACAAGGGGTAGAAGTGATGTGTTGGGCTCTGGATAATATAAACCCCACCAGTTACATTGACCAAGGCAAGGCTTAGAGCTATGGTGCTGTTCCAATTGGGCTTAAATAGCCTTCACTTTAGCCTATATAGTTTGTGAGCCCAGGTGACCGTGACCAAAATTCATAATCTCCCTGAGCCTCATTTTTCTAATTTAGAAAATAAGTCACGTCAGCTTCTTTTATTTATGTAATTATTTGTTTCCTATTATTTTTGGTTTTGGGCCAGTAGGCTTTGATAATATATATACCTCCAAAATAAGGGTGTGTTTTTCTGTGTATGTGTGTGTATACATGTGCATGCAAATGTATTTTTATCTTTCATATTATATTCATACTATTATAATAACATGAGATATTTGGATCACTATTCTCTATATTATAAAACTTCACTCCTACTACCTTACTCCCTTCTCATCCTTCAGATACCAGACCTCCCCAGTCTCCTTCAGAAATCTCTGCATATCCCATCAAAAGAAGTTTCTTCCTATTATTCCCTATTTTAGGACCCTATATATTTCTTCTATATCACTTTCAAAATCTCAACATATGTTTTTATTTTGCATATATATATATCCATTACCTGTCAGCCTAACTAAAATGTAACATTTACGGGCATCAGAATTGCCGGCCTATACCCACAATCTTTAACATCCCTTGTACATAGTAAGTGCTCTGTAACTAATGAATGAATGAATGAATGAATGAATGAACTATATTTCCAGGTCTCCTTTTGCAGGATGTTAGAATCCTCATATTCTCACAGTTGATTCATACATTAGCCCAACTGGAAAGACCTTTTAAGATTTTGGAAGATATGATCTCATCTCCTCAAGCCCCTTCTTTTTGCAGAGAAAACTAAAGGAAACTAGAAAGGGGAAATTGCATATCCAAGCTAAGGCCCCGTAGGCTGTGACTCCTTCTACTTTACCATGTTGCCTCCCAAAGGAGCTCAGCAAATTCTTGTCGATAAAGTAACAGCTGAGAAAATTAATAAGTTAATAGACCATGGAAAATTAGAGGTTCTCAGTGGGGTACAGTGAAAGGGGTATGGGCTCTGGTGTCCTGCAGCTTTCATTTGTATACCAACTCTAACCCTTTTGAGCAGCTCTGTGATCGGGACAAATTAATCTTTAGCAGTTTGAGTTTCCTCTTCCATAAAATGGGAAGCCCTGTGTGTTGCAAGAATTGGAATTATCTCTGTAAAGCACCATTCTCTCTGCAAATGCCCCTGGCATTTAGTAGGTCCCTTTAAATAATAGTCAATGTCATGGTGTTTCTATTCCTTTCACTGCCTGCTCCCCATTGCCTCCACTACCATTTATCCAAGAGGAGTGCCTCAAACTGCTTAACTTTGTATTGTAGTATAGTTCCCAAAACTCCAGCAGTGTTTCTGCAGCAGCACTGAGGTCTGAGAGATTAGTCACTCTCTTTTCAGACAAAGTAAATCATTACTTTATATCTGCTTCTTATATTTATGTTGTTTACCATTGTGCATGTATTATAAAACCCACAAATCAATGCTCTCAGCAGGCGAAACTGCTCAAACCTGCAGAACATCTTGTTTTGTACTAGGTTTTGACAAACCAGTATCTGCCTGCCCTGAATTCTGTTTTCTGAGTGACAGTGATTTGGGCAGCTGGGGTCTGTGATTGATCTCTGAGTGACTTGTACTTTATCAAGGAGCAGATATGATTTCCCATGTATCTGATTAACCTTCTCTGTAAGATTGCCATCATTTCTGTAATGCCAGCGGATTATTCTGTGCTTGGGAAGATGGATATCAGCTTCTTTTAATCAATAGCCTACAAAAGGTGTCACCTGGCTCTGCCTGTGGTTATCTATAATGTCTGACTAAAAGGGTGCTGTCATTTGTCAAATAACCTGGTTTAATTTAAAGCACCTAGGAAGTGAAGTTGCCTTTATTTTAAAACGGTATGCAGAACAATACATTAGGTTAGTAAACTGTATACTTGTTTTCTGGATGATACCCTGTTAGAAAGAGAGAATACCAAAGAAGTAAGATACTCCCTTATCCATCTCCATTACACAAGACTGGCTTAGTAACAAATATGTTCTCATGGGAGCAGGAGAGGATACAATAGATTCTGTGCCAGCATACCAAAATGATGAAGTATCACTAGGCTATCATATAGTTTTTCATCCAAACTAGAGTGAACAGGATGCTATTGATAGACTGGGACAACAAATAAACCAGGGCTGTCCCAAGGAAGCAAGGACACATTGGCCACCCGAAGTCATACCATTCTAATGTTGAGTAACTGGGACATACAGAGTTGATGATGTTTCTGTCGTTGTACTCCTGCTCTAGGCCCTTGAGGAAAGCCCTTTAGGGTATAAACTAACCATCACTTATTACTCAGCCATGTATGGGACACATAGATCCATATTTGAGATAACAGCTCCTACTAGAAGAGAGCTGTTAATTCTTGGGACAGATAAGCTAAATCAAGTTCAGACAGTTTTCTGTCTGCAGTAAGATCCTTTTTCATTGTCAGTTTAGGGAAAATGCCACTGCCTCATACTGAAATCTCGATTTAGAGATGTAGCGAGTCAAGCTGAAAACTGCCATTCTCCCAAATGAACACTGGGTGACAGGAGGAGAAATCTGTCAGGCGGCAGTTTACCTGCACAGATCCTCCAAAGTAAACAAACAAATCAGAGTTGATTTTTTTTTTTTTTTTACACTCATAACAACAGGCTAGAGAAGCAAGTTTTACATGGTGAAAATTTTAGGAATCTTATATGGCAGTTGACGGCCACACCAACCCTTTCAGTATGATGGGGAGGATTAAAATACACAGTGCTGTGGGCTCCTTCTCTTGGGCTTTGAAACCTACTTTTAAACCCTGATTTCATCACTTCCTTTCTAAGCTTCTGATTTCGCCTTCGTAAAATGAGAATAGTGCCTACTTTTAGGAGTTGCTGTGAGTCTTACGTGGCATTATGTAGAGTACTAAGCTTATGACCTGACACATAGAGACACTCACTGCAAAATGACAAGCCTTTCCTCTTCTAGAGGCAACTAGCTATACTGTCATAATTAAGAACACCTGCAGATCCGGTTAAAATTTCCCCTCTGCTGCTTACTCACTGTGTCAACTTTCTAAGCCTCAGTCTTCATCTTTGAAATAGGGAAACCAGTGTCCACCTGACCTTAGTTTGTTTTCTCAATTTTAACTTTTCTCCATGGTTATATACAGACAAAGATTTTTTTTAAATGAAATAGTTCTAAAGGACTTAGTATAAGTAAGCCCTCTTGCTCCCTTTTTTCCCTTTCTCAGAGGCAATCACTTTCAACTTTTTGGGCTTCCCCCACCCCCCACCCCCGTTTTTGTATTGATTGTCTTAGCTGTAAATAATATCTCTCTTGATTCTTCTGTTTTAGGAATTGTCTTTTGACTTCTTATTATAGAAAATGAGTTTTTAACTGTCTTTCACACATGCCCATCCTCTTAATAAAAATAAATCATAATTCTGATTAGATTTTAATCCATAATTACATAATTATGACTGTGCAGTGCTATTCCCAAGTAAGCAATGAAACAGTGATTACTTCTCTTTTCTTTTTCAGTATCATCTTTTTTATTTCTCTATTATCTTTATGTTTGTTTACTTAGTCTCTATATACATGTCACTAATTC
This sequence comes from Vulpes lagopus, assembly GCF_018345385.1. Lineage (NCBI taxonomy): Eukaryota > Metazoa > Chordata > Mammalia > Carnivora > Canidae > Vulpes > Vulpes lagopus. The sequence goes on from NC_054830.1 coordinate 43,838,140, forward strand.
AAACCCCAAACTTTTGATCCATTTGCAATGTTTTAGAAACATTATTAAACACATACTATAACATATCCATCTAGAATGTTTCTTCATCATTTTCTTGGGAATTCCTCTCAAATCTTTTCCTATTTTGAATTCTATATTGGCTGGAACTTGTTTATTCATTCATTTTTTGAAGCGTATCGTGCAATTATTTCCTGAAAAACACTTTACTTCTCTCCCAGTTTCTTTCTTTTACTGTCACACTTAATGATAGTTTGGCTGGGAATAAAATCTTAGGCTAGAAATAATTTGTCTTCTGAATTTTGAGAGTATTGATCCATTGTTTACAAATTCTAACATTTCTATTAAGTCTGAAATAATTCTAATTTCTGTTCCTTTGTATATGACCTATTTTATTTGTTTTTCTCTATCTCTCTCTAGACATGTATTGACTATTCATCTGCATTGTTCTGAAATGTCATAATATTGTGATTGTGTCTAATTATGTCTAGTTAATTATGTATAATTTTCTGTTTTCTGATTGATACTGAGTAGGCCTATTTAGTTTGAAAACATATGTCCTTCTCTTCTGGGAAATTGGAGGTTATATTTGTTGAGAGTTTATTTCTTTCCTTTTGTTTACCTGTCCTTTTTATATAGAGTGGGTCTGTAATTTTATTTTCTATCCTTCTTATGTTTCTTTTTTTTTTTTTAAAGATTGATTGATTGATTTTTTTTTTTTTAAAGAAAGATACAGCGAGAGCACAAGCATGGTGCAGAGTGGCAGAGGGAGAGAGAGTCCCAAGCAAACTCCCCACTGAGTGCAGAGCCCAAAGCAGAGCACAATGTGGGGCTCCACGAGGAGCTCCATCTCACAATCCCTATCATGACCTGAGCCAAACCAAGAGTCAGGCACCTAACCCAATATTGCCATCCTGATGCCCTTATCCTTCCTATGTTTCATCTCTTTGTGTTTTGTTCTATACTCTAGAGCTTTCCTAAGCTTTCTTTTCTAATTACTTTTCATCTCAGCTGTTGCCAGGCAAACAAAGGCAAATGACCAGGCTATACACACATCATACCTGCTGAAGCAGGATACCCAGGAAGAAATTCATGGAGACAATAAGCAGTAGTAGGAAAATAAGCTCCCTATTATCCATGGCACTCTGGAGCAACCCATAGAGATCTAAAAGGCAACTGTCAGATAAACTCTGGGCTAGAACTCTGGGCTAGAGGGTTTCAGGCTGAAGGATTATGGAAGCACACCCACTCTATTGACATGATCTGCAAACTAGAAACTAAATTTGTGGCTGCTGGCATATGAGCAAGTGGCAGGAACACCATGTCAGAGCTCATAATTGGGGAAGTACCACAGCTTTCCCTGGCATGATTGGGAGCGTCCAAGTCTTGGGTTGAATTGAATTGATTGCCTTAAACATTGGACCATGGCTAGTTTCCATGTGACAGTGCATAAAGCCTCCTCTTTTTCTAGAACCCATCCCACAGATTAATCGATTAGTCTTATTCAAGTTAATCTCTGCCTCTCAATTATCATGCCTCAAATTTCTAAGAACTCTCTTTTAGTCTCTGACTGTTCCTTATTTGTAGTATTGTTTCTTATCAATGAATGAATTCAACATCTCATTTCTCTGAAAATATTAATGATAGATTTTCTTTCATTGCTTTGGACTTGATATTTTATGTTAGAAGCTGTCCTTAGATGCCCAGTGATTTTTGGTTGTTGGCTTAAATTGAAGAAAGAGATACTAAAAAGCTAGTGAAGCTATAACCCTATGGGTGAGGTTTATTGACTATGCATTCAATATGACTAAGCCATTTCCTTGGGGAATCCCCCCACAACACACACACAATGTCAATATTTTTAGGGTTTTTTTTTTTGGAGGGGGGTTGATCACAGTCCCTAGAGAAAGAGTATTTAATATCTTTCTTGCAGAGCAGAGATCTTACTGCCAGTGTTCTAGAGCCATATTGACAAGTGAGTTGGGAATCTCATCCTTCCCTATCTAATATTTACAAAAACCCTGCTACCCTCATTTGAACCTGGGGTCCTCTGACCCAGAGAGACCTTTCGCTATTATCTCCTTGGAGAGAAAAATCCCATGATACTTCTGGGGTAAAGAGGGTTAGTCACTTGGCTGCATGGAATAAAGGAGAGGATCTGGGTACTTAATTGATTCTAAAGACCATTCATCGAGTACTGCCAGTGGTACTTCATGGAACCAATTCCTGAATCTTTGAGGTATATTTTAAAGACTAAGGCATTATGCTTCTTTTCTTGTCTGTTAACCACATACTTTCTTCCCAACAACCCATTTTAATTTATGCCTCCCAACTATTCTCTCTTATGAGCTTAAACCTTTTATTTTTTTAAAAGATTTTATTTATTTATCCATGAGAGACAGAGAGAGAGAGAGAGAGAGAGAGGCAGAGACATAAGCAGAGTGAGAAGCAGACTCTCTGCAGGAGCCCAATGTGGGACTCAATCCCAGACCCTGGGACCAGGCCCTGAGTCAAAGGCAGACTCTCAACCACTGAGTCACCCAGGCATCCCGGGCTTAAATCTTTTAAAGAAAATAATTCCTGTACTTCTGCTTAAAGAAGTTTTAGAGAGTTCTCAGAATCCTAATAGAGTTATTAGGAAGAAGAAATGAGATGGTTTATGGAAAGAAGCAAGGACAGTGACAATCATAATAATTATTTCTGTTGCTTTTTTTAAATTTTATTCTTGTAAAATTATCCCTGCATGTAAACTATTTTTGTGCAGCTTTATCTATATACCTAAATAACATAAAAAGGGAAGGCTCTGTGAAATCAAGACCTGTGTAATTTATACGATTTATTAAGGTCCCACTTGCCACTGTTGTTAGGTTATCTGTGTAACCATGATCATTCAGACTGAGCTTGTAAAAGAAACAGGGTTTGAATGTACATGACACCTAGCCACTAAAATGATGTGGATTCCAGATATGTGGTTATCATTATATAAGTACACTTCTGTATTGAAATCCAGATCTCTTAATTGCTGGTAAATTCTACTGACTTCTTTTGAAGAATCAACTGCCTCTCAGAAGCTTGATACCCCCTCCTCCCCACATGTACAGTGTTAAGCAGTATGCCTCTGGGTGACCCTGTGAGGTACCTACAGTGTCTGTGGGAATTTGTGCTGATGCTCCCAAAAGCAGCTCTTAGCCTTGTGCGATTTCTGGCCCCTGGAGAATTATAAAATGGAAGGCAATAGGGGAAAACAACAGTTTAAAATTATTTCATGCTTTAAAGCCAAAGATTTCACTAGCCTAAGCTGTGCTCAGACCTTTCATGTCCCTCAATGAAGTATATTTTTGGCTATGCCCCATAAACTACTCAAATAATCCATTAAGATAGCTGTAGAAATCAGCATAGCAAACTATCAGTGAGCTAGTTTAGCTATTCACCGGTTATTAATCTTCTCAGCTCAGGGTCATATTGTCCTGTCTTCAGCATTTTTCACAGTGTCTGATGATGTCCAGAGAGTTAATGGAGGTCCTGGAATGTGGATACAACAAGCATGATAATCTCTTGACTTGATGTCATTCTGGTGATCATCTTCAAACTTGGTGTGTTGCCCTGGTGTATGAGCAAGAAAGTGCATATGCTATTTATCTGGGTATTTGTACACTGTTCTGGCAAAGAAGTATCTATATATGATTATAATTTCCTTATGGTACTTTCACTAGCAGCAAATTGTTTTGAGCATCTGCTGTCATTTTTAGTAGCTGTCAATTTTGTTTCTTCTTTGGCTTCCTTATAAAGTTGAGGCAGATTTGTCATTACTTAGAGACCCACAATATTTCTTTGAATGTGGACATTTTTCTCTAATAAATTTTGCTCCTTCCCTTGTCTTTGCATGTTTAGGGAACCTGTTTCTCTTTGAAAGTTCCTAAAGTTACACTACATGAAGTCAGACACAATTGTGCTCAATTATGATGATGTGATAATGAAGATGAACAAGATGATGATGATGATAGATAACTTGTATCAAACACAATGTTCTAGCAGTATAATATGCAAAATAGGACTATCACAAGTTAAGAAACAAAGTAACTGACTTGCAAGTGACCTACCTGTTAAACCAATCAGCTAGTAAGTGGTAGAGCTAAAATTAGCATCCGTATTTCTAACTCCACAGCTCAGTTTCTTAACCTGTAAGAATCTGTTGTTTAGTCTAGAAGAGCAGCTTTCTACCTAAAATCTGCACCCTCTTGCTACCAGAGTCTAGACAGCAGTTTTCAGTTTTCAAAACTGAAGTTTTGATCTGCATGGTGCAGGTATCTACCTCTATACCTGAAAGAGCTTCCTTTTACTTAGCATTCCTGTCAACAGAAATATCACTTGAGATCAGGTGGGGTATTATCAACCACTGTAAGGATTTGGACATTTACACCGAATGAAATATGGAGGCAGATTTGTTTCTGCTATATTCTTAGTAACAACTCATATTTATTATTTGGCAAGCTCTGTTTTCAGACTTTATTATTTTACTCATTTAATCCTCAAAGTATGAGGTACAGGCTATTATTCCCACTAAATCTAGGGAAACTGAGGCACTGAGAAATGAGGTATCTTCCTTCAGATCAACACAGTCAATAAGTGGTTGAATTAGAATTAAAACTCAGGAAGTCTGGTTCTATTGTTCACAAAGCTAATCCCTAAACAAAACTACCTCTTATTCAAGGGGTCCAATTTTCCAATATATGATACTTCAAAAATAATTTCTTTTACTCGGAAATGTTTTAAATCCATGTATTTTTGCTTCTTCTCGAGGTGGGCTGAGCTTCATTTATGGAGCTGTGTTCCATAAATAACCAAAACATTACAACCTTTGGGAGACTGTGATAATACAGTCTGATGCTTCCTTTTTGGCCTTCCCAAAGCTGCTTATCATTTTTCACTTGAATTCTTTTCTCACCTTATCAAGCTGGGCTCCGTTGGATTCTCATTTTCTTTTCTCCCTCTTCTAAGTCTTGAGTTCTACAAGATCTCTGGTTCCAACACATCATGTCACATTCTATCATAATAAAAAGAAAATTAGGCAAAGCTCATTTATACCTAAACATTGGCAGCCACCCAAACATCTCTTTGACAATAAATTGAAGCAAGCAGGGAGCTGCAGTCATATTGGAATAGAAATCAGTAACTTATAGGGCTTTATAGTCAATCAGACTTGGGGTTGAATATTTATTTTCTCCCTCCAGTGAAGTCTGTGACCTTGGGGAATATATTTAGGCTCCTTAAGGGAGCCTTGGGTTCATCTTTTGTTAGATGGTGATAATAATGATACTTCTATCATAGGGTAGTAAAGTTTCACTGCTGGTGACTTACCCATCCTACAGACATTTATTGAGCACCTATTGCATCAGTAGCTACACTATGTATAAGGTATCTATGCTGAATAGGAAAGACATGTTCTCTGCCCTCACAACGTTTACATTTCTGTGAGGTCATAAATGCAGGTATTTAGCACATATCCCAGCACATGGCAAACACATAACCTATGTAAGATGCAGTGATGGTAATAATGGTAGAGTTCAGTCATAGTTGGTCACCGTGGTAGCAGCACCATTTCACCAAGAACTTGGTACTTGAAATGATACTTACAATCTACAGGAACTAGGCATCCAGAGGAAATCTCCTTGTTCTCTGTTTTTTTCCTCCTCATGTGAATAATCTACTAGGTAACCACTAAACAAAAGGGAAAATGCTTAATAAGCAGATTTCTTAACCACCTTGATGAATACACTGCAAACTTAACCCTTGGTTAACATAATAAAGGTAAACATTTTAACAATTTCTTCTAAATCACCTACATTAAGTATTCCATTGACATTTCCAAAAATCAAAAGTGAATGAAACCAGGCAGCTCTGGTGGCTTAGCGGTTTAGCGCTGCCTTCAGCCTAGGGTGTGATCCTGGAGACCTGGGGTCAAGTCCCACATTGGGCTTCCTGCATGGAGCCTGCTTCTCCCTCTGCCTGCATGGAGCTTGCTTCTCCCTCTGTCTGTGTCTCTGCCTCTGCCTCTCTCTGTGTGTCTCTCATAAATAAATAAAATCTTAAAAAAAAAAAATTGAATGAAACCTCTTCCAAGAGGAATGGTCATCTTCATCATTAGCAAACAGCAGTGATGTCTATTTTTATCACCCAACCCTAAGGAGGCTACATTTTCTGTATTCCTGTTTTACCTTCATTTGTAGCTAGTGCTTTAATGATTCTTTTTGTGTTTGGCACCTTTCTGATCAGTTTCACAATTACTCCTCCTGGGTAATTTTCCAGTAACATCCTTTCCTTTTGGAATGCACATTTGTGCAGTCCTCTGACTTGAGAAGGGAGGATATTGTTGGTGCATGAAGTGTCTTTGGTGTCTTTGGATTTAGCTGCTAGCTTGAAGCATCTGGCAATCGAACATAAACTCCTGTACTTGAGCATTCATGCTTGAACCAGAAATTACTTTGTCATCTTCACTGGGTTTTATTAAGCAGCCAACAGCTGTCTTGGAGCTATGACTTACTACAGTGAGCTTTTTTCCCTTAGAATGTCACCCTCTTCTTATCCTCAGAATAAGTCTCTCCTTTTCCTTTTTCGCAAAACAAATCTTTGGCATCAATAGTAACAGTAATAATAGCATCTCACACTTGGATAACACTTCACGGTTTATGAAGCATGTTAAAATCCATTGACCCAGTTTGAATTTCATAATCTTCCTGGGATGCCAAATACCATCACTTCCAAAGTACAGATGAGAAACCTATAGCTGAGAGACGTCAAATGACAGACATCTCAGTGGTTACAACCACCTAGTTGGTGCTATTTGGCCAAACCTGGAAATTCAGTTTTTAAGACAGTACATAGATTGTTTTATATATTTCATCATGCTGACATTTTTTAGCAAAACTATGTCAACATCAATGCATCACTAAAAGAAATGCCATTTACTCTGGCAGAAATAAATAATCCCAGCCACCATTTTGAAATGAGTTCTGGGTCTGGGCTTACTTTAGTGAACTGAGATTCCAGCTTATTTCTGGTCCTGCAGCATAGTTTAGAAGCCTCCACCCTGGATAAAAATGACAGTGTTCTACTGGCTGCTATGTTGTGCAAGTGAACATTGTTCACTGTGTGAATGGTAGTCTCTAAGCTTGTACAAAATAGCCGGTCCCAATATGGTAGCCAAATGCAAGACAATCTTTTTGAGCCTATTTGCCTCCCTACTAATGCAGAAACAACTCCCACTGGGGTGGATCTTAAGTTAGAAGAGAGTTGGAGAAATGGATGCGAAAACTGAGGAATGATCTACAATTGCAAATGGCCATGTGCCTTGTATATCCAGCCTGCTTGTACAAATAAATGAGTTGATTTTTTCTTACATATCTCTCCATGGAATATTGATGTATTTCATGGTGCAGCATTTTGCAAAGTTCTGTTCACTCCTTTGCACCAAAGTTCAGAGAGACACCCCAGGGACATGGCATGAGTCATGCAAGCAATGTATACATACTTGTTATAACTTAGGCTGGAGTCTTGTCTCACTTTTTTCCCTAACAATCAGGAGCTGTTAGATTCTAATGGATTTTCTAGGATGTGAGTACATTTCCTGTAAGGTTTTCAAAGATTGAGGAATAGACATTTGAATGCATACACACACATACACACACAAACACACAAACAGTCCTAGGGCGGTTTGTGTGTTTGTTTTAATTCAAGTAACATGTTTCTGGAATGAAGAAGTAGTTTTGTTTTGTTTTGTTTCCAATTAATCAAGACCTAGCAAGAAAATTGTTTCTCTTTTTGTCTTTAATAAATCCCTTTCTAAAGTATCTCACCAATTTTTAATGGTGATCTCCACTCATTTTTAGACAATATTAGCACTAGAGTGCTTCACTAACCATAGCAAAGCCCAGCTGTCATTGTCGGGGAGAGTCAGCAAAGATGAAGAAAATGGGAACTTAGGATCAAGCCAGCACTCTGACTTAAATTCCAAGCACACTTTGGGTGGTAGAACAAGATGCAACTTACCTGTAAATGACTGTATTTCTGGTTTTCTGGTTTTCTGTTTCAACATTCTGAAAACCCTATGAGGGAATGTTGTTGCTCCACAAAAGGATGCCTTTTCACTTCCCAAGACTTCTTTTGTGACTATGTTCCTTCTTTTTGGTGTGAGTGCCCTTTATTTAGCTTGTGACTTCTTCAGTGTTTGTGGAGCATAGGACTCTGCTGCTCTCTGCCTGTGTCTTTCTTGCTCTGTTTCTCTGTATTTTCATCTCCTTTATTCCACCTCTCTGCTTTCCCATCTTCCCCTCATCCCCCCTACCCCACTATCTTTTACATGGATTAGGTCTAAGTTTTAAAATAGTTAATACACGTTTAGATTTTTCTGTTCCCCTGTACCTAATTTAAAAGGCATGAAAAGTTGTAAACATCTCTCTAAAAATAAAACAAGTTGCTTTAAAGTTCTCTGACCCTCAATTGATTTTTTTTTCCTCTTTGGGTCAGCAACTCTCAATAGAAAGAAAAGTTTCCTTATCTCTGGTGTGGAAGATTGGACCAATTGTGCAGTGACCCTCAGATCTACCCCAGAAAGTAGTTCTTCCCAGAAGAGTGTGTTTTCTGGCTATTTGCCTCTTTCTCCTCAAAAGGAAGTGTACTAACAAAATCTTACTTGAAGATTCTCCCAGCTTTCATTGTTTTTTCTTTAAATTTCATTGAATGTATATCCAGATCACACTCTGAAGCATGCAATGCAACAGAAAAAGACTCTGTTAGCTAAATGAGTAGTGTGTTATCTGCCATGTCCATTTAAGGGGCATTTCAACAATTGAAGAGACCTAGTACTATTAATAATTATCCATCCTGAAGGGTTTCGGGAACAATTTCACTTAGAACTATAGACAAGCACCCAAACAAGCTAGTCAGTAGTGACCCAGACTGCTGGGTGGGGGAGTTGTTTGCTTTTGTTTTGCAGAAAGCTTTATAAACCAATACTTCCTGCATCGAATAAAGGGAGGATTGCTAATAATGTCTACAAAGATAGTAATACCCTCTGTTTTAAGCTTCATATGCTCCTCCGTGACCTTTTCTCAAATCTATAAGCAAACAAAGAAACACTGCTTTAAAATATAAGAATTATTGCCTCTTTCCCAAGATGCAGAATCCTTAAACTGAGGAATTTGAAAACATGTAGAAAATTGCTGACAGGAGCAGGATAAACAGAGGGGAGGGACTCCTGCTTCTGCTGAGGATTCAGCACCACCTACTGACCAGATACTAATCCTTCTCCAAGTAGCAAGCTGCATGAATGGGCACTTGGTTGTATGTGGTGACAATGGAAGGCACTATCTGTGGAATTCATTGTCCTTGCCTCAAGGTGTACATTTCATTTCTTTTGTACTTTAGATAAATATTCTCTTACCTTGTATCAGTAGATACAGCCAGATGTCCATCAGGTATAATAATGTATTCCTTTAATCAGCAAAGACCTCATTATGCCATTCTTACGCATTGTCTGTGATACAATTTACTTTATTTCATTGACACTAATGGGATTTCTTTGGGACCCTTTACTCAGTGACTCATAAGGGAGAGCTACTCATGTATAATAGCTGAAGGAAACAGGCCTGTAATCCCTCCTTCTCAAACAGAAAGAATTCTTATTATTATTTGATGAGAATGTTTCTCCACGGTTAAAAGATACCTGGGGTTCCAACTGATCATTCTTCTTTTAACTCCTGTTACAAAAAAAAAAAAAAGGCATAGAGGAATTTTAATTATACCTTAGATTGAACATAAAATTTATTTGTCAATTAAAATCTTTTCCAGGGGTGCCTGGGTGGCCCAGTCTGTTAAGAGTCTGCCTTTCATCAGGTCGTGACCCCAGAGTCGTGGGATCTAGCCCTGTGTCAGGCTCCCTGCTCAGCAGAAAGCCTGCTTCTTCCTCTCCTCTCTCACTATCTCTGTCACTATATCTGTCTCTCTCCCAAATAAATAGATAATTTTTTTAAAGAAAATCATTTCCAAGAGTCTGTTTAGATCATTTATTTTCAATCCTAAAGAAAGCTTCACAAAGAAAATGTGACAGGATAAACAACTTCTCATATCCCCCCCTTTGTTATGGCTTGCGGCTTTGCCTGAGGAGTATCCTTATTCCTAGAGGAAGCTTAGACAACTACAGAAATTCTTCCCATTTGGAAAGCCATCCCAGCTGAGAAACCCAGCTACTATAACATGGAACAAATCCAAAACCCAGAGGTTTGCTTTCCCTGGTGTTAAGTGAAAATAAGAGCAAATGGGTTGACCATGAATGATTTTAAGACATATTATAACTGCCTAATTGAAAAAAAAGACCAAACAAAACCTTTTTATTAGTAGTTATAACCAATTTGGAGGCCTGAAAGGCAACCAAGATCATTCAGTGTCATTAGAGCAATCTTCATAATTAAATAGGTGTTCTACACAGGGCATTTTGACCAGCAAATCTCATAGCTTTGATTATCAGTTGGCTGCTCATCTCCCAAGTACCTATAGTTGGCCACCCTTGTTTGGCTTGTGCATAGCAGTTTGCGTTTGTGGCAGTCAAGCTTATTAAACAGCTCTGCTTTGTGTTTTTTTCCCCTAGTCCTTCAAAATAGATCGGTGAACATTTTGCTCAGGGGTGATTTGTAAATTGCTTTACAGAAGGCTCCCATTTGTGCTCAATCCAACTGGGGTCAGAATTTGCTTTGTGTTTTCTTCTGATGTTATTTGTCAAGTCGCACAACTTGTTCAAAGAACCAGGTCACAGTACCACGTAGCAGTACTTCTTGGCACAAATCGATTAAAAACCTTGACTCATGAAAGTGCCTTGTGCCATTGCTGTGTTTTTTCCACTACGTAAAAAGGGCAGATTTCCTGTCTTCAGCCAAGATAAAATCATTGTCATTTTTTTTTCAACTGGCTCCCCTTCCCTTGTACATACAACAAATCACATTTTAATTGTGTTATCAAATAGAGAGGTAAGATAAAAAGAAAGATAGCCTATGTTTGTTTTAGGATTTTTTAAACTTTCAATTTGCAGACATAGCTGCTCACTAGAAAATAAATCTTCATGAGAAATAAATGTCTAAAAGAAATCACATGTCTAAAGGATTTCCAAGAGATTAATCATTTATAATCAAAATGGAAACTCTGAAACAAATTCCAAATGTGTAGATGTCTCATGTTATCTAGGTGATGATACATTGAATGTATGCTTATATTTCATCAGCATATTTGGGCAGGTAATGCTATCCATGTCTAAAGTCAGGGCCTGGATCTCAGTTCCTTGCCAAGAAACTGGGGAGAGAAGGTGGAGGGGAGCAACCTCTATCCAGATTCAAGAACTGTAAAAGAAATTTAACTATGGCTAGAGTGGGCAGCAAGACAATAAAAGAAGGAAATAAAGGCCATGCCTGTACAACATATGGTGGAATGCTCTATATTTTGATACCCTATGGGATATAAATCCCAAATTCCTCACATATCTTAATATAAGGCTCTACAACCACACAACCAGGAAGAATATTCATGAGGAGGAAAAAAAAACTCCCTTGTGAGATAATAATTTCCAAACCAAAATTACAAAGACAGTGTCACCATAAAAGACGATCAGCAAGTACAACAAAGAAGAATTTCAAACCCTCAACAGTAGCAAGAGTAGAACAATCTGGAAGGGACTTTTAGCTAAATAGATCTGTCAGAGATAACCTCACCCACTCCATCATTTATTCCCCACTTCCCACCTAACTCCCTGACAAAAAAAAAAAAATTCATGTCTGAAAACAACTCAAGGGGGAAAGGACACAATGGAAACTATGTTGTTTGTTTGCTTTTGTAGCTGTTTTAAAAAAGCAAAAGCTAATACCTAGCAGAAAAGAATAATTAGAATATTAATCAATTTTTCTTCTATTTAATGATAAATTATTCTCTAAAAGCTTAATATAATTTGAGTCATGCCATATTCCTGACATTTGGTATGCTATGAATGTATTGACTCAAAGTTTCACCCTGGTGTGAAATGCAGAAATTCGATGTTTCAATTTTTGTAAAGTGATACATTCATTCCCTCTATTCACCTTCTAAGTAGTAGCATAAACCCTTAATTTTGAAATAACATATGCTCTAGGAGTTTATTTGGACATCTTTTTTATTTTATTTTTCTGCAGTGTATTCATTTTTAAATTTTACATTTTAAATATTAAAACAATCTAAGCCCCATCTTCCCTTCCCTTCATTCCCTTCCCAGCACAGAGGAGTCTGCACAATAGCTGAGGATACAGGACAGTGAGGACTGTATGGAGGCATGGGTCTATGGGCCCAGAATCCCAGACATGGGATAGTTGAGTGTAGGTACAGAGGTGGTGAGCAGAGGGGACAGTTGACAAGGGTATGGATTGGTTAGACTGAACAAAAAATAAATTGATGAAGTAAATAAGGAAATGATTTTTGTTTTGTCTTTTTTTATTTCAAATCCAGTATAGTTAACATACAATTTTATATTAATTTCAGAGGTACAATATAGTGATTCAGCAATCCTGTACATTACTCAGGGCTCATCAATATAAGTGTGCTCTTAATCCTCTTTACCTGTTTCACCCATCCCCCAGTGCACTGTCCCTCTGGAACAAACTCCATCAGTTTGTTCTTATAGTTATGAGTCTGTTTCTTGATTCATCTCTTGCTCTTTTTCTTTCTCTTTAGTTCATTTGTTTCATTTCTTAAATTCCACATGTGAATGAAATCACATGGTATTTGTCTTTCTCTGACTGACTTAATTCATTTAGCATTAAGTGAAATGTCTCTCTAGCTCCATCCATGTTGTTGCAAAATGAGAACTTTAATTCCTTTTTATGGCCAAATAATAATCTATTATACATATATATATGTATATGTATGTATATATACATACACACGCATTTTCTTTATCCATTTATCTGTTGGTGGATACTTGGGCTGCTTACATAATTTGGCTATAATAAATAATGCTGCAGTAAATATAGGGGTGCATGTATCCCTTTGAATTACTGTTGTTGTATTTTCTTAGTAAAAACCCAATAGTGTGATTGTTGAATCATAGGGTAGTTCAATTTTTAACTCTTTGAGGAACCTACATACTGTTTTCCATGGTGGCTGCACCGGTTTGCATCCCTACGAATAATGCACTAGGGTTCCTTTTTCTCTACATTCTCATCAACACGTGTTGTTTCTCATATTGATTTTAGCCATTCTGACAGGTGTGAGGTGATATCTCCTTGTAGTTTTGATTTGCATTTCCCTGATGATGAGTGATGTTGAGCATCTTTTCATGTGTCTGTTGGCTGTCTGGATGTCTTCTTCGGAAAAGTGTCTATTTATGACTTCTGCTCATTAGTTTAGCTGGGTTATTTGTTTTTTGGGGTGTTGAGTTTGATAAGTTCTTTTTATATTTTGAGTACTACCCCTTTATCACTTATGTCATTTGCAAATATCTTCTCCCATTCAGTAGGTTGCCTTTTTGTTTTGTTTCCTTCATTGTGCAGAAGCTTTTTTATTTTGATGTAGTCCTCATAGCTTAGTTTTGCTTTTATTTCCCTTGCCTCAGGAGACATATCTAGGAAAATGTTGTTACAGCATATGTGAAAGAAATGAATGCCTTTGCTCTCTTCTAGGATTTTTATGGTTTTAGGTCTCATATTTATGTCTTTAATTCACTTGGAAATTATTTTTTTGTATATGGTTTAAGAAACTGGTCCAGTTTCTTTCTTTTGCATGTAGCTGTATAGTTTTCCCAACACCATTTGTTAAAGAGGCTCCCCATTATGTATTCTTGACTCTTTTGTCAAAGATTAATTGACCTTATAATCAAGGGTTTATTTCTGGGCTTTCTATCCTGTTCTGTTGATCTATATGTCTATTTTTGTGCTAGTATCATACTGTTTTCATCATTACAGCTTTGTAATATAACTTCAAATCTGGAACTGATACCTCTAGCTTTGTTTTTCCTTTTCAAGATTGTTTTGGCCCTCCACAGTCTTTGACAGTTCCATACAAATTAAGATTGCTTGTAGTTCTGTGAGAAATACTGTTAGTATTTTGATAAGGATTGCATTAAATCTATAAATTACTTTGGGTACTATGGACATTTTAACAATAATTATTCTTTTAGTCCATGAACATGGTATATCCTTCCATTTGTCTGTGTCATCTTCAATTTCTGTAATTAATGTTGTTTTCAGAGTACAGGTTGTTCACCTTCTTGGTGAGATTTATTCCTAGATATTTTGTTATTTTTAGTGCAGTTGTCCATGAGCTTGCTTTTTCAGTTTCTCTTGCTTCATTATTAATGTATAGAAATGCAATGAACTTCTGTGCATTGATTTTTATATTCTGCAAATTTACTGAGTTTATTTATGTGTTCCAGTAGTTTTTTGGTGGAGTCTTAAGGGTTTGGGATATATAGTAGTATCATGTCATCTGCAAATAGTCAAAGTTCTATTTTTTTCCCTACAAAGTTTGATGCCCTTTATTCCTTTTGATTATCTGATTGCTGTGGCTATGACTTCCAGTACTATGTTGAGTGAAAGTGGTGAGAGTGAACATTCTTCTTATTCCTGATCTTGAGGGAAAGCACTTAGTTTTTCACCATTGAGTATGATGTTGGCTGTGGGTTTTTCATACAGGGCCTTTATTATGTTGAGTATGTTCCCTCTAAACCTACTTTCTTGAGGGTTTTTATCATGAATGGATACAGTGCTATGTCGAATGCTTTTTCTGCATCTGTTGAAATGATCATATGGTCTTTATCTTCCATCCTTTTATTTGTTTTTAAGATTTTTATTTGTTCATTTGAGATAGAGATAGAGAATGAGTAATGGAGAGGGGAAGAGAGAGAGTAAGAAGCAGACTCCCCACTGAGCAGGAAGCCCCATATGGGGCTTGATCCCAGGACCCGGAGATCATGACCTGAGCCAAAAGTAGATGCCTACCTGGCTGACTTATGTAGGTGCCCCACTTCTTTCTCTTATTGATGTGATGTATCATATTGATTGACTTGTGAATATTAAAGCACCCTTGCATCCCTTGAATAAATCCCAATCCCAAAAAATCGAATGATTTTTTTTTATGTATTGTTGAATCTAATTTGCTAGTGTTTTGCTGAGGATTTTCACATTTATGTTCATCAGAGATAGTGACCTGTAGTTCTTTGTGTGTGTGTGCGTGTGTGTGTGTGTGTGTGTGTGTGTAGTGTCTTTATCTGGTTTTGGTATCAGGGTAACACAGGCCTTGTGGAATGAATTTTAAAGTTTTTCTTCCATTTCTACTTTTTGGAATGGTTTGAGAAGAATAGATATTAACTCTTCTTTAAATGTTTGGTAGAATGCACCTGTGAAGACATCTGGTCCTAAACTTTTGTTTGTTGGAAGTTTTTATTTATTTTTTTAAGATTTTATTTATTTGACAGAGAGCAGAGCACGGGGAGGGGCAGAGGCAGAAGCAGGCACCCCACCAGCAGGGAGCCCAATGCTGGGGCTTGATCCCAGGCCCCTGAGATCATGACCTGAGCCAAAGGCAGACACTTAACTGACTGAGCCACCCAGGCACCCTGGAACTTTTTTTGATACTGATTCAATTTCATTGTTGGTAATTGGTCCGTTCAAATTTTCTATTTCTTTCTGATTCCGTTTTGGAAAGTTATACGTTTCTAGGTTCTCCAATTTGATGGCATGTAATTTCTCGTAACATTCCCTTATAATCCTTTTTGTTTCTGTGTGTTGGCTGTTATTTCAGCTCTTTCACTTCTTATTCTGTTTATATGATTTCTTCCCCCTCTTTTTTATGAGTCTGGCTAAAGATTTATCAATTTTGTTGATCTTTTCAAAGTACCAGCTCCTGGTTTCTTTAATCTGTTCTGTTGCTTTTTTTGTGTGTGTCTATGTCATTTATTTCTGCTCTGATCTTTTTTATTCCCTTCCTTCTACTGGTTTTGGGTTTCATTTTCTTTTTCTTTTTCTAGTTTCTTCAGGTGTAAATTTAGGTTGTTTGAGATTTTTTGGTTCTTGAGGTAGGCTTCTATTGCTATAAACTTCCGTCTTAGAACAGCTTTTACTACATCCCAAGGATTTTGGACCATTGTGGTTTCATTTTCTTTTGTCTCTCTGTAATTTTTTATTTATTATTTTATTTCTTGTGACCCATTCATTGTTTAGTAGCATGTTATTTAACCTCCAGGTATTTGTACTCTTTCCAGATTTTTTCCTATGGTTGATTTTTAGTTTCATAGCATTGTGGTTAGAAAAGATGTGTGGAATAACTTTGATCTTTTTGAATTTATTAAGACTTGTTTTGTGGCCTAATATGTGATCTACTCTGGAGAATATTCCATGTGCACTTGAAAAAAAATGTGTATTCAGCTGTTTTAGGATGGAATGCTCTGAATATAGTTGTTAAATCCATCTGGTACAATGTGTCATTCAAAGCCACTGTTTCCTTGTTGATTTTCTGTTTATATCAACTTTCCATTGATGTGCATGGGGCATTAAAGTCCCCTCCTATTATTTTATTACAATCAGTTATTCCCTTTATTCCCTTTATATTTGGGTTTTCCCATGTTGGTACATAATATTTACAATTGTTATATCTTCTTGTTGGATTATCCCCTTAATGATTACATAGTGTCCTTCTTTGTCTCTTGTTATAGTCTCTTTTTGATATGAATATTGCTACCCTGGTTTTCTTTTCACATTCATTTGCAAGTTATTTTTCTTTTTAATTTTTTGAGGAACTTCTATACCATTTTTTTAATAGTAGCTGTCCCAGTTTGCATTCCCACCAGCAACACTTTAGGGTTCCTTTTTCGCCACATCCTCACCAATACTTGTTGTTTCTTGTGTTGCTGTTTTTAGCCATTCTGACAGGTGTGAGGTGATAACTCATTGTAGTTTTGAGTACCATTTCCCTGATGATGAGTGATGTTGAACATCTTGTCATATGCCTATTAGCCATCTAGATGTCTTCTTTGAAGAAATGTCTGTATATCTCTTCTGCCCATTTTTTAATTAGATTATTTGTTTTTTGGTATTGAATTGAAATGAGTGAATGTTTAGAGGATAAGATCTAGAAATAGCTATAGATGTGTGTGTATTACACATACATATGTGCACACACTTGACTCTGGCTAATGGGGCCTAGAATCAATATCCACATGGTGTCCACATCTTGATTTCTCAAACCCATCCTCCACTAAAAATAACCAGTCTTCCCTGCGGAAATTGTGATTACAGGACTACAGCAAAGTCTAAGATGAGCCTGGAGCATCTTACTGGGCCAGACAATAAGGAACCATTCAACAAATGAGCAAAATGTCACAAGGACATAGGAACCAGCTTAAAAGGATTCCCTCTGGCCAAAATGGGGACTATTTGAGCATCAAAATAAATAAACACTAGTAATGTATTACAACCCCTGAATCAAAATAGGAAGCCAAGAATAAATAGATGAATGAATGAATGAATGAATGAATGAATGAATGAGAGAGGAATGTTTTTCCTTAAAGGAAAATGTCATCCAATACATGTAGAAGGAATGATGGAAACAGACTTGTCATTCATCAGTCATCATAGAGGTGGTTGCTTCAGGCGAGAGTATTTAATGGATCCTAAGTCTGGTGGATAGAGGTTTGATGAGTGCAGAAAACTGGTGTAATTTCAGGATACCTCCCCACAAAATTTTAATCAGTTTTAAGGGAGAAAATATTCAATATGAGGTAAAGAAATCAGGCAGACACCAAGTTGGCCAGGTGATCAGGGTTAAAATGATCAGTGTGAAGATGAGTTCACACCACATAACATCACATAACTCCTGATCCAATGCACTTAGAAGATATGCTACAACATTTCAGTGTTATTCTTATTCTTATTCCTATTCTTGCTGAGAATGCACAATCTAGATCAGGTCATGAGGAAACATCAGATAAATCCAGGTTGAGAGTCATCCTATAGAATGTAAGGCCTCTTCTCTTTTAAACTGTCAAAGATTTTAAAAGGTAGGGAAAGACTAAAGAAATGCTCTAACTTGATGGAGTCTAAAGAAGCATGACAAATAATTCAGCATACATTCCTGGGTAAGTTCCTGGACTGAAGTATAAAGAGACAAGACTGAGAAAGTTAACAAATTTTGAATGGGATCTGAATTGCAAAGTGATCATGTACCAGGGTTGATTTCCTTACTTGGAGAGTTGTGTTCTAGTTATTAGGAATGTGTCTTTTTTTGCATAAATACATGCTGAAATGTTTAAGGGTGATGAGACCTCATGTCTGTAGTTGCTCCTAAAAGGACAGGAAAAGGCTAATTATAATAAGTAAATATTATATAATATAGATAATATCATGTTTGTTTATTATATATCATCATTATATGTAAAAAAAGAAAAAGAAATAAGCAAATATAGTAAAATATTAACAATGGAGGGGTCTGTGTGAAGGTGAAAGAATTCTTTGTATGTTACTGGCAACTTTTCTATAAGTTTGAAATTATTCAAATATAACTTTTTTTAAAAGATTTATTTATTTATTTATGATACACATAGAGAGAAAGAGAGGCAGAGTCACAGGAAGAGGGAGAAGCAGGCTCCATGCCGGGAGCCCGTCGCAGGTGGGACTCAATCCCGGGACTCCAGGATTGCGCCCTGGGCCAAGGGCAGGCACTAAACCGCTGAGCCACCCAGGAATCCCCAAATATAACTTATTTTTAAAATAAAGTGCTCTTGGGACACCTGGTTGATGTCCAGTGCTTGAGTGTCTGCCTTCAGCTCAGGGTGTGATCCAGAATCCCGGGATCGAGTTCTGCATTGGGCTCCCTGCATGAGGCCTGCTTCTCCTCCCTCTGCCTATGTCTCTACCTCTGTGTGTGTGTGTGTGTGTGTGTCCCTTGTGAATAAATAAATAAAATCTTAAGAAAAAATAAAGTGCTCTTTTAAATCAAGAAAAAATCTTACATGTGGCCCTAGAGGCAAAAGTCAGTAATGAACACAGAAGAAGGGCCAGGGTTTAACAGTGAGTGAACCCACAGGTGACTCCCTTTTTGTGTTTTACTGGGTAAATAATAAGAAATACAACACAATACCTTCCAAGTCTAGAGCACTTTAAGGTGCAGGGCTTATTTCTATCATTAACCAATACCATAATTCACAGATTGTCAACAGCTTATCCTTAACCACCTTTCATGAGTAGGTACAGAGCTGGCACCAGGGATGATAAAAGTATAAGATGTGGTCCCAGATTCCCAGAAACCTGATTGTAGGGGAGAAACTGGATATATGTAAATATGATAGTCCTTGACAATGCTCAAGCTGAATGTTGAATAGAACAAGCTTTGCTAAAGGAAAAGATCACGGGTGAGTAGGGCAGTCAGGCAAGCATCACTCTCTAGAGGGAAAATAGGCATTATCCAGCCTGGGTTGCCTTCCGTGTGACCGGACATACCTCTTCTAATGGAGCCAACCTCTGCTTGAATACTTTTAAAAATTGTGATCTACAGTCTTCCTGAGGCAGCCCACTTCCCCATTGAGAGGGTCAAATTATTGGGGAGTTCTCTCTGATACAGAGCCAAAATATACTTCTTCGTACCTTATACATTTAGGAGACACAAAGTAAGTTTAATTCATCTTCTGCCTATAAACCCTTCACATATTTGAGGACCACTCTCATGTCTCCTGTAATTTCTCTTTCTCATGTCAAACATTTTCAGTTATTTTAGCTGTTATAGATTTATTATGTGCTTCACTACCCTAGGTGCACTAATCTGCCAGCAAATCCAAAAGATGTTCTTAGCAACCTATGGGCTCATTAATGCAAAATACAATGGGATTTTTACCTCACTAAGATGGAATACCATACACTATATGTGCAACTAAAGGTTGCATGAGCTTTTGGGGGCAACTTCACAAACCCTGCTGATACTGAAATGTCTAAGTATTTTCCATGTGAGCTACCAATCCAGTCTTCTTCTAGCCTATGCCTTTGTAGCTCATTTTTTTAAGTGTAGCCTTTTGCCTTTATCCCTATTACATTTCATCCTAAATGAAAGAATTGGTCCAGCTCGAAATCATTATGAATTTTCATTTTCATCTCCTGTTTAGGGTATTCCTTTTATGTGTGTTTTACGGAGAATGGATAAATATAGTTCATCCAACACCGTTTTATTTTTATTCAAGGAATGGGACCAACTACTAGAGAGTGGAAATTCATCCGTTAGGGTACTACCTACAGGTTATTGTGAAAAATTAACCCATCATCTATGTTGTGGCATTTAACTAGTATTAAAAATAGTTCTCTGGCCATTCTCCCTTGTGTCATTTCCGATGAGCTCTCAGCTCTTTGAGTAGCTCCTCCTTTTGAAGAATCCCATTCTTAAAGTTCCATCTATAAAAATTAATATAAAAAGAAGACACAACCTGACTAAAAAACATCATCAGAACCATTGCAGTAAAGAAAATCACTAACAAAAGGAGATATATACCTTCTGTAAATGAAGAAGAATGAAACACACATTAAGTACTTTCCTGGTAGTCACTGTGTGAGTATCTTGGCATTGTGAATGAAAGTATTTACCAGCTGAAGTGAAGGATTGGTATTGTATAGGGAAAGCAAAATCAAAATGAAATTCTTGCCCTGTGAGCCCACAAGTACCTGTTTTTGCGGGTAATAAAAGCCCTTTGATCAGAAAGCTTTTCCACCAACAGTGAAAGTCAGAATATAATATGATTTGGATAATAAGTATTATAATATATGCATTAAATTGTTGAACTAATCATTAACAGAGTTGTTAATAATTGTCTCTCTCTCGTGGTTGCCATGCTCTTGAGAACGAAGCACTTGCTGTACTTTCTGTCCTCTATTTAATATAGAAAACAAAGTAGAACATGATTTTTTTTTGGTGGTTGTTGTTGTTTGTTTGTTTTTCAATTCTAGGAGGGTTAAATACTTGGTAAATATATATATTGTAAGCATCAATCCTCTGGAGTTCTGAATTTATCCTTCTCTGCAGGATGAACCAACCACAAGCAGAGAAGTTTAGGGGCGTTGCTGGTCATATTTATGGTTGGTATGTAATCACATCCAAATCCAAACATCAATTCACATCTCAAGTCCTAATTGCCTTTGAGAGTTCTGTGCACAGAACAATAGCTGGAGTGACTCTTCAGAACAGAAGTCGTAAATACAGATTCTTCCTCATCTTGATGAATTAAAACCCAAGGAGGGGAGACAGTTTTGTTTTGAAGAAGCCATCTGTTTATTTGTGTACCGCGTTTGTATTCAAATTTAGGGAAATTAATCAAGTAAAAAGCATCAGAATTCACAACACAGAAAACAGGAGTACTGAACAGGCATCCGACTTGAGAAAACCAAGTAGATAATGAGGTCTCAACCTCTTTAGTTTAATTTTCTCTAGTCCCAAGGAGACATCTCTTGTGTGTGTATACCGCATGACTCACTTTGCATTGATTCTTGCTACTTTAGGGCTCAAAACATGAATCGGTGACAAGTGCTAAGTTAATGAATTAGCAGCCGTCAGCACAGACTGTACCAGCATAATCTTTGATTCAAGGAACTTCTCTGGTCCTTGGTTAACAGGCAACTGAGTTCACTAATAATAAAATCTGTCCCCAATCCATATATGTGCATAAAGGAATGAATATTTCTTCAGGAAACAAATGTCAATTAAAAATGTGAGCCAGACTTGCAGATGACCCTAGGCTTTGGAATATGTGCCAACTCTGTGCTGCTCATCCAGAAATTGTCAGGAGATAGAAAGTCAAGACATTTTTAAGTACTTGAACCTGGACATTTGACTCTGCTCTCAGAAGTGTGATGTGTCAGCTTATAGCTAGAGCAGCATTTTGTGCATAAAGTCATTGCTACTTTTTACCTTGTTAAGGCAGTAACTTCATTACTTTCAGTGAAGCCTTCTGAAACCTATCTTCACCCTACCACTTTCTCTGAATTTCTTCTGCACTTATAATCTTAAGTTAACTATATATATACATATATATATATATATATATATATATACACACACACACACACACATATATATGTATGTTCTATATATACATATATATGTATAAGCAAGAGTACAAATTGCCATATCATGCCCTTAGATTTGTTCTCTGGATGATTTGTGAATGGAAATCATGTGTTCAGCCAAATGAAAGGACGCAGCTCAGCACCACAGATAGTTCCTTTTAAACACTCTAAGGCCTCAATTTCATTCATCTGTTAAGTAGAGATGATAATAATATCTATTTGTTAAGAATAAATGAAATAATATGTGTAAAGTTTTAACACAGGGTCTGGAATGTAAGGAGCTCAGCTAGTTATTATGAATGTTTTTATTACTTCATTCTCTTTTCTATCTCTTTTGGTACCAAGACACTGTCATCTGTACAATACACACTGTATGCTTGGTGGATAAATCAACAAATGAATGTTCTCCACAATAAGAATCTAAATTATAAAATCAGTAGACAGCTAGTTAAAGGAGAATTAGACAACATCTTGCCAAATAAAAATCATACACATATGATTTGGGCCAGGAATTATTTGTTCCAGTCTTCATTTATAGATGAGGAAAATTTAAATTTAAAAGTGAGAATTAGGGATGCCTGGATGGCTCAGCAATTGAGCATCTGCCTTTCACTCAGGGCCTGATCCCTGAGTCCGGGATCAAGTCCCACATTGGGCTCCCTGCAGGGAGCCTGCTTCTCTGTCTGCCTATGTCTCTGCCTCTGTGTGTCACTCATGAATAAATAAATAAATATAAAAAAATAAAAATAAATAAAAGTGAGAATTATTCTAAGGTATTTTGCTCTCATTATTTTCCCCTCCTTTAAAAAAAAAAAAAAACTCAATCTGTATCTATACCTGCAGGTCAGTTAATCATTAGAGCAAATTGTGATGATGTGACTTATAAAAGCCTCAGGTTTTAAAATACAGGATTTTTCCTCCCATTATCTCTTAGTTAGCAATACCTGTTTTTACCTTCCCACTTCATGGACATATATCACTCATATGGCAGTGACTGAAAGCACACCAATCCATTTATGATATTTTCCCCTTTTTGGAAAATGGCAAAAGTGTATTTCACTCCAACCTAATAATCTGTTTATGGACACAGACTTTCCTTTTCCAGTGACTTGAGATGTTGGCTTTCCATGGTTGGATAAAAGGGCAGAAAAACTCTTATAAATACTCTCTTTAAAGAGGAGGTTTTTGTATGCATTTTTGGAAAGTAAGACCAGCAAACCTGTCCTGTGAGACGTCATTTCAAAATTTCCAGCTAAGATTTTAATCGAGGAGATACACTTAATAAATATTTATGTACCTCACAGCCTGAAATACAATCCTGTGAATATAGAAGGGTATTAATCAATGTTCTTGCATTGTTTTATTTGCTTTTGATTTGTCTTCTTTGTTATGGTTTGTTTTGTTGGTTTTGTTTGATTTGGTGTAGTGCAGAGAAATTTCTGGAATATGGCTGAATTCAGAATTTAATTCTTTATGTACTTATGTGACCTTTATTTAACTCAAATTGCTTTTCAACATTGTACTCTGACAACATTTATGAAATCATGTTGCAGCAAACAAAAGATCACTGTCATATGAATGGAGTATTGGAGTTTATATACTGTCTCAGCTAAACAAGCTCATTTCATTTCCAGTTAAAATCATAATGTAAAGGGTGGACTTTTTTTTTTCCTGCCAAAGCAAACTTTATTATAGCCCTGAGGTTGGAGCTCCAGGTCCTGCTGAACACTTGAGAGTTGGGGCGAGGGCCTCTTGTATTGCCCTCAGCAGCTCCATCCCATTCAGACTCAGGTGGAGAGAGGCTGGGGGCGGGGCGGAGACCTGGGGTCATAGCCAGGAAGGCCACTCTTGGCTGCTGAGCTAGCAAGCTCTCCCTCAGTTGGTCACTGCAGCCAGGCCATTCCTGGCTCCTCATTTCTTGGATCCTGGCTTTTTAGGTTTGAGTGTGGGTTTGGCCTTTTCCATAGGACTCTTGTCTTTAAGCCCAGGTCTCACTGCCTCCTCTTTTTTTTTCCATCCTTTTTTTCTTGGCAACGCTTGTCTGCTTCTGGGACGTCAGCCTCCTGACTTGTTTAACAGGAGTCTTCTCCTCTAGGGACACATTAAAGCGAATTAGTACTTATTTTAAAGATGTAATATACATATACAAATATATATAATGTTGTCAATGAATTCATTACAGCATTTTATATTATATTTTTATAATATAATTTGCTAAAAATATCTTAGTTTCAAGATGGTTGAGACCATAAACTTAATAGTAAATTATGCAGATTATAAAAATATATAAAGATATAAACCTATACTGTATTAATTAGAAAAAAGAGGAAAATCATATGTGTGTCATGTTTACAAAAAGGTAAAACAAAAACAACCAAAAAATACTATAAACCCAAAAGATGGAGGGAAATTATACCAAAATGAAAAAAGATGTTTTATCTGGACAGTACAGGAGTAAGTAGGATTTGTTTTGTTTTGTATTGGCTTTTTGGTCTCTTAACTTCCTTGAATTACCTAAATTTCCCATACTAAACATTTATCGCTTTTATAATGGGGAGGGAGCAGCCAAACAAACTTCAAATTAACATGGATTTCTCTTGTTTGTGTTCAACGGAATTACTGCTTTCTAGTGACACTGGGGAGATCCGAAAACCTTTTTAAAGAGGCAATTTCTGAGCAGGCTGCCAGAAGTAGGTTCTTCCGTGAGAGTCTTCAGAGATCTAACCTCAGTGCTCCCCAGCTGAGTTTTGTTGCTCTGTGAAGGTTCATATAATGAGTGTTTTCATCTTTTCATATTAAAAATGACCTCCTGACCTGAATCTCAGCATCCCAGATGACTGAGGTTTACTGGTCACAGTCTAAGAAAAAATAAAGCAAAACTACTTAGTATTTCATCCTGCTCTTGGAGTCCACATTTTATTTCCAGATGAGCTCACAGGCTTTGTTGTTGGTTTGCCTTTGTTTACACCCTACAGATCCAACAAGGGTGATGGTACCCCCTTCCAGCATGGATGTCACTGTTGGAGAAAGTATTGTTCTCCCATGCCAGGTAACACATGATCACTCGCTAGACATCGTGTTTACTTGGTCATTTAATGGACACCTGATAGATTTTGACAAAGATGGGGACCACTTTGAAAGAGTCGGAGGGGTAAGTATCAACATCAAACTATCTGTAGGAAATTCAGTATGCAACTGGACTTCTCCAAAGTGGCTCAGCTTGTTTAGATTAACTTGAAAAGAAATATAAGGTTATTCTTGATAATCTTGTTTTGATACCTTATTTTTGAAACTCTTGGTTAATTACTGCTCCTTTTTGCCTGATCCGTGTGGCCCCACTTAGTGAGGAACCCTAGATGACGGTCCTCTTCATCTTCACAACAATACTATAGACTAGTTATTACGAACTATGTATGAATGAGGAAACTGAAGTTCAAGGGGAAATGTGTGGCTTGCCTTGGCCTCATAGCCCTCGACTGTGAAACTCAGCTTTAAACTTCAGATCCCAGGTTCTGTGCCCCATGCAGCACCATATTTCATAGCACCTGATTAAGAAAGTATCTTAAGGACAACTGACTCATGTGTTTTTTAAGCTGCTGATTAAACTTCCCCTGGCTGTCTTAGAAGTCTCATCATTGTGACATTAGGGCTCTCTTTCTTGAATCTGAAAGTCTCTTCAGGGTATTTATTATCTCCAGGTAATTTTGAATTCAAATGTTTGAAGTTTCATAATGCCTTCCTTTCCATAAAAATACATTTTACCATTGAATACACAGCAAGATGAAGCTAAATCTGGAAACAATTTGTATCTATCACAATTGTTCTCAAAAAAATTTTTTTTCACTAGCACAGTTCTACATTCCCATTAGTTTTTTTTTATTTTTAAAAGTTTATATTTTATTGGTGTTCAATTTGCCAACATATAGAGTAACACCCAGTGCTCATCCCATCAAGTGCCCACCTCAGTGCCCGATGGGTACATTCCCATTAGTAATAAAGATTCACTCTAGCTACCATTCTCCAGCTAAAAAACAGCAGAAAATAAAAATGAGACTGTGGTTTGAAAAGCCCTCCCCACCCCTCTGCCATAGAAATCTAATTTTCCCACTTCATTTTGCCTCCCCTCCCCCTTGTGTTGAGAGTAAGTGGGCTAAAGCTTATAAGATAAGCTATATGATATGTTGAGGACCTGTTTTCCACTCAACTATAATACTAGTCCTGTTCTTGCTACCTTTCTCAAATGATGTCTCTCACAGAACATCAAGAATGATTTGAGCATTTTCTCAGCTTTCCCAAAGATCATATACAACTGGTAATATTTTAGTTACATAGGAGAGAGATTAGTTTATTACATCAGTAGATGCCTTAGGTCACGAGGGATTTTTCTCTTAGAATCCTGGTTGAGAAAGGCTGGATGAAATTGGCAGTATTAAGCATTCTGGACTTCTTTGATATGATTCAGCTTAATAACCAAGTGGGAGAGATATTAATTTCACAAGGGCATTAAAGATATTAAATACCTTCAGGTCTAGAAAAACTGCATAGCCCAATGCCTTCCACCAAAGAAGTACTTGATAAATTTTAATAGTTGGATTAATTGAAGGAAGAGTAACATTGATTTTAATAACAGGAAAGTATAAATTGAGAAAACCTTCATAGATTAAGCAGAATATTAGTTTTCATGCTAAGACCAATGTCTTGGCCAAGAGAGATATTAAAAATATTATCTCCCAGAATGGCACAGTTACCAACCAATTAGAACAGCTGCCTGGCCGATCAAAATAGATGCCCTGCCAGTCAGACAGATGTGGACTTTATGCTGGACTGGCTGCATACCAGCCAGGGCCAAGGCACAGGTGGAGACAACCCTAATGGAGTCAAGCACTAATGACCACCTTTTGTAGAGAGCTCTATCTGTGGAATCACTATCACTAGCCTCTCATGTGAGAAAGGCTTGTCTCTTCTGTGAAACTCTTGCTAACACCAATCAATTATTGCTAAGAAGTACAAAATTCAGCACAGCACTACAGATTGTGAGAAGTAAGGATCTTTAATGTCTATGGAGATAGGATTTGACAGGAGAAGAGGTAAGGAAGGAATTCTAGAGCTAAGCCATTTCACAGTTTCTCCTTCCTGGTCAGCATGGTGGTGATGCTTGGTAGAGTCAACCTTTTGCAGTTTTTGGAAAAGCTGTTATTTCATTGTCCTCTGACAGCCTCCCAGTCCTCTGTCAGGAACATAACAAAGCACAGCAGGGAAAAATAAGCTGGTGCTGCTTTATTTGCTTTGGTAGGAACACAAATGTAGATCTCAGTAAACTGTTTGATCTGGATGACTTCAGAGGAAACGAGAAAGTTATTGTCGTCTCCTTCTGTGAGACTCTTAATCTTGACTTTTTTTTTTTATTCTTTATTTTCAGTTTTACTTTAAAAAACACAGCTCTGGTCAAAATCTGTAAATGAAGACAACACATTCTGTTCATATGTTACTGTATTCCGAAATTTCCAGGCCACAACTAGTTTCTTCTAACTTTAAGCCCTTGGTGATTAAAGTGGATTATTAACACAGTGTACACATTTCTTTAAAACAAATATGGCTTTCCACCTTCCCTGCACATACCCCCTTGAGAAGCATTTTGTTGTTGTTTAAATCTATACTCAGGAGTCCTAGCCACATGAAATGTCTTAGGTAAAGAAGTATTAATGATGATGATGATGCCTTAATATTGGCAAAGCACCTAATCATTTATCAAACCCTTTGGTGTCTATCAGCTCTTTAATCCTCACAGAAAGCATGAGGAATAGGGTAGCAATTATTATCCTATTTTACCGAGCAATTGTAAGACTTGATTAGTAAATAGAATCTGAATAAGAACCCAAGTGTTATAAATAAAACAGCTTTCAGGTAAAAAAAAAAAAAAAAAAGTCACAGCTTTCTTTGAGTTAGATTTAATCTTTGACATGTCTGCTTATGGTCATCAATAATACCAATTTAAATTTACTCCATGCTTCCCAGTTTTCAGGATTTCACATACACAGTCTCATTTGATTCTCACAACCTCACCCAGTGGGCAATGCATCCTTTCACAGGTCAGTAAACTAAAACCCAGAGACTTACATGAAATCGCACAGCAGGGATCAGCCCAATACAATAGAGTACCTAAACATCAGCTCTCCCTTCACTAAATACTTGAGCCTCTCTTCTGAACTTATTTACAACTATTGGCAGTTCTGGGCTTTCTATTGTCCTGAACAGATTTGTGATACGTTGCTCTAATACAAAGGGAATTAAGTACACATTAATTTAGATTGAGAATAAGGTCTTTCCAGATAGTAGAATGGCCTGACCATGTCGGTTCACATCCTGACTGTGCCATATATTAGGCAAGTCACATAACCTCTTTGTGCTTGAGTTTTCTTCACCTCTAAAGTAAGGATAACAAGAACACCTACCTCATAGAACATGTGAGTATTTAGCTGTAATATATGGCTCCAATATTTAAATACTATTAAGCATTATCCAACATTGTCATTTGGAAGGATAGCAACAGGGCCAAAATAACCCATGTTGTCTTTTCATCCATTGTGGGGTGAGATGTAAGCATAGCTTCCTGAATCTGACCTCTAGGGAGCACTCATATGCAAGCCACCTGTTCCCCAAGCTTTTGATTAACAGAGCTATGAAACCAAACTCAAGGTGTAGCCATGTTCTTCAGTTAAAATGCTACCTTCGTGATAACCTATGGAGGCATCTTCTCATATTTACTAAAAGTCCCACACTGGTAAATGTATAGAAATATTTCTAGGGCACATAGAAATCCATACTGGGATATAAGCAGTTCTGTTCATCTGCTAATCAAACTTGCATTTGGCATTTCAAAAACAAATAAACAGCATTCCACACTAGGTGATACTAGATTTCCTTGGAGAGTGTGGTCCTCATACTCTTAATTCAAACCTGGGAGCAAGCAAACTGCTGCTGTAAGACAGAGTTTCACAGTAAAATGCAGATGCCTCCAAATGTAGGCTTGCCCCCCCTTTCCAAATATAGAATTCCAAAGAATTGGAATCCCAGAGAAGGCTGCAAGCCAAGGGCATATCTGACGAAACCCACAGGACTAGATCAAAAGCCGCCTTGAGTAAGTTTAAGTGCTTCCGATATGGGTGGCAAACTGCTCCAGAGACCCAGGGAAGCCAGACACCTGAGGTCTTGTCCAAGGTGTGTTCTGAAAATGTTGGTGTTCTTATCTCACAAGCAGGCTCACATATTTTTAATAGGCCATGGCTTGCATCACTAATGTTTTCATCAGCCAGTATAAAATAAATGCATTAGTCACAGTGTCCTTCATGTGATAATGATATTTAGAGCTCATTAAAAAGTAATTGTAGCCACTTTCCCCTACTTTATCAGCAGGATTCAGCTGGTGATTTGATGATCCGAAACATCCAACTGAAGCATGCTGGGAAATACGTCTGCATGGTCCAAACAAGTGTAGACAAGCTGTCTGCTGCTGCAGACCTGATTGTAAGAGGTATGGGAATTTTGGTTTCTGTTCTTGAAAGACGTTTGTGATATCTACTCCTGCACAGATTTCTAAAAACGTCACCCGTTCAGAATTATGGAAGAAAGTCATATAGAAGCTGAACATTGTAAACAGTGGTTAGCGGCCTACAGAAGTTCTGTGTGTATCTGTTTCTCATAGGGGGGATCACCAGAAAGTGCAGAGCAAATCCGGTTACTCTGTACTGAAAATAACTCCTGTAAGTGCTGTGAGTGCCCCGAGTGCCTGGATTTATGGCTACTGGAGTTGATATGACCTTCTAGAATAATTTTGGATTAACAAAAGCAAATAGTTTAAAGAAGGATCAAACTGTGCCTTTTGATGTTTCATCTGGGCTAAGCCAAATTAGTGATTTAGGGTACTGATAGAACGGTGGCTTCAGAAAAATCACCAGTTTTTCCCAGTTCCCTTTTTTCCCTAAAGTTAATAGTTCTGTCCAGTTCTTAAAATATGGCTTTAGAGGGAAACACTTCCTGACTGCCTAGGAGGTAGTAAATAATCTGGCAGTTGATGTACAGACTGACATTTGTGAGATTTTTCTTGAGTCCTACCAACATGGTCTAACTTCAACCTAATGGCTACCGAGGCCCTGGCTGAGCCCCATGAAGTCAATTTATAAAGCAACAGTAAATGGAGTTTGAACAACTATTTTTCTATTGAAATTAAAACCTTCAGGGACCAGTGTATGTACCAGAATCAAACTGATGTATGCTTGGGGCTTTTCTGAGTGTTAAAAGTAAAGCCAAATCAGAACATCAAAATAATCTCTTGGCTAGCACCTCCTTCATCTGAACCCTAACCATTGGTGTCTAGGAGTCTTCAGCCAGCAGAACCTTGAGTGCAAGAATACAGAACTCCAAGGGAAATTAGGTATGGAGGCAGGGTGAATCTGAGTTCAGGGAGAACAAGGTATTATTGGAAGCAACGTAAGTGTTGCTGTGCCCTCTAGGCATAACCTGAAGGAGGAGATGTGTGGGAGTTAGCAACTTAAACTCATTGTCAAGAGAAGTTAAAGAAAAATAGTTTTTCCATCTGCTTTCATTTCCCTTTAAATTGCCTACAAAAACCTTTCAGTAATAGTACAGATAAGAGCCAGATAAGAGAAAAAAAAACGTTCAACCTGGGTTGAGCTACCCATTGAATAACTTAAGGAAACATGTTTATTTCCATTTTAAAATACATGAGAGCTGGTCTGTTCTCCCCCTGGGGACAAAAGAATTCTGTTGCTGAAAATTTATCCTCTATTTAATTAGGATAATGTTCGGATCAGCAGTTTAAACACCAATAAATTAGACTAATAAATATTTAAATCAGTAATACTTGAAGTTCTTAAATGATATTGTATACTTCATTTCACAGAAAATAACATTAAATACCAAGAGGAATTTGCAAACTCTGTCTAAAAGAAAATCTAGTATAATCAGTTAATAAGGCCAATAAATTAATATGCCATTTTAAACCATAATCTTTCGTTTTATTTCCTCTGACTCTGCCCTTGCAGCTTTTCTGCATATTACAGAGAGGACACAGAAATGTATTTCACTGCCCTGTTAGAGATTTTTGTATTGGAAACTGGTAAAGCTTTGAGTGTTGGCTCCAGCTTCCTTGATCTCTACTTTATTTAGTCAATAGCGTGCTAATGGCAGATGGAAAGGCCCTTCGTGGGAGAGAAACCGAGGCACTGGTCTCACACCAACATTCACTCTTCTATTGCCTTGACAAAAACATCTGTGAGTCCTGACCATGTGAACATTTTGTTAAGAGGACAAATATTGGCTCATTATCTCATTTTGAAAGAGGGACCCAACTTCCCCAAGACAAAGTTGGTAAACATTCTGTGAGGTCATATCTATACACTGGTGTGGTGGCTGGCAGGAGCATGCAGAGCAAACAAAGTTTTGAAAGCAGCATTTTACCTCCAGTGGCCAAATTCATACCACTCCTTCATTTTCCTTTACTTGGCTGCTAACAGTGGGCTCAGATACTTCCTATCTATATAATTCATTGAGGAGTTTGGAGGGGAACATTTTTCTACTTGTACTTTGATTTTAAAGACCATTGAAAGAGCATCCATTAAAATGAGGATTGGGGGTGGGAATCTAGGGTGAGAAAGCTAGTGAGAAAAAAGAAGATGATGCAGTCTTCTAGACTTTATCTGATTAATCGGGGTTGCAAAGACTAAAGTTTGCCTCGACTCTATCCAGGTGGCATTAGACTGGCATGCTGAAATGTCACCATGGAAAATTAATCAATTTCAGCATACAGATTTCCAGACCTTTCATTCAGGAGTAGGAGGGAGAAGATAAATTTAGTTTCACCTGTGGGTATATAAAAATGATTTTTAAAAAAAGAAAGAGAAATTTAGGGCATCCTATGAAGGGTACAGGAGTGAATCTCAGAACAAAGTCTTACTTTAGGAAATTACAATTAACTTTTCACCAGTCTGCTAGATGTCTCTTTCTTCCCTGACCAGCAACATGGCCCAGTAGTACATAGCAGTACACTTGCCTACTATGCGGGGCTCAGCAAAGTCCTCCTAGGACTATCTCCTTATTCCTGTCTCAGGGACATGAAGTTTGTCATCATGTCTCCTTCACCAACCACCTTCCCTCCTGAAATGGTCAGTTGTGGTTTGCTGCAAGTGCATTTAACTGCCTGGTAAGAGCTTTTCCTGTTGGAATCTAAGACAGCTTTGGGGCTTTGCTTGGGTTGTCTTTCTGTGTTGTTAACCTACTGCTTTCCATCCTCTATTTATGATTTCCAAGCCTTCATTTAAAACTGATTTCCTCTCATTTCAATGATTTAAATACATGGGCAGAAACAGTGAACATCAGAAAGTAGAAAAATACAGGTATGACTTATAGAAACTGCAAATGAGGGTCTTTAGACTCCAGCCTAGTTCTGAAGTTGAAGTTGGAGAAGCGACAATCCTGTGACTTTTGAGCACTGGCCATTTTCACAGAAGCTCCCTTGTGTACAAGTGTGTGTTTGCATATGACATGGGGCAGGCATGAGGTTGGTAATTACCGTGTAGCAGGAATGTATGGAGCAGCATTGTGACCACCAATGTTCTCATGCCAGTTCTGATCAAATCCACATTCTAAATGGTAGAAATGACCATTTCTAAAAGGCTTTCATCTCCATTTATCCCTTTTCTATCCATAGATAACACTGCCTGACTTATACCAGAAACCTGTAAATATGGTGAATGTGGGCTTTTGTGACACCCCAATATTCTCTCCTAGCATTTGGAACCAATATTCTATTTTAATGCTTTGTTTACCTATTATTTTTTTCTAATTACATAGAGAGCCCCTAGAAAGAAGAGTCCATGTCTCATTCATCTCTGTAGTTTCAAAACCTAGAATAATTCTGGGCACCCAATAGGTATCCAAAAAGGAATTGACAAATGATGAATCTGTGAGTGGGTGAATAAATGGTTGAATGAATCAGCATTGCATTCAATAAAGCAATCACTTGCTTGGACATGTGAACACACTGCTCCATTTCTGAGGGTCTTGCTCTTTCACAGGCCCTCCAGGACCCCCAGAGGCTGTGACCATAGATGAAATTACAGATACTACCGCTCAGCTCTCCTGGAGACCCGGACCTGACAACCACAGCCCCATCACCATGTATGTTATTCAAGCCAGGACTCCGTTCTCCGTGGGCTGGCAAGCAGTCAATACAGGTACCATATTGGATGCCTGCGGGTAGTGTCTCACAGGGGCTTCTGAAAGTCAGCATAATGGACAAAGCACTGTGGTAGAAACCAAGGGCCGCTAGATTCCCATTCAGATACAGCTATGAATGATACATTATGGCAGTATTTCCTAAGCCTCAGTCAATGGTACTATCATTTCTTTAATAGTTTTCTTTATCTCAACATATGTTTGTTTTTTTTTTGTTGTTGTTGTTGTTGTTTTTTAAAGATTTTATTTATTTATTCATGAGAGACACAGAGAGAGAGAGGGGCAGAGACACAGGCAGAGGGAGAAGCAGGCTCCATGCAGGGAGCCCGATGTGGGACTCGATCCCAGGTCTCCAGGATCACACCCCATAATGCAACGCTAAACCACTGCGCCACCGGGGCTGCCCCATATGTTTGTTTTTTAACTTGTCCTAAACAATAATGTCTTATGAAATGCTAGGTCTGTATGTTGGTTATATTTTTTTCTTAACATATATATTAAAACACATTAGTTGTAAAAATAAAATGCATCAATCTGCATATTACCTAAAATTATCTGTGTATTACTGATGATACACTTTGAGAAGCAAAGAATTATACTAGTCTACATAGCCTTTATAAAGTTTATTTACTGCTCTCAAGAAATCAATAACTAAGGACTGCCTGGAGCCTCTTGACTTGCTATCCATTTTTTTTTTAATTTTTTTTTTTTAATTTATTTATGATAGTCACAGAGAGAGAGAGAGGCAGAGACACAGGCAGAGGGAGAAGCAGGCTCCATGCACCGGGAGCCTGACATGGGATTCGATCCCGGGTCTCCAGGATCGCGCCCTGGGCCAAAGGCAGGCGCCAAACCGCTGCGCCACCCAGGGATCCCCCATTTTTTTTTTAGATGGTTGAGTTTGGAAATGAAGAGGCATGAGATTTTGTTATATTAAAAACTATGTGAGATGGCCATACCTTGATGTTTTGAGGTAGAAATACATGGAGTGATAGGCCTAGTTCTGCGCAACTCAGGTGAATCATACTGATTTTAACAACCTCGTTTGTTTTTCACATCAGTTTATCCAACCTCAGAAATGGGTTTCTGTGTTTCTAGTTCAATCTCTGACTTTCTTCTGAGTCACAAGAGTGCTTAGAAAGGAAAGTAGGAAAAAGCTGGAAGTTGGGGGATCATGCAGTCCTGACTCTGCTACTCGGTAGATCGCTATACAGCTGCGTTTTCCTCGGCTGTTAAATGGGCATGATAAGAATTGTTTATGACCCAAAGAGAAACGATTGTGAAACTTTTTTAAAAACAGGAAGTACTACATAAATATAATGAACGAAAGGAGGGACACCTGGGTGGCTCAAGGGATTGAGCATCTGTCTCTGACTCGGGTCGTGATCCCAGGGTCCTGAGATCGAGTCCCACATCGGGCTCCCCACAGGAAGCCTGCTTCTCCCTCTATGTCTCTGCCTCTCTCTCTCTCTCTGTCTCTCATGAATGAATAAATAAAATCTTTTTTAGAAAATTACTAGAATTTGCTGAGCCCTTACTATGTGCTATATGTTCTGCTAAGTCCTTTTTTTGGATTTTCTCAACAGGACTATGAATAGATATTGTTATTAACCTCACTGTATGGTAGGGAAACCAAGGCATGGAAAGATTAAGTAACTTGCCCTAGGTCATTGGGCTACTAAGTATGGATTTGGGTTTAGAATACAGATGGTCTGACTCCAAAGCCCCACACTCTTTCCCTTTGGAAGTTAGGACTGTGTTAGTTGTGGCCTAGGGAGGCTGGCAGCCACTGAACCCTAGTCACCTGTATGATGGCCTCAGCTTTGTCAAAGTTGATCTCCCTTTCAGTCTTCTGGGCCACGTAGGAAATATTTTTTTTTACTTTATTTTTATTTGTTTTTTTTTTTTTTTTTAGTAAGCTCTAGCCCAATATGGGGCTTGAACTTACAACCCCGAGATCAACAGTTGCATGCTCTACTGACTGAGGAGAGGTAGGCACCCATTGCATGGAGAATCTTTATGATAACTGGTTTAAAAAGTTGTTCAGTGAGCATAGAGGCAATGTCCACAGCTTCTTGGCTTATGGCACCAAATAGTGGGCCATGTGCTCTTGGCAAGGAGCCCTTCTCCAAATGCTGCTGGGTGGATACTGTCAAATTCTACTTCTCTGACTCTCTTTTTTGTGTTCTCCATGGTCTTTCCTTTTATGTTTTCAGATTATTTCTTGAGATACGTTAGTAGAGTTCACTGTCAGTAGTAGTATAGATTTGTAATATTGTTAACTTCATTATGATGAGTTATAGAACTTGGACCACACAGTCTGACGAAGGCGCAGATCCAGTGCAATCTTGGGTTAGTAACTTAACCTTTATAAGGCCCATTTTCCTCATCAATAAAAACAAAGTAATTTTAACTTACTCATAGAATAGTTGTGAAAATTAATCAGTGTGGGGCAGCCTGGATGGCTCAGCAGTTTAGCGCAGCCTTCAGCCCCGAGCGTGATCCTGGAGACCCAGGATTGAGTCCCACATCGGCCTCCCTGCATGGAGCCTGCTTCTCCCTCTGCTGTGTCTCTTCCTCTGTCTCTCCCTGTGTCTCTCATGAATAAATAAAATCTTTA
The DNA here is from genome assembly GCF_018345385.1 of Vulpes lagopus. Lineage (NCBI taxonomy): Eukaryota > Metazoa > Chordata > Mammalia > Carnivora > Canidae > Vulpes > Vulpes lagopus. The sequence goes on from NC_054830.1 coordinate 43,874,113, forward strand.
AAAAAAAATCAGTGTGCCCAACACTGTGTAATAAATGCTGAAAAATGTATCAGGTGATAGCAGTAATGATTACAGTCAAGTGCTTTGGGGCCTTGAAGACCCTAATTACCTGATTAGAAACTTGTTAGTTTAGCAAAGGGAGTTCTGGGATTGCTTCCCTGTAACAGCTGTTGTGCAACTAACCTCAGGCCACCTACAGTGCCCTGCACACCGTAATGGTGATGGTGATGGATGGAAGTTCCTATCTGCTTAACATGGAATCCTGTAAAACATCCCCACCTTCTGATGTCTTTCAGTCCCAGAACTGATTGATGGGAAGACATTCACAGCGACCGTTGTGGGTTTGAACCCATGGGTTGAGTATGAATTTCGCACAGTTGCCGCCAACGTGATTGGGATTGGGGAACCCAGCCGGCCCTCAGAGAAAAGGAGGACAGAAGAGGCTCGTGAGTACCAGCCAGGACACAGAGAGTCTGTGCTGGTGGCTATTATTTCTCAGGAAAAGGCTTTGAATTCTTCCTACTTTAAGCCCTAATGAAGCTCTGCATCAGCACCCCCTGCCCCTTGAATGGTTATAATGATCAGAAATCAGGCCAGTAGATGCTCAGCTTAGTTCAGTTCTCACTCTTCCCTTGGTCACCTTGTACAAAGAGAGACACCGTGTGCTTCGTCTTCCAAACGCCAGCACTTTCTTTGTTGGTTCATTTGTCACCAAGATTCTCCAACCAGGAATTATTTTTTTAATACGCACACCCACGTTTCAAATGAAATCAACACACAGAAATCACTCGTCACAAAGAATCAATTCTTCAGAAATGTTCAGTAAGATTTTCTTAGAGTATCATCCATGCCCAGAAGCTAAAATGCAGAACATCCTGCTAATTCATACAAGCCCAGTCAGCAATTTAGCAGGACCCTCTGTGTTCACAGCTTGCATGAGCACAGGGAGAGAAAACCTGCACCTATGTCAGTTGTACATTTCCTTCTCTCGTGCAGTGGGAGGCCTACATTACGTGTGGGGCTCTGTAGAGTCCCCAGCTGTAATAGGGCCCGATGTTTGTTGAAGGTTCCCAAACAGAAGGGAACTCTGACCCTACTCTTGGACAGAAACCCTCTAGATTGATTTCATTATCTCTAACCGAGGGAACACACCCAGTCACCAATTTTTAAATTCTGTCTGGAGTTTTCCATTTACATGATGATCACGTCCCTAATCCCCATGCTTTCTTTTTCCCCCTCCAAAACTGTCATTTAATTGATTCCTCTCAGCAGTCCTGAGAAGGAAGCTAGCATAATCTCCCCTCTTTTACAGAGAAATCTGGGGATCAAAGAGGTTAAGCACAGTGAGCCAGGGGTCAACCTATGTCCACCACTTCCTTCAGCACCCAGCTCAAAACTCACCTTCCTCCGAGAAGCCATTAGCCCAACCCTACTCTGAGCAGCCTGCTACTTCAGAACGCCACCGCACTTCATTCTGTCTGCACCGTATTGTTTATTGTCAACATTCCTCTGTAATTGTTCTGCATGTGCTCTCTGCCTTCAACAAGATTGTAAACTCTGCACGGGCAGAGTGTGCATTGTCCTGTCTTTTGTGTACCACCGCATGGTTAATAAACGCCTATCCAAGCATTAGAACCAGAACTTCAGTCCTTTCAAACCACTGAACTTCGGCCTCTAGGGATGGAGCTCAACAATTGGGCAGACTTGTCACATACCTTGTGTACCTTGTTGAATGGGAATCAGGTAACTAAAAGCAATTTCCTTGCTACATTTCACTTCTGTAAGCCGACGCTTTGGGCCCCATGACCACACTGTTTCTGACCTCAAAAGACAAAGATATGTTTATCAGCATATTTGTTTAAAATGAGTCACTTTAGCCAGACAACCTTCCTGCCCCTCATTTGCTTTTACCACCTGACATGACTTGTTTTTTTTTGTTTCTGCACAGTCCCCGAAGTGACCCCAGCTAACGTCAGTGGTGGTGGAGGCAGCAAATCTGAACTGGTTATAACTTGGGAGGTAAATGAATCATGGAACAAAAGGAACATATATTAGTCTGGGCTATTTTATTTTTTTCCCTCTATGTTAAACAAATCTGAGAAGTTTTCTACTGTGTTTTTAAGAGCTAAAATTTGAGTGCAAATACTCCCTGTCACATAGCTAATGGGTAGCAAGAAAAGATGGTGCTTGCCCATCAATTGTTGAATTAGGTTTTAATTTGATTCATCACAGAAAAAACAATCATGAAATGGAAGACAACACAAGAAAACATAAATATATATATATACATATACATATACATATATACATGAAGACTGGTTCAAAGAAAACCAGTTTTCATTTCTTCCTGAATTGATGCATAGCCAATTGATTTAAAACCTCTGCCAGCAATAGATTCAGTGTGCCAGCACAATTTCCTGGCAATTGGCTTTGCTTCTAGAGCCTTCTTCTATGAGGTATTTAAAAAAAAAAAAAAACTTAGAGGTAGGTTAGTCACCAATTTATTAAAAGTTGATTTTGAAAGAGGAGATTAGAGTTTTAAAAAGGGTTCTTAATGCTTTTGAAAGATTTCAGACAGTAGTTCTTGAAGTTAAAATCTTATTTAACTAAAGCCCCAGCAGTGAGAGAAATTACCCCCTCCAGCTTAACTCCTCAGTTCTGAGGGGAAAGATCTTGCCTGAGTCAAGATGGTCTTCTTCAATGAGATCTTTTGTCTGTTTGGCACTAGGAAAAAATTCATATTGGATGGTACATGTTGCATTTTTGGTTTCTAGATCGGCTATCCAGTGAATTTCATAGTCATTTTTGAGAACTTCAGAGCTGGGTCTCCCACATCAAGAAGCCATGCTCTCCACTGCAGATTTTCATTGGGTTTTGTTTCTTTCTTTGTTTAACCCTACTTCAATGCCTCATCCATAGCTAACGTAGACTGATGGCAAGCCCCAAACCTTAGTCTTTTGAGAAAACCCAAAGTAAGATAGTTGGGGAAGAATGCATATAAGAATGTTGGGTGGTAGGGTGAAATAAAACAATTTTAGCATTTGAATCAAACTGCTGTGGTTTCTGAAGACTATCTCCCTTCTTTCCCAGACGGTCCCTGAGGAATTACAGAATGGCAGAGGCTTTGGCTATGTGGTGGCCTTCCGGCCCTATGGCAAAATGATCTGGATGCTAACAGTGCTGGCATCAGCTGATGCTTCCAGATATGTGTTCAGGAATGAGAGCGTGCGCCCCTTCTCTCCCTTTGAGGTTAAAGTGGGCGTCTTCAACAATAAAGGCGAAGGCCCATTCAGTCCCACCACAGTAGTCTATTCTGCAGAAGAAGGTATGATTTATGCTGCCTATACATTTGATATTTGTTCAGTTTGGAGATATTCATGATTTTAGGACTGAACTGTCACTCAACTCTCCTGACTTTTAGTCAAGCCAGTTAGCTTTCTTTTGTTCTTATGCTCTTATTTCCATAATCCAGTAACTAGGACTCTCACCTATGACAAATGCTAATTAAGAAGGATGCATACTAATGAAATTGCTAGCTATAAAAACTTGGTGCTTAAATTTAAGCAGTCCTGGATTACTTCCTTTCCACCTACCCCCAAATTTAGTAGCCAAGCACTTTGTCTTTACCACTCCCTTCCAGCTATTAACTGTGACTTCTCTATAAAATGATGGTTAGGGTCGTAATCACTAAGGGCTGTTATATAACCATGGATTATTTACTCCTTATAATACCAGTATCTAGAAGCCTATCCTGATGCACCTAATAGAATAATTACTTTTTCTATACTCATCTGTAGAACCCACCAAACCACCAGCCAGCATCTTTGCCAGAAGTCTGTCTGCCACAGATATCGAAGTTTTCTGGGCCTCCCCCATGGAGAAGAATAGAGGACGGATACAAGGTTACGAGGTAAACAAGAGATATGGACAATGGGTCTGGGAAAGGTCCAGCCCTCACCGAGACCTTCAAGGCACACTCTATTAAGAAGAAGATTCAGATTCCCAGTTAGAGGCATGTCTTTCAGAGAACAATGGCTTCTAGTAGACATTAATTGAAGCACTAACATTCCACTATGAGATCACCCTTTCTCTGTTACTCTCGAGAAATGTTTTTCAAAATATATGCAGGTCTGAGCATTTATCAGTGGTTAGCAAAAGGAGCTTTGACTTTTGACACACGCAGTATCACTTGGGCTCAAAATAAATGTGGGGGACAAGTGAGAAATAGCTAACAATGGTTGTGCCAATTTTCCATCTCACTATGAAGCTAAGAACATCCTTTTCCTTCATATCGTGGATAAGTTCTCAGAGCATACCAAGCCCTTGGCTCCACTTATGAGTGGGTATAAAAAATTAATTCCATGATAAGAATCTGCATTTTTTAAAATAAATCAGCTGATGACATTGGAAATATCCCCAATAGGTATAATTTCCAAGGTCTTCCTTTTTATTTTCTCAGGTTAAATACTGGAGACATGATGACAAGGAAGAAAATGCTAGAAAAATACGAACAATCGGAAATCAGACATCAACAAAAATCACCAATTTAAAAGGCAGCGCGCTGTATCATTTAGCTGTCAAGGCATATAATACTGCAGGGACAGGCCCGTCCAGTGCAACGGTCAATGTGACAACCAGAAAGCCACGTAAGAACATCCTTGCTCAGAAATATTTTAGGGATTCATCAAACATATCCCCGGTTTATTCCCTCATCCCCACCTCCCAGCAATCATTTGCATACTAATTGGTATCATTATGTGGATTCAAATTTACCTTAGTATTTTAACTGAACCTTTCCGAATACCATGCAAAATTCATTGCTCCAGAGGACAGAAAGATAAATGTTTTTCTCCTCACCGGGAAGGGCTACTTCTTTTAGATATAAATGTTAGGCGACCAACTGAATCTTTTTCCATTTGCAATGCTGTATCTCGTCAGATTTTAGTGACCTTGAAGACACATATTAGTGCAATAGCCCATTAAATTGCCTCCACTCTTGAATTCTAGTAAGGAGATATTCCTCAGAATCCATTGAGACTTAATAATCTGTGACTTCGTATATCTTAATTTTTTTATAGCACCAAGTCAACCCCCCGGAAACATCATATGGAATTCATCGGACTCCAAAATTATCCTGAATTGGGATCAAGTGAAGGCCCTAGATAATGAGTCGGAAGTAAAAGGATACAAAGTGGGTAATTTCTTTTTTGCAGAGGTCCCTAATCCTGCTGTTAGTGAGAATAGTCTCTTCTCAGGAAATCATATGAACTATGTTCTCACTTTCCCTGATGACGTCCTGCAACCCCTCTAGGCCTCTATGTCCCCAGAGGGTGTGCTCTGAGTTTTATAAATAGTTTGTGGTAATAGGCTGGATGTAGAAAATTGCCTAAACTTTGAAATCAGGCAGAGCCAATCAGAAATGGTTGGAAACCCTGTGGTTGTGTCTTCAAAAACTCACAAAGAACCACATTTTTTTTTTTTTACCATTTCTCCTGTCAGCTTTGTTTTGTGCTTATGCTGGTTGTCTTTTTTTTAATCAACAATATTACTAATGGTTAATCATTTTTGTTCATGTTTCTAAAGCTAGAGATATTTTTATAGAGAAAAAGGAGCAAGAAAGTTTTAGAAGATTCATTGGCCTGATCCCAGAGAATTAGCCTGAATTTAAAGAGCTAGAAAAGAAAATGTGTATAACCTTGGTACCACAATTAAAAGCAGCTGTTAATATCTTGTTTTATTTTGCTTTTAAGCAACATTTGAGGCAGTGCAATGTAGGCCAAATAGAATCATTCTGTAGGCTATGGTTTGTGGCATTTTTCCACAGAGATGTTGAGCATAGCAGATGGGCAATGCTGTCAGGAATCAGTTTAAGAGCACAGGATTGTGGGATCCCTGGGTGGCGCAGCGGTTTGGCGCCTGCCTTTGGCCCAGGGCGCGATCCTGGAGACCCGGGATCGAGTCCCACATCGGGCTCCCACATCGGGCTCCCGGTGCATGGAGCCTACTTCTCCCTCTGCCTATGTCTCTGCCTCTCTCCCTTTCTCTCTCTGTGACTATCATAAATTAAAAAAAAAAAAAAAAAGAGCACAGGATTGTTGGAAAATAGTTGATAAAACCAGAGTTGGAACTGGGAGTTGACATAGTTTGTGGTAGAACCTTGGGTATTATGATTAAACAAAGATTCAGGAAAATGCTCTCTGTCATGGATTCCTTTTCTTTTCTTTAATTCACATGGCAACAGAGAAACATTCCCCAAAAACTAATTTGCAGATCTTTTACTGGGCCCTTTATAATTTTTTATAAAGATTTTATTTTTTCATTCACGAGAGACATAGAGAGAGAGAGAGAGGCAGAGATACAGGGAGAGGGAGAAGCAGGCTCCATGCAGGGAGCCTGATGCGGGACACAATCCCAGAACCCCAGGATCAGGACCTGAGCCAAAGGCAGACACTCAACCACTGAACCATCCAGGCATCCCTACTGGGCCTTTTTTTTTAAAGAGCAAACTCTTCTGGAAGGATCTCCTGGGATACAGTATTAAGAGATAGGACACCCACATTTTGGTCCTCTATTGACTATGTGACTCTAAGTAAATCACTTAACCTCTTAGGACTGCATTAAAGGAGGAATTTTCTTGTATCTTCATATTTCTCTGAACTTTTGCTCAGATATTTCAGTTGAACAATGAAAAAGGGAGAAAGATAAGCAGGTCTCTGGGAAAGAGTGTTCCAAGCACAGTGAACGAGATGTGCAAAGGTCCTAATGTGGGCACATGCCAATGTGATACAACAGAAAACATTAGGGACTGGACTGTGATGAATTAGAGATTTTCTCATTGTCCAAAAGAAGCAATGGCTTCAGTAGGGCCATATCTTCCAGTTTTTCAGTAGAACCCAATATTTTTTTCAAGTATAATTTTTTGGAGGGTTTTAAATGTTGACATCTAACTCAAAATAAAATGAAATGAAATAAGCACTACAAGAGCCAAGTAGTTAAAATATGCAAGCCAGATGTGACCCATGGGCCATTATTTTTTACCCTCTAACCTCCTTATTTTGCAAGCATAAAGACAGAAACCAGAGAGGGGAAACAATTTTCCCACACAGATGATGGACAAACCAGGCTGAGTTAAGAATATAGCCTGTTGACCCAGACTGCCTGGGTTTGAATGCTAAATCTACCTTTTTCTATTCATGGTACCCTGGGAAAATTGTTTAACATCTTCAGGTCTCAGTGCCCTCATTTTTGAAATCAGGATAACAGTGCCTACGTCAAGAGGTAATGGTGTTAGTACATAAACATAATAGTGTTTGCTGGCCTGATTGAAGATGTCAGGCAGATTCCTCTAAAACTACAGTGAGGCTCTCCAGCATCAAAGAGTCCACATATCCCATAACCTGGTAGAAGGTGGTGACAGAACTGTCATTGCTTATAAGGAGGACATCTCCAGCTCCAGAGGATATGTCTGTTTTGGTGAAGTGGGGAGAGGTTCTCTGCCAGGTTCCATGGATAGTGTTTGAATCCAAGCACAGGTCAAAATAACAGAATTAGGTACCCTGAGACCACTCCCTGCCTCATCTTTCTCCCTGGTGTGGTGGTCTTGAAAGCCATACCACTGTGATGGCTGTAGCCAAAGAGTGGGAACAGCCATAGAACATAAAAACACCTCAATTTTGTTTGTTGTAGTGTACAGGGATGTCCCCTGAAGGACAAAGGAGCAGAGAAAATGCAGTTTGCGGGAAAGTAGCTGAGAGTCCTACTGTTAGCCTTGATTATGGGGGGCGGGGGGGGGTCTCAGTGAGTTAGAAATATCCAGGGACTGCAGCTACAAGAACAGAAGCACAGACTGTGCTTCTAAGGACCATCCCCAAAGAGTCACTGAAGTTCAGGGAAATCACACCTTTGGTAGGCAGCGACTTCACTATCTTTTTTGGGTGCTGATGGTCTGGACACTGCAAATATTGATCTACATCTGATGAGAAAATCGGAAATCCCATGGCTCCATTTCAGTGACTCTTACTGATTCCCAAGGCAAAACTTGTCAACTTTGATAACTTCGGACACATCTCCACTTTGATGTTTCACCTGGACATTGACAAATAGACTATAACTGAAGTAATTTCAGGTTGTTGATACTGCCTAATGTGATAAGAACAAAAAATTAAATTTCTCTTACTTGTCATTAAAAAGAAAAAAGAACACACGGTGTTCAAACACAGAGTAAGTACTAAAAAATGTTTGCTACTGTTATCATTATTCCCATGAATCCACTCTTCCTCCCTGTCTTCCACCCTGGATTATATGAAATGCAAGCACAGCCTTCAAGTCAATCAGATGAACCGAGTTTTTGGTATAAATACAGGTTTTACCAACGCAGTCCCTAATATTACACTGATAAGCGGTGCTGATAACAGGGCTTCTTTTTCCTGGAAGTGTTTCTTTTGGATTTATATTTGAAACTGGTTGAATTCTCTGTGCTCTGGCAAGGACCAGAGGTAAATCAAAGAAGCAATTTATTCCTCAAAGCCAGATGTGCCCTTGCATCCCATCAGCCAGCCCATGTTCCTGAAGGGCTGTGATGAGACGCTTTGACACTCCTGAATGTGCCTGAGGATTTATTTGAGCTTGATCGTTAACGAGGGGATGCCGAGTTTGATACAACTGATGCTCCGGAGAAGGAAGGAGGACGTTTATGAATCTTTCCACCTTAAGGAAATTGTGTTTTCCACCTTGTATTAGAGAGATATAAATTAAGGTGATGAAATGCCAGGGAACAAATGGGATCCATACTGTTTTAAGGGAATGTTATGAATTTGAGTATGTGTTTGGTTTTTATTGCAATACTAGAGTGGCCTTGTGTCTTTAACTTCAGCAGATCAGAATTTTGATATGTGCTCTAATCTTATGGTTCTGAAAGTGTGGCTTCTGAACCAGAAGCAGTGGCATTATCTGAGAACTTGTTCGAAATGGAGATTTTCAGGTCTAACTTCAGATCTACCAAATCAGAAACTCTGGGGTGGGGTCCAGTGATCTGTGTTTCGACAAGCCCACCCCAGGCAATTCTGATGCACACTCAGGTTAGATCCCTGATCTAATCCAGGATTTCCAGCCACATTAACATCACATCAGACTCTTTTTTTAAGTACCACAGCTTCAACCCCACCTCTGCGGAGTCTAACTCTGGAGTGGAGCCATAGCAGGCTTTCTGAGCCTCCTTACTTTCACCATTTTGAGCTGGATGATGCTCAGTGTAGGGACTATCCTCTGTGTTGTAGGATGTTTTGCAATATCCTCAGCCCCCACCCATTAAACAGTAGCATGTGTTGTGACAACCAAAAATGTCAGCTGACATTGCCAAATGCCCCCTGGGGGAGAGGAGCAAAATTGCCCTTCCACTACTCCCACCCTGTTGAGAACCACTGGACTAGAGCATCAGTATTTTACATGTCCCCCAAGTGATTTTTGTCACACAGCCAGGGCTGAGAACCACTGATCTTACCCAAATCTATGCTTCTCACTACCAGGAGAAACTGGAAGTATTGGATGATTGTGAGTAGGAGTTGAGGCTCATCTTGACACTTACCAGCTCTATGACATCATCCAGCCTCTGTTTTTCTCATCTGTGGCAAGGAATAATAATGCCTGTGTTGTCCAGCTGTTGTGAGAGATAAACATGGTGATGTCGATAAGATGCCTAGATCATAGTCACCATCAGAAAGTATTTGTATAATAGTTATCATCACAGTTATTACATCCTAAAAGGCAGATGCACTTGTCCAGGCTTTTGTATTTTGATTCTGATTGGAGTTGATGGTGATGGCAATCGGAATAGGCAGTTCCAGGCAGGTGGATATGTTTTCAGGAGACATAGTTGGGTACCTCATCAAATGAGCCACCTACCCAGACTCCCATCCAGGAGAGGCCAAGAAGGGAAACATGAGAGGCACTGTTGAAGCTGCAGATACTTCTGGAGTGACAGGGATCGACACATAATATCCCCTGTTTTCCACAGGGCTCAGAAAGGGATTCCTAGGGAGGACAAGGGAGTTACTGCCCTTGCCTTTCTGAGATCCTCTCCCTGTGCTGAAATGTGCTTTCTCCAAAGTATTCACAATAATAATAATAATACATGATTCCTGCCTTGTGCTTCTCACCTTTGCCAAGTATGTTTGTCTCTTGTCCCATTTAAGCCATCATAAATACTATGTCTTACATGCTTCCTTTGAGGCAAGTCCTTCACTTACATTCAATCCTTATGCAATCTTGAAAATATCCCAACAAGGTGGGCGTCATTGTTTCCTCATCCACAGATGAGGAAAGTGAAGCTCAGATTATAAAGAGGACTATAGTCCACACAGTGGTCAAGTTGATTCTGATGCCAAAGCCCGTCACGTGTAACTGAGCTCTCTATGGCCTCCAAGAGGAATTCATTTTCCAGGTGTGTTACCTGAGCCTTCTAGTGACTATGTGAGGCACACGGTGTATTGGTCGGCTGATACTGCCCCCCTCCCCATGCTGCGGGGTCCTGCAAACTCTCTCTTCATAATGAAATGGTGACTGCAGATGTGCTCTTTACTATAAATGAGCCTCCCAAGCATGTGTGGGCAGCCTGACAACCTCAGTGTTCGCACATTTTGCTGATGCCCAGAGGTGAGAAAAAAATGAGTGCTCCATCTTTGGGGCCTTTGTAAGGATAGCAGGTGACACCTGTTCTTTCTGTATTGCCAGGTCTTGTACAGATGGAACAGACAAAGCAGCACATCTGTCATTGAGACAAATAAAACATCAGTGGAGCTTTCTTTGCCTTTTGATGAAGATTATATAATAGAAATAAAGCCATTCAGTGACGGAGGAGATGGCAGCAGCAGTGAACAGATTCGAATTCCAAAGATATCAAGTAAGATCGTCTTTTTCTTCCCCTCCCCCTGCCTTATATATCTCTGAAGTCTTCCCAAGGAGTCTGGGCCTGGACAAGGTGAAGCCCACAAAGAAAGGCTTCTATCATAATGGGAAGTATTATTCCCTTTCATTAGACAACTGATGTTTGCTAATGACAAGCAGTTTCACAAGAAGACAATTTGACTAATTTTGACTAATTTAATCAGTTGCCAATCAGAAATAAGATTAAAGCAGCCCCAAATTCATCACACAGGTTTTCCCATGTGGACATGTGTGGTTTGCATCTACCATAACTGCAAAATTACAGCTGAGATAGTTAAAAACATGACTCAGGAGAAAAAAGCAAAGGGTTCTTTAAAATGCCGTAGCAATTTATCTTTAGCCAAACAATGTAACTCAGTGTCTGTGGCTGAAAATATTTTGAACTTGACACTATTAATTTTGAATGTGTATGTAACATGTACATAAATACACATGTCTCTATATAGTTAATATTTTGTTTACAAAATCTGGATTTATTTATTATTTACTTTATCTTTGTTTACAAAGACTGGACAGTATATGAGAATATTCTTTTTTTGAGCAAATATATTCAATCTTGTTTTTGAAATACTATGTTTGCAAATATCTCAGCAGCATACTCTTTTTTATTCTGTTATGACTTCATTTATTTAAAAAAAATAGAAAAAGCAAATACATAGAGACAGAAACCAGATTAGTGATTCATAGTGGCTGATCAGTGGTATGAGTTGCAGCTGAATGGGTAGTGGGTTTCCACTTGGGGTGATGAAAAGGTTCTGGAACTAGATAGTGGTGCTGGTTGAATAATGTCATAGTATACTTCCTGCCACTAAATTTTCCACTTTAAAATAGCTAAAATGGTAACTTTTATGTTATGTGTATTTTACCGCAATGAAAAAAAAAAAAGATTGCAGTTAGATATCTAAGTGTAGATTTTCATTGGCTTTTGAATTTGTCTGGAGATAAGGAGCTGGAGATACACATTTTCAAGTCATCAGTGGAGACATGATATTTTAAGTCATGGGCAAAATTCTCACCAAAGCATCCTGATTTTCAGACACTCTGCTAGGTGTCCATTATTTTCCAGATAAGGAAAGGGTTTAGCATGTCTTGCTGATACCATGTTACAATAAAGCATCCACGAAGCAATTTTAACTGTATCTGTAAAATTTGGATGCTTCCAGCCAGAAAAGAAAATGATAGTTTTTTTAAAAAAAGAAAATGTTCATTGGTCATTTTACCTTTCCCTGAATAAGAATTTGCTAACATCTGACAAATAGGACAAGACCTCTTGGGGACCCTGAAGCTATAAGCCATGCTCCCAACTCAGGAGTGATTTGCCAATTTCCAGATGAAGTTTATATTTACTGCACCTTTTTTTCCCCACACAAACACTGAAGGCATTTTTGTCCTTTGGGGGCGGAGGAGGGCAGAGGAAGAAAGGAAGAGAAAATGTTAAGCAGGCTCCATGCCCACCCCAGAGTTCCAAGCAGGGCTCTGTCTCACAACCCCAAGATCATGACCTGAGCTGAAATCAGGAGTCAGTCACTTAACCAACTGTGCCACCCAGGTACCCCAGCATTTTTGTCTTTTAAAAAAACTGGGAAGAACTGGATTCTATACCTTACTAAAGCAGGGGCTGTAAATTCTATCAAAGGGAACCAGAAGTGTGAAACCAAAGATGTGGAAGTAATCACCAAGCCACAAACACAAGATTGGGGTTTGTTTAGGGGTTAATTTATCTCACGCTGTTAAATCTGACTTCATGCTTCCTTATCATTACAAGGAATTTTTTTTAGAATGGTGGTTCTTGGTTTGATTCATTACAAAAGCATATCTTAAGCAATTTTATTGATATAATCGATATTAGATGCTAAGGGTGTAACTGAAAAGAAAAATGTTCTCTCCCTCAAAAGATTGTCCATTTTATTGGTCAAAGATCTTAGAATCTTAGAGAAATCTCAAATAACAGTTGGTAATCTGTTACTATGAAAAATGTAAGACCTATAAGAAAAGGTTTTATTTACAAGGATTGATAGTATTTTGTTGGGAAAAAAGGATATATTTAGACAGACATGATTTGAATCCCAATTCAACTACTTACTAACTGGTTGATTTTAGACAAGTTATCATATTTCTCTGGGCCCTAATTTCCTCATCTGTTAAATAGTGTAAATCTGTTAAATACCAGATGTGTTTAAGGGTTTTCTAAGAATCACGTGTCCCTTTGCTCTATGCCCAAAGTAAAGGTAGAGTTAAAAAGGGAGCGGCAACTTTTATTTTGCTGCATCATTGGTATACTATTTATTAGTAAAGTTATTAGTAATATTGAAGTTTCTTCTCACATTAGATATAGACATCCTCATTTTGCAAATGCATCAATGGAGGTAGGTCCAAAGATGTCCCATAACCTACTCTTAAGGCTCCTAGCTAGGTAGTCATAGAACTGATATTAAAAAGTCACTAGGAAAAAAATAAAATAAAATAAAATAAAAAGTCACTAGGAAATTGTTCTTTCCAGTAGAATCTAGCCAGTTCGGTTGTTGCCAGAAACTCTGTGGCCTTGCTCTCTCTCATAGCCAGAGTGAAGCAATACCAAGTAAATTTATTCTCTCTTTTCAGATGCCTATGCAAGAGGAGCTGGGCCTTCCACTTCAAATGCATGTACGCTGTCAGCCATCAGCACGATCATGATTTCCCTCACAGCCAGGTCCAGTTTATGACAAAAGTTATCTAAAGGACTTGCTGTTTATAATATAAGCAACATTTAGCTAGTTGTTTTGAAGACACCCAGTACTAAGTAATATTGTTGTTCAAGTACATCTTATTACTGGAAAAAAAAATGTTTTTTGCTTCTTTAGGAATGGCATTATACAGTACTTCCTCAAAGCAAATCTAGCTTTGTCTGAAGTTTCTTTGGAAACTCTGCAATGCACTGAAGACATCTGTAATATGATGTTACCAAAGCAGTTTACATATGTCCTTATATGCATATTTTTTATTATATATTTAGTGTTTTATAGAATTTTTTAAAGTTAACATGAAATGTAGATATTAATTTTTTCCTCTGCTGTAAAATGCTATGGGCAACACAATCATACAATTATTATTTGAGACTATTTCCTTTAGAGAAAGAGTTTGAAACTCATCTTGGTAAATAAAGTACAAGTTACTTGTACAGTTTTACAAGGATTTAGTGGCAGAACCACTGAAGATTTGGTCTGCAACTCAAGGCTACTGTATGTAAATGACCCACTGGATGATTAATGCATTGAATCAAGTCCTTTTGACATGTACAATATATTTTCCCACCCTGTTGTGAATTTTGTTGTTCAACACAACTCAAGATGGTTTCAGGAATGGCTGCAAACTCAAAACCTAAACTAACTGCCCAAGAGGTACCTTGTGCAATATTCCCATCCCTGAAATTAGCATTGTACAGTAAGACTTTCTTTTCATTCAACTAAGTTAGCATCGTCTTTGTAGTAGCATTATCTTAGACATTAAATTTCAAGTTACATATCCAGTAGTAACATAGACCAAAAGTGACTATAGTCAACAAAGTCTTTCAAAGGCTAAAAGATAATTTTACTATCTTTAAGTGTATCTGTCTTGAATGTACATTTTTTAAACAGGTAATTCTCTGTTGATAGATTCATAATTTCTTTATATATGTGTATGTCTTTAATAATAGAACCCTTCTTTTGACTCAAAATCATGTATGGAATTTGGCAAATTTCTCCTATTTCAGCAAATAGTTGCCGTGAAGAATTTTTTCATGACACTATAAAAGCTCTTTAGTATAACTGTATGTTATCTTGATGATTATCCTGTTTTACAGTAGGTAGCTTAGTTGCTTTATAAGCTTTACCTTCTAAGTCTTAAAATGACACATTGGAAAATGACAATATCAGAAAAACATATTCTTATGAAAAGAACTATTTGTTATAATGGGGGAGGTTTTGTAAGCTGACACTTGTGGAACAGTGCATATAAAAGGCAATGAAATTTTCTATAAAAATTTTCACATGTAACACTCTGCCACCTTTTCTTCTTTCTCAGAGAGCTCAAATTTGCCTGTAATTTGTCATTTTTGCTTAAAAATAATATAAGTTAACTTTTCAACCTTCTAGCTATATTTATCCAATAAAGTCATAATCAGGATTCCACTTGTGTAAAAACTAGGGCGGTAACCAGAAAAAATATTGTCAGTATTTCAAGCTGTGTTCCTTTCTTAGTTTGATATGGTTACTTCTATGTTAAAATAAAACAAAACTTAAAATTACACACACAAAAAAATCAACAAAACAATAAAATGAATGGAAAAAAATGACACCCCAGGTAGTCCCCAACCCCAGTGTAAATGATATTTACCAGTGATCTAGCATATGTAATCTTTTTTTAAAGGTATTGTTAATAAATATTCTGTCATTTGTAAAGATACTTGTCTTTTGGGAGCATTTTTCCTGCCTGCCTATCAGGGGATTTGTTAGCTCACCCTTGTGCTCGTTATAATTTGAGATGATAGAGGGTCTCAAAAGTCTCTGGCCATGATCCAAAGCTAGATGACCCAGAGCTATTCCTTTGGAATTGACAACCCTGAAGACACCATTTCAAATCCTCTTTGGAAGCACAGAGGGTCAAAATCCACCAATAAATATCCTGAAGATCAAACCTTTAATAATCCCTCTTGATTAGCTAAGTCTTTTGTATGTTTAACCTAAGGCTGCATCTGTTGTTTTAAGATTTCCTCAACCCCATTGCTAAAAGGATAAAATCTAAACTTGATCATTTAAGGCCCTTCTTAATCTAATAACAACCTAACTTTGTACCCAGCTACTCTGAGCCCTGACTGGCCCCTAAACACTGCTTGCTTTTGATCTCACCTCTGTGCCTTTTGAGCGTCTGGCTGACCCTTCCTGCCATGCCCCCCCCCCCCAACTCTTCTTTGTCACCCAGTTCCTGACTGTCCTAGGATAGCTCCAGCGCCAGCTGTCTGTGAAGTCTTCCCACACTTCAGCCCTTTAGGATGTTCTTCCTCTGAATTAGCTGCAAGCCTGTCATTACGATTCATTTAGTAATTAACCAGGTACTACTTTTGGAAATCTCTTGTACTGTTATCTTGCATTTTAACTTAACTCCTGTATTGTTACTTAATTTTATTTGTACTTATGCCTTGTCTTCCCAACTAGATTGTAAGCTCCTTGAGGGCAGGGACTTTGGTCTTATCTTCCATGTACCCTCCATAGTGCCTAGCACAGTGCCTTGCAATAAATAATCATTGATTAATTAATTGAAGGGGTCTTTGAAGTAGCATTTTGCATCAGTTGCCCGCCTATGTGCCACAATGACCCAACCAGAGAAGACTGTATGTGTCACTGCTTTTTTTAGGTGGTGGAAAGCATTAGAAGGCTGGCTTCAAACTTTATGCTTTGAAAATTCCCTTTTATCTCTCTGCTTCATCATCTGATAAGTGAGGATCCGGATTAGCTGAGTCTAACTGGGCTGAAGGTATTTTAGAAAGTGCACCTTAGGTACCTTCACCCACATGTCTGATTTGTTGGCTTCCGTGGTGGTTTGCTGGTTGGGTTCACTGGTTGCAAGCAACAGAAAACAACTCTGGCTAAATTTAGCAAACAAAAAGGAATAACACAGATTAGATCACATGAGCTGAGGAAATGATGAAGGATAAGTCTTGGTGAGAGTAAGAACCAGTCTACCCTAAGAATCCAGACTGCAGGAACTTTGGAAACTCAATTCCAAGTGCTTTTTTGGAAATGAATCACCTTTGTTTATGATTTTGATACTACTCTGCCCCCATTATCCTTGATCATGCCAAACCTGCACTCAGAGCAAAGAGATAGCTTATTAAAGAAAACTTGAGATGATGTTTCCATGAGATGGGATAATAGATACTAGGAAGATCTAAGCAACACACTTATTATGCTTAGCTATCCCAAATAATAAACTCAGATGTAATATATTACTACTTGGGACAGTGATTCTGAACCAAGAGTACTAGGAAGGGGCCTATTTGCTTTGGGTGTATAACATTTTCAAGTATTTGCTCTTACCTTCTTTTTCTGTATGTAATCCACCTGGTCCACCTGTGATTTAACTGTTTAAAAGGAAATTCTGTTTTGCCAGACAACTGGATTCCCTCAGTGTTCAGAGTTTTTACAGAGCTCAAACACCCTATGTACAAAACATGTACATGTTTTGCATGGAGGCAGAAGACATGAATGATAAATTTCATCTCAGGTGAGCTCAGAATTCCTCCAGCTTCTGAGATGGAAACTGCCATCAGCTTTTTATCTGAAGATAGAGTGACTGAGTTATTCCTACCATCATTTTTGGTTATTTACATCCAGGAAGCAATATTCAATCCTGATTAACCTTTTCTCAGTTTCTCCCGCCACCCTTACCTTTCTGCAAAGTGTGCGCAAAGAACGTTGAATGTTGAGTGTTGAATTATAAAAAGTACATAAATAGTACATAATTACCTACTTAAATGTCATGTATTTAAGTAATTTGATGTAATCACCATCAGGTGATTTTTATACACTACTGGATTATCTATGCCACTATTCTCCTCTGTTAACACAGGTAATCAAGAATTGACTGTATTTTCCTGTTGTTACAATTAACAATCCTCTGGCCAACCACAGTGAGGATCAAGCCTTTTACAATGGTAAATTTATAGTCCATCTCTAGGCACACCCAAAATTACTCCATCTGAAATGAAAGACCCTGGACCTTACACAGGCAGCTTAATACAGTGTCTAAGAACATGGATTCTGGAATCTGACCACCTGGAATGCATCCTGACAATTTCTACTTATTATATAGGATAAAGTTTGTAAAGTTCTAAATGCACAGCTCTCTAAACATTAGCAACTATTTTATAGATCAGTTATTTTTCTTTTTCTCAAGTGACTGAGATAGTCACAAAAATAAGACAAAAAATGTGGATGCTTCCCATAGCCAGAATGAGTTGAACTCAACACACATGCCCATTATCACTTTTTAAATATTTTCATGTCTTTATATAAATATTTAGGTAACACAATAAAATAAAAATATCTAATAATATTTATAAAAGAAGTTAGGCAATGGGGTCCTTACTCAGATGCCAGCTTTTCCCAAGGCCTTCCTCAGTTTCCCCATCTGGTACTGACTTCTTTTTCATCTGACTTTCAGCGTGCCTCATCAATACTCCCACGTGTCTATTATTCCATTACCTGGTATTTAAATGTGTCCGTGCCTTCTTCCCAGTAGACAGAGCTCATCTTAGGGTTAGATTCTACTTGTGATTCTTGACTGTACTTCCCAAGCACCAAGCCTGTATCCTCCCCCATCGCTGACGCTAACAAGAGTCTCTGGCGCCACTTCATGTGATTTGCTCAGCCCCTCCCCTCCTGCCAGGGTGTGATTATCATATGTCAGTCCAAAAGGAGGCACATTGCCCCTCATGCTAAATGGCCCATGCAGATTAAATGTTCCAGTTCCACGACTCAAGTGTAAACTGCAATACTCAAGAGAGCTCACAATTTAAACAAACTCATCCTCTACCCTTTATCACCAACAATTATGGTCAGTAACACAGACCACACTGAGGGAAAGTTGGGGGTTTTTTGTTGTTGTTTTTGTTTTGTTTTGTTTTTTAAAAAGGTCAGCCATATACTAGATCTGAATGCTTGGAATCTGCAAGGTTCAGGTAACAACGTGATAGTCCCAATAGCTGTAAATGGGTCTTTTGCTACATTTTCTTACCAATTGTTATGAACCGCACAAATTATAGCATGAAATATGTATCTTAGGATTTTAACTAATAAAGAGTAATAGCTTAAATTGTTTTTATAATCTTCAAAGTGCTCTTCACACTAAGATGTGAAGGAGATGCTGGGTTTCTTTCTTTTTCATTTAGGAAGTAGAGGTAAGGAGATGGTACTGCAAGCCCAAATCAATCATAGAAAGTGATTAGAAAGTCAGGACTACAATTTAGAACTCTTAATTCAGTGCATTTCAACACCTAGAAATAAGTTTTTACCGAGAGAAAGAACAAGCTGGAATAAGGAGAGAGTATCTTAAGTATAACTGGAAAGCAGTCAGCATGCTGGGTGGGTAGGAGGGGAATGGTGAGGCTGAGATATGGGAAGTGACAAAGTTGTGAATGATGAGCAGACTCAGGGCACAGCCATTTGGAGGGGGAGCAGGTCCCTGAAGTGGGTTCCGGCCGGTCATTGAGGAAGGAACTCGTGGCCCCCCTCTGCACACCAGGCACTGTTTTAGGACAGGGGAGTATGGTGGCAGAGCCACCCCACGAGGGCCACAGAATGAAGGAGATGAACCCCACCCCCCCAGGCCCGTGTGAAGTCACCTGACTTGGAGTCCTACAGTGGGTAGGGAAGCCAAGGGACCAGTACTGGCACTTTGTCACTATGGAAAAATACAATGAGGATAATAGCTGACATTGATTGTGCTTCTGGTACATGTCTGTCTCTGCAAATGAACCTGGTGGTTTCATTACTATTGATTATTCATATTGGACACAAGAGGAACCAAGACTTAGAGGTTGAGAGGTGTGTCCCAGGTCACACAGCTGACAAGGGATAACAGCAATGAGATGCTGTTAGGTTGACTCTGGCAAGTCCAGTCCAAATGTTAGCTATCTAGTTAGGTAGATAAGTAGATAGATAGATAGGAAGGTGGGAGCATAGACAGACCTTGGTTCCCATAAGCAACAAGAAGGGAATAAGGTGGCAAGCTTTCCGGGAAGTTGTACAACGGCTGTTAAAAAGTGACTGGGAGTTTAAGCCAAGATCCCAGGTATGGGATTCCTGCAGAGAATCATCATATGCAAGCTCAAGTGTGGTGATTTCTCTGCTCCAAAGCAGCCAGCTTGGCTATTTTTTTTTTAATGCAAGCAGTGTTTTTTGCTTCTTATACTGGACTCCAAACATTCTCAGAGCTGTGTTTCTTTTTTTTAAGATTTTATTTATTTATTCACGAGAGACACGGGCAGAGACACAAGCAGGCTCCATGCAGGGAGCCCCACATGGGACTCCATCCCAGGTGTCCAGGATCACGCCCCGGGCTGAAGGAGGCGCTAAACTGCTGAGCCACCGGGGCTGCCCCAGAGTTGTTTTTCAACACAGGCTATCCTGCAAGATCCAAGTCACCAGATAAAATACGGAAGTCCAATTTAACTTGGATTTCAGAATGAAAATCAGTAAATTTGTAGTGTAAGTTATGTCCCATGCGAAATTTATCTGAAATTCAGATTTAACAGGGCTTCATCTATTTTTATTTGCTAAGTCTGGCAACCTTATACAGGGAGGATTCATCCTCATTGAGATAATTATTTTGTCATGCAAAATTCCAGGATTTTGCTGATGCGTTATCAAATCTCTAAAAATCCATGGCTCTGAGGTGTGGAGCGGGATTCCAGAAGTGTTTTGAAGGGTTATAAAAATGGCCTTGTTGCCCAGAACATAACTATAACAGAACTAGTTGAAAAAAATTTATGTGTTTGATGTACCATTTATCACTCTTTAGAACCAAACATCTGAGACCAAATAACTGAGAGGTTAAATTGGCCCAGTCATTCATCTTTTATTTGTCAACAATTAAGATGTCGACCACTTTCTATGTGTTGAACACTGTGCTAGGCACTGAAAAAACAGACATCAGATTAAGGCTTCCCTCTTCAGGGTTCACTGAAGGTGACAGAAACACACATTCATTTGAAACTGGTATAAAATGTGTGAACATTTAAGTGTAAACAGAATTCTGGACGCATTTTTTTTTCAAAACCAACTTGTAACAAGGTTAAGTTCAGTCAAACACAACAAATTTTTTTACCACCACCTTCCTGCCCCATAGAATGATTAAAAAAAAAAAAAGATTTATTATTTGAGAGAGAAAGTGGCAGGGAGGGGCAGAGAGAGAGGAATAGAGAATCTAAAGCCGACTCCATGCTGAGCACAGAGCCCAACACAAGGCTTGATCTTACAATCCTGAGATCATGACCTGAGCCAAAACCAAGAGTTGAACACTCAACCGACTGCACCACCCAGGTACCCCCCCAAAAATGGTTTTAATCGATTAAACATATTTCTCTAATTGGTTGCTTTGCTTAAAAAGAAGAGGAAAAAAGGAAACAGCACACTCATATATAACATTTTGGATCCATTAAGCTATGTACAGATAAATATTGGCCCACAGTCCAAACCTGGCTCATTGCCTGGTTTTTGTAAATAAAGATTTATTGGAACACAGCCACTCTCATTTATATACTGTCTGTGGCTGCTTTTGTGCTATAACGGCAGAGCTGAGTGGTTGCTGCAGAGAACAGATGGCTCTCCCAGCTGAAAATATTTACTATCTAGATATTTAAGAAGAAACTTGCTGACTTTTGACCTATAACACTAGAACTTTATTGTTGATTTCTTTCCTGCGATTCCCCACTCCCCTTCCCAGGTTTACCTCTTCTTTCATTTTATCACCTGGCAGGGACAGAGCTTTGCTTTTAGTTTTAATGATTGAAACTAATCTGGTAACACACCGTCTTGGTGAAAAAAGCCCACTAGAACTTTAAAATAACACACATGGGCCACGTGGGTTAATTTTGTTCCACCTGCCGCCCATTTATCGAAAGCCAGATGGGTAGTACCAGCTCACGGGGGTTCAGCAGGAGCTCCACAGAGACCGATGGCTGGCTGGTGAGGTACAGAGAGGCGTTTCTGGAATAAGCTGCACCAACTGTGAGTTCTTGTTCATTGTTAAGCTTTGGTGATGGTGTCATTTCTGGCTGTCGCTGTACAGCATCAATAAATGAGTCTACCCGTTGGAGTTCTTTAGAACTAACCTGAGTATACAGTTTTCTATTCTGGTACACTTTAGAGAAATTTCACTTTGTTTTTCATTGTCCAGCTGAATTTAGCCAGCTCCAACTCACTGGTTAACTCTACAGCCAGGATATTGTTCTTGACCTCAGCTTGTCTCCACTTTAAATGATACTTAAAAATTTTAGGGCAGCCCCGGTGGCGCAGCGTTTTAGCGCTGCCTGCAGCCCGGGGTGTGATCCTGAAGACTCGGGATCGAGTCCCACGTCAGGATTCCTGCATGGAGCCTGCTTGTCCCTCTGCCTGTGTCTCTGCCTCTCTCTTGCTCTCTCTGAATGAATAAATAAATAAAGCTTTAAAAAATAAAAAAAAAATTTTAAATAATATAGTAAATGATAACATAGAATCAAACAGAGGTCACCTGGGGAACACAGATTTCCTGGCGGCAAAGGATTGAAATTTAGAAGGTAACTGTCAACTGATGAAGAAAAAGATAAAAAAGGCTGTTTCCACAGGAGGAAGCTTATGCAGTGGCATGGAGGGATGAGAGAGCATGGTGTTCATCATGCAGGGGCACTCCTGGGGGAGGTGGCCCAGGAGCTACGGAGCAGCTGCATCCCAGGGGACTTAGCGTTGAAAGGAGTTTTTTTGGTTTTTTGGGGGGTTTAAGATTTTATTTATTTATTCATGAGAGACACAGAGAGAGAGACAGAGAGGGAGAAGCAGGCTCCATTCAGGGATCCCGATGTGGGAATTGATCCCGGGACTCCAGGATCATGCCCTGAGCTGAAGGCAGAGGCTCAACCGCTGAGCCACCCAGGTGCCCCTTAGAGGAGCTTCAACATGAAGGTGATAGTTACCTGAGGGCCTTGGATGGGGGAGATATAAACAGATATGCCTTTTATGTAGATCCGTCCAAGAAAAGCAATAGTGGAGGCCAGGCTTTTAGTTGAGTAATAATGATCCTAGCTGAGAGATGATAAAGGCAATGTCGAGGACAAAGAATGAGATATTGGGGGGGGGGGGGGGGAGAGATGTACTCCCGTTCGATTTGTGTACTTAGACAATTCACTGTCATCTGTGTTAAATAGTTCTCATTTTGAAGTGAATTTACACTCACATGTATTACCTAAAACAGAGGGGATGCTGGCACAAAAGATTATCTTCTGTTCAACATAATAGTCTTAAAAAAATGGCTTTCCAAAAGTTTGTATCCTGGAACTTGATTTGCAGGGTGTGGAAGCAGGAATAGCTGCACGGTCATTGTCACAAAGATCCTTGGGCTAACACCAAGTCCTTTTCTAATTAGGTTTTGCACCTTGCCTCGTGCCACCAAGGATTGTTTTCAGTTTTCCGTTCTTGCTTCTAGACACCTACTTTTTCTTTAACAAATTAGCACCTAAGGTTTATTAATTCCACCAACAGATGGTCCCGACACATACAAGTCTCACTATGAAAACGTTTGGATTTTTAATCAGGATGTTCTTTGCCCATGTGGAAGTCTTGCCCAGCCTGCATAAATAGCTTGAGGCCTTCAGGCATCTCAATAAGGCTCAGATGGTTGTGCTGTTGGCACACTGAACTTCTCCTTACAGTCTCCCCAGCACTTTCCCTATGCTGCACTTGGAGAATTGCAACTGCCAAAGAAAGACGTTGGACTAAAATCCTTATTGGAAAGGATGTCTTAGAGAAGCACTGTTTGTTCTGAGCATGCGACTGATGGCTTTTTAGGAGACAGCTGGCCCTCTATCCTGTCCTGGTGGGAGACAGGAAGAGGTGGGTGCCAATGTCTCATCAACTTGTTGCCGAGGGTATTTACTGTTAGGAGAATGTTCACACTCTTGATTTGTCACGACAAGGCTAGTAAAAACTGTACAGACCACTCAAAACATGCCACATCCAAAGCCTCACTCCTTTCATCCAGCATTTGTACGTCACAACTTAGCCATATATTCAGCAAAAAGAGACCTAGGGCACATGAGCCAGATGGTCGGGCACACATGTGTGTCCTGGTTATTTCCAATCATATTCTCATTAGACACCCGTCTTCCTTTCCATGATATTATTATAGGCCTTGGTGATCGCTGCCAAATATCACTCAGTTCCAACAGCATGCTGGGAACAGTGCCAGTGTCGAGAGAGGCTTGAGAGCGTCCGTTGGTCCTAGACACTGCAGATAAAAAGATGAATTTCACATCAGGGTCATCCTCCTGGGGCATACAGTTTGGGGAGACATCCAAACTGTGAATGGTGTATCCTATAATACAGTAGCTCAGAGAGGGGCGGAAGGTCCAGAATGAAAACCCACGGGCTGTATCAACCAGACTCCGTTTTTGAAGGCTTCGCAGAGAAAGTGTTGTGGGATATGGTTTTCAAAAAATGGGCAAAAGTTCGCAAGCTGAGCAGTGAGGAAAAGGAAGATCCTAATGCACTGAGGAGACCACATGGTCTATGCAGTGTTGCTCCTGAACCACATGAACCACTTGTACCAAGATCCAGATGGTGGTACTGGTTCAGTACGTAGGTGATGGCTGGTCGCTGAGGTTGAGGGAGGCATCGCTGATGTTGAGCACCACACCCATCAATGAAGAACCAGCCAAACTGGCAACAGCTTTCTCTTTCTCCTCCAGCCTCCTCACAGAGGCAGTGACCAGGACTCTAGGTTTCCAGGTTCTGGTGAAAGAGATCAGACAGGGAGCAGTAAGCCCAAAAGAGGGGCAATTTGGGGCAGAATTTTTCCATCACTTATTCCTTCAATGGCTGGTTTTCAAATTTTGGTCTTCATCAGAAACACCCAGGGCTACTGTTGGTGAAGTGTGGCTGGGAAACAAGCATCAGCATCACCTGGAAACTTACTAGAAATGCAGCATCTCGGACCCCACCCCAGATCTACTCAATCTGAAACTGAGGTTGGGGCCCAACAATCTGTTTTAATGATGCCTCCAGGTGATTCTAATGCACTGGCAAGTTTCAGAATGTCTAAGAATGTTCGTTAAAAATGCAGGTTCTTGAGCACATTCACAGAGATTCTGGATCAGTCAGATAATCAAACATTTGGCCAGTGAATGCAGCACCTCCATGGGCCATGCTCTCCTGGTCCCACCTCTAAGCAGGCTTCGGCTTTTTTCCAGCAGTCCTCTTTACGTCACTGGGATTGCGTGGGCTTTGAACCTTCAGTATGCAGTTTTCTTGGTGATTGCATCTGTAAAATGGGGCAGTACTAGAAATGATGTGGGTCTCTCAGGATTAGAGGTGGATGTGTGTGGAGTATATGGTATCGATCCTAACCTTTGGCATCTTTGCTCAGGCTGCTATAACAAAGACTTAGAAACAACAGGAATGTATTTCTCATTTCTGGAGGCTGGAATTCCTAGTTCAAGGAGCCCACATGGCAGGTTCTTGGGAGAGCCCTCTTCCTGGTTGCAGAATGCCAACTTCTCATATCCTTACATGGGGGAAAGAACACTCTGTGGGGGCCCTTTAAAAGAGCACTAATTCCATTCATGAGAGCTCCACCTTCATGACCTAATCACCTCTCAAAGCCCCCTCCCACCACCTAAGACCATCACACTGGGGTGTAGAGCTTCAACATGAATTGGAGGGGGACGGGCACAAACATTCAGCCCATAATACTTGGAAACAGGCAATAGCTGGTAGGTGTCATACTGCTGTCTCTATTGTTCTGGGTCCAACTCCCTGCTAGTCTCAATGGATGGTTACCAAAAGAACACCCTCTGGAAGTATTTGGTAGTCAGTATGTCCCATTATTGAATCCCGTTAACTAAAACAACTCTGAAAAGCATCTGGTATGTGCTATCATACAGGGGATCTGAACACTATGACCTCTCCCTGTCCTAAGCATCCTACTCCAGGGCAGGTACCATCAGCACTGCCGGGGTCCTTTCAAGTACTAATTGTTCCTCCTACCTCTGCTCTGCCCTGGACATACCTGTATGTACTTGGTTTACCAGTAGCCCATTCCCCATCACAGAAGCCTCCAATCTCAATGCAGACTCATATGGGAGGATGTTTAGATTGGGATGTTTGTACGATGCCTTCCAAACCTAAAAGGCTAGGATTGACCCAGAGCTACTTGAACAGCACCTGAGAAGTTGCTCTAAAATATTTGTAAGCAAACATCTCTCCAGAAAGTTCATTATTGATTGAGCAATCCCCTTTCCAGCCCAATTCTACGTAACGCCTTTTTCAGTATATTCCCAAATATCAAGGCTGCCTTCAAGAATATAATCTCAAACAAAATCCTATTCTCTGCTTTGGTCTGGAGTGACACATCAGCTCTGAATATTTTTAACGAGTTTGCCTCAAATCGTGCTTCCTAAATCCTACCTATAGAGCTGAAGATAAGCCTTCTCTCTCTCTTCCACCTTCTGCCTCCCATACACTTCTTGAAAAAGTATTCTAGAACTCAAAAAAAAAAAAAAAAAAAAAAAGAAAGAAAGAAAGAAAAAGAAAAAAAGCTCCCACTTGCTCTAGGAAAGACAGCCTTGAATCTAAGTTCATAATTAACTCCAGGCTGGTACAAAATGCTTTCTTCCTGATATTTCAGTTAAGTATTACCATTGGCAGCTTCAGCTGTAAAACCAGCTCTGCCAGTTGACATCAGCCTTAAAAACTGTCTCTTGCACAAAAGTTTGAGGTACGTAATGTAAATCACCACGACTGGCAGGTGAGAAGTTGGTGCCCTGCAGAGTGGGGAGAAAAGACCTAGCAGAATGGTCAGATTGATCAATCACCCTGAGTGAGTACGGAGTCTTTGATGAGGCATCCATGCTTTTAAGAGATTTGTCTGGGAGTATTGCCTTGCAGCTAGACCGAGTTTTCAGTAAATTCAGAACTCTTCTTGGCCAAGAAACAACAGTTCCCGTTCTTCTTATCACTGAGGCATGTGAGTGTGAGTTCATTTTTGAGAATGTTACAGTGCCAATCAAAACACAGAATCTTCCAGGGTCTCAAATCCAGGCTCTTCCACATAACTTATGACTTCAATTTCTGTTTCACTGGAAACAGTTTTCTGTAAAACAAAACATCCTCCCTTAGATGTCTTTTAGCACACTTTTTGTGCTTTGGATTTCTTTACAATTTTTTAGGGCATTTTCCTTATAAAAATAGTAAATGTTCACTAAGAAAATATGGGAAATAGGAAGAAAACAAAATCTTATCTCCCAAACACAACCCATTGTTTCTCTCTAGCCTTGTTTCCTAGGTACAAAGTTATCTTTTCAGTTAAATGAAGGCAAATGGAAAGTCAGCTTCATAAGTTGCTTTCTGTGTAACATCGTGTAATACTCTATATATTCTTGGGCTGCGTCATGAATAGCTCCATCATTTTCCATTCAGAGTTTATGATAGTTTCTCCTCAAATCTAGATGTGTTTGTCTAATTTGGGCTATTATAAAGCTATTAATTAGAAACTTTGTGACAAAAACTGCCTACAAGAGATATTTCTGTACCTTGTTGACTCATTCAACACTTTTTAAAAGATGTTATTTATTTGAGGGCACACACAAGCATGCATGAGCTGGGGGAGGGGCAGAGGCAGAGGGAGAAGCAGGCTCCCCGCTCGGGGCTCGATCCCAGGACCCTGAGATCATGTCCTGAGCTGAAGGTGGATATTTAACCCACTGAGCCACCCAGATGCCCCTCATTCAACACATTTTTAATACCTATAATACCCACTATTGCCTGGACACTGCTGTGCACGGAGCATGTGGTGACAGCAGACATGCCCTCTGCCTTACGTACTAGAACTTAAATGGTTTATACTTAATTTTGGAAGGAATCCTCTCTGGCTACATTGTAGAAATAAGGAGCAGCTGGAAAGTGGTCTCTAACAAATTTAAAAAACAGGATACTTTTTCTTTTTAAACAAAAAGCCTTCTTTTTTTAATTGATAAAGGCCTAATTGATAATCCCCGTCCGCCTTCCCTCCCATCTCTCCCTGCCAGTAATGTTTCTTGAATGTTACAGAACAATTTCTAACTTGGGTCTGCACAAGCAAACACTTGCTTAATGAGAACTCGGGGATGGTAGACTCCAAATCCCAGGACTCTGGGTGCCCACACCAATCTCAGAGCTGCAGGTTGTAAAAAAGTCAAAAGTTTCTTTTCCTGCTCACCCCACTTTCTAGTGTGGTGCCAACCCGTCATTGCCAGTAATATAATGGGTCTCCTCGGCATCCTTCTAGCAGAGACCTCAAGGGTGCGTTGGAAGGGCTTCCCCTTTGGAGGTATGGGCTGGGAGCACTGCTACATGTGTCCCAGACTGTGCTCAGCTCTGCACTTGCACATTCTCCCAGGTGGAGAATTTAGGCCACGAGTCAGACAGTATCGGGCAATACTTCATTTTCTGAGTTCTGCTTGCTGCCTCTGTCGCTCTCTGTGTCTGTTGTCTTTTTTTTTGCATGAAACTCAACAATGTGAAAAGCAAGTAAGTTGTCTAAGAGGAGCCTGGCAGCACTGAGCTCTGACATTAATCCTTTGCTTATTTTGAAACCAGCTTGTCTACCCCTCGTTGTTATTTTGCACACATGACTTGATTTTAATTAACAACAAACCACAAGTTTATACAATAAGCTCTTAAGCCAGTTTCTTTCACCAACCTCAGAATATTAAAGAAAATCTTTGGAGGCTCTATAGGGAAATGAGATACCAGCATTAAGATGTTCCATTAAGAGGCAAGACAAATGACTTCAGGCTGCTGCTTAAATCAAATGTAGTTTATCAGGGATGAGTATTCTGGAGCAAGGAGGGAGAGACAGCACAAATTCACATGAAACAAAACAAGGTTTCACACTGAGGGCCACTCTTCTTCCAGAAAAGCTGTGGGTTAAAAGCAAAGCCCCCTGTTCCCTGATGAAGGAGAACACAGGATGGAGGCAAGGACGGAGTAGTTCCTCTGTCTGACTCAATTCTTTGCTTGACAAGTGTCCTAACTACTATGGTCTATAATTATTCTGAACACCCAAACTGAAAACTCTAAATGTCACAGCTTATTGAAATGATCCATTTCAGTGAGTGTTTGACCCTTAACTGCCCCCACAAATAATCACCAGTTTATTCATCCATTCCTGAATCACTTTATTAGCAAACTAAATTGCTAAGAAAACAGCTTGATCTACATCAGGGATCTGCAAACTACAGCCTGTAGGTGGTATCTGACTTATTGCCTGTTTTTGTAAATAAAGTTTTATTTTGGAACCAAGCTTGTTCATTTGTATACTGTCTATGGCTACCTTCACACAACAACGGTAGCATTGAATAGTTGATATAAACCATTTGGCAGTTAGGTATTTACTGTTTGGTTCTTCATAGAGTAAGTTTGCTGACCCCTAATCTAAATAAACAATTTAAGGGCAGATTTGACTAAGTATAGAATAACTGTACACTGAGAATCATAAAATATTGCTGAGAAAATTAAAACCTAAACATGATATTTTTTGCTTGTTTAGTATAATAATATGTCAGGTTTACAGATTGGAAGATTCATTTTTAAGATGTCACTCCCCAAATTAACCTATAATACAACACAATCCTAACCAAGATCCCAGCAGTCTTTTTGGTAGAAATAAAGTTGCTCTAAAATTTGTATGGGAATACAGAATACAACACCGAGAATAACCAAAACAACTTTTGGGGGTAAAAATCACACTTGGGGGCACCTGAATGGCACAGTAAGTTAAGCTTCTGATTCTTGGTTTTAGCTCAGGCTGTGATCTCAAGGTCCTAGGACTGAGCTCTGTATAGGGCTCTGCAATCAGAGTGGAGTGAGCTTGAGATTCTCCCTCTCCCTCTCCACCTCCTCCTCATGCTCTTTCACTTTAAAATAAATAAATCTTTTTTTTTTTTTAAATCATGTTTGGAAGCTTTACACTACTTGATCTCCAGGTTTGCAATAAAGCTATAGTA
This sequence comes from Vulpes lagopus, assembly GCF_018345385.1. Taxonomy (NCBI): domain Eukaryota; kingdom Metazoa; phylum Chordata; class Mammalia; order Carnivora; family Canidae; genus Vulpes; species Vulpes lagopus. Next base: position 43,903,805 of record NC_054830.1, read on the forward strand.
ATCAAGGCCACATTAGCATAAAGATAGACAAACAGATCAATGAAAGCAAATAATAGTCCAGAAGTAGACCCACACATATATAGATAACTGATTTTCAACAAAGATGCCAAGACAATTCATTGGGGAAAGGATGATTTTTTTTTTCCACAAAATGATGCCAGACCAATTGGGCAGCCATATATAGGTAAGCATTGAGTTAAGCCTATGTTCAGAAACATGGGTTCTTAAAAAACATCAAAGCTAAACAGAACATTGGTCCATCTCATCTCTGCCCCTTTGCTAGAAAAAGAAGTCAGGGCTCATGGGCTGTTTTCCTTTACCCATCAGTTATATGGGTAGATGGCTGATGGAAAAAATTCCAGTCTGACTGGCAAAGACCCTTATAACTGAGCAGGACCTTTCCAATATTCCAAGGCAGTAATGAACATTTATAAAATAACACGAGCAAAAGAGCAGAATGACTAAGCAGCATAAAGTCACTGGCCCCCCCTGGAGAGACACTCCACCTAGAAATACGGAAAACCAGTAACTTGACTGATCCCCAAAGACCCAACCCTCAGCAGATAGGACCCATCATAAGAACCTTCAATATTACCTCAGAGTTGATGATTACAAAGAAATCTTTAATACTGCTTTTTGGTGTCGGAACCGGTGGAAACAACCTGTTCCATAAGTGACCTCTGAAAATAGAGTAAAGCAGAGAATCAGATGAGCAAGAACATCCTTCGTTGTCTGTCAGGATCTACTCTACAAGTTGACCTAGTTGATCTCAGGACCTGCTGTTCTATAAATTCAGAACCTTTATTGACCAAGAGTTATAAATATCTATATTGTAACACTAGTTGGGGTATGATGTGGCTTCTGAATCACCCAAGAAAGACACAATGGTAATTGTTTCACATTGCTCTGTGTTTTCAGGCCTCATCTGTGAAAATGGGTGATCTGGAAGTGCTTGGTATCCCACCACTAACTACAAAACCGGCTACGGTCCCGTACCCAACTATGCTGGCTCAGAGTTGACGGTCTTGTTCCTTTCCTTTGAACTGTCACCCTCCACAGAACCTAATGTTTATAATAATGAACCTCTTTAAAACCCAAGTAATTGTCTAAATTATGAAAGGATGGAGACAGAACATGTTTGTAAGCCTCTTAATTGGCAGTTTGCCTCACTGAATGCCAAAGTGAGTGAGAAGTTCTTATGGGGCCCTTTGTAGGCTCGAGGATTAGTCACCAGGTCTGCATGACCTTTCCACAATCTGCATTTGACCAAAGGATAATCAGCCAGCCAGGGACCAGGTGACCAAAGGGTGAGGGTAAGAGCTGGCCCCTCATGATTGGAGACCCTACCGTGGGAGGCCCTGGGGTGATTTCAGTAGCTGGGGCGCTGCCTTCCTTTACCCAAGCTGAAAAAGCAGCCTGCTAGTGGCTCACCTAAGACAACCAAAGACTGGGTGGGAAAGCAGTAGAGGAATCAAAAGAACATGAAGGTAAAATAAATACGGAAAATAAATACACTGTCAACAAATTCAAGACGGGTGGTAATGACTGAGGGGCTGTATTGTGCTCTGTCTGGTTTCCAGTAATTGCCTAAGGATATTTCTCACTTTTTAATTTGGTCCATGCTCATCTTGGAAAGCCTGTCCAGAAGACACCAAAGCACTGTAAATTCTATCTGATAAGAATTACCCTAGTGGATAGACAGCAAAAGTGTAAAAACACTCAGATGTCCTTGGAAACCCCCAAATTAAAAAAAAAATACCTACATTTTACAGATGAGGGAGAAAATTAACAAAATGAAGCAGATGGTTGCCATAAGCACGATAAGAAACCATTCGGTGAAGGGCTTCTGATCATCATTTCCTAATGGAAAAAGAAATCAGAGCTGGAATAAGCTGCGGATATGCGAATTAACCAGAGGCAGGCATCGGAAAGCTTGGATTTGAGTTGCAGATGCTGAGTGAGGCTGGGCAAGGAGCTCAGCCTTCCTGAGCCTGAGATTTCTCATGAGGATGAAATGAAGCTACTGTTCATGTTAAATCATTATTTAGTCAGCAGATATTTATGGATTGCACTTGATGTAATAATGCCTCCTGAATCTTGGCAATTACTAGCTTTGGGTGACTAGTAAGGTTTTTAGATGGAAAAGCTATAAAAGGGTAAACCATCTTTGTTACCTAATTGCGTTAGAATCAAAATAATGTACAAAGTTGGAGACTTTTAGAGGAAGCAAATTATGGAATAATACTCAGAGTTAACCCTAAAGGCATCAGATTCTGCTAGAAGTACTTTGCAATCTTAACTATGTTCAATACCCCTTAGCATTATTCCCATTTCACAGATAGGAAAGTAGAAACAAATTGCATTGAGTCAGCACAGAAAATAATAATAGGTTGCATACCGCCTTACTCTCTGGTTAAATCTGCTTCTCATCTGCATCCAAGGACAAATTCCTCTATTAGTTTTGATGATATCTTTTTTTTTTTTTTTTAGTTTTGATGATATCTTTGGGGTGTGTGATTTTTTTTTTTAAGGTACTGGAAATGCTTTCAGGAAAAGCCAGAGTTCCTTAACCACATGGTTTTTAAAGAGGTAATGCACTTGTTAAGCTGCCTAATTAACTTCCAGAGAATAAGGCAAATCCTGCCTTCTCTCCCTGGATACAAGTGTGCTTTCTGTGGGAGAGGCTATTGACTAATTCTTCATTCACCAGTTTAACGAATATTTCTCAGACTCCCATTATATGTTTGGCACTGCACAGGTTTCTGGGAGCTGGGTTCAAAGCACACATGTGGGTTTGCCCCATGTGCCATTTAGATCCATCAAACAAGAAAGGCTCTAAGCAAATAATGACACAAGTAATGACTTGATGCCAGCTGCGCTGGGTGGCGGCGGGGATGTTCACACTGCACCAGAGGAAACCAGTCCCAAACCTCAGTTAATTGTTTCTTTTATAAAATGAAAAGTGGGGATCCCTGGGTGGCGCAGCGGTTTGGCGCCTGCCTTTGGCCCAGGGCGCGATCCTGGAGACCCGGGATCGAATCCCACATCGGGCTCCCGGTGCATGGAGCCTGCTTCTCCCTCCGCCTGTGTCTCTGCCCCTCTCTCTCTCTGTGACTATCATAAATAAATAAAAAAAAATTTAAAAAAAATAAAATAAAATAAAATAAAATAAAATGAAAAGTGTGTAAGTGGAACTTTCAGGTCCTTGTAAATATCCTAAGATTTCCGAAAGTTCCAACATACTACTACTTCTTTTATTTTTTGCCCCCAACATACTTCAAACTCAAAACATTCAATGTATGGAGAGGGAGAGAGGTCTTGAGGGTTTAATGCTAGTGAGTCCAACTTTGCCTTGATCTCCTGCTCTTTTGTCTCCTGAGAACTCTTACTCGGGTTTATCTCCTACTTCCCCAGAGCTTTAATCTCTCCACCTTCATCTCTTCCCTCTGCTTTCAGATATTCATAGAGTCCTTTACCTTGAATAAGCCATTACTTTGCTCCCTCATCTCTCCCAACTATCGTCAAATACCTTCCTACTTTATTTCCCAGCCTAATTTTTTGAATAGGGGATTCAGGCTGCTTCACTTCCCACCTCAGAAACTGCTTTTTTACTTGTTGGCGGCTGCTTCCTAGTTGAATCCAAAGGACACATGATTTCTTTTTCCAGCTTTATTTTGCCCGGCCTCCTTCCTGAATTTCACACCTGACGGTTGCGCCCACCTTGAAACCAAGTTGTTGGCTCTTTTGCCCAACAATCCCCTTCTTCAGAGTTGTTTCCTTCTTCCGTTTTCAATTTTAACTGACCCTCTCAGCTCAGCTCTGGACCTTGGGTCTCTTCCACCACTGTCTGTTGTCTGAACACTGGAAAGCTTGTTGAACGCAGCTGCATCTTTTAATTCCACACATTTTTCTCCCTGGTCTTTATTCCTGGCCTACCCCTGACAACACAGCTCCACTTCTAGATCTGAAACTGCCCATGGGTGACACCCACTTAGATGTTCCTCCAAGCTGACAACCTTGAAAACTAAACCAATGCATCAGAACAACTTCTCTCACTGACTCCCCCATGATCGTCTCCACTTTTCCAAGTTTCCATATTGGGATTCCTGGAAGTCACTCTGGTTCTTCCCATTCCTTCCCATTCTCTACAGCCCTGTCTCCTTTCCCCACTGACTCAGTTGGCATCATCACATTCATACCCGCTCACAAAAGTAAGAGAGGGCTGCCTTTGTCTCATGCGTGCCTCCTCCCTAGTGTGGAAATCTGGAGTCTATGCTCAGCTTGCAGCGGAGGTCGCCCTTCTGGGCCTTGTTCTCTCATCTACAAAAACACAAGTTGAAACACCCCGTCCTTAAGATCTCTGCCACGTCAGCACCTTTCCTAATGCTACTGAGGATGCTTTCCTAATGCTACTCCATGCAGGCCATTGTCATTTCCTATGAACTTACCTTAATAAAACTGATCCTCAAAAAGCAGTCGTTTGTGTTGCTGAAGTTGGGAAAATTGTCAGAAGGTATAAAAAATAGTAATCAGAAGTAACAGTTTATTTTCTGTATACATTTTTTTTCCTTTTTTTCCTGAGTATTCGTACGTACCAGACATGGTGCAAGGTGCTTACTATGTGTTCTCGTGTAGTTCTCATAACGCTGTGTCAAGGTGGGCACCTCTACCCTCGCTTGGCACATGGAGAAGCTGCAGCAAAGGAGGGCTGACTCCTTCCCTGAGGGCACAGCTGGGATCTGCACCTGGGACTGGCTGAGAAGTAATGCTCTGAACACGATGCAGTGGCCCTATTCCATGCCCCATCATCCCCAAACTAAGGCCGAACTGCCCAGGCAAGAGCTCCCCTTCGGGCAGCTAAGCCTTTCTCTATCCTCGGGCACTTCCCTGAGGAGCCTCTTCCCGGTTGGTTGCCACTTCCTACAGAAAGCACCATCTCACGGTGGTGTCCCCACTGTTGGGCACAGCTGCAGTGGCAGGCTGCACTGCAAACTATCATCCTGATGTTCTCTAGGCTGCACTTGGAACTGGATCATTTTATTAAAAACCTATGACCACAGTATTTTTTAATAAGTTTTAGATCATGTTTTTGTTTTTTAATTTTAAGACTTTATTTGGCAGAGGGAATGGCAGGGAGAAGCAGGCTCCCCATCAAGCAAGGAGCTGAATGTGGGGCTGGGCAGATGCTCAGGTAGATGCTCAACCCACTGAGCCACTCAGGCACCCCTCTTTTTATTTTTTTAAAGAAAATGCACAAGAACAGGGTGGGAAGGGGAGAGGGAGAAAGAGTCTTAAGCAGACTCCACACCCAACACAGAGTCTGACATGAGGCTCGATCTCACGACCCTGAGATCATGACCTGAGCCAAAATCAGGAGTCAGATGCTTAACCAACTGAGCCACCCAGGTGCCTGAAGTTTTAGGTATTTATATCTATTATTTTACAAAGAGGCTTTAGTCACATTTTGTAAAATGACAAAAACGAGATATTCAAGGAGGTGAAACTTTTTTTTCCCCAAATGCCATAGATACTGAAAGGTTCTAGGACTAATACTCAGTTGTCTGGACTGTGACTGAGGATCCTGTTAAACCTAGTTTTTATTGCACTGGCTCATAGCTAGTGTAAAGAGCAACTGGGATGAACTAATGCCATCAAGTCAGATGCCATCTAGCTTTATTTCCCAGTCTGATGTCCTGAATAAGGGATTTTCCTGCTTCATTTCCCCATTTCTGAAACCCACCATTGCATGCTGTTAACCATTATTCAAGTACCTTAACAAGTACATTCAGAAACTCCAGACTCCTATTCCATGTATGGAATATAAATTTAGCAAGGGGTAGACAGCAGAAAAAAGTTACCTTGTTTGTAACTAGGCTTAACAGACCAGATAAAGTTTGGGTCCTGAGAAAGAAAGAGCAATGTTGTAAATATTATCAAGGTTACACACTTGGTCCCATTTTGTGTCTCAAATTGTGAAATATCTTGTAGCCTGATATGTCGAGCGCTGATAATAGTACCGTTCACTTCTGACCATGATTACAAAAATCTCTTCAGTTAAACCACTCTCTAGCTGTTCACTTTGGCTCTCCCTTTGATAAATAAAGCTTTTCACTGAATTAGCAAAATACAAAGGCAACTGATTTTATTTCATTCAATCAAAAATGGTTATTGATGCATGCAAGGTGCTATGTGGGAAGCAAAGTCATGGTCGCTGCCTGGAGGGAGTTGGCAAATTAGTCCTTTCCCTGGCCTGGCTTCTGCACAGTCCCAATGTGCTTTAGAACTACTACCCTACCGCCAGATGAGAACAAAACTAACCCCAGGAGAACAGAGCCAAGGTCAGCTTTACCATGAAGAAAACATAAACAGGCAGGTAAAAGTAGTACAAGGAAAAGCTTTCACATACTCACTGCCAAATGGAAATTAGTTGTGGATTATCTACTATTTATTAACGCAAAAGTTTTGCGTCAGTTATATAAATGAGTGAATTAAAGTTAGCATATACTCTGATTTCACTGAAGGTAAAAAAAAAAAAGTGGTGGGGGTGGGGTGGGGGTGGGGATAGGACCCAATGATAGTATATATGTCATTTGAGTCAAAATGATAAAAATTTCAATACTGAAAAGTTGGGAGGTCCCTGAATGTATCATTAATTTGAATTCTGGGTTCTCTGGGCTTGGAGATTTTCTGAAGAAAAAGGATTTCCAGATAACTTGAATCTTTGATTCAAGGAGAATGCCTTTCCTACCCGAAAACGGAAGCCACAGATGTTTCTTTTCAAGAAATTGAAGAGCACTGCTATTTAGTTATGCAGAGAGGTTTTAGAAAGAGGAAGTCACACAGCCTATCCCTCTAAGGAGGAGAAGCCTCCAGACCCTCCACCTCATGCCTGGATGCCCTTCTGACATTGGCAACTTAGAGCATTTGGGAATTTGGCTGTCTTGTTTCTGGTGACCTTGGCTATCGTTTTTGACATCTCAACCGTTTTACGTTGAGAACAAGCCAGCTTCTGAAAATCCCATTGTTCTGTGACGTGGGAGGCTGCATGGGAAGGGTTGGGATGGGATGGTGGCAACCAGGGAGGGAAGAGAAATCTAACTTAGTCCCTTATTCTACATCTGGTTGTTTCGGGAGCTTCGTCATGTCGCCTCCCTCCTGCAGCCCCACCTTGGTGCAGAGCCCTGGCAGCTTGGGGTCTAGGCCAATAACTCCTAGGAGGGTCAATCTGATTTGGAGGCTGTTCCACCTTATATTGTCCATACAAGTGTGACTTTCAGGGCTTCCATATTGATTTTCAATCTGACTTCAGACTTCACAATAGGTTTCAAGGGAAAAGAGCTAATTAGTAAATTGATGGGACTCTCCTAATGAAGCCACCCCTCTCTGTGTTCACAGAACCAGGAGGTACTAGGAGGAGGCAAGCAGTACCAGTGTGTGCCAGGTAACTGAGAGGATGGGCATGCACAGCCTCCGAAGCTGCACGTGGCTCTCTTCTCCTTGTAAGGAGAGGTTGTGGCATCGTTCACAAGGGGCACCCCAAGCTGGGTCCCAGCTCCCCAATGCCAGCAAAAGCCAGGAGCAACTCTTTGAGGTGGGTGAGCTCTCCGAGGCAGCTGTCACATGGTTTAGGGAGGAGAAAGAGGGCAGTAAATGCAGTCTCAGTGGACAGAATGTAGGGTGGTCCAGGGCCCAGAGCATGACACACAAAATGTGTGCTGTGTTCACCTGTGGAAACAGGGCCCAACTGGACTGAAATGCGGAGAGGAAATGGAGAGCACTGGTGCATCCAGGATTCTCCAGAGAGATCGATGGGGGCCTGGGCCTTACCTGCCCCAGGACTAGGTGTGATGAAGTGGAGGAGAGGGCCTGTTTCTGCTGCTCTCTGCTCTGCAGGCTTTCCTAATGCGCTCCCCGCCGGCCCAGAATCTGTCCTGTCCTGTTAACCTCCAGCCAGCGCCACCGAAGGCCACTGCAGTCGTCGTGTCAAAATAAGGAACGAAGTGGCAAAGAGGTGTCAGTCAGCCTGGTCCTATTACTGCCCCCCCGGGCGAACTTGAGTGGGGTGTCCTCTCCTGCTTCCTTTGCCTGCTTTGTGAAAGGGGGACGAGGACTGAATGAGTTGGTGAAGTGGTCAGGCCGGGGCTAGCATGCAGGAGGTGCTCCAAAAATAATAGTTATTATAACTAAATACAGTAGGTCCGAACGGAACAACCGAGATTTCCGTAAGTCGTCAAAGCAAGACTAAAATTCAAGTGCTGTCAGAATCCTCAGGGTGCAGAGTAATGAGCTCAGGCCTGGAGGGGAGAGGAAGGCCACAAACCAGACACCAGGGAGGCGGGGACACAAGGCATGTAGCGTCCTGACCCGCAAGGGTCTGCATTGAAATGAGATTGCCGACAACTTGTCACAAGCCAGCGGAGCGTCACCCTCTCACGAGCCCGGGCCCCCCTGCCCATCTTCCTGCCTGTCCCCTGGCCGGCGTGTGACCCCTGGGATGTCAAAGAACAATGGAAAGGACAGAGCAGGGAACCAGCCTCCTGGCTTGCTTTGTCACTTTGGGCATTTCTTTAACTTCCCTGCATTATTTTTTCCACATGACCTATAGATCCACATAATCTTAAAAATGTGTTTGTGGAGATGCCGGAGAGGCGTAGGTGACCGTGCCCAGCAGGGCGCCTGGCCCGACAGTAGAGCCCTCCGACCTCGGGGCGCACCCTCCGCTGGACCCGCGGCCCAGACGCTCGGAGGCGGCCGTGCCTGAGACCCCAGCAGGAGGCCCTTCTCCCGACAGCCGCCGCAGAATCCCAAAGCTGCCCCCCAGCCCTCCTTGGGGTTCTGGGGGCCCCCCGAGGGGGTTGGTCCTGCCCCCACTGCCGAGAGCCGCTGGAGGGGCGGCCGGGCACTACCCGCCTTTGGAACCACCGAGGCCTGGGGCTGGGGCACGGCTGAACCCGCCCCCGTGCTCACCAACCTGAAGTCCCCCACTTGCAGAGGAAACCCAGACTTCCCACAAGTTCTCCAGGCCTCAGGTAGGCCCAAGGGGGTTTTCAGGTTATGAGGTCCACTCTCTGGTTCCACCAGTCTCGTCAGTGTTCGTCTCCTACCTCGTGCAATCCTTAGCATTTGCAAAATTCTTTTCAAAGACCTGGGAAAACCTCACTTGGGACCTCTGCTATGCTTCCCCTCCCCGTTTCCCTTTGCCGGTTTTCTCTGTGTTTTAACCAGGGTACGAGATTTTAAAAGGACAGTGTGTGGTGACAAAACAGAAACTAAAGGAGGCGAGCACACAGGGGGGGCCCGGGGCTGAGGGGGGCTGCCGACCTCAATCGGCTTCTGAGTCCGGGGGGCCCGAGCCCACGGGCCGTGTCCTCGGTCTCCACAGGCTGAGAAGTGCCGTCAGAGGACAAAGGCCACAAGAGCGGCCTGTGCGGACCTTCCTTCCGTCTCAACCCAGACTCTGAAATGCATCGCTGGTGTCCTGCCTCCACCTACTTTCCCTCAGTCTGGAGGGGCTCCAGGCTGGGTCGTGTGGCTCGAAGAACCAGCCCCCCCCCCTGCCGCCCCAAACCGTGACAGGAAAGCTAATGCCCGGGCTTCCTCTGACTTGTCTTGTGGCAAGAAATGCCTCTGTGGGCGACAGATGACCGAGGGCAACTTTGCTCTACTCCCAGAGGTATGGATGCCGCCCATCTAAGGCCTAAAGAAATCTTTACATGAAAAAAAAGGGGGAAAAAAAAGACCCCTCTTAATTGGCACCTGGTATTGTCATGGCACAGCTCCTGGCCTTCGCTGAAGTCGGGGCAAAAGCGCAATCGTTGGCTTGGAGGGCCGAGCCCGTGATTGCGGTCAGGACCCATCTCTGATAAGCGCATCTCAGGAGGCCTGGGCCTGCCCAGTGACATAACTGGGAAGAAACGCAGGTGGACTTCCGTAACACGACACACACGCTCTTTTCCACGGGGCAGGCGACAGCTGTGGGGCGTTTCATTTCCATAATTGCTTTTTTCACACGCGGTGCGTGAGCTTCCGGGAGCACAGAGCGAGGAGGGGGGAGATGATGCACTGGAGGAAGTGGAAGGCTCCGTGGAGGACTAGGGTCAGGAGAGGACAGGTTTAGGTAAACAGGGACAGCAGAGATAATGAAGGAACAGAAGAATCCGGAAGTTAAGAAACCTCTAAAAAGGAGAAAGACTTGTGAAAAGTGGGAAGTTAGCTCTTCAGATAAGATGTGGAGGCCAGTTGAGGAAGGGCCGCTGATAACGAGTCCTGATAAAGTGAAGCTACTATCTCCATTTGAAAACAAACATATTTCATGGGCTGGAAATCCTAGCACCGGACAGCCCAAGCCCGGGCCAGGGTCTGGGGCACTTGACGGCCGCACCCTCTCTCTGCCACCCCTCGTGCTGTTGGCCACCCAGGGGCCTTGCCGACCCAAGCGAGACCGGCAGTCCTGTGTCTCCTCTCCCCTCCTCTTCATCCGTCAAAACTTACTCTTCCCTGGGTCTCACTGTTTAGTAACCTTGGACTATCATTGGTTAACGAGTGATTTGAATCTATTTCACTTCACCGATTGATGAATGTGTCATCTGTTTGAGAAAATTAGCTATTAATAGCCACTTCTGGGCCCCTTGATAGCTACTGATTTATTTAATATCTCTGGATCTCCATTTCCTTTTAGTAAAGGAGATGGACCTAATAATACGTGAGAACGAGGTATTATTTGAATGGGGCTGTGAGTGAAAATGGAAGGGGAGGGCTCCAGGGCACCATATATACAAGGTGGGAGAGCAGGGAGGTTGTCTAAAGGAAATGAATGTAGCGACAAAATTGCCTGATAGACTGCAAGCTGAGCATAATTATGGTTGCATCCTCAAGGGGTAAGAAGAGCCATGCAACATGTCCCAGAGGGGCCTGGACTTCCTATTATGTTTATTAATCATCTTGATGAAAATGGAAAGTCTGCATTGATTAAATTCACTAATGATCCTAAACTGAGCAGGGGAGTAAATTCCAGAAACGATGGATTTGTAAGGTGAGTGGTAATATTAATCAGCTCATCTTATGAAAAGGGTGGCAGTTAATGAAATGGGATTTGCCATAGATAATAGCAGTGAGGTATACCTGGGGGGGAATTATAATGAGCCTAGTTCCAAACTAGGAAGCTGTTATTTAGGAAATAATAATGGGAGGAGAGCTCTAAAGTGGAGAGTGAATAATAAATTAAAAACAAGCTTAAAATAAACTCTCATTATGGATCACAATTTCACTCTCAGCACTTTTGTGGGGGGCTGAGGGAGTGTAGAAGAACCTTAGGGTGCAGCTTCCACATTTTGCAGGTGGGGGAACTGGAACCCAGAGAGGTTAGGCTTCAGTCCCTAGTCAGGGTGGCAACCCCTGGCACACTCGTCACCAGTCTGTGGTGACAGGAGATGGGCACTCCTGAGAGGCCTCCGTGTCGTTTGAGAATCCTCAACACGGCGCTCGAAGCCGGCTCTGATTACTCGCCTCCTGACGTGTTATCTTTTGCCATCTCACGCTTGGGTCAGAGAGCTAGACATTGGCAGAGCCATGGCTAAAACCTCGATTTCCTGATCTGTCTCTTCTGCTCTGTAAGTTCTAAACTGTCCGCAGTCAACACTGACCTGAGCTTCACAACCGAAACACTCAGAAAGCAGAAAAGGCTTCTGAGCCAGGTTTCTCATCTCAGTTTCCACCATGTTGGTTTGAAGTCCTTGGGCAGCATTTAAAAAAATCTCTGAGGTTCTAAGTGTAGTAATGTTGGAAAGACACTCAGAAATAATAATTCAGAGGCAACGAGTTTTGTGCCTTTGGGGAATAACATAAACCATTAAAAATTTTTTTACCAAATGCAAGTAATGAAAATTAAGCTTCTTTCACAAGCATTTGATAACATGAATAATCTTATTAAAAACTTCCTGGGACTTATATGTATGTTTGTTTTGCTCTTTGGTGAGCAAAATGAATTTACTTTGTGCAGAAGGAGCAGTGTTGTGTGTGTGTGTGTGGGGGGGGGGTCCTCCGTGTGCTGAGCCCTGTTGCGGCACCAGCCTGGGGAGGACGGGAGGGATGGAGGATTGGCCTCGGCAGAATTGGGAAGTCGGTGCAGTTGGCCCAACCTTGGTTCCTTGTATCCTCCTTTCACACCCCTCTTCCCAGGAAGGCTCAGGCTGCTCCTCTGAGTGCCAGTGGGGGGATTGGGGACCATCGCATAAGGCTGCGCTGTGTGTTCCACAACCCTAGGGGGTGCCATTCCCCTTTGCAAACTCTGCAGCTCGGCTTGGCCAGCCCCCTTGCAGACCCTGAATCACCCTGATTCTCTGGGGCCTTTCCTCATGTCTCCCATCCTTCTGTGGAAATCTACCTGATACGTGTCTAGTCTGACTCATATCCACATGGTCTAATGGGTCACTGCCCACGAATTTCCAGAAGATCCACTCATTAGCCTAAGTGAATGACTCAAATAGAAAATTTTACAACGGGCCTGAAAGGCGCTCTCCTTACACATGCTCTTCAAAGGATCAGTGAATCCCCCACAGGATGAGTGAGAGGACATTCCCGTGCTTGACCGGACAGTCTCGCCTGTGTCCCCGGAGCCCAAGCAAAGTCAGAGAGAAGGGATTTTTGCAAGGTATAAGTCACTACGTACCAAAGCTGGGTGCTAAATCTGTGCTGTCTAGGTAAGATTCCGGTGTTCCTTCCACTGTTCCGTGTTCTCGTGGATCTCGTGCAACACTAACCACATATGTCCACATCCTCAGGCCGCATGGTTGCAGCATGCACGAGAGATATATTAGCTGTTTTTAAACTGTCTACTTCTGTCATAAGATGTCTACGGATGCCCAGTACCCCCAGGCGATGACAAGCACAGGGTGTGAATTTTCTACCTTCAAGGTACAAGGCCACACCTCCAGCTTATGGGATCGCCAACTGAAGCCAAGTGAGCGTGGCCATGTGTCCTAGTTTCCAGAGCCTTCCCTGCCTACTTCATTACCCTTCACAGGCCCCCCCACTAACCAGGTCCATGATCTTCTTGCCAAGTAGACTAACGATTTTAGACGTAAACAGAACCAGCCGCAGAACAGAGAAGCCCAGTCTCCCCCTAACTGCTTTAACCGCCGCCCTGTGTCTGTTAGGCTGAAAGCCCAAGGGAGGATCCAGATTTCATGGGCCCTGAGCTAATTCAATTTTGGAACCGGCTTTAAGGAAAGGAACAAAAATAGGAATTCAAAATTAGGTGTGGTAAAATGACAGAGATGGAGAGCGGATTAGTAGTTGGCAGGGTTTAGGAATAGAGACCCATAAAAGGGCAACAGGAGGCATCGTTGTGATGGATACCTAAACCTGCAAATGGGATGGAATTACATAGAGCTCAATGCACAAATGAGCACATATAAAATTGATGAAATCCACATAAGGTCAGTGCATTGTATCCATGATAATTTTCTGGTTGTGATACTGTACTATAGTTTTGCAACCTTGGGGGAAGCCGGATGAAAGATAAGGGGGCTCTCTCTGTATTATATCTTCCAACTGCATGTGAGTCTACAATTATTCCAGAAACCTTCATTATTAAAAAGATGGATAACAGAATCAGATAATCTAAAAAAAAGAAAGAAAGAAATTAGGTACTGGGCTTTAGCAAGGCTTGTGCTAGTGAGAGGCTTGAAGATGTAAGTTTCATTGGCTTAATGGTAAACCTATCTCTGGTCAAGAAGGCAGTAAATGGACAGAAGATGAGGCATTTTGATCCATGAGTGAATGTGTACACTTTTCAGGATTATCTGTTTTAACCACAAGCGTAGTCGCTTACTTTAAAATAAACAGAAGATACTTACCCACATGTAGAGGTTGACTCCACTCACTCCAAAACCCCGTCTGTCTGCACACAGAGCTCACTGCTGCCCTCACTTGAATGGAATACTTAGAAATATCATCAATTATCGAGATGAATGCATTCGTTGTTATTTTTTCTGTCTAAATGGGGGGGAAATTAGCATTATAAGAATTTCCAGACATATAATTTAAGTAATGTCAGTTATTAGAAGAGAAGGTCATATCTAAGTAAAGTGATCCACTGTTACCGGACTTGTTTAAAATCAATAGGGCATACATTGATTAGTTTATTCTAGACTGCTTCAGTAAGGGTGTGTTGGCAGCTACCCTTTGGGGAAAGTGATCTTGTAACCAAAATAAATAAAAAGTCAATGGTAACATCTAGATGATTTATCTGGATCCAGTTCTGTTTTCAGATGGAAAGACTAGAATGGCCCATAGTAGAATGCATAATCCTCCTCATCTCGTCCCTCCATATTCTGAAGTCAATTACTAAATGATGTCACTTGGTTTCCAACCTATTTAGTAGGCATCAGCAAACTACAATGTGTGGGCCAGTCTGGCCCGCAGCCTCTTTTTGTAGGGCCTGCAAGCCACGAATGGTTTATGTATCTCTCAATGATTGAAAAATATCAAAAGAATATTTCATGACACGTGAAACTGAAATTTCAGTATCCACAAGTAAAGTTTTACTGGAACACACCCACGTCTATTTGTTTACATATTCTCTATGGCGGCTTCTGTTCCACAATGATAGAGCTGAGTAATTGTGATAGAAACCATATGACCTGCTAAGCCTAAAATATCTGCCCATTACAAAAAAAAAAAGAAAAGAAAAAACAGTTTGCTGATTCCTGATGTACAAGAATGTCTCGAACAACTGGAGCCAGGGGGCACCATGCACAGAGAAGAGGAAAGAGCGGTGTCCTTGAATCTAGGAAGAGCTGGGTTTGAATCCTATATTCCAAACTACCTGCAAGGCAAATTCATTGACCTCTCTGAGCCTCTGTTTTCTCACCTGTAAGTTGGGAATAACGACACCTAAGCACAATGATTGAATTAAACCGAATTTTCTTTGTAATTCTAAGTTTAAGAATGTATTGGTTTGAATCCTGTGAAAACTGCCAATATTCAGCCCATCTTTGATGAGCAAAACCAGCAATGTTGGTTAGTGCAATACAATAATAGGCTCTTAATAAATGCCAGTCTGTCACAGGCAATTTAGGCTAGCATTGTCCAGTGTTAGAGTGAGGCTGTTTTCTCACAAATGAGCCTTTCTCTGTTAACTCACTCTACTGCTCAGTGTCCACACCATTCAGCTAATCCTTTACGCCCCAAACCAGAGATGTGTCCCTGACACTTGTCTCTTACATTCTTCTGGGTGTGTTTCTCCTTTACTCACCCTACCCCACGACCACAGCCTGATTTCTCTTGTTATCTTTTGTTTGGCCAGTTGCCATAGCCATTAACCCCAGATGCCTGTGTCCACTGGCCCCTCCACACGTGTCCAGCTTTCATGCTGCCACCAAAATTATTCTTTGATTTTGCAGATGCAGTCACAGTTCTGTATTGAATAAAACTCTTCAGTGGCTTTCAGTGCCTCTGGCAATGGTTTTAAAAAGAGAAATCACTCCTCTTTTTTTTTTTTTAAGCAAAAATTTCCATTCTTGGAGAAGTACCATTGTAGGATCTAGACTTATTATTCCAATGTTGGCTTTATATCTAGGCCGACTCACTTACTGCCACTTGGCTGAAGGAGCCATGCTCTCTTAAGCCTTTGAGCTCTGCCTCGACCCCCTGTCACGAAAGTGTGGTTGGCAGACTGGTGTGGGGCAGGAGCGGTTTACTACTGATCCACGGTGAGGTAAACACAGAAATCGAGAAAACAGGTTTGGAGCTTTTGTAGCAATTTGACATTGCCGCGACATCCAATCCCATGATGACCGGGCTTCTCTCTGGGTATATTTGATTTTTCTAGCCTTTATTTTAACTGTATCTTACAAAAGAAGAATTAGAAATGAAATTAGAAATTAATTAAAAATTTAAAAAAATTTTTAAAAGCCAGACTTCCAGCATAGCTATTTTGGAGAAGCACTGGCTACAGAGGTTGGTCTCCTCTCAACAGGCAGGCTTCTACTCTCTGCTTAATGATTTTGCTCCATTCCTCTCAGTGGGAGCCCTACACCCTAGACCTAGACCCTAGACCTCTGGGGCCCTTACTGTGAGGTGCTGAGTGGGTACACTAGACGAGGCTCCTTGATGGCAGAGACACTATCGTACTTCTCTTCATACTTCCCACACACAAACCAATTTGTCAATGTTGGTTGAATCAACTTGGATGGTGTGGAATTTGCTTTCCCTACTATCCGTAAGAGGTGAGTTATGATCCTAATTTCCCTACGCTTAGCCAGCTTTATGACTTTGGGCAAGTGGCTTAATCTCTCTGCCTCACTTACCTGTGTAATGGGAATGATAGTTACTTAATGGAGTTACTGGGAGGATGGAATAAATGAGCATAATAAAGCTTGACAGGTAGCTGAGGCTTAATAAGCACAGGCTGGCTTCTCAGTTCCATGTCCCTTGAACTTTGTGTTCTCTAGAGCTGAGGAGCATATTTCAGTTGTAGTGAAAGAAAAACATAAAATCTACCATCTTAACTATTTTTAAGTGTACAGCTCCACTGTGGTGAGAACATTCATTCACATTGTTTTGCAACCAGTTCCAGCACTCATATGGCCCGCGATACCGAAACTCTACTCATTAAACAACAGCTCCCCACACCCCCTCCCCCAGCTCCTGGAAACCACCATTGTATTCTGAGTTTGACTACTCTTGGTATCTCATATACGTGCAATCCTACAATATTTGTCTTCTTGTGACTGGTTTATTTCACTTAATATGGGGTCCTCGAAGGCTCATCCAGGTTGTAGTCTGTGTCAGAATTCCCTTCCTTTTTAAGGTTGAATAATAGTGCATTGTATGGATATACCACATTTTGTTTATCCATTCATCATCTGTTGGAGGGCACTCAAGTTGTTTCTTCCTTTGGGCTGTTGTGAATAATGCTGCTATGAACGTGAGAGTGCAAATTTCTCCTTGAGACCCTGTTGACGATTCTTTTCGTTGTATGCCAGAAAGTGGAATTGTTGGATCACATGATAATCGTATTTATGATTTTTTTTGAGAAACTACCATACTGTTTTCCATAGTGGCTGCAACATTTTATATTTGCACCAACAGTAGTGCTGATGAGTTTTTATCTGATCCTTTGTGTTATTTTGAACCAAAAGTATGTCCTTTCAACACAAAAAGCCAGTAACATTTGGTTTATTTTTTATAAAACTTGGGTAAATATAAGTTATCTTTGACCTTGTTAGTTCCAAGCTATAACCACAGCTGTCACTGAATATCATTTTTAAAATATTTCAAAGAGAACGTTATCATCAAATATTGAAATGATCTGAAGAATTACCTGCAAATAATTTTTCCTTGTGTTATAAATTTTCACTTCATATTCAAAGCAGTGAATTGGAAAGGCAGAAACAGGTTTCTTCCACTGAATAGAAAGACCGCTTCCTTCAATCACTGCTGTGACATTCTCTGGAGGATTAATTCGATCTAGGTTAGAGAATGAAAGGTCAGTGGTCTGGGCTGATAAATCCAATCCGCTCACACTCCTCAAGGCATTTCTAAGATACAATCTTCTCAAGTATCTACGCTCAGGATTTAACTAACTGATCTTCAAGCCACAAGACCCCAGTGGCTGCAGATGACTCCTACATTGCAGCACTGAAGAAATCTCTCCTGTAATTTTAAAGGATTCCTATTCTAAATGGCATCAAATGGTTGAGTCCCCTTCCCCTTTAGCTCATTGCAAGACCCACCTCACTATCCCTGTTTCTCAAGCAGGACCAAACTAAGTAAACCTCATCCTGGAGAGAAATTGCCCTGGAGCTTCCACCCAGCCCTGCCTCTACCTAGCAGGTGTGTGGCTCTGGGTAATAATTCCCTCATTTGGAGCTTCAGTTTTGTTTCATGTTGTTTTGTTTGCTGCCTTTCAGGTTTGTTTGGGGGATGGAGTGGGCAGCCTCAATTTTCTCTTGCATAGAAAGAATGGATTGGGCCACATTTGTCTTTTTTTTTTTTTTTTAAAGATTTTATTTATTTACTCATGAGAGACACACAGAGGCAGAGACCTAGGCAGAGGGAGAAGCAGGCTCCCTGCGAGGAACCCAATGCAGAACTGCATCCCAGGACCCCAAGATCACGCATGTCCTGAACTGAAAGCAGATGCTCAACTGCTGAGCCACCCAGGGGTCGCTGGGGCACATTTGCCTTAACTTAGAACTCAAATTCTTTTCCCTGACTTATCACTGGATTGTCTTATAGCCTTGTGATATGGGTGGAAATTATTTCTAAGTGAGCGTTCTTGTCTTAGGTTATGTGACTTAGATCTCACAATTCATGAATCTTAGGGACAAACTAAGAATGGGACCTATTGGTTCCAGAGCCTGCCGTTCCCTAAGCAGAAAATATTTAACCAAGCATGTATTTCTTTTAGTAATATGAGGAATTGATCTCAAAGAAATGAAAATCACACAGGAGAATGAATTCCTGTGGTCTATACCGGATTGTGTCCATTTTCATATCAATAATGTTTCCTAGGTTGTCCTCAGAATTTTTTATTACCAATTTTCAGGAAAGTGACACTTTTAGATTATCTGAGAAATAGACTATTGAATAGAGTCACAAAACATCTTTGGTGGGATGGTTCTTTAAACAAAGTTATACTTTATTTGGTAGAGATATAGATAAGTCATGTCCCTTTATATAATATTTTGTATATTTATAATTATGTATAATCACCAGCCACTGTTGTAAGCACTGTATGGTTATTAACTCACTTAATTCTCACAAAAACCTTGTAGGAAGTGTGATTTTCTCCCCATTTCTTTCTGATGAGAAGACTGAGGTAGAGAGGAATGACCAGCTTGTCTATAGTCACTCAGCTAGTCAGTGGGGGAGGCAGGGTCCCAGCCCAGGCAGCCTGACTCCACAGCCCATGCTAATAAATATGCCATGATTGAAATCTTGAGCAGTTGTAACAAGAATGTGATGTGAAAGGCTCCTGATGAGTTTTATTAATACAAGTATCTAGGATGAAGGAGACTATTTCTATTTTGAGAACTGAACAAATGAAACCTTAAATAATATGTTTAGATCTGAGGATCATATGCTGAGAGATACATTTTAGGACCACTCAAAAGAGACAGACCAGAATGGCAGAAGATCCTAAGAGGAAAGCATGAGGAATTGAAGATGGGAAGCTTGGAGAAGAGAAATCTTAGGATGAGAAAGCTGGCTGTCTTTGGCTAGCTCTGAGGCCATCTTGTAAGAAAAGGGATGAGAATTATTTGGAGGTGTTACCAGTCCATCACAGGCCCAATGGGCAGAAAGTTCATGAAATGAGTCAGAGCTGAGAAAGGGCTGCTTCCTTCAGCAGTGAGTTCACACTCCCTGGTTCAGTGATTCTCACGTGGTAGACATTCTGTCCCCCATGGGACATTTAGAAATCTTGGGAGACATTTTGTTGTCATAGCTGGTGGGAGGAGGATGCTACTGGTCTAGTAGGTAGAGACCAAGGATGCTGCTAAAAATCCTGCAAGGCACAGGACAGCTCCTGCAAGACCATGTATCCAACCATAAATAGTGGTGCTGAGGTTGAGAGAGCTGGCCCCCGGGTTGTCAGGCAGGGGGACAGATGTTCACTTAGCATCGGAAAATTAGTCAAACTAGGGGATCCTTATAAACCCTTCCAATGCTGGGATTCTGCAATTTGGTGATTTCAGCTTTGAATTACGTGTACCTTACCAATTTCATGAAGAGCAAATAGCTGATCAAAGGGCTTGATTATAGTATGCTTGCTCGAGCCCTTTACTTGCACTGCCAGTGAGTCACTCCCTCTGCTACTGATAAAAGTCCTCGGAAACCAGCACGCAATATTTCTCTTCAGGATGTCTTTCCTGTACTCTTGGCATTCTTCGGTCATGGAGCCATACCTAAATTGAAGCACTCATAAGTTTTTAAGACTAGAGGAAATGATGCATTTGCATGAGCAAAAATAGGTACTCACCTGTAGTAGAGGAAATATTGTGTATCCTCCGAGGCATCCTTGCCAACCAGCCAGGTACAGTGCAGAGAGACTTGGTAGGGTCTTAACGGATTAGAGTTATTGAATACTGTGTTTGTGGTACACGTTAAATTCACAATCGAGGTTCCGGGAGACCCTGGATAGTCAATAAGATGGTCAAAAATAAGAACAAAATATTGCCATGACAGCTTTTAAATTTGTACTTCCTCTGAAACTGTACTGAGGGGGAACATCTGACCATGACAAAGTAACTGTTATCACAAATGTATAGAAACCTATTTGCAGAGGGCCGGTTTACTGGGGGATGAAGCTAGGATTATGAAGCCTGAGTTTCTGGCATTAAAAAGCTTTCCAGCTACTTTGGGCCACAGGTGTGTGTGTGGGGGGGGGGCATACTTGTATGAATATTTAAGAGCAATACAAGAGATTGTCATTCAGAGCTTGGGGCCCAGCAACCTTGGTATTCTAATGCCATATGTTTCAATAACGAGCTGTGACACTTCTGGGCCTCAGTTTTTCCAACTAGAAACGGGAGAGTTGGGAGAGGAAGGTCTCTAGTGCTGCTTTCCAGCCTAGAATTGTGTGATTCATTAGGTCGCACCCCAATATGTCATGAATAACACAGATTGCCACTCCGGAGGAAGTGGGTCTGGCAACGCTACAAAATAATAACACTTCTTTGGAGACTCTGTGCATAGTAGCATGTTGAAGTCCTCCTTAATGTGCAAAGATGTTAAGAGAATATTATGATTTTTCACCAAATGCATTATGTTCATTGCACCCAGGATTTCTGAAGATTATTTGACTGGAAAGCCTTGCTTTCATTACAGACCACATTGTCACCATGGATGCTGAGGCTTTGGAACACGTGTGGTGACGGGCCTTGTGCTTGCTAGGGAAGGGGAAAAAACTTTGGGCTGAGGAGCAGGGAGGACCTCATCAAAGTGGGAGCCTTAGATTAAACATTGAAGGAAAGAAGTGGTCTTAGCTTCGTTTAAGTCAATCCTATGATCACATTTATCACTGTCAGCCAGTGTAGTTCAAGGAGGAAAAGACAGACACTTTTAGTCTGCAGAGAAGTTCCACAAAAGGGACACTGGCTACTTTGTACGATTACCATGTACTATCAGACAGTTTGTTTCTATATATTCATATACAACAAACATATATAGATCTATGTGTATGCCTTGTACTCAATGTAGTGTCCATATACTAAATGACCAGACGTTCCATGCCCAGGTATGGTTTGGAGGCTCCTGTAATGTTTGTCTCCCACATCTCTTCCAAGGAATTATTTGGTATGAATTCAGTCTGATTCAAGTGAGAATTAATTTTTCATTTGTGTCAGTGTATATTGGCATGGTCAGAGAATAATTAGAATTGCAGAAATGTAATTCTGAAAGATGCCATTACAGGTGTAGTCCTGTTATTACTTGAGACGTGGTAAAAGAGTTTAAGGTAAGCCACACAAAGGTCTGTATTTGTAATCTTGTCTTTTAACTTGGATTAGTCTCTGAACTTGGAATCAAGGTCATTGTGAATTGGCTGCTATGTGGTCTGGGCAGCATGTTATAATGATGACTGAACGGGAAGATCCTCACAGTGTTGCTCTCACCCATCGACACAGTTCAGGGGGTGTGTAGCCTTTTCACACAGTGATATGACAAGGCACCGGTTGGATGATTACCCATGGGTCAAACTGGCCAAGACAATTGTTACCAGGTACACTCACATAACCTGGGACTTGGTGATCCTTCTCTCCTCTCTTTCCCTGGTGCGTGTGTTTGTGTGTGTGTGTGTGTGTGTGTGTGTGTGTGTGTGTGTGTGTGTGTGAGAGAGAGAGAGAGAGAGAGAGAGATTCCAAGGGTTTAATCACAAGTATCACCAATTCTACGTCTTAGAAAATCTAATTTTCAGCAAAGGACAGTATAGACCGTGGATGCTATCTGTCCCCTTTCACCGTAGGTGGTTCGGCGTTGTGGCTTCTGTGAACCATCAGCAGCTCTCTTCAGTCTGGTATGAAAAGTCATAGAATGCAGAACTCCACAAACAGGACAGCAGGGAACCCTCCTTCTAAAGCATGCAGTGTTCATTCTCCTGGCTCAGTGAAGCGTGAGACCCTATCCCTGCCCCCACCAGGTTTCTTTTCAGAGGTGGCAGTGTATAAATCTATTTATCTGTGAAAGATAATGTCATATGTGCCCAATGAGTCACCCAGCCCATGAATGGATTTTGAGGAAGAAGAGTATCCTTCAGTGTATACGATGAAAAGTCAAAGGCCTTTGTAGAGGTGGTACAACTTGCTTTGGGCTTTGAAGTATGGAAAGGATTCAGAAAAGCAGTGAGAGATGAATCCAAGAAAGCAAAACCTCTAAGGCAAGAATGGGTTGCTGTGTGTGTGTATGGGGCGGGGGGTGGGGGGGAGGGAGTGTCAATGTTTAGCAATCTGACAACAGCAGAGGAATCATGTAGGGCATGGTTGGAAAAGGTCTTAGCAATTACGAAAGACCTGATTGGCCTTGATTTTGCTGCTGACCCTCTGACTTTGGAGCCAGAGAGTGAGCAGTGTAAGCCACATCTGCAGAGATGCTCCAGCTGCAATAGGGTGGGTGGGTTAGGGCCCTAAGTGATCACAGCTTCAGTTAGGATGTCGATGAGGAGGAAAAACACTTGGCAGGAGCTGCTGACTGACTACGGAAAGGAAAAGCCACTTGGTTTTCCAACTTTGCCTCACCTGCAAGGTCAGGAATAAAATATAAGCCAATGAGGAGCCTGCCTTACCTGGTGGGGCTTTAAGCTTGGCAGAAACCCAGTTGCTTGGCAGGAGGGAGTGGCCATCCCATGGGATGGTCTGCACACTTGCTGAAAAGCCTTGATGAAGAACGGTTACGAGTTTGCTTTCAGTGTTTCTGGTTTCATACTAAAAATAAACCCCACAAGTCATGATACAGAAAAGGGAAAGAGCATCAAGAGAGTTATTTTAATCCAATAGGCATTTTCTTCCACTTTTTAAATGGCACGTAAATAAAATGCAATGAACTAGTTTGGCTAGGAAAAAAAATAAGCACATGATTTCATGGGTACATATATGCTTATCCTCAAACACATCGAGTTATGTAAATATGTACAGCTTTTTACACGCCATTCATACCTCAACAAAGATGAGTTTAAAAAGTGAGCAAAAATAAATTACCCAATTCTAGCATTTGGGCATTAAAAGAAAATACAGTATAATAATAATGTAATAATTAAGTCCTCAATGATACATGAACACATTCCTATAAAAACAAACAAAATACTATGATTAAGGCTCACACTCACTTCAACCATCATCTGTAGTCCCAGTCTCCTCCCCAGAGGTAAAAAGTTACCGTATAAAGATAGGGGAAATTCTCGAGAATTCTGTATTGACTGAAAACATAGCTAATACTAATTGCTTTTCCCTTTATTTCATTTTACTGCACATCTCCTAGATATTAGGTGCTTTAAGATAATTCCTGCGGTAAAATACACACACACACACACACACACACACACACACACACACAGTGATTGGCCCAAGGTTGCCAAGTCAGAAAGTGGTTGAAATTGGCCTCTCTCTGGTTAGGCCTTCCACTGCCTCCCGTTGTACTCTACTGCTCTCTTCTCTTTTTCTCTTTGCCTGTTTTAAAGTATTAGATCCAATTTACCCTCAAAGCCACTTAACTTTCTTTTTGTAGTCAAAGAATCATGGCAAAGTTAAAATGTTCTGTGCTGCTATCAATGCTAAGCAACATGCATGGCACTAGCTCATGGTCATTTCAACAGACACACCCTACTCTTCCTCGGAGCTGAACAGAAAACTCTTGAGTCAATTGTGTGTGTGTGTGTGTGTGTGTGTGTGTGTGTGTGTGTGTGTGTGTGTGACTTAAAATTTCATTTGATAGGGAAAACGCAGTTAAAATTGACTCTAAATAAGGACAATTGTCAGAATAAATACTTACATCTTCTTCTTGTGGAGCATTTATTCTCACGTGATAGCCTAGTTCCACGTTCTTTGGTTCTTGATCAGGATTTGGTTCCCAACGTAAAAGGACTTGGGCTAGACCAATAACTGTAATGGTGAAGTTGGTAGGTGGGAGAAGTAAAGCTGCTGATGAAAAGAAGGAACGTGATGTTCAATTTTACGGAGGCAGCACTTGTAAATTTTTACAGTATGATTATTGTCTGTTGTAGGATGTTATGATTATTAGAAGGTATAATAAAATGATTTCAGAAAAAGTTGACTTAAAACTGCTTTTAACTCATTATCTTTCTAACCTTGCCCAGACATTTACCTATAGCATATATAGGGGTTTTTTTTAGACTGAAACAATGAATATTTTCATTTATCATTCATTGTAACTATAGTTTTCAAACTGAGGTCCACTATCTATAAAATTGACTGCAAAAACTTACTGGTTTGTGGCTAGAATTGTTTTTAATGACTTTGAAGAAAATACAATTATTTCCTGAACCTCTTATTTCCACTACATGAATATACTTAAATATTTGTATATGCATTGGTTCATGATATAAAATTAATTTGTTTCTCATTATGAAACAATTTGTGAGCAAAACTACTTAGGCATTAATAGAAAAGCGGGTTTTTTTCTTTAATGAACCACTTTGTTTTCAAAATAAAAGCTTTCCTCTAAATTACAAAATCAATGCCTGTTCATTTTAGAAATTTTGGAAAGCACAGGTGAGGAAAGAAAGAAAAAAGAAAGAAAAATTACCTGTAATCCTGCAACTGAGAATAGTGTTAAAATGTGATATATTCATTATTTTTTGTCCATGGTTTATGTTGCTATAACTTGTTAAATTTTTTCCTAAAACTAGGATAATATTGTACAGATCATTATGAAACCGAATTTTACTTATTTACTACCTGGTTAGGATATTTCCATTGACCTTTAATTTTTAATACCTCCTACAACTCTGTGTCTGTACTTGCCACATACAGGACTGGTTGGGCTCCATCTATACTGCTCTGTCCATTATGGTAGCCACTGGCCATATATGGACTATTTAAATGTGAGTTAAACCAAATGTTCATTACCTTGGTTGCATGAGCCATATTCCAACTACTCTGTATTGACTTATGTGTAGTACCTACTACATTGTACAATGAGGATATAGAACAGTGTCCTTATCATAGAAAGTTCTCTCAGACAACACTACATATAGACCATGTGACAATTTTCTTTTCTTAGGCTCTGTCCTTATATGAAATCCATTGATCATAGCGTAAGGTTTTTATTCTTTTGTTGTGAGGACTTGTAATTAACTCCTTGCATGGAAGGGCATTCCACATGTGGTCATCAGCTTTAGCTTTATTATTCTATAGTGCCCGTATACCCACACTTGGAATATGATTCCCCATTGTAGTATAAAACTTGCATTCTAGCCAACTTTGCTTTCTTAAAGTACAGCATATTCAAAGGCTTTGTATTCTGATAAGAATAAATATTCTTCTTTTAAAAAACCCATACATAATTTCCTAATTGAGGGATTATTTAGGGAAAAATAATGCTATATTTTTGTAATGTACTTTATTTTTTTTAAAGATTTTATTTATTTATTCATGAGAGACACAGAAAGGGAGAGAGAGAGAGAGGCAGAGACACAGGCAGAGGGAGAAGCAGGTTCCATGCGGGGAGCCCGACGTGGGACTCAATCCTGGGTCTCCAGGATCAGGGCCTGGGCTGAAAGCAGCGCTAAATTGTTGAGCCACTGGGCCTGCCCTGTAATGTACTTTAAAAAAAAAAAAAAAAAAAAGAAATACTACTGAATTTAATAGATGGTACCTACATTTTTTATCAGGAAGTAAGTCTGCTTTCAGTATCACTGTAGCCCACAATAGAATCAGTAATGCAGGTGCCATGATAATCACATCCTACAGAAAACAAAAGGATGTAGATCCAAATAAACAGGTACAATTTTTAAGAAAAATTGGAAGCTTCTATCTATCTATCTATCTATTTATTTATTTATTTATAAGATTTTATTTATTCATGAGAGAGAGACACACACAGAGAGAGGCAGAGACACAGGCAGAGGGAGAAGCAGGCTCCACGCAGGGAGCCCGACATGGGACTTGATTCCCGGTCTCCAGGATCAGGCCCTGGGCTGAAGGAGGTGCTAAACCGCTGAGCCACCCCGGCTGCTCAGAAACTACCTTTTAATGTAAAATGTAGTCATTTTCCCATTTAACAGTTATGAACTATTATGTGCTAGAAATACAAATATGAACAAATCTTGGGTTTTAACATGTGGTTTCATAGTCTGAGGAGCAGGATGAAATGTAAATGAATAATTGTGGTCCAGTTAAACATAGTTGTAATAAAGGTGTGAATGGGGTACATTAGGAGCCAAGAGACTTCTGAATTGACTCCTGAAGAATTAACCAGAATTCTTTTTGTTGTTCTTTAAGATTTATTTATTTCAGAGGGGGAGAGAAAGAGAAAGAGAGAGAGAGAGAGAACACATGCACTCAAGCAGTGGGGAGGGGCAGAAGGAGAGGGAGAGTCCCAAGCTGACTTGGCACTAAGCACAGAGCCCAATGCGGGGCTCCATTTCATGACCCTGAGATCACGACCTGAGAGAAACCAAGAGTTGGTCAACTGAGCCATCCAGGCGCCCCTTAACTAGAGTTCTTGACCCACACAAAGTGGAATACCCAGTGAGGGCAAAGCCAGAAGAGCAAAACTTAAGTTGGAGAGGTCAGGTATTGAGCGGAAGACCAGAGATCTTTGAACAGTAAAAATTCGAGTCACTGCTAATCAGATTGAAAATAAGCACCATTACAATTTTCATTAAAAAGTACTTAAATGCGGGGATCCCTGGGTGGCGCAGCGGTTTAGCGCCTGCCTTTGGCCCAGGGCGCGATCCTGGAGACCCGGGATCGAATCCCATGTCGGGCTCCCGGTGCATGGAGCCTGCTTCTCCCTCTGCCTGTGTCTCTGCTTCTCTCTCTCTCACTGTGTGCCTATCATAAATAAATAAAATTAAAAAAAAAAAAAAGTACTTAAATGCGGACCAACATGACAAGAAGTTTAAACCTAAAACAATTTTAATGTGGGAAAAAACTTTGTATCACAAACCTGGAATAAATTTATGACACTTTGAGTTTAAGAGGAGAGGTTGAATATTTTGATGAATCCAAATAGGCGCAGGCCATACAAGGAATTGAAAAACATAGTTACAGATCTGAAGAAAATAAAAGCAGTCTTTCTCCCTACTTGGGACAACTGAACAATGAAACTGAATCTAGAGTAGTAATGTTATAATGACTTAGCTTGGCTCCTGGAAAGAGTGTGTGTTAATGTCAGCATCTTGTTTGACACATCATTGAAGGGAGTTGATCCCTTGTCAGGAATTATAGATTAGAAATCTTGAGTGTTTTCTGAAGATATTGAAAGGCATTTTCATATGAACTGGATTTTAAGGAATTTTTGTGTGCCACTGTGGCTTTTACCAAGCAGTTCCTCCTTAGTCTCTATGCACCTCCTGTGATTTAGTGGGGGACCCAAATGGTAATTAGCCAATTTACAATGAAGAAAAGGAGTCTAAAAGGTTAAAAAATTTGCCAAAGATCAAACAACAATTGCCAAGATCAAACAATAAATAATGGAATTTAGACCCAATCTTGGATTTTTCAACAGCAAAGCCTATGTTCCGTGCTAATTTTTTTTGTTGTTCTGTGCTAATTTAAACAACTTCTAGTTTTCAGTTTAAAGAATTTATTTGAAAGGTGGTGACTGGCTGGCTCAGTTGGAAGAGCATGTGGCTCTTGATCTCAGGGCTGTGAGTTTGAGCCCCACATTGGGTAAAGCGATTATTTAAAAACAAAATATCTTTTAAAAATCTAGTTAAATGGGTTGGTATTTGGTAAATATAATGTTGATAGAACTACAGAAATTGGGCTTTTGGCTTAGTGTCAAGAAAAGAAATTCTTAATTATTATTTTTTAGCTTACTATTTAACCAACTTATTAACTCACTTTTCATAATGAAATCAGTAAAATATCACGGTATAGAAGATAGAAACATACAAATCATTCCAACTTCTTTTTCAAATAAGCTTAGGTATTGCTAATCAGAATTGTACTACTTTTGATAAAAATAATTTTATCTTACTCTCATCCCACAAAACGAAGAAGCAATTTTAAAAATGACAAGGACAATAAAAGCAGGTATTTTAATACTTTAAAATTTTTCAACAAGGAAGAATGTTAACGAGTTAAATTAGTAATTTGCTGAGCCTGAGAAGCAAAGATACAAAAATAAAACCCAAAAAACCCTTAACAAATGACAACAAAGACAGTTTCCTCTGCAAGAAGGTCATGTCTTTGAAATGTCAGCATTTCCTGAAATGATGTTATATATGCTCTAACTTTGCACTAATTGTCATTAAGAGGAATTCTAGGTCAGAAAAAAAAATGCAAGATTGTTATTTCCTAGTGACTTGTACTGACTGACAAAGTAATTAGTATGTTATGACCAAATACCTATTTGTCCTTCACAGTTAAGTAATTGAAGAGATAAAACTGTTGAATATCTAAGTGGGGAGATAATTGAATATTTTACATAACCAAGCACCCTCCCCTAGAATTTGTTATGTATTCTGATGCTATAGCTACAGGAAATAGAATTATTTTTCATATTCAATCACTCAAAACTTTTTCAATGATTAATTTTTTTGCTGTAAAACAGTCATATGCTTTTTTTCACATCTCATTGTGACATTTTCCATTCAAAAAGGTGATACAACAAACCATGTGTCCTGTAGACAACACAAGATACTCAAATAGAAGTCAAAATATTAGTGCGAATGACAGTTTTTTTGTGAGCCAGATCAACTCCCCCCAAGACTGGAGCTTTGGCAGTTGACTCGTATTTTCTGTAATCCTGTTCATTCTCTGGTCTGTTCCCTGAAAGCTCCTCCAGCCTTTGTCCATGGCCCCTTATATATCTGGTCCCAGGCATAGCAATTACCATTGCTGGAAAAATGACCCAAATCTCTTTGGGTCATGTTTTTAACCCAAAGATATATTGTTAAATAAATGTCAGCTGGGCAACCTTTCACTACCTCTCTAGCTTAAAAAAATATATCAAAATGACAATGTGATGAACTACCTCTCATGGCTGCCAATTAAAATTTACCAGAAAACTATCAAGTTGTTAAAATAGTATTCAAATTGAGCAGAATGAAGCAAATACGGGCCTACTTACAATCATCACAAATACAAACTCAAGTCTTAGAGATATCATAGGCTTCTTGTTCATGTGACATTTCATTGAGGCTACCTAAAGTTCCTCGAGTGCTTTTTAAGAATCTGACTTCCAGTGTTATGTTGGAAATTTGGGAAAAAACAGGAGCACAACCTCTTGTACCATAGATGTATCTAGAAAGTTGGGTAAAGTTTTGGCAATTGGCAATGGATTTCCCCAGTGTTCCTAAGAATTTGTTAAATTCTACTGAAGTTCAGACTTAAGAATATTTTCCCCTCTTTTTTTCTTTTCAACTTTTTTTTTCTTGCTGGGGGGCATTTGTTTTATAACCAAAGTTGTGTATGCAACCCTGTTTTTAGAGCGTTTTTGAGTCACTTGTGGTGACACCTAATTCCAGACTCAACCTCAGTGCATAGAAATTGAAAAGCAACTGAGAGGATTCATGCTCTGTTAGGCTCTTAAAAGTAAAGAGTTTACTTTTTTACTTCCTCTTTTTTTTTTCCTGTACAGTGTAATCAGCAATAAAACTCATCTCTTGAGGGATGAAAAATAAATAAATACACCAAGGTGTAAAATGCAAATGACACCTTTAGCACTTAGGTATGTTGCATTAACCCCCAAATGAAAAACTGTGCAGGCTTCCTAAAAGTATAAATTAGTTATAAGGGCCACATAGAATGCATGCAATTTTTTTCTTACTATTCCTGGATTTTGGTTAATTTTCTGAAATAGTCATAAAATGTAACTCATGGATTCAAATTGTTGCCCTATACAGACATAAAATTATCTTCAGCCAAGGTAGAAATGGTGCCATCAACCTGAGCATTTGGAAGATGCAGGAAGAAGGACTTGGCTGCTAATCTCCCAACGGTGGTTAAATGTCTACCAGCTAATCCCATATGATGAGACTTGCTATCCCCTGTGTGATCCCCCATTCCTGGGCATACCTGGATCTGGTGATCCTCTTGTTTCCGATGACCATGCTCAATAGCAGAGGGCCAGGACCAGATTCATCCTGTCTGTGCGTTTGGCTGCAGCCCCAACACCTAGCACTGTGTCAGGCACAGGGCAGATGCTAAATGTTCCTGGCCCTGGAAAGAAGAGAAGCAAATTAATACACTAGCCTACCAAGTCCAGCTCGGTAGGGTAAAACCTAGTATGGGGACGGAGAGGCCAGAGCACAGCAGGCTGGGAGCATATTAACAAGCCTGGTCCGTTTGGTGGGACATGTGATATATTTGGTACCTTGCCTAAAAATTTCCCCAAGTAGCAGTTCAAGTAATGAAAACAAATGAGGTGATTTGATTTCCAAATCTTTATTGTGTTTTGAAGTGCAAACTTTAAATGAACAAATAGCTACATACATTAATATATTTTTCAATAACTACAAAAGAGCACATAGCCTTTCATACAAAATAAAAATTGTACCAGGTAACGAAATTTTTGGCATGATAATCCATTAAATTGAGTATCAAATATATTAATCAATATGGCCATAAAAGTGGTCACTTTTCATGTGTTTATGAATGGTAGGCTCGTGGGGGATTGAGGGATTTTTGCTTTTCTTCCACTTTTTACAATTTTTCATCCATTTCTCCTATGTATATAAAAAGAAATTTATGTTGCTTTGGGCAAATAATTAACAAAATCAAGTGAGATATTTTAGCTATTTATATTTTAGATACTTCAAATTATTGTACGTCTCACGTCAGGTCAAACAATCTTGAAAATCCCAGAACCCCCCAGGAGAAACAAAAAAGTGGAATGCCTTCAGTTAGAAGCAATGCAATCATCTCCTTTTTGCTGTTGTTTCTTAATTTGTAGCTTTTTAAATTAACTCTGAAACATCCTCACCAAGATGTTTCATTAACTCCTACACCTTGTTTTCTAAACTCCGGTGTTTTTAAATAGATCTTGGCAGAGTATATATTTTCATTTTAATCCTCAAAGTATCTGCAGCAATAGCAATACAAGCCCCCCTGTATAAAGGTCAACAAAAACCATAGATGTTTTGTTAGTATGACTCACCTTGCCGTGGATTTGCCCTCCTCAGTTACTCAGCTGAGTTATAAGGACACAAGAATAGAACACTATGCCCAGAATCGATATGACCTGCCTGATAGATGTTTTATAGCACCATTATTAGTTCTGCCCCTGCTAATAATAGTTATAAGTGGTTTTGTTTCCCCTTTTTATTTAAAAGTTTGACATGTATTTATAAATCATTATTTCTCACTTTTCCTATCCTCCTCCCTTCAATTCCCCATGTAATGAAATTATTAGGAGGTGGAGCATGGGGGTGATCTTAGAGAAAAAAAGGCATTTGCTCACTTTGCGATGAATCAGCCTTGGATCCCCACTGCGTGAGAAGTGCGCTGGCCATGCCATCAGAAGCAGCTGCGAGGGCATTGAAAATGAATCTTATCTCTGGGTGCACTTTTTGACTTAGAGGCGGTTCTTCTTTACTGTTTCATCATCACAGCTGTAATGGTTACAAACTCACAGGCAGTTTGCTTTATCGTGGGATGGCAACAGAGTATCTCTAAGCACATGTCCAGGAGCATTTGTGAGAGCAATTATGGACAAGTCTCCGCAGCAACTCCCAAATGAATGAAATGAAAGGATCTCTCTTGTCCAGATAGCCACTATCTGATAACGGTCTCGTCTGCATGTTCATTCTCTTTCAAGATGATTGGCTCTCTTCAGGAGCTGAGAGTAACATTTATTCTGGGTGACAAGGTCATCAAGTTTTCTGCAGGGACTCTCGAGCATGGCATTTCTAAGTTCTTTAGAGGCCTCATTCAGCTAAGGTACATATTGCACCTCTGTCACCCACACAGTGCCAGGCAGGTGATACAACACGAAGAATGGGGCATGTGGAATTATTAGGTTTCTTTGCATGCTGAGCTTTAGCCACACTTCCCGATCTGAAGAGAATGCCTTAGCCTTTCTCTTCTTTGCTAGCAGGTCCTGCATTCAAAAATAGTTGTGTGTACCAGGGTAGGAGAGTTTCTTAGTGTAATAAATTGCTGGCAGCTGTAGCCTGGCTCGTCCTATACAAATTGTGACAGATAGTGGCGGTTGGGGCTGTGGTACTGCCCAGGACCTCCTCCCTCCTGTCATCTCCCAGTTCTCTGCAGAGCACTTCCACTGACACTTCAGTATGCATTAATTTAAGTAGTAGCTTTTTTCCTTTATTGCTCCATTTTTGTCCAGGAATTTTGAGGTGATAGACTAGCAAAGCTAAAGGAAAAAAAATGTGACCTGGAGTGTCCATGGGTAAGAATAGCACTTATTGTAAAGTGTCTGAGCCAGGTATGAGTCATTGCCTTTGTAAGAGGACCTCCTCTCTTAGCCCGAGGAGCTGAGCGACAATGGTTTGTGAGAAGCCAACGCAGGAGGAAGGGGAGCGGGGGCCAGGAAGCAGCTGCCAGGTGAGATCAGTTCTGTTTGCAAGACAGGAATCCCAAGTACCCTGAATAATATTTCCCAGGAGGCTCCGTGTAGATAATGTGTAAGGACAGTGAGTGGGTTTCTTAAACTATCTGCTGGAGCAGTTGCCAAAATGAAATAAGATTAATCCTTTTGGATGACTTGAAAAATTGTGATTTTCCCTGGGGAAGGGGAAAGTGGCAGAGGGAACAGAGAGAGAGAGAGAAAGAGATCCATTTTTTTTTTTTTTTTTTTTTTTGCTCAGAAGGCACCCAGAAAAGTTGAGATCGAGTATCTGCCTCGGACCTACTCTTTGACATCCTACACATCTAATTTTAGGTGTAGCATACTTGTCACTATAGAAGCCCTAAAAATAGTCATTAACCATTGCAAGGGCCATAATTTCTGGCTTGAAAGTGTACTTTCACGTTCTCTATATTTCTTATATTCATTTACTCAAGAAATATTTACTGAATGCAGCTATGCACAGTGCTGGGCACCATTAAGGACATAAAGAAAGTTAGATCTGGCTCCTACCCTGGATACCATCTTCTTGGATTATATGATCCTTTATCAACTCTATCAATAATAATTTTATTTTATTTTATTTTATTTTATTTTATTTATTTTTTTTTTTAAATTTATGATAGTCACAGAGAGATAGAGAGAGAGGCAGAGACACAGGCAGAGGGAGAAGCAGGCTCCATGCACCGGGAGCCCGACGTGGGATTCGATCCCGGGTCTCCAGGATCACGCCCTGGGCCAAAGGCAGGCGCCAAACCGCTGCGCCACCCAGGGATCCCTATCAATAATAATTTTAAAAGTATGCTCACATTTTTGTCTCCATGTCATATTTCCACTGTAGCCTGAAGGATAATGAGGGCTCTGTATCATTTACTTTTTGTGGCAACAGATTTCTTCTTTAGAATAAACTGTACGTGTCTAAAGATAGTATAATGGAACATGCTGAAAGAATCCTTCAAAATATTTTTTTAAGTAAAATCAAATTTGCCTGTATTCTTGTAGAAGAAAAGGAATCTGGGTTCAGCCAAATAGTATAGGTGAAAATATGAATAGGACAACAGGAAGGATCTCAGGATTCAGTGGCTCCACCTTGGACTCTGGTTATAGAAGCTTACTAAAAGTGTCTATTTCTAGAAATCCATTCCATAGAAATGTGAAATGGAGACCAAGACTCATATGAGAGAAAAAGAGTGAAATTCATTATACCTTTACTTTTAATGTTAAACTAATATGGGGATGGTTGACAGAAAAATAACTTTCAAAGGTTGAAATATGTAGTTAATAAAAGGAGTGTTTATTGAGAACTTTTCATAACAGGATATTATGGTAAAATGTTAAGTAAAAACAATAGGAGAATAGATGATAGATAGATATAGATTTTTTTCATAATTTCATTT
The DNA here is from genome assembly GCF_018345385.1 of Vulpes lagopus. Classification (NCBI taxonomy): domain Eukaryota; kingdom Metazoa; phylum Chordata; class Mammalia; order Carnivora; family Canidae; genus Vulpes; species Vulpes lagopus. Next base: position 43,937,917 of record NC_054830.1, read on the forward strand.
TTGATCAAAAGACCAAACTGATAGGAGTGGTTATCTCTAAGTGGTAGGTTATTAGTTAGCTATTGCTACAGAACAACCACCCACAAACACCACAGTGGTAAACATTGATAAGCATTTATTTCTTGCCCAAATGTCTGAGTTTTGACTAGACTCTGGCTAAATTTGGCTGGACTCCAGATCACAGAGTGGGGCCATGCATATTCTAAGCATCTGCCATTCACTTGGAACCAACGGCTACCCAAGGAGGATTCTTTTTATGGTGATAGCAAAAGTTCAAGAAAGCAGGACAAACTGTGCAAGTCTGTTTCAAGAATCTGCTTAAGTCACATTCACTGACATTCCAGGAATCAAAACAGATTACATGGCCACACCCAGAGTCAAATGGATCTGGCCCATAGTCTACTCCACCCACATGATAAGGCCATGATAAGGGTGTGGATGTGTACAGCTGCTAGAGGGCAGTGATGAATTGGAACCAATGGCTTATCTACTGCAGTGGGATTAACATATCCCTTAATTTTCTTCTTATGCTCCTATATATGCAAATATTTTATTCTGTATAAATTTAGATAAAAAAATAAAGTATTAGAGGCCTACAGATTAGTGGAATAGAACTGAGAGTCCAGAAATAAGCTCTCACATTTACAATTGATGGATTCTTGACAAGAATGCCAAGACAATTCAGTGGAGAAAGAAACAGTCTTTTTAACAAATAGCATGTGAATATACAAGAGAATGGTGTTCAACTCCTACCTCATACCATGTCCAAAAATTAAGTCCAAGGAAGTGATATACTTAAAAGTGAGAACTAAAAACTATAAAACTCTTTAGAAGAAAATATAGACATAAATCTTAGTGACCTCACATTAGGCAGTGGTTCCTTAAACATGCTCCCAAAACAAAAAAAAATGTAGATACGTTGGACTTCAGTAGAATTAAGAGCTTTTGTGCTGCAAAGAAAGAAAGTGAAGACAACCCACTGAATGGAGGAAAATATTTACAAATTACGTATCTGGTACAGGACTTGCAACCAGGAAAAAATGAGGAAATCTTAGAACTCACCAATGAAAAGACAAATACCCCGAGGAAAAACGGACTCACGATTTGAATGGACATGTCTCCAAAGTAGATGCACCAATAGCCAGGGTATACATGAAAAGGTACTCAACATCATCCATTGGAAAAATGCAAATCAAAACCACAAGGAGATACCTCTTCCCATCCACTAGGATGGTTAAAACAGAAAGACAACTAACAGTGTTGTTGACAATGTGGAGAAATTAGAACTCTCATAGACTGTTGCTGGGAATGTAAAATGGTACAGATGCTTTGGAAGACAGTCTGGCAGTTTCTTAGAAAGTTAAATATAGAATTACTATATGACTCAGCAATTGCATTCCTAGGCAAATACCCAAAAGAATTGAAGACCTATATCTACATAAAAATTTGTATGTGAATGTTCATAGCAGCATTATTAGTAACAGCCAAAAAATGGAAATAACACAAATGTCTATCAACCAATGATAAAGAATATGTGGTATATCCATGCAATGGAGGGGCACCTGGGCAGCTCAGTCGTTAAGCAATGGACTCTGGGTTTCAGCCCAGGTCATGATCTCAGGGTTGTGAGGTCAAGTTCCATGCTTAGCCGAGAGTCTGCTGGAGATTCTCTCTCTCCCACCCTCTCCCTGGCTCTCTCTCTCTCAAAAATAAAAATAAAATTAATAAATATCCATTCAATGGAATGTTATTAAGTGGTAAAAAAGAAATGAACTACTGATACATGCTAGACATGAATGATCCTTGAAAACTGGAAGCTAAGTGAAAGAAGTCGGTTCACAGGAGACCACATATTTTATGATTCTACTTATATGAAATGTCTAGAATAAGGAAATTCATAGGGATAGTAAGTATATTAGTGATTACTTAGGGTTGGGAATGGGGAGTGTGGGCAAAGTGAGAAGTGACTGCCAATGGTGGTGGGGTTTCTTAGGGGGTAATTAAAATGTCTGGATTGTGGTGATGATTGTCACCTCGGTGACTTAGCTTAAAACCACTTGATATAGGAGAAGTTTATGATAATACATCTCAATAAAACTGTTAATTAAAAAAAAAGATGTCTTAACAGGATTTAAATAGAATCCTAGGTAGTTATTAGAACAATTCCAGCATAAAATCAATGTGTAGGTTTACCATGCATAGCTAAAATTAAAAGCATATCTTTATTCAATAAAGAATCTCAGTAGCTTAGGAATCTTGTGTTGTTAGTAATCATTTTTTTTTTTACTATTTCTTTTATTATTTTTTCACTTGTATTGAGATATAACTGACATATAATGTGATATAAGTTGATGTATAACATAATGGTTTGTTGTAAGTACATATTACAAAATAATTTTGCAAGGTCCAATTCTTTGCTTGCAAAGCCAGATACAAAAAATCAACCAGAATATGGAAACAAATGAACTATGCAATTAAGCTTACTTTATTCATATAAATTAGTGTTCTATTTCAATCAGGAAATAACTTACCTCATGCCTGGGGCTGTCAATTGCTACATACACATTATCATATCACAGGCCTATAAACCTATTTTGCAGATGAATAAACTGAAACTCAGAGAATTCACCCTAGCTTGGTTGTGATGCTCTCCACAGTCACGTTGCTGACCATGGCAACACTTTAGCTGTGTAATAGTCATAATTATTTTAAGAGAAACAGTGTAACAAAGTACATAACAAGGAATAAATCTCCTATGTGGGGGGGGGTAAGGAAGGGGGGGCGGGGAAGAGATTCCTCTTGAGAAACTTCCAATTATTTCAGGTTAAGTCTGAACATCATTTCCTGTGGGAAGACCTCTCTGACTCTACTCTTTCTCCCGAGGGGGGTGTTCATTCTACAGCGGAGATTGTTTTTATACCATACTGAATATTATGTTTATATCTCTGTCTCCACCATTAGATGCAAGGGCAGGTCCTAATTTGGTCTTAATTTGATCCAGCTTGGTTTTGTCAGAATCCGTCAGAGTATCCAGTTTTAAGGAAAGAAGAGGGAGTTTGTGTTGTTACAATGGGGAATTCCATATGATTCCCTATTTGAAAGCAGGAAAGCAACTGAGAACATCACAAGGAAGCTGGTTTAGACACTTGGTTCTGATCTGAGGCTGCTGCTAAGTCAGAATTTTGAAGGTGGTTATTCTCAGTTTTTACCCTTGGGCCTCTGTTCTTTTAACTATTATTGAAGTCCCATCTTTTAAAATTAATGACCCAGTATGAAATTTCAGAACAGCTAAAATTGATTTGTCTATTTACTTACCTCCTTTAAATGTAAAATAAAATTGCATTTGTGTGTAAAATCCCCTAGCACCAATGAAAATTGCGATTCTACATTTTCTGAGAAATCTCTTTATTTGTCCTCTGGGAGATCTTAAACTTTAGTTGGCTTCTATTAAACTTTTATGAGAACAAAATGAGTGAATGACTTTTCCTTTAAAGAGGTACTTTTTGTTGTTTCGAAGAAAGAACACATTCTTGAAACAGAACATGTCTTTTAAACAAATGACTCAGTGTTCCTTATGCCCCACCCCCCCAAAAAAAAGAGGGTGAGGGTAGGGGAGGAGTTTGAGGTTTAACCAGCCTCACTCCCAAATTGCAGAATATTAGAATTAGGTCAAAATTATGTTTTTATATGGCTTGTCTTAATATTGCTTCAAATATCTTCCTCAAGGAGCCTAAACTGTTATTATAAACTCTTATCTTTATGCGAAGCATTATTTTCCCTTCTCTGTCATATTTCAAAATGCAGATGCTCTTTGGAGCAGTGAAGTATTAAGGACACTGATGCCATAGGAGCTGGGTGCTGGCAGGTGGGATGGGGAGCTCTGATCTGAGGGTTATCATCTGCTATTTAATGGTTTTTATCTCTGTTCAGCCACCTGTTTTTCCCTGAAATCAAATCCTCTGCCTAAAACCAGAAACAGGAACAAATGCAGAAAATATTCAGCATTAAGGTTGATATAGTTAATGTACTAAGTTGACCGACCAGCTGTTTTGTCACATGATGATCCTTAGTGTTCTCATGTCTTCCCATCCCTTGAACACGAAAGGACACAGTTGAAGGTTGCAGTAGGCTGAATAATGGCCCCCCAAAGATGTCCGTCTCCTAATTCCCAGAGCTTGCATATGAATCACCTTCCATTGGAGATGTGATTAAGGTGAGGATCTTTCAATGGTTACCTGGATTATCCAGCATGCTCAATGTAATCACAAAGATCCACATAAGGAGGTAGTGGGGAGGTCAGAGAAGAAAGAGGTTTTGTTGCTGGCTTTGAAGATGGAGAAAAGGAAACTCTGGAAACTGGAAAGGACCCAAAACAAAACAAACAGATTCTTCCCAAGTGCCTCCAGAAGGAATGCAGCCCTGTGGACTCATTTTAGATTTATGACCTCCAGAGCTGGGAGACCATAAGTTTTTGTACCAGGCCCTTCCAACCTGTTTTCTATGCTGCTGCAACCAGACTAGTCACATGAAAATTACAGTAGATTTTTGACCAACTTAAAAAACTTTTAAAGTCTTCCTATTACCACTAAAATGAAGTTCAAATATCCCTATGTGAAGTGCCCAGCCCTGCATGATCTGGTCCTGGCTGCTTCTTTAGCTTCATCAGAGTACACTAGCGATTCCAAGTCAGAATGGCTGAGTTGAATTCTATTTGTGCTCCTCACTTCCTCTGTGACCTTAGACAGATTCACCTCTCTGTGCCTATGTTTTCTCGTTGGAAAATACCGCATTGCATGTTGCTGATGATCAATAAGAATACAACACTTGGCACGGTTCTAAACATAGTATAAATTACTATGCAACCTTATCATTACAGATGAGCGTTCACGCATGTCATTGGCACATAGTAGACACTAAACAAACATTGGATGGATGGATGGATGGATGGATGGATGGATGGATGAATGGAAACAGCAGTGCATTCACAACCATTTCACATACTCTGTTACTTCTCTCTGATGCAGTTTTAAAAGAACACAGTGAAAACTTAGGTGAACAGAGACAACTGAACATTTGAGAGCCACATTTTGGCTACTGGACGTATAAACAGGAATAAAAAATCTGATTCACTATTAAGATAGCTGAAAGCCATCCACTCCTGAGGGAATCTTTAACCAGCACTGAAATGTATACCAACCAACATTAATGGGCTTTTCAAACCAGCATTGATAACCAAGAACTGAGGTTTGAACAATAATTCTTAATGGTTTTTATTTCATTTTCTTTACTTTTTAATAATATGTTGCCTTCTAACTACAGAGGAATACTCATGGCTGTGGTGTTTCTATAGCATAATGGAAACTTGCCCTACCCTAACAGTCTCCTCTGTTTGTATTTACTTGGGGATAGATAATACACAGTAAGAATATTTCTTTTAGGAGTTCCAAGTGATAAATGTCAGTTCCTTTGCTGGTAAAATTGTATTTCCCTCAGGATGGGTCTATACTAAGAGATAATAGTAAACTTCTTGTGTGCAGCAGCCAGGACTTTTGGATTGCTTTGGTTGTCCTCACCATCGTCCTAGGGTGGGAGGTTGAGGGGCATTCTGTTTGCTAGTTCTTTTCCACTTTAGTTTAATGGCCTCAAAGTTCTTTATTCTACCTTCATATTGAAGGACTTTTGTAGTTGAATTTATTTGATTCAAAGCATTTCTTGAGAGCCTTTTAAAATACATATTTTTAACTTTCATGTTCTAATTTTTGGCTAATATATGGAAGGAAAATAGTTTTGTCAGGTTTTTTTCAGGTATAATTTACATACAGGAAAGTTTATTCTTTTTAGTATATTGATCGTGTGTTTTTACTGACAACACAGGCATGCACTCAACCACCACCAAGATATAGTAGAACCATTCCATCACCCTCCAAAGTTCACTTATGCCACTTTGTAGTGAGCCTCCATCTGCAGTCCTTGCAGCAACTGGGCTACTTTCTGTCTCTATAATTTTGTCTTTTCCAGAATGTCCTATAAAGAGAATCATTATGTAGCCTCCTGAGTCTGGCTTTCTTTATTTTAGATTTAGATATATATATGTCAGGAGTTAACTCTTTTATATTGGTAAGTGATATTTCTTTGTAGGGATGTACCACAGTTTACTTATCCATTTATCTGTTGGTGGAAATTTGGCTTATTTCCAAGTTTGGATGATTATCAGTAAGGCTACTAGAGCCATTTATATATACATATATAAATGTATATATATATATTTAAAGTAGTATTATATATATATATTTAAAGTAGGCTCCATGTCCAGCATGCAGCCCAACATGGGACTTGAACTCACAACCCTGAGATCAAGACTTGAGATCAAGAGTCAGATCTTAACTGACCAAGCCCCCCAGGTGCCCCCACACATTTTTAAATGTGAGCATAGGTTTTCGTTTTTCTCAGGTAAATCTCAAGGAGTAGGATTGATGGGTCGTATATGAAGAGGAGACACAACTTTATCAGAAACTGCCAAACTTTTCTGGAGTGGTTGTAGCAGTTTGTAGTCTTACCAACAGTGTATGAGTTCCAATTGATCCACATTGTCAGCAGCACTTGATACTACCAGGCTTTGATTGAAGCATTCTAATTAGTATGTGACGGCATCTCGCTGTGGTTTCAATTTGTATTTCTCTAGTAACTGATGATGTGAGTGTCTTGACATGATTGGTTGCTAACCATATAACGTCTTCTGTTACATTTATTACAAATATGATAAGTTATTATATTCTAACCTATATGTCACTATACCTTTAAGCTATTATTAAAATTAAAACTAGTATCTGCTGCCACTGAATAAAAATACATTTATTTTAAAGTTATTGTGTGGCAGAGGAGTGGGCTTCAGGGTGCCTGACTGGCTCCCAGGACCCTGGGATCATGACCTAAGCCAAAGGCAGGCAAATAGTGGGCTTTACTCCTACTTCTCTGCCACCTTGAATCCTAAGACCTTGCTAGATCCACTTACTCTAGTAGTTTTGTGGATTCCTATGCAAACCATTGTGTCACCTCAAAAGACTGTTACGTCTTTCCTGATTATTACATCTTTTATTTCTTTTTCTCATGTTAATGGCTATGAACTACAGTAAAATATTGAAAATAAGTCATGAGACTGGGCATCTTTGTTTCTGATATTAGAGGAAAAGTAGCCAATATTTTATCATTAAGTATGATAGTAGCTGTACATTTTTCATAGATGTCCTTTACTAGGTTAAGGAAGTCTCCTAGTCTTAATTTTCTGAGAGTTCTTGTCATTAATACATGTGGAATTTAAGTGCTTTTTCTGCATCTATTGGGATTATCACAAAGGTTTTTTTAGTTTTTTCATATGGTGGATAACAGTAATTGCTTTTCAAATGTAAATCTATATAGCATTCCTAGAATAAACCAAACTTGATCAAAATCTAATTTACTGGATTTGGTTTGCTGATGTTTCATTAAACATATGTGTTTCTAGGTTCAGTGGATAATGTATAAATTCTTTTTTGGTAGTATCTATTTCAGGTTTGTTATCAGTGTCATGCTGGTCCCAAATAAGAGGGTAAATGTTTCCCTTTCTATTTTCTGAACAAAAATTGTGCAAGATTGGTGTTATTTCTTCCTTAAGCGGTTGATAAATTCGACCGCTAAAACCATCTGGGCCTGGAATTATCTTTGTGGAAAGTTTGTTGAACAAACTCCCATTTCTTTATTAGTAAAGTTTCATCCTGTTTTAGTTTTGGTGTATATTTCAAAGAATTTGTCCATCTCATCCTCAGTGTCAAATTCATTGGCATAAAATTGCCCATAATGTTGTCTTTTATCGTGTTAATGTCTATATGTCTATAGTGCTATGCTCTTTCGCAGTGAGGTCTGTATTTTTTTCTTGCAGCCTCGTAAGGATATACGGATGTATTCCTTGCCATGTGGAAGAGCATAAATCAGTGATTTGCCTCTGAATGGCAACTAGGAAACCTAGTCCTGTGCTTCTCAGAATGGGATACCTAACACCCCTGAAGATAGGAGGTCTGATCATTGGAAACCACAGAAATTCTACGGCACATACATTTTTCTAGGACAATTTTAGGGACATCAAAGTGTTATTAAAAAGACTACCTTTACGAAACCATGATGCAGATTTTATTTATTTTTTAAAGATTTTATTTTAGAGGCCGTGAGAGAGTGTACACGGTGGAGGGGGGGCCACAGAGGGACCAGCAGACTCCTCGCTGAGCAGGGAGCCCCATGGGGGCCCATCCCAGGCCCGGGAGCACCACCTAAGCCAAAGGCAGGCAAACAGCGGATTGAGCCACCCAGGCACCCAGATTTTTTTTTTTTAAAGATTTTATTTATTTATTCATAGACACAGAGAGAGATGGGGACAGAGACACAGGCAGAGGGAGAAGCAGGCTCCACGCAGGGGGCCCGACTTGGGACTCGATCCCGGGACTCCAGGATCACGCCCCGGGCTGCAGGCGGCGCCAAACCGCTGAGCCACCGGGGCTGCCCTGATGATTATTATTTTTTTTTAATATAAGATAATTGGCAGATTTCTTGGAAATGTCCCTTTTGAAGGGTTTAGGGCTTTACTCCTACTCCTCTGCCACTTTTTTTTTTTTTTTTTTTTTTTACTGTTTTCAGCCTTGGAACGGAATCCAACCCAAGTTCTTCGCTTGGCGGCTGCGGTAGCCCTGACTTCAAACCTCCAGGCGGGAAAACAAAGCGCGTCCCACGACGTCGAGGAGCCAGAGGGCTGAAACGGACAGCGCGTGCGGGGAGGCCGTCGGCGCGCCGGGCGCGGGGCCTCGGGGCAGGCTCGCCGGCCAGTGCCCGACGGTGCGGCGGCAACCTCTCAAGCAGGTGTTACGGGCACTCGTCCGGGGCCGCCAGCCTGGCGGCGCAGACGGGCCCTGGCCACCTCCGGGCAGGTGTGATCAAGAGAACTAAGGGGGATCCCCGGGTGGCGCAGCGGTTCAGCGCCGCCTTCGGCCCAGGGCGTGACCCCGGGCTCCCGGATCGAGTCCCGCATCGGGCTCCCTGCACGGAGCCTGCTTCTCCCTCGGCCTGTGTCTCTGCCTCTCTCTCTCTCTCTCTGTGTCTCGTGGATAAATAAATAACATCTTAAAAATAAATAAAAGAATTAAAAGGCCCCGGGCCCTGCAGCTCCCCAGGGGCGTCCCCTCCCCGGCCCGGCCGAGTGTCAGGGAGGAGGGAGGGGCCGAGGGAGCCCGCTTGGTCCCGCCCACGCCCCGAGGCGCTTTGCCCACCCGCCGCCCACAGGCGCGCGGTGCTGACGTCACGGCGTCCGCCGCCCGGAAGTGCGCCTGGCGACGACGGCGACGGCGGCGACGGCGGCGACGGCGGGGCTGGTGAGCGGGCGCGCGCGCGGGGGGACGCGCGGCGGGGCTGGTGAGCGGGCGCGGCGGCGGGGCGGCGGGGCGGCGGGGCGGCGGGGCGGCGGGGGCCGGCCTTCCCCCGCCGTGGGTCGCGCGGGGCGGTGTGCGAGCCTGTGGCCGTGGGAGGCTTTCTCCGCCCGGCGGCTCGGACCTCGTCGCGTCGCCGCCACGTTCCGGCGACCGCAGGCCGAATCGTCGGGCTTCCCCGGGCACTTTCCCTTCGTCGCGGCCGGGCCCCCGAGGGTCTCGCTAGGCGTTGGCGTTCGGGCACGTGGCCACGGGGGCTGGACGCGCCGCTTCCCAGCCCGGGTCCGCGGCACGTTCTGGTGATTGAGGCGGAGTTGGAAGGAGCCCGCGTTTCCTCCCCACGTGGTCTGCGAGAGGAGAACTCGCTTCGCCCCCTGGTGGGAAGCCCGCTTCCCGAGGAAAGGAACGGTCTCCTAGTTAGTGGTTTCCGTCGGGGTCCCTTGGAGCCCTGCTGGCCCCTCCGGGGAGCCCGCTTGACGTGGGGAGCAGGGTGGTGGGTGGGGTTCAGGAGCCGGCCCGACGGGAAGGAATTCTGAGTGGGGAAAGCCGGGTCTGGGCCTAGGAACTGCCCCTGGGCCCCGAGTCTCAGGTGCAGGTGGGGAAGCGCCGTGGTTCGGAGGGGGCCGGGTCGTCGTGGAGTGTTGGCGTTCCCTTTCCCGCAGCCGCTGTTCTCGGCAGCTTTAACTGAAACCCGTGTCTCCAGAGAGCGTTGGGGCAGTGGCTCAGGAGTACAGAGCTGCCTAGCCAGAGGCATACATCTAGGCAGGCGGGACTGTCCCCCACATGGTCACTAATTGCAGTTCTTTTTTTTTTTTTAAATATCTGAACAGGGGATGAATGTGTCTCAGACGTTAAATACAATTGCAGTATATAGCCCTTCATTTTCCTTCACTGTCAAATTTCATTGTCGTACGCACGTGTTTGTCTTGCAGATGTGTGGTTGGCGCCTGCCCCCAGATGCTGAGGTGCCTGAATCCCTGGCGCGGGCCCTTCCTGAGCTCTAGTCGGAGGAAGCTGTGCCTTTTCAAGCAGTATCTATTTACGATGAAGTTGCAGTCCCCAGAATTCCAGTCACTGTTCACAGAAGGATTGAAGAGCCTGACAGGTGAGAGGTTAGGATGCTTCTTGCTTTGAAAGCCCTTGTAAGTGGAGAAATGGAGGCTAAGAAATGTTTCTTAGCCAACATTCAGGGTTTGATTTGGTTTTCTGGTGTGTGTGTGTGTGTGTGTGTGTGTGTGTTTTGGTTGTTCTGTTTTTTGTTCTCGCTGTTGAGCTAACCAGAAAGAAAAGGTTTACTATGGGTTATCCAAAACATAGCCAAACATAAGAGTCAGGCAGTGACTTCAATTAAAAAGCATGGTTTTTCTGTATGCTTTGCTAACTACCTTATAGATCTATTCCAGGATTGGGCCTACAAACGTAACAAGTGGATATACTTTCTCACGGTCAAGGAACGAGGCTTAAGAATGCCAACATTTTCATAGTAACTAGAGAGCTAAATTTTGGACTTGTGCAATCTGCTTTTAGTACTTAGTTTGTAACCACTATGCTATATTTTCTCCCTAGATGTAAGTGCTTTCTGAGCCAACTGAAGGCAAAAGGAGATAGGAGTCCCTTCCGTGCACATGTAAAACTTACCTGTAAGGAGCACAGGAAATGACTTCAGCTAAGTCCTTGATGACTGCAGCTTCATGTTGCTTGCCACAGTCCTATCATTCCTTACATTTGTCCTTAGTTACCAGCTGTGCTGTTGCTAAAGCAGCCATGTAGCTGCATTACAAAGCCTGTGGTATTTTAGTGACCCTCCAGAAATACATAAAGGCATGTGTCTGTAGAAGGGTGACCTATACGGTGTTATGCAACCCTGGCTGTCCATTAGATTCACCGGGGGAGCTTTTAAACCATACAAATGCTGGGGTCCCACCCTGACCTACCGAACTGGAATCTTTGGGAGGATGGGCATCTATAAATTTTTATAAGAACTCTAGTCCATTAATTCTGTTGTGCAAAAGATGGAGGAACCATGGCATTAAAATGACTATTTGTATTAGTTTATTCCCAGAGCTACTTTTCTATTCTTGAAATCAGATGATTTTTTAGATACATGTCAGAGGTCAGTGGTCCAGAACTTGTTGATTCATATAGATTCTTCATGTGTTCTTGACGTGGAGGGCCTGAAGCCAATACTTCACTCTGAGTTATAATTAGAGTGAAAAATGCTAGAAACTCCAGTCCACTAGAAATATCAGTCACATGTACAATGTATATTTTCCTAGTAACCACATTAAAGGTAAAAAGAAATGGGTGAAATTAAAATTTATTGATTTATTAATATTTTATTTATTAAGACAGACACAGAGAGGCAGAGACACAGGCAGAGGGAGAAGCAGGCTCCATGCAGGGGGCCTGATGGGGGACTCGATCCCAGGTCTCCAGGATCAGGCCTTGGGCTAAAGGCGGCACTAAACCACTGAGCTACCCAGGGATCCCGAGTACTCCTTTTTTCTTTCTTTTCTTTCTTTTCTTTTCTTTTCTTTTCTTTTCTTTTCTTTTCTTTTCTTTTCTTTTCTTTTCTTTTCTTTTCTTTTTTCTTTTCTTTCTTTCTTTTCTTTCTTTCTTTTTTTTTCTTTTCTTTCTTTTCTTTTCTTTTCTTTTCTTTTCTTTTCTTTTCTTTTCTTTTCTTTTCTTTTCTTTTCTTCTTTTCTTTTCTTTTCTTTCTTTTTTCTTTTCTTTCTTTTCTTTCTTTTTTTTTAAAGATTTTATTTATTCGTGAGAGACAGAGAGAGAGAGAGGCAGAGACAGGCAGAGGGAGAAGCAGGCTCCAGGCAGGGAGCCCGACGTGGGTCTTGATCCCGGAACTCCAGGATCACACTCTGGGCTGAAGGCGCTAAACTGCTGAGCCACCTGGGCTGCTCCCGAGTTCTTTTTTTTTTTTTTTTTAAAGATTTTATTTATTCATGAGAGACACACAGAGAGAGGCAGAGACACAGGCAGAGGGAGAAGCAGGCTTCTGATGTGGGACTCGATCCCAGGACCTTGGGCTCATTCCCTGAGCCGAAGGCAGATGCTTAACCACTGAGCCACCCAGATTTCCCAATAATTACTTTAGGATAGCATTTCATTTTATCCACTGTATTTAAGATACCATCATTTTAATATAAAATTTGTGTAAAAATTATTAACGAGGTATTTCACATCCTTACTTGTAAGTCCTTGAAATCTGGTGGTTGGCACCTCCTGACCATCTTAATTCAGACTCACTACATTTCAAGTGCTAGTTCAGTAACCACATGAGCCTACTGTTTGAATGGTACAAGTTTAGAAATTCCAAATCTGAGTTGAATTCAAGCTTGTTCTTTCTTTATATGCCTTTCCCAGCTCCTAATCTTCCCATCTTCAGTTGCAAGAGGCTTCTTGGATTAAAGGTGCCAAATGCTTGGATGTAGGTAATTAACTCTTGGTGGCCTGTTTTGGGTCCTGCATTTTTCTTTTGGAAACCAGGGTCTGGATATTGATTGCTATAGGTTCTTCAGTGTCTTTTAACAATTTCATTTGGCTTACTAACCCTTACCTCAAGAGTTGAACTGTCTTCACCTTGAGAGCTGAAATCCTAAGGAAATAGAAACTCAATAGGGTGGGAAGATATAAGTCATATTTACCCCCAGGGTCTTGTCCTTGAAAGCCTGGCAGATGGTGGCATGGACATATTCTGAAGTTGACTTTTTAAATTTACTTTTTAATTTAATTTTTTTTTTTAAGATTTTATTTATTCATGAGAGAAACAGAGAGAGATAGGCAGAGACACAGGCAGAGGGACAAGCAGGCTTCATGCAGGGAGCCTGATGGGGGACTTGATCCCAGGTCTCCAGGATCAGGCCCTGGGCTGAAGGTGGCGCTAAACCGCTGAGCCACCTGGGTTACCCCAGAAATTGACTTTTTTAGGCTATGGTGGAAGTGGCAAGAATGGAATCCTATAGTGTAAAGCTCCTCAGTTAGAAAATCAAATAATTGGTTTTATTTGATTTTTGCCACTTTAAAGACTTGAGTGTTCTGGGAAAATACGATGTTTTGCATGAAAATTGCACAAACACACAAATGATGGCTGCTGTATGGTGATACTGCACAATTGAATACTATACCACTTCTCAAGTCCTAATAGCTGATTTGCCACATGCAAATTAGTTCAGTATGCAAGACTTTGGGAAGCTAGGATAGTGGATGATTTTAGACATAATCCAGAGATTATATGCTGTGTAGGATTTCATAATCTGCCAGTTTATCTCATGTAATTTATTCCTTTTGCTTGAGGACAACATTGTAGAGGCATGCTAGGGTCATGTGAGATCTTTTCCCCCTGTTTTGTACATGAGACTGAGGTTCTAGACATTGACATTTTTCCTAAGTTACATGGTTAATGAACATGTCAGGGTATCTTTGGATGCTTGGCTGTAATCTATACAAAATGCTGGGCATTAACACTCAGTAGTTAGATTTTCACTGGTTAGGTATGTGATGTCATAAAGCCGTCATAGTTAATAACATTTGGGACAGTAGGAGCACCTGGACACTGAAGAACAGATCGTGTATTTTTTGGTAGTATAGTCATGACATGAAATGGTCTTGCCACTGTCCTTCCACTCACTTTCTGTATCCTTAGCCTCCAAAACTTAAAATTCAAAATTGTAAAGGGAACAAGTTAATGAAAATTTGATTGAAAAAAAATTAAAAAGTAGACAATGATAAAAGTTTCTGACATATAATGTCATGGTCTTTTGGATTGCTAACAATAATTAAAAATAGCTTACTGTCAGATGTGGCAGTTGAAGCAGATTAATAGGTTTGGGATGATGAGATTATACATTTCTTAAGTCTTAGGCTTAAATTGACAATTAAATTTAGGTGCATTACGTATTTTTCTGAGTATGTAGTTTACAAAATTCGTCGCAGTGTGGATCCCTGTAAGATTAGAGATACAATAACGGAGGAAAAAAGGAGTGTCTAAGCTTGATAATCCCTACTCTTAGTTATTATGACTGTTCCATGCAGGCACATACATATGCCTTTATATGCCTTTCTCACTTGTATTATGTTAGAATTCTGCGTTTTTTGGAAATAGTTATCCATTTCCATATGGCTAATCAAAATGATGGAATAGATTACTTTGAATTCTGGACCTCTTTCTGTAATACAGTTAATTTATTAGGTGACTTTGAACTTAAAAGTTTATCTTAGTCGAGCCAGTGTGAGAATCTTAAAACAGAGGTTATCTTGTGTTCAGTCTTGACCTTCTTCATCCTGTTAAAGTAGGTTCAAGTGAAAGTAAAACTTACTCATTTTTTGCATTTCAGAATAGATTCTAACTGTATTAATTCGAAGAAAATCTTTAAAAAATACTTTCCAGTGAGGTCACTCTGGTTTATTTTTTAAATTTTTTTGAAGCTGGGACATCACAGGTTCTCTTGTGAGTCAAGTTGGTGTAAGAGATGAGTAGGATAGGCATTCTACTCTGAGAATGAACAGGTAATGTTAATATAATTAGTATGATAAAAAATAGGCTATTCTAGTAGCTTGGAAAAAATTCGTTTAACTCCACCATCAAAGAGAGATTCCTAAACTGAATTACAAAAGATGAATAAGGATGAACTAGATCAGTGTTTCTCCCATTTTGGGTAGTAACCCATTAGTGAACCATAAAGTGAATGTAGTGGTCATGACCAGTGTTAAAAAAAAAAACAAAACAAACAAACAAAAAAAAAACAGGAAAAGAGGATAGAACAGATGAGGTTGTGTGGTATGAAGTTAACAGTATTTCTTGAAACTTCATCTGACATGATTGACATGTAAAATGTCTTGGTGTGGGTTGTGCACCAAGATGTTTCATGGCCAGCTGCTCAGCTAGGTGAGCAGGAAGGATTTTTGGGTGAAGTGACCCATGCAAGTGAAGTTACAGAGGGAACTACAGGGAGATTTTGGTGAATGTAAAGCATATGCAGAGATAGGAGACAGAAATGGGTCAGGAGGCCCTTGTATGATGTACCACAGAAATGTGGATATTGTGCTGGGAGTAGTTAGAGGGATAATGGCATAGCCTAATCAAGTGAGTGATTTAGAACCCCCTGTTTAGATGGGGGAAGCTGGGCTTAAGGGGGCTGATGTAGCACTCTTGGTAGGGAAGGAGAGGAAGAGGTCCTGAATTAGGGAGAATGGACAGAGTCCAGAAATAGTTTGACATTCCGTAACTTTTTGGGTCAAGGGCCTCTATAAATCTCATGAAAACTGGACTAACGTATACTCTTTTTTTTTTTTTTTTTGACTACCATACATGGTTTTTACACTTTATTTTAAGGGACCTTGAACCCCATATGAAGGAACCCTTAATAGGACATAGAGTCTGTAGGACTTGATTAGAAATGTGGAGTGAAGGGAAGATGAACACATACTCTTGGAAAGAACTTAGGGTGGTCTGGGAGATCTAAAAATTTGAGGTCAGAAGGTGGAGGGAACATTTGTTACTTCATAGCAGATCATTTTAGGTAGTCTCCAGAGGGTGGGGCTGGAGGGTTAAGGAAGAATATGTAGAGGAAGAGGATGAGCACAGATTTAGGGTAGGGGTGGAGGTTAAGATACTGGTTGGTCATGAGGGATGCCAGAACTCTGATGCAGTTAGCTCAATGTTCAGGTCATTGCCCTCCAGCCAGAGACCAGGTAAGTTGTTACTCCTTGCAGTGAGGGAGAACACGGACCATGGAGAGCTGTGGAGTATCTCAGCAAAAGGTTTTTAGAAAGGACTTCTTGTAGGATTTGTGCTTGTGTCATGTTTTGAGGAGGGAATAAGAAGTGGAATTTACCTGTGGGTTAAGGTGGTATCAGGAAGCAAGGATAAATCTGTGATGGGCATCTTAATTCTTACTTAGAAGATGAGAACACAGCTCTGTGCTCTGTTAACTAGTAGGTAAATAAGGAGCAGTCACATGTATTAACTGCCATAAGTTGGTGTCTTTGACGGTGTTCATGTCTTCTATGTTCAGACTGATTACTAGTTGTCTTAACTGATCCGTCAAGGTCACTGAATGGACTTGCTGATGTGGATGTTCTCTGACATTGTTTATGTTCAACAAGAGAACACCAGGGTCTAATTGTGGGTGCCAGGCCAGCTTGTGGCAATACCAAGACTTAGGTGGTCGTATAAGGCCAGTTCCTGGATGTCATTCTCCCTGGGTACCATATGATGTCCTTTGGTCATGAGTAATTACAATGGACTTTGTCTTGTACCTAGAGAGGAGTTAGCTCTGGGTTTCCTGTACTGAGGCCCTCAGAGTAGTTTGAGCATTCCTGTGGCTTTTCTAGAGCTTAGGCAGGAACAGAAATCAGCATTGTATGCAGGTCATTTCTCGACAGATTCTTAGCTGTGACATCCTAGCTGGTGTGATAGACTAATGTTGTTTGAAGTTTCATAGTTTCACGCATGAACATAGAGCCTATCAGTACATAAAGAGAAATATGTCTAAGAACACCTCACATTTCTGAAGTATGCACACAACTTGGAGAAAAAACAATTGTTCACTTTACTTTTCGGTTATAATTCAAATTTATATTGGTGACCTTGGAGGATTATGGAATTCTGAATTCTCTTTCGAGTCCACCAAGAAAAAAAAAATCTGCAGATTCCCTGCTCTCAGTTGTGAGAGGCATTCTACTCCAAGTAAGTCATCTTGTTTCTACGGGCCTTGTAATTTTTATTTGAAGAGGTGCAGTTCAGTAATCTCTGCTGTCCCTAATAGATTGGAAAAACCATGTACTTTTGTAGTTAAGTAAGTTGAAGTAAAAAATATTCTTTCTTCTTTCAGAATTGTTTGTCAAAGAAAATCATGAATTAAGAATAGCAGGGGGAGCAGTGAGGGATTTATTAAACGGAGTAAAGCCTCAAGATGTGGATTTTGCTACGACTGCTACTCCTGCTCAAATGAAAGACATGTTTCAGTCGGCTGGTATTCGTATGATAAACAACAAAGGAGAAAAGCATGGAACAATTACTGCCAGGGTGAGTGAAAGGTTTGACGGCAATTGCATTGCCTTTTTTGTAATTTTTAAAATTGTTCTGTGTTTTTTCTAGTTTTAAGAAGCAGGTGACAAAAAACTAATAAAAATACGTCAGTCTCTCCCTCTTAAGCCGTGCATCCTCCTTTGCTGCAGCCACTTTCAATTAGTTTTTATGGTACTTACCTATTAGCCTCACATTTCTAAAAAAGACCTTTCTGGGGGATCCCTGGGTGGCGCAGCGGTTTGGCGCCTGCCTTAGGCCCAGGGCGCGATCCTGGAGACCCGGGATCGAGTCCCACATCGGGCTCCCGGTGCATGGAGCCTGCTTCTCCCTTCCCCTGTGTCTCTGCCTCTCTCTCTCTCTATCATAAATAAATAAAAATTAAAAAAAAAAAAAAAAAGACCTTTCTTTGCTGCAGTGTTCTGGTTTCCAGTTTCCCAGTTGTGGGATGTTTCTGTTGACTTCCTGCAGGGGAAAGGGGCAGCCTGTTGTCCTACCTCATCTTCGCACTCTGACTGTGACCATCATGTTTGGTTGAATTCACAGTCAGTGTTTTCATTTAGGACTGTATGGTTTACAGCTGAACTGTGAAGTATAGTGTGACTGCAGCTCTTTCTTGGGTGGTTGTGGTTTTTCCCCCGCAGTTGACAGCATTTTTCCTTTATTTGGTTTTCTGTTTGCCAGTCATCTGTTCCTGTACTCCATAAGCTCATTTAGTAGACTAAACTTGTCAAGTTTCAGTTCCCTTGTTGTGAGCCACCTCACCTGGTGCATGCTGTCTTCTCACAGCCGTACGTTGTGAGCTGGCTCCTCATTTCTCATCCTAAGTTTTCTCTGCACCAGATCCTGGGAATTTCTTAGCTTCTTCCTTATTAGACTGCCTGGTCCTTGAGTCCTGTGTGATAGTCTTTCTTGTTACTGGTTTTTTTTTTTTTTTTTTTTTTTTTTTGGCTCTTATTTTAATAGTCTGAAACCTGAAAAAGCCTTACATGTCTGCACATATTTTTATTTTACCTTCACACTGGTCTGATAGTTTGATTGGCTGTAGAATTCCAGGCTGGCAATCATTTTCACTCAGAAATAGAGAGCCTCTGTTTGCTGCCTGCCAGTGCTGCCACTGGGAAGTCTGAGCTCATTCAGATTTCTCGTTGGAGACCATTCCCCATCCCCGCCACCCCCAAAGCTTTTCTGATCTTTTTATCTGGTGTTTTTAATTTCAAGATGCTGTGCTTTGGTTTGGATGTGTTTTTTCATTAATTGTGTAGGGAGACTTAGTGGGCCCTCTTGTATCCCTCTCATAATTCCATCCCCTTTGTTCAATGTCTTCACCTTTGGAAGCTACTGTGATATTGGATGTTGGACCACGAAGACTGATCTAGTTTTATCTTTTGTCTCCTATTTTATATTTATTTAAGATTAAAAAAAAAAGTTCATTTAAGAGTGAGCACAAGAGGGAGAAGGAGCAGAGAGAGGGAGAAGCGGATTCCCCGCTGTACTCGGAGCTTTACATGGGGCTGCATCCCAGGACCCTGAGATCATAACCTGAGCCAAAGTCGCTTAACCAACTGAGCCATCCAGGCGCCTATCTCCTATTCTCATACCTTTATTTTACTTTCCATGGGACTGCTTTAGCCTGATCATCCAGTCTTTGTTACATTTGCAACTTTTGCTATTTTTAGATTTTTTAAAGAGATGTTTCTTAGAATATTTCTTTTGAAAACTTCCTCTTGTTTCAGATGAATTGTCTTACTTCTTTTAAGATACCGATTGTAGGTTTTTTGACAGTCTCTCCTCTGAGCTTTTTCTGTCTTTCCGTTGGCTTTCCTTAAATGTAGGTTTGGTCCTTTCCTTAAGTGTGGATGATCCTCTGGTGTTTGTAAAGTGACTTGAGAACTTCACTTTGTAGGAATTGTCAGCTGGTTACTTGTGGGATCACCAGTGTCAATATCAGTGGAAAAGGGGAAATCAGAGGAGTCCTTTAGTGTCATTCAGCTTAGATTAAGGCTGGTTATCAGCATTTTGAAAACCAAGTGGGGAAGGAGAATGAGGGTGGTATGGATTTTTTTTCACTTAACCTTGTTTTAATTGTGGTGCTTCATTCTCATCATCATCTGTATCTGGTGTCCCAAACTGTGACTATTTTTAGGTCAGCCTTTCTTGTGAGTTAATCTCTGGTTCTTTGCCTGGGTAAGGGAGACATTCCAGAGATCTGTTCCCTACAGTGATTTTCAGTCTTCCATATTTCACACCCTTTTCTTACTGTCTTTCAAGAAAACTTGTGCCTCAAATTCTTGAGTTCTAGAATTCTATAGTGAGAACTAACTTGTTTCAAGAAAAGAAATGAGATTGGGAGGAATTCTAGAACAGACTTAGAGTGATGATTAGAATGAAGAGATTCCGAATTTCTTATTGGCATGTAAAACCCTTTACTGTCTTCTCCTAAATGCTAGCATGGTATTTGTTAGCATTTCTTCCCCCATGTCCCAAGTATGTCCCAAGTATTTGTCTCCTAAATGCTAGCATGGTATTTGTTAGCATTTCTTCCCCCATGTCCCAAGTATAGATCCTACTTAGTTTTCAGGGCTCAGCTCACAGGTAATCTATCCTGAAGCTACTCAGCTTTTCCTAGTTGGAGCTAATCTCTCTTCCCACAATATATATAGTATTTTGTTTCAACTTCATTGATGGTTACCAGTACAAGAGTTGCAGAATGTATTAATAATGGTTTGTATTTCTTCCTCTATTAGTCCTTTTCTCAGTGGTATATATAAATACCAATAAATATCAATATAAATTGATATTCAGCTCTTTGCAAACTGGAATTAAAAAAATATTTCAGAGTAGCCTGATCTGAAGAACTGGAATCCACCATTTTGAAGGCCTCCTCTGTTCTCTGCCACAATATTTGTTGAGTTGTCTTTTTTTTTTTTTTGTTATGTCAGACTCATCCTTTTTAATGAAGATTTTTTATTATTTTTTTAAAATATTCTTTGGCTCTATCTTGAATATAGTGGTAAATTTTCCATTTCAAGATACATGTACACTAGGTCACTTTGAGAAGAAAGATGATACGTGTCAGGACTCACTAATTTTTTTCAATTCATACAGTGATACTAAAAACTAATCAAAAACCCGTTTCATTACAGCTTCATGAAGAAAATTTTGAAATTACTACACTGCGGATTGATGTTGTCACTGATGGAAGACATGCTGAGGTAGAATTCACAACTGATTGGCAAAAAGATGCTGAACGCAGAGATCTCACTATAAATTCTATGTTTTTAGGTAATATCTAGAGATAATGTTTTACTCCAGTCTTTCTGAAAGCTGCCTTTTTTTTTTTTAAGATTTCTTTATTAGAGCAAAGAGAGGGCAAGAGGGAGAGAGAATCTCAAGCCGACCCTGCACTGAGCCCAGAACCTGACTCGGGGTGCTATTCCACAACCCTGAGATCATGACCTGAGCTGAAACCAAGAGTTGGATGCTTAACCAGCTGTGCCACCCAAGCACTCCTGAGAGCTGCCTTTTCAAGTCAATCTGCAGTCTGGGAATGTTCTCTAAGTTGAGAGGTTGCATTAGTTTCATCTGAGAGATAGCGTAGCATGTGGGTTAAAAGATGACCCTGAGGGGCACCTGGGTGGCTCAGTCAGTTAAGCAGCTGCCTTCTGCTCAGGTCATGATCTCAGGGTCCTGGGATTGAGCCCTGTGTCTTGCTCCCTGCTCAGTGGGGAATCTAATTCTCTGCCCCTCTCCCCCATTTGTGCTCTTGTGTTCATGTGCTCTCTCAAATAAAATCTTTAAAAAAGAAAAAAAAAATCTCTGGAGCCAAAAGTCCTGGGCTCAGATTCTGACTATGATTCACTAGCTGTAAAATGAGGATGGTAATATCAGTCTCCTTTGCAAGGTTGTCGTGATTAAAGGAGATAATAATTTTACATCTTTACATCCTTTTACATCCTTTACATCCTTAGAACAGTGCCTGCCTGGCACATGTACACATTCAGTGCTCATTTATTAATTGCATTTAAAAATGGTTAACATTTCAGGTAAGAAAAGCACCCCCACATACATTCCCCAAGTCACTCTCCACTGCATTGTGTTTTGTGCATGCCTACCCTAGGCTTTCTTTTCTGGTTCCCATGGCATACATTCATGAGTAACCTCAGCACCTTTTCTGTTGCTATGCCTAGACACAAGGTCAAATTCTTTCATAGCATTGCATTTTAGGAATCACCTGTAATCAGAGTTGACATGCAAGAGAAAACCTATTTATCATCTCACCTTGATGTTTTTGTTAATGAAACTAGTGAGACTCATAGTAGATGAATTAAGTTTAGTGCTTCATTGGAGTGTTCTTTTTTGTCCTTTAAATTGTAGTTAAGTCCTTTATATGTTTAAGACTTTGGATTGGAAAAAGAGAGCTGAAGCAACCACTATTCATAACCTAGTTGTGGCAGCAGTAATAGTGAAAGGATTAAAGTACAGATTCCTTGCTACCCAAAAAGTATCCTCTGTAACCTTTTTCAAGTTGAAGTGGTATAAGGTGTGGAAGCAAGTACTGTTCCCTCAGAATGAAAATCCTTGAGATTTGTTTCACTTAGTGCAAACAGGTACCAAAGTAGGTCTTTTGTAAAGGTGATAGGGCCTAAAGCGAACTTGGAGACAGTGGGGGGACCTGTAACAGGATTTGCTTTATGGGCTGGAGAAGGGGGTTGTGTGCCAACATGGGATTCTTGCCAGCTCCATTAAAGATGTTTTTGAAGCACCCACTAGGTTCTAGGTTATTTGATATACTTTATTGCATTTAACTGTCCTAAAAACTGCATTAAATATTAAATCCATTTGATGAGGAAGTAGACTGAGATGGTGGTAAAGGGCTTACTTAAGTCCTAGACTACCATGATTGGAGCCCAGGTTTCCAAAGCCCAGGTGATTTGTGACCAGAGAGAAGCCCCATTAGGGGCATATTTTTGTCTCCCTTATCTGTTTATCTTTGCTCATTCTGACTTAGGGTAAACTGCCCTGCCTAGTGCAATGTATAAAATTTTTAACTGGCTTTTCCTGAGCATACCTACCTATAATAGAGAAGCTAATATTCCTTTTTAATATACTATTTTATAGAAATAAAAGCTATTCTTACTGATACTACTGTTTTCTAACATTTGCTGAGCCCTTATAATGTGCCAGGCACTGTTGTAAGCACATCACAGAAATTTAATTTTTCTGGCATCTCTATGACGCAGATACTTCTGTTTAACCCACAGTAATTTGCTTAAAGTTGTGCAGCTGGTAAATTGCAGATTTAGGATTCCAACTTAAGCATCCTGGCTCTGGAGGTCACATTCTTAACCACTACATTATTCTTAGCAGCTCAACTTTATTTCTTATTTTTATGCACCATATTTTGAAAGTGCTAATCAGAGCAAAAAACAAAGTGCACGCTGATAGGATATTCTCACTACTCATTACTATTCTCACTACTCACTAATTTTTACTTTCAGCCCATTTTTCTGCCCAGGCTGTTTATAGGCCTTACTGGATGAAGCATTCATAGTTCTGGTATTTCTGATTACTTTGCTTCTCTCAAACTTTGTTCTTGTCATATCCTACTTTTTTTTTTGTTTTTCCCTTTCCTCCAAATGTTGATATTTCCTTTACTGAAAAGGACTTTAGTACTCCCATGCTCAGCAGGGAGAGTCCAGTCTCTTTATTAAGAGACAGATATACCACATGGATTTGCTACTTTGTAATCATATTTTTGCCTGTTTACTTTTTTTTTTTTTAATTTTTATTTATTTATGATAGTCACAGAGAGAGAGAGAAAGAGAGGCGCAGAGACACTGGCAGAGGGAGAAGCAGGCTCCATGCATCGGGAGCCCGATGTGGGATTCGATCCCGGGTCTCCAGGATCGCGCCCTGGGCCAAAGGCAGGCGCCAAACCGCTGCGCCACCCAGGGATCCCATGCCTGTTTACTTTTTTCCCACTTTCATTTCTTTGAATTCAGAGCCTTTAAAAATTGCTATACGTGTCAAAATGCCATATAAATCAAAGCAATTTGGGAATTGTTCAGCTTGAGCTTACTGATATTTGTGCATTTGGGATAATTAAAGAGCATTAAAGTTCAAACAGAACTAAATTGGGAAGTAGTTGCTTTTCAGAAGTAGAGGCAGTGCTTCTCTTCTTCAAGGTAGTGTCTCTGAGAATCACCCATCTTCCCATTTGGATGGTAGAAGGTATGTCTTTGTGCTGTTTTTTTGAGTCCCTAGGGTGACCAGCTGTCTGTTTGCCTGGGATTGAGCTATTCCCTGGGACATGAGATTTTTGGTTTTTAAAACCAAAAAAGTTCTGAGATAACAGATGAATTGATTGCTCTACTAATACATGAGCTTTGGTGTGCCTTATATTAAATTTTTTTTTTTTTTTTTGTTAACATATGAGAGAACAAACATACTATAGTGGGAATGTTTCTTGTTTACATTTTTTTGAATGGGTATTAGTTTTAAGGACTCAAATTCATATAGCTTAAGAGGCTACATAGTGATCTCATAATCTGATTCACCGTAGCCTTGCTCACAATGTAATCAAACTTGGATCTGACAGAAATGTGAAAAACACTATCTCATAAATTTGCATTTTTTTATGACTAAGGATGAAAAAATTTCTTTTAAATTCTTTAAATATTTATTTGTTTTAGAGAGAGCAAGAGAGAGCATGCAAGCCAGGAGAGGGGCAAGGGGGAGGGAGAGGGAGAGAATCTGAAGCAGACTCTGAGTTTAGTGCAGAGCCTGAGTCGGGGCTTGATTTCACAACCTTGAGATAATGACCTGAGCTGAAATCAAGAGTTGGCTGCTTAACCAACTGAGCCATCCAGATGCTCTGAAAAATCTTAAAGGTTTTTTATATTTCCTTAGTATATTTTTAGCTAATTCTTCTACTTATATATGGTATTTTTATTTACAAGATATTTTTGTATATTATGGAAATTAAGTATTTGGGTCTATTTTGACTTATATATATTTTTTTCTCAGTATGTTAGTTATGTTTGCCCTGGTGGTTCTTGTCATGCAGGCATATTTGATTTTTAGGTAGTTGAATTACTTTGACAGCTCTCTGCTGTGTGTGTGTGTGTGTGTTAGTTTTGTTTTCTTGGTAAACCCCCACATGGTCTAAAATCTGCATATTAATTTTTGACTACCTCCCCCATACTTAATTACTAATAGCCTACTATTGGTAGGAAGCTTTACTGATAACAAACTATTGATTAACACAAACTTTGTATGTTCTGTGTATCATACACTGCGTTCTTATAATAAAGCAAGCTAAAGAAAAAATGTTAAGGAAATCTTATATAAGAGAAAAAACAGCTATAGTATTATATAAAAGGAGAGGTGCCTTGATGGCTCAGTTGGTTAAATGTCTGTCAGGTCATGATCCCAGGATTCTGGGATTGAGCCCTGACTCGGGCTCCCTGCTCAGTGGGGAGCCTGCTTCTCCCTGGCCCTCTATGCCTTCCTGCCCCCCACCCCTTCCCCACTGTGCTCTTTCTTGCTCTCTCTTTCCAATAAATAAAATCTTTGAGGAAAAAAAATCCACCCATAAGTGGACCCACAGAGTTCAAACCTTATGTTCAAGGATTTAAATTTTGAAAGATTTTTTCCCCATTCCAGGATCAAAAATACTTTTTCCTATGGTTTATTGTTTTTAGTTTCTCCAGATTCTTTTTGCTGTTTATTTTTTTCCCCCAGATTATTTTGGCTATTCTTGTTTGTTTTTCCATACTAACTTGAAAATCAGCTTGTTTGGTATCTTATCTCCACCCCAATTCATACTTGAGACATATTTCTTGTTTAGTTCATTTTTGGGCATTATCTTTTTAGTTGCTGTTGTAAATTCACCCTTTTATTCCATTAGGTCTTCTGTTTGATAGTGGATGTATGTGTGAATGCTGTCCCTGTCTACGTTTTAACTTCATAACTCCTTCACTTAGTTTGTAATAGTTCTTAGCAAAATTTGTTTCCCAGTTCTTATTTGCTAACAGCTATCTCTCCCCCTCCTGTTTTTTAATGAACAGGTTTTGATGGTACCTTATTTGATTACTTCAATGGTTATGAAGATTTAAAAAATAAGAAAGTTAGGTTTGTTGGAAATGCTAAACAAAGGATACAAGAAGATTATCTTCGAATTTTAAGATATTTCCGGTAAGAATTTTTTTAAAAATAATGATATAGATTTTAATATATCCCAGAGCTCTGTGTGAGATGTAAAATGCACAGGTCAGTGTACAACATAGTGACATCCCAGATATCTGTCTCCGATAGACTCAGTAAAATGTGACTTAACTGTGAGATATATTTTTTTCCCCAAAACATACATATTTACTCCATTCTGTGATGGTCTTTTATATAACTCAGCTTTAAATCATTTTTTAAAGGTCCATTATTCTTATTTCCTGCACTGATCATTCATTACATAGATAAGTGAGTGCTTGCCACAGGCCAGCCACTTGCTGGGTGCTTTGAATACGGAGGAATGAGTGTCTCTGCCTGTGTGGCTTACAGTTTTAGGCGGTCATGGGAAACACTTAGATGAACTTGCTAAGTAAGGATGGAATGAATTTGGTTTTGTGGGTAGCAGTGGTTTTTAAACTTTGAGCTATATAACCCTTTTTAAAAACGATTCTAACTGGCTAGTTTATGTCTAATAATATATTTTACTGGTTGGGGGATCACATTTAGAATATTCTAAAATATTCTAAAATATTCTAAAATATTCTAAATGTGATCCACATATTCTGTCAATAGATGCTCTTCCTTTAAATTTGAGTATTTGCAGAAATCTCTCTTTGCAAATAGAACACAGACTGACATCTATAGTTACTGTCATTTAATCTACGTTATTAACTGAATATTAAGATTTGTTAGTATGGGGGTGCTTTAAGGCTTCCAATTCTGAGATTGCTAGAAATATATTCCACTGTCTACAACTAGACGAGTCCTATTTGAAACTTTTCATTAAAAATATTGGTGGTGGGCAGCCCGGGTGGCTCGGCGGTTTAGCGCCGCTGCCTTCGGCCCAGGGCCTGATCTTGGAGTCTCGGGATCCATTCCCACGTCGGGCTCCCTGCATGGAGCCTGCTTCTCCCTCTGCCTGTGTCTCTGCCTCTCACTCTCTCTCATGAATAAATAAAATCTTTAAATAAAAAAAAAAAAAAGTGGGTACAGACAGGCAAGCTTTGTACACTGTTCTTTTGATGGCATTCTTTACAAGAATGTTCTGTGTTATTCATCCAGTATAGATTCAGTGTCTCAGTTACTGATTTGGAAAGAGAGCAGAGAGTTCTAGTTCTTGTTAATTTAAGAAGTTGATTTATATTTTATTGACTTCAGGTTTTGTCATCTGGGAACAAAAAGAAGGTAAGGAATTGACCAGATGATTTCTAAGGCCCCCCCCCCTCCCTTTTTGGTATTTATTTATTTTTGTATGTGTATGTATTTATTTATTCATGAGAGAGGCAGAGACATAGGCAGAGGGAGAAGCAAGCTCCCTGCAGGGAGCCTGATGTGGGACTCAGTCTCAGGATTCTGGGATTATGCCCTGAGCCAAAGGCAGATGCTTAACTGCTAAGCCACCCACGTGTCCCTCTAAGGTCCCTCTTAAACCTAAATCTACGTTGTTTCATATTAGATGTATGGAATAGTACCAGTAAAATGAAAAGCAAGATTTTTCTAGTGATATGCCAACATAGAGGTAACATGCTCTGAGAATTTTGTTTTGTAGGTTTTATGGGAAAATTGTAGACAAACCTGGTGACCATGATCCTGAGACTTTGGAAGCAATTGCAGAAAACGCAAAAGGCTTGGCTGGAATATCAGGAGAGAGGATTTGGGTGGAACTGAAAAAAATTCTTGTTGGTAACCATGTAAATCATTTGATTCACCTCATTTATGATCTTGATGTGGCTCCTTACATAGGTGAGAGCAAGTTAGAAAATATTTGAGTTTTTCACAATGAAACATCTGGTTTAAAATTTCATAGGGAAAAATATTTGACTAATTGCAAAAGGAGAAATGGAGTATTTTAAAATAAAGATAAACTTTGTGAAGTCAGGGTTAGGGACACAGTGGCCTTTGGATCAGACTTGGGTTTGAATGATGCTTTTCCACATACAACCTTTGTGATTTGGGTTAGTTGATCATTAGTTGCTGAACCTAAAAAAGGGGTGTGAAGATAACAGCATCTGTCTAATGGAAGGGCTGAAAATTTCAGTGAGTTAACACATGTGAAGTGCTTAAAGGGTAACATACATAGAAATTACTCAATAGATGTTACAATATTCGGAAGAATGGTGGTATATGCTGGAGCACACTTCAGGAAACTTGGGGATATGTCAAGTAGAATTTTTGAATGGTGGTGGGGCGTAGGGGCGGATATTCTATGACAATAGGTCAGTGGAAGTCATAATTAAGTATCCCTTGTGAGTCTGACCACCACTGCCTCTGGACCTTCTGGTCTCTCCCTAATGGAAACTCATGTTTTAGGACTCCCCTAGGTTTTGGGGGCGGGGGTTATGGGAGGGAATAGCAACAGTGTTATCAGTAGTTAACCTATAAGATGGAGCATTAGGTTGAACCAGGCAGTTCTAGTGATGGGGCATTTTGTATACTACAACCAGGGTTGGTTGAGGGTATGAGTGTGTTTTACTAAATTTATCTACTGTAAAAAATAAAAATTGGTGAGAAATGTTTTTGTTCCTACAGGCTTACCTACTAATTCAAGTTTAGAAGAATTTAACAAAGTTAGTAAAAACGTTGATGGTTTTTCACCAAAGCCAATGACTCTCTTGGCCTCATTATTCAAAGTACAGGATGACGTCACAAAATTGGATTTGAGGTTGAAGATTTCAAAAGAAGAGAAGAACCTTGGTATATTCATTGTTAAAAACAGGAAAGATTTAGTTAAAGCAACAGATAGTTCAGAGCCACTGAAACCCTATCAAGATTTCATTATAGATGTAAGTATATACAGGTTGGTCAGATCTAAGTCCCACAGAGTGTTCTGAGTATTTTAAGTTAGAAATTTCACATTGGTTATTTATTTACCTTTTAGGATAGGATTATTAGCAAGCATTCTAATGTGTGATGAACTAAATGTTTGATTTTGGCCCTTAGTCTAGGGAATCTGATGCAACGACTCGTGTGTGTGAACTCCTGAAGTACCAAGGAGAACATGGTCTTCTAGAACAAATGCAGCAGTGGTGCATTCCTCCATTTCCTGTAAGTGGCCATGACATCAGAAAAGTGGGCATTTCTTCAGGAAAAGAAATTGGGGCTCTGTTACAGCAGTTGCGAGAACAGTGGAAAAAAAGCGGCTACCAAATGGAGAAAGATGAACTCCTCAGTTACATCAAGAAGAGTGAAAATTAATGGCAGAAAATTTGGGATAAGGCTAGGTTTTCTTCTCTCTCTCTCTCTCTCTCAATGAGATTTAAGAGACTTGAATGTAGAGCAGAATGAAAGCCAGCTTAGTGCACCTCCTTAGATCAACAGTGGTCTTCGGTTGTGAAACACAATTATACTTCAGGCAGTAAACTCAAG
Organism: Vulpes lagopus; assembly: GCF_018345385.1. NCBI lineage: Eukaryota > Metazoa > Chordata > Mammalia > Carnivora > Canidae > Vulpes > Vulpes lagopus. The sequence continues at coordinate 43,966,999 of NC_054830.1, forward strand.
TCTACCTCCTCTTAATCTCATTTACATCCTTGAACCTTGTGGTTCTTTTGGGATAGTTCCTGCTGCAGATAGTATAGTTGGCTTCCTCTGTCTTCATCTGTCTAGACTTTTAAATGTTTTTTTTTCCCCCAGTATGTGCATTACTGACTGATCTTAAAAGTGGTTTGTTCCTATCTTGAAGAAAAAAAGTGTTTCTTAACTGCATTATTTTATCATTGTCAGTTCTTACTTGAATTCTAGAGTAAACTTGTGTTGAAATTAGTTGACAGAATATCCTGTATAAAATTATGAAGACCAGGTATGTCCCAGGTAGCTGGCATTCATACACCCGCAACTGGCTTTAGCAAGTTCTGAGTTTTAGTATGTAGTTGATACTTTCCTTTGACATAATGATTTCTTTAACTTTGCATGCTAAGCCTTAGGAAGACTGGCTTAAGAGTTAACTCCTGAGCCTTTTATTTTAATAAATATTCCCTTTGGAATTGGAAGACAAGTGTGTTTATGTGGTATGTGACAGTATACTTCAGGTTTTATATATGGCAACAATAATCCCATGCCCTTAGTAATACTCCCATACCTTTAGTCATTGTTAATTTTTTTCATGAATTAAAAAGGCCTATATTAAAATACCGATCGCCAGGTGTATATGAATGCTCTTTAAAGGCTTGAGCCCTAAATGCTTTTGGTAGATAAATGGGTGTAAAGTATTGTTTCACCTGTTACATTCTGACATTTTAAAACTGATTTTCCTTTTTGTGTAGCCAGTCACAGCATCTTTGTCCCTTGTGGGGACGGGTCAGTAATTTAAGTCCTCTTAAATTCATAGAATCTTTACTATGCTAAAAAATTTCATACAGAGCTATAGCTATTTTAGAGATCTTGTTATGTATAAAACCATTTTAAAATAGTGTTATATGCATTTCTTTTCCATAGCAGAAAATTTTATTTGCAAGTGTCAGTAAACAGAATACTCTCAGATTACACCCTTCAGGTGGCAAAAGTAAAAGCAGTGTGCCTTCTCTGACTGTAGAGAGATGTACTGTGCCACCGGAAAGAACTGCCTAGGATCTGTTTAGTGTAAGACTTATGTGTGGACAACTCGGATAGCCCTATAAGCCCCAGGTTCTCATTAGTAATGCAGGTCAAAGAAGGCAGAGGCATGTGCTAAAGAACAGACAGCATTCTTGAGTTGCTTTTCACCTACTCCTTTCTGTACAAAAATATGCAATGGAGAACTTCATTTGGATTGTTTTAGCCTAGGCAATCACAACCATTGCACATTTGCTAAAAGAAAATAAAACATAAGAGATTTAACAGTCTGTTTTTGGCCTCATACATTTTTTTCCCCATTAGTTGAACTTTTCCCAATTATGTAAAACAGTGAAGGAATATCAAAACCTAAGTTTATTTCACAAATGTGAAAGGATCCAATCAACACTTGGACATATAAGAAAGAGGTAGGTGGCAAATCGTCTACCTAGAACTTCATCTTAATGCTTAAATTATCGGCTTGTGAGTAAATATTTTACATTATTTAAATAAAGAAGATGTGTAATATTGTTTGCTCTTAAGCTTTACTTACAGATTTTTAATTTACATGGAACAAAGGTGCTTACAAAATAGTCACTTGTAGCCTGATTGATTGAAGGGGGTATGTTTTAGTATCTCTGCTCCATTGTAGTTTAGGTTAAAATTGAAATTTGGAACAGAATAACCAAGGTGTTCAAACAAACACTGAGCAAATACATAAGTTACTGTTTTTCACTAACAAATGCATAAGGAAATAAACACTATTTTGGGGCTCAAACTGCATAATTTAACTCTTTAATATTTTGAAAATTTACAAATCAGTATGAGAGAAACTCCAGAAAATTAAACCCTTTCTTTGCCTCTTTCAAGAGGAACATGTACTTGGCATCCTAGCTTTGGGAACTTGTGCCCTTTAGAGGTTGGTTCCATGTATCAGGAGCAAATGATTAATCTTGCATTAGAGGAATTACAAATATGTTTTGTGCAGGAAACTATCTCCTCCATCTCAGAGAGGTCTTCCTGCCCTACCAGTGTCATTCTAGCAAGCCAGAGTATAATGGTACCAAGGTGCTAAGGGTAGATATTCCTAAAAACCCAATTTTCTAGACTGCTTTTCATCCTTTTCAATAGTATATTTTAGTTTAAATCTTCAAATTCCATTTGACTAAGAAACTGTAACCTGCCATGTAATGTTGCTTTTTACTTAGGTATGCATCAAAAGCAATAATTTCCGAAGCAGATCTGATTTTACAAGACCAACTTGATAAATAACTTTATCTCTATCATATTTGTTTATAAGCAAAGTATTACTTTGTCAGGGCTTATCTCATCTTCAGTGTCTGGGATTGTGGGCAACAGAGCAGATCGAGTCAAACCCCAAAATTTTTGAGGTGACATGTCTTTTTTGGTGGCTGTAAATTTCCATCCAATATGGCTTGCACAGATCTTACACTGGGCGATAGTCCAAGCATACCTACAAAATTAAAGAAAGGTATCAGCTAAGGAAACACATTTCTGTACCCCAAGCCTGTTACTGTATAAAGCTGTTTCAAGACAGAGCCAAATTCTCTATGGTTTCCTGAAACAAACTTGACTGTGCTCTTAAACTGTGTTTATTTTTTTCTTGGCATTGGAGAAAAAACTTAATATGGATTAATTAGCAGGGGCCTTTCCTTGGTGGTTTTGTATTGCAGTCGTGTTATAAAACACTATCCAAGTCCAGAGATACTCTTGTGTGTGACTTAAAATGAGAGGTGGGAATGAAGCGATACATGTGCTTCTCACCTAAAATCTAAGACCTTCTCTGAAGTAAGAATGATTTTGTCAGATACTTCACCCAGAAAATCAAACTATAACTAGAAAACTATAACTAGAAACCAAACCATATGACTGAAACCATTTCTTAACTTCCCTAGGTACATCCCACATGTCTATTAGCAAGTTAATCCTAGTTTTAGTCCTTAACAAGGATGTTAAGTAAGAGTGGACAATCCAAGTAATATGGTCTTAGATCCAAAATGGCAGTTATTATCTTTAATTAATTTACTTTAGAGAGAGTCTGAAGTAGACTCCACAGGGAGTGCAGAGCCCGAGGCAGGAGTTGATCTCAGCTACCTTGAGATCAGGACCTGAAAAGTCAGATGCTTATAACCAACTGCCACTTAGGTGCCCCCAAAATGATTATTGTAATCACTAATCCATACTCTGCTTGCCTCTTTTAAAATAAAAGACCCATAATTTGGAAGAAAAGACTATTAATACATTCCCACAGCCTTATTTTCAAGAACCCTAACTAGTTCCCAGGTGGTGCTACTGGTGCCAGGCTCATAGTTTGAAAGCCACTGGGCTAAAGAAAAATTGTAGAAAACTGGGATTCAGTGGCTTTTCCAGGGGTTTTGTCTGTCACTGCTTGAAATATTCTCTGGTTTGATATACTACAGGATATGGTTCAAATACAGTTACAAGGTTATATGCCAGCTGATTTTCAGAAGGGGCTAAAAGGAAAATGAAAAGTCTAGATTAAGTGTATAGTTAATTTAAGGATGACTGTGGTTGCCAACCTTTTAACTATATATAGTGAGTCTATGCCAAACTTAGCTGTTACCATTCACAAAAAATGAAGAGCATTTAAACAGAATTATTCATCTCGTCTATTTTTGATTACATTTCTAACAACTCTGCTTAGGACTCTGTCCAGTTAAGGCACTCTACCCCTCAGAGAAACTACCACATTACCCAGGAAACCAGCTGTGCTCTGTAGAAGGCCGGCCTATCAGATTCAAGTTGCAGGCTTTATACACGGTAAGTGTCTCATGCACATATCCATGAGGATTCACATAAGCTGCCATCGGTCCACATAAGGATAAACTATAAGAGAATTAGCACAGAGGGTAAGTCAAAATGGAAGGAGAAAAATGTCTAGTGAGGTTATAAGAGTAATATCAGAACCTCAGTATGAAAACAGGAGGTTGGCAGTCAGCCCAGTTTTATTCACTGTACTTATTTGTACAACAGGGAGCTCGACTTCATCTAAAGGAGTCTCTGAGAGTGGAAGGACAATGAAAAGGTCCAAATTATCTTTGGGCAACTGATTACTTTATAGGAAACAGTTTCCTTATGTCCTGATTTATGATTTATTTGTACTAAAATAATTTTCAAACACTTAACGTCACACAGCATCAGTACATTTTCAAAAGCGTGTCCTACTTTATGTTTGCCTGGAAGATACTACTTGAGGCATTCGTGTTAGGTCCTTAATTACTAAGAACTTACACAGATGACCAAGCAGGAATACGGAAAGAAGGACTGCCCCCTTATTTGACTTTACCATGCTTCATTACTTGTGAATAATATCTTACATAACCATTGCTACTGAGTACCCAGTCAGGAAGGGTGTCTTAACTTCCCACATTGCATTTGCTGAATGACTGTTACTTAATGGACGGAAATATATGGAGAATGGAAATATAGTCTTGACTATGACTCTGTTACAGTAGTTGGGAAAATGTACTCAGAAGTATACTAAAAATGTAGTAAAGCTCTCACCTGAATATTTCATTTTTGGTTGTTATTTCTGTTTCTTGACATTGTTTACAGCAAAGAGACGTACACTAAAAAATTTAGTGGAAATTTAGAGAAAATTAGTGGGGAAAATTCACATTGTATAATTATACAACTCATCAAGAAATTTCTTTGAAGTATTGATCTCTCTAAATGTTTTCCTTCCAATCATCCAAAAATAGAATTTTAAAGCAGGACCAAGAAAAACTCTGAAGTGACACATATTCACTCACAAAACTAATGACTTTGTACGAAAAAAAGTGACAGATACATATAACCACAGATGCTCCAAGTGGAAATCAAGTATTTTCACAAACTAAATGTTTGAAGGCTGTAAAAACAATCTGAGTGTATGATCCCAAATGAAATGTCTTAATTATCCTTTGAATCATGTGAAACTAGCAAAACAACCAGTTTTCTAATTACATGACTACATAACTGGATCCTATAGATAATCATGCCTAAAATATGGGTGTCATGAACATGGTCACTTTACTCACTTTATTCATAATATCTAGTTCACAGCGAAGTCGTTGGATGGCACTACCAATTTTAAGGAGCTGAATCCTTAATACATCATCAATAGGAAGACAAGCAGCTACTCTGTAAGAAAAATCTTAAAGACATAGTGGTTTTTCAAGTTTTAAATTTCTGAAGCAGGTAAGTATCAGATGACCTATGAATCAGATAATGATGTCTTTTCGAAATAAAGCCTCGCTATAGGGATCCCAAAGAATGTTTTTGACATAAATATAATCAAAATTAAAATACACTAGCTATTGAGTATATATTCTTTTCCCATAATTGGATTTAGAAACCTCTTTTTTATTATTTTTTAGCAGTACAGGAGGGAAAGTTTATTGAAGCAAAAAATGTGAAAGGCGAGCTCCAGAGAGAGCTGTTGCTGTGCCCTGGGGTTTGAGTTTCTCTTTTATTGACAGGTTTTTGTTTTTTGTTTTTGTCTTTTAAACATGAAATCAAACACAGGTTAGAAGAAATCAGTTTGCTAAAAGACTAGAAAAAAGGCTACAGTAACTGTACCTAATAAACAAGAGAGGTTGTATGTACTTAAGTCATAGAACGAGGGTCCTTTTTAAAGCCATCTCAAAGAACCGGAGAGTCCTGACACTCAAGTTTTTGGATGTGCACCATTTACTGCAATTTGAACTTGATAAGAAAACTGCTTAAGATTAGAGGGCTCACAAAATTTAATAACTTGGTTACTCATTTTATAAAATGCTCAAAACAAATATGTATGCTTTTCAGAGCAAATAAAAATATTAAACTAAAATTTTTGATTTCATTAAACAGAAAAAATAATGTAGTAAACAGAAAAATAATGTAGTAAAACATCAAAGGCCATAGGAAGAAAGCTGACTTCTCATACCTATTGGATTTGAAGGAAGAGACTCATCTTTTAGATTTTCGTCCCATTCACGTAGCTGTTTCTTGATTCTATCCATTAAAGTTTCCTTGTTTAAAGTAAAAGCCAAAATAATGTTCACAGACTTTTTACAATTTACTGTCAGATTTTCAGTTCTTTAATAAAACCAATATATATATTATTAGTAGCATTTTTAGTCCCCACTCTGTGTACTAAATCTGAGTCCCCATTTAAAAGTGTCTGTTTTCTTATGCTTTAAATGATTAAAGCCCCAGCTCACGTGCTGCCGAGCACATTTCCAGGCCTCACTCCTCAACTGTCTCTTTCCCAGTGGCACATGCTCCTGACTCACTGCCTTCTAGGTGTTCTTTTACCAACTATGTGGAATTCGCCTCTCCCCTTCCAGGATAGGTTTTCTGACTCTCTCTGTAGAGAGTGGTTCCTATACACTTCATGAGCACTTGCTACATACCTTACTTGGCACCTACGGTACACAAGAGTGCATACGATCTTTTCACAAATGTCCGCAAACAATACTTGTCTGTTGTGTATTTGTTAATGGCCCAAAGCTGCTGCAGGGTGGAGTGAACTGTAGTTTCCTTTAGTGTTGTGTGTATAATAAGTGCTCAACCTTCAGTGTTTAGTCTTCCCAAGCAAGATTCCAATCTGTGGGTGAGGCGATTCACTAAGGGAAATGACTAACACAAAATAACTACCATTATCCCCATTTCTAAATTCAATTTATTTAGATAACTGGTCCCAAACCACATAGAAAATTATAGAAATCAAGCGCTGAACACAGGCTTTGTGTCTAAAACCCATATTCTTTGAACAATTCCAGTCTAACTTTTGCAAGGTGTGGTGATGCCTAAGTATTACAATTTGAGGAGCAAAAACACTTGCAGATGTAGTAGACTAACAGGATCAGGAGATAAAGTTCATATACTCGTTTAGGGAAGAAAAAACATTGTTACGGGATTCTTTAATTTTCTAAATTTACCTACCACTTACCACACTTCACATCCTTAATAGACCCTAAAACGCCTCATCTTCTCCTGAATTTATAAGCCACTAGAAACTGGGAAAGTGAAAAATTCTACAGATTAAAGGCAAAGGAAATCCAGTAGTATCTGATTCCTTCATGCTCTACCTAAATGTAAAGGATGGCATTTGCTCTGAAAATGAGATACCATGAAGTATGAAAGCCTAGGTTTCGTTCTGTTGACCCTTAATCATGGTAGACCCGTAGAAACAAAATGTACAAGGTAATACTTACAGCATCATATAAGGAATACAGCCAGCGAGGCCATGAAGTCAAATTTGCACAATGAAACTTTCTCTGAAACAAACAAAAAAGCCATTTAAAAAACTAAGGATTCTTATGGTAGAAAAATATTTGAAGACAATTTTGGCCCTGGAAAAGATTTTCTAATTTCAAAAATATGGAGCATTTTGTAGATAAACCTGTAACAGATGATTTTCTATTAAAAATTTGATAATCATGTTTTTGTATCTTTCAATTTATATTGCAACTAGAATTGTTCTTAACTGGCAAAGTTTAAATGTAAAAGATTTTATTTATTCATGAGAGACATAGGCAGAGGGAGAAGCAGGCTCCCTGCAGGGAGCCTGATGGCGGGACTCGATTCTTGGACTCTGGGATCATGCCCTGAGCTGAAGGCAGACCCTCAACCACTGGGGTCCCAAGTTTAAAATTTCAATGCCAAGCAAACTTTGTAAAATTAAGATGAACTTAAAGAGTGGCTAAGCAGATTTCTGTTGACTACATCATCTGCTTTTATACTATTACTTGTTCAGTACATACAGTGAAAACCCAAAAATCATTCAGGTGGTCTTTGTGTAAAACTTTAAATAGCATTCAACTGAATTACAGCAGAGGCAAACATAAGAAGTGAGGCAATTCCAAGGAAATAATGATCATACGGTTGAGACTCAACAAGTCCTGACTTCATAGAACTCAAGAAAAGGGGGAAAACCACTGGGTATGTGTCTTCCAGGTGTATTTTGGAATCTAAATGAAAGTATGTCTAAATCCAAAGAAAAATGTGAATTATACTTAAATTCCAGTAGAATTTCTATATTTGATGGAAAGACTCAGTAATTATTAAGATGTCATCAGTCCTCAAGTATATATTCAATGTAATATTCAATGTAATACCAATGAGATTGGAATTTAGAAGTATAAGTTATTAAGTTCACCTAGAAAAATAAATGTATAAAAACTACCAAGAAAGTCTGGAAAGAGAAGTGTTCTCTATAGGACACAAAAATATGATTGAGAGAATATATTGCAGTAATGCTGTTCACAGCAACAAAATGGAAATAACCTAAATGTCAAGGAACAATAAATACATTGTTGTGTATGTATATAGGAGAGGATATGCTCCAACTGAGCAAACAAGGCATATCAAACCTATAAAGAATGTGATTACATCTTTCCCAATAAAGAAAAACCTACATATATACAGACACATAATTTTGTAAACTGTTACTTGACTTCGGACATGACACATGAAAAGTGGGTGGGAAAGGAGGAAAGGTGGCTCAAAATGGACTGTCCCAGTGTAGAACTCTTAAGAAAAGTAAGCTATAAGATTTAACAAAATGAAAGGGAAATCCTATGCTTGCACATACAAGACCAAGTGAATAGGTATGAGATGGGGAAACATGAATACAAGACACATGTAGGAAAGATTTGGGGGACTTGGTTGACAGTTACAGTCTAACCAATGTCCTGCAGAGCTCACATCCTACTCTTCCTGCAATCTTAATGCTTGAAGACCTCCAGAATCTAAGATGGGACAATGATGTTCTCCATCTGTGACAGAAATGGGAACTTCGATTGTCAGGGGCCAGGGTGCTAAGAGGAGATCAAGAGTTTGCTTTAGGGATGTTTGGTTTGGAGCTGCCTCTCAAGGGGTCATGGTAATTATTTTTAAATATTTTAGGGAGCAACTACATGGATGAAGATCGATTTGTTTTTCAAGGCTCATGAATGGAAGCTCAAACTAATGAATGGATTCTTTGGTGAGAAGAATTTTTGGTTCGATATAATCCTTATATTTGAAGCTATCAAAAGATGAGTCTGGGATGGCCTCCACGTAAATGTTCGAACAGTGATTTAAGCCAGAGGAGCCAGAACATAAGACACTTAAGTTACTCTCCAGTATTTACGTTTAAGACAAAAACTTAAGGTTAAGGATTTTCATCACAGTTCAAATAAATGCTACAGAATAAACAAATAAAAAAAATGCTAAAGCAATCTATCAGGTAACCCTGACTATTCAGTAATAGCAATGGAGACCACTGTACCTATCTTACAAAAATTGGTAGCGTTATCATCCTGTTCTAAAGATAAGGAAACAGAGGCACAGAAGGATGGTAAAACTTGCCTAAGGTCACAGTTCGCAAGTGGGAAGCTGCTAGGCTGTGCATGCAGCGTCTGACTCTAACCGTTATTTGAATATTCAAAAAAATATTTTGAGCAACCAGTATATGTCAGGCATTACCTTTATGCATTTGGGGCATACCAGTCAGTGATTAAAACAAAGACTAAAATCATTGTCCTGTGGAGCATACACTAGTGCAGAGAAGCTTACTTCTAGTGGTATATACTTAGATTTACAAAATGACAAAAATACAAAGAAGCTTCAATTTGGCTGACAAACACTACACACTCCCAATTCAGTTATTAATATACACTTAGAATGATGTGAGAATGATCATTTTTGTAATATAAAAGCATATAATTTTATTTGGCACGCAGGTCAAGATAAAGAGAAACTACACCAATTTATTCAAATATAAACATTCCTCCCCATAACATAAAGAGAACAGAATGTGACACACTAGTATACTAAGAGCAGTGCAGAGTGTCAGTATGGCCAGGATGGTTAACCGTGTGCCCTGCTGCCCACACATGCATTGTGAATGTGACTAAGCTGCAACTCCAGTGTCTCAGTTCTGAAACTTTTTAAAGTGAGAAGGCCAATAACAATTCTTTATCAGGATTATCTTGACAGATTCTAAAGTTCTATTTACAAATCATTAAGTATATTTATCCTTAATATTTGTAATGTGCTTTATACAGTCAATTATACAAACTGAAAAAATTGACTAGCTAGCTTTTACAGGGCAAATGCCCAAACTTAAGCGTTTCAATATCTGAAATTTAAAAGTCCAGTTTAGATTTTTGGCACAATAGCAGAGGCTCCTGTCTTCTATCTGAGTAATAGTGATGGTGTTCTAGCATCTTACAGGCATTCTTCACATATATCAGTCCACAACTTCATAAAAGGGCTCTACCTCCAAAAAATTTTTAATACTAGCCTAAAAGTTAAGTGCTTAAAAGTGACCAATGAAGGATTCTCTAGCGAAGAAATACTCTGGGAAGAGGATTTACTATTGAAAGCAGGCAGAAAGGCCCTTAAAATGAAATTTCTGTTACCTGAAGGGTAATCCATCACATTCTTCCATTTTTAAGCCTCAGAACTCCAGCTTTGCCTTCCAACAATGTGGAATGTTAAAAAAAAAAATGTGAAACTCTACTTAAATGGCTCTTTGAAGTGCAATGAAATTGGAAGAGTAATGCAAAAGGCTAAACTTGAATAGTAAATCATCACCACAGATATACACGGTAACCAAAGGTGGTCATTTATTGTATTAAATCCCATCACAATCAGCAATGTAAATAATAAAAATAATTTAAGTAATTCAAAAGCTACTAGTTTTTGTTTCATTCCTTCATTTACCACATTACTACTTGCTTATAAAAAAGTGGAATGGAATGACACTCTGCACTCTCTTTTCTGCTCTCACTACTCTAAACTCATGGCAGATACACACAACTACAAGGATAAGATGTATGCCTGGGAAATCACAATTCTGTCTGTGGAAGTCCCTGACTACACATGGCCTAAGCTTCAAGACTTTTTTCTTCTTTAATATAAAAATAGGCAACAAATGTTACAGTTTTAGTGCTCCTATTAATAATATTCCGGGACAAGACAAAAACAGATTTTGAAGTTCCTATGGAAAGGTAAAACAAGAGTGGCCACAAAAACCTTGAAAAAAAGAGAACACTAGTAAGGGGGTTACCGGTCATATTTTTAGTCACAAAAATTATAAATTGTCTACAGTCCTAACAGTATTGTGAAGGCACACAAGTAGACTGACAATAAAGCAGAAGAAAAAAATCATGAATTTGGTCTATAGGATATCTGGTTGTATCAGTGAAAGGAAATACGTGCTTTGCAGAAAATGCTAACAGGACATTGGGGAGCCATCTGGGAAAAAAGAGTTGAATTCATACCGGAATAAACCATATGTGGATAAAAACCTTCAAAGTTTTTATTTTGTTTCAACAATCAAAAAAAGATTACATTTTTAATTTCTTTTTTTAAATAAAGACTCCTCTGCACAGAGAAGTCCCTTCTAGCTATAATTCAGATAGAGAAGCCTTAACAAAAAAGGGTACATTCAACTACTTAGGGGAAAAAAAACCCTTTCCACAGGATGCCAAAGGTCAAAAGACAAATCACAAACCAGGAATAATGTTTGGAACCTAATAATTACAGATAAAGGGATAAGTTTCCTAATGTATGAAGAACTCCTAAAATTCTACAAAGGGCAAGTGCTATGAACACATACTTCCTAATAAAGGAAATACAAATTGCTACTCAACACAAAATGCTACCCTTCATTCATATCCAAAGAAATTCAAATTAAACCTCCAAAAAGATTCTGTACTTTACATATCAGATCAGCAAAAATTAAGTTGGACACTACATTGTCTGTGAAGTTGATATGAGGGTATATACAGGAACAACCTCATGAGGGAGGCACTCCGAAAATATCTGTCCAAATTACAAATGTAGTTTTCCTCTCATCCAATAATCCCACTTATCAAAATTTATCATATACACTGAAGTGTATGAAAGGTCATTTGTATACCATCATCCACAGGGAGTTGGTTATATAAATTATAGTGCAGCCACACAAGAGAACACCGTGCTGCTTTATCAACAAGGAAGCAGTGCTCCAAAAGCCGATACAGAAGAATCTCCTATAAGAGAGAATAAGGTCCAGGATAGTATGTATCCTTTTACATAAGAAAACTGAATGAAATGGGAGCATTTGCATCTTCATAGAGAAAGTGGCAGACTTAGAAACTCTGGCAGACTTAGAAACTAGCATGTGAGCCCACACTGGAGAATCAGTGTTCAGTTCTTCCCTGCTCTGTAGGAGCATGTCTTATAAATTTAGTGAGACTGGAAAGATAAAGATAAGCATCAATCACTTCCTTAATTTGTTTTCACATGTCTTTTTTTTTTTTTTTTTAGATTTCATATTCAACTCTTTTCTGATGAACACAGTAAGGGCTGTATAAAGGAATGAAGAGATACCCTGGGTAAGGAGGGAGTGCATTTAAAAATGTTTGTCATACTCCCAAATAGGTTAAAAAAAAGTTTCCTCACTGTGAGAACCCCACTACAGTAAACCCAGTGAGGAATGAAAGACACTGTAATAGGAAAGGAAAGAAGTAAATACTAGTTTCAAAGATGGAATCACAAAGTAAGGAACATTTCCAGATGGAAGTGAGTTTTGGAAGAGTTTCCTGATTATACTGGCCTAACTCCTTAGTGATTAGGGACATCTTCTCTGATGCATCCCTGTCAGAATGGAATCATTTTTTTTTAAAGATTTATTTATTTATTCATGATAGACATAGAGAAAGAGAGAGAGAGAGAAAGAGAAAGAGAGAGAGAGAGAGGCAGGCTCCACGCTGGGAGCCTGACGCGGAACTCGATCCTGGGACTCCAGGATCGTGCCCTGGGCCAAAGGCAGGCGCTAAACCGATGAGCCACCTGGGGATCCCCTTAAGAATCATTTATGCTGAAAAAGTGTGGGGTAACCTGATACACTTGGGTTGGCTTAGAATCATGGAAGCATCTCCCAATTCTGACTAACTACCTCTCTCAGACCTAGAGACGAACAGATGCGCTGCTTCAGATCCTGGCGGGAAGTACGAGGCAGAGGTGAATGAACTCTACAAATAGAGGAGTGAACTGAGCCTTAGGTCCATCTAAAGACAAGCAGGTTATATAACCCAGTCCTATGGTAAGAGGCACAGAAAGCCAAACCACTGAAACAGTTCTAATGCACAGGGAGCCCCCACCAGGGACGGCCATCAACTGTCCCCTTTCCCTTCACTTTGTGCATGGCTCAGAGCCCTCTTTCTAAAGTAGAACAGAGTTTGTAGGTCATCTGCAGTCCAAAATAGATCAACTAGCAGTTTTTCTTGGCCTAGTAATCTAAACCCAAATCTCAGGACCTAACTTTACTCAAATTTTAAGCAAGGGAATGCATTTAACAATCTGAAAAATACATGGGATAAAAGGATTGTATTTCCTAAAACCTTTTATGCTTCTTCCTTAGCACCTTCTGTTTAGTCCTTGGTGACTGTGAATATGGAAGTAACTCAGTGCTACTGTTTGAGAGTTTAAAATTTACTTCTACGACTACGGGGAAGTAGGACAGCAGGGGAAAGGACCTGGTTCCAAGAAAACATGTGCTTCCTTGGTCTTTGCATGTCTGGCTCTCCTTGCTTGTGGTAAGCCAGCAACAGCCCTGTTGCAAAGGCCTAAGTCGGAATTTGCTGTGAACAAGCTAAGGTGCTTCAGCCACAGAACAGGAAGAACTCAATCGGTAATTCACAGAAAAATTAGAGTGGAAAAAAAAAAAAAAAAGCAGTCTTATTTGTGTAACTCATCATGTCCAGGTTTGAGAGAGCAAGATCCCAAAGACAGGACCCACCACCAACACAGTATTTAAGGCAGGAACGAACTACAGTCACTCTCACCCTATGCTTACCACTTTATGAAGCAGAGTTAAATTAGGATTTTTTAATGGTTGATTTTTAACACAATTTTAGTGCAGAAGAATGATATAAACCAAAATATTTAGTATCCCCTAAAAAAAAAAACCTGCATAGTTGAAATACACAACTGTCTAAATACTGGGACGATAAACAGGCAGTATCTTGATGCAGTTTCCTTGCCCCATAACATCCTGGTACCAACTGGTGCTGAACACACTATTAGGCATTATATGACTTAGTAACTCCAAAGCACTCCCTTGGAGCCCACGTACCCCCGAGCTGATTCTGACATACTTATTTCAATACTGAGATTTAAAATGACCAAGACAACAAAATCTTCCACTGTTCTACCACTAAACTAAGATAAGGGTAAAAATATATTTAAAGTGTTTGTATCAGGTTTGAAAAAAGAAGGACTACCTAGCTATACAAAAGTTGCCTGCAAACTTATGGCATTATCTGTAAAACCTTCAAAAATATTAGAGTCAAGGTTGCATGGGAATCCTTAAGCAATCTAACTTTATTAGATTCTTCTTAGAAACACTTGTTAAAACACACAAAACCATGCCTCAAATTATCCACCTGAGATACATATTAACAAAAGCAAGAAACCTATAGACACCTGGTTATGAGCCTACTGCCCCCCAAGCAACCATCCTCACAAAGTCCTCTCTGAAAACTGGATGAATTCTACCTCAAGAACATTAAAAGTGGTAGTACAGTGATTAGTGTATAAGACTCCTGTATCAACTATATTTATATCAAATTAGGATCCTATGCTAATTTACTCAAAATTAAAACCTGCACTACTTGACAAAGAATATGGCTGATTAATGGATGATTTTTCAGGTTAAAATAGAAATCATCTCCATGTTTTAAGAAGATAAACCTCAAAGAGCCTATTTTCCTAAAATTAAAAACTAGTAATCATTCCCTTTAGACAGAAATCATAAATATTAGCTATTTTATACTCAAAACTGATACATCTCAAAAATGAGTAGAAACAGGCTTCATCAATTTTTCTCTAATAGTGATCTCACCAGAAGGATATGTGTAAGAATTAATGTCCAAACAAGCAGTGCTTTAACAGCCATTTTTTGTGGTGTCAACCCATATTGTATAAAAAGATAGCTAAAAAGCTTTTCTTTCAGAAGTCCAGAAGAACTGAAACACACTACTACTATGTGCTACTTGAAACTCTTCTTTAAGGTAATGTATTTATGATTCAAGAGCCAAACACCTGATCTGATTGTAAGAAATTTATTAAGAGACTCCTCCAGAACTAAGATCACAAGCTATTAACTAATACACAACTGACAGGCGTAATAGCAAGAACACCTTAAGGACTGTGACATTTTACTATTTCTGCAAACTGTTTTACATAAGTAGCTGCCCATGAAATTTTCAGAAGCTCTAGCTTTGATCAAATGCAGCTAGAGTATTACCACAGAAGGTGTCTGGGGAATGAAGCACGAGTGTTGTTTATATGCCTTTCTTAAATACAGTAAAAAAGCAACCTGTCTTCATATTTTGAAGATGCATAAAAAATCAGTTTCTCACCTTCTGGTATTTCTGCCACCATTTACATGAATACTGGTCTTCCCATGAGACAGGTTTTGAAGGAAATATCTGGCATTTATTGAGGGATTCTAACTGAACTGCAGACATGGTTGAAGGCAACACACATTCAGGAAGAATTTGCACTTTAGCTTGCTGGATTCTAAAATAAAGAGAACCAAGCATGGTGTTCATTTTTAAAATATACTAACTCAAACTATTAAGTTTCTAAACATTTTGGGTAATTTTAAATACTAAGATTTTCAGTTTTCTTTTTTAAACATATTTATCAGATGCCAATTTAAGATGTAATAAGAATTTTCAGAAAATACCATATTTTAGAAATCATACCAAAGTTAAAATCAAAGATAATCTAAAGCATAGGTTTCAATCTCATGTGAAATGCAAAGGAAGATTTGTATATTTCAGATAAATATACAGTTTATTAATGAAACAAAATTTGAAAAATCAAAACACAACCATCTACTACTGCTTGATACTTCTAAATTCGTTTCTTAGACATTCTTACACACCTCACCCCTCCCAGTTTCCCATTTGCTTCCTGGCTCTTAACACTTGTCCCCTCTTCTAAGTCTAATCTAACTGAAGGAGTAAGTAGAGAAAGCAATAGCAAATCAAGAACTCATTTATGTGGATAGTTAAAATAAGACTATAAAATTTCACGCAGCCTGTATTTCTATGTGCATTTTTTCTTTCTCATTTAACTTGAAAACTCAAAGAATCAAAATATGCATATTACTTTTTTTAACCTAAAAATTAAACTCCCATGAGAGTGAACTCATCATTTTCAGACTGCTACTTGAGAATATCATAACTGCAAACATTTATCATGAATAAATGCCAACAGGAACATTGTACCTATGAGCTACTTTCTTTTGAAGCATATCTCCTAGAGTATATAGCTCTTACCAATGTTGAATGTATTAGCACATTCAAATGTTGGAAGAAATCACTGTCACACAAAGTTCAGTATATTAAAGTCTCTGCTTTATTATTATGTTTAGAAATTCTCAGGTGGTTTTTCATATTAATTACTGCCTTAACCCACAAAAAGTTAGGAATGAAATTTTGATACTTCTACTAATTTATTACATGAAAATGGCTAACTTGGTTAGACTCATTCCACTAACTTCATTTCTTCCTGCAAGCTCAAATTTATGTCTGCATGACTTCTGAAAATGTGAAAGAAAGAAACATGTTCAAATTATATTCAAATGTTCTTCTATTACTAAAGCTCAATAAAAACAAATAAAACCTCTATTTTCTTCACCTGTCACATGAACACAAATACTTAGAATCATATTTTTAAAACAAAAGTGTACACCATTCTACAGAAATGTTTAGAAATCTGATTCTTCTTCAAGGTCATCAGCAACTAAATAAAGAATGATGTTTAACTCAACTATTCTGTAAGATTTTATTGCATTACGATAAAAACATTAATGATACTGAAAAACTAGCTTATTGATCCTTTTAATAATCAGTCTGTGGTACCAGCTGTCTGAATTGCCTTGCAGGACTCAGCAACACTCTCTGCTCCTTTTCTTAGACATGCCCGGGGGTCTGCTATACACACAGGGCTAGTTCTTCTCCCACCAGATGGGTTTTGTTTTTAACAAAAGTACTTTGTTTCTTCCCAACGTGTTTATAGTAGTTGTTTTATGATTAGAGTTACATAATTTATATAACTATTATAAAAACCAATGAAATGTAACTTATAAAATGGCTTTAATGATAAAGTTGAGCAATAAAAACTTTCAAATTAGACTGAGACCATTCTAATATTTCAGATGATTACTGGTTTCAGTTATGACAGGTAAGAGAACTTGTCCTATAATTCCAAATAGGGCATGAATCTCCTCTTCCTCTCTACATGACAAGGAATCCTCAGGAATTTTTTTTTTCTTTCTTTTTTCTTTTATTGAAGTTTGCCAACATATAGTGTAACACCCAGTGCTCATCCCGTCAAGTGCCATCCTCAGTGCCTGTCATCCAGGATGTTACCCGCCCCCCCATCCACCTCCCTTTCCACTACCCTTTGTTCATTTCCCAGAGTCAGGAAGCTCTCATGTTCTGTCTCCCTCTAATTTTTCCCATTTTTCCTCCTTTCCCTTATAATCCCTTTCACTATATCTTATATTCCCCGTATGAGTGAAATCATAGGATAATTGTCCTCCAATTGACTTACTTCACTCAGCATAATACCCTCCAGTTCCATTCATGTCAAAGTAAATGGTGGGGATTCATCCCTTCTAATGGCTAATATTCCATTGTAGATATATACCACATCTTTATTCATTCATCTGTTGAAGGACATTGAGGCTTCTTCCACAGTTTGGCTACTATGGACATTGCTGCTATAAACATTGGGGTGCAGGTGTCCCGGCATTTCACTGTATCTCTATCTTTGGGGTAAATACCCTGTAGTACAGTTGCTGGGCCGTAGGGTAGCTCTATTTGTAACTCCTTGAGGAACCTCGACACAGTTTCCCAGAGAGGCTGTACCAGTTCACATTCCTACCAACAGTGCAAGAGGGTTCTCCCTTCTCCACATCCTCTCCAACATTTGTTGTTTCCTGTCTTGTTAATTTTTGCCATTCTCACTGGTGTGAGGTGGTATCTCATTGTAGTTTTGATTTGTATTTCCCTGATGACAAGTGCGGAATGTGCTCGTTGGCCATGTGTGTGTCTTCCTTGGTGAAATTTCTATGCATGTTTTTGCCCATTACATGACTGGATTGTTTCTTGGGTGTTGAGTTTAATAAATTCTTTATAGATCTCAGATATTAGCCCTTTATCTGACATGTCATTTGCAATTATCTTCTACCATTCTGTAGGTTGTCTTTCAGTTTTGTTGACTGTTTCTTTTGCTGTGCAGAAGCTTCTTATCCTGATTAAGTCCTAGTAGTTCATTTTTGCTTTTGTTTCCCTTGCCTTCAAATGTATCTTGCAAGAAGTTGCTGTGTCCAAGTTCAAAAAGGGTGTTGCCTGTGTTCTCCTCTAGGATTTTGATGGATTCTTGTCTCACATTTAGATCTTTCATCCATTTTGAGTTTATCTTTGTGTGTGGTGTAAGAGAATGGTCTAGTTTCATTCTTCTGCATGTGGCTGTCCAGTTTTCCCAGAATGATTTATTGAAGAGACTGTCCTTTTCCAGTGGATAGTCTTTCCTGCTTTGTCGAATATTATTTGACCATAGAATTGAGGGCCCATTTCTGGATTCTCTATTCTATTCCATTGATCTATGTGTCTGTTTTTGTGCCAGTACCACACTGTCTTGATGATCACAGCTTTGTAATACAGCTTGAAATCCGGCATTGTGATGCCCCCTGCTTTGGTTTTCTTTTTCAATATTCCCCTGGCTATTCAGGGTCTTTTCTGATTTCACACAAATTTTAAGATTATTTGTTCCAACACTGTGAAGAAAGTCCATGGTATTTTGATAGGGATTACACTGAACGTGTAAATTGCCCTGTAGCATAGACATTTTCACAATATTAATTCTTCCAATCCATGGGCATGGAATATTTTCCCATCTCTTTGTGTCTCCGTCAATGTCTTTCAGAAGTGTTCTGTAGTTTTTAGGGTATAGATCCTTTACCTCTTTGGTTAGGTTTATTCCTAGGTATCTTATGCTTTTTTTTTTTTTTTTAAGATTTATTTATTTATTTATGATAGAGAGAGAGAGAGGCAGAGACACAGGCAGAGGGAGAAGCAGGCTCCATGCCGGGAGCCCAACACGGGACTCAATCCCGGGACTCCAGGATCGCGCCCTGGGCCAAAGGCAGGCGCCAAACCACTGAGCCACCCAGGGATCCCCGGTATCTTATGCTTTTGAGTGCAACTGTAAATGAGATTGATTCCTTAATTTCTCTTTCTTCAGTCTGTTAGTGTATAGAAATGCCACTGATTTCTGGGCATTGATTTTGTATCCTGCCACACTGCTGAATTGCTGTATAAGTTCTGGAAATCTTGGGGTGTAGTCTTTTGGGTTTTCTATGTACACTATCATGTCATCTGTGAAGAGGGAAGAGTTTGACTTCCTCTTTGCCAATTTGAATGCTTTTTATTTTTTTGTTGTCTGATTGCTGAGGCTAGGACTTCTAGGACTATGCTGAATGTGATGAGAGTGTTACATTCATGATCTTAGGGGAAAGGCTCTCAGCTTTTCCCCATTAAGAATGATATTTGCTGTGGGCTTTTCATAGATGGCTCTTAAGACACTGAGGAATGTTCCCTCTATTCATCCCTTTACTCTAAAAGAGTTTTGATCAGGAACAGATGCTGTATTTTGTCAAATGCTTCCTCTGCATTTATCTCATTTTGAGAGAGAGAGAGATGCACAGAGACACAGGCAGAGGGAGAAGCAGGAAGCCCAATGTGGGGAGGGGGACTATGGTGGTGAAGAAGTGGTAGTGGAGAGAGAATGCAGTCTACCTGAGGGATCCTAGAGGGTGATCCTCTTGGTTCTGAGTGTATTTTGTTCTGTATGTTAGAAGATGCTCAATTCCCAACTTATATAAACCAGCTATACTTATAGAAAGCCCCAACACTGACCACCAAAACATAAACAAGACAGAAGTGGGGGGCAGAATGGGAATGAAGAGAGAATATAATCTAACAGAATGAACCAGCATAGTATTCCACTTGGTTCTGAGTGTATTCTGGTCACGTTTTTGGAGGTATTAACTTCCGCCATTGTAAAACAAAACATGGCAGAGAAAGCAAAAAACACAAAACAAAAACCCGTATCTTGTATATCTCCCATAATTAAATTGAATATGCTGAAGGCAATCCAGAAGTGAAAAATATATCTAGGACATGTAATTGTAGAAATATGAAAGTCAAAAGGAAAAAGCTTAAAACTGAAGAGCTGGTGAAATATTGTAGTTAAGGTGGGAAAAGAGAAAAAATATTAGAGATTTTTAGTCTGAGATTAAAAAAAGTGTTGTAATGGAATAAAGAAGAAAAAGCTTAAAACTGAAGAGCTGGTAAAATATTGTAGTTAAGGTGGGAAAAGAGAAAAAATATTGGAGATTTTTAGTCTGAGATTAAAAAAAGCGTTGTAATGGAATAAAGAAAAAAAAGCGGGGGTGGGGGGGCTCTAATTCTATATACTGTATTCACTCAATTTTCTCTGGGGCCTGGAGCTTTCCAGTGCTGCTTGGTCAAGAAGTTGCTCTTCCCTTGTTCTTCCAGCTGGTCTTCTGGAGGAGGGATCTGCTGTGGTGATTCTCAGGTGTCTGTGCCTGGGTGGAGATGTCCCTCCCCTGGCTTGGTGCCGGGCTCAGTGTGAGCTGTTTATCCTGTGTTTCCTTTGTTGGAATCCACCTCTCCAAGGCACAAGGTGAAACAAGGAGAAAAAACAACAATGGTGGTGGCCAGATCTCCAGCTCTAGAGTCAGCTCCCCACCTGTAACTAACGCTGTCTCCCTGTCCACACTGGCTTAGATGCTCCTGGGGGCTGGTGCCTGTGCGCTGATCTGCATAGCTTGCGGGGTGCCCAGCGGCAGGAGAGTTCTCACTGTCCTGTGCTCTCCCCGGTCCCGCCTGTCCCAGGGGGAACGCAGGATCGCTGGCTTTGTCCACTTGGGTGCCCTGTTTTGCTGGAACGGTGCTCCTGGGGGCCACCGCTCCTGAAGGGAAAGGGGCACAGCCACCTCCATCCAGAGCCGGCCTAACCGACTGGCCTCTTCCAAATGCCCCGAGGGCTACGGCGCTCCAGCCCTTTACCGATATATACCGGCCCGCAGTTTGTGGTGTTTCCCCCTGGGCGCCCCTCGTCTTATAGTGACACCAGGAATCTTGAGGCTTCACTGGCCCTCCTGCAATTCTGCCCGATTTCCCTGCAAGCACTTTTCCATCAGGAAAAATCCAGCACAGATTTTTAAAGTTCCCGCTTTTCCAGGGCTGGGCTTTCCTGTCCGGGAGGCTTTCAACGTCCGCTTTAGCCCTGCTAGTCACAGATCCCCTCCCCTACTTTATTTTTTTATTTTTTTCCGCCTTCCTACCTTGTTAGAAGTGAAAACTTTTCTCCCTGTAGCATTCCAGCTGTTCTCTTTAAATCTCAGGTCCAATTCATAGGTGTTCAGGATGTTTTGAAAGTTATCTAGGTAAGTTGGTGGGACCAGGTGAGTTGAGGACACCACTCTTCCTCCATCTTGCCCCGCCTCCAGAACGCTTGTTTCCCCTCAGGAACTTCTGAAGGGTTCTATAGTGATTCAGTGACACAATTCTACTTTTTAATTAACTTTTCAAAATACAAAAAAAAAACCCTTCATGTGTTCAGAAAATGCCAAAGAAATCAATACTCTTAACTTAGAAAAGGATAGATGGCAGTGCTATGATTTTTATATGAAGGGTCATTATGTAAAAGACAGATGACTATTTATCTAG
Source organism: Vulpes lagopus (assembly GCF_018345385.1). Taxonomy (NCBI): domain Eukaryota; kingdom Metazoa; phylum Chordata; class Mammalia; order Carnivora; family Canidae; genus Vulpes; species Vulpes lagopus. The sequence goes on from NC_054830.1 coordinate 43,988,847, forward strand.
CACTATTTAACTGGAGAACAGGAAACTGGCTGGAGTTTCAAGGTGCTTGAAGGAGTTCTAGTAGAGTGGAAGAAGCACTAGTTTGGAAGTCAGGGGACCTAAAACCAACCAACAGCTGCATCACTTTAGACCAATCATTTTATCTCTCTAGTATTTAGTTGTTTTATTTGGAAAAAGAGGAAATTGCACTAGATTATCTCCATTTTACCATTTCTACTGAAAGGAGTTAGAGGCCAGAGGGGCAGGAGAACCAGAGGAATCTCACCTCCATGGAAGCGTTTTATATTAAGAAAGACTCACCTCTGTTAGCATAGGGTCTATGGGATAATAGAAAGAATGTGCCCTTGCCAAGTCTTGTCTAACCCTATCCGTTACATGTTTATCTTTAACTAGTCAAACATGTAGTCTTTGACCTGTTTTCAGAGTTAATGGTCTACTGCCATCTTGTGTTCAAATAGTTTTTTCACAATCAAAAGTCAAAAAAGCCTCAGGAACTTATTTTTTTCCCCAAGTCAATTTTCTTTTATGGTTCCCATAATATAGTACTCACAAATAATCAAAATGCTATTAGCAGGGGGATAGGAAGTACTTTAAGTATGGAACTGTTAGTAAAATCTGCAGTAACTAAACAGCTTGCTAATTATCACAGTACAGAGCCCTCAGGACACTGTTTCATTCATTCATGTAGCATTTATGATCCTAAGTACAGAATATATAGAAGTGTTAGTCATTGTCCTCAGGCAGCTCATCTCTTGAGGGAGACAAATGACAGTACAGTGTGCTAATACCACAGGAGTCTGCACCATGAATGTTCTGGGGGGGGGAGGGGGGCATTGAGGACTCTGGGACATCATCCCTCATTTTTCTATGCTTTCTCTAGAGCCAAAGGGTTGCCTCACTCATCCATTAGACTTCCATAATTCAGTCATATTTGTGAATGTCCACCATGTGAATAAAACAAGACAAAACCTCTGAAGTTCCAAGTGTTCAGCAGATATTATCTTTTCAACACAGAGGTCAGATAAAATTTTCAGCTCTGGCTATAAAAGACAAATTCACTAAGACTAGGTGAATCCAGGAATCTGTACCTTTGTAACATAAGACTGAGTCTTATGTGCCAGAGTTGAGAACCATCCCCTTAAGACGTAACATGCAATCATCAAGACAAATGTTTATTTTGTTTAGCTTTGTTTTTAAAAGGGTAAAGTAAGGTAAACTGAATTTTCTTTTTTTTTGGGATGAGGTTAGTAGTACCTAAAAAGCTTGAGCCAAGTAAGCCATGTCAAAATAACTGTTAAAATAATATACTCAGAGAACTTCCAAACTTTAGAAGGTATAGAGACAACAAGCATTCAGTGATCACTTATTATAGAGTTTATACATTTGTGGGTGATGTAAAATTCACACCAGAGATGGGTCCTAACTGCAAATGGTTTCTACAGCTTAGGTGGACCAGCTGGCAGGTGTAAGCAGTGTGGTTTTTAAGTATCACAGGAATGCTGCAAACATGACAGCTGTCCCGGTGCACACACAGAGAGCTCAGAGAGCTCAGGAGCTTGTGGCCTCTCCACCCTTTTTCACTTTGAAGAGAGGCTTTCAATCCCAAAGAAGCCTGTCCCCAAAGACACTGTACTTTGGGTTTATATTACTATTCTCAAAACTAGAGGGACATGAGAATCATCCGGAATTCATGGAAAAAGATGCTGCAGCCTCATCCAAGATTAAAGCACTCTCTAGGAATGGGAGATGAGGATGAAACTTAAGCTTCTATAGTTTTAAAAACCATCGACATGGTTCTGATGCATAGCTAAGTTGGAAACCACTAGGTTATATCTTCCAGGGGAAAGAGAACAACTAATTAAAAGTTACAAAATGTGAGGGGTCAGTACAACAGAAAAAGATGTAAGAAAACCACCTCATTTAATGATGTACACACAGCTTTAAGATCTATGGTATTTCTTACCCATCTGACTGTGTTCTTAGTTCAAGGACTTTGAACCTTTGTCTTCCAATTGCTTTCACTTTCACTATTTCAATTCCGAAATCTTGTTCTTCTCGATAGGCATATATCTCTGCAGTTGTTCCAAACTGTGCTTCCCTCTCCTGTATATTACTTCCAAGATAAATTTTAAAAGGAAATAATTTTGAACATTTAATTTTTAAATATGCAAAGTGGCAAAAGCAACACGATTAAAAAAAAATATAGCAGTTAGCCCTTATTGCAAAGCTATTATTTTATTTTGAGATTGCACAGGGAAATGCAGATATAGAAGGCTTCAGAATTACAATTAGAACAAAAAAAGAAACAAAAAAAGAATTACAACTAGAGTACTTCAGCAAAATAATAGATCCCTAGTCACTGAAAATGATCTACAGCTGATAGGGATTTTAAACCCTCGTTTCCCAAACCAGACATTCTTTTACTTCAATAGACCATCATTTCTACTGCTTAATATTAGCAGCATTATACTGGGGTGGGAAATCCCCATGTACATTTCCGGCCTCTACCAATGATTTCCTCCAGCTGCCACAGGATATCTGAAATACCAGTTTGACACTGGGCTATAGGGGGACAACTTATGAATTCTGAGAGAGAGAAAAGAACAAACTACTTCTTTGTAAAAGTAATCCTTTACATTAAAATGTAGAAGCCCTCTTTCTCTTCAAATAATGACAGTGTTTGAAAAGAAGGCTCCAGAAATTTTTATTAGACATTAATGGTTTAAAAATTTCAAAAACCAGAAAGTTTAATTGTGTGTGACAGTAAATGTCTGACTTGGATGGTAATGAGAACAATATAAATACTCCAACTTGCACTTTCAATCTCTTCATCAACATTTCTTACATCTTTATCCAGTCTCCTGTGCATGCAAAGTAATAGTCGGGTTTGGCTTTAACACTGACCTCTGCTGTGACTCTACATGAGAGAGAATGTGTTAAGGAAATTCACTCTAATAATTTACCTGTATGCAAGAACTGCAAAGGTTCTGTCTTTCTGAATTAAATTCCGCACCATACTGACTTCTTGAGGACGAAAGAGCTGAAGAGGTAAGGTCTGCCCAGGAATCAGGATCATCATCACCTGTGGCAGGACTGGAATAACCTGACAGCTGTCGTCGTCATGCAAAGTCCTGCCATGAAATTCTTCCATATCAGCGCCCAGATACTATTCAAGAACACATAGATACACTGTCATTTTAGATATGTAATAGAAATACAAGCTCAAAAGACATAAGAGCAAATCAGAGTATAAAAGAAATATGAAGATCATACAAATATTTATTTAATAAGTTGGTGTCTCAGTCTCCCACATGAAAATCTAATTGATTCTTTTTTTTTTTTCTTTTAAGATTTTATTTATTTATTCAATGAGAGACACAGAGACACAGAGGGAGAAGCAGGTTCAGGAGGGAGCCCGATACAGAACTTGATCCCCAGATCTGGGATCATGCCCTGAGCCAAAGGCAGATGCTCAAACTGCTGAGCCACCCAGGCGTCCCTCTAATTCTGATTCTTATAGTAGAGGTTCTATTATCTTGTGAAAAATGCCTCACAAATAAATTCAGGAGCACTTTTTAGTTCAAAATCTTTCCTCTAAGAAACATTTCTAGGTCTAAATATCACAAATGACAACTATAAAATGTTAGCATGTTAACTAACACCCTGGTAGCAAGTAGTACAGAGCCTAAGAAGTACTTTAGTAGCTCCATTACTAGTGGAAACATATGGAGGGCGACAATTCTTCAAAAAATTATTCCAGGAAATGGTATCAAAATGCTTGAAAAGTAGAGTCAAGTATGTGTATCTACTGGCAAAGAGCCCACATCCTCATCCACAATTTTCTACTGTGAAGTAATATCCAATAAGGCTACCCTCATTCACTTGGTAGGAACCTCCATCTACTGTTACAGGGATGTACCTACGGTATAAGATCTGTAACTACATTACGTACTGTATGTGATGTTGGCAGACTGGTGTCAAAATTTATGACATTTGGTTTTTTGGCTTCTTTGCTATCCTGGTCTTCGACTTCCATTTCAATTTCATCTTCTTCCTCACTCTCTGCTATAAAAATTATAGAGATTATGAGAAAACAAAATGGATGCAAGAAAATGTCAAAGCGCTGTTCCCCTTCAAATACGTAATTCTTTCATGAGGATTCTGAGCCCATGAGAAGAGGGTTTCTTCTGACACCACTCACATGTGGTATCCTGTGAAGAGGTAGCCAGAGGGCTGGGGCCTATGCAGGGGTCTGCCACTAACTACTTTTTTTTTTTTTTTTCCAGAATAGTTTAAGATTTACATAAAGAATGCAAAGATAGTACTGAAATCTCCTTTTTTTAGAGATCTTCTCTCCATTTGCCCCCATAGCTAACATTTTCTACGAGTATGGTACATCTGTCTAAGCAATCCGCGGTAGCACATTACTATTAGCTAAACTCCACATTTTATTTGGATTTCCTTATTTTTACCTACCATCCATTTTCTGTTTCAAGATCCCATCCAAACTAGCACATGACATTTAGTCGTCATGTCTCCTTAGTCTCCTCAGGGCTGGTATCTCAAACTTTCCTTGTTTTTGATGGCCTTGACAGTTGTGAGGAGAAAGGCAGGCATTTTATAGAATGTCCCTTAATTAGAATTTGTTTGATGTATTTCTCATGCCTACATTGAGGTTATGTACTTTGGGGATAACACCACAATAGACTAAGGGCTGTGTTCATCACATCCTATCAAGGGTGCATACTATCAAATATGACTGATTACTGATGTTGATCATAATCACCCACCTGAGATTTCTTTGTCAGGTTTCTCTACTGTAAAGTTACTCTTTCCTCCTTTCTACATTGTACTCTCTGGAAGCCAATTATGCAGCACAACTCATACTTAAGAAGTTGGGGATTATGCTCCCTTCTACTTGAAGAGGAAGTATCTACATAAATTATTTAAATTCTTTAGTGTGAGAAACTTGTTTCTTCTCCCTTGCCAGTAACTAATTTAGAGACCTTCCACAGCTCATTTCACCTGATTATGCCTTAGTTTCCGTATCTGAAAAATGACAGGCAGGAACAAGACAATCACTAAGTTTCTTTAAAACTCTTTAAAGTTTTTATAAAAGACGGGAAAGAAGGAAGGAAGACCCTTTAATTAAAATGGAAAAAGATAACATTATTACCCAGCAAAAACATTTTCATAGCAGGGACAGCACATCCTTGGCTGTCACTATACTATTAAAAAGTGAAATGTTTGTAATCATTTTCATTCCAATTTTGCTTTGGAATTTTAAATGTAAAAATAAAGTTCACATGAAACATAAAATAGATTTTAAAGGAAATGTCTTAGAAAACTTTCCCCAAACAAAATTTTTAGATTATGAAAACTAAGCTGATCTACTTTAAAAAGTTGATGTCACTAATAACAGAAAGTTAGAAATAGCACCAAATAGGTGCTATTCTACTAAATGGGAGTTTGTCCTGTTAACGACAGCAGTGGGTAAAATTCCTACTCTGGATCAGCAGTTCTCACCTAGGGATGATCTTGCCCCTAAAGGGATATTTGGAAATGTCTGGAAATATATTTGGTTGTCACAACCAGGAGAGCCCTACTGGCATCTAGTGGGCAGAGGCCAGAGATGCTGCTAAACATCCTACAAGGATGCATCCTGCAGGACAGTTCTCCACAACAAAGAATTTTCCAGTCCCCAAAATCAAAAGTGCTGAGGTTAAGAAATCCTGGCCTAGCCAAACTGAATCTCATTTCTGACCTCATATTTCGTGTATTTTTAAATGCCCCAAATACACTTCTAAACAGATAAAACGTCATTACAAAATTGTCATTTTCTTTTGTGTATATCATTATCTAAGTCCAATTACCTCCAACTTGGTTCCTGACTAGAAAAAACAAATGCTTTTTTCTTTCTTTAAAGATTTTATTTACTTATTTGTTAGAGAGACAGAGAGAGAGAGAGAGAGAGAGAGACAGAGAGAGAGAGAGAGAGAGAAAGCAAAGAGTGAGTGAGAGAGCCCACAAGCAGGGGGAACAGCAGGCAGAGGGACAAGCAGGCTCCCTGCTTGGCAGGGAGCCCAACTTGGGACCCATCCCAGGACTGTGGGATCATGACCCAAGCTGAAGGCAGACATTAACCATCTGAGCCACCCAGGCACCCCAACAAATGTTTTTCAATACAGTAACTGCCTAGGACTTTCTTTTAATTCTCTGGAATTCCTGGATATAAGGATAGGTCAAGGAGAGTAACATAATTATTTCAACTTACATTTAAATGGTCAGTGGTCTACCGCTTCATAAATATTTTTGCTAAGAACACAGGTGTTTAACCAAAAGATAACAACAACAAAAATCTCAATTTCCTTATATATATAGTAGTCCTTCTCATAAATATGGCCAAAACCCACTTCCCCCTACTCATTTATTTGTTTATTAATAAATGTTTATTTATTAATGTTTCCTTTTGGCCAAACAGATACTGGGCATCTTAAATATTAAACTACTTCCTCAGCACTTAAAAGAGTACTTCTCTTTAAAACAATTCATACCACATGGCTTTATGGATGATCCTATGGATGATCCTATGTTTCTTAACAAATAAAACTCATATGATTTAGAAAAGAAGATGCGGTATATGTATACAATGGAGTATTACTCAGCCATTAGAAACGACAAATACCCACCATTTGCTTTGACGTGGTTGGAACTGGAGGGTATTATGCTTACTGAAGCAAGTCAATTGGAGAAGAACAAACATTATATGGTCTCATTCATTTGGGGAATATAAAAAATAGTGAAAGGGAATAAAGGGGAAAGGAAAAAAAAAATGAGTAGGAAATACCAGAAAGGGAGACAGAACAGGAGAGACTCCTAACTCTGGGAAACGAACTAGGGGTGGTGGAAGGGGAAGTGGGCGGGGGGTGGGGGTGACTGTGGGACGGGCACTGAGGGGGGGCACTTGATGGGATGAGCACTAGGTGTTATTCTATGTGTTGGCAAATTGAACACCAAAAAAAAAAAAAAAAGAAAAAGAAAAGCTTTATTATTATATTCACAACTCTCTGGGCCTTCTCACTCCTGATTCTTATTTATTTATTTATTTAGGGGAGAGAAAACGCGCGTGTGCGAGCGAGCATGCTAGCATGGCAGGGGAAGAGGGGAGAATCTTCAAGCTGACTTCTCACTGAGTGGGCAGCTGATGTGGGGCTTGATCCCAGGACCCTGATATCACCACCGGAGCTGAAATCAGGAGTCAGCTGCTTAACCAACTGAGCCACCCAGGCACTCCCTCACTCCTGATTCTTTTCAACAAAACACACACTGTTCAGAACTACTGGGGTGAAGTCTGATGACTCATCTCATGCAGGAGCACCACATGAATGCCAACAGAACATCAGTAACCTCCCCGAAACACTGGATTTGGCACGTTCAGAGTGGAGCTGATGTCTCTGAAATAAACAGCTCAGCTCTTCAGTCAAAGGCTGACACACTTACCTTTATGTCAGTTCAGCTAGGTTGGCCTCAGGAACAACCACCGACTCTGACTCTGGGTTTATTTCTACATAAACGTTCCCTTCTGTGTGGTGGGCATGCATTCAGTCTTCTCCTCTTTGGTGCCCCACAACTCCCAGGGGACAAACTCATCCTCCAAGAAAAGCTTCCCTTGGGCAACTCCCTGTAACCCACAACTGTTTCTGGGCAACCCGTGGGAAAGAGCCCCCAACGCACTGGCAAGAGATGCAAGCTCCCCAACAACAGACTTGGCCTACCTCCTAGGCCTCCTCTTCCACAGCCCAGCCCTAAGTACATGCTTTTGGATGTCTCCAGAACCATTTCACAATGCTTTACCTCAATCCCTCTTCAGGACAATAGCATTAACTTATCCGGTCCTAAATCAACTATCTTTGGCCTCATACGGATTATACACTTCCTCAAGTACCAGGCGGTGTTATCATACCTCTTTTCATGCCCGTTAACACCTAAACGTCACGCAGTGAAGGAACCCAGCTGAAGGCCCCCGTTTGTCCGATAACCTCGAAAAGCTTCACTTCTACAGCCTCCCGTGACAAATCCATACGGATTATTTCATGCATTTAGTTTTTTTTTTTTTTCTTTCTGCCCCGGATTCCAACATAAAGCCATGCTCTAAATTTCTGAGGAACAAAAGTAAACAACAACAACCACCAAACCACTGGATTGAACATCACCCCCCCAGGTCTCTCTCATCAAGCACATCCTACTACTTGGCTTGAGCTACGTGCCCGAGAACAACCTGCACCAACACTGTCTGGCAGTGAAGCGGTTAAGCGGCCCTGGCGAGACGGACAGAAGGGTCCTGCGGACAGATTTGCAGGTCCGGCTCTGCGACTGTGTCACCTTGGGCAAGTCACTGCACTCATCTAATTTAGGTCTCTCCTACCAAATCGGGATCCGAAAAGTTACGTGGGGAGGATGGACCGGAGAGACGCGTGCCAGGCGCTCACTGCCGGGCCCCTGCCGTGGGGAGCGCTTGGTCCCTGCGCGCTGTCCCCCTTACCCGGACGAGTACCGGCTGCTAAGCTCGCCGCATCCCCCGTCTGCCCTCCTTCCTTCCCCCTCAGTTCTAAGCCGTTTTCCTGGAGCCAAATTCTGGACACAGCGGACGGAGAGGGAAGGGTCCCTGGCCTTGGGGGCAGACCCCTCCGCGACCCCCCAAACCCTCGCTCCTAGCCTGGGGCGACCCAGCCCGCGACGGGTGAGCCGGGACCCGGTCGTGGCCGGAGGCCTGAGATGCGGCCGCTTCCCGGGGCGCCCCAGCGGGCCTCGGCGCCCCCCGCCCCGCTCCCCAGCCCTGCCGCGCCGCTCGGCGCTCGAGCCTCGCCCCGTCCCGCCGCCGCCGGGGACCGGCCCCGGGAGGTTACCAGGGAGGAGCGGCAGGTGGTTGCCCATGTTGTGCGCAGCGTCCTGCGGGTCTCTCTCGCCGGCCATGTCTGTTTACCCGCAGAGGAGGCTGGGACAGGGCGGCGCCCGGGCAGCTCGGGGAGAGTCCTCCCCCTCGCCGCCGCCCCGCGCACCGGGGCCACAGCGCCCCCTGGCGGCTCCCGCGCTCACCGTCCCCGCCCCTGCCCCGCGGGGCCTCCTGCAGAGCCCGCCTGGTTCCCGCCCGGCAGGACCGCTCCGCTGCGTCCTCGTTTCCACCTCGCTCTTAACGACGGGGGGCGGGGAGCAAAGAGAACCCTGCTTATGCAGCCCTAACTCCGACTCTTTTATATATAAATTTATTTTTTATTGGTGTTCAATTTGCCAACATACAGAATAACACCCAGTGCTCATCCCATCAAGTGCCCCCCCCAGTGCCCGTCCCCAGTCGCCCCAGCCCCCGCCCACCTCCCCTTCCCCCACCCCTAGTTCGTTTCCCAGCCTAACTCCGACTCTTGCAAAGTCTACGTGTGAAGACGGGGAAGACGCACCGGTCACAAGGAGGGGAGCCGGCTTCTAGCTGATGGATGCTCTTTTCTGCAGTTTCCAGGAGTTTCCAGGTGTGTGCCACAACCCACACGCATTAATCAGAAGCAAAGGCTCCAGATGATGATGACCCACCCAGAAGAGACAAAGGCCTAGGATCGACTGGCAGGTGAGATTGTCTGGATGTCAAAAAAAAGCCGACTCATTAGGACTTCAACTAAGGATGAGTTATTAAAGGACAAAAGTAAGGCCTGCCACACCAAGCACGATTCTTTTCTAGTAGAGGGGTTGTTTCTGGTTTGGACGATGGACACAAATTCTTGTAGTGTCTTTTTTTTTTTAGATTTTTTTTTTTATTGGAGTTCAATTTGCCAACATATAGCATATCACCCAGTGCTCAGCCCAAGTGCCCCCGTCATGGTCCATCACCAGTCACCCCAACCCCCCGCCCACCTCCCCTCCCACTACCCCTTGTTCATTTCCCAGAGTTAGGAGTCTCTCATGTTCTGTCTCCCTTTCTGATATTTCCCACTCATTTTCTCTCCTTTCTCCTATGATCCCTTTCACTACTTTTTATATTCCCCAAATGAATGAGACCATATAACGTTTGTTTTTCTCCGATTGACTTATTTCACTCAGCATAATACCCTCCAGTTCCATCCACGTCGAAGCAAATGGTGGGTATTTGTCGTTTCTAATTGCTGAGTAATATTCCATTGTATACATAAACCACATCTTCTTTATCCATTCATCTTTCGATGGACACCGAGGCTCCTTCCACAGTTTGGCTATTGTGGCCATTGCTGATAGAAACATCGGGGTGCAGGTGTCCCGGCGTTTCATTGCATCTGATTTACTTTGGGGTAAATCCCCAACAGTGCAATTGCTGGGTGGTAGGGCGGGTCTATTTTTACCTCCTCGCAGTTTTCCAGAGGGGCTGCACCAGTTCACATTCCCACCAACAGTTAAGAGGGTTCCCCTTTCTCCGCATCCTCTCCAACATTCGTGGTTTCCTGCCTTGTTAATTTTCCCCATTCTCACTGGTGTGAGGTGGTATCTCATTGTGGTTTTGATTTGTATTTCCCTGACGGCGAGTGATGTGGAGCATTTTCTCATGTGCTTGTTGGCCATGTCCATGTCTTCCTCTGTGAGATTTCTCTTCATGTCTTTTGTCCATTTCATGATTGGATTGTTTGCTTCTTTGCTGTTGAGTTTAATAAGTTCTTTATAGACCTTGGATACTAGCCCTTTATCTGATACGTCATTTGCCAATATCTTCTCCCATTCTGTAGGTTGTCTCTCAGTTTTGTTGACTGTTTCTTTTGCTGTGCAGAAGCTTTTGAACATGAAGGCAAGAGAAACAAAAGCAAAAATGAATTATTGGGACTTCATCAAGATAAAAAGCTTCTGCACAGCAAAAGAAACAGTCGTAGTTTCTTTTCACCACCACTACTCCTGTCAAGGGTGAAAGCTGAAGAATCTTCAAAGGAAAGAGGGTATCTCAGCATGGTGGGAAGGGGAGGTGTGGAGAGGAACCAGCAGCATTGTTCTGGAGAAAACAGTGATAAATCTGAGATTTAAACAGATGCTCAGAAACTGTGCCTCACTGAAAAGTTTAAAAGCTAAAAGCCTCCTAATGAGTGAGACTCAAGAATCCACTCTGCGTCATCCTGCCTTTGTTCCCAAATCACTTTGTGGCCTTGGTAGAGCCATTTATGGCCTCAGGCCTCTGTGTACCCATCTGCAAAAATGAGAATGGACCATATACCGCCCCGGATTGTTCTAGGTAAAAATATCTGCAATACTAATGACAGTATCACCTTTTACATTTAGGTTGATGACAATTACATACAATACATCACTGTGATGGTTAGTGAAGTTAGGATGGTCACTCTAGTCAATTGAAGGGTGAGTCTATGCCTGAGTGATGAAAGAAAATGCAGGATAGAATGATGAGGCAATGGGTGGGGTGTGGGGTGTCAGAGAGAGTGAAGCTGGGGGGAGAGGACGAAAGCAAGTGTACAGATAGACATGTCTGATGCTGTGGCATCAGCAACTTCACTATACTTTATGGAATTTCAATAAACTGTGCTTACCTGCAGAGACGTTTCTTTTCACATCAGCATCTGGCCTCTAAATGCGGAAGCTCTGACCTGCCATGGTCCTCCCCAGATACCTCTCCAGAGGTATCCAGAGTTGTGTTCTGCACCCTGGGTCATTGAAAAACCCAATGGACAAGAAAGGACTCTGGTGGGGTCAGCAGATGTAGCTGGGAAAGCATTAGCTCATTCTTTCTTTTGTCCACTGCTTCAGGGTCACTGATGCTACTACCATCTGCGTATCTTTTACTTCCCATTCTCCTTTTTCTACCGACCATTCCCATTCACCATCTGCTCCCTCCTTTGTTTCATCTCTCCAGAGTCTACCCAGTCATCCAAAGTTCCATCTTTCAATAGGGATAATAACAAATGATCACTGAACAAAAACATCTAAGCAAGCAGGTTTCTTGGATTAGCCTTGGTTATTAAAACCAACAAGGAAAACATGATCATTCACCATTTATTTTTAATTCAGTAACTTTATCCTGAAACAAAGTATCATACTGAGTTCCTCACATGTCTTCTTGTTTGGGTGAAAGGTGTTCATTGATAAGGAGCTCGGCAAACCAGAGGGGAAGGAAATCCGTACGTTCATAGATGGTTGCTTTGTAGCTTAGGAACTGACTTTAATAGGATGTAATTAAGGCTGGTAGAAAATGAGAATGAAAAAGCCCACTGCTCTTTCGATTTCTGGCTTCTGCACTTTATTAGCAGCAAAGGAATACAGGAATACACACACAGGGAAGAGAAATTTCTGGCTTCCTTCTTTTTTTTTTTTTTGTATTATCTTTCTCCTGTTGTTTAATGTGGTGAAGAATGTTGCTGCCTTCGTCTAAGCAGTCAGTTAGTTACCTCTTGTCCAGATTATTGCAGTAGCCTCAATATTGGTCTCTGGACTACCACCCTCATCCCCGACAGTTCATTCGTAACAAAGCAGCCTGAATGATTCCAGGACTGCCTAGTATCTACTTGCAACCTGACCCCCAGTCCCTGTCATTCTCCATCCTCCTTCTCTGCTGTATCTTCCCTCCAAAGCATTTGTCAACTTCTAAAATTACTATAAAGCTTCATTTTAAAAATTGCCCTCACCCCTCCAAGAAACTCCTTGGGAGGTCAGAAGTCCCATCTGCCTCTTTTGTTTACTCATGTGTTCCAAAGGCCTAGCACAGGGCCCGGAACTTAATAAGTGCTCAAAAAATACTTATTCATGAATGAATAAATGAATGAGCAAAGTGCACTGTCATGGAAGACATTGTTGACTGACCTAACATCAATTCCTGTCTTCTTCCTTGATGACAACCTTCATTTTGTTTGAGGCCACAGTGTGCGCAGCCCTGTGGGGTTGTGTTTGCACCAAGCCCACTATAGCCCCCTGCTCTTCCTCATAATCCTCTGCAGCTAGTGGTGGCCATGTGGCACAACTCTGGCTGATGTGACGTAGACAAAGTCTGCTGGGCAGCCATGGAGAATATTGAGAAGGGAAGGACAACTCCAGACAAGATTTTCTCTCATGATTAAAAGAAAAGATTTCATTCCTGCTCACTCCTGCTGGGATGAAGACTAAGCTCTAATTGTCTGATGGATAAGACCAGTCAAACAGTCAAAAGAGTCTTGAAAAGAAATCACAGATTTTAGAAAAAGTCAAACTAGATTGCCTTGTAGATATATTCTGTTATCATTTTTTAAAACAAATGTCTATTTATTGATGTTCAGAACACGAGTTACAACATGAGAAAATAGTCTGCAGGAAATTAAGATTTTTAAAAAAGATTTTAAATTAATTTATTCCTGAGAGATGCAGAGACATAGGCAGAGGGAAAAGAAGGCTCCTTGCAAGGAGCCCCAAGTGGGACTTGATCCCAGTACCCTGGGGTCACGACCTGAGCTGAAGGCAGATGTTCAATCACTGTGCCACCCAGGTGCCCCAGTAAATTAAGATTTTTGTATTTGCACTTCTGCTGTGCTGGTCTTCCCCCACCTACCCTCCCACCCCCTGCTCCCACTTCCCTTCCCCTAACCCTTTGCAAGGCAGCTGTGGAAGGGCACCGTGTTCAAGATGCTGGTGACAAGCCCAGAGGAACAGGAATGGTGGTAGAACTTTCTGTTCATTCTCCTCACACAAGCTACATGAGCAGGCCCCACCTGTGGTTTCCTGAGATTTTTAAGTTTGGTTCTTTCACGGTGTTTTAAAGCACTGGTTCAGGGCCTTCTCTCATCATCAGTGGATACAGGGGAGTGACTGGGGACTCGAAGCTGGGGTGCCCATTTGGGAAAGAGGGGCAGGGGTACACATATCCTACTTCTCAGCTCCAGGCCCTCTGGCCCACCCAGGTTCTTCTGAAGGTCAGCCTTTAATCATCGCTTAATTAAAAATGGTAACAGATGGAACAGCACCCTTTTTCTGTCGGCTCCCAGTGCAGCAGGGAGGTTCCTCAACCTCACCTTCCCTTCCCTGCCTTCATGTACCCTTGAGGCTCCAACTGTGGAAGGCCAGTTTGGACATTGCCTTGCAGATTTAGCAGCAGCTGTCAGCCAAGGGGCGCCAGCCCTAGAGTCTGCTGGCCCCAGGTGCTTGAACAGGGCAGTGGGAAGGCCAGAGTCCCAGCCCAAGGACTTGGCCCACTGGCTGGAAGGTGAGGCCTGGGTCACCCAAGTGACAGTGGCAGGTTTGTGTCCCCTCCTTCCACCTTTCTCTTTGGGCACCCAGCAGGCTGGAGACCTGGCGTTGGGCTGGCAGAATGGGCTGCCTCCCTGCTACTGGGCTGTGCTCAAGAGATTTCCTCCCTCCCAACTGCCCATCCTGGCTGCCCTTCCTCCCTCCTGCTGTGTGTGCCATTTTCAAGAGCCAGTCTTGCATGGAGCAGGGTGGGTATTGGGCAGGGGCCACAGCTTACATACACTTTAGTCTCCTGGCAAGAGGGCCAGCCACCAGGGCAGTGAAGCAGGTGAAACCTGACCTGGGGGAGCCTCTCTGCTGCCCTGTGAGCCGGCAATTAAAGGGTGCTATTTCATCCATTACCATTTTTAATTAAGCGATTAATCCATTAATTTTGGAACTGCGTACACCTTCCAGTTCTTTACTTTTTGGCACAGAAGCACATGCAAGTAACAGATTTACCTTGTTCCAAGAGTCCTTTCCCACTTCCATATATATGGCAGCTTGCTCCTCCACTGGTAAGAAGTAAAATACTAGTGACCACCCAGCTAGAGTTTGGAGGATCTGTTTTGTCTTTTGTGATAGTTTGAGTTTTTGAATTCGTTGGTGACATTTGGAAATTGAAAAGTACACATGTGAGTATTGATTTCTATTCAAAAAACAGGAAGGTTTGGCAGCTGTTGGTGGGATTCAGGCATGGGAACAGTTGTCTTGTAGGAAGTGGCAGCTGCCCATTTAGATGGGCAGCCCCTGTTGGTCAGAGACCCCAACCAGCCAGTGTGTTACCTCCCCAGATCTGGCTAGCACTGTGTTTGCAACCTCTTGTATGTGTAGACAGAATGACACCACATGGCACCACATCCTGGTTTCCCCGGGCAGCCCAGGCACGTGTCTGGTGTTATTACAGTACTTATTACCAGAGCACCTTCTGCTCTCCCATCCACTCTCCATGAATTATATGCCCCACGAAGATGCTCCAAGCACTGTGCCAGGCCGTGAGGGGTCTACCCTCAAGGCTTCATGTTCACCTTAGGCTTCCCTTGACCATAAAGGATCAGAGTTAGGGATCTTTCAATCCTTTGTAGTTCTGTGATTCATTCACAAAGGGGATCATTTTCATGTAGTTCTTTGAGCTGTTCTCATGGTGCTGTCATTACCTTTAAAATCTTTAGAATAAAGTCATGGTAATTCTCTTATTTCTAGTCTCCAGAAACCGCAAATACTCTCCTAAACTTGTCCAAATGGAGAATCGTTAAAAAATTTTTGGCAACCTATCTATCAGGAAAAAACACAATATATCCAGCAAGACATCCTTTCTTCAGTCTTCTTCTCACCTTCAAGTGCTGGGTCTGGCAGCCACTGCCTCAGAATGAGTGTCTCGGTGTCTGTGATCCTGTAAATCCCGGGGTTCTAAGGGAATGAAAGATGGATCTTGTCTGCTTTATGCAGACCTGCAGGGGAGAGAACAGGGAAACCTGCTCTGTGAGCAAGCATAAAAACTAGATGTGGTGAGGATATTTCATAGCCCTTTCAAAATGTTGACAATTTTATTAACTACTCACTTTCATATTTCAGTAATATTGGTGAATAATTTGGGATTTGAAAAAAATGCCTTTATATACGTCTTTCACTGCTTTCATAATATTTTCAGGTACACCAGAGCCTATTCAAGTCTCAGGCATGTTGGGTTATTTGCAAGAATGATTATTTGTGACGATACTTAATGTGGCAATTTACTGAGACTTCTTGCAATCACATCCATCTCTTATTTGACAGGGAAGGTAGGGAAGATTTTGCAAGATAGTAAAATGGTGAACAATTTATGTTTTTAAACTTGTGTACAAAACCATTTCATGATTTGCTTTCTAGCTTTTCCTGACTCCACAGGGTGTTTGCACCGTAGCGAGGAAGCAAAGGAGTAGAGTACAAGGAGAAGAACACAAGGCGAGGGGGAAGGAGTCCCAGATTCCACCCTTGCCTTGTTTCCCATGGTGACCTGGGCTCACAGCTAGGTCATTTCAATGTCTTCTCTCTTGGCCAAGGGTTTACAATGGCCAGGAAGTGGGAGGTTTTACCACAGTAAAAAACTCTCAGCGCGTTAACACAACAAGGGTATTTTTTTGCTCAAATCAAGTCTGCACTGGGTGTGGTAACCCTGGAGACGGAACCCCAGTGCAGGCTGCTTCAATCTAGGGCACTCCCATATCAGCACCTCCTTCTGGAGGACTGCTTCGGCCTGCGAGTGACACACACCGCCTCCCTCTTATTTTAATGGCCAACGTGAATCCGAGGGCCGAGCCTGACTTCAAGGAGTCAGGAAAGAATATTATTTATTCTGTATTTTGGTTCCATTAGTAACTTCTACCACAGGGTGGAACTCTATCAGAGGTCTTCTGTGTGTGCACTTGGATGTATATATGAATACGTCTATTTGTATACACACATATGTTCACATGTGTGTTCATAAATATACATGTTTCAAAATACTTCACTCAAACAGAGTTTCACACGGATGCATAAACAACTATAATGAAGGAAACTGGAACGGTTAAGGTTGATGCTTTTAACTATCCTCATCTTTCTACACTTGCAGGGGAACAAAGTTCCATGATCCCTGGATGTTCTAAAATGCTGTGATGCCGTCCAATGGCCTGGAACTGAATAATTTCATATGCCACTGGCTTGAAAATAAGAGACCAACACAATGACCAAGTTCAGATATAACTAGAATAATGTATCTCATATATCTGTATGGAAGAAAGTCCAGCAACTTACGAGAGAAATTAGAAGAGAGGCAGAAAGGCAATTAAATTAGGGTTTGAATAAATATAATTCAAAATGCATGAATTCAGTTTGGGTTCCCCAATGCTAAGACTTGTATCCTTAGCTGCAACTGACATCAGTTTATCATTTATATTATGAGGCAGTAGGAAAATTTATAACCTAGGTGTTCATTGGGAAAATACCTCACATTAAGTTATTAATAGATATCTGAGTAATGTGACTTTCAATTAATTAAAAATAGAAAGATGGATAAAAGAGAGTCTCATAATGTGCTCAGTAGAGGAGCTAACTGGAGGGCCAGGAAGACAAAAAAAGGCTAAGGTGCTTTGAAAGCCAGTGCCAGAGCCGAGAAATGAATCCAGGTGTGTTTAGAGAGAACAATCACATGAAGACTCTAGACTCTATACTGCCTGGCTATTCTTCAACTTAAGTTAACCATTGTACTCACTGTGTGTGTTTCATGGGCCAAATGTTGTTATAAGAACTGAGGAGGGACACCTGGGGGGCTCAGTGATTGAGCATCTGCTTTGGGCTCAGGGCATGATCCCGGGTCCCGGGATTGAATCCCACAGAGGGCTCCCTGCATGGAGCCTGCTTCTCCTCCCTCTGCCCATGTCTCTGCCTCTCTCTGTGTGTCTCTTATGAAAAAATAAATAAATAAATAAACTCTTAAAAAAAAAAAAGTAAAAAAAAACTGAGGAAACTGCCAGGAAAAAGAAAAACCCCAGAAGTGCCTGTCCTTACAGAGTTTACATTCCACTGGGAGAAAGAGAGTAATGAGCTAGCAGAGAAAAAAGATGACTAAAATAGAATCTCTCTCCTTGGCTGGGTTATAGTGTGAAGGTGGCGGCTAGGGAAGTGGGCCTATAAACAACATAGCAGGGTATCCAGGGCAGTGGGCCACATTATATGCTTTGTTTCATTTTGTTTTTTATGACAGGTGAACCATGATGGTTCCCGGAGAAGAAGGGGACACATTTCTCTCTAAGAAGTGAAGGGACTGGGACACCTGGGTGGCTCAGTGGTTGAGCATCTGCCTTCAGCTCAGGGCGTGATCCTGGGATCCTGGGATTGAGTCCTGCAATAGGCTCCCCATAGCGAGCATGTTTCTTTCTCTGCCTGTGTCTCTGCCTCTATGTGTCTCTCATGATAAATAAATAAGTAATCTTTTTAAAAAAAAGTATAGGGACCTTCTTAGAGGCAAAGGACTGAGTAGAAGGTGGGCCTTAGCCACTTTGTCTCAATGGTTGCATCCAGCACTGACACAGGGCTAGTTAGTGGGGCAGCAGCAACACATGGAGGCCCCTCTTCCAACTGCCCAAGTTTCAACAATGACATCAGAGCTCTTCATCTGGCTGCAGCAATAGCCACAGTGTGGACAAAGAGCAGTTGGTAAGCCTTATATTATATGCATCTTAGACATGAAACACACGGAAGAGGTTTATCACTCATTTTCCTTCATAAGAATTACTTACAGATTTATAGTAGCTATCCAAGAACTTAATCAAAATTCAAGACCCCAAAATAAGGATCTCATGACCTAAAAGGATTCAACCCTAGTCCCTACTGCTAGAATTCAAACCCATGGAAATAATTCAATGAACAGATAAAAATTTGTGCACAAGGTATTCTTTTTTTCTTTTAAGATTTTATTTATTCATGAGACACACAGAGAGAGAGAGGCAGAGACACAGGCAGAGGGAGAAGCAGGCTCCATGCAGGGATCCCAGCGTGGGACTTGATCCCGATCCCGGGACACTGGGATCATGCCCTGAGGCGAAGGCAGGGGCTCAACCGCTGAGCGACCTAGGTGTCCCAATGCACAAAGTATTTTTGTTGGCATTATTTAAAATATGGAAGGTTGAGACAAACAAAATGTCCAATATTTTGTGAGTGATCAGCTATTTTCCCATTAAAATATTTTCTGCTTAAGTGAGCCAGAGTCAGTTTCTGACAGGTGTACAGAAAGAAAGGCACAGACAAAACAATGTGCAGCCTAAATAATGAAATATTCTGAAAGGGTGATTACCTTTGGATACTGGGATTTTTTTCCTTTCCTGGCTTCTAAGCCGTTTCTATTTTTTCAATAGGTCATAATTCTAAGTAACTTATCAGTAAATTAAAATATAGGTAATTAATAACTATTTTTTTTACAAATTTATTTATTTATTCATTAGAGACACACATACACAGAGGCAGAGGGAGAAGCAGACTCCTTGCAGGGAGCCCGACATGGGACTCGATCCCAGGACCCCGGGATCATGCCCTGAGCTGAAGGCAGACACTCAACCGCTGAGCCACCCAGGAGTCCCTAATAATAACTTTCATTAAAAAAATTAAGAGCATATTTTTTTTCCAGAGAAGTCATAGGAGTATCTGAGATGAGATGCATAAGCCATGGTGTGGCAAAAGTTCTGTAGAACTTCCTGCCATGGGAGGGTAGCATATAAAGAATTACCTTAATAGATAGAATTCTAAACTGAGCCTGAGATTCATGCCTATCTGGACAGAAGCATATGAACTCCCTCAGAGTGTACCAGAGCTTGGAGTCAGTATCATGCTCTTGAGATTACCACTGTTTTAATATGAATTTCCTATATGCTAGGGATTGTTGGCAGCCTGACAAAACACTTCCTCTAAATGAGAAGACTTATTCTGGTCCTGTCAGTCAGGAATGAGCAAACATTTGTTAAACATTTACTCTGATCCAAAATCAATCCATGTGCTTTGCATGTGTCCTTTCATTGAATTTACAGCAATATTGAGAGGTACATGCTATCATTTCTATTTTTTTGTGATAAGTCATTTTTTTCCCTATGAAAGGTTCAAGATGAATGATTTTCTATGTCACAACTAGCTTTCATTTTCTAGAAATCTGTAAATTCAGGTAACCACAAACCTTAGCTCATTGTGTGCTCCTTAACCTTTGTCTTACCCTCTTCGTCCCTGGACTTCTAGTTTCTGGATCTACCTCCAGATTCATGCTCTGACCATAGATTTTTAGTGTTATTCTTGATTCTTGCAGTGCTGTGTGACACTCCTTGGCTTCCTCCAAGAAAGATGAAAAGAGAACCACATCAAGGGGACTAGGAGATGAAGAATGCATGCTGGTTTCACTTGGAGCATACTATCTTTGAGTAGAGCTTGAATCTACTGTAGGTTGCAAGGCTTTTCCTGCATAGATTATAAATGGATCTGAGAATGTAAGTCTTTTTATTGTTTGTTTGCAGATAGTAGACACAAGCCCATAGATTTTCACATTGATACACAACTAGGGACTATTTATTAATAACATTAAAACATACAGGTAACTAAAACTTGGTTCTCATAAATTAAAATTAAGGCATTAGTAGAGTTCGCTAAAACTTCCATTTTATATTCTGTCAATAAGTCTGGCAGCCACCCAGTGCTTTGGCAATATTGCAGCTTTTACTGAGAACACGTAAGCACGAGAAGCGAACGGACTCCCACGACCTTCTGGAAGGATGCTGTGTTAGATGTATAGCATCAGCACTGCTTTCAATTGGATTGGTTTTGGGTTGTTGCTCTTTTTATTAATTTAGTTGAGAAATTATGTTGGGATTTGCTTTTGTTGATCACTGTGTTGGCTGACATGCATTTTCAGAGATTTTATTGTTATGAGCTCACTCCAATACTTAGCCATCACAGAATTCTTTTGTTTTAGAAAGCTGGCACGCACAGGATGTGTGGAGGTAGGTTTTTCACTCTGCTCTAATGAGTCAAGATCTAAAAAGTCAGACAGCCACTGATTTACAGCTCAGCCTGATCTTCTTTATATTTTATCACATGGCCGTCTTCCTGTTGGCAGGAGTCTCTCAGTGCTGGCTGAAGATACTTGGGTAGTCACCATATTCTAATCAAGAAAACTGATGGTGCTGCTTTAAATTTATATCATGCCTGTCCCTGGAAAAGTAGGGTATCCTGGGATTAACCAGGCCTGCACCACAAGCTCTGTCTGTGCCAGGCTTGGGCTTGAAAGAACAGAATGGTGAAGCTCTTATTATTCTGAAACACTCAAGCGTAAATCTTGCTGATGATAGAGTTTGGCCCAGTGCCTTGGGCAGTGATATAATTGAAGAATACAAAGAGCAATAACCCCTTTCCTGCAAAAAGTATTTCCTACTTCACTCAGCTCAAGTATCTCTTTATCTAGAAATCTTTTCTGATGTCTCCAAGCAACTATGGCACTTGTCACTTTACTTTGAAATTTTATTTTTACGTATTCCATTGCCCAACCCTGAGGAATGTCTTACTCACCTGCGTATGCTCAGCAAATAACCCAGGGGAGGAGGGGGGTTAATAAAAAAACTGTTGGACTGAATTCAACTTAGAAAACAATGTGGCAGATAGAAAAGGCCAGCCTATGTCTGCCCAGTCATGGCATGTGCTATTGGAGTGGTGGCTTACAGAGAGAACCCAACCATCTTTAAAAGTGGTATAGACCTCCAGAGTCCAAATTAGAATAGAAGGGGGAACAATGAAGATAATAATGGCAAAATTTTCTTTATCTGAGTGCTTTCCATCTGACAGGCTGTGGGAGAGAGACTTTCCATCCATTATTTCCATTAATCCTTCCAACAGCCCTGAAGGGAGACATTCGTAAATCTACTAGAAGGGAGCTAGAGTTGAAGTTCTATGTCTGAGTCCACACAGCTGGAAGTAACAGAGCTGGGAATTCAAACCCAGACCAGTCTGTCTCCAAAAAGAATTCACTCACTACTGCTGAAGACAATGGGATATAATATTTGACAACAGGAGGGGCAGGCAATGTGGGAGGATGTGAAGAGCAGGGGTAGGGAAAAGTTATGGTGTAAACTTTTGCAAATATAAGGGGCCTTTCTTCCCTAGAAATGGTAGGAAAGGAAAAATGATGATGTGGGGATTGGAGCGTGTGCTAGGCTGTGTAATAAACCTCTAAAGATGTCCACATCCTTCTCCTAGAACCTGTGAATATATAAATGGAAAACGGGACTTTGCAGATGTGTTCAATTAAGGATCTTGAGATGGAAAATTATCCTGACTACCTGGATGGCTCAATATAATCACCTGTGGTCTTTATAAGAAGGATGCATGAGGTCAGAGTCAGAGAAGGAGACATGACAACAGAAGCAGAGAACCAGTGAGGTGGTAGCCCATGCATGCAATGGCTTGCAAAAGCTGGGGAAGGCAAGGAAACAAACTGTCCCCTTGAACCTCTAGAAGGAATACAGTCCTTCTAAAACTTTGATTTCAGCTTAGAGACATTCTGGACTTCTGACTTCTAAAACTGTAAGATAGTTATACTTGTTTCATTTTAAGCCATGGAGCTTGTGGGAATTTGGCATAGTGGGGAAAGGAAACTAATGCAGGGCCCAATGTGAAGATACAAAGGTTTTGGAGTGGAGGGGAGATTTCTGAGAGCAGGTAGGTTTAAGGGGTGAAAATGGAATAGGGTGTGGGGCCAAGGCAGTGCCATTCAAGGTGGGCTCAGGACACCTGGAGAACTTGCTAAAATGAATATCCTCAGGCCCCACCATAGAACTTCACCGTGCAACTGCTCATGCAGTCACCCTCGTGGCTTCATGTGTACTGTCATCAGAAGAGTGACAATCAAGTATATACCCTACTCAAATAGATAAAGAAGTGAAAGCAGCTGACATGAGAATATGAATGTGCCCTGGCCTTTGTGGGGGGAAAAATTCAAACCAGATGTAGAATAAACAGGTTGCTTGATGTACCCTACCAGCTGTGATCATGGATGTTAATGACTCCTTCATGACATCCTTCTCAAATGGTGACCATGTTCCAGTACATTGTCAGGTGCTGTGGACACATGATGGTAAGGGATACATACAGGCATGCCTATCGTCTCCTAGAACCTACAGTCTAGTGGGAAAAATAGACAAAGCTTAAATAGACATGAGAGTATTATGTCATAAATGACGGATGACATAAAGAGAAAATCCAGGTAGCTATGAGCCTCTAACTGGAGGACCTCACCTGTTTGGAAAGGGAAATCAAAGAAGTTTCCCTCAGGAAATGATATCTGAAGATAAGAGTCAACTAGGGGAAAGAGGTGTATGTGGGGAACAGGAGAGAAAAGCAGAAACAGCATGTGCAAGAGCCCTGAGTCAGAAGGAACCTAGTAGGATAGAGGTCAGGGGGTGAAGGTGTAATTGGCTGAAGTCAGGCTATAGGGAAAGCAGTGCCTGGTACACAGAGTTAAGAATTTTAATCTTCCCCATCACAATGAGTCATGTGATCAGGTTTGGCATTTGGCTGCAGGGTGGAGATTCAGCTGAGCTGGGGGGATGGACGAGCACACACTGGGTAGGAGGCAGTGGCGGTACCTACCATCCTGCCTGAGATCCAGAGGGTGCCCAATAAATGTTAGCTTCCACTTTTATTTTCACAGTACTGCCATGCTGGTCTGTCTTTTACCGAAGTCAGATTTGCAGCTGACTCTACACTTCAACTTGAGAATAAATGAATAAATGAGTCCTCTTATTTTTCTCTAAATTTCTGGCAGATCAGCACACTGAGGCTGTGTCCGTGAGTGAGGAAAGCAAAATTGCAGTGCCCCATATGTAGGTGGCTCAAATTCATACAAACAATTGTATGCAGCCAACCTGAGAGAGTTTTCCTGTTGGTTACAGCTTTAAGAGCAGCCTGGTCTTGAGTTTTGATTGTAGAGAAGAGAAAGAAGGACTGTCCTCACCCAAACACAATTACTGTCTGTTAGAACAAAGTACAGAAATCCAAGCAACTGTCAGTAATGTAATTTTAAACAAATCCATCAGTAGAATCTGTGGTTTTTCACCACAAGGACAAGGATTCCTAAAAGACCAACTAGAGGAAAATAAAGATAGTAGAAGGTAAAGAAAGAAAGGCATTGATGCCATGTGCCATATTTTTATGAGCTAATATGACCGGAAAATATTGATTACTGTAAAAGTTCCCTTCAGCCAGGAGACCTGCTTTTAATTTTCATGTCTCATTTACCATAACCTTTTATAGCTTTTTTACAGTAAATCCTCTTTATTTTTGAATTTGAGTATGAAGATAAAAATGAATTAGATTGATCTGAATTGTTACCTACCCTATCTGGCACCTCCCGGCAGTGTGCCCTTGGGCAGGTTATGTAAACTCTCTTGCCTTTGTTTCATCTTTCAAGTGGGAATAGTGAGAGTTCTCAGGTAAAGGCCATTTCGAGAGGAGCTATGATAACGTGGTGAAACTTTAAAACAGGCCAGAATGTGGTAGGCACCTCCTCAAAGGTTAGCTGTTATTAACTTCTAGGCATCACTCAAACCTACACCCAAACACACTGTCGGATATGCATTTTCCCTCCCTCTTGCTCTTTTGTTTGTTCTTCTGTTCTCTTGCTAGGTATCAAGCTATAGCCTCTGAGCTCCAACCCCAGGCTCTGCTTTATCAGTTGTCAGTAGGGTGTGCTCCAGGGATACCGCAAGGCTGGAGGAGGGGACTTTTTCCTCTTTCTGTGGTCTCCGTGATCCTAACTCCAAGCTAGCTAGTCATGCTTCATTGCAGCAGCATCAGATTGTTTCTGCCGGGGCAATCAAATTCAGTTTGTAACTTTCCCAGCATTTAACACAAGAGCCTGAAGTTCTCCCTCTTAGAGACTCCAGTAGCAGCTGACTTCACCAGGCTCTGAGTTTAATGTTGTTATCTTTTCCCTTTGTTGCTCCAGTTCCTGGGAGTTAGCCATTTCCTGCACTTGCTGCCTTCATGATGCCTTAGTGTTTTCTTTTTGCCTTTTTAGTTATCCAGTTAACTGTTTTTGTATCTAGTTAATAATTCTATATCATTAAACCTTCTCTTTCCAAATAACTGAAATGGGTCACATATATCTTGATTCAACGCTGACAGAAACACTCTTGTGTCTTTTGATGAACACAAGTTCTTACTTTAAATATAATCCACCTTATCAAAAACTTGTACGAATAAAAGAAAAAAAGGCAATCCAAATGAAAAATGAGCAAGAGGTTTGAACAGGTAATTCCCAAAAGATATCTGAATGCTCAATAAACATAAGAATGTAGTAGGCTTCCTTAGTAATCTAGGGAAATGCAAATTAAAACTCTAATGAAATAGCTACAAGACTGATTATATTAAATATACTGAAAATACCAAACGTTGATGAGAATATGTAGCATTGGGAACACTTTAGTACTATAGGCATGAGTTTTAGTTGATTAGTAGCCACTTTGGAAAGCTGTTTGGAAGTACTACAATAAAGGTCACCATAAATGTACCATATGACTCAGCAATTACAATTCTAGATATATTTCCAGGAGAAATGCATGCAGGAATGTCCATAGAAGCATTTTACCTAATAATTCCAGTCTGTAAGCAACACAGATATCCTACAGCAATAGAATGGATAAAAAAACTAAAGGATATTTACAGATACAAAAATGAACAAGTTCTAGCTACTCCAGAATGTGGATAATAACTACAAAAATATTGTTGAGCAAAAGAAGCCAGACATAAAACAATAAATATAACATGATTTTATCTATATAAACTTGAGGAATTGACAAAACGAGGCTGGTGTGGGAAGTCAGGATAATTTTCATCCTTGGGGGCTGATATCAGGGGTACTGATTGGGGAGGACATGGGGGTTTCTGTGCTGGTAATGTTTTATTTCTTGACCTGGGTGATAATTTTCATGGATGTAATTATTCCATCCACTGTGTGTTGATTGACTGAACTGTGCATTGTGATTGATATACATGTGCCATACTTCAATAAAAAAGACTTAAAATATTTAAAGCCTAGGCATTTATTTTGAAAAATAGCCAGCATCTCCCTTACTTTACCTTTTTCTTCATAGCATTGTCTCTATCTTTGGTTTCTTGGGAATTTCCTGTGGATCTAAACACCAAAAAAGTTGGTTTGTGTTTGGTTGACACCACTGAGTATGGTGTCAGATACTGCCTACTAGGAAAACAACTCATTTAGGGCAGAATTTTGCTTGGTTTTGAATCTCTGGGATGGAGTTGTCTGACATGAGCAACTGCTCAGTAAATGTCTGCTGAATGAACGCTAGGGGATCTTTGCATAGAATGTTTCATTTCTATTCTCCCAATTCTAATACAGTATCTTGCAGAGAGAAGACACTAAAACATATTTATTGACTGTATAAAAATGAATTCTGAAAGCATGATTATAGTTTAAAGTATATAGTGCCTCACTGGAAAATTAACTTCAAATTCTTCTGAGTTATTCAGCAAATTGTCACCAGTTTCCTAGGAAATGTACGTCACCATCCAAAGATATTTTCTGCCTTGTTTTTCTTTTTCTGCCAAAGTTTTTAGATACTCAAGAAACTCTTATTTGGTTTTCTATTTTGTAGAAATTGTGAGTTGATATTCCAGAGCTAGCATGCTATGATAGAAATAGTGGTGGCTAGTCTTGCTCAACCATAGACCTGCTGGTGGCTAGTCTTGCTCAACCATAGACCTGCTGGTTCATTCTGGTAAATTTTTGAACTATGCTTAGGTTTTTGGCTTCTCATGTTTAAAATGAAAATGTTGGAATTGTTAAGGATAGCAAATATGTGTCCTACTAGTGGTTATTCTTTACTTCTACCCATGGCAGACATTGCTAATCAATCACATTATATTTGTCTACTTAGCCCATACCCAGCATCAGCATGGCATACTGGACCCATACCAATCAACTGTAATTGGCAAGTATACAAACCCTTCTTGTGAATTCTCAACCAGATGACACAAGTCTCTTTGAATTCTAAGTACTATGGTCCTATGATCTATAAAAAGTAATATTCTTTTCAATGACTCCAAGGCACTGCATAATTTTAAAGTGCACTCAGAAATATAAAAAAAGATTACATTTTATTACTCATAGTTTCAAAGTTAGGAGTATTTTATTGCATTATCAATCTTTGCAAATGAATAATCCACGGGTAGTGCTCATTTAATACAACTCTTCCTACCTATGCATTTCATTTCTAGGATGAGATTTGAAAAGAGCACAGGGACACCACAGAATACAAATACCCCCAATCTGAAATCCTCCTGTCCCTTCAGCATTAACAGTGAAATGAATTTTCCTAGAACAGTAGCACTTGGTGGATAAGCATTCTCTGTGCCTCTTCATTCAGAGACTGAATTAGAGAAATCAGGAATAAAGATGTGAGTAGTTGCCCTAGCAAAGACTAAGATTTGAAGTACTGGAATAATATTGTCAAATTAGGTTTACTACCAAAGTTGAGTTTATCTAATGGCTCTGGATGGACATCTTTATCTCTCGTTAAATATATTAAGCTGAATGTCAGGGTAATCACTGACAGCCTGTTAACACAGTGTTATTTGGTGGAGGAAGAGAAAGTGAAGTCTGGTTTTCCCAAACATTTTGGCCATTAGGGGATCAGATATCTGGTGAATAATTAGTGTTTCTATCTAAGTCTCCTTAAGGAAGTTTTGTCCTCTGCCGACTACACTGTCTTATTTATTCACCAAAAAGTTGGGATTACAAGCCCATTTTTTCTTTCTCTGTCAGAGCATAAGAATTCTGAACTCAGGAGGTACAATTTTCAGACTGACAGGCAAATGGTAGCAGGTGGGGCTGCAACTGAACATACATTTCATGAAGCTTTGAGGGTCTTCACGGTAAAGCATCATCTAAGTTTCACCAAGCAGAGGGCATAAGCACGAGCCTGGGAGTTGACAAATGGGGCTGAAATCCTGGCTCTGCCACTGGGATGCATCCCTCAACCTCTTGGGCCTGTTTCCATTTATACAATTCTGGGGATAGATTAGATGCTCCTAAGTTTTCTTCCACCTCTAGATGGTGACCATTAATGTTTGTTATGTAATCAAACCAGTGATAATATGCAAATTATCCAGATAATTTAGGTCAAGGTGGATTGCAGACCATTTAGAGATTCTACTTATTTTGAGATGTGTGTGCTTATTTTGTAGCTCCATTAGTTGATAGCTTACATATCAGTTTTTATTTCCCAGCTGTCTCCTCCTTCACCTGCTGCCTCCAAAAATCATGATCAGCTTCTTGGTTTGACTAGCAAGACCTCAAAATGTGATGTGACAGGTGACTTGCCAGGTAAGTTTATGCAATGCAGATTCTAGGACACTGTGATCTAAGTTTACTTTGCAATCCTGTTTTCCTTTCGATCATAAGGCCTTCTACTACAGAAATAAGAATACTTCAGGAGTATTCTACTTCAGTTTTGGGACAGTTCCTGATCTTTCAGTCTTGGTTTGGTTATCTGTGAAATGTAAGAGGATGCCTGGGAAACCTCCAAGGTCTCCTTTTATTCTAGACTCTTACATATATCCAAATGCTGCTTATAGCCTTCAAGTTTCTCAGACCTAGATCACCTACCCCTCTGATTCAGAGCTGCACAACAGAGGCTACCTGCCTCAGAATGTCCTTTTATTATTTACACTGGGCATGCCCACTGCAACTGGCTTAACCTGAGTGGCATTTGTTACAAATTATCAATCTGGTTTTCATGTTGGTCATTCAGTATAAAATCCAGTGGTTTTCTTAGGGGTGTGGAAAAATTAACCTGACTGAATATACCTGACTGAGTGTATTTATACACACATTTATACATACACACTGTATATATATTTTTTATTTTTATTTTTTTACTTTTCAAAGGGGTTTTTTGGAGATCAGTGTCAAAAAGTCTAAATTTGTGGATTCTTAAATTGGAATTGTTAAGGATATCAAATTATGCCCTGGGCTAAATGAACCTCAAGGATATGCTTATAGGAGGCCCTGGTTTGCCCCATCAATGGGCTATGCAAAGTGCCAGACTTCTGAATATTCCTTGTATTATTAGGGCATATTTGGTTTCTACTGTTGCCATAATAAATTACCACAAACTAGGCAGTTTAAACAATACAAATTAATTATCTTACAGTTCAAGTTGGGAGCCTGACTCAGGTCTGACTGGGCTGAAAACAAGGCGTCGGTATGGCTGCATTCCTTTCCAGAAACTCTGGAGAAGAATCTGTTACCTTGTCTTTTCCAGCTTTCAGAGGCTGTACACATTCCTTGGTTTATGCTCCCTTCCTCCATTTTTAAAGCCACCAATGTGCTCTCTGACTTCACCTTTCTGCAGTCACATGCCTTCTAATCACAGCCAGGAAAGGTTCTTAGCTTCTGGATTTATGATTAGATTGCGTGCACCTGGATGAGCAGGAAAATCTCCCTATCTCAAAGCCCATAACCTAATCTCATTTGCAAAGTCCCTTTTTCCATGTAAAATAGCATATTCACAGGTATGAGGATTAAAACATGAACATCTTTGAAGGAGCCATTATTCTGCTTCTCCTAATATAACTAATGGAGGCCTTTAGGAAAGTCTTTTTTTTTTTTTTTGCACCCAAGGATGTTAGGCATTTCAAAGCTACAAAGTGATACTAAGTAATATGTATAGCCCAAAGGGCATTAGAGACCATCTGGTGAAATATCTCATTTTACAGATGAGGAAACTGGGGTTTAGGCATTTCAAGGTCACAGGTTGGATGGGTAGAGGAGATACATGTGGAATCCAGCTGTCCTCACTCATAGCCACTCCCTATGGCCCCTCTGTATTCTCACCGCAAAGAAGCATTTTGTTTTTATAAAACCACTGATGGGGGTGGTGGTCTCTTTTCCACTTGGAAGAACAGTTTTGTATGAGAACAGAAATTTGTTAAAAGATTTGTAATGAAATGTCAAGATGGTTTGCCATTTTGCAAAAAATATCACTTTTAATCCCAAGTGACAAAATTATTCTGTTGCCAAAGGGAGATGGTATTTAAATAAAGGTCACATGAAATCAGGAGTAAATGCAACATTCGATGTATCAGAATTTTAAGGATACATTCAAGGAATCTTGAGACCTTGGAAATTTTACTCTTGATTACTCTGAGTCCCTAAGATCTACATATTCATCATTCCATCCATCACTCCACCCACCCACTGTCCCACCCTACAAGTTGCTTATTACATACCAGCCATGTACCAGGGCCACTTGAAATACAGTGGTGAAGAAGAGTCCCCACATTTACAGGGCAGGAAGTAGTACTTTGAAGTGTCCCAAAGTGTGTTCTATGCCTTGAGTCATACATAACCAGATTCCTGGCTTCTACATATCCATAGAGGAAGAAGGGGCTGGGCATAGGACTCTGCATTTTAGTAAGTTTTGCAGATGATTTCAATACACATTAAATTTTGACTCCTACTGCTGTAAATAAAAACAATTCGGCTAGTAGAGCCCCACTTCCATACTCTCTCCATGGTTTACTGGGATCTCTGGTGAGGGTTTAGGGGGTGGGGGAAGGAGGAAGAGCCAACTAGAACACATCCTCTCCCTCAAATATGATGAGGACTTTGATTTATTGTGATCATTAATTCATCCACACCCTGTTTTCTTATGGGAGGTTCACAAACTTGCAATGAAGTGAATAATGCCTCTTGATGAACTTTTGGGAACCTGTAAGATTGCTCTCTAAACTGAATGAAGACAAGTGAACACAAAATCTACACAGTGTCAAATTCAAACTCATGTGCAGTTCAGCTTTCTACCTTTCCACCATTTCTTCTTCTGGTGTTTGAATAGCTTTTACCTGTGACAAGAATATGTGTTGGGAAACAGTTGGCATTTGTCAGAAGTCAAAGTACAGATGTGGTATTAGGACTTAAAATGAATATTTGATGTGACATGACTAAGTTTATATCCAAGAGAGCAGAGCCCTAGCATGTTGCTTCCAGTGCACTGACATCCTCTATACCATAACTTAGAAAGTTATGATGCTACCAATGTTGGGGCTTAAATCAATTATTTACATGACACTTCATAGCCCAGTGAAATCTGGAAGACATCAAGATGTGAATTTCCCAGCTGTTCTTTGAGTTGATTGTTGATTCTGAAAGGCAGCAGTTTAGTGCTAAGATCCTAGTCTAAATAAGAGGACTTTTCATTACTAATGACCTATCACTGAAAAATGGATGCATTCTAGCAGTTTTACTGTGGCAGCATGTCCCTAAACACTGGAGCTTTTGCAAGTACCAGAGACATATATCAGAACCAGTTTGACAGAATTTCCTGAACAATGTTAGTTCACTTTAATCAGAGGGATTTTTCTAATTTGTGTGTGTTCATATAACTTTTTTATTTGAGTTTATTTATGAGGTATTTTTAATTCAACGAAACTCACTTGATGAATATTTATTGAGTACCTATTATGTGCCAGGAAAAATACTAAGCATTAGGCATACAAAGCTGAAAAACACTGAAGCGATCCCTAATCTCATGAAATTTACTGCATTCTAAGAGCAATTTCGAAGGAAAAAAGCAAATAAAATAACAGGAAGATGTAATAAACAATCTGAAGGAAATAATAAGGGGCTGAAGTAGAGAAGGATGAGGAGGACCTACTGTAGTTTCAGTGAAAAAGTGAAGTCTTTACAACTATAATCATTGATCTGATTCTCAAGCTTTACGTGGAAAATTCTGGTAAAGGGTTTTGTATCTATTAGATTTTTAACTGTCTGCAGCACAGCAAATATTTTATAACAAGCATCTAAATACTTTACATTCTAGTTTATACTCATGGCCTCAGAATTGATATTTTATTTAATGACTGAAGGTAATGAGAAATCATGATATTGCTTTTTTTCAAAAGTGATGTTCATTTTTCAAAGTGAACTGTAAACCCGATGCACAGATGTCGATTTGCCACAAGATGGCATGGTTGATATTCACAGAGAGCGTCTTGGGCCGGAGGGAATTCGACCTTGGAGAACTGCTCACACGCAGACTCACACACATAGACACACACACATTCTCTCTTTCTACTTAAAGAACAAGGAAATGAAAACAGATGACAAGAGAAAGATATTTTTAAAAAATACTCAACCAAGTTTTTAAAAATGAAAAAAATTCCCCTTAACCTTGTCTGTGAAAACTAAAGTTGACTGGGTTTGTTGCCCCTCTGGGTGGTCTGACTACATACTGAGGCCAATTATTTGAATCCATCAATTCCTAAAATATATTTACTACTAGGATAACCTCATTCCCTCTCATCAAGACAAAGAAAGAAAGAGAAAAAAAAGCAAGCAAGCAAGAGAAAATACCATCTTGGTTATTTTAAAAATTCCACTTCTTCGGTGTGTACACTTTTTACATGTCAGACCATGGTTACAGATTTCTACATTTTCTACTTCTTCACTGGATCAGGATCACCAGCCACCTCCTTGCCCTGTCTGCACGGTATCTCTGTAGACTTTCCTATTTAAATCATCATCATTTTCATCTTCTGGGTTAAAGAAAGGGAAATCGTTGTTCTACATTCTCTAGCTTGTTCCCTTTGCCGTGGTGAACCCTTTTCTTATCTACTTTTATTTTGTAAATAAATTTCAAGAACTTCTTGGATTAGCTTTCTTTTTTTTTTTTTTTTTTTTTTGGACTAGCTTTCTAATTTAGCATTTGGATTTTCACATTTTTCTTCAAATTGCCCCTTTCCCATAGTCCTCTTTCCCTTTATATGTACAACTCCTCCTCATCCCCCAGACCCACCCCCACCCCAGTAACTGGCTTTGTAAAATTCATCTATCCCAATTATCTTATTTTATAAAATTCTCACCTTTGCCTTCAGTAGATTCTCATTTCTACAGAACTGCAAAGATTTCTCATGCTTATTGTTGCTCAGGACACACCTCAGATAAATTTCAGTTTCATTCTGTCCTGGCATTAAAGCCAGTAACCTGATCCTCACATTTTGTTAACTGATTTTCCTCATAGTGTGGAACCTAAATAAAAATGAGAGCAGATAAGAATCACCTAGTTTTAGTCAAGTTTATTTTCTGTGAAAATAGCTCATATTTTTTATTTGGCTTGTTGGAATCTTCTTGACTAGTCTAAGATCAGAAATCTGGGCAGCTAGTTCTGACTGCTACACTTAAACCGTATGACCTTATGCATGACCTCTTTGGACCTTAGAGTCCTCTATAAAATAAAGGTCTTGGAAACATGCTCTCAGAGACCTTATCTACTTTAACATTTTTAAATTCTGCAAATCAGTGGCTTTGTACTTTACCCAAGTTTCTCTAACATGGTGTTTGTTGGCTCTTAATACAAGCAAGGCTGACCTGGCAGGAGTTGGGGAGGTTGGGGCAGCGGGGGGTGTTAAAAAGAAGGGTATGAGGAACAGATGAGAGGGGGGTAGGGCCCTCCACTGTCTTTTCTCCAAATCATATCTCTCCAGCAAAAATATACTTGGTATAACAGAAATAGAACTAAAACCTTACCCGCCGAAGATGACTGACTGCCTTTTGCAAGTCATCTTAAATTCTATTTGGAGCAATGCAGGGAACAAATATGATAAACAACAAAATGATAATCAAACTTAACAGGAATTTAATCTTCAAAGAACTTATAGGAATTTCTCCTTGACAAAACATAAAGTAAACAGCAGCTACTCCTAAAAGCATAAACAAGATATCATTCCTTGATTCTCCATAGCATTCCCTAGGCTACTCACTCTCAAACTTCAGCAGTCCATCAATATCATCTTGAGGGTTCACTAAAACACTGACTGCCAACTGCCACCTCTTAAGAATGTCTGATTCTGCAGGTCTGAGGGGAAGCTTAAGAAAGTTCCCCAGTGTTACTCCGGGAAGCACACTTGGAGAACCTCTGCCCCATGCACAGCAGGTGGTCTGACTGTTCAAAGATGAAAAATTGAAAGCTTTTCCTCTAAAAGCAGGAACAAGACAAGGTTGTCCACTTTGGCTATTTTTATTTAACTTTTATTGAAGTCCTAGCTGGAGTAATTAGGCAAGAAAAAGGAAATAAAGGCAACCAAAATAGAAAGGAAGAAGAAGTCACTATTTGATGACATGATATAATATACAGAAAACCCTAAAGACTTCATCAAAAAACAGTTAGAATTAATAAATGAATTTAGTAATTTTGCAGGATACAAAATCAAAACTCAAAAATCTGTTTTATTTCCATACACTAATAACGAACTATCAGAAAGAGAAATTAAGAAAACAACCCCACTGCAACTACATGAAAAAGAATAAAATATTCAGAAAAAAATTTAATCAAGAGGTGAAAGAACTTTATATGAAAAACTATGACATTAAGAAAGAAACTGAATAAAACAGAAATAAATGGAAAGATATTCCTTGCTCATGGGTTGGAAGAATTAATATTGTTAAAGTTTCCATTCTACCCAAAGCAATGTATACATTCAATCCTCATCAAAATTCCAATGGCTTTTTCATAGAAACAGAATTCTAAAATTTTTATGAAACCACACACACACACACACACACACACACACACAGTGTTGAATAACGAAAGCAATTTTGAGAGAAAAGAACCAAGTTGGAGGTATCACACTCCTTGATTTCAAACTCCTTTACAAAACTATAGTAATCAAAACATTATGGTATTGGCATAAAATACCGTATTTTTGTCTATATCATTGACACATAGATCAATGGAATAGGCAGTCCAGAAACAAAATCATGCATTTATGGCCATTGATTTATGTCAAAGGAGCCAAGGATGTACAACAGGGAAAGGACAGTCTCTTCAACAAATTGGACAGCCACATGCAAAAGAATGAAATTAAACTAGTATTTTGCGTCATACACAAAAATGAACTCAAAATAGATTAAAGACTTGAATACAAGACCTGAAACAATAAAAGTCCTAGGAGCAAACATAGGAACTCCTGACATTCATCTTAACGATGATGTTTTTGAATCTGACACCAAGAGTAACAGCAACAAAACAAACATAAACAAGTGGGGCTTCCTCAAATAAAAAGTTGCACAGTGAAAGAAACCATCAAAAAATAAAAAGGCAACCTACTGGATGGGAGAAAATATTTGCAAATCACATATCTTATAAAGGGTTATTACTCAAAAAAATATAAAACTTATACAACTCAATAATAATTAAAAAAAGCAATCCAACTTAAAAAAAACAGAAAGAACAAAACAGGCATTTTCTCAAAGAAGACATACAGGTGGCCAACAGGTATGAAAAGACGTTGCACATCAGTACTCACCAGAGAAATGCAAACTGAAACTATAATGAGATATCACCTCACACCTGTTAGAATGGCAATTATCAAAAAGGCAAGAAATAACAAGTGTGAGGATGTGGACAAAAGACAATCCTAGTCCACCGTTGGTGGGAATATAAGTTGGTGCAGCCATTGTGGAAAACAGTATGGAATTTCCTCAAAAAATTAAAAATAGAACTATATTTTGATCTACCAATTGTACTTCTGGATATTTATCCCCAACCACCACCAACTCAAAATGATATGTGTACTACCATGTTCATAGCAGCATTGTTTATATTAACTAAGAAATAGAAACAACCTAACAATCCACTGATGGATAGATAATTAAAATGTAGTGTACATACACAATGGAATGTTACTCAGCCATAGAGAAGAATGAAATCTTTCCATTTGAGACCACATGGATGGATCTTAAGGGCATTACTCTAAGGAAAGTAAGTCAGACAGAGAAAGACAAATGCCATATGATCTTTTTTTATATGTGGAATCTAAAACAAAAAACCCAGTCAAGCTCATAGATACAGAGAAGAGATCAGTGGTTGCCAGAGGAGTGGAATGGGGATGGGTGGGAGAAATGGATGAAGGGACTCAAAGGCTTAAAAATATTAGAGCTGTATGGGAATTGGAAATCCTCTAATCCAATTCTTAATTCGTCCGCAGAATGAATAATATCATAATATAGTAACATCAAGTTTCCTGTTATTAGCAATACATACGTCCAAAAAACTCTGTAGATATTTCTCTACAGTCTTTTGGAATCAAGTGCTGTAGAAGAAGTCTAATAGACTTCCTGTGTTGGTGATTTTCTTTCTTTCTTTTTTTTTTTTTTAGATTTTATTGATTTATTCATGAGATATACACAAAGAGAGGCAGAGACACAGGCAGAGGGAGGCTCCACACAGGGAGGGTTTTTCTACTGATTTTGTCTGCAACATGGTAAAGCCTCTCCAACTACAGACTTAGTAACCTCTTCCATCCCTGGTTCCTTTTCAGGAGCATTTGTTTTTCTACTTAAGTCTTTATTGCTTACTTCGACTTGTCCTGCTTCTCTCTCCAGGAATAACTAGTTGAAATGTTCTCCCCTTGTCCTCCATGTCCAGCGTACAGATGGCCTCTCATCATTTTTGTATCCTCCTATGTACTGGAAAGGTTCTTAGATTGATCTATATAATGTCAGTTTCACCATGTGCTTCCATTACAGGCCCAGTCTCCTTTCTACTGCCAGCTTGCGAACTTTGCATATGTCCTTTTTTTATGTCAGTCTATATTTTTTTTTATGTCAGTCTTTTTTATGTCAGTCTATATTTTTCACAAGACTTCTCATATCATGGAAACTCTTCTTGCATCCTTTCAAAGATGCCAAGTGTTTTCTTCTGTGTCATAGAATTGATCATGTTCTGAAGTATGCTTGTATTCAACAGAATCTATCTTTTTTGGTTTTATCATATTCATTTTGTTTTTTCTTTGTTCATTCTGGAATGTGGGGAGATTGAGTCAGATTGTCCTGCTGTAGACCCTGTTTACCATCTATCCACATGTTGGTAGGTTCTCCTTTTAGGATGTGCTGGAGAACATGTGAAGCTGTACAAGTACACAGCTCTGAGAACAATTTCCAGAATGGAACAGAAACCCTAATCCTATGATTCTGCCCATGCTGTTTTTCTATCATTCTAAACTGATGGAGTACATATGATCTATACCTCTATATTTAGCTGTGTATATTTCCTTTTATTATTACTTTTGGCCTTGAAAATTTCCCAATCACAATGAATTAGTCAACATTCCTTGACTCATTTTGAACCAGGCACTGATCTGAATGCTTTATGTGTATTAACTATTTAAATTCTTGCAATAACCCTGAGAACTAGGCACTATTGTCCTTACTTTAGAGAACAGATTGAAGCACATAGAAGTATTTTTTAAAGGAATTTTCCCAAAGTCACACAGCCAGTAACTGATTGGAGCAGGGTTCATATCCAAGCAGATCTGAAGTACTCTGTTACACAATGAATTAGCAAGAAACGTATATTGGTCTCTGTCCTCAGTTCTTGTGCACAGCTCCTAAAACCCTTGCAATTTCCTGAGTGATCAGAGTATCTTTTCTTCTAATCAGCTGATTCCTGGTGGGCTCCTAAATGTGGGCTGGTCACCAGAAAGATCAGCCCATAAACAGAAGCTTGGAATCTTCAGTCCCCATCTCCATTCTCTGAAGAGGGGAGAAGGTCTGGAAACTGAGTTTTTAAATTGATTATGCCTGTGTGTTGAAGCCTCATAAGTCCCCAAAGTATGGAATTTGGAGACCTTCTGAATTAGTAAACACATCCATATGCTGGCAAGGTGGTACACCCCTCCTTCACAGGAACAGGAGCTCTTGCTCTCAGACTTTTTAAGATGTATGTATCTCTTTATCTGGAGGTTCATCTCTGGCCTTTATTATGTCCTTTATAATAAGCCAGGACAAATAAGTGTTCACCTGAGTTCTGTGAGCCATTCTAGTAAATTATCAAGCCCAAGGAGGGGGTTGTAGGAACTTCAATTTGTAGCTGGTTGGTTAGAGGTACAGGTGACAACCTGTGACTTAGTGAGTAACATCTGAAGTGGTGGCAGCCTTGTAGGACTGAGTCTTAACATCTTGGGTCTTCCTAACTTTAGGTAGATAGTATTAGAACTGAATTGTAGGACACCTAGTTGGTGTCAGAGAATTGGTTAGTATGGGGAAAAACTGACACTTAGGGTCACAGAAGTTTTCATGTGAATAGTGGAGAATAAACACAAGAGGTTTTTGTTTATATACACTGTCTCTCCTATATGACTATCTCATTTTAATAGATGGGAAATTTATCCATTTTGTGGAAGTGGGAAAAACCCAGGCCTGGCATGAGAATGAACTTGGAGTCTTCATTCCTTTCATCACACCAGGTATTTCAGAGTATATGTTTTCATAAAGACTTTGCAACCTTCTGCTCCTTGTATGAATGGGGAAGCCTGCCTGCCCCCAACACCATTCAACAATGTCTGATTTACAGAATTTACAGAATTATGCATCATAGTTCATGAAGCACACATAATTATACTCCATAACAACAGAGAGCTTGAGGATTTATCCACTCCGTTTTCAGGGCAAGGCAGTGGCAAGTCTTTGCTATGCAAGCTGGAGTCTCATCCAGACACATCATGTTTATCCAAGTTCCAGTGCATTATTAAAAAAACTATAAAACTAAGTATCTGCGGTCAAAGATATTCTCCTGCCAAGTGGCAAATATATCTCCCAAATTAGACTCTATGGCCTGCATTTCTCTTTTCTTCTTGCACCACCAATATGGTAGCCATTAGCCAAGAGTAGCTACTTAAATATAAGTTATTTAAAATCAAGTACAATGAAACATTCAGTCCCTCAGTAGCACTGGCTGCATTTGAAGTGTTCAACAGTCATATGTGGCTAGTGGCTGCCATGATGGTTAGTGAAGACAATGTTTTCACCACCACAGTAAGTTCTATTGGACAGAGTTGCCTGCACTGTTTCTCTATGCTAGCAGGTGCAAAGCAGCCATGGACAATGGGAAAATTTCTTTTTTCTTTCTTCTCCTTTATTTTCTTTCCTTTTCTCCTTCTTGCCTGCCTGCCTGCCTTCCTTTCTTTTACATTTGATTCCAAGAATTTTAGGACTAGAAGAAACACTGAAATGTACCGAATTCCTTCATGGTGATGTTAGCAATTTCAGTTTCATGCCTTCTGGGAATGTGTTGGTTAGTAAATGTTTGCTGGGTGAATGAATGAATCAGAGTTTATGGTGGGTTCACTTACATAGTATCTCAGTTAATCTTTACCAAAATTCTGGTGGGCTGGGCTGATAATTTCATTTTAAAGATGAAGAGACTGAGGATTATACAATTTGGCCAATATCAAACTAGCAAAATTGAGAGATAAATTTAAGACCATGTTTCTTAATCTAAATTTAGCAAAGAAGCTGAAGTGCAGAACAGAGAGGTTCTGTTACATTTTCAAGAACACAGCAGTGCATAGCAGATCCAGAACTAGAACCCAGGGCTCCTGAAAGTGAACCCAGGGTTTTTCTACTTCAGCTTGACATCATGTATAACTTTAGAACATATTTCTTGGGGCGCCTAGGTGGCTCAGGCAGTTTAGTGTCCTACTCTTGATTTTGGCTTGGTTAGTGGTCTCAGGGTTGTGAGATCCAGCCCTGCTTAAGAGTCTGCTTCAGATTATCTCCCTCACCCTCTGCTCATGCATGTGTTCTTGCTTTCTCTCTCAAATAAATAAATAAATAAATAAATAAATAAATAAACCCGAACATCTTATTTCTCTAGAAATAGCCCCTCTTTACTACCTTCTTTGATGTTGAATTTGTGTCTTTGGTAATTATATTTTAGAAACTGTCTTCAAACTACTGGTACTATACTAATAATAACATTTATAACTAAGTCTTACTGTATACTGAGCTCTTCACAATGTATATCAATTATACATTGATAATTCTATTAAATTCTTCTCAGAGCCTCGTGAGGTCAATTCTATTATCATCCTAGGAGCCTGGGTGGCTCAGTCAGTTAAGCGTCTGCCTTCACCTCAGGTCATGATCCCCAGGTTCTGGGATAGAGTTGCGTATTGGGCTCCCTGCTTCAAGGGGAGTCAGCTTCTCCCTCTGCCTCTCTTTCTGCCTCTTCCTCTCTCCCTTCCTCTCTCTCTCTCTCTCTCTCTCTGTCTCTCATGAATAAATAAATAAAATCTTAAAAAAAAATCTAGTACCATCCTGCTTTGAGGGTGGAAAAACTGAAGCATGGAGGTTTGTGTAATTTACTCAAAATTAATGGCTCCAACTCATATGTTCTGACCCCAGAGCATAAGGGAGGAAATCCTATGAGACTGGGTGAAGAGAAATATCTCCACAGGGCAATTGGAAATTACTAGAGGGGAATTTCTGAGAAACAGATAAAAGCACCCCACTAGAAAAAAAGAAAAGCCTTCAAGAGAAATAGACAGTTTTGAACAACTTCCAAGTGCACAGGGTCCTGATGCCAAATTATGGCAGCACTGGCCACATGAGACTGTGTGTTTTTTCACCTGCCTGACACCTGCTGCTCCTGGGCCTAGAGGGATAAATCAACTAATGAGGACAGGTAAACCAAGAAGCAGTCCACAGGGCTCCCTTCCCTCTTCATGAGATTCAGCAAAACTGAAAGTCTCAAAGCAGTACCTGTCTGGGGGCTGAGAAACTACTATCAGGTAAGAATTTAGAGTCTTGATTTTTGCACTGGAATGGGGACTTTAATTCCTTGATTTGAGATTGAGGAATGAATGGAAGGTGATGGGGAAATTTTGTAATTATCTGAGCATGATCCCTGACCAAGAATTCACCTAGGTGGTAATTTCAAACATATAATGGAGGGTAGTAAAATTGTCCTCTGCCGGTTACTGATCTCCACTGCATGAGCAAGAGTCACAGAAGTAAAGTGGATTACCATCCAGGTTTCAGGACATGAAACCTTATCCAGATCTCAACTTAGCTCTCAGACTAGAGGTTGGGCCATTTTTTTAAAAGATTTTATTTATTTATTCAAGAGAGAGAGAGAGAGAGAGCAGGCAGAGACACGGGCAGAGGGAGAAGCAGGCTCCATGCAGGGAGCCCAACGTGGGACTGGATCCTGGGTCTCCAGGATCACGCCCTGGGCTGAAGGCGGCGCTAAACCGCTGAACCACCTGGGCTGTGAGGTTGGACTATTTTGAAAGAGAAGTAAATCTTTAACAATGATCCTGTTCAACTTCTTCTAGGAATAGTAGTGGGGAAGGGGATTTCTCTCAATGAAAATGCAGGGAGTGAACTTAAGAGGACCTGTGTCTCTGGCCAGACCCTCATGAGAAGCTGCTTCACCAGGCCATGTCCAACTCTGAAAATTAGTCAAATATACAAGAAATAGAAGAAGAGCTCTCCTTCTTTCAGGTAATCTGAGGCTCAAACCCCTGAAAAAGAAACTTCATGTTCCAAGTCACTTAGTGCATTTCCATCAGTCACCTAATTACAAGCAAGTTATATCAGGCATTAAAAGAGATAAGCGATATGGAGCAACAGGAACTCTCATTTCTCATGAGAATATAAAATGGGATAGCCCCTTTGGAGGATGATTTGGAGTTTTTTACAAAGCCAGACATACTCAGGATCCAGCAATCTTACTCCTTGCTATTTACCTGAGGGGGTTGAAAGCTTATGTCTATACAAAAACCTGTGCCAGATGTTCATTGTAGCTTTATTTATAATCGCCATAATTTGGAAGGAACCAAGATATCCCTAGTAGGTGAATGGATAAATAAATTCTGGTACTTCCACACGCTGGAATGTTATTCATGGCTAAAAAGAAATAACCAAGCCATGAGAAGACATGAAGGAACTTTAAATACCCATTACTAAGCAAAAGAAGCTAGTCTGTAAAGGCAATACACTGTATGATATTCTGGAAAAGGCAAGACTATGGAGATGGTAAAAAGATCAGTAGTTGCCAGGAGTTAGCAGGGAGGGAGGGATGGATAGGTAGGCAGAGAGGTTTTTTTTTTTTTTTTAAGATTTTTATTTATTAATTTGAGAGAGAGGTAGAGACAGAGTGAGAGAAAGAGTGTGAATAGGGGGAGGAGCAGAGGGAGAGGGACAAGCAGACTCCATGCTGAGCACGGAGCCGGATGCAGGACTTGATCCCTAGGACCTCAAGATCATAACTTGACCTGAAACCAGGAATTGGATGCTTAACCAACTGAGTCACCCAAGGGCCCTGAACACAGGATTTTTTAGAGCAATGAAAAAACTCTCCATGGTGTTACAAGGTTGGATACATGTTATCATACATTTCTCTAAATCATTGAATGTATATCACTAAGAGTGAACCATATTGTAAATTATGGATTTAAGCATAGATTCACTGATTGCAACAGGTGTGCCACTCTGTTTCTGAACATCGATAGTGGGTGAGGCTGTGTGAAGATGGGGGTGCTATGGGAATTCTTGTTGTAAAGGATTTTGCTGTGAACCTAAAATTGCTTTAAAGAATAAAATCTATTAAAAATAAATTAAAAAGTTAAAAAGAGAAGTGGAGAGGGAGGCACCCAGAATCTTCACTGATCTTTCTCCCTCCCTTTATCTTATCTTTGACTTTCTGACTTGCTCTCCTCTTTCGCATCACTGTTATGGAAAATGGAAGCTGGCCTATACTGTGGCCTGGTGAATGCCTGACTTTGTCCTGTGGATATCCAGAATCTCTTTCCTACCACTGTGCCCCTGGAAAACCATGAGAGAAAATGAACTACTAATAAATGGTAAAGCAGAGACTAAAAACTGGCAGCCTATAGGCCAAATCCTGCCTGCAGATATATTTTCTTGGCCAGCAATTTATTTTATTTTTGAATTTGAACTACTCACTAAAATTTAGTTATGCTTCATGTAAAGACTTTAATCCTTACTTTTCCCTTTAAAATAATCAGAAGTAGTAACAAAGGGCTCAGAATTCCCCAAAGCAGCAGTTGGCTAAAGCTGAGTTATTCCATTTGTATTACTTTCCTGGTTCTGGAAGCAATGAGGCCTGAGACCCTTGTTGTAAAGGATTGCATCTATTTAAACTGTTACCTAGGAGTAGATATGCATTTTTTTAAACTATAAAATTCACTTAGGATATGGAAAGCATAACAAGGATATTATAGATTTTTTGTTGCCTATGGAAAAATTCTGGAAGCTTCTAAAAAGTGGAATTTATAAATGTGTCAATATCAGATGAGCTTCTACCAAATGAGGACAGAGTGAATGTGCAGGGCGGGGCAGAGAGCTGTTCTAAGGATCCAGGAGGCTGAAATTGCATTTCTAGTTTAGCCTCAAGTCATCCTGGTGACCTCAGAAGAAACTCTCATTTCCTAGACTGCAGTTTTATTATGATAACATTGGGGACTGGTGTAGCTAATGTTCCTCAAAGAGCATTTCTTGGCCATACCAATCCTGAGTCTCTGTGAAAGAGTTTGGGAACATTGCATATTTCATCTGGCTTTGGAAGACAACTCTGGAATACTATCACATTTAAGAGAGTTCCTGGGGGCCTGGGTGGCTCAGTGACTGAGTGTCTGCCTTTTGCTCAGGTCATGATCCTGGGGTCCTGGGATCGAGTCCAGCATCAGGCTCCTCAAGGGGAGCCTGCTTCTCCCTCTGCCTATGTCTCTGCATCTCTGGGTCTCTCATGAATAAATAAATAAAATCTGTTTTTTTTTTTAAGAGAGTTCCTACAGGAATAAAACTTGGTTAACTTTGTTTAATCGGGTACATTCTGTAAATGTACTTGACAAATGTGTTTCTTAACAGTGCTCAGACTTGCATCTTGTGGCACATGTTTTGGTGAGTCACAATTACATTGGGACCCACCCAACCTGTGTATTCAATGGTCCTGTGATGGATTTTAAGTATATAATTAGAATTTGAGGGATTTGCATTTCAGGATGTTTCTAATTAATCCATTTCACTTTATCCATTTTTTTTTTTCTGCAGAGAGCACTCTATTTTTCTCCCTTGCTAAGATAACTACACAACAAATTAGCAATGGAAAGTATATTCTCTGTATTATCTGAATTTGATTTTCCAAGGTCTTCCTTTTCTAGGTATAATGGATGTTCATCCCTTCCAAAGTGACCATTATGTTGCTAAAATAGTGAAGTCTGGCAAAAGCAGAGCTGTTGTGGA
This sequence comes from Vulpes lagopus, assembly GCF_018345385.1. Taxonomy (NCBI): domain Eukaryota; kingdom Metazoa; phylum Chordata; class Mammalia; order Carnivora; family Canidae; genus Vulpes; species Vulpes lagopus. Next base: position 44,032,672 of record NC_054830.1, read on the forward strand.
AACATTAAGAAAACATAATTATCGTAGAATGGCACCACCCAATTTGCATATTGTTGAAATGTCTCTTGATGGGAGAAGGAAACAATTTCAGGAAAATATTTTCTGTGTCATGATTTCCATCCTCTTTGTTTCTCTTATCCACGTGGGGCCGATCAGAAAGCTTTATTACACAAATTTGAAATAAATCAGGATTTAAAAAAATCTATTTCCCCTGAACGAGGCAAGCTTAATCCTTTATGGTTCCTCAGGGGTGAATTTGGGAGCCCCTGAAAAATACAGCTCCTTCTGGAGCACTAAAAATTCCTTCAAAGAGCTCATGGAAATGCCATTTCCTTCCAGATGATGTGACACCAGCATGCAGGATGGGGGAGTTAGCCTTTGAGCCAAAAGTGCCAGATATTAAGCAAACCATTCAGGGTTATACAGATAAATTTAGATTTATATCTTTAAAACAGTCAGAATAGGAACATTCACATTCTTCATACAGAGTGCCACTTTTTTTTTCATACAAAGGCAGAGATAGCTGCGGGTAGTCTTTTCCTTATTGAACCTCAACTGTTCTCATTCCTCTTCCTAAAGCATTCAGTGGTGTGGGATGTGGGGGTGATGGCACATAACTTCTTACAGTGCATTCGTTCACCTTTGGCACACCAAAGGATTACTCTCTGCTTAGCAAGAGACTTGGATCTAGCATCTAAAAAAAAAGGATTTTGGGGGCACCTGGATGGCTCAGCGGTTGAGTGTCTGCTTTTGGCTTAGGGTGTGATCCCGGGATCCTGGGATTGAGTCCAGCATCAGGCTCCCACAGGGAGCCTGTTTCTCCCTCTGCTCTCCCTCTCCCTCTCCCTCTCCCTCTGTGTCTCTGCTTCTCTCTCTGTCTCTTATGAATAAATAAATAAAATCTTTTAAAAAAATAAAATGGATTTTGATACTAATAAACTAAAAATAGTCTAGACCATTAAGATAAAATTTGATGGGAATGCATATATAGTGTTTTCATAAGTTAAAAGGAGTCACTAATGCATGGATATGGGGGCCATGGAATTTGACTTATCCATATGCTTATTGTGAGTGGGCAGGTTCTTAGGTTATTTTCAGTAAAAGCACAGTGTTTCATAAAATACTGTGAGATTTCTGTCCCACAAAAACTGGCCTTCTACACTGGTCAGTTTGGACAAACACTAATTAATGGTTTTGATCTTGAATGCCTTATTTTCATATGAATAGTGATAAATCAGAGTATGTAGAAAAGGCTTACAGGAGGGTGGGGGGAGAGTGTCTGGCAACCCCAACAATTTGGAGACAAAACTCTCGAAAGCAGAAGTTGGGTTTTGATCATTTTTGAATCCACAAGTAGCTAGTTGCTGGGAAGAATTGAGACTCTATAGATCCCAGAAGAAAGGGCTTATAGGAAAAGTGAGAGATGGCCACAATGTAGGGGGGGGAAAAACTCGACCTTCTCTCTCCTGGGGAAAGAAATTGGGTTGGTATTTGCAGATTATTGCCATGTGATACTGTAGAATATTATTATGCTTTTAATCATGATGGCCGATGTTTGACGTGAACTCAGACTAGCCTAAAATTTTCCACTTTTTGAGACGCCTGGATGGCTCAGCGGTTAAGTGTCTGCCTCCAGCCCCGGGTGTGATCCTGGAGTCTCAGGATGGAGTCCCCACATTGAGCTCCCTGCATGGGGCCTGCTTCTCCCTCTACCTGTGTTTCTCATTAATAAATAAAATCTTAAATTTTGTTTTTCCATTCTTTGCCTTTACTCTATTGTCTGCCAAGCACCTGTGCTGTTTCTCAAGGAAAAAGGACCTTAAACGGATTTTCATAATTGATGTAGGTTCACATAATGCTTTTTGTGATTCCCTCCCCACTCCTTCCTGTTGCTTCAACTAAATGTTTTAAAATATATCTGTATTTTCTACATTATCTCTCTTGTATCTTCAGCTTATTCAATGATCAGCAAAATTTGGATTGTAAAAATCACAGCAAGCAGAATCAATCTGATATTACACATCTAGGAAAACCAGAGCACAAGATAGAGCCTCTAACCAGACTTTACCTTCAGGGTCCTTTTGCTATGTGGATTGCTATAGTGACTGGGGGAAGTGTATGCAAATATAAAATTTCAGCTTAAAAGTATTTGTGAAAGTTTTTTCCTCCCTAGCTGGGTTTAGATTTGAACTTGGCAATGTTTCTACTGCATGGGAATACTATGTGTTAGTAATGTTTTTCAAGATCCTTCTGGATAGTTTCTACCTCATTTTTAAGTAACCTTAGGTCCAGAAAAGACTATAAGAAAATAGCAGTGGGCAGGTTGGTGCGTATGTGTATGCAGGAGTCCCTCGCCACAACACAGAAACCAGATAGGAAGAAGCTAATAGTTCTAGGACTTTTAAACAATTAGAATCATCTAATAATGCCACAGTGGGGACATCCTGACCCTGGAAATCTTCAAGGAAGGAGCTGAGAAGGCTAGCTGTTGCAGTGAGGAGACTTACCATGAAAGAAAAGGACTACTGGACTGTTTCTGAGTTTTCTATTATTACAAGTCACTCACAAACAATAAAGATATGCCCTTTAAACTTTTTCTTTTTTAATTCCAGGAGTAACAATATCTTGAAACTGCTTCATCCATTCTCTTTCACAAGATCTCCCTGGGACATTTACAAAGTGGTTAGTATAAAGCAAGGATCTAAGCTATGGCTACAGAATAGGGTGAGGCTAGCCTCTCTCCTCTTAACCCACTGCACCCTGGGAGGTACAACCAGTTGTCTTTTTTCCCAAGAGTAATTTTTTAAAATTATTTATAAATATTTTATTTATTTATTCATGAGAGACACAGAAAGAGAGAGAGGCAGAGACACAGGTAGAGGGAGAAGCAGGCTCCATGCAGGGAGCCCAATGTGGGACTCAATCCTGGGACTCCGGGATCACGCCCTGAGCAAAAGGCAGGCACTCAACCAATGAACCACCCCGGTGTCCCTTGAGAATAATGTTCTAGTGAAAGGCATCGAGACTCATTTTCTTGATAGATAAGCCAGGAACAAACAAGGTAAGTGGCAAGATACCTAGAGAAGTTGGTGGTCTAATCAAGGTGGACTCTAATCTCTGCATTCCAGTGGTGCTCTTTTCTCTGCTTTAAGATATACGATGCATCGTGTAAAGCCAGCACGTTAACTATTGAGAACATGGCACAGCTGATGACTGTTCCTTATTTACCAACCTGTAGATCAACCATTTATCATTCACACGTACAAAGTAGGTTGTATTGCAAATGAGATGATATCGCTCAAGCCATATTTCAGTTAAGAATAAGAGATTGTCAACTCATTGAAAATGTGTGAAAATAAATCCACTTGATATATATATTTTTGATCTGTTCCAGCGGGACATGATAAAAATGTCTCTAGGTAAATTTTATTGCTGATGAAAAGCAGAGGATGACAGCCTGTGGGGCAGATTTGCAGAGCACATAGGCCATAGATTATGTCTCCTCTCCACTGCCAAATGCCTCCCCTCCCCCCTACCCTTTTTTCTCCTCAGATCCATCCAGGTGAATCATAAAATGTCAAAGTTGGAAGGGGCCCGATATATCATTTTCTAAGATTATGACCTGAAATACATGAGCTTTGAAGGATGTTGAACCCCCAAAACTTACTTCTGTATATGCATTTTTTGGGTCCATAGCTTCTACAAGACTTTTAAAAAAGTACATGGTCCCCAAAATAATAACTTTTTTTTCAAAATAATTACTTTTAAAGTTAGTTTTGACATTTACTACATAAGGGGGGTAGATCCCTGATAAGTTACAGAATTAGGGCCAGTGCTCAAGGTTCTTGGTTTCTCAGCCGATGCACTTAGTGACTCATTGCAGCCTAACACACAGTGTGAATAACAGTTACTATTGCTCAGGATAATTTATTGTTCCTAGTCTCCTTTTGTAACTAAGATCACAGAGGTGGGCATATAGCTTAGGCTGGGTCAAACATAGTTCTTGAAGTAGAGACTGCACCATGGGGGTAACCAAATTCAACTTCATTTTCTTCTTAGGCACACAGGAAAGTTTCATTATTTTCCAGCCTGCTCTGCTGTTAGGTGGGGCCATTTTACATGGTGAGATAGATATGAAAACCATGTATGCAGTTTCCAAGTATGGCCCAAGCATAAAAACATTTGCAAGTATGAAAACATTCTTTATAAACTTGTAGCTTCCTTTGCACATCTTGGGACCTTGGAGGCCACATATTTAGATCATGTGTCAGAAGAAGGGAGCCTAGACCCTTAAGTTATCTGATGGAGGAGAGACCTTGTTGGTAACATACTGGCATTTGTATGATTAGAAATAAAGTTTGATATGCTAAATCACAAAGATTTGGGAGATTTTAGCACACTCTAACCTACGCTACTTTTAGTAATGTTTCTGGACATGGCAACTGGTCCAAGGAGGGCACATGATACAAAGATAGCCAAATACAGTCTTTCTGTGGCCTAAAGGCAGCTTTGCTGCAACAACAAACATTCCCAGTATCTCAGTGGTGGCTCAAAACATTTACTTTTCATTCATGTTACATGTTAGGAGCTTTATGTTGAGTTTGTGATCCAGGCAATGATGTATAAGGAGCATACCTAGCCTTGTGAAAGAGGAGAAAAGCAAAGGCCGGTGGAAAACCGGCCTCTTAAAGATTCCTCTTAAACTTTACATTCAAATATGGCACACTGGGTTCACTTTCCTTCTATTTACCAAAGCATGTCACACAGCCAGAACAAAAGTCAACAAAGTAGATGTACACTTATCTCATAAGAGACTTGGCAAGTCATGTGACTATGGGTAGGGAGGTACCGTCTTTTTATGATGAAGGGGGGGTTATTTTGAATAATAATTTATACCTTGGAATGGCATTTAACTGTAGGGGGAGCGAAACTGTTTTGTCTGGTATTAATAATTGTGGCTGCTAATCATGTTTGCCATCCTGTGAAAGTGGTCTGTCCACCTAAATGTTGGAGACATTAAGTCCAGTGCTCAAGAGAAAAAGACAAAAACAGAATTTCAGGTTGAGAGAGAGAGAGAGACGGGGAATTTTACTGACTTGGAGCCTCATTTCTAATTCTGAGACTCTGGTTCCCACAGCTCGTTCCTTGGTTCTAGGAGTTACCTGCCCCAGTATCCTTTCCAGTATATAAGCCAACAGGGTAGACTATTCTCTTCTTAGTTTTCTTTTATTTTCTACATTTTTGCCTTAGTTAGCTCTAGACTTTCTAGAGAAAATCCTAGGGAGAATCCTAATATACTATATAATACAGATTGTCATGCAATATATATTTTATAATTGACATTTGCCTTACAAAATCAGCTACGTTGATAGAATCAAATAGTGTTAGAGTCAAATTCACTAATTTTTTTTCTAGTTATGTGACCTTGGGCAACTTAAATAAATTCCATGTCTCAATTTCCCTATCTGTAAAAGGGGGCAGTAATACCTCATAGATATGTTAATCTACTTCTTTCTTAGCTTTTCCCATCTCAGAAGACAGCAGCTCCATTTGTCCAGTTGCTCAGGATGAAGTCCCTAGAAGTATGTGTGTCTTTTTTCTTTCTCTGACGTATACTCCACATTCAATCCATTGGCAACTATACTGAGAATTCCACGACTTCTTACCACTTTTAACACCAATGTCCATGCCATTATCTCTTGCTTACTCTTGCCTCCTTCCTGTGATTTGTCATACAACAGTAGGAATGATCCCCGGGAAACACAACTCACACCATGGCATTTCCCTGCTCAAAGCTCCCCATCTCAGTCAGGAACACTGAAATTCTAAACCTAATTATGCATGACCAGGCTAATCTCCTCCTTCCTGACCTCACTGTACCACTTTGCCTTCTTTTTCTTTTTCACTCTATTGCCCTATCTAACTTCATGTCACTTCTGAGAAATAGCCAGCACACTCTTGCCTCAGGGCTTTTGCACTTATGGCCCCTCTGCTTATACCACTCTTCCCAGAGCAATTCCTTCTCCTTTCCTTTCAATCTTTGCACAAGAGTAATCTTAGCAGAGAGGCCTTCCCTGACTCCTTTATGTAAATAATAGTCCTCCCCTTTCTCAGTCACATTCTTTATTCACTGACTATACTTTGCTTATTTTCATCAGAACACTGGTAATCACCTGTTATATATTTAGTTTATTTTGATAAGCTTTAGAAGAGCAGAGAGTGTTTAATTAATTGCTTTACTCCATTTTTTCAAACATTGTAGATGCTTCGAATGTCTATTGTGTACATGAATATGTGAATCAATACAATTGGTATAGGGATTAACATAAAGCACAAAATGTCTATAAAATGTGTAAAGGCCAGGCACATGGAAGACAGAACTGTATCAATTATCTCAAGGTATACTGAGTCTTATCTTTGTCCATGATTCTTCAAATAACAGATGTTGATATGGGAAAATTTAGGAGTAAGGGCCCTTCCTCCATTCCTAAAGCCACATGTCATGAACAGCTGCTTCTGTAATCTGTAAGGTCAACTCTGAACTTCAGACGGGCAGGGTTCTAAGGAGAAGAATCCAGATGTGACACTCTCTTGTCCCCAGCAATGCCCAGCCTTAACCTACCTTATCAGAACCTCTCCAGCTACTGGTTTAGACATCAAGTCATGAAGAACTCAGGCAGACACATCCTTAGAGAAGGATTATTAAATTTTAACAAGTTGGATGAAAATGGATAGAAACCCTCCAAAATCTACCTTTTAGAGAAAACAGGCAGCAGCAGCTAGAGAGCCTGGGTATGGGAAGAATGAGAACTGTGGGCAACTATTACAGCGAGAATTATTTCCACCGACTCTGGGGCTGTGCAGGCCAGGGGTGATGGTGGAGAGGGTCATCAGTTTAGAATCCTTGTGCCTCAGAAAGACTTATCCTCCCTCCCACCCCCTTTAATGCTATAATTCCAGTGGTCCTAGTTTTAACACATTCTGAGATTTCATCAGAGCAGTATACAGAAATAGCAAGGGGACGGACCAAGTGGCAACCTCATCAGAGAGTCTATTATATATTCCTCACACAGAGAGCTTATTACGTGTTCTTTGATGACCACACAGGGATATTGTTTACACAGAGCTGCTTTATTCTAGCAGAGATCCCACTGAAGAGCTGTAGGAGCCATTTAGTGGCTGGCAGCAGCAACTGCAGATGGGAAAACAGAGCCACATATCCCTGTTCTGCTTTCCATTTTCTCCCACTCAGTCCTTCCTTCCTGGGCCTTCTCTGGGGGGCTTCTTCTTATGGGAGTATTTGTGTTTTCACCTTCTATTTGCCTTTTCTTCCTCTGGCTCCCATTCTTCTCCTCTCGTTTTACATTTTCTTCTCTCTGCCTTCCTCATCACCTAGTACGTATACAGTGCTCAATATCCACTGACACTGAAGTATAACAAACATGGTTGGACATGCTTCCTGTCCCCATGGAGCTTATGGTCTATTGCTGAGTATGTGCCTTTCAGGGATAAGAACAAGAAGCTGGAAAGGTAAATGTGACATTCAGTAAAGGTGGGGAGCCAGGAAGCTTTATGGAGAGGGACCTGAAGGGTGGACATGGCCTTGAGGAGATGGGATAGGAAGAAGCCCGAAGGTGGTCCACTGCCAGGGAGGAGAGAGAAGTTAAATTTATCCTTGTAACAGCTCACATTTCTGGTATGCCTACTTCATGCCCACCATGGGGCTAAGTCCATGACATAGATTATCTCATTTAATCCTCATTTAATGATGAATGACCCCTTTTACCGATAGAGATGGATGCTAAGAGAAATTGAATAACCTTATTCAAAGCCGAAAGACAGTTAATGGTAGAATTAGAAATTAAATCCATACCCTAGGCTTAACTATTTTCTGAGGGAGTAGTAGGAACTCTGTTTAAAACTTAGAAGCAAGGGCCAGATGGTGAGGGTCTAGTATACAAGAAGGAGTTTTAAATTTCCTTGGTAAGTAATGGTTGGGGGTGGAGGTAGGTCTTCAAAGTGCTGAACAAAGCATTAATAAGCTCTCTCATTTAATCTTTGTCTTACCCCAGTGTAAACAGGCAAACACAAATTAATCTCCCTTACCACACTTATGTCCCATCTCTTTCAGAAATCCACACATCACTCAAGTTAAAGGTATTTTTTTAATCGAAGCTGCTTCATTTCTTTCTATTCCAATCTTTCTTCCAAGTGTCTTTGTTATTGTTTGATATTGTTACAAAGGCATTTTAGTATAGCTAAAATAAGGTTCTAGAAATTCATATTTAATTGATGTTGGCTATTGCAGATTTTGTGGTAGTGGTTTGTTTTCTTTCTAGTGCATTATTTAGTAATGAAGAAACTTTCAGGCTCAGAAATTGTGGGCTAATTATCATTTACATAATTATATGGTAAACACACTCCCAAATAGCGATTTTAAATTTTTTCCAAAGAGTCCCCAGGAATTTCATATTCTTTAAAAATTTTCTTATTACTTATTCATTAAATAGATTTATCCTGAAGTAGATAATATCATCTCTCTTGAGTGTAAGTTTCATTACCTTTCCTTGAGGTTAATAGAGGAAGATCAGATATAAACATGCCAAAGAGCTTTTAACTCTCTTGTATGGCCATTATCTGGATGGTTACCGGCTGTATTTTAAAATATTTCACTAGAGTTTTGTTGATTAGGGACTTGACCTTTGAGCTCCTCAATGTAGCCCCCAAGGCAGAATGTTAAGTAAACGACCAGTCTTTCTGTTGGGAATTGGGACCAGCTATAACAGTTTCACACATTCTAGAGATTTCTTTACTTGGGAAGAGGAAAAAAAGGCATTAGTCTGTTCTTATCAAGACAAGTAGGCAAATGTTTCCATTTAAGCTTAAATCAGTTTGAGATAGAATGAGACCTCCTTATGAAGAGCATATAGAAGGAGGAAGGTAGGAAGTAAAAAATGAATAAATAAATCCAGGATGAGTCTAAGGTAGTAGATACAAGAAAAATACTTGTGCTGTCTCGTTCTCTTTTCATGTAAATTTCTGGCAGAACTCAAACTTCTCTGGAAAAGGCAAAGAACTAGGAATAAAAAAATCTGATAACCATATGTATATAGCCACTACTCCAGTAGGAAAATTTGTTGGTTTTAAGATTTGTGGCATGCACTTCCAAACATTGATGAAATATCTTCACAATAGCCTGTCTTGGTCTGTGAAGCATATATATACTTTCCATCTGCATTAATTCATGTATTGATTCATACTTTTCATCCCCACAAGAACATTGAGAAGGTTTATTTTATTTGTCAATGTGACCGTGTCACAGGATGCCCAGAGAGCTGTTAAAACAAAACTTGGGGTGTGTCCGTGAGGATGTTTACATATGAGATTAGCATTTGAATCCATGTACTGAGTAAACCAGATGGCCCTCCCCAGTATGGGAGGGCATCATCCAATCTGTCCAGGGCCTGAATAGAACAAAAAGGTGAAAGAAGGTTGAATTAACTCTGCCAGACAGCTTGAGCTGTAACATTGATCTCCTGCCCTTAATGCTGCCTTGTTCTTGGGACTTAGAGCCTGGACTGGAATGTATACAACTGGCTCCACATCTCTCAGGCCTTGGAAATACACCATCAGCCTTTCTGAGTCTCCAGTTTACAGATGGCAGATCATGGGACTTCTCATGATACCTTATATTAAGTCCTTCCCTTTTTTTTTTTTTTCTTTCTTTTTTTGAGAGAGAGAGAGAGAGAGAGAGAGAAACATGAGTAGAGGCAGAGGGAGAGGGAGAGAGAGAAAGAGAATCTTAAGCAGGCTCCATGCCCAGCATGGAATCTGACATGCAACTTGGTCTCACAATCCTGAGATCATCACCTGAGTTGAAATCAAGTGTCTGATGCTCAACCTGCTGAGCAACCTAGGTGCCCCAATAAATCCCTTTCTAGAAATATATGTTCTAATGATTTGGGGTTTTTTTTGAAAACCTTAACTATTACAAACACTAAATAATGGGGAACAATGGGCTAAATCCAGGATTGCCAACTCAAGTCCCTGTGTGAGTCTTGGGGGAAACAAGAGAATATGAAAAAGCTCCCTCCCATTTTCTGTGAAACACACAGCCTTCTCTGTCTTTTTCATTTTCCCATTTTTCTAGGGACATGGATACATGAAATATTTCACCTTAACTCCACTGTAAGAAAAAGACTAACAGATATAAAATCGTAACTGATATTTTGTCTTCATAGGGACAATAGAACCTGATAGAATTGAGGCACAGTGTAAGGTGGGTGTGTGTAAAAAGAGGCCAAATGTTACCAAGTTTTAGCTGACTGGTGCAGATGGCAGAGAGATTCTGCAAGTTCTGTTTGGCTTTGTGGTTTTTTTTTTTTTTTATGACAGCTAGAAATTTGAGTTTATGTAAACAATCCAATTTTTGAACCCAGCCACTAATAGAAATTTTAAAAAATTTCGTAGGTGTGGGGACAAACATGTTTGTAAGCCATTTCTGGCTCTTGAGTCATGAGTTTGAGAAGACTCTGGTTAATGGGGATGTAGGAGGCTGCGAAGGGTGGAAGTAAGAAAAAACACAGTAAGAACATGATAAACTCATCATCCTCAGAGCATGAGGAAAGCAGATCATATGGTTTCCTATACTAGACAGTGAAAACCTGTCAAATCAGGACCATATTTATTTCAAGGTAGTTTACAAAGATTATCATAATGATATGTTGGTAATTTGAATTAATTGCACAATGATCTATCACAGATTATACTAAGTGAAGGAGAACACAAAAATAAACACTGAACAGATTTTTAGGAGGAGCAGGGAATGACTAATGCAGAAGAAGTGGTAGACGTGGGGTTCCTAATTCCCATTCTCTCACTGTTTACCAAAAACATGAAGGAAATTGATACATATATCTGGGCAAAAAGAGTTCTATTTATTGCTCTTTTAAAAAAAAAAAAAGATTTTATTTATTTATTTGAGAGAGAGAGAGAGACAGCATGAGAAGAGGGGCAGAGGGAGAGGAGTACACAGACTTCCCACTGAGTGGGGAGCCCAATTCTGGGTTCAATCCCAGAACCCCGGGATCACGACCTGAGCCAAAGGCAGATACTTAATCACTGAGCTACCTAGGCATGCTATTTATTGTTCTTCTATGAACAAATGATTTCAAATTCAGAAGTACCATCAAAGGGTCTTCAAAAGGGTTACCTTTCTTGTCTGTAAATTATTTTACTGGCTTATCATAATTTTAGATTCCATTAAAATGTTTTGTGTAATTTGGAACCTTGAGACAGGTGACAATCTCGTTCAGTCTTCATTTCTTTATTTGGGAAAAGGTGGTGAACTTGATGGCTTCTGAAAATTGTTCTTTTCAATTCTACTATTTTATGAGATTCTTTAACAAGAAGTGATAGCTGTCCAAGGATAACTGGTCCTAAAAAAGGATCATTTAAAATGAATGCAATTAAAATGGGAACAAAAAATTCATTGTATGCAGTGAAATGTTTGATTGGAATATTATCTTGAAAAATGAAAAATAAAATTGCACAATTTTATTCCAAAGTTAAAAATATTTAAGTTTTGAGCAAATTTGTATAAGATGTCAGAATGAGCACAGTTTATTTATTTATTTATTTTTTTAAATTTTTATTTATTTATGATAGTCACAGAGAGAGAGAGAGAGAGAGAGAGAGGCAGAGACATAGGCAGAGGGAGAAGCAGGCTCCATGCACCGGGAGCTTGATGTGGGATTCGATCCCGGGTCTCCAGGATCGCGCCCTGGGCCAAAGGCAAGCGCCAAACCACTGTGCCACCCAGGGACCCCGAATGAGCACAGTTTAAATCAAGCATTGATTATTAAGGGTCAAGAATACTTTTTTTTTTCCTAATTTGGACAGTAGAGTGGTACATTGTCCTTTCTTGCATGTTTGACTTTCACAGTATGATAATCAAAAGGGTCACTTCTGCAAAAGTATTTGAAGGCTTCATCAGTTTTCCCAAGAGCCTGTCTTTATCTTTAATATTTAAATTTTCTTCTTCTAAAGCATTTGTTTTATAAACATTCTTGTCATTTTTAATTGTTTCTCTACTGGATCCTCGCGTGTCAATGGCTTTGTGCTCCTTCTCTCCTGGAGAGTTTCTGATATCCTTCATTTCAGGGGCAAGATTTGTTGGATTTGCAGTTTAATTTTGCATTTGTTTTATGCTGGTGAAGGACAGAATTGACAAATATTCAATCAATGAGGTACCACCCAACATAGGTAATAGCTTCTGAGTCTGTGGAGAGGGGCTAATTATTAGTAAATATTTTTATTCTTCCAAGATACCATGCCTTTAAGTAGTAATTCTAGGATAAGTCTCAAACAATTACATATTCTTTCATTCCTTTATAAAAACAAATTTATAGCCTACATGATTTTTCTCCATTTAAGTGAGTGATACTAGTGTTTTTCACCTAACACAGGTCAATCTCACTACAGCAAAACTTTTGCCTTTCCATCTCCCCAGTGATAAAAATCTTCAGTGAACTCATATTTACTTTCTAAAGTTTTTACTTAGAAGAAAGACAAGAAAACAAACTCATAATTAGTCTGAAAACCCAATTTTTAGGTATGGACACAGGTTGGTATAATTTCAGACCAAGCCCATATATATTCTTTAATAATAGGAATGGAAGCTCAAAATGCTGTTATCACACTTGTTTAATTGCATCTGGTAAAATACATGTCATTATAGAAATATTTTTAAAAGTATAGATTTATAAATAAAAATGTATAAAGGACTAAAGGATAAAAATTATTGGACGATCTGTGATGAAATAGACCAAACAGCTGACATAAAAACTATTATACTCCTTTGATCAGAATCACCCACATGAGGTTCCTTTTAAAAACTGAAACAATTAAAAAACAGGTAGTAAAAAGTCTAGGTACCTAGTTATAACAGGACCAGGGGCAAGAATGTAGTTCACTGCTGGTATACTTTCTGAATTAAAAGTTAAAATAGAAGATACTTTATAATTAAATAATTTGTCTAGAACAAGCAGAAAAGTTCATCCAAAGGTCAAGACACCTGAGAATTGCCAACTATAATGTGACATGTGAACTTTATCAAATAGGGACTTGGCCTTCAGATAAGACAAGAGGCAGCACTTGCCAAATTACCTCCAGCACTTACAGTCAGGATAAAGCTGAGTTTCTCCACCTTGGCACCATTGACAGGATGGGGTCAACTCCTTGTTGTGGACTGTCTTATTGTTTTACAACTTCCCCTGGTCTCTATCAATGCATTAGATGCCAGTAACATTATGCCCACAACTGCCCCTCAAAATGTGACATCCGAGATGTGTCCAGACATTGCCAGCTGTCCCCAGGCCAGCAAAATTACCCCCCTGGTCAAGGCTGGGATGGTGGCCCCTACTTGTGGGCAGCATTTGCCCTTTTATGGTGCTCCTTTAAGGGCTCCTGTATTGTATTTCAGTGGAGAATGTCTTAAAATCTTGATCATTCGGGTGCCACATTTGTGTATCTACTCGTCACTGTGTACCACTCTGAAGAACTTAGATCATTTTTCACCATTTATACTTATACAGCAGATATCTCTGTTCATCACAGCTTGATTTGTCCAGGAATCCAGGTTGAGAAAGATTGCATCTAACCTGAAACCTGGCAACCACGTAAGACAGCCCATCCGCCTTACTTCTATGTGGTTGTCCTCTGAACCCTATTTTTCACCCTGCCTTCATGAGGAGGGAGGCTCACATGTAGATTTGCTGAGTAACATTCTGTCTACTTCTTATTTTCCTGATAGGAATCCTCTTCCTCTCTTATTTCCCCTTCTTCTAATTGATTGATTGATTGAGATATAACTGACATAACACTGTATTAGTCTTAGGTGTATGCCTAAAGCTATTTTTAATGGAAATAAAGTTATAATAAGTGGAAATACGTTTATTTTAAAAGGAAACCTGTATTCTGTTTCCAAAAATGGAAGTACAGCAGTAACTAGTAAGCAATTAAAAACATATACTGAAAGACAGTTATTAAGTTCTAGCTATGTGGTATTGGCTACAGAAATCCCATCAGGGCCTGAGATTTGCTCTCCAGGAGATTAAAAAGTGTTAGAGGAGTTAAAGACATGTGAGCACCAAGCTGAGATGTTCTCTTTGGGCTATAAAAAAGGTAGAGAAGTAATTTTTTCCACCAGGTTAATTAATGTTACTTAATGTCATCTATAACTTAAAATTATCTTCAAACAACCAGGGGGGAGTACAATCCCACATTCTGGGGGATACTCTTCCAGCTATCTACGAATTTATCTTGTCTGTGTGGCGAGAGTTAGGTGTCATGCAAAGGAGATTAGGACTGGATCACCTTGTTATGTGAACTAATAACTGTGGTAATCTTCTTACCCTCTCAGAAAGCTGTCACTTAACGATTACATGAGATAAATGAAGTAGTCAGCATACTTGGAACATAGTTGGCACACACTTTTGAAAATGCTTTTGTTTTTTTTTAAAGTGTCCATTCTCAAAAACAAAGCCTATCTTTCTTTGATGCTAAGTCTCTGGGTCAGTAAGTCATCTTCCATGAAAGTGAGATCCCGATAATGTGGTATATGATTCTAAATGATTTATTGTATATAAAACTCACAAGAATCCCTTCCCTTGATGTTTCTAATTTCATTTCTTAGACTCAAGAGGTTTGTGAAGTTTAGCTAGAAGGGCTTATCTGATAGGTGGGTGGACATTCCATTTGATAAGATTCACTGTCTCTGATCAAAGTTGGCAATTCCAGAGAGGTGACCTTACCTTTTTTTTTTTTTTTTTTTAAGATTTTATTTATTTATTCATGAGAGACACACAGAGATGAGAGAGACAGAGAGGCAGAGACAGAGGCAGAGGGAGAAGCAGGCTCCATGCAGGGAGCCCAGTGTGGGACTCAATTCCCCGTCTCCAGGATTACGCCCTGGGACGAAATCAGCGCTAAACCCCTGAGCCACCTGGGCTGTCCATGACCTTACCTTTGATTTGCTTGGAGGAATATTGAGATTTCTATTTGGGCTAGCCAAAGAAACGGATCACACAGAGACTTCTATTCAAGTGTTGGTTCAGATTTTTGGCAGTCACACACAAAATCCTACATCAAGGTCATCCACCTTTCTAGATGGCATCTATCAGCTCTTGTGCTGTGGGAGGAGTGAAACTAACACTGACTAGAGGTGCTGCTCTAAACTGGGCAGTGTGCCACATCCTGTTTGCTTAATCTTCTAGAATTCTAGGAAATTCCTATTATTCCCAATAAAAGATGAAAAAAATCAAGGCTTACTGACGTTACAAAATTTTCCCAGGATTTCATGTTTACTAAATGGTAGATGTGAACCCAGATCTGATTCCAATGTGCATGTTGTTCCTCATCTATAGCGAACACACCTCTGCAGGGTATGAACAAGTTCACTGAAAATATTAACAGTCTGCATTTATGTAATATTTTAGCTCATTGGAAATAACTTCATATCTCATTTCTTTATTATCTAATTTCACTTGTACTTCACCAACCTCCAGTTCGTAAAAAGGCAACTTTTTGATTCCAGAGAGTGGCTTATCTAAAGTTTCACAGATACTCATCTCATCTAGTGAACCTCACTTTGGCCATAGGGCATTGTAATGCAAATGCATCTCCTCAGGTCACTTCACACTAGAAGCTGCAGTGCCAGGACTGGAAGAGGTTTCATTTGTATGACCCGCTATGCCATTTAGTACTGATTTATTCTTGAGCTGAGACAGGTCCAGACTTTTCCAGTCTCAAAACTCCATGAAAGTTGGATAAAAAATTTCAGAACAGGGAAGCAAAGGGTGTTAGATATTTCCAGGTGCATAAATTTCATCAAGCCTACTCTATCATATCAATCTGGTACCTCAGTTTCTCCTAGTACTGGCCTTGTGGGCTCGTATACATTTGCATGGTTATTTTAAAACTATAGAATATCATGGTCTCTCAAATTCTGACCCAAATTTTTCAGACTTGCTGAAAAGATGACATGAGTCTTGAAAATCCATAATCTTAGCCTGATGTTTTATTTTCTTTGGAAGAGCCAGGTTTATTTCTCTCCTCACCAATTGTTTTCTTTTACCAGGACACTCAGTAACTTGGTGATGACTTGGCATTCAGGTTTCATCTTTCTATTCCTTAACCCAGAGAAAAGGTAACCTTATATTCCAAATCCTATCTAAATGGGAGGAAGAGTATTGCCTCTAGGAGTGACAGGGAAATTTTGTACCCAAAGGGAGGAGGTGTTGGAAAATTCATCTTGACTGAGTCAGTCTCCCTGAGCCTGCTGGACTCTCTTCTTTGAGGCCACTTTTCAGTTCTCTCCTATCTTACTGCTTTCGATATTTAGAAATTAACTACAGAAAGCAAAAAGGAAAGCTATTTTCCTCCACTTAGAAAGTACTGCTAGGTATTCCTTTTACTTTTTGAAGGCATAGATTTGGTATCCTAGATTTTAGATTGTTTTCAGTGCACCAAGGAGATGGTTTTATTTGAATTTCATGGGGCTCTATTCAGTGCACTCTGTAACCTGGCCTGGGACATGGTGCAGTAATTCTGAATTCTTCCAGGAGACACTTTGGCTCAGGAGCCAAGGCTCTGAAGGCATGTCGGACTATATCATTGATTTTAGATGCTTGAGTCTTCCTTACTCTCTTCCCTATGGGTCTTTGGCAAACTATGAAGTGGAAGCTTATCTTAGCTCTCTTTCTATTCCTTTTTAGTGATTTTTTTTCCCTCTTGGATTCTCCTCTGCCCTCATTTCTAACTTGTGTCATTACAAGAGCCTCAGAATGACAGACACTGCTATGGATTTATGAATCTCTCTTTTTTCTTGTGGGCATCAGCAACTATTTCCCAGATTCTTTGAGCTGAGGAATGGGCAGGCATGTAACCATGTTCTGGCCAACAGAACGTCAGCCAAAGTGAGGTCCCAGGCACACAGTGACTGACTATTTCTAATTGGCACTGGGCTACTAAGAATTAGAGAACCAGGTTTATTGGAATAGCACCAACGGGTAAGTCTCTGAGTTGGAACTCTGCAGTAAATGGAGTCCATGAACTTTAACATACGGTTATAATGGCATATATTTGGCATAAGCTTTAGTAGGCTAAATAATGTGCCCTCCACCAAGATGTCCCCATCCACCAAGATGTCCCCATCCAAACCTATAAACATGTTGCCTTACATGGCAAAAGGGACTTTGTAAATGGGAGTAAGAATCTTAAGATTATCTTGGATTATCTGGAAGAAACCAATGTAATCACAAGAGTCCTTATAAGAGGGAGGCAGAGGGATATTTGATAACAGAAGAGGAATGTCAGTGTAAGACCTGACCAGCCATTGTTGGTTTTGAAGATGAAAGAAGAGATCAGTCTAGAAGTTGGAAGACACAAGGAACAGATTTTCTATTAGAGCCTCCAGAAGGAATGCAGGCCTGCTTACACCTCGTTTTTAGTGGAACTGACTTCAGATTTCTGACCTCCAGCCCTGCAAGATAATAAATTCATGTTATTTTGTACTACTAGATTTGTGGTAATTTGTTATAGCAGTAGATGGACAGTAATACATTGGCCTTCTGATTTTTTTCCCCTGGTTCTCTTTATATATTCTCTTGTGTGTTGTCATCTAAGCCACTTTGGGTAATGAGACTGTCCTGTGAATCATAACAATAGATAATATGTCCGGAGTGTTAACTATGGGTAGGGCTATTGTTATAGCTGTATCATTTTCCAATTGTTATATCATGTAATCTCTTATACAAGCCCATGGGACAAGTCAGATCATTAAGTTCCTATCTCTGGAAAATGAAGACAGTTCTTAGGGAAATTAAGTCATTTGTCTAAGGGCACATAGCTTATTAGTGATATATACAGTGGTCTGACACCATAGCGCGTGCTTTAAACTGCATACAACATACATATATGTAGGCATCTCCATGTGTGGAGTATATATATACTCTAGAAGCTCTGGTTAAATTTGATTTAGAAAACTTTTAGTTAAAAAAAATAGACAACTTTTAGTATAAATAAAAAAAGATTCAAAATACCATTTATAAGCACCTCATTTAAAATATATATTCACACTTTCTCAGGCAAAAGGGCGCATTTTATATTCATTTGTGGCTATGACTTAAAGATCGACCAATAAATCAGGTCAGGTTGGAACACTTTTATCCAATAGCTCAGTTTCTACTGTCAGGACAGCACTATGTAAAATAAGTGCAGTAAAAACTAATGTAAGATTTCCTTAGTGTATTATAATAGGTTATAGTGGGCTGAAAATACACATGGTACTTAAATTTTTACCTATAACTTATTAGGTCATTTTCAGAAAACTGACTTTATTCAAGAAACTGTTAGGACTCACGCAGCTTGAAAATCAGTTAGATTATGGACATATTCAAAGGGACCACAATAGCTTTTACCTTTTTAAAATAGTTTCTGCTATTACTGTTCAGAAGAAGGTAGAACATACATACAATGCATTTTATATTTCTTCCTGATCTGTACTCTGCTAATTTCACTCAGGAATGTCTAAAAACTAAGGTGAACAGAATAGGTCAACTCACTATTTATGTATTTGGAGGGCCTTAGCTCCTCCTAGTCTGAGTTTATCCATAAAATGAAGCATCTTCCTGTCCCATCTAGCCAGCAGGGTCACTGTGAGCCTGAATCAGGTCACATGCATGGAAGTGCTTAGAAAACAGAAGCCCTACTGAGATAAAAAAGGATTACTATTAAACTTTAATCATGACAGAAAATACACAAATACTCAGCTATTAAAATCTCCATCTTTCTAGATGGCATTGTGAAGCGTTCAGGAAAAGGGAAACAGACATTGAAAATGCCTTTGTTTTGTGAAATTTCAGTTTAAGAAGATGGAGATTTTCTTTGTTTAGCTGAGAGCCTGAGAGGAAGAAGCAACATAAAGCTGCTTGACTTGTAGCCTGAGTACATCTGTCTGGCTTCTTCTCATGGTGTGCTAGACTTATTGGTATATTCAGGTTTTGAGATAAGAAAAGGCCTGGATGACTACATGTGCTTTAACACCCTTGCTATGTCTCCCAAGATATTAGATAATTAAAGTATCTTGCCAAGATCTTCAGGTTGGAACTGAAACAGAGTTTTCTCTTAGCTCCTCTGAGCCAATTTCTAGCATCCTATCAGAGAAAAACAACAGCATCACATGTGGGGTCAGGAAGAAGTTGCTAGCACTGAAAAGGAGCGCAGACCTTCACTGGACCCCCAGAAGCTGGACTAGGATTTGGCTTGAGCCAGGACCAAGTAAGTGTTTATTCAATGTCAAACAGAGATAGAGGCTACTATTTGAGGTATGTGGACAAAGTCTAAACAGATGTGGAAGCTAGTCACTGCAGTAGGAGGAGGAGAAAGAAGAAATTACTACAGAAACTACCCCACCCTTAGCATTGACTGTTCTCATATAATGAATCAGCCTGTAAAAATTATTCAGGCAGAGATATCAAAGGTTGAATGTAATTTAAAGGCCCATGACACAATGAAGATGGAGATTTACTAGAAGCATGACCCTTTAATGCAAACTTAATTGGATGAAGCTAGACTGCCTGGGTCCAAATCCATGCTCCATCACTTACCAGTTATGTGACTTTTTAAAAAAAAGATTTATTTGTTTGACAGAAAGAGAGAAAACGAGAGAGAGAGAGAGAGAGAGAGAATGAGCAGGGGTGGGGAGGCCTGAGGGAGAAGGAGAAGCAGACTCCTTGCTGAGCAGGGAGCCCGATGTGATGCAGGGCTGGATCTCCATATTCCAGGATCATGACCTGGGCCAAAGGCAGGCACGTAACCAGCTGAGCCACCCAGGCATCCCCAGTTATGTGATTTTAATCAAGTCCCATATCTTCTCTGTTTCAGCTTCTTCATTTGCAAAGTGAATTCTACCCCCAAAGTTGTGAATATTAAGTCAATACATATAAAAGCTGAGAACAGTGTCTAAGATTCATATACTATGGTAAGCTGATCAGGGCTCCTAAAGATATGTCTGAGTCCCTATGTGATAGTTAATTTTTATGTATCAACTAGGTTGAACCATGGAGCCCAAATTCTGTGTCAAAAATAACCCTAGATGTTTCTGTGATGTGAGAGCAAAGCTACATGAAATAATAACTTGTTCTTTCCCAGGTGGCTCAAGTTATGAATTGCAAAGCAGAAATGATAATTAAGAATAATGTATAAAAAGATAGGATCAACATAATTCATATGAACAGGAGGACCTGGATGGGCACAAGGTTCCTGATAAAACCATTCAGACCAGCTGCTACATGTTTTCTCTCTGCTTATTAATCCTCTACTTTGAGATTTCTTAACCCCACAATCACTTGTATAAGTGATCCATCATCATTTTTCTAGATCTCTGTACCTCCTGTACCACTGTTCTTTAAATAAACCCACCACTTCTATCTTAGCTTCATGGTAATACAATCCATAAATTTATGAGTTTGATGTAATGTGATACTGTGACAATTCTGTTACCCAAAGTCATCATGGACATATTTATACTGTCAAAAACTATCCTGGGTATCTTTAGCAGTCAACCTATCACTATGTATTACACATACACTATGGGAAGCAGACACTGCCACTGTGGACATGGGATTTAGGGCTTGGGACTCATTGGGGCATATGAAGGTCCCTGGAGCTGGGGCCAAAGCAAGAGATTAGAAACTCTTTCTACTTAGTGCTAACAAAATTAACAAATGGTCAAGTTAGAACCCCAGGCTCTACCCACCTGTCTTGACTCCTCATATTCCACCTGTCCAGGGGAAAAAGAGTCTCTCTTCTAATCCCCCAAAGGAGGGGAGGGTGGAATTATTTCCTCGATAGTGTCTAAGTGGCAGAAGAATAAGGTAGCCTTGAGATGGCAAAGCCTAGAAATTGGCTAATCAGAAGGAATCTGTGATACTCCAGGCCAGGGAGCTGAGCATGAAGCATGAAGCCTTCACTGTTCAGTCATGGCGGAGTGGGGCAGGCAAGTGCGCACAACCAGGCCATACAGGAAATCTGAAAAAGGCCATCAGAGCAGCACCACTGGGGTCCTGCCTCATTTTATATTCACATCTGGGAATTGAGGGTTTAGGAATCAGCCAGAGGGGACAGGTGGACATGCCTCCATATGAAGTGGGAAGGAAACGTCTGGGACTCCTGACGACTCTGAGCTACGGAGGGGGTCCTGGTAGGTAACTCTGGGAAAGACACTCATCATTCATGCATCCTCAGCATCTGGCTTATTCCAGATTGGGCTTTATCACTTCTTTTCCCCCAGTTTCTTCAGACAGCTCCACATTCATGACCTACTCACATTTCAGGTTCTTTCTAGCTGTTGTAGTTTTTTATTTTTGTGTTTCCTTTGGTAATACCCTCTACTCCATCTCTCTCCATGGTTCTGCCTTACACTGGCTTCAGTTGTGCTCTGTGCTGGGTTTCCTCAGCAAAGTAGCAGAAAAATGGACAGTCTAAAAGGGGCAGTCTACCGGTCACACTCAGGACTCAGAAGTAGCTGAGTAATTGGGGATGGGTAATTGGGAATGACATCCTCTCTCAGAGAGCCCCCAGATCTATCCTCTCTGCTTGTCCATCATGCCTCAATGCATCTTACTATTCCTGGAAACCACCTCCTGAGAAACAGACAACCCAGAGGCACTTTCTCTGAACAAATTCTATTGCTTCTAGCATCATCGGTCACGGAAAGGTTTTCTAAAATGTTAATAACTTGGTTCATTTATATAAAAAGGTCAATATTAGAAAATGTCTTTCCCTCTGTGTCTCATCTACACTGTAACATAATGTTTGCCCTGGCAGGGCACTCACTGTGACACCAATGCAGGGAATAAATGGGTATAGATTGAAATAATTATGAGAAAGGCAAAAATTATTCTGAAGCTGGTACTGATTTCTTCTTCCAGTCTATTTTTTGTTTGTTTAATAAAACGTCTAATGCAAGAAATTAAAAAATAATGATAGGACAATGTCAGTTTATTCTAGTGGATCAACAGGAGCCATAAATCTAAATTTAACATTATATTTAATAAAACCCTCCACGTTCCCTGCATTAGAGTCTAGGAAACTGATTTGCTTCATCCCAGTTGCTTTCCCTGCACATCAAGCTAAATATTGTATCTAATCACCTGCTTTGGTGCCTTCCAAACACACACAATTTCAAACCTGCCTCAAGATTGGTCTAGGTGATAAACCTTATTAACCTTCTTATATGAGTTATGTTGATTCTACCTTTTTATACATTATTCTTAATTACCTCTGCTGCTTTGCAATTCCTAAAAAAGTACAAGTTATTACTTCATGTAGCTTTGCTCTCATTTCTTTGACAGAGCACACTTTAGGTTCAGAGAACTTCCACAGTCTGATTTTCATGCTTTGCCTCCATGCTTTGTAGTTCTGTGAAGTAAAAACAACACGATAATGCTAAAAGCTTCTTCTGGCAAATGTGAAGGAAGAGGGCTGGGATAGAAATGCACATGGGACAGGGGGGTGATGGGCAGGGTTTTCAACTGAATTTCTACCAACAGTTTTGAAATCATGTTATCAAGCATATGCAGTTCAAATTGTGCAGTCACAGCTTTTTACATCATCCAGACTTGGGAGGACAAATATCCACTCAGATGGAGATACTCCTTGATCAGTAGTTATGGATTGCTGAAGACACCATTTCATATAGATCATATAAAGTATGTATTTCTGTACCAGAGGGAGTGTGTTATGACAAATCATATAAATTTACTTTAAAAAAATAAGTCAATATGGTTTGGTAGTCACAATTTCAAATAGTTCCACCTGAAAAGTGGGGAAAATGAAAACTCTGCTGGCCCAGTAAATACTGATACCATTCTGGAAATCCCAAGGATGGAATCATGTTACTCAATTTCATAAATCAAAAATGACATTAGCATTAGGTTATCTTCTAGTTTTTGGTATATATAAAAATTTCACATGCTCCTTCCATCTGTTGTTCATCAATCTGTCGCTATACTTCATTCAAGGAAGGCTTAACTCAAGCCTGACTAGTCCCATCTTATTCTATGACATGATGGTTCCCAAGGCTACTGGTCTAATCCTTCTTTTACATTCTTTCCTTCAAAAGAATATGGCAACATACTTTTATATTTTGAGTAATAGAAAATGTTAGAAGTAAAACTTCCTTCAATCTCCTGAGTTCCTGTGAGATAATCATATTTTTTTTCCTTTAGGGAATGGGAGGTAGGGAGGGGCAAAGGGAGAGGGAGAAAGAGATTCTCAAGCAGACTCTGCACTGAGCGTAGAGCCCATGTGGGGCTTGATCTCATCACCCTGAGATCATGACCTGAACCAAAATCAAGAGTCAGAAGCCCAACCAACTGAGCCCCCCAGGCACCTCTAAGATGGTAAAGAACCGTGTATGCATGTTTTGACATTTGGATTTGCTCCTTTGTGATTTTGTTTTTCTGTTTGGAAGTATGCTTTTGCAATGACCAATTCCCCATCTCAAATTGGGCTAAAACAAATCAAACAACAAAAAAGGGGATAAAGTAGCTCACCAGCTAGGAGGAACACTCAGAAAACTGGAAGAATGACAGGGATGTGAGTCTTAAAAGCTACATCCTCATGTCAAGAAAGTAGGTTCTGTTGTCACAAGAAGTTTGATGAAGGATAAATATTTTGGATAGCCCAAAATAATAGTCACCACAGTCAATGACATTTGTCTGTTTATTGTCTTGAATTTCTGTGGCAATGAGAGACTGCACTAAACGTTCCACAGCAGCACCCATCAAATGTTGTTTATATATGTTTACCCTTCTCACTCTGTCCTTGGGACTAGGTAAACTGATTCTAACAGTACTGGCCTGAATTCTGGCTGCACAGATGTAATGCCACCATCCTCATTCCTCCTCCATGGAACCGGAAAGAGGGAGAGCTTAAACTTGAACAGTATAGTTTCGACTTATTTAATTCAAGCCTCTTTTCCTTGAAGTCAAAATTATGATTTTTTTTGAGTTGCTGTCCTCCATTTCTTTTGTATCTTACTCAGGACACAACAAAGTTATCACCTGTTCCTAGATGCCCCCAATCTAGATGGAGTGCTTATTCATTGTTTTCCGTTAAGCCCCCTACAACCTAGTCCTCACATTGCCAGGACTCCAATGACCTATATTCTTGTCATTCACTGCCACTACTGTCATCTCCTTAAGAGCATGGGAACTTGGATACCCTCAGCATTGTGCAACATACAAGAGGTTCTCACTCAATATGTGTTGAAAAAATTAATGAAAATGTAAAATAAGGAAGTTAGTCCAGATGGCTTCTCAATTTCTGATTCTAGTGTTCTGTGGATGACATTGTATCTGTAATGTCTTAGCCTAGACAAAATACACAGACTAGTCTCTGAAGATTATACAGGTTCAGGTTTGGGTGACCAAGGTGATATTCTTGGTTACATTAGTTTGTGCTATGCTGCCATTACTTCCTCCTCTGAAGATAATGTAATCTATGGAAAGAAGCCTAAAATGTAGAAACAGACAGCTCTGATTCTACTACTTAATATACATGTGAGCTTGTGTAATTAATCTCCTTAGCATCTTTAAAATCAGACTAATGAATCAAAATAAAAAGATAAAAGAACACAATGATGCCACCCAGGAATGTTAGGATCTAAAACAACTGAGCACAGTCTTGGCAAATGGTAGGAATTCAATAAATTATTTAGTAAATGAACGAATCAAGTACATGGCCATTATACAGTCACTGCTTAATAAAAGGCAAGCCAACTAGATATTCTGAATTAGACTGCAAAGTATCTATTGGAGGTGAATGGGACGAACGGTATCAGAATCATTATTGAGCTAAGACCATATTTTGCCTATCTTCTATTGAAAGCTACATAAAGCCACCAATCCTTATTCCTATTCTCTGTAATGAGATAATGTAGGAATCCATTTGGTCTCATCTAAAGTCAGAATACGTATAGTGAAATTCACATACTTCAGTTTTTAGCACCTTAGTACATTGAGCTTTATTTGATCTGTACTGCTTTATCAATTGTTGTACTATTTTTCTGGGATTTACTTGGAGAAAGATCAGCTAGGTCTCTGTTTCTAGCTGTTGTGCAGTTCTCAGTGGAAATGGCATACTCAGGGGGCTCCAAGACAGCGCAGACTTCAAGGAAACAAAAAGAGAATGTGCATTTGAGATCAGAATGAGGAATACAAGTATTTTTTTAAAATTTTATTTATTTATTCATGAGAGATGGAGAGAGAGAGGCAGAGATATAGGCAGAGGGAGGCCCCATGCCAGAAGCCTGATATGGGACTCGATCCCGGGACTCTGGGATCATGCTCTGAGACAAAGGCAGATGCCCAATCACTGAGCCACCCAGGCATCCCAGGAATGCAAGTATTATGTATGGAATACAAATTAAATTTCTTTCTTTCCTATTCTATCCAATTTAGGTTATTGGGCTTATAAAACATGTACCAAACACTATTCAGAAAGAGAGTCAAAGAATGTGGGATAGCACAATCCCAGATTCTGGAAAGAACTGGGTTTTTATTTACTCTTCTACAACTCATCTCTTTGGGATCATTATTTCTCCTTTGAATATAATAATATTTATTTTTAAAATGGAAAAATATGGTACAAAGAGGGGGGAATCACACTTAATGGGTTAAATTTTCTAGCAGACTTTGCCTTGAATAAGTTAAGAGGAAAGATATTTGTATTAAAAATGGGCTTCAACACTTGACTAGTAGTCAGGAGACTTGTCTCAGACATAGCCAGCTGTGTGACTGAAAGCAAGTTACTTGACCTCCCTGGGCTTCAAATTCCTCCTTATATAATCATATCACTGAACCATATTACTGTGAAGCTCCCAAAAGGATCCAGAATCTCATTCCCACTATATACACACAAGCACATGAATTCAGCAACCAGAGGAACTCTACATGTATTAGTTTTTTTTAGAGATTTAATGTAGGGACTTCAATGAGAAGAAACTATACAATGCAACGGTTAAAGGAAGAGCTTGGAATTGGATTGGCAAAATTTGAATGTCCATTCCACCACTGGCCAGCTGTGTGAAGTTATATAAGCCTCATTTCCACATCTGTATAATAATTATTATTAGTAGTAGTACATTTTTATTATTACTTATATTTATTAATATGTGTTATTTTATTATACATTATTTTAACATTATTTTATGTATTTTAACAGTATATTTATTATTTGTATTATGTATTATTTATGTATTGTTTTAGCATGTATTATTTTATGTATTATTTTAAGGATATATATATTATTTTAACAATATTCACCTTATAGGGATGTCTTAGGTGTTAGACGTAATACAAAGTGCTTGCCATAGTAGCTGGCACACAAAGTCTACTTAATATTATTATTACATGTGGGGAAAGAATTCTGAAGCCTAAGAATTATTTTAAAAGTCAACGGACTAAATGATCTTTAAAATGCCTTCCAGTTCTAAAATTGCTTCTTCTAAAAAAGTAACCTTTGAGATAGCAGGAAGGAGCCATCAGTAGAGGGGATTTCTCAGATTGCACATCTTCAAATGTAGCTTGTCATACATGGAGATTATATACATATATTCAAGCTTATTGAGATAAATTTATATATATTAAAGTTTACCCCTTTTTGGTGTACAACTCTATGAATTTTGACAAACACATACAATCACATAGCGACCACTGCAATCAAGATACAGTTCTATCACCCCCAAAAGTATCCTGGTGCCTCCTTATAATCAGTTTTCTCACCTCATCTAGTTCCTGGAAACCACTGATCTGTTTTTGGTCTCTGTAGTTTTGCCTTTTCTAGAAAGTCATACAAATGACACAGTATACAGCCTTTTGAGTCTGGTTTCTTTTACTTCATTACATTCAAGAGTCTTCCATGGTTTTGCATGTTCTAGTGCTTCACTCCTTCTTATTTATGAGTAGTGTCCCATTGTACACCACAACTTGTTTATCTATTAACTGGTGATAAATTATGAAAAAAATCACAATAAACTCCAGAGTAGATATAGGTTTAAGCATCTTGGAATGAGATTTATGTTAGATGCATTTTAAATTTTATTAGATACTAGCAAATTTAGTTTTCCAAAGTAGCTGGACTATCTTACAGTTATCAGAAATTTAGGAGAGTTCCAGAGAGTTCCTTTATTAGTTTTCTATGCCTGTTACAACAAAGTACCACAAACTTGGTGGCTTTAAATGACACAGATTTATTATCTGATAGCTCCAGAGGTCAGATATTAAAAATGGATCTCACTGAGCTAAAACCAAGTTGTTGACAGGCTGTGTTCCTTTATGGAGGCTGTAGGGGAGAATCTGTTTCCTCTACTTAACCAACTTTGATTGGCTGCCCACATTCCTTGGCCTTTGACCCTCTCCTATCTCAAAGCCAGCAGTGGCTGGTCACACAGTTTTCTTCTATAGAATCACTCTGATGCTCTCTTCTGCCTCCCCTTTCCACATTTCAAGGATCCTTGTGGCTAAAATGAATACTTGGATAGTTCGAAATAATGTTAAAGTCATTTGATTAGTAAATCGATTTCCATTTGCATCTTTAGCTCCCCCTTGCTTTGGGACATAAAATATTCACAGGTAGCGGACATTAGAATGGCCATCTTTTGGTGGGGTGGGAGAGAGGTCTCAGCATGTTTCTGCCTACCAGTCTGCAACCTCTCAAGCATATAATATTGTAAATTACTTTTAAAAAACCAAGTTATTTTAGTGGCTATATAGAAGCTAATTGTGATTTTTAAATTGTATTTTCCTAATGACCAATAATGTTGAACATCTTTTCATGCATTTTTTTTTTTTTTTTTTTGCCATCATATGTCTTCTGTGGTGAAGTGTTTGTTCAAATCTTCTGCCCACTTAAAAACTTGGGTCATTTGTTTTCCTATTATAGAATTTGAGAATTCTTTATATATTATTGATTGTAGCCTTTTATCAGATAGGCATTTGGCAAATATCTTTTCCCAGTGTATGGCTTTTCTTTTCATTTTCTTTAGCAGTGTTTTTAAAAGAGATTTTATTATAATGACATGTAATAAATCACCCTTTTTCTTTAAAGAAGCATGCTTTTTTTTTTTCCTAAGAAATCTTTATCTTACCCAAGGTCACAAACATTTTCTTCTAAGTTTTCTTCTAGAAATTTTGTAGCTTTAGGTTTTACATTTGGATCAAGGATCCATTTTGTATTGAATTTTTAAAAAGTATTGGTTCAGATTTATTGTTTTGATCAGGATGCCCAGTTGTTCCAGTACGATTTCTTGAAAAGAAGAAATCTAATTTTCACCCTCATATGTTTCTTTTACTTAAAGAATATTGAAGGAAAGCTTTTCAACATTGATTTTTTATTACTTCAAAACTTTTCAGTTGTTTTTGATTTTTTATTATCTATGTGCTAATGATAACACACTCTTGAAACTGAAACATCCATTTATTATAGACCAAGTTAGACACATACCAAGTTGGTCAATATGCATCCCCAGATTTATGGTGAATAATTGATTTCTCACTGTCATCAGTAGGATCTAAATAATTTGATTATGTATTTAACTTGTAATGAATACTCATTAGCAGAATTCTATTTCATGCTTCTTTGTACCTGCAAACAATTTCTTCTTGTTTAAAGGATTGTTCCATTTGGTCTGCCTGATACAATTTTTCTCAATAACACTGTATTGATGACCATCACTCAACCTCACTTAGAAAGTATGATGAACTCTTAAGCTCCCCTTTTCCACCTAGTCTGACCACTTTGACCTCCTGTCATCTTCACTGGCACAAGAGCCTTAGAGTCCCATAATTGCTCTTGAGAACAGACCTTTGGGGAAGTTACTTATGTCAAGAATAAAAGCATGGGAGGCCCATGGAGCAGATATTCTTGAAATCACATTTGTGTGCATATAATAAACTTATGACATTTACTTTTCATAATTATTGGGTTTAAGCATTGTGTTCTATCAATGCAGAGTGGATGGAGGAAAGATTTCAAATGCCTACTGATTTGGAAATCATTTGAAATAGCCTTTTATGATAAGGAACCAATGATGATTGGCTCAGACCCACATATCATTGACTGATTATAATACAGATTCTTTATTTGTTTTAAATATGAAATCATAAATCTGGGGGTGCCTGGGTGACTCAATCTTGATTTTGGCTCAGGTCATGATCTCAGGGTCCTGGAATGGAGCCCTGCATGGGGCTTTGCACTCAGCAGGGAGACTGCTTGAAGATTCTCTCTCTGCCTCCCCCTCTGCTTCTCCCCGTGCTGTGCTCTCTCTCTCTCGCTCTCTCTCCCAAATAAATAAATCTCAAAAAAAAAAAAAAAAAGGGAAGAAATCACAAAGTTCTCAAATCAGATTGAAGTTTCATTTGGGTGATGGATATGAGCATTGATTTAGTCGATGGAGCTGTGACTGGCTGCTCTTTTTTTCTGCATTAGTTACAGGTTTCACTTCTCCACAGTCCTTCAGAGCAGAGAACATCAAGGATGTAATGTTTCAAGGTTAGTCCTCTGAGATACTTTATTAACTATCTGAAGAGCTACAGATCTCAGATTTCTGATAGGAAAAGTAGCAAGGAAATGACCTGCAGAAACTGTAAAAATGTTTGGTGGCATGCTAGGCCTACTACCTATTTTTAAGAGATATGCTATATATGTTAACAACTCCAGGAAGTCCTGTAATAAAGAAACTGGTGTCCAACAAATAGTGTAGGAAAGTTGAGTTAGAAGGTACAAAGAGGTCATAGCATTTATGCTATTTTTTCTTATTTTCTTGTGCCTTAACTTCTCTTTCCATTCTTCTGATCTCTATGCATTTCATTTTCCTTCTATCCTACCATAAGTTTAATGTTTTCAAGTAACAGTGGGTTGGTGGGATACATTTTTTTAGTGTCCAGAAATCAACACATGAGAATGGTGCCAGGACTCTCTTGATAAAGAAGATAATGTTATTTCCTTGAGAATCTGCACATTCCTGTGTGACTTGGGAATACATTTTACACCCCTTACATAACTTTAGACTGTTTTATAAGAGTCAGAGAATGACAGAAGGATCTCTAATAGAGAAGTGATGGGAGCTAAGAGCACAAAGCTCATGTCTGGGACAACATGTGGGGTAGCAGGTGATTTTATGAGGTAGGGGTGGGAGGGGGAGTCTAGGTCTTAAGTTCCATTCTTCCTTGGTATATGGACACCACTTTCTTTCTACTTGACTCCCAAAGGTTCTGAGAGCTGTCAGAATTTAACCATCCAATTCTTTGTTCAGTCCAACTCTGAGTGAAGTAGCAGAATTTAGTCCTAGATTTCATATATCAATTTCCAGTGAAGAAATCTTTAGTTCTTCAAGTTGAGACTGACATTACTCTTCTCCAGCTGAGATGGAAAAACAGAGGAGTAAAGTCCTTCTAAAGATCAGTAAAGAAAGGAAAGGCACGGGG
Organism: Vulpes lagopus; assembly: GCF_018345385.1. Taxonomy (NCBI): domain Eukaryota; kingdom Metazoa; phylum Chordata; class Mammalia; order Carnivora; family Canidae; genus Vulpes; species Vulpes lagopus. The sequence continues at coordinate 44,063,223 of NC_054830.1, forward strand.
ACTTGTAATTTCTCTCCTTTAATCTGAGCGTCAAATTTACAAAAGAGAAATAATCTCTTAGGAATTCCCCTTTGAATTGGGTGATTTCAAGTATGACCTACTAATTGGGCACTTGAGCAATTAGCAATATGAGTCATGGCCATAGTGAAATCTCCTTGGTAAAGAAGCAACATTTCTTTTTTTCCAGAGCACTTGGCAGCTCAAAAAGAACTGCCTGCTGCCTCTGAGGCTGTCTCCTCCTGGGAGATGTTATGCTGATATGTCCGATAACATCTGTGGTGTGATAGATTCAGGGTTTACAAACAAGATTGGAAAACATATAGCTACTCACTATTAAAGAGTGAAATAAGTCTTAATCCTCTCATTCAACAAAATATTTTTAAAATAGATTATTTGCATTGCTTTTGATAGCCTCTTCCTTAGGAGAGCAATCTTTCTATATTTTAAAGTTCCATTACACCACTCAAAAGGAGTCAGATAAAATCTGTAGGCCAGATTTTGTGTGTGTGTTTTTTTTTTAACAATTTTTTACCCTTTACATAAACAAAAAAAATATTTTTATGGCTCTCTGGAGAGTTACTGACCTGGAGATAAGTGATTTTGTTTTGTTTTGTTTTATAGCCTCAAGAAATGTTCTAAGAAATATTTTGACAGAACACCACTCAACTCATACAATTTTTAGCCAAAGGGAGCAGCAGCTCAATTTTTATGCTGACACATTTGAAATTGGTAATTTAAGGGGTGCTGCAGTAAACTCCTGCAGTGACCTAAAACTCAAATTCTCCTAGAATTCTCCAAAGCATATGATTGGTTGGGTCCCTGAGTCTTTAAGATTGTGTTCTCAGCGTTGTGACATTGGTGAATTGCAGTGCATCTAATGCAAAGATGCCCTAACTGAGTCCCTATAGGAATCATTAGCTTTGAGGCTGGTGTGGCAGCTGCCAAACTCCTTGTGCTGGGCAACTGCTTTACATGGAAATCTTTATCTACCAGATGCAGGCAAATCCAGGTATGCTGTGTTACTCCTCCAAAATTGTCCTTTTCTGCCTCTACTGCTTTTGTTTCCCTATGATGTACAATGAGGTGAGACCAAGAGTTATGTAGGGGCCAGAATCCTACTGCTTTAGCCTACACACTTGACAAGTGCTAGAATAACCATGCAGACAATCTTTCTCCATCTTTTAAAAGTTGTAAGTGAATTTAATGTTACCTCATTACATTCTCATAGAACTTCATGCTTAAGAAAAAGCCAGTATTCCTTTGTACTGCTGTCAGGTTATGAGAGCACCATAGCACACTGCATTTCCCTTTTTGTAGTGGCTACCAGGAAGCTCAGAATTTGCCATGTGCTCTGTCTTTGCAAGTTTCATTAACCTCAGTGTCCTGTACAGTCTTTCCTCTGCTAAGACATCTTTATTACGTTGATTTTACTTTCTTGTTTTTAATCATTCTGTTATGTCTGTGCCTTTCAGTATAAGAAGCAACAAAGCACAAAACACCCATTTATTCTACCTGAGAACTACTGGTGAAGAGCAATATTTTAAAACTTCAGTGATACATTCTGACCAGGGAGGTCTGGCATCGATTGGGTCCATATGTGTGCACTTAAATTTTTTTTCTTAAAGGAATATTTACGTCAAAGATATGAAACACTTTTATGGGGACTCAGAAACTTTGACTAACCAAATTTTTTTAAAAAATGGTGGGGAACAGGTGGAGATTAATTCCACTTTACAGGTGAAGGAAAAAAATGCAGATTTTATTCCCACAGAATATTCTCTGCCTCAGTGGAACTGCAAGGCAGGTAAACTGGAAGCTGGTCTTTGCTCTGCATGGCATGTTGGTAACCTTGAGAAGTCCATTTAATGACCATACCTCTCAATATCCCCAGCTATAAAACAGATTAGAGGGCTTGTGATCAAAAGGACTCTTTCCACGCAGAAAATGCAAGGATTCTTTATAACCATCCAGGGAGATGGTGGATATAGAAACAGGAGAAATTTTAGTGCCACAGATAGGCAATGAGCTGGAGAATGATGGGTAAAGCCTTTTCTGAAAAAAGTCAATATGGCTTGGTTCTCTGTCAGGGAAGTGCATATCCACTTTTGTTCCCCAGCATTATAAATGTGAAAAGTGAATTCACAATTTTTGCCAAATGCAATTGTTAAATATTCACAATCAATGAAACAACTCTGTCAATTTAATTTTGCTTGAAATAAGGGATCCTGACTAAAAAGATCCCTGGAACGCAATGAGCAGACCAGCAGGGCAAAGAGATGCTCAATCTCTGTCCCTTAAATTCTAGATCCATTTCACTCAGGGATTATGATTCCCCCAATTCTGAAAATTAAAATTCCTTTGCAGCAGTGACCACTTGAAATTAATGAGTTCATAATACTACGTCTCTTTTGGAAGCGGTTATGATCAAGACTAATTACCTTCAGTATAAATTTTTTTTTTTGTCAGTAACTTCAGCTCGTTTTCCATTGCTGTAACTTACAGTATAGCACTATATTTTAAACAGAGAAGATGTAATTAAATTAGAATTCATGGTGGAAACCAGTGATGGCTGATAATAATTGCTTTTCAGACACCCCTGTAATTGGTGCTCTAAGGATTTTATTTCAAAGCATCAAAGTCAATTTAGAAAGCTTGCTTTATCTGGACTTGAGTTACTTCAATGAAGACACTGTCTTCCTATGTCTAAGTTTTCTTAAATTTAACTAAGCTGTTTTTTAATGATTATGTTAATAATTACAGTACTACAATACTGTTTTATGGACACTAGAAGATAAATCCAAATTCCCCTTCTGCCTATTAGTTAAAGTTGTAACCACAAAATGTACACAATCTTTGCTCACTAACTGTTTGATAAGCCCTTGAAATTCCACAACCAATAAGAATACCTTTATCATTCTTTACCTCCCATGCAGTATTTAATATATTAAAAAACAAGGCACAAGAGGAAGCTTGTTAATGAATACCCTGATATGTCACTTGTCTTTGTTCATGCTATTTCCTTTACCTAGAATGTCTTCCTCTTTTTCTCTAGTCCAATGGGTAATATTCAACTTATCCTTCAAGTCCCAGTTTAGCTGCCACATGTTATGGACTGAATGTTTGTGTCTCCCCTAAATACATGTGTTAAAATTCTAACTCCTAGGGCACATGGGTGGCTCAGTTGGTTAAGCATCTGACTCTTGGTTTCTGTTAAGGTCATGATCTCATGGTTGTGGGATCAAGGGTTGTGGGATCGAGCCCAATGTCTGGCTCCATGTTTATCAAGGAGTCAGCTTGAGATTTGCTCTTTCCTTGGGCTCTCCCTCCCTCAGGATCTCTCTTTCTCTAAAATAAATAAATACATCTTTTAAAAAATTTGAACTCCCAATACAATACTATTAGGAGATTGGGCCTTTGGGGAGGTCATTAGGTCATGAGGCTGAAGCCCTCATGATTGGGATCAGTATCCTTAATAAGAAAAGAGCTTGCTCGCTTCCTCTCCTTCTGCTTTCTACCATATAAGAATACAATGGGAAGAAGATAAGCATTTGTAAACCAGGAAGAAGGCCTTCACTCAGAACCGAGCATTCTGGCACCTTGATTTTGGATTTCCAGCCTCTAGAGCTATGCAAGGTAAACGCTTACTGCTGAAGCCCCATAGTCTATGACATTCTGTTATAGCAGCCTGAGCTAACATAACATGTTTTCTCTAAAGTCCTCCTTGATTGTCATAAGAAGAGTTCATCATTCCAAATCTAGATCCAGAAACTTAAGTCCGGTGACCACAGGACTTTGTTGATGATACAATGAGTTAACTTGGGGGAGGGGAACTGAAAGGATAGTGTTACCACTGTTATTAATCTTTCTCTGCTTACCTCTTAAGATGCTTCCAGCTTAAAATCATGGGATACAAAAAAAACTAGCTAGAGATTAGTCATTAGGACAAAATTTTCACTTTTATGCCCCAAATATAATTAATTATCTGCAGAATGGTATTTTGTGTCTGACAGAAGGCACTGAGATCCTGAGTTAGACATACTGACTAGCTGTGTGACCTTGGGAAAGTCACTTTACTTTTCTGAGTTTCAATTTTCTTTTGTGCAAAGCAAGTCTATGGAACTAAATTATCATTAAGATTATTTTGCCTCTAGTATTCTATGCATAAAATTACAGGTGGCGCAAACATTAAAATGGTGCCCAAGGTATTTATAGCATTAGAACTAATTAATAAGCTACCTAATCATGCCAACAGAAATCGAATTTCTCCTGTGCAATTACTGTTTCTGGCTTCATAAAGACAAAGTAAAGCAAAATGTCATTATCTTACCATTCCATGAAAACTTTATCAGTTCTGTGGAATATGTGGGGTAATTAATAACTGGAAGTAGAATTCTCCATCTCATCGCTGCAGCATTACTTTGACAAAAGCTGAGTCTATCCACTTTTGCTGGGAATATACACAATTCTCTAAATGTTTGCTTATTCTGTGGAGGATAGAAAAAACAAAAACTTGATGACAGATCAAACAATGGATAACATTATGTTATCATTATTACTATTATTATTATTACCTGTAATAATAGCAGTGGCAGTAACAGTGTTAACATTTGCTGAACATGCTCTGTGCCAGGCACCATGATGAATATTTCATATGGATTCTATCATGCACACAATGCTATGAGGTAGGTGCTCTCATTATCCTTTTCTACTGAGTGAACAGAGGCTCAGAGAAGTCAAATAACTTGACTAGGATTACCAGATGGTGTGCAGCAGAGATGGGATTCAAATGCAGGTCAAGCTGACTTCAGAGTCCTGGCTCTCAGCTAAAAGGTTACAGTGATTCATACATAGTATGGCTGATCAGGATTAGCATCCAGTTGTTAGCGAACTGGCTCTACAAGGTACTAAAAAAGAAGGATGATATTCAGCTGCTATGTACATGTATGGCTGATAATTTGGTTATCCTATTCCAGTGGGAGAGAGGGTTTTCCTGTACATCCAGTTGATTCTCTGACACCAGTTGGGTGTCCTACTATTCAACTTAATTCTGACACTATCTGCCTAGAAAGAAAGTCAGATTTGACAGGTTAAGGGCTCAGTCCTACAAGCAAGTCCACCCTCCCTCACAACAGACAGACACAGATACAGACACATACACAAATACACCTGATACACCAATCTCAAGTTCAGGTTGTTACCTGGTCTTCTGATTGACTGGCTATAGACTGCAGGTTCCTATGCCTCCCTCCTTATGTTTGATTAATTTGCTAGAGTGGCTCACAGAACTCAGAGAAACATTTTACTTACTAGTTTGCTTGTTTTTATAAAAGGATATTATTCTGAACAGCCAAATGGAAGGTGCACAGAATGAGGTAAGGGGAAAGGGCATGGAGCTTCCATGCCCTCCTTGAGCATGCCCTCTTCCCAAAGCTCCACATGTTCATCAACCTAGAAGCTCATGGAACTATGTTCTTTGGGTTTTTATGGAGGTTTAGTGCACTGGAAACTATCCTCCATTTTTAGGTTCTTTCCCAAAGCCACCTCAGTACATCTTCACTGTTTTCATCACTTTGGAAATTCAAATGGTTTCATGAACTTAGTCAGAAATGGGGACAAAGACCAGATATATATTTTTTATTATAAAGCGCATTATCACAATGGCTCTACCAGTGCTTAAAATACAGAAACAGTCCTGCTGGTTAGATATTGTTTTGTCCTGAGTTCTTGACCCTGGGCTTCAAGCTGCTGTGGCCATTCCCATGGCTACCCTTACACCTGCCACATTCCCAGTATCTTCTCAAGACCTAGCAGCAAAGGGTTGTTAGTGACTATTTTCCAGGGCTCTGTCCCAGGGTTAAGGCTGGCAACTAATCTTCCTGGTTATTGCTTATGTGATAATGATTATGAATTTTAAAAAATTACCACTCTTAAAAAAAAACAGGACTATGTGTCAATTTATTGTGTGTGTTTAGGGCTGAGGGTTGGTGTTTTTGTCTTTTGGGTGGATGGGAGTGGCTAGAATGGGAGACTATCTCGGTTGGTTTGGGCTGCTAGCCAACATATTATAACCTGGGGGGTTTAAACAATAAACATTTAGTTCTTGTAGCTCTCAAGTCTGGGAAGCTCAAGATCAAGGTGCTAGCAGATGTGGTGTCTGGTGAGGTCTCACTTCCTAGTTCATAGCTGCTGCTTTCTAGCTGTGTCTTTACATGGCAGAAGAAATGAGGGAACTCTCTAGGATCCTCCCTTTTATAAGAGCACTAATCCCATCCATAGGGGCTCCCCTCTCATGACCTAAGTATCTCCAAGACACCACCTTTTATTACCTCACATCACCTAATGTGGTGGTAATAAACATTAGGGTTAGAGACTTCCTTAAATTCTGATCCAGCAAGGACAATGTTAAAAACAAAGAATTTGTGACACTTCAGTAGCATCATTCTAAACGTCAGCCTCTGATAATGCCAACCAAGGGCTCTTTGGTGATTTTGTTGACTTCAAGGCAGGGGCAAGGAAAATACATGATGATCCTGGAGCATCTTGGAGTGCCAGAGAGTGAAGAAGTGCTCAAAAACCAAAGCAGAATAAGAAGAATGGGGATATATAAATGACACTATTGGATGACAACCCAAAGAATAAAATAAATATCCATGAGCTCATACTCATATACATAAATGAAGGGAAAATGACAACTCTTCTTTCCAGAAAAGTTTCAATTAATAAATGCAAATGAAATTAAATAGAAAATCATCTTTCGAACATGACAATAATAATTGCCTCTGGCAAGATCCACTGAGGGATGTAAAAATTGGTGGGCAAAAGTTTAAGCAGAAAGAGAGTATTTGCGTGGTCTTAAAGAATTTCCCCCAAATATTTATTAAGTACAAAGGGAAAAAAGTAACTTTACAGTAGAGAATTTGGGAAGATAATCTTAGACAAGTGACTGAAGTTAACATCACCTGTAATACCTATCAATATCATATGGCATCATGCGGATATAATATCAGAGCCCCTGATTTGACACAGAGAAAGGCATATCACTTCTATGGTATCTTTTCCAATAATGCCTATCCCCAATTTAATAATGACAAAACATTACATGAACACAAATAAAGGGATTTTCTACAAAACAGCTGACTGGTACTCTTCAAAAGTGTCAATGCAAAGAAAGACATAAATTGTCATAGATCAGAGAAGACTAAGGGAACATGACAACTAAGTGATTTGGGATTGTAGACCGGAGGTTGAAACAGAAAAAAATTGTTTGTGGAAAACTGATGAAATGTGAATAAGTTCTGCAGTTTAGCTAACAGTAGAGAAGGATAATTTCCTAGCTTTCATCATTTTTCTATTTTTTTTAAAGAGGTTAAAATAAGGGGAAGCCAAGTAAAGGGTACGTGGAAACTCTCCGTACTACTTTTTCAACTTTTTTTCTAAGACTAAAATTATCCTGAAATAAAAATCTTTTGAAAATGAATGTAAAAATCAAAACCCAGGAATGCTTTCCACATCATGGCATCTAAGGAAACATTTCCCCCTCTTCCATGAAACTTGGGAATTATAAATGGAATTCATCAAAATAAGCACAGAGCTTGGAAAAAATCTAACCCAATGACCACCAATAGGGACTTCTGTTTACGTAAAAGAAAATTTCATTCAACAAATCTTCATGGATTGTCTACTATGAGCTAGGTACTATGCTATCACGAATATATTGTATACTTCTATATTGTATAGCCTTCACTTCAAAACCTTTCTTTCTGACCTATGAAATGGATTTTTCCAGACATAGGCCTATCTATTCTCTCTGAAGAAATTGTTTCTGGTCAGGTTTTGCCACCAAAAAATGCCCTACGTAGCTGTTGATTTTATTTGTTCTCTTGTGTTACCTTCATTGCTGCTGGTTATGTGAGAGTTTGGGAAATTTTTGCTGTATTCCACTCTGGAAAAATAAATCATATTCTCTATGAATTCTCACAGTAAGTAAATGAGACCATGCTATCACTCCAGTCTGCTTTGGGAAACATCAAGCCTAACTGGTCTCTTGCCTCAAGGAGAGAAGAACCAGGAGCCAAATCTTGACAAGGAACCATCAAAGTGTCTTTTCCATACCTCACCATGAAATCTACTGTCACTTCAACATGGTACAACTTAATTTATGGCTAAAGAGTTACAGCTTCAATTATAATATATAACATCAATGGGAAAACCAATCAAACCCAATAGTTTTGCTCATAGATAATATTTTTAATGCATTGTTTGATGAGAGGATTACACAGCATCTTGCAGGGAGTAACAGGAACATAATTATTGGACATTATAGTGGCTGTAGCTCAGTCCGTTGATATAACATAGTTCAATCTTTCTATCAATTTCTTTTGTATGCTTTAAGTGTTTACTTGCCTTGAACTTTAGATTACTGAGTAGAAAGACAAAGGCCCACTTGATTGATTTGATGGTGGTGAGTTGAGGGGAAAAAAAAGACAAACCAAAAGAGCTAAGAGAACAGGAAGCAGTGCTTGAATCTGAGGTCATCCAGGACATGGAAATAATTGTGGTTGTATTAATTGTGGTAATAATGATGATTTATGAAAAGAACAGCTGGAATTTATACACACACACACAGACACACACATGCATACTATCTAAAAAGCACAGAACTTCCATTGAAGGGTATTTTTTTTTTTTTAAATCACAATCCTTACTTGTGCCTTCTGGAAAACTTTAAAGGAATTCCATTCACACAGATCAGCAAAGCTCCTCCCAAGTTCCTTCCTGCATTGTCCAACTCATTCCTACACCAAGTCAGCAAACCCTCTTAAATCTGAGCTGAATGGTTCTACATCCACTGTTCTTACTTACACCTTTTCTCTCGGTTGTTTATTCTGGAGATCCACTCCACCACTTGTCACTTGCCTCTCATGTGCTTCTGCTTGTGATTCTGCTTCATAAAAGCCCAGGAAAGTGGAGTCATTAAGACCCTCCTGAGACAGGTCATGATAGGAGGAGTTGTGAATGTGGACTAGGGGTGGTATTGGAGACAATCCCATGAGAATGAACACCACATAGAAGATTTTCATCTGCTCCAGTCTCACCCTGGAAGTGAGCAGAATCCTGTGTGTGCACAAGAAGTTCTTCCTTTTCCACCATGCAGTGGCTTTGCTACCATGCCCCTAGTTACAGAAAGGATTTTTCGGGGCCAAATTGTAATTGTTACCCACTGGCAGTTCAGACATAGCGGGCCCCTAGGTGGCACTGCTCCTGTTCTTGCTAAGCAGCTGTCTCCTCAGCCAGCCCTCTTTCCCACAAAAGTTTCATAAAAGCTTTTTTATTAGATAATTATACTTCTGTGCTTTGTAGTCATGTGAGGTAACTCACAATTAGCATGTTTAATTAGGAAATTAGGTGTTATAATCACAATATGGAGCAAAATTTGTCACAAAGTTTTAGTTCATAAACAAATGGCTTTTTTTTCTTCTTTAAGGAGGAAAAAAATGCTCAAAATCATTGTTAACTTTCCATTTTGGCAGATAGTGAAATTTAATTTATGTTTAGAACTAAAAGGGAACATTCCATCTGTTTTCCAGATGGAGCCCGCCTTCCCCCTGTAGCTGGGCATTAGTCACTCTGGTATGTAACTGTCCCTTCAGTCACTCCTGGGCTACGCTAGGTTTTCCCTTTAGGGCAGATGTTCAGCTTATTTACCTTAAAACATATGTTGTAGAGTGATGACACTCAACTGATCCAGTTCATTCCTTTCAAGATATATTCGGTGCAGTGTACTATATAGGTACTTTGAGGTGCTGAACATGAGTTAATCAACTTAAGTGGGAGGTCACCTTCTAAATATATCAGGTACTGATAGCGGAATGTAGGAAATGCTGTGGGAACATAGAGGAGGGAATGCTTAATTGTGTGGGATTTCCCAGGGTTAAAAATCCATGATCGAACCAAGCAAGTAAGTGTCCAACCAACCAACCAAAGGTGCAAAGAATTTGTTCAGATACGCTATGTATCCTACACCATAATTCTTAACATGGAGCCCAAGGCCCCCATAGAGATTTTAATGAGCAAGCTTGATTGTCATCTGGGTCTTGCTTCAATCTAAGTGAGGACAGGTGATATTATGACGTGTAAGATATGAAATTACAGATAAAATTTCATGAATTTGCATTTTTTCTGGAGAAAATTTATACATTTATATGACATATTCTCAGTGTTGTCTCTGATCTACAAATATTAAATTTACTGATCTATATTGATAAATATATCTATATATACATATATGGATATAGGTAGATAGATAATTGCCTAATCATTAATTTCATGAACATGTCTAGGAGATAGAGACATAGCCCCTACTTTCAGGGGGAAGACAAAGAACATAGGGGTGGCAGAGATGGTCAGTTAACAAAAGATATATGTCCCTCTTCCATGGAGTAGCACTGTTGCCAGTAAGCAGTTGTCTAGTCAGGGATATTTCACACCCCTCTCTGCATCCAAATTGAGCCACAGAACAAGTTCTTGCCAATACAATGCAAAAGATGTAATGTGTGTCACTTTTGAGCTGACTAGTTTAATAACTAGCTCTAAGCTACTCCTGCACTGTTAAGGTTCAATGGACTGTTGTTTAATACAGAAAGAAAACTTGTACTCTTCTAATCATTAAAATTTTTGTGTTTGTATGTTATGGAAACTAAGGCTCACTTGCTGAATACAAAAGGCAAATTCAACAGAATGTAGTGTTACAAAATTGTGTTATCAGATGTAGTGTCACAAATGTTAGCAATGGGATGCTAGGAGAGGAGAGTTGAGGAAAATTAAGGAAGACATATAAAGTGGGGAAAAATATAAGCAATACCTAAATGATGAGTAGATACCAAGATGAAGGGCCATGGAAGGACACGGGGGCTGGAGGCGGTAAGAAGTAAGAGAAGGTAAGCATTTCAAGCAGAGGGAACAATACATGCAAAGTCCTGGAGGTGATAATGAGTAGGGATTGGCTGAAAGTGGTTCAGTATGGCCAGTATCTTCTGGCACAGCCCCTGAGGCCTTGCATTTGTAGCTTCTTCTTCAAACTATTCTTATGTCTCAGTCTTTTGGCTATTAATAGCAGTAAAAAGTTCTCCATGATGGAGACTGGTTTTCCTGTTTCCTCATTTCTTCTAACAGCACTCAGGCCTGTAGATAGACAATTCAGAATGGCCCTTCCTTTACCAAATTTACTTGTAAAATGCCTCTTTGTGAGCACAATGGAAACACCAGGCCCTCAATAAACATTTGCTATGTGGCTCCTACTATCACATACATCTTAGCACCGTTGTTTTCCTTGACTCCTGATACCTACAGCTTATAGTTAATCATCAAGACACTGAGCTCTTTTTTTTAAAGACTTTATTTATTCATGAGAGCCACAGAGAGGGGGAGAGAGAGAGACAGAGAGAGAGAGAGAGAGAGAGACAAGGAAAGAGAGAGATCAAGAGAGGCAGAGACACAGGCAGAGGGAGAAGCAGGCTCCATGCAGGGAGCCTGATGTAGGACTCAATCCCAGGTCTCCAGGATCGCGCCCTGGGCTGAAAGTGGTGCTTAAACCGCTGAGCCACCAGGGCTTCCCCAACTGAGCTCATTTTTAAAAACCAAAACTACCTCTGCACTTAACTAGTAAGATTTAGATATTTAAGTCTGACTTGAAGAAACAGTTGACATTTTCCTATGCATCTGGACCTTAGGGATAATTTAAAGACCTTGTCTCTTCAACTAGACTGACAAAGCATTTTTTGGACCCAAAGAAACCTGTACTTTTCAAAGCTTACCCAACTAACTTGACAGGCTGCAAGTCATTGTTCATATTAGAATGAAACTTTGATCGAGCTACTCGGGTCAAAGATAAAAAGGGAGCAGTTCATACAACATGGCAGCTGGTATTACAAACTCTTTGCATAAAACAAAATTTGAAACAAGTATAGATGTATCATCAGTGCTTTTGGAACCATAAACCTCTCATTTCATTGCACCATTTAAAATGTTTGATGGAGTGTATTGTGATATCTAATTTAGTTGTTCTTAAATGGCAGCATGGCTGATGCTTCCCATTTGCATTGCAGTTCATCAAGCGTCTGCCATTCTCCTGTGATGAGAAATGATTCCAGAAGGGAAAGAGAGAATATATGATAAAATGTAGTAGAGACTGAAAAAGAGCAATGGGGGCACCTTCAGGGTGGTGGTCCCAGGTAGATGGCACTGGAGTCCAGGTCGGTCAGCCCTTTCAGAGGGTGGGTATCCCTGGTTCTGCTCCAGAACTCAGGGGTAGAACATTCTGCACCTGATGGGCACTGCACTGGGATTGGGTTTTGTCTGTTCAGCAGGTATTTAGATTTCCCTTCTACTTACAGAACCTCTTTTCCTTTGTGAAACTCCTCCACCAGCATATGTGGATTTCGTGGGGCTGTCATCCATAGTTCCTCACTTCAACCCCTAAACTGTGACTGTAGTGGACACATGGACCAGGCTAGGCCAGTTGGTGTACTTCTTCCTTTGAAATGGTGACTGGCTCAGGAACAAGCATGTGACCAAAAGCCAGACCAATCAGATTCTATGTCCAGACTTCACTAAATTAGTCAGAGAGACAGCTTGTTCTTGGTTTTTGGCCAGAATTTGTGAACATGCAGGCCAGGGTTACCCGAACTCACCTTTCTCATCAAGTATTAAGAGCCTGCCTAAGGCAGGAGAGCACATAGTGAGTGTCCAGAGAAAAACAGGGCCACACACCACATGGAGAGTGTGTTGGAGAGTACTCATACTCTGAGTCCTGAAGCCAGGAATGAAAGCCACCCTTGGATGCCCCAGATAGATAGGCTAATATGTTTCACTTTTTCTATTTCTTCACACACCTGGTTTGAGTTGGGTTTCTGTCACTTGAAATAACAGAGTTCTGACTGATACAGTTGTTTAAGAATGCTATGTAAATGAAGAGATCACTTAAACTTTTCCATAGCTCATTCTATCATGCCCTGTGACTGGGCACTACTCACACTGGATTTGTGTTCTAAAGTACATGAAATGATTACCTGTAGCACTTGTGTGTATGTGTTTGTGTATGTGAGAGGGTGGGAGAGGGGTAGAGAAAGAGAGAGAGAGGGAGAAAGATAAAAATCACTTTAGAGTAAAGTCAGTGAAAGGGCTATTTATTTTTTCCATATGTGGAAAGAGACTGTGTTTAAATGTTAGAGCTAGGATTTTGCTAACACTGCCATAAGAGACCCAGTTTTGTACAGTGATTTCCTCCTGAACAAAGACAGAAAGGGATATCTTTAAAGGTAAAGGAATGTCATGGAGAAAAAATACATGTCTTTTTGATTAAAGCCATACTAGTGGGTGTGAAGTGGTATTTCATTGTGCTTTTGATTTGCCCTTCCCTGATAGTTAATGAGGCAAAATATCCTTTCATGTGCCTGGTGGCCATTTTTATATCTTCTTTGGAGAAATGTCTATTGAGATTTTTATCCATTTTTTTTTTAATTGGGACCTAGCACTTTGAGAGCAGTGGCAAGAGCACTTTGGTGAACAGAGCTTGGCTTAAGGTTTTGGAATGACTTTATCTATTGCTAGGAAATGTATTATGTACAACAAATGGAATCAGGAAGATAAACATGGAAGGGAATAGAGCAAAGAGAAGAGAAGTATTTCATCCCCCTCCTAGGTATGGTGGATGGATGTGGGGGGATGAATGTTAACATATCTCTTCAACCTTCAGGATCCAGTTTGTCTATTGTCTCCTCAGAGAAGCCTTCCTTGATTGCTCTTAGAGAGATCCTGTGAATTATGTTATATATAAGGCTTGCTTTTTGTTTCCCTCATATATCCTTTCATGACTTACAATTATTTGATTTTTCTGCTTCCCTTTTTATCCCTTTTAACTCTATCTTCCAGTATTTTGAGGGCAAAGTTCATGTCTGTCCCACTACTGCTGTGTTTGTACCTGGTACCTTGGTACCTGATAGAGCGTCTTTGTTTAACAAATATTTCTTGGATGGAACCAGCTCAAGTTATAAGAGAGAACAGTTATGTTAGTTTATGTTCCTCAAATATTGGGGGAAAACTTTATGAAATAGTCTCTATTAAAATCCTGCCTCCCTATCTATAACATTTACTTAGCAGAATCAACATCTATAACATGCTCTCAATATTCAGGCTTGAAAACTATGGTGTATACTGAACACTCTTCATGAAGAGGACATTTTAGTTCAAAATAAGCTCCTCCTAAAATCCATTATCCATGGACCAAAAAAACATTATTAATAAGGCAATATTATTCATGTTACCCTCTTAAAAAATTTTTATGTTATAATCCTACTGTACTGAGCCTACCTGTGATGGAATTTGAAGATCCTGCCAAAGGACCCCATCCTTTTTTCTGTGTTCTGTGCTAAGGAAAAATGCTCCTTGGAAGGAGAATAATTCAACTCATTTTACCTAAGCACACATTCTGTATTCTACTCTGTTAACCGAAGCATTATTTTAATGTCATTTCCTATATCAGTCATGCTGTGTAGAATAAATGTTTGAACAATATTCAGAAATAGGACATGAAATCCCAGACCAGGATACGAGCTTTTTAAAAAATTATGAGCGATTTTTAATGCTTGTTCATAGATTTACCATTGTAGAACTCCAGCACAATGGAAAGGCTTTTCTCTCCTTTCTCCACTATCCTCTCTGCTAAGCATGTATTTAAGATGCCTGGGGGTGGCTGATGGTATTTTAAGGAAGAGAGAGGTATTATGTTCATCCTCAGGTGACTAGATGGGTGGTAGTATTGTATCTTGAGATAGGGAGAAATAGTATTCAAGGTAGTATTGAGAGCCACTCTCCCTGGGTTTGAATCCTGACACTGCCAGTACTGACTAAGTAAATTTGGACAAGTTTCTCTCTGTCTCCATTTCTTTATCTTCAAAATGAATGTAGTAATATCATTTACGCTTTAGAACTGATGCAAGGACTCACTGATTTAACATACAAAAAGCACTTAGAACTGCACTAGAGGACAGTATTTATATTAATTTGCTTTCTTCTTCTCTTCCTTTATCTTCATTAAAATCATCATCATCATAATTGAGAGTGTAGGAGAAGGAATCTAGGGGAAGGTAAGTAAATTATCGAAAGGTTCCATTTGGGGAGAGTTCACTTTAGAGTATCTGTGGGACATCCAGTTAGGGACAACTAGTGTGTAAATGGGAAAAGTGCCCTGGAGCTCCAAGGAAGGACCTGGGCTGTTTAAGTGGTTGGGAATCACTAGTGTACAGGTAACAGATGAATGCATGGGGCTGGATAAGAGCACAGAGGATGAGTACAAGGTGTGAGCAGAGATAGGAGTTATGGGCAATGCCTTAAAAGGGAATATAAAGAGGAATCAGGAAACAAATGGTAGTTGTCATAAAACTAGGAAGATGCTAGGGATAAGGTTGTGTTGAAAATTTAAAAAGGAGCAAATATTTAACAGAGGGAGTGGCCCATCATACTAAATGACCTAGAAAGTTCAAATAATATAGGGGACCAAGGAGCCTACTGAACTTAATAATTAGTATGTATGTTTACTAGATAGAGCACAGAAACAGCTGTATTGAGGTCAGAGGTCACAGCTTGGTGCATAATTATGTAATATACTCTGGTAGGGAAGAAAGTGAATGGGAGCTGTGTCTTGCCTTGCTACTTCTTTCTTTTTAGGCTGTCAACGCAAGAAGCGTGTATCTGAGGAAGAATAATTCATAGAATGGGGAATAAGGTAAGAGCTTAGCAGTCATGTGGCAAACACTAAATTCCAATGGGTGACCTTTTTGGTACAACTAAATTGGAACATGAGCATCTGTCCTAACCCTTGGATTTAAGCTTCTGATCTTTATCATAAGGAAGAAGTTAAAAAGGGGGTGGGAAGAGTGCCCTTACAGAATGGGGACAGAAATTGAAGAGTAAAGTGGGGCATCATTGCATTCCTGACAAGGTACAGGTATTGTCCTGCTATGGTTTGAAATGCATATGGCCTCAGATCCATTTGTTGAAGCCCTAACCCCAACATGATGGCATTTAGGGATGGGTCCTTTGGGAGATAATTAAGGTTAGATGAGGTCACAAAAGGTCATCATGATTGAATTTATGTCTTTATAAGAAGAGAGTAGTGAACTTTCTATCTGTCTGCAATTTGAGGGCACAACAAGAAGAGACAGCTGTCTACAAGCCAGGAAGCAGGGCCTCGCCAGGGACTCAATCAGCTGGCACCTTGATCTTGGACTTCTCAGCCTTCGGTATTATGTCTGTTTTTGGCTTAAAGTCTATGGTATTTATTTAGTAGTCCAAGCTAGGAACCTGCTCACTAGGAAAATATGGCCCAATGAGCACCCTACTGGAACCATTTCTCCTCTTTTGGGAGGGCTCAGTACTCTGTCATGATTTCACCATATAGATAGTGCTAGGAATGTAAGATGAGAGGCCCAACTCTGCCCCTCCTTCTCCTGGCAGTTTGACTAAGCTGAGGTTGGGAGTTATTAGGGTATATATGCCAGAGGGTGTGATTTCCATATCTGTCTTACGATCCACAAAAACAATACTTTCATGATCTTTTTTAAAAAGTTCATAATGACAGAACGCTTGAAAGTTATTATATGCTTCATAGAACACTACGAAATATTGATACATTTAATTCTAGGAACAATTTCAGGCAGAAAATATGGCTCTATTGTATGTCACAATATAAAATCATAACCACAAACACACATCCATAAAAAACATGCTGTTGAATTAAGAGTGATTGGCTGTTTGCATTAACTTTTGCTTGCTACTTATTCATTTGATTTGTTATCAGCTACCACTCACCAGCAGATGAGCAGTAGCAGGTGCAGAAAAGCAGAAAAATTTTGGCAAAGAAAAGCTTAAAATTGAGAAAATTTTATCCATTAAGTTATATTTTCTGGAAATTGCAAAAACCCAGCAATTATTCCAATTTAGTGATGGAACATATCCGTTTTGCAGAGACAGAGAATCTCCAGACTATTTCTCAAAATTTCACACTACAAATTTTTCTATACCACAAAGACCAAGACTTATCTATTAACAGATACGACATTAATGAAAGAGTTCAAATTCACACTGGCAGTGGGATGAGACCAGCTAAGGGAAACCATTTAGCTGCTTATACTCCTCATTTCCGGTTACTGAATGGAAATGGACTTTTTAACTCCTTTGCCTTTTCTTATATGTAACTTCCCTAAATTTTGTGCCACATGAAAAAAGAACAGTTCTCTGGGGAAGAGAGAAGAACAATGCAATGTAAATAGTCTCTTCTTTATGTACTTAACTCTCAGAGCTTCTTGCTCCTCTGGTCTCCTGAATTGCTCATCGGGTAATTAAAAAAATCTCCATTAGAATATAAGCACTGGGCTACTGTGGGCATTGCTGCTATGTACCCCTTCTAATAACTGTTTCTATCCTTTGGATAAATACCTAGTAGTGTGATTGCTGGGTGGTAGGATAGCTCTATTTTTAACTTTTTGAGGAAACTCCATACTGTTTTCCAGAGTGGCTGTGCCAGTTTGCATTCTCACCAACACTGTAAGAATGTCCACAAGTAGCCAAAATATGGAGAGAGCCCAGATGTCCATCGACAGATGAATGGATACAGAAAATGTGATATATATACATAATGATATATATATATACATATATATACACACACATACACAATGGAATATTCTTTTATATATATAAACAATGGAATATTCCTTTTTTTTTTTTTTAAGATTTCATTTATTTATTTGAGAGAGAGGGAGAGCATGAGTGGGGCAGGGGGTGGGTGGAGAGGGAGAAGCAGGCTCCCTGTTTAGCAGGGAGCCTGACATGGGGCTTAATCCCAGGACTCTGGGATCATGACCTGAGCCTGAGCCAGAGGGATGTACTTAACTGATTGAGCCACCCAGGTGCCCCAGAACATTCTTTTTGATGGCTAAATAACATTATGCACACACAGACACACACACACACAGGATTATTACTCAGCCATCAAAAAGAAGGAAACCTTGCCATTGCAACAATGTGGATGAAACTAGAGGCTATCACACCAGGCAAAATAAATCAGTCAGAGAAAAACAAATATCATATGATTTCATTCATATGTGGAATTTAAGAAACAACAAATGAACATAGGGGAAGGGAAGGAAAAATAAAATAAGATGGAAACAGGGAGGGAGGCAAACCATAAGAAAACAAACCAAGGGTTGCTGGAGGGGAGGGAGGAAGGGGAGTGGGGTAACAGGGTGACCAGCATTAGGAAGGGCACTTGAAGTAATGAGAATCGGTGTTGTGTGCAACTAACAGATCACTGAATTCTACCTCTGCAATTAATGATATAGTATATATTAATTAATGGAATTTAGATAAAACATTAGGAAAAAAAGAATATAAGCACTGGTGCAAGGTCTCTGTGCTATTAATTGCTGTAACCACAATATTGAAATCGGGGCCTAGCACATAGTAACTGCTTAATAAACATACGTTCACTGAAACTGAAGTTCTGTAGAAGCACTGTATTTGAAACGGAATGACTTTTAGTACACCTAGATTTGATCTCGGCTTGCTACCTTAGACAAGGAACTTAATGCTTAAAATAGATGAACACATATGTTAAATTGAGGCAATAGTACTTACCTTATAGCACTGTCAGGAAAATTAAGAGTACTCTGAGTACTTTGCACATAGGAGTTAATTAATAAATGTCAGGTATCTATTTTCTAAACTAAAAATGAGATTTCAGGGCACCTGGGTGGCTCAATGTTTGAGCATCTGCCTTTGGCTCAGGTCATGATCCCAGAGTCCTGGGATCAAATCCCCACATCAGGGTCCTCACAGGGAGCCTGCTTCTCCCTCTACCTATGTCTCTGCCTCTCTCTGTGTCTCTCATGAATAACTAAAAAAATAAAAATGAGATTTCTTGCAATTTTAAATATTTTACCAAATGCATGATAAAACAGCAGTGTGAATTTTTTATTATAAATGCAATTTTGACAATATAGCATTTCACATTTTTAAAACCTTTGTAAACTTTAATTGTAGCAATTAGCAGTTCATATAGTAGGGAATTATTTCTTATATTTCACCCTCTACTGTTAATAGTTAAGGACAAAGAACTTTTCAAAGACTCTGAAATTATTTGGTAACAGGGAGAACAAAAGCTCAGGAAGGATACCATTTTAAGGGAAATATTTGTTGCTCTCCTATGTTAATGCCATCTTCATTAATTAATACCACCAGATACTCTATGATTACCATTTAAAGAACACAGATGGGCCCTGGGTTTGATAGCCAATTTTCTAAGTTGATCTACCTATAAAGAGAACTTATTGTGAACCATTTCTATAATAGAACAGATTTACCATTTATATATCCAATTAAACAAACAATGACAAAAAAGCATCTAAGACCAGTAATAAGGTCACACCATTAGACAGAATAAAGGAATAGACCACTGGGGCTTTCTGAGCTAAATTTCATAATTTATATGGGCCTCTAACACTAATTAAAGCTGACCATCTCTACTTAAAATAGCAGCAGCACTCTCCCTGGCCAGTAGACTTTTTTTTTTTTTTTTTTCCCTGTTTGCAGTGGTGTACTAGATGAGTAAAGGCTAACTATGTCCTTCTCGTTCTCATACATACGATCCTGGCTTGAACAGACTTAGTTGGCAAGTGTATTATCCATTTGCTTACCACAGATGATATTAAATGTCATCTCCAGTCTGGAACTAGAATGAAAGAGCAAATATTAATCACAAAGATGAGCCTGCAAATCTAATTTTGGAGAGCTGGTCTCAGGAGGTGACCCAATATATGTAATCTGTGTTGAAGGACATTTGTCACATGCAGCTTCCCCAATATAGACTCTGCAGTTTCCAAATTCCTAGCATTAAAGATGATCGTATCACTTCTGGTAGTTCCTGTTTAAAATGTCCGTAATTTACCTATCCTTGAAACCAGTATTTATTGAGCACCTTCATCATACCAGGTGCTGCTAATACAACAATGGACCGTAGTCCTAGGATGATTAACATATTATTTCATGAATGCCTTAGTGTAAATCTGTTTATTAGAAAAATGTCCTCTGCAAAGGGCAGAGAGCAGCAGGTGGAAAGGGAAAAACTGATAAACATTTAGAAGCTAGAGATAACTGTGATATAGGTTAATGAGAGCTTTTGATTGCAAGTAACATAAAAAAAATCTGATCTATCTTAAGATACTATCTTTTCAAAGAACCAGCTTTGGCTTTTGTTAATTTTCTCTATTATTTTCAATGTATAGATTTTTCCTCTAATTTTTATTATTTCTTTTCTTCTGCTTGTTTAGGAATAATTATTCTTCTTTCTGAATTCCCTAAGGTGGAAGCTTATTATTGATTATTGATTATGAGCTTTCTTCTGTTATAATATATGTATTGATTACATAATATGGATTTATTATTGATTATAGATTGATTATTCATTATAGATCTTTCTTTTTTCTAATGTATGTATTTTATGCTGTAGATTTCTCTTCAACTTCTGCTATGCTGCATCTATAATTTGGGAGGTTGTATTTTCATTTTCATCTAGTTCAAAATATTTTCACACTTTTCTTGATACTTTTTCTTTGAGGTGCATGTTATTTTTGAAGTGTGTTGTTTAATTTTAAGACCCTTTGGAATTCCTCACTTAAGCTTCTATTATTGTATTTGTATTTTATTTATTTCTCTTTTCTTTTGTTTTCAGCGAGAGAGAGAGAGAGAGAGAGAGAGAGAGGAAGAGACACAGGCAGAGGGAGAAGCAGGTTCCATGCAGGGAGCCCGATGCAAGACTCGATCCGGGGACCCCAGGATCATGCCCTGGGCCGAGGGAAGGTGCTAAACCACTGAGCCACCCAGGGATCCCCTGTAGTTTATTTCCATTGTGGTCTGAGAACATACTTCATATAATTTGTGTAAATTTGTTCAGGCGTATATTACAGTCTAGAGTGTGGTTTTTCTTAATGAAAGTTCCATGTAAGTCTGGATAGAATGTGAATACTGCTGTTGTTGAATGGAGTATTCTATATATGTCAATTAGATCAAGCTGACTGATGGTGCTATTCAGGTCATCTATATCCTTACTGATTTTCAGCCTGCTTGACCTATCAATTTCTGACAGAAGAATGTTGAAGTCTCCACTATGATAATGGAATTGTCTATTTCTCCTTTCAGTTCTATCTGTTTTTGCTTCATGTATTTTGACACTCTGGTTACATACATACACAGTGAGAATTGTTATGTTTGCTTGGAGAACTGAATCCTTCATCTTATATAACACCCCTCTTTGTCCTTGATAATCTTTCTTGTTCCAAAATCTGCTTTGCTCAAAATTAATATAGCAATTTAAGCTTTTAAAAAATTACTATTAGCATGGTATATTCCTTTACCTTTAACCTATTTAAGTCTTTATAGCATAAATGGATTTCTTGTAGACAACATACAGTTGGATATGGGTTTTTTGTTTGTTTGTTTTAATCCACTCTAACAGTCTCTGTCTTTTAATTGGTGTATTTAGACCATTCACATTTAAAATGATCATTGATATAATTTCTACTCTGTATGTAACTATTGTTTATTCACTGTATTTGTTCTTTGATACTTTCTCTCCTGTTTTTCTACCTTCCCTAGTTTTAACTGAGCATTTTATATGATTCCATTTTATTAATCATTTAGAAGGTCAATTATATTTTTAAAAAAGCCTTTTTAGTGATGGCCTAGAGTTTAAAATCTACATTTTATACTTTTTAATTTTCATAAATCTTACATAACAAAATTTACCATTTTAATTATTTTTAGGTGTAAAGTTCAGTGATATTAAGTATATCCACAATGCAGAGTAAGCACCATCACCAACTATCTCCAGAACTTTTGCATGTTCCCAAACTGAAGCTCTGTATCCATTAAAATATATAAATTATATATATATTAAAATTAATCTAAGTTCACTTTCAAATAATACTTTTTTTTTTCCAGTTCAGATATCTTATCACATGGTATTCCCAAACAAACCCTCTTGTCCTGAGTGACATTGTTGTCATTCATTTCACTGAACCAAAGGTTATAATCACTAAAACAATGGTACCATTCTTTCTTTAAACAGTAATCTTTTAGATAAGAGTAAGAAAAATACAAGATTTTGCTTTAGTTTTAGTATTCCATAAGTTTTTCCTTTCTTTATAGAGATCCAAGTTTTTGACACTTAGTTTCCTTTTATCTGAATTTTAAAAAATATTTCTTTCAGGGCAGGTCTGCTGGTGATAAATACCCTCAATTTTTGTTTGTCTAAGAAAGTCTCTATCTTCTTTATTTTTGAAGGATTAATTTTGTTGGGTATAAAACTGTCAGTTGTTGGTCAAAGGGCCTCTTTTACAGTTAATATTCCACTTCACATTCCTAAATGATTCCTAACAAGGAGTATGTTTTAATTCTTACCTTTATTCTTTTACAAGTAAGATGTTTTGTTCCCATGGCTTCTTTCAAGATTTTCTCTTTGCTATTTTCTGCAGTTCAAATATGATATACCTAGGTGTGGTTTTTGGCATTTTCCTCTTTGGTGTTTTCTTAAACTTCTGAGATATGTGGTCTGGTGTTTGTTGTTAATTTTGAACATTTCTCAGCCATTATATTCAAATATTTCTTCTACTCCCTCTCTTATTCTTCTTGTGACATCCCAATTACATGTTTTTTATGCTTTCTGAAATTGTCCAAAGTTTTTGGACGTTCTATTCTTTTTGTTTTTCTGTTATTTTTTCTCTATTCCTTTCAATTTGGTTTCTGTTGACTTAGCTTAAAATTCATGAATTATAACCTCAAATGGGTCATCTACTAATGAACCCATTGAAGACATTCTTCATTTCTGATTGTTTTTTATTTCTAGCATTTTCTATTGATCTCTTAGAGTTTCAATCTATGCTACCCACTTCTTGCACATTTTCTATAATTTCCATGAAAGGTCATATTATATTAATCATAGTTATTTTATTACTATTATTTTTTAAAGATTTTATTTATTTATTCATGAGAGACACACACAGGGACACACACACTCACAGAGGCAGAGACACGGCAGAGGGAGAAGCAGGCCCCATGCAGGGAACCCAACGTGGGACTCCATCCTGGGTCTCCAGGATCATACCCTGGGCCAAAGGTGGTGCTAAGCCACTGAGCCACCCAGGCTGCCCAATCATAGTTACTTTAAATATCCCCTCTACCAATTCCTACATCTCTGTCATATCTGAGCCTATTTCTAACAACTGCTTTGTCTCTTCAGACTATCTTTTTTGTTGCCTTTGGTGTGCCTTGTAATTTTTTTGTTGAAAGCAAGCATTTGTTTTATCACATAATGGAATTGAGATAAAGAGGACTTTATCAATAAGAATTTATGGTAATTTGGCTGGGACTATGTTGAATGTTTGTTGTAGCTATGGGTGGCAGAAGCTTCAAATTCCTCTAGTATTCTTGTTTTTGTCTCCTCTAGATTTTGGGTTTTCTCAAGTATACTTCCTTACATAGTTTGTATCTTGTAGCTCTTTCTGCCATAACCCTTTGTGGTTATATGGAGGCCCTGTTGGTATAATGCTAGGGGTAGAGAAAAGGAAGGATTATAATCTGATTAAATCTTGGTATTGGGGACACTTGGGTGGCTCAGCGGTTGGGTGGTTGCCTTTGGCTCAGGTCATGATCCTGGGACCTGGGATTGAGTCCTGCATTGGGCTCCTGTGGGGAGCCTGCTTCTCCCTCTGTCCGTGGCTCTACCTCTCTCTCTCTGCATCTCTCATGAATGAATAAATGAATCTTAAAAAAAAAAAAAAATCTTGATGTTTTAGTGGGCCTGAATCTTGATGTTTTGACCTTCACTAGTGTTTCTACAGTAGTATAACTCCCCACCCCCTTCCACACACCTCTTTTTCCTTTCCCTGCCTATAGCATTTTCAATCTATTTCCTTGAAACTCTGACCCCTGCTGAGTCTATTCCCCTCCCCCCCCAAGTAAGACAAGAAGACTTGAGGGACCATAACTAGAAGAATGCCCTTTCCCTTACTCAGATAAACCTCTAGCAAAGTCTTTTTTTCTGTGAGAGTAGATCTTTGTTGTGGGGAAGGCTCTGGGTGAATTTTATAATGACTACTTTTCCCCTACCCCTGCCAGAGCCATGAGTAGATCTTTTGGTGATCTACATCTGCATCATGAGCATCTAGTGGTGTTCCTGGAAGTAACCCTCATGGAAATGTGGGTATCCCAAAGTCTGTGGCCCTCAGGATTTTCAAGAAAGTAACTGATTATCAGTTTCCCCAGCTTTTTCTTGTAATGATGGGAATATATCTCCCAAGCTCTTTATGTGTCAGAGCTGATACCAGAATTTATTTCCCAAGAAGTGAGGACATATTTATGTACTATAAAACAAAATCATAGGATGGGCAGAGGCAGAATTGGTTTCAGGAACCACCAGGACTAAGGTCTTGAATATTGCCAAGATTGATTCTGTACATTTTAATGTCACTCTATTGTAGCATCACTCTACTATTGCTGATTGTTGACCTGTTTTCTCCATGGCTGTAGGTACCTTTGCACTCATACCCTAACAGCTGTTACCACACAAGCAAAGAATCTTCCTCTTTAGCTTCAAATTGAAAAAAAAAAATTGTGGAAGGATTGTAATAGAGCCACTTGTTTCATGTGCCCACAGCCTAGCCTAATCACTGTACTGTAGAGGGATAGGGTTATGACTGGTTTGGCCTGAACTATGTGCATGCCTTCAGGGCCACAAAGATGGGACCATTACCAGAAAAGATAGTGGAGAGTCCTCCTATACAGAAAGACAATCATTTCACAAAAGGGACAATGGGAAGGAAAAAGACAAATAACCCATGCAAAGGAAGGGGAAGCAGGGAAGAGTTCATTGAAGGCAAAATTTACCCATTTTAAAATCTCATCTGATTAGAAACTCTTTTTCATTCTTTTGGATACATATGAGAAGGGATGATGTCAAATCTTGACTCATAGTTCTTGATGAAGCAGATAACTGAGTCTATTAATCTGACAATGCATTTAAACAGTTATTTTGTCAATACTTCCATTATGTATTTCATCCAGTTGTAAACTGTGAGAGTAAATCTCATGATAGGGCAAGATCAAAGCTGCTTTCTTCTATTTGCCATTTTTATATTCCATGAATTCTTAGATTTGACAGTGGTTTAATCTATGACTCAGGACAAAAGCACAAGGTGGTCATTTCCACTGTAACCTTCTGTGCTCCAAATCCCCTCACATAAAAGTAAAAATCCCCTAAAATTACAATTCTTGGCAGCTCAGTCTGAATGAGATTGCTATTTTTTTCCCATTAATTAATGTTTGCTCATTCAAGTTTAAGCTGAAATGGCCTGATCTCCATAAAAAACTTCAAAAAATGAGTCAAAGTTTCCATAAAATTTTCTATAAAAATGATTATAAGGGATATCAGATCTCTTTCTTTTAAACCCACTTGACCTCATTTAAGCAAAAAAGGAAATTTATAGCCTCACATAAGAAAAAAAAAAATCAGGAGGGATCAATCTAGGAGTTTCAATGTGCTAGGACCTGCCCTTAATCTGGTCTTGGTTTTACTTTTTGTAATAGGTTTTATTCTCAGCCCACTTTCTTATTAATTGATGTACAGTGAAAGAAAGCATGCATGTCTCTCACACTTCTGTTCAAATCTAAAGGTTTTATATAGCTCATTGGTTAGATTGAGTCACATGCTCAAACCTCAGTCTATCGCTATACCAGGTAATGATTCTATCGGCCAGGCAGGATGATGGAGAAGAGAGTCAATATTTGTAGACTTTTAAAGTAAAAGAAGAAGTGGTTCTGCAGAACACACATAGGATTTTTCACCAAAATAGTAGTAATAGCTGTAACAACTAGAGACATTTATAGTCTTAGTATGTGTCCAGCACTCTTTGGGGTATTTAACAGTAATTTAATCCTCATAACAGCCTTACAAGAGGACAGCAAGGTTAAGTGACTTGTCCAAATTTACATGGCTAAAACGTAGTAGAATCAGTATTTGAACCTAGGCAGTCAGGCTCTAAAATTAGTGCAGTTAACCATTGCTCAATACTGCTGCTTCACACACATGGGGAAATAAAACCTAAACAGCTACCCTAGAAGGCAAGGCATGAGAAGGGACAATGTTCAGTATCATTTACTGGGAGGCATTTCTTCAATTCTCTTCTTTTGATTATAAATTGTATCCTGATCCCAGACTGCCTGGCCTATTTAGACAATAAACACATCTGATACCAAAGGCTAAATAAAAATTTTGGCTTTCAATTTATATTCACCATTTTGGCCCTGTATCTCTAGTCTCAGTTTCACTAGATGGATTTCTAAAATAAAAATTAGGTTTGAGATCAACCTTTGTTAATACATGTTTGTCTATATTGGTCTTATTCTATTTCTCCCTTGAAAGAAAATATCTCTATTTTAGAAATATGTAGAAGTCTGCCTGGTCATCCACTCCCATTAACTCTACTTTGTTTCTCCTCAAACCCCACAGGAAACCCCACTGAGTTGGACATCTGGAAATCAATTTCACCCTTCATGGCTATGCAAACCACCTACAGTGCCCTTTGACAGCAGATGAGTTTTAAGAGGATCCCAAAGAGGATTTGCACTGGCAAGGCAAAATGACTTGTTTCAACCTTTTAGAGATAACCTGTGGAGTATTTGAGAAAAATGGCTCAAGAAATTTAGTCAGATGAGTCAATGGAAGGAAAGAAAACATTTGGAATTCTGAATTAGGAACTCTGGTTAGGAACTGTGAATTACATAGTTCGAAAGAAAAAAATCTTGATGAATTCAGTCAAAAATATTTTATGCATATGCTTGAGTGTGATTATTTATTTCATAAATTAGTAAGTTACTGGATTTAACCAGATATTTTTCTTCCTAGTATGGTTTATGCTCTGTAACAAATCACCTAAAACATGATAGCAGAGAAAACCTGAAGGCATAAAATCGTGTCTTATTTCTCATTAGGCTGCAGGTTGACTAGGGGCTGGCACATCTGGGCTGGTTGGGCCAGGGATGGCTCTGCTTCACAAATTTTTCATTCTCCTCTTATAATTAGTGGATCAATTTGGGCATGCCCTTCTCAGGACAATGGCAGAGAGCATGAGCCCAATGGTGCAAGTGCTTTTCAAGCCTCTGCTTGTATTATGTCTGCCAACTTTCCACTGGCCAAAGCAAATTACACACAAAGCATAGAGTCAAGGCAGGAGAAGTAGATATAAGGAGGGGTAAAAAATTGGGGCCTTTAATGCAATCTATCAAACTCTATCACCCAACCTTTGTTGATTAAATCTCTAGGGTTGGTAGCTGACAAAAAGATCGGTACTAAAAAATCTTTTAAGGTGATGAGAGACCCATTCACGGCTGAAGTGGGCCAATCAGATGCTGGTAATAGTAAACACCTATTTCATGCTTACTAGACTCCAGGCATAGTTCTAACTACCTTACACATATTATTCATTTCTCACCACAGCCTTATGAGATAAATACAATTATTAACCCCATTTTAATCAGGAGGAAAACTGAAGCCCAGTAAGGCAAAGTAACTTGACAGCTGGTAAGGTAAGTAGAAGGACCAGGATTCAAAACTGGACAGCCTGGCTCTAAAACTCATGCTCTTAACCACTAATTTTTTTCCCTCTGGGAGAGAAACAGAAGGAATTTTCAAAATAATTGTGGAGCAGAAGTTATAAGGATGCCATGGTAAACCATACGCACATATAAGAAGGAATCTAAGAAAGCATGTTTAAAAAGGAATAAGGAAGCATACAGAAGTTGAAGAAATCAGGGAGAGACAGGATGAGAACATAACAGATCGAAAAAAGAAGTGAAGACACTAAGAGCTGAGATGAGTGGCAAAGGGAGAGGTTTCCAGTTCCCAGTTCTAGCTTTCTTCCAGAGAAACCTCTGCTCAATCATGATATCTGAAGTGTAAGAGGTAAAAGCAGAACAACTGTGGCAGAATGAGACATCTTCTATATGGCCTCTTTCTGGAGCATTTCCTTCCCATTCTCCAGTCTGAGGTGAGCTCTTTTGAGGATCCTTAGGAAATAGATTTTTAAAAATGACCCAGACTGAAGCTTGGCAAAATTTTTTCCAAAAGGACAATGTTTTAGTCACCATGGGCTTTCACCAATACCTAACGCTGCTGCCGTAGTGTGAAAGAATCCACAAGCAACACGTAAATAAGTGTGCATGGCTATGTTACAAAAAACAGTTTTAGTGGACACCAAAATTTGGATTCATACCATTTCCATGTGTCATGAAATCTTAATTTTTTTCACCCATTTCAAAATGTGAAAAACATTCTCAGCTCATAGGCCATACGATAACAGGTCGTGGGCTTGATTTGATTTGTGGGATGTAGATTGCTGAGCCCTGAACTAGACCTTTGTCAAGTGACCCTGGTTAAGAACTCTGCCCTTGCTTATGTATGGGCAGATGATCTCAGATACATGCTAAATGAGTGTGTAGTATATAAAATATGACTTTAGCAGTTGAGGTGGCTTAACTCTGTCCCCTATTTGCTAGAATTTTTCTTCTACCAACTCAGATGCCTGCTGCCCTTTCAACCCCTAATCTCTTTTATTCTACAATAAATAGAGATTTAAAAACCCATCTGAAATTCTGTAGGTATGACATCCTTTTCTGAGAGTAAGGTTTGACCCAAGGGGCTCAGAAGGGAACAGCTAAGCTTTTCCATTCTTGAGGTTTAATGACTGCATGACAAAGACAAAGAATCTGAGGTCATTTGGGAGATTTTGCTCTGGGCCAATGATGGTGGCAAGTCCACAGAAGCTTCCTCATTTAGTTCTGGAACAATATTGCCAACTTTCAACATGCTGTGCCAATAAAACAATGGAGCAAGCCTGGATGATGGAAATCTAACCAACTCCCGACAACTCTTTCATATAAAGTCCTTTAACAAGTGCTTCTGTACCATCTGTGGTTTCTTCCTCCCCATTTGGAGCCAATAAACAGAAAGACAGGAAATGAAAGAAGGAAGAAACTCTCCAGAAGGCCCCAAATGTAATCAGCTTCAGAGCAATTAAGAATTGACTATATTTTTATTATCATCTAAATCCCCTTTGAGGTTGATGATAAAAGCTAATTCACTTTGGCTCTATCTTTAATGCATGGGACTTATTTAAAAAAAAAAGTCATTTGCAGAAGAAAAGCAAAAGAAGACAAAGCTTCTATTTTGATTGACTATGATTTGTTAATTGCTTGACTGGTCAAATTAAATTGAGTTAAGTGTCAAGTCATCCAAGAAAGTCAAGCACTTTCCCATAGATGGAGCCACAGAATGTATGACAGCAACTGGATGGGAGTAATCAATCCTCCCCCAGAATTTCCATTCCCCTCTTTCCTTCTGAAAAAGCATCTCACAATTCAACTTCCCATCCTCAAAAGGATTGATTTAACCTGAAGCTTTCCTTTTCTTCTTTGACTGGGTAAACCCCTGAATAAAATACTCTCTCTCTATATACATATATTATCTGTCAAAAATGTATCATTGAACTTAGAAAAATAAGATAAAATGGTAATTTGTGAATGCTTCTTTTTCTTTTCATTTCTTTCTCTTTCCTTTTCTTTCCCTTTCCTTTCTTGCTTGCTTGCTACTGTCGAGATATATTTGTGAGTAGCAGATCTAGTTTAATGAAAACATGGGTCCACCGATACAGGAAAGCGGTAAGAGAAAACGAAGAGTACATATCTCAGAATCCTTCTCTGTTGGAGAATCAGCAGTTCCAGTGACTTATTGTATTTTTGCAAACTCTAACTATTCTATGAAGTGCTAAAAAAAAAAAATCCTAATTCATGATTTTCCCTGAAGCTGTCATTCCATCTCAGTGGGTGGTCCGGAAGTGAAGAAAGACACAGAAGCTGTTGTGTCTCAGTAAGTCTTCCCTTTGATCAAGCTTTGAGTCCAGACAGGAAACAATATGCTCATTGCTTTACTGCCATTGCGGATTGTTCATTAGTTTTAATTATTTTCTGAGATCTAGAGGGAGCCATCAAAAAAAATTAATCATGAATGGAAGGCAAGGCAGCCTTCTGTGATCATAAAAACACATAAAGCGTTTTGGATTATGGACATTTTATGATTTACACTCAAATTTAAACTGAAGGGGGCATATGGTACATCAGCATTTATTAAAAAAGCATGGGGATTTATGATGAATCACAAGTTTTGCCGTAAAATAAAATAAGTTGCTTTTCTATTGTGCTTTTAAAGTCAATTTTGTGAGTGTGGGTGGGAGTCTTTTCTTAATTTTGACCTTGCCAGAAAAGTAAGTTAAAAAAATAGCATCTCCTTGTTAGGAGTAATTTTAAAGATTGGTCAATTATGCAATGTTTGCATATTTGCCAAGCATTCCTACCAAGCTCTGGGCATTGGCTTTTTGGAGCAGCCTATTCCACCCTGGAAAGTTGAAAAATTTGGAACCCTGTCTCTCCATGACTGCGTATACTCACTGAACACCACAGTTTGGTGAAATAAGTGCCATCTTTCTCCCATGACAGCTCCTCAAACAATGATATAACTACTGATTGAGGTCCTTTATATCTTCTGAAGGGTTTAAGGCTGCAGGCTCTGAAATCCAGTGGCTCAAGTTCAATTTGGGATTCTGACACTTATTAGAAGTGTCCCTGGACAATTATTCAGCTCTCATAAGCCTCAGTTTTGGCCTCATGAAGATGGCCATGAAGATGAAATGAAGCTATGCATTCAAGTGCTTGAAAGAGAGTTTGCCAAATGGCGAGTGCTACCATTATGGTTGTGTTTTCAATATGTCCTCATGCGACATGGTTTTGTATGCCCTCGCTATTAGAGTAACCAACTTGTCCTGGTCTTAAAAGTGAAAGTACACACATCCTTGGAGTCTTTCAGTGACAGGCAACTGGGACGACTTGCCACTCTACTCCTGCTGTATTGGTTGCTCACTCTAGGATTTTTCTGCCCCAATTAAAGTACCTTTAAGATATCCCTGAAAAGACCTGCCACATGTGAGAGTCCCCTTAAAATGCTTAGGAATGTTTCAGGGGATATTGTGTGACCTCTTCTTTGCTCAAAGCTTTCTTTCTTTCTGATAACTGGTGTCTTTAATTCTGTGGCCTTGGCTTCAGATTTGGGGGCTCATTCAGTTATGAGCTTTAAGTGCCTCATTATAAAACATCCTGATTGGTCCCTCTCTTACCCATCTCTCTTTGCAAGATGCTGCACCATCTCCTAATACAAACAGAACTCTTCTGTGCTTACCTGGCACAGAGTTGGCATTTCCCTAGAGACTGTCTCCATCCTCTCCTCTGACACTGATCACCCTGGACCAAGTCACAGACACGGGCTTAAAAAGCATTGAAAATCAATTCCTCTTCACCCTTAGGTATTGCTTTTTGACCACTTTATGAACCCTCTCAATGGTTACTGTCCTTCAGTTCCCACTTTGCTGTATTGGTCTATAATGTTATCATGAAAGAACCTGTTGATGCCTTTCTGGAACTTCAATACACTATTTCTCTTACATTTACTTTTCGTCTCTTCTAGAAACTTTTCAAAAAGGAAAATAAGTTTGGTCTGGCATAGTGGTTGGTTCCTAAGGTGATTACTCCTTCCCTTTACAACAGCTCCAGAACCATCTCAATGCTTGTTGCAATGTATATGCTTCATGAAAAGACAGCAACAGATTCAGACACTTTTCCTAACTGCCAAGAACATTCTAAACAGACATTGTCTGTTTAGAAGTGACTACTCAAAGCAGGAGGTAATTAGCATCTTTTGGCTTACATGTCCCAAAATTCCCCATGGAAACCAATTGCTGGTATTTCCTTCATGCAGTGTTGGAGTGTCCATAAGCAAAAAATCTGCACTATATTATTCTCAAAGGTCTTTATATGCTTCTTGCCTTCCAACTACCCTTAAGATTTTGGCTGTGAGCCACCTACTCACCAGGTGCAATTAATTAGTAGAAAACATCCCTAGCACATTCTTGAGTGCTTACTGCCAGGCTTGGATGAATCCACGATAAATTTCTCAGGCATAGTCTTCTTCTGCACAGACAAGTTTCAGACCTACTTTAGTTTTCTTTTGATACAATAGTTCAGAAAAATTGCCCAAGATTATAATTAATACCCGTCAGTGGTACACAGAATCCACTTTTCTCCTTTAAAATTCACAAATAGATTTGCTATAATCTTTAGGCTTCTGGACAGTTTCCACATTGTTTATTCTTTTTGAGCCTTGTGGTAATTCAGATTCTTTTTCTCAAATGGAGCTTCTCATGTGCAACACAACTGGGAGTTCCAGAAAGTTGGTATAGAAGTTACAAGCCACTTTTAAGAAGATGGAGAGGTCTGGAAATCATTATCCTTTCTGAACTTCTATAGAATGTACTTTCTAATATTCTGTATACATTTTACCTTTGGTCAGAATGTAAACTCTCCAAGAGCAGCAAGTAGATTTTACTCATCTTTGTAGTCTATATAATCTTTAGCATGGGGTCCTAAAAAGGGATACTTTTTTTTGTGTGTGGAAGAACATTTTATAAATAGAGAAATAAATCACATCACCCCTCAAGGTAAATAGGTGGTTTTGCTAGAACTACAGCTATCACTATGCTGTATTTCAGCTAGGTAGGATTCAAAGATAGCACTGAAGGGGAGTTGTTTGGTGGAGTTCCACAAAATGGTGTGTGGATCCATGTTTCTGCCCATTAACTGTCAACCTCTCCCATCTTCCAGCATGGACGATGTTCATGTCAACAATTTCTATTATATGGTAATTATTCACAAAGTCAATGCTTAATTCTAATGTCAATTTTTTGAGGTATATTACCAATAATCTCATTTTACCGATGAGACAACTAAGGCTCAGTAAGAAAAGTGAGTTTACTAAGGAAATAGGACAACAAAGTGCAGAGCCAACACATAGTTGTGTCATCTGGTTTCTTTTAATCTTTCCATTTTCTTAAAGGGTCTTCCTCCTATCACTCTTGCCTTAATATTAGCAATTCTCAATGGAATGTGCATCAGAATCACTTGGAGGGATTATTACAGAATGCTGGGTCCCATCCCAAAGTTTCTGATTTAGTAGGTCTCGATGAGACCTGAGAATATGCATTTCTTCTCATCTCAGTTTGATAGCAAACTTCTTCCCACCTCAGAGACTTCAGAAAGGAATATTCCATCCAAAATCTCTGGTTGTTATGGCTCCTTCTTGTCATTTAAGTGTCAGCTCAAGATGAGTATCGCCATAGTCTTTCCCTGACTTGTTAAGAGTTGCCCTCTCAGTGACGAATTCTATTGTCTCAATCTTATTTTCCTATTGGTTTTACTTCATCATTTTCTTTTCCTACCACAGAATGCAAGCTCCATAAAAAAAAACTGAGCTATTGACTGCCTTATTTACCACTCTGAACTCTGCCTAAAAACATGTCTAGTGTATAGTGCTACTCAATAGATACTTGATAAATGAATGAAGGAGCCTCCAAAACTCTCTTAAACCCCACAAAATCCCATAGGTTAGTAACCTCATTGAGATCTCAGGCCTCATACCTTGTGAATCTCTGAGGATGAGTGGTCAGCTCCACTAACACTACAATTTGACTTGCTTTTAGAGAAATGGAAACTTTATGAGACAAAGGGTACCTGTGGCTGTGCTAATGTGAAACAAAGTGTAGGTCATAAATATAGTGACAAGTGGAGCTACAGAACAGATTTTCCCCACTATTTGACTAAAGCAGGAAACGAAATCCTTAAGGAGCTAGGCAATCTTGAAAGAGATGGGAAAGTGACTCTAAGCACTACTGTAAATACCTTTAGATTCTACTCTGACTCCAGGGATTAGACTAGCCTATACTCAGGAACAGGTGCAGTGGCCATAGAAGTGTATGTGTAAATAAGTATATAGGCAAAACATCTGTGGTCTAACTTCCTTTCTTTTAGGGAAAGTCCCAATCTTTTCTCCTCAATATATGAATACCTGGTAGAGATTTCCTTTATCTCCAGCTCAAAGGCTGGGCATGTGCCCCAGGCCTGGCCAATCACATTACTCCATTTCTCTCACTAGTGATTGGTCAAGGCATGCACAACTGCATCTTGTTAGGCCAATGAGTCCATCTCTGATGGACTGCCAGGAAATATACTCTCTCTGCAATTATGAGAAATTATTGGAGATTTTGGCAACCATCATGTCAGTGCATGGAGAGAACCTATCTGGGAGTAAAACATAATCTAGATATAGAGACAGAGAGTCTGGACCACAGTGGTTTAGTTTCTGGATCTAGGTGTGCCTGAATCTAACTCTTGATTTTCTTACTTAGGTAAACACATTATTTTACATTTGTACTTAAGCACATTTGATATACATTATGTCACTTACCACTGAAAGGGTGCCAGGGGATCTAGTGTAACCGATATGTCCTTATGAGACTCCTCCTTGAATAGTCCTGCTGCGCTGTGTTATTTTTCTGTCAACACCTAGTTCAAAGGCAGTTGGAACCACCCACGACACTGCACTCAAGCTACTGTGAATCTAAAGCCCACACATCATTGCAGAAAATGTTATTAATAACACTTCCTCCATTTCTATGTAGTTTTCTTCCAAAGAGTTCAAAGAATCTAGTATATATTTCTTTTCTCTTCACCTTGTTTTTGTAATGGAGGAAGAATAACAAATACTCCCTACTTGCGTGACCCTGGACAGTTATGTCACCTTTGGAAATGTCAGTTTTCTAAAGTGTTAAAAGCAGGGGTACAGAGGTAAGGCAGGATGTTTTAGATTTGACATTTGTTGAGACTGTGATACAATGTTAAACAATTAATGTCATGACTGCAGGATTTTGCAAAATAAAATATTGGTATTGAATACTATTGTCTGCAAATAAGTTCTCAGAAAACACGTACTAGGTCACATCAGAATCTTTCAATGCCATTCAGAAGCATTGAAAAAATACTCTCATGCTAACTGATCTCTTATCTAAAAGGATAAAATGGACTGAAGCAGTTTCAAGAGATCCACTTGCTGTATTTTACTGCCAACTCCTATAGGGAAATAACATTGTCATTTTACCATAAACCTTGGGGCATTAGCTAGCATAATATGCCCAAGAGTTCAGCTATGAATTACAGATGTCTTCTCAGTTTCCCAAAGCAAATCTAACTCTGAGAAAGATGAGTTTATATGATCCACACTTGTGAAAAAATACATCTAAATCATTCCTTCTTAATGGGTTGTATAATTCAACTGATAATCTGTACTATGCCACCTTATTCAAAGCCATTTGAGTCAATGTAACTCAAACATGAGCAAATAAACTGCCACTGGACAGATAATTTGTGTCATCACTAATTAGCCATTTTTGAACATTTGCTCTGTGCAAAGTTTATTAATATGTTTTCTTACTGGAAAATATAAAACAGACATAGTTATTGCTTCAAGTAATAATGAAGCTCATTTGAGTCCGTAGGAGACACCAGGAAAACATTCCAAGGAAATATTTAACTATTTGATAATTGATATAATAAATAGAATAAAAATTGCAAAGAGAGAGCTAGATGGAATTAATGAAAAAAAAATCAGGAAGAAGTGAGCTTTACCATGAGATTTTCTAAAAGGTAGGGAGTAGTTATGTATTTAGGAGTATTTGAAGAGATGCCGGCTTTTTGTGAGTGGCAGAGGCAGACAGTTTATAAAAGAGGACCAGAAAACAGTATCATGTGGCATGATTGAAGAATATTTCATTTTACACTATCTAAAATATCAGTGAAATGAATAGGACATCTCTTTTAAGAAGTGATGTCTAACAACAATAGCGGTAGCAGTTTTTTTTTGTCTTTAGTGAAAGAAAGTATGCCCAAATGCCCCAAATATTACATGGGACATACTTAGAGTAAAAGAAAAAAAATTTGTTTCTCTGGAATTAAAATTTAACAGGACATCCTCTATTTTAGTTGACTAAATGTGGAAACTCTATATAGAAGGATTTTAGTTGAAGTCTGCATTTTCTTTTTTAAAGAGAGATTAGCAAGTGTTAAAGATATGACCGTCAATAGCATATAGCAGCTATTAGGTGCCCAGTCTTATTGTGAGCACTGGGTACATTTTTTGACTCATTTAATCCTTATAAAAAAAAACCTGTGAGGGCAACATCACTGCTTTATCCTCTTTTTCCCCAGAGGAAGAAACTGAGGTCCAGAGAGATTAAATAACTTGCCCAAGTGGATAAGCCAATAATGGGCAGAGGCAGGATTTAAACCCAAGCAGTCTGGCTTTAGAAGCTGTGTTCTTCACTACCATGTAACTATGCCAGGCACAGTCTATGGCCACACAGTGAGGGAGAAGAACACCTTATCATGGCTCTTTTAACATGGAGTTTAACTATTGGCTCAGCTCTTCAAACCAAAGGCACAGTCCTTGGGAAAAATTAGCTCTAATCTTGAAGAGAGCTCCAGATATCCCTCCTTGAAGTCTGGACACCATCTATTAGCTTTCTGCAGCTGACTGGTTCCTCAACGTCCTATACCTTCTACCCACCCCCCTCCAAACTCCTTTGAGTGCCATAAATGCCCTTCTCTGACTGTCTTTTCATAGTCATTTTATGGTTCTAAAACACGACAAACAGGCAGCATCACAGTGTACCATTCCAACATCTGCTCAGACTCTTGCTTTGGCCAGGTGCTTTCCTGGTAACATAATAAGTGGTAGGGCCCCATGGAGCTGAGTAAATGGAAATGCCACCCACAAGCCTAATTTATTGCCAGGGACTGGTGAGGCTAAAAGCCCATTCCTTTTGCACTATTTTATATCTGTCCAGATTTGTTCCCAGATTTGTAGAGAGCTTCTGATACATTTTCAAATAGGAGCAAATACCACACAAATCTAAGAGACACATCCCAAGAATTCCAGAGAGAAAAATGGTAGATATCACTGAAGGGTGCTTTTCATTGAATTGATGGCTCTAATTTGCACAACATAAGTGAAAGCAAATCATAAATATGAATGCTTACCATATTTAAAAATGATTAGGTCCTTGTATTGACTTATTTTGGCTTTTTATACTACACTATCAATTTGTGAAGTGTTCAAGCATTTTATTTCTAGTAAGACATTTATTTCAATGTAGTGATATAAAACCCTTTGTCCATTCCTACTTAGAGCTGAGGAATAAGCCTATTTGTAATGACTCTTACATGAGAATTATATTGAATAGTTTTCTATTGTAATCAGACATTACATGAAATTAGAAACAATAGGGGAGCAAAATCAATCAGCCATGGCGGAGGGATTGAGATAATAATGACTCATTTGCCTGGGTTGCTTTAGAAAATTAATAACAACAGACGTAATTACTAACCTGGGAGAGCCAGACTCTTGATCATTCTTTAACGCTTTTAACATGAAGTACACAGAAACCCATCACAGCAAGGCACATGCCGGTTTGCTGTGGTCAACAATCAACTGGCTCAGGTGGCTCAAAACTCACATACTCCAGATCACTGGTTATCAACTGGAGGTGACTCTGTTCCCAGTGGGGCATATGGCAATGACAGTGGGGCATTTCTAGTTGTTCCAATTTGGGGCATGGGTGCTATTGGTATCCAGAGGGTAGAAACCAGAGATGATGCCATATTCTATAATTCTACAATGTATAGGATGCAGAATTACCCACTCCCAACATGAACAGTGCCAAGGCTAAGAAATCCAGGCCTAGGCCCTGCCTCAGAGTCATCAACTGCCCTGAGACAGAGTTT
This sequence comes from Vulpes lagopus, assembly GCF_018345385.1. NCBI lineage: Eukaryota > Metazoa > Chordata > Mammalia > Carnivora > Canidae > Vulpes > Vulpes lagopus. The sequence goes on from NC_054830.1 coordinate 44,101,104, forward strand.
ACAAGGCAGGTCATGAGAGCACCCAAAAAAGGAGCCGTGATAATAGGTCCAAGAAAAATGGCTTCTCTCTTGATTCCTTTGGTTGAAGTCTCTATTCTGCACAAAAGCCTTGGCAAATCCCTTCGTTTTTCTTCTAGCTGTATCTGCTCTCCAGTGCAGGGGCATATATCACAGCCACCTGGCTGCTGGCTATATAAGACACTGCTGTGGGGTCAGACAGCTCAATGCATCAGAAGAAGGGCCCCACTAAACACAGCTGGCTAACAGGATGCTCAATGAGAAAATTTAAGCTGGCTCTTTTTCTGAGTCTCCAGCCCTTGGTCTTTTGGAAGTGCTTTGACCTTTACTATTCAAAATATTTACTGAGCCAGCTTCCAAGTGGCAAAACGCATATATGAAGGAATGAGATGGTTGAACAGATAGGTGAAGCATGCCTGCATCACATGCCCAAATATTGCACGTTTATGCCTCAAGTGATCCTACCTACAAATTGCCTTACACTTTGCAAAGCTGACAGTGACTACTTTGCAGTGTAACCAAAAGAATACAGCAAACTTCCTACCAAACCCACCATTAGGTCAACAAGATCTTGAAGATGGCTTTTCCTTGCTACCTTCCTTCTGTTAAACATGCTTCCATGTCACAGTGCTAGAAAACTATTTTTGCTTTATAAAAATAAAAAAATAAAAGTCAAATTGGGGTGAAATATTTGTCCAAATAAGTGATATTAGGAATAATCAAAAAGTAAATGAAGCTTAATCTGTAATGTGGATACCTTTTCTTCTTTGCCCACAAGCCAAGTTGTTCCTATTGGCATTCCAATCTCCAACAACAACGGCAGGCATCTGGATCCCAAAATGCTGAGACTCAGGGTGAATCTCCCTATAAAGTCGGGGACTTGTCTATTCTGCTCTCACATTGAATAACAATGGATCTTTTCTTTGCTGAGGTGGCATTAGCATTAGCCAGTCCCCTATCTGACATCAGAGGAATTTTCTGGTGAAACAGAAAAGTGTGTCTTCAATTGTGGGGATCTCTGGCCCCATGGCAGTTTTCTCAGAGGAGATGTTAGCTGAGTGTGTCTCCAGTTATGCCATATGGATGGCTTACGTAACTACTATGTGAAACCTTCCAAAATCAAGCAACTATTGCAACTCCTTCACCTCCACAGATACAGACATTGTATTGTATTGTCAAGGAAGTTTCCTCATTTCCATACATTTTTTCCAGAGACGTTATTTAATCTCAGCCTGGACTCCTCAACATGCACCTTCCCACCTTCTCAAATATTATACTCTTTTTACAAGCAGCACAGAATTTTCAGAGATGCCTAGTTCTTCCCTTGCATTTTACAGAGAAGGAAACTAATGGTCAAAGTCTTGCCCACTGTTATTTTGTGGATAGTTACTCTTCGAGATATTTGCTGCTCCTTTTTGTGGAACGATTTTATTTTTTCACCCCCTTGCCATCAGATTTAGCCACCTTATCTGCATTGGCCAAAGAAATGTGAGAACTTTAGGCTACTTTCAAGCAGGGATTTTAAGAGCTATCGTGTGATTCTGTTATGTTCTTTACTTCTTTCTATGCAAAAAATAATGTCCTTGATAGGGACTGTTCCTTCAGCCTGGGTTCCAGATCAGGGATGTATCAAGGCAGAGCCATAGTCAACTTGGAGCAATGGAGATGAGAAAGAAACCTACGTTATTGTAAGCTGCCACATAAGGTCATCTGTTACTGTAGGATTATATAGCCTATACTGACTGATGTAGTCACTAAGCAGGTGAATAACAGAGCTGGTTAGTACATTCCAGCACCAACTTTTTTTCAATGCACCCCAGTGAACAAAACATATTTCAGCTATAATGAGCTACAAAAAAGAATAACATCCAACATTTGAGCAGAAAGACCATGGTTTTTGATATTTTTAGTTAGTTTCCCAAAGCAAATTAGAAAGGTTTTGGGGATTACCCACAGCATGGATCAGTTGCATCTGTGGGAATAATTAAGGGCAGCTTCCTCAGCAAGAAAAGTTTACACTTTCCATAAACTTCTATTTCAGACTCTGCAGAAGGTAAATCTCATCTTACATAGTAGCAAACATAATATGTTATTTAAAATAAAAAATAAACCCCAAACACACCAAAAAACTCCTGAAATTCAGAGGACATAAAAAAAATAAGACAGAATGACAGAAAGACAGAAAGGAAGGAAAAAGAAAAAAACCACCCCTCAGACATCGCACAGAATTGTAAACATCATTTAGGTGTATAAATTTACCTCATTATTTTCTAGTTAACGAGTTTTCAAATAAGCTAAGAACATTCTGGTGATGTCTTTACTTAACACTGTAATTTCACAAACTGTCAAGAATGAAGAACTCCACTGGGGTAAATGAAGATATGCTTGAATTTTCTTAATTGCCACCTTGCTCAGGCTTCGAGCTCATTGTTTAGCTCTGTGACAAATGGTTCTAAGCACTGTCAGACAGTCGCAGGGGAGAATGGGTTGCTATACAATGTGCCTGTCTCATTACTGTGTTGCTGACAGCCCACAGGCTGAGAAAGCAAACAACACTTGTTTCAGGAGTAGACTTGCAGGGGCCAGTGTGGCAGTGACTGACAAACTAGAGGAGCTTTCACTATTGTTAAGATGTTAGCTCTTCCCCAGTCTGACCATCATCCCTGGGAGAAGGATTGGTTTGAGGGTGGATACTAGGTCTCTGCATCAGCCCCTAACACAGTACTTGGCACATAGTGTGCTTGTTGAATGGATGAGAGGATGGATGGATGGATGGATGGATGGACAGATGGAAGAACATTTCTCCTACCCAAGTTTATTAGCACCTTACTTTCTCCTTTCTACTTGCCAGAAACAAGACCGAATAAACCTAATCATTTGATGGTAATAGTGTTCCAGGTTTTCATTCTGAACCTGGGGCTTGCTACCTCCACCCTACACAGACCCTCTCCCCTTCACACCTACATTCACATTCTTATACCCATTTCTCTACCCCACCAGTTCAGAACTCCTCTGAGGGATGAGCTTGCTGCTGAGTCAACTTTTAATCCTTCCTACTGCTTGCAAAGCATATTGCTCTCAGCAGGTGTTCTACACATTTTAATTTTTAAAATATTGTTTTATATTCTTAATGTGTTGTGTCTCAGAAATGTTTGCTACTTACAAGAGAGATGGGATGAGAATAGAAAATGCTGAACACAAAGAAACAAATTGCTGAAGGAGGGTTTCAGATAAAAAGAGAGAAAAACTTTGAATCTTACTGTTTTAGAGAGTGGTCTCAAGTACTAGTTCTCAGGCTGGCATTGGTGTATGGCATACATTCTCAGTGGGGATGTTATCATTCCAAAGAGGGGAAAATTGGTTCTTGGTGGTCGAAAAAATTCTTAAATATTACAATGGTTTATGACCCTCCAAGGGCTACAATACATACACAGTATTTTCGTGGTATTAAAATTTCATAGGAGTGTGTGAGGAAAAAAAATGTCTAAAAACAATATAAAATAAAAACAAAGTTAAAGAACACTAGTTTATGAGGATATTTTTCCCAGCTAAAAGAAAAATGGGTGGTGTATGTTATCGTTTATGTATGCATATAAGTCTGTATAGTATAGATAAGATATATAGTACCTGCAATTTTACTAATAGGATTTTTTAATATATTTTTTATTTAAGTTCAATTTGCCAACATATAGTATAACACCCAGTGCTCATCCTGTCAAGTGCCCTCATCAGTGCCCGTCACCCAGTCATCCCATCCCCCAGCCCACCTCCCCTACCTCTTCCCCTTGTTCGTTACCCAGAGATAGGAGTCAATTGGAGAAGGACAATCATTATATGGTTTCACCTATATGGGGGAACTAATAGGGATTTATTTTGAGATTTTTCTTAACAAATTAAGCATTAGATAACTCTGTTGGTACCATATTTTAAAAAAGTGCTTCTGGTCAATGAAATCAAAAGTCTGGTAACCACTATTTTGAACAATGAACAACACAGTTCATGTGTAAAATGAGTTGCCAAATATTAAACAAACCAAGTAGAGCTTATGAAAGAATTACCTCAGCCCCAGAAAGAACTTCAGAAAGAGGTCCCATTTCTGTAAGATCAAGTCAGGGGTTGAGTTAATTACATTCTTTAGCTCAAGCTAAATGATCGTTGATTGTCTGGGCCGCTTGCTTGATTTATAGATTCACTAAGTCTACCTATTCCCATGTCTCTCTCCCTCAACATTTTAATGTGTTAAATGTGTAGTCTATTTGTTATATTATTGCAGAATGTGTATTGTTCTATGTGCATTTTAATTTTTATTTATTTTTTTTAAAGATTTTATTTATTTATTCATGAAAGACACAGAGAGAGAGAGAGGCAGAGGCACAGGCAGAGGGAGAAACAGGCTCCATGCAGGGAGCCCGACGTGGGACTCGATCCTGGGACTCTAGGATCACGCCCTGGGCTGAAGGCAGGCGCTAAACCACTGAGCCACCCAGGGATCCCCTCTATGTGCATTTTTTTTCTATGTGCATTTTTAATTCATGTACATGGCAGTGTTACATGTTCTATCCTGTTTCTACCTCTGTTTTTTTTTTTTTTTTTTAAGATTTTATTTATTTATTCATGAGAGACACAGAGAGAGGCAGAGACAGGAGAAGTAGGCTCCATGCAAGAAGACCGATATGGGACTTGATCCTGGGACTCCAGGATCACACCCTGAACTGAAGGCAGACTCTCAACTGCTGAGCCACTCAGGGTCCCATTCTTCCTCTTTTTAAACTACTTTTTAAAGATCTGTGTTCTATTGCTTCAGAGGAAGCATAACCCTCCTGGATGTGTGCCCACCTTATCTACCCACCACTATTCTAGAAATGCATACCCAGGTTGCCTTTGATTCATCACTAATCCAAATATCCTGGGAAGGAAATTGGTCACATGTGCCCCATTATCTGGGATCCGGGTCAGAGTTTCCTGGGATGCAGTCCAGATGGGTTCTAGATTCATCCTGAAGATTTGTGAATTATTTTGAAAAACATTTTGGAATCAGTGGCCATAATCCTATGAGTTTCCTATTATTTAACAATATTTAACAATACTGCTCTCGATTAGGATATATTTTCATACATTTCTGAATTCAGTTAGCTAATGTATTTTTATCCCTCTGCTCACAAATGAAATATGCTTATAATTTCTATTATTTTCCCCTGCCCCTGTCTTTATCTATATTTGGAGTTAAAAAAACAAGCTGGGTAGCTTTTTCTTTTTTCTTTTTAAAATTTTCTTAAACAACTTAACAGAGTGAGGAATCAATTGTTCCTTGAAAGTTTGATAGGACTACTTGTAAAAACATCTAGACCTAAGATTGTTTCAGAGCTTAATCTTTGACTACCACATGAAAATAGTTATTGGACAATTCAAGATATCTGTTTCTTCTTATTCTAATTTTCTAGGGATTTATCCATTTTTGTTTTATTTACAAAATCAACAGTATGTAGTTGCTGGTAGCCCTTTGTATTTTTATTAATATCTCTTGTATCTGTGGTTTTTTCTTTGGAATTGTGAATTTCTAAGCTGCTTTCTTGATATAATTTATATTGCATAAAATTCACTTGTTTATACTCATTTTAAGTGTAAATTCAATAATTTTTTTAGTAAATTTACAGAGCTGTGCAACTATTATCACAGTCCAGTGTTAAAACATTTCCATTACCTCCACAAAATCCCACCTTTTGGGGCAGGTGTCAGTTATTCCCTGTTCTCAGCTCCAGATATCCACAAATCTACTTTCTGCCTTTATAGATTTGCCTCTTCTGGGTTGCATCCTGTTTCTTTGTTTACCTCCATTAGTCTTTTCCAAGAAAAGCTTTTAATTTTGCTCATCTTTTCTATTTCTTTATTTTACTGAGTTTGAAAGAGTTCTCAGTCCATCCCTTGGTGGCAGCTACTAACTATAGCAGCAGGACTCATGAATGAGACAGGCCATTATTCCTCTGATAATCATTTAGGTTTTGCCTGGGCACAATGTCCACTGAGCCTCTTCTCTTTGGAGACTATGCTCATTTGTCAACAGAGACTTTAACATTCTCTGGGCTGTTTGCCCCAAATCCTGGTTTCCCCCATATGTTGGAGGCCTAGCTTCTGTGAACCCAGACTCTGAAATTCTTGAGGGCAGAGAAAAGATCTTAAGTTTTCTGATCTAGACACCAAAGCCCCTAAACTTGTCTGGGATCTCTATATTTAAATTTACACCACTGTGAGTCATCATGTGCTTAATTAAAAAAAAAAAAAAAGAACAAAATATTAAGTGTCTCATCAATGCTCATGGATGGAAGCCCTTTCTGGTCAAACCAATTTCTGATTGCTAAGGAACTAGAAGACTGCCAACAGTGTCCCTCAGGTAAAAAAGCAGAGGACATTTAAAGAACTAGAAGATATTTTGAAGTCCTGTATCTCTTGTCTTGCTTTGAAACATGCCCACAACTGCTCCCTTTTCCACCCTCCATGCAATGATTACTGATTGGGCCTTATGGAAATTTCTCTCATATTCTTTGTGGATCTGCTCCCTTACCAATCACTGGGAAAGGGCAGGGAGCTAATACTGATCATCTAGAGTAGATAAAGTACTTTGTGGAATTTTCTCTAAATACTCACAGTGTCCCTTTGAGGTTAGTACTATTATCATTCCAATTTTATTTTTTTTTTTAATTTTTTTTTAAAATTTATTTATGATAGTCACAGAGAGAGAGAGAGAGAGAGGCAGAGACACAGGCAGAGGGAGAAGCAGGCTCCATGTACCGGGAGCCTGACGTGGGATTCGATCCCGGGTCTCCAGGATCACGCCCTGGGCCAAAGGCAGGCGCCAAACCGCTGCGCCACCCAGGGATCCCTATCATTCCAATTTTAGAAATGAGGCAACCAGAAGAGGCAAGGTAACTTGCCCAGGCCTCTTATCCACCAGTCAGTGACTCCCTAGGGTCACAAAGATGATGTCTGAATGAAAACTAACTTCTATCTCACTGCAAGCCTCATGCTCTCCCCACCCCACTAAAATGTGCCTGCAGTATTAGGCTGGAAGGAACTTTGGAGTTCATCTAGTGAAATACTTCCAACTTCCCCCAAGAGGCACGAGACAAATGTCTAGATGCAGAATGGTTATTAATTAAAAGTCAGTACTGTGGGCACCTTCTTGATGGTTCTAAGACTCCGAATCACGTGCTCTGTCTACTGTGGTCCTTATGTGGACCTGTGGGATTGAGCTATTCCAGTATTTAATGAGAAAATGCCAAGACTGGGTTTAATTTACTTGAAGCCTGCCTCCACCCCAACTTCACAACACAGAGAAGCATAATTTCAGTGCAAACTGGAGAACATTAAGAGCGTCTTAAATCCTTCGAAATCCTCTTCAATTAGATTGTGTGCTTGAGGGGAAAGCCTCCAGGCAATTAGAATAACCTGGTTACTTGGAGGATAAGTCTTTGTTCAGGTAGCTCTGATGATCTGAGAGACTCTCCTAATTGTTTAGATTTTTCAAATTCTCAACCAATCTCTCCTCTTTCCCAAGGAGTCTTCTCAGATTTCCCAACCTCCAGGACTGAAATCTGAATTTATAGCCCACATTCCTTGTCTCATTTATTTACTAATAATCTGAGCCTGGCAATGTGATGGCAGAAACATTTTGTGTATGCCTACTGGGTGAAATGGGTGGGTGTTGGAACACTGCTACATACTGAATGCCCCTATATTTATCTCTGCTTATCTTTATCCCCCTGGGTTAGGAAACTGTTTCCTTTTTATGTACCACTATCTTGGTATCACAAACAAGAAAACGAATTTACTCTTTTCCCTGGAATGCTTTTCTATCTGGCTCACTTTTTATCATTGAAGAGCCAGAACCAAATTTAGCTTCAGGAAGACCTCCCTAATTTTTAAATCTGAGTTACATGACCCTCTGTGATACTCTCATGGCCCCTCCGAATACCTAAACCAGGGGTCAGATAACATTTTCTACTAAATATTTCCAGCCATGTGGCCACATTAGGTCTCTGTCACAACTACTCAATTCTGCCATTGTAGGTCAAAAACAGCCAAGGGTGTGGCAGTGCGTCTATAAAACTTAATTAACACTAAAGTTTGAATTTCATATCATTTTCATGTGCTGTAAATTGTTATTCTTCTTTTGATTTTTTTTTTCTGGGCATTAAAAACCATTCTTAGCTGCAAACTACAAAAACAGGTGTTCTCAGGCTTGTATTGATATTGTGCTGCCTTCTTTTTCTTCTTCCCCTTCTTGTTTTTCCTCCTTGTTTCTCTTTTTTCTTCTTGTTTCTCCTTCTTCTTCTGGCTTCCTCAGATCTATAATTTCTGTATTAACTGTTTTAACTGCCAGGAATGTTCTCCTTTGTGGCTAATCCTTTCTCTCTCTTTTTTTTTTTTTAGGTTTTAGCAGTAGTGCCATTTCCTCAGACTGTCTTTCTCTGTCCACTTCAACAGCACAGCCCCCCATCTCCATTCTGAATCTCAGTAATTGCCTTTTCCCTTCCTAATACTATCATGATTTGTAATTTCTTCCATATTTACAGACTAGCTTTTTATCTTCCATATTTACAGACTAGCTTTTTATCTTCACAGTCTGCACAGTAACTGACATATAATAGGTGCTCAATAAATATTAGTTGAATGAACAAATAAGAACTTGGTTTCCTGAGTCACACTGCCCATATTTAAATCCCCAAACCCCACTTCCTAACCTTTCCTGGGCAATTAACTTGCTAAGCTTTGTTGTTCTTTTTAATCAGTAAAATGCAAATAACCTGCTTCAAAATATTTTAAGTATAAAATGAGAATAGCACACACAAAGTGCTTAGCACAGTGCCCAGTACCCAGACAACTATCTATCAATCATCTATCATCCATCCATCTATCATTTATCATCTATTTCTACCATCACTATTCTATCATCACCTATCTATTATCTATCTATATCAATTCTCTATATATCAATCATCTATCATCCATCTACCCATCATCTATCATATCTATTAATCTCTATCATCTCTATCAACTATCTATTTATCCATCTATCATCTAGCTATCTATCCATTATCTATCTCTATCATATATATATGTCATCTATCATTCATTTATTATCTATCAACTATCATCTACCGATCATCCTTCTATCAATCATCATCATTACATTTTATATCTTTTGAATGTATGAATTTATATCAGAGATAATTCAACTGATAATTTTAAAACTGTTTTCCTGTCTTTGGCTACTTGCTGAGACCTTTAACATTGCTTTATTCTGCTAAAAAGGAGAATAAACAATATAGGTTGTCAGAGAGATTTTTCATATTTTTGGTTTCTCATCATGTAATTGCCCTTGTATTATATGCATGCATGTTAGTATATGTATCCCTGGATGGTTCTTTCAGGGGGTAACACTGAGTTCTGAGCCACCATACTTCCCAAAGATTACTTATACAACATAAGTAATATCATCAGTTAGTCACGTCATATCTTATGGATGCTAGCTATTCGAAAATAGTTATTATATTTTTAAATCTCTGCTTCAGCTTTCAGCACTAGGAGGTCTCCATCAAGCCTAGGTTTTATGCTAATGAAAGCAAGACTGTCTTGTCCAAAACACAGAAAGGTACAAGGAGTTAATTGTTGCAATTATCCATTGAGTGGATTTGGACTGTGAATCCCTGAAAGGATGGATTGCTAATTGCTGTTAAATGGTGATTAGATTTCACTCTCCATGTTTTCACGATGAACTGAAGTTTACCAGACCTCAAATAATTATCTGCATCAAACTAGAGGGCAGGGAGGATGTCATAGGAGTTTAATAAAAAAACACACACACACACTTATATGAGCATAAATTCAGAACTCGTTTGAAATTCTTTCGTTTCTGCTTTACAAGATAGAAGGGATATATGCTTTCCAAGGATACATTTTACTTATATATTTTTTTCATTCCTGCTTTCCAAGGATGTATTTTACTAGACTATACTTTCTACATTCCAAATAACTGGTCAATCCAAAATCTATGCTTTTTGAAAATTGCAGATTTGAACTACAGAAACTAGGTAGAGGGGATCCCTGGGTGGCTCAGCGGTTTGGCGCCTGCCTTTGGCCCAGGGCGCGATCCTGGAGTCCCCAGATCGAGTCCCACGTCGGTCTCCCGGTGCATGGAGCCTGCTTCTCACTCTGCCTGTGTCTCTCTGCTTCTCTCTCTCTCTCTCTATGTCTATCATAAATAAATAAATAAATCTTTAAAAAAAAAAAAGAAACTAGGTAGAATTTTGATATTAATGCCATGTGGTAGGACTTTTGAATGTTTGTTTTGAATTGATGTATCCCTTTTCTTTTTGTATCCCTCTTTTTTTTTTTTTTTTGAAGAGTTCAGTATGGTTTTCCAAACTTACCGAAGTTGGCAGCAATTGTAGTGCGATATTAATGTAACATTTTAATTTTTTTTTAAATTTTTATTTATTTATGATAGTCACACAGAAAGAGAGAGAGAGAGAGAGAGAGAGGCAGAGACACAGGCAGAGGGAGAAGCAGGCTCCATGCAACGGGAGCCCGACGTGGGATTCGATCCCGGGTCTCCAGGATCGTGCCCTGGGCCAAAGGCAGGCGCCAAACCGCTGCGCAACATTTTAAAGTAAAAATTTTAAAATCCCATCATCTTTACATGGCTTTCTTCTTCTTTTGTCTTTCTTCAGTTTCATTATATATTACATGTGTGTTCTGAGGGCAGACACTGAATCTTGACGTATCTCCAGTTTCTACTGCCGTATCACAGTATCTAGTATAAACATGACTGATTTAATGATACTTGAATGATTAAATAAGTGAATACATGAGTATCATATAACAATGTAAATTTAAGTGCGCTACTAAACATAAGAATTATTATTCCATTGAATTAATATCTGAAGAGTTCTGTCTCTAGAGTTCAAGGAAAAAATAGGTCTTTTCCTCCTTGAAATTTTCTTCTCAACAATACTCAGATATGGGGCTGGCTCCTGAGAACTTAAAATATGTGTGGAACATGCAACCCCTAGGCTTCATGTCAGACTTAACTTTATTGGTGTTGCCTTTTTAATCCCTTAATGTGGATTAAAATGAAACAAACCACATTTTGAGATGTTTGTTTCTAAGTACACCCTTTAAAGAAAAATGAAAACTTGCAAGAAAGGTGCTTTAAAGCATTGAATACACACAAAAAAATTATAAGAAGGGAAAACGTCCTCCATTTCCTGCAGTGAAGCAGGATTCTAGGTATCACTTGAACCTACCTATATCTGAAGGTGTTACCACTATTACCTAAGACCCACCCAGGGGGTTTGCATTTTGCAAGAGGAAATTTGTGATAGGCTAAATAATGGTCACCCAAATATCAGGTCCTAATTCCTGCAACTTCTAAATATTACCTCAGATACAAAACAATCTTTGGAGATGTGATTAAGTTAAGGATCTTAAGATGGAAAGATTATCCTGGATAGTCTAGGTAGGTCCTAAATGCAATCTTAAATATCCTAAGAGTGAGGCAGAGGGAGATTTTAGAGAAGCAATGGAAGCAAGTGGCACTGTGAAGGTATATCATGTGCCCATAAGCCAAGGAATGCTGGCAGCCACAAGAAACCAGAAGAAGCAAGATCAAATCCTTTTCCAGAGCCTCTGGAGGGAGCACTGCCCTGCTGATACTCAGATTTTATTCCACTGAAACCAATTTTAGACTTCTGGCCTCCAGAACTGTAAGAGTATAAATTTCTGAACTCTGAAGCCACCAAATGTGTTGTAATCTGTTAAAATAGCTACAGAAACCTGATACAAACATAGAATTTTGGTTTTACTCAGATTGGAAACTAATGCAGTCTATGAATTCTTATTACTACATATTATTGCTGCATAAGTGCTTGTTAGAAATGCTCAACTCAGGGCAAATACTGGAGTCAGAATTTGCAATTTAACAAGATATGAGGTAATTAATATACACTTTCAAGTTTGAGAATCACTGTTCTAAATGATTGTAGCCTTTTGGTGAGAAGTTGCTTCTCACTTGGAAGATCTGAGGTCACCCTTTGCTGGAGGGTATGTATTGTATAAAAGGCTGATGAGAATCTTATGAAGGCAAACAATGAGGCTAGACTGCAGGTAAAATCCCTCTCTCAACTGAAATCTCAACACATCTTAACAAGAAGTAATGTGCCAACTATCTTAGATGTGGATCATGAAGCACTTCAGGATTAAGATGGTGCTTGAATACCTAAAAACGATTCTAATGTCCACATGACCAAATCACACATTTTTTATTTATTCTAACAATTAACAGAAAGAAATTTATGAAAGGCAGAGCCATTCCTAGAGAAATGAGCTTCTTGTAGCGGGACGGGTGACACAGTGACAGGGTTATAGCAGGGACACAAGCTTTAAGTGTGATTAGAGTGACCAGGTGACCTTTACCATCTCTTTTAGTAAAAAGCCTATATTTCTATGATTCTTGAACACCATCTAAAGTCATATATATACTTTGAGCAACAGTTTTTTTTTTTTTTTAAACAAAGCAAAAGGGTTGAATTACAGCATCTACAGCCAAGGAAGGACTCATTAAAGAGTTTGGATGGGTTCCAAAAGCTGTGCAAGATTGTTTCCTGACCTAAAGAAGAATTCAGCAGAGGAAATTTACCTGTCAACTCCTACTTTAATAGGCAACAGCAAAATGCTGGAGTCAACAACACCATCTATAAATGTGTATGGCAGCTAATTTTTAATTGGCACTTTCTCTTGCACCTGCCATAGGAGTTTCACACATTTATCAACATATTGAAAATGCTTACTTCGTATTTGCAATCTTGCTCCTTTCACATGTGATCAACACTACTCAAATTAGTGTCCCTCTGAACACTTACAAATATTTGAAGAAAATATCATTTTACACTTGGCTAGTTGGAGGGGATCTCAGGTTATAGTTCCAACTCTTCTTTCTAAAGGTGAAGAAAACTTCAAGTTTAGAGACTGATGCCATGCTTTCTGCCTCAACTTTAGTAAGACTTGAAGTTTCCTAGATGATAGAACATCCTAGCAGAGACATAAGACATGAACAGAGACTTGGTTGGAGAGAGGAAAAGAAGAGGTTAGGACAAGAATATGAATTGCCCCTACTGGCTTGTAGTGTTCTCCCAAATTTGATGTCAAATTGTCATGTCAGAATGTGACTCTTTTCCTTATTTTGAAATAGATCTTTTCAGGTGTAATTAGTTAAGACAAAGTCATACTGGATTAGAATGGGTCCTAAATCCAGTAACTGCTGTTATTAAAAAGAAAGCCATGCGGGGGACACAGATACACACAGGGAGGAGGACACCATGTGAGGATGGAGGTAGATATTGGAATAATTCAGCTATAAGCCAAAGAAGCCAAGGATTTCTACCAACCACCAACCTTTTAGCAGATGGAAGAGACAAGAAAGGATCCTCCCCTAGAGCCTTTTGAGGAAGCATGGCCCTGCTGACACCTTGATTTCAGACTTCTGGCCTCTACAATAAATTTGGTGAGATAATAAGCTTCTGTTGTTTTAAGCCACTCTGTAGTAATCTGTTATGGCAGTGCTAGGAAACCAATATATGCCCATCCTAACATAATGATAACTGATGACAGCAATGCTGACAGCTTACTTTTACCAGATACTGACTATGAGTCAAGCACTACACTAAGTCCTTTGTATGGACTGTTTCACCTACTCCTCACCACAATTCTGGGAGGTATGTTTATTATTATCTTAATTCTATACAGACACCCAATGAACCATAGCGAGTGCCTGAGGCAGGGCTTAATTTTTTAAAAATTCAGAATGGGACTCATACACTTCACAACCACACTGAACTGTCTCCCACTGATAATGACAAGGAGGAAGATTATCCGAAACTCACAGCTCTTACAGCCACGTGTGCCCTCTTCTTGTTTTACTCTCTTCCTACTCCTTAAAAGTGAATCTAGAACTTCCAAGCAAATGACCAAGTATTTCATCAGCAGGAAGCAAATAAAAAGCTTGACAGCAGGGAATTCCTGCAATTAACTGTTAGGCCTCATGGTTAACAATTGCAGTCAATGTTATCTTATAGGCTTGGACTTATTTGCTCTGATTGGTCTTACTATGGTGGAAGAGATAGAGACAGAATACGGGAAAATTATTATTACTTTTCCTAGCTAGGAGCATGTTTAAAAGCCACCTTGAGGGGAACTGAGTCATATATAGTCATGTTTTGAATCTCATGGAATCACAGGTATTTCACAGTAGAGGAAACTGAAGACTAGAAATGTGGAGAGTTTTTAATCCAATAATGTAGGCAACTTAACCAAAGTTTTAGGTTAGAACACGTTTCCTGACCACTATCCAATGTTCATTATATATGTGCTTCCATCTACCCATATATGATCTTTTTGATCCATTTGTCCGTCCATCCATCCATCCATCCATCCATCCACTACTCACCCATTTAATAATTAGGAAGCCCTGCTAATAGTTAGTGCTAAGGATAGTTACTGAGGATATCAGGCTCAATGACATTTTTTTTCCACCCTGTGGATCTCAATAACACATAATATTCAAAGTCTGGTTTATCATTTAGACTTTCCAGAAATAGAATACCAGGAAAACACAAGTGGAACTCAACCTGAGTCAAAAGAGTTCCAACTGCAATACCATTTTTTGTCTGGGCTCTAGTATCCACATTTCCTTTTTCCTTAGTTTTCTGAAATCAGGTTATAAGTTTCAGGAAGATGTAGTTATTGCAGGATCCACCCCCTCCCCCAAATAAGTAAACAATTATCATGGCCTCTGTTTGAAAAACATAAAACTAGTTTTTGTTGTCGTTTTGTTTTCCACTAAGTTGTTATGTCTTTGGACATGTATGCATTTTTAAATGGGTCTGGTTATATTCAGCAATGTAGTTGTCCTTCACTGTTTTGTTTCCATTTTCTCCCAAATGCACAGCTATATATTTGCATTGAGTATTAGGAGGGGGAATGGCTAAGAGGTTGGCATCCAGTTGGACATTCAGATTGACCTGGATTCAATGTTTGCTTCACCTGATAACTGAAGGTAAAATTCTTAATGTTTTTGTGCCTCAGTTTCCTTAGTTATAAAGTGGAGTTGATGAAAGTATAAGATCCATAGTGCTTCTAAATATTAAATGAACTTATACATGTGAGCATTTAAATCATGATAAAGTGATTCAGAGTCCCTCCTGCTCCAACATTTGTTAATTTGCTAGTCACAGCAAGGAAGTACCCTTGAGATCTAAGCCATTTATGGCATCCACTGTTTGAACTTCTCTTATGCCATGATTTAGTTTATATTTATACAAATAGGGATTTTCAGTGGCCCTGCCTATCTGAGATGTTTCTGCTACAGACATCATGAGTAGAAAAAAACCCTTCTCTGAGAGAACTCAAAAGATAGGCTTTGAGTGATGGTTCTTCTAATTATTGCTTATATGGCCCCACACAAGTTATGGATTCATCAAGCCAGAGACACTTTTACAATGATTTCTACAGATGAAAACACTAAGATCCAAAGAAGCTCAGGTCTGGGCAAAGTCTCACAGCTAATCTGTGGCAGAACTCAGTCACTTGACAATAAATCTTTTCCCCCTTAACACAGACTAGAAATGTTTCACCCTTGAAATCTAGTTTCCTTGGGGTCACGTTGGATTCCAATCCTCATGTTGCCACTTACTAGGCATTTAATAAGACAAGGCAAATGACTTATCTTTTCAATACCTTAGTCCTCAACTATAAAATGGGAAAAACAGTATTTATCTTGTTGTGATTTTGTACAGATTAAATAATAGAACCCAATGAGACTAATTTGCATAACACCTGCTATTATATTGTTATTAAAGATTTGAATTATATAATCCATCTTTAAATATTTAAAACAGATTTTAATTTCATTGATCATTTATTTATTCATTAACCAAATATTAATTGAATACCTACTATCTGCTAGACATTATTCTTTGTGTTGGGATATATAGGTAACAAATTACACTGAACTCCCTCAAATTCTACTAGGGCTAGAGAAACCATAATAAATGAATAAATAAATAATGTATGTGTTAGAAGGTGTTAAGTGCTATGGAGCAAAGTAAAGCTGAGAAAGAAATAAGGAATATGATAGGAATGAAAAGAAATGAGCAAGATTATTGACATTTTAAATAGAGTGGCCAAGGAAGATGACGTGTAAGGAATATTTTAAGAAGAGGAGTGAATTAGCCAGGTAGATACTGGGGTAAAGAGTGTCTAAGCAAAGAGAAAAGAATAAGTGCAAAGGCCCAGAGGCAGTGATATGCCTGGCATGTCAGTGTAATAACAAGGAATCTATTGTGGTTAGAAATGAATGAGTGTGCAAGAGAGAAGTAGGCCATGAGATCATAGAGGAAACAGGAGCCAGGACTTGAAGTGCCTTATAAACTATTGTGAGGACCTTAGTTTTTCACATTTCACAAGTAATGGAGCTGTTGGGTGGTTTTAAGCAGAGGTGCACATAATATGACTTATAGTTCAACTGGTTGTGAAACAGGTAGTATAAGTGCTGCTATGGTGAGAATAGACTACAGGGGTCAAGAATGAGAGCAGAGACACCATTTTGGAAGTATGACACACGTAATGCTACATGTTGGCCAAAACAGCTTTGTTTCCTCCAAGGTGCAAAATGGAAGACCACATTTTCCAGTCTCTTTGTACCAGGCAAAGCCATATGCCTAATTCTGGTTGATGGAATGTGAGTGGAAGAAATACATGTTATTTCCATGTCTAGGTCCTATAAGGTCATAGGATTTATTATTTATTTATTTATTTATTTATTTATTTATTTATTTATTTATTTCATAGGCTTTTATATGCTCTCTCTTCTATCTATAGGGATGGAAGGTAAGAATTCTCAAATAGTAGACATGTGATAGCAGCACTGTAACTCCCCAAGTCATCACTTAGTGGGGAGCTACCCAAGGATATTCTTAAGCCTGAATTAAACAATGAGGTGAATGAGAAAATAACTTTTACTATGCTAGGTCAGTGAGAGTTGGGAATGTTTTCTACAATATCTAGAGGGATTCATTCTCACAAATACAGGAGCCTTATCCAATAAACCAGGTGAGATCATATGACTTGGATCTGGGGGTGAGTAGTGGAGGTTGTGAAAAGCTACTGGAACCTAGATGTATTTTGAAGGTAGTACTCACTAGATTTTCTGGAAGACTTGAAAAGCCATGAGAGAAAAAGAGAGATGACACCAAGAATTGTGGCCCCAAAAATGGGAAGTATGGAGTTGTCACTGAGACAGGAGAGACCACAGGAGGAAGAGGTATGTATGTGTGGGGGCTGGAAGGCAGGGCGAGATCCTGAGTACGGCTCTGGGCATACAAGATTTGAGGCAATTATGAGATTAGTGAGTGGAGATGCTGAATAGTTGAGTTATACAACTATACTCAGTGGTGCTGTAGCCAGCTTGTACCAGCTGTGAGAACCAATTATATAATTTTCAGGAATTTTATAAACCACTTATTAAACTACTGATAGCTTAGAATCAGCCATGGTGGGAACATTTCCATTATGGAGATTAACAAATGCTCAAGTCAGGGCTTTCCCTTTCCCCTCTACCTGAGAGCTAGCTGTCAAACATTCATAGTTCTCCATTAAGTCTAAGAGTTGAGGGGAGAGGCCATGTTTATACATTATTTTTTTTCTCCTTCAACATACCTTAAAATCTGTCTTAAGTGCCAGAAATATTTTTTATTTAATGCTGGATTTTCTTGGTTATGTTCTATTAACCAATGCTATTTTTAAATGACTAGTGTATATACAGTTCCATTTATATGGTTCCCTCTGTGTTGACAGCTATTACACACCGAAAATGTTAAGTATTTTACTTCTATTGTCTAGCATATTCTACAAATACAAAATTACATAATCTCACAGTCTTAAATCTCAGAATACCCTTATAAATCTTTTCTGAAATTATCTGTATTCACAATACCCCAAATACTCTCATTTAAATAGTCAACAACCCACTGAATACAACAACCTCTTCTAACCTCAGATTCTCCATCTGTAAAATAAAGATTATATTTTCCCTGTCTACATCACCAGATAATTGTGAAGATCAAAGGAAATAATGCACATGAAAGTGCTTTGACAATTGAAAACAAAAACAACAAATATTTACAGATTTAAACTAAAATGGCAAGCAGTAATCTCTACATGGACTGTGGTGTCCAAAAGATTTGTCAATGCATTTTTCTGGATGGATAGGTATCATTCAGAGTCAATCAGGTTGAGATGGTCTCACTTTTCTGGAGTTGCATAATATGATGACACATTATGGAAATTAATCTAGAAGGACTCCATGCCACCTTACATTTATCATGTGCAAGGGGAATGTAAAAAAATGCCTTCTTATTACTTGATTTCATTGCCTTTCTCACCTTAACACTTCCTCCTCCCTGGAAAGGAATCTGACTTTTCATCAACTTTTAAAGATGGAATTCTATTTTGTGGTATCATATTTTTGCCTTTAGCTTTTAAACAATGTTTTCTGCAGAAGATGCTTCTCTCAGTATTTTAATTCAAGCTGAGTTAAGCCATGAGGAGAAAAAAAAAAGTAACATAAACAATCAAGTCAAATTAGTTAATATGTTTATGATATGCAGAAATAACATTATTTGTATTATAATTGATTCTATTGTAGGGTTGCCTGACTATATAATCTCAGTAAATGTACTCTCCAATGATATTTCAGGCTTTTATATTTTTTATTTAAAATGACAAATTAGAGCATTAGCAAATGAAAACATTTATTTAAATATATCAACATAACTTAAATGTAAATATGTATAAATATAAAATGTCATGGGTGATTTTTATATATAAATGTCTTTCAATGCACTTAGCCTTGTATGCACCTTAGTTTGTTTCTGCTGAAGCTTCAAGTAAGGGATTAAATCAAACACAAAGGATCTGTAGCATATGAAGGAGGAATTACTGTCTACTCAGTTTGCTGCCATATTTGCATGGAACTACTTTAAGCAACTTAAACTTTAGTTAATCCATGGGACTAAAATCCAAGGGTAGATGATTGGGACAATAGATAAATCAATTTGGAGATATTTATACTCCGGTGGCTTAATGGCCATTTCTTTCTGTTAAAGCTGGTACTATGTATGCAGGCCATTAACAGGGAAGAGTAATGATTTTTGTGATGCTGTTTAGGACCAATTTCAAAGGAGGAGATTTCCACTAATGCAGGAAAACCTGATGCAAAACAAGGGAGTGAAATGACTGACGGGGACTTTTCTCATTCAACCTTTCTTTTTTTCCCCAATATCTTGATATCCCAGATGGAACACTGATCAAAGGAATTATGCATGACAATGAGAATGTTAGCCATAGTGACCATGGTAAATGACAGAGAAGCAACAGAACATCATGCAGTTGGGAGGAGGGACCAATTAACAAGAGGACACATTAGGGACACATATACAGAGTCTGCTGTAGGTTAAAAACATTAGGTTAAAATTGCCTAAGTGTCACACACCCATTTTACATAGTGATACATTCTAGGGCCTCTTGACCTCAGTGGTCTCCAGGGTCTTGACCATTTTTTCAGGCCCCAGCTACTGCTCTGGTGACCAGCTTTGGAAGGGCATGACTGATTACATCTTACCTAATACCTGCCTTCTACACCTCTAAGTGAGACATCTAAGGATCTGCACAGTGACCATGCATGTGCAACTTGGAAGTACAGGAAAATGATTGTCCCATGGAGCAAGCCCTTGAAAGTGGAAATTAACATGAATAGACCAACACATCTCCACCTTTCTTCATGATCTTGAGAAACAGTTGATCACAAAGCCTCTCAGAAGCTAACAGACCTGCAGGATCCATCAATCCATTACTGTGCTTGGTATTCTACAGAGGACAGGAGGAGACTACATTGTCTTTCTGCCTGTTTTGCCACCTACTCTCTTGGTTTCTCTACTCCTACTCTTTTTATGGGACCCCAGGCTAAGATTACCTCTCTATCTGACACTCTCATTTCACCTTTCCAGTCCCTTGAAATAAACACCAACTACAAAAATGTATCGCATATATAGAAAAGACCTGAAACTTTGATGTGACAAACATTATGATGTAACTTCCCCCCAAATCACAAGTCAATATCAGACTGCCTTTATGAAGCAAGAAGCCATGTGATTTTCCTAAATTTCTGAATTTTATAAGAGAGATTACAGTTAACCCACCTTCTCTAATTCATATGCCCTCTACACTATAGGGGTGGATTCAAATCTATTTAACAAAATAAATGGTTAAAATAGTAAATATCTTTATTCTGTAAAAAATCCTTTGAGAGAATATGAAAGACATCTTTCAACAAATGAGGGAATGTTATTTAGAGGATTTTAACTCATTACATTTAATTCCAGTGATAAAAATTAGGATGAACAAGCAGAGTAACAGCTACAACAATAATAGGTTAAGAACTTATGTGTGCCAGTCACTGTGATAAGTGCTTTACTAAAATCCTCATTTATGTGCACAACATCCCTTCAAAGTGCTTACTGCTTTTATTTCTATTTCGAAGACTAGAAAAGTGACATTGGGATATATTGAGCAATTTGGTAAAGGCCCAGTCAAGGAAGTGGTGGAGCTTATCTGGTCAGTGCAACATCTGCACCCTTAATCACTATACTATCATGGCAACACAGAGGTGCAGCTGTTAGCTCAGTGTTAGGAAGGATATTTAATAATCAGGGGTTTGAAGAAGTAATTGGGTGTCCCCACCATGGTGAGATTCACCAGCTGACTTGTGGGGTATGACATGGCTGGTCCTCCTAAGATGAGACAGAGCAGACACAATATAATCAGCTCTATTAATTTCTTCACATAAGTGGATTTGGAGGGTAGAAAGTAGTTTGAGCAGGGTACCAAGGAACCAAGGCAGGAATGGATAGCATCCAGAAGTCATTCCAAGAGGTGTGAGATGCTTGTGCTAGGGTTGGAACTGGAGTGAGCTCAGAGTTTGGTGATGTGGAACACGGCAATGGAAATGCTTAAGTAAGGATCCCAAGGTGTAGCTGTTGACTGAGAAGAGCTAAGAGAAAAGACAAGAGAACAAATGTAATCAACACAAATCTCAGACTAGAGGCATTTACCCCTTAATAAGACCTCAAATAGAGATGGTCATATCAAGTTTCTAGAATGGATTGGATGTTCACTTAGGGAGCTATGATAGATTGAATTCATACCTAGCCAAGAGCTGGGCTTCATGAGCTTCAAAACTCCTTCACACTCAGAAATCCAACTAATTTAGGAAGCCTAATAAGGGCTGGACTACTGGAAGAAGTTACTGTAAGACATAACAGTAACCCAAGAAGTTGACAATACCTACCTAGATTAGTTAGTAGATTATCAATGAAATGTTTCATAATGCATTGCTAGTCAGCTTCGGGAATAAATAAAAATGTTGGTTCCTGTTTGAATCACATAAGACTTTTGACTCCATTCAAATCCTCTTAATGGATGCATTTAGGATAATCCCTTTAATTCCTCACTCAGCGCTTCTCCAATCAGTGAACACATGGAATGCCCATTAACTATCCTGAACAGTCATTTGTGCATAGATACAGGGAAATCAGCCTGGCAGCATTGACAACAGTATGCACAAACTGGCATGAGACAAGAGGACTCATGAATAGCAGGCACATTTGGAAGGAAGAAAATCACAAAGCATGTAGCCCCATAGTCACCAGAATTCCTTATCTTTTCTTAAGGCAAGCTTCTCTTGTCTTTTCTCAATTATGCTTCATGTGCACTTATCTCAAAATTTAATTGAATTGGTTGCTTCACAGATGGGCTTAAAGGAAATTTTAGTTTCTAAGTACCAGAGACAAAAGAATGACTGGTATTCATTCTCAAATTAGAAGCCATTAGGAAGAGGGAGTTTTAGCAAGTTTGAGAGAATTTAACTACCCTTGAAGGGAGGTAGTATGTTTCCTGAACATCAGGAGGACTTAGTCCTTGGTGAGAGGAAGAGGAAGGGCACTGGAGTCAGACTATGGACTCAGTCAGTCTGATGCTGAAGAAAGGAGAGTTACTTGCCAAACAAGGCTATGCCTCTCAGTCCTGTCAGTGAGAGGTACATGTGTGAAGAAAGGGAAGTGGGCTCTTGGAAGGAGAAGTGAGGTGAGAAACCCTGGAAGGAAGTGTGGGAGGCAAGGGGGAGGACTTTAAAACTGGGAAGAGGTAAAGCCAAATCATTTCCTTTCTACCATAATGTGCTGGACACACAATTGTGTTTAAATTAATACTTTAACTAACTCCAACAGTAACCCTTACTCCATTACCAAACTAAATTCTAACTTAATGGAAAACTTCCTACTTGGGAGTCCAGATCCTGAAAACTCTTAAATAAAACAATTGGGCTAAAATGATTTTTAGATCAGTACATATCTATAAAATTATGTTATAGTAATAATTGTTAAAAAATAATTCAACTGAATAAATTTTAAAGATCTTATTGGCTTTATTAATGATCCATGAATTAGGCAGCATCTGATCTAGCAGATAGAAAGGAGCTCCCAAGAGCTGTACAAAATGACAGATTTTATAGGCAGAAGGGAGAACAAGGACATTACTATCAAAGAGTGGATTGTTTCAGGCAAGGTCACCTTCCTTTGAGGGTCAGCAGAGGCCCACCCGGCAGATTACCTCACTAGTGCTGACTGAAACTCCAGATTGACTGGTTTAAGATTCCACTTGCAGGAGAGGTTGGAATGGTAATTAAATTAGGTAATTAGGTATTTAGTATTGATGATGTGGCTTCAGCAAACTGACTCCATGATGAGCCTGTTGTCTTTCTGTCTCTCTTTTTTAAGATTCTATTTATTTATTTGAGAAAGGGGGAGAGAGAGAGAGAGAGAGAAAGAGAGAGAGAGAAAGGACACCACACCAGGCAATAGACAAAGGGAGACGGGCACTGAGGGGGACACCTGACGGGATGAGCACTGGGTGTTATTCTGTATGTTGGTAAGTTGAACACCAATAAAAATTAATTTATTAAAAAAAAAAAAGGAAATCCCAGTTTATTATGGAAAACCATCTACTGGGTGTTGGGAGTAGGTGGGAGAGTAAGTGAAACCCCATTCCTGCCCAAGGGCTTTCTCCTCCAGGCCCTACCACACAAACGAATGTCTCAAACCTATTCCCCTTCCTCCCAAACTCCCAAAAAACAGGGCTATTATTCAATATTATCTCTAATGAGTACACTCAGTGGTTAAAAGTGTCTCCTTGGGACCAGTGACAAAGTTAGTCTTATACTTTTTAATGAAGGCCACAGACCAAGCCAGAAGTGCCTAAAGCAGCAAGGGTCCTCCTTAAGACTCTGCACTGAGTGCACATCTTGACTTGGGGCTTGACCCACAACCCCGAGATCACAACCTGAGTCAAAACCAAGAGCCAGACAATCAGCCCACTGTGCCACTCAGGCGCCCCTCTGTTGTCTCTTTTTGAACATAACCAAACAGGGGTGCTGGGGTGACTCTGTCCCTTAAACCTCTGCCTTTAGCTCAGGTCACGATCTTGGAGTCCTGAGACTGAGCCCTGCATCAGGCTTCCTGCTTCTCCCTCTTCCTCTGTACTCCCCCACCCCACCACCCCAGGGTCATGCTCACACATTCTCTCTCTTTCTCAGATAAATAAATAAAATCTTTTTTAAAATGACTGTTTTGAAAAATAAATAATAAAATGACTGTTTTGTTTTTATTTTTATTTATTTTTAATTTTGTTTTATTTAAATTCAATTAATTAATAGCTGGTATATTATTAGTTTCAGAGGTAGAGTTCAGTGGTTCATCAGTTGCACATAACACCCAGTGCTCATTACATCATGCACCCTCCTTAATGCTCATTACCCAGTTACACACTCCTCCCCCCAGTACCCTCAGTTTGTTACCTATAGTTAAGAAAGATGTGGAGAAAGGGAAATTCTCTTACACTGCTGGTGGGAATGCAAGCTGGTACAGCCACTCTGGAAAACATTATGGAGGTTCCTTAAAAAGTTAAAAATAGAGCTACCCTATGACCCAGCAATTGTACTACTATGTATTTACCCAGAGGATACAAACATAGTGGTCTGAATGGGCACCTGTATGCCAATGTTTATCAATACCCATAATAGCCAAGCTATGGAAAGAGTCCAGATGTCTACTGACAGATGAATGGATAAAGAATATGTGATACATATATGCAATCAACTCTTCCTCAGTCATCAAAAAATTGAAATCTTACCATTTCCAATGATGTGGATAGAACTAGAGGGTATTAAGCTCAATCAGAGAAAGATAATTATCATATGGTTTCACTCAAATGTGGAATGTAAGAAACAAAACAGGGTCATTGGGGAAAAGAGGGAAAAATAAAATAAGATGAGACCAGAGAAAGAGACAAAAAATGAAAATTTAAAGAAAAAATGAAAGAAACATAACCAAACAATGAATTGCAATGGGCTAAATAATATCCAGGGTTTGTGTCATTTAATTATCACATGAAGTTTTAATATGATCCACATTTTATGGATGAGGAGTCTAAAGCTTAAAGGGATTACATAATATGGCAAAAGTCATACAGCTAGCATGTGGGGAATGGGTGGACTGGGATTGAACTCAGTTTAATTCCAGAGAAGTTGGTGAGAAAATAGTAGGTGGTCTGAAATGGGCCTGCAGCATTGGAGACTGAGGATTTATTAATATTCTAGGCTCTGTGTTAAGCGGTGTCTTTAAGTGGTCTCATTTAACTCTCCCAACAACATATTATGACATGGCACCATACTAGCATCCTTTCACTGATGAGGAAATCAAGGCTCCCAGAGTTGAAGTCACTTGCTTGTGATTGCTTCTTTCATAACTGGGGGTGGGACTGGCACTAACACTCAATAATTGCTTGATCCTAGAGCCCCACCTACTCATCTACACACAAAAAAACATTTTAACATGTTTGAAGGACAAGAACCACACGGGCTAGATGGGAAGTCATGGCCTCCCTTATTTTCCTAGCCATACTGGTTATGTTGCAGGTAACTGACAAATATTTTTTCAAATTTAAAATTCAAATTTAATTCAAATTTTGATTCAACTGAGTCACATCACAGAGACTTTGATTAGATACAAAAATGGACAGAAAACTGAGAATAACTTGTAACCTGGAGAAGCAGCTCTTCAAAACCAGAAATAATTATATCAGCAGGCACAAGGGATTTAATGATCTAAACTATTAGTTTACAACTCTGGTTACAGGTTAGGGTTAGGGGGACTTTTAAAAGAATACTGAAGACTGAGATCTCACTCAACACCAATGAAATAAGACTCTCTGGGGAGGAGGCCTGAACAGAGTATTTTTAAAAATTTCTTTTGGTGACCTTAACAGGTAACCTAAGTTAAAAATTGCTGATCTTCCCAGTAGACACTCCCTTCAATCCTGTGGTGCCTTGATCATTCTTCAAAAAATCTTAAGTGTTTTTTTACTAGATATTTTTCCCCTGAAGCCCAAACTGTAGAACAAGGAAGCCACATGTCCTTTCCACTCCAATAAATTTGACGAAGAATAGAGTTGACATAATGGCTGGTTCTCAAATTCTAGCATGCACCAGATTTACTTGGAAGGTTTCTTAAAAGACAGATTGCTGGGCCCCACCACAGAATTTCAGATTCAGCACGTATGGGTGGGGACAGAGAATGCGCGTTTCCAAAAAATTCCCGGGTTACGCTAATGCTGCTCGTCCAGGGAACCAAGAACTGCTTTCTTAGAGGGTTTGAAGGGGCAGGGATAGCCAAGAATATAGTTCATTTCTGTCATACCCTATTAGCCTAACTTATTCAAAGTAAGGTTTACACTTAGTGGTAGAATTTATGGGACAAAGGGCATCACCAATTGATCTAGTCTCATTTGATCCCCATTTCTCTGGTTATTGCCATTTCAGACTCCTGCTTTTCATAAGTTTAGAAAGTCTCTTACCAAAATGATAGATCTCATCTCATCAGCCAGGAGGCAGGTTTATTTTGGCATTCTGGAGAAATTGAAAAGTAGCCAAAAAAATCAGATTCTTTAGTTTCTCAGATTCAGTTGGCAAAGTCCTAACTCTTGGGGCTGGCTAATATCACAAATCCAGTGTATCATCGGCAAGGTCAGTTGTGTCTATGACTAAGAAACCAAGTAGCAGGGTGAGGAGGAAGAAAAGCCAATTTGGACCTGAGGTGCCATCCAGGAAATCTTCAAAAAACTATCAAGGCTGGATTTAAGGGCTACAGCAGGACATTTTACCATCTGGTCGTACAGGAAAACCAAGGGGGTAGTGGGAGCATCAGCTGCTTGTTTTAAGTGGTTCTGTTTGGTCTACCTATCCATCCCACTCTACATCCCTGGCAAGTTTCCCTTAACTTCAAGGATTCACCACGGTTTCTGACCAGCTTCTCTTGGGTAGAATGGTAGGACTGGGAGTTAAAGACAGGAGTTCTTTCATTAGTGGTGTGAGTTTATAAAAAGTATTTATATCCCAAGTCAGTAGTACCTAGATCAATAAATAGAATATAACCAGCATCCCAGAAACATCCTATCTCCTTCCAGGGATTAACCCTATCCACAGAGCAGGCATATCCTACTTCTAACACTGTAGGTTAGTTTTGTCTATGTTTGAACTTTCTTTAGATAAATGGAGTCATGCAGTATGTATTCAGTTGTGCCTGGCTTCTTGCATTCAGTATTATGTTCATGAGATTAATTCATGAAAGTATCAGGAATTTGTATTCATTATTCTATAGTATTCCAATGTATGAGTATATCTTTATTTATCAAATCAATTGTTGATAAATAGTTGGGCAATCTCTAGTTTGGGACTATTAGAAATAATACTGTTATAATTACTCTTGTGCAAGTATTTTGGTGACTATCATAAGCAATTCTGTTAAGAATATACTGAGGAGTGGAACTGATAGGGTCACAGGACCTGTTCATGTTCAGCTTTAATAGATACTGCTAGATAGTTTTCCAACAGAATGTCAATTTATGCTTCCAGGAGCAGTGTTTGAATGTCCCACTTATTTCATATTCATGTTAACACCTGGTGCTGTCTTTCATTTAAACCACCATAATGTGTGTGCAATGATATCTCATTGTGGTTTCAAAATGCATTTCCCTAATGACTCTCTTTGACACATCTGGTTCAAGTGTTTTCCCCATTTTTCAATTGGGTTGCCTGGCTTTTCTTACTGATTTATAGGCATTCTTCATGCATTTCGAATTTGAACTCTTTGTCAGATTATCTATCTGTAAAATATCTTCTGCACTGTAGCTTGCCTTTTCCCTTTCTTAATGACATCTTTTCATTAATGGTCTACATATTTTTAAAGGATGTTTTTGCTCCTAACCTTCATATAGTCTTTCTTCTACAATTCTGGCAAACACAGAAATAAATCATTTTAATGGAAATGAACAAATGGTACGACTTCTGACAGTCTGAGCCCTAAAATTAATTTCCCTTAATTAACTAATCAGAAATCATGACCACATTATTTTTTATTAATGTACATTTTTTGGGCCCTTGGGCACTCATGTCATATATACTGCCTGCCCATTACAAAGTCTCCACTATCGTCAACTGTCAGTCAACTTTGGTAACATTCTGTCAAATACAAAAAAGACTTCTAGTTATTATTCAATCATACCCATCTCACCAGTTCACACAGGGGATTAAGGGAGAAGCAATAGAAGGAGAATATTCAAATATAAACAAAGTGACTTAAAAAGATAACTGGGCAAGCAGTTTTATTCAGCTGCAAATTAGGTTTTGAAAGAAGTCTTTTGAGGACTTTGGTTTAAGTGTCCTCAGAGGCCAGTTTCTTTTGCACTTTTACATAGAAGACAATTTACATAAGTAGAAGCCTGGTATCTGAAGTAACCATAGTAACCTTGCCCTTCCATCATATTCAGGGTGTGCATTTGTTCCCCATTTAGTGAAATCTCTCTGTGTACTATGTATGTAAAGCTTTTCATGTTGATATAACATTAAATAAATGGATCAGAGTTGGAGGGAATGTAAGAGTAATTGTCAAGAGGATTGTGGGAAGAGGGTGGTAGGAGACTGTCAAAACGAAGAAAACAGATCCTTAGGGGTTTTAGTGGAAATCACACCTGCAGAAGAAGGTAGAGACCTGGATTACAACTGCCAAGATGTATGATTTTTATTGCCTGAAATTATGTAACTCAGAGAGGAAACAAGTTAGAAAGGAAGAGGGCTCCTCAAAGGCTGGTTATAAGTAGTCCCTTAAAAATTCAATGAATTGTGCTCCAGCTCCAGCCTTTAGGGATCCTCTCTCTGTGTAACCAAAGACATATTATTCAAGGGGACCAGCAGGTCTGAGGTGGGTTTATTTATAACTTGTGACCTGAGAAGGGAATTCTCAGAGCTGAGTTGCTCTTTAGGGCGGATACAACTCTCTGTCATGGGTGGGTCTCTTCTACCAGATTGTCTCCAGATTTTCCTGGGTTCCATTAGCTATAAACTTATAACTGAGTACATATTGGTGGTCCTTTTAGTGTTAAAAAGTTAATCATCTCATTCAAATATTAACACTGTTATCAACAAGATCATTCATTATTTAAAGCATTTCTTTCCCCACTCTAATGTCCTAACTTAAGTGATTTTTCGTGTGATTCCTGGACAAGGAGAGAATCTGTTCCATCAACTCTCTGTGGGGAAGAAAAAACAAAGACCAGTCCAATAAAGCTGACATGACTGGCTCATGCTTTGATTTTAAGTGTGTTAAAATCCCAAGGAGAGAAGAGGGGAACATTATCATATTTCAATTTAGCTGTCTATCAGCAAATATTTAAAATGGCCAAGCAATGCATTTATAACCCTGTGGAAAAAACACTTAGATGATGTCATCAATAAATGAAGCCATGGAGTTTATTTTTATTGCATAGATTCTGTTTCTGGGATTAATGGGTCCATGACTTGCAGCCAAGTGGAGGACGCTGAGGAACAGCCTTTTGACAGAAAACACCCAGTTATAAAAATACCGTCATAAAATGCTCACTCATTCTAGTAAGAAATGAGCATGGATTTTCTAGTGTAAGAAAGCATCTCAGCAAAAGACACTTTGGATATCAATTTTCAAGAAGGAAAGAGGAAAAATTTCATAATAAATACAATTCTCCAGAGTCACTACAGTCATTTAATATATTTTAATGCCTGCCTATATCAAGGTTTATATACTCCTCTTCACAAATAAAATCTCTCCCTATGCACTAAATTGCTTAAAACATTGTCCCTTCTGTTCTGTAAACATTCCCTGCAGTTGAAAACAGCCTAAATTTGCATTCATGAACCAAAATATAGCTTGTGGCAACTTTGTGACTTTGCTTATTAGAAATGCCAGTTGCTTTTGCTGTTATTGTATAAGAAAATTGGGTTTCTAGCTAACATTGCTCTTTAACAGACGCCTACAGTAAAGTTTCAATTGTGAACACTTTCCTTACAATTTCTCATGTATAATTTTGCAGTAAATTTTATTTGTGGGTAATGGAACTATTTCTTTCAGAGCAAATTTGCTGATTATACACAATCTTTTCACCTTCTCTTCCTATAAAAAAGGAGGATAAATGTAAATGAGTCATCTTAAATGTGATATGCCCTATACGTATATATATATATGCATATATATATATATATATATATATTCTAAAAACTATGTTTGCATTACTGTCATAAAAGCATACCAAAGGAAGCAGAATTTGACTTTGATAGAGAAAAATCACTTGGTAAGTACTGTGGTGTCATCTAATTCAATTCACAAACATTATACTGATTCTGATAAATACAAATAAAATACAAAGTGAAACCAGTTTAGACAATATCAAATGCAGTTTTGACTTGTTATACAATAGTATATCAGAATATTAAAAATTATTAATTCTAAGATCTTCTTATGATTTGCTCGTCTCAGTGCTATGTGCATAACAGTTGTTTAATAAACATCCTTTGACAGACTGATGGATGTAAGTCATCAGGTTACTGATGTACATGTAAGTCAGTAGGTTAAAAATGAGGTGGGCCAAATTATTCACCATAGGTAAAACATAGAAGCAATTCAAATGTCTATTGACAGATGAATGGACTAGCAAAATGTGCTCTAAACATACAATGAGATATTGTTCAGCTTTAAAAAGAAATCCTGACATATGCTACAACATGCGTGAACCTTGATGACATCATGAAAAGGCAAATACTCTATGACTTTATTTCATGAGGTACTCAGAGTATTCAGTCATAGAGACAGAAAGTAGAATTGTGATTGCAATGGACTGAGAGGGGATGAGGAAAGGGGAGTGTTTAATGAGCATACAGTTTCCGCTTTGCAGAAGATGAAGATTTCTGTGGATGAATGGTGGGGGTGTTTACACCATATGAATGTTTTAATGCCAGCAAACTGTAAATAGTAAATTTTATGTTGCACTTATTTTAGCAAAATAGGGGAAAAAAGTAGTCATGGCTAGAATGCGAATTGATAACAGATTTTTTTTTTTGATAACAGTTTATCATAGAATTTCCTTGGATATTTCTACAAAAACATTTGTTAAGATGGTGAGTTTTATGTATATTATATATACATTTTGCTAAAATGAGTGCAACATAAAATTTACTATTTACAGTTTGCTGGCATTAAAACATTCATATGGTGTAAACACCCCCACCATTCATCCACAGAACTCTTCATCTTCTGCAAAGCTGAAACTGTATAGATAATCTTAACATCTTAACAATAATCTTAACCACCTTAACAAATATATTATTATATATATATATAATATATATATCTATATATCTATATATACTCACCATCTTAACAAATATTATATATAATATATATCTATATATCTCTATATATTATATAGATAATATACATAATAAATATTTATTTGTATTTTAACATAATAAAAATAAATGAAAAAAAGAATCTTGAAAGAAAAATAAACCTTTTCATTTATCAAAAATAAATGAAATCAAGAATCTTGATTTATCAA
Source organism: Vulpes lagopus (assembly GCF_018345385.1). Lineage (NCBI taxonomy): Eukaryota > Metazoa > Chordata > Mammalia > Carnivora > Canidae > Vulpes > Vulpes lagopus. Next base: position 44,132,265 of record NC_054830.1, read on the forward strand.
GTTTCCCAACAAAGAACAGAACCGTTTGCCTCATTATAGCTTTCTATATTCCTTTGGCCTAGGACTTTAAATACTCTTTATATGCTGACAACTTGCATATTTTATTTCCAGGCCGGACTTCTGTTAGGAGCTCCTGGACTAGAGGGTCCCATTACCTGCTAGGTGTTCTCCTGGATGTCTCACAAGTATCTGAGACTTAACATAACCCATACCATACCTTTTTATTTCCTCTCCTCAACTGATTTCTCCTTCCCTCATTACTGAATGTCTCAGTAAATGACATTACAATCAACTCAGTTGCTCAAGAGTGAAAGCTGGCTGTTATCTGAGTACCCTACTTTTCTCTTGTGTCCCACACCCAGAGCACCAGTAAGTCCTGTTGATTCAAACTCTCACCTGCTCCCGAGATGTGTTCCCTCCCCTACCTGTCTTCTGCCCATCATACCTTACCCGGACAAGTACAAAATTTTCCTAACTGCTCTCCTGCTTCCTCTCTTGCTCTCTATAACCCACTCTCCACACAGAAGCCAGAGGAGTCTGTTACATAGGTAAGTGAGACCATATCATTCCCTATGGAAAACATGTTAGAGTTTTCTCCTTGCACTCTAAATAAAATCTAAACTCTTTCCTATGGCCTAGGAGACATGGCCTTTGTAACACCCTCTCACAATGCCTCTTGCCATCCTACCCTTACTCATCCTGCCTCAGTCACCCTGGCCTTCATTCAATGACTTTACCATGCTACCCTCTTTCCTCCTTAAGTCATCATCCCCACCATTCCTCCTGCCTAGAGCATTGCTTTGTGGCTCTTTGAAATGCTTCCTCCTTCACATGTTTCAGGCCTTAGGTTATATGTTAGCCCCTCAAGCCCGCTTTGACAACTCAATCTAAAATATTTCAACCTGTTGTTTTTACTCATTGAAATCTCTTCCTTTGATGTCATTTTCTCAACTGGCACTTATATATATATAAATAAAATCATATAAATAATTATATATTCAAGTATACATACTTACATACCAATATCTAATTCCTCGATCCATGTCAATATGTATATATTATATTTTAAATTGTATCATATTATTGTTATATGACATACATGTATTTTATATATATTTAATGTCTGTTTATCCTATTAGACCATACACAGTTCATAAGAACAGGCCTTACATTACGTTCATTTTTATTTTCTAAGCTCTTAGCATACTGGATAGCACATAGTAGAAATCAAAGACTCATTTGTGGAATAAATAAGTGAATGAATATACTGTATCTATATGTTTTTCAAGAAAATGTCTGGGCCTTTTCATCAAGTCAAACTTAGGAGTTGACTTCATTTAGAAAAGGATGCAAAAACCCTTTGTAAAGCATTGCAAATTGTAACCCATTGTAAAGTTTAGGTGTGATGAGTTTGATTTCTTACTGAAGAGCATGGCTGATTCAGAATCATAACATTATGCAATTTGATAGCAAAAAAAACTTTAAATATAATGATATATTATAATTTTGTTCAACCCCATTTTAGAGATGAATAAACTGTCCAACTCATTAAATTAGATGCCACACCCCCATTGTTATGTGACCTATACCACCTGACTCATTCCTCTCTTGCCTGCCAATCTATGGTTTTGATGGAGTATAGTAAAATTTTATAAAACTCCCTTACAAGAAAAATTAGCTGATGGTTGTATTTAGTTTTTAAATACAAAGTTTTGTTCCATCATACACTGTTATTTCATCTCAGGAGTAGAAACTACAAACAGATGATCAAGGGATGACCTCCCCATTTCCCCTTCTCCTAAATAATTGGGCATCAATAAATAGAAAAGCTTCAGAAGGCCCTTCTTTTTCTGTCTCAGTAGTACTTTGGATTGTTAGACTGGATAGGAAGAATATAAAAACAAAGGGACATTTTCATCTCCTTTTCTTTTATCCCAGCACTATTGATCTGCTATTCAGGAATATGATTATTTTTTCAACTTAATGAAAAAGAGAGCTTCGTAACAGTTACATGCTATGTTTCTTTAAACATGAAAATGTACAGGTTTCACATATATAACTCCTGTGAGGGGCTTTCATTTGATTCTGAATCTAATTTTTTTTCCAAATGGGAACATCGAGGTAATTGGGCTATTCTGATGTCAACATAACTTCTGCGGGAATCATAAATGCATGTGTTGCATGGGCATAACGACTATACTAGAAGCACAGACACTGATTACAATCTGACAATCTTTGTTTACAGGATAAAAAACAAATGTAAAACCTATGTGGTGTCTTCCTGAAATGGCTTCTACTTTAATCTTCAGCTATTCAGACTACCTACTCTGTACATTGTGCCAAGTACAGGCTATAACATCAGATTCAATGTAGTAGTCACGAAAGTAGTAGTATTTTGGTAGAGATAGCTAAATTGACCAGAGACTGCAGTACAGTGTGATAAGGACAGGGTGCTGTGGGAGCCTAGGAATGGTGCACATAATTCAGACACAGAGGCCCCTGGAATTTTCTAGATTATGGAATGAGAACAGCATTTCAAGTAGAGCAAAGCCCCTGTAATAGCAGAGAGGCAGAAAGAGGAAAGGGAAAACAATTCAGCTCACACAATGAAGTGGACCTTAAACTAAGATGAAAATAGAGAGGGAGGCAAACCCTAAGAGATGCTGGATTCTAGGAAACAAATGGAGGGTTGCTGGAGGGGAGTGGAGTGGAGGATGGGGTAACCGGGTGATGGACATTAAGGAGGGCACTTGATGGAATGAGCACTGGGTGTTACAGGCGACTGATGAATCACTGAATTCTAGTAACTAATTCCAGTAACTAATAATACAGTATATGTGAAATAAATTGAATTTAAATAAAGAATTAAAAAATAAATATTCTTCTAGACAGTGTACACTGGCAAATCAGGCTTTTTGGAAGCACTGTTGAATTGAACCTGTTAATATTGGTCAAAAGGAGTGACCAACTCTGGCTGCACTCATTTGTCAGGAAAACTAATTATTCAGTCCCCATGAGTAGGTCAGGAAACAGATCTGCACAAAACCCAAGTGTTCCCTGAGGATACAGTGCTAATTTGCTAGGATTTCCTCCTTTAAATGGCATTTTCCATTTTCTAAATCTTTCACACCCTGAAAGCAGGTCCTGCATTCTCTTTACTTTTGAGCAGTTTAATAAACTGCTCAAACAGATTCCGAAGGGAGAAGCTTTGGAATCTGACCTTTTTTATTAGTCATTATTCTTAATGTTTGCAACACTATATCCACTAGGAAGGGCCATGACTTTTGTGAACCAGACAGGAGCTCCGTAACAAATCTTGGTGTCCTCCTGTTTTCATCTACCTCATGGGTTTAAAATGACTCTCGGCAACATTTGACAGTTATGAATTATACTGTGGTCTGGTACACAAGCATAAATAAAATAGTAGTAGATAGAGGAATAATTGCAAGCCTCACATATGCATTTATCTCTGTATGAAGCCTAGTGAGTCTGTACTATGTCAGTAAGATAATAAAAAAGCAGATAGCCTGAATTATGAACATCTAGGTTTGTCTACTCAAAATAATTCAGTTTTTGAAAATAACACTGCTCATGATACTCACAGGGTGTGTATTTGCTCTGTGGGACAAACAGCAGGGTTTAAACCAGAAAGGAGAATTTGCATTGGTAGGTTGACAGTTCCTGATATTAAACCTCTTCAGGGTTTATTGGACAACTTCTTTTAAAGTTCTAACTTAGACCACACCTCCCTCACTTCCATCAGAAAAGTCATAACATCTAGCTCTGGACTTTAGAATCAAATCTGGCAAAAATCTCTATGCCTTCCCTGAGACATTCTTCTTTTAATGTATGGCCCCTAATTATTACAGAGTGATGTGACAGTGGCCAGGGGCATGTTTGGATTCTAGGTAAAGGAATAATCCTCAATTTTCCACCCACAAATGAACACTATAACCCTGCAGGAAAAAATATCTATATTGTGACATGGGATCAGTGGAGAGACCTTTCTTTCTTTAAAGTGCTACTTCTATCAGAAACTTTCCCTCTGATTGGTTGTCTTTGCTACAAGTAGACTCAGATTGATCTTGCTGTGAAACCTATTGTTAACCTTGTAAACACACATCTGTATTGAAATATCTGAACTTTGGGATCCCTGGGTGGCGCAGCGGTTTGGCGCCTGCCTTTGGCCCAGGGCGCGATCCTGGAGACCCAGGATCGAATCCCACGTCGGGCTCCCGGCGCATGGAGCCTGCTTCTCCCTCTGCCTGTGTCTCTGCCTCTCTCTTTCTCTCTGTATGACTATCATAAATAAATAAAATTAAAAAAAAAAAAAAAAGAAATATCTGAACTTTAACAAAATTGTAACCACTAAGGAAGATAATTTTTATTGTATAAGATATGAAGGGGAAAAAAGAAAAAATATTAGGTAGAATTTTTGTGGCTTTCTCACAAATAACTATTTACAGTTATAGTTTTAAATTAAATGTTCCTTTCTGATTGGGACTTCTTAGTCATTGACTTGGAACGTCATTGAAAAATGTTGACTTTGCAAGGTGTACATTTACAATCTGCTTAAGTATCCTGAGGCATTAGGGCCAAGATTCCTTTGGGTACATCTAGGAGGTGGGTTTGCAAATGGGGCTTTTTTCTAGATCTAGAATTATCGTAGGCATTGATAAGGGATGTCCTGGAAAGGTTTTCCCCTTCCCTCTTACTAATGGAGATATCAGCATTAGAATTGACTAAGCTTTTATTAACATTAAAATATCATTTAAAACATGTTTGAAATAAGGAGGTCCATATGAGCACAACTGACTGTAACAAAGGTAATTTTTTTAAAAAAAGAAATACATTCAAGATTCTTGGAGGTGTAAAGACAGCATTTTAGCTCGCACATGCTAAACCTATGGTCCCCACTTGCTCAACCTGGAGGTCACTAGAGTCTTGCATTAGCTGGGCTGTTGTGAGACTTAAAGCACAAATGAGAATAGAAAATGCCTATGGGATCCAGGGAGGCAAAGGCCCAGTGCCACTCAACTCAGTCAGGTTTGCTTTACTGGAATTTTATGGCAATGGGACCAGATTTCCATATAATTTCTACAGAAGGCCAAAATAGTAGATTTTTATGTGAAGTTTCTTGTGTGTTTTAGATGTTGGTAAATCATTAATCGTTCACTTACAAATAGTGTGGCCAATACCATGCTGACAAAAATGATGGCAATGGGCTGCATTCCAATCCAAACAGTCATTTGGAAAACTCCTTCTTTTAAAACAAAGACTTACAGTCTTACTTTTTCTCTGCTAGAAACTACTCATTTTAGCCTCCCTGGGTTAAGTTCCTTCACTTTAATCCATTTTCCCCCTTGACTTAAGTTAGGTCTATTAAGATATAATTTATACACAGCAAAGTCTACAATTTGGTGCATTTTGGCAAAAGTGCACAGTCATGTTACCATTACTCCAGTTAAGACATAGAACATTCCCTTCACCTGAAGAAGTTCTCAGTGTCCCTTTAAAGTCAGTTACTCTGCAGACTCTCAGCCTTAGGCAACCCCTATCTACTTCTAGTCACTCTAGTTTGCCTTTTTTAGGATGTTGTTGAATTTATTAGTAGCTTCTTTTTTTCTTTCTACTGCAGAGCAATATTCTGCTGTACTACAATCGCTAAAGTTTAATATTTGATGGACATTTATTATTATTTCTAATTCTGGCCTATTATGAATAAAGCTGTTATATACATTCACCTACAGATTATCCTGTGGACATATGTTTTCATTTCTCTTGGGCAAATACCTGGAATGTTGGATAATATGCTAAGTGTGTGTTTTACTTTATAAGCAACTGCCAAACTCTCTTCCAAAGTGACTGTTTCATCTAACATTCACACCAGCAATGTATGAGAGTTTCACTTACTGCAAGTTATATATCTATATCTCATTGTTGCCTTAATTTGCATCTCCCTAATGATATTGAAATTTTATATGTGTGTGTATGTTCATTTGCAATCCATGTATGTCTTCTGGACAAGTTTTCATTCACATCTTTTGCCATTTTTATTGGGTTGTCTTCTTATTGAGATTAGAAGTTCCTTATATATTCTAGATATAAGTCCTTTACCAAGTAGTTGTTTTGCAAATATTTTCTCCTAGTCTGACACTTCTCTGGTCCTTTTATTTACAGTGTCATAAGAATAGAAGTTTTGAATATTTTTCTTTAGAGTTTATACTTTTTAGTGTTATCTAAAAAATCTTTGCCTAATCCAAATTTACAAAGATTTTTCTTCTGTTTTGTTCCAGAAATGTGGTGGCTTTGTATATTAATGTTTAAGGCTATGATCCACTTTGAGGTATTTTTTAAAAAATATGATGTGAAGGGAGGGTCAAGATCTTTTTGGCTTAGAATTATGGAAAGACCCAGAATGAAAGTATGATCTCCAGACATATGTCAAATACTACTGTATGTGATGACTTTCTCCAATCAGAGAAAGATGCTATTCAGTTCCATAGTAGCCTATGGTTGCCATATTCTTCCAGGGAAACTACTAATCATTTTTCTGTAATAGCATGTTTAACATCATTTCACCTTGATTACTGTGCTTTATGTTGCTGGCTTAGATAGCTGAACAATCACCATGTCTCTTTTCAAGTTTAGTTTCAATCCTTAGATGAGCATTATGTACCTGTTTAATTTGGCTCTACTCAACAAATAGTGGAATCTGGAGCAAAACCTCCTTGTCTCCTCATCTCCAAATGGGAAGGACAAATATGTGATTTTTCTGCCCCTTAGCTTTGCAAAATTTCTTGGTACACTATATAGCAGGTAGTGTAAATATTGTATGAGGTAGCAATGTTACTGAAAGAGCTTTGCTGTGATTTTTTTTTCTTCTGAACTTTTAAAGTACATTTTAAATGTAACAGAATTCAGCAAAACAGACCATTACACATAGGAGCTCAGACACGGGGAAGCTGGCACATGATCCAGGACTTAGGTAGGCTCTTGGCATTGAAGCCCTTCTGAGCATGCTTACATTTCAGCAGTCAATAATTTAAGTTACTACAGCAAGAGTGCTCTTATTCCTTCCAAGTTAATTATAAAGAAGCTGTTGTGCTTTCTCACTTCCATGTCTCCAGAATATTGGCTTTCCTCCTTCTGCACAGTGTTAACAAGCAAGACCATAGGAATGACAGTTACAAAAAAGCAGGGAAATGTCATAAGAAGTACAAAAACCTCAGAACGAAATTTTTATCGTTTCCTTTTTCTCTATCAGGATAAAATGTTCCACCTTGCTACGTTACAAGAGGACAAACCATACACCATACTCTTTCCTTTACAACTTGACTTTTCCATCTCAGATACAGACAGATTCTTATTTGCAACAATGTACTAATAACACTCTAACAACACTTGGTAATCTGCTGGCAGAAACTTGTTTTGGTGGAGAGGCAGGACAAAATTTTTCTTGAAATGGGTACAAGAGAGAATAGGAAGCCAGGAAGCGAAGACTGTAAAAAAGAAGTTTTTCTAGAAAGGGAAAGAAAAAATAGGATGGTAGAAATGAAGGTTTTTAAAGATGGAAGACACTGGTCAGAACAACTTCATTGCATTCAGGTACTTGGGAAACTGTGTGAATAGTGTTGTCAAGCATGGCAGGAAACATATTTGTACAAAACTCAACACTCAAACAACTTTTGTCAAAGTCAAATGACCTGCATATTGCCAAATCAACCAGGCCGTTCTCAGCCCTCATTTATTTAACCTATCTGCAGCATTGGCACAGTGGATCATTCCCTCTGTCTTGAAAGGTTTTTCTCACTGGGCTTTCAGGATACCATTTTTCCCTTTTGTTTCTCTTTCTGTTCCTGCTTCTTCTGTCTCTTTTACTGGTTGCCCCCTAACTCCTCAACCTGAGCCATCAGTCTGCTTTTCTTCTTCATCTTTACTCCTGCCTTAGGGGATCTCATTCAGTCTCATCAATTTATATACCACCACAGTAGGCAGGATAGTGTCCCACTCTCTAAAGATGTCCACATCTAAATTCCTGGAACCTGTGAACATGTTACCTTACAGGGCAAAAAGGAATTAAGTTTGCAGATGGAATGAAAGTTACATATCAGCTGCCCTTAAAATAGATTAGTCTGGATGATCCAGATGGGCCCAATGTAATCAAAAGGGTTGCTAAAAGTATAAGAGGGAGGCAGCAGAGGAGGTCAGAGTGATACACACTGAGAAACGCTCCAGTCACCATTGCTGACGGTGAAGATGGAGGAAGGCAGCCATGAGCTGAGGAATGCAGAAACCTCCAAAAGCTCTGAAGAAGGCAAAGACATGGATTTTCCTTTAGTGTCTCTGGAAAGTAACATAGCCCTGTATACATCTTGGTTTTAGTCCAGTGAGATCATTGTGAGGCTTCTGACTTACGGGATTGTAAAACAACAAATCTATTGTTTTAAGCCATCACATTTGTAATACTTGTTATAATAGTAATGGGAAACTAATACAACCAAATGAAAGCTGTTATCTTCAATTATTTTTTTTTTAAGATTTTATTTATTTATTCATGAGAGCACAAAGAGAGAGACAGGGAGAGGTAGAGACACAGGCAGAGGGAAAAGCAGGCTCCATGCAGGGAGCCCGATGTGGGACTCAATCCTGGGACTCCAGGATCATACCCCAGGCTGAAGGCGGGGCTAAACCGCTAAGCCACCGGGGCTGCCCTCTTCAATCATTTTTTTAACCAGCATAGATCTTGCTTCTGAGCTTCAAATTGTTCACTTGATACCTCTGCATAAATATTTAATGCATAAAAATTAAGTTTAAGACTTGCCTCTAGAGCTTGATCCTTCCATTCCAGACTTTCCCCATCAGTAAATGGTTACTTGATGCTCTCAGCCCAAGAGACATGCAGGTAGTCATCTCCGATTCTTTTATACTCACTTCACCCATCAGCAAATTCTATCAACTCTACCTTCAAAATATGACTCAAATATGACTACTCTTTCCTTTCTCAGCACTATTGTGCTTGTGCCGCTTTTCAAGCCATCATCATTTCTCAACTTATTGCAATGTCCTCCAAATTGGTTGCCCCTCTTCTTCACTGATAGTATTATCTATAAAACTTTGCTCCTTTTTAAAATATCAGACATGCCACTCACTTTTCTGTTCAAGTCCTCCCATGGTGTCCTAACTCATGCATAGTGAAATCTAACTGCCTTACTGTAACTTACCAGGTCCTGTATTATCTGGGTCTTTGTATTTGCTTGTCCCTGTCCCTGGAACTCCTTTCTCCAAGGATCTGTTTCTTACTTTTGCCTTCTTTCAGGTTTTTACTTAAATGTTACCTTATTAAACATGCCGTTTCTCACCACCCTGTATAAAATATTACCCCCTAACTCCTCATTTCACACTTGCTGAGTGACTACCATGGGAGGGCTATGGGTAATTACAAGAAAACATCAAAATTCCTCTTGATCTCTTAGATCACACAATATATACACAATGATGTAGTTCAAACTAAAAAGCTGATGCACAGCAAAGAAAAACCATCAACAGAGTGAACTTGATTCTTTTAAAATGAGTGATTTTTCTACCCTGGCTGAGCATGAGAATCACTGTTTTAGAAACTGGACTCTCTGTAGCCCCAGTGAGTTAGCAATCTCACAGGGAGAAGGCTGGGCATCTCTAATGAAAACAAACTCAGAAATATCTCTGCAGGTCATTGTGATGCACGCCCATGTTGGTAACTAATAGCTTAGACCTTTGAGCAATATTGAAATTGAGTATTCCTGGAATAAAAAAGTCAGGTCCCATTTCAAGACTGTGGTAGGAGTAATTGCCACCCCGGTGTGCAAGACAGACCCAGAAAGCAGGTTTTGATCCAAATATGGATGGAAATAAGTTGAAGGTATTCAGAGTCTAAATGAATAGAAAAAGAAGGTTGCTGGGATTCAGACTGGGAAAAGTATGAGTTTTGTCCTGAGGAGCAACCGAATTTGAATCTGTCTCTGCCACTGCTATGTAACTATGGTCATGTTACTTAACCTCTGTGAGTCTCACTTCCCTCCTTTGTTACTTGTGCGATGGAGAAATAGGAAAGAGTGCCCACTTCCTAAGAATTCCAAGGAAATTGAATTAAATGAGATTTTGAGTGGCAAGTATATGGTTTTGCCTTAACTATGTTCCTGAAAATTTGGAAGAAATGTTAACAGTGTCTTTTATGACAAGCATAAAATACAACTCAAGCATACACCCAACTAGTTATCTCACCAAGAGGCAGCAGCTGGGCTTGCCAGTTTCATAATGACACAACCATGAAATATTAAAATCGTCTATGATTGGAAATTGCTAGGAGGGACACAAAGAGAAAGCATCCTGTTCTCAAGCTGAGAGTGAATAAAAGTGGAATTTGAGACAGCTATGTTAACTCTAGCAGTATTAAATAGCAATAGTAATTCCTGCTTTTTAAGTACAAAAAATTATACTCTGGCAGCATGTGTCCCTGCAGGAGATGAAGAAATAGTGACAAAGCAGGGGCTTTCAACCACACAAACACGATAACATGGATGTTTTGAGGGGGAGATACCTCATCTCTGGTTTTTCCAAGGATGTCAGAATCTTTGGTTATTAATGTTCACTATTCCCTGGTACTTAAATTCCTATTGATGAAGCATCCATTAATTTTATTTTATTTTTATTTTTTAGCTAGAAGGGATTTGGCACAAAAGCCAGTCTCTCTGGATATATTGTCATTGCTTTTGCTCCCACATGGGGAGGCAGGAGAAGTCTCAGTGCCATTTAGGCAAAAGTAGAGCAAGTTTCTTTCTCTGTTTCTTTCTGGGTAGAGCTGAATGTGGCAGAGGTGGCCTGTAAAGTCAGAAGAATGGGCCACCAGGGATGGCAGTCTGGAGACTATTAAATAGAGACAGCTCATTTCCCTGGTTTTGACGTAGTCACATCATCTGTAAATTATAGCACTTAATTGTTTTTCCACTTAATCATTATTATGTCATTTGTTTAGCTGCCAACGCTCTCCGTCCTTAACCAGGCACTGTCATAAACCCCAGAAGCAGCCATTTCAGGAGTGAGCCAGTTCAGGGGGAATAAATATACAGATAAACAACTGAGATAAAAGTAGATTAACTTTTTTTTTAACATTTACATTATCTTTGCATCACTAGCTACTAATCTGACCCTTTCAATAAATCCTGCCCTTGTGCCAGTTAAGATTTGAATGTGACCTGAATCTTTACTGGTAAACATTTTAGGACTGGCCAAATACTCATTGTAATTATAATCTTTGGTTTGTTCACTGGTGGGAACTACTTTAACCTCAGTCCACATTCTTTCATATTCATGATTCTGGAAGCTTTAGTGAATTGTGGGAAAGAGTCAGTTTACATAATTAAGATGCTTTCCAGTTGTATGTTTTGCCATTTGGAAGCTTTTCAATACTTTTCTTGAAATAGTAAGTAGATAACCTACTGAGATGATGACTCCAGACTGAATGTGACTGAGCCACCCAGCTTCAGAGATGGAGCTGGTCCCCTGTGTCTCAAGTCTGAGAGATGGCAGTTTCCATGTCTAAATGGCTGTAGTAGACATCTGGGATCTTTGTTTGTCAGTGTCTTTTCCACTTCCTATAAAACAACTTTGTTTTCTTTGGGGAAACACCCCTCTTCCATTCATAGTTCATCTGGCTTGTGCAGTGTTGGTTCCAACCCACCGGGTGGGTTGGGTGCACGACCTAAGCATAGCCAATCAGAACATTCCATCTCCAGACCAGTTATTGAAGGATGGGCATGTGATCCAAGGCAGGCCATTAATATTCAGTTCTGGGACTTGTCCCTGGAACCACTGGGGTAAAATAATATTTCCACTGTTTCACTTAGTTGATAAAATATAAGCTTCAAATTGTTGGTGGCTATCTGTTCTGTTGAAAATAAAGACAATAGAGAGAAAAAGCAAAGTCAAAAGATGAGGTGGGGGATGAGAATGAGAGCCAGAATGGGACACCATTTGAGCTCCCGTATACAACCTTACCTGAAGATACTGTGACCTATGGTTTTTCAAATACATGAATCAATAAACCCTCATTTTTGCATATACCAATTTGAGTTGGATTTTCAGTTGTTTTGACTAAGAGATTCCTGATCCCAGTGCCCAACATAAGGATAAAGAACATGTTGAAATTATTCTTTGCTTTCTCTCCTTGTCTTTTATAAGTGTTATTTTAGATAGATCGCTTAATTTCTTTGCCTTAGCTTTTGATTTTATAAACAGGACATAATGGATAAAAAATATTCACACTATTTTAAGCACATATTATGTTTGAAAAATGATAGCTTCTTTACTATTACTGCCATTCATAAACAAGTAACAGCAATCAGTACTACTGTCAACCTTGACAAGAGTATCCTATTTTGACAATGTGACTTTGAGACTATCAGTTGCCTAAAAAAGCCCAAGGATATGATTATTTTCCCCACTTGTATGAAGAAATAGATACCCTAATTTGCTGGAAACCACTCAGAGCAGTTCACTTCACATGAATACACACACACTGATAGACACACATACATACATACACACACACACAGCCATCTTTCTTTACCAATTGTAGCAGGGGAAATCATGGATGCTAGAATCTGACTGTATATTTCTAAAAGCAATACTAAAACATAACATTATAAACTTTCAAAATGCCACTTCTTAAAGATCATTCTTTTGGGGATCCAATTTACATGCATGAAAATTGCAGTGATAAAGCACCACAAGAATATCTTATTTCACATCCTGAATGGAAAGATTATTTGGGATGCATATCTTAAATAAAGCATTACCTGTGGGCTACAACCCAGGGTTCAGCTATAAATAAATATGCCAATTCAATAAGAAATAAAATCCTAGGAAGAATGCTTCAGACATAGAATATGCTTAACAAATGTCATTTCTTCCCTTCTCACCCATCCATCCATCCATCCATCCACCCATCCATCCATACATCCATCATACATTTAGAGCCTAAATGTGTCAATACAGACCAAAGCATTCAATTTTTAAAAAATCTTCCAATTGCCAAATGATAAGTAGACTAAATATTTCTACTTTACTAGTATAAAAGAGAATTCGGTTTATGTTGTACTTAATAGGATCCTATGTTAATATACTATATTAGCATTAGTTGTGCAATTTTGCATGTATCACAAGGGAGGATAAGTTATATTGCTATATGACAACCATGACAGTATTTGATAGATGAAAAAAAAAAACAACCAACTGACAGTCATTGCTGAATCGGCAGGCCTGTTTTCCTACAAGATGACATCCTTATATTCTAGTCTTGGTAGTTAATTGAATGAAAACACAAATCCACCCCTCTGGTATTTTACATGCAGTGGAGAACTCTTCTATTTGAAATGCTTTCAGAATTTCAAAATCAGTTTGTACATGGTTCAGGAAGTAGAAACTAAAGACCTGAAAAGATCTGTGATCAGAATCTGTTTCTACTATTGTGAAAAAAAGACATCCTCTGTTTGAAGCAGAATTGAAGTCTCTTTTGATGTACAAAAGTAGCTTCAAATGTATCAAACACAATACCTGATTTTTTTTCCCTTGAAAGAATAGGAAAGAATACTTCTATTGCAACTGCTCTGTAGCAACAAAGTTTTCTAACTTTTCTTCTTTCTTACTTACCTTTTAAAAGACTTTCTGGAAGTTTGCTCACAGTGCAAGAGGAAGAGTGACCAAGTGCTTTCAAGAACAAGCACAGTGTTTCTATTCAGAAACAACTGAAGGTGGAATTGAGAAGTTTCTGGTCTGTCTAGTCTTCATCTCATTTCAAGGGTGTGGTAGAGGGAGCATGAGTTCCAGACAAACAGAGACCTAGGTTCAAATACTGTTTTCGTGCTTTTGCCCTTGAGTGTCTACAAAGTTGGGAAAGAAAAATGTTACTTAAATTCTCTGAACCACCATTTCTTTCCTTAAAAATGAGGAAATCATATCTACCTCAAAGAGCAAAGAGTATAAGCAAAGAACTTTACAAATTTCTGCCTGACAGCACCACCTGTGTCTTAATGGACAGTTGCCTTTCCAAACCTCCCACTTGCCTGACCCAGAACCCTATATTCTCATGTTACTTTTCAACATCTTTTCACAATGCCCAGGAAATAGCCTGTGCATCTAAATATTTCTCTTTTTTTTTCCTTAATCAAAATCTACTTGCAGTGTATTTCATTTTTAAACTGAAAATGAGTAGTAGAAGTTTCTGAAAGAAACACAGAATAGTATTTTGAAATGAACAGAAGACTTAGTCACCACACCTCCTGGAGTGACTTGGACACTTGAACTACCTCGGACAAAGCACACAAGACTCCTCATTCTAAGCCTAAGCCTCATTTGCAAAATGGTAGTGATTTTACCTAACTTATAGGGGTGCTATTTTGCTGATATGTCATTCTGCACAGGAAAGCAGTATATAACAAATGCCATATTATATCAATATGGAAAATTATCGTCAGTTAGTAATTACTTTTTAGTTAGACTAGTGTCTTAGCTTGATAAAAATTCTCACAATAAAGCCCTATGCAAGTAAAGTAGGTTTGTGGTGTGGTGGAAAGAACCTATTTCCTGAAGTCAGATCAAGTCAAGTCCATGACTTTCTATCATTGTGCCTGTGGACATATTTTTCCAATTTTTGATTTTTTTCACTTGAAAAAAATAGGGATTTCCCACTTACTTTGCAGATTTTTGTGAAAGGTTAAATAATTATATATATAAAAACACTAGCATAGTGAAAGGTACAAAGATACTCAATAAAAATTGCCATTTTAATGATAGGGATTTTAGGCAATGTGTAGGTTGGGCAGTAGGGTGTCAGAATAATTCCAGTAATATAGTATGTGTATATCGCTTTTTCTATCCACATGAAAGCTGAGATTTTGCTTTTAATTTTTGGATTCTCATGAAAGCCAGTATACAATTGATTTCCTTTGTACTATTAAGATGAGCTGGTGGAAGACAGGATACTTCTTCATGTAATCAGTTGAAAAAGGGATTGTTGGAGGATGTCATCAAAAAGACCTGAATGCCAAAGCACTTGTGTGGCCCTGGCTCAATTGGTTAAGCATCTGACTCTTGATCACAGCTCAGGTCTTTTTTTATTTTTTATTTTTTATTTTTTATTTTTTATTTTATTTTATTTTTTTTTACAGCTCAGGTCTTGATCTCAGGACTGTGAGTTCAAGTTCTGCATTAGGTTCCATGCTGGGTGTTGTGTAAACTTAAAAAATAATAGATATAGTCCCTGACTGATGGATAAACTAGACCTTGGCACACAGAAGCTCTTCAACCCCTCCCCTGCCCTTGGAATGTGGGTTGTCTTTGCCTTTTTGCTCCCAGAGGCTGATTGAAAGTCAAAGCCTTGAGATATGATGTTGAAAACACCTGCACAATTTATGTGACTGAACTGAGTTACAGTCTCTTTATAAACTTAAGATTTGTTGGGTGGGTGTGGGGATCCATTCTTCTTGCTGCCACTCCAAAGAAGCCCTGCATGTAAATTCATTTTGCTTAGTAAAACTGGCACCTACTAACCTGGATTGGACTTCCTCTTTCTTGGTCTCTCCCTGCCCTGTGAGTATGGACCTAGTTTCAAATTACACTTGGTAAGCTCCTGGGAGCATTATGAACCAATGGTGTGCCACAAAGATCCTCTCTAGGTCCTGATTTTGAAAACGCCATAAAATGCTTCTTTGATAGCAACTAGGAAGAACCAAACACAAAATGAAACAGATAGGTCAACCACAGGAGTAAGCAAGATATTTGCAAATATGGTTCTTAGGAGCCTTCAGTGTCTTGCAAATCTAGTCAAGATAACAAAGGCAGATCATCAGGTTGTGTTGACTGGTTTCTAAGTGGTGTACAGGAGCTGTATTTAGTTGTTCTGAAACTTGCCTGACAGATTTAAAATGTATAAAACAACTACAAGTTCTGACCAATGGTAAAAAATAGGATTATAATAATGAGAAATATTTTACATGGCCTAGTGAGATAGTCCTTCAGATCATTAAAAAACCAAAATGTTTCTTTGTTCCATGAAACCTTTCAAAAAGTAACTTTACTAGATAAGTTTATACAGATAAGGGTGTGTCATGAAGAGTGGAATACAGTATTTTGATTTTTGGGTCCTCATTGTAATTTTAAACACTAGTATTCTAGTTTATAGACCAATCTTTGATTCCCTGGTTAGCATAGTAGAGCTCACTAGAGTTTAGAGAGTTTTGAGTTAATAGTTAAGGTAAAAGGACAAGAAATGGCCTCCAAAATTATAAGGGAGAATTGACCAGGAAAGAATATTATTTATGAACTCATTCAAGACATTTCTGAATTTTTTCAAGGTTTAGATTGGATATTAAGACTAGAGTGAGGCTGTAGCCAAGATGCAGACTCGGGCTATTGTCAGCTAAATATATTACTGGGGCTCGAGGATCCAATTCCAAGATGGCTGACTCATGGCTGCTGCTGGTTGCATATTTGCATGTGGGAATCACTGTGGAAACTTGGAGAATGACTATGATAACAGCTAATCTCCTTGCTATGGTAAGAATTAAGTAAAATACTACACACAGACTGATCAACCTAGTCCTTGATACATGACAAGGGTTCAATTAGTGGTTAAGTCTAAATAAGATCTCCATGCTTCTTCCATTATGAGAGCTTAAGTGCCTACTTATTATTAAGTATTGCCAATATTATTGTTATTACTCTCATCTATTTACCAAAGTCTTCAGCACTATAGTAATTGTGATGATTAGCAGATAATGCCTCCCTGTGGGAGATTAACCTACACCTCCAAACAGAAATACCCTTAATTTGGTAGTAGAGAGAGGTCCTTGAGAATTGTATACCTTAGTCATCCATGCTAAAAGAGATCATTCCTTAAATCCTGCACATACATTGAGGCACATCCTTAATTTAATCCAGAAATAAATATACTTTGCTATGTCCCTACCAATGTATTCTGAGTCTTTTGTTAAATATATATCTTAAAAAGATTTTATTTATTTATTCATGAGAGACACAGAGAGAGGCAGAGACATAGGCAGAGGGAGAAGCAGGCTCCCTAGAGGGAGTCCAATGTGAGATTTGATCCCAAGATTCTGGTATCATACCCTGAGCCAAAGGCAGAGGCTCAACCACTGAGCTACCCAGGCATCCCTTATTCTGAGTCTTAACAAGAAAGAAAGAGAGAAATGTAGAAAGAGAAAATTCTATTTACATTCTAGTCTTCCATTATTGAAATGATAGGAGTATCATTTTTATCTTGTTTCATAAATCAAGAAACTAGGACTCAGGGGAATGAGATCACTTGTTCAAGTTTCCCTAGCAAATTAGATGAAGGGTCAAATTTGAACCCATGTCTTTGATATGCTGTGTTCACTGTGCTTTTCTCTTTCTCATCTGTAATCTGAACACTAAATAGGGCGTGGTTTAGGGAGGGTGACCTGCTAGAGAGTACACTTTGTCCTTTTTTCCCCTCACTACTTCAATAGGGAAGGAACAAGAAAATCACATGGAAGTCACTAATGTCAACCTCACCCTAGTGTTATTGATAATGGTAACCCTTAGAAAGGTAAAAATCAACTTGTAATCATAGAAGTACCTTCCATCTGACAGGTAGATTCAGAAGTGGTCCTATTTTCCAGGAAAATAATGTGATTGGTGATACTTTGTATTCTGAAAGCTTGAAAGAAGAGCTATCCAATCTCCAGAGGAAGAAAAAGAAACCAGAGAGCAAATAGAACAATAGTTATGTGTTCTACAGGAGCAAATGATCTATCTGAAATCATCACAACCTAAGACAGTTGTGTGTGTCCAAGTTGAAAGGGTTGATAGAGCTGATAGTGCCCTGCACCATCACCTTGACAGTAGCCCACTTTTAAGTCTGTCACCACATTTTAGGCATGACCCTTTTGAGGGTAAAAGGTTTTACTCAGCCACTAGTGCCCCACGCCTAGAGTCACTGTGGTTGATGACCTGTCCTAATGCTGCTAGTCGTGAGCTAGACATTTGTCCTGACTTCTGTCCTTTGGGCTCCCTCTAAAAGGTCAGTTTATCTTCAGTCCTCAGTATCTCTTCCCACAATACATGAGGAACACAGAGGCTCAAAAGCTGATTTTGAAACCCATGCAGCAATTAATGCTTTAAAGATTCCTCTGCTTGAAATATAATTCTCAGTGGTAGAGGAGTTCAGTTCCCCCATAACACCTAAATGCTGTGCCTTTTCCTTCACTGGGCTGTTTTCATGAGCACAGCTTTGTTCTGATTCTCTCTCTTTCTTTTAGAGATCCAGACATTACCACAGCTCCTTTCACCTACAGAGGAATTAGCATCAGTGGAGGCAAGATGTGCCTTGAGTTTAAACTTCTCTGGACTTTCTGAGAGGAGAAGTGTGGTATTGTGTGTATTGGTCTTGTTGCAAGAACAACACAAGGCTGCTCTTAAATAACTTCAACCCAAGAATCTTTGTTTTTATGTTTACACAAGCATCTGGCTGCCCATGACTTGAGCTGCGTTCTAAGTGGAAAAGAGGAGCCAAATCCCTCTCCTCATGCTCCCAGTGGATTGTTCCACTTTGTCCTGGAAAATCCCAGGGGTGCAAGTGGGCTGCTGTGGTAATTGCTGAGCTGTGGTGCAATATATGGTCTTGTTTTATCTCTGCAAACATAGTCCCCAAAGCCACAATATAAACAGTGTGGAATTTCTCACCCTTGTCTGTAAATGAGGCTGAACTGTTCCTTAGCCTGCTAACATTCTCTGCACACTAAAGTGCATCTCTGTCCTTACCAAACAATTTCTTCCTTTTTAAGTGAAGTGTGAAGAGGGACACCTTATTTCATTGCAAAATGAACAGCAAGTAAATAGAGAAATATTAAAATTCAGTTGAATGCAGCCAGGAATTAAGCCATTCCACATCATCAGTCTATTGCCTGCCCTAAAGAGGGAAAAAGAAACAGAACAAAACAAAACCTCACTGCAGTTCAGCTGGAAAACTATTGGGAAATTTTACTAAATGAATCTCTTGTTACTCTCCCTGCCCTTGGTAACACAAAGTGTAGTACAATGAACTGTAATGCTCTGGGGTGGGGCTGGGAGTTAATTGTCATTTCCCTGTCAGTGTGATTCTTTGTGGGCTTCTTATACATTCCTAACTTCAAAAGCCTAAAGTGACTACTTTCTTTTACTTTCTGAGCCTTATGGAGCCAAATATCAAAGAAGATCCAATCAGCTTTAAACAAAACAAGACAAAACAAAAAACCCATAGTGTTCTACCTATAGTTTCCATAGCAATTCTAGATCCTGAACAGGATTGTATGACAAAAAGAAATGTAGCTTGATTACAATGGGCCCTAATGATTCAACAAGTATTAGAAATATCTCTCCTTAAATGGACCAGAAAATTTTATTTCATAGACGAATAGGAGGCAGTTGCTAGCTGACCTAGGCCAAGGGCTGTAGAGTCATTGGATCTGTGTTTGAATTTAGTCTAGATCATTTATTAGCTGTAGCACCAACCTTGGACAACTTCTTTAAACAGTTCAAAGGTAGTTTCCTCATATGTAGGCACTGCTAAAAAGCAGAGCACTGAAAGTCTTGCTATGAGGATTATGTGAGATAATGTATATCAAGTCTTATTACAGTGCCTAGAGCATAGTATATGCTTAATAAATGCAAATAAGAATTCTTGCAATGAAAAAACCCACACCCAAAACAAAGAAAAAGAATTCTTGCAGAAATAAATGTCTGCAAAGGTGAAGTGATATATCCAAAGTTACACAGCTGAGGAGTTGGGAGGATTAGCACAAGAAACTGCAGCTCTTAATTCCTAGACTATGATCATTTCCTGTTGCTCTGGACAGATGAACACTGGATGTAAACTGGGTCTTTCTAGACCACTGGTTTCCCAAAGCACACAACAATATACATATATTCATTCTATCTATCTATCTCCCAAGATACATCTAAAAATATATATTTTATCTATCTTTATCTATATATCTGTTTCCCAAAATACAAATATCTAAAAAACATATATATATATATATATATATATATATATATATACACACACATAATTTGTATCTATGTATTTATCTATATCTATCATATGTATAAATAAATTTGGCCTTGGGTTCAGAGTTATTAGATCAGAATGTATTTTTTCCAAAGTGTTCCCTACTGATTCTCATGATACCCCTCTATTACTATCGATTAGGAAGAGTGACAGGGGCATCTCAGGTAAGGAAGAACAGTATGAGGAGGGTGCAGATGTAAGAATATCTAATGGTAGTTAAAGAAACTGTAAGAACATGTGGTTTGAGATAGAGGGCACCTGCCTAGAGTCTCTGGGAACTGTGACCCAATCAATAGTCAAGTGAAACCACAGAAGAGAGCCAAAATCTTCTAGATATTATGATATCCAAAAGAACTGTGTGGTTCTAAGAATATGAGAAAATACATTGTTCTACCTTGTGTCCACTCTATTGAATTGGATGGAAATATCAATCAAAAGAATACCAGAGAAATGCTAAAATCAATTAAGTGATCAGTTTGGATAGGCTCCAGATTTATCTGTCAAAGAAGTGCCAGGTAGGGTATAACCTGAATTGAGACGCATGGACTACATGTCCATTCTTCCTTTTGACTTACAGAGTCTTGTGATTGGTGGAGCAATTATCTTACCATTTCGTGCTGCTCATCTAATGTTGCCCACAGAACTTAGTGGATTAAGCTGAAAACCGATCATTTTGTTTCCTTGAGTAATTTTCAAAAAGCATGGGATAAGATTGTACTTTTCCCAGAGGGCAAACTTATTTCAACTCTTGGATGATTTTGAATTAAGTACAGAAATATAGTTAAGACCCAAAGTAGTGATATTTTTGAGTTAAAGAGTTTGTGCATTTGGTATTTTATATGACTTAGTGTTTTATATAGTTGTAACACTTAAAAGAATTTGTCCTATTAAGTTAGCCATAAAATTCCACTATAATATATGCAATTGAGCAACTGATAGAGAGTTGGGATTTCAAGTCGAAATCTTACTACATTTTTATGCAGCAATGGAACACTTAAGATAATTCAAAGTTTACCACAATTACACATTTATTTTGTTAGATACACAAGTATAGTCCATGCATAAGGATAGTGTGCAGGAAACGGACCATTGAAGAACCTCAGGGGCTCTTCCCACATTGACCTGGGATAAGCCACATCAGAGTAAACCCCACTGGGCTCCTTGATTAGGAATAGGAGGCATGGTGTTCAGCTTTTCCAGACTGTGCTAGGTTCACATCAAGGGGTCCCAGAAGTAGATGGGAGCCCAGCTGGGGCCCCTGTTGAGTATTCTCTGTGATGGAATCATGAAGACACTGCAGTAGTCATTGCAGAGTGGTTTCCCCAGCTTGTGAAAAATGAAATGAATACCTAACTTATATGAAAATTTATGATGAACTAGAGAAAAAGCTTTATCTGGTACTATTTCATTTCATCTTTAGTGTAACCTTGATCAGCAAATAAGAATGTTTCCATTTTGCAGACAAAATATAAAAATGAAGTCACAAATGTCTGTATAGGGATTTATAATTTGCAATTTTTCTCTACTAATGCTTTTTGGGTCTTATGAAAATCCTCAAAATAAGGTGAGTCTTCTTCAGTTTACAAGATGAATAAGCTTAAAGCTTAAAGCAAGTTAAGAGATTCATACCACCATACCAAAGTGGGCTAGAGCCAGGACTTAAAATCTGTTTTTCCATGGTGTTTGCTGCCTCTTTATTAAAACATCTACTTTCTCACATTTTCATCCCTTCACTGCAAAAATCCCATTTTTCCCATTTATTCTCAAATAATACATCATGGTACCTTCACTGATGAATGCCTTCCTCACCTTTGCATACCACACTCCCACCCTGCCTACATCTGGACCTACTGTCTGTAACTGATAAAATAAAACAAGTGTGGGTCTTCCCAGCCAAATCCCATTCACATGCTCAGGTCCTGGATGCCACCCCTTTGGCTTTCTCTGGCGTTTGCTTATCCTCACTCTAGTATATCATCAGTGGTTCCCTTTTGGAATCATTTCCTGTGAGAACGTTAACAGGCTCCGGTATCTCCCATCTTGAAAACTCCTTCCCTGAATCCATGTCTCTTCAGCTCCTGTTCCCTTCCCTACACTCTTTCAGAGTCAAACTTATCAAAGGAGTTCCCCATGCACATTAGCTCCACTTCCTTGTCTCCATTGTTTCATCATGCCATTGTAGTCTGTAGTCTCTGTCCTAACCTCTCTGAAGAAACTGACTTTGCCAACAGTATCTGACCTCCATCTTCCCAAGTTTAATGGATATCTTCATCTTAGTCTCTCAACAGCAAATGAACCTGGTGAGTAATGTGTTTCTTTTTTCTTGGTTTGTGTGATCCTGTGCTCTTTCAGTTTTTTACTTATTCCACTGGATGCTCCTTTTTAATCTCCTTAGTGTTGCTCCTCCTCTTTAAGACCCCTGAATATCAGAGTTCTTCAGGGTTCTGCTCAAAGTCCTCAATTTTCTGTGTTGCCATTGTGATTCAGTCCTTTCCCATGGTTTTAAATATGCCTACATTCTGGCCGTTCCCACATTTACATCTCTAATTCCAGACCTCTTTACTGAACTTCAGATTCTCATCTTCAATTGCTTATATGATATTTACTCAGAGTCCTCTGGTATCTTAAAATAAATAAATCTCCAACTGAACTCTTGACTCTCAACCTAAACATGTTCTCAGTTCCTTGCCTCACTTGCTTAAATAATTTTGACATCTACATTTATTCAATTGCTTATACCAGAAACCTACAGCAAATCTTATTACTACTGCCTCCAAAATAAATCTCAAACTCATTTCACTGCTTCTCCTCTAGACCAGTATTATTTCATGCACTGATGATGGATTATTAAATAAGAAAAAATTTGGAAGAAAGAACTCTCTTCTGAAATATTCGAAATTACATGTAGTCTTTACACCTGTATACTTCAATACATGGTTTGTAGACAAGTAGCATTAGCACAGCCTGGGAGCTTGTTAAAAATGCAGAGTTATATAAATTCCTAGAAACATATAATCTATCAAAGCTGAAGCAGGAAGAAATAGAAAATTTGAGTGGACTAATTATCAGCAGTGAAATTGAATCAGTAATAAAAAAAAAAACTCCCAAAAAACAAAAGTCCAGCACCAGAGAGCTTCATAAGTGAATTCTACCAAACATTTGGAGAAGAGTTAATACCTATTCTTCTCAAAGGCCAGAATCACCCTGATACCAAAACCAGATAATATTTTTCCAATCCATGAGGATGCATTCCTTTGTGTTGTCTTCCATCTCTTTCACTAGCATTTTATAGTTTTCAGAGTACAGGTCTTTCACCTCTTTGGTTAATTTTATTCCTTGATATTTTATTGGTTTTGGTTCAGTTGTAAATGGGATTGTTTTCTTAATTTCTTTTTCTACTGCTTCATTATCATGTATAAGAATTCAACAGATAAAGACTCCACTAAAAAAGAGAACTATAGGAACTCTGATGAACACAGACATGATAATATTCAATGAAATACTAGCAAACCAAATCTAATAATACATTAAAATAATTATTCATCATGGTCAAATGGGATTAACTCCTGGGATGCAAGTGTGGTTCAGTATTTGCAAATCAATCATCATGATACATCACATCAATATAGGAAAAGATAAAAACCATATAATCATTTCAAAACATGCAGAAAAAGTACAGCATCCATTCATGATTAAAAAAAAAAAAACCTAACAAACATCCAAAAAGTAGGCTTAGAAGGAACATTTCTCAACATAATAAAGGCCTTATAAGAAAAACCCAGATATAACATCATATTCAGTGGGGAAAAAATGGAAAGTTTTTCCCTTAAGGTCAGGAAAAAGACAAGGTTGCCCACTCTCCCTATTTTCATTCAACAGAGCACTGGAAGTCCTAGCCACAGCAATCAGGCAACAAAAAGAAGTAAAAGGCATCTAAACTGGTAAAGAAAAAGTAAAACTTTCACTATTTGCAGATGACATGGTACTATACAGAGAAAAAGGTAAATATTCCATAAAAAAACTACTTGAATTGATAAATTCAATAAAGTTGAAAGGCACGAACTCAATGTACAGAAATCTGTTGAATTCTTATACATAATAATGAAGCAGTAGAAAATGAAACTAAGAAAACAATCCCATTTACAACTGCACCAAAACCAATAAAATATCAAGGAATAAAATTAACCAAAGAGGTGAAAGACCTGTACTCTGAAAACTATAAAATGCTAGTGAAAGAGATGGAAGACAACACAAAGAAATGCATTCTCATGGATTGGAAAAATATTGTTAAAATGTCTACACTAGGGATCCCTGGGTGGTGCAACGGTTTGGCGCCTGCCTTTGGCCCAGGGCGCGATCCTGGAGACCCGGGATCGAATCCCACGTCGGGCTCCCGGTGCATGGAGCCTGCTTCTCCCTCTGCCTGTGTCTCTGCCTCTCTCTCTCTCTCTCTGTGACTATCATAAAAAAAAAAAAAAAGTCTACACTACCCAAACAATCTATACATTTAATACAACCCTTATTAAAATACCAAAGCATGTTTCACAGAACTAGAACAAACAATCCTAAAATTTATATGGAGCCACAAAAAACCCTGAATAGCCAAAGCAATCTTGAAAAAGAAAACCAAAATTGGAGGCATCACAATTCCAGAGTCTAGGTTATATGACAAAGCTGCAGTAAACAAAACAACATGGTACTGGTATAAAAATACACATACAGATCAATGGAACAGAATAGAAAAACCAGAAATAAACTCACAATTATATGGTCAGTTAAAGGAGGGAGGGGCAAGATGGCAAAGAGTAGGGTCCTCAACTCACCTGGTTCCACAAACTTACCTAGATAACTTTCAAAACATCCTGAACACCCAGATATTCAATCTGAGATGTAAAGAGAGAACAGTTGGAACACTACAGGGAGAAAAGTTTTCACTTATAACAAGGTAGGGAGGCAGGAAAAAAAAAAAAAAAAAGAAGAATAAGAAAGTGAGGGAGGGGATCTGCGACTAGCAGAGCTAAAACAGAGCAGCAAGAGCTTCCAGGGCAAGAAAGCTGAGCCCTGGAGAAGCAGGAATTTTAAAAATCTGCACTGGAGTTTTCCCTGATGGAAAAGTGCTTGCAGGGAAATCGGGCAGAATTGCAGGAGGACCAGTGAAGCCTCAAGATTCCCGGCATCACTATAAGACAAGGGGTGCCCTGGGGGAAACTCACTACAAACTGTGGTAGGATATAGTAAAAAGCTGGAGTGCCACAGCCCTCCCAGGTATTTGGGAGGAGCCAGTCAGTTATGTGGGCCAACTCCAGATGGAGGTGTCTGTACCCCATTCTCTTCAGGAAAAGCAGTCTCTGGGAGCACCGGTCTAGAAGCACAGGGCCCTGGATCCCAGGGTGCCCAAGTGGACAAAGCTGGCAATCCTGTGCTTCCTGCAGGACAGGCGGTCGTGAGGAGGGCCCAAGAGAGTGAGGACTCTCCTGCCACTGGGCACCCCCAACCTGTGCAGATCAGTGCCCCCACGCTGCCCCAGAAGCACCTAGACCATGTGTAGACTGGGAGCTGTGGTAGTTACTGCGGGAGCTGACTCTAGAGCTGGAGATCTGGCCGCTGCCAGTGTGGTTGTTCCTCCTGGTGTCACCCTGTGCCTGGGGGGTCGGGGCCGTCAGGGAACAGGGGTCTCATGGGGTACACAGCTCCCACTGAGCCTGGCACCCGGTGGGGGGCGGGGCATCTCCCCCAGGTACACACACCTGAGAATCAGCACAGCAGACCCCTCTACCAGAAGAGCTGCTGGAAGAACAAGGGAAGAACAAATTTACTGACCGAGTAGCACTAGAAAGCTCCAGGACTGAGGGAAAATAGTATATAGAACTAGAGAGTTCTCCCTCCTCCCTTTTTTTCTTTCTCCATGACTCATTTTTATCAGACTAAAAACTTCCAATGTTTTTTCTTTTTCCACCTTAAATAAAATATTTTACCAGTTCTTCATTTTTAAGTTTTTTTTCTTTTTGACTTTCATATTTCTACAATTACATGTCTCACATATATTTTTCACTTCTGGATTCCCTTCAATGTATTCAATTTAATTTTGGTAGATATACAAGATATGGGTTTTTGTTTTTTTGTTTCTCCTGCCTCGTTTTGTTTGATTGATTGATTGATTGATTGATTTATAATTTATTTTTTTAAAAAGATTTATTTATTTATTTATGAGAGAGAGAGAGAGAGAGAGAGAGGGAGAGAGAGGCAGAGACACAGGCAGAGGGAAAAGCAGGCTCCATGCAGGGACCCCGATGTGGGACTCAATTTCGGGGCTCCAGGATCATGCCCTGGGCAGAAGGCAGGAGCTAAACTGCTGAGCCATCCAGGGATCCCTCTCATTTTTTTTTTTTACAATGGTGGAAGTTATTACCTTCTGAAACATGACCAATATATACCCAGAACCAAATGGAACACTGTATTGGTTCATTCTGTGAGATTATATTTTCTCTTCATTCCCATTCTGCTCTCCTCTTTGATCTTGTTTATGTTTTTGTGGTCAATGTTGGAGCTTTCTATAAGTATTGTTGGTTTATATAAATTTGCGATTGAGCATCTTCTAACATACAGAACAAAATACACTCAGAACCAATAGGATCACCCTATAGAACCCCTTGGGTAGACTACATTCTCTCTTCACTACCACTTCCTCACCACCATGACCCCCTCCCTGTTTTTTCCTTTTTCCTCTTTACTTTTTTTTCTTTTTCTTTTTTCTTCTTCTTTGTTTTTGGTTTTTCACTTTTTATTTTTACTACTTTGTTTTAAAATTTGTTTTTCACTTTAGCGGTCCTTTTACTTTGTTCTGTTCTTTATCTTTTATTTTCTGGTCTCTGATCTCTTCACAATCATCTAGGGTATGTTTTACTTAGGCTGTGGTTAATATTTTTGATTTAGCCCTCTCATACAGCCACTCTGCACTGGACAAAATGACTAGGAAAAATTCACCACAAAGGAAGAACCAGAAACAGTACTCTCTGCCACAGAGTTACAGAATTTGGATCTAAATACAATGTCTGAAATTCAATTCAGAAGTAAAATTATAAAGCTACTGGTGGCTCTGGGAAAAAGCATAAAGGACTCTAGAGACTTCATTACTGCAGAATTTAGATCCTAATCAGGTTGAAATTAAAAATAGATTAAATGAGATGCAGTCCAAACTGGATGTTCTAACTGCTAGGATTAGTGAGGTGGAAGAAAGAGTGAGAGACATAGAAGACAAGTTGATGGTAAGGAAGGAAGCTGAAAAAAGAGAAAAGCAGTTAAGAGCCCATGAGGAAAGGCTTAGGGAAATAAATGATAGCTTGAGAAGGAATAATATACATTTAATTGGGATTCCAGAAGAGGCTGAAAGAGGGGGGAGGCCACAAAGTATATTTGAACAAACCACAGCTGAGAACTTCCCAAATCTGGGGTAGGACACAGGCATTCAGATCCAAGATATAGAAAGGACCCCTTTCCCCCCTAAAATCAATAAAAATGATTCAACAGCTTGGCATTTAATAGTGAAACTTGCAAATTTCAAAGATAAAGAGAAAATTCTTAAAGCATGAGTGACAAGAGATTCTTAATTTACATGGGGAGAAATATCAGATTAACAGCAGACCTCTCCATAGAGACCTGGCAGGCCAGAAAGGACTGGCAAGATATATTCAGGGTCCCAAATGAGAAGAACATGCAACCAAGAATGCTTTATCCAGCAAGGCTCTCATTCAGAATAGAAGGAGAGATAAAGAGCTTCCAAGATAGGCAGAAATTGAGAGAATATGTGACCACCAAACCAGCCTTGCAAGAAATATTAAGGGGGACCCTGTAAAAGAAAGAGGGAACCAAAAGAAACAACCCACAAAAACAAGGACTGCATAGGTAATACGATGACACTAAATTCATATCTTTCAATAATTACTTTGAATGTGAATAGGCTAAGTTATCCCATCAAAAGACGCAGGGTATCAGACTGGACAAAAAAGCAAGACCCTCTTATATGCAGTCTACAAGAGACTCATTTTAGTTCTTTTTTTTTTTTTAATTTTTATTTATTTATGATAGTCACATAGAGAGAGAGAGAGAGGCAGAGACACAGGCAGAGGGAGAAGCAGGCTCCATGTACCGGGAGCCCGACGTGGGATTTGATCCTGGGTCTCCAGGATCGCGCCCTCCGCCAAAGGCAGGCGCCAAACCGCTGCGCCACCGAGGGATCCCAAGAGACTCATTTTAGACCTAAGGACATCTCTAGGCTGAAAATGAAGGGGTGGAGAACCATTTACCATTCAAAGGTCCTCAAAAGAAATCTGGGGTAGCAATCCTTATATCAGATAAATTAAAGTTTATCCCAAAGACTAGTAAGAGGTGAAGAGGGACACTATATCATACTTAAAGGGTATATCCAACAAGAAGACCTAACAATCATGAATATTTATGCCCCTCATGTGGAAGCTATCAAGTATATCAATCAATTAATAACCAAAGTAAAGACATACTTAATCATACACTAATAATGGGAGACTTCAACACAGCACTTTCAGCAAATGACAGATATTCTAAGCAGACCATCACCAAAGAAAAAAGGGCCTTAAAGGATACACTGGACCAAATAGATTTCACAAATATATATAGAGAACTTTCCATCCAAACGCAACTGAATACACATTCTTCTCAAGCACACATGGAACCTTCTCCAGAATAGACTGCATACTGGGTCACAAATCAGGTCTCAGTCAATACCAAAAGTTTGATATTGTCTCCTGCATATTTTCAGAGCACAGTGTTTTGTAACTAGAACTCAATCACAAGAAGAGATTTGGAAGAAATTCAAACACATGGAGGTTAAAGAGCATCCTGCTAAAAGATGAAAGGGTCAACCAGGAAATTAGAGAAGAATTAAAAAGATTCATGGATACTAATGAAAATGAAGATACAACCATTCAAAATCCTTGGGATACAGCAAAAGCAGTCCTAAGAGGGAAGTACATCTCAATACAAGCCTCCCTCAAAAAATTGGTAGAAACTCAAATACACAAGCTAACCTTGTACCTAAAGGAACTGGAGAAAGAACAGCAAATAAAACCTACACCAAGCAGAAGGAGAGCATTAATAAAGATTTGAGCAGAACTCAATGAAATAGAGATCAGAAGAACTGTAGAACAGATCAACAAAACCAGGAGTTCGTTCTTTGAAAGAATTAATGAGATAGATAAACCATTAGCCAGCCTTATTAAAAATAAGAGAGTAAAGACTCAAATTAATAAAATCATGAATGAGAAAGGAGAGATCACCACCAACACCAAGGATATACAAACGATTTTAAAAACATATTATGAGGAGCTATACGCCAATAAATCAGACAATCTAAATTTTTTTTTTTAATTTTTATTTATTTATGATAGGAACACAGTGAGAGAGAGAGGCAGAGACACAGGCAGAGGGAGAAGCAGGCTCCATGCACCGGGAGCCCGATGTGGGATTCGATCCCGGATCTCCAGGATCGCGCCCTGGGCCAAAGGCAGGCGCCAAACCGCTGCGCCACCCAGGGATCCCTAAATCAGACAATCTAGAAGAAATGGACACAACACTGGAAAACCACAAACTACCAAAACTGGAACAGGAAGAAATTGAAAACCTGAATAGGCCAAAAACCAGGGAGGAAATTGAAGCAGTCATCAAAAACCTCCCAAGACACAAAGGTCCAGGGCCAGATGGCTTCCCAGGGGAATTCTATCAAATGTTTAAAGAAGACACAATACCTATTCTACTAAAGATGTTCCAAAAGATAGAAAGGGATGGAATACTTCCAAACTCATTTTATGAGGCCAGCATCACCTTAATTCCAAAACCAAAGACCCCATCAAAACGGAGAATTATAGACTAATATCCCTGATGAACATGGATGCAAAAATTCTCAACAAGATACTAGCCAATAGGATCCAAGAGTACATTAAGAAGATTTTTTTAAAAGATTTTATTTATTCATGAGAGACACAGAGAAGGGCAGAGACACAGGCAGAGGGAGAAGCAGATTCCCTGCAGGGATCCTGATGTGGGACTCGATCCTGGGATGGCAGGATCATGCCCTGGGCCAAAGGCAGGTGCTCAACCACTGAGCCCTCCAGGCGTCCCACATTAAGAATATTATTCATCATGACCAAGTGGGATTTATCCCAGGGATGCAAGGTTGGTTCAGCACTCATAAAACAATTAATGTGATAGATCATGTCAACAAAAGAAAAAACAAGAACCATATGATCCTCTCAATAGATGCAGAGAAAGCATTTGACAAAATACAGCATCCATTCCTGATTAAAACTCTTCAGAGTGTAGGGATAGAAGGAACATTCCTCAATATCTTAAAAGCCATTTATGAAAAGCCCACAGTGAATTTCATTCTCAATGGGGAAAAGCTGAGTGTCTTTCCCTTAAGCTCAGGAACAGGACAGTGATGTCCACTCTTACCACCGTTATTCAACATAGTACTAGAAGTCCTAGCTCAGCAATCAGACAACAAAAAGAAATAAAAGGCATTCAATGGTGAAAATTAATAAGACAGGAAACAACAAATGTTGGAGAGGATGTGGAGAAAGGGGAACCCTCTTGCCCTGTTTATGGGAATGTGAGCTTGTACAGCCACTCTGGAAAACTGTGTGGAGGTTCCTCAAAGAGTTAAAAATAGACCTCCCCTACGACCCAGCAATTGCACTGCTGGGGATTTACCCCAAAGATACAGATGCAGTGAAATGCTGGGACATTTGCACCTCAATGTTTATAGCAGCAATGTCCACAATAGCTAAACTGTGGAAGGAGCCTTGGTGTCCACTGAAAGATGAATGGATAAAAAAGATGTGGTATATGTATACAATGGAATATTACTCAGCCATTAGAAATGACAAACACCCACTATTTACTTTGATGTGGAGAGACCTGAGGGGTATTGTGCTGAGTGAAATAAGTCAATTGGAAAAGGACAAACATTATATGGTCTCATTCATTTGGGGAATATAAAAATTAGTGAAAGGGAATAAAGGGAAAGGAGAGAAAATGAGTGAAAATATCAGTGAGGGTGACAAAATATGAGAGACACCTAACTCTGGGAAATGAACAAGGGGTAGTGGAAGGGGAAGTGGGCAGGGGGTTGGGGTGACTGGGTGACAGGCACTGAGGGGGGCACTTGGGATGGGCAGTGGGTGTTATGCTATGTTATGTTGGCAAATTGAACTCCAATAAAAAAATAAAGAAAAAAAAAGGCATTCAAATTGGAAAAGAAGAAGTCAAACTCTCCCTATTCACAGATGACATGATACTGTATGTAGAAAACCCAAAAGACTCCACCCTAAGATTGCTAGAACTCATACAGCAATTCGGCAGTGTGGCAGGATACAAAAATCAATGCCCAGAAATCAGTAGCATTTCTATACACTAACAATGAGACTGAAGAAAGAGAAATTAAGGAATCAATCCCATTTACAATTGCACCCAAAAGCATAAGATACCTAGGAATAAACCTAACCAAAGAGGTAAAGGATCTATACCCTAAAAACTACAGAACACTTCTGAAAGAAATTGAGAAAGACACAAAGAGATGGAAAAACATCCCATGCTCATGGATTGGAAGAATTAATGTTGTGAAAATTTCTATGCTACCCAGAGCAATTTACACATTCAGTGGAATCCCTAACAAAATACCATGGACTTTCTTCACAGAGTGGGAACAAATAATCTTAAGATTTGTGTGGGATCAGAAATAGCCAGGGGAATATTGAAAAAGAAAATGAGAGCTGGGGGCATCACAATGCCAGATTTCAGGTTGTACTACAAAGCTGTGATCATTAAGACAGTGTGGTACTGGCACAAAAACAGACACATAGATCAACGGAACAGAATAGAGAACCCAGAAATGGGCCCTCAACTCTATAGTCAGCTAATATTTGACAACGCAGGAAAGACTATTCACTGGAAAAAGGACAGTCTCTTCAATAAATGGTGCTGGGAAAATTGGACATCCACATGCAGAAGAATGAAACTAGACCATTCTCTTACACCACACACAAAGATAAATTCAAAATGGTTGAAAGATCTAAATGTGAGACAAGAATCCATCAAAATCCCAGCAGAGAACCCAGGCAACAACCTTTTTTGAACTTGGCCACAGTAGCTTCTTACAAGATACATCTATGAAGGCACGGGAAAGAAAAGCGAAAATGAACTATTGGGACTTCATCAGGATAAAAGCCTTCTGCACAGCCAAAGAAACAGTCAACAAAACTAAAAGACAACCTACAGAATGGGAGAAGATATTTGCAAATGACATATCAGATAAAGGGCTAGTATCCAAGATCTATAAAGAACTTATTAAACTCAACACCCAAGAAACAAAAAAATCCAATCATGAAATGGGCAGAAGACATGAAGATAAATTTCTCCAAAGAAGATATAGACATGGCCAACAAGCATGTGAGAAAATGCTCTGCATCACTTGCCATCAGGGAAATACAAATCAAAACCACAATGAAATACCATCTCAAGCAGTGAGAATGGTGAAAATTAACAAGACAGGAAACCACAAATGTTGGAGAAAATGTGGAGAAGGGGGAATCCTCTTGCAGTGTGGGTGGGAATGCAAACTGGTACAGCCACTCTGGAAAATAGTGTGGAATTTCCTCAAATGTTAAAAATAGAGCTACCCTATGACCCAGCAACTACACCACTAGAGATTTACCACAAAGATACAGATGTAGTGAAACACTGGGACATACACCCCAATGTTCATAGCAGCAATGTCCACAGTAGCGAAACTGTGGAAGGAGCCATGATTTCCTTCAACAGATGAATGGATAAAGAAGAAGTGATATATATATCATCAGCCATCAGAAAGCATGAATACCCACCATTTGCTTCAATGTGGATGGAACTGGAGGGTATTGTGCTTGAGTGAAGTAAGTCAATTGGAGAAGGACAATCATCATATGGTTTCAATCATACAGGGAATATAAGAAATGGTAAAAGGAATTATAAGGGAAAGAAGGGGAACTGAGTGCCAAAAATTAGAGAGGGAGACAAACCATGAGTGACTCCTAACTCTGGGAATGAAAAAAGGGTTGGGGAAGGGAGGTGGCGGTGGGTTGGGGTGACTCGGTGGGGGACACTGAGGAGGGCACTTGATGGGATGAGCACTGGGTGTTATACTATATGTTAGCAAATTGAACTTCAATAAAAACAAATGAAAAAAATATGGTCAGTTAAACTTTGACAAAGGAGGAAAGAATATACAAGAAAAACAGTCTCTTTAACAAATGGTGCTGGAAAAACTGGACAACTACATGAAAAAGAATGAATCTAGAGCACTTTCTTACACCATATGCAAAAATAAACTCAAAATGGATGAAAGACCAACATGTGAGACTTGAAATCATAAAAATTCTAGAAAATAGAGGCAGTAATTTCTGTAATACTGGCCAGAGCAACATTTTTCTAGTATGTCTCTTGAGGCAAGAGAAACAGAAGCAAAAATAAGCTATTAGGACTACATCAAAGTAAAAAACTCCCGTTTTCTTTTTTGAGAGAGAGAGAGAGAGCTCCATGCCCAGCATAGAGCCTGATACAGGGTTCAATCTCATGACCCTGAGATCATGACCTGAGCTGAAATCAAAAGCCAGATGCTTAACCGACTGAGCCACCCAGGTGCCCCAAAATAAAAAGCTTCAACATAGCAAAGCAAAATATCAGTAAAGCTAAAAGGCAATATACCTAATTTAAAAGATATTTGCAAATCACATAGCTGATAAAGAATTATAAAGAAGGGATATAACTCAACACCCAAAGGACAAATAATCCAATTAAAAATGGGCAGAGGACATGAACAGACATTTCTCCAAAGAAGACATTTAGATGTCAACAGACACATAAAAAGATGCTCAACATCACTTATCATCAGGGAAATGCAAATTAAAACTACAATGAACTATCACCTCACACCTGTAAGAATGGCTAATATCAAAACTACCAGAAAGGACATATGGTGGAAAGGATGCAGAGGAAAAAGAATACTCACACTGTAGGTAGGAACACAAACTGGTATAGATACTTTAGAAGACAGTATGGAAGTTCCTCAAAAAGTTAAAAATAGAACTACTGCACAATTCAGCAATTGCACTACTTGGTATTTTACCAAAGAATACAAAAACACTAATTCAAAAGGATACATACACCCTGATGTTTATAGCAGCAAAATTTATAATAGCCAAACTATAGAAGCACTCCAAGTATCAATCAATAGATGAATAAAGATATTTTATATATATATAAATGTATATATGTATATATATGTATACATACAATGGAATAGTGTTAAGCTACAAAAAGAATGAATTTTAGTCATTTGCAAAGATGTAGATGGAGCTAGAATGTATAATGCTAGAAAAATAAGTCATAGAAAGAAAAATACCATATAGTTTCACTCACATGTGGAATTTAAAAGACAAATGAGGGCAGCCCCAGTGGCGCAGCGGTTTAGCGCTGCCTATGGCCCGGGGCGTGTTCCTGGAGTCCCGGGATTGAGTCCCAAGTCGCGGCCCTGCATGGAGCCTGCTTCTCCCTCTGCCTGTGTCTCTGCCTCTCTCTCTCTCTCTCTCTTTCTCTCCTCTCTCTCTCTCAGTCTGTTCTCTCTGTCTCTATGAATAAATAAATTTTTAAAAAATCTTAAAAAAATGAACAAAGGGAAGAAAAAGAGAAAAAAAACACCAAGAAACAGACTTGTAACTACAGAGAACAAGCTGATGTCAGAAGGGAGGTGGGGGATGATGGGCGAAATAGGTGAAGGAGATTAAGAGCACATTTAGCATGATGAGCACTGGGTCATATGTAGAATTATTGAATCACTATATTGTACACTTGAAACTAATGTAACAGTATATGTTAACTATACTGGAATTAAAATAAAAAACTTAATTAAAATTTTAAAAAGAAAAAAAATGTGGAGTAATAAGTCTTACCCAGAGCTACCGATTTTGAACTTCTGGATTCTGGAGAAAGTGCCTAAGAATCTGCTTATTTGAGACTTCCAAGTGCTTCCTATTCATGCTAGAACTTGAGAACTAGTGAGCTACACAGCAGCCTATGCTAGAGAGTCGCTGAGGAGAAGTGCAAGCCTTCTGCCCCAATGGCCCTGGAACAAGTGTCAGCATACAGAGAAGTATCTGGAGATGTCTGTTGCAAAGAGTCTTAGCTCAGAACCAGGTAGTATTTGTAATCACCTTCAGAACATAGACTGGCAAAGTGCAATAGTGGCCTTGGGAACCAGAGAAATATGTTTCAAATGATACTACATTTTTTGTGAAAACATAACACACAGAATGTTAAAAACAAAATTCAAAGTGCACAAAATATTACAAGAATTTTCCACTTATTCCAATGCTCCCACTGTCTTTCCCTAGAAACAACCAATGTTTTATATTTCTGTTATTCTGTCCAGAAATCTATGCAAACATGTATACATGTTATTATTCTTCCCTGCCCTGACAAAATAAATTGTATCTTCTGTGACATCTTTTCCCTGAAAATTGTTGTCATTGACACATATAGAGGTTCTTTGTTCTTTATAATGGTTGTTCTTCTGAACTCATCTATCTTAATTTATCTATTTCTGACCATAGAGGTTGCACCTGAGTTTTTGCTATTAAAAGCAATGGTGCAAAAAATATGCTTATCCTTTGATATGCATCTGAATGTATCTGTGGGGTAAATGTCTGCATATAGCACTTGCCACCATGTTTGTCTCAGTCCCTTCATCTAATGATTTCCGGGGGCCATCCTAACTGTGGATTTTAGCTCTCTTCATAGGGCATCCTGCTTCAGCAACATTAGAAGATGCAAACCTTTGTTGCTAAAGAAAACATCTGACTAAATTCACGCCAGCATCTGCAGTATGTCCCCAAGTACCACACAACACAGATCAGGACAAAAAGAGGTGTTTATGAAGTTAGGGAAGGTAAAGTGATTAGCGTAAAATATCCCCAGCCATGGATGATAAGCATTTACATCCCTTCTTTTTCCACATTGCAATTGCTACTTGCTCTTATAAAACCACAAGGGGAAAAAGAAGCATTAATTTTCCCTTCCTTGTGTTGTTGAGCTCCAGGTGTTTCTAAGAGTTCTGCATTTCCTCAATTTTACTTATGGCAAACAAAGTATAATTGGGTGGTTTCTATTTGTAGGGGTTTTAAAAAAAATAAATGTTTGTGCTTTTTTTTTTCCTAGACATGAGCTCACAGCATTCAGCAGGATCTACATATTCACATGTCTATATACTGTCACACACACATCGCCACTGAGATTGTGTGAGAAAATTCCACTACAAGAGGGTTATGGACAAGTTTTTCTTTGCTTCTTGGAAGATGGAAGACTCCCTGACAAGGATTTTATTTTCATTGTAGCGGGCTGTCAGCGTGACCATTTATCATAGCCTGAATTAATAAGGAAAGAACAGAAGAAAGATGGCTTGCTGCCAAACAGCTTGGGGATGCTCGGGGCTGCACAGATCAATCAGCTGGACACCCGGACTATTGTCTGCTCATCAATTCATTTTCATTGAGTTTCAGAACAGATAACGCCAGGCCTTTTTCTGAGGCATGATCCTAAACTGACCGCCTATACTTGTTTTCCATTCTAACCTTTTATTCTCATAGGACACTCATCAAGGTGGCATATTGTGTTTAGATTAAATGCCTTCTCTGCAAATCAACTAGTGGCAGAGCACTGCTCCTTTCCACTGCCCAAATGCACAAAAGTCTTAACAATCTTTTGAAACTAATAAGCAAAAGAGATTCACATCAAGCACATCTGAGATGCAAAGGGAATCCTTTGTACACTTCTGACAGCATAATAAATTAAACAATAAAACGCTTTCTAAAGTACTAGGAGACATACAGGCCACAGAGGGAAACTACAATATAGACTTTTAGAGGGCTGGGGTAGTGGACATTCTGTTGTTTTCTGTTACTCGGGATGCATTCCCCTTCTACCAAAAACAGTTTTCTGACTTTTTCTCAGCAAAGCATGCCCTCTGCCACTTTCAGATCTTATGCTTCTGATTAGGCTTCACACTTATTTTTAGTGTTGGATAATTTGAACTAGGTATGGCTCTCATTCCCCAGGTCATGGTGATTCATTCATGAATGGACGTATGACCCAACAGAGCCAGTGAGACATAAGACATAAGTACAATTTCAAGGATTCTTGGGCATTTCTTTCTTTCTTTCTTTCTTTTCTTTTTTCTGTTGGTGGCTTCAGGATACTAACTACATAAATGATGAGTCTCCAAAAGCCACTGTGGTTGAGAACTCCTGCCTACATGGCAGAAGAATGCAATGAGAGAGAGACTGAAATCAGTCCTGATAGAACTATTTGAGCAGTCACATGAAACCCCTCCTGAAGCTAGTATGCCTCTAGATTAAGTCAACCAATATTCCTAGTTTTTAAAAAGTCAATTTGAATTGGGTTTCTATTATAATAAAAGGAATCTTAACTAATATAGGCAAAATTTTATTGAATGTAGACCCCTGAATTCTAAAACTGAAATGTCCCAAAAGTTTCTTTTTGGATAGAACCTAATGAGTTTTTCACCAGGAATTCCCTCCCTGAAATTAGTTCTACTTAATGATCTGAAAAGTGAGGAATAGGGACTTTGACTTCTGATAATTATGGGCAGGGCAATAAGAACCAAATCTTTTGATGATGATAACTATTAAAGCTATAGAAAAATAAAATAAGGGCATTGGGAGGTTAATAAAGGAGGGAAGATTTATTGGCCCAAAACCTGAGAGAAGGAGGTACTTGAGAGATGCAGTGTAAAGATTTTGCTATTCTAATGGAGGAATCTAAGAGTCTGAGCAGGGCTTCTAGAAGGTTTTGGGAAGGATAAAAGTCCAGGTTTGCAAAGGGGGACGTCATGACAAATTCTTTGAAACTTGTGTTGAGGCCCTGAATGCCTGTAGTGTAGGAGAAAGAATAAATTGGAAGAAAAATGCTTTTCTCATAGGCTGATCTCAGCTAAGATATATGTGGATAATCTAGAAAAATAATCACTTCTGAAACTGAATTAAAGTAATCCCAGATTAATAGAACCACACCACACGGGGCAGAAACAAACAAAAATCTTCTAAGGAGGAAGATAACATCACCACAGACCACAAATTATTGCTGTAATTCTTAGAAACAATGTCGCACACAGGCATAGATAACAAGACATATGAAGAAATTAAATGGCATGAAAGAGCTTAACCAGGGGAAAAAGTAAAAAAAAAGAAAAAGAAAGTAATCCATAGCATCTTCAGATATTAGAGCTCGACTTTAAAACAATTATGCTTACTATTTCAAGGAGCTACAAGAGAAAATACATTGACAGATACTGAGATACTATAATAAATGACAGAGGTGATCTCAAAAGAATCAAATAGAAATTCTAGAATGGAAAAAATGAACTACTGAAATTAAGAACTCAGTGGAACGAATTAACCCATTAGACTCAATTGAAAGGGAAATTAGTGTATTCTGAGGAAAATGATTTCTTAATTTTAATGTAGTACAATTCACAGGCATTTTCTTTCTGGTTAGTGCTTTTTGTGTCCTTATTTAAAAAATGATGCCCTTCTGGGAGGTCATGAAGATAGTCATCTAAATTATCTTCTAAGGTCTTTATTGTTTTACCATTTATATCTATATTAGCAATCCACTATAACTGTTTTTTTTTGTGTGTGTATGGTATGGGATAGAAGAGGTTTTTTATTCCCACATTGTATCCAGGTATTCTAGCACTACTATTGAAAATAACATCTTTCCCTATTACTTTGCAGAATAATTACTGCAAAGATCACTATCACTCAGATCACTATCTCCATGACTTCATAGAAGAGGATTACCATGGAGTAGTAGAGGGTATTATTAAAATATATAAATGAGGGCAGCCAGGGTGGCTCAGAGGTTTAGCGCCACCTTCAGCCCAGGGTGTGATCCTGGGGACCTGGGATCGAGGCCTATGTCAGGCTCCCTGTGTGGAGCCTGCTTCTCCCTCTGACTGTGTCTCTGCCTCTCTCTTCCTGTCTCTCATGAATAAATAAAATCCTAAAAAAAAAAAAAAAAAAATATATATATATATATATATATATATATATATATATATATAAATAAATAAATGAGAGGCACTTGGGTGGCTCAGTCAGTTAAGCATCTGATCCTTGATTTCAGCTTAGATCATGATCTTAGGGTCATGAGACCAATCCCCACATTGGGCTCTGCACCCAATAGGGAATCTGCTTGAGATTCTCTCCCTCTTCCTCTGCCCCTCCCGCCACTATCTTTCTCTCAAATAAATAAATAAATAAATAAATAAATAAGATATATGTATATAACTGAAAAAGGACTAATATATAAAATGAGTCTCAGTCATACAACAATAGACAACACAATTTAAAAACTGTGCAAGATACTTGAAGAGGAAATTGACAAAAGAGGATAGCCAAATGACCCTGAATGTATGAAATACTACTCAGCTCATTATTAATAATAAAAACCACGGTGAGCTACTGCTAAACAATTTGTCAGAGTGGCTAAAATTAAAAAGAATACTAATTAATGTATAGTATGAGAAATTCTTAGATACTGCTGGTAGAAATATAAATTGGTATTACTACTCTGGAAACAGTTTGGTAATATCTACCGAAGCTGAAGAGATGCAATTCTATAGATCCAGCAATTATACTTCTAAACAAATCCAACAGAAATTCATGGATGTGTGTAACAAGTGACAGAGGCAAAGATATTCATGGCAGCATATTTTTTAAGTCTTTAATTGGAAATGGTCCATTAACAGTGGAATAGACAAATATATGGTAATAGAGATCTACAATGAATATATAGCCAAAAAATGACCAGCCTAGTTACATGATCAAAAACTAGATGAATCTCTCTTCAAAAGAAGTCATAAAAATGATATATGCTATCTGATTCCATTTACACGAAGTTCAAAAACAAGAATACCTAATCTACACTGTTTAGTTGATGCAATTTTACATGGTAAAACAATTAAGATAATTACAATAAATGTCAGGATAGTGATTATCTTTGGGTAGAAAAAAAGTGGAAAGAAAAAGCCTTCTGGAGTAGTGGCAATGTTCCATTTCCTTTTTTTTTTTTTTTTTTAGGGTTTCAAAAGTACTTTATTGCTTCAATCATGCCACATTTTAATGGATACACAGTACTTTTACTTGGCATCAAGTAGGAGTTGGTTTTAAAACAATTCAGTTTTATACCATCTGGGATGATTATTGATTTCTCCATTCCTTTGGGGTGACTCTGCCAACAGGGACATCTATTCTGCTTCAATATGTGTTGTTGTGTATGCCCACACAGCAATACAGAAATGGCTCTGCTAGCTTATACAGCATTACCATATTTGTCAGGGAAATCAGTTGTCTATTTCTGTTGGCTCTGCCTTGCCATTGTTTGCTGAATGTCTAAGAGACAACTTAGAGCACTTTTGGCCATGGGAAATATCGTGAAGCTAAAGACAGAACAGTGGCAACTGCAGCTATTGATTTGCGACAACTTCATGCCAAGTTCTCTTGCAAAGAAGCAGTGATCCATTTCTTGATGTAGGTAGCAGGTACATGAGCTTTTCCTTTATGACAACTTATTAATCTTAATTATTTTTATGAATTTTCAATATGTATGTTATATATCACAATTAAATACATTTCAAAATGATAGCAAATGTCAACTGATCTATGCAACCTAATGCCATAGGTAAACATCCTGTAGCCCAGAGAGAGGTCTCTAGAGTCAGAAGCCTGGGTTTAAATTCGAGGTTTTTGCTATGAGATGTGTGGACATAGGTGAATAATTTTTTTTTAAAGTAGGTTCCATGTTAGGCAACATGGAACTCAAACTCACGACCCTGAGACTAAGACCTTAGCCAAGATCAAGAGCCAGATGCTTAACCAGCTGAGCCACACAGGCACCTCAAATTTAACATTTTAACTTTATTTCTCAATGTGTTGAAAGGATGAAATTAAACAAATCATACAAAACACTTAGCAACTGCCTGGTACATCAGGTAAATTCAATTTTTAGTCATTCATCTAGAAAAATGTTCCGAATGTGAGTCAAATTCATACCTGGGCATGACTGGTTTTATTTCACACCATTCTCTGACCAGTGCTTGCCTCTTTAATACTGCTGTCTAACATGGACAGTAATAGAAATGGAGATAATCATAGTTATATAAAATGAAAGTTGTGGGTGCTTTATAGTTTCGCAGTCACTGCTCAACAGATGGGCCCCTAGATCACTTGGCTCTGATAGCCAATAGGGCTTGCAGCCATGAGCCCCACAGTATTATAAGAAACAAAGAAAAAGACACTAATAGGCACAGGAGCACCCCCCTGTAGGTATTCACACAGGCCCATCACAGAGGCAGACAAAAAGTGCATCTCTGAATTTCTTCCAGGAAAGGCCCTAACTGTACTCTTCCAGCAGCTGCTTGAAGATCCATCTTCCAACCAGCCTACATCTATGTTCTGAATGTGAACCTCCCCTTTGGGACAAAGACAGATTTCAGCATACTCTCAAATACTAGGAGTTACTAATAACAAAGAGTGGCTTAGAAAATCACAAAGGTTTGAGGGACAACCAAGAACTCAGGCTGAACTGATAGATAAGGTTAATATCCTACATGAGAAAACTCTGTCATGACTGAGAGAGTGAATGTTTAATCTAACACATAGAAATCAACCCAGAGAAGTCAAGGAAAAAGAAGGAACAGAAAAATATGTCCTCCAAAAAGGGACAAGAGAAAAATCTAGAAACAAACCTTAATGAAATGAAAATAAGTGATTTGCCTGACAAAGAGTTCAAAACAATGGTGATAAAGATGCTTTCTGAGATAAGAACAACACATGAACAAAGTGAGAATTTCAACAAAGAGGTGGAAAATATAATAAAGTATCAAACAAAAACCATAGAAATGAAGAATTTAATAACTGAGCTAAAAAATTCAGTAGAGGGATTCAACATTAGACT
Organism: Vulpes lagopus; assembly: GCF_018345385.1. Lineage (NCBI taxonomy): Eukaryota > Metazoa > Chordata > Mammalia > Carnivora > Canidae > Vulpes > Vulpes lagopus. Next base: position 44,174,491 of record NC_054830.1, read on the forward strand.
ATATCAAGTGGAAGAAAGACAGTGAATTCAAAAACATGGCAGTAGAATTCACCCAGAGAAGCAAAAAGAAAAAGAATGGAAAGAGAGAAGATAGCTTAAGGCACTATGGGACACCATAAAGCTGACCAACATTTGCATTATAGAGGTCCCAGAAGGAGCACAGAGAATGAGAGGGGGAAGAAAGCATACTCAAAGAAATAATGGCTGAAAACTTCCTTAACCTTGAGAAAACATTCAGATCCATGAATCCTTGAGAGGTCCAAATAAGATGACTCCAAAGAGACCCACAGTGAAGCACATTGTAATTATCAAAAGTTATGGCCAAGGAGAGAATATTAAAAGTAGTGGGGCAAAAAAAGAACTTGTTATATACAGGGGAATCCCTATGAGACTCTCAGTCAATTTTTCAGCAGAAACATTGCAGGCCATGAGTAGCATGAGTGCTTGGGAGTAGCACCAAATGCTAGAAGAAAAATAATGCCAACCAAGAATCTTTGATCCAGTAAAGTTGTCCTTCAGAACTGAAGAAGAGACAAAGAATTTTCTAGACAAACAAAAGCTGAAGAAGTTCATTACCAATAGACTGGCATTACAAGAAATGTTAAAGGAAATTCCTCAGGTTGAAATAAAAGGGTATTAATAAGTAAGAGGAAAAAAAGAGAAGTATAAATCTCACTGGTAAAGGCAAATAGACGATGAAATTCACAATATTTTAATGCCATAATGGTGGTGGGTAAATCACTTATAAATCTAGCATGAAGGTGAAAAGGCAAAAGTATTAAAAAGAACTATAACTACAATAAGTTGTTACTGGAAGCATAAGGTAAAAGATGTAAATTGAGATATCAAAATATAAAATATGGGGGCAGGTAGTAAAAATTTAGAAATTTAATATGCATTCAAAATTAAATTGTTATCAGCTTAAAATAAACTATTATAAATAGAGAATATTTTATCTAAGCCTCATTGTAACCATAAAACAAAAACCTATAGTAGATATGCAATAAATAAAGAGAAAGCAGTCTAAGTAGTATGCCACTACAGAAAACCATCAAATCAGAAAGTAAGAGACAAAGAGAAGAGAGAAGGGAACTCGATGACCATCAGAAAAGATGAAAAAATGACAACATTAAGTTCACATGTATCAATAATTATTTTAAGTGTAGATGGACTAAATTTACTAATCAAAAGGCAGAGAATGGATACAAACAGTGGCCCCAACGAATGTTGCCTATAAAAAACTTACTTCAACTTTGGGAAACATATGCACCCTAAAACTGAAGGAATGGAAAAAGAAATTCTATGCAAATGAAAACCAAAATAAAGCAGGGATAGCTATACCTTTATCGGACAAAATAGACTTTAAGACAAAAACTGTAAAAGATGGTCATGAAGAGGTCAATCCAGCAAGAAGAAATAATGTGCAAATATTATTTACATATTATTTAGGAGAACTTAAATATATAAAACAAATATTGACAGATCTGAAACAGAAACAGCAATACAGGGGACTTTAAAGCCCTACTCTCAACAAAGAATAATCAACCAGGTAGAAAATCAATAAAGAAGCATGTCTTAAATGACACACTAGATCAGACAGACTTAATAGATATTTACAGGACTTTCCATCCAAAAGCAGCAGGATACACATTTTTCTCAAGTGCACATGGAACATTCTCTAGGACAGATCATGTGTTAGACCACAAAACAAGCCTTAATAAATTTAAGATTGAAATCACATCAGGCGTCTTTTCTGAGTGCAATCATATGAAACTAAAAACCAGTTATGAGAATAAACCTGAAATGTTCACAAATATGTGGAGATTACACAAATTACACAATATATCAATGGACAAACAAGTCAAAACAGAAATCAAAGCGAAATAGAAAAATATCTTGAGAAAAATGAAAATGAAAATACAATATACCAAAACTTATGAGATGCAAAACAAAAACAAAAACAAAAACTGTTCTAAGAGAAAAATTTACAGCAAAAGTATCTACATTAAGAAAAAAGGCTGTTTCTATAATTTGGATATTGTAGGTAATACTGCTATAAACACCGGGGTGCATGTATCCTTTTGTATTTGGGTAAATACCTAGTAGAGCAATTGCTAAACTGCAGGGTAGTTCTATTTTTAACTTTTTGAGGAATCTCCATACTGCTTAGCCCAAGTGTCCACTGACCGGTGAATGGATAAAAAATTAGTGGTATATGTATATATATACAGAAGAATATCACTCAGTCATAAAAAAGAGTGAAATCTTTCCATTTGCAATGACATGGGTGGAGCTAGAGGGTGTTACTGTACACGAAGTAAGTCAAAGACAAATACCATATGATATCACTCATATGTGGAATTTAAAAAACAAAACAAATGAGCAAAGAGGGATAAAGGAGACAAAGAGAGGCAAACCATGAAACACACTCTCTCTTTTTTTTAAAGTCATTGATCAGGCCATATTTTTTTTTTTAACTTTTTAAAAATTTATTTATTTATGATAGTCACAGAGAAAGAGAGGCAGAGACACAGGCAGAGGGAGAAGCAGGCTCCATGTACCAGGAGCCCGATGTGGGATTCGATCCCGGGTCTCCAGGATCCCGCCCTGGGCCAAAGGCAGGTGCCAAACCACTGCGTCACCCAGGGATCCCAGACTCTTAACTATAGTGAACACATTGATGGTTACCAGTGGGGAGGGTGGTGGGGGATGGGTGAAACAAATAATGGGAACCAAGGAATACATTTGTAATGAGTATCAGGTGTTATATGGAAGTTCTGAATCACCATATTGTACATGTGAAATTAATATTACACTGGTATGTTAACTAACTGGAACTTAGATAAAAACTTAAAAAAAAAAAAGAAAAGAAAAAAGAAAGCTCTCAAACAACCTAACTTTACACTTGTGGGAATTAAAAAGAACACACTAACTAAAAATCAGAGCAGAAATAAATGAATTAGAAATTAAAAAAAAAAAAACAGTAGAAAAGATCAATAAAACTAAGAGC